>NC_047085.1:431236914-433736914 GCF_902459505.1 Geotrypetes seraphini | reverse complement strand
AGCAAAAATGAACACTGATAGTGATCTAGTGATATGTGCATAATCATAAGAACTTAAGAACATAAGAATAGCCTTCAAGGTCCATCAAGCCCAGTAGCCCATTCTCACGGTGGCTAATCCAGGTCACTAGTATCTGGCCAAAATCCAAAGAGTACCAATATTCCATGCTACCGATCCAGGGCATTCCTATCATAGTTAGTTCTGTGGAATGATGGTGCCTAAATCCAGTTTGGTGGCATGAAGGACATTCATCTTTTCAAGAAAATCCATCAAATGTGAGAATACTGGTTTTACTGCTACTTTGGTTTGGAAGGTAAGGTTTACAATGAGCCAATAGTTAGTACAAGTGCTAACAGTTCGATTGGGATCTTTGCGTTTTGGTTTTCCGTAATGTTGGAAGCATGCCAGTAGAGAAACTATTTACAATCATTGAATGGATGAACAAAATAGAGTTAGGAAGCATTGATGCTGGAATGGGATTGTGAGGGGTTATGGAGAGTTTCATGCCTGCAACTGTTTTGGTGACTTCAATGAAAGAAGGCATGTTAAATACAGATAGTGTGCAATTGTAAGGGGAGCATTGACTAGGAATGAAATGAGCTTGTGATATGTTGATTGATGATGGCAATGTGGATTATATAGTTAGGATTTTATCTTCAAAAACTGTGGGGAGATCCTGAGCTGTTAGGAGAGAACTTTTGTTTCCTGTAACTGAGGGAAAGTTAAGAAAGCACAGAATGGAATATAAGGTAGATTTATTCTGGCCTTTAGCTATGCGTGTTAAGAAGTGGTTTCTTTTAGCTAGTTACATAGCAAATTTGTAATGCCTAGCTCAAGCTTTAAAGAAATCTAATGATACAGGAGAGCAACATTTATGCCATTGCTCTAAGGTGGCACTTGAGCAGCTTTAGTTCTGAGCTAAACAGTTCATGCATAAACCTGAAATTCAGGGGCAGCATACAATTCCTATCACTTTCCAAAGCAAAAGTTGCAATGAAATTGGCCTTATAAAAAAAAACATACCCCTGCAAGTTCTCTAAGAAACCAGTCCAATCAAGGCGGCCCATGGAGAAGTCTCTTCTATTTTACCATACATGCTGCCTTGAATAGGCTTCTGAGGTGTCCTGAAAATCCTGAAGACAGACTTGGGTGAGCTGGAGTACGAGTGATAGCAACTCCAGTAGTGGGAAGGAAGAGGAAGAGTGCGTTGGGACATGGAAGGGAGGAGGCGGGTTGTGTTTGGACAGGAAGGGATGATGAGGGGACACGTTGGCACAGGAAGGGGCAGGACTCCGGTTCGTATGTACAAGTCTGACATACGTCGAATGTTTATAACCCGGGGACTGCCTGTACAGTAATCAGGAGATCAGTTATGGGGATTCTATTAGCACCCTACCGATGTGCTTCTGTAAAATTGAAAATAGGTGCAGTTTCCATACAGATGGCAAAAGCATCCACATGCTTTTGAACTGTGGGCTACTCCATATCATCCCTTTATTATCCTTTCTTATATACCAAAAGTATATGCCAAAAATATGCATGTACATATTTTGCAGTTCTTTTTCAATTCAGCTACACTTCCTTACTGATCCCTTTTGGGCTTCTCTGCTGCGAAGCTGCTGCAGTTCTGGAGCCGGAACAGAAGCAATTTGTCTACAGTTTGCTGTGAGCCGTAAATGTGGTCCTTCAGTATGTCTGGGCTAATTACTGTGTATAATTACATTGAGCATGCAGCATTGTGTTATTTAAACCCTACTGCATTATCTGTACTACACGGTGTGATTGAAGAGAAAATCCATATATATTATAGTCAAGACTAGACTACAAACCGCATATCTCTTTTTGCACCACTGTTTACTTCATGATTATCTTTCACACAGATGATTCTGCAAATTCCTGATAAAATTAAATAGCTATGGAAAAAAAACCAAAACCTGGCAGGGTGAATGCGCTGTACTGTGTGGCTGATGCATTGTTAAAAGAGCTCTGTGATCAAATTCTTTTCTCTTTTTTTAAAATCTCAGTTTAGACATTTTATCAGGCAAATGGCCTGTTTCAACCTGGGCCTGCCAGTAAAGGACATTAATTCTGCCATGTAGATGACAGTGCATACTGGAGATTATAAATCATTTTGTCATTCCCAGACAATCACAAATTCATCTACTTCTGCAGCAGAAAACATAGCATCAAAATGCCTAATGCTGTTTTGTCTTAACATTGCAGAAGTCAGGGGCACAACTGAAGTCTGAGTGAATCCGTAAAGCTGTAACTGATTCCTACCAAAATGCTATTTATAGCATGTGTATAGAAATCTTCTTTGAGACAATATCTCCAAATAGGTCAGTTTTCCTCATACCTAAGTGGGGGTATGTGGAGTATGATCTCAGGCTCTCAAATTTACTGCTTTTGCTTGCAGCAGTACTTGCATTTTACCAATGCAAGCTTCCTTCTGAATTTTATAAGATACAACATGTATAGGCAACCTATCAAGGTGTGCTTGAAAATTCCTTTTAGTTATTGCCGGTACTCCAGAAAGAAAGGAATACAGTTCTGTAACTTGACACATTTTCTTGGTCTCCAACTGATCATAATTTCTTCAATTCTCCACAATTTTCTTTGGCTCCAGATCCCAGTGCTGTTCCTGTACAACAATATCGCAATGTTTATACAGTTTCGAATGGATGAGATACAGCACTTATTTTCCCTTTTGTATATAGAAATGTTCTGTCTTCAGAACTTTGCAGCCAGCTATGAGATGAGTAACCTTATCTTTAAAAATGACCGCATGGGCATTGTCGAGTTTTCTTGTTCGTACATCCAGTTTTCAATATCTTTAAGAAGCTAGTCTACAATTCAAAAGCTGTTTCATTGTGTGAAATTGAAAGTTAATAGTAGCTTGTGTCATACTGCATGATGTTAGTACATTCTTGATACAAAGTATTAGTCCCCTGTAATATTTTTTACTTATCTTTTCTGTCACTGATATGCCACTCCTTGCTCCACCCCTAGGTATTTACACACCTTCTTTTTCAAGGTCTTTTATCTCACATGGATCAGTCAGAGAGATATTTTCAGATTTGACCGATTTTCATCTACAAAAACGTTGCCTTAGCACATTCGTTCAGGACACTGGAACTACAGAACTTCAAGTCATCTACAAACAATATGTCTAATGTACATTGATATCATCTGTAGCATTAAGGCTAAACCCATAGTCCAAATAGTTAATAGGAGTACTTGGTGGATTATGTGCTATAGAGTATTGAGTTCAATTATGTGCTATACAGTACTGCATTCAATTCTGGTCTCCTAATCTCAAGAAAGATATAGCTGTATGAGAAAAGGTTCAAAGAAGAGCGACCAAGTTGATAAAGGGGATGAACTCCTCTCATATGAGGAAAGACTAAAAGGTTAGGGTTCTTCAGCTTGGAAAAGAGAAGGCTGAGGGGAGATATGAATGAAGTCTACAAAATCCTGAGTGGAGTAGAACGGGTTCAAGTGGATCGATTTTTCACTCTGTCAAAAATTACAAAGACTAGGGGACACTCAATGGAACTGCAGGGAAATACTTTTAAAACCAATTGAAGGAAATATTTTTTTCACTCAGAGAATAGGTAAGCTCTGAAATGCGTTGCCAGAGGTTGTGGTAAAAGCAGAAAGCGTAGCTGGTTTTAAGAAAGGTTTGGACAAATTCCTGGAGGTAAAGTCCATAGTCTGTTATTAAGGCATGGGGGGAGCCTCTGCTTGCCCTGGATCGGTAGCATGGAATGTTGCAACTCTTTGGATTTTGGCCAGATACTAACGACCTGGATTGGCCACTGTGAGAACAGGCTACTGGGCTTGATGGACCATTGGTCTGACCCAGTAAGGCTATTCTTGTGTTCTTATGAAAACAAAAGTAGTCATGGGTAGTCTCCCTACAATATACCGTGTTGGATCTGTTTATCTTTATACTTTAGAATTAGATAGAGTGTAGCTGGCCATATTTAGTTTAATTAAAAAAATAAATAAATAAATTATAGAAATTTAAAAATAATTACACCCAAGTATAATCACTTGTAAATTAACAGGAAAATCCTATTTGGAAACAGAAATTCATGTTACATACATCTTAATTAAAAAGAAAAAAAATAACTTGTTCTCTATATTAAGGACTTCAAAATTGGAGCTGAATATTGCTTAAATGGGAGAATAAGAAAGTTATTTACACCACAAATATCCAAGAAATCATGCAATATTATTTACACAAATAGTCAGTTATATACGAGGGTGGTTTGAAAAGTTTGATTTAAAAAAAGCAAGTTAAATAACTCCATTGAGGGCTATACACTTAGGGGAAATTCTGAATAGGATGCCGGTTTCTGCAGCTACCTATGAAGTGGCTGAGAATCGCACACTGGTGCCCTACAAATAATCATGTCTGTCCTAAGGGACATATGCCCAAACCCGCCTAACAGGCTCAATTCTGTAACCGGCACCCATGTCACAGGTGCCAGTTATAGAATCACACCTGAGGGTGTCGGGAGCGTCAGGAGTTCAGCGGATCAATGGGGTTAGCGGCAGGAGGGAGTGGGCTTCCTTTCTGCTGTGGACTGTCTTGGGTAGGGGGGATTGGAGGAGGTGGTGGTGGTGGTGGGAGGGAGTGGGCATCCCACCTGCCAGAAACAGTGTCAGGTGGGGGGTTAGGAGTAGCAGTGGGAGGGAGTGGGCATTCTTCCTGCCAGTCAACTTCGTGGGGAATGGGTTCCCTGCCCTGGCTGCTCAGCTGATCACAGAAAGGAGATTTCCTTGTGGCATTTAGCTCAACAGTCATATTTATTTGAAATCTAGACCAGCATTTAGTTGGCCTATATTTCAGGTGCCTATCACAGCCCTAGGGAGATGCCTAGGGCTGCTTAAGCTCGCCTAAGGCCACTTTTGGGTGAAACCAGGTCCAGCCTTGGGCGAGCTTAAGCAGCTCTAGGCACCTCCCCACATCCACGACAGATGCTTATAGTGTAGGCCACCTGCCTTTTTTTTTTTTTAAAGAAAATGTGCGTCCCGATTGGCTAGATAGACAGCGGTAGGATGCCAAACTGCTGCCTACAATCGAGATGCCGTTTATAGAATTTGCCCCTTAGTCCAGCGAGTTTTCAGTTTTTCATATTGTAGGAAAAAGAGCTTACGAAAAAACTGGAAACTCGCTGGACTAAGGGCTCCTTTTACGAAGCCGCGTTAGTGGCTTCAGCACGCGTGACTTTTCATCACGTGCTAACCCCTGCGCTAGCCTAAAAATTACCGCCTGCTCAAGAGGAGGCAGTAGCGGCTAGTGCGGCTGGCAGTTTAGCATGCGGTATTACATGCGTTAAACCGCTACCGCGCCTTTGTAAAAGGAGCCCTAAGTGTATTGCCTTCAATGGAGAATATGCTGTTTAACTTGTCTTTTTACAAAACTTTTCAAACCACCCTTTATAATATACATCAGACACCTACTGAGATTTCAGGAGCAGTCGTCACCTAGGACACCAAGAGATGAGTTTATTACAAGGATCAAGTGAAAGTAGTTTGTCATGTTTCTGAGGATTTATTATGAAAGCATTTCAACAGGTGACATCTAAGTTTACCAAAGGTAAATAATTCTTATTGGACATTAGATCCATGTACACCATCATTGTGAAAGCTCTGAATTTGCTGTGGCTCTTATCACAGAAATAATTTATAAATTTTGAACTGAGGATAAGCTTCCTGACATATTAAAGAGAGTTGTAATAAAACCTCTGCTTAAGAATCCAGCTTTAGATGTAAGCTCAGTGGATAATTAGAGACCTGTATCTTCTTTACCATTCTTAGCAAAAGTGATCAAGAAAATAGTTTATGGGCAACTCTTGGACTTTATTGATGCAAACCATGTTTTCAATAATAACCAATTTGACTTTACAACCAATCACAATAGAAAAATAGAAACATGATGGCAGATAAAGCCAAATGGTCCATCCAGTCTGCCCATCCACAGCATCCACTATCTCTTCTCCCTAAGACATCCCACATGCCTGCCCCATGCTTTCTTGAATTTAGACATAGTTTTTGTCTCACCACCTCTACAGGGAGAATATTCCAAACATCTACTAACCTTTCTGTAAAAAAAATATTTCCAGGACGCGGGAAGTCATCATGCCATTGTATCGAGCGATGGTGCGTCCGCATCTGGAATACTGCGTGCAGTATTGGTCGCCATACCTCAAGAAGGACATGGCGGTGCTTGAGAGAGTCCAGA
This sequence comes from Geotrypetes seraphini, assembly GCF_902459505.1. Taxonomy (NCBI): domain Eukaryota; kingdom Metazoa; phylum Chordata; class Amphibia; order Gymnophiona; family Dermophiidae; genus Geotrypetes; species Geotrypetes seraphini. The sequence continues at coordinate 433,730,661 of NC_047085.1, read as the reverse complement.
GGAGAGTGACGAAACTGGTAAGAGGGCTGGAACACTGCCCATACGCCGAGAGGTTGGATAAGCTGGGGCTCTTCTCCCTGGAAAAAAGGAGGCTCAGGGGAGATATGATAGAGACCTTCAAGATCATGAGGGGCATAGAGAGGGTGGATAGGGACAGATTCTTCAGACTGAAGGGGACAACAGGTACGAGGGGGCACTCGGAGAAACTGAAGGGAGATAGGTTCAAAACAAATGCAAGGAAGTTTTTTTTCACCCAGAGGGTCGTGGACACTTGGAATGCGCTGCCGGAGGAGGTGGTCGGGCAGAGTACGGTACAGGGATTCAAACAGGGATTGGACGGATTCCTGAGGGATAAAGGGATCGTGGGATACTGAGAGAAGTATCCAGGAAATAAGTATAGAAACCCGACCAGGTCGTGCATGTGCAAAACCGGAGGGTTAGGACTTCGATGGGAAGATAGGACTTCAATGGGAAACCAGGGTGGCAAGGGGGCCCCTTCTGATGATTCAGACAGGTGACCTGTTTGGGCCGCCGCGGGAGCGGACTGCTGGGCATGATGGACCTATGGTCTGACCCGGCGGAGGCACTGCTTATGTTCTTATGTTCTTAGATTACTCCTGAGCCTATCACCCCTTAACTTCATCCTATGTCTTATCATGCTGGAGTTTTCCTTCATTTGAAAAGGGCTCGCCTCCTGTATATTAATGCAAAGAGATATTTAAGTGTCTCTATCATATCCTCTCTTCTGCCTTTCTTCCAGAGTAAACCAATAAGTAAAGGGGAAATACAGCCATCTAATTCAGATTATAGCACACATATTAAAGCGTAAAAAACGTATCTGAAGATCATTAGTTGGTGGCTGTCCATTTCAAATGCTTCTCTCATAAGCCTGCCACTCCGATTCTCTCGCAAAAGGAAGAACTCCTATTTTGCATCTTTAACAATGCTACATCAGGGGAAGCTTGCACTAAATCTTCACTTCTCGCTTAAATATTCAGAGTTTAGGACTGTGAAAACCTGCAAAGGGACCTAACGAGACTGGAAGACTGGGCAAATAAGTGGCAAATGAGTTTTAACGTAGAGAAATGCAAAGTCATGCATGTAGGGAAAAAGAACCCGATGTTCAGCTACAAAATGGGGGGAACACGGCTAGGGGTGAGTAACCTTGAAAGGGATCTGGGGGTGATGGTTGACACATCACTGAAACCATCGGCGCAATGTGCGACAGCCTCAAAGAAAGCAAACAGAATGCTGGGCATCATCAAAAAGGGTATCACAACCAGGACGAAGGAAGTCATCATGCCGCTGTATCGCGCAATGGTGCGCCCGCACCTGGAGTACTGTGTTCAATACTGGTCGCCGTACCTCAAGAAGGACATGGCGGTACTCGAGGGAGTGCAGAGGAGGGCGACTAAACTGATAAAAGGTATGGAAAATTTCTCCTACGCTGACAGGTTAAAGACGCTGGGGCTGTTCTCTCTGGAGAAGAGGAGACTTAGAGGGGACATGATAGAAACCTTCAAAATCCTAAAGGGCATAGAGAAAGTGAATAAGAACAGATTCTTCAAACTGTGGGGAGCCACAAACACTAGGGGTCACTCGGAGAAATTGAAAGGGGACAGGTTTAGAACAAATGCTAGGAAGTTCTTTTTTACCCAGAGGGTGGTGGACACATGGAACAAGCTTCCGGAGGAGGTGATAAGCCAGAACTCTGTACAGGGGTTCAAGAAAAGTTTGGATAGGTTCCTGGAGGATAAGGGGATAGAGGGGTACAGATAGAACTTGAGGTAGGTTATGGAAGTGGTCAATAACCACTTCACAGGTCGCAGACCTGATGGGCCGCCGCGGGAGCGGACCGCTGGGCAGGATGGACCTCTGGTCTGACCCAGTGGAGGCAACTTCTTATGTTCTTATGTTCTTATGTTAATCCACGCTCCTGCATAGTAGCTTTGACTAAAGATGGCTGTGCAGGAGCGTTGATTGCTGTCCTAAACTCTGAATATTCAAGTGAAGAGTGAAGATTGAGTGCAAGCTTATAAGAGAAGCATTTGAAATGGACAGCCACCAACTAACGATCTTCAGATAAGTTTTTTACGCTTTAATATGTGAAAAAGTTTTTTGATCGAGTTCTACCTCCTCTTGTTCTTTATTCCCCTGAAGCCACTGATACATGGTTTTGTTTTGTTTTTTGCAGTGGAGTTACAATTCTCATCCTATTTTTGAATAAATTGATTTTGAAAAGAAGAGTTCACTGAATGTATGAGAGACTTATTACATGTTTATATGTGGAGTTTTTTTTTCAGACCAATAATGATACAGATGGCTTAGGGTACAGTGCTGTCCCAGCTGTCTGTGTTTGAGGTCTGTTTTTCTCCACGGTTTTGTATGTTTATCATTTTCTTTGAATTTCTGATTTATTTTTGACGAGATGATACCATGACTCACACTGGCTCCCAATTCAAGCAAGAATACTAATTAAATTCTAATGTCTACTATTTAAATCCATAAATGGTGACAGCCCAGCCTATTTGAACAACCGCCTAATCCAAACTACCACAACCAGACACAGGAGAACCCAGACACCATTCACCTACCCTCCAATCAGATACATCAAACGGAAAAAAATGTATGATGGCCTTCTAGCCACACAGGCAGCATAACTAGACCATCAATTCTCTAATCTACTAATCGCGACCCCAGACTACAAAACTTTCAGAAAAGAAATAAAAACCTTGCTATTCAAGAAATCCATGAAGGCTAACTAACACCGAATGAAACATTTCAATCCTCTGAAACAACCTGCTGTACTCTGTAACACCTCTGGACATGTCCAGAAATCTTCTTCTGTAATCTGCCTTGAACCGCAAGGTAATAGCGGAATAAAAATCACTAATGTAATGTAATGATTGTGAACACCTGCAGGACATAGTTACAGTGCGTTGTACTTTTCTTCCGGAGTATATATATTGAAGTCTCTAAGGGCAGAGAGCCGCATTGAATGGCCCGCGCTGCTCCCGATGCTCATGACGCTCACCGAGTTCCTATGGGTGTCAGGAGCAGAGCAGGCCATTCAGCACGACTCCCCACACTAAAAACTGCTATCGCAGTTTGATAGAAGAGGGCCTAAGTCTGTCCTTATATGCTTTATGACTAACCAATTTTCAACCCTCTAGACCAGTGTTCTTCAACCTTTTTACACCCGTGGACCGGCAGAAATAAAAGAATTATTTTGTGGACCGGCAAACTAATAGGACTAAAATTTAAAAACCCCGTTTACGCTCCATTTCCGCGAGCTCGGTCCCCGCAAACCATCTGATCCCATCTGCACAAGCCGCAATTATGATTTTATATTGAATGTATTTTATTAAAGTATAAAAAGAAACAATATTCTGAACAATTGTGATTTTATAAATACAAATATACAGAACACGGACCAACAAAACCCCTGTCTACCCTCCCCTTCACATATATCCCCTCTACTAGCAAGAAAACTGAACAAGCCAAGTTCATAGAAATATCATGCTAACAGAATACTGCAGTCCCCAGTTATGTCTCTAGCAGGATATATATTTCAAATCTGATATATTCTAATTACAAAATAGAAATAAAATTATTTGTTTCTACCTTTTGTTGTCTCTGGTTTCTGCTTTCATCTTCTTTTCACTCTCTTCCTTCCAGCGTCTGCCCTCTCTGTCTCTTCAATCCAGCATCTGCCCCTTCCATCTACTGTCTGACCTTTCCCACTTCCATATGGTATTTGTCTTCTTTCTATGCCCCTCTCCCCTTTCCATCCAGCCTATGCCCCTCTCTCCTTTTTACACGATTCACTCCAGCTTCACTGCTCTCTTCATTTTTATCTCTCCTACACCAGATCTAGCATCTTTGTCCCTCTCAATTTCTCTGCTGACCCTCCCTTCCCATCTCATTCCTATCTCTCCCCTTCCCCTCCTCTAATCTCCCTGCAAGCTGTTTCGTTCCTTTTTTCTTCTCCCTTCCCTCCTCCCCCTGTCCAGCAGCATCTCTCCTTCTCCCTCCCTCCTGGTCCAGTAGCAGCTGTCCCTTTTGACCCCTTACCCAGCAGCTTCCCAGACTCCTTTCCCTCCTCCCCTCCCAGCAGCATCTCTCCTTCTCCCTCTCCAGGTCCAGTAGCAGCTGTCCCTTTTCCCCCCTTACCCAGCAGCTTCCCAGACTCCTTTCCCTCCTCCCCTTCCAGCAACATCTCTCCTTCTCCCTCTCCAGGTCCAGTAGCAGCTGTCCCTTTTTCCCCTTACCCAGCAGCTTCCCAGACTCCTTTCCCTCCCCCTCCCAGAAGCATCTCTCCTTCTCCCTCTCCAGGTCCAGTAGCAGCTGTCCCTTTTTCCCCCTTACCCAGCAGCTTCCCAGACTCCTTTCCCTCCCCCTCCCAGCAGCATCTCTCCTTCTCCCTATCCAGGTCCAGTAGCAGCTGTCCCTTTTCCCCCTTGCCCAGCAGCTTCCCAGACTCCTTTCCCTCCTCCCCTCCCAGCAGCATCTCTCCTTCTCCCTCTCCAGGACCAGTAGCAGCTGTCCCTTTTTTTTTTTCACCATGCCCAGCAGCTTTCTCCCCTCCCAGCAACTCTCCTTACTTGCCAGCGCTGCGATTCAGTAAAGCAGCCTCGGGTCCTTTGTTGGGTCGCACCGCCTCTGAGGAAAGCGGAAGTTGCATCATCAGAGGCGGCCCGACTCAGCAAAAGCTCCAAGGCTTCCTTCCTGAATCGCTGCGCTTGTAAGGAGAGCCGCTGGGAGGGAGAAAGCACAGTCGGAGACTCCCCATTCTATCTCCGGCCCTGCGCTCCTCGATCTTGCCGGTCCTGGGCGGACCGTCAGGAAATTGAAGAAGTTAATCTCGCCGGTCCTGCGTGGACCGGCAGGAATTTTCTGCGAACCGGCACCGGTCCGCGGACCGGCGGTTGAAGAACTGTGCTCTAGACTGACTTCATCCTATCTATATCTTTTTTTTAAAAAAATTATTTATTTGTGTTTGACACCAAAACAAATCAAGAAATAACTTCTTGTTCAGAATATTGAGAAAGACATTACAATATATAATAAACGCATATAAAATAAAAAGGGAAATAGTTTTCTTAATCAATTCAATCTTTAGTCCATTATATATATAGATCCAAGAATCTTAGTGAGTGAAATAAGGAAAATGGAATCACATTCAATTAAACAACAAAATCGCAATTTCCTGACTGTGGTTACAAGAATATCTTTAAATATTGATGTTATTAGATCCCCTTCAAGAGAGAAATCCTGTCAGCTGAGATGGTTCAAAAAAATATATATGTATTTGATCTATATTTTACAATACATTTACATGGGTATCGCAGAAAGAAAATGCCTCCCACTGCTGCTACCCCTGGTTTAAGGAGCAGGAACTGACGTCGACGTTTTTGGGTTTCCTTCATCACATCTGGGAACATCTGTATCTTATGTCCAAGAAATTCTTTATCTCTATTTTTGAAAAACAATTTCAGTAACCAATTTTTATCAGGTGTTAATACCACCTTGAGTAAAAGAGTAGCAGGTTTTACTAATTTCTTGAGAGATGTTTCCAAGATTGATGTCACATCCATTTGAGAATTCTGGTTTTGTATCTACGGAGAAGATTCTTCTTTTGTTTTAGATGGAAGATAGAATACTTGTAGGAAAGGAGGAAGCATATCTTCAGGAATATTTAATATTTCAATTAGATATTTTTCAACATATCTTTTGCAGATATCGTTGAAGTTGTAGGAAAGTTCAGAATTCTAAGATTGTTTGAACGAGAGATATTTTCTAAACTTTCAACTTTCCTTCTTAAATTAGTGTTATCTCTAATTAAAGTACCCTGCACCTGTTTTACTTCTAACAATTCATTTTCAATAGTGTCCACTTTAGTTTTCAATAAAGAGGTATCTTCTTTAACAACTTTAAATTCCTCCTTTTGTTCCAAAACTTTTTTTTTCCAATTCTAGTATTTGTGGGGATAAAGTATGTCCCAGGCTTGCAACTAGGTCCCAAATAGAATCCAGGGAAACATTAGTAGGTTTTAAAGAAGCAAATGTACCCGGTTGTATTGATTGAGTTTCCCCAGTCACAGGGCTTCTCTCTCTTCTGCCTTGTTTGTCTGGCTGCTCCATCGTTGTTTCTGCCCCAGGATTAAGTTCTTCCAGAGCCAAGCTCAAAATAGCCTCCCGGGGTAGAGAGTCCACCTCTTCGGATAGACTGTCGTCCCGCGGTGAGCTGGCTCCCTGTGGCTGTGGAGGCGGGGACCTTATGTCGGGGCTCAGCGTCACCTCGAGCCCAGGGAGGTGCACTGCCGCCTCACTCATTGCCGGAACCTCCAGCAGGCGAATCCCCGACAAAACTCGCTCCTGCTTTAAGCGCCTCAGAAATTCATCAATAGTTGCAATAGGGCAGACGATTCAAGATGGCGTTTGGAGCAGGACGCTGAGAGGAGCACTTCTCTCTTCTAGGGGAAAATTTTCTTTATTTCACTTTTAAAAACGCTTTTTCCATGCCTAAACGAAGAGGAAAAACGAGGGGTATCCCTCTACCTACCTCGGGCTCCTCGACACTGAGGCAGACTGTAATAACAGCTTTTACAGTCCCTCCTTCCACATCGGGCGTCTCCGTTGCTGTGGAGCGGGAACTCCACAGCTTGGGCAGCGAGATGTCTCTCTCGCTGAGCCCACGAGGACCGCACACCCCTCCCAATCCTGGAGAATCTTCGCAGCAGCAGACTTGGCTAGAAGGCTCCCCCGGTGTGTGGGGGGAGGCTTGCTCTCTCTCTCCGAAGCGAACCTGGAAGTGAAACATACAACAGACACGCTGACCTCGATGTTGGAGAAGCAGCGTTCTGGGGGAGAGGAGCCGTCGGTAGCCAGCGGTGGGGAGGTTGCAGGAGCCCAGAATTTCATTCCTGGAGCAGGAGCCGTACCAAAGACGGCTGGTATCTCCCTCCTTGGACCGTTGGTGAAACCACAGGCTGTTACCCTGGACTCTATTTGGTCTGCGATTGAGAATCTTCACCTGGCATGTTCTAACTTTGTTACTATAACTCAGAATTCTACTTCCAGGATAAGCTCTTTAGAGTCTATTACCCAGCAACACCAAGTGGACTTAAAAAACTTAGAAAAAGTAACAACAGAGACTAAGAACTTAATTACCAAACAAACAACAGATAAAATGATGATTTTGAGAAAGATTGAAAACTTGGAAAACCAGCAGAAGAATTTGAACTTGAGGATTCTTAATTTTCCGGTTGCCAAGTTTATGTCACCTCAAGAACTGTTTAAGAACTTTATGTTGAATGTTCTAAACGTACCAGAAGCAAGCCTTCCCCCGATACAAAGAACTTATTATTTAAAACAAATGCAGAAAGAAAAAGCTTTAGTAGAGGAAAATGCTCAATTAGATATTTCCGCTATACTGCAGTCTTCAGATATTGAAATTTTGGGAAGAGCAACTTTATTGGTCTCGTTGGTATTTCTTCAAGATAAAGAGATGTTGCTGAAATTATATTTCAATTTAAAGCAGATTACCTATTTGGGGGAAAGGGTATACATATTTCCTGATGTTTCAAGGTGGACGCAATCTAGGAGGAAAGAATTTCTGTTATATAGATCAAAGGTGATTGCTTTGGGGGCAAGTTTTCAGTTGCGATTTCCTTGAAAGTGTTTTGTCTCCTATCAGGGGAGTAAATATATTTTCTTTGAACCTGCCCAATTAGGTTTTTCCTTGAAGGTAAAGGAATCTCTACACAGCCCGAATGATACAGGTTAATTTATGCGGTAATACTATTTTGGATAGGATAAGAACTAGCTGCTCTATTTCTTAATATCTTATTACTTTGTATATTTCCCCTTTCCCGAGGGGTTTTTATTTTTCATCTTGTCTCTGTCTCCCAGGTTGTGGACTGTATTAGTTGATTTATTATGGATGTTAAAATTTCAGTTCTTAGTTTGTATTATGACTAAGAGAGTATTATATTTTCTGTATTTCCTTTAAACATCTTGTATTTTAGGATGTATTAAAATGATAAATAAAAAAAAAAATAAAAAAAAAATAGTTGCAATAGGAGGGGTGTCTGAGCGCCGCGAAGCTCCAGCAGCGCTCCTGCCCCTTCTCTTCGGCATTTTCGTAGTTTGAAGATAAAGTGGGGAAACTATTCTCAGAGCGTCTCACCCACAGTCATTCCATCGTGGCCATCTTGGATCTGCCACAGAGAATTCTTATCTATATCTTTTGAAGATGCAGTCTTTAGAATTGCACATAATATTCCAAATGGGGTCTCACAAGAGACACATTGTTGATCTCATTATTAGATATTGAAAAACCAGGATTTGATCAAGGACGTCATTTTCTTTTGATCACACTGGATATCTCAGCCATATTTAATTCCAAAGATCATATTATCTTGGGTTTTCAGGGAAGGGAAAATGGTAAAACTAGAAGACATAAATTGAGGTTGCAAAGTAGTAGACTTAGGAGTAATGTTAGGAAATTCATTTTCACAGAGAGGGAGGTTGATGCCTGGAATGGCCTCCCAAGGGAGGTGGTGGAGAAAAAAAGCGGTGATGGAATTTAAAAAAAAAATGTGGGATGAACACAGTAGATATCTATTTAGAAAATGAATGGCATTAATTGAAGAACAAGGGCCGGTACTAAGCAGTCTTGCATGATCTGTGCCCCGAATATGGCCGTTTAGGATGCACATGGTCACATTGTATTAATGTTACTGATATCGGCTTTGTTTATTGGTCATTGTTACCCAATTGTTGTGTATTTTACAAAATTCTTCAATAAAGAGGATTGAACTAAGGATGCACTGGGAAGGGATTCAATGGAAACTCCAGTAAATTAGAACATGAGGAAGGTGCTGGGTGGACGTTTTACGGTCTGTATCCCACAAATGATGTGATTATTTAGATAGGCTGGAGTGAGCTTTGTTGGCAGTTCTAGTAGCTGTAACCCAAGGTATCAAGCTTTGACAGTAATTTCAGTAGTTCCTGGCGGACTTGTACAGTCTAGCACTCAGTAATATCAATGAAAAAAGGATGATTCAATTTAATCATAACTTTTTATAATGAGTGTAATTGTTGGGCAGACTGGATGGACCATTCAGGTCTTTATCTGCCATCATTTACTATGTTATTATGCAACTGTTTGCAATCTACTGGCATCAGTTACCTCATTCCTAGATTTGCGCAATTTCAAAGACAGATAGATCAATAGCTTTGATTGTCCTACAGGGTTGCCTCAATGCTTGGCATTGACAGCTATGTTATTTAACCTCTTCCTGCTGCCTTTGAATAGATTAATTACATTGTTTGAATGTACAGTTTCGGTTATTTGCGTACAATACACAATTCCTTCTACCTATAGATCAGGCAGTAGATGATGTTTTTTAAAAGTTTAAACACTTTTTCTGTTCTGTTCATAGTTGAATGAAAGGAAATCCTTGTAGGCAGAATACGGGTATGTGTAACTTACAGTATTCTCAAAATAATGCATGTAACTGTGAGCCCTGCCCATGTCCTTCCAATTTACCATCCACATGAATGTTCCCCTGCATTTGCACGCTATAACACTAATGCAAGCCCTAATAGAATAGAGTTTAGGATACTTATACACATATGTGCTACTTTTCTCTACAATTACATATGCAAAGGGGCACATAACCATGAGCGCCTAGTTATAGAATTGCCTTTGCTTCCAATGATTTTATTTTCTCTGAAAAGAAAAGATGGAACTTCTATCTACGTGGGTGTAGTCTACAGACCTTCGACTCAATCACAGAAAATTGATAAAGATCTGATTGTGGATATCCAAAAGTTTGGAAAGAAAGATGAGGTGCTGCTGTTGGGAGATTTCAACCTGCCGGATGCAGACTTGGAAAGAAGTAGGAAGATTGTGGATGCCTTTCAAGAGGCTGTGCTCAGACAAATGATGATGGAACCCACGAGGGAAAAAGCGATATTGGATCTGGTCCTCACAAATGGAGAGAAGTATCTCTAATGTTTGAGTGGGTTCTCACCTGGGAAGTAGTGATCATCAAACGGTTTGGTTTGATATAACGGCTAAAGTGAAGGACGGCCGCACGATACTAAAAGTCCTAGATTTCAAACATACGGACTTTAATAAAATGGGAGAGTACCTGAAGAAAGAGCTGTTAGGATTGGAGGACATAACAGAAGTGGAAAAACAGTGGCCTAAGCTGAAATGAGCAATAAAAATGGCTACGGAACTTTATGTGAAAAAAATAAAATCAAGAGAAAAAGGAAACCGACATGGTTCTCCAAAGTAGTTGTGGAGAAAATAAAGGCAAAAGAGTTGGCGTTCCTGAAATATAAAAAAAAAACAAGAAGAAGAGTACAGAAAGGACTACCGGGTGAAACTGAAAGATGCCAAGAGGGAGATACACCTGGTGAAAGCGCAGTGGAAGAGCAAATGGCTAAAAATGTAAAAAAGGGAGACAAAATTTTTTTCAGATATATCAGTGAAAGAAGGAAGATGAAAAATGGAATTGCTAAATTATAAGATGCTAGGAACCGATATGTGGAGAGTGATGAGAAAAAAGCAAATGTGTTAAACAAATACTTCTGCTCTGTGTTCACGGAATAAAAATCTGTAGAAGGACCGAGATTGTCTGTCAAAGTTACACTAGAAAATGGAGTAGATTCTGCGCCGTTTACGGAGGAAAGTGTGTATGGACAACTTGAAAAACTGAAGATGGACAAAGCAATGGGACCGGACAGGATCCATCCCAGGATACTGAGAGAGCTCAGAGAGGTTCTAGAGGGTCCTATTAAAGACTTATTCAACAAATCTCTGGAGACAGACGTGGTTCCTGGGGACTGGAGAAGAGTGGATGTGGTCCCTATTCACAAAAGTGGTCATAGGGATGAAGCGGGAAACTACAGGCCGGTAAGCCTCACTTTGGTTGTTGGAAAAATAATGGAAGTGTTGCTGAAAGAAAGAATAGTGTACTTCCTAGAATCTAATGGGTTACAGGATCTGAGGCAACATGGCTTTACTAAAGGTAAATCATGCCAAACGAACTTTAATTTTTTGATTGGGTGACCAGAGAACTGGATCGAGGACATATGCTAGATGTAATTTAATTAGATTTCAGCAAAGCCTTTGACATGGTTCATCATAGGAGGCTCTTGAACAAACTTGATGGGCTGAAGTTAGGACCCAAAGTGGAGAACTGAATTAGAAACTGGTTGACGGACAGATGCCAGAGGTTAATGGAAGTCGCTCAGAGGAAGGAAAGGTGAGTAGTGGAGTCCCTCAGGATTTGGTGCTGGGGTTGATCCTGTTCAATATGCTTGTGAGTGATATTGCTGAAGGGTTAGAAAGAAAAGTTTGCCTTTTTGCGGATGATACCAAGATTTGTAACAGGGTAGACATCGAGGAGGGAGTGGAAAACATGAAAAAGGATCTACCACAGTTAGAGGAATGGTCTACAATCTGGCAACTAAAATTCAATTCAAAGAAATGCAGAGTAATGCATTTGAGGATTAATAATCGGAAGGAGCCATATCTGCTGGGAAGGGAGAAGCTGATATGCATGGATGGGGAGAGGGACCTTGGGGTGATATGGGGTGATAGTGTCCGAAGATTTAAAGGTGAAAAAAAAGTGCGACAAGGTGGTGGCTGCTGCTAGAAGGATGCTGGGCTGTATAAAGAAAGGTATAACCAGTAGAAGAACGAAGGTGTTGATGCCCCTGTACAGGTCATTGGTAAGGCCCCACATGGAGTATTGTGTTCAGTTTTGGAGACTGTATCTGGTGAAGGACACAAAAAGGCTTGAAGCGGTCCAGAGGAGGGCAACAAAGATGATAGGAGGTTTGCGAAAAAAGACTTATGAAGAGAGACTGGAAGCCCTGAATATATATACCTTAGAGGAAAGGAGGGACAGGGGAGATATGATTCAGATGTTCAAATACTTGAAAAGTATTAACATAGAACAAAATCTTTTCCAGAGAAAGGAAAATGGTAAAACCAGAGGACATAATTTGAGGTTGAGGGGTGGTAGACTCAAGAGCAATGTAAGGAAATTCTTCTTTAAGGAGAGGGTGGTGGATGTCTTGAATGTGCTCCCAAGAGAGGTGGTGGAGAAGAAAATGGTGACGGAGTAAAAAAAAAAAAAAAAAGCGTGAGATGAACACAGAGGATCTAGAATCAGAAAATAATAGTAAATATTGAAGAACTAAGCCCAGTACTGGGCAGACTTGCATGGACTGTGTCTGTATATGGCTGTTTAGGGGAGGATGCACTGGGAAGGGCTTTAATGGCTGGGAGAATGTAAATGGATTAGAGTGAGCTTTGACAGAGACTTCATTAGTTGGAACCTAAGAACAGTACCAGGCAGAGCTTTAAATTCTTGCCCAGAAATAGCTAAGGAGAAGGAAAAAAAAACCCCAACAAATTTTTAGATTGAATTAGGTTGGGCAGACTAGATGGACCATTCGGGTCTTTAACTGCCGTCATCTATTATGTTACTATGTTAAGAAAGAGGAGTTATGTTTCGCTTCTTCCTCTGTCCCTTCATCCTTGTCAGTATAATTAATTTTTTTGCTACACAGCACTGTATTCAGTTAATTTATGAGATATCAGTAAATTGTCCCTTAACCCCTTACACACACTTAGGGGCTGATTCTATAAATGGCGCCTAAATTGGCCGGCGCCTAAAAATATTGTGCTAGTCATGTGTCAATCATACTTAGGAGCCGTTTACAGATTCGCAGCTAGCGGCTCTTAGGTAAAAACTTAGGTGCCTGAAATGTAGGCAAGGGTTTTAAAGGATTACATTTCAGGCACCTAAATTTTTGGAGAATCGCGCTTAGCAGTGCCTAACTTATGTTGCACCCATTGAAATGCACACTTAGGCATTAGGCACTGCTAAATGCATTGAGATAGGCACCTATCTTTTATAGAATTGGATAGGCACATAGGCCCAGATTCTGCAAAGTGCATTCTGATTGTAGGCAGCTGTAGGTGTCCTACAGCTGTCTAATCAGCCAATCAGGAGGCACATTTTCTAAAAAACAAATGCTCCCCGGGCAGGCCATCTACATTGAAGGTGTCTCCGGGAGCCTAGAGAGGCCCGCAAGCTCACCTAAACTCGCCTAAGGCTAGGCGGTAGCCTTAGGCAAACCTAGGCGGCCTTACGTGTCTCCCTAGTAGAGCGGGAGCCGCTTACAATGTAAACCAGCAAAAAGGTAGGAGAGGCCTTAGGCGCCTGGGCCAGGCTCTAGGATCCTGTGGGTTGGGCAGGGAAGGAGTGGGCCTGCCTCATTTGGACGGAAGGAGCTTGCTGGGTGGACGGTGCAAGGACATGTCCGGCCAACTTGCTGGTAAGCCAGGGGGGGTTCCAAGGTGGGGTGTTTTGTTGGGAGGGGGGTCCAGCAGGAGGAGTTGCGTACCCTTCTGCTTGCGATCTTTGGGGGGGCTGTTGGGGGGGTCTGGCAGGAGGGGTTGGGAACCTCCTGCCAGCACTTTGGGGGGTCATTGGGGGGTCTGGCAGGAGGAGTTGGGCACCCTCATGCCGCAATCGTCGAAGGGGGCTACCAGCAGGAAGGGTTGAGCACCTTCCTGCCGGCGATCATGGGGTTGGGGGGGTCTACCTGCAGGAAGAGTTTAGCACCTTCCTGCCAGCGATCATGAGGGTTCTTTCGGGCAGGAGGGGTCGGGCACTCTCCTGCCGTGATCGTCGGGGGAGGGGAGACTGGTGGCCGTAGCCGCTATACTTATCGTGACAGGGAGATCCCTCGCCACAATTAAGTATTGCTGCTGCGTCTAAAATAACCCGGTTCTGTAACCAGCATCTGTAACATGGATGCTGGTTACAGAATCAGGTTTAGTTTGTGCGGGTGTAGGCCCGATTCAGTAGAGGACGCCCATCCTGGGCATCCTATACAGAATCCGGGCCTTATTGTGTAATTACATTTTTTAAAGCCAATTATTGAGGCTGTTAAGGATGTTTTGCCAATTAATCCCCCCTTTAAAAAAAACCGCAATAGTGTTTTTTAGCAAAGGCCGGCACGCTGAAAGTTCTGCCACTACTTTAATGTTGAAAGCCCTGAACACATTAATGTACCTCTATGGTAATTAAGCTATTAGCATAGGTGATCACTCATCATTTCGCCTGCACAACTGTTAATCAGAAATAATAAATAACTTATACTGAAAACATGCAAGCCCATCCTCTGGCCACCCCTGACAGGATGGAACTCCCCCCGCAACCTGACCAACCGCCAAGGTAATACCCTGCACCCGACAAGGTAATACCCGCCAAGGTAATACCCTGCAACCGCCAAGGTAATACCCGGGTTGGGCCCATGTGCCTCAGGCCCCACCCTCAGGAGGGGCCTAAGGCTCCCTGGCCTATTCTGATTGGCCAAGGCGCCTTAGGCCCCACCTGTGGGTGGGGCTTTGGGACGACTGGGCCAATCCGGCCTCATTCTGCCGGTGGCTGCCTGCCGGACAGACGGGTTTGGCTCCCGTCTGTCCGGCCAACTGAAACGAAGGTACGGGGAAGGGGGGTGGGGGGGTCGTGGAGGTCGGCAGGGGGGTCACGGGTCGGCTGGGGGGGCGGTCGGGGGTTCTGGGGGGCGGCCGATGGAGGGAGGGGGGTTGCATCGAGGGCAGGAGGGCCTGGGATCCCTCCTGCCCGTAAGTAGTGCGGTGTGGGGGTAGGGGGTCGCTGTGGCCAGAAGGGTTTGGGCTCCCTCCTGGCCCATTCAAGTAGCGGAGGGGGGGTCGCCACGGGCCAGGAGAGCCTGGGCTCTCTCCTGGCCCACTCGATTCGGGGGTCGCCTGGGCCAGGAGGGCTTGGGCTTCCTCCTGGCCCGAACGAGTCGGGGGTGCCGCGGTTAGCTGAGGCAAGAGGGCTTGAGCTCCCTCTTGCCCTGATATGTCGGGGGTGCCGCGGTTGGCTGGGGCAAGCGGGCTTGAGCTCCCTCTTGCCCCGATGTTAATTGCGAGGGGGGGTGATGGATCGCGGCAGGAGAGATGTCTCATCTCCCCTACCGTGATGCCATCATTCCTCTACCGGAACTGCTGCGGGTCGCAGCAGTTCGGGTAGAAGAGTGATGGCATCGCGGTAGGGGAGATGAGGCATCTCTCCTGCCGCGATGGTTAGGTTGCCGGGCCGCTGAACTGATGGCGCCAGTGGCCATCAGCTCAGCGGCCCCTTTTTTGGCACTTAGACCTGGTTTTATTTCGTCTAAGTCAAAAAGGTCTAAGTGCCGACTAAACTGTTTTGGTTATACCTGTTGTACGCCTAGGTGTAGGTCGGCCTACCTCCCGCCCATCGCCCGCCCTTTCCCCTCCTCTAAACATGCCTCTTTTCTCTCTGTGCGTTTACAGGCAGGGGAAAGGCCTAAGTTGGGTTTAGATACGTCTAAAAACCAGCTTTGGTTATGGGTACTTGGACGATCAGGCTTTTTGATCGTCCAAGTAGCCATTTAGGACACTTTTTAGACGTGGTTTTTTTATTATTACCCCCATAGTAAATAGTAAATGACGGTATATAAGGTCTAAACCATGGATCTCAAAGTCCCTCCTTGAGGGCCGCAATCCAGTCGGGTTTTCAGGATTTCCCCAATGAATATGCATTGAAAGCAGTGCATGCACATAGATCTCATTCATATTCATTGGGGAAACCCTGAAAACTCAACTGGATTGTGGCCCTCAAGGAGGAACTTTGAGACCCCCTTGTCTAAACGGTCTATCCATTCTGCCCATTGGTTATACTATTGAAATAAGTAATTAAATTAACTTGTCTCTTCTTTAATACTTCTGGGCCATAGACTGTAAAATCTGGTACTGCCCTAGATTCCCAATGTTAAAGTTGCCATCAAAGCTCATCCCAGCCTATTCAACCATCCTATTTGCAGGATATCCACCGTAAAGTCAGGCCAGTAATAACCTCATGGCCATTAAACCGGACTATGTGGAGGTATGAGCCTGTCCACTCTAACTCAGACACTTGGCCGCCCCGCCCAAAAACAGTTCCCCAGCGCATTATTATTATTTACTAGTGTTTAACCAATTACATTAGCGGGTGCTAGAATAGATGTGTAGACTTAGGCATTTCTTTCTTTCTTTCTCTTTCTTTCATTCTTTCTGTATGTCTGTCTTTCTTTCTCTCTCCCTGCCCCCTTTCTTTCTTTCTGTCTCTCTCCCTGGCCTCCTGTCGGTCTTTCTTTCTTTCTGTCTCTCTCCCGCTGTCTGTCTTTCTTTCTTTCTTTCTGTCTCTCTCCTTGGCTGCTGTTTGTCTCTCTTTCTTTCTTTCTGTATCTCTCCTTGGCCGCTGTCTGTCTTTCTGTCTCTCTCTCTCCTTAGCCACTGTCTGTCTGTCTGTTTTTCTTTCTGTCTCTCTCTTTCTTGGCCGCTGCCTGTCTGTCTTTCTTTCTTTCTGTCTCTCTCTCTCCTTGGCCACTGTCTATCTGTCTTTCTTTCTTTCTGTCTCTCTCCTTGTCCACCAACAGAAAACTCAACTGCTTGACATCACACACCAAAGATGTACTTTGCAATCCAAAAGCACATCTCCAGACAGAACAAAATGAATGAATCTTCCAGACTGGGACAACAGGAGGGAAAAAAAAAAACTCAGCCACCACAGCCCCAGCTGCCCAATTGCACTGGTCAAAACCCTTGCACGCTGAAGAACACCGCAGCAGGCAGCGATCATGAGGATGCTGCCGCCACCCCGGGGGGGAAGAGCAAAACCTCCTCCACCTTGCACTGCCTCGTGCTCCTCTCACTGCGGCTGCTTTGGTTTCACTCCCAAAGTCCTGCACTGCCACTAAACCATCTTCTCCTGCCCAACGCCAAAGCCAGCACACTAACGGGTAAACATGAGGTAGGGAGCGGGGTGTCCTCTTCCTCCTGGCATGCCGCTGAAAAGATGGCTGCGCTGGGAGAGACCAATTTAAAAAGAACCATCGCCTGTCTTTCTTCACCCTTTCTCCCTCCTATTGGACCCTCTGCTCCTTTACTCGCCCTGACCCACGAGGCACCCCCCCCCCCTTTTGTGACAGGCTTCGTGAGTTGCTCCGGCCTGCTTCTATACCTGATATGGGGGGGGGGGGTTATGGGAATAGAAAGGCAATGCTGGATACAGAATGGATACATTGTACTAGACATGGGGGAGAATAGAAGCACAGAAGGGAGATGCTGGACACGGGGGGGGGGAGCATAAGGCTACAGAGGGGTGATGATGGATGTAGGGATATGAACATGGGAGATGCTGAACAAGGAAATATAGGGACACAGAGCTCTCTCTCTCCTGCCGCAATCCCCCTTCCCCCCCCCCAGCAACAATCAGTGCAGGAGGGAGCCCATCGGTCTTAATCAAAACACCCATCACATCAATGTGCTCTTGTATGTGTGATGTTGATGGGCAGCCAGAATGACCTAAGTCAGTTACACCTGTTCTTCCGGCTTTAAACCTTTTTACTCATACTGAGTCAATATCCGATGGTAAATTTCCACAGGTTTCACTCCTTCTGCCCAATGAAAGCACACTACTGCACGTTGTTCTTCAATGGTGCAATCTTGCAGTGAAGCATCCATGTTTTTGACCTCGTCGCTGCCACACGATGAACGGCTGAGTGCTGCATTGTGCATGGATAAACTAGTACATATGTTGCATTTTGCTAGCTCTGATCCAGTTACCACGTAATTTAACATTGGCCTTTCATTTTTCAATTCACCCTCGTATTCATTCTAAGCCAAAATAACAATAACTTGTTTTAAAACAAGTTTTGTTTGTCAGCATGTGTACCTTTGCTCAGTAATGCACCCTATTGCTAAATAATAGTGCTGCAGGAAGATTAAACATTTTAATCATGATTAATCACCTTATGCAGTAGCAATTAATTGTGATAGATATGTAATGTTTTAAAAGAAAATACAACAGACACATAATTCCTGAAAAACAAGCATAAACCAGCACTAACTTCCAAAACAAGAATCCTTCTTATGAAAAATACAGTGCCCCAAATATTACAATGGGACCCCATCCCAATTCTTTTATTTTATTTTATGAAATGATGTGCCCCTTGCTGTACTCCTTTCGTATAATATACTAGCTGATGCCCCGGCGTTGCACGGGTATTTAATTATAGCAATAACACTGTAAATGGATTCAAATAAAGATACTTTATAGTGGTGAATGAAATTATTTTTTTACAGCTTAATAAAAAGTACAATATTCAAATTATAATGTGAAATATTTGACAAAATGAATACAATACAACTAACGCAAAACGTGATTATAAACAACATTTTTAGTTTCACCTCCTAAAAATTCATCCAAATATCTTAACCCCTCCTCTTTTACCTCCAGAAGATTCACCTACCTTCAGATAACCTTCCCCCAAATTACCCACCTTAACACCGTCCAATTAAACAAATACCATAAATAGATTGTAACCTACCCTCTCTAACTGCATTCCATATGTATTTTTCATACAGTTCTTCACTGTCAGTTTAATTTCCATCCTACAAATTCACATAGAATTTTTCTTTTTTCAACCATCTTTATTTTCTCTTCTTTATTAATTTCCAGGTACTTTAGTTAGATTGTGAGCCTTCGGGACAGTAAGGGAATTTTTAAGTACCTTCTTACTTCTCATTTATAATCTTAATGTATATTTTCTTCAAACCGCTTAGAACCTAACGGATGTAGCGGTATATAAGAAATAAATTACATTACATTACATTACCTCCTGGAGCAAGAACATATAAATTCTTGGGTGAACCAACCTTGAGCAAGCAACATAGAGTTGTGGGCCGCGAGACCCCCAGAACATATCACCCCAGGCAATGAGGGATCTGCATACCAAGTTTCGTTCAAATCGGTCAAGCCGTTTTTGAATTACTGTGAGAATGGCAGCTTTTTACATTTTTTCCATTGACATGAATGGGTGAAATCTGATTTTCTGTTTGTAGCTCCACCCACATGTTCAGGTGGGCCGCGAGACCCCCAGAACATATCACCCCAGGTAGTGAGGGATCTGCATACCAAGTTTCGTTCAAATCGGTCAAGCCGTTTTTGAATTACTGTGAGAATGGCAGCTTTTTACATTTTTTTCCATTGACATGAATGGGTGAAATCTGATTTTCTGTTTGTAGCTCCGCCCACGTGTGCAGGTGGGCCGCGAGACCCCCAGAACATATCACCCCAGGTAGTGAGGGATCTGCATACCAAGTTGCGTTCAAATCGGTCAAGCCGTTTTTGCGTGATCGCGGCACATACACACATACATACATACCTCCGATTTTATATATATAGATAGATTGTCACCCCTATTGCCTTTATTATTCATGTTTGCTCTCCCTTTTTTATACTATTATTTAAACAATGTTCTTATGTAAACCGCTTAGTAATTTTTAATCGGTATATCAAACCATAATAAACTTGAAACTAAAATACCAATACATCTATAATAAAAATTGAACAAACCAAATTATGGCAGAATGCTACATAATAAATTAATGCTAACAGAATGGGCCAACTCCTCCTCCCTCTCTGGTTATTCTAGTCCTCTAAATTTTCTCTTCATTTTGCCTCTTCCCTCCACTGGAGTTCCTTTCAACCCTAACTCTTGTTAACCGTGTCGAGCTTTACGAATGTAGAGATGATGCGGTATACAAACCTAAGGTTTAGATTAGATTAGATTAGAACAGAATACATCGGTCACACACACAACACAAATGTCAAATACAGAATAATTGATCACAAGCTTTAAACCCCTTGTAGTACAGTATCAGAGAAACAAGACAGACATGTCTTCCTATGCAAAATATAAATAATATGGGATATGCCAATGATGGTGTTAGAAGGGAGAAACGGATCCCTGGTCAGAGAGAGAGCCAAGCCTGCTGGAAGCTAAAGGCATATCTGTCAGCCTGGTAAGACTTTGGGGTCATTTCCCAATTTTCTGTCCTAGGCCCCAACCATGTCTAACACCACCAAGTCTCTGTTTCTGCTTCCTACTGTCTTCTCTTAACGTACTTGGCAGAGTCTTCTGTCCATCTGACATCTCTTCTCTCTCCATGTCCACCATCCATCTTCCAAGTTTATTAGGTTTTTATATACCGCCTATCAAGATTATCTAAGCAGTTTTACAATCAGGTACTCAAGTATTTTTCCCTACCTGTCCAGGTGGGCTCACAATCTGAGGCTCTGGAGGACTGAGTGACTTGTCCAGGGTCACAAGGAGCAGCGCGGGGTTTGAACCCACAACCCCAGGGTGCCGAGGCTGTAGCTTCAACCACTGCACCACACACTCCTCCGCCTACAGGTGGAGCTTGAGCACATGGGCCAACCACACTGCTTCATGGTAAAGTTCATTTCAATTTGCCAATAATGAGCGGCTGTAATGCAAAATCATTAATGCCTACCCCCCCTACCCCCCATTTATCAAGCCACCCTGCCAAGCAGCACAAGAATGCCAAGCTACCCATAGGATTAGAATGGGTGGCTCGGCATTTAGCTAATGCTGCTTGGCAGTGCAGCTTGATAAACAGGGGCGGGGGAAATAGCCCATTAATGCCATAATATTTTCATAACAAGCACACAAAAAAGGCTTTGAGGGTCTGTTTTGACAACTAGTTACTCCTTTGGAGGAAGAGGGTTTGTTGGGTTTTTTTTTTTTTTTTGGGGGGGGGGGGAAGAACTCCTGTAAAGGCTCATGTGACTTTCTTTAAATTAGTCTCCTTATTTTCTTAAGCAATCTTATCTATCCCCCCTCTTTTACAAAACTGTAGCGTAGTTTTTAGTGCCGGCTGCGGTGATACAACTCCGATGCTCATAGAAATTCCGTGAGTGCTGAGGCTGTTACCGATGCAGCCGGTGCTAAAAACCGCGCAACAGTTTTGTAAAAAAGGGGGGGGGGGTTATATGTTTCATCTTTGTTTACACCCTATGCTGTCTATTAAAATGTGTTATTAACTGTGGTCACTAAAAGTAATTTTGCTTGTTCAACAGAAGGTTGGAATAGACCTCAATGATAAGCAGCTGTAGAATCCTAATAAAACCTTTCAGAGCCAGGACTTGTTTTTGTGTTTTTTTTAAAAAAGACGACTATTCTTGAAACAGTAACTTTCTCTGGTCTATGAAAAAAATATGCAAATAGCATCAGCAATTTAAAACCCTACCAATGACTGAACTATGATTTATCTACTGTATGCGGAACATTAGTTAGCATATATGTGCTATTCTTTCACATTATAATTTCAGAAGGGTGTCTCCCATTATCTATCTGTAGCAATAAAACTTGTGAGCATCAGGATAAAAGTTCTGTTTGTTGACTTTATTATTGTAATATGTCAAAGGAATGAGGTGACTACTTGAAAGGGCCATTGCTAATAACTGCCCGGTGATGTGTAATTTTTTTTAAGGTAAGCTAACAGGCTTGGCAAATGGAAATGACAAACATTTGTTTACATCATTGGGCTGCAGTTTATTTTCAGTAAGACTTGGCTGCGGTTTATCAGGAAAATGACTGAGAAGGATTGACAAAATTTTAGAGCGTGCAAGTGCTACAAAATTTAGCAGCAAGGCTAATCTTCCAATCCCACTGTTTTGAGAGGGCTAGCCCAGGGGTAGACAATTCTGGTCCCCAAGGGCCACAGGCAGGTCAGGTTTTCAGGTTAATCACAATAAATATGCATGAGATAGATTTGCATCTCAAGGAGGCAGTGCATGCAAATCCATTTTATACATATTCATTGTGGATATCCTGAAAACCTGACCTGCCTATGGCTCTTGAGAACCAGAATTGCCTATCCCTGGGCTAGCCCATTGCTACTCGAACTACACTGGCTACCTGTGAAAAAAATAATTCACTATAAGTTAGCCTGTATGATTCACAAGTCCATCTTCAGAGAAAACTCCAGCAGACCTAGTGGCCAGCATTCTGGTCTCATACACCTTCCTTAACTCAAGGACCACACAGTGATTTAAGATACCATTTCCATCCTGGTCGCCATACATGAAGAAGGACACAGTACTACTCGAAAGGGTCCAGAGAAGAGCGACTAAAATGGTTAAGGGGCTGGAGGAATTGCCCTACAGTGAGAGATTAGAGAAACTGGGCCTCTTCTCCCTTAAAAAGATAAGACTGAGAGGGGACATGATCGAAACATTCAAGATAATGAAGGGAATAGATTTAGTAGATAAAGGCAGGTTGTTCACCCTCTCCAAGGTAGAGAGAATGAGAGGGCACTCTCTAAAGTTAAAAGGGGATAGATTCCGTACAAACGTAAGGAAGTTCTTCTTCACCCAGAGAGTGGTAGAAAACTAGAATGCTCTTCCGGAGGCTGTTATAGGGGAAAACACCCTCCAGGGATTCAAGACAAAATTGGACAAGTTCCTGCTAAACTGGAACGTACACAGGTGAGGCTGGACTCATTTAGAGCACTGGTCTTTAACCTGGGGGCTGCCGCGTGAGCGGACTGCTGGGCATGATGGACCATTGGTCTGACCCAGCAGCGACAATTCTTATATTCTCTTAAGGAGTATGTCGGAAGAGGATCTTTAACTTCACCTTCGAGTTCCTAGGACCACATACCTGGAACAGTCTACTTGCTTATCTGTGACAATTACCCATGCATTGCCTGTTCAGGAAAAGATTAAAGACATATCTCTTCCCCCAGTAGACTCAACTCTTCCCAGCCCTCTTCAACCCACAGACTGCCATCCTTAAACTAACCTAGCAATATTAAACTCACTTATGAACAGCACTATATCACAAATATAACTCATCTTTCTATAAGACGCAATGATTCCCTGTTGAAAATTACAGGATATAAGACATTGCATTGTATTCTTTTTCATCATTTTGCACCTCTGATGCTCCCTCACAGATCAAAAGAAAGCCAGACAGGGTAAGGTTAACTTTATTTTGCAAGAAACATATGTAATGTGATTTGCACAGCAGGAAAGAAATCTATTATTCAAACATTTTATGGCAGTTGGTTCATGCTTGCAGGTCATTTTATAACGTTACTTTCCACAGTTATCTGGCAGCAAAGATGTCTAATTTGAAATAGAGTGTGCTGGAAAATTGAAGCATCGTCTGGCACAAATTACTGTGTTTACTAACACTTGCAAAGGGTGATCTAAGTCCCCCCCCCACCCCAAGAAGGTCAGGAGGCTACATTGTTTCTATCGTCTCGCATGTGATTCTGGCAGCACTGTGTTTTAAGCTGTATTCATGGGTCCAGAATGTCTCGCTTTAAACTGTGTGTTTCAAAGGATGATATTTGGGCCAGGAATCAGAGAAAGAAGAATGTAGCTTTCAGAAGAAGCACTGCTGATAACCTTTTTGTGTTT
This sequence comes from Geotrypetes seraphini, assembly GCF_902459505.1. Lineage (NCBI taxonomy): Eukaryota > Metazoa > Chordata > Amphibia > Gymnophiona > Dermophiidae > Geotrypetes > Geotrypetes seraphini. The sequence continues at coordinate 433,707,296 of NC_047085.1, read as the reverse complement.
ATTAGATTCTTGATACACTGTATTTCCATAGTACAACCAAAACACTTTACATTTTAGACGCAAGTGCATTCTCTGTCACCAGTGGACTCACAATTTAAATTTTGTACCAGGGTAAATGGCGGGTTAAGTGGTTTGCCCTGGGTCACAAGGAGCTGCAGTAGGAATCAAATCTGGTTCCCTCTAGTTCTCAGCCCAAAACGCTACCCATAGGTTGCTCATCCATTCAGGAGATGAGCAGGATGGAAGGGGTAAATAAAGAGATAGAGGAGTATGAGGGTAAGAGAGTGAGACAGAGGATGGGGATAAGGGAGAGTGAATCACTTTTTGCAGAAAAGTTTAATAGTACAACTAAAGGAAGATAAAACAATGCAAGGAAACATTTATGGAAATGTACATCTGAGGGTACTGTGCAAATCTGGTCCAAAGTGCATTCAGGAATTGGGTCAAAGCTCTGCAGTACACTTTTTACACTGGGTCAAGCTCTGTCTCTAGCAGTGTTCAGATCCAAGCAAAAAGCTTACTATTTGGACTCCTACTCACTGTAAGATAGAAACACGATGGCAGATAAAGGCCAAATGGCCCATCCAGTCTGTCCATCTGCAGTAACCATTATCTCTTTCTCTCTCCGAGAGATCCCATGTGCCTATCCCAGGCTCTCTTGAATTCAAACATAGTCTCTGTTTCCACCACCTCTTCCGGGAGACTGTTCCATGTATCTACCACCCTTTCTGCAAAAAAGTATTTCCTCAGATTACTCCAGAACCTATCACCTCTTAACTTCATCCTAGGCCCTCTCATTGCAGTTTTGAGTCATGCACATTTATATTTAAATGACTCTATCATATCTCCCTTCTCCCGCCTTTCCTCCAAAGTATACATATTGAGATCTTTAAGTCTGTCCCCATACACCTTATCATGAAGACCACCCACCATTTTAGTAGCCTTCCTCTGGACCGACTCCATCCTTTTTATATCTTTTTGAAGGTGTGGCCTCCAGAATTGTACACAATATTCTAAATGAGGTCTCACCAGAGTCTTATACAGAAGCATCAATACCTCCTTTTTCCTACTGGCCATACCTCTCCTTATGCAACCTAGCATCCTTCTAGCTTTCGCCGTCACCTTTTCAACCTGATTGGCCTCCTTAAGATCATCACATACAATCACACCCAAGTCCTGCTTTTCTGTTGTGCACATAAGTTCTTCATCCCCTAAATTGTACCATTCCCTCGGGTTTTTGCAGCCCAAATGCATGACCTTGCATTTCTTAGCATTACATTTTAGCTGTCAAATTTCAGACCATTCTTCAGACTTTGCCAGGTCTTTCTTCATGTTATTCACACCATCCGGCGTGTCTACTCTATTGCAGATTTTGGTAATATCCGCAAAGAGGCAAATCTTACCCAACAATACTTCAGCAATATCTTTTATAAAAATGTTGAAAAGAACAGGCCCAAGAATAGAACCTTGAGGCACACCACTGGTAACATCCCTTTCCTCACAGCAATCTCTATTGACCACTATCCTCTGTTGCCTTTCACTTAACCAGTTCCTGATCCAGCTTGTCACTTTGGGGCCCATCCTGAGAGCACTCAGTTTATTTATTAGACGTCTGTGTGGAACATTATCAAAGGCTTTGCATAAACCTAAATACACCACATCTAGCACACATCCTCTATCCAATTCTCTGGTCACTCAGTCAAAGATTTGTCTGACAAGACCTACCTCTAGTGAATCCATATTGCTTCTGGTCCTGTAATCCACAGGATTCCAGAAACTTGAACATTCTCTGGTTTAAAAGCATTTCTACTAATTTGCTTACCACAGAAGTCAGACTTACCGGCCTGCAATTCCCTACTTCTTCCTTACTTCCACTTATGTGTAGAGGGACCACATCCGCTCTTCTACAGTCCTCCGGTACCACTCCCGACTCTAGAGACTCATTGAAAAGGTCAGTCAGCAGAGCTACCAGAACTTCCCTAAGTTCCTTCAGCATGGGGGATGGGAAGGAGCAAGGGTGGACAGGGAGGAGGGCACAGGGTGCCTTCCAGCCTTGCTACGCCACTGCCTCAGCCAAATCCACAATTGAAGAGAAGTCTGTGGCATTTGGTGGAGCACATCCCATTAATCACCAGAGAACAAGAAGGATCAGAGTAGCTGGCAGAGACCATAGTTGCTGAAGAAAACGATTATTTATGCTGGAGGAGGCCACTCTGCCCCTATAATCTGCCTGTTCTGGCTGGCACTGCTAGTATTTTCAAAGCTCATAGCAAAAAGAGGCGAATGAGATGTTGTGAATCAACCCAACAGTTACTTTATTAATGCAAATAATAAAAAGACATGAATGACTATAGTTGACAAGTCTTTCTATGAAAGTCACAAGTCTAAAATGAGGACCATTCTTTGTGTGAAAGGTCTTCTAAAGTGTCCTGACTAGGATCTCAGTTTCGGCATCAGAGGATGCCTTCCTCAGGGGATTATGAAATCACTGACAAAAAAATGAACATAATCTTTAAAAATAGGAACAATAATAATAAAAAAAAAACAATGAACAATATGAAAAGCAATATACAATGGACAGAACATTAAAAATGCATGCATGATACAAAATTTCATACATAATACAAAACGACTGTAAAAATGATGTACAGTACTCCCCCCAAATTTGCGGGGATTCCATTCCAGGAACACCTGTGAATTTCAAAAAACCGCGAATACGGTTTTCAAGCTGATCGAAGAGAGGAGAGGGCAGCTGGGGCACCGGCGGGTGCTTAAATTGTACTTACGAACCAAGGCACATTTTCCAACCGTCTCTTCCTGGTACTAAAGTCATGATTATATCAATCAGGAGCTGCTTTGATATGCCAAATAGCGTGTCAAAGCAGCTCCTGATTGGTGTAACCATGACTGTAGTACCAGGAAGAGGTGGTCGGAAAATGCCGCAATTTACTGAATCCATGATTTCCGCGAATTCATGTGGGTTTACTGTAAATACATATATAATATAAAGGGCATACATGATATGAACCATTCATGAGAATAAAACAGAGACATTGAGCTAATGTGCGAAAAAGATGTGGAATATAGAATGACTATAAAAGTAATCTAAAATACTGTAAGATCTATACATAATATAAACAATCGATGTAGAGGGATTATATCAGGTTTTTTTTGTTTTGCTTTTTAGCAGCCTTATGCAGTTTGCAGTACATGCCTGACTGCTGTGATCTGTCATCAAGGTGAGCGCCAATTATTTCACCAAAGTATCATTCTTATGTTATTATCGTCACCAGTGGGGTGCTGCAGGGCTCGGTGCTTGGACCCGTGCTCTTTAACATCTTTATAAATGATCTGGACATAGGTACAACAAGCGAAGTGATTAAATTTGCGGATGATACGAAGTTATTCAGAGTAGTAAAGACGCAGGGGGATTGCGAAGATCTGCAACGTGACATAATCAAGCTCAAGGAATGGGCATCGACAAGGCAGGTGAGGTTCAACGTGGATAAGTGTAAAGTGAGGCATGTAGCAAAAAATCTCATGCACGAATACAGGATGTCTGGGGCGGTACTTGGAGAGACCTCCCAGGAAAGGGACTTGGGAGTTCTGATTGACAAATCGATGAAGCCATTCACACAATGTGCGGCAGCAGCAAAAAGGGCAAACAGAATGCTAGGAATGATAAAGAAGGGGATCACGAACAGATCAGAGAAGGTTATCATGCCGCTGTATTGGGCCATGGTACGCCCTCACTGGAGTACTGCGTCCAGCACTGGTCGCCGTACATGAAGAAGGACACGGTACTACTCGAAAGGGTCCAGAGAAGAGCGACTAAGATGGTAAGGGGCTGGAGGAGCTGCCGTACAGCGAAAGATTAGAGAAACTGGGCCTCTTCTCCCTCGAACAGAGGAGATTGAGAGGGGACATGATCGAAATATTCAAGGTACTGAAGGGGAAAGACTTAGTAGATAAGGATAGGTTGTTCACTCTCTCCAAGGTAGGGAGAACAAGAGGGCACTCTCTAAAGTTGAAAGGGGATAGATTCCGTACAAACGTAAGGAAGTTCTTCTTCACCCAGAGAGTGGTAGAAAGCTGGAATTCTCTTCCAGAGGCTGTTATAGGGCAGGGGTGTCCAATGTCGGTCCTCGAGGGCCGCAGTCCAGTCGGGTTTTCAGGATTTCCCCAATGAATATGCATGAGATCTATTAGCATGCACTGCTTTCAATGCATATTCATTGGGGAAATCCTGAAAACCCGACTGGACTGCGGCCCTCGAGGACCGACATTGGACACCCCTGTTATAGGGGAAAACACCCTCTAAGGATTTGAGACAAAGTTAGACAAGTTTCTGCTGAACAAGAACTTGCGCTGGTAGGGCTAGTCTCAGTTAGGGTGCTGGTCTTAGACCAGAGGGCCGCCGTGTAAGCGGACTGCTGGGCATGATGGACCACTGGTCTGACTCAGCAGTGGCAATTCTTATGTTCTTATGTTCTTAGTAATCAAACTTTAAAATCTGTCAAAAAAGGAACAGCAAGGAACATCTTTAAATTTATTTTCTGTACTTGAAAGAAGAAGCAGAGGACTGATGTATATAAGCTGACCACCTGCATATGAACTGTTATGGTAATTTTCATTTTTATCAGTTGGCGCTAAAGTTTTGTTTTGGTTGCCACCTGGAGTGGACTGATTTTTTTGTGTGCCCTTCATCTCAACATCCCGCAAAGTGACTAGGCAGCTGCCTTTACTACATAAACCAACAAAGAGTTTATACCATGCTGTGCTATTAGAAATTTATCACATAACTCTTCCACTTAGGGCTGATTTTACTAAGCTGCGATAGCGTTTTTAGCGTGTGCAGAATTGCCGCGTGCGCTAAACCCGTGCTACACGGCTAGACCTAACGCCAGCTCAATGCTGGCATTAGCGTCTAGCGCTTGCGCTAAAACCACTAGCGCAGCTTAGTAAAAGAAGCCCTTAGTTGCAATGGCTATGTCTAGTTAAATATATTTTTGAATGCTTAAAAGTTTCTGGTTTAACGTACTAATATACAACACACACACACACCCCTTTTATCAAGCTGTGTTAGAGGATTTTAGCGTGGATCGGTGAGGTAAGTGCTCTGATGCTCATAGGAATTATATTAGCATCAGAGCATTTACCACACCAGCTCATGCTAAAAACCTCTAGCACAGCTTGATAAAAGGGGCCCATAGTTGTTTTTTAAAAAATATGTTTCAGCTAAAGGGAACATCTATGATAAATCAGACTCACTATTCAGTTTTCAATAGGGATGGATATTCATTAGTGCATATTTGGTTCATTTATACACCTTATAAAATAGATTTAATGCACATACAATTGAACTGTGCATATTGAAAAGTTCTTTTTTTTTGTTTAAATCAGGGGTGTCCAACCTTTGGCCTGAGGGGCGCATGCGGAAGTATTTTGTGCACCCTGGTTGACGGCGATGCAGTGTTTTCCTCTGCTGCCCCCAGGTGTTTACCGTCTTGCTGGCTCCCTCCTCTGTCTTGCTGCAGCGTTTGCGCGTTTGTGTGGCCCCAGAAACATTTTTTTCGGTCAATGTGGCCCAGGGAAGCCAAAAGATTGGACACCCCTGTTTTAAATCTTTATTGATTTTCAAACTTTGATAGTGCAATACAATTGGTAAATCATAAAATACTGCCTAGAACGCACTAATAACTATACAATTATTATATTAAACAGTCATTTACTCCCATCCTCATCTTAATTCTTAATATAATAAAACATATGATGTGATTTCAATATTATAATGAAAAAAATTTAACTCCTCAAAGTACATTTCCCTCCCCCTATCCATCCACCCTCCCTGGATGTGTAAAGAAATCTAATGAAAAGGGAAGAAACATGACCATTATTGTAATGCAACAAAAGTAGTCAATGGACTCCATACATCATTAAAAGGACTTACTAGTCCCCAAACGTTCCGCCATCATTCTTTCATTCTTATATGTGGTACACACATTTACCCACCAAAAAGTGTAATTAATCCTGTCATGGTTCTTCCAATTATGTGTGATCAGTTGAACAGCTATTCCCGTCATGATCAGGAAAAGGCGACTTTTATACTTATCTAAAGTAGTTTTAACATGTAGTAACGTACCACAAATTACAGCTTCATAGGTTAAGGGAATAGATTACTCAAGAATAAGATTTATTTGTCCCCAAATTGACTTCCAGAAATTAAGTATCAATGGACAAAAATATAACAGATGATCCAAAGTCCCTATATTAATATGACAATGCCAGCATCTATTAGATTTAGAATTATCTAATTTTTTGTAATCGAACTGGGGTCCAAAAAATCCTATGTAATAAAAATAACCATGTTTGTCTCATAGATGCTGACGCTGTACATTTCAACCTCCAGGTCCAAATTCATGGCCAACGAGAAACAGAAATATACTGTTTAATCTCGATGCTCCAAATATCTTTAAGACTATTTTTTGGATTCTTATTTAAAAATTCAGAAATCAATTTGTACCACTGGGCAGCCTGATGCCTTACTAGATCTGTCTGGTAGCAAAGGATCTGCAAGCTGTAATAAGTTTTTAAGTTTTTCCATTCAGGGAACCCACTCTGAATGGCCTGCTTCAACTGCAACCACCTATACTGTTGAGACTTTAGAATGCCAAATGATTGTTGCAGCCGTGAAAAATCAAGCAGTTTCTCATTAGATATAACATCATCCAATGTCCGAATACCTGCCTGCATCCAATTCTTCCAAGTGATCCCAGCATCGCCCACTTGAATCTTGGAGTTTAACCATAAGGACTGCAAAGTAGATTTCATTATAGGAACATCTGTTAGTTTATCAATAAATTTAATTGTTTTCCATGTATCCAATAAAATTATGTTGTCCTTAGCATGTCTAGGTAGTCTGATATTTAATACATGAGATAGTCGCATATTGAAAAGTTCTAATATGCTTTAAGAAAGTTATAAAATAAAGGCCCCTTTTACAAAGTTATAGCAGCGATTCCCATGCAACAAATGCAACACAGCCCATTCACTTTCTATGGGCTTCATCGCAGTTGCCATGCCAAGAATCACTATCGTGGCTTTGTAAAAGGGGCCCTAAATTAGTGATACAAAATGGTGAGAATTTGGGAAAGAGTCAACGGAACCTAAAATGAACAAAAAGGATTTTAGCATGTGGACATCCCTGATATTCAAACTGAACTGTTTAAATATTGTGCACCTGAAAAGTTCTCAGCCCAACCAAGAAAGTTGGGGCAGTCTCCATTGAAGGCTATACACTTAGTCAAATGATTTTCCACTCTTTTTGTTCAATATTTTCCCAACAGGTAAAAAAAAAGTAGAAATTCACTGGTCTAACTGCCCCATCTTTGTTGATTGGGCCGAGAACTTTTCAGCAGCCCTTCTTATACAATCCCTCCTGCTTGAAGACCTGATCCCCCCATGAAGATCATGGCAGGATAGAGCCCAACCCCTCCTTCCCGAAGACCCGACCCCCTCCGAAGATTGCAGCATGAGGGAGCCCAACCCCTCCTGCCTGAAGACCCCCCCATAGGAGGGGCCTTAGGTGCTTGGGCCAGTCAGGCTTAGGCCCCTCCCCGATGCATCCCACAATACACTGGGAAGGGGCAGGCCCACCTCATTTTGATGGAGGCAGGCCTGCCGGCCGGACAGTAGGAAGACCCGGTTGACCAACTTTTCAGGTTATTGGGGGATAGCCGGGTGGTCTGTACGTGGGGGGGGGGGGTGTCTTCGGGCAGTAGGGGTTGGGTCTTCAAGCAGGTCTGCAAGCAGGTCTTCAAGCAGGAGGGGTTGGGCTCCCTCCGGCCGCGATCATTGGGGTGTGTGGGGGGACTGGTGGCCACAGCCATGGCCGCTATACTTATCACAGCAGGGAGATCCCTTGCCGCAATATGTATAGTGGCCACATCTACAATAACCCGGTTGTGTAACCGGAGTCTGTAACAGACGTCAGTTACAGAATCAGGTTTATTTTAGGCGGGCATAGGCCCAATTCTATATAGGACGCCCATCCAAGGCATCCTATACAGAATCCAGGCCTATAGATAAAATTTAAAATATGAACAGGGTGTTATTTTTATTTTATCTTAGTGATGCCTTGCATTTTGGTTATCTTTCTGTTGTGATTTCTTTTTTAATTGTTCCATTATTAATTGGGGGGGAAAAAAAGATAGGCACCCTGATATAGCTCATTGCAATGGCTGGTAGTTATTTATTTATATTCTGCTCTATTAGAACATTTCTAGACAGATTCCAATTCAACATACACAATTTTCAGAACATGCAATCTCATCTATACACCCGAACAGTTTAGAGGGCAAAGAACTTATGTGTACATCAGAAGAGCAGGACTTGGGTGTGATTGTATGTGACGATCTTAAGGTGGCCAAACAGGTTGAAAAGGTGATGGCAAAAGCTAGAAGGATGCTAGGTTGCATAGGGAGAGGTATAGTCAATAGGAAAAAGGAGGTATTGATGCCTCTGTATAAGACTCTGGTGAGACCTCATTTAGAATACTATACACTTCTAGAGGCTGCACCTTCAAAAAGATATAAAAAGGATGGAGTCAGTCCAGAGAAAGGCTACTAAAATGGTGCATGGTCTTCATCACTAGGCATATGGAGACAGACTTAAAAATCTCAATATGTATACTTTAGAGGAAAGGCAGGAGAGGGGAGATATGATAGCGAAATTGGAAAAAGCAACAAACTTGCAAAATGTCTTTCACTGTTCATATTCAGCGACTCAAAAAGCAAAAGCAACTTTTTAAACAAACGGCCTCAAAAGTTCACAGACCAGTACCGGTATATGTCCCCAGTTGCAATTGGATCCTATAAGGGGCCCACTTTACAATCATAGGCCAGTTCTGGGAAATAGGCCTAAGGTAAAACCTCCCCAATAAGGGAGAAAAACCCATAGGTCAAAAAAACGGGCTACTTATTGTGCTCAAATTTAAACTACTGAAGGTGAACAGTATCACAGTATTTGTGAGATCCAATGAAACTGCATGCAAACACTTAGCTCAACACCGTCAGTCTGATAAGCTTCCAGGCTTTTCCGTCTTCCGTCACCGATGGTTGTAATCCACCAAAAGTGTTCAGCAAAAATATCCAAAAATCAAAATTCAAAGGCCAACTTCTGGCTCTTCTTAACAAGAGTCCATGCATGGCCTTGTTTCACACTCTGGCTGCATCAGGAGAGTAGCAAATCTCACTAGCAAGCGTACACTGTCCAGGCTAGGGACTGCAGCGTACTAGCTCCTTATATTGCTGAAATGACATCATTAGCCAACAAAAATTCAAAATCGTCATCTTAAAGGGGTAAATATCCAGCTAAGAATTTTAAGGGATCATCTTTCGAACAAGACCCAAGTCAGTTATTTAAAGAAAGCTTTCCATTCGATTGCTGAATTTAATCCTGCCAATTCAGTTGTAGTTAATTCAAATATAAGGCGTTGCTCTTGTCTTCAATTTATAGTTATCCAGGTAGTGGCATTATATATCAGCAGTACTCTGATAACTTCCGGATCCACCTCGAATCTACTTCCAGGTCGCCCCAGTACTACTCAGATAGTGCCAGGATGGTTGATAAAGATTTCAACAAACTTCTAGTGTACATATTTGAGCGTTAAGCTGTACCATGGATTTCCACCATTTAATACTTAATATGTACGGGATCTTCAGATTGCCATTGGTGTAGCATAACACCCCAGGCTGCAATCCTCATTAGTCCTGTTACACCTACTCTTTTTTTCTTATGCTTATAATTAATCTTTTCATTTTTAACTTTCCATTTTATAAGATCATTAAGTGGTTGCTGACTTAGCTTTGTAATGTGTGTTCTTTAGCTGACATGTCCCCCCTGTTTTTTTCTGACGTGTTTCGTGTCCTTCCTCAGATAATGTCCACATAATGCTGCTCCAAGTTGTGGCTGGCCCTGGTGAATAGTACCTGTCTGTGTGGCTCAACATTTGTTTTCTTTTGTGATAAAAATTTCTGGTTTTAATGTTTGTTTATTTTCCGAGCCCCTGAGTTTGCAGAGCTAGCAGTGTTTTCAGCAGTGAACCAACAGTTCTGTTCTATGTATTGATTCTGCAAGCAGCAGTTTCCAAGCTCTGTTTTAAGGTAAGAACATCTGTGTTTTTTTGGTTTTTTTTAAATGAATTTTCTTTGATCAGTACAATACACTGGACAATTTATGTAGATCAGGCTTTTCCAAGCTCAGTCCTTGAGGGCTGCAAACAGAGTAGGTTTCTGAGATGCATTTTATCCATTATATGCTATGGACATACTATGGACATACTATGGACATACTATGGACATAGTGGCATGCAAATCTTTCTCAAAACTTGACCTGTTTGCAGCCTTCAAGGCCTGAACTTTTAGTTCATATACTTTATTGAAATTTTGAAATACTACATATAATGAAAAAGAAATATAGTCAATTAGGGCCGGATTCTGTATAGGACGCCAGGTCTCAGAAGCCTTTAAAGAATTGTGTCTGTCCTCATGGCCTAAGCCTGTCTAACACCAAGATTCTCTAATTGATGGCCATGTCACAGGCGCCAGTTGGAGAATCAGGTTGCCGCTGAGATGATCGTGGCAAGGGAATCTCCCTGCCGTTATCAGTTTAGTGGCCGCGGTAGCGAACCCATCCCCCTTGCGAAGACTACTGGCAGGAGGGATGCCCAGTCCCTCCTGCCGGAACCCCCGATGCTGCCACCCCCCCCCAACACCCCCCCCGAATGCCCGCGGCAGGAGGAATGTCCAATACCTCGTGTCGCTACCCTGCTGACACATCCACTGGCAGGTGGGATGCCCAGTCCCTCCTTATGGAAACCCCCAGCCCCTGAGACATTCTCCAGCACCTCGATCCTCCCCATAAGCCCATCCGGACCCCACTAGTACCTTCTTTAGTTGGACAGCCTTCCCTCTCCCAATGCATCATGGGATGAACCGGGGAGGTGCCTAAGGACCTAATTGGCCCAGGTGCCTATAGGAGGGGCCTTAGGCACCTGAGCCAACCGGAACCTTAGGCCTCTCTCTCAGTGCATTCTGGGATACACTGGGAATACCCTAGGACTCTGACTGGTCAGGTCCCTTAGGCCACTCCCATGGGGAACTCAGTTGGCCCTTTCAATCTCAAATGGGCGTTCGAAAGAGATGTTAAGAACCTTTGGGAGCCATTGTTCAAAAAACTGCACTTGATTGTCACATTCCATTCTTTCATACAGTCCACTGATTCTAAGATTATTCAGACGGCTGCAATTACCATAATCTTTACATAACTCTTCCAGAGACTCGAGTGTTCAGTGATCTTGTTTTTATTGGGAAGCCACATCATCAATGAGGTGATATTTCTTCTCCAGAGTGGACAATCGGGTGTTCATTTCTAAGATTTTAGATGCTAGGTGAGTAATCTCAGTCTTTATATCTTTGATGTCTGATTGACTTTCAGTGAGAACTGCAGAAATATGTTGGCAGCTTGCTGACTGCACCGCCTCGGCTCTCCCTCTGATGTCACTTCCTGGTCCCTTAACAAGGAAGTGACTTCAGAAGGAGAGCCAAGGCCATCGTGAGCAGCAGGCTGGAGCTGCTGCATGTGCTGGCAAAGAGTTAGAGGCATAGGAGAAAGCAAGGTGCGCACACAGGTGGAGAGGACAGGTGCTGGCGCCCTCATCATGATGGCACCTTGGGTGTTAGTGTCTAGCGCGCACTAAAACCGCTAGCGCAGCTTAGTAAAAGGAGCCCTAAGTTCAGTATGACCCCATCCCACAAGGGTTCCATTACCAATTGTTGGAACAGATCTCCTTGTGGAGAGTCCAGGATCTCACTACTTCTAGGAGATCCCGCAATAGGGATACTCCAATCAACATCCAGCATATTAAAATCTCCTATTAGTAATACTTCACCTTTTACCGCTATATTTTGAATGTCTTCTATTAAGGGCTCCTTATACTAAGCTGCGAAAGCGGTTTTAGCACGCACTTAACGCGTGCAGAATTGCCGTGCACACTAGACGCTAATGCCAGCATTGAGCTGGCATTAGTTTTTCTGCGTAGCACGGGGATTTGCGCGCACTAATATTCTGCATGCGCTAAAAACGCTAGTGCACCTTAGTAAAAGGAACCCTACATCTCTGTCCACTTCTTCCATCTGTGAAGGAGACATGTACAGTATATCTCACCAATAGAAACATATTTCCATTCCCTCTTTCTAGTTTGACCCACAGTGCCTCTTCCTTACCCTGTAGATCTTGCAATTGTGTGACTTTAATATGATGTTTAACATATAATGCCACTTCACCTCCGTTTTTTCCTACACTGTCTTTCCTGAACAGAATATAAAATGCTTAATCCCTGCTTGGTCAAGAGTGGCTCCTAGAGACTGCATAAGTAAATTAAACAGTGTAGGGGAGAGTGGAGAACCCTAAGGCACACCACTCTGTGGTCACCAACTATCTGAAAACTTTCTTTAAAGTATAGTGACATTCTGTTAGAAAACCCCAAAACCAAGACAAGGTGCAGTTGGGACAGACTTTAAATTATCTGTTCACCACTGATATTCAATGTTTGCCTGGTTAACTGAATGGCTGGATAACTAAGTGAGGCTGCATAAGATGCAGTCCTAACAATGCCTGGTTAGTTATCCAGGTACTAGCCTGAATATTATTTATTTATTTTTATATTTATTAAAATTTAATATCCTGCTGAAGCTTACAACAGTCCTCAGCGACTCACATAAAAAACAAATAAGAAATAAAAGAAAAGAACTCCATTACGTATAGGAAAGATCTACACAACCATGAATGGCTATGAGCTAAAAGCACAATTTCACAGTTCAAACAACTTCCAATATAGAAAACGTCTGATTAGTAGCGCTCAGCTGGTAAGTTCCTCCTATCTGTGTCCTTCTCTTCCTCTACTAACTCCAGACTCTGTCCCTTCTATCTTGTTGTGCCATATGCTTGGAACAAACTGCCCAAATTCCTACTGCAGACTCCGTCTCTGGAAGTGTTCAAGGCCAACTGGAAGTAGAAAATGACACAGGGAGAAAATTTATCCCCATCTCCACCCCATCCCCACGAACTCAGTCCCAGTTCCTGTGAGCTTGGACCCTGACCCTGCCCCATCCCAATGAGCTTGGGTCCTGTCTCTGCCCAATCCCTGCGAGCTCAGACCCCATCCCCACCCTGTCCCCACAAACCATCTGATCCCATCTGCACAATCCTTGAATAGTTTTATATTGAACTTATTTTATTAAAGTATGAAAATAAACAATATTCTGTACAATTATCATTTTATAAATCAGAGCTCTGGCTGCCGAGCTAGAGGAAGGAACTAGAGGGCTTTGTTTCTAAATGTTTATCAAGCCAACTACAATACTATTTTATCCTAAAACAAAAAAAGAGAAAAGAAATATAATTTTTTTTCTACCTTTGGTTTCTGCTTTCCTCATCTTCTCGTCATTCTCTTCCTTCCATCCATTTTCTGCCTTCTCTCTGTCTCTTCCATATGGCATCTGCTCTATTTCTATGCCTCTACAAGAAACTGTCTGCCTCTCCCTTCAATCTTTCCTTCCCTTCTAATCCCATCGGTCTGGCACCCATCTTCTTCCCTCCGCTCCTCCCATAGTGTTACATCTCTGTCTTCTTCCCTTCCATCACTTACTCCCTCCCCCAGGTGGTTTTTAGCATCTTTCTCCTCCTTTCTTCTTTTCAGATCTGATATCTGTCTCCTCCCCCTCCCCCAATGCTCTGGTATCTCTCTCTCCTCTACCTTTCCCTTCTTTTTCTTTTCTTCCTTCTCAATTTGTTTTCTACCTCTTGTCTACTTTCTTATTTTCCAGTCCTCAGTTTCCCTTTCATTGTGTCTACCTACAGCTTGCCACCTCTTTCTCTCACCCCTTCCAGTATCTCACTATCCTCTTCCTCCAATTCAGCATGTGCCCTTTTTACTTTATTTCTCTCCTTCCATCCAGTATGTGCTCCCCCTCTCCTTCCCACTTCCCTTCAGCATTTGTTCCCCTCTCTCCCTCCCCACTTCCATCCAGTGTCTGCTCATCCCTCTCTCTCCACTTCCTTTCAGCATTTGCTCCCCTCTCTCTCCTCCCTACTTTCATCCAGTGACTACTCCCCTCTCTCTCCTCTCCATTTCCATGTAGCATCTGCTCCCCCTCTCTCCCCATTTCCCTTTGGCATCTGTTCCTCTCTCCCCTCCCCCTCTCTCTCCCCTTTTCTTCAGCATCTGTTCCCCTCTCTCCCGTGCTTCCATCCAGCATCTGCTCTTCCCTCTCTCTCCACTTCCCTTCTGCATTTTTTTCTCATCTCTCTCTCCACTTCCATGTGGCTTCTACTCCCCTCTCCCTCCCCACTTTCATGCAGTGTTTGTGCCCTCCTCTCTTCTACCCATTTCCCTTCAGCGTCTCTCCTCTCTCTCCTCTCCTTTGGTGCCATTCAACCTATTTCCCTCATCAGGTCATCTCCCTCCTTTCCCTTCACCTTCGCGAGCGCTTTTCAGAATCAAGGTTTTTTTTCCCAGTGGCCTGAATGCCATAGCCTTCTCACAGGTCATTTGTGACTACTCTAAAACTTTTCCTCTGATACGAGCCACCCAGGCAGAAACAGGAAGTTGCTCAGAGGAGAAGTTTTGGATTAGTCACACGTGACCTGTGAGAAAACTATGGCATCTGGGCTGCTCAGAGAGAAAACCTTGATTCTGAAAAGTGCCCATGAAGGTGAGGGAAAGGGAGGGAGATGGCCCAATGAGGGGACAAGATGTCCGGACTATGGCAATCGGGAGGGAGGAGGGAGGGGGCTGCTGGACCATATGATCGTGAGGAAAGCTACTGACTGGGAGGGGTGGGGCTTGGGGTAACTTTGCATCTCAATTTTTCATCAGGTACAGTAAATAATTCTCCTCTCTTAGAAACTTACAATTGTAGGGCTCTTTTATCAAGCTGCGCTAGAGGTTTTTAGCATGATCCAGCGTGATAAATGCTCCGAGGCTCGCAGAATTCCTATTAGCATCAGAACACTTACATCGCCGGCCCTCAGATGCATGTGCAAATCCAAATTGTTGCCAATAATTGTTACTCAGCTATTGGCACTAATCGGCTTGTTACTCAATTAAATTGCTCACTCAAAGTGGTTGTGTGCCCAAATTTGCACACACAACTTTGGATGCCATTTATAGAATCCAGGTGTAAGTTCTCCCATGTTAAGTCTGAGTTATCCAGTTAATGGGCACTAATGTGTATGCGCTAGCTGAATAACCCAGCCCAGCCCATTTGATGCTAACAGACAAATTACCACAAAGCACTATAGCATGTTTTGTAGTAAGACGTTTCTCACATGCTAAGTCTGCTTTGAGGCTCAGTGCATTTTAGTAAAAGGGTACCTATGTGCATAACTTGAATTGCATTTACTGGTTAACATAATAAATGTGGCAGT
Source organism: Geotrypetes seraphini (assembly GCF_902459505.1). Classification (NCBI taxonomy): domain Eukaryota; kingdom Metazoa; phylum Chordata; class Amphibia; order Gymnophiona; family Dermophiidae; genus Geotrypetes; species Geotrypetes seraphini. The sequence continues at coordinate 433,691,807 of NC_047085.1, read as the reverse complement.
GTATACATAAAAGGTGCTTCATTATTTTGAAACAAACCCTGTACTTTTAAAAAATGGTTTGGACAAGTTCCTGGAGGAAAAGTCCATAGTCTGCTATTGAGAGAGAAATGGGGAAGCCACTACTTGCCCTGGACCGGTAGCATAGAATGCTGCTACTATTTGGGTTTTTGTCAGGTACTTGTGGCCTGGATTGATGGGATAATGGGCTAGATCACAGGTGTCAAAGTCAGTTCTCGAGGGCCGCAATCCAATCGGGTTTTCAGGATATCCCTAATGAATATGCATGAGATCTATTAGCATACAATGAAAGCAGTGCATGTAAAAAGATCCCATGCATATTCATTGGGGAAATCCTGAAAACTCGACTGGATTGCAGCCCTCGAGGAGGGATTTTGACACCCCTGGGCTAGATGGACCATTGGTCTGACTCAATAGGGGTATTCTAACAGTCATACAATTTTTTCTCTCAATGTCTTTGCAGACATAAGCTACCTGAACAGATAAACAAGAATAATAGTCAGAAAGCATACTGATGAATTGAAATAGACATTTTCCTTTCAATCATTATAACATATAGGAGTAATAAAAATTGGCATTTTAGAAAAGATGTTTAAATTGGATATTAGCCCCCCTAATTCTATTTTAAAAAGCTGAAAATTATTTACAAAATTTGAGCCTGTACCCAATTTGCATGCACAATTTTACTAAGTAACAAGCTAATCAGTGTCAATAATTGATATTTTAACAAGCTAATTAGAATCAATTATACGTTATGTGCATACATTTATGCACAGGATCTGCAACAAAAATGTATACTTGAACCAAAAAAGGAGGCATGGAAATAGACGGGACTTGGGTAGATCAGGGGAGTTTCTATAAGCTCCGCCTGTAATTATAGAATAAGGGCATCCACGCCTAACTTTAGGCATGGACATTTACACCATGTTTTCATTGGTGCAAATGACCATTCATAAAGTTAGGCATGGTTCCCAGGCATAAATGCTATTCTATAAAGCACACCTAACTTTAAGCATAGAACATAAGAACTTAAGAATGGCCACTGCTGAGTCAGACCAGTGGTCCATCGTGCCCAGCAGTCCACTCACGCGGCAAAGACCATTGCCCTAACTGAGACCAGCCCTACCTGCGTTCGTTCCGGTTCAGAAGGAACTTGTCTAACTTTGTCTTGAATCCCTAAAGGGTGTTTTCCCCTATAACATCTTCCGGAAGAACGTTCCATTTTTCCACCACTCTCTTGGTGAAGAAGAACATAAGAGATGCCACTGCTGGGTCAGACCAGTGGTCCATCTGCCCAACAGTCCTCTCACACAGCAGCCCTTTTGGTCAAAGTTCAGTGCCCTAACTGAGACTAGCCCTACCAGCGTACGTCCTTGTTCAGTAGGAACTTGTCTAACTTTGTCTTGAATCCCTGGAGGGGGTTTTCCCCTATGACAGCCTCTGGGAGAGCGTTCCAGTTTTCCACCACTCTCTGGGTGAAGAAGAACTTCCTTACGTTTGTACTGAATCTATCCCCTTTCAACTTTAAAGAGTTCCCTCTCGTTCTCCCTATCTTGGAGAGGGTGAACAACCTGTCCTTATCTACTAAGTCTAGTCCCTTCAGTATCTTGAATGTTTCGATCATGTCCCCTCTCAATCTCAATCTCAATCTTCAGTTTTAGACATCCATATCCTGACTTTGTAAAACTAGATTTTATAGACATCTAACCCAAATGGTGTTTCTAAACACCATAGTATCGGACTGCAGAGAAAGAGCATCATGGTCCATCTAGTCTGTCCTGCAAGGTGGCAACTCTGGGCAGAACATGCAGGTTACCTCCCCTATGCCTTTATTTAGGATTGAATCAATTTCATGAGGATTATAATATCCTATGTGGGAGAAAACACTAAAGGTACCCCTCATTATTCCAGCATTTTCTTATTTTAGCATGTTAAGAAAACTTCTATCTCTCTAATTAGAACCATACATTCTCCATATAATATTATGGACCATCAGAGGTGACATATGTCAAGCAAGCGACTGTTTACAACTTGCTGGTTACCCTAAATTGTCATCAGACCTTTCTTTTTATATGTGCCATTTTCTTAAGCTTTTTATATTATGTAGTGAATATGTCTCATATATAAATAAAATTAAATACTGCACTTAGCTTATTTACCCCCTCTTTACTATAGCCGGCAGTGCAGGTAGGCGTGGTAAATGCTACAACACCTATAGAAATTGAATGGGTATCAGAGCATGTGTGCATGGCACTCACTGCATGGTTTTGTAAAAGGGAGCCTTAACCCCTCCCCCCTTTTATCAAACAGCACTAGAGGTTTTTAGCGTGGGTCGGCAAGGTAAGTGCTCCAATCGTCGGAGCATTTACCGCGCCAGCTCGCGCTAAAATCCTCGAGCGCAGCTTGATAAAAGGGGCCCTTAGTTTGCTTAATGTGCTTGGACCCACCACCTACAACATGGTCAGCATTTCATATTCTTCATTGGGAAAGTGGTTCGTTATGGTTTAAATTACTCTGCTTAATATGCAGCTATATAGTTACTGCATCATTTGTTTTGCTTTGATCCCATCTTTTGATAGCAAAGATCTTCCATGTTTATCCCACAATTTTTTGTATTAGTCGTCACAATCATCTTCTTTTGCAGATATTTGAAATGCATTTGAACAATCTATACTTTTGCCCCAAACAAGGCATTGTTGAGGCAAGTGGTCGCTGTGCTAGTTAATCACTTACCCCTGTGCTATTTAGGGCCCTTTTTACAAAGCTACGGTAGTGAGCACCAGCGCAGCAAATACAAAACAGCCCATAGGAATTGAACGAATGGACTGCGTCACATTTGCCCTGTGAGACTTGCTACTGCAGCTATGTAAAAGGGGCCCTTAATCAGGATTTTAGGATTCAGGGGATCATGAATTTATTACCTCCTGAAGGATTTGTGTAAATATAAGCGTTACTATTACAATGTGCCTTTCATTTGCATGCTAAAAGTTCCTAAAGATGTGCATTCCTGGGGCTGCAATTATGGTTGTGACAGGGCATGATTATTTTAATCACTGAAGTCTGCATATACATATCATTGCCCCTGATTCTGACTACTAATTAGCACTCTGGCTCAAGTTTATATGTTTTTGCTTATTCTGTTTTGATTCTGTGTAGTTTAACAGAGTGAGGTTAATATTCAGGGACACGGTAGGTGGATTTTAAGGTGCGGTAAGTGCACATTAGTTCTTACCATAGCTCAGAAAAAGGGCCCCTTAGTGCACGACCAAGTTCCATTAGAAAAAACTCCTTTGCATCTAATATCAGCCTGTCAAAGTGACATAAGACTGTCTAATACTGTCACGTTTTCTGCCCAGGAATTCATTGGTATCAGTTGATTAAGGGAGCTAAGAAGGACTGCAGTTATTCATAAACTTAGAAAGATGACAGCAGATAAGGGCTATAGCCCATCAAGTCTGCCCACACTATTTACCCACCCTCTTAAGTCTACTGACCCCCTAAAGTATAATTGTAATTATACTGTCACTCTACTGACCCGCTCATTCAAGTCCTAGTGACCCTATCCCTTGGCATGACCTCGTAGGGATCCCACATAGGTATCCCATTTGTTCTTGAAGTCTAGGATGCTGCGTGCCTCGACCACCTGCACTGGAAGCTTGTTCCAATGCTCAATCACTCTCTCCGTGAAGAAGTACTTCCTGGCGTCTCCACGAAACTTCCCTCCCTTGAGTTTGAGCAGATGTCCTCTTGTGGTCGAGGGTCCCTTGAGAAGAAAGATATCATCTTCCACCTCGAACCGTCCCGTGATGTACTTAAATGTCTCAATCATGTCTCCCCTCTCCCTACGCTCTTCGAGAGTGTAGAGCTGCAATTTGCTCAGTCTTTCTTCGTATATAAAAGTTGTATATAAAACTTGTATATAAAAGTTAAAAGAAGGAGGATATTGGAATATTGTTGCTGAATGCCATGGGCGGTGTGCTAGATGCATCTCATTTCATAAAACACAATAGATATAAGTGAAAAGTTTAATCTGCCATGCTTACAGTTTGAAGCAAATGTAGTTTGTGAGTTGCACATCAAAGCTTCAGAGAGTAATTGTATTCTTTTTCAATTTAGTACTAGTATGTTTAAATAATGCTGTCAATCATCATCTCCATGTATTTGAAGACTTCTATAAACTTATTCCTGAGTCTTTTTTATTTTTTCTAGGCTAAATACATTTCTTCAACCTATTGTACTTGATCATCGTGGGGGTAATTTTTAAGCCAAATACTCTGAATGCATGCTAATAGGAACTTTGCTTCCATGGGCCTAAAAGCAAAATTTCAAAAGTTTTCCTTTAAAAATGTGAAGTCCCAGAGAATTCATGTTCTTAGGCTTGTGTGTATTTTAACAGGTGAAGAGTATGTTGGGTAAAATACATGCTGGGATTTCAAAATAGAAAACTTGCATTGTTCATCATGCCTGTTCTTAGTGTGACCCCTGACACTTCCCCTCCCCCTCTATCTTTTTTGGGGAATAGCTAACGTGCCATTTAGCCATGGTCATGGGGGAGGGAAATTTTCAAACAATGTTTTTATGTAGCTAAACACATTAAAAAGCAGATTTTTAATTGGATGTAGAAAATGGTGCTGAAACGTCCAGGTCAGGGCATTTTAAATTCTGGTCGTATTTTAGAAAAGGATCTACCTGCAAAGTATCTGATAAAAAAAAAAATAAAAAAAAATCCCCCTAATAGAGCACAAAGGAGAGCTGGAATCAAACACAGTACATAGAGACACTTTATATAACCATACTGCTATCAAAAATTACAAAGACTAGGGGACACTTGAAGTTACAGAGAAATACTTTTAAAACCAATAGGTAGAAATATGTTTTCTCTCAGCGAATAGTTAAGCTCTGAAACATATTGCCAGAGGATATTGTAACAACAGTTAAAGTAGATGGGTTTATAAAAGGTTTGGACAATTTTCTGGAGGAAAAGTCCATAGTTTGCTATTGAGACAGACATGGGGAAGCCAATGCTTGCCCTGGGTTCAGTAGCATGGAATGTTGCTAATATTTGGGGTTTTGCCAGATACTTGTGACCTGGATTGGCTACTGTGGAAATAGGATACTGGCCTAGATGGACCATTGGTTTGACCCAGTATTGCTATTCTTATGTTCACCTTTTCCTGGCCACACTCCCCCCCCCACTGCAAGACTATTTCTCCATCTGAAGCACCCTTTTTACCCTCTCTAGGCCCTCTAAGCCTGCCTTAATATTCCCTGGTGGTGCAATGGAGTATTCCGGCAGGAACAATCCCTAGTTGCTTTTGCCCTTGCTGGCTCCAGCCTCAAAGTGACTGCCATAACCTCTAGTACACTGGTCTCCAACACGTGGCCCTCACATACCCTCTGCTGCTGCTACGGACTGCGCAGGACTCCTCTTCGAAAGCTATGCCTAGCACAGAGCTTCTCCATCGCAATTTGGCTCTCTGTGTAAACATGAGCCACATGTTGCAAGAAGCTTGGAAGTCTCGCAGCTTAAACTCATGTGAGAATCCCAAGCTTTCTGTACTGCATGGCTCAAGATTACATAGAGAGCCATGACAAGGGGTGTTTGAGAGAGAGAGTTTGAGTGAAGGCTGAAAGTTTGTCCCGGTCTGAGCTAGTGCTGCTAAAATTAATAGGTGCTGTTGCAGACTGCTAAGGACGGCACCCCTTCTCCTCCCCCCCCCCCCCCCGATTAAGAGGGGCAGTTGGATCTAGGGATCATAAACGGCTAAAGAAGTAGGAAGGAGAGAGTATGGAGGTGGAGGAATTGAAGGAATTAAGAAGCAGCATTTCTAAATTTGTGGAAGCTTTGGTGGAATTTAGTACATCCTGTATTAGGCCATTAACGCTGCATTAAGAACATGTTAGCGTCTAACACAACTTAGTACAAGGGCTCCTAAATCTAAAATAAAAGTCAGATCTACATTCCAATATTGTGTTGGATTTCTCTGTCATTTCTAAAGTTGTGGGACAGGAACTTTTTCAGGTAATTGCCCCTGTTATCCAGATATTCCCATTAGCTGTGGCACCGTCTGTATGGTACCTCTGAATATCCTTACAGACCGCATTGACATTATCTAGGCCAGTGGTCTCAAACTCGCAGCCCGGGGACCACATGCGGCCCGCCAGGTACTATTTTGAGGCCCTCAGTATGTTTATCATAATCACAAAAGTAAAATAAAACAGTTTCTTGATCATATGTCTCTTTAGCTATAAATGACAATATTATTATTATTAAGACTTAGCCAAAAGGAAAGATTTATAAACTATAAAGAGTTTTACCTCATGCAAAATTGTCATTTCTTTAATAAGACATCAACTATTTTTTCTGAGGCCCTTCAAGTACCTACAAATCCAAAATGTGGCCCTGCAAAGGGTTTGAGTTTGAGACCATTGATCTAGACAGTGTGCAGGCAGAGTGGAAGAATAGCTTAGTAGACTGTGATCCTGATGACCTAGGTTCAATTCCCACAACAGCTCCCTATGATCCTGGGCAAGTCACACAACCATCTGTTGACCCAGGCAGTGGCATACCTAGCATATGTGACACCCGGGGCCCATCATTTATTGACCACACCCCCCCATCTATATCAAAAATATGATTTTTAGTAACAATCCACATATCGCACAACAAGAGTGTACCTAGGAAAAGACAGCATCTTAAACACTGCAGTAAGCACTAGAACACCAACACATACATTGTAAAACTAAAGAAGCCAGATCCCGCACAGTCAATTGATCCTGTAGTCAACGCCAATTGAAAACTATGTCCTTTTCATACACACAGAACAGAACCCTCGCCCAATATAGAATAATCAAAAACTAAAAATAGAAATATGTAGATAAAAATTAAACTGAACCGCCAAGAAACCAGACTCTGCATGCAATGCAACACCACCACCACCACCACAAAAACAGTGACACATGTCCCCTATTACTGTGCAAAATATAAAGACAATAGATGTAAATTTGAAAAAACTGATACATAACAATCACCACTTTATAAATTAACAAATAAAAATAAACAAATAATGAGAAATAAGAAAATACCATTTTAATGGACTAATCCATTTTTCAATTAGCTTTCAGAGGCCAAATCTTTCTTCAGAACAGTACTGTTATGGTATCCTGTCCTGACCTGATGAAAAGGATTTAGTCCAAAAAAATTGCCTTATTTCCATTTCCTATTTATAAACTTTTATCAATACAGTTACAATACTACTTGATTCTAAGTAAAGCAACAAACAAATCTTTCTATCTTTTGTCGTTTCTGCTTTAATCATCTTCTCTTTGCTATCTTCTTTCTATTCAGCATTTGTCTTCTCTCCCTTCCATGCAACATCTGCCTTCTCTTTGCCCCTTCAACACAGCTTCTGCCCTCTCTCTCTACCCCTTCCATCTACTGCCCACACTCTCTCTGCCTCTTCCATCTACTGTCCACCGTCTCTCTCTTCCATAAGGCATCTTCCCTATTTCTATGTCCCTTCAATAAACTGTATATCTGGGGTCCCTTCTCTCCTTTACACATGATTCATTTCAGCTTCACCCCCCTCTCCATTTTTCTGTCTCCACCCCCTCCCCTATGCTTTGGCATCTCTCTCTTTCTCTTCTCCTTTCCTTCCTTCCTTCCCACTCCACACCATGGTGTGGTATCTCTATCTCCTTCCCTTCCCTCATGCCATGGCATCTCTTCCTCCCCCTCCATGGTCTGGTATCTCCTTTCCTTTTTTTCCTTTCCCTCCCTCCCATGGACTTTGCATCTCTGGTTCCTCTCCCTTGTCTTCCTTCTCCCTCCTTCCCTCTCTCTCCAATTGGGTGCTGCAGCAGCAGCATTTCTCTCCCCCTTCCCTGTGCAGCAGCATTTCTTCTCCCCTTGCCTGTGCAAAATTTCTTCCCTACTTGCCTGTGCAGTAGTAGCATTTCTCTCCCCCTTGCCTGTGCAAAATTTCTCCCCCTTCCCTGTGCAGCAGCAGCAGCAGCATGTCTCCCCCCCTTGCCTTTGCAGCATTTCTACCCTCCCCCCTTCTCTGCCCAGCATTTCTACCCTCCCTCCCTTCCCTGCCCAGCATGTCTAGCCAGTTCCCCTGCTGAAAGCCACGGGCATCTACACTTCACCGACCTGTAGCTGCGTCAGAAGCCTTCTCTCTGACATCGTGACATCAAAGAGAATGCTTCCGACGCAGCCACGGATCACGCGAGGAGCGGACACCCGCGGCTTTCAGCAGGGGAGCCGGCCAGAAGCTGAGCAACGCTGGTGAGCACCTGTGGACACCCCTGTTTACTGCCGCTGCTGCTGGTTAAGGAAAGGCAGCAGTGGCATAATAGGGAGGGTGGCCGGCTGTGCACCCCCTTGGGGCGTGCACCCAGGGTGGACCGCCCCCCCACCCCGCCTCCCCCCCCTTGGTACACCACTGGACCCAGGTACAAAATCTTAGATTGTGATCCCACTAGGGACAGAGAAAGTACCTGTATATAATGTGTACAGCACCAAGTACATTTAGTAGCTTACTGCACTGTATGCTTGGAACAAGCTGCCCGAATCCCTACGGCGGACTCCTTCTCTGATAGTGTTCAAAGCCCAGTTAAAAGCCCACCTCTTTGAAAGTGCTTTCGACTAACTCCTCTCACCTTGGGCTCTGCATTCTCAATCCTATATGTTATGTCTGTCTGTCCAAGTTAGATAATAAGCTCTTCCAAACAGAGACCGTCTATTAAATGTCAAAATGTACAGCACTGTGTACGCCTTTCAGCGCTATATAAGTGATAAATAGTAGTAGTAGTAGTAGCTGCCATGGCCAGCATTTAAAAACAATGCTAATAGTGCTGGCTGAAGATTAACCTGAGTGATATGCAAAAACAAAACAAAACTGGATGCAGCCTCTGGAGATCAGCAAAAAAAAAAAAAGCTATCACTAACACATGCTTTCTAGACAGAGACCAAGAAAAGTGGCAGAAAAATACATAAATAGTTCCCATTATACCGGGGACTAAAAGCAATTTCCAAGTATATCTTGGTAGGTGGCCTATACATATTACATTCTGTGAACTCCAGAAAGAAGCTTTCTTCTGCACAATGCAAGCACTATGGCAAGTGTTAGCAGTACATCTGAGAGAGCGAGATCATACTTCAATTTCCTGGAAGTTCATTTTGGACAACACTAACCCATTTGGAGACATTACCCCTCAAAACAGAGGTCTCTCTTCATCCATACAAGAGCATGATTACATGGCATAACACAGGGCAAAATCAAAATCTGAACTACTCAAAATGAAATATGTTGCACAGCAGAAAATGATCTATATTAGTAATTCATATGGGCTACATACGACCTCTGTTTCCAGTTGATAATGATTCTGAAGCGTCTAGCTGCCTTGCCAAATTGGTTTATGATAACCTGGCAGGCCTCCAATGAGTGGGCTTCTAGTGCACAGTCATCCGCAAACAATTAGTCCATTAACTCTCTGCGTGTTGTAGATGAGAAGCTGTATCCCTGATAAGCCTCATTTGTGCACAGATCCTTGTGAGAATGTTCGTCCTGTGGCCTGTACATGTTAACATTTATGAGGGATAGCCAGCGCCTCTGGCAAACATCTAACCTATCAACAAAATTCAGAAATGCATGTATTGCTTTAAAATGTAGTTTTCCCTAGCACAGTTGCTAAAGCTAATTCTTCAGGATAGAAACATAGGCCCATCTTCTATAAACAGTGCCAGATTTTTAGGCGCCCAATCTTAGTGAAAAACACCATTTAAATGACATTTTAAGCCTAAAAAAACAGCACCGGAATCACCTTTCCATGGGCGCTTTACATCACCTAATGTCACGGTGTCAGGTCAAAAGCGTGCCGGGACAAAGGCGCGCCCAGACGATTGAGCACAGTGCGGTGGTGCGCGCCGCACAAAATTACTGTTTTTAGGGCTCCGACGGGGGGGTGTGGGGGGGAACCCCCCACTTTACTTAATAGAGATCGCGCCACGTTGTGGGGGCATTGTGGGGGGTGTGGGGGGTTGTAACCCCCCCCATTTTACTGAAAACTTCACTTTTTCCCTGTTTTTAGGGAAAAAGTTAAGTTTACAGTAAAATGTGCACGGTTACAACCCCCCAAACCCCCCATAACGCCAGCGCGATCTCTATTAAGTAAACTGAGGGGGGCTCCCCAACAAAACCCCCCGTCGGATCCCCTAAAAACTGTAATTTTCTTCGGCGCGCGCCTCCGTCTTGCGCTCAGTTGTCGGCGCGCGCCTTTGTCTTTCGCGGGGTTGTCTATGAACCAATGTCACTGTAGGTGTGGATAATGCCAGAAGTGGTGTTAGGCTGTATACAGTGCCAATGGAGGTGCAATTCACACCTTGAAAACCCTGGCCTACATTTCCAATGCCTACCTTTGCTAGAGGTGTGATTCTCTAAACGATGCCATCATGTGACTGGCTCAGGATTGTTTGGACCTTGGTGGGTTTTTAGAAAACCCAGCTTCTGAAGTTGTAAAATCAGCAACTCATTTTGCTACCTTCATTTTTTTCTCAAGATCATGATCATGTCTTGAGACTATTTTTTAGATTTAAAAATGCTGATTATATGGGATGGAAAATAAGGGTCTTTCCTGACCTCACTAAGGCCCCCTTTTACAAATGCTCCGACGCTCATATGAGCGTAAGTACATTTACCTCACCAGCCTGCAGTAGAAACCTCTACCACGGCCTTGTAAAAGCCAGCGTAAGTTTGCTCAAGATAGAAGGAAGAAATTTATTGTGTTTAGACAGAATTGTCCAGGTATTAGGATGCCCTTTTCAACTATGCTATCCTTGCATATATGTAGTTGTTATTTCTTCAACAAAATATGTTTGCTTAGATGCAGATCAGCTTCAGTTTCTTACTAAAGCTAAAAAAAACAGTAGTGTCCAGTTCATAACTAGTTTGTTGTATTAATGGAACTATAATTGGAACATATAGATATGTTAATGTCTTCCTTTAGGATTTTTTTCTTTTCTTCCTTTTTTCTCTTTCTTTTTGCTTCAAGTGTTATGGCTGTTGGTTTCACCCTCATGTTTGGAATAAGTAGCATATTAGGAATGCATATGTTAGATTTACTAAATTTTTGGGATGTGCTTTACTTTTCAAGTGTTTTGCATGTATACAGATTAAGAATACACATTTTAAAAAAAAGTAGTCCTAAAAATGTATGCCTGGATAATTATTCAGATACTAGCATTGAATATCAGCTGAGCCCAAATAGCTTCAGACACCTATGGAATTCCCAGAAATTCAGTGCTGCTAGCTGGATTAATCTTGGCACTGAATATTCAAGTCTGATTCAGCCCATGGCACTCAATATTTAGAAAATACTGACCACTGTGGGCTGAATATGGCCCCCAGTATCTTTTGCTCTTAATCATGGCATTGAATTTTCCAATCATATCTATATGTGAATACTAATATAACATTTTCAATATTTGAGATTTCAAACATAAATCTAATCTAATCTAATCTTCTATTTGTGTGTCGCACATACTGATAGAGGAAGAAGAGAACGCTCTTCAATACCTATTCAGGCTCTAGGCCAGGGGTGTCAAAGTCCCTGCTCGAGGGCCGCAATCCATTTAGGTTTTCAGGATTTCCCTAATGAATATGCATGAGATCTATTTGCATGCACTGCTTTCATTATATGCTAATAGATCTCATGCATATTCATTGAGGAAATCCTGAAAACCCAACTGGATTCCAGCCCTCGAGGAGGGACTTTGACATCCCCGCTCAAGGCGAAAAGTTCTAGGAGGCAATTATTCAGTAGAAAAACAATAAAAACATACCTCTTCACCTAAACCCCTGCCCTTGACCGATGGACTACAAAGAAATGTATATTAGTATCAGAACCAGTATGTGTCACATAAGGACACTTGTATTGTAAAATCTTGCACTGTAACTATGGCTAATCTAACATATAAACTACACCTGTATGTCAAATTAGGATAAAACATGTACTGAAAATGTTGCACTGTATGGATAACTATGACAAGTTGTAACCAGTAAACTGTATTAGACACCTATTATGTGTCAGGTTTGGATAAAAACTTGTATTGTAAACTTGTATTGAAATTATGTATGTTTAACCTATATCTCGTTCTGAATTCTTTGGGGACAATGGGATAGAAAATGAATTAAATAAATAAATAGTGCACCTCTGTTTAGATATCCTAGTGCTATATGGGGAGCAACTATTCTAGAATGGCATCTAGACACCCCAATTCCATTATAGAATATTAGCATAAGGGCACAATTCAAAGTGCATTATTTATAGTATTCTATAAATAATCCCCTCCCCACATTATCTGCCTACATATACATCGCTTTTACAGTTACATACTATAGCACTTACGTGCTTCCTTATATAATAGCACATACAAGTACCATCTTTTCTGTGCACTTATGCACACAAGAAAGACCAACACTGCATCTCTACCAATTTCAGATTACATCTGCATTCTCTCTTCTAGGTCAAGGATTGACCTTACAACACATCAAATAAAACACACATTAAATCAACTTTGTCAAAGAAATTGATCAAAGCTCAGATGCATTAATTTAAGAGTTCCATTAAAGAGATTAATTCTATAATAGGGCACAACTGCAGGCACTGGTTATGGCAACTATTTTATCCTTGTTCTATAAGAAAAATAGAAACTTAGGCCCTCTTCTATCAAACTGCGCTAGGAGTTTTTAGCGCGATGAGCTGCACTGAATGGCCCATGCTGCTCCCGCCGCTCATAAAGTTCCTATGAGTGTCGGGAGCAGCGCGGGCCATTCAGCGTGGCTCACCGTGCTAAAGACTACTAGAGCAGTTTGATAGAAGAAGGCCTTGCTTTTCTTCATAGAATACTTGCACAAATGGACAAAAAAATTAACATACAAGAGTTAAAGGATCAGTATAGCCCAGGGGTGGGCAACTTCGGTCCTTGAGGGCCAGAATCCAGTCGGGTTTTCAGGATTTCCCCAATGAATATGCATTGAAAGCAGTGCATGCAAATAGATCTCATGCATATTCATTAGGGAAATCCTGAAAACCCGACTGGATTCTGGCCCTCGAGGACCGGAGTTGCCCACCCCTGGTATAGCCTAATGTTTAAGCAGTGAACTGAGAACCAGGAGAGCCTGCTTCAAATCCCACTGATACCCCTTGTTATCTTGTACTCAGTCAACTTGATTACTGTAACATCGCCTATTTAGCAATTTCCCAAAAGAATATGCGACGATTACAACTTATACAAAATGCAGCGGTCAAACTGATTTTCGGACTGAGGAAGTTTGACCACGTGACACCTTACTACTGACAGCTGCATTGGCTACCGATGGAGACACACATAAAGTTTAAGTTCGCCTGTTTCTGCTTTAAAGCACTATATGGTCTAGCCCCTAAATACATAACTGAGCTTTTTTCCTTCTCAGCCAAGAGACACAAGAGAAGCAACACTTGAACTTTGTTTCCCCCCCAGTTAGAGGATGTAAACTCAAAAGACACCACCAACACCTTCTCTCACACCAATCAGCATTATGGGGTAAAGATCTAGAACAATTGCTCATGCCTTCCACTTATGAGGAATTTAGAAAACACCTAAAAACATATCTGTTCCTGAAGTATCTAGACCGCTGACCCGTTCAGTTCTTTCTCTTCATTAACGGTTCCCTTGAACTGTTAACCACTATCTTTCACCTCTGTTAAATTCATTCAATTTGTACCATCTTTTAATCTTTGTAAACCGCACAGAACTTCATGGTCCTGCGGTATATAAAAAACTGTTGTTGATATTATTGAAGCCATGTGCATTCAGGTACAGGAGGGGTTGTTGTTGTTGTTGCTAGAGGGCTAACAATTTAGGTTAGTATTTGAGGCAATGGAAAGTTAATAATAATAATAATAACAACAACAACCCCTCCTGTACCTGAATGCACATGGCTTCAATAGTTTTTACATAGTCATATAGTAAATGATAGTGAAAAAAGACCTGAATGGTCCACCCAGTCTGGCTGATAGTCACACTCATCAATTCATAATTTAACTTACTTTCTTTGGCATTTCTGAAACATACCCCCTCTTCTACGAAACAGCGCTAGCAGTTTCTAGCACGGGGAGCTGCGCTGGATGGCCCGTGCTGCTATGAGCATCAGGAGCAGCGTGGGCCATTCAGCGCAGCTCTCTGCGCTAGAAAATGCTATAGAAGTCTACCCAGCACTGTTCTTAGGTTCCAAATTCTGGAATCGCTGTCGAAGCCCATTCCAACCTATCTGAACGCTCTTATCCTTTGCGGGATACAAACCATAAAGGTCTGCCCAGCATGGTCATAATGTTACTATTATTACTACTATTAATTATTTCTATAGCACTACTAGTGCTGTACAGAGTAACAAAGAAGACAGTCCCTGCTTGAAAGAGCTTACAATCTAAACAGACAGGACAAACAAACAGGATGTCAGAGAGTTAAGAGGAACGGTTAATCAGCAGGCTGGGTTGGGGGGGGGGGGGGGGAGTAGGGTTATGGATTGAAGTCTATATATAAAATGTGGGTTTTCAGTCTGCTTTTAAACAAGGTAAGGGAAGAGGCATGGCGGACAAACTCAGGTAATTTATTCCAGGTATAGGGGCAGCTAGATGAAAGGAATGAAGTCTGGAATTGGCAATGGAGGACAAGAGTACAGCTACTATCAGCTTATCTGAGGAACAGAGTTTTCTGGGAGGTGTGAAAGGAAAGATATTGAGGGGCAGCAGAAATGTTTCCATCAAAACTTTCTCCAGCCCATTTTAAACCAATGGGCTCACATGGGGCAGCGAAGGATTAAGTGACTTTTAAAACCAATAGGAGGGATTTTTTTTTTTCCATTCAGAGAATAGTTAAGCAGTTAAGAGGTTGTGATAAGAGCAGATAGCATAGCTGATTTTAAGAGAGGTTTGGACAATTTCCTGGAGGAAAAGTCCATCGTTATTGAGATAGACTAATCTAATTTAATATTTGTGTGTCGTGCACACCTAATCAGGCACTAGGCGACTTAAGGGAAGGGAATGGGTAAAGGACATGAAACCTAAAACTAGGCAAATAAGTAAAGGTCATATGTTTATGATGATCTTAGAAGTTTAGTTGTCGAAGAGTTGTCGAAGAGTTTCTTTTAAAATAGGGTGTGTTTGGTTTCCATTCTTATAGTCTCTGTGAGTTAATTCCAGATTTTAACTCCTAGGAAGGTGAACGTGGACTGGATGACATGGGGGAAGCCACTGCGTGCCCTAGTTCGGTAGCATGGAATATTGCTACACCTTGGGTATTGGCCAGGTACTAAGGACCTGGATTGGCCTCCCTGAGAATGGGCTACTGGGCTTGATGGACTATTGGTCTGACCCAGTAAGACTATTCTTATGTGACTTGCCCAGTGTCACAGGGAGCAGCATGGGGTTTGAACCCACAACTGCAGGGTGCTGAGGCTGCAGCTCTAATCATTACGCCACACTCTCCTTTTGTGATTAAATAGGATAAAATATGGACATTAAATTAAATTACTGATGGAAGACTACATGATTGGAGTATCTCGTCAGTACTTTTCAGACTGCATTGTTTACATCAAGTTGTGCCGTTGAAATTACAGTCATTTTAAAACAATGCTGTCAGTCCTTTTTATCACTTTTTTTTTTTTTTCAAAGCAATTCTGTATGGATAAGATGTTGTAAAGAAAAGAATATTGAGTTGATGCTAAAAGTAGCAGCATAATCTGGGTTTATTTTATGCCATTGTAGATAAAATTGCACTCTTTTGACTCTGAAGCGAAATGTTTCAAAGTACACATTTGAGGTAGTTAGTAAAACAAAAACACACACAGTTTAGACAATATGAATGCTGAATTGTTATAAATGAGAGGTTCCTGCAAGGCTGCATTTGCTAGGCAGCCCATTAGCTTCCTAGCAACAAAGCATAGCAGAAATTACGCTAAACTCATTATATGAAGCTTTCTTATAATGCTCACCTAGAGCAGTCTGCAAGCAGCTGATCTAATTTTTGCTGCAAATTATGTTTAAAATGGGGTTATATACTGTCAGCATATATTAAACCTCCCAATGCATTTGTTTTAAAAAGCCATTCTTGCTGCTACTGTAAATTGAATGCATGCATGTATATGTTATTCTATCCTGGATTGTTTTCTAAGGGTCATCATTAGTGGTGGCTCAACCTTAATACTCTGCTTAGGATGTCGTTATTTTTGTAGGAACGTGCAATTTGCTCAGGCCAAAGAAATAAGTCTCAACAAACAATACTTTTTTATTGGAGTAACTTAATCCATCTGTGATCAGCTTTTAAGACCTATGTTCCTGTCACAAGGTCAGCATAACTAGTCACAGATGTACTCAGTCAGTTCAGTAATGAGGTACCATCCACAATGGGTTGTTTTTGTTTTTTTTAATATTCTGCCAAGCACCAACATGGATTATAACCAGACACATGTAACCATTAATAATTACAGTCATACGAGGGGGGTCATGAAATGTTCTCAGCCCAACCAACCAACTTCCTAAATTCTGAGCATTATTTTGCTACTGTAGCTGAAAAGAGTATCATTTCATTAAGTGCCAATTTACAGAAACAAAATTCTATGTTTTCACATTGTTTCAGATCATTGATTGAACCATATCCACGTCATTCTCTTCTTAGTTAGGCTGAGAACATTCAGTACCCCCTGGTAGTGTGAAGAGTTTCAGTCTCTGGTAACCAGAGCTGAGATTGTGATGTCATAATGCCTCATTCCACCAATAAGAGCCAATCTCATCAGTGATATCACAATGGCTTGATTGTCCTATACTTGGCTCACTTTTATTACATATGAGGGGGAGCTGAAACATTCTCAACCCAACCAACCAATTTCCTAAATTCTGAGCATTATTTGCCACTGTAGTTGAAAAGAGTGTTATCTTATTTTGTTAAGTGCCAATTTGCAGAAATTAAATTCTCTGTTTTGACATTGTTTGGGATCATTGATTGAATCATATCCACGTCATTCTCTTTTTGGTAGGGCTGAGAACTTTTCGGCACCCCCTCGTACTAAATTAAGGGCCCTTTTACTAAAATGCACTAGAATCTGGGCTTAACACATGATAATGTGGGATTTTATCATGCACTAAACTCAGATTAAATGCAGAGGTCTCAGGGATGTTTAAAAATATATTTTATTGCAGGTTGCACACTATTGTCATCCCCTGGTACATGTGTAGAGTAAATGCAGGAACATTTACCACCTCCTATTTAGAAGATGCTGGGCACTCCTATGCTTACTCTGTGCTATCCAGTAATCGATGGATTCTATAAAGTTAACCCAAAGTTAAATGCCAGAATTTGCATTTGGATCCCTAATCCATGTGCATTTTAATGAGGAAATGGGCACCAATTGGCCACTTAATTGATGTAATCTGGTGGTTGATTAAAGTTATGCGTAAATCTTCCCTGTATGCTATTCTAATATTTGGAACTTTACTTTTTCTGTGTATAACCCTATAGGTCAGGGGTGTCAAAGTCCCTCCTCGAGGGCCGGAATCCAGTCGGGTTTTCAGGATTTCCCCAATGAATATGCATTGAAAGCAGTGCATGCAAATAGATCTCATGCAGATTCATTGGGGAAATCCTGAAAACCCGACTGGATTCTGGCCCTCGAGGACCGACTTTGACACCTGTGCTATAGGTGATGAGGCCCTGGGAGGGGTTTAGGTGGGTCATGGACATATCTGAATATTAGGTACCAAGTTATACAACAGAGTCAATCTGTGCTGCTGGACTTAAACCTAAGCACATGTTGGCATTCTATAAAGGTTGAGCACACTGTTTAGAATAGGGGTTCACTGTGGACCTTTTCAGCCCCTAACTTTCAGTGCTATATATATAGACTCTCCCACCACTACCATTTTTCTTAAAATGTGCTATTATTTTTGCTTAATGGAGCAGATTTATTGGTATTATAGCTATAACTTACATGATTTCACACTCAGCAATGATACATTGATAAAAAGACATTTGATGTAAAAATCTAGCAGTATTTTATTAAATGAACCTTTAATATCTACACTTTATTGTGGAAAATAACAAAAATTTAACATACTTCACTAATAGCTATACACGTACACTTTAGTATTGTCACCTACCAATGGCGTTCCAAACACTCAAACATTCAATGTCTTCTTGAGATATTCAGGATAAAGCCTGTAAAGCTGTTCAACTCCTTGTAATAAGGTCTCGCGTTGCACTGAGATCTTGTTGCAAGGAGCTGAACAGCATCACAGGCTTTAGCAAAACCAAAATTTGTTCTTGAAAAGACAACCTATTGTCCACTATAATTCCTAAATACCTAAAACTCTCAACCACTGTCATTATTCTATCAAATAAAACTGGTAATGATAATGGGTGCTCTTCCCAACCTGCGATCCAACATACTACCATCTTGCCAACATTCAGGACAAAATTATGGTCTCTTAACCATTGTGAAATTGCCTCTAAACCACTGCCCTCCATACCTATTAAAATCCTCCAGTACCAAATTCCGTACTCTCCTCTTACAATGGATACAAACCATGCTCACAGATGGCCTTTTACCGCAAGACCTCAGTGAAATCGTCATCACCCCGATCCTAAAAGACCCTAAAGGAGCAACAGATCAGCCATCCAACTACAGACCCATAGCCTCAATACCACATTATGTCAAACTAATGGAAGGCCTGGTAGCCAAACTCCTCACCAACTACCTAGAAGACCACAACATACTCCACCCTACACAATCTGGTTTCAGAACCAACTATAGCACAGAGACACTACTAGGTTCCCTCCTGGGCACAACTAGACAACACCTCAGCACAGGTAGAAAAATTCTGATTATACAACTGGATCTCACCGCAGCATTTGACCTGGTGGACCACAACATCCTACTACAAATACTAGATACAATAGGAATCACAGACAAGGTACACACATTGTTTCAAGGATTCCTACAATCCAGAACTTACAGAGTAAAGTTGAACAAATTAAAATCAGGACCATAGTCCAGACACTGTGGTATACCACAAGGATCTCCACTATCCCCAACTCTCTTCAATCTCTACATTGCATCCCTCGGCACCTGCCTGGACAAATTAGGCTTAACCTATAGCTATGCAGACGACATCACCATTCTCCTTCCTTTTGACCAACCAACGTCCTCCATGACAGAGACACTACACAGGACACTTGAACAGTAGCAACATGGATGAAAAATCACAAACTGAAACTGAACCAAGACATGACAAAATTCTTTCTCCTCGAAAATAATTAAACCCCAACTATAACAAATCTAGTAATAAATTCAATCACATACCCCATTCAACCCACTCTAAAACTTCTAGGAATGGCGATAGACAGGTGCTGTACCATGCAACTACAAATCAATAAATCAATATAAAAATAATTCGCGGTTATGAGAAACTTAAGGCAAGATCGAAAATTCTTCGATAGAACACAATTCCAGCTCTTGGTCCAGTCCCTAGTCCTAAGTCTTCTAGACTACTGCAACATACTATCTCCCCTGCCCCACAACCATGATAAAACAATTACAAACAGTTCAAAACACAGCACTAAGACTTATCTATTCACTGAGGAAACACGACCATACCTCGACTCACACTGGCTTCCACTACAAGCAAGAGTACAAATTCTACTGCCTACTATTTAAAACCATAAATGGAGACAGCCCAGCCTACCTAAACAACTACCTAATCCAAACTACCTCAACTAGACATAGGAGAACCCACAAACTGTTCACGCATCCCACAATCAGAGATGTCAAACGAAAAAAACTGTACGATGGCCTTCTAGCCACAGAAGCAGAAAAACTAGACTACTAACTCTCCAATTTTCTGATAATGACCCAAGACTACAAATCATTCAGAAAATAAATAAAACCATGCTATTCAAGAAATCCTTGAAGACAAACTAACACCACAAGACTCATCCTAATTCTCTGAAGCAACTCGCTCTACTCTTCAATTCCTCTGGAAATGCCAGATAACTTATTTTGTAATCCACCTTGAACTGCAAGATAATGGCGGAATAGAAATCACTAATGTAATGTAATGTAAACAGTTTTGAAAGGGAGCTAAATTTACAGGAGACTCAGACACCTTATAAATCAATAAAATATTGCTTGAATAGCAGAATACACTAACCCCAAAACTTTGAATAATTATTAACAAGGGGCTCAAAAATATTCATATAGGGGATAAGGGGGATCCTTGCGGAACACTGAAATCCAGCTTAAATGTATCCAACTTTGCAGTTTGAAACAAAAACTGTAGATTTGTTGTCCAGAAATGATTTAAACCATTGCAGAAACACAAGCAAAAATAAAAATGCAAATGTCTATAACAACTAACCCCTCCTTTACAAATGTATTTATTTATTTATTTCTATTTCTATCCCATCTTCCCAGAAGCTCAGAACGGGTTACAAAAAGAAAACATTCACAGTAGATCAAATATTCACAGTAAATTAAGGTCATGACTGGTCACGAAACATGGTGCATATAGGAGGAATGAAATAAGGAGGACTCTGTGTGCTGGTGTCTGTTTAGCTGAAGAGAAAGGTCTTCACTGCTCTTCAGAACACCATCCATAAGTTCTATGATCTTATCCGTTCAGACAGCTGGTTCCATAGTTGAGGGATAAAGTGGCTGTAGGAGCACTTACGAGCCATTTCCATCTGGAGAGATCTTCCCCAGAGGATACATAGTCATCTCTTCAAAGTGGAGAGGGGGTTGGTGGTGTAGTGGTGTAGCTTGGATGTAATGTAGGTAGGGGTTATGCTGTGGAATCTTTTGTGAGCTATCACCAAGGCATATGCAGTGTTATCACCATATGCAGTGTTTGTTGACAGGTAACCAGTATTCTGCATGGAATGCTGGTGAGATGGGGTTGCAGTAGTTGAGGTTATATAGCAGGTGGATCACTGAGTTTTGGACTCGGAGACGTTTGCATTCCTGTGTGGTTATGCCATTGAATATGGAGTTGCAGTTGTTCATTCTAGAGAGTACATAGGCGTAGATGAGCTGAGCCAAGTCAAGGTTTGGAGAGGTATGGTTTGATCCTTCGTAGTTGGCACAGGTAGTAGAAGGAAATGGAGACCACCTGTAAGATGTGGCAAGAGAGGGGCAGGTGGCCATCCAGTATCACTCCAAGGCTGCACACCTGGTCCTTTGCTTTTAGGGAGGTGGATTCTCAGGTTAACGTTGGGCAGGTGAAACTGGTGTTTTCTTTTTCTGAAACAGAAGAGTTCAGTTTTAGAGGTGTTCAGCTGGAGCTTGTTGGCTGTCATCCAGTTCTTCATGTCTGAGAGGCAGTGTTGGAGATTGGTGAGTTGGGAAGATCAGTTCTCACCTAGCGGGCACAGTAGTTGCAAGTCATCAGCATAGGAGTGAATTTTAATGCTGTATTTATGGGCAATAGCAATGACTTGTCTGATGTACAGGTTGAATAGGAGTGGGGACAGCATGACACCGAACACTGTATTTAGTGGGTTTCGGCTCAGATTTTTTTGTGCCTAGTAGGTCCATTTGTGTTCTCTGGTGAAAGAAAGAGGTGAACCATTGGAGAGCGGAGGAATTCAATGAACACTGGAGTTCTTACCACTGTCGCCAGCGCTAAACACACTAGTGTGGCTTTGTAAAGGAGGAGGTAAATGTAATACACTGCTGTGAAACCTTTAATTAATATATTCTTAGAACATGGAATAATTTTTCCCCCACCCCCCTGATAGAAATTCAAACAAAATTTTTACTTTAATCCTAGGTCCTAATGAGGTGTTCTAATGAGTTGACTATTCAAAAGCCTCTTAAAAGAAGCAGTTTAGTGACCCTTTATTCCAATATATTTAACTGCATTAGCATGAGAATTTTCATGTCAGTGAAAACTGGAGTTGTTCAGAGAGGTCTTGCAGGCTATTATCTGTACAGAGAAAAGGAAGCTGGTTAGGTTGCATGCATTTTATGTTGTGAGATTGTATTTGTCATACCTATTCTTTTGGTTTATTTTATGGCTATTTTTTTTCTTACTATGTATAACTCTGGCCGTGTATTAATGACCTTGTGCTCCCAAGATAGTAAAATAATGCTAGCTTAAACCAGGAATAATACAGTTTGTGTAGTTGAATTCAAGTTGTGTTATTCCTTTGCTGCAGGAGTTACTATCTTGCAGTACAAAGTTACTACAGACTATTGACTTCTACATAAGAACATAAGAATTGCCGCTGCTGGGTCAGACCAGTGGTCCATCCTGCCCAGCAGTCCGCTCACGTGGTGGCCCCCAGGTCAAAGACCAGTGCTCTAAATGAGTCCAGCCTCACTTGCGTACGTCCCAGTTTAGCGGGAACTTGTCCAGCTTAGTCTTGAAACCCTGGAGGGTGTTTTCCCCTACAGTATTTTACCACAGCTGAATACTGTAAATGCCTCTTTTAAGACCAACAAAGTCCCACACATTGTAAAAACCTCTTCATATTTTTTATGGGTAGAAAAGAGCACTCATGCGAAATAGATCTGACAAGTTATTCCTATGTATATAAAAAGCCACCATTTACTTTACCTTTTTTTATGTTCCCTAAATTGGGGGGGAGGGGAAAGGACACACCAAGACAGAGGGCATGTAGGGGGACATTCTAGAAGCAGGCATCTCCATTCAGGCTCACCGATGCCACATGGTGAAAGCTTCATATCATTGGTATGTGGGCACCAGATTCCATTATAGAATGCTAGCATAACCCAGTATTTGTGCACCTTACATTTCCATGCCTACAGTAGATTTGGCATAAGTGTAATCACAGTAATATGCCACAGAATGTACATAAACTACTGAAGTCTTTAATTTTGTAAGTTGCATGCCTAACTTAGAGCCCCACCCACGTATCACCCAAGCTTTACCTATGCATACTGTCCCCTTGCATTTATATGGAATGCCCTTGTATGATAGTCTTTGGCACCCTACTGGCATTTTCACAGGTACATTTAGGTGTGTACTAGTATTTTATTTGGTGAATATTCAACTAGCAGTGATCGGAATTTTTTTTATGCACTGGTCATTGCCAGCTAAATTAGATGTAATGTAATGTAATTTATTTCTTATAATAATAATAATTTATTTTCTTATATACCGCCAAAGCCATGGTAGTTCGAGGCGGTTTACAACAAGAGGAGCTGGACAGTCAGCAATAAGTTACAAAATAGAATCAATGAATACAAGTACACTGGAAGCAAGTACAAATAAGAGGCGCTGGACAGTCAGCGATGTTACAATATAGAGTCGATGAATAAAAGTACACTGAAAGCAAGTACAAATAAGAAGAGCTGGACGGTCAGCGACATAGCTATGAATTGGATACAGAATATGAGAGATAATGAACAACAAATTCTTAGGTAACAAATCGGTTGAAGAGATTTGTTTTTACTAATTTTCTGAAGCCTTGATAGGAAGAGGAGAGCATGATAATGTTACCCAGCCAGTCGTTTAGTTTACCAGCCTGGAAGGCTAGAGTTCTGTCCAGGAATCTTTTGTAACGGCAGGCCTTTATTGTTGGATGTATAAATAAGTGGGTTTTACATGAGGGCCTGATAGTGCAACCCAGATTGAAGTGGGAGACCAGGTACATAGGGGCCAGACCAAAGATTGATTTGAAGCAGAGACAAGAGAATTTAAATATTACTCTGGCCTCGAGGGGCAGCCAGTGAAGGTTTAGATAATAGGGGATAATGTGTTCCCATTTTTTATACCGCTAAACTCCGTTAGGATTCTAAGCGGTTTACAGAAAAATAGACAATAGGGTGCATTAAAATTATAAGTAAAATAGGTACTTAGAAATTCCCTTACTGTCCCGAAGGCTCACAATCTAACTAAAGTACCTGGAAAAATGACAATTAGTAGAGTAATGAAGAAATAAAATAGAGAATAGATGAGAAAATTAAGAAAATAAACATTCTAATAAGACTACAATGATCTAAAGGACTTTGAAAGGTTGAAAAAAGAGGGGAGATAAGAATAGATGCAGAGGGAGAACCATTGAAGCAATAGAATTCTGGGGAAATTTAAATGAAATTTGAATGATAAAATAAAACAAAATAAGTGGTAAAACAATAAGTGAGATTAAAAAATATAAAAGAACTAAAAAGAATTGAAAATAAAATCAAAACAGTCAAAACTGAAGTCCAGCTTGAACGGGCCCCCGAGCCAACCGTTGGTCCAATGGCCGGACTGCAGCCCTCTTCCATCGGCTCTCCCCTGCTGGAATTGGAGAGGAGCGAAGACATAGAAAGATGACGGCAGAAAAGGGCTATAGCCCATCAAGTCTGCCCACTCCACTGACCCACCCCATTAAGTCTGAGTACTAATGACCTAGTTCCTTAACTCGACCCTCGTAAGGATCCTACTAGGGCATCCCATTTATTCTTAAAGTCAATAACGCTGGTGGCCTTGATCACCTGCTCTGGAAGCTTGTTCCAGTGATCTACAACCCTTTCTGTGAAGAAATACTTCCTTATGTCACTATCGAATTTCCCTCCTCTGAGTTTGAATGGATGTCCCCTTGTGACCGAGGGTCCCCTGAGAAAGAAGATGTCTTCTTCCACCTCGACACGTCCCGTGATGTATTTAAATGTCTCAATCATGTCCCCCCTCTCCCTGCGCTCCTCTAGAGTGTAGAGCTGCAATTTGTTTAGTCTTTCTTCGTACGAGAGACCCTTGAGCCCCGAGATCATCCTAGTGGCCATCCGCTGAACCGACTCAACTCTAAGCACGTCTTTACGGTAATGTGGCCTCCAGAATTGCACACAGTATTCCAGATGAGGTCTCACCATGGTTCTGTACAGTGGCATTATGACTTCAGATTTGCGGCTAACGAAGCTTCTATTGATACATCCCATAAGTTGCCTTGCTTTGGATGAGGCCTTCTCTACTTGTTTGGCGGCCTTCATGTCTGCACTGATGATTATTCCCAAGTCTCTTTCTTCTGAAGTCCTAGCTAGTGTTTCTCCATTTAAGGTGTAAGGTTTGCATGGATTTCTGCTACCGAGATGCATAACCTTACATTTCTTAGCGTTGAAGCCCAGCTGCCATGTCGAGGACCAGTTTTCCAATGTAAGCAGATCCTGCGTCATACTATCCTGCAGATTGCTTTCACTTACTATATTACATAGTTTGGCGTCATCAGCGAATAGAGTTACTTTACCCTGAAGCCCTTGGGTCAAGTCTCTTATGAATATGTTAAAAAGGAGTGGACCCAGGACCGAGCCCTGTGGCACTCCGCTGGTCACCTCCGATGTCTCAGTGTCGGGTGCCCTGCTGGAATGGGCCCCCAAGCTGACCGTTGGTCCGATGGCCGGACTGCAGCCCTCCTCCGTTGGCTCTCCCCTGCTGGCATGGGGGAGGAGCGAAGACAGTGTCGGGTGCCCCGCTGGAATGGGCCCCCGAGCCGACCGTTGGACCGATGGCCGGACTGCAGCCCTCCTCCGTTGGCTCTCCCCTGCTGGAATGGGGGAGGAGCGAAGACAATGTCGGGTGCCCCGCTGGAACGGGCCCCCCGAGCCGACCGTTGGTCCAATGGCCGGACTGCAGCCCTCCTCCATCGGCTCTCCCCTGCTGGAATGGGGGAGGAGCGAAGACAGTGTCGGGTGCCCCGCTGGAACGGGCCCCCAAGCCGACCGTTGTTCCGATGGCCGGACTGCAGCCCTCCTCCGTTGGCTCTCCCCTGCTGGAATGGGGGAGGAGCGAAGACAATGTCGGGTGCCCCGCCGGAACGGGCCCCCCGAGCCGACCGTTGGTCCAATGGCCGGACTGCAGCCCTCCTCCATCGGCTCTCCCCTGCTGGAATGGGGGAGGAGCGAAGACAGTGTCGGGTGCCCCGCTGGAACGGGCCCCCAAGCCGACCGTTGTTCCGATGGCCGGACTGCAGCTCTCCTCCGTCGGCTCTCCCCTGCTGGAATGGGGGAGGAGCGAAGACAGTGTCGGGTGCCCCGCCGGAACGGGCCCCCGAGCCGACCGTTGTTCTGATGGCCGGACTGCAGCTCTCCTCCGTCAGCTCTCCCCTGCTGGAATGGGGGAGGAGCGAAGACAGTGTCGGGTGCCCCGCTGGAACGGGCCCCCGAGCCGACCGTTGGTCCGATGGCCGGACTGCAGCCCTCCTCCGTCGGCTCTCCCCTGCTAGAATGGTGTTAGATGGTGTTACAGGGTTTGGTTTTGGTCTTTTACTTTTCCCATCTGTAGCAAATACAGTATCCAATGTAAGTTGTTTTCTTGAAGCCATCTGAAATCACTTTAGTTAAACTGAAGGGATTAAATAGTTATAAAATCTTTAGTGAGAATGTCCAGGGAGAGGAGCTCTGCACTCAAACTGCCATCCTCCTCGCCTCCAAGTTTTGGATATTCAGTGCTGAACCATGTCTGACCATCGGTAATGATTATCCAAATATGACCAGTTAGGAGTTTTTCACCAGAGCTTATATGGGTCTAGGCCAATATTCAGCTAGGACCCACATAAAACACTTATGTGAATCACAGATAAATATTGGCTGGGATCTTCATAAAGGAATTCTTCATTCCCTCCCACTACAAATTTGATCCCCTCTCCTGAACTCCCCTTAACACTAGAAGACTCCACCTATATGCTTGACCCCTCCACAACATGTGGACTCCAACCCTCAACACTTCATTCTGGTAAAAGCCCTCTCTACCACCCCTTAACTATTAGCAGTCCCCACTCCCACTGGGCTCACCTCAACAGGTCTGGTGGTCTAGTGGTCATCAGGGCAGGAGTGAATCCCACTTGCTCCTGCCCTTATTGGCTCTAGATTAAAAATGGCCACATTGCGCTCTAGTGGTAGTCTTGTGGTACTAACATTAGAGGCTGATTCCAGTAGTAGAACCAGCGGATGGCAGAGAGGACATTTTGAGGGTGGAAGGTTCAGGTGGAGTCAACACATGGTGATGGGGGATCAACCATGAAGGTGAGCCTTTTCATGTTTGGGGATCAGGAGGAAGAATCAGACCTTATCAGAGAGGACAGTGGGCGGGAGGATAAATCAGCTTTAGTCTGCTTCCCAGCCAGTATTCAGTGCTAGCACCTGTTTAGCTAAGTGGGCAAAGTTAGGACTGTTTTTGTGCATCCTATCTGCCCACTTAGCTATTCAGTGGTGCTGGTACAGTGCTGTTGAATATTGGCAGCCAGCCTGCTCAGCAGTAAGCCCCTCCTGCCTTAAACCATGCTGAATATTGACACACACACCCATGTATTTACTTGCACAAGGCCAGTGCAAATGTGAGCACCTAGTTTATTGAATTGCCTTTATAGTGCCCTTAAGATACATGTGCTCATGTCTCAGTTGTAATGGTTTATTGGGAAATGCAATTCGGTTCTTTTCTGCCATCAGAGTAGGAAAATGAGGCAGAAGAGCTGGCGGTGGAAACTTATCCTAAATTAAACCCTGAAGAATATGAGTCAAGCTAAGGTCATAGTGAAGGCAGTCAATTGAAGACACAGTGGCAGTACTTTTCATAGTAGGGACATGGATATGCTTTAAGAATTGGATGTCAAATAAAAACTGATAAACTCTGAAGAATTTATATACAGTCTTCAATTAAAGAATACTTTCAAAACTTGGAACAATACAGAATCTGATGAAATGAAGCTTAAGAAAGGATGAAACTTTACTGTGAATGGAAAATCTATCTATCAAGTTTAGGCTATTGTACCACAGAATCTTAGAATAACAGAGCTGAAGGAGCCTTTAGGGGTCATATAGTGTGCCGTCTCAGACAAATGTTTGTCTAATCTGCTTTTAAAAGCCTCCATTGACAGATGATGTTAATCAGGCATCCATGGCAATCCCTACCACATGTTACAAATATTTGGTTTCAGACTGTGAAAAATACTTTCCTTTTAGGAAAATATCAGAGAAATGACTTCTTTTATGACCAAATATGGCTCAAGATTTTCTTGCTAGAGGCCAAAAGGAAAAGGATTTTATTGAATCCTACCTAAGGCCCCTTTTTACAAAGCTGTGTAACCGAGTGCCAAGCGGCAAATACTCCGACGCTTATTCAGTTTCACCACACCAGCCTCATTCAATTTACCACACCAGCCTGCGCTGCCGGCTGTTGTAAAAGAGAGGATAAATTAGTAGCCTCTAATTTGCAGAAGATGAATATGTTTATTATTTTGGCCATTATACAAATGTATATCCTACCGTTCCATGAATGACACCTAGATCCTTTTCCTGGGTGATGACTCCTAATATGGAGTCTTGCATTACATAGCTATAGTTCGGGTTCCACTTCCCACATGCATCGGCTTGTACTTGCCATTATTAAGATTGATTTGGAATAAACATGTGAACAACAGTGAGCCAGTTGATATTGTGCATCTGAATTTTCAAAAGGCATTTGACAAAGCCAATGAATGACCTCTGAGGAAATTAGAAAATCATGTTAGGAGTTAATGTCCTATTATGTATTAAAAGCTGGTTAAAAGATAGAAAACAGAGAGTAGGTTTAAATGGTCAGTATTCTCACTGGAGAAGGGTAGATAGTGGGGTTCCCCTGGGGTCTGTGTTGGGACTGCTGCTTTTTAACCTAAGCCCAATTTAATGCATTTGGGAAGAAAGTGACCTAAAATTGGTATGGACAATTTTGATGTGCTCCTGAGATACAGGGGTCATTTTACTAAGCTGTGGTAAACTAGTGCATGCTTATCACAGCTTAAAAGACTTAGGGCTCCGTTTACTAAGGTGCGTTAGGGCCTTAACGCGCGGAATAGCACGCACTAAATTGTCACGTGCGCTAGACCTTAACGCCAGCATTGAGCTGGCGTTATTCTAGAAGTGCACCGCGTGGTAACTTTGTGCGTGCGCTAAAAACGCTAGCGCACCTTAGTAAAAAGAGCCCTTAATGTGGGATGCGCTGAAGCATCCTGCAGTATAATCCCAATGTGCTTGCTCAAACCATGCATTAAAGCAAATCCCTAAATTTTTCTTTGAGGAGGCATGTCTGGGGTAGCGAGTGGATGTGACAGTGTGAATCAGTTAGCACAACCACATTACTGTGTGGTAACTGATTAGTGCAGGATTAGCACAAGAGCCATTCCCACCTACAAAATGGGTGGTGGTAGGGGCTCACATGCTAATTGTTGTTAATGGCCATGAGCTAAGGGCAACATTAGTGCATGGCCATTAATAAGGAAAATGGAAAATTGTTCATTTTCTGGCTGTGGTAATTACTGCTTTAGCACATGGGAAAGACCCGCGCAAGGCCACTTTTTACCACAGCTTTGTAAAAGGATCTCATAGGAAGTGCTCATACCATATATAGATTCCATTAGTTTGTTTCTAGGTAACTGATGTAATAACAGGAAAAATATATATAGGGTTATTTTATTAAGTTGCATGCCCCAAAGCAGGTTTTTTCCCACTCACTAAATTCATTTTTATGGCTGTGTAAAAAAGGCGTCACTAAAGCCCTTTTTCACAGTCATAATAATTACCTATTTATATTTTTTGTATCAGTGACTAGGCACTAATGTTGCCCTTGGAATGCAGCCATTAAAAAGCATTGTCATGTAAGCACACCCACTGGCTGGAGCATAAGAAACAGAGAGTGGGGGTAAATGGACAATACTCGGACTGGAAGAGCGTCACCAGTGGGGTGCAGCAGGGCTCGGTGCTTGGACCCGTGCTTTTTAACATCTTTAAAAATGATCTGGACATAGGTACGACGAGCGAGGTGATTAAATTTGCGAATGATACGAAGTTATTCAGAGTAGTAAAGACGCAGGGGGATTGCGAAGATCTGCAACGTGACATAATCAAGCTCGAGGAATGGGCATCAATATGGCAGATGAGGTTCAACGTGGATAAGTGTAAAGTGATGCATGTCGGTAACAAAAATCTCATGCACGAATACAGGATGTCTGGGGCGGTACTTGGAGAGACCTCCCAGGAAAGGGACTTGGGAGTTCTGATCGACAAATTGATGAAGCCGTCCACAGCAAAAAGGGCAAACAGAATGCTAGGAATGATAAAGAAGGGGATCACGAACAGATCAGAGAAGGTTATCATGTCGCTGTACCGGGCCATGGTACGCCCTCACCTGGAGTACTGCATCCAGCACCGGTCGCCGTACATGAAGAAGGACACGGTACTACTCGAAAGGGTCCAGAGAAGAGTGACTAAGATGGTTAAGGGGCTGGAGGAGCTGCCATACAGCGAAAGATTAAAGAAACTGGGCCTCTTCCTTGCGACTCCCTTTTATCCCTCGGTCATCTAGCGATTATCTTCCCTGCTTCTTGTTTTTAATATATCTAAAAAAGTTTTTACTATGTGTTTTTGCTTCCAGTGCAGTCTTCTTTTCAAGATCTCGCTTCGCTTTCCTTATTAATGCCTTGCATTTGACTTGACATTCCTTGTGTTGTTCACAATTATTTTCAGTTGGATCCTTCTTCACTTTCTGAAGGATTCTCTTTTAGCTCTAATAGCTTCCTTCACCTCACTCGTTAACCATGCTGGCTACCATTTGGTCTTCCTTCCTTTTTTTAAATACATGGAATATATCTAGTCTGGACTTCCAGGATGGAATTTTTAAACAATATCCACACCTGATGTATATTTTTGACCTTTGCAGCTGCACCTTTAAGTCTCTTTTTTATCATAATCATGTTATCATAGTCTCCTTTTTTAAAGTTAAGTATGTAAACTTATTCCAGGGATTATATAAACCTGATTATGTTATGTTATCAAGTGGCCCCAGCACCATTACCTCCTTCACCAATTCATATTCTCCACTAAGAACTAGATCTAGAATTGCTTCACCTCTTGATGGTTCCTGAACCAGCTGCTCCATATAAAGCAGTCCTGAATTTTATCTCCCAAGCATGCCCTTATGATACATATACCTAGTCAATATCGGGATAGTTGAAATCACCCATTATTACTGTGTTACCCAGTTTGCTAGCCTCCCTAATTTCTGATAAAATTTCAGCATGATGACAAGACAGCATCATGGAATAAAGTTTAATCTGTGCTCAGGATATTCATTTACTACAACCATTTCATTGAGAGTTTTTCTGCAATGGCAAAGCCTTTGTATCAATTGACAGAGGGAGTCTGAAAATTGCAAGAAAGCTTTACAGAATTTGAAGAGAGCTCTGTTGGAGGCAACAGTGTTAGCCATCCAGAATTCATCAAACTGTTCATTTTTGCTGTGGATGCTTTTGGAGAGGTTTTGGGAGTCTGACTAAGTCAACTGCCTAGGGAAAAAAAGAAAGCAAGGACTGTGGCTTTTGCAAGCAAAGTCTATTAGACTGGCATAAGCTAAATGTCTAGTGCATGGACTGGAATGTTTTACTCTTAAGTGAGCTGTGTTTGAGAAGAACCCATTCATGATCTGGATTGACTGCAAAGCAACCATTCACAGTCTGGATTGGCTGCAACCCACTCATGTACATATTAACAATGCCCAAATCAAATACATGTGAGTAGAGATGAGTCGCCAAGGTAGCCCCATTCAAATCTGATCTCTGATATGTGTCTGAATCTAAAAATGTTGTTCCTGATTGTTTGGCCAATCCTCTACGGTACACAAAGGGCTTTCAAGCTGTTTTCATGGATTACTGTATCAAGTAAAAATTTTCAGGAACAGACAATACAACATATTTTCAATTTTTCTGTGAACAATCAGACCTGAACCAAATGGTGGGAAAGAAATATTTAAACCATTGGCACCATCAGCAAGGTCAAGCAATGAAACAATTTGAAGGAATAAGGTAATAGCACTTTACAATTTACAATTACATTATTGGGACGTGGGGCCCACCCATTTTGTGCTAAGGCCCACCAAAAGCTGGTACATCCTTGCTGTGGCTAGAAGAGATCCCATCTAGCTGAAGACCTCAACCTTACCAGAACTCTTCCAAGTTAAGCAGCCA
Organism: Geotrypetes seraphini; assembly: GCF_902459505.1. Classification (NCBI taxonomy): domain Eukaryota; kingdom Metazoa; phylum Chordata; class Amphibia; order Gymnophiona; family Dermophiidae; genus Geotrypetes; species Geotrypetes seraphini. The sequence continues at coordinate 433,659,760 of NC_047085.1, read as the reverse complement.
GTGACAGTATCTTCCAGCTGCCCCAACCCCATGCAAACATTTAAATTAAACATGAGCTGTCCAGCTTGGAAGACTTCTGATAGGGAGGAGGTCTTCAGTTTTCAGGGCCTGTGAATCCATATCACTCAGGTATTTATATTTTGAGGTTAGAGGAGCTCCTGGGGGGGGGGAGGGGAGGCAGGAGGGGCAGAGAGAAAATATTGTGTTGATCCACTTTGGGCTCCAGCCCACCAAACATTATCCACCACCACATCTATCTTTATACCACATTCTCGTCCAAATATTCATCCAAGTCTCAAACGCCCAAAACAAGACCTTTTGGACGTGGGAGGAGCCAGCAATGTAATGGACTGGCCATCCAGACATGGCTACAGAGCAGTGGGGCATCTTACATGGCACTGCTGTGAACTTCATAAAAAGGGTGCCACATAAACAACTCACCAGAACTCCCATATAAGTAATGTTGAGCCCCCCCAAACCCACTATACCCACCTATCTACAACCCAATAGCCCTTATGGCTGCAGGCGGCACCTATATGGCAGTACAGTAGGGTTTGGGTTTTTTTTGGTGGGCTCATATTTTCCACCATGAATGTAGTGGTTAGAGTGGCTTATGGGCCTGGATCCTCCTCTCTATGGTTCACTAGCCCCCCCCCCCAGGCTATTTAAGAGACCTCTGTGTAGCTCTACTAGGCTTTCCTATAGCAGATGCTGATGTTCCGGAGACAGGTATGTACCAAGTGAATATAATTAACCCTGAAAGAAAGAGAAAATACAGCTAGTGCACATCCCAAGGTCACAAGCATGGTTAAAGTGAATAACAACATGGGTTCACTAAATCCATCTTAAGTAGACATAAACATCTTATAAAAAAAAAAAAAAATAAAAAGTATGTTTTTAAGGCTACCTTAAAAGTTTTTAATGAAAGTTTGAATCAAAAATCATAGACAGCAGGATTCCAGTAGATAAGTGCGACAGCTGAAAATCAGGTGGTGTGTTACTACTAGGGGTCAATAATGGGTGAAAAATGTTTGATTCATTTCATTTTCCTATAGATTGAGTAATAAATTTGTGCTTATAGAGCACATCCTTTCGCTGAGCTCACATGATCTGGCCACATGACTGGCATGAGTTTTCACCCAATTCATACAGACCACAACTGTGCACATATCCCAAAGGGGGGAGGATTACAGATTCAAACTAGCCTTCCAGCCAAGTTTGTTTTGAACCCTATTTATAAAATGTCATGAGAAAATGCAATAATTTTGTTACCTTACTTATGATTAACTATGCCAAGGTTTATGGGCTTTAGAATTGCCTTCTTCCATTGCACAGTAACCACAAAATAAGCACGTATGGCAGAGGTTTAAAAGTGTGGAACCAATAATGTTTTATTAAACCGCCACAGACATGGTTTTTCTGCAGCCACCACAGAATAGTTCTCCAATCACTGGCTCCCAGTTTACAATGAAGTCACCACCCACAAAGTATTGTCTGTGTAAGTAAAAGTTCTGGAAACAATCTCCTGAAAGAAGACTGTGAGCCAAACCATAAAAGTCATGTCAGCAAACAGTTTGACTTCCTCTTTGCTGTGTGGGTGACCAAAGAATTGGGAAGGCTGATTTTATTAAAACCTTATGGAAACACAACAGTCCCAAAGCTCATATCTTAGAACAACAACCAAAGAATTCAGCCACTCCCATTACATTTACAAAACTGGAGTCAAGGTTAAGTTTGTTTAGAATACTAAATCATTCATATTTTCCTCCCGTTCCTTGTCCTTCTCACCTCCTCCACCAACTTTATACCAGTTATCATAAATACATCACAGAAAATTTAGTCTAGCATACAAGGCTTTCTGTTGACATTCTTGTTGGTTTCTTATATTATTCACAGCCACATACACTAAGATGAAAGTATATATACTGTACCTACAAATAACTCTTTTAGGCACATACTCCTGGATTCTATTAATGTCGTCCAAAGCTGCGATCCCAACTGTGGGTGCACGGTTGAGATGTATACACAAATAGATTGGATAATGAGCTCTGACACCAATGATGTTAATGTGTCATCGACTCGTGTTTGAGTCCTAGCAACTTGATGATGATCATCAAGTCTTCGTGGCAGAATACAGAAATAGATTGCCGAGCTTTTCTTTTGCGCAGTATAAATTTGATGTTGTCACCATTGTCGCATCAAATACGATCCTCCGCTTCCAACACTGCCCAGATGGGTGGTATATCATTAGTCTGACATTTCCGCTGAAACCTGCCTACATTGGGAGGCTCTGCTGATAGTGAAACTACTGACTACTACTACTAGTACTATTTATCACTTCTATAGCACTGAGAGGCGTATGCAGCACTGTACAATTTGACATTTAATGTTCAGTCCCTGCTCAGAAGAGCTTACAATCTAACCTGGACCTATAGACATGACATATAGGGTTGAGGATGCAGAACCCAAGGTGAGAGGAGTTAAGAGTTGAAAGCAGTCTTGAAGAGGGGGCTTCCAATTAGAGAATAACATGGTGACTGTTACCCACCACTAGCTGCGGGTAACTCACAGGAACAGGAGCAAAAAAAAAAGATGGGTAGCCATGGGTACAGGAACAAGGCAATTCACCGCTCTGTAAAGTATCTGCCACTTGCTACCTCCCCATTTTCCAAGTTGAAATGCTTTTCTTAATTTAAATTTTAATATGCATAGCATATATGTAGAATCAATATATACAGCTATAACTTCATTGTGCCAGTCATAGATCATCTTTTGGAAATAAATGCCTCTACTGCAGCCAAAATTGCATTACAGTGTATTAAATTGCCCCTTCTCTTTATCACCACCCTTTCATATTTAATCAAGAGACAAATGTGAATCCTTAAACATTCACACAAACACTGGTGGTACCTTTCTAGTGCCCAAGAATTGTTTTCAATGCTATAAACAGCAGGAAATCTAACGGCCTGGCAGAGTCCTTAAATGAAGTTTTCCCCCACCTAGGATATTCTAATCCTCATGAAATTGATTCAATCCTAAACAAAGGCATAGGGGAGCTAACCTGCATATTCTAGGATGGTTTAGATAGGTTGGAGAGAGCTTTGACGGAGGCTCCAGTAGATGTAACCTAAGCACAGTACTGGACAGAGCTCTGGGTTTTTGGCCCAGAAATATCTATGAAAAAGGACAATTTAAATTAAATCATTAATTGATAGAGAGTGTACGGTTGGACAGATTGGATGGACCATTCGGGTCTTTATCTGCCGTCATTGACTATGTTACTATACACTAGGCACCAGGCATACCAGCTGTTTCTGTGTATTTCATGGTTTCTATATCAGCTCTACAGTGGAGGCCTTTAACATAATGCAATCCAGATTAGATTTAGAAATGTCTCTATCCCTAAAAGAATGCCTATCTGACGTGTTTGCTGTATCAAAATAAATGCGAAACCTATATCTTGGAGACCTTGAAAAGTGAAAGGCATTTGGATATTAGGCTAGCAAATAAATAAACCCATTAGTGAGTTGTTTAAGGAAGTATGGCCTCTTGCAGAATAGTTTGAAACCTCTGATCACCACCTTGATTTTTAATGGGAAGGGAAAAGGTACAGGAGAAAGAAACTGCCAGAGACATTGGAAGTTATTTTAGAGCTCTGTGATTCAGGCCCTGTGGTCTGCTTTCATTACACAATCAATTTTTCTCATGTCCCACCATGTGCATTGGACCCCAGGCAAAGCAGCAGTGGCATACCAAGGGGGGGCGTAGGGGGCGGTCCGCCCCGGGTGCCAAGCCCTGAGGGGGTGTTCCCGGTCCGGTCCGGTTCCCCCCCCCCTGCGCCGGGTGTCGCGTTTGGAATCAGCCTGCAGCAAGATCGCCATGCTAGCAATCTTTGCCTGCTTCGGCTGTTTCCTCCGCCACGGTCCTGCCCCTCCTCTGACGTCAGAGGAGGGGCGGGACCGCAGCGGAGGAAACAGCTGAAGCAAGCATAGATCGCTGGCATCGCGCGATCATGCTGCAGGCTGTTTCCCCAGGGAAATGAAGTGTGGAGGCCGGGGGAATGAGCAGTGCTTCGTGGTGGTGGTGGTGGGGCCGAGCGGTCCTTCGAGGTAGTGGGGGGGGGCAGCAGGCCTTCAGGGTGGGGCGGGCAGGCAGAACTTGTTGAGGGGGTGGAGACAGGCCTTCAGGGGGACAGGCAGGCAAGCCTTCAAAGGGGGGACAAGCCTTCGGGGGGGTGCAGGCCTTTGGGGGGGGTGACAGGCTGTCGGGGGGGGAGCAGGCCTTCGGGGGGGACAGGCCTTCAAGGGAGGGCACAGACCTTCAAGGGGGGGGCAGGCCTTTGAGGGGGGTGTAGGCTTTCGGGGGGGTGCAGGCCTTCGGGGGGGTGACAGGCCATTGGGGGGGTACAGGCCTTCTGAGGGGAGACAAGCCTTCAAGGGAGGGCACAGACCTTCAAGGGGGGACAGGCCTTCGAGGGGGTGTAGGCCTTCGGGGTGGTGCAGGCCTTCAAGGGGGGGCAGACCTTCGAGGGGGGTGTAGGCCTTCGGGGGGGGTGCAGGCCTTCAAGGGGAACAGGTAGGGATGCCTTCAAGGGGGGACAGGCCTTCGAGGGGGGTGTAGGCCTTCGGGGGGATGCAGGCCTTCGGGGGGTGCAGGCCTTCGGGGGGGTGCAGGCCTTCAAAGGGGGGACAGGCCTTCAGGGGGGCAGGCCTTCAAGGGGAACAGGCAGGCCTTCGGGGGGGTGCAGGCCTTCAAGGGGGGGCAGGCCTTCAAGGGGAGCAGGCAGGCAGGCCTTCAAGGGGGGGACAGGCCTTCAGGGGTGGGATGCAGACCTTTAAGGGGAGGACAGGCCTTCAGGGGAGGGGGGGCCCTGGTGTAGAAGTACACAGAGGGAAGGGGTAGGGGTTCAAAGAGACGTGCATATGCCGGGCTTTGGGTGGGAAGAAATAATGGGTCTGAAAATAGAGGAGAGAGAGAGAGAGATGATGGACATGGGTTTTAGGGAGGGAAGGAACAGAAAGGGAGAGAAGTTGGACACAAGGGATGGTGTGGAGGGGGGGATAGAGATACTGGTTAGGAGGGTAGTTGGGAAAAGAAAGGGAGAGATTGTGGACCCTGGGGTGGTGGGGAAGGAGGGAGAGCTGCTGGATGAAAGGGTAGTTAAGAAAAGGTAGATCTGTGGAGGGAGACAAAAAAAGGAAAGATGCCAGACATCCGGGGGAGAGAAGGGAAACGGAAGGGGAGGACAGAGATGGCAGATGGATGGTTAGCACGGAGAAAGAAGAAAGAAGGAGACCCTGGCAAGCAAGTTATCAGAAGACAACCAGAGCCTTGGACCAACAAGATTTGAAAAATAACCAGACAACAAAAAGGTAGAAAAACTAATTTTATTTTCTGTTTTGTGATTACAATATGTCAGATTTGAAATGTGTATCCAGAGCTGGTGTTAGACTGCAAACGTGAGCTAGGATTTAACAGAGAGAGGAAAAGTCCTTTTTGTTTCTTTATTTTATTTACACCACCAGCGCCAGTGTGGTTAGGAGAAGCCAAAGGGGGGTGAAAAAGCTATAAAATAAACCCACCAGGATGTTTGAAAAAAAAAAACCCAATTGGGCAGGAAAATCGAATCGATAAACCAATTCAATAGGCTGAATCGAATCGAAATTTTTTTTCCTGAATCTGGCAGCACTAGTTTGCGCTACTGTCTTTACTTTAGGACCTGGGATTGGGGAGAGATGGCATCCTCAGTACTTTATAATGCAAGTGAAATGAGGATTTGGTCAGATTTTTGAAGGGTCTGCACTCTGCAGAAGAAAAATATTGTATAGGCCGGGGACATGAGACAGCAGGAAATGGGAACTTTTCTTCCTTCTATTTTTGTGAATGGAAAGGCTGAAAATGTCAGAGAGTTCAGTTAAAATATGTGCTTTATAAGAAAATATAATAATGTGTTTTATAAAGTTTATAGCATTGCTGGCCTACCCGGTGAGGTGTTCCTAGTGGTGGTGGTGGCAGCGTGTCAATGTGTTGAGAGGAAGAGGTGATCTGGGAAATTCTGCTGAGTAAACTCCGGGCCCATTTCCACCCCCCAGTTAGTCCACGCCACTCAACTGGTTCACACACTGAGAGGGTCTTTGGGTGTTGTTCCTGGGTAGTTGTTTTGGGATCTCTTCCAGTGGTTTGTCAGTATCTCCTTCTGGTCCAAGGAAGGAAACTTTGTTAACCTTAGCACTGACCTACAGAATATGTTTGTAACAGCGCTGCTTGTGTGGCATTAGTCTATGTAGTGATCAAAAGAAAAAACCAGACCTTTGCACATTTTTGCACTATATGGTGGGTGTATGAGGAGATTCACATTTCGTGCACAGCTAAGTCCATGTGAAGTTACCTTGTGCTGTATTTGACATCTAGCAAAGTCTCTGTTTGGAAGGAAAGATCTCAGCTTAAAAATGAAGTGGCCAGAAGTTATGGTAAAAAGCAGATAGCGTAGCTGGTTTTAAGAAAGGTTTGGACAAATTCCTGGAGGAAAAGTCCATAATCTGTTATTAAGACATGGGGGAAGTGTCTGCTTGCCCTGGATCGGTAGCATGGAATGTTGCTACTCTTTGGGTTTTGACCAGGTATTAGTGTCCTGGATTGGCTACCATGAGAATGGGCTACTGGGCATGATGGACCATTGGTCTGACCCAGTTAGGCTATTCTTATGTTATGTTCTCATCTGTAGGGGGCCTTTGTTTTCACTTCTTATTTTAATGTATTTTTTTTCTGGGAACTTATCAGTGTTTTTTATAATGGGAACAAAAATGGAAGAGAATTAATGTGTGTGGAATGGGGGGTAACTAATTTCTTCAGCTAAATAATTCAATCCACCTCAAACAGACATAGGAGAACTCACGCACCATTCACACACCCTCCAACCAAAAACGTCAAAAGAAAAAAACTGTTCGACAACCTCCTAGCCATTCGAGCTGCAACACTCGACCCCCAACTCTACAACCAATTGACATCGACCACAGACTACAAAACCTTCAAAAAGAAATAAAAACCCTTCTATTCAAAAAACACATAAAACCGAACTAACACAATCAGAACTGTCCCAAGCATCACCTGTAACTACTCCATATGTACTTCTAATGTCATGACAATTCAGACATAATTTATGTTATGTTATTATATGTTTGGAATAATGGTTACATATATGAGGTTCAATAAAAGTAAATTTTCACTGCCTGTTTCTATTATGACCATTTATTCAGTTTCATGGTTATTACAAAAAATATTTTTTTACATGGGGGGGTGTCAAAAAATTATGGGCCCCGGGTGCCACATACCCTAGGTACGCCACTGCAAAGCAGTGAAAGCTGGCAAGACAGCAAGCCATAAGAACAGAAGAATTGCCATACTGAGACAGACTGAAGGTCCATCAGCCCAGTATCCTGTTTCCAACAGTGGCCATAAAACACAAAAGGGCAAGCTTGTGTGCATGCTGTTTTATTGTCCTTGTCTAGTTAACCTTTGATCTGATGACTGGGAGTGCATATATGACATAATGGGCCTCAGCAATGATATTGTAATTTGGAAATCTTTGTCCGAGCAACTTCATTTAACTGGAAAACTGGGCCTCCAAATGGCAGATGAATTTAATGTGGACAAATGCAAAGTGGTGCACATTGGGAAGAATAATTCAAATCTTAGTTACCGAATGCTAGGGTCCACCTTGGAGGTCAGCGCTCAAGAAAAAGATCTGGGTGTCATCGTAGACAATACACTGAAGCCTTCTGCCTGATGTGTGGCGGCGGCCAAGAAGGCAAACAGGATGCTAAGAATTACAGTCAAACCTCGGTTTGCAAGTAACCCGGTTTGCGAGTGTTTTGCAAAATGAGCACAACACTCTCGCAAATCTTGTCTCGCAAACTGAGTGTTGATTCGATTTGCAGCACCGTATGCCTGTAACAGGTTGCCTGAATCAATACGTCGTGCTCCGTCCCTGGCAGTGTTCAAATCCAAGCTAAAGGCCCACTTTTTTGAAACTTCTTTCAACTCTGAACTCCCCCTCTCTGCTGTCAGAAACCTATATCCACTATAATTTCCCCAACCCTGCTGCTTTCAGATACCTATACCCAGTATAACCTCACCAGCCCTGAAATGTCCTGTCTAAATTAGATTGTAAGCTCTTCTGAGCAGGGACTGTCTATTGTATGTTAAAATATACAGCGCTGCGTATGCCTTTCAGCGCTATAGAAATAATAAATAGTAGTAGTAGTAGTAGTAGTAGTAGAATTAGCATAGGAGGGTTGATATAACTTCCCTGGTGATCAGCAAACCACGGAGAGGTTCTTCAGATCTGCAATAACAGTGATACAAAAGAAATAGATCCCAGATGGACTGCTACAAACAAAATCTCTTTATTACAACAATCATCTGACGTTTTGCCCGCTCTTCTAAACGTGAGAAGGATAAAGGATTTGCGTTCCCAGTTAAAATGTACAAAAATGCACAGCAACATTCCATTAGAGAATCACACGGTGACAAAATTCATCACCGTTCCCGTCCCCGTGGATAACCGCGGGAAACCATCTTCATGTCATTCTTTAAGGAGAGAGGAAAGAATCAGAGTATAATTAGGCACAACCACTGACCCGTAGCTTTTCTTTGAAGAATGCTGGTGTAGAAGGACCGAGGTTGAAATAGACACTAGAAAATGACATGGGATTATTTCCCGCGGTTATCCGCGGGGACGGGAACGGTGATGAATTTTGTCACCGTGTCATTCTCTACATTCCATGTTCACTCTAGCATGGGCACAGACTGTTCTCTCTGCCAACAGCAAATCCTTTAGCTTCCCCGTTTTTGTATTATACCCCTGAAGCAGCCCAAGAGTGGATGACTCATAGAGCATCCTGGGTGATTGTTTAATAAAGAGATTTTCTTTAGGAGCAGTCTACCTGGCATCTATTTCTTTTGCATCGCTTCCATTCTGATTCCATGAAATTGTCATAAAAGTTATTATATCCGACCAACAATAAATTTCTGTAAGAATCAAAGCCGCCGACTACTTTAGCTCCATCCTTGGTGACTCTCTATATAGCGGGTTTTGAGCTGCTGGAAGGGTTTCTGAAACTCTCAACTCTGTAATTGACAAAATTCCCTCCATAAGAATATCAGACAATGATTTATAAACAAGTTCTTGGGAGAAGTCAGAATAAAACAACTTTTTTATGTACCACATATTGCCCATGGTAATTTATACACTTTATATTTGCACTTCTAGCAGAGCTAGGAAAACAACTTCCCATCTTCCTGTGGGGGGAATGCACAGGGCCATCTTACTTATTCTTGACTAACAGTGTGAAAGCAACACTTGAACTATGAGAAAAAAAAATATCAATATGTAAAAGATTCAGAATAAATTTATACAGAATGAGCAGTTCAGGCAGCCAAAGAGACTGTTTTAGATGCACAGGAAGTCAAGCGAAAATATAACATCATTTGTCATACCCACATGTGCTTCTAAATTCTGATGTGCAATGGGAGAAACAGAAAACTTGGTTTTATAAAGCAGAAACTGCAATCAAATGGAAAAACTACTGAAAGTCACTGAAATGCTTTTTGATAGAATATATTCTACTGAAATTCCCCTTTTTTTCCCTTCCTGTCCAATTATGTGCTCATTTAGATGAAAGCAGACCTGAAATACAGTATCAAGCTTTACTCTCAAATTACATGCTTCATTTAAACTGTGCCATTCCCTTTTGTCAGAAAGTCCCTCACAACAAAATAAAAGGACAGTGAATCTTACTGGCACAGGGGAACTTTCCTCTTAAGAACACATGTTCCTCCATTTTTGCAGTACTCTACCGGGCATTCTGTGAAGTAAAATAAATATGGGTTAGTAGAACAGTGCGGTCCTGAAACATGAAAGCTCAAAGAATCCTAACACCATCCACCAGAGAAAAATAATCTGTTTGCAATGCTTATCTTTCTATAATTATTCTTTCCGTGTCTTGTATTCCTATTAAATGTTTAAACGCAAGGATGAACAGATGTTTGACTTCTGCTCTATGCCCGTGTTAGTCATGAGATGCTGAAGGTAGTTACAAGCTCATAAAACCCAAAAGTGATTCTCGACAGAATAAAGCGCTATTTAGTTGATTTTGCAAATTATAGTTTAATTCATTTTTATAACCAGATAGCTCTGCTAATCCTGAGTGCAAATATGCGATGTGAAATATTGAATTTGTCCCAGGGCACAAAGATTATAAAAAAATATAACAGAGAGAGATATTATACGTTTAATTTGTCAGTGCTGCGCTGTTATAAGGAGCAGTTTCCCAAATCTTTCATGTAAGTAAATGTTCATTTAAGCAGATTAAATGGTTGAATGCAATTTTCTCAGTCCCACCACTGCTTAATAGACAGAGAAGTGTCCTAGTAGTTAGAGCAGTAGGCTGCCACCAAGGATACCAGAGTACAAATCCTTAATGCTCCTTGTGACCTCGGACAGGTAACTTCACCTTCTATTACCTACAATACAATCTGTGAATTCTTTAGGGAAGGGATTTATCAACTATAATAAGATATGCAACGTACCTTGAGCCCAGATTTTGAAAAAATCACATATACTGTATTTAGATCTTAACTTTTTTTAAAAAAAAAATTGTGATCTGTGTTGAAAAGAGGAATTCCTAAGTGTGTCTTAGGTCAGGGCAGCAAAACTGTGTCTGCTTTTCTATTTCAAAAGTATGAACACTATTCCTCAGCCAAAATTACTGTACCATGCAGAAAAAGCTGGTAGAAACATATGGCCATATTTAATGCTTGCATGTCTTATCGGTTTTCAAGGAAGATTTCTCCTTGAAAATTCATCTAAAACTACTGTGAACATGACACTAATGTGGACTGTTAGTAAATTTAACTCAGAATGAGCGACACATATACATTTAAAGAAAGAAATATTGCACCAGAGAGAGCTTACTTTCATAAAGGGGGCAAAGGGTAATAGGTCATGGATTTGATATACAGTAGAATCTCAGTTAACCGGGTCTCAGTTAACCCGGACTCTCATCCAATCAGCAAAAAATTACTGGTGAAAAAAAATGGTCCCCAAAGCACCAGCAGCAGTGGTCCAAAGCCGCAAACCCCCTCCCTCCCTACAAGCGGTGGCATTCCTGAGCCGCAAACCCTACCTCCCTCCCGACCCAAAGCACCAGTATAACAGCGTCCTCTCTCAAGCCTCTTGAGAGAGAAGCAGGCAGCAGTCCTGAGCCGTGAACCCCCTTGCTCCTTCCCTCCCTCCCTCTCTCCCTTCCTTACCTGAGTGCAGTCGGTCAGCAGGAGGCAGCCTCAAAACAGGCTGTTTGTGGCCAGCCCTGACAGGGCCTTTCTTCTGATGCATCCCTTCTGACACATTGGAGGAAAGGCCCTACTTGGGCTGGCCGTGAGCAGCTGTTTTGAGGCTGCCTCCTGCTGACCAGCTGCAGTCAGGTAAGGGGGTAAGGAAGGGAGGGGGAGCTAGGGGTTTCATACCTCAGGACGCCACCTGCTTCTGTCACTAAGAGGCTTGAGGAGGGGAAGGGGAGGGGAGGGGAGGGCTTTGCAGTTCAGGATCACTGCTGTGCTGGTGCTTCGGGGCAGGAGGGGGGGGGGGATTTAGACAGTGTTAGACAAGGTTTCTAACCAGAAAAACAGTTATCCAGTATCCACCAATCCCCGTGGGTGCCAGATAATTGAGATTCTACTGTACTGACTTTCTGTGGTACAACCAAAGCAGTGATAATAGTGATAGAGAAATTTTTTTATTTTATTTTCCTACTATTTATCATTCACCTGAAAATCTTTTAAAAATACAGTATCTAAATGCATAATTATCCTGTGTAGTGTAACAAAATATGAGCATATCTACAATCTTCTTAAAGTTAGGTGGCATGCAATAAATCTTCTTAAGTATAGTATGTACTAGGTTATTTAATTTAGTGTACCACACCCACCCAATCTATTTTCACTTTAGAACTGACAAAAATGTATCATATAATTTCTCACTTTTCCACTCATCTCCTTTACTGCATTCCAACTCAGTTTTAACAAAATCTTGCTGTAATATAACTATGCATGCAGCTGAGTTAGAGGGCAGATTGCTACTTTTCATGACATTATAAACTAGCCCTTTGGAAAATGCTTTCCTTCCTATATCATGCCTATCTCTTCAGTACATTTCCGATTTGATTTTTTGCCATTCCTTCGGAAGCATTTGACCATGAAGTCTTCTCTCAAGCACTACTGCTCAGAATAATAACTGGCCTTTGCCATCTGTCTACAGGTTAAATAAAATTACCCTGGCTTTCTATTCCAGTGGTGTCTTGAGATGAAATCGACTACCTGAGCAGCTTGATTCATCCAGGCTGAAGTCAATGCAGTCTGTGACACCATCACAACGCTGGGAGACATGCACACATGTATTAGTTGATTCACAGTACAAAGAACCATTGAAGCATTCTTTACTGCCTGTAAGAAAGTTACATGGTGTCATTAAGTACTTGCATATATGTAAACCACTTTGAATGTGTACCCACAAAAAAGCAGTATACAAGACCCATTCCCATTTCCCATTATAACTGTATAATTTGTATAGAGATTAAACTGAAGCCCTTCACGCTTAAATCAACAGATGTATGCAATATACCGGTAATTAGTCAGCATATATCTTTCCTAAGGCAAATGTGTCTCTTTTTACAGATGGAATTCTGGAAACCTTGATAATTCAATATGTGTTGAAATTCATTAGCATTAATACATCTATGGATGCAGAAAGAGGATAATATTTAGGGGCACAATATTTGGTCAAAGTTATCATGAAACTTTAATTGAATATCCAGTTAGAAATGTCTGCTGAATATAGGCAGGTAAAGACCCCCCTTTTATGAAGCTGAGCTAGGCGCTTTTTTATCACTGACAACTTGGTATTATCTCTGATGCTCACAGGAATACTGTGAGAGTCAGAGATTTTAATGCCTTGACCAGTGATAAAAAAGCCTAACACAGTTTCATAAGTGTGTGGGGGGAGGGGGAGTTAGCTAGATAAACTTATCTGGTTAATTTTAAGACCATATTTGTGAGACTTCACTTAACCGGATAAGTTTAATTAGAGAACACTGAATATCTGCTCGAGTGAATTAACTTTAATCTTGTTCCAGGCACCTCTCCCTAATCCGGCCTCCCCTACCACCACCACCACCATAACAAATCACCTGGTCAAAATTTATTTAGTCCTTGGGGGGGTGGGGGGGGAGAAGAGATAGGCATTATTTACAAAAAAAAAAAAAAAAAAGTTTTGTCTAGATGACTCCTAACATTCTCTAGACAGATCCAATGAATATTGACCTCAATGTATCTTTAATGTCCAAAGAGGGCAGAACACCAGTTTAAAGTCTCATCAGAAAGATGCCAAAGATAGAGAGGCTGTTTAAACAAAATTGAGCTTCTAATCAATGTTTCTCCATTTTAGCATCCGGACTTTCAGTGAAATTTAATTCAGAATAGGTACTTCTCTAGTACTGTGTTCCTATCTTATTGCCTTCCTCCCAAAACAAATTTTGGCATCTAGACATAGGTCACCTTTCAAAGGGCTAACAATAAATTCCTGCTTCTCAAAATCGATGAATCCATATTCGATGGGACTTTAACGGGTAGGGGTGGCTCCTGCTAAGATAAGTCTCACTCACCAGAGCCATACCTGGATTTTCAGCACCATAATCCAGAAACTGATTTAGAAAAATCCTTTCTGATCACCCCAACACTATCCAGATAGTACTGAGACAGTCTGGGAGTACAGCTTGGATGAATTTTCAGGTTCCCAAGTTAGCAACAACAGTCCTCTAATCAGGCAACCACCAAATACAGTAAGGATAGCACAAAGGCTGTACCATCTTTATCCAATTAATTAATCCTGGTTTAAATATTGCCAGTACTCAAATAACTGCCAGCAGTCAGGTTATATCTAGATATTCAATGCTACCTTGTATCCAGAATCAGACACTGAGCCAGTGATCGTCGCTAAACCTGTTTTAACAGATTTAGCGACAATCACATTTGCCAACTTGATGCAGAAAACAGTTCACTGCCTGGTTTACTGCACAATCACTCATTCCCTGATCTTGAGCTAATCAGGGCCTTAGACTCCTCCCCCTTGTATCCTGGGATACATAGAGAGGAGCCTAAGACCCTGATTGGCTCAGACACCTAAGGCCCCTTAGGCATCTGAGCCAATCAGGACCTTAGACCCATCCCCTTAAATCACTTGGTAGGCATGCCTATTTAGATGCCTACCAGCAGGTGCCATTTATAAAATCAGGGCCAGAATATCCAAATAAAAAACACCATTCAGTTAACATTTAAATTACAAAATGCTGACCACCATTGTGGAATATCAGGGGGTAAGAGTCTAAGGGGCTCATAATCAAAAGAAAAAAATGTCTAAAGAGTGGCCTAAATGGCTACTTGGACGATCAAAAAGCCTGATCATCCAAGTACCCATAATCAAAGCTGGTTTTAGACGTATCTAAAACCAGCTTAGGCCTTTCCCCTGCCACTAAACGCACAGAGAGAAAAGAGGCGTGTTTAGAGCAGGGGAAAGGGCGGGCGGTGGGCGGGAGGTGGGCTGACCTACACCTAGGCATGCAGCAGGTATAACCAAAACCTTAGGCAGGTTGCCTAGTTGGCCTAGTCAAAACAGATCTAAGTGCCGAAAAAGGGGCCGCTGAGCTGATCTTGGCTGATGCGATCAGCTCAGCGGCCCCAGCAACATGCCTACCCCCTATAGCAATGATCGCGGCAGGAGAGATGCCTCATCTCCCCTACCGCGATGCCATGACTTCTCTACCCGAACTGTTGCGACCCGTGGCAGGAGAGATGCCCTATCTCTCCTGCTGCGGGTTGCGGCAATACGGGAAGAGGAGTGATGGCATCGCGGTAGGGGAGATGAGGCATCTCTCCTGCCTCAATACATCACCCCCCCCCACACACAACATCGTGGCATGAGGGAGCCCAAGCCCTCTTGCCCCGTGGCACCCCAATGTTTCCCGATGACATCGGGGCAAGAGGGAGCCCAAGCCCTCCTACCCTGGGCACCTGCAGCACCCCCCGATTACGATCAGGCCAGGAGGGAGCCCAAGCCCTCCTGGCCTCTCGCCCCCCACCCCTTACAAGATCGGGCAGGAGGGAGCCCAACTCCTCCTGCCCAGGCGGACCCCCTACCCCCACCCCCCACTACAATACAGGCAGGAGGGAACCCAGGCCCTCCTGCCCTCGACACAACCCCCCCATGACTCCCCCCGAACCCCAGATCGCCCCCCCGTTGACCCACGACCCCCTGCCGACCCCACGACCCCAGGAGGGCTTGGGATCCCTCCTGCCCTGAACGTAATCGGGGGGTTGGGGATTGCGGGGCAAGAGGGCTTGGACTCCCTCTTGCCCCGATGTCGTTGGGGAGGTCGGGGGTGCCGCGGGGCAAGAGGGCTTGGACTCCCTCTTGCCCCGATGTCGTGGGGGGGTGGATTCTGTAACCGGTGTTGTTTTTGACATACACCAGTTATAAAATCCAGCTTTTAGGCGAAGGATTGGCTCCTCCTTCGCCTAAACGCCCTTGTGTTGGACGTTTGGGGCTTAGGCATTTTTTTGGTTCATTATGGGGTATAAGTGTAGACGTCATGGGGGTATAAGTTGTCACAATCCTACCCCTGATGCTCTGACTGTACCGGGTTTGGCTCTCGCTAAAGCTAGCCCGGTCATACAGAGGGCTAATCATGGGGATAGGATTGTGACCAGGAGAAGGGAAATAGCTGCATTCCCCTTTAATCCTGAAAATGCTGATTGGCAGGGAGGAGAGGAAGGTGAGGAGAATAGCCTTGAACAGCCTCAAAGGGATCTCCCTCCCTCTACAAACTCCCAGCTGAAGGAGATAATCAGGAAGCCGAGGAAATCTAGGCAAACTTTGCAGGCAGCTCCTCCCCCTCAGAGGGCAGGGTGTGTTCGGCTGAATACTTTAGAGGCTGCTCTGAGGAGGAAAAAGGCAGTTCACTCTGGGCCAGCTCAGGAAGAGTTCTCTCCAGGCTGTTCTCCTGGGGCCCAGGACATTGAAATGCAGGAGACAGACACTGACCCTTTTGCCAGCCAGCCAGCACAGCCAGAACCTATGGACTATTTGGAGACTCCCTGCCTGAAGACATCCTGAAGACAGTCTGCCTGAAGACATCCTGATGCAGGAAAGCTAAGTGGCAGGGCTGGGTAGTTTGGGGAGTTATAGCATACTCTGTCCGATTGTCTATTGCTAAGGAAAGGTTCTTTAGGTTGAAAGTTTAATGTGACTTGTGCTGCCCTGCTTATGTAAAAGCAGGAAGAAAAAAAACAACGTTTTTTTTGTTGTTTGAACTTCCAGGATCCAGCCTAGTTAAGCTGGCTTGGTTTTCTACTGTGTTAGGGTAAACCCGGGGAGTAATTAATGGGGAGAATCCACTTACTATTCAGGTTGGGTTAGTGGGGCCATTAGTGGCATTCTGTGATGCAGAAAAGTAAATTGGTGGATTCGCTTACTCCCCTTCCCCCCACCAACTCCCGTTGAGCTGGTTGGGGACCAAGCCTCCATAACTTGAAGGCTTGTGCACAGAACCATCTGAGGTGCTAACAGTAGTGCTGATTGTTAGTCTGAAGGTTAAGACAGCAACATTTTTGTTTTATTTTACTTACCTGAACCGTCGGGATGTAGATGAGAGCTGAAACCTAGACCTGTTGGTCAGCTCTATATTTTTGTTTGGTATGATTTTCGCTGCTTGGGAATTTGGACTGACTATAAGTTTACTCCCAGCAATATACCACGGAATAAAGTGGTCATCCCAGGAACAAGTAAATTGACTCTGTTTTTTTGTCTTTTTATTGTTATACCTTATGAGTGAAGGTCATACAGCAGGACTTCCTTCCTTTAAGGGAAGCACGCCGGGGTAGCTCTAAGGTGAACGTGGACCGGCCCCGTTGAAGCACAGGTACCGGCCACGCCACAAAGTGTAGACGTAGTGGTGGTCTGGGCGTTTAAACAGCTAAATGTAAAGGTAGGCCATTATAAAAAAAAACCTCCTTTTGGACTTTTTTTTTGATTATGGACATTTTCCCTGCTTCTACTTTCAACGTTTAAGGTCTTAAGCCAAAAAGGGACTTAGACAAAGGTCAGACACATAAGAAACAATATTCATTACTTGGCCATACCTGATCCTGGTAATGAATATCCATCTACTAGAGCAGCTGTGAGAATTTTCTGGGTATTGCTGATATTCTGCACCAGATAACTATCCAAACAAGTTCAGACAGCAAAATAGCCCGTACCTGGATAACTTCCTGCTCTGTCATGACTCTCCCTGGACTTCCCGGCAATATCCAGATAGTGTTAGGTCAGTCAATAAAGATATCCAGTGACATTAAGATACGAGTCTGGAATGAAGCTTTCATTGGTAGAATATACTATAATAGAGTACATTACCAGAGCACTAGAACAGGATCTTTTTCATGTGTGGCTCCTCTGTTGTGGAATAATCTTCCAGGATGGTTATGTCAATGTGTGTCTAAGGCCCTGATGCTCAAAACTTACCGTGCATTTAATGTTCGACGTTAAACCAGTTCTAACCGGTTTAGTGTAGAAGCATTTTAACTTCCAATGCATGAAATGACTCTGCATGCGGCATTGCAGTATCTGAGAATTGTATTACAATTACCTCATTAATACTACTTTAAACTAGGTAAGTCGGGGGAGGGTACAGGCACAAACAACATACCAGGCGAACTAAAATGCCAATACATTTATGAGGCTGAGGAAAGTAGACACCGAAATTCTGGGTCAGGGGTGAGTGCATACACTTTTGAGTCGGGAGTAGGGTCACATCATATTTATGGGTCACATTGTAATTCCGGGTCTAGGGGGAGTACACACTGTAGTTCTGGGTATATGGGGAGTACACATTGTGGTTCTGAGCCTCAGGAAAGCACAAATAACACAAACAATGCTAAAGGTGTTCAAATAGCTCAAACAGGAATATCCCCATTGAGACATAACAAAAATATAACATGGAGGGCTATGTACGTCAACGCACACAGTTTAGGAAACAAGATCCTGGAATTGGAAACAGAAATAAGGAATGCCGACCTGGATGTGGTGGCGATATCCGAAACCTGGCTCACAGACTCCCACGGGTGGGACATGGTCATACCGGGTTACAACTTGCTTCGCCGGGACAGAGAGGGTAGGAAGGGAGGGGGTGTAGCATTATATACTAAAGATGACATTAAGGTCACGAGAATCTCAGATGTCCAGTATACTGGGGAATCCCTTTGGGTTAATTTGGCCAGAGGGAAGGACAAATGCTTGTATCTTGACGTAATTTACAGACCCCCAAGACAACAGGATGACCTGGATATGGAAATAATCGAAGATATAGAAAATATCACTTTGCGTGGGGACACAGTATTGCTAGGTGACTTCAACATGCCTGATGTGGATTGGGTTACACTTACCTCTGCTTCCGGCAGCAGCAGGAGGCTATTAAACTCTATGAAAGGAGCAAGCCTCAGGCAACTGGTGTTGGAACCGACAAGGGATCAGGCAATACTGGACCTGATACTTACCAATGGAGAAAGTGTCACAGAGGTCTCGGTGGGCGACACATTGGCCTCCAGTGACCTCAATATGGTATGGTTCAATATCAGGAAAGGTTTCACTAAATCTACTACACTAACCAAAGTCCTCAAATTCAAGGACACAAATTTCAAAGAAATGGGAGACTTCGTTCACCAGGCGCTACAAAGCCAAGAAGAAACCGATAACGTGGAAGACATGTGGTCGACTTTGAAAGCAACCATACAAGAAGCAACAAACCGCTATGTAAAATCAGTAAGTAAACGGCGAAGGAACAATAAGCCACAGTGGTTTACTGCGGAGATCTCAGACCTGATCAAGGAGAAGAAAAAAGCATTCATCTCTTACAAACAATCAGGGAAGCAGGACTCTAGAGCAGACTACCTGGCCAAATCAAAAGCCGTCAAAACAGCAGTCAGAGAGGCTAAATTCCTCATGGAGGAGTCTCTAGCAAAGAACATCCAGAAGGGAGATAAATCCTTCTTCAGGTATATCAGTAATAGAAGAAAAAACTCAGGCGGGATTGTATGTCTTAGGAAACCAGACGGAGACTATGTGGAAAAAGATTCGGAAAAATCCCAACTATTAAATGAATACTTCTGCTCAGTCTTCACCCGAGAAGCGCCAGGGCTCGGCCCAGAGCTACAGACAAGGGTTGGCTCAGTTGACCCGTTTAGTAACTTTGAGTTTACGCCCAGCAGTGTCTACGGTGAGCTGTCAAAGCTCAAGGTTAACAAAGCAATGGGGCCGGACAACCTGCACCCCAGGGTGCTTAGGGAGCTGAGTGATGTCTTGGCGGAGCCACTGTCCGCGCTCTTCAACCTCTCCCTTAGTACAGGCAGCGTCCCGTTGGACTGGAGGACGGCTAACGTCATTCCACTCCACAAGAAAGGCTCAAAGATGGAGACAGCAAACTACAGACCAGTGAGTCTAACATCGATAGTGAGCAAACTAATGGAAACTCTAATCAAACACCAATTAGATAAGATCCTGGATGAGGAGAATCTACGGGATCCCCGACAACATGGATTTACTAAGGGGAGATCCTGCCAATCCAACCTGATCAGCTTCTTTGACTGGGTAACGGGGAAGCTGGATATTGGGGAGTCCCTGGACATCGTGTACCTGGACTTTAGCAAAGCATTCGATAGCGTACCACACCGCAGGTTACTGAGCAAGATGAGTTCTATAGGATTAGGTGACACATTGACGAAATGGGTTGGGAGCTGGCTTGGAGGTAGGCTCCAAAGGGTGGTGGTGAATGGCACCCCCTCCGAAATGACGGAGGTGATTAGTGGAGTACCACAGGGCTCAGTCTTGGGCCCAATCCTATTCAACATCTTTATAAGAGACTTGGCAGAAGGGCTTCGAGGTAAAATAACATTATTCGCCGATGACGCCAAACTGAGTAATGTAGTGGGCAAATGCACAACAGACGAAGATTCAGTGCCCGACAACATGATGCACGACCTACTCCTACTGGAGCGATGGTCTAGGACATGGCAACTCAACTTCAATGCCAAAAAATGCAAAGTTATGCACCTGGGCAACCAGAATCCATGCAAGTCTTATACCCTTAATGGCGAGATCCTAGCAAAAACGGTAGCAGAACGAGACTTGGGGGTAATCGTCAGTGAGGACATGAAGTCTGCCAATCAAGTGGAGCAGGCTTCGTCCAAGGCAAGACAAATCATGGGCTGCATATGAAGGGGTTTCGTCAGTCGTAAGGCGGAAGTCATTATGCCATTGTATAGATCCATGGTGAGGCCCCACCTGGAATACTGTGTGCAATTCTGGAGGCCGCATTATCGCAAGGATGTGCTGAGACTGGAGTCGGTGCAAAGAATGGCCACCCGGATGGTCTCGGGACTCAAGGATCTACCATACGAAAAACGGCTTGACAAATTACAGCTATACTCGCTCGAGGAGCGCAGAGAGAGGGGGGACATGATCGAGACGTTCAAGTATCTTACGGGCCGCATCGAGGCGGAGGAAGATATCTTCTTTTTTAAGGGTCCCACGACAACAAGAGGGCATCCGTTGAAAATCAGGGGCGGGAAACTACGAAGTGACACCAGGAAATTCTTTTTCACTGAAAGAGTGGTTGATCGCTGGAATAGTCTTCCACTACAGGTGATTGAGGCCAGCAGCGTGCCTGATTTTAAGGCCAAATGGGATCGGCACATGGGATCTATTCACAGGGCAAAGGTAGGGGAGGGACATTAAGGTGGGCAGACTAGATGGGCCGTGGGCCCTTATCTGCCGTCTATTTCTATGTTTCTATGTTTAATATTAAAATAAGCACTCTGGTCAATGTTCAGATATTGCATGGTGATGTACGAAATGAAGCACCAACCTTTAATGCTCCAAAATTACTGGCATGAACACAATATACATGTGTGTTAAAAATGCATCTCAGGCATGTGTGTTAAAGGTACGTTTCATGCGCATTTGTTAAAAGTGTATTGGTTTTATTCCCTGATTGAAAACACTGGAAGGGAGCGGAGTTTTTATCCTTTCTGTATTGTTACTGATTGATTATAAGTGCTTATTATGATTATTAATATATGTATGTATATTGTTTTGCACTTTTTGTTAGCTTTGAAAACTTAATAAAGATTTTAAAAAATAAAATAAAAGTGTATTGGTTGGTCTGTGGCTGCTGATTGCATGAGAAATGGAAGTTAAAAAAAAAGGATACATTATAATTTTATAGGGTTGGGACATCATATAATATATGCATATGTTAGAAGTACATCTCATGCGTGTTCGTTAAAACCATATACCGGCAAGTCTGCGCCAATTGCATGTTTAGCTGAAGCAGTGTAGAAAACAAATTTCATATATACTGTGTTTTCCCGAAAATAAGCCCTAGCATGATTTTTAAAGATGCTCCTAATATAAGCCCTATCCCAAAAATAAGCCCTAGTTAAGATCGACCCCAGAAGGCTTCCCCCCCCCCCGAATATCCGTACAGTCCCTGATTCTATCCCTGACACTAGTATCGCCTGATATGCTGAAAAAATCAGCAACCCCCACCCCTGCTGCTTTAGGAGGCTTTGGAGTGGAGGTATGTCAGTCTCATGGTGGGAGGGTTGGTGGGGTTCTGCTGCACAAGGGGATGGGTGAGAGGGGATGAATGATGCTGCACATGGGGGGAGGGGAGAAAGACAAGAGGAAGAATTGGGGTAGAGGAGAGGAAGGGAGAGATGATTGTTGCAAATGAAAAAAATAAGACATCCCCGAATATAAGCCCTAGTGCGTTTTATGGACCGAAAATTAATATGACACTGTCTTATTTTCAGGGAAACATAGTATATATCTTGTCCTACAGTACCTTGGCACAGAAACCTTCCAGTGTGTGATTGGGCATAACAGCAGTAGGGACTAGTCATCTGTCAACTTTTGTGACTATTATGACTATTGCAATACCAGCGCCTTACGGCTATTGACGCATGTGACTCATGCTTATGATGTGCGTCTATGATGAACTACAATAAGATACACCTATGATTGATGCTCATGTGTGCCTAAGCTGTAGCTTTTACTTGTTCATGCGCACATTTATGCCTCTTTCTATGAACTATTCTACATATGTGCCAGTCGTTTTCTCTAGCAACTGATCTGATAGAATTTCCGTGGATTTCCCTGGACCTCATTTGCAGTCTAAGTTTTTAGAGCATCGCTTGTTGTTTTGAAATTGGGAAAATTTACTGGCACTACAATGGCGCATGGGATTTTAATGGCGACTTCTGAGAATCAGGGCCTATATGCAGTTTTAAGAAACTATGGAAAACTGTTTGTGCAAGTTTTTTAAGTGTGATTATATTAGTGATTTATGGTGATGCGAGTCTATTCTGTTGAAGTTTTATGCATTGTAATTGAATTATCTATGTAATGATGTAATCCGTATGGGTATATGCGAACTATAAATTAAATAAATTATCCAGTCTGAAACTTTGTGATTGGCCATTGCACGTGGCACTTATCCAGATAGGAGCTGCTTTTACCCAGATAAATGCAGCTGAATGTTAACCCAAAAGATATTTACTGCAATAACACTACTGATAAAATTCACAGATATTAAAATATCTTATTATTGTGACACCACGGGAGAGTTTGGTGTAGTGGTTAAAGCTATAGCCTTAGCACCCTGAGGTTATGGGTTCAAACCCAAACTGCTCCTTGTAACCCTGGGCAAGTCACTTAATATCCCTCACTGCCTCAGGTACATTAGATAGATTAAGCCAACTGGGACAGACAAGGAAAAATGCTTGAGTATCTCAATAAAATTGACGTAAACCATTCTGAGCTCCCCTGGGAAAACAGTATAGAAAACTGATTAAATAAACAATTGACCAGGATCAATCAACACAACTTAGATGGACCACATCACAAAAATATTCCACTTAATCTGGGATAGAAAAGAAACCAGTGCTGTTACAAATAATTTCTTATTCTGCAAGATGATGATATTGGAAGGGGAGGGGACCTGGGGTAATGAGCAAATAGATAAAAACTAATGGAAGAATTCCCTAATGGAAAAAAAGAATGCCATAGTGTGGCAATGCAATATATTTTTTAGATCTTATCTTCAGGAAATGGAATTATTGACAGAAGATAAAGAAGCTTGTTTATCATGCTAGTGCTGTTCTGATTTTGCCCAGAATTAAAATAATGAGGCATACAGAAAACTCAGCCAAAACTGGATTTGCATGCAACAGCACTAACTGTAATCCAGGATGAAGGAGCTCTATTTTTTATGAAACTTTTTCTGCTAAAATACCTCACGGAATAGAAAGTACTTGTTTTATAGCATCAACATTAAAATGTCACTTTGCCAAAGCCCTACCAGTTATTATATACAGTAGCATATTATTTTATTTCTATCAGAGACTTGTTTGTGCATAACAATGTGCATTTATATGTGATTTTCTAAAACAGTTTAGCTGTGTCAGGGAAAACAAAATGGCACCCTGAGTAGAGGCATTGGGAAGATCACTCCATGGCTGTGTTTCCCTTTGTGGAGGTGGTATATTGAGAAACCTAAGGGGAAAGAGCAAGACCTCTACTCTGAGATGCAGATTTGGCTCCCCTTTCCACCAGTTGATAAATCTGGAACTGCAGATATTGAGTTTGCCAGAGTCTGCCACAGGCATGCTAGAAATGACATCCCTCTTGGAATGCGATAGATCACAGCCCAAGTGAATATCTCAGATTTCATAGACTTAGTGTAACTGGTTACTTAAATGCAGCAGGGATGTGCATAAGTCACAGTATATGTCCCCTTACATTCATGTGTATTTCACTTACAGAGCAGTGATTACGTAGCCTGCTGGCACTTTCCCAGGTAAGTATGCATCTAAGGGCTAAAATTCTATGCAATTAATTGTGCAGGCAATGTACAAATGCAGGTACTCACTTAGAGAATTGCCCTCCACATGGAGCTCCCCGATAATCCTATTTGTCTTTCCCCAGGATCATGATTGTTTGTTGTGTTTGTGTTTTCATCACAAATCTGATTTGGTTACGATCTTTAAAATATGAATATTTTTTTACTGTTATTGAAGTACATGGGATCATAGAAAATGACTTTTGTGTATGAAGTTTTGACCTTTGAGGGTCAATTCCAGTTGTGATCCCTTTTCAATGTATTGCAATTTCTTTAATAATAAATATCTTTCTTGAATCTATATTACATTACATTAGTAATTTCTATTCCACCATTACCTTGCGGCTCAAGGTGGATTACATAAGCATTGTCATGACTTTGCTAATGCATAAGGTGGATTACATAAGAATTGTCAAGGTAGTTCAAGGCGGATTACATAAGAATTATCATATTACTAAATAAATAAGGCGGATAACATATGAGTTGTCATGATATTTGGAAATATATAAGGAGTAGTTTGAACATTTTTTTTTCTGAGATAATCTGGTTGTGTTATATAGGTTTTATGTATATTTTGAAGAGTAGGGTTTTTGTTTCTTTTGTAGTCTGTGGTCGATGACAGCAGATTGGTGAGTTGTCTGTCCAGTTTTGCTGCTCTGGTGGTCAGTAGGTTGTCATACAGTTTGCTACTGAAATTAAAATTTCTTTTGGATGCTAGAAAGTTAAAGCTACTGTTCAGTTCTCATGGAACTCTCAGTTCTGCATGCCATGATAACATCAAAATTGGATTATTGTAATTCACTTTACACTGGCCTGACTACAAAGGGTCTGCACCAGTTGATTCATAATGCTGCAGCAAGACTAACAGAAGGCTGTAAGCGACGTGACCACATCACAACATTTTTGCAAAAACTTCACTGGCTACCAGTACAATACAGAGCTAAAACTTTGGCTGATCTTCAAGGCCTTCAAAGGAAATAGCCCAGAGTACATGAAGAATAGGATCTCTCTCTATAAACCTTCAAGGTCAATAAGGTTCTCCCAAGGAGTATCCCTAACCACACCCTCTCCAGAAGACATCACATGATGTGATACCCGCCAGCAAGCTTTCTATGGAGTAGCCCCCCATACTCTGGAACCAGGTGAAAGCTTGGCTCTTTGTTGTTGTTGTTAGGTGCCATCGACTCATACTCAAGTCCTAGCGACCTGATGAATTGTGGATCCAAATAGAAATAGGTTCTGTGCCAGTCCGGAAAGGTCCTCCAGCGTCATTCTCATTGTTATTTTCAGTGTGATTGCAGGTTGCCCTCTTCGCCTGGTTCCTTCGATCTTCCTAAACATGATGTCCTTCTCCAATGATCTTTCTCTTCTGACAGTGTGACCAAAATAAGACAGGCATAACTTCATCATTTGGGCTTTGAGTAACATAGCCAGTTTGATCTCTTCTAGAATCATGGCTGAATAAGGTGTGGAGGAAATCCAGTAGTGATGCTATGACAGTTTTGGTGCTGAATCCAGAGCGGAAACCAGACTGATTGTCGTGCAGTATGCTAAATTTCTCCAGATACATTACTAGTTCCTGGTTGACCAGACCTTCCATTAACTTGACGAAAAAGGGAGTGCTCGCAATTGGTCTGTAATTAGATGTCTGTTTGGTAGATTCTCTAGGGTTTTTTACGATTGGGGTGATCAGAATCTGGCCTAGATCCTCAGGGAAAGTACCGGTTAGCAGGAGAGAGGAGAGCCAGTTGAATAGCTTGGCTTTGAAAGAGAGTGGCGCGACTTTCATAATGTTTGGGGGGCAGCAGTCTAATCTGCAGTAGGAGACGGCGTATTTCGCATAATAGTTGGAGAATTGTTGCCAGGATGGTGAAGTGAAGTTATTCCAGGCCATATCTACCCTAGGGTCATCTTTGTGTTGGGCAACAGGATAGTTCAAATGGTTGGTTGAGGAGCTCGCTAGATTTGACCTTAATTTGATGATTTTGTTGTTGAAAAATTCCGCCAGTTCATCTGCAGATGGAGGGGAATCAAGGATAGAGCGAGATAGGGCCTGTGTGTTATAGAGATTATTGACTAATTCAAAGAGATTTCTAATGTTGGTGTTTGGCGATCCGATTTTTTGGGCGTAGAAGTTGGAGCGCTTCTTTGTTATTAGTTTTTTGTATTCGTTTAATTTTAGTCTCCAATTTGACCTCCCCGTACTGTCCCCTGATTTCAACCATTGTCTTTCGAGTTTCCATAACTCCCGTTTCATATTTACTAACTCAGTATCGTACCAGCCATCCAGATTCTTGTTTTTTTATTTTTCTTAGTTTAGTTGGGGCCATTTTGTTTAATAACTGCGTACACTTGTTGGTCCAAGAGTCCGCCGAGAAGGAGGCTGGGTCTGGGCTAGACGTTAATTCATAGTGTGACCAGAATTCTATTGAGTTCACCCTACCTCTGCTAGCTACCATGTTATTAGGTCTTTTTGCCACTCTGGGTTTGGGTGGGGAGCGTCTTACTAGCCAGCTGAGTTGGAAACTGCATAAACGATGGTCGGACATAGAGAGTCGGTCCAAGTGGCTTGGTTCCAGTGAATCTTGGGATTGGCTGGTTCTTTGGTGGAAAAGGTGACTATATCTAGCTGGTGGCCTTTTTGATGGGTCTTTTCTGGGGGTGGCACAAAGAAATCAAGTGAGGAAATGAAGGAAATTAGATCTTTGGAGTCACCCTGTTCTGTCTGCTCTAGGTGAATATTTAGATCGCCTGTTAGTAGGTTGTGTGGGCCTAGTGTAGAGTTTGTAAGGAGGAATTCGTAGAAAGAGTCTTTGGCTGCAGGCCATTTCTTAGGCAGAATGTAGAATAAGGTAAGTATTAGCGCGTCTTCTAACTAGTCTGTCCAGAGTTTACAGGACATGATTTCAAGGTCCGCTGAGGAATTTGAGGCTAGGATTGTGGATTTGAAAGATTCTTTTAAGATGATGGCTAATCCTCCTCCTTTACCTCTGCTTCTAGGTAGAGATAGAATTTTGAACCCAGGAGGGAGACAGTCGCGTATAATGATGTCATTTTCTGAGACCAGCCAAGTTTCTGTTAGAAGGACAAAATCGGGGTTGACTTCTTCCAGCCAGTCTTTGACCAGCTGTGACTTGTTCCTAATAGAACGTATGTTTAAATAGAAACCGTGGAGAATTTGGTGGTGAGGAGATCGGTGGTTGTAGAATAGGTGATCTTTCTCAGTTTCTGCAGTCTTTTACAGTGTGGTCTGCTAGGTTTTTGTGAGGGGGATACTACCGGGATTTGGAAGGGACCCTGAAATATGCGGGGATTCCATTCCAGGAACATCCGCGAATTTCAAGAATCTGCAAATGCGATTTTGCATCTGTCAAAAGGCAGGAAAGGGCAGTTGGGGCGCCGATGGGTATAGAAAATCATTCGCGGTATGCTCCGACCTCCTCTTCCTGTTACCAAAGTCAGCCTACACCAATCGGGAGCTGCTTTGACATGCAATATTTGGAATTAGTGTTGGAATTGTCAGTCTTGTTGAAATATACTACCCTCTTTTGCCCTTGCCATTCTTTTCTGTACTTTTCTAGTTGTCTTCTGTTCCATTTACCAAGTAGGTTCTGTGCTGTATAGATCTGGATTTATTCATATCTAATCACAAAAAAGGCAATTTTGTAACAGTTCATCTTTAGTTATCTACACCTTGTGCACATAAATGCAACAGAAACTGCAACTTACATGCACAAGTGCCTTAAGAATCATTCTGTACAGGAGCACATACATGTCATGGAGCATAAGTGTATGGAGGACTACATGAGGGTGGAGCATGGATGAGATATGGTGTATCTCCCATACATAACTTATAGAATACTATAAACTACACCCATAGCTTGCTACACTTAGGTGCACCCATTTTATGCCTGCCAGAGATCTTACATTAGGGGCTCTTTTTATGAAGGTGCGCTAGCGTTTTGAGGCAGTAGCGGCTAGCACGCGTGGCATTGTAGTGCACGCTAAGCACGTGCTAAAACCACTAGTGCACCTTTGTAAAAGGAGCCCTAAGCCAATCTGTCGATCAAATCGGGAAAGATTCTGGAAGACTGGAGGTGGCAAATATTACGCCGATCTTCAAGAAAGGTTCAAGGGGAGATCCAGGAAACTACAGACCGGTGAGTCTGACCTTGGTAACAGGAAAGATGGTAGAGGTGCTGATAAAGGACTGCATCATTGATCACCTTGATGGACATGGGCTGATGAGGACCAGTCAGCACGATTTTAGCAAAGTCAAATCATGTTTGACGAACTTGTTGCACTTCTTTGAGGGAGTAAACAAACAGATAGAAAAGGGCGACCCGGTCGACATTGTATATCTGGATTTTCAGAAGGCGTTTGACAAGGTTCCGCATGAACGACTACTTCGGAAAATTGCGAGCCATGGAATCGAGGGTGAAATACTCATGTGGATTAAAAACTGGCTGGATCATAGGAAACAGAGAGTGGGGGTAAATGGACAATACTCGGACTGGAAGAGCGTCACCAGTGGGGTGCCACAGGGCTCGGTGCTGGGCACGAGGGACCACTGGTCTGACCCAGCAGTGGCAATTCTTATGTTCTAAGTGGGCACACCTGCATTTAACTGTGCCAATGCATATTTGGGCCACCATTCTATAATGGAATCTGGACACCCAGATACTGTTATAGAATATATATTCCCCATGCTGCATTGAGGTATTTACATTTAAGCACGCTGATGCTGCATAGGGGATCATCTATTCCTAATGAAATTTGGGTGCAAATTATGTGGCATCACATTTAGGTGCCGTGTTATAGACTAGCATGTAGACAGAATATTGGCATTTATATACGTATGTGTGCACATACTGCATACATGTGAATGCCAGTATATACAGTAAGAACATGCAAACATAAGAGTTGCTATTTTGGGACTGATCCAAAGTCCATCAAGCTCAGTATCCTGTTTCCAAGAATGACCTAGCAAGATCCCAGAAGAGTAAAACAGATTTTATGCTGCTTATCCTGGAAATAAGTAGTGGATTTTCCCAAGTCCATCTTAATAATGGCTTTTAGGGAATTATCCAAACCTTTTTTTAAACTCTGCTAAGCTAATTGTTTTCACCACATTCTCTGGCAACAAATTTGTATAGCAGGAGAGGGCATGAGTAAAAGTGGCAGAACCACAGCAGCAAATGACTATGTACATGGGTCTATTAGTGAGAGTGGGTAAGTGCTACGTGGACCAGTGGACAAGAAGAATGCCTTTAAAAGCCAGCAGGTAAAGGAGTTGAGAAGAAAGTAAAAGTGTAGTGTTAGTACAGTACCAGAGCGATTAGAGAAGTAGACATGCTAAAGGACTGTCAGAACACATAGGGAGAGCAAAAGCAGGTAAAGAAGCACCTAGGACCTCCAGGAAGAAAGCAGTGAAGAGGAGTGACAGGAAGGAAAAGGGGGAGGGCAGTGAGATAAGGCAGAGACGGTGACTGAGAGGGCTCAAAAGAGACAGCAAAGGCAAGAATTAAAGAATGAACATAGCATAAAAATCAATTTTTATACTGCATAACCGATAAGTTCTATGCAGTTAACAAAATTAAGAAATCAAACAATTACATAAAATATATCAATGGCCTAAAATTTAGAAAACAAATATGTCAAGCTCCAAGTCTCTGCTTATATGAATCGCTGTCTCTTTGAAGCTTTTATGTTTGGTTTATTTAACCAGTAAATTAACAGGCAACAATAATATCTGGTTACACTGATCAACTTCCAATATAAAGAACAGGCTCTCTCTGAAATTCTCTATTAGGTCTCTAAGCTAAACACCAGCTCACACAGAACATTGTCTTTATTTACAAATTTCAGTAACTTCAAAAGGACTCACAATATAGCATGAATTTCAGTTCAAAGAAGACATAAACAGATTCGGTTCACATCACTCATAAACAAGTCCGATGAAGGTCAGAATATCCCATTACAACATTTCATTACTTCATTTCCTTTTATCCAGGCACTCACAAAAATGCAGCTATTTCATTTCAGTAAGTACACATGAAACTCACGGATCACCATATCTGGATTTTGCAGTCAGCTCAACAGCCCTCTTGTTTATGGGAATAACTCCATTTTTCCTTAGCAATTCTTCTTCTCAAGAGCCATATTCTAGGATTAGGCTCAGTCCAGTGTCTCCTAGCTTTCCAGAGCATTAATTTAGCAGAGCCATATGATGACTCAGAGCAAAGGCAACAGCCTCTCATCTAAGCAAGCCCCTAGTTCAAGGCTTACTAAACCTTTGCCCATACAGAGGTGAGAAGTACTATGGTGAGAAATCAGTACATTTAAAAGACCGAGATCATACCTATATATCCTGATTTAAGAGTGATATTCATTTCTGTTTTCGGAGATCATTTCCCCCCAAATAAGACATTGCAGTCTATGACTCTATAAAACAAGCTTTCTTTGGCACATAGCAAGTACTAATGGGACCAGAAGGTTTAATGAAGTATATAACTTTCCCAATAAATAGAGCTACCTCCTGGTATAAACAGTCATTGAGGCATAGCTATTCTATAAGTTCATATGGTCGTTTGAAACCTTTGATGAACAAATCTTTTGAGTTTATAGGAACAAAGCTTTGGAGTGATCTTCCAATTGCACTAAGAAAAGTTTCTTCTTATTATATCTTTAGAAAAGAGTTAAAAACTTTTTTTTTATTTTTAATGATTGTTAAATGAATAATTTTGTATGGACAAAAATCCATTTGGTTGCAGTAATCCAAGGAGGAAGGGAGCACAAAGAGAATGTAGTAAGATAGAAAACAATATTAGCTACATACTGCAGTCAAAGCATGTAAGCAGAGACAAGGACAGTATCTGAACTGAAGAAAGCATGAGACAAGCACAGATCTCTAAGGGAGATGCAGGAATCGTAGAGCTCAGCAGTTGGAGTTGATTGACATACTGTGGTATACTTTAGCCCTTTAAAACATATATAAACATATTCCTCATGGAAGAGCAGCCTTCTGTAGCAGCTATGAGTATTGGGCCAGCCTGTCTTATGAAAGGCTATGATTAGATAGCCGCTGTATAATTAAACACTCATGCATGTCTGAGATACAGACATACAGTAGGTGCCAGCTCTGTGGGTGTTGTGGATGCTACACCACTCCCAATATTCTTTCCGACATAGCCCAGAGACATCAGAGCTAAAATCTTCCAGATGTACAGCTGCAGAGGAAAGCAGGAAATAAGACTGTGGCTCTGAAGCTTCTGCTTCTGCCTCCCCCTGAAGCCTATTTGTCAGACATTCATTAGCCAGCCAATAATCTACAAATGGGGCAGAACCAGTAGCTTAGGAGACACCATTGGTCAGACATTCATTAGCCAACCAATTGGCAGCAAAGAGAAAGCAGGACAGAAGGTAGGTGTCTCCTAAGCTATTGGTCCAGCTTCCCTCTACAGCAGTGGTCTCAAACTCACAGCCCGCCAGATACTATTATGAGGCCCTCGGTATGTTTATCATAATCACAAAAGTAAAATGAAACAGTTTCTTGATCATATATCTCTTTAGCTATAAATTAAAATATTATTATTAAGACAGCCAAAAGGAAAGATTTATAAACTTGTAAAGAGTTTTACCTTAAGCAAAATTGTCATTTCTTTAATAAGACTAACTATTTTTTCTGAGGCCCTCCAAGTACCTACAAATCCAAAATGTGGCCCTGCAAAGGGTTTGAGTTTGAGACCACTGCTCTACAGCCTATTGGCTGGCTAAGGAATGTCGAGCAATGGGCTGATAGCAGGCAGCAGAGAGAGAGGTGCTGAGGAACTGATAGAAAAGCAGGGAAAGGAAAGAACAGACATAGGCACTGATAGGTTGTGAAAGGAAAAGAGGCTAAGGGAAGAGATATGGAATGTGAAAGGAAAAACAGCTGAATTGAATATAAGCTGGGGGAGTATGAGCTGTGATACAAATATGTGGGTGAGGGATGTGCTAAAAAATGAGAAAATTTAGAACAGGGAGAGGAGCTGTGTGGGATTCAAAGAGCAGGGGGATGATAGGGGTGATAGGTTGAGAAAAGGGTTCTGAGTAGAAAGGATCAGGTTGGAGGGAAGAAATACTAAGGGGTGATGAGAGGGATGGAAGTAGCAGGAGTGGTGAAACTAGGAAGAAAAAAATAAGAACAAGCAACAACAAAATATTATTTATATTTTTGTGCTCTATCAGCCGCTCCCCACAACTGAGTGAGCCCATGAATCACTGGATGGGAGATATAATATTACTAATTGTGCTGGGTAAATTTTGAGTAGCTGCTGGTATCTGTACTTTTTTTCTTCCAACCTTGCAGTCACTGGGGGTAATTAAGGTGTTTTATTAGAAAAATGGGGAAAGGGGGATGAGGTTGTGGAAAGATGGAATGCCATGAACTGAAAATCTCCCTTTTAAAATGTACTTTCTCTTGGAAGCTCCTACTGAGAGGAGTTATGATCAGAGATTGAACTGAGGGAAAATGGAGAGCAGCACAAAAATTTAAAATATTATTCCCCTATTACATTCCACAGGAGATAGAAATGATGGGGCACTGAGCCATGTGAGCCTACAAAAGTAGCATAGAAAAAGCAGCAAAAAAGAGGTGGCAGGAGACCAATGGCAATGTTGGAGGTGGGAGAGAAGGGATATGATGTCTCATAAACTCTGTGTTTTCTGGTTTGGCTCCCTGGCTTGCTTCTTGCTTAATTGCTGAATTCCTACCAGTGTTGTTGTAAGTGTATGGGGGGATGGGGATAGACCAGACCGGATGCTGTCTTTGCATGGAGAGGCAGGGGGGGCACTGGCGCATCTCCTCATCTTCTCCCCCCTCCCCTGTATAACTCTTTAAATGTCTGCTAGTGCGAGCTCCGGCCTTGGCTTCCTTCTAACATCCCTTCCTGGTCACAGGACCAGGCCGGCGCAAGCAGCAGGTGTAAGATGCTGCTTGTGCCAGCGAGCATTTCAAGAGGTACATGGGGGGTAGGGAAGAGTGGGGAGCATGCCTAAGCAGCTGGGAAGAGGGGGGGGGGACGAACAGCACCACCCCAGGCACCAACTTCCCTCGCTATGCCACCAATTCTTGCTTCCCTTTTTGCTCTTGGTAAAAACTCTGCAACCACCTCCAAGGTCTTAACTCGACTCCCTGAACTGGATGCTTGTTCCATGTCCATTGGAGCGATATTCTGCAGACAGCTCAGAACACAGTAGTCCAGTATGAGTGCATGCTGCTATGCCCTGGGCTGCTAGAACATATTTTCCCACTCAGCATGTAATCTTTGAGGCTTCATACTCTGACCCTTACTGGGCTTCCAGAGCTTAGGCTAAGAATCTGATGTGGACTCTACAGGCAAAAGGTGGCCATTGGCCTGGAATCTGTGAGTGCTAGGGGAAGTGCTGTAGTGCAAAAGGGGATGGGGGACCAGTCCTAGAAAACAGGAATGTATCTGGATCCAAGGAGAGCAGAGCAGGGAAATAATCTAAGCCTGTGTTCTATGTGAAGTCACAAATTGAAGATGAGTTAAATCTACAAAAAAAAAAAAAAAGGAAGTCTCGGCTGTAGAGGAGAGTGAGAACTGGGAATGAGTAAATGGATGGGTGAGCCAAAGTGCAAGGAATGGAAACTAGCTAGAGAAAAGTGTATTAGAGCTTGCTGGGGAGAAAAATATTTATTTATTTTATTTAAAATATTTCTAATCCACTTAATAAACTAAGCGGCTCACAATATCACATTAATAATATCATTAGACAAAACTCTATCATCAGGGAGCGAAACCCTCAAATATAAACATCAAATTATGCTTATGAGGGATGAGAAATAAAGTGCAGAGGGAATAGAGAGGGGGAAAAAAACAAGGAGGAGAGAAGGGGAAGAAGAAATTAAGGGAAATGAAAAAAATTGGGGGAGGGAAGAGAGGGACTGGTTGGAGAAAATTGCTATGAATGGCTTGAATGGAGAGAAAAAGAGAGAGAGCATGTATGATGCTATAAAGCTGCTAGGGCAGTGGTCTCAAACTCACGGCCCCCCAGGTCCTATTTTACGGCACACGGTTTGTACGCAATCTCGCACACGGGGCATGAAAAGAGGCTCTGGTGTCAGTGTCAGCTGACTTGATACTTCCTGCTGCTGTCCCATATCTGCCGGGACTCATTACCTCCTTTCTCTAGTCTGCTGCTGCTGGTACGGGGGTGCGGAGACAAGACAAAGCCAGTAGTCCTGGCAGATACGCGAAGGCAGGAGTCCCTTCATACGCGACGGCAGCAGGAAATTTCAAGTCAGCTGGCACCAGCGCCAGAGTCTCTCTTCTTGTCCAGTGTGTGAGATTGTGTGGGCTGCAAAATAGTTATTGCTGGGGAGGGGAGCAGGGAAGGGAGAAGGGGTACTGCTGGACAGGGGGGAATGGAGAAGTGGCACTGCTGGACAAGACGAGCAGGGAAAGGAGAAGGGGTACTACTAGAAAAGGAAGGGAAAGAGGTGCTGCTGGACCTGGCAGAAAGGGAGGGAAAGGTGCTACACACTGGAGGGGAGGGTAAGATGGTGCATGGGGAGATAGCATTTTGGGTTGGTGGGTGGGAAGGAGGGATGCCACTGAGGGAAGAGGCAAGGAAAGATAGAGAAAGCATGCAGGAGGCAGAAAGTGGACTCATGGAGAGGGCAAAATGAATGGGGAGGACAGAAAGGAGGGAAGAAGAAATGTTATACTGGGGAAGGGGGGGGAAGGCAGAGTGAAAAGTTGGATTCATGGAGAGAGAGAGAGAGACAGAGAGCGAGAGAGAGTGAGAGAGAGATGTTGTTTGGTTGAGAGAAGGAGGACCAGAGGAGAAGCATGCAGGAGGAATAGAGAAAAAATGTTGGACTGGTGGAAAGGAGGGGGAAATGTTGGACTGGGAGGGGGCCAGAAAGGAGGAAGGGAAGGAAGATGGACTGCAGAGGGCAGAAAGGAGGAAAGGAAAGAGAAATGTTACACTGGGAGGGAGGACCATGGACCTGTGTCAGTCCATGGAACTGGGGAGGGAAGGAGAGTGATAGGAAGGGAAGGTAAGACATGGAAAAGTAGATTTTGAGAAAAAAGCAGAAAAATTGAATGTTAAGTTAATGTGAAAGATGGATGCAAGGCAGAAAGTTAAGATGGAGAGAAAAACAGTCAATGGACAAGAAGGCCCTGGAAACATAGTTAAAAGCACAGAAAAATAAAGTCACTAGACAACAAAGGTAAGGAAAATGATTTTATTTTCAATATAATGATTGAAATGTGTCAGTTCTGAGAAAGGAAAGATGTTAAAACTTTAACTGTGTCCTGCCTCTTTGGCAATCCCGTGGTCACGAGTCCGAAGGGGCATGGCTAAAGGGGCAGAACATGCCCCTTATGAGCCCCTTTGGAGACCAGAGGACTGGGAACAGGTTTCTTTTTCCTTTTAATATTGTTTATTTTATTAAGGTTTTGTTAAAATAAGGGGAAAAGAAAAGCTAAGGTATTTCCTTCGGCAGTAAGGCCTATTGATAAATTCTTACAATCTTCCCTCGAATTTTAGCTTAGAGAAAGTAAATGTGTTAGAACCAGCTTCCCTATCACCTGGTGAACTTACACCACCACTTCAACCAAATTTGAGATTGGAGGGAAGTATAGATTCTGCCACATTACAAGAGACTGAATCACCCTCTCAGTAATTAATGGTAGGTTCCGTGACTATGGATACTCCTAGTTTAGGAGTGTTGTTACCAAAAACTCAATGTTTAGTCCCTGTCCATATGGACAAGGACCTGAACACTGAGGCTTCTCCTCAGGAAAAAATCATTACTTTGTAAAATGTTTGGCTTGTGGAAAACAGAATTGAAACCTCACTTCAAAATACTGTTTCAAAGCTCTGTCAATTTTCCTCAGATACAACAATAAAAGTAACTGAACATGAGACTCAGTTGAAAGAAATGGAGAAGAAATTGGAAAAAATTGATGTATCAGTGAATACTTTACAATCAGTGGCAAAATCTAATATCAAAGATAGTATATTGTTACATTTTCAAATTGAAAAAATGGAAAATTTGGCTAGAAGTAGGAATCTCAGATTCTTCAATTTTCCATTCTCTCATTATTTGGCTCCATTGGAGCTTCTTAAAATGTATCTAAGGGACATCCTTCAATATCCCTTAGTGGACTCTTTTGATTCTGATAATTTGTGTTACATACCTAGGGGCTCCAAGGAGGTTGCAGAGGAAGGTCAGATGGACATGGTTTCTGCAGGGGGAGATCGTGCTTAACTAACTTATTGCACTTCTTCGAAGGAATCAACAAACGGACGGACAAAGGAGACCCCATAGACATCGTATACCTAGATTTCCAAAAAGCCTTTGACAAGGTGCCTCACGAGCGTCTACTCCGGAAACTGAAGAACCATGGGGTGGACGGAGATGTGCATAGATGGATCAGAAACTGGTTGGCGGGTAGGAAACAGAGGGTAGGGGTGAAGGGCCACTACTCGGACTGGAAGAGGGTCACAAGTGGTGTTCCGCAGGGCTCGGTGCTCGGGCCACTACTATTTAATATATTCATAAATGATCTAGAAATAGGGACGACGTGTGAGATAATAAAATTTGCAGACGACACCAAACTATTCAGTGGAGCTCGGACTAAAGAGGACTGTGAAGAATTGCAAAGGGACCTGAATAAACTAGGGGAATGGGCGACGAGATGGCAGATGAAGTTCAACGTTGAGAAATGTAAAGTACTGCATGTGGGAAGCAGAAACCTGAGGTACAACTATACGATGGGAGGGATGTTATTGAATGAGAGTACCCAGGAAAGGGACTTAGGGGTAATGGTGGACATGACAATGAAGCCGACGGCACAGTGCGCAGCGGCCGCTAAGAGAGCGAATAGAATGCTAGGTATAATCAAGAAGGGTATTACAACCAGGACGAAAGAGGTTATCCTGCCGTTGTATCGGGCGATGGTGCGCCCGCATCTGGAATACTGCGTCCAATATTGGTCGCCGTACCTTAAGAAGGATATGGCGATACTCGAGAGGGTTCAGAGGAGAGCGACACGTCTGATAAAAGGGATGGAAAACCTTCCATATGCTGAGAGATTGGAGAAACTGGGTCTCTTTTCCCTGGAGAAGAGGAGACTTAGAGGGGATATGATAGAGACTTACAAGATCATGAAGGGCATAGAGAGAGTAGAGAGGGACAGATTCTTCAAACTTTCGAATAATAAAAGAACAAGAGGGCATCTGGAAAAGTTGAAAGGGGACAGATTCAAAACAAATGCTAGGAAGTTCTTCTTTACCCAACGTGTGGTGGACACCTGGAATGCGCTTCCAGAGAATGTAATAGGGCAGAATACGGTACTGGGATTTAAGAAAGGATTGGACGGTTTCCTGCTGGAAAAGAGGATAGAGGGGTATAAATAGAGGATTTCTGCACAGGTCCTGGACCTGTTGGGCCGCCGCGTGAGCGGACTGCTGGGCATGATGGACCTCAGGTCTGACCCAGCAGAGGCATTGCTTATGTTCTTATGTTCTTATGGATCAATTGGTTTCTCCTGATAGTTTAAATATTTCTCAGTTTTTGGAGTCCTCTAAGGATATTATTGAAACATGAGCTACATTGTTTGTTATATTTAGGACAGAGAGGGAGAAACAAGTTATACTGAAACTTTATTTTTGCAAAAGGCAGGTGAAATTCTGTGGTCAACAATTGCAAGTGTTTTCGGATATAGCCAAACAAACTCAAATAAGGAGAAAGCAATTCCTGCAACAAAAGCCTTTTGCTTTGGCTTTAGGGGCAATTTTCTACCTGAAGTTCCCCTGAAAATGTATGGTTTCCTATGGGAAGAATAAATATATATTTGTAGAATCATCCCATTTAGAAATGTTCCTTAAAGATAAACCATTGTTAGAAGTTGTGGAGACTAATGTGTTGGCTGAAGAAATGGTAGAAAGTGAGAAGTAAAGATTTGTCCTACTTCCAGTATGTAATAAGAAATAGAAAAAAATGTTTTCCTTTGAATTTGATTTCTTATCCTTCTGAAAGCTGTATCAGCATTGATAATGTGGACTTTCATATAATTTAAGGACAAGTTTCCTCCCTTTTTTAAATCTTGAATTCCTCCCTGAATTATATATATGTAAATTTGTTATGGTTGTAACAAATGGTTATAGAAATAAAAATGATTCTTCAGTCCTGTGCCTAATTTGATTTGATTTACTGAATCCCCCCCCCCCTCAATTTGTAATTAAGAGAATTTGTGAATCTGTTACTAGAGAATGTAAAAGCAGTTAGCATAGCAGGGATTTAAAAATAGGTTTGACAAGTTCCTAAAAGAAAAGTTCACTGTTTATTACTTGGGTAAGCATTATAAAATTTGTTTTACTTTTTTGGGATCTTGCCAAAAGAGTGACCTGGATTGGCTACTGCTGGAAACAGGATACTAGGCTTGATGGATCTTCGGTTTGTCCCTGTATAGCAATGCTTATATACTTAGATATTTTTCTTTCTTTTAATATATTTCTGCAATAGTGGATTTGTATTTTTTATGCTCTATGCAAAATCTATTTAGCAAGGTCTTTGCTGAACCATTTGACCTGAAGCTATTGATCCATGTACTTGTTCTTATCAGAGCTGACTACTGTAATTCTCTTTAGAATAGTCTGTCTGCTATGGTTTTGAAATGTGCATAAAACGTTGCTCTGTTAAGATACTTTATAAAGCACATAGGTTTGATCATATAACCGCTTTCCTATCTTTTGAAGAATTAAATTAAAATTGTACTCTTCATCTATCATGTTTTGCAGACCAGCATGGCAACTTATTTTCCTGGTCTGTTGCCTTCCCACAACATATTTTTAATATACATTCTCCCCATCCCTTCCCCCAAACTCCAGAATTAGGCTCATGTTAACATGGCAAGGAGCTTTTGTTTAGCCTTTTTTTCTACATAATTAAGAACATAAGAAGTTGCCTCTGCTGGGTCAGACCAGAGGTCCATCGCGCCTAGCAGTCCGCTCCCGCGGCAGCCCATCAGGTCTATGACCTGTAAAGTGGTTGGCATCTAAACCCTTTTAGTCCCCTTATCCTTCTATGTAAGCCCTATTTCATAACCTATCTCTACCTCTATCTGTATCCCTCAACCCCCGTGTCCTTCAGGAATTTATCCAATCCTTCTTTGAAGCCCGGTAGGGTACTCTGTCCTATTACAACCTCAGGAAGCGCATTCCAGGTGTCCACGACCCTCTGAGTGAAAAAGAATTTCCTAGCATTGGTTCTAAACCTGTCCCCTTTCAATTTCTCCGAGTGCCCCCTTGTTCTTGCGGTCCCTAATAGGCTAAAGAATCTATCCTTTTCTACCTTCTCTATACCTTTCATGATCTTGAAGGTCTCTATCATGTCTCCTCTGAGTCTCCGCTTTTCCAGGGAGAAGAGCCCCAGCCTTTCTAACCTGTCTGTGTAAGAAAGGTTCTCCATCCCTTTTACCATTTTTGTTGCTCTCCTCTGAACCCTCTCCAGTATCGCCATGTTCTTCTTGAGGTATGGCGACCAAAATTGGACAAAGTACTCCAGATGCGGGCGCACCATCGCGCGATACAATGGCATGATGACTTCCATTGTCCTGGTCGTAATATCCTTCTTAATAATACCCAACATTCTGTTTGCTTTCTTTGAGGCTGCTGCACATTGCGCTGTTGATTTCATTGTTGTGTCCACCAGCACACCCAAGTCCTTTTCAAGGTTACTTTCCCCTAGCACTGATCCCCCCATTTTGTATCTGAACATCGGGTTCTTCTTTCCTATGTGCATGTCTTTGCAATTCTCTATATTGAAGTTCATTTGCCATTTAATTCTTTCTCCTTTGGAGCTAAGGACTGAGGGGCTTATGTAATAATATGTGGGAGGTGTGGAGGGGCATTTTTAATAATATTTAAATCCGATTGTGGACATTTTGAGAAAAATGTCCAAAAATCCTGTAGAGAAGATGACTATTTTAAAACCAGAAAAATGTGTTTAAAAAAAAAGAAAGAAAGAAAATGGTCATTTCCTAGAAGTGTTTGTCTTCAGTGCATCTATCTTTTTGAACCATAAAAAAAAAAGATGCAAATGAAAAATGCACAAAAAACAACCATTGGGACGTAGGAGGGGCCAGAAGTCTCAGCAAACTGGCCACACAGACATCCAGCAGAGCAGGGGGGCACCCTAGGAGGCACTGCAATTAACTTTACATAAAAGGTCCCAGGTACACATCTCACCATAACCCCCTTACATTGTATGGTGAACCCTCCAAAACTCACCCACAACCTACTGTACCTGACTATACCCTTATGCCTGCAGGTATCACCTGTCAGTACATTAGGTTTTTTGATGGCTCATACTTTCCATCACAAATGTACTATTTAGCGTGGGATATGGGCCTGGGTCCTCTTCTCTGCAGTCCATTGCATTGACCACCAGGCTTCTCTAGAGACCTGCTTGCTGCTCTGATAGGACTAGCCATAAAAACATCTGAAGCTCTCAGACAGGCTGGTATGTACTGTTTCATTCACATCTTTGGGGGCCAGAAAGGAGTCAGTAACCACTGAGGGAGTAAGAGGGGACATTCCTTCATGCCTCCAGTGGTCATCTGCTCAGTTTGGCCACCTTTTTAGCACTTATTTGGTATTGAAACAGATCTGGCCTGAAACGTCCAAATTTTGCTTTGGACATTTTCTGCAATGTTCCATTATTGCAGAAAAATGTCCAAATCATAAGTCCACCCGAATGCCCACCCAAAACACATCCCCAACATGCCCTCTTGAGATTCAGACATACTTCAGATAAACAGCAGAGAAAATCATCTAAAAAATGTGCTTCAATGGGAATACAGCTGGCAGTGGACAATTAAAAAAAAAAAACACTGATCACTGCTGGCTAAATATCATCCAGCACATTTTGTGTGAAATCACATTTACTCTAAATAAGTAAAGTTTTCAGGCTCAGAAATGCAAAAGTCAGCTTTCGTAGCATCTTATTTTTGCAGAAACAAATGAGAATAAGTAGATGCTGCTGTGTCCTTATTAATGTTAATAAATGGATGGATTTGCTGTCTCTATTGAACTGAATGAAGCTGTTAAGCAGCTTACCCTTACACTTATAATTAGAATGATAAGCTTGAATTTTTTTCAATGGATTAACCTTTCCTTGTTGAATTCTGATCAGCTTGATTCGGCTTTCTTATGTTGCTGCACTGCACACCTAATTGTATAGTGTGATAAGGAAATTCTAAGAAATAGGGATTTGAAATAGGGATCTGTTGTTTGTGTTGGTTTGTTTATTGTACTCGGGACCTGAGTTGTTCATAGTCTAAAGTGCACGAAGACAAAGGCGTGCCGACAACAAAGCATGGACAACTGAGCGCAGGTTCATCGTGCCGAAGAAAAAACGTATGTTAAAGGGCTCCGATGGGGGGTGTGGGTGGGGAACCCCCCACACACTTTACTTAATAGAGATCGTGCTGGCATTGTGGGGGGTTTGGGGGGTTGTAACCCCCCTCATTATATTGGAAACTTAACTTTTTCCCTGTTTTTTTTAGGGAAAAAGTTAAGTTTTCAGTATAATGTGGGGGGTTACACCCAGGGCCGGATTTAGATGAAAAGAGGCCCTAGGCTATTCCACTTATGAGGCCCTTTCATCTCCCATTTTTAAGTTTGTAAATTACATGAGAGATAATAAAATACATCATTACTGTGATATATATCAATATGTTAAATGAAACATGTTGTTATTGGTACTAACCTTTATAAAAAATGTGACACGGATAATAAATAAAAAAACGTCGAGAACACTTATTTGGACATTTATTCTCAGCACCATATATAGTACTTGTAACAATAACTAATCAAACATAACACACAACATTGCCCCTTCCTATGTCCATAGTGCCCCCAGTGCGTCCTTCCTCACCTCACCCCCCCTCCAATGCCCGCCTGCCTCCCATCCCCCTTCCATTGAACACCCCCCATGCCATCCTGCCTGCCTGCCTTCCATTAAACCCCCCCACTCCCCCTCCGATGCCAGCCTGCCTGCCTCCCATCCCCCTTCCACTGAAACCTCCCCCCCCACCCCGATGCCAGTCTGGGCTGCCCTGTCCTGACGGATCCACGTTTTGCCTCTCTCCCCGCGGGGCTGGGCTTTGCCCAGCTGTTTACGGATTGACGTCTTTCCCTCCCCGATCCTCCTCCCAGGGCGAGAAAAAGAAAGGGAGAAGCTGAGTCGGCGCCCCGTTGCGGCCGGAGCCGGTTCCGATCCCGAAGCATAGAATTTCTCCTTATTTTCGGTTCAGTGTTTTAGTGTTCACTGTTTTTAGAATAGTGTAATTTTAATTTTGCTAACAATTTGAATGTAGGCCCCTCTTGATCTTGAGGCCCTAGGCTGAAGCCTAGTTAGCCTATAGGAAAATCCGGTCCTGGTTACACCCCCCACACCCCCCCAACATGGCAGCGTGAGGCAGCTTGATCCCTATTAAGTAAAGTGTGGGGGGGGGTCTCCCCTAAACCCCCATCAGAGCCCTTTAAAATACAGATTTTCTTCGGCGCGATTAAGCCCTGCGCTCAGTTGTCCGCGCTCAGTTGTCGGCGCGCCTTTGTCCTCGCGCACTTTTGATCCGTCACCCCTGAGTTGGCCACGGTTGGAAACAGGATGCTGAGCTTGATGGACCTTCGGTCTGTCCCAGTATGGCGATTCTTATGTTCTTCTTAGCATGCGTTAGAAAAATGGAGTCACCCAGGGCAGCAGCTTCTAGGGGGTGGCAAAGAGCCACTGCAGTCAAAGCAAAACAATAGATCCTGACAACTACACAGACTCAAAGAAATAACAGTAGGCGGATGGACAGTTTTCAAATAAACCGTAAACAATAAGGGTTTCAATAGAATAACAATACTAACTCTACTTTACTGCTGAAAAGAGAGAGCGAGTAACAATCTATCTGCAATAGTAGCAAGAGGAGAAAAAAGCCTCAGAATAAAGTGACAGTCATAAACATAGGCTATAGTATACTATGGGGTTACACTATACTACCGTGTTTCCCCGAAAATAAGGCCTACCCTGAAAATAAGCCCTAACATGATTTTCAGGGTAGGTCTTAATATAAGCCTTACCCCAAAAATAAGCCCTAGTTGAAGCGCTGGATTCGTAGGCAGCAGCGCTCCCCTCGTCCCTCCTTCCCGCTGACCTTCCATCTCTCCCTCCCCATGCCAACCACGAGACCGACATACCATTACCTTCTTCCAAACTGCAGCGTCGTGGCAGCAATCTAAACGCGCTTCTTCATGCTTTCTACCGCCGGGGCGTTGCTGTGCTGCGTTGCTGATGACATCATCAGTGATGCGGCAGAGAAATGCTCCAGCGGTAGAAGGTACAAAGCAGCGCGTTTAGATTGCTGCCACAATGCTGCCATTTGGAAGAAGGTAATGGTATGTCGGTCTCGCGGTCGGTGTGGGTAGGGAGAGCTGGAAGGGTCGGCAAGGT
This sequence comes from Geotrypetes seraphini, assembly GCF_902459505.1. NCBI lineage: Eukaryota > Metazoa > Chordata > Amphibia > Gymnophiona > Dermophiidae > Geotrypetes > Geotrypetes seraphini. The sequence goes on along the minus strand of NC_047085.1, from coordinate 433,616,176 downwards.
TAGAAAGATACTGTGGGTTTGTGATTGGGCATTGTTTCCCTGAAAATAAGACCTAGTGGGTCTTTTGGGCCCAAAATTAATATAAGACAGTGCCTTATTTTGGGGGATATATGGTACCTATGTTTATGACTGTCACTTTATTCTGAGGCTTTTTTCTCCTCCTGCTACCGTTGCAGATAGATTGTTATTTGTTCTCTCTGTAGTTTTAATCCTTTTCAACAGTAAAGTAGAGTTAGTACAGTTTTCAAAAAACCCATTTACCCAGATTTAGGGTTAACAGACATCCGGATTTCTTTGACTGGGTGACCAGAGAATTGGATAGTGAGAGTGCTAGATGTGGTGTATCAAGATTTTAGCTAAGCCTTTGTGTGGCCAGTGTTCCACACAAGCATCTAATAAATAAACTGAGTGCCCTCAGTATGGGCCCAGACATGACAGACTGGGTCAGGAACTGGTTGAGTGGAAGGCGACAGAGGGTAGTGGCAAATGGAGATCGCTCTGAGGAAAGGGACATTACTAGCTGTACGCCTCAAAGTTTGGTTCTTGGGTTTGTTCTTTTTAATCATTTTTGCAAACGATATTGTTGAAGGGCTGTCAGGTAAGATTTGCCTCTTTGCGGATGATACCAAAATCTGCAATAGAGTAGACATCCCTGATAGTGTGAATAACATGAGGAAAGACCTAGTGAAGCTTGAAGAATAATCTGAAATTTGACAGCTAAGATTTAATACTAAGAAATGCAAGGTCATGCATTTGAACTGCAGAAACCCGAGGGAACAGTACAGTTTAGGGAGTGAAGAACTTTTGTGCATAAAAGAGGAACGGGACTTGGGTGTGAAAATATGATGATCTTAAGGTAGCCAAATAGGTTGAAAAGGCAACAGCAAAAGCCAGAAGAATGCTTGGCTGCACAGGGAGAGGAATGGCCAGTAGGAAAAAGGAGGTATTAATGCCCTTATATAAGACTCTGATGAGACTTCATTTAGAATACTGTGTACAATTCTGGAGATCACACTTTCAAAAAGATAAAAATAGGAAGGAGTAGGTCCTGGATGGCCGGTGGTCTTCATCATAAGGTGTATGGGGACAGACTCAAAGATCTCGATATGCATACTTTGGAGGAAAGGTGGGAGAGGGGATAAGATAGAGAAGTTTAAATAGTTTGTAAAAAATGTCACTCACCTTATGTCACTCATCTTATGTGTATTTATGCCACACTAGCCTTTAAGTCCGTTACATTAACGGGTGCTAGAATAGATGTGTGTGTCTATCTTTCTTTCTTTCTTTCTCTCTCTCTCCTTGGCCGCTTTCTGTCTGTCTGTTTTTCTTTCTTTCTGTCTCTCTTTTTCCTCGGCTGTCCACCACCACTCCTTGCCTGCTCCCCCTGTCCAGCAGTAGCCCTTCCTTTTACCTCCTCCATGTCCAGCAGCACCCCTTCCCTGCTCCCCCTGCCCAGCAGCAGCCCTTCGCCCTTCATTTTACCTACCCACTGTCCAGCAGCACCTCTTCCCTGCTCCCCCTGTCCAGCAGCAGCCCTTCTCCCTTCCTTTTACCTCCCCCCTGTCTAGCAGTAGGCCTTCTCCCTTCCTTTTACTTCCCCCCCGTCCAGCAGCACCCCTTACCCGATCCTCCTGTCCAGTAGTACCCCTTTTCCTTTCCCTGCTCCCCCTGCAAATGCAGCAGCCTCGGGGCTTTTGCTAGGCCGGCCTACCTCACATTATTGAAGTGGGCCAGCCTAGCAAATGCCCTGCAACTGCTGCGTTTGCTGGTCCAGGGGTGAGAAGAGGCATCCTGGCAGCGGCAGCACAGGAGACAAACCGCCACCGCCTCTCAAATCTCTGCACACGCTGCAAATCGAATTCGGCACAGAGGCACACAGCATGGTGGCAGGGATCACAAAACCCTAAGCGCGCATGCGCGCTTAGGATTTTATTATAGAGGATAGGTATTTATTGATTGTTACAGAAGTTTAAACACCTATGTGGCATAAATACATATAGCCACGCTGACATTTCAGCCCAGACAATTGGGTGCAAGACTCCAGCGCGCTGCTGTAAAAGTTAATTTTAAAGAGCTCTGACGGGAGTGTGGAGGGGAACCCCCCTACTTTACTTCATACTGTGCGCGCTGCCGTTGGCTGCCGTTGGGGGGAAAAATCAGGAAAAAGTTAAGTTTCCTCTTTAATGGGTGGTTCCAACCCCCTAAACTCCCCCCAACGGCAGCGTAAACACTATTAATTAAACTGGGGGTTTCCCCCCTCACACCCCCCGTCGGAGCTCTTTTAAATTAACTTTTCCGGTGGCACGCTGGAGTCTTGTGCGCAATTGTGTGGGCTCAAATGTTGGCGCGGCTTTGTCCCACGCATGAATGACTGTGAACCAATGAGCAGACTTGATGGGTTATTTGGCCTTTATCTGCCGTCATGCTTTTATGTTTCTAGATGTGTAATTTTGGAAATCCAGAAGAGTATAGTTAAGAGCACACTGCACCCCAAGGAATATCTCCCCAATACATATATGCACTTTTGTATATTTGCACTAAACCTAATTTTATGTGCAAAATTGCCCTTGAAAAATACCCCCTCTACTTTGCATGTCTGATTCTGGTCTTGTGCACCTTCTGTAACTAATCTCAGATTACACTATGTAACACAATTTTTTGTTCCTGGGCAGTAAGTGTAATTTCCTAATTGCAGTTGCCTGAAAAGTTTAGAAAATGTCTATTAGTTCCATAAAACTTTCTTTTGTGACCAGGATAGTCAAAAGAGCCCCTAAATTTACTGAGCTTGGAATCAATCTGGAATGTTCTGCAAAAAAGTTGAATATCAAAATATCAATGTCTTGGTCACAAAACCAAAGTTTGAGGGGAATGATAGCCATTTCCTATACTTTTGTGGCATAGACAATTAAGAAAGAACAATTATTACCCAGGAACAATGAAAATTATTACATAGGCCTCCTTTTATGAAACTGCGATAGCAATTTCTAACATGGGGAGCCTCATTGAATGGGCCGCGCTGCTCCTGATGCTCATTGAGTTCCTATCTGCGTTGGGAGCAGTGCGGGCCATTCAGTGTGGCTCTCTGCGCTACAAACTGCTATCGCAGTTTCATAAAAGAGCGGATAGTGTTACCTGATTGGTTCAGCTATCTATTTTAATATCTTTGACCTAGTGCTAAAAGCAGAATCTGACAACATATTAAAGCAGAAAACAAAAGGAATTGACCCTTTTTCCATTGCAAATGCAAGCAGTGTCTCACTTCCGGTTCACCACACAATTGTTTCCCACGTACTCACCTTTATAGGACCCCCAGGGACCCCTGAAGAAGATTTTTTGTCGAAATGCGGACCGTGTTGGATCCTGTATCCCTAGCGGACTAGGTCCTTTAAGGCTCCTATGTGGATGATTTATTTTTATGTGGATGAAATTATTTTATGTGGATGATTTCAGTGTACCTTTGGAACTTTGACACTTTCAAATAAAGTCCATTTAGGAACATCATCGCTCCACAGAGTTTTTTTTGGTTTTCTCAACATATTAAAGCAGACCACTTCAAATACAGCACAAATTAGAAAGAACTTACTGCAATTGGTCTCATCCTCCTTGAACTGGCAGTCAGGCACTCCATCGCATTTGAACAATGATGGGATACACTCTTGATTTGCACACTGCAGCTCAGTCGCCTGGCAAACCAATGGAGGCAGAGTGCTGGTGTCTTCAGAGAGACAAGTCATTTCATCTGTTCCATCTCTACAATCATCTTTCCCATTGCACTTTGCCGACAGAGGCACACACTGCTTCTCATACACACAAGTGAACAACTCAGAGCCACATGTTGAAGGCTGTGGTGGGACTGATCCTAAACAAACACATAAAAATAAGAAAATATGGACACAACATGGTTATAAAAGAATTGCAACTAAAATGAATACGTTTTAGTCCTCAATGGCAGCAATGGTAACCTTTCTTTCATTTAGGTGCATCAAATGTGTGGAACAGCATATTAGAAGGGACATAGAAATCAGAATTGAGATGTCGAGGCTAGTATTTTAGAACAGGATCTCGCAATACAGAGCCTGTTCTAAGATCTATGGAGAAATGGAAGCTGATTATGTGGGGCAGGATCATTTGGGGTTTTTGGGTTTGTTTTTTTTTAGAACCATACATGTCTAAAATATCAATAGGGCAAATGTGAGGCACAAACATTTTGGGGGGAATTTCTATAAACAGTGCCAAAAATTAGGTCAAAAACCGACAGCAAAAATATTTGTCCGGTGTTATTATAAGTGTTGTAAAATGTGCTCAGAGTTACAAAATGAGAGACCAGATGGAGGGTCAAGCCCAACCTGATACCTGCTGTAAAGCCAAAGTACAATGCTTATTTTCTCATGCTATGAGGCTTTTATATAAAGCACAATCGGGCTCTTTAAATATGTGTGATAATTGAGAGATAAAAGAGGCTTGACCCACCATCTGGTCTCTCATTTTGTAACTCTGAGCACATTTTACATCACTTATAATAACACCGGACAAATATTTTTGGTGTACGTTTGGATTCATTGTTTCCTGTCAGCATGTTTTTGATTTGATTTGATTGGGGTAGCCAAAAATTAGGTGCCAATAAAAATTGACGCTAAGTAATGTAGCCTAATATAATTACAAACAATATAATCTGTGAGAAAGATGCAGATAAAAGACCAAGGGCTCCTTTTACTAAGCTGTGTTAGGGCTTTAACGCGAGGAATAGCACATGCTAGACGCTAACGCCAGCATTGAGCTGGCGTTAATTCTAGCCATGTAGTACGGGGTTAGTGTGCGCTAATCTGCTGCAAGCGCTAAAAAACGCTAGCATACTTAAGTAAAAGGAGCCCCAAGTCTTGCACCACCTTTAAAATACTAAGTAATTTTCCAACCATCTATCGCAATTGAATTACAGCAGTAAGGCACACTATGGGGCCCTTTAACTAAACGGTTGTAAATGTTTGCAATTGCCATGCATTAGGTGCAAAAATAAGTGCACAGTAAGTTGAAAGCTTGTGCACTAAAAGCAGGGGGCCCATCATCTGCTCCTCATCTACCACACAGGGCAGACACTTTCTGAAAGAGCAGCATGTTGGAAGCAGTGGTAGAGCATGCAAGAGCACCACCACTATCTGCCAGAGTATGTAACATAGAACTTAACGGTATTGCGGTATATAAACTGTTATTATTATTATTAACATGGTAGCAGCCCAAGCAAAGAAAATGAATAAATAACTGTAATGTCAGCGCCTCCTTATATTTTTTTCTGTCCAGTCCCCCCCCAAAGAGATCCACCTCAACCTCACTAAAACTTACCCCATCCAATCTGATGTCCTCAATGCAATCCTCACAAACAGCCCCTCCTAACTGGAATATTGCTACTCCTTGGGTTTTGGCCAGGTACTAGTGGCCTGGATTGGCCACAGTGAGAACGGGCTACTGGGCTTGATGGACTCAAATCTATCATGATACCCCAAACCCTCTGCAAAGTCCTTCTCACTCAAACCTGATTCTCCCCCATCCCCAGAGAACCTAAGCATCCACGGGACTTAACTCGGGAGTGGGGGATAATCAGGGCAGGAGTGGTCCCCCTTCTGCTTTTATTCCATCTGTCTCAAGAAAAAGCACCAATGACTCCTAGCAGTAGGAGACCAAAGTAGGATAGAATGATTCATGATTCCAAAGTATAGGATGACCATTGAATCCATCCTCTGTTAAATACTTCCCAAAACATCAAAACAATTTGATCTCTTTCTCATTTCAGGATTATGAAACTGTATTTTGATTTTATTGTACACCGTTTTGAATTGTGATACAACTAAGGCGGTATATCAAGTTTTAATAAACAATAGATGATATTTGAAACTACCTTTCCTATGCCAATTCATATTGTTTTGAATTATCTCCCACTCCAAACCTATCTTCAGGTAGTTTTTGTTCCTGCATGTGCGTGTGAGAGAGTTCTGTCCCTTTGGTTGTCAGCATCTGTACTGTTTCCCGTTATCATTTTTGTGCCTGTGGATGTTGGTGGTGGGATAATCAAACTATGAGAATCACTGAACCTCTAGCCCATAGATGCCAACCTGCATGAGACATACTAGGACACTGGGGCCATCATGAAAGAGCATTTGAACTGCTAATGACATGTTTAGGTGACTGGATATGTCTGGAGGGAAACTCCTCTATAAACCAGAAAAAACTATGTCAGAGCTTCCTGGTTGACTTCATCCTGCACAATCTCGTACTAAAGCACAGAATCCCATTTCCTGAAAGACAGGAGCCTCACGACAGAGAAACTGAGGAAGGGGAACATAAGAACATAAGAATTGCCACTGCTGGGTCAGACCAGTGGTCCATCGTACCCAGCAGTCCGCTCATGCGGTGGCCCATAGGTCAAAGACCAGTGCCCTAACTGAGACTAGCCTTACCTGCATACGTTCTGGTTCAGCAGGAACTTATCTAACCCTTTCTTGAATCCCTGGAGGGTGCTTTCCCTTATAACAGCATTCCAGATTTCTACCACTCTCTGGGTGAAGAAGAACATCCTTACGTTTGCATGGATAGCCCTAATGTCAATTAGAGAGTACCCTCTCGTTCTCTTCACCTTAGAGAGGGTGAACAATCTCTCTTTCTCAAGTCAATTCCCTTCAATATTTTGAATGTTTCGATCATATCCTCTCTCAGTCTCCTCTTTTCAAGGGAGAAGAAGCCCAGTTTCTCTAACCTCTCATTGTACGGCAACTCCTCCAGTCCCTTAACTATTTTTGTCGCTCTTCTCTGGACCCTTTCGAGTAGTACTATGTCCTTTTTCATGTACTGCAACCAGTGTTGGACTCAGTATTCCAGGTGGGGGGTGCACCATGGCCCGGTACAGTGGCATGATAACCTTCTCAGATCTGTTTGTGATCCCCTTCTTAATCATTCCTAGCATTATGTTCACCCTTTTTACCGCCACTACACATTGCGTGGACGGTTTCATTGACTTGTCTACAAGTACTCCCAAGTCTCTTTCATGGGGGCTCTCTCCGAGTACAACACCAGACATCCTGTATTCATGCATATGATTTTTGTTACCGACATGAATAACCTTGCACTTATCCATGTTGAACATCATTTGCCATTTCATGGCCCATTCCTCGAGTACATTTATGTCCCGTTGCAGGTCTTCGCAATCCTCCTGCATCTTCACTACTCTGAATAACTTTGTATCATTTGCAAATTTAATCACTTCACTTGTCGTACCAATTTTCAGGTCATTTATAAATATGTTGAAGAGCACAGGTCCAAGCACCGAACCCTGCGGTATTCCACTCATGACACTTTACCAGTCTGAGTATTGTCCATTTATCCCCACTCTCTGTTTCCTATTCGCCAACCAGTTTTTAATCCACGTGAGTATATCACCCTCGATTCCATGGCTCGCAATTTTTCAAAGTAGGCATTCATACGGGACCTTATCGAACGCCTTCTGAAAATCTAGATAAATGATGTCGACTGGGTCACCCTTGTCTGTCTGCCTGTTTACTCCCTCAAAGAAGTGCAGCAAGTTTGTCAAGCAAGATTTTCCTTTGCTGAAGCCGTGCTGGCTGGTCCTCATCAGATTGTGTCCATCAAGATGATCAATGATGTGGTCCTTTATCAGCGCCTCTACCATCTTTCCCGGTACCGAAGTCAGACTCGCTGTTCTGTAGTTTCCCAGATCTCCCCTCGAACCTTTCTTGAAGATCGGCGTAACATTCGCCATTTTCCTGTCTTACGGAATCTTTCCTGATTTGATCGACAGATTGGCTATTAGTTGAAGCAGTTCAGCTATAACCCCTTTCAGTTCCTTGATTACCCTCAGGTGGATGCTGTCGGGGCCCAGGGATTTATCGTTTTTAAGCCTATCAATCTACCTGCATACCTCTTCTAGGCTGACTGTCGACCCTGTCAGTTTCCTTTCTTCATTTCCTGTGTATAGCTTGTCGTCTTCTGGTATATTGGATATATCTTCTTCGGTAAATACAGACACAAAAAATGTGTTCAGTTTGTTGGCAATGTCTTTGTCCTCCTTTAGTACTTCCATGGTCATCTAACGGCCCCACTGCTTCTTTTGTGGGTCATTTCCCCTTCCCCTTAATATATCAAAAGAACAGCTTAAAATTTTTTGCCTTCTAGGCTATTTTTTCCTCGTAGTCTCTTTTGGCCCGTCTCATCGCCTTAGGGCACTTACTTTGATATTGTTTGTGCTTTTTCCAGTTTTTGTCTGTTTTTGGCCTTTTCATTCCTTAAACGAAGTCTTGTCTGATCGCTTTCTTCACTGCTACATGAGCCACACTGTTCCTTGTTCTTTTTCCTCTTGGAACCCTTGTTGATTTGCGGTATATATAGATTTTGTGCCTCGGTGACTGTGTCCTTAAAATGGGACCATGTTTGCTCTAGCGTATTTATAGTGCTTATCCTCTTCTTAATCTCCTTCCTCACCATGGCTCTCATCTCTTCGTAGTTCCCTTTTCGGAAGTTCAATGACATGGCAGTCGTTCTGGATCGATTTTTTGTTCATGTGTCCAGGTTGAAGTGGCTCATATTCTGATCACTGTTTCCCAGCATCCCTTCTACTTCTACACCTTGTGCCGGTTCTCGTAGTCCATTTAGAATTAAGTCCAGAATTGCATTTCTTCTCATATATTTCTTGACAAGTTGTTCCAGGAAGCAATTGCCTACAGCATCCAGGAATTTGGTCTCCCTACTGCAGCTGGAGTTGCCTAGGTTCCAGTCTATCCCCGGATAATTGAAGTCACCCATGATAACTGTGTTGCCTCCCTTGCATTCGTGTTTCATCTCCTCCGTCATTTCTCCATTTCTCTTCGGACTGCCCTGGAGGTCGGTAGTACAGTGCTCCCCCAGCCATTTGCGGTCGGAGATTTGCGGTCTCAGTCGTTCACAGTATTTTCCAACTGCGAATGACCGGGCAGGAGAGGGCAGCCAGAGAGACAGGAGAGAGCAGCCAGAGCGCCGACGAGTGAAGGAAATCACTCGCGGTATGCTCCAACCGCCTTTTCCTGCACTAAATCAGGAGCTGTCATCTCTGTCTTCCCATGTCTCTCTAGCCGCAGGCACTACCAGGACAGCAGCACCCATAAAACCTATGCCATGCCTATGCAGCAAGTGGTAACCTCAAACACAGGTCTTTTTTTATGAAAGTAATCTGTAACCAGTATGAACAGTATGTAATTTCATGGAGATGAGAAAGAAGCCAGGTAGCCTACTGAAGCAAGCCCAATTTGAGACTGTTTCTGTGGTGACCCAAAATGTATTTTATCCCATGGACTAAACTGAGGCTGACTGAATTCTTTCAACAGGAATAAATCAACTGAAATGCTGTATCCCACATCCTAAGAAAGCATTGAATGACATGATACATTATTATAAGTTTTAGGCAAGGCTCCATCTTGTCTGTGATCATCCAGCCTGGCAGAAAAAGAACAAAATTTAATAAAGCCAAAGATGGTAGGCTGAGATCTCTCCATAGCTATAGAACACAAAGTTATTAAAAAAAAAAGAATAAGAATAAATGAAATACTCAGAAACTGTGAGAAATAAAAGTTGAATCCCACTAATACTAGTGAAAGCTGTGTTCTGATCTAACAGCAACCTCTGTGCTGAAAAAGATGAAGAGCTCAGAGCTGAGATCTTTAAGATATTCCTTAAAAATTCTTAACCTCATCTTCTAATTGGGCACCTGGTGCACCATTTAAACTACAACCGTTCAGAAATCTAAATAGTGTTTCTTTCTTGTGTAGACGACAATTAGCCAGAATAGTTCCTGGCATCTGTGAATCCTAAACTCAACTGCACATTGATTCTGGTAAAATTTAGAAGAAATCCTCATTCACAGGGCATAGAGAATAATATAATGGCAGGAACAGCAATAAAGGGAGAAATATGTGACTCTGTCCTACTACTACTACTATTAATCATTTCTATAGCACTGCTAGACATAAGCAGCGCAGTACATCAAAAATTAGAAGAGACATTTCCTGCTCAAAAGAGCTTACAATCTAGTCAAGACAGACAGATTGGACAAGAAGGTGCATCAATGCACAGTGCTCTGGTGGGGGACTTACAGAGGGAATGATATGACAGATATTGGTGCTTAGAAGGTGGGTTGTAGTTTGGAATTGAAAGCAGCTTCAAAGAAGTGGACTTTGAGTCTAGATTTGAATGCTGCCAGAAACAGAGTTTGATGTATCAAGTCAGGCAGTTTGTTCCGGCATACAGTGCTGCAAAGTACAAAGGATAGAGTCTGGAGTTGGCCATAGAGGAGAAGGGTACAGATAAGAGAGACTTACCTGATGAACAGTGTGCGCATGAGACAGATTTGCATATCTGTCACTTCCATTATATGCAAATCTGTCTCATGCATATTCATTAAGTATATTCTGAAAAGCTGACTGGCTGGGAGTCCCCCAGGACAAGTTTGAGAATCACTGCTCTATACTCTAAAAATTGTCTTCCTGAGCTAAAAGTTTGCAATGAGTATGCTTTTAGCCAACTTAAAAGAAATTTTTTGAGTATGTTTAGGTCACATGAAGAAAACAATGCATCTACTTGCCATTTTCAAATCTGTGTGCCCTATTTTGTCCTCATCGGCTAATCAAAAAAATAGCAAATGCAAAGTACGTGAACATTTTTGTATTTCCTGGTTGCTGATATTCAAAGTGAAACAAACCTGCCAAGAGGCTGATGAACTAGTTTGAAATATTAAAGCATAATGGACGAAAGCAGGTGTTTTTGCCTTTTTTGCATTTGGTGTGGCATAGGTGAGTTATTTGCCAGTTTCACGACAAATACATTTAATGGTTATATTGAACCTAGAGGAACTTCTACTAGACTGTATGATAATAATAATAATAACAGTTTATATACCGCAGGACCGTGAAGTTCTATGCGGTTTACATAAGATTAAAAAAAGGTACAAATTGATTGAACTTAAAGGAGGTGAGAGAAAGTGGTTAAGAGGTCAAGGGAACCGTTATTGAGGAGAAAGAGATGTACGGGTCAGCAATCTAGATACATCAGGAACAGATGTGTTTTTAAGCGCTTCCTGAATTTCTCATAAGTAGTGGGCGAGAGCAATTGTTCTAGATCTTTACCCCATAATGCTGCCTGATGTGAGAGAAGGTGTTGATAGTGGTTTTTTTAGCTTACATCCTCTAACTGGGGGGAAATGAAAGTCAAATGTGAGCTTCTCTTGTGTCTGTTGGCTGAGAGGGAGAAAAGGTCAGTTATGTTGGCTGAGAGGGAGTAAAGGTCAGTTATGTATTTAGGGGTTAGTCCGTATAGTACTTTAAAGCAAAGGCAGGTGAACTTAAACTACGCGCGCTTCCATGGGCAGCCAGTGCAACTGCCGGTAGTAAGATGTCACGTGATCAAATTTCTTTAGCCCGAAGATTAGTCTGACTGCTGCATTTTGCATTAATTGTAAACATTGCATATTCTTTGGGGAAATTGCTAGATAGGCGCTATTACATGTCGTTACAACATGAGTTAGTGCTAGGTCATAGCCTCAGTAATACAGTAGTTTCCACATTGGCATGACAGCACACACTAATTCATGTGCTAACCTCATATAGGATTGGAAATGGGCAGATTATGGGTGAGACTCAGCCTTGCATTTATTATGCCGGAACTTTCCACATGTTGTCACTGATGCTGCTACAGAGCATGTATCTGTAGTTTCTGCCACCACGCTTACTATGTGGTAAAGGTTTCTTCCGTATGGAAAGATGCTGGGCATACCCCCAACAGTTACTGCACAGGCTTTCCATTTATCTTTAAAAAAGACAAACTACTCCACCAGACTATTATCAAGATAAACATCAAAAGTGAGGCGGGTATATAATTATACACAAAATATTTTAATATTTTGTGTTTAATTATATACCCACTCCACTTTTGATGTTTATCTTGTTTCCATGTACCATGCCATTGAGTAAAAGGGCTCCCAAGTCTAGCTATATACCCAATTTTTGTGTTTCAGTATAATATGAGACAAGCCCAAATACATAAATAAATAAGCAATAAATAAAAATAAACCAGCCCAAAACAACCGATCAAAGAGGATTTCAGAGTTATTCAGTTTTCCTTTCATGGCTGTCAGCTATACTATATGTTGTGCGGCTTCCCATGTTAATCAATGCCAGTGGTCAAATAGATGCTCATAGAGTAAACAACACTTCAAACTGGGAAGGTGTGGGTGTGTATCTATTATGAATTTGTTTCCTATTCATGCATGAACATGAAAGCTGTACCAGAGTCAAAATCTGCAGGGAGCTGAGTGAGAATAGACTTTTGCTGCAGAGGCAAGTTGTTTTCATTACACCAAGAAAGGAGGGAATGGTTTGGGGGTTTTTTTTTTTACTCCCACAAGTCTTTATGACAGTTTTAGGTTATTTTTTTTCTAATATGGTTTCAGAGGACTTCAGCCGTATTAGCACATTTACATATGCAAAATGATCTGATAATTATTTAATACAGAGATGATATGCATGTAAACAATTTACTGTCCAATGCCTGATCATGTCTGTCCTATAAAAGAACTAAGAATAAATGACATTAATCTTTTTATTTTTAGTAGTAGCATTTTACTAAGTCAAAGTCATTCAAACATTACAACTTTACAGACTGGAAGCATGTTTACAAGGCTCTCAAATGTAAACACACATATTCTAGAATGCTAGAGAAAACATCTCAGCCAGGTAAGCAGGAAATAATGTAATCCTAGATAAAGTAAATAATATAGTATGGAGCTCATTTTCAAAAAAGATAGATGTCCAAAAGACAGCATAAACCAGCACTTGGGCATCTTACTAGTCAAAACGTCCAAATGGGCATTCTCAAAACATATTTTCTATACATCTTTCTGGTCATTTTCTCTCCGGTGCATCTAAATATTAAGGGGGGTGTTAGAGGCATGTTTTGGGTGGGCTTAGGGCAGGTTTAGGACTTGAACATTCTGCAGAGATAATTAAACTTTCAACAAAATGTCTGGGACACCATTTAGATCAGTGGTTCCCAACCTTGTCCTGGAGGACCCCCAGACCAGTCGGGTTTTCAGGATAAGCCTAATGAATATGTATGAGAGAGATCTGCATATAATGGAGGTGTCAGGCATGCAAATCTGCTCCATGCATATTCATTAGGGCTATCTTGAAAATCAGACTGGCCTGGGGGTCCTCCAGGACAGCATTGAGAACCACCGCAGGAAGCATTTCAATCTTCCCCAGATCCTACAACCTTCTAACTAAATTATCTATCTTGTAATGACCCTGATACACTGTCCAGATCTCCCCCAAAGTAACCCGCTCTACTTTGTAACTCTCCTGGAAATGTCCAGATAACTTCTGTAATCTGCCTTGAACCGCATGGTGGAATAAAAGTCACTAATGTAATGTTTGGAGCTAGACCTATTTTAACAAACAAATAAGGATCAAAAAGGTGCTCAAACTGACCAGATGACCACTGGAGAGATTAAGGCATGACCCCCCATCTTATTCCCCAGTGGTCACTGACCCCCCCCCACCACCACCCAAACGTGAAAAAAACAGTACTTTCCAGCCTGTCTTACAAATTCACGTGACTCATTTGCATCTCCACAGTAGAGCAGAGGGGCACTCTAAGGGCTACTGCAGTGAACGTCACATTAAAAGTCCCAGGTCCCATAAGGTCCCCTGGTATCTTCCGTACCACAGAGAACTGAAGCAGAAATGCCAAGTACTGGAGCATAAATGGAAAAAAATCTAAATCCCCTGCAGATAGACAGTCCTGGAGGGACAGTATCAAGTTCTACAATACAGTACTAAAAACAGCAAGGAAGAATTTCTACGGTGACAAAATCACCAGATCCAATAACCAAAGCAGCACATTGTTTAACATCTGGCTCTTCTTAACCTCTAAAAATGACTCCTCTATTCTCCCCTCCTCTCCAGCAGTGGACGACCTAGCAAAATTCTTCAACGAAAAGGTTGCTACTATAAGAAGCTCTTTTCCATCAGCAGTCACTTATAATTCTCTGGTGCCCAGCGACACTAACCCTATCCCAGTAGACAGATCCTGGACAGTCTTTGAGCATGTATCCGAAGCCCAGGTCTCTAAACTGTGCCACAAATTAAGATCCTGCAAATGTTCCTACCTTTACGAGAATATTCCCGCACAGGCTATTTCATCTCTCACCAGACTTATCAACTCAGACTTATTATCTGGCCCATTTTCATACAAATGGGACAGATAGCCCTGACCCCATTACTGAAAAAAGCTGGTCTATACCCATCCTCCCCTTCCAGCTATCGTCCTATAGCAAATATTCCTCTCCTGACCAAAATGCTCGAGGCTATTATATCGACTCAGCTCTCATCTTACTTAGAGAGATTCTCCATTCTATTACCTTGCCAATATGGCTTCAGACCCAGTTTCAGCACTGAATCCCTGCTGGCCTCTTTAATCTCAAAGATTCAACAACTTCAATCTCGTAATAAGTTTGCTATCCTACTACAATTCGATCTATCTGCAGCCTTTGATGTTGTCCACCACGATATCCTAATTTACCAACTTTTTGACATAGGCATTGATTCCACAGTCTTAGACTGGTTCTCGAAATTTTTACGATCCTGCTCTTAAACTGTTAACATGAATGGAACCATGTCTTCTCCTTGGAGACCGCTATGTGGTGTTCCCCAGGGATCACCCCTGTCCCCTCTTCTTTTCAACATTTATATGTCTTCTTTGAAATTCTTCCATCTATCTCCCTTTGAAACTCTATTTACATATGCAGATGACATCTTTGTCCTTCTTAAGATAGATTTGAACTTCACTAACCTCACCGAAAATATAACAGCTTGTATAACGAGACTCCAATCCTGGGCCCTCTCTGTACAAATGAAGCTGAATGAGTCCAAAACAAAACTACTCTGGCTTGGCCCAAAATTAGATCAGTTACCCACGCTCATTCCACTACCTTCTGGTCCCACACTGCAGATCGAATTCTCAAGCAAAGTTTTGGGCATCATTATTGACTTTACACTTTCCTTTAATGATCATCTCAACTCTCTGGTAAAAAAATGTTTTTTTAGTTTTCACATGTTGAGGAAAGTGAGATCCTGCTTCCGCCAACAACATTTTGCTGTCCTTGTACAATCAATCATTCTTTCCAGACTGGACTATTGTAATTCCATCTATCTAAGTCTAACCAAGAAAAATCTTTAGACTTCAGCGGATCCAGAACACTGCGGCTAGGTTGATCTTCGCAAAAAGCAAATTCGATCATGTTTCCCCGCTTCTGTCAAAACTTCACTGGCTTCCGGTGATTTCTAGGATTCACTTTAAATGTACCTGCCTAATTTTCAAGATCCTACATGGCATTCTTCCTCCCCTAATCCCACTATCCTGGAATTCTTCGAGACCTAACCTACCAGATCTGCCCATATACTCAAACTATCTTTCCCCTCGTTAAAAGGTGTAATGTATGCAGGTAAATTAGGGAAATCCCTTTTCTTCAAATTCACTGAGCTTTGGAATAACCTCCCTGCCCCACTGCGGAACCTAGGCTCATTCTAATTATTCCAAAAGCATCTGAAAATCTGGCTTTTCTCCAAAACATAAAGCTATCTATTTAAAATGTAAAGCTAGCTATCCTCTTCATAACCTCTAATTTCTTATTATGTCCTTCCCTCATTTATTGAATTACCTGTAAACCATGTCAAGCTCTATCTTTATGGAGATGATGCGGTATACAAACTTAAGGTTTAGTTTAGTTTAGTTTAGGTCTGATTTTGCAATAATTTGATTGTATTGTATGGCAAGCCCTCCAAAACCTATTGTACCTACATAAAGATGACACCTGCAGGCATAAGGGCTATTGTTGTGGTGTACAGGTGGGTGCAGTAAGTTTTGGGTGAATTTTGGAGTGCTCACCATACAACATAAGCAGGTTATAGTGACATGTGTACCTTGGACTTTTATGTGACATTCACTACAGTACCTCTTAAGCGTGTCCCTCTGCTGTGCTCAGCTGTCTGTGAACTGTTTGCTAAGAATGCTGGCTGCTTGAATGTCTGAAATGCCCAACCTCAGACTTAGACCTCCCATTGAAAATGTCCCTCTATACCTCCATTTACTTAAAATGTTATTATCATATTTTTCTCCTCTCCCATTCCCACACACTTACCAAAATTCCTTCTCTGTGATGTTCCTTCTGTGGAGCAAGATAGTACAGTTATCCACACCCTCTCACTCTACAATAAAATTGAGAACCATGGAATAGAGGGTGAAATACTCACGTGGATTAAAACTGGCTAGCGGATAGGAAACAGAGAGTGGGGATAAATGGACAATACTTGGACTGGAAGAACGTTACCAGTGGGGTGCCGCAGGGCTCAGTGCTTGGACCCGTGCTCTTCAACATATTCATAAATGATCTGTAAATGGGTATGACGAGTGAGGTGATCAAATTTGCGGACGATACAAAGTTATTCAGAGTAGTGAAGACTCAGGGGGATTGTGAAGATCTGCAACACCACATAACCACGCTCGAGAAATGGGCAATGACATGACAAATGAGGTTCAACGTGGATAAGTGTAAGGTAATGAATGTCAGTATCAAAAATCCCATACACGAATACAAGATGCCCGAGGCGGTACTTGGAGAGACCCCCAAGGAAAGAGACCTGGGAGTACTGGTTGACAAGTCGATGAAGCCGTCTGCACAGTGCGTGCGGTGGCAAAAAGGGCAAACAGAATGCTAGGAATGATTAAGAAGGGGATCACAAACAGATTGGAGAAGGTTATCATGCCACTGTACTGGGCCATGGTATGCCCTCACCTGGAATACTGCTTCCAGTATTGCTCACTGTCCATGAAGAAGGACACGGTACTACTTGAAAGGGTCCAGAGAAGAGCGACTAAAATGGTTAAGGGGCTGGAGGAGTTGCCGTACAGTGAGAGATTAGAGAAGCTGGGCCTATTCTCCCTTGAAAAGAGGAGATTGAGAGGGGACATGATCGAAACGTTCAAGATAATGAAGGGAATAGACTTAATAGATAAAGACAGGTTGTTCACCCTCTCCAAGGTAGAGAGAATGAGAGGGCACTCTCTGAAGTTAAAAGGGGTTAGATTCCATACAAACGTAAGGAAGTTCTTCTTCACTCAGAGAGTGGTGGAGAAGTGAAATGCTCTTCCGGAGTCTGTTATAGAGGAAAACACCCTCCAGGGATTCAAGACAAGGTTGGACGAGTTCCTGCTGAACCAGAATGAACGCAGGTAGGGCTGGTCTCGGTTAGGGCATTGGTCTTTGACCTGGGGGCCGCTGCATGAGAGGACTGCTGGTCACGATGGACCACTGGTCTGACCCAGCAGCAACAATTCTTATGTTCTTAGGTCCTCCTAATATAATGCAAAACAGCCTAGCAGTGGTTTCAGATAAGAAAATAAACAGCAAATGACATATCCTTTGATACCTATACTATTCATTTAGCAGTAGACTACATACTCTTTGTGGGAGCTTCCCATGCTGGGCACTAAACTTGCTGAAACAATTGGTTCTGTGTAGCATCCCATCTTTCAAATTTCAACATCTGGAACTCATTTTTCCATTGAACAAAGGTAGAGGAGTCTAGTTTCTGCCAATTCATCACATTAATCATTTCTTAACAGTGTCCCTTTCAAATACTTCTTAAAACTATAATTTCTGTAGAAAGCAATGTTTAAAATTACAGCCTTTATGCAAGTATAAGGTGATGAATGCATTCATATATCGCAGTGCTAGTATTTATAATTTATTACTTTGCGTAGAACTGATTGGAGTGGTATTCTCATCTGAACATAAATCTTGTCTAGGTAAAAATGATTGCTAGATGAGAAAAGTAGAGGGGTTTTTTTTTTCTAAGAAATATATACTTCACCATGCTGCCAAGAGATATTTCATTGATTTGTAATCTCCACTTGACCAAACTTAGAGTCTCTTCTTGTTAGCATCATAAAATGACAATATAAATTGAGCCTGAAAATTTTTAATCCCAGCTCTATTATTGTATTTTCCAGTGTTCTTCAAATAAGTCTGTCTTGAGCATATTCATAACATATATTTTGGATTCATATTTGAATATATTTATTCCAAGAAATAGTGATTTGCCTATTTTGGCTACCCTACAATCTATAATCTACAAAAGCAGACTGAAATGTACGCCAGCATGCCTTTGCAGCCTTGGTGCCCAGCTTCATCAGGGGCACACAGCTCTGGCCCAAAGACCTTCCTAGTATAATTTTGGGTAGAACAGTGCAATGGAATATCCCGGCTAAGCTAACTGCCTGTGCCCCAAACATGATGGCTTTTACAAGGTTATATGAATCAGTGCCTGGAATTACTGTGCTCAGATTAGGTCTGTCTAAAGTCATCCATGTTGATGTGAAACTCTACAATTATTAAGAATTGTGCTTTCCATGATGATCTAGGCCACACTGTACTCACCTCCCATGTGAACTATGAAGCCCCCAATAAATTCCCAGTAGATGGGCTAGGCACCATACACCATACACACATGGGCACAGAATGTTCCATATTCAACAGTGCACCTATGGGATCTCAACCCAACATGGTCATGTGTATCTCCCAGAATAAACAGTTTCCCTAAGAAGGAAAAATGCAACACTGGAAGCCTGTGTACTATGTGAAGGTTTCACAAACAGCAGGGTAGATCATCACTGAGAGTGGATACAGGTGTGTCTCCCCCTGAGCTACAGAACAGGTTTGTTGGGCTAGCAAATTGGTTACTCTGTCCCCCTGTTATCTAATCATTGGAATATATGGTGTTGGTTTCAACATGATAATGCAGGGATAGCTGCTGATCTTTTCCACAGTGCCATTCACTTTGCTGTGGTACTTGTAGCCACCACCAGTGATCACTACCTGTAACTGCCACCTGGGCCCAGGAATAGTGCCCACCTATAGCACAGAATGTGGACAACAGTGTCAACCACAAACAGGGATAGACAGGATTGGTAGCAGACTGACAAATCCGGTGTTACTGAAACATACCTAATGCACAGAGAAACAATGACAAGATAAGATCCAGTGGCACACAGGACTATGCAATGGAAGAAGGGATACACATTTGCCCCTCACACAGTTACAGAGAGTGGGTATGGTGAAGTATTGAAAGGGAGAGAAACATAGACACATGATGGGCCAAATGGCCCATCTAGTCTGCCCATCCACAGTAATCATTATCTCTTTCTCCGAGAGATCCCACGAGCCTATCCCAGGCCCTTTTGAATTCATACACAGTCTCTGTCTCCACCACCTCTTCTGGGAGACTGTTCTATGTATCTACCACCCTTTCTGAAAAAAAGTATTTCCTTAGATTACTACGAAGCCTATCAATATCAAAACAGATGCCATAAGGTGGTAAGAGGGGCCAAAAGAGACTACGAGGAAAAAATAGCCAAGGAGGCAAAAAAATTCAAGCCGTTCTCTCGATATATTAAGGAGAAACGACCCACGAAGGAAATGGTGGGTCTGTTGGATGACCATGGAATAAAGGGAGTGCTAAAGGAGGACAAAGCCATTCCCGACAAAATGAACACATTTTTTGCATCTGCATTTACCAAAGAGGATATACACAATATGCCGGAAGCCGACAGGCTATATGCAGGAAGCAAAGACAGAAAACTGACAAGGTTGACGGTCTAGAAGAGATATGCAGGCAGATTGATAGGCTTAAAAACAATAAATCCCCAGGACCGGATGACATCCATCCGAGGGTAATCAAGGAACTGAAAGGGGCTATAGCTGAACTGCTTCAACTAATAGCCAATCTGTTGATCAAATCAGGAAGGATTCCGGAAGACTGGAAAGTGGCGAATGTTATGCCAATCTTCAAGAAAGGTTCAAGGGGAGATCCGGGAAACTACATATCAGTGAGTCTGACCTCAATACCGGGAAAGATGATAGAGGCGCTGATAAAGGACCGCATCATGGATCACCTTGACGAACACAATCTGATGAGGACCAGCTTCAGCAAAGGAAGATCTTGCTTGACGAACTTGCTGCATTTCTTTGAGGGAGTAAACAGGCAGATAGACAAGGGTGACCCGGTCGACATCTTATATCTAGATTTTCAGAAGGCATTTGACAAGGTTCCGCATGAACGACTGCTTTGAAAAATTGTGAGCCATGGAATTGAGGGTGAAATACTCACGTGGATTAAAAACTGGTTAGATAACAAACAGAGAGTCGGGGTAAATAGACAATACTCAGACTGGAAAAGCGTCACGAGTGGAGTGCACAGGGTTCGGTGCTTGGACCCGTGCTCTTCAACATATTTATAAATGACCTGGAAATTGGTACAACAAACAATACGAAGTTATTCAGAGTAGTGAAAAGGCAGGAGGATTGTGAAGACCTGCAACAGGACATAAACATACTCGAGAAATGGGCCGTGACATGGCAAATGAGGTTTAACGTGGATAAGTGTAAGGTGATGCATGTCGGTAACAAAAATCTTATATACTAATACAGGATGTCCGGTGCAGTACTTGGAGTGACTCCCCAGGAAAGAGACTTGGGAGTACTGGTCAACAAGTCAATAAAGCCATCTGCACAATGTGTGGCAGCGGAAAAAAAGGGTGAACAGAATGCTAGGAATGATTAAGAAGGGGATTACGAACAGATTGGAGAAGGTTATCATGCCACTGTACTGTGCCATGGTACGCCTCACCTGGAATACTGCATCCAACACTGGTTGCCGTACATGAGACAGGACACAGTACTACTCGAAAGGGTCCAGAAAAGAGCGACTAAAATGGTTAAGGGGCTGGAAGAGTTGCCGTACAGTGAGAGATTAGAGAAACTGGGCTTCTTCTCCCTTGAAAAGAGGAGACTGAGAGGGGACATGATCGAAACATTCAAGATAATGAAGGGAATAGACTTAGTAGATAAAGACAGGTTGTTCACCCTCTCCAAGGTAGAGAGAATGAGAGGGCACTCTCTGAAGTTAAAAGGGGATAGATTCTGTACAAACGTAAGGAAGTTCTTCTTCACCCAGAGAGTGGTGAAGAACTGAAATGCTCTTCCGGAATCTGGTATAGGGAAAAACACCCTCCAGGGATTCAAGACAAGGTTGGACGAGTTCCTTGCTGAACCAGAACGAACACAGGTAGAGCTAGTGTCAGTTAGAGCACTGGTCTTTGACCCAAAGGCTGCCGTGTGAGCGGACTGCTGGGCACGATGGACCACTGGTCCAACCCAGCAGTGGCAATTCTTATGTTCTTATGTTCTTTACTTCATCCTATGATCTCTCATTGCAGAGTTTTCTTTCAAATGAAAGAGACTCGACTTATGCACATTTAAATTACATAGGTATTTAAACGTCTTTATCATATTTCCCCTCTCCCACCTTTCCTCCAAAGTATACAAATTGAAATCTTTAAATCTCCTTATGATGAGGACCATGCACCATTTTAGTAGTCTTCCTTTAGACTGACTCCTTCCTTTTTTTTTATTTTTATTTTATATTTATCAAATTTTACATTTTATAAATCAAGTATCCACTTGTACAGAAAGTTGAAGAAAAGCAAGAAATAATACTCATAGGTAAAATACATAATAATCAACTAAATAATAATAAATGTTTAGCTTAAATTCAGCTCAAGTCCTCTATATTAGATCCAAGAAGGATGAGGCGGACATATTAACAGATATTAATAAATATCAATTCAAATATTAGGAAAACAAAGTCTCTTAGCTGAGGAAGGATATCATTTATTCAATTACACCTCGCTTGATTTCCCTTCATCCAGTCGAGTTCCTGCCAGAAAAGCTGTCAACTGGAATGGCTCAAAGAATACATATTTCTTCATGTGGTACTGTATTACACATTTACAAGGGTGTCGTAGGAAAAAAATCCCTCCAAGAGATATAACACCTGGCTTCATCAAAAGAAATTCTCGCCTTCTTCTCTGAGTTTCCCTTGCCAAATCTGGGAACATTAATATTTTATGTCCAAGAAATTCTTTCATTTTATTTCTAAAGTACAATCTAAGCAACCAGTTTTTATCTGGTGCAAGAGCCACCGTAAGAAGCAATGTTGCCGGAGATGCAAGCTCTCTGTCCGAAAGTTCCAAGATTGCTGAAACATCAAGTGGTTGACTATCCTCCTGTTGTTTAAGTGGTAATTTAGTAGTTTTCATTGGTAAGTAATATACTTGAGTAAATGGCGATAATGTATCCTCTGGAATACCCAAAATCTCTACCAAATAACGTTTAAACATATCTCTAGGTGTCACAGAGGCTATCTTAGGAAAATTAATCAAACGGAGATTATTATTACGAGAAAAGTTCTCCAAAGTTTCCAATTTTCTGCGCAAACTTGTGTTATCTTTTACCATTACTTCATTAAGCTGTTTTGATGCTTTTAACTCCTGTTGTATATTCACAATTGAGTTCTTAGATTCCTCAATTTCAACTTTTATATCATTTTCTTGAAGAGTAATTTTATTTTCCAGCTGCAAAAGCTGGGGTTTAACAGACTTGGCTAGGTCAGCAACTAAATCCCAGATTGAGTCCAGTGTTACTTCTCTGGGTTTTTCAATAACATATGAAGGATTGAAAATTTGAATAGTCTCACCGGTTATCAGCTGATTCTGGCAATCCTTCTGCTGGGCTGAAATGTTCCCTGATGTTTCCAAATCCTCGGTATTTCTTGGACTCACCTGAAAACTCAGGGAGTCCATTTCCACGCTCCCCTCTCTGTTCTTCATGGCCTCCGAGGGTAGGTGCTTGCCTCCTTCCGGGAGCTCCTCCACTCGTGGGGAGCTGGTAACCTGAGGAGGTGGGGGAGGTGCCCTAGCGTCGGGGCTGAGCGTAGTTTCTAGCCCCAAGGAAATCACCTCATTTCCGCCTCTCTGAGGCGTCTCCAGTGGGGGGGATTCCGACGCTGCCGGGATATCCTGCATCCGACGCAGGAGCTCTTCAATATTGCCGAAAGAGGGGACCGCTGAACGCCGCGAGGCTCCAGCGGCGCTGCGGCCTCTCCTCTTCGGCATCTCAAGTAAGTAAACACTCCAAAAGAAAAATTTCAAATCAGTCTTCTCCGGCGTGCTACTCAGCGTCCGGGACCGTCGGCCATCTTGCGACTCCTTCCTTTTTATATCTTTTTGATGCCCTTGTATAAGACTAGAATATTGTGCACAATTCTGGAGGCCGCATCTTCAAAAAGATATAAAAAGGATGGAGGACAAGGGATTAAAAGTATGTGAAAGTTGGTGGTGGGTGATGAGGAGGTACGAAAGGTTGGTAAAAGTTAGAGTTGGAATGGTTAGTGCAATGGAGTGATCTTGGGGAACTGGGCTCTTTGTGACCCTGGGCAAGTCACCTAACCCTGCATTGTCCCAGATATAAAAACTTAGATTGTGAGCCCACTAGGGACAAAGAAAGTACCTGCATATAATGTGTACAGCAGTGCATACATCTAATAGTGCTATAGACATGATTAGTAGTGGTAGAGGTCAGGGTACTGGATAGGTACAGCAAGAACAGGGAAGCAAAGCAGCAGCCAAAGTCACCAATACACAGGGGTCAAAGGAGATGCTTTCTGTTTCTGTTAGTTACTATAAGTAGGAGGCATACATTTGGATACATCCATTAACATCACACACTAGTGAGCTGTTTATGGAACAGGCCATGTGTTCCCACTTTCCAGTTATGCCCTTTCAAGCCCACTCTCTGCCTCAAGTGCATCTCCTTTTTTGACATCTAAATATGCATATACAGTCACAGGAAATACAGGAGACAATTTTCACAGTCCCAGGTTGAATATATCTACAATCACATCTCCTAGAACAGCATTCCTCTTCTATAATATACAGTTCAATATAGTTTAATTTTATTTAAAAAAATTTGTGTGCTCAGAAAATGGCTGTCTCCTCAGTAGCTTGTATCCATTTTCCCAACAAATGTGAAAGGCACCCTTTTTCAATCATTGCACTGTTTACACTCCAATTCACAAAAAAAAAACCACCCCAGTTCAAAAACCATCAATTCTGGCAAGAAAGATATACTTACCTTATATGAAATCAGTTCCACTTTCCATCAACTTGCTATCAACGGTCACCGAAAGGGGTGAATCATCAATATTCCTCAGTAATCATACACCATTTTTAATATCACATAAAAGTTCCCAAAATTGAAGTATATTGAACTGTATACTATACATGAAGAGGAATGATGTTCTAGGAGATGTGATTGTAGACCTAAATATGCATGCCATGGCACCTATATGCACCTATGAGGCACATTTATAGAATGCTGCCTAGCATAGTTCCTTCGTTTTGTGCATTTATGTGCTATTTGTGCATGCCCACATGGTGCCTGGGATTTATAGAACAGCCCTATTCATGATTTACACATGTAACTATCCCACTTTAACTGCTTACATTTTACATAAACTTGTATTCATAATTTTATGCTTCACATACTAAGTTGTACATACAAGTTACAGAATACTGTTAGTTACATATGTAACCTAATTCACTAATTGGCATTAACAATCAATACTTGGTCTTAATTAGTACTAATTGGCATGAATGAGGAGTTACATGTGTAACTAGCTATAGTTGGGATTCTGTATATTTACTCCTAGTGGAATTCTGCGCTACTGTGCAATGCAGAATTTGTGCAGAATTCCTCAAGGATGCAGAATTAACCGAGGTCTGCGCAGATTTTGGTGTGGGGTTGGTACTCCATCGCTGTGGTCCAAACCACTACCGGCAACATCTTCGGGCAGTCTGTTTGAACTCTGCAGGCTTCCTTCTACCATCGATGATGTCACTTCCTCTTTCTTTGGCGGGACTGCAGGAGAGGAAAGTCTGCAGAGCTGGCAGTAGGTTGCCATTAGCTAAAATTGCCATCACAGAGGTAGTGGGTAGGAATGTTACATTGGGGACAATGGGTAGAGAGTGAATGATGCTGGCTGGGAGGGGACAGGGGTGAGAGAGTGAGAAATGCTGACCTGGGGGGCGACAGGGTTGAGAGAGATAATAATAATAATAATAATAATAAGTTTATATACCGCAGGACCGTGAAGTTCTATGCGGTTTACAATGATTAGAAATGTTACAGATTGAGTGAATAAACAAAGTTACAGATTGAATGAATAAACAAAGTACAGATTTAGCGACAGGTGGTTCTTGCGCTTAGTTGTTAAGGACTAAGATTGAATAGTTTGGTTTCCTAAGTATTTCAGGAATAGATGTGTTTTCAGGCGTTTCCTAAATTCTCCATAGGTAGTAGGCACAAGCAATTGTTCAAGATCTTTACCCCATAATACTGCTTGATGTGCGAGAAGATGTTGATGATGACTTTTAAATTTACAACCTCTAACCGGTGGAGAAACGAAGTTCAGGTGTGAGTTTCGCTTGTGTCTGTTGGTTGAGAAAGAGAAAAGGTCTGTTATGTATTTAGGGGCTAAGCCATATAGTACCTTGAAGCAAAAACAACCAAACTTGAATTTCACACGTGCCTCCATCGGTAGCCAGTGTAAAAGTCGATAGGAAGGTGTCACATGATCAAACTTCTTCAGTCCACAAAGTAGGCTAACCGCTGTATTTTGAACTAGTTGCAATCGCCGCATGTACTTCTGGGGGAGTGCCAAGTAGGCGATATTACAATAATCGAGTTGACTCAGAATAAGGGATTGTACTAGAATTCAAAATGATGAGGCATCGAAGTAAGCTCTGATGGACCGAAGTTTCCAGAGGGTGTGAAAGATTTTTCTGATCAAGGAGTCTACCTGGTCTTTCATGGTCAAGTTTTGGTCCAGTGTTACACCCAATATCTTCATAGTGGGTTGAATTGGATAACTAATGTTGTTGATGCACATCGGTGCTTTAGTATCGAGTGGGTATGGCACTGCTATGAAAAATTTTGTTTTCTCTGAGTTTAGTTTTAGTCTGAATTCGGTCATCCATTGCTCCATCCAATTTAATACTTCTGTTGCTTTGGGGGTGACTTCTGAGACAGAGTTGGTAAATGGGATGATTATCGTGAAGTCGTCAGCGTAGCTAAATAGTTTTATCCCCAGCTGGGATAGTTGTGCACCCAATGAGGACATGTAAACATTGAAGAGCAAAGGGGATAGCGGTGATCCTTGTGGCATGCCAGATGGATTGCTCCATGTATCTGAGATGTTGGCTGGAGGTGGCACAGGGGCGAGAGAGATTCTGGCTGGGGGCAGGGGTGAGAGATATGCAGGCTCTTGGTTTTCGCTAGTATAATTTAATTAAAATACTGAATTGTACTGAAATTCTGGATGATAATTAGCAAAAAATTGTTTAAATTTTGTCAAACTTACAGAATTTGTAAATTTTGTGGCCAGAATTTGGATTTTCTTTTGCATGCAATTTTTGAAATTTTTTATGCAGAATTTTACTAGGAGTATATATTGCATGTACAAAATCCATAGTGTGCAATTTTAAGGGGGCAATGGGCATGGGTGGGTCAGGAGCATGGCAAACACTTAGGGCTCCTTTTATCAAGCCGCGCTAGTGGTTTAACGTGCGCTAAACCGCCGGCTGCGCTAGCCGCTACCGCCTCCCTTGAGCAGGCAGTAGTTTTTAGGCCAGTGCGGGGGTTAACGCCTGATGAAACATCGCGCGCGTTAACCTCGCTAGCACGGCTTGATAAAAGGAGCCCTTAAACATACATCTTATAGAATACTGGCATATATCTGCCTTCATTTTTCTCTGTTTTCCATCAACAAGTGAGACATTCCTGTTAGGGGCAAAACCAGCATAGCATGGCAGGAGCCTGGGTAGGAGAACCTAGCACATGAGTCAGGGAAGTTAAGGTTTAACTTTCTTTCTTGAAGAAAACAGTACAATAGGGATCTCTATTCTACAGCAGGTAAGGCAGCCTCTCAATAAGGTACAAGGATGGGCTATTTATGGAGAGGCAAGCTAGAAGCAGCCACAGAATCTCAAAGTGCAATGCAGGGTGTACTGTAGAGTGAGTTGGAAATTTATGGAAATATGCTGTATATGTCTTTTTTTCCCTTGATTTCTAATGTGAATTTTGAGAGCATTATTATTAAAAATAAATCTGGTTGGTTTTTTTTTTTCTCAAAGTTCTGTTTCCCAGAACTTCTTTTGTGGCTATTGGATTTATAAATGAAATCATCTGTATTGGTAAACATCTTCCATAAAAAGCTGGAAAAAGCTTGTGTGCTGATTTCAGTTCAGAGCTTCCTTTAAATATCCATTGAGATATTTGTCAGCTCATAATTATGTCTCATTCTTGGAAGCTTGAATCAGTCTGTGGGGAAATTGTACATGATAACCTCAAGCACCTTTGATGAAAGACTTACACAGAATGGCATGACTCAAACAAGAAAGCCTGACATGTAAACGAGACAATTGGTTATATAATTCCATGAGGGTTTGTGCCATACATCAGCATAATATGCTCTACATGACTGTTATCTGTTCATCTAGCCTTTCTTTCTGTATCTTTCCTTTGTTGTTGTTTCTTTTCTGGATATGGTTTAATTTAGTATGAATCATCTAAAGGAAAGGCACATGTTCTGCATATACAGAGTGACGACCTCTTATGAAATAATTGCTAAATGCCCTCTATTTATTTCTTTTTTTTTACTTTCCTTTCCATGCTCTCGCTCTGCTATCTGTGTCATTATTCCCAGCTCTTTCTTTAACTCTTTTCCTTAACTTTTATCAACTGTAGACTGATTACATGTGGAGGGGCATAATCAAAAGGGACGTCTAAGTCCATTTGCGTCTAAGTTGCAAGTTGTCCAAAGTAAAAAAACAGCCTAGGACACATTTTCGAAAAATACATCCAAAATTTTTTTGTTTTGAAAATCGTCTAATTATACATCATGCCCATCTGATCATCCAAGCCGCTAAATCGTCCATCTTTATACCACATTTCCGTCCAACTTTTTGTCCAAGTCAAAAATGCCTAGAACAAGCCCTGTTGGATGTGGGAGGGGTCTGCAAAGTGATGGACTGAACACCCAGACATGGCACCTAAATATTGGGGTACCTTACAGGACACTGCTGTGAACTTCACAAAAAGGGTGCCATGTCTTCTCCTTACTACAGCTCCCTTATAGGTCATGGTGAGCTCCCCAAACCACCTCCAGAATCCCCTAGACCCACTTATCTACCACCCCAATAGCCCTCATGGCTGCAGGAGCCACTTACATGCCAGTAAAAAGGGTTTTGGGGGTGTATAGGGGAGTGCACATGCTTAAGTATCAATGCAGTGATTACAGGGGCTTATGGGCATGGGTCCTCCTCTGCATGAGTCCCTAACCCATCCCCAAGATGGATTAAGCCGTCTCTGTGCTGGACAACCAGGCTTTCCTATGCCAGGCGGCCAGGTGATGATGGTCTGGAGTGGGGAGTTCGGGAGTGGGGGGGGTTCGGGGATAACTGGGGTAGTGTGTGGGGGTCTATTTTATGTGTTTTAAGTGCTTATCTGGTGACTTTAGGTGGGTTTTTGTGACTTAGACCATGTGTTACATGGTCTAAGTCACAACATCCAAGTTCTGTCTATCATGGGCTGTATAACTTTCGACTAAGTCTAAGCCGGCCCACGTCCCGCCCAACTCCCGCCCTCGTCATTCCTCCTGAAACGCCCTGTTTAGCTTTGCTCATTCAGCAGCACTATATAAGCCTAGGTCATTTAGAAATATGTCCAAAACCCATTTTTATTATCGGCACTTGGACGTATTTGGGAAATGTTCATCCAAGTGCCGACTTAGGACGTTTGTTGGACGTTTTTCTCTTTCGATTATGAGCCCCATACTGTATAGCTGTGCTAAAAAGTGATCTATTCTATTTGTAGTGCATGAGTTTCCTGTACACTAAGGCCACTTACAGTATATAGTAACATAGTAATTGACAGCAGATGACCTGAACGGTCCATCCAGTCTGCCCAATAGTCATACTCAGTATACAGTAAATTCAAAGCTAAATTGTCTTTACTTTAATATTTGTGGGCAATAGACCATATAAGTCCACCCGGTACTGTCTTTAGGTTCCCACTGCTGGATGTTTCATGTTTATTAAAATTTGATGCAAACGCTTATAATATTAATTTCAAAGAGAATTCCATAAATTAAAAATCAGGTGTAACAAAGAACACAGAAATATACGTACAAAGACAAATTCTGAGGACAGACATACAGAGACAGAAGGAAAAAGGGTAGAACTACAATATTTTAGAAAAGGCAACATTGAAGGGTAACATAGTAGGTCGGGGAAGAAAAAAAAGAGTAGAAGCCCACTCCAGCCTATCCGAACCATCCTGTCACTGGAGCTTCTATCAAAGCCCTCCCCAACTCAACCTAAACCAAACCACCATATATGGGACACAGACCATGCAGGATTGCTCAGGATTGCCTTAGTTTGTTTTATACCTTTCATTTTCTAATTAGAGATCCTCTGTGTCATCTTACGCTTTTTTGAATTCCGCCACCACCTCCCTTGGGAGGGCATTCCTGGCATCTTCTACCCTCTCCATGAAAAAAGATTTCCTAACATTACTCCTAAATCTGCTACTTCGTAACCTCAATTCATGCCCTATGCATATTAGCTGTTAACATTTTTGATTTATGTTCATTAAGTCAAATCTTAATTTCCCAACATATACCAAATTGCAGAAGCATATTATCATATACTAGTCTTTAAGCCCGTTACATTAACGGGTGCTAGAATATATGTTTGTCTGTCTTTCTTTATTTCTGTCTCTCTCTGCCGCTGTCTTTCTTTCTTTCTGTCTCTCTCTCTCTCTCCCTGCCCCTGTCTCTTTTTTCTTTCCTTTCTGTCTCCCTCCCTCCCTCCCACTATCTGTCTTTCTTTCTCTCCCCACTTCTTTCCAACGTCTGCTCCCCCTGTCCCTCAGACTTCCATTCAGCGGCTGTCCCTCCTCTCCCCCACACTTCCATTCAGTGTCTGTCTCCCTCTCTCACCCCTTTTATCTACTGTTCACCTTCTTGATTTTCCCCTTCCATTCACTGCCCTCTCTTCTCTTTCCATCCAGTGTCTGCCTTCTGTCTCTCTCTGTTCTATATGGCATCTCCTCCTTCCTTTCCCCCTTCCTTTTCACTTGGTGTGGCATACCTTCCTCCTTCCCTGCATGCCCTGCCATGTCTTCTTCCCTCTAAGCCATTCTCTCCCCCTCTGCTCCCTTTCCTCCTTGAACTTCATCGGGCAGCAGCAGCATTCATAATTCATTGCTGTTGCCAGGCTTCAGGTCTTCCTCTCTGGCCGATCCTGTCTTCATGAAAACAGGAAGTAGGCAGGAACCGCCAGAGACTAAGGCCTGAAGTCGGCAACAGCAGTGAATTTTAAATGCTGCTGCTTGCCGAAGAAGCCAGGCCTTAACAACAAAGCTCCCTCCAGTGTTGGCAGCCACGAGAGCGAGGTAGGGATACCGCTGGACTACCAGGTTTAAAAAAATTTAAAAAAACTTAACAACGATGGCGGTGTTGCTGGGGGGGGGGGAGGCGGTTTGAAAAGCCATCGGCCGTGAAGTATGCCACCTGCATACTTCACGGCCGACGGCTTTTCAGGACTTTAAAAACTTAGCAACGATGGCGGCAGTGCTGGGGAGGGTTTGAAAAGGTGCCGCGGTTCCTCTGTCGATCCCCGCCTGACATTCACAACAGCAGTTTAAGTCCGAGGTAGGGTGAGAGGAGCCGACATGGAGAGCAGGAAGTCCAGCGCTAGCGGCGAGTGGTAGGTGCTGGAAACTTAAGTAAGGCTGGGGACTCGCGCATGCGCACTCCTGCAAAGCCACGGACCTACATCTCACAGAACAGGGATTACAGAAGCACGCAGTTGAGTGCGCATGCGCGGCTAGCGTTTTATTATTTTAGATACTGTATTACAAAAGTTGAAGAACATGATGTAGATTCATAAGAATGAATCTGATGCTTAGTCCATGGATCCGTCCAATTAGGTCCTCTGAGACTGGTATTGCCACAGGTTCAATACTCAGCTGTATCTCCATAGATCTCCCAATCCAATCTTTTATATGGAAACACTTTTCCTAAAGTCTTTTCCCACTTAAATGCAAAAACTGGGTAGTTGCTAAAAATTTCATGAAGTTGTAAAATATTCCAATGCTTCTGAATTAGAGAAATTACATATTATATGGTAAGATGTACTTCTGGCACTCTTTATATGAAGTTTATAACAGTGCCCTCTAATGTTTACATGGCCAGTCCATCACAATGATGTCATAGCATGTGATGTCATTTGGATCTACCATTGACAGGCCAGCATAAAGGAGTGCTGCAGCTGTGGTTCTCAACTACAAGTCCATGGCTGCAAGTTCATGCCTAAAGCAGTATGCAAGACTCCTTTGGAGCAATGGAGGAGAGAGAAATACTGAACTTTATGAATCACTTTGATATAACGTTTATTTCTCGTATACTACATTATGGGTAAACACATAGAGTGATCTAAGCCATCTGCTCTCAGTACTCGTCGAAGTGAAGGCTCTTTGGATAGATTTGTGGTTTTTGATTCAGCAGTAGTAGGTGGATCATAGGATTCTGGAACGTCTCTCAGTTCAGGTGTTCAAGCCACCCCACACCACTATTGTTTACCCATATGTCTTTAGGCAGAGTTTCTCCTCAAGGTTATTGTCTCCTGGAGTAGTATCTCCACATGATCAGGCAAAAACATCCTCTCGTTTGGAAGGACTGTCCTAATAACTACTATAGTAACTCCACGGTCCTGCGGTATATAAACTGTTATTATTATTATTATAGTAGCTTGCCTCGCCTTCTTTGGTCTATTTAAGGAACCTATTCAGCAGATTTCTCCTTTGGATGGGTGGAAGGTTATGTCTCAACGAGAAGGGTGGCTAAGGCTCAAACTTCCTCAGTTGTGTGAGTTCCCTAAACAGACTGTTGAGAAGCTTGTAGAAGTGATAAAGGATTATCGTCTTTGGTTTCTCAAATTTCTTGTTGGGAATCACAAATCGATACATTACAAGATATTAGTATGCCAGCAATTAAGGGCAGCCTGTTGATTCATAGACAATTTGAATCTTTTAAAAATATGCTAAGTCATTGTGTTTATTGAATTTTCCCATAGATACTGTTTTGTAGATATCTTATAGAATATTTTAGTTATGTGGTATCTGCAGCATTTAGGCACTAGCAGTTAACACCAGCTCTATGCCTGGCATAAATATTAAGCGCATATTTCCCTAGTTATACTCCTATTCTATAAAGGAAAGTAGGTGCCTATCTTCCTTTAAAGACTAGTCTCTACTGAGTGTTCTCTGGGTAAGTAATTTTAAGCACCCTCTTACTGAATTGTTCACATAGTGCTGCTGAATATAGAAATAATTTGAAATGCCTAGATTAGACATCAGTTATTCTAAAGATATTATACTGAAAATTTACCTGTAAATAGATTCTTAGAACAAAAACAATAACAACAAAAAAGCCTGACTTAGTTATATGGGCACAGTTTGGCAAACCCATAAAAGCCTCAGTTGAATTAAGACTGCTGCCAAAGTTTTGCTGCTTAGAGCTTTCAACCAACTAAACTGTGATTGCTTCCTTTGAGAACATGTTGCCTGGGGAAAGCTAAGGCAATTAAAAAAAGACTATGGAAGTAATAACGCACAGAGAACATCATTAGAAGTGAGGCAGTCTTTTAAAAAGCAAGAACAATAATAGAAAAATGTTCTCCTCCAACAATATTTTATCTAAACAGCCTTTACATGAAGAAATGTGTGAGCAAAAATTATTTTAAGGGGAAGAAAACAAAATGTAGTAAAGCATTCATAAACATATTAATATGCTATGATGGATCTTGCCACAGGTAGATCAAAAATGGCAATTTATTTTTTAATCACATTTTCAGCAATGTTTTAATAAAAGCTTAGTCTATTCTCTCCTTCCAGGGTCTGTAAATAGCAAATTGATTTCCATTTTGAAAGGTACTCTTTCAGCCTCTTTTTACACACATCAGAGAATGGATTTTTGCAAGAACAGATAATTATAAGTTCAATTTAAAAACAAAGTACATATTCCTGGTATATTATAAAAACTCATATATGCGTAAAGTACCTGGGCGAGCTTATGAGGGGATGCTGAAAAATTCTCAGCCCAACCAAGAAAAGAATGACGTGGATATGGTTCAATCAATGATCAGAAACAATGTCAAAACACAGAATTTTGTTTCTGCAATTTGGCACTTAAAATAAGATAACACTCCTTTCCAGTTACAGTGGCAAAATAACGCTCAGAATTTAGGAAGTTGGTTGGTTGGACTGAGATCTTTTCAGCACCCCCATTTGTACACTACTAATTTCCAAGATGACAATGCATGCCTTTTTACTTTGACATCTACCTTTTATAATGTGCACATAGTTGCCCTAGGAAAGTTTACTTGCATACTTTGAAAATGTTATATGTGCAAAAGTTTATATTCGTCTAAAATAAACGTGCACATAAAGAAGATAAATAAAGTTGGGCACCTTTTACGAAGGCGCGTTAGGGGCTTAGAGCGCGTAATAGTGTGCGCTAAACCGCCGGCCGTGCTAGCCGCTACCGCCTCCTCTTGAGCAGGCGGTAGTTTTCCGGCTAGTGCGGGGGGTTAGCGCTTGATGAAAAGTCACGCACGTTAAACCCGCTAACGCGCCTTCGTAAAAGGAGCCCTAAGATGTAGGAGATCCAATGTGGTGCAGGGAGTTCCTATTCTATCACAGGATCTAGGCACCCAGGTTCCATTGTAGAATAGCGTAAACCTACATTAGTGTGTCTAAATGTAGGCATATCCATTTATGTCACCAATAGAAAGTGGAACAAGGAAAACAGACCCAATATGGACCGTGTTTTGGCTTCATAGCCTCTATCAGACGTCTTCAGGTTGTCCATTCAACAATTAGATAATAAAAATAAGCTAATGTAGAAATCTAATTTAACGAAAGCTCAGATCCCAAAACATCAGACATGAGCATTCGTTAAATTAGATTTCTACATTAGCTTATTTTTATTGTCTTAATCGTTGCGTGGACAATCTGATGACTCCTGATGTAGGCTTTGTAGCCGAAACACGGTCCGTGTCGGGTCCATTTTTCTTGTTCCACTTCCTATTGGTGGCATTAAAGCTTCAGTTTGAAGGTCTGGCCTTCTCTTCTCCTTTGTTTAGCCATCTACCCTCCCCCACACATCAATTGTAGCACGGTTTTTAACACCAGCCGCAGCAGTAACAGCTCCGATGATCATAGAAGTCCTATGAGTGTGGAGCTATTACCGCCACAGCTGGCACTAAAAACTGCACTATGGTTTTGTAAAAGGGGGGGGGGGGTTAGTTTTGCCATCTTCTTTTTGCTTTTTTTGGCATATCCATTTATGCCAGTCCTATGGCAGGTGTATATGGGCTCATGGCCATAAACAAAAATTAGCATGTGAATACCTACCTTTAACTGTTTTGTAGAAGGCAAGGGCTCATGCGCTACTCTTGCACTAATCAGTTAGCGCACAATAATACAGATGTGCTGATTAACAGAGAGACACCAACCCTATGGCCGACATACCCCTCCACAGAAAAAATATAAACATTTTCAGCAGGCAGATTAGAATCTTAAAACAGGTCTCCTGAGCACATCCCATTGTAAACCCTTTAAAGCTGAGGTAAGCGTGCACTAGCGCTTACTGCTGCTTGGTAAAAAGACCTCATAATTCTCAAACCCTTTCAAAATGTCATGTAGTTACTTGATAAAACTAACAAGATTTTTGTTAGTTGGGTTATGTTATTTCTTTTTTCTGTTTTTGATGATATGTCATGACCGTTGGTATATACAATCTGATGAGACTTATTATGTATATATTGTCATTATTTGATATATTATATGACAAAATTTTAATAAAAATGATTGAACTTAAAAAAAAAAAAAAAGATTTTTCCACATACAACTTTAAAATAATCATTTCAGGGCTTCCAGTGGACGCTCATACAGGACGGACGTGCATGATGAAGCTCTGCAATTCCCACTGCCTACCTTGCCTGATTAAGCCTCTCTTCAGGCTGACAATCGGCATCTGGGCCTGGACTGAGTGGCTGATGCTGTCCTTGTATACTTCCACATGCAGAAGCAGTTGAAAGTGAAGTCAGCTGCTACCATTAAAGATATATATGCCGCAAAAATGTTGAAGGCCCACAAAACCATTGTGCCAGCAGCAGGAAATTCATCTGAAAACCCAACAGGGTCTTCATCTGGCAAGGCCTTTCAGTGTCCTCGCTATAGCCCTCGGAGGACGGCTGTCAAGTAATTGTCCAGGAAATATGGAACTTTAAGACAGAGATTGCTGAGCTGGTAGTAATTAAGCTGGAAGAGCATTTTGATAGATGGAGAGGATAAGGAAGGGGGAGTCTGATGTCCGGAGTCAGTACTTAATACTCATGTTTTGCTAGGGGTGCTTCACAATCAATGGGAAAAGCAAATGGGAATTGCAAGTTTGCTGCACCCATATAGTTTATTATACAATTACTCTCCTTTCTCCTCAGCTTATTTTGGTCTCCTGTAGAGAATTCTAGAACAACTGGGGCTCCAATATTGCAAAGAATTGTGTCACAGGACCTACTATTGTCCCATTAACATGCAGGAACTTACAGAATAGAAAGTTCCCTTTTACCAGTACTTTCAAATTCAAGATATACTGCGGAGAATGAATGTCTAGAGGGATTTTTCTCAAACACTGTCAATAGAGAACATTCTGTTTAAGTCACCTGTATATACAAAATTATTATCCAGGCTGTATAATGTTCTTATGGAATTGGTGCCTCATCAGGAAAAACCCCATAGGGCAGCATGGCAGTGATGGTTGAGAGTCACTTTTGAGCCCAGTGACTGGGCTGCTGCAACCAATTACCAACAAGTATAATATTAGT
The DNA here is from genome assembly GCF_902459505.1 of Geotrypetes seraphini. Taxonomy (NCBI): domain Eukaryota; kingdom Metazoa; phylum Chordata; class Amphibia; order Gymnophiona; family Dermophiidae; genus Geotrypetes; species Geotrypetes seraphini. The sequence goes on along the minus strand of NC_047085.1, from coordinate 433,580,185 downwards.
GCTGAGACTATATTGGCACCTGGCTAGAATCTGTAGATCGTTGGCTCACCCTGACGGGACATATATTTTTTGGCTTAAATGCAAGAACCTGGGGAGTTTTGAACATCTGTGGTGGAAATGTCCTTTCAGCAAAGTTTTGGGGACTGAAGTCTGGAAGCAGACTAAGAGGTGGAGTGGAATCAGTTGGGAGTTCATACCAGAAGTGTGCTTGTTGAGCCTTCTACCTGTTTCTCCTCCATATCAGCTTCAAGACCAATTGGCTCTGTCATTGCTGATGGCTGCTAAGGTGACCTTTGTAGGTCATGGAATGATCCTATGTGCCCAGCTTTTCCACTGGCATCGGATTTGTACAGAAAAAAATTAAAGCACTGCTAAATGGCTGGAAGTCCCAGTTTGAGGCAAAGTGGGATGGTATGCCTTACTGAGTCTCTGGCCATTAGTGAGGCATTTTTATTGTTGTCAAGTTGGTGGCTTGGGGTTGGGGTAATAGCATAGATGCATATTGAGGGCAATGTGTAGTTATGTGACAATCTTTTTCATTTAGCCGTATTTGTTCTATAGGTACATACCGTGTATACTTTTTCTATTAAAGTTTTTGGTTCAAATCCTTTCATGACAGGTAACTTTTTTAATTTTTTTACTTTTCTATCTATATGTCTCTAAATAGGTTTGATGGCATTTTTTTTGGGGGGGAGGCAGGGAGGCAAGGGGATGTTTGTGGGGAGTAAGAAAAAAATACTGGGTAACAGATAGATTGTTATTATCATTTTTGCTCCTTGTATCAATCTGTTTCCTTTTTGCTACAATAAAAAATAATAATTAAAAAATAATAATTTCAGAACCTTCATTGGGGTTAAAATATGGACCAGGCGATTAAACGGATCCAAGATGGACGCCACTACCTGCTAGCTGGGAGGACGCCTCCGATTGTGGCTCTATTTTCTTGCAAGCAGTGAGAAGTACTTCCCACCTATTCCGAAGAGAAGGGGGAAGAGTGTTGGCGGAGCCTCCTGACGCTCAGAACCGCCATCGATTACAATAGATGACTTTCTCAGATGCCTCCAACAAGGGCAATTATCGCCAGGGAATCGCCTGTTGGAGCCCGTCGATAGAGAGTAATGCCGCCGCCGCGGCTATCCCAGGGCTCGATGTTACTCTGAGCCCCGACATCAGGACTCCGCCTCTGCAGCCGACTCCACAAAGAGCAAGCTCCTCGAGAGATGAGATTACCCCGGAAGAGGAAGTTTTCTTATTCTCGGAGGCCAGTACTTCAGAGGGCTTGCCAGTAGGAACAACTCGGAGAGGTTTTTTCCCTCTAGATGGAATTGCGGCTGGAACACCTCAGACTAAAGAGGCACAAGCACCTCAGGAGGTAAAACAACTTCAAGAACAATATCTTTCTACACCTGCAACAGTGTTTTCTGTACTTAAACCCCCAGAGGTTACCCTAGATGCTCTCTGGGACTTGGTGGTGAATTTAGATAACTCTCTTAGTCCACATATAGAGCATTTGGACAAAGAATTAAAAACTCATAAAAAGGAACTTAATCTTTTAAAACAAGGCTTATCTTTGGTGACATTAGATGGTCAAAAAAGGGAAAAAGAGATAATAACAATAATAACAATTAAACAAAATCAAGACTTAACGGTGAAAGATAATATTATCCTGAGGAGGAAGCTCGAGACACTTGAGAACAGTAATCGCGTAAATAATTTGCAACTGATAAATTTTCCTTAGGTCCCCTCGATTACTCCTCGTGATATGATCAGACGTTACTTTATCGAGGTATTGGGAATCCAGAAAATTAATTACCTCCCCTAACAAGGGCTTATTATTTATCTTTAAAGTCTCAAGAAACTCAAAATCAGCATCATGACCATCAGGAAGGTCCCTTGGAGGATCTTGGAGGAATCCGTCACTGAAACAGCTGTCTCAGCTACTTTATTGATGACTGTTGCATTATTCCTAGACAAAGATTGGATCCTTAAATTGTTCTTCAAAAATAGATCAAAGGACTTCCTGGGGTTCAAAATACAGATTTTTCCTGACGTTTTGAGAGAAACGCAGAAGAGAAGATGAGAGTTTCTAGTTTTGAAACCAGGGGTAACCCAATTAGGGGGTGTTTTCTTTTTATGTTATCCCTGCAAGTGTATTATTAGATACCGCTCTTTAAAATATGTTTTTGTAGACCCTTCCCATTTAGTTAGTTTTCTCTCTCTAAAACGCTTGGAGAATAAAGGTGTAACAGCTCCTGTATAATTAAATATGCCTTTTGTTTCAGCAGCAGATATGCATATCTTTATTATATTATTATGACTTAGTAATTACTCTTTTCTTACTTCTTGGATCACTTATGAGGACTTGAGTGTATTAAGAAATGTTTTTCTTATTTTGATGATTTTTGTTTAAAATCTTATGTCTTAGATTACACTTTCTGTACAAGATATTTAAGCTTGGAAAATTTTTGAAAATCTAATAAAGAAATAATAAATAAAATATGGACCAGGCATATAAGATACTTTTTCTTTGAATTAAAGGCTCCTTTTACAAAGGCGCGCTAGTGGTTTAACGCACGTAATAGTGCGCGCTAAACCACTGGACGCGCTAACCGCTACTGCCTCCTCTTGAGCAGGCGGTAGTTTTTGGCCAGCGCAAGAGTTAGCGTGTGATGAAAAGTCACTCGCGTTAACCCTGCTAGCGAGGCTTTGTAAAAAGAGCCCTAAGTGACAATAATGCCTAATTTAACAATGTATAAAGCATGATTTAACTAATTTAATATCTGTGTTCAGTTATAGAAGAAAGAGGTAGATAGAGGGTGATTAAAAATACAAAGAGGATTATCAATATGTGATAATGTTCTAATTTGTATTAATACTTGCTATTGTACACTGTCATTAACTAGACTCCATGGAGATTAATGCATTAGCTCAATTTGATAAATAGTTCCCATAGTGCAGATGGCCAAAAAAAAGGGATGAAAAACTCATGGACCTTCAAGACTACAAACTTTTTAACTTTTTAAGATAATCCTAATGAATATGGATGAGATACATTTGTATACTGCCTTGGGTGAATTTCTAAACAAGCAGAAAACAAATCCTAATCCTAATACATAAATACAAACATGTTTGAAAATCTATTTATGCATATTCATTAAAGATATATTGAAAACATGACCAATTAGCAGCTGTTAGACACTGAAGGTTTCCATTCCCTGTCTTATAGGTAATCTGTAAGTTTTTATAGGACAGAGCCCAAAGTCCTTGAGCAACTATGGAGTACATTCTACAAGAGGTCCTGTGTTAAATATCATTAATATTGGGGTCGTAGATTTATTATACTTTCTATGATACAACCAAAGAGGGGCATATTCAAAAAATATGTCTAAGTCCACTTTGGGCCTAAGTCACTAGTCACCCAAAGTTGGGCATGTCCAAAGTCCATTCTCGAAAAATACATCCACAATATTTTTTTTTTTTCAATAATCATCTACTTGTACATCCAGCCATTTGATTGTCCAGATCGCTAAGTCCTATCTGTATACCCCATTCTTGTCCAAAAATTTGTCCAAGTCAAAAACACCTAGAACAAGACCTTTGGAGCATGGGAGGGGCCAGCAAAGTGATGGATTGGCCATCCAGACATTGCAACAGAGCAGTGGGGCACCTGCCCTGGCACTGCTGTGAACTTCACAAAAAGGGTGCCCCATAAACATCTCACCACAACTCCCTTGCAGGTCATGGTGAGCCCCCCCCCCAAATACCCCCTAAAATCTACTATACCCACCTGTCTACAACACCAATAGCCCTTATGGCTGCAGGTGCCACCTATATGGCCGTACAATAGGGTTTGGGGGAGTTGGTTGGTGAACTCACATTTTCCATCATGAATGCAGTGGTTAGAGTGGCTTATGGGCCTGGGTCCTCCTCTCAATGGTTCACTAGCCCACCACCCCAGACTACTTAAGCCAACTATGTGCAGTTCTACTAGGCTTTCCTATGCTAGGTGCTGATGTTCTGGAGGCAGGTATGTACGTTTTTATTCCAATTTTTATGGTGGTTGGGGGGGTGGACAGTGATCACTGGGGAAGTGTGTAGGGGTCTGTATTTTGTGTCTACAGTGATTATCTGATCACTTTGGATATCTTCTGGCCACTTAGACCTGTTTTTAGATCACCTAAGTTACTACTATAAGTTCCACCTAGGCAGTCACCTTAAACTTTTGATTATACTTGCAGTATGACTAAGTCTAGGTCAGACAAAAAGCAAACACTGCATAAACACACACAGTATATATACTATCATATTTTCCCTCTTTTTTTTTAAGGTATTTGACCCATCTATAATATATTTGGGCCCGATATTCAAAAAAAGTTGACCTCCTAAATTTATGTTTCTATGTTAGCCTTCTAAATTAGTCATATTTTCAGCCAAACTTCTGAACTTAAGGTCCATATTCTCTAAACCAGTGGTTCCCAAACCTGTCCTGGAGGACCACCAGGCCATTTGGGTTTTCAGGCTAGCCCTAATGAATATGCATGAGAGAGATTTGCATATAATGGAAGTGACAGCCATGCAAATTTCCTCCATGCATATTCATTAGAGCTAGCCTGAAAACCCGAATGGCCTGGTGGTCCTCCACTGCTCTAAACGACACCGTTGTCAATCACACGATGGTGCCATTTAGAGAATGGCGCCTCTGGCAAAGGTAAGTGAGAAAATGTAGGCCAGGGTTTACAAGGCCTACATTTCCGGTGTCTATCTTTGACATGAATCATGCTAATGTAGTTACTTTATGGTGCATAATGCCACTTCTGGTGTTATGCAACATAAAGCACTTTTGGAGGTGTGTCTCTGGCACTGTGATTTTAGGCACCGGTAGGCACCTTGAATTTTCTTTTAAGTCTGGTTTTAAATAGCATTTTGGACAAAGGCATCGGTAGGTCATCTATTGGTACCTAAATTAAGGTGCCTTTTATAGAATATAGGCCTACAAAAAGGCCGCCTGTCATGTGTCAATTATGGACAGACGCTGCTTCTAGAATCATGGTGAGCAGGGACCTTAGACATTGGAAATGTAGGCCAGAGTTGAACAGGCCTACATTTCCGATGCCTGGGGTCTTGTCAGAATCGCAGACACCCCTAAGCACGCCCACTTCCATGCTTTGGCGTCACTATTTAATTTAATTAATTTATTTAAAAAAATATATTTATTATACACCTAAAACCTAAGCGGCTTGCAATAAAACATTCATAATCAGTTGAACAAATGCCAGGAACCTAGGCGCAGGTTCCGGAGATTGTGTAGCGGCGGCTATTTATTTCTTTAACAAGGGTTTAATTGGGTTTTAATGGCGCAACTAATGATTGTAGCACTTAAGATTCAATTAAACCACTTATGTTAGGTGCCAGTGGGTGCAATCTAGGCACCTGCTGGTGCCGAACTTAAGGCGATTTGTTTGTGCTTCAGCACCTAAGTGAAAAATGGCTATTTGGGGGGCATTCTGGGGGCAGAATTATTATTTGGCAAGTGCTAATATTCAGCATTTAACTAACAAAGTTAACCACATAAATAAGCCCGCATAAAAGTCAGCCCTATCTTTATGCAGTAACTCATAGCTGCTTAAGTGCTGAATATCAGCTTAACATGCTATATGTTAGTTGGCTTTGCAAAAAGCAGATATTCAGTACCATAGCCCAGACATGGTCTATCTTTCAATATCCGGGAATAATGCCAGCGGCGGTCAGCAAAACACTCACTGCCATTGGCAGAGTAAATATTATGCACTCAGCCCTAGTAAATTTTCAAAGAGGTCAGTTTATGTCATAACTCTAGAACAGTGGTTCCCAAACCTGTCCTGGGGTACCCTAGCCAGTCAGGTTTTCAAGATATCCCTAATGCATGAGAGAGACTTGCATACCTGTCACTTCCATTATATGCAAATCTCTCTCATGCATATTCATTAGGGATATCTTGAAAACCTGACAGGCTGGGGGTCCCCCAGGACAGATTTGGGAACCACTACTCTAGAAGTTAAAAGCATACAGTAAATGCTTTGAGTAACGGGCCCTATATCTTTACGAATTACAAAATAATAGGTGTAAACTCTTAAAAGAGTTTTAAAGATTGAGCCATTCTCCTTCCTACCAACTTCCATACTGATATAAAAAATGTTAGGTCTTTCTCCATTATATGGTATTTGAAGAATCACCTACCTCCGGCCGCACATTCTGGGATAAAAGAGATGTCATCCAATGCAATGCCCAAGAGGCCTTTACTACCCACTTCTGCTTCGAATGCCACTCTGAAAAGACCATTGCTGGAAAGGACCACATTTGCATATGTCCAATTCTTTTCTTTGTGTCCAGTTGAGGACCACATTAGAATGCTGAATCCATGTTCTTCCACAGTATACAGCTATTGACAGGAAGAGAAAAGCATTTCTACTAGTTTCTAGATTAAAAAACGGACTTCTGAGGAAGGTATTGTATTCAAAAGCTAATCATAGTAACATAGTAAATGACAGAAGATAAAGACCTGAACGGTCCATTCTGTCTGCCCACAAGCTATACCCATTAAAAAATACATGATTAGATTAACTTGTCTTTTCTTTGATATTTCTGGACAGTAGACTGTAAAGTCTGGTATTGTCCTAGGTTCCAAATGCTGAAGTTGCCGTCCAAGCTCACTCCAGCCTATAGGCAGCGGAACACTTTTTTATTTGGGGGGGGCCTGCAAGCTCCGCCCCAGACCCCGCCTAATGTCCACCACAGACCCTGCCCCCATAATACTAATTATAATACCATTTTTTTACATTAATTAATCATACATACGCAAAATATAATTTTATTAACAATATGTAATGGTTAACTACAAAATTAAACTACGCAAAGCACACTGTATGTTTCTCAACATTCATTCCTACCAGAACACCTGGCCCTGGTCATACATGAAGAACACAGATAACCCCTATACAAATACAGGACCACAAACTAAAAGTATTAATATATATATAAATAAAACTATATAAATAAAAGTACTAATATATATATACAAAATAAAATATATACAAAATAAAAGTACTAATATATATATATATATAATAAAACACACTTGATGTTGAAAAAAGGCGTCTTTTTTCAACAAAGTGTGTAGACCAAAGGACTCAGGCACTGAACACTGTAAATAAAATCAATATAAAAAGCTCATCCTTCTGGCTTCCTGATGTAGCGTAGCGAAACACAGACTATGTTGGAGCTGTGAACTGACCTTTTCAGATAAGTGGTCTACTGTTAAACAACTTTTGTAGAGCCATAACATTTGCCACTCCAGTAGAAGCAAGTATTCTTGCTCCATGCAATGTGTTATGATTAAAATTCAAGCAGCTTTCCAGCGACATTGTACCGCTGCTGTGGCGCCTTGCTGAATAGCTTATGAGCACATATAAATATTTAAAAGCCTTTAAATGTTATATGAAGATACTATTTGAGAAACTTGCCCAGCATCGATAAGAGGGTTTTTTTGTGTTTTGTTCTATACATCCATCTTTAGCATTAACTTTTAACATTCAACTTTCTTCCATTTTTCTGCTTTCTTCTCAAAATCTATTTTTCCATGCCTTTCCTTCCCATCTATCCATGTGTATCATCTCCTCCCCTCCTCCCATCTATCCATAAGAAGCATTTCTTCTCCTCTTCCGTGCTGCACTCATTGCTGTGCACCATCTCCTCCCTCTGTCCTTCCTTCCCCTCCATTCCTATGCACCATCTCATCCCTCTCCCATGGTCAGACATCTTTGTCTTCCCCCTTCCATCCTCATATGGTCTGATATCTCTCTCTCATTCCCTCCCTCTTCCCGAGGTCTAACATTTCTCTCCTCTCCTTTTTGCGATCTGGCATCTCTCTCCCTTCCTTCCCATTCCAGTGGTCTGACACCTCTCCCATCTTTTGGTCATCTCTCCTCCTTTCCAGTGTAACATTTTTCCCTCCCTCCTCTCCACCACTATCACGTCCAATAATTCTCCCTCTTTCTTCCTTTCCCCATATGCATTATCTGTTTCCCTCTTACGCCACACACCTATGTCCAACAATTCTCCGTTCCTTTTCCCTCCTCCACTGGCAACATTTCTTTCTCTCCCTTCCCACTACTCCACCTGTGCAGTATCTCTCTTTTCCTCCTTTCCTACCCCCAGCCCCTGCATTTGTCCTTCCCAACCCTCTCCAAGTATGTGCAGTATCTGTCTTCCCAACCCCCAACCCCCTGAGCATCTGTCCTCCCTGCCTTCCCAACTCCCTACCCCCTGCCCCCTGCACTCAGTCTCTCCCTGTCAGGTTCTGCACCCAGCCCCCTTCCCTCCCCCCCCCCCACTGTCAGTCTCTGCACCCTTCCCTTCCCTACCCCCCACTTTCAGACTCTGCACTCAGCCCCCTTCCCTCCCCCCTGTCAGGCTTTGCACCCAGCCCCCTTCAGGCTCTGCACCCAGCTCCCTTCCCTTCCCCCTTGTCAGCCTCCAGCCCCCTTCCCTCACCTCCCCCCTGTCAGGCACTGCAGCCAGCCCCCTTACTTCCTCCCCCCCACTCTCAGTCTCTGCACTCATCCCTCTTCCCTTCCCTCCCCCCCTGTCAGATTGCACCCAACCCCCTTCCCTCCCCTCCCCCTTTCAGGCTCTGCATCCAGCCCCCTTCCCTTCCCCCCTGTCAGACTCAAGCTCCCTTCCCTCTTCCCCCACCTCTGTCAGACACTGCACTCAGTGGGCTGGGGTAGTGCCAATTTTGTGGGAGGCCATGGCCCCTGTGGCCTCCCCATTCCGACACCTATGCTCCAGCCTATCCAACCATCCCGTTGTTTGCAGGATATCTACCATAAAGTCTGGCCAGTAACATCCTCTTGTTCCATATTAGTGGAGTTCCCATTGATGCCCACCCCAGCCCATCCTACACTGAATCACCATACTGTATATGGAACACAGACCGTGCAGGTCTGTCCAATACTGGCCTTAGTTCTTTAATTTACAATCTTTGTTTTCTAATTAGAGATCCTCTATTTTTATCCCACACTTTTTTGAACTCCATCACCGTTTACCTCTCCACCACTTCCCTCGGGAGGGCATTCCAGGCATCTACCACCCTCTTTGTGAAGAAGAATTTCCTAACATTGCTCCTAAGCCTTCCTCCTGGTAACCTCAAAAATGCATTGTTACCCAATAAAAAGGGTATCATCTTTTCTTTTCTTTTTTTGTATGTTTGTTTGTTTGTTTTATTTCTATTTCTCTGCTAAAACTTCGCAAAGAATCTCGTGTATAATGAAATGCGTTAGTGAAATGGAAAAATTTTGCATGTGAAAAGTGACTCCTAGTGCACTTTCACAGACTCATAACAGTGCAAAGAATGACACACATGAGTTATAAAGTATTAATCATTACTAAGAAATGATCAGCACTAAAAGACATACAACGAATTTGCAAGTGAAAATATTAGGCCTGCCATGAACCCAGAAAATGAATCATTGAAAATCAGCACATCATTGAGATATTGCTGAAGTTATCCAATTTCATTTTTCAACCTCTATTGTTTTTAATACTGAAGGTACAAACCAATTTTACCCGACTGCATTAGTTTCTGTTTTCGGTTCCAAAAAGATCATTTTAAGTAATAAATAATATTTTAGCTAGCTCTTTAACTTGCACAGCGTTTCACATCTTGACAAATTTCATGTACCAATGCACCACCAGAAAGCCTACGATAAAACAACTGAATAGCCAAGGAGGTTTGATCAAACACCTGCTGGCAGGTTATCTTGGCCCCAGAGAAAGATAGTTTATTACTAATTGTCCTTCAGCTTTTTCTGGTAAATACAACTACTCTATCAAGTGCTTTCTGTCATCTGTATTTCCTGTTTGAGACATAGTAGCTCTGCTATCTTATAAGGCAGCACAATGATTGCATACCCTCCAACAGCTTTTAGTACTAAGCTGGGGAGTTTTTTCAAGAATTTTGCTGGAGACAGAAATAAAATGGATATGAAGGAGATTTATGGGACATGAATAACAAATAGGCTGTTGGCCTAGTTAATTCTTTATATGGCTCTCGCCAAACTTAGGTAAACATCTAGGATTGCCAACTGGATCCAGATTCACCCGACAGGGTTCATCCATCACATGCAGGGATTTGTAGCCTTGTTTTTCTTAGGGAATGCAATAGGAAGGTCAGAACTATAAGTCTATGCATGCAATGGAGTAAGCCCAGGGCTAGATCTACCCTGTCAGCCAAATCTGGATCCAATTGGCAACCCTATAAATATCTGACATCACCCAAAAGCAGAAATACAGAGGAAGGTGTGTATGTATGTAAAAGCACAGAATCACTTCATGTTAAGGTAAAAACACAAAAAAAATAGTAGGTGGTGAGGAAAATGCTCTAAAAGAATGCAGGGCTGAGAGGTCAAACTCAATGACAACATAGCATTAGAACCAAGACTTCTCAGAGTAAATATCCAAAAGGGAGGTTAGATGAAATTCAGATGCAATAAAGTAAATGCATTTATACATACACTCAGGTATGTGTAATCCGACCAAGAGCCGTGGCTCCTATAGCCGAACCCACCATCCCATCACTGTGTATGACTATAATGCTAATAATATTAGGGTGCTTCTTAAATAATAAAAGTATTTTTCAATGGCAATAAAGAAAAAACAATTCCTACTTAACTTAAAGAAGTGTTAGTAGGTCCCGACATGGGCCATGTTTCGAGGGTCTTTTTCAAGGAACCCAAAAGAGGTGTTGGTAGTTTCAAATGGCAAAGAAATAGTTGCTAGGTGATGTGGGCAAAATTTTTTTTTACATAAGTTGAAAAAGTCACTTCTAAGCCTTCAAAGGCTTAGAAATGACTTTTTCAACTTATGTAAAAATTTGTGGCCCTGAGGACCATGAGACCCACCTGTAGTACCCGAAGCCGTCACAGAGGTAAGGTGGTTGGCTAAATTCCTGGGTCTCGAGTAGGTGACACAAGGACCCTCGCTGAATACAGAATGCATGGATAAGACATGCCAATGTTGGCGAATACTCTTTGCCACTTGGAAAGCCTTGCCAGAGTAGGAAAGGACGCACATATGCTTTTCCAGCGGGGGGGGGGGGGGGAGAGGGGTGATGTTGAGAAAGTAGTAACAAAGTAGGATTGGCGTAAAGAACTCTACGATAAGCTTCACTATTGCCCTTGTTCAAGGCTTGTTTGTGTGCAGTGCTACCAACCCTTCTCGGTTTATATCTGGGGATTTTTGTCTTTTTCTAATTCTATATATAGCACCAAATAATTGTTGTGGATTAGACTGGTGCTTAGCACAATTCTATAAAAGAAATGCACCATATATAGAATTGCGCTTAGCAGCCTTACGCATCACTAACATTAGGTGTACTCATTTAGTCCATGAAAACCAGATCTAATTACTGGTGCCTAAGTTGTGCATGGATTGGGTGTATTCTATACCAGTACACTTAAATCTTAGGAATACCTATGATCAGCCCATGCTCCACAGTGAGAGGGTTTGAGAAGGAGTTGAGAGGTGATAACCTCAGGAGTAATCTAAGGAAATACTTTTTTTTACAGAAAGATTGGTAGATGTATGGAATAGTCTCCTGGTAGAGGTGGTGGAGACAAAACTGTGAATTCAAGAAAGCATGGGGCAGGCAGGTGAGATCACATAGGGAGAGGAGGAGATAGTAAATGATAAGGATGGGCAGACTGGATGGGCCATTTGGCCTTTATCTGCCATCTTTCTATGTTTCCTCCCATGGCCTTGCCTCCTTTTGAAACTATGGCCAGGATTCACTAAACCTCCAAATCGTGCACGATCCGTTTCCTATTGCATGCTGGCCGACTGATTCAGTAAAGGCCTGCATGCAAATGGAGACGATCGTTAGCACACCCCCTACCCACGGCCAGAGTGATCCCCGCTCATGCGCACACCCTGACAGTAGTGACGGGAGAAGCAGCTTCCTGTCACTGCTGTCAGGGCTCAGCCCAGCACAGATCTCTTGCCTGCACCTGGACTCTCCTGCTCTCTACCGCCGTTCCCTGCAGTGCAAGCCCGTGGTTTTAAAGCGGGCCTGCACTGCGGTGAACAGCGACAGAGAGCAGGAGAGTCCGGGAGCAGGCAAGAGAGATCTGCCCGACACCTCCCGAGGCCGCGATCTCTCCTGCTCCCCCCTTCCAGGCAATCTTGCCGCCCAGACTCTCCTGCTTTCTGCCGCCTTCCGTGCAGTGCGAGCCCACGGGGTTTAAAGTGGGGCTGCACTGCGGCATGAAGCACTGCTTTAAACCCATAGGCTTGCACTGCAGGGAAGGCGGTAGAGAGTAGGAGCTCAAGGCTGGAAGATCAGGGCGAGCAGGCAGGAGGCACGGGGCAGAGCAGGGCATCTATGGAGCTGGAGAGTCAAAAAGACATTTTCGACTGGCCTCCAGCAGTCGTTTCTTGGGTTGAGCGGCCAGCCCAGTCGGATCCAAAATTTTGGGTAGTGAATTGGGTCGCTGTCCAATTTGCATGCATTACACCTCATTTGCATGCATGGTTTCGGATCGCAGGGGAGGTGAGTGAATCAGGCCGGATGGAAATTTGATAGTTAAGTGGTTGTAAACCGATCGGTACACGATCGGTTTGCTTAGTGAATATAGCCCTAGAGCTGACACGTGCCACTTTATAGAATGTGCCAAACAAGTTGTACGCATAACTTCTAATTAGTGCCAATTAATGTCAACTATGATGTGTTAATTGCCAATTATTGGTGCTGATTTGTCTTGTTAAACAATTAAGAATCCTGTATAGGTTCTGGCTGATATTTATCCAGGACCCACATAGGCTCCAGTGTAGAGAGCTGCACGGGAACGGGGACGACGGGAATCCCGCGGGTTCCCCCTTCGGGTCACGGGGATCCCGTGGGGATGCCCCTAGGGTCGCGGGGATCCCGTGGGGACGTCCCCTAGGGTCACGGGGATCCCGTGGGGACGCCTCCGAGGGTCGCGGGGTTCCTGCGGGGCTGGATGTACTCAGTCGCGCGGCTCTTCTTCTCCCTACCTTCTCTGCTTGCAGCACAGAGCCGAACGGAAGTCTTCCCGACGTCAGCGCTGACGTCGGGAAGACTTCCGTTTGGCTCTGTGCTGCAGGCAGTGCAGGTAAGGAGGAGAGCAGCCTTGCGGTTTGAGTGGCTACCAAGGGAGGGGGGCGGTCCGCCCCGCCCCACCCCGCCCCACCCCGCCCCGCCACACCTGCCCGGTTGCAGCACAGCCGGCCAGGTCCCCTTACTTTTGTGGCACTTCCCCGACCGACCGACAACAGCCCCGGTCCGACAATCCTCCCTGCTCTGTAGCCGTGAATCTAAATTATCTTCTTACAGCAGCTGTAATAAGGTAATTTAGATTCGCAGTTAAGGGCAGGGAGGTTTGTCGGACCGGGACTGTTGTCGGTCGGTCGGGGAAGTGCCACAAAAGTAAGGGGACCTGGCCGGCTGTGCTGCACCTGGGGCGGTAGAGAAGGAGGGGGAGAAGGACGCTGAAAGCACATGGGGAATACAAAGGGGTGGAGAAGGACGCTGAAAGGCCATGGAAAGGGCGGGGGGGGAAGGACTCTGAAAGCATTTGTGGAAGACAGAGGGGGGAGAAGGATGCTGAAAGCACATGGGGAAGACAAAGGGGTGGAGAAGGACGCTGAAAGGACATGGGGAAGACGGGGGGGTGGTGGAGAAGGACGCTGAAAGGCCATGGGGAAGACAGAGAGGGAGAAGGAAGCTGAAAGGACATGGGGAAGCAGAGGGGGGAGAAGGACACTGAAAGCACATTTGGAAGACAGAGGGGGGAGAAGGACGCTGACAGGACATGGGGAAGATGGGGGGAGAAGGACGCTGAAAGGAAATGGGGAAGAGAGAGTAGGGAGAAGATGCTGGCAGGGAAGAAGACAGATGCCAGACTATGGGGGGAGCGGAGAGAAGAAGATGGGTGCCAGACCAATTTGGAAGGGGGAAGAAAGGGAGAGGCACAGTAACAGAGCAAATGGAAGATGCAGAAGGAAGAGAGACAGTGGATGGAAGGAATTGAATGAGAACATGAGGAAAGCAGAAACCAGGCAACAAAGGTAGGAAAAGAATTATATTTCTTTTTTTTTATTTTGCTTCAGGATAAAGTAGTATATTAGTTGTGTTGATAAAAATTTATAAACATTAGAGGCTCTGGTAAAAACCCGTTTGCAAAGTATGTATTCTTCCCAATTAATATTTTCAAATTAATAAAGTCTTTTTGCTTATTTGTAAATGGGTTTCTACCAGAGCCTTTAATTCAGTAGCATAATTAAATGAAATAACTATTTCTGAAGTTTATAGGGACGGGCGGGGATGGAGGGGATTCCTCGCGGGGACGGGTGGGGACAGAGGGATTCCTCACGGGGACGGGTGGGATTCCTCACGGGGATGGGTGGGGATGGGTGGGACTTTGGCGGGGACGGGTGGGGACAGGTGGGATTTCTGTCCCCGCGCAACTCTCTACTCCAGTGGCCACTGCTGTAACAATTAGTCCTGGATATTCAGTGCCAATGCTCACACATGGCCCAGCACTGAATATCCAGGGCTAATTTGGCCAGCAATGATCAATATTAAAAACAAAACACTGAGACCAGGATTCTATAAACGGTGCTGTTGGCAGCAACCACTTTAAAAATGGCCGCTGATCCCGTATTAATTATACGATGGCGTCGTTTACAGAGTCATGCCTTCGGGAAAGATAGGCACTGGAAATGTAGGCTAGGGTTTTCAAGGCCTACATTGTCGGTGCCAATCTTTCACATGGATCATGCCTACAGAGGCGCTTCATGATGCCTAATGCCACTTCTGGCATTAGCCACGCCTACAGTAAAACACCTCTGTAGGCGTGATACAGGCGCCATTTTTTTAGGTGCCTTGAATTTTTTTTTTTAAAACCTCTTTTAAATGGTGTTTTGCATTTAATTTAGGTGCCAGTTGGACGCCTAAGTTAAGGTGCCGTTTCTAGAATATGGGCCCGACTTCCATTGACTGAATATTAAAATCTAAAGAATTTATATCAGCTGTGGACAAGAAAAGCTATTTAGATCTTTTTTTTAAAAATATCTTTATTCATTTTGAAGTCATAAGTAAGTGCAACATATAATACAATCATATTATACTATAAAAGCACTTAAATACAATTAAAATTGTAATCTATGACAAATAGATATATCACCCCCCCCCCTAATTATATTCAAAAGGTACACTCAAATTAAGAAATTAAAAATATGTTCCAACCCACCCTGGACGTGTATAACCAAAGAGCAAAATCAACAATCATTCTTTGCAAAACTTTGTCAATGGCTCCCAAATCTTCAGAAACTTTTTTTGTAATAAAAGCTATTTACACCTAACGAGAAGTACAGTGAGAGATGTATAGCATTCACAGTTATTAATTGATTTTTATCATTTTATCCTAGCATCACTTGTATGAGTTGATCATTTTTTTAAGAGCACTTGAATAAACATAAGAACATAAGAAGTTGCCTCCGCTGAGGCAGACCATAGGTCCATCCTGCCCAGCGGTCCGCTCCCGCGGCGGCCCATCAGGCCCATTGCCTGAGTAGTGGTCTATACCTATCTATACCCTTCAATCCCTTTTTCTTCTAGGAATCTATCCAAACTTTCTTTGAAACCATTTAATGTTTTCTTGTCTACAACAGCCTCTGGAAGCACGTTCCATGTATCCACCACCCTCTGAGTGAAAAAGAACTTCCTAGCGTTTGTTCTAAACCTGTCCCCTTTCAATTTCTCCGAGTGCCCCCTTGTACTTGTGGTGGTCCTTAATTTGAAAAATCTGTCCCTGTCTACTTTTTCTATGCCCTTCAGGATCTTGAAGGTTTCTATCATGTCTCCTCTAAGTCTCCGCTTTTCCAGTGAGAAAAGTCCCAACTGCTTCAACCTGTCGGTATATGGGAGATTTTCCATTCCCTTTATCAGTTTAGTTGCTCTTCTCTGTACTCCCTCAAGTACTGCCATGTCCTTCTTGAGGTACGGCGACCAGTACTGGACACAGTACTCCAGATGCGGCCGCACCATTGCACGATACAGCGGCATGATGACTTCCTTCGTCCTGGTCGTAATACCCTTCTTAATGATACCCAACATTCTGTTAGCTTTCTTTGAGGCTGTAGCGCACTGCGCTGATGCCTTCAGTGTTGCGTCTACCATCACTCCCAGGTCTCTCTCCAGGTTACTGACCCCTAGCGGTGTTCCCCCCATTCTGTATGTGAACATCGGGTTCTTTTTCCCCACGTGCATGACCTTGCATTTCCCTATGTTGAAGCTCATTTGCCATTTTTCGGCCCACTTTTCCAGCTGCGTTAGATCCTTTTGGAGATTTTCGCAGTCTCCCCTGGTTTGAGCCCTGCTGTATAGTTTGGTGTCATCTGCAAATTTAATAACCTCACACTTGGTTCCCGCCTCTAGGTCGTTTATGTAGATATTGAACAGGAGCGGTCCCAGCACCGACCCCTGCGGAACTCCGCTCGTGACCCCTTTCCAGTCTGAGTACTGGCCCTTTACGCCAACCCTCTGTTCCCTGTTCGCCAGCCAGTTTTTGATCCATCGGTGGATCACCCCTTGTACCCCGTGGTTCCATATCTTCTTAAGCAGCCTTTCGTGTGGTACCTTGTCGAAGGCTTTTTGGAAGTCAAGGTAAATGATGTCTATAGATTCCCCTTTATCCACCTGGCTGTTTACCCCCTCGAAGAAGTGCAATAAGTTTGTGAGGCATGACCTACCCTTGCAGAAGCCATGCTGACTCGGTTTTAGCTGCTCATTGTTTTCGATGTGTTCACAGATGCTGTCCTTAATCAGTGCCTCCATCATCTTTCCTGGGACTGAGGTCAGGCTCACTGGCCTGTAGTTTCCTGGGTCTCCCCTTGAGCCCTTCTTGAAGATGGGCGTGACATTTGCTATTTTCCAGTCCTTCGGGATCTCTCCGGTTTTTAAGGATAGGCTGTATATTTGTCGAAGTGGCTCCGCTATTTCGTTTTTTAGTTCCTTGAGTACCCTTGGGTGAATGCCGTCCGGACCTGGAGATTTGTCACTCTTTAGTCTGTCTATCTGCTTGAGTACATCTTCTTGGCTTACCTCTAAATTGACCAGTTTTACATCTTGGTCTCCTTTTACGCTCTCTTCAGGTTCTGGGATGTTGGTTATATCTTCCCTCGTGAAAACTGACGTGAAGAACTCATTTAACCTGTCAGCTATTTCTTTCTCTTCCTTTACCACTCCCTTCCTGTCTCCACACAAATCATATTCTCTCTTTCAAGCTTAGATAATCAGGGCCATTATTTTCACATCTTGTACTTTTACATCCTCTGCCAGATGTCTATTTTTATTCAAAGAAAAGAACAATGTCAAGCGAAAGCAAGTCAGTGCCTGACCTGTCATGAAAATTCATTGTGTTTCCTATCCACTTCATATCTTACAGTCTTTACAACTGGTTTGCTTACACTGTTCTATACGGCACCTAGGTGAAAAGTCCAAAAAGCTACTTATTTTATAAAGGCAACAGAGGCACCTATGTGCTTTTTAAAGAGTTGGTAGCCAGAAAAGTCAGCCCCACTGGTCTAATTAAATTGTAAGCTCTTCTGAGAAGGGACTGTCTCTTACATGTACAATGTACAACGCTGAGTAGGCCTGGCAGTGCTATAGAAATAATAAATTGTTGTTGGTCCCCTTACTTTTGTGGCAGTTCCCCGACCGACCGACAACAGCCCCGGTCCGACAATCCTCCGTGCTCTGTAGCCGTGAATCTAAATTATCTTCTTACAGCAGCTGTAATAAGGTAATTTAGATTCGCAGTTAAGGGCAGGGAGGTTTGTCGGACCGGGGCTGTTGTCGGTCGGTCGGGGAAGTGCCACAAAAGTAAGGGGACCTGGCCGGCTGTGCTACACCTGGAGCGGTAGAGAAGGAGGGGGGAGAAGGACGCTGAAAGGCCATGGGGAAGACGGGAGGGGGGGGAAGGACTCTGAAAGCACTTGAAGACAGAGGAGGGAGAAGGACGCTGAAAGCACATGGAGAATACAAAGGGGTGGAGAAGGATGCTGAAAGGCCATGGGAAGGGTGGGGGTGGGAAGGACTCTGAAAGCACTTGTGGAAGACAGAGGGGGGAGAAGGATGCTGAAAGCACATGGGGGAGACAAAGGGGTGGAGAAAGACGCTGAAAGGACATGGGGAAGACGGGGGGGGGTGGAGAAGGACGCTGAAAGGCCATGGGGAAGACAGAGAGGGAGAAGGACGCTGAAAGGACATGGGGAAGCAGAGGGGGGAGAAGGACACTGAAAGCACATGTGGAAGACAGAGGGGGGAGAAGGACGCTGACAGGACATGGGGAAGATGGGGGGAGAAGGACGCTGAAAGGAAATGGGGAAGAGAGAGTAGGGAGAAGACGCTGGCAGGGAAGAAGACAGATGCCAGACTATGGGGGGAGCGGAGAGAAGAAGATGGGTGCCAGACCAATTTGGAAGGGGGAAGAAAGGGAGAGGCACAGTAACAGAGCAAATGGAAGATGCAGAAGGAAGAGAGACAGTGGATGGAAGGAATTGAATGAGAACATGAGGAAAGCAGAAACCAGGCAACAAAGGTAGGAAAAGAATTATATTTCTTTTTTTTTATTTTGCTTCAGGATAAAGTAGTATATTAGTTGTGTTGATAAAAATTTATAAACATTAGAGGCTCTGGTAGAAACCCGTTTGCAAAGTATGTATTCTTCCCAATTAATATTTTCAAATTAATAAAGTCTTTTTGCTTATTTGTAAATGGGTTTCTACCAGAGCCTTTAATTCAGTAGCATAATTAAATGAAATAACTATTTCTGAAGTTTATAGGGACGGGCGGGGACGGAGGGGATTCCTCGCGGGGACGGGTGGGGATGGAGGGGATTCCTCACGGGGACGGGTGGGGACAGAGGGATTCCTCACGGGGACGGGTGGGATTCCTCACGGGGATGGGTGGGGATGGGTGGGACTTTGGCGGGGACGGGTGGGGACGGGTGGGATTTCTGTCCCCGCGCAACTCTCTACTCCAGTGCCACTGCTGTAACAATTAGTCCTGGATATTCAGTGCCAATGCTCACACATGGCCCAGCACTTAATATCCAGGGCTAATTTGGCCAGCAATGATCAATATTAAAAACAAAACACTGAGACCAGGATTCTATAAACGGTGCTGTTGGCAGCAACCAGTGTTCCCGCTAAGCTGCGTTGGCCTGCGCTCACGCACAAAATATTACATCGCAGCGCAAAGTTTCTCTTCACAGCGCACACACGCGTCGGTAAGGTAAGGGGACGCACTGGGGGGATTGCACTTCCCCACAATTGCCATGCTTCGGTTCCTCTTCTTCCTTCCTTCCCCCCCCCCCCCCCCCCCCGCGGGACCCTGCGGCACCATCAACTCTTACTCCCTCTAATGTCGGCCCTGCAGCTCCAGACTTCCTCGCACCTTCTCCCCTCCCCCTTTGGATCGCTATTATTTTAAATGTTATAGCCGCGGAGCTGTATCCATCAGTGGAGATGTCTAACCTCGGCCTGCCCCGGAACTCTTACTGCAGCAGCCGCCCGTCTAGGCAGGAACAGGAAGTCACTGTTGCAGTAAGAGTTCCGGGGCAGGCCGAGGTTAGACATCTCCATTGATGGATACAGCTCCGCGGCTATAACATTTAAAATAATAGCGATCCAAAGGGGGAGGGGAGAAGGTGCGAGGAAGTCTGGAGCTGCAGGGCCGACATTAGAGGGAGTAAGAGTTGATGGTGCCGCAGGGTCCCGCGGGGGGGGGGGAGGAAGGAAGGAAGAAGAGGAACCGAAGCATGGCAATTGTGGGGAAGTGCAGAGCTGCAGGGAAGAGTGTTGCGGTACCCAGCTGGAGGGAGAAGGAAGATGAGGGAGGGAATTAAAGGAGATGCCAGGGCTTGGAGCGTAGGAGGAAGGTATGCCAGTCTAAGGGAAAAGGAAGGGGGAGATGTGAGAGCATGGAGGGGGAGCGAAAGATGGAAGAAAAGGAAAGGAGAGAGATGCCAGAGAATCAGGGAAGGGGAGATACCAGACTATGAAGAGAGGTGTGGGAGAGGGAAGGCGAGGAGAGAGATGCCAGACCAATGGGGTGAAAGGAGAGATGGAAGGGGGAGGCATACAGTTTCTGGAAGGGGCATATAAGGAGAGAAGATGCCATATAGGGGAAGAGAGACGGCAGACAGTGGATGGAAGGAAGAGAGTTACAAGAAGATGAGGAAAGGAGAAACCACAGAAGACAAAGGTAGAAAAAAATTTCTATTTATTTATTGCTTTAGGAGACATGTGTCACTGTTTCTGTGAAGCATTGTATGCAGAGTCCAGCTTCTTGCTGGTTCAATTTAACCTTTGTCTATGTATTTTTATTTTATCCCCCCTTTTACAAAACTGTGAAGCGTTTTTAGCACCAGCCTTGGTGGTAGCAGCTCTGATGCTCAGAATTTTATGAGCATCAGAGCTGTTACCTCCGTAGCTAAAATCCACACTACAGTTTTGTAAAAGAGGGAGGGGTTAGTTTGTGATTACATATTCCTTACTAGGCGAAGGTGTTTTCTGTGTTCTGTGTGTTTTCTGTTAGGATTGACGGTGTAGGATTGATCTGTGCTGGTCTGGCTTGTTTAGTTTTACAATGGGTGTATTGATGTACTGCTCACTGCAATATGTAAGATGCTGCCTTTTCCTAGGTACTCATGTGTGACGTGTGGTTTGTTACTAAAAATCATGTTTTTCTTACAGATGGGGGGGGGGGGTGCCAAAAAATGATGGGCCCCGGATGTTACATATGCTAGGTACGCCACTGTATGTAAAGATACCAGAAAGCTGGCGTAGCAAAAACTTCTAAGTTTTGAGTATTTAACCCTCCCACAATCTCACGGGCACTCGTTTCAAGTTTATTGAGATTTTGATTTAAACGCAATATCAAATATTTTCAATGCGTATAACAAAAATAAATTTGGGGAAATAAATAAAACCATTTGAACCAGTGTTCCCGCTAAGCTGCGCTGGCGTGCGCTGGCGCACAAAATATTACATCACAGCGCACACGTTTCTCGTCACAGCGCACGATCGGAAGAGGCGTACGGCAGATGGCAGGGCGGCGAGAGGAGAATCGGGCGAGTTGGCTCATAACTTGCTGGCGCCCGATATTTTTGGCTCACGGTGAAAAAAGTTTGCTCACAACACCCGCCCGCTTAGAGGGAACACTGGCAGCAACCACTTTAAAAATGGCCGCTGATCCCGTATTAATCATACGATGGCGTCGTTTACAGAGTCATGCCTTCGGGAAAGATAGGCACTGGAAATGTAGGCTAGGGTTTTCAAGGCCTACATTGTCGGTGCCAATCTTTCACATGGATCATGCCTACAGAGGCGCTTCATGATGCCTAATGCCACTTCTGGCATTAGCCACGCCTACAGTAAAACACCTCTGTAGGCGTGATACAGGCGCCATTTTTTTAGGTGCCTTGAATTTTTTTTTTAAAACCTCTTTTAAATGGTGTTTTGCATTTAATTTAGGTGCCAGTTGGACGCCTAAGTTAAGGTGCCGTTTCTAGAATATGGGCCCGACTTCCATTGACTGAATATTAAAATCTAAAGAATTTATATCAGCTGTGGACAAGAAAAGCTATTTAGATCTTTTTTTAAAAAATATCTTTATTCATTTTGAAGTCATAAGTAAGTGCAACATATAATACAATCATATTATACTATAAAAGCACTTAAATACAATTAAAATTGTAATCTATGACAAATAGATATATCACCCCCCCCCCCTAATTATATTCAAAAGGTACACTCAAATTAAGAAATTAAAAATATGTTCCAACCCACCCTGGACGTGTATAACCAAAGAGCAAAATCAACAATCATTCTTTGCAAAACTTTGTCAATGGCTCCCAAATCTTCAGAAACTTTTTTTGTAATAAAAGCTATTTACATCTAACGAGAAGTACAGTGAGAGATGTATAGCATTCACAGTTATTAATTGATTTTTATCATTTTATCCTAGCATCACTTGTATGAGTTGATCATTTTTTTAAGAGCACTTGAATACACAAATCATATTCTCTCTTTCAAGCTTAGATAATCAGGGCCATTATTTTCACATCTTGTACTTTTACATCCTCTGCCAGATGTCTATTTTTATTCAAAGAAAAGAACAATGTCAAGCGAAAGCAAGTCAGTGCCTGACCTGTCATGAAAATTCATTGTGTTTCCTATCCACTTCATATCTTACAGTCTTTACAACTGGTTTGCTTACACTGTTCTATACGGCACCTAGGTGAAAAGTCCAAAAAGCTACTTATTTTATAAAGGCAACAGAGGCACCTATGTGCTTTTTAAAGAGTTGGTAGCCAGAACAGTCAGCCCCACTGGTCTAATTAAATTGTAAGCTCTTCTGAGAAGGGACTGTCTCTTACATGTACAATGTACAACGCTGAGTAGGCCTGGCAGTGCTATAGAAATAATAAATTGTTGTTGGTCTTTGTTATAAATCATGCGAGGAGAGAGTTATTTGCCTAATCAACCTAAACATATCCCTGGAATAGGGTGACCAGGTTACCCATTCCAGAAGGGAGACTTTATGGCCAGTCCTGGATTTCTGCAAACCTCATCCTGGTGCATTATGTGACCTGCAGCACTGTTTTAAATGGATGAAATCATGGACTACAAATACTCCTTCTTTGGATGTAATTTTAAAACCAGGACTGGCCAAAAAGTCTCCCTTCTGGAATGGGTAAACTGGTTCCCCCATCCTGGAATGTTTCCTTTCAATAATGAAAAATATGTAGGTTAAGGAACAACACGTGTAGGAGCCCTTTTACTAAGCATTGATAAGCACTAATGCGCCAACCACATGCTAATTTTTTTTTTCTTTTTGAGCACAGGGAAAATAGGTGGGTATGCCCTGCACTAATTAGTGTGTGGGTATTGATGCAAATTGATCGATTAATGCAGGAGCCCTTATCAACTCACGTGCCAATGGCCACATGCTCATCTCAAAATTGGCATGTGGCCATGAAGATGGAAAACCAATGGCAGCTATTTTAGAGCCATGCTAAAAAGTGGCCTCAGCGCGCAGGAAATCCACGTGCTAAAAATAGTGCAGGCAACTATTTAGCCCCTTATACTTTAGCCATACTGCTCTAAAACAATTTAGGTTATTTTGAATATGAAAGGAAGGCAATGATCTTGAAATAAAAACTGATGTGAAACAAATGCATGTAAATTCATATTTTTTAGCATAATGGATTTGCCATTTGCCTTCTTCATGCAAATACAAGAAAACACAGAGAAAAACAGTCAGTGGGTTGGAGGCTGTGCTTTGATGCAAAAAGGTACAAACTTTTGCTAGTAAAACACCAGTATAAAAATGTCTGAAGTACTCAACAAGATTCATTTCCTTTTGCTCACTTCCAACAATAAGAATTGATGAGACTGGCTAATAACTGCCAATGTGCTGTATCTATGCTATTAATTTGTTTCATAACATTCATGATTTATAACCAATGTAATTTTCTTCTAGGTTGTTTCTTCTCCAAGCTGATGAGCCCTAACCTGTTAAACATTTTTAAAATGAAGGGGAAGTTTTAGAAACATGAGGGCAGAATAGTTAAGCTCTGGAAAGCGTTGCCAGAGGATGTGGTAAGAGCGGTTAATGTAGCTGGTTTAAAAAAAGGTTTGGACAAGTTCCTGGAAGAAAAGTCCATAAATTGCTATTGAGACAGACATGGGGGAAGCCACTTCTTGCCCTGGATCCATGGCATGGAATGCTGCTACTATTTGGGTTTTTGCCAGGTACTTGTGACTTGGATTGACCTCCGTGAAGATGGGATACTGGGCTAGATGGACCTTTGGTCTGACCCAGTAAGGCTATTCTTATGTTTGTATGATAAGGTCAAATGGCCCATCCACTTTGCCCATCTCTAGTATCCACTATCTCCTCCTTTCCCTAAGAGATCCCACACATCTATCACCCTTTCTGTAAAAAAGTATTTCCTTAGATTATTCCTGTTTTTCTTTATCAGTCTTGTTGCCCTTCTCTGTACCTTTTCTAGTTCTATTTTCTTTGAGCGGAAATGATCATAACACAGATGGCAAATATAGAATTGGGTCCTTAGGCGCCTAAAAATTAGGTGTTAAGTAATGTGGTGCTAAGCATGATTCCGTAAAGGTTAGGCGTACTTCATAAAATCATGATTAGCGCCACCTAAGCGGCCTTATGTGTTAGGAGATTCTCAGCGAGAGGGAGAATTAGAAGGGCTTGAGCATGTGCAGATGCATGCTCAAAGCCGGCAGAGACTGGGAAGAAGATCTTCAAGCGGCACCGGCTCTTGTGGGCTGCGTGCCGGTACCAAAGGGGGGGGTGAGTTAAAGTTGGTCGGGCGGGGGGTTCCTGTTTTCGCGGGGGGGGGGGAGGGTGCCGATTTGAGTGGGAGGGGGCCCTTTGCGAGTGGGGGGGAGCGATGCCGGTTATCGGGGGGTGCTCGCAAATTGAGTCAACACTCAGTTTGCGAGACACGTTTTGCGAGAATGTTTTGCTCGTCTTGCAAAACACTTGCAAACCGAGGTTTGACTGTATTAGCTTTCTTTTACTTGTAGAAATGAATGTGCATGCCATGAAACTCAGTTAAAAATGTAATTTGAACAATGTATATAACCGAGTTTGGAAACCTACCAGTGTCTAAAAAGTCAGTGCTAGTTAGAGAATCTGAGCCTCAGGGGCTCATAATCAAAAAGAAAATACGTCTAAAAACCCGCATAAATCAGCACTTGGACAATCAAAAAGAAAGGTCGTCCAAGTACCGATAATCAAACCAGGTTTTAGATGTATCTAGAAGCAGCTTATGCCTTTTAACTGCCTATGTGCACCCAAAGCAAAAAGGGGCGTTTCTGGAGGAGTGGGTAGAGTGTGAGGTAGGTGGGATGAGGGCTGACCAAACTTAGTCGTCCGGCAGCGATAATTGAAAGTTTGACAAGTTTGACTTAGACCAAGTCAAAACAGGTATAAGTTCCGGATAAGGCTGCTGAACTGATTGTGGCTGCTGCAATCAGTTCAGCGGTCCAGGCAACCTGTTCCCTCTCCCCCCACAATGATCACTGGCAGGAGGGATGCTAAATCCCTCCTACCTGAACTGCCACAAACCCCCCCGAAAGTTTGCTGGCAGGAGGGATACCAACCGTGACTCCCTGCAACTCCCCACAACCTTCGCCTAAGGGATCTGGCCAATTGGGATCTTAGGCCCTCCCAGCACATCCCAGAATACACTTGGAGTCAGGCCTAAGATTTCAGTTGGCCTAGGCGCCTAAGGCCCCTCCTATGGTGAAGGCAGGCCTACCAGCCAGAGACTGAAAGGGACCTCCGGTCGGCCAACTAAAGAAGGTGGGGAGTGGGGGGGATCGGGTGTGCTAGGGAAGTCTGGCTGGGCGAGGTAGGGGTTCCAACTTAGATGGGGGGTCCGGCGGCCTACCTTGGCATGGGGGTGGGGGGTCATCTGGTAGGAGGGACTGGACATCCTTACTGCCGGCAAAGGTTGTAGGGGGTTTGCGGCAGTTCAGGCAGGAGAGATTGGGCATCCCTCCTGCCGGTGAAGGTTGTGGGTGGGTTGTGGCAGTTTGGGCAGGAGGGATTGGGCATCCCTCCTGCTGTTGAAGGTTGCGGGGAGTTGGGTCGGGTTCAGGCAGTTGGGACTGGGCTTTCCTCCTGCCATGAATCGTGGTTTTAGGTGAAGGACTGGTCTCTCGCAGACCTAAAAGGTCTTGTTTTGGGTGTTTGGGACTTGGCATATTTTTGGTTGGAAATAGAGCTTTAAAGATAGATGTAGTGGTGGTCTGGGCAATTAAATGCTTAACGTACAAGTAAAAAAAAGCACATTTTGGGACGTTTCTTTTAAGAATGGACATTTCCCTGCTGTCTACCTACTAGTGCCTTAGGCCAAAAAGAGATAGACATTTTTTTATTATATCCCTCTAAGGGCTCCTTTTATCAAGGTGTGCTACGGGGGTTAGCGCGTCGGACATTTCATCACGCGCTAACCCCTGCGGCAAGCCAAAAACCTAATGCCTCGTCAATGGAGGCGTTAGCGACTAGCGCGGCAGGCAGCATTCCGCGCGTTAACCGCCTACCGCACCTTGATAAAAGGAGCCCTAATTGTACAGCTCTCAAAGGAAACTATGTTGTTTAACTTACTTTTTTTTTTTTACCAAACTTTTTAAGCCACCCTCATATAAACACACAGTATTTTGACTGCACTCCATGTGGGCAGTCTCCAAACTTACATATACATTAGTGAAGCAATAGATATGATGGATTTAGACAGTTCATAAGGCTAACAGAAGTAATCCTTTTATACTTGAGAAATACAAATATTACTTTAAACTTAGTCATAAATTATTGCTTGCCTGCATGAAGCTGGAAGAGCAAGGAAGATTACAGGTTGTCAAAGGCAGAGTGGGATGTATATGACACAATTAGAGAGAATAATACAGCAGAATAAATCTATCAGCTGAACAGAATATAATTAAACAGGCTGTACTTAACATTATGAAATAATGTAAAAAAGGTATAGATTAAAATTGTATTAAAAATGTTAGTTCAAGAAAAAAATCCTAGCAAAGCAATACCTATATGCAACTTGAATGAAATAAATACAAGAAACTCAGAAGGAAGATTAATGTGAATTTGATATCCAACCCAGAAAAGAAATTATTTTCAAAAAGTGATAAAGTGGTTTAATGGTAAGAATAAGAAGTCAAAAGTCAAACAATAGGAGACTCATAATCGAAAGAGAAAAACGTCCCAAAACCAGCCTAAGTCGGCACTTAGACTGTTAAGGGCGGGATTTGGGTGGGACGTGACTTAGTCGTACTGCATGTATAACCAAAAGTTATACAGCACAGGATCAACGGGGGACCACCAGGCCAGTCGGGTTTTCAGGATAGCCCTAATGAATATGTATGGGAGAGATCTGCATATAATGGAGGTGCCAGGCATGCAAATCTGCTCCATGCATATTCATTAGGGCTATCCTAAAAACCCGACTGGCCTGGTGGTCCTCCCGGAGAGGGTTGGGAACCACTGACTTAGACCATTTAAAACATGGTCTAAGTCACAAAAACCCACCTAAAGTGACCAGATTAGCACTGCAAACACATAATACAGACCCCCACACACTACCCCAGTGATCACCGACCCCCCCACCCCCATAAAAATATTAATCACAACTTGAAAATTGTGCCTCCAAAACATCATTACCTGGCAGCCTGGCATAGGAAAGCCTAGTCGTGCTGCACAAAGGCAACTTAAGCCATCTTGGGGGGTGGGTTAGGAACCCATGGAGAGGAGGACCCATGCCTATAAGCTCCTCTAATCACTGCAATGATACTTAAACATGTGCATTCCCCTATACACCCCCAAAACCCTTTTTACTGGCATATAAATGGCTCCTGCAGCCATAAGGGCTATTGGGGCGGTAGATAAGTGGGTCTAGGGGATTCTGGAAGTGGTTTGGGAGGCTCACCATGACCTATAAGGGAGCTGTAGTGAGAAGACTTGGCACCCTTTTTGTGAAGTTCATAGCAGTGCCCTGTAAGGTACCCCACTATTTAGGCACTATGTCTGGGTGTTCAGTCCATCCCCTCCCACATCCAACAGGGCTTGTTCTAGGCGTTTTTGACTTGGACAAAAAAAAGTTGGATGAAAATGTGGTATAAAGATGGACGATTTAGCGACTTGTATGATCAGATCGACAGGACGTAAACTTAGACGATTTTCAAAACAAAAAAAAATGTGGACGTATTTTTCGAAAATGTGTCCTAAGCTGTTTTTCTTTGGACAACTTGTGACTTATACAAAAAAGACGTTCCTTTTGATTATGCTCCTTTAGGGGCTCCTTTTAGTAAGGTGCACTAGGGCTTTAACGCACGGAATAGCGCATGCTACATTGCTGTGCGCACCAGACCTTAACGCCAGCATTGAGCTGGCATTAGTTCTAGAAGTGTAGTGCGTGGTATAGCATGCGGTAATTGCCTGCGTGCGCTAAAACGCTAGTACACCTTAGTAAAAGGAGCCCTAGGTGTACATGAAAAATGAATGGAAGAAATTGGGGACAAGTTTGGGGGTGGGGCTACAGTGGGATTGGGGGCAGGACTGACAATTAATAGATGGTCACGTTAGTCAACTGCCAACTGCCGTTTCTTATCAGCCAATTAACTCAGTATTAGGCTTAATAATTCAAAAAACTTCTCATCTTTTCTCATCTGTTCTGATCTGTGGCAACAATTTCAAATATCAACAGTGACAAAACTCTCTCTTCAAATTTTCTTCTCTTTTTATTTAAACAGTGAAGCCAACAAATCAGCTGATTTCAACTGCCCTCAAAGGCAATCAGCTCTTCACTCTGTTATAGTCTCGATTATTTCAATAAACTTTTTTTTTCTCACCTCTAATCACAAATAGAAGACAAAAGAAGATTACTAGGAGTGACTAGGGCTCAGAGAGCAGGAACATTGATCAGATGTTCAGACAGCCTCATCCAGCCTCGCATTCCCAAACTTGCCAGATTTCAAATACCAAACATTTATCAATTTATCAATACAAGGGAGATACCCTAATTTAGAGATTCCGTTCTGTGTAAATAAATAATAAATTAAGGTGGTTAAGACCCGGGGAGCAGGAGCTCAACACAGACGCGTCTGTCCAAGCTCACTACATCAAGTGACTCCATGGGAGCAGAGTGAAGAGTGGTATATGGTACATGTTCTGTATCTCAAAAACTAGAGCTGATAGGAGAAAGCTTGTGCCATTTTGGGAATCAGCAGGTAACATATACCCTGAAAAAGGTCTAACATTTGAAGCACCAAAATGAATGTCGTCCAGTATAATCTAACTTTAATGATGATTTTATTTACACATAAGAACATAAGAATTGCCATCTCCGGATCAGACCCTAGGTCCATCAAGTCCGGCGATGCTCACACGCGGAGGCCCCGCCAGGTGTACCCTGGCATAGTTTTAGTCTCCATATCACTCTATACTTCTCATAAGGAGATGTGCATCTAGTTTACTCTTACCCGTAACACTCTATGCCACTCATAAGGAGATGTACATCTAGCTTACCCTAATAGTGGATTCCACTATTACCTCTTCTGGGAGAGCATTCCAGGTGTCCACCACTCGCTGCGTGAAACAGAACCTCCTAATATTTGTCCTGGACCTGTCCCCCCTCAGCTTCAGTCCGTGCCCTCTTGTCTGTGTCACATTGGACATTGTAAATAACTGTTTTTCCTGCTCTATTTTGTCAATACCTTTCAGTATTTTGAAAGTCTCGATCAGATCCCCTCGCTGTCTCCTCTTCTCAAGGGAGAACAACCCCAGTCTCTTAAATCATTCCTCGTAATCCAGGTTCTCCATACCTTTCACTAGCTTTGTTGCTCGTCTCTGCACCCTCTCCAGCAGTTTTATATCCTTCTTTAGGTATGGAGACCAATGTTGGATGCAGTATTCCAAGTGTGGTCTGACCATCGCTCTATAAAGCGGCATTATTACATTTTCTCTTAATTTGTATGTCTGTTGTTCAGTTACTATTAGAGGGTATTTTTTTAATGGCATTAGGGCACACCGGGGGTCTCAGCTGATTGTATGAGCAGCAGTATAGCACATTTGACTCAATGAGTGTCATATAGATTCAGCAAATGATTGATGGACCGTTGAACTCTCTGCACACCATCTGCTGTTGACTGGAAGTCAGAGAAAAAACTGTGCAGGTATCAGAGATATGTTTGTCATATAAGCATGGGTTGAAAATTAGCATCAATTACCCTTGTTAGCTGACCACTTAATGGCTTAATGAAAATTTACCATGATGGATCTACTCACTTAACTTTCCATTTAGCCTTTTTAATGCTTATTTTTTTTTTAACTCAGCAGTTCTAAATTTTCAAAGCCTTTGATCTAGCCACTGAGCTCTATGTTTAGAAAAGTAACTTGTTTTAAAAAATTTATCCTGTTATGTTTCCAATATTCCAATATTTTCTGCTGACAGTGACATTCCTACATGCTTCCTACAATGTTGTGCAGAGAGGCATCATGCAATGGACCCATGGGAGATGAAGATCTTGAAAAGTGAACTGATAACTCTTCTGTTCCTATGAATGCATTTGTCAAAAAAGGCATCACAGAATTATCTTTATTAAGATGGACTTGGGAAAATCCATTGCTTATTCCTAGGAGAAGCATAAAATCTGTTTTACTCTTTGGGATCTTGCCAAGTACTTGTGAGCTGGGTTGGCCAATTTTGTCATCCGACTCCTACTAATTTCAAAGTAGGAGTCGGATGACAAAATCAGCCGTAGGAGACCCTTGAAACAGCATTCTGATGCGAAACATGTCGGGTCTGTCTCTCCCGGGTCTGAATATAAAAAGCAACTAAAAAGATAAGTTTGAAAAAATAAAGCACTTTGCACTTTACATTTATGAAAGAAAGTTAAAGTATTACAAATAGTGAAAATATTTAAATGAATAATATGGGCCAGTGAGGATCTCTCACATAACTCTTCTCACTAAAGAAATTTTGACAGCGGTGGAGTGGTGGTACTAAGGCCCCAAAAAAAGCTCTGACAGACAGCTACTAGCTGCATTAATGGCCCCAAAGCCCATAAATATTTAAAGGGCTTTGGGGCCGTTGCTGCACGGCTTTGTAAAAGAGGCAGAAAGTTGTGTTTGAAGGACAAGTTATACTTGGGAAGTGGTGAGGACGTGTTAGATTATCATTCCCGAGTAGAAGATTGTTTAAAAATACATCATTTATATCTGAGCATATAATTTCAGACATTTTCTTACCTTTAATGTTCCCATTTGCTGGGACCCATACATGTAGAACCAAAATCTTACTCTGCATATTCCAAGACTGCCAGGGAAAAATTTGGTAGTAATTATTTTTGCAGTGGCACCTTCTTGCTGTGCAGATGAGTTGACGTACAGAAAATTCCTTCCATTACCTTGAAAATATATAAATAAAACATCTTTTCAGTGCTGCTACCTTGTTCCAAGCAGGTTATTAGCTTTTTATTTAATACAACAGTCTGTATTTAGAGATGAATTTCCAACTTTATATTTTTTAATTTTTACAAAATAAAGAATCTGTTTATGTGAATAAAGCTTTATCAAGCCATGTTAAGCTATGAGTTTCGTAGCTTTTACTGCAGTGGCCAGCAATAAAAAAACCTAATTACATTACATTACATTAAGGATTTCTATTCCGCCATTACCTTGCAGTTCAAGGCGGATTACAAAAGAATTATCCAAGATGTATTACAACAAGAACTTACAAAAAAAAAAAAAATTGGTCATTTTCAAAAGGAGTAAGAAATGGGTAAGGTTATTTGTTTGGGGTAGTTGGCTTTAGTGAGAGGTGGAGTTTGAGACTTGCGGTATTATTTCTTTTATCAGAGTTTTCTTGAAGAGTATGGTCTTTATTTCTTTTCTAAAAGTCTTGTAGTCGAGGGATGCCATCAGTAGATTGGCGATTTAGTTGTCTAGTTTGGCTGCTTAAGTGGCCAGGAGGCCTTCATATAGTTTTTTCCGTTTGACCTCCTTAATTGGGGGGTATGAGAATGGGGTGTGAGTTTTCCTATGTCTGGTTGCGGTGTTGTGGATGAGGCGGTTATTCAGGTAGTTTGGACTGTCTCCGTATAAAGTCTTAAATAGTAGGTAGTAGAATTTAAATTGTATTCTTGCTGGGATCGGAAGCCAGTGCGATTGGAGATATGCTTCTGTAATGTGATCATGTTTCTTTAATGAGTAGATGAGTCTTAGTGCTGTGTTTTGGATAGTTTGTAGTTGTTTTGTTATGGTTGTAGGGCATGGGAAGTAGAGGATATTACAGTAGTCAAGTAGGCCTAGTATTAAGGACTGAACTATGAGCTGGAATTGAGTTTTCTCGAAGAATTTCCGAGCTTGTCTTAAGTTTCTCATGACTAAGAATGACTTTTGTATTGTTTTATTGATTTGCGGTTGCATGGTGCAGCATCTGTCGATAGTTATTCCTAGCAGTTTTAGGGTGGTTTGTATGGGGTAGTTGATTGCGTTGATTTCAATGTTGGTTATGGTTGGTATTTTGTTGTTTTCTAGGAGGATGAATTTCGTTTTATCTGGATTCAATTTCAGTTTGTGATCTTTCATCCAGGTTGCTATTGATTTTAGTGTTTGGTATATTGTGTTCTACATGGAGAGTTCAGGTTGATCGAAGGGTATGAGAATGGTAATGTCATCGGCATAGCTGTAGGAGGTTATGCCTTGTTTGTCCAGGTTAGAGCTGAAGGAGGCTGTATAGAGATTGAAGAGAGTCGGGGATAGAGGGGATCCTTGGGGAACTCTGCAGGGGTTTGACCAAGGTTCAGATTTTTGTTTGTCTGATTTTACTCTATAGGTTCTTGTTTTAAGGAATCCTTCAAACCATGTGTATACTTTATCTGTGATACCTATTGTATCCAGGATTTGTAGTAGAATGTTAAGGTCCACCAAGTCGAATGCAGCGGTAAGGTCTAGTTGTATGAGCATCATTTTTTTTCCTGTGCTGAGATGTTGTCTGGCTATGTCCAAGAGAGATCCTAGTAGTGTTTCCGTGCTGAAGTTGTTTCTGAAGCCGGATTGTGTGGGATGGAGTATGTTATGGTTTTCTAGGTAATTGGAGAGGAATTTGGCAACTAGCCTTCTATTATTTTGACGTAGAGTGGAATAGAGGCAATGGGTCTGTAGTTGGCTGTTTGGTCTATCGGTCCTTTGGGGTCTTTGAGGATCGGGGTGATGATGATTTCGCTGAGGTTGGTAGGGTAGTGGCCGTTTATTAGCGAGATTTGTATCCAGTTTAGAAGAAGAGCGCGGGAATTTTGTGCTGGATGTTTTTAGGAGATATGGTGGACAATTGTTGAGGTCACAGGATGCATGGCTGTATTTTTTGTAGTATTTGTTGAATTCAGGCCATTGTATGTTGGGGAATTGAGACCAGCGACTTGATAAAAGGGGACCTTAATTTATAGTGGAACATATGCATACAAATTGCTTCTATTCCAGACAATAGAGCAACGTGTCATTTATTACTGTATTAATTTAAAAAAACTGGCATGAAATGAAACTGTAAAGAGATAGGCTTATAAGCGATATCAGGAATATTTTTTTCACCAAAATGGTGGTGAATACCTGGAATGTCTTCTCAGTGGAGGTGGTAGGGCCAAAAAACAGTGACAGAATGCTAAAAAATGAGGGATAAATTCAGAGGATCTCTATCTAGCAAGATGATAAGAATGACAAACTACATAGAAGTTGTATAACCTGCACAGAGATAGATACAATTCTAAAGAAAGTTATAGAGGAGGTAACCAACATGTTCTGCACAGAGTGGCAGGTACAACTCTAGCCACCTTGTTTATTGGTAGACTAGAGGCCTTTATATGTTGTCTGTTATTATGCTACTAAGAGCTACTTCTATAACTGGGCAACTTGAGATAGGCATGTTGATACTGAGTGATGAGCACTGAGGGGCTGATTCTCGAACTGCATGTCCTAATTTTAGGCTGCAGGAGGCATCCTACCACCATCCAGCAGCACGTTGTTAGAAAAAATGCTGCAGAGGAACGACACTTGCAAGGAAGGCATCGGTGGTGCATTTACAGAGATGTGCATGTACGCTTAAGCACGCTCAAGATGGGGCATGGGAGTGGTTTTGCCAGGAAGTGGCCTTGGACAGACTTAAGCATCTGTAGAGGGGAGTCAGATCCTTAAATGTAGGCCTGCAAAATGCTGGCCTACATTTAAGGCTTCTATCCAGAAGTTCAGACCGAATTCTGAATAAGACGCTGTTGAGTGACTGACAATCAGCGGTCGCTTCTTAGGTGGCTGCCGATACTGGCGTCCTACACAGAATCAGGCCCCGACTTTATAATGGCATCTATGCATGACGACCTATATGCAATTTTTAAAACTTTGTTTTTATTCAAAACCACACATGTACAGTACATTCAGATGTCGGTGGATCCCTGATGCAGGCAGACATGCCAAAACAGGGTATGTGTCAGGACCTTTCCTCATGAATCTAATGTACATGTTGTATTTCAGTAAATATTGATGAATCATATTGACCCCCTCCTTGGAGTGATATCTAGTTTGGTCATCTCGGTTCCTTTTTCATGTTGCCACCCATTTTGTGGGCAATGAGGCCCGGAGGCCCAGATTCCATAAACGGCACCATCGGCATCAGCCGCCTAAAAAAAACGGCCATCGATCGTGTGTCAATCACGTAATGGCACCATTTAGAACAGGGGTCTCCAAAGTCCCTTCTTGAGGGACGAATCCAGCCTGGTTTTCAGGATTTCCCCAATGAATATTCATGAGATCTATGTGCATGCATTGCTTTCAATGCATATTCATTGGGGAAATCCAGAAAACCCGACTGGATTCAGCCCTCAAGGAGGGACTTTGGAGACCCCTGATTTAGAGAATAAAAGCTTTGTGAAAAGTAGACACCGGAAATGTAGATCAGGGTTTTCAAGACCTACATTTCCAGCACCTACCTTTCATGTGAATCGTGGCTTTGGAGGTGCTTTGCAATACCTAATGCTTACAATGGCATTAGGCATCGAAGAGTGCTTCCATAGCCACAATGCAAGTGCCTATATTTTTAAAATGCTATTATTTGGTTTTAAATAGTGTTTTCCACTAAAGTTATGTGCCGGTAGGGTGCAATTTATAGAATATGGGCCTAAGGGTTCACGCTTTAATAATATGCTAATTAGTTAGCATGCAGCGATGAACCTACATTAACTGATTAGCATAGACCAGGGATCTCAAAGTCCCTCCTTGAGGGCTGCAATCCAATTGGGTATTCAGGATTTCCCCAATGAATATGCATGAGATCTATGTGCATGCACTGCTTTCAATGCATATTCATTGGAGAAATCCTGAAAACCCAACTGGATTGTGGCCCTCGAGGAGGGACTTTGAGATCCCTGGCATAGACACATCCACTCTCTAACCCCAGACATGCCCCCTCAGCCAAAAAATAAGATATATATTAGCGTATGAGTAGTGCGCATACCAGGATTTTTACTATGGGATGCCTCAGGATGCCCTATGGTAAGGCCTTTTAAACTGCGGTAAGCATGCATTAGTGCTTACTGCAGCTTGTAAGAGGACCCCTTATGAATATTTACATTTTCTTTTCTGCAAAATGATGCATGTTGCTGAAAATGCAGCCTAGCTGAACCAATCTACTTTTCCCACTGGTAAAACATGTGCACCATGATCTCCACATATATTTACTGGGGTAAATAACGTTTGAAAATTTCCCTCTGGGAGCAACAATATAGCTTTAGCAATGCATTTGTAGAAAGGTCTCAAGAACCTCTTTTGCAGTGCACAAAAAAAAAAAACAGATGCTCCCTGAATTTGAGGTTTAGGTTTACTGCACAGAATCCCTGAAATAGCTAATGTGGAGCTTTATCAAAGATTTGGACTGCTGGAGACAGCGCTGTTTATTGCACATCATGGCTTTTTTTCTAATAGAGTAGTGCTATAAATTTAAATCTGGATCGTTTCCCTGCTCGGTTCACTCCATGCCAGACTTTTTTCCAGGTTTAATTTCTATCTCATGTAAAACTGTTACATGCCACATTTTTATAACGGCTATAATAAAATCCTTATAGCTATGCTCACTACAGGAAAGACGCATCTGCTTAGGCATCGGGTTAATTAATGCCATGAGATTTAAATGTCTGATGTTGAACAGCATGGTAGTAAATGCTAAGTAAAAAGGAATACAGCCCTTTCACAAACTGCAAGGTTTCTAAATGACCTAGTGCATGAATGAAAATTTAAAAGTATTCTAGGACATTTTTGTTACTCTTCTTTCTACCCCAAGAGCCCAATTCTATAAATGGTGTCTAGCTTCTAGGCACTGTTGAGCACAATTGTTAATCATCCACCAGTCACCATTTATAGAATCGTGCCTAGTGGCGACCAAGTGGTCTTAGGTGCTGGAAGGCATTGAAACCTTAGGTGTACTCCCATTTATGGAAGATTTTTTTGGCCTAAAATGCACCTAAGTTAGGCGCCTACTGGTGTCTAAGTCAAACCACACCCAGAATCTGCCCAGAATCTGTCCCTAACCATACCTACTTTCTGGTAAGCACCTTGGATTAGATGCCTACCTTGAAGTGGAAGGCACCTATCGAGTTAGGTTCCTACTAGTGAATTAATTTTTTCTAAAAATATTTTTAAATTGTTTTTTTTAATGGCACTTTCAATTAATGGTGTAAATTAATCCAATAAAGAAAATTAAAACCCTCTTTTACTAGCATATACACATGTATGTGTGCATGTACGCATGTAAATGGCAAAATTCCCACTGCCTGATATTTTATAACCTGGCACACAAATGTAATGATGTTTAGTTTGAAAGCAGAGATAGTGAAGCAAGAGCTAAATTTATCCAGTCAAAAACTTTGACCTAGTAAAGCTAAATTCCTTTGAAAATTCAGCCCCATGCTACTATGTGAATTTACAATACATAGAGTGAGTGAAAAACGAGTCCATATTTCTGAACAATTCTGAACTATGGAATCAAAATTCTTGATGTAGGAATTTATTTTAATGGTTCTTCACAAATAGTTCAAATGGTGCAAATAAAAAAGCGTCAATCCATAGAACATACAGCAATGAATTGTGGTCCAGACTCAACACGGTCCGTGTTTCAGCTATGAACGCCTTCTTCAGGGATCCTATGGAGATATGTATGTTTATAAATGCATAGAAAACTTAAAAAACTGAAGGATAAGTATGGAATGTGATAAAAGAGTGAAAGATAAATATAGGAGTTAAAAAAAGATGTGAAGCATGATAAAGGAACACTTAGATATGAAATGGGTGATTAAAGCTATCCAAGTATTATTTTAAAAGTTAAATTATAATCTGCAAAGGAATGGCAGATTGTGGTGCCAAAGATGTATGGCTCAATAGCTGTAATACTTGTATTCAATTCACTGCCAATTGGTCTTCTTCTGTCATTCATTTTTGGATGTTGAAGTCAACTGGATGGAAGATAGATTTGTAACTACAGTATAAAAAAGACTGATTGCAACTCTATCTTGCATTCAAGCAGTTGCCATCCCTAAACTTAAAGAAGAGTTTACCATATTCCCAGCTTGTGCGGTTTAAAAGAATCTGTAAGAACGATAAGGCTTTCAAGTATCAAGGTAAACAATTTTTACGTGACATGGAACATAGGGGACATTCCAGACAGGTTTTAAGGAAGGCATACAAATGGGCCAAATATCTCAATCGTGATTTGTTGTTATATTCTCAGCCTAAAGACAATGCAAAGGATCAAAAGATGATCCTTGTTACTCCTTGTTATATATTGGGGGGGGGGAGGGGAGTCAGTAACACATATCCTGAAGAAGAATTGGGCTGTGATGCAAATGCACCCAATTTTCAAGGACATGCCCTTACGTATTGCCTTTTCTTGAGGTAAGAATTTTAAAAAACTGTTAAATCCAGCAGTATTACCTTCCCCTGCCACCAAGCGAGTTCCAGGTGGACATGTGGTTCATGTAAATCATGTATTTTAATGATAGAAGGAGATACATTTGTTAATCCTTATGAATCCTTATTACAACATGTACCTCTAGCAATGTAGTATACATTTTGGTATGTTTGTAATAGTGATGATATACTCCTCGGAGAATATTACAACTTTACCACTCGATTTATGTGAATAATTTATGTTTATTTTGTGGTACATTGATGAGCTGAGATTTTTGAGTGTTTTAGGTGCATGGTATAAGTTAGTTTGTATATAGTATAATCATGAGAACGAGTAAGTGATATGGTTGCAGCATGAGTGTGAGAAAATGTGAAGAACAGGGTTATAATATGGTGTATGAAGATAACATTTTGATATATGTATATTGTTATGTTATTTTAGGCATTAAGAATTGTGTTCTGATTCTCTGAAGAAGTTTTGGCAAAACGGGCCCATCAGAATCAGTCCCCTTGCCACTCAGATAAGTGTTTTTTATATATGCAGAAATTTTTCAATGGTTATACCATTAATTTATAGATAAATTGCTGTTTTTGCACAATATTTAAGACATTGTTGAATGTTGCCCATGTACTGAAGGTGGAGGAGGAGGACCAATGATTATAACCATAAATTGAACTGGCTGAATGGCCATTGGCTAGCATGAGATACAATGATACGGTCTAAGGTTCTGCCTCCCTTCTACAGATGACTTGCTTGTTTATTGTATTTTTGAATAAGATGTTTACATTTTCCCAAATAAGTTACATTTAACTTGAGTTTTAATTCCATCTTTTGTTTTGAATTTTGCTATTTTGGATGGTGGAATTTTGAATTTTTGTTTTTGTGTTTCGTTGCCAAAGATGTAAAAACATTATTTTAAAAAGTGGAATATAATCTGGCAGAATGTGAGATTGGAAGGAACGGAGAGAATGAAAGAAATAGAAATAAAAAATGAAAATGTATTGTGCTAGAAAAGATAAAAGACAATGAACGAAAACATACCGAATTCTGAATGCCACAAGACTTAATTATGCTTGAAAGCATACAATAGTGAGAATGTTAAAATAAAAAGACTCAAACTGAAGAACCGGTATTCTGCCCTGGAAGTGGAAGAGATGAGAGCATCCCATGGAGATGAAGGACCAAAACTTGAAATCCCCCAAATTACTGCATCCATGACCACTAGGAGGTGTAAGGTAGTGGTGGTTGGCGATCCCTTTCTGAGATGTACATCAGCATCTATCTGCAGACCAGATATGATGAACTGAAAAGGTATGATGGGATATAAATAAAGCTATTATTATTATTATTATTATTATCCGATGCTTCTCAGCTATGTTGGCACTAATGATACTGCCAGGTACCCCTGCAAACATATCAAAAGTAACATTGTGGCTCTGGGAGAGAAGGTAAAGCAGTCAGGTGTGCAGGTGGTATTCTCGTCCATCCTCCCTGTTGAGGGTAAATGCCAGGGCAGAGAAGCTTGCATCCTAGAGATGAATGCATGGCTATGTGGATGGTGTTGTTGAGAGTGTTTTGGCTTCCTGGACCATGGGATGGTGTGCATTTCTGGAAACGTCAATCGCTCCTCCTAAACTTACTTGCTCCACTTCATCACTGACGCTGAAACCGTGGATTGAAGACAAAGTTTAATTTTATTTTTCTTTCCAGCTTATGATTTATCTTTAATCTTATCTATTGTTTTGCCTTTTGTCTTTGTTTTGTTCTATTTCTATCATTTAAATTTCTCCAGAATTCTACTGTTCAACGGCTCCCCCTTCTGCTTCTATTCCTTTCTCTCCTCTCTTCTACCTTCCAAAGTATTTAGATCAATGCTGTCTTGTTAAAATGTTTATTTTATTTTATTTTTCCTCTAACTCTACTTTTCACTTCTCTATTACCCTCCAGGTACTTTAGTTAGATTGTGAGCCTTCGGGACAGTAAGGGAATTTTTCAAGTACCTTTCTTATTTCTAATCTTAATGTATATTTTCTGTAAACCGCTTAGAACCTAACGGATGTAGCGGTATATAAGAAATAAATTACATTACATTACATTACATTTGTCAAAGAAGGGAAAAACTGTCTTCTGAAGCAGGCTGGCTAAACTACTGAGGGCTATAAACTAGAAACAATGGGGCAGGGTGATCATAGCCCCCGAGTGAGTATAAGCCCTTAGGTAAGTAAATCACTGAATATCTCTACACAGATGGGGAAAAGGGGGCAATGTCTGGAAAGCAGTATATACTAATGCTCGAAGTATGGGAAACAAGATTCTGAATTTAGAAGCTGTGATGGAAGAAGAGGGGTTGGATATAGTGGCAATCGCGGAGACGTGGTTCACGGAGAACCATGACTGGGATGTAGTTATAACAGGCTATAATCTGTTCAGGAAAGACAGGGTAGGAAGAAAAGAAGAGGGAGTAGTGTTATATGTTAAAGATCATATTAAAGCCACACAACTGCAGGATCTGCAGGGCAAGGAAGAGGCACTGTGGATCAATTTGGAAAGAGGGAATGGTGAATATATTTACATTGGTGTGATATGTAGGCCTCCTTCACAAACGGAAGAAGTAGACAGAGATTTAATAGTAGACATTCAGAATATATCTAAAAAAGGGGAAGTTTTACTAATAGGTGATTTTAACATGCCGGATATTGATTGGGGTATCCCTATTGCGGGGTCTTCTAAAAGTAGGGAGATCCTGGATTCTCTACAAGGAGAACTGTTCCAGCAGTTGGTAATGGAACCTACACGGGCTGGGGTCATACTGGACTTAGTGCTTACAAATGGGGAGAGTGTTTCTGATGTTACAGTGGGTGATCATCTGGTATCTAGTGATCACTGCATGGTTCGATTTAATATTAAGAAGGGTATAGAGAGGGCTCATTCAAAAGTAAAGGTTCTAGACCAGGGGTCCCCAAAGTCCCTCCTTGAGGGCCGAATCCAGTCGGGTTTTCAGGATTTCCCCAATGAATATGCATTGAAAGTAGTGCGTGCACATAGATCTCATGCATATTCATTGAGAAAAACCTGACTGGATTTGGCCCTCAAGGAGGAATTTTGGGGACCCTTGTTCTAGACTTTAAAAAACTAACTTTCTTTGGATGGGGGATTACATCAAATAATTGTTGTTTGGAAGGGAACTTCTCAAAGGAGTAGAAATGCAGTGGGCAAAACTGAAAGGAGTTATTGTAAGGGCGAGATACCTTTTTGTGAGGCAAGTAAGTAAAAGTAGGAGGAAAAGAAGGCCACTTTGGTTCTCAAAAATAGCAGATGAGAAGGTAAGGAATAAGAGGTTAGCTTCCATAAATAGAAAAGATCGCAGAAAGAGGAAGACAGACAAAAATATCTGGAAAAGTTAAGAGAGGCTGGTCATGTAGTCAGGAAAACAAAGATGCAAATGGAAGAAAAAATAGCTGACATGGTAAAAAGGGGCGACAATACTTTTTTAGATAGATTAGTGATAGGAAGAAGTGCAAAAGTGGCATTGTAAGACTCAAAGGTGACGGAGATAAATATGAAGAAGCCGATAAAGAAAATACTGAATTGCTTAACAAATATTTCTGTTCTGTGTTCACGGCTGAAGTACAGGGAGCAGGACCACAGAAGACAAACACGAATAAGGATGGAGTGGTAGACCCTGATCAATTTTCAGAAGGTTGTGTTCGTGAGGAGCTAGGTAAATTAAAGGTAGACAAAGCAATGGGGCTTGATGGTGTACATCCGAGGGTGCTGAAGGAATTTAGGGAAGTTATGGTGGCTCCATTGACTGACCTTTTGAATGATTCTCTAGAGTAGGGAGTGGTACTGAAGGACTGGAGAAGTGTAGATGTGATCCCTTTCTACAAAAGTGGAAGTAAGGAAGAAGTAGGGAATTACAGGCTGGTAAGTCTGACTTTTGTGGTAAACTGTGGGATTACAGGATCTGAGGAAACATGGATTCTCTAGAGGTAGGTCCTGATTGATTTCTTTGACTGGGTGACCATAGAATTGGCTAGAGGGAATGCGTTAGATGTGGTGTATTTAGATTTTGCAAACCCTTTGACAGTGTTCCACACAGACGTCTAATAAATAAACTGAGTGCCCTCGGGATGGGTCCCAAAGTGATGGGCGGGTCCCACGTGTCCCAAAGTGATGGGCTGGGTAAGGAACTGGTTAAGTGGAAGGCGATAGAGGTTAATGGTCAATGGAGATCGCTCTGAGGAAAGGGATGTTACCAGTGGTGTGTCCCATTGGGCCTGTTCTTTTTAATATTTTTATAAATAATATTGCTAAAGGGCTGTCAGGTAAGATTTGCCTCTTTGCGGATGATACCAAAATCTGCAATAGAGTAGACATCCCAGATGGAATGAATGACATGAAGAAAGATCTAGCAAAGCTTGAAGAATGGTCTGAAATTTGACATCCAAAATTTAATGTTAAGAAATGCAAGG
Source organism: Geotrypetes seraphini (assembly GCF_902459505.1). Lineage (NCBI taxonomy): Eukaryota > Metazoa > Chordata > Amphibia > Gymnophiona > Dermophiidae > Geotrypetes > Geotrypetes seraphini. Next base: position 433,538,094 of record NC_047085.1, on the reverse strand, counting down.
TCATACATTTGGGCTGCAAAAACCTGAGGAAACGGTACAGTTTAGGGGTGAAGAACATATGTGCACAACAGAAAAACGGGACTTGGGTGTGATTGTATGTGATGATCTTAAGGTGGCCAAACAGACTGAAAAGGTGACAGTGAATGCTAGGGTGCATAGGGAGAGGTATTGCCAGTAGAAAAAATGAGGTATTGATACCCTTGTATATGACTCTGGTGAGACTTCATTTATTATATTGTGTACAATTCTGGAGGCTGCACCTTCAAAAATGCATGAAACTTGCAGGATTAAAGCTGTTAGTTTAGAAAAATATCTACATGTACACAGAGTCATTTAAATACTGGATTTCAGAAAGTCACTATTTTGAAAACAATTTTAGGGGGTATAGTTTGGGTATATTGTGGGTGAGACTAAAATCTTCACTTGTATTCCCCATTGTACTAAGGGAATACACATACATGAGAATAATTCTCCACATTGAACCTTACATTAGCAAAAAGGCATGTATAGGTTTCTTTAACAAGGACTCATTTCAACCAGAGCCTTACATAAGGGATTAAGGGAGTAATTCTCCTTAATTCTCCATTGTTTATTTACACCTCCACAATCAAATCAAATTAAAATTGTGACTTGCAACTATGCAAGTGGTAGTATGTACATGGGTAGGCTTGTAAGGCAAGGCAGCTGTATGTGAGTTTTTGATAGTGAATATTTGGCAAGTCTCTGCAGTATCCTTTATGAGATTAATTTAATATATTTTACAGAAATGAATGAGACTGCTCCATGGTGTTCCAGCGGGGGTCTAGAAACAAATGGAGATGAGCCATCGTCTTCTGTCACTAGAACTGCAATTGAGGACATTGGGGGCTGGCTAACAAGCCGTCGTTAAGGGGAGGGCTGAGGCCGAACTGTGAAGCCAGAGGAGTCCTGTGCTGCAACCATGTAATCGGTACAAAATAGCCTCCTGTGATAAATCAATCAGCAGATTTGTACTGTGGCTTTGTTGAAGCTGTTTGACTGACAGAGGTCAGAACGTATCATTGTTCTTCTTCTGCTATATTTTTTTTATGGAGAAGACTGTGCTAGCAAGAGTTATTCAGGATAGCACTTAGGCCAGATTCTGTATAGGATGCCTGCATTAGGTGCTGCAAGGCGTACTAATCAAGAATGTATATATTTTTTTTAATTGACTCATCTGGCATGGCAAATTGACCATGCCAGTTTTCAGCCAATCAGAACAAAAAAAACCAAAAAAACTAACCCCTCCTTTTACAAAACAGTAGCGTGGTTTTTAGCATCAGCCATGGCAGTAACAGCTCCGACGCTCACAGGAATTCTATGAGTGTCAGAGCTGTTACCGCTGCAGCCGGTGCTAAAAACTGCGCTATGGTTTTCTAAAAGAGGGGTAAGAGCTCAGCGTCACACTCTTAGTTAGCGATGCCTAAGTTGAGGCGCTCTCTGATGCCTAACGATGCCTATCTGAAAAGTAGGCGTGGTTAGGGGGCGGAGAGCAGGTGTGGTTGACTTAGGTGTTGCTAGTGGTCTGAGTTAGGCACCGATAAATTAATCCAAGTAAAACCTGGCTTAATATGCCAGTGCCTACCTCTAGGATGTCTAGCGTGGCCTAAATACACCTAAGTACTGCTAGGCAGGATTCTATAATTTATTTAATTATTTGTTTGTTTAGATTTCTATTCCGTTCTCCCAGGAGCTCAGAACAGGTTACAATTGATATTCACAATAAAGTTACAAGGCAATAAAATTATAGGCATTCGAAGAAGAGACAGGTGAGAAGATGTAGAGAGAGAAGGGGAGGGGGAGCACGGGAAGGGAGGAGGGTAGAGAAGCGGCATCTAGCAGTTGACAACTGCGCTGAGTGGCACCTACAATGTAGGCACGCTTAGGCGCCATTTATAGAACCTAACCCTTAGAGGGCACTCCTTGACTTTCTTCTCTACTGATATGTTTGCACTTACCTTATGTTTATGAAAGGGTCACAGATGATGCCTGTTTCTTAAGCCTGTGCAAGCCAGTTAAATGCCAGATATCGGTACTTATCCAGTCAAGTGCTGACTCTACTGCTGGTATGCCTCCAAAATAGCCAGGTTTAAGTTAGGTGCTAACCAGACATTTTCAGCAGCACTAATGTTTAAGTGCTGCTGAAAATGACCGGTTATGCCCAAACAAAAGATTTAGGGGCTCATATTCAAAGCACTTAGGTACTTAGGCCCTGATTCTATAAAGGGTGCCTAGGTTGTGCCTAAAGCTAGGCATGCTTTAGGCGTCCAATCTAAGTAGTTAATGAGCTTTCTTTGCTTTCAAAAATGAGCTGATTGGAACACTGTTTAGTCAGAAAAAAAGGGTAGCTTTTTAGCAAGCAACATAAAGCTGTTTTTTTCATGTGCTGTGCTTCAGTTAATGGATTTTCCCTCTAATTAGCAAATAGCATTGCTGTTTGCCCAGAAAAATAGAAGGTTTTACATGCAATATCTTTGTATGTGGTGGCTTATTAAATGTATTTTGAGCTTAATAAAGCAAAATTAAAAACCCAGACAGCTATTTAGCAGATTGCATTCAGGATGTCCAAACTGTGCCTACGTTCCATCCTTAGAACTCAGATCTATCTGAAATCTAAACTATGCTCAAAAGTAGACTTCCTTACAATGCCTATAAGACCTAGTTTTACAATTGCTATGCAGCTTGCTAGCTCACTCTGTAGCACACTAGTTAAACCTATACCCCTCTATCCTAATGTTGCTAGTTCAAATCCCAGTCACTCTGTCTGATGGAAGAGAAATAAATAAAAGAATTAAACAGATCCAATTCCTAGTATTACAATTATAATGAAAAACAGCATAACATCGACATTCTAATAACATAATAATAAAATATTATAACATTAAGGACATTGTTTGGACATCTAAATCTCACCTAAAACCTAAGGGGCTCATAATCAAAAGAGAAATACATCCAAAAACCGGCCTAAGTCGGCACTTGGACGAACATTTCTCAAACCGTCCAAGTGCCGATACTAAAAATGGGTTTTGGACGTATTTCTAAACAACCTACGCCTTCATAGTGCCGCTGAACGACCAAAGCTAAATGGGGCATTTCAGGAGAAGTGTCAAGGGCGGGAGTTGGGCGGGGCATGGGCCGGCTTAGACTTAGTCATACAGCATATATAACCGAAAGTTATACAGCCCACGATCGATGAAACTTGGTCTAAGTCACAAAAACCCACCTAAAGTCACCAGATAAGCACTGCAAACACATAAAACACTATCCCAGTGATCACTGACTTCCCCCCACCCCCATAAAAATATTAATCACACCTTTAATAATTCAGCCTCCAGACCATCATCACCTGGCCGCCTGGCATAGGAATGTCCAGCTCAGAGGTAGCTTAAGTCGTCTTGTGGGTGGGTTAGGGACCAATAGAGAGGAGGACCCATGCCCATAAGCCCCTGCAATTGCTGTATTGATACTTAAACATGTGCACTCCCCTATATAACCCCAAAACCCTTTTTTACTGCCATATAAGTGGCTCCTGCAGCCATAAGGGCTATTGGGGTGGTTGATAAGTGGGTCTAGGGGATTCTGGAGGTGGTTTGAGGGGCTCACCGTAACCTATAAGGGAGCTGTAGTGAGGAAAAGACATGGCACCCTTTTTGTGAAGTTCACAGCAGTGCCCTGTAAGATACCCCACTATTTAGGTGCTTTGTCTGGGTATGCAGTCCATCACTTTGCAGACCCCTCCTACGTTCAAGAGGGCTTGTTCTAGGCGTTTTGGACTTGGACAAAAAGTTGGATGAAAATGTTGTATAAAGATGGACGATTTAGTGGCTTGGATGATCAGATCGGCAGGACGTATAATTAGACGATTTTCGAAATGAAAAAAAAGTTGGACGTATATTTTGAAAATGTGTCTTAAGCTGTTTTTTACTTTGGACAACTTGCGAGATGGACGTAAAAGGACTTAGATATCCCTTTATATTATACCCCTCCACTTCTCTAAAGGACGCCTAAAAAGATAGATGCCTAAACAGTGCTGAACTCTGCTGAGTGCGATTCTAGAAAGGATGCCTAACTTAGAAACCTAAACGGCGCCTAACGTTAGACGCATTTTGCAGAATTAGGGCCACAAAGTACAAGTATAATTACATTATTTTAGATTTATTGACCATTCATTTTTATTATTATGAAAGATATTGAATGGGGTTTTCTAATGGAATCAGTTATTGCATTTTTTTAAAAAAGACGTTTGTGTGTTTATTTTTCTTATTTCATTTAGTTCATTGTCTCAGGGATGTGTCTCAAATGTATTGAGTCATTATCAAGAACAATACAATCAGAGATCCTTCAAATTGAATAATTAATCTATATACTATTGTTGATTCAAGCAATGATAACTCGACAGATACCAAATTACTTTATAATACTGTATAATTGTATTTGCATCTAGGCATGATTGCTACCTCACATTGGAAATGACAAGCACGGGCACATTTCTTTATCTTGCCTGAGCTCCATAGGCTTTTGAGATGCTCATCATCTATATCAGTGGTCTCAAATTCGCGGCCCTCCAGGTACTATTTTGAGGCCCTTGGTATTATAAAGAATGATTCTTTATGGAAAACTTGTGCCTTAAGTGTCCGACGGTTGTGTCTGGCGGTCGCGTTCTGGACCGTTGCCTGCCTTACTGCTGTAACCTCACACAAGTTCTTTCCTGTGTCTGTACATGATTGTGAGGTGGAGTGGAGAGGACAATCGCGTACAGACGCAGGAAAGCGCTTGTGTGGGATTACAGCAGTGAGGCGGGCAACGTTCTAGAACGTAAGGTAACCACTGGAGGCAGTGCAGTTTGTGTGTGTGTCCGGTGCTGGAGGAGGTGAGAGCTGAAGGCGGTTGCGGACGCGACTGACAGACACTTAAGGCACAGGTTTTCCATATAGAATCATTCTTTATAATACCCAGGGGCCTCAAAATAGTTGGTCCAAAATCTTGTCTCTTGCAGTTGATACTTTGATAGGTTTTCACTTTTTGCATATTGCACTGCTTTCAGCTGTGTATAGCTGAAATTATCATAAGCAATTAAGGAAATATTTATAAACTGTAGTTTATAAATCTTTCCTTAATTGCTTATGATAATTTCAGATAATCCACATTTTGGTTTTGTAGGTACTTACCTCATGCAAAGTTGTCATTTCTTTAATAAGACATTAACTATTTTTTCTGCGGCCCTCAAAGTACCTACAAATCCAAAATGTGGCACTGCAAAGGGTTTGAGTTTGAGACCACTGATCTATATGTACCTTGAACTCACCAATGTTTTGGAAAACATTTTCCAATTAACTCTATGAAATTTTGGCATATGCTTCTTTTTATTTCAAATAGGCTCCAAGACAAGCTTTGTGGCCCTCATTATTTGGCATTTTGCAAACTAGACAACACTGATCTTATCGGGCTGAGTTTGATGCAATCCATGTGCAATCATGCATTACAATGTTCCTTGCAGTGTTCTTGGTGATATCCAGATCATGACAGTGTTTCCATCACTACAGATTACTATCATACCTGTGAGTATTTATACAATGTTGAGCTACTAATTCCTTATGAAGGGGTAGTTGCTGCTACTGACTTCTTATCAAAGTGCTTGCATTAGCTCCATTTCTTCTCTTTTATTTACATAAAATAATTGAAAAAGGGGCCTTTGAGAGGCCTCTAGAAACATATTGTTGTATATAATGCAGGAAATGTTATTTTTTGTAATTGGAGGTTTATTCATCACAGCTTGAATCAAGGTCTAATTTCATGGCTTCAAAAAGTTGCATGAAAGGCCATTAACTCCTCTTTTATCAAGCAGCACACTAATAGGCTCATTAAAAAAAAAAAAAAAAAAACAAGTAATACATGAACAGGGAGATGGACGGTGATCTGGCTGGTAAACGTCCAACACGTATAATCAAAACAAGGGAAAAAGACCATCTCATGGTGCAAGTCACCAAAAGAAAACCATCATCAATGTGGCCGTTCTGTGGGCGTGGTATAGGCGTGATGTGGGCTGAGTTAGATGTATATCCTGTCACCATATCGGATAGTAAAATGCGCTCCGGCATCTACAGGAGATTTGACCTAGGGTTCATCATCAGTGGCTGACTGTTAGGTAAGCAGAACAGAAACATACAAACCCCAGACCCATGGCCACCATACTATTTCCCAAGACCCAAACCCCACACCCCCTCCCTGAATTCCAAAGATAGCCAAACAAGCCAAAACACCTGTGTCTCTCATTCTGCTCCCCCCACCCACGTTGACAAAGGCTATACCCAGCAAGCCCAGCACATGACCCTCATTGTGCACCCCCAAAATGAGGCAGGAGTACAATCGCAAACAGATATAGATATAGAAGAGATTATTTGGTCAGATCATCACTTATTTACTATACAGATTTTAGTAAATAGTTCAGAATATTCCATTGTTCAAAGCCCTACACGGAAATAAGTAAGACCACATTTCCAAGTAAGAGATCTTTGGAATGTATGGAATTCTAGTTTACGTTGGGATCTGGAATGTGATATTAAAAATGTTGTACATGATTGTAACACCTCTTTGGAAATTGTAGCCCTTGAAAAAGTTGTACAACAATGTACTCAGATTGAGTTTTTGAGATGGCATTCTGCTGCTGTACTTAAGGTTAAACAGGAAGTTAGACACGTGGAGAGACGCTGGAGGAAATCTAGAGACACAGATGATTATGAGAGTTATGAGATATGGCTAAAAGAGTATTTGGAATTATGTGAAAATTAAAAGCCTAAATATATTCAGGAGAGGATTAGATCGGCTACAAATTGTCCTAGAGAATAGTATAATATTGTGAAAGGATTAACCGAGTTGGAGAGAAGAAGCAGTGATCCTCCCATGAAGAATTTTGCAGATTACTTGGAGAAAAAATTAAATGGGTATGGAGGAAAAAAGAAGATAGCAGAGAGTATCAGAGAGTGCAGTGATATGGGATAAATTTCAAGATATTTCTACCTCAGAGATTGCAAGAGTAATCCGCACCCTTACTGTAACTAGTGCTTGTAACAAGTCATGTAACTAGAGCTTGTAATGAGTCATTTTCACTAATTTAACACATCCATCACATTCGCAAATATGGGAATGTGTTCATCACATATTACAAGATTACACTTATTAAATTATCATTTATAGGACCCCTGAGGAAGACAACATTGTCGAAACATGGATCGTGTTGGGTCCATATCTCCCAACGGATTGAGTCCTAGATATATTTTATGTGGATTATTAATTTGTATATTTTTAAATAAAGCCTCCATCTTGAACATCACCATCTTCACAGGGTTTTTGTTTTTGCTGGATTTGCATTTTTCTGTGGAATTAAGGGTCAATTTCTTGCTTGTTTTCCTCAAGCATCGTAAGTCAAATCTCCGTTGAAATTGCTCCTTTCTTGACTCTACTGGTAAATAAATCTTTACTGCTGGAATCTTTCCTGAGGGTTGTAAAGTCGATACTGTTAAGAAAGAGAGGTTAGACAAAGACCAAATGTATAATTTTAGGCCCATTTCAGTTTTGCCATTTCTGGCCAGGGTTTTAGAAAAGACAGTTTTACCACAATTAGAGGAGTTTATAGATCAAAATGTTTGTTTGGATAAAAATCAATTTGGCTTTAGGAAAGCACACAGCGTGGAGACCTTATTGTTAGCCACAACTGATGAGCTACGCTTAGGCATGGATCAAGGGATGTGCTTTTGTATGGTCTCTCTTGACATTTCTGCTGCGTTTGATTCCATAGACCCTGAAATTTTATTACTGAGACTTAAGGACAAAGAGGGAACTGCAGACAGGTGTACAAAATGCAGGCAAAGTTTATTTAAAACAACTAAACAGACAGAGAGAAAGAGATAATGGTTACTGTGGACGGGCCATTTGGCCTTTATCTGCCGTCATGTGTCTATGTTTCTATGATTGTTGCATACAAATAGACCACTTATTACAAAATATGGGACTCAATCCGGTCCGTGTTTCAATAAAAGGTCACACAACAAATATGCCTCATCTGTATGCTGTATGCTTTCGCTATCAAAATATACTACTGAGAAAACTATGCAACAATCTGTTTATTTGTTTTAAATAAACTTTGCCTGCATCTTGTACACCTGTCTGCAGTTCCCTTTGATTTATTGCATTTTCACTGCAGATTTGTTAGATCTCCTTTTTTTGTCTTTGTATTACTGAGACTTAGGGGTCCTTTTATCAAGCTGTGGTAGGGGTTTAACGCGCGTAATACTGCAGGTGTTAGTTTTTTAGCCGGCCGCGGGGGTTAGCGCATGATGAAATGTCCGACGCGCTAACCCCGCTAGTGCGGCTTGATAAAAGGACCCCCTTAGGTAACCTGGGATTGCTGGAACAGTGTGGAAATGGCTTAGATCATTCCTAGTTCAAGTTTCAAGTTTCAAGTTTATTATTTTTCTTAATTAATCGCTTAATCAAATTCAAAGCGATGTACATATTAAAACAATAGTCAATAAAAAAACAAACAGTACAAACTAAATACATTTGTTAAGGAAAAGCAACACAAAGGAAAAACACAATAGGGAAAACATTTAAGTAGTAAGGTGTAAATTATTAAAATTACTGATTTTAAGAAATAATTAAATTAAGTATTAAAAGCATCATTAAAAAGAAATGTTTTTAAATTACTTTTAAATTTTACCAAGTCTTGCTCGTTTCGTAAAAAAATTGGAAGAGCATTCCAGGTCTGTGGTGCTGTTACTGAAAATATAAACTGCTGTCTGATGTTTATAATTTTCAGTGATGGAACAGTCAGTAAATTCTGATCAGTAGATCTTAAGTAGATCTGGATGGGTGATATGGTATTAGTAATTTATATATGAATGCAGGAGTCTTATACAGTAGAGACTTGAAAGTAAGCAAACAAAGTTTGTATGTTATCCTATGGATAACAGGAAGCCAATGTGCGTTTTTTAAGAGAGGCGTAACATGGTCGAATTTTCTGGATTTGGTAATGAGTTTTATGGAAACATTTTGGATTATTTGTAAACGTTTGAGTTCAGTTAATGATATACCTTTAAAAAGAGCATTACAGTAATCTAATTTGGATATTACTAAGGAATGAATGAGAATATTTAATGATTTTGGGCATAGAAATTTTGAAATTGACCTAATCCTACGTAATCTGTAGAAAGTAGTTTTGACGGTGTTACTAATGTGATCGTGGAAATTCAGTTTGGAATCAAAAATTACCCCTAAAATTTTTGTATTATCAACTATTTGTAATGGAACATTTTTTATGAAGAGAGGAGCAATAAGTGTGGGATTTTCTTTCCATGGAAAGAGCATCACGTTTGTTTTTTTAATATTAAGAGCCAACTTATTTGTATTTAGCTATTGATGAACCTGGTCAAGTTTCTCACTGATCACATGAATATCAGATATTTTGTTAGTGTCTATTGGATGCAGGAGTTGAATATCATCTGCGTATACGAAAACTTGAAAACCTACAGACTGACACAAGGTAATTAAAGGAGCAAGAAAAATATTGAATAATAGCGGAGAGAGAATAGACCCTTGAGGAACCCCGAAAGTGGTTGATGTAAATTTAGATTTTGAGTCTTTAAAGAGGACAGAGGAAGAACGATCTGTAAAATAAGAAATAAACCATGAAAGAATTTGATCAGTGATCCCAATAGATTGAAGTCTGTCTATGAGAAGTTGATGGTCGATTGTGTCAAAGGCCGCAGAGAGATCAAGTGAGATTAATAAAGTTGTTTGATGGTGATCAAGAAAATATTGGATGGAAGAAGTCATACCTATCAATGCTAGTTCAGTACTGTGGTGTTCTCTAAAACCCGTTTGATTGGGATGAAGAACATTAGTTTTTTCCACAAAGTCAGCAATTTGATTAAAGACTATCTTTTCTGTTACTTTTGCCAAGAAGGGAATATTGTCTATAGGTCTGTAATTAGTTGGATCATTATAACTAGCGTTTTTATCTTTAATGATGGGACGAACTATTGATTTTTTCCATTCTCTTGGGACTATACTTTGGGTCAGGCTCTCAGTAATTAATTTATGAATAAATGGTCCAAAAATATGAAAATAGTGCTTTAAAATGAAGGGAGGAATTAAATCCACTTTTGAACTCTTAATATTAATGGATTTGAAAATCATCTCAATATCTTTTAGGCTTGGAAGTTTAAATTTAGAGCATCTGGAAGTTAAAGAATCTGAATTGGTCTGCTCATGATCAAAGGTGACTCGCTGATTTACTATAAAAGTTTTTCTAATAGTTTTGATTTTCTCAGAAAAATGATCTGCTAGTTCTTGGGCGGTGAGAGTATTACTAATTGCAGAAAAGTATTACTAGTTGACAGAAAAATGTGTGTTCACAGCAATGGAGAGTTTTCACATGAATTTTTAGTTAAAAGAGCTGTTCCGCAGGGATCTGCACTATCTGCAACTTTTTTTAACATCTTTTTGTCACCGTTAGGACATCTATCTGTTGGATGAGGTGGGGGGTATCATATAGAACAGGGGTGCCCACACTTTTTTGATTCGCGAGCTACTTTTAAAATGACCAAGTCAAAATGATCTACCAACAATAAAATTTTAAAAAAACACAATGCACACTGTATGCTTAGAATTGTTAATTATCATTCCTATTCCAGGGTTTTTTCAAAGAGGTCAAAGCAGATGACTCTATGCACTGTCACCTCAGTAACAACCATACAAAAATAGACAAATACCCACCCCCCTCCCTTTTTACTAAACCACAATAGCAGTTTTTAGCGCAGGGAGCTTCGCTGAATGCCCAGCGCTGCTCTCAACGCTCATAGGCTCCCTGCACTAAAAACCACTATTGCAGTTTAGGAAAAGGGGACCATATTGTAAAATATAGACAGCAGATATAAATTCAAACACATTTTGATCACTAAATTTAAAATAAAATCATTTTTCCTGCCTTGTCTGGTGATTTCATGAGTCTCTGGTTGCACTTTCTTCTTCTGACTGTGCATCCAATCTTTCTTTCAGCCTGTATGCTTCCTCTCCGCCACACCTCATTCCCTCCCCCAACTTTTTCTTCCTCTCTCCCTGACCTTTCTTTCTTTCTCTCTTCATGCCCCCTTTCTTTTTTTCAGTTTCTCTTCTTTCCTTCTGTTTCCCTGCCTGCCCCCTTTCTTTCTTTCTTTCTCCCTGCCCTTCCCCAAGCCACTGCCACTGCCGCTGCCATCGGGGAACAGGACCCAAATGCCACTAATAGATAACGCCGATGCTGCCCCATGCTCTCTCTGCTTCGGGCCGATCAATCTTCCTCTCCCCGACGTCAATTCTGCCGTCGGAGAGGAAGTTTCGCCCAGCCAGGCAGCGATTGGCTGGCCCGAACTTCCTCTCCGACGGCAGAATTGACGTCAGGGAGAGGAAGATTGATCGGCCTGATAGATCGCCAAGGCAAAGTGAGTCCTGGATGATCGACTCACTTTGCCTTGGCGAGCTACCGGTTGATCGCAATCGACCTATTGGGCACCCCTGATATAGAATATATGTTGATGATCAATTCTTTTTCAAGAGTGAGGTAAAAAATTATCTATGAAATTAAATAAATATATGAGTAGGATCAATAGTTGGATGTTTGATAATGGGTTGCGGCTAAATGTTGAAAAAACTGAAATAATGATTATAGGTAAGCAGCAGGAACCTCTTTGGCCTAGTCGCATTCTCGTACATGATCATCTGTTTACCACTAGTGAAGAGATCAAAATGCTGGGGGTAATCCTCAATGCAAAATTATCTTTTGAGTCTCAAATAACTATCACAATCAGAAAGTTGCTCCAACTGAAAAAGATCTTGTCAGGTTGGGATTTCAGACAAGTCTTACAGACACTAGTGCTCTGAAAGCTTGATTACTGGAATGGCATTAACCCTGGGTCTTCCATCCACCCAACTTAAAAGCATTACAGATTATACAAAATTCCACGACAGGAGTCTTAATAGGAACAGCACACTATGAACATACTGTATTATACCAATTTTAAAGAAATTACATTGATTGCCAATTTATCATTGGGTACAGTTTAAGATTTAGAAAATAATCCATCTAGGGATATATGACACCCTTCCAGACTATCTGACCAAATGCTTGAAAATATATGAACCTAATAGAGTTTTGAGATCAGAAAATAGGATGCTGTTAGATGCAAGAATAAGAGACGAAATTAAGTATGCCTCCACCAGAAAGTCTTATTTTTTAATTGCGGATCTGGTGCTGTGGAATAGTCTGTCCGGAGCAATATGTTTTTGTAACAATGTACTGCTATTTCGAAAAATACATAAGGCTCATTTTTTCATCTTAGCTCTTAGTTGTCCGTCTGACATCCAATAAAATGTTTGAGAATGACTATAATTTTTGGTTGAACACTGTAAACAAAGCTGATTGATGTTTGTAATGTATTAGAAAATGTATGGTAAAATTTGACATCTACTGTGTATGTTTACTTGTAAGCCACTTAGGAGATAAGCGGATAATAAGATCTTTAAATAAATAAATATTTAAGAGCTATCACTAAAATTTTTAAGTTCCTATGAATATTGGACTGAAAAGGTTTATTTAAAAAAAAAAAAATGAGGCCTAGAAAATAAGCGAAAAAAGATAGGTCCCATAAGAAATTGGTATTAGAATCTAGAGATAATCCCAGGAGTTTACTTAACTGTTAGTTCTGTGCAGTAGCCATTACAGCATTCATTCTCTCTAATTTCAATTGCTTTACGTAACAGAAACAGTGTGTTACCTGGTGTGTGATCTGTTATGCTTTCATTTTGTCCTATGACCACATTGCTGCCTATAGTCCAATCAAAGCTGTCACCAGAATCTTGTGTGAGCCCACAGCCAGAAGTCCAGTTCTGCCCTGGTATTTCAAAGTTACAGCTTCCAGTGACATCTGTATATTGACCTAGAGGTAGAAAGAGAAAATAAATTAGTCCCATGTATAATAATAATAAAAAATCAACATGTAAATTTCAGAAATTATGCTTATAAAACTGCTAAGATGCTAATTTAAGAAGCCTTGTGATTTACATGGCATTTTATACATATCGCTTACTCATGCAAAACTCAGTTTTAGAAAGCCTGTGTTTACATGTGTAATATCTGTACTATGTGCAGATGGAAAGTGAGTGAAGCCTGGGTGGATCCAAAATCTATGCATCTATTTCCATTTCAGGAAAGAAATGCATGCATATGCCTAAATTTATAGCTGTTCCCAACATATGTGGAGGGCCATTTTTGGTAGGATATCTAAGCTCAACTTTGGACATTTCATGCAAAATGTGCAAAGTTAGAGGTGCAGAAATGTACAATTTTGAATGGGCATTCAAATATTTTTTTTTGCAAAAATCTCCTACTTGAATATCTTGGCTGCCAAAAGATCTAGGTTGCCAGGACATTTAGCTTTACCATTTTTGTCCAATAAATGGTCCTACTTAGAAACATCCAAATAGGCACCATTTAGACATGAAAGGGGCCAGCATTGTATGAACATAACATAAGAATAGCCTTACTGGTTCAGACCAATGGTCCATCAAGCCCAGTAGCCCATTCTCACGGTGGCCAATCCATGTCCCTAGTACCTCACCCAAAACCCAAGGTGTAGCAACATTCCATGCTACCAATCCAGGGCAAGCAGTGGCTTCCCCCACGTCTTTCTCAATAACAGACTCTGGATTTTTCCTCCAGGAAATTGTCCAAACCTTTCTTAAAACCAGCTATGCTATCCATTCTTACCACAATCTCTGGCATTGCATTCCAGAGCTTAACTATTCGCTGAGTGAAAAAATATTTCCTCCTATTGGTTTTAAAAGTATTTCCCTGTAGCTTCATTGAGTGCCCCTAGTCTTTGTAATTTTTGACAGAGTGAAAAATCAACCCACTTGTACCCCTTCTACTCCACTCAGGATTTTGTAGACTTCAGTTATATCTCCCTCATCTGTTTCTTTTCCAAGCTGAAGAACCCTAACTGTTTTAGTCTTTCCTCATACGAGAGGAGTTCCATCCCCTTTATCATCTTGGTCGCTCTTATTTGAACCTTTTCTAGTGCCACTATATCTTTCTTAAGATAGGGAGACCAGAAAATACTCCAGATGAGGTCACACCATATATAGGGGCATTATAACATTCTTAGTCTTGTTAACCATTCCTTTTTAAATAATTCCTAGCATCCTGTTTGCTTTTTTGGTCACCACCACACATTGGGTGGAAGATTTCATCATATTGTCTACAATGACACCCAAATCCTTTTCTTGGACGCTAACCCCTAAGATGGACCCTAGCATTCAGTAACTGTGATTCAGGTTATTCTTCCCAATGTGCATCACTTTGCATTTGTCCACGTTAAATTTCATCTGCCACTTGGACATCTAGTCTTCCAATTTCCTAAGGTCTGCCTGCAATATAACACAATCTGCATGTGTTTTAACAGCTTTGAACAGTTTAGTGTCATCTGCAAATTTAATCACCTCACTCGTCATTCCAATTTCCAGATCATTTATAAATAAGTTAAATATCACCAGTCCCAGTACAGACCCCTGTGGCACTCCACTGTTTATTCTCCGCCATTGAGAAAAATGATCATTTAACCCTACCCTCTGTTTTCTATACGATAACCAATTCCTAATCCGCAACTGAACTTTGCCACCTATCCTATGACTCTTTAATTTTCTCAGGAGTCTCTCATGAGGAACTTTATCAAAAGCTTTCAGAAAATCTAGATACACTATATCAACTGGCTCACCTTTTTTTTTTTTTGGTAAATCTTTATTGACATTTCAAACTTTATAATGTATACAATTAAAGAATCAGAAAAAAGCTGTATGAAAATACATTATCATCACATTATTACATTGAACAATTTTTTTAACTCCTTCTTATCTTAATTATAAACAATAATATTAAATATTATACTATCAATATAATAAAAATTAATTTTACTCTTCCAAATAAATATTCCACCCCCCACCCTCCCACCCTCCCTGGATGTGTAAAGGAATCTAACTGGCTCACCTTTATCCACATGTTTATTCACACCTTAAAAGAAGTCAAGCAAATTGGTAAGCCGAGATCTCCCTCGGCTGAACCCATGCTGACTCTGTATCATTAAATCATGTTTGTCTACGTGTTCTACAATTTTATTTTTTATAATTGTTTCCACCATTTTGCCTGACACTGAAGTCAGGAAATGAAGACAGGAAACTGACAGGGACAACGGTCAGTGTAGAAGAGGTATGCAGACAGATTGATAGGCTTAAAAATGATAAATCCCTGGGACTGGACAGCATCCACCCGAGGGTAATCAAGAAACTGAAAGGGGTTATAGCTTAACTGTTCCAACTAATAGCCAATCTGTCGATCAAATCAGGAAAGATTCCAGAAGACTGGAAAGTGGCGAATGTTACACCAATCTTCAAGAAAGGTTCGAAGGGAGATCCGGGAAACTACAGACCAGTGAGTCTGACTTCGGTACCGGGAAAGATGGTAGAGGTGATGATAAAGCACAGTTACTTACCGTAACAGGTGTTATCCAGGGACAGCAGGCAGATATTCTTTACGCATGGGTGACGTCACCGACGGAGCCCCTGGTACGGACCTTTTTACTAGAAAGTTCTAGTTGGCCGCACCGCGCGTGCGCGAGTGCCTTCCCGCCCGACGGAGGAGTGCGTGGTCCCCAGTTAGTATAAGCCAGCTAAGAAGCCAACCCGGGGAGGTGGGTGGGACGTAAGAATATCTGCCTGCTGTCCCTGGATAACACCTGTTACGGTAAGTAACTGTGCTTTATCCCAGGACAAGCAGGCAGCATATTCTTTACGCATGGGTGACCTCCAAGCTAACAAAGAGGGAGGAGGGATGGTTGGCCATTAGGAAAATAAATTCTGAAGTACAGATTGGCCGAAGTGCCCATCCCGTCTGGAGAAGGCATCCAGACAGTAGTGAGTAGTGAATGTGTGAACTGAGGACCAGGTGGCCGCCTTGCAGATTTCCTCTATGGGTGTGGAACGGAGGAAAGCAACAGAAGCGGCCATAGCTCTCACCCTGTGGGCCGTGACAGCACCGTCCAGTGACAGACCGGCCCGAGCATAACAGAACGCGATGCAAGCTGCAAGCCAGTTGGATAGCGTCCGTTTAGAGACCGGTCGACCCAAACGATTCGGGTCGAAGGTCAGGAAGAGCTGAGGGGACAAGCGGTGAGCCCTTGTACGATCAAGATAGTAAGCCAGGGCACGCTTGCAATCAAGACTGTGCAATGCCTGTTCCCCGGGATGTGAATGAGGTTTCGGGAAGAAAACAGGCAACACAATGGACTGGTTGAGGTGGAAAGCTGAGACCACCTTGGGGAGGAACTTTGGATGGGTGCGCAGAACCACCTTGTCATGATGAAAAATAGTGAACGGTGGATCGGCAACTAGTGCATGAAGCTCACTAACCCTCCTGGCAGAGGTGATGGCAATGAGGAAAAGCACCTTCCATGTCAGAAATTTGAGTGAAGTTGTGGCAAGTGGCTCAAAAGGAGGTTTCATGAGGGCAGACAACACCACATTCAGGTCCCAGACGACCGGAGGAGGCTTCAGAGGTGGTTTGATGTTGAAGAGGCCCCTCATGAATCGGGAAACCAGAGGGTGAGCCGTGAGAGGTTTTCCGAGGACAGGCTCATGAAATGCCATGATGGCACTGAGATGGACTCTGATTGAGGTAGACTTGAGGCCTGCGTTGGACAGGGAGAGCAAGTAGTCCAGAACAGTTTCCACCGCTAAAGAGGTGGGATTGTGATGATGACGGAGGCACCAAGAGGAGAACCTGGTCCACTTCTGATGGTAACATTGGAGAGTGGCCGGTTTCCTGGAGGCGTCCAAAATGAGACGGACAGGCTGAGATAGATTTCCTGGAGAGGTCAGCCCGAGAGAAACCAAGCTGTCAGGTGGAGCGAAGACAGATTGGGATGTAGGAGAGACTGATGCTGCTGTGTAAGTAGAGTAGGAAACACAGGTAGAGGAATGGGCTCCCTGGAGCTGAGTTGAAGCAGGAGGGAGAACCAGTGTTGACGAGGCCACCGGGGAGCTATGAGGATCATGGTGGCTCCGTCCCTGCGGAGTTTGGATAAAGTCCGCAACATCAGAGGTAGAGGAGGAAAGGCATAGAGGAACCGATCCGTCCAATCGAGAAGGAATGCATCCGGGGCCAGACGGTGAGGAGAGAAGAGTCTGGAGCAGAACTGGGGCAGCTGATGGTTGTGAGGGGCTGCAAATAGGTCCACTTGCGGAGTGCCCCAGCGAGCAAAAATGGAGAGGAGCGTGGGAGGATCCAAAGTCCACTCGTGAGGTTGCAGGATGCGACTGAGATTGTCGGCCAGGGAGTTCTGTTCGCCCTGGATATAGACAGCCTTGAGGAAGAGACTGCGGGCCGTGGCCCAGGTCCAAATGCGAAGAGCCTCCTGACAAAGGAGGCGAGATCCGGTGCCGCCCTGTTTGTTTATGTAGTACATGGCGACTTGGTTGTCCGTGCACAGGAGCAGAACCTGAGGACAAAGAAGGTGCTGGAAGGCCTTGAGAGCGTAGAACATGGCTCGTAGTTCTAGGAAATTGATGTGATGTAGACGCTCCTGTGGGGTCCAAAGACCTTGGGTGCGTAGGTCTCCCAGGTGAGCTCCCCATGCATAAGGGGAGGCATCCGTGGTGATGATCATGGAATGCGGGGGCAGATGAAAAAGAAGGCCCCTGGAAAGATTTGAGGAGTTCAACCACCATTGTAGAGATCGCTGAAGAGACGATGTCACAGAGATGGGATGAGAAAGAAGGTTCGAGGTCTGTGACCACTGGTTGGCCAGAGTCCATTGAGGTGTCCTGAGGTGGAGTCGTGCCAGGGGAAGCACATGCACCGTCGAGGCCATGTGGCCCAGGAGGACCATCATCTGTCTGGCAGGAATGGAGTAATGAAGGAGCACCTGACGACACAGGCGGAGCAGATTCCGCTGACGGTCGGAGGGGAGAAACGCCCTCATTAGTGTGGTGTCGAGAACTGCTCCAATGAATTGAAGGCGCTGTGTGGGAAACAGGTGCGACTTGGGGTAGTTGATCTCGAACCCCAGAAGATGGAGGAGAGAGATGGTATGATGAGTGGCTTGTAGCACAAGCGGAGACGTAGGTGCTTTCACCAACCAATCGTCCAAGTAGGGAAACACCTGAAGGTTGTGAGACCTGAGGAAGGCCGCCGCCACAATGAGGCATTTGGTGAACACCCTGGGTGATGAAGCGAGACCAAAAGGTAGCACTTTGTACTGATAATGGCGATGGTGCACCTGGAATCGGAGGTAGCGCCGTGAAGTTGGATTGATTGGGATGTGAGTGTAGGCCTCTTTGAGGTCCAGGGAACATAGCCAGTCGTTCTGAGAGAGATGAGGGTAAAGCGTGGCAAGGGAGAGCATTCTGAACTTCTCCTTGACCAGACACTTGTTGAGGTCCCTGAGATCGAGAATGGGACGTAGGTCTCCTGTCTTCTTTGGAACTAGAAAGTAACGGGAGTAGAATCCCCGGCCTCTTTGTTCCGGAGGTACTTCTTCGATGGCATTGAGAAGAAGGAGGGATTGGACCTCCCTCAGAAGGAGGGGGGTTTGAGTTGAAAGAGAAGCAGACTCTACGGGAGGATTGTCTGGTGGAAGAGTCTGGAAGTTGAGAGAGTAGCCGTGGCGGATGATGTTGAGGACCCACTGGTCCGATGTGATGACCTCCCAACGGCTGATGAAAATGTGTAGCCTGCCTCCGATTGGCTGAGGAAGAGGCAATGAGGGTGGAAGACTGGCTAAGCCCTGGAGAGAGAAGTCAAAAGGGCTGAGAAGGTTTGGCAGGAGGAAGAGGCTTGGCAGGTTGATTAGACTGTGCACGAGCCTGGGTGTGTTGGTGTTGGCGGGCCCGCCTAGGTTGCTGCGAAGGTGGGTTGAGCGGCCTAGCGGAGAACCTGCGCTGATAAGAAGTCTGCGGTCGGTAAGGACGAGCAGGAGGCGCCTTCTTTTTTGGTTTAATGAGAGTATCCCATCTGGTCTCATGGGCGGAGAGTTTCTGTGTGGTGGTATCCAGGGACTCTCCGAATAATTCGTCTCCCAGACATGGGGCGTTGGCTAGTCTGTCCTGATGGTTGACGTCCAGATCAGAGACCCTGAGCCAGGCCAGGCGGCGCATAGCCACAGCGATGGCAGATGCACGGGAGGTGAGCTCAAAAGAGTCATAGATAGAGCGCACCATAAATTTTCTCAGTTGAAGCAGGCTGGAGATGTGCTGCTGGAATAGTGGAACCTTGTGCTCCGGCATGTACTTTTGCATGGCGGAGAGTTGCATTACCAGATGTTTCAGGTAGAAAGAAAAATGGAAAGAGTAGTTGTTTGCCCTGTTGGCAAGCATGGCATTCTGGTAGAGCCGCTTGCCAAACTTGTCCATAGTTTTGCCCTCTCTGCCAGGAGGGGTGGAGGCATAAACACTAGAGCCCTGAGTCTTTTTTAAAGTGGACTCTACCAGGAGAGACTCATGGGGCAGCTGGGGTTTATCAAATCCCGGGATTGGAATAACCCTGTAAAGGCTATCCAGTTTACGGGGCGCCCCAGGGACAGTCAGTGGATTCTCCCAATTTTTATAAAAAGTTTCCCGTAGGATGTCATGCACGGGCAACTTTAGGAACTCTTTAGGGGGTTGATCGAAATCTAATGCCTCCAGGAAAGCCTGTGACTTCTTAGAGTCAGATTCCAGAGGCAAGGATAAGGCCCCCGATAACTCCCTGAGAAATTTAGAAAAGGAAGATTGCTCAGGTTTAGATGTGGTATCGGGGGCCGAAGGCTCTTCGTCCGACGACGATGCATCCTCCTCGGTACCGAGGGGGGATTCTTCCCAGAGGTCCGGGTCTCTGACATCGGTGTGCGTGTGTCGAGAGACTGGAGTGGAAGGCTCGGTATGGTGAGTTTTAGACCGAGACTTGCCTGAGCGTACCGAGACGGTACCGGGGGATGAAGACCTGTGTCTGTCTCGGTCCCGGGAAGAACGGTGCCGGTCAGGTTCGCGGGAAGACCGGTGTTCCGTTCGGTCCCGAGGAGGATCGGTCGTCGTCAAGGCGACAGCCTCGGCATGGGCCTGGAGATGTGGCGCCGAGAGAATGGGCATGGAGGAGTCCATAGGTACCGATGGCGTGGATACCGGTTGGACGGTGCGGGGCTCGGGCCGGTCTGGTACCGAAAGTAGCGGTGCCAGGATAGAGGGCAAGAGCTGTTTAAGTTGCTGTTGGAGTTGTTCCTGCAACTTATCCTGGAGGATGGCCGCAATGCGGTCATCCAGGGGTGGCACCGGAACCACTTTTTTCTGCTTTGGTTCCATGGGTGCCGCTCTACGCTCCGGCGATGAGGAGGCCGATGACGAGGCACTCACCGATATCGGAGCGGAGCGCTTTTTGGTTCGGCGTGGAGCCGAAAGAGCTGGTGTCGCCACCGAGGTGGGAGGGCGCTCAAGGGTGGAAGGCTTCTTAGCCGGCTTACCTGGCGCCGGTGGCGCCGATGTAGTTTCAAGCGGTGTCGAAGTGGTCGGTGCCGATTTCGACGGTGCCGCAGTTGAAGAAGTCGAGTCCATAGTCGGGCCGGTGCCGAACAGTAGACTTTGCTGGATTTGACGATTCTTCAAAGTGCGTTTTTTAAGAGTGGCACAGCGGGTGCAGGAGTCCGCCCGATGCTCAGGTCCCAAGCACTGTAAACACCAATTGTGTGGGTCAGTGAGGGAGATCGGGCGTGCACACCGCTGGCACTTCTTAAAACCGGGCTGCGGGGGCATGAATGGAAACACGGCCTCCGCAAAATCAAACCCCGAGGCCTGGATCGTGACAACAGGCCCCGCCGGGGCAAGAACGAAAAACGAAGTCAAAAGAAAATATTTTTTTTTTTTTTTTTTAAATGAAAGAAAAAAGCACCCGAAGGTGAATAAAAATGAAAAAGAACGCGAGCGGGAAGGCAAAAAGAGGATTTCAATCGGAGTTGAAAAACGCACGTCTTCTTCGCTCCGCGGAAACGAAGAAACTGGGGACCACGCACTCCTCCGTCGGGCGGGAAGGCACTCGCGCACGCGCGGTACGGCCAACTAGAACTTTCTAGTAAAAAGGTCCGTACCGGGGGCTCCGTCGGTGACGTCACCCATGCGTAAAGAATATGCTGCCTGCTTGTCCTGGGATAAAGGACCGCATCATCGTATCACCTTGACGGACAAAATCTGATGAGGCTTCAGCAAAGGAAAATCTTGCTTGACAAACTTACTGCACTTCTTCGAAGGAGTAAATGGGCAGACAAGGGTGACCCAGTTGACATCGTATATCTAGATTTTCAGAAGGTGTTCGACAAGGTTCCGCATGAACACCTTCTTCAAAAAATTGCGAGCCATGGAATCGAGGGTGATATACTCATGTGGATTAAAAACTGGTTGGCAAATAGGAAACAGAGAGTGGTGGTGAATGGACAATACTCGAACTGGAAAAGCGTCACGAGTGGAGTGCCGCAGGGTTCGGTGTTCAGGCCTGTTCTCTTCAACATATTTATAAATGCCCTAGAAATTGGCACGACGATTAAATTTGCGGTGATTAAATTTGCGGACGATACAAAGTTATTCAGAGTAGTGAGGACGCAGAAGGATTGCAAAGACTTACAAAGACACATAAATACCCTCGAGGAATGGGCCGTGAAATGGCAAATGAGGTTCAGTGTGGATAAGTGCAAGGTGATGCATGTCGGTAACAAAAATCATATGCACAAATACAGGATGTCCGGAGCTATACTCTGAGAAAGCCCCCAGGAAAGAGACTTGGGAGTACTTGTAGACAAGTCAATGAAACCATCTGCGCAATGCGCAGTGGCGGCAAAAAGGGCAACCAAAATGCTAGGAATGATTAAGAAGGAGATCAAAAACAGATCTGGAAAGGTTATCATGCCGTTATACCGGGCCAAGGTACGCTCCCACCTTGAAAACTGCGTCCAACACTGGTCTCAGTACATGAAAAGGACATAGCACTACTCGAAAGGGTCCAGAGAAGAGTGATAAAAATGGTTAAGGGACTGGGGGAGTTGCCGTACAACTACAGACTAGAGAAACTGGGCTTCTTCTCCCTTGAGAAGAGAAGACTGAGAGGGGACATGATCGAAACATTTAAGATATTGAAGGGAGGGGTTAGTGACTACTGGGAAGTATGGTGTGTCATTACTGAATCCCTCTAGTGGTCATCTTGCCAGTTTGGGTACCTTATTGGCACTTAGACACTTGTAAAACAGGTCTAGCTCAAAACTTCTAAGTTCCGTCTAGGACGTCCTGCAAAAGGTTCGATTATAATCACCATAAAACATCCAAGTCTAATCCAGCCCAAAGCCCGCCTCTAACATTCCCATTTGTGAATTTGACATTTTGGAGGGTGAATGTCCCACAATACATCTAAGTTCTATGTTTTGATTATATTGGCACTTGGATGTTTTGCAGAGAAAAACGTCCAAATGCCAATTTTTGGACATTTTTATTTTTTGAAAATGTATCTAATAGATTTTTTGTTAAAATGCTTGTTTTAGGTAGCCCATTACGAGTAGGACTAAAGGATGTCTTCTCCTTAATCTGCCATTATTTTTCACACCCAAAATTGAAAGTGCAGAAAGATTGTGGTCTCTGTACTCAAATAGGTGTAGAGGCTTCTGCAATGGTAGACGTACAGATAGCACTCTTTAGCACTGCACAGATGAACAGCTTTCAAGTATCATGTGATCACCTGGCAAACAGGACCCTTCTGAGCACCTAAGAGTAGGAGCAGTGTTATAGAACTACCACTCTAATGCTGAAGCAGATCCAAAACATTTCTCCTAGCTCTATGTGTAGCAGCAACATTCATCTGTTTTCCATATAGAGAAGCAGTTCAGTTTAGGACAGGAAATAGCTAACTTCAATTAAACTGCTCAGCTATATGTATGGGGCCAATTCTATAATAGGGTGCATACATTTATTGCTAGTTAATAGTTAATTAATTTGTGTGCAGATTAATTTGGGTATCATGTATAGAATCTGGGGGGATAACTTGTTGGCTCTACCTATGCTCTGTCCAAAATCTGTCCTACACATTATCTACTACAGAGTTGTATACAAGTGCATGCACTCTTCTTTTCATGCATTCTTATGCATACATGGTAATTTAAAAGCTGTATTTTATATGTGTGTCCTGTCATAAGTATAAATTGCCTTTATAACATTAACTTCATAGGGATTCGTTTTATAAGGCGCCATCTAGATTTATGCAGCAAGAATGTGCATAAATGATTGTATTCAAGTCATATATGCACCTATGTTGATATGTAAATAATCATACATGTAAATAATCTTCTGTAAGTGCATGCCAATATTCAATGGTGTCAGTGGCATACAATGAGGGCTTTCAGGTGATTCAGTAAATCCCCAGCTCTACAGTTCTCCTTTTTGTTGTTGTTGTTGTTGTGTACTTTCTGCTTGATGCAGTAAAACCGCATCAAACAAAAAGTAAAGAAACAACAAAAAAGAAGCAGGGCTTTTGGGCTGGGGATTCTCCGAACCCCCCTGAAGGCCCTGACGGTTCTGATCTGAATTTGATTGGCTGAACATCATCTGCCTGTTGCCTTCTCAACCAATCAAATTCAGAGCAGTGTCCTAAGGGCCTTTAGGAGATGGGGCAAATCACCTTAAAGTCCTGGCCGCATGCCACTGACTGGTGTGTACTTTGTATTCGCATGGATGGGGTTTCACATTTACATACACACTTTATAAAATACTATAATGTATGCACATTCTTTAACCATTTATTTAGTTTTCTATCCTGCTCTCCCAAGGGAGCTCAGAACGGTTTACATTAATTTATTCAGGTACTCAAGCATTTTTCCCTGTCTGTCCCAGCGGGCTCACAATCTACCTAATGTACCTGGGGCAATGGGGGGATTAAGTGACTTGCCCAGGGTCACAAGGAGCAGCGTGGGTTTGAACCCACAACTCCAGGGTGCTGAGGCTGTAGCTTTAATCACTGTGCCACACACTGTGCAAACATTTACACCAGCTGATGTAAATAATTGAGCATAAAATATTGCTGTTTTCATGACCTAATTTGCTAGTATCATAAAAAAAAATAGCTCCCTATATTTCCTTATAGAATATATAGTATGCTGAATAGGTACATTCTTAACACCTAAGAACAGGTGCTCCTTTGTAGCATTATCCTATAATGTGTATAATTCTATAAAGTAGGCGCCAACAGTATGTACCAATTACACACATAAATGTTTAGAATACCAGTTTATGCATACTTATGGGGGTAGGTCTCAAAACATTGTTGGGAAAATGCACGGTAAGTGCTAATTTTATAACAGCAATTGCACATGTAATTACTAGTGTAAGTTTGCACTTACGTGCCTAACTGTGGGTGCAAACACACCAGCCAAATGACTGGCACAAATGCTCAGGCCAAGCTGTAGGCAGCTGGGTGTTTTAACGGCAAATATTCTATAACCCATAAGAACATAAGAGATGCTGCTGCTGGGTCAGACCAGTGGTCCATCATGCCCAGCAGTCTGCTCACGCGGCGGCCATTTTGGTCAAAAACCAGAGCCCTGCTGGTAGTCTTTGCGGAGGGGGGGGGAAATGGGTTTTCTGCCGTGGTCACTAAACTGATCGTGGCAGGGAGATTTCCTTGCTGTGATCAGCTCAGCGGCAACCCCATTCTCTTACTGGCACCTGTGACATGTACGCCGGTTAGAGAATCGTGGAGTTAGGCTGGCTCACGGACAGACGCAGTTTTCAAAAGCTGCCTATGTGTCTTCTGAGACCAGGCGTCATATACAGAATCTGGCCCTGAAGATGCAGTTTATCAGCCTGAGAGAAGGTGGCGCTAAACTGCCAGAACAGGACCTGATTCAGAGGTTGTATGGCTTAGGCAGGTTGGAGTTTAAATGCCCTGGAGCTGAGTAGTTTAGGGAGGCCCTGAGGCAAGAGAAACATGATGGTAGATAAAGTCCAAATGACCCATCTAGTCTGCCCATCCACAGCATTTTCTATCTTCTCTCTTTAAGAGATCCCACCTGCCTATCCCATGCTTTCTTGAATCCAGATTCAGTCTCTGTCTCTACCGGGAAACTATTCCATACATCTGCCAACCTTTCTGTAAAAAGTATTTCCTTAGATTACTCCTGAGCCTATCACCTCTTAACTCTTCATCCTATGCCCTCTTCTAGAGCTTTCCTTAATTTCTCCCAGGTTGTTTGTGTTGGCTGCAGTATCTGGGGAGAGATTGGGAAAGAGGTGTGGCTTTCAATAGAAATTATAACCAGAAGTGGAGGCTCAAGTAAAGTAGGACAAGGTTCTTTAGAACTTTGCAAAAGAGAGTGTAGGCTAAGCCTATGTTGAGGAAAGACTGTGGGAACTGTGAAGAAGTAATGATCATTTTTTGAGCGTTCAGCTTGTGGAGAAGAGACTTGGAAAGTACTTGCTTTGAATGTAATAAAGTGATTGCATTGCTTTCGACCCTTGTGTGTGACTGTATTTTTGGGAATTCCAGCTCTACATCTCGATATTTTATGTTTTATTTTGTATATCGCTTTGTAATCAGATTTAGCGATAAATCAAATGTTAATAAACCTTGAACCTTGAACCTTGGTGTTACTTTACCACATGAGAATCAGTAAGTTCTAGTCCTTTCCTTTCTTTGTTATTGTTTTTATTTTTATTTTTATTTCATATAGATCTTCTTCCTATAGAGCTCTATTTTTCAAGCCTGAAGAACCTCCTAGTTGGTCTGGTTTTCAGGATATCCACAATAAATATTCATGAGATAAGATTTTCATCCAATGGAGGCTTTATGCCAGCTTGAGAAATATTGCTATAGACTGGAAGTACAGATAAATAATATTTGAATATGAGATCCAAAGAAAATCCAGGTAGCAAATTACTACTACTACTACTACTACTATTTAACACTTCTATAGCGCTGAAGTTCGCACTAAAAACACTGGCGCACCTTAGTAAAAGGAGGCCTTAATCTGTAATTCACAAACTTTGACCATATTGTTAAAAGAATCTAGACCAGTGTATCTCAAACTGTGTGCCCCGTAGAGATTCCGAGTGTGCCATGAGAGATTGTAGAATTTTACTTTACATTCCCTTCATAAGTATACGCTAAAATAGATGACATGTACATTGTTTAGTCTGTCAATGTTATAAGCATCTATTTCCTTAAGGATACAACCGCTAAGACACACATCATTCTTTGGCGTGATTGGTCCTTGAAATCTAACAGCAAGTAATTTTATTTTTAGTTTTTTGGACAGTAGTTATTCTAACTTGAGCAACAAAGCAATCAAGGCATTGTGACTGTTTGGATCTTCTTATCTTTGTGAACTTGGATTTTCAGCTCTAACAGAAATTAAATCGAAAAAGAAAAAGAACAGATGGATGGTGATGAAATGCATGTTTTCTTGTCAATGATCGAGCCACAATTTGAGTTAATTTGTACTCAAAAACAAGCACATCCATCACATTGATTAGCAATTCTATTCTATCTACTTTAGTTTCACCGTTGTTAGAATTACCCATACATAGCTTAAAGAACTTTAAATAAATAACTCTCAGATTAACCCCCATTTTACAAAACTGCACAAGAGATTTTTAGTGCCAGCCGGCACACTGAATACTCTGCGCTGCTCCGATGGTCATATGAACGTCAGAGCAGCGTAAAGCATTCGGTGTGCCAGCCAGTGCTAAAAAACTCTTGTACGGTTTTGTAAAAAGGGGGGGTATTAATTTTTTGTTGGTTTTGCAATTTTATAATTTAAATTACAATGGGGTCCTTTTACTAAGGCGTGCAAGCCATTTTAGCGCAGGCTAAATGCTAATGTGTCCATTATATTCTATGGACGCATTAGGGTTTAGCGCATACTAATATTTAGCACGCCTTAGTAAAAGGACCCCAATGTGCCTTGAAAAACATTTGCTCCATTTAGGGCTCTTTTTACTAAGGTGCGCTAGCATTTTTAACGCACGCATGAAATTACCGCACGCTAAACTGTGCGGTATGCATCTAGAATAACACCAGCTCAATGCTGGCTTTAAGATCTAGCGCGCGCTATTCCACGCGTTAAGGCTCTAACGCACCTTTGTAAAAGGAGCCCTTAGTGTGCCGAGCTAAAAAAAAAGTTTGAGAGACACTGATTTAGATAAAAGAGAAAGGGGACTGTTGATGGGATGGGTAGGAGAGGATGAAGACAGTCTTGTATAAACATTGTGACTGCTTAGTGATCTGCCAGTCTTTTGCTTGTCTGGGCTGAAAAGATTTCCCATTTTGATTGTCAAAGTAAACCTCAATATCACTCGATTGACCTTTAAGTTTTAGGTAGACATAAAGGTCACTAAAAATATTACAGCTGATACTTTTTATCACCTAAAGGTTGTTTCACTGACCTTTATCTCTGTGTCTTCCAGCAGACTAACACAGCAGCCGTGCTATTTTTACTTAAATCCCAAAAGAAAATCTTACATCTCAAATGTTCATTAGCCTAAAAGGTTATTGCCAACTTGTTTTTCTTTTGCAAATTGTTTTTGTCAGTGTAGCAGGAAGGATAGAACTGATGTTCTAAATTACAGCTGCAGTGAAGTCTCGATTCTACAACCAGTGTCTGCAGCCTGGCAGATCAGATTTTCCATCTCGCAGTCTACAACTGACTGAGGTCAGCTGCTGCCAGTTTACTTGATAAGGGAAAGGCGGCATAACGAAAACTGATTTCTTTTAACGGCAGACTGCCCTCCGAGAGTCTCTTTGGATAACACTCTTAGAAAAGAAAGGGCTGTTCTTCAGCATGTTGTTCCATGAACATCTCTACATTTAAAATCCTGGTGATTGAGGTTTTTCGGGTGATCACAAAGTAGAGAGTTGCATGGGGACAGATATTTTACCCGTCCTCGCCTTTCCTCCTAGAATCTAACCCATCCCATCTAATCCCACTGGAATCTAATTCATCCCCACCCATTTCCACTTGAATCTATTTTATCCCTGCCCATACTCAGTAAGGTGGCAGGAAGGTGGCAGATCACCCCAGGTGCCATCTTGGTAGGGGTGTCAGCACCTCTTCTCCTCTCAGCATCGGTGAACAACAACTCCTAGCTGCTGATGGCACCAGCCTGAGCTCTCCTTCTGATGTCACTTCCTGGTCATGGGACCAAGAAGTGACATCAGAGGGAGAACCAAGGCTGACGCAAGCAGCAGCTCGGAGATGCTAATCGCTGCTGCTGAAGAATTTGAAGTGGTACTTGAGACAGGGGTGCACACATTGGGGAAGGTACACAGGGTGGGGGGGGAGAATGATGAGGAAGAGGTAATCGGGGTATCTGACAAATAGTATGGCAATGTCGGGCGCCACTGTTCCAAGCACCTCCTTCCTTTGCTACACCACTGCCCGTACTCATAAAAACAAGAACTGCATCGGGGGCAGGGTTAGAGGTCCCACTCACCAATCACCAGTCACCATATATATATGTGCCTAGCAATTGATGAGTGCAGCCTTCCAGTCCCACCCCCCTGAAAAGAGAGGAGTTGGCGACTGCAGTACAAAGAAAGAATAGGCTAGCCTAGCACTACACTTCCGTGAGAACCCCGCAGGTCCTGTATCCATTCCTGTGAAATTCCTACAGACCTTGAGGGGATCCCCGTGAGATACTCATGGACCTGGAGCTGATTCCCTGCAGGGATTCCCGTGGTAACTGCAGGATTCCCTGATGAAGTCAAGGACTTCTATATGGAGCTGACAAGGGGCAAAACAATTCTAGACCTAGTCCTTAGTGGAGCGCATGATTTAATACAGGAGGTAATGATGCTGGGGCTACTTGATAACAGTGATCATAACGTGATCAGATTTTATATAATCTCTGGTGTAAGCACACAAAGAGAAATCCAACACAATAGCATTAAACTTTAAAAAGGGGGGATTATGATAACACGAGGAGAATGGTAAATAAGAAACTTAGAGAAGCAGCTACAAAGATCAAAATTT
The DNA here is from genome assembly GCF_902459505.1 of Geotrypetes seraphini. NCBI lineage: Eukaryota > Metazoa > Chordata > Amphibia > Gymnophiona > Dermophiidae > Geotrypetes > Geotrypetes seraphini. The sequence goes on along the minus strand of NC_047085.1, from coordinate 433,508,965 downwards.
TACATCAGACATGAATGCTATTCGAAAATACCATCCTGTAAGCCTATACCAGATATAGTCCATGTATTAAAAAAGGAGGAAGGAAGAATTTTGGCTATTGAGCTAAAAGAAAATCCTTCAGATAGTGAAAGAAGGATCTGACTGAAAATAATAAGAAACAGCACATGGAGTGGCAAGGCAAATGTAAGGCACTGATAAAGAAGGCAGAGAGACCTTGAAAAGAAGATTGCATTGGAGGTAAAAACACGTGGAGGGGCATAATCAAAAGACACGTTTAAGTCCCCTTTTGGCCTAAGTCCCTAGACGCGAAAAGTAGGCAGCAGGGAAATGTCCATTCTCAAAAAAACGTCCCAAATGAGGTTTTTTTTTTAAATTTAGAATGGCCTACCTCTACATTCACCAGTTTAATCATCCATACCACCACTACGTCTATCCTTAAGACACATTCCAAACCAAAAATCACCCAAGTCCCAAACTCCCAAAAGAAGACCTTTTAGGCAAAGGAGAGGCCAATCCTTCGCCTAAAAGCAGAATTCTGTAACTGGTGTATATCAAAAACAACGCCGGTTACAGAATCCTATAACCGGCGCCCCCCCCCCCCCCCCCGCCTGATCGCAGCAGGAGAGATGCCTAATCTCTCCTGCCATGATCCCCTCCCCCGAACCTTGCAATTACTAGCAGGAGGGAGCCCAAGGCCTTCTGCCGACAACCTCCTCCTCCAAACCCCGCACCGATGCCCGTCAGGAGGAAGCCCAAGGCAAACACCCCCCACAAGCCTCCTAACCCCGAACCAGCAGGAAGGAGCCCAAGCCTTCCTGCCAGAAGGCAACCCCCCAATCCCCTAAGTACCCAACCCCCCCTTGGACCCCCTTAACCCTCCAACCCCCCAGGACCCTCCCTCTAACCTGAAAAGATAGCCGAACGGATGGGTCCTCCCTCCATCTAGCCAGCAGACCCGCCATACAGACATCCCAGCAGACCAGTGGGGCACCTCAGGGGACACTGTAACTTCACATAAAAAGTCCCAGGTACACATCTCACAATAACTCCCTTATATTGTGTGGTGAGCCTTCCAAAACCTATTGGACCCAACTCTACACCACAACAATAGCCTGTATGCTTACCTATATGATGATCTAGTCTTTTTTTTTCTGGGTTTTGGTGGGCTCACATGCTCCACCACGTGTGGTAGTTAAAGTGGGATGTGGACCTGAGAATTCTTTGCAGTCCACTGCACTGACCACCAGGCTACTCCAGGAACCTGCTTGCTTCTGTACTAGAAGAGGCCATAACATCTGAACATGTCATACAGGCAGGTATGTACTGTTTCATTTACATCTTTGGGGTGTGGGAGAGGGTCAGTGACCACTGGGGGAGTGTGGGGATCATGCATGTATCCCCTTCAGTGGTCATCTAGTCAGTTTGGGCACCTATTTGGGACTTTGTTGTTGTTAAAACAGATCTAGCCCCAAATGTCCAAATTGTGCCCTGAATGTATTCTAAAATGGATTATGGCAGAAAAATATCCAGATAATGTCTAAAATCACAGCTTTATTAATATATCTTCGTTAAAAAAATAATACACAAATTTTTCTTTTATAAATTAGTAAAGTGCTCAGTCCGTGTAGCCAATCAGACCTTAGACTTAGTGGGGATGGGCGGATCCGCTATGCCTAAGGCCTGATTGGTCCAGGTTTCTAGAGCCTGGGCCAATCAGGCTTTAGGCATCGGCGGGATGGGCCGGGAAGGGGCGGGCCTGCCTCATTTCGACGAGGCTTGCCTGCCGGCTGGACGTGCAAGACCCATCTCGCCGTAAGAACAGGTTTGGTGGAGTGGAGGTTTGGGGGTTGTTAGCGCCGGGGGGGGTGCGTCTTTGGGCAGGAGGGATTGGGCACCCTCCTGCCAGCGATTGATATTGTCGGGGGGGGAGATCGGTAATGTCGGGGGGGGTGGCGGTCGGTAGTGTCGGGGGGGGGCGGTCGGTAGTGTCGGGAGGGTGCATCTTCGGGCAGGAGGGATTGGGCACCCTCCTGCCAGCGATCGGACAGGCCGCGGCCCGCTATACTTATAGAGGCAGAGAGATCCCTTGCCGCGATAAGTATAGCGGCCGCGTCTACTTACAATGTAGACCAGCATTTTGCTGGCCTACATTTTAAGCTTCTCCTCTACTAGGGAGATGCGTAGGGCCGCCTAGGTTCAGCCTAAGGCCCGCCTAAGGCCCTTAGACGAGCTTAGGCATCTTGCGGGTCTCCCTAGGCTCCCGGAGGCGTCTTCAGGCCTGCCTGGGGAGCATTTTTTTTAAAAAAAACGTGCATCCTGATTGGCTGATTAGACAGCTGTAGGACGCCTACAGCTGCTAAAATCGGGACGGCACTTTGGAGAATCAGGGCCTATGAATATAGTATCCAGCTATACAAGCAATAACTCCCAAATTTTGTGATATATTTAGAAAAATATCCAGGTCATAAGCCCGCATTAGTGCCATCCACACCATACTTCTAATTTGCCCTCTTGAGATTTAGATGAACTGCAGTTGAACAGACTAGCAATCCATCTAGAAAAATAGGTTTTGAAAATTGTGAACAGCAAGGGTATGGTGAGAAAAACATCCATTTGCCACTTTTTGGAAATTTTTATTTTTTGAAAATGAGCTCCATTGCATATCTGGATTTACAAAAGACATTTGACAAATTACCTCATGAAAGACTTCTGAGGAAATCAGAAAGTCATGGGATGTCCTACTGTGGATTAAGAACTGGTTAAAATATAGAAAACAGGGCTAAATGGTCAGTATTCTCAATGAAAAAGGGTAGATAGTGGGGTTTGCAGGGGTCTTTCAAAATCCCCACTTTTATTATATTTCTAGGAAAAGACAGTTGCTTTTCCCCTCCCCCCTTTTTTTGGGCAGATAGCATGGAATGTTGCTACTCCTTGGGTTTTAGTCAGGTATTAGTGACCTGGATTGGCCATGAGAATGTGCTACTAGGCTTGATGGACCATTGGTCTGACCCAGTAAGGCTATTCATGTGTTCTTACATATAGAAATGATATGATTGCTGTATTCCATTTTGATCCCCTCTCTTGAAGCTTTTCTTTTAATTTTAATAAATTGACACATTTGCTGTAAGCCAAATTTGGTTTTGGAAATTCTTCTCAAATTCTAATTGGAGCTTTTCTGTTGCAGTTGGCATGAATATTCCCTTGCCTGAAAGTACACATTGGATTTTATGAGGAACACATGAAAAATACTTGAAAGCTGCAAAGACTTCTCTCTCTCTCTCTCTTTCTTTCTTCCTTTCATTTAGTTTTCCTGTGCTGTTCATTCTGCCATTCATTTTTGATCCCCTCTGTGCTGTTGAGAATCTTTTCTCCTTCAGAGAATGAGCACAGGGAACAAAGTGTAATGGCCTGTATACAGAGCTGTGATGTTACCCAGTTGCAGGAGAGAGATTTTAAGCCAGTCCTCAATTTCTGACACTTTCATTAGGATGCATTCTGGGACTGGCAAAACTATTTTCAATGGGTAGAATTTGGGTCTCAATAGAAGGAAGAGGAAGAGGAGGTGATCGTGTGTGTATTAAAATACATTCAGGCTTCAAATGCCATGTCATGTATTATCAGGAAACATTGGTCAATATTAAAAGTACATCCTTGCTTTGTGTCTTTTTGTATAAATATTAACTTAATTGACTTTTTATGTAAATGAGATATTTGGTCCCATTCTTAGAAGATAAAATAGGGAATTCTATAAATAAAGTTTGAGATGTGCGCCCAATTTGCACGCACAACTTAATTGACTAACGAGATAACTTCCAGGATGTGGGGCCAGGAAGTGACATCAGAGGAAAAGCAAACACCAGCATAAGCAGCAGGCCGGAGAAGTTGCTGGCGCTGGCGAAGATTTAAAGAGGTACAGGGGGGAAAGGAGGAGATGGATGGAGCGGGGTGTGTGGAAGGAGTGGGAGGTGGAGAGAAGGGACCAGAAGGGGGGGGGCACCACTCCCCCAGGTGCCTCCTCGCTATGCCACTGTATGCAGGTACTTTCTCTGTCCCTAGTGGGCTGACAATCTAAGGTGGTTTTTTTTTTGTACCTGGGGCAGATCAGAGGATTGGGAAGCTACTAGGGAGATCAGGTGGATCTGATATAATAGCTATTGGTCTACAGTAAATGCATCTTCCGATAGTGTTTATCTACCTTCATTATCTGCCGAGGCATTTAATGTGGGCTCATGTGCTATCAGGGCAATTCTATAAAGTACTCATGAAAACAGTCAATTACATGTGTAAACCAATAGAATAATTTGACATTAATCAACTTCCCTAGATAAATGCATTAAATATGAGACCTCATATTGGACTTATGATGATCATAGTGTATAAATCTCAGTTAAAGCAGCAAAGCTCACAAGTGATACCTCTGATGGTCCAATATAAATAAATAGATGGATAGATAGATAAATTTGGAGTATTGTAAATTTGGTTAAGGTTTGCTATATTTGATAATGAAAAAGAAATGTGTATATACAGTATATATATATATATATATATATATATGTATATATATATATATACCCCCTTTACAAAGGCAATTATTGTAGTGGGCTGTGGTAATCGCGCCAATTGCCATATGGATTCAATAGGCATTTGAGCGCTTGCCACGTGGCAGCCACTACCATGCTTTGACAAACAGCTCCTGATTGGTGAGGCCTGACTTTAGTACAGGAAGAGGCGGTCGGAGCATACCGCGAGTGACTTCCTTCACTCGCCGGCGCTCCAGCTGCCCTCTCCCGCCTCCCCTTCGCGGTTGGAAAATACTGCGAATGACCGGGACCGCGGACCGCAAATTTGCAGGGGAGCATTGTATATATAAACTTCCATTTCTTTTTCATGATCAAATACAGCAAACCTTAACCAAATTTGCGATACTCCATTTCCCTCAAAGAATTCCCCCTACCCCCTATGTATAACATTTTCAAATATTAGAGTAATTCCCTCCATTTCTCTTCAAATAACTCCCTTCTAGAATGATGGATTGTCGTAAGATCCATCATCAACACAATCTCTTGGTCTCTTAATGCAATGGTTTTGTGGCCCATAGCATATGTTAATATGGCATGCACTGTTATTAAATGACCCCAGAAAATAAAGCAGAGCATCTAGGCATAGTCACTCACCAGCATGCTCTGTTTGGCATCATCTTTTCTCTATAGCATTATACCAATTAAACTGGGATTACCATGTACACAGATAATTAAATTATGACATTTTGCACATGATGTCTTTTGTGTGTACCTTTTAAAAGCCACTTTCCATGAATATTCACAAATAGCAAATACTCTGAATTTGTATTGCGGGGGGGGGGGGGGGGGGGAGCTTTATATCCAAGCTAAATAAGCTTTGTACTGGCTGGGAATAAGTACAAATACTGTTTATATAAAACATTCATGCATTAATGAAAACTTAAGGAATTTTGGAAAAAAAAGAATGTCTCAAATCACTGTTTTGGGTTTTTTTCTGGCTGGAAATTATAGATTGAGGAAAAAGCTTCTAAGCAAGCTGCTGTCTACTGTCAGAAGATCATTGTTTGAAGGGCATGCTGGCAAAACCATAATAGATTTCTCGCCCGCAGTTGTCAACTAATTATATATGTGATAATTAACCATGGCCATGTTTTCCCATTTTAATAGTATTAAAAATGATGCTTGTGATTATAGTATTTCATGCTGATAGATTTATTTAGCAGTATAAAAAGGTATGACATCTTGTTTTCAAGTTTTTGCAGCTGAGGGCAATAAAGAAAACCAGAAATTAGCATATCACAATTTTAAGAGTGGACATTTGTAAGGCAGTTCTTTAACAGAGCATGGACATTTAGGTGCCGTATTTGCATGATCTATGAGCCAGATCTATGACTAGTGTAAATGAGAACATAAGAATAGTTTTATTGGGTCAGAGAAAATGTCCATCAAACCCAGTAGCCAGTTCTCACGGTGGCCAATCCAGGTTCCTAGTACCTGGCCAAAACCCAGGGAGTAGTAACATTCCATACAGAATCCCAAAGAATTGCAAGGTTCCGGAATCCCAAAGAGTAACAAGATTCTAGAATCCCATATAGCAGCAACATTCCGTGCTACCGATCCAAGGCACGCAGTGGCTTCCCCCATGTCTTTCTCAATAACAGACTATGGACTTTTCCTCCAGGAAATTGTCCAAACCTTTCTTAAAACCAGCTACGCTATCTGCTTTTACCATAACCTCTAGCAATCTGTTCCATGCCACAAATTCACGTGCTATGTCCACTACACAATATTTGCCATCCCATGTCCACCGCGCTAGGTTCTACCATGTTAAATGTTATACTGTCATGCCATACTAGGTTAGCAACGTCTATATACTGTACTATGTTTGCCAGGCTATGTTTTGTCATATAATGCTCGACATGCTGTGTCACACCATACTATATTTGTCATGTTATGTTTTACCATGCTTTGTTATGTAGATAAACTTGTAACCTGTTCTGAGCTCTCCTGGGTGCAACTCAATATGGCATTCACATGCATTCTATAATCAGCCTGCAAAAATCTCACGTCCTACCTACAACATGCCTATGCCCTTTCCTATGAATGCCCCCCTAACAATTTTACACTATTTTGTGTGTTGTTACAGAATTGCAGTTAGGTGCACTGCTGCTAGTGTGCTAATCGACACGGCTGCTTGAATGGCAGTATTCTATAAATCTAGTAAGCAAAAAGGGAAGCCAAAGTAGACAATCAGTGGAATGATGATGAGACACTAATATAGTAAACTCAGTCCCAACATGGCCACTTTTCGGCAGATGCCTGCATCAAGGGTGTAGTTTCTGCTGTGTGCCCTGATGATAACCACACCAGGGCTGGTCTTAGGCAGGGGTGATGAGAGCAATCGCAAAGGACCTCGCAAACCCCCATATATCTGTCTCTTTGCGCCGTACTTTTCAATAGAGCAGCGTTTTTCAATCAGTGTGCCAAAGGGAGTCTAGGAATCCCCTCCTGATCATAGGTGTCATGAGATATTCCTCCTCCCACCCCTCGGTTTTCTCTCCTCTTTTATCGTAATTCTTCAAACTTTGCAGTTGCCAGCAGGTGTTAAAACAGGCCTTCCTCTGGGCAGCCTTGGGGCCCTTCCTTCTGATGTGACTTCCTTTTGACACATGAGAGGGACCCTTCAGAGGAAAAGCCTGTGGACTGCCAGAGGAAGGTCTGTTCTAATAGCTGCCAGCAACACAAAGCTTGAAGTCAGAGAGGAGAGAAAAGCCCATGTTGTGGAAGCAGGAAGGTAAGAAAACACATTAGACCTGAGGGATAGGGGAGACAGGCTGCCCATAAAGGAAAGGGAAGAGGAAAGAAAAAAGGGAGAGACAGACTGCACATATTGGAAAGGAAAGGAAAGGGGGGTGCATGCTGTAGATTAAAGGAAGGGAAGGAAAGAGGGGATCCAGGCTGCACATAAAGGGAAGGGAAGGAAAGAGGGGACATGGGCTGCACATAAAGGAAAGAGAAAAGAAAGGGGAGACATGCTACATATGAAGGGAAGGGAAAAGGGAAAACAAGATAGACTTGAGGAAGAGGCAGAGAAACAGGAGGTGAGAAAAGAAATTGCACATGGAAAGGAGGTCCTGGAAACACAGACAAAGGAAAGCAGAACCAAAGACTGAGAACAGGATGATTGAAATAATAAAATCACCAGCCTATAAAGGTAGGAAAATGATTTTATTTTCAGTTCAATTATCAAATTATGTTGGTGTTGAGAATTTACAGTACATCTGTCAGCTTCATTTTGCACTGTACAGGAGAACATGTATTTCTTTCATTTTTTTTTTCTGGTGTTGCACAACATGCAGACTCCTGTACGTCTGCTTTTATTTTTTTCTGCATGCTTTATGTGGGTCCCTATTTTATATCAGGTGAGAATCATGTATTGCACCTGCAACCGAGATAAAAGATTCTGCTGACGTGGTGCCTGTGTAGAAATCTGTAACAGCCCAGCAAGTATATTGGTGCTCTAATATATTTCAGTAGCATAATTAAATAAAATAACTACTTCTGAAGGTTACAGATACGGGTGAGGATGGAGGAAATTACTTGTGGCGCAGAGTGGTGATAGAATGGATCTTCGGGGCAGGATTAATTTGTTGAGGGCCCCTAGGCACACAAGCACACTGGGCCCCCTGCCCCACCCCACCATGTGCCCAGGTGGAAACAGGAAGCTGCATCAGAGGGAAGCTTTGGGCAAGCAGCACCACTTGCACAATTACAGTTCCCATTGCCTTTCTTACCCACGTTGCTTGCTTGTCTCACTTTCCATCGATTGGGGGGGGCTGCTTTGCCGATTGGGGTGGGGCCCGCATTGCCGATTGGGGGGGGGAGGGCTACATTGCCGATCGATGTTGGAGGGGCCCATTGCCGTTTGGAAAAAACAATGTTGATGGCCTCCTTCATCGGGCCCCCCTGACAATTTCGGGCCCTAGGCACGTGCCTACTTGGCCTATTGGTTAATCCTGCAGGAATGGGTGAGATTTCAGTGGTGTGCCTTTGACAATTTTTGTGCTTAGTAAGTGTGCCGTGAAATGAAAAAGGTTGGAAATCACTGCAGTGGAGAGTGGCAGTGATTTGCATATCCTGTTATTCTCTGAGCCCAGAGCTCCTTCTCTGCTGTCCCCCACCTTCTTTTGGCAGTTAATTCAGTACCAAACTGTAATTCCTTTTTTTGAATTGAGTTTTATTTGATGCATTTTTACAGGTTTTAAAAATAGCTTGTGTATTTGCTGTTTGTGCACATTCCTATCCCCTGAGTTATTCAACCTATAGAAAACAAATTATCAGGATACGTGTATCTGTACGGCAACTAGAAACTCAAGTAGATATTTGCCAGAACCAGGCCAGAGACAGGCCATGTTGAAAAAGAAAAACCAGTAATGTATGCCGTGGCTTTGTAGCAAGATACAAGCTTCCAAGTTTATTTGTTACTTATATACCACCTATCAATGGAGCTTATCTACAAGGGGGGTGCTGAAAAGTTCTCAACCCAACCAACCAACTTCCTAAATTCTAAGCATTATTTTGCCAGTGTAGCTGAAAAGAGTGTTATCTTATTTTGTTAAGTGCCAATTTGCAGAAACAACATTCTCTGTTCTTTGTTTCAGATCATTGATTGAACCGTTTCTACGTCATTCTCTTCTCGGTTGGGCTGAGAACTTTTCAGCACCACCTCGTAAGTGGTTTATACATTCAAGTAGTCAAGCATTTCTCCCTATCTGTCCCGGCAGGCTAACAATCTACCTAATATACATTATTTGAGATACATATACATTTTCCTATTAATTTTTCATTCTTTTGGATAGTTTGTATAATTATTATTTTATACACGTTTTGTATAAGAACCTAAGAATAGCCTTACTGGATCAGACAAATGGTCCCTTTAGCACAGTAGCCCATCTTCATGATGGTCAATCCAGGTCACTAGTACATGGCAAAAATCCAAATGGTAACAACATTCCATGCTACCAATCCAGGGCAAGAAGTGGCTTCCTCCATGTCTGTCTCAATAACAGACTATGGACTATTCCTCCAAGAAACAATCCAAACCTTTTGTAAAACTTGGAACAAGGAGTGAAGAGGCCAACAGAACTGGGACCAGTGATTCTTTATTCAATAAACGACCCTTCTTTATTGAATAAAGAATCACTGGTCCCAGTTCTGTTGGCCTGTGCACTCCTTGCTCCGAGTGTCATTGATTTTTTGTGTATTCTGATCCCTTTCTTCACGTTGGATTTGTCAAACCTTTTTTAAACCCATCTTCATTAACCACTGTTACCACTTCCTCTGGCAATGAGTTCCAGTTCTTTGAGTGTAAAAAAAATTTTTCCTTCTATTGGTTATAAAAGTATTTTCCCTGTAACTTCATTGAGTGTCCCCTTGTCTTTGTAATTTTTGATGGAATAAAAGATTCACTTGTATCCTTCTGTACCACTCAGGATTTTGTAGCCTACCTTCATTTATAGAATAGGCTCAAGTTAGATGCCCCTTTATAGAAATGTTTTTCATGTACTATAATGTATCAGTCCCAGAGAATCTGATGAAAGCCTGTGGAGCAGTGCTGCCCGATTTCCAATTCAAATAGATTCACTGATTCACTTCTGGTGATTCAATTCAAATTGATTTTATTTTGTAAAAAATCGGCCTCCCGATTCGGTGACTGACCTTCCTCCCTCGCCCCCTAAAGCAGGAGTGTCAGGGGAGGAGCAGTCGGGAAGTGCTGCAATCATTGTCCTCCGGCTTCCTTCCTGGTCTCCCACTCTTACATTTACCTAATTAGAGCACCGGAGCAGCCTGCAGAGAGGATCGCCGGTGCTAGCGATCCTTGCAGGCTGCCATCAGCCTCTGGAGCTGTCATTTCCTATGCCGCGATCCTGCCCCTGACATCAGAGGAGGGGTGGGACCACGGCAAAGGGAACGACAGTTGCAGAGGCCAATGGCAGCCTGCAAGGATCGCTAGCACCAGCGATCCTCTCTGCAGGCTGTTCCATTGCTCTAATTAAGTAAAAGTAAGACCGGGAGGCCGGGAGGGGGAAGGGGGAACAGGCAGGTCTTTGGGGGGAGGCAGGCCTTCGAGGGGACAGGCTTTCAGGGTAAGTGCAGGGCCAGTGGGGGGTAAGTGCAGGCCTTTAGGGGGTATGGGAGGGGCAGGCCTTCAGAGGGGATGCAGGCCAAGGGGGGGATAGGCCAAGGGGATACAGGCCTGCAGGGGAGGGAGGTCCTAGTGTAGAAGTACACAGAGGGAGGGAGGGAAGTGGGGTTCAAAGAGACATGCATATGCCAGACCGGGGGGAGGGGGAAGAAATAATGGGTCTAGAAACAGAGGAGAAGAAGAGAGATGGTGGATAATGGGATTTAGGGAAGGAAGGAAGGAACAGAAAGGGAGAGAAGTTGGACACAAGGGATGGTGTGGAGGGGAGGTTGGGGGGATAGAGATACTGGATAGGAAGGTAGTTGGGAAGAGAAAGGGAGAACTCGTAGACCATAGGATGGTGGGGAAGGAGGGAGAGATGCTGGATGAAAGGGTAGTTGAGAAAAGGAGAGATAATGGATCTGGGGATGGTGGGGTCCATCGCTGCAGCTGCGGGGATGGAGATGAAAAAAAGGGAAGATGCCAGACCTCCGGGGGAGAGAAGGGAAATGGAAGGGAAGGGAAGAACAGAGATGGAAGATGGGTGGCTAGCACTAACAAAGAAGAAAGAAAGAGACCCTGGCAAGTGAGTTATCAGACGACCACCAGAGCCTGGGACTAACATGATGTGAATAATGACCAGGCAACAAAAGGTAGAAAAAATAATTTTATTTTCTGTTTTGTGATTACAATATGTCAGATTTGAAATGTGTATCCTGCCAGAGCTGGTGTTAGACTGTGAATGTGAGCTAGGACTTAACAGAGAGAGGAAAAGTCTTTTTTATTTATTTTGTTTATATCACAGCGCCAGCGTGGGTAGGAGAGAGCAAAGGGGGTGAAGAGGCTATAAAATAAACCCATACAATCCACAAAGCCACTGGAGGAACCACTAAGGTCCCAAACACAGGGGGAAAAGACCAGGCTTCCACAAAGAAACAAGAGACGTCCACAAAACACACCACGTGGAGCCAGTTCCTGGACACAGGATTGTAAAGTTAAACTACATCAATGAATACTGGAGCCTAGACCGAACACGGGCCGTGTTTTGGTAAATTATGCTTTCCTCAGGGGTCTGTTTAACTCAGAAGAGAGACACTGTACAATGGAAATGGAGCTGTGATCTCCGTAAGAATTTCCGTGGGTTTTTTTTGTTTGTTTTTTTTAGTTTTGCTATCTTGAACACGGAAGATCTTATGGAGATCACGGCTCCATTTCCACTTTACAGTGTTTCTGTCTTGCGAGTCAAACAGACCCCTGAGGAAGGCATAATTTGTCCCATGTTGGGACTAGGCTCCCGTGTTCGTTGATGTAGTTTGGAATTTGAAATAAAGTAATTGAACTTTACAATTCTGTGTCCAGGAACGGGCTCCATGTGGTGTGTTTTATAAAATAAACCCACCAGAATGTTTAAAAAAAACCCCACCCAATTGGGCAGAAAAATCGAATCGAAAAATTGATTCAATAGGCTGAATCGAAGCAAAATTTTTTTTCCTGAATCGGGCAGCACTACTATTGAGAGCTCTCTTTTGTATATGAAAAAAAACAACAACAAACATTTAGGAAGAGTGCTAAACATACAAGGGGTAGCTTTTCACTAATATATATGTATAATCTAAAAACTTTAAAAGTAGGTGGTATAATGAAAATGATTAAAGAATCTCAAGGGGAAATAAAATCTTGTTTTGTATAGTCATGGATAGATTTCAGACCACATAAATTCATAACTTGTTCTACTATTCATAGCTGATTACTTGAGAATGGATATTCAGTTCCAAGATATTCCTAATGCATTCAAAAGTAAGCTAAGAATAAATATTTATGGCCAATATTTGCAGGGTCAATGAAATAACCTGCATATCTAAATCCTAATTATTTTTTCATTTTCATATAATTCCAAAATTGACTTTGTTTATATAGGAGGACCTCTTCTTTTCATTGGAAAAAAAATTGCTTTTATTTCAATAATTCAAATGCTTTTAAAAAAGGTTCATCAAAGTCTTGGCCTGTTGCTAATAAGATCTGTGTGTTATAAATGACTGCAGTGCATGAAAATTGAAATTGCTTGTCTTATTTCTTCACAGCGGGGGATCAACCATTTGAAAGAAAATAAAAAGCAAATCAGTGCCTGATTTAACTAGACATACGTCAGCATAGTTCACAGATTAGGATGCGAGGCACTGAATCCTTATTGAAGAGCTTATTTCAATCACTAATATGTTCAGTTCTCGCTATTGCCTTCCTTCAGGATTCTTTTTCTCTTCTTGTTCCAATAAAATCCTTTCTTTTGATTTGAATTTAGTCATTTGCTCTTCCCAACTGATGTTCACAGCAAGTTATAATTCAAGACCAGCAAATAGTTAACCACCCAAAGTAGTGATAAGCTAATACACATTATTTACCATAAGTTCCATTTTATGCAAGGGATCTATTTACTGATAATGTTCATGAACAGCTGCAGCACAAAGAAACTTGACAGTGTACTTCAGTAACTGTAGTTCTAAGGTATGACATGGGCAATGAAGGATTACATTATTAGCTACGGATCTACAGAAGTATTGATAAGAGGAGTAGGATTTGAATTGTTGCCTCCTTGTTTCTTTATCTTCTGTCTTAACCAGTAAGCCCTCTTCCACACCTTATCATCTTTTACTTTGTCTAGGTTCCAAGAATGACACTCCAGGTAACACAAGGCATCCGCCCTAGGGCCATTGCTTATATAGTGGTTATTGGACTCTTATAAAGTCACCCTGAATATACTAGTACAGGAAGAGAAAGACCTCTAGCAGGATGTATAATGCTAATCAAGTCTGTCTCTCAGCTTCTTTTTTTAGGGCTTTCAAGGTTGACAGCAGCTTAGTTGCATATGAAGACTGCCTGAGCTGTTCTGAGTCTAAAAAGGTCTTGAAAACCTTCCTCCAATTAAGTCTGGTGCTTGATCCAAGTGAGGTCCCACAGTGTTGCCTCCCCAACATTTGAGGAGTATGTCAAGACCTTGCTACCACTTAATTGTGACAGTGGTAAGATCACATGACCAGCATATTTGAAGACAGGATCCAGATCTGGTAGGATGTTTCATTGATCCAGTCAATGAGATGAGCAGGCACCTTGAGTCATCAGTGAGAGAGGTGACGGAGTTCAGGATGAGCCAGACCACAGTGAGAATGAGAATCGGAGAACCAGCGAGGCCAGTAGCCCAGTCGAGGTAAAGGATACTTGGGTTGGGTGGGAAAACCCAAATAGTAACAGCATTCCATGCCACCGATCCAGGGCAAGCAGTGACTTCTTCTATGTCTGTATCAACAGCAGTTCATGGACTTTTCCTCCAGGAACTTATCCAAACCTTTTTTAATACCAGCTACATTAAATGCTTTTACCACATCCTCTGGCAATGCATTCCAGAGCTTAATTATTCTCTGAGCAAAAAAAATGTTTCTTCCTATTGGTTTTAAAAGTATTACTCTGTAACTTAATCAAATGTCCCCTAGTCTTTGTAAATCTTAATGCAGTAAAAAAAATCATTCCACTTGTACCTGTTCTACACCACTCAGGATTTTGTAGACTTCAATCATATCTCCCCTCAGCCATCTCTTTTCCACGCTGAAGAACCCTAACCTCTTTAGTCTATCCTCATAGAAGAGGAGTTCCATCCCCTTTATCATCTTGTTTGTTCTTCTTTAATCATTTTCTAGTGTCGCTATATATTTTTTGAGATAAGGCGACCAGAACTGAATGCAATACTCAAGGTGAGGGTGCACCATTGAGCGATACAGAGGCAATATAACATTCTTAGTCTTGTTTACCATACCTTTTCTAATAATTCTTAGCATCTTGTTTGCTTTCTTGGTCATTTCATTCTTTGCATTCTTAAACTTAGCTTAATCATGTTGTTGCACTGTTCCCCACCACACCATGTACAACAACATGATTAAGCTAAGTTTAAGAATGTAAAGAATGAAATGATAAGCAAGATTAATAAGTGGAAAAGATGAATTGAATCGTAAAGAAAAATAATGAATGAATGAAATCGAACAAGAAAACAGTATTCTGAATTCTAAATTATGAAATCATAATGAATTTATTTATTTAACTTATTTAATATAGAAACAAGTACTATAAGTAGTTTGTTATTTACACCGGGTGAAATCAATGACTAGTGCTGCTGTGCTGATATTTTCCAATCAGGGTAGCGTTCTGAGAATCCCCAGTGATTGATGATTTCAAACTATTCATTGCAAACTTGATTTTATATGGCAAGAGGGAATTAATTCTCCAATCTCATAAAGCAGGGGTGTCCAACCTGCAACCCGAGGGCCGCATGCGGCCCAGTGAAGTATTTTGTGTGGCCCCTGTCGAGGGCGATGCAGTGTTTTCCTCTGCTGCCCCCGAGTATTTACCGTCTTGCCGGCTCCCTCCTCTGTCTTGCTGCAGCATTTGCGCGGCCCCAGAAACATTTTTTTCGGCCAATGCAGCCCAGGGAAGCCAATAGGTTGGACACCCCTGTCATAAAGCATGCCTTCCTTCTAATTAAGACTGGAGTGGAAGATGCATTACACGCTGAAGCATATTAAAGAGGGATACTTACTGCAGTCACTTTCATCCGAGCTGTCCTCGCAGTCTGGCTTGTAGTCGCAGACAAGGTGGGCCTCAATACACTTCTTGTTCAAACATACAAAATCTTTGTCTGAAGGGCATTTCCCAGGTTTCTCTCCAGCTGAAACCAACAAGAGAAATTAATATGTTAATGAATTCAAAATAAGTTCTACTTGGAAAATATGATCATTCTGGATATTCCATCCGCAGTAGTCGGTGAGTTCTTAAATGCCAACCACCATGGGCAGCATGGCTATCTCCTATGGCCAGTGGCAAACTTGGATATTCAATGCTGGGGCCACATCCGGCCACCAGCACTAAATTTCCAGGTTCAGTTCAGCTGCCGAAGACAGTCAGCTAATGCTTAACGGCCAAAAGTAGACAAGTATCTCTGGTCACTAGATGAATATTGGCGGTGACCAGTTATGTCACGTGACACAGACGGTCATCGGTCAATCCACTAACTGGGATATTCAGTGGGAAATAGGCAGCTATCTCCCACTGAATATTAGCATTTAGCCACAAGTCTGGGGAGGCCTCACTGGGGGCCCCTGATGTTTACCCCTCCCCCCCCTTTTCCCTTCCCTCCCCCCCTCCCCTGCAATCAGAGTCAAAAACCATGGTTAAATTTCCACTAAGAAAGTTTATTTATGGCTGCAGCATGGTTACAACACGATCAACATTATATCAACAACCATATTCAATAATTCTGCCTATGAATAACAATGTTGAACTAACAATAACCTGTCAAATAAAGTACTTCAACTTATCCTAACTTCTAACCGCCGTTCAAGCAAATGGTCTACTCCTGCTTGGCCCGAGCCGTCGTCTAAGCATCCCGGGTCCCGTTGGCTGTCCTCCCCCACCCCCGCTCGCCATTCAAGAAATTGGGGGTAGCGATGGTCCAAGAGGGGTCTCTCAGCCATTGAAGGTAAAAGGAATGGCTGCAATGGGAGAGTCCAGTTGTTCAAACCTCCCGCTGCCCCTCCCCTCCACCTATCCCCCGACTAGCCCCTTTACTTCCCATCCTGCAGGTCTGTCTTTGGCCGCCATAACTTGGCTGGCCAACCAATATCAGCTTAGCTGGCTGTATTTTTAGTGACTAAAAGCAGACCGGAAATTCAGTGCTGGTCACCAGATATGGCCCAGCATTTAATTTCAGGGATTACTGCGAACAACGGAAGTCAGCTCAGCTAACTTCTATGGTATAAATATTGCTCCCTCCCCACCCACAACTCCTACAGAACATCATCGACCCTATAGTTTTTATTTACTTATTTTTCTATACCATTCCCCCAGGAGAGCTCAGAACAGTTTACATGAATTTATTCAGGTACTCAAGCATTTTTCCCTGTCTGTCCCGGTGGGCTCACAATCTATCTAATGTACCTGGGGCAATGGGGAGATTAAGTGACTTGCCCAGGGTCACAAGGATTGAACCCACAACCTCAGGGTGCTGAGGCTGTACAGTAGCTTTAACCATTCAAAATACTGAAAGGAATCGACAAAATAGAGCAGAGAAGATTATTTACATTGTCCAATTTGACACGGACTAGAGGACATGTAATGAAGCTAAGGGGGGACAGGTTCAGGACTAATGTCAGGAAGTTCTGCTTCACTCAGAGAGTGGTTGACGCCTGGAATGCCCTCCCAGAGGAGATTATTGTGGAATCGACCGTCCTAGGCTTCAAGAGCAAACTAGATGCATATCTCCTTAAGAGAGGCATATAAAGATATGGTGGACTATAAATTACGCCAGGTGTACACCTGGCAGGGCCTCCGCGTGTGCGGATCGCCGGACTTGATGGACCGAAGGTCTGATCCGGAGATGGCAGTTCTTATGTTCTTATGTTCATTGCACCAGTATTCTAATTCTGCCTCTCAAATGTGAAAAGCATCAGCACAAGGTATTTTACTCCAAATTTATTCTATGTAAAAGCAAGTCATTGGAACTGTCTGCGATCCTTCCAATTAATTTGAAGATGGTATGATAATCACATCTTAACATGGACTTTAAATTGCAGAAATCTATTTTCTGAACATTTTAGGAAATAGTCCATTTTTATTAGTGCAGCCTTTATTTATGACTACAAAATGGGATTCAAGCCACTGAAGTGACAGCCCATTTGTCTCTAGATGTTTGTTTTCCTTTAATATATCCTTCAGAATTCTGACATAGACACATAGGGGGCAAGGGCACTGCTCTGAACTTCACATTAAGGGCGCCAGGTACTCATCTTACCATCATCTTACTATTACCCATGGACATATGGTCAGTCTTCCAAAACTCGCCCAAAACTTTCTGTACCCACATGTCTACCACCCCAATAGCCCTTATGCCTGCAGGTGTCACCTATATGGCAGTACAGTGGGGGTTTGGTGGTTTTTATATGGGCTCACACTTTCCACCAGAAATGTACTAGTTAGGATGACATATGGACATGGGTCCTCTTCTCTGCAGTCCACTGCACTGCCCAACAGAACTCACACCCTCCCCCCCCCCAAAAAAAAAAAAGAATACAACAGTATATACCTGTCTGTAGAACAGCAGCATCTGGTATGGGAAAGTTCAGTAGAACATCACACAGGTCTCTTAAGTAGCCTGGTGTGTGGGCTAATGAGCCATATAGAGGAGGACCCAGGCCCATAAGACACTCTAACCTCTACATTTATGGTAAAAAAAATATGAGGCCATGAAAACCCACCAAAATCCTACTATACTGCGACCTGCAGTCATAAGGATCATTGGGGTGGGAAACAGGTGGGTATAGTAGATTTGGGGTGGTTGTTTTTTTTAAGGGATCATCATAAAGGAGACATAGTGAGATGTATATCTGGCACCCTTTATGTGAAGTTCACAGCAGTGCCCCATTGCTCTATTGGGATGTCTGTGTGGTCAGTCCATTATAATGCTGGCCTGGATTCTCCTCTCTATGGTTTATTAGCCCCCCCCCCCCCCCATCAAGCTACTTAAGACACCTGTGTAATGCTCTACTAACTTTTCACATAACAGATACTGATGTTCTACAGACAGATATGTAATTTTATTCATATTTTGGGAGGAGGTAAGTGGCTACTGGGAGTGCGTTGTGTGGGTCATTGCGTAATACCTTCAGTGATCATCTGGTCAGTTTGGGTATCTTTTTGGCACTTAGATGCTTCTAAAACAGGTCTAGCTCAGAACATCTAAGTTCCATCTAGGACAGTGGTCTCAAACTCAAACCCTTTGCAGGGCCACATTTTGGATTTGTAGGTACTTGAAGAGCCTCAGAAAAAAAATAGTTAATGTCTTATTAAAGGAATGACAATTTTGCATGAGGTAAAACTTATAGTTTATAAATCTTTCTTTTTGGCTAAGTCTTAATAATAATATTATAATTTATAGCTAAAGACATATATGATCAAGAAACTGTTTTATTTTACTTGTGATTATGATAAACATACTGAGGGCCTCAAAATAGTACCTGGCGGGCCATGAGTTTGAGACCACTGATCTAGGACGTCCAACAAACAGTTTGATTTTTGCCGCAAAATGTCCAAGTCTAACCTAGGCCACAGTCCATACATATCCCACCCAAAACATGCCTCTAACATGACCCTCTCTGAGTTTGACATTTTGGAAGATGAACATCCCAAAAAACATCTAAGTTATTTGTTTTGATTACTGGCAATTAGATGTTTTGCAGAGAAAAATGTCCAAGAGCTGATTTTTGGATGTTGTTATGTTTTGAAAATGTCCCTTAATAGTGTGTTCATTTTTAAAAAAAAATTCTTTATTAAGTTTTCCAACTACAATTGTGCAACAAATAATTCACAAATATGGATAGTTAAAAATAAGCACAACGGAGCTTACAAACATCAACATACAAATATATTATCCCCACCCTCCCACCTGATATACAATTAAAATAAAACTTTAATGAAACTATTCATGAAATCCAAGAATCAAATTCCAGTTCCTCTCCCACCCCCCCCACCCTCCCTGGATGTGCATGTTTACATGTCTATGAAATAAAACTCGTTTATTCCTCCTTACAAAATTTAGCCAATGGCTCCCAAACATCCAGAAAAGTCTTGTAACGCCCCTGTTGTATGGCCATGCAACGTTCCATTTTAAAGTGTGTTCATTTTTGATTAGCTGTTGGAAAAAAAATCCATGTCAAATTGTATACTAGCTCCGAAGTGTGTAAAAGTTGTTTTTTTTTTTTTTTTTTTAAAGTACCTTTTTTTGACAGTGCTTTTACCTCAGGGATTAAGTGAATCATTCTGCTTCATCCCACAGGTTTTTTTTTATGTTCAGCTCTAAAATGAAACCATGTTAAAATTATGGACTCACTAATTGGCAGCATGTATAAGTTTGTAAAATGGAACATCTGCACATGGAAATGGAGCCTTTTACACATGGAAGGTGTGAAATCGCCACTTCTGTGTGTAAATGCTGACAGGTACTATTACTACTACTATTTATCATTTCTATAGCGCTAAAAGGCATATGTAGCGCTGTACATTTAACATATAGTAGACAGTCCCTGCTCAGAAGAGCTTACAATCTAATTTTAACAGACATCTCCATGTAGAAGCTGCTGGAGCTTCTATTCATTTTTTTTTTTTTTCAGCATCTATATTAGCAAAATAGTTGATTCTGGTGCTAAATGCATGTGCACTCCGGCAGCAGTTTTAGAAAAGGCTTTGCAACAGCAGATGTCTTTCGAACATGCTGTTGGAACATACTGTCCTGACCTGGATGTCTCAATTTTAATCTCTGTGTTTTATGTAAAATAGGGTTCTTTGTAACATTTATAACTTGGATTCCTGGCTACACCATTTTTGTTTGCTACAGTAGCTGATACTTTACAGTTTTGCTCTTTTTCATTTACTGCATTCCAGAAAGTCGAAAGGGACCTTTTACAAAATTACAGCAAATACCAACGCATGCTTACGGCAGGAAAAATGGCTTACTATGGGGCATGCTGAAGCATCTCACAGTAATTTGGGAGTATGTGCACACTATCCATGCATGAATATATACATTATGTTTAAATCTGTTTTTATTAACAATAAAGAGCCAAAACCAAACAAGGCAACATGACAAGCAATGAATTTTGAATGTTACAAGAAAGGTAACCCCCAAGAGGACTATACTCTGATGTCCTCTTGGGTTACAAAAGGCTCCCCCCTTGTCCCCCCTCAAAAACACCCTCCCAACCCCTCTCTCCCTTCCTCCCCCTTCCTAAGATCCAATAGCACAAAAAGAAACATGGTCAGACAAGTGGGGTAGGAAACAACTGAAAGCTATTGAAGATGCGACTACGAATCCCTGGAGGTAGAATATCTAAATAAGGAGACCAAGTATTGACAAAGTCTTTACTTCTGCAAAGAGAGGAGTGAGCCATGCAAGCCTCCCATCTCATAAGTTCATGTAATTTGTTTCTCCAATACCAGTAGGAGGGAGGGACATCTGCCAACCAATAATTCAAAATACATTTTTCCCCAAAATATAACAAGTCTGGAAATGGAGAGTGGGTGAATTCTGGGTGACAGGATAATCGCGCGCCAGACGCCAGCACATCGACAATCCAGCGCCGACAATTCGGCGCAAGACAGAAGTGTGCGGGGGAAAAAATAATTTTTAAAGAGCTCCAACTGGTTTGGGGTTTGGGATGTCAAACCCCCCCCACTTTATTGGTTATTGTTTGCGCTGCCGTTGCGGGGGGGGGGGGTGAAACCTCCCACATTATAGAGAAAACTGAACTTTTCCTGAAAAAAATCAGAAAAGTTCAGTTTTCGCTATAATGGAGGTTTCCAACCCCCGAACCCCCCTCCAACAGCAGCGCGAACACTAACCAATAAAGTGGGGGGGGGGGTTGCCACCCCAAATCCCCCGTCGGAGCTCTTTAAAAATTACTTTTTCCCCCGCGTGCTTCTGTCTTGCGCCGAATTGTCGGCGCTGGATTGTCAGTGCACTGGCGTCTTGCGTGCCACTGACTATGAACCGAATTCTGTGGTAATCAGTTAGCTCATAAGTATTGCCGTGCATTAACTGATTATCTCAGGTTTAGCGCATGAGTCTCCACTGCCTACAAAATAGATGGCACAAAAGGCTCATGTGCTAATGGTCATGTGCTAACTGGGAAATTAGTGCATGGCCATTAATATGAAAAACTGGAAAATCAGCCATTTCTCTCCAGAGGTTTAAGGGGCAGTTATGTTTTCACATGGGTGGCATGGGTGTTGGATAACTTTCTTCCTTAAATAAATGATGTAATAATTTTAAAATGTGTATTATGTGTTTACTTAGGTTGCCTTAGGGGAAATTTGGGGAGGGTGGGGGTGGACTTTCTAGGTCATGCATGAGGTCCACTACCTTCGTACCAGGCAGGCAAATTACTGAGCGATCTTTATATCCACCAGTCATCCAGCTAGCTATTTCCCTATTGACTGAATCACCAACTGCACTCGCCAGTTCTACCCTTTTCCAATTACATTCACACCTAACCCCGCTCATGGATGCACAAACCACATATTAAAAACCTGAAAAATGGTTACAGTGCAAAAATCTTCAGTTAAGTTTTGATTCATTTGGGATTTTTTTTTTTCCATTTCCAGACCTTTGGGGTTCTTTTCATTTTAATAAAAATGTTACATGCATTCAATTTAATGTGCACCAATCAGCTTACTGGTATCTTCACTAGAATCGCTCATCCTCTAGCCCCCAGTGCTCTACATCTCCTCCGATCATTTATCGGCGCAATTTCACCCCCAAACCACATCCGATCTCATCTCCACACAACCCTCTCTCAAACCCCCTAAGCTTGCTACTCCAGGCTTTACAACAGTTAAAGTTTTTTTCTCTTTCTGTGCTCCCAGGGCTGGAATTTCATGCTTACAACTATGAAGAATTCAATAACCAGACAGATGATGACAAGTTAACAGAAATGAGGGAAACTAGCAGATTTGGAAACACTGTAATAATTGGGTGATTTAAATGACCAAAAATATAGAAGGCGGAAGAATCAAATATTACAACCCAAGCAAAATGTCTGTCAAGATTATCTTAAAAAGCACCACTTCAGCTAAGTGACTATCTTTATTTTTGGGGTGAACTTTGTTTGCTCTTCTGTGGCTTCCTGTCCAGTGGGAAGGACTCTAATGGATATTGTATTGACATGGAAATAAAAATATTTGATACTATGACACCAAGGACTCCTTTTATCAAGCCGCGCTAGTGCCACATACTAAACCACCGGCCACGCTAGCTGCTAATGCCTCCCTTGAGCAGGTGGTAGTTTTTAGGCCAGCGCGGGGGTTAACGCGTGATGAAATGTCACGTGCGTTAACCTCGCTAGTGCGGCTTGATAAAAGGAGCCCTAAGAAACTAAGAAATGATGATAACCTAAAAAAGATAAGGTGAAAGAGAATCTAAAAAGAAAAATTTTAAGGGGAGTTTTCAATTCACAATGATGGAGGTTTTTCTGACCAATGATAGCTCATGTGCGGTTCTGGTTCACTGAGCTCTTGAGGTCTTTTTCTCCACATATGAAAATATGTTACTTCCCTGTGCATGTGTGTGTGTATTGTCTTTTGAGTCTGGTGGGGAGTTCTGAAGTCCACAGCCTGAATATTTTAAGATTATCTTAAAACCACATGAATTTTCACAATATAAGGCAATTTCATAAAAATAGCTGAAAAAAGAAGAAAAGCCAGAACTTCAATGGTTCAGTCAGAAATCTGAACTTAGCTTACCCCCCTTTCCCCTTTTGCAAATTCACAGAAGCGGTTTTTAGCACAGACCAGTGCGCTGAATGATCTGCAATGCTCCTAACGCTCATAGGAACTCTATGAGTGTTTTAATGATGGCTAAAACTCAATCCCTGGTTCTATCTACCTGACCTAGGAAGAAAAAAAAGCTCAAAACAGTAAGTGCTGCTGCTACTACTACTTCTATTTATCATTTCTATAGAACTACCAGGCATACACAATGCTATATACCAAACATGGAAGAGACAGTCCCTCCTTAAAAGAGCTTACAATCTAGTTAAGACAGACAAACTGGACAAAAAGGTGCGTCTATAAACAGTGCTCAGGTGAAGAATTAGAGGGAAAGATAAGACAGATAGGGGTGCTTAGTAGGTGGGCTGGAGTTAACTACTTTTAAACATAAACCTGAACTTCCTATAGAGGACTCCCCTTCAGCCAACTGTTTAGCAAACTTTTTTTGCACAAAAATAGCATCTATCAAAGCTAGTACATAAGAACATAAGAACATAAGCATTGCCTCTGCTGGGTCAGACCAATGGTCCATCATGCCCAGCAGTCCGCTCCCGCGGCGGCCCCACAGGTCCATGACCTGTAAGTGCTCCTTTACCCAAGACGTTTATTCCCTATTCATTTAATATCCCGTATTGTAGCCCTCTAACTATACCCTGCAATCCCCTTTTCCTTCAGGAAGTTATCCAATCCCTTTTTGAAACCCAATATTGTATTCTGTCCTATCACCTCCCCTGGAAGCACATTCCAGATGTTCACCACCCTCTGAGTGAAGAAGAACTTCCTTGCATTTGAATCTGTCTCCTTTCAATTTTTCTGAATGTCCTCTTGTTTTTGATGTCCCCGTTAATCTGAAGAATCTGTCTCTCTCCACCTTCTCTATGCCTTCTGTCTAGCTGCTGCTGCTGGGACGCCTCTTCTCAGTCCTGGATCAGCAGCGGCAGCAGGCACGGGCCATTTGCTAGGCCGGGACCCTTCGATAATGCGATCCGAGCTGGCCTAGCAAAACCCCAAGGCTGCCTGGCCTAGCGGATGCTCGACAGGGAGAGCAGGGAAGGGTATAACCAGCAATTCTTCTACTATTTCTGATGAAGATCAAATCAATTACACATCATTACAAGCTACATGTTCCAACTTTATCCTTCCCACATTAACTGAACTAAAACAGTTATTTCAATCAATAAAACTTAAAGGTTCCAATAAAGAATCATTTCCTCCTTTTCTTCTTAAACGCTACTTTTCAATTTTCGGTCCAGTTATTCTTCAAATTATTCACAAAAGTTTGTCCACATCATCAATTCCAACAGACTGGAAACATTCGGTACTTTTACCAATTATCAAGGATTCCAAAACAAGTCCCTGCGATTGCTCCAACTATCGACCTATAGCGAGCCTTCCGTTTCTATCAAAAATCACTGAAAAAGTAGTATTTCAACAGTTGTCAGACTTTGTAGATAAAACTCAGGTTCTACATCCTAACCAAGCTGGATTTCGTAAAAATCATTCAACAGAGCACTCCTTATTAGGTCTTGTCACATCCATTCATTACTTTCTGGATCAACATAAATCTGTCGTTCTCATTTCCTTAGACTTAGCGGCAGCCTTTGACACGATTGATCACCATTTATTGCTCCACCGTCTTTCTTCCATTGGTATTAAAGACCAAGTATTAGACTGGTTTCAATCATATTTTACAGATAGATTTTCTACAGTTCATTTTAACAATTCTATTTCAAAATCATATCAAACAAATTATGGAGTACCACAAGGGTCCATATTGTCCCCATTACTGTTTAACATCTATTTGGCCCCTCTTTTAACCCTTTGTCAATCTATAGGATTCACAGTGTATGCCTACGCTGATGATTTTCAACTTTTGCACCCTATAGATTCCTCAAGTTCCCAGGACATATTCGAAATTGCTCCAACTATCGACCTATAGCGAGCCTTCCGTTTCTATCAAAAATCACTGAAAAAGTAGTATTTCAACAGTTGTCAGACTTTGTAGATAAAACTCAGGTTCTACATCCTAACCAAGCTGGATTTCGTAAAAATCATTCAACAGAGCTCTCCTTATTAGGTCTTGTCACATCCATTCATTACTTTCTGGATCAACATAAATCTGTCGTTCTCATTTCCTTAGACTTAGCGGCAGCCTTTGACACGATTGATCACCATTTATTGCTCCACCGTCTTTCTTCCATTGGTATTAAAGACCAAGTATTAGACTGGTTTCAATCATATTTTACAGATAGATTTTCTACAGTTCATTTTAACAATTCTATTTCAAAATCATATCAAACAAATTATGGAGTACCACAAGGGTCCATATTGTCCCCATTACTGTTTAACATCTATTTGGCCCCTCTTTTAACCCTTTGTCAATCTATAGGATTCACAGTGTATGCCTACGCTGATGATTTTCAACTTTTGCACCCTATAGATTCCTCAAGTTCCCAGGACATATTCAAAATTAACTGTAAGTTGGCCAAAGTACACGAATGGTTGAATGTTAATCAACTTTCTTTAAGTATCAATAAATCCACATCTATGCTTTTCTCAGGGAAAGAAGGTGCACAACTCATTAACCCAATTTTAATTGATAACAAACCCCTTAATCTCACTACCAATACTAAAATATTGGGTGTCATTATAGACAACAATCTTACTTTTCGATTACATTACATTACATTACATTACATTTGTGATTTCTATTCCGCTTGTACCTTGCGGTTCAAAGCGGATTACATTAGAAGAAGCTGGACATTTCCAGGAGGGTACGTGACATTTAGGGTAAGACATAGTTACAG
This sequence comes from Geotrypetes seraphini, assembly GCF_902459505.1. Classification (NCBI taxonomy): domain Eukaryota; kingdom Metazoa; phylum Chordata; class Amphibia; order Gymnophiona; family Dermophiidae; genus Geotrypetes; species Geotrypetes seraphini. The sequence goes on along the minus strand of NC_047085.1, from coordinate 433,483,094 downwards.
AATGAGTATAGATTTGGTAACATTGGATGAAAGCAGTTATATTACATTATATATCAAATCTTTTTCCAGGCGTTGGTAGGTAATATGAATCGGTAGGATTGGTTAAAAATTGTTTCTATAGAATAAGAATGATTCGTTCGTTGGTTCCAATTCTCGATTCATTTTCTCTCAATACTTTAATTCACTCACTAGTGATTTCAAAATTAGACTACTGCAATTCCTTATTAAAGGGGGCTTATCTCAAGGATATAAGGCGCCTCCAAATCATACAAAATACTGCTATAAAGGTAATTTCAGGTTCAAATAAATTCGATCATGTCACGCCTCTGCTTCAAAACGCTCATTGGTTGCCAATTTCATACAGGATAACATATAAAATAGCTCTTTTAGTCTTTAAGACAATTAAAAATAATACTCCTGCATTTATAGATAGGCTCCTGATTCCTTATAGTTCGTCAAGAGTTCTTAGATCTTCCTCACAAGCTACCCTTTATGTTCCCTCATTAAAAATCATTGGTACTCGCCGTGACCTGATCTTTTCAGTTACTGCCCCATCTATTTGGAACTCTCTCCCTCTATATTTACGGCTTGAACAAGATTGAAAAAATTTAAGAATTGTTTAAAATGTCTTCTTTTTAAAGAAGCCTTTAACTAAAAGTTTAATTTTCCGATTAATTCCGAATTTTTTTCTTCCTTCATTAAATTCAGATTATATTTCCCTTCTCTTTAGATTTTCTAGTTCTCAAAATTTTTTTTTTTATTTTTTCCATTTTTTTCCTTCTCTTCATACCTTCCCTATGTACTAACCCGACCTGCTTATTTTTTTTTTTTTTATTTATAAATTGTATTTTTTATTCTTTCTTCCCCCTTTCCTATTGTTTCATGTGGATTGTTTACCCCAGTTTGTTTTTATTTTTAATTTAAAGTAGTTAATTTTAATTACAATGTATTTGTGATTTTAGAAATTTAATTTTATTTCTTTGTAAAACGCTTTGTATTCTGAAAAGCGTTTAATCAAATAATATAATAAACTTGAAACTTGAAACTTGAGTTAGGAACTGAAATGGCAAACAAACTTCCAATTTTAACAGGGATCTCAAAGTCCCTCCTCGAGGGCCGCAATCCAGTCGGGTTTTTAGGATTTCCCCAATGAATATGCATTGAAAGCAGTGCATGCACATAGATCTCATGCATACTCATTGGGGAAATCCTGAAAACCCGACTGGATTGCAGCCCTCGAGGAGGTACTTTGAGACCCTTGAATTAGTGTAAAGCCTATCAAATATCAAAATAAATCTTTACATAGTCCAACACTTCTTTCTATACAGTGAAGCCATGAAGCATTAAACTAATGTCTTGCAAACTTTGTCGAGCCGTGGCACGCCAAATATAGTGGTCATGGCTTGAGGCATCCGTACGTGCGTGGACGTTGACATGATGATGTCGTGCACAAGCGTGATGTCATCACATCGATGTCTGTGCATGGTGCGAAGACCCTCCAAATTTACACCAGTGGGGGGGGGGGTGCCAGAAGGGAAGATGTGCGGGGAGGCGTTGGCTGATTGCCTATAGGATGTGCCTCTCGCCACGTGAGGCGCGTCCTGTAGGCAGTCAGCTGGTGCCATGGCCTCTCCTCCCCAGCATCTTGTGGCGCACCTGAAATCTCAGGAGGCATACAGTTTAGGATACTGTTTAGCATACAGTTTAGGATACTCATAGAATTTCCATGAGCATCGGAACTTTTACTGCCATGGCTGGCGATAAAATATGCTAAAACAGTTTCCGGGGGGGGGGGGGGGGGGGGGGAAGTAAATTCCTTATCCCATATTGCAGCCAAAAAAGACAATAATCTAGGAAAAGGACGTGGCCCTAGGTGTTGTGTCATCACTGCTCTGCTTAAGGTGTATGGAGGATGCACGGGACACCACAACTGTCACGTTTACCCTGGCCTTCTGGTCTCCTGTGACAATTCAACAGAAAAAGGAATTTTGTGAGAAGGGATGAATTTTGACTTCTTTTTTTTTCCTGTGGATATTTATTATTTAAGGCATTCATATACCATATATAGCCTAAAAGTGATTTACATTCAGGTACTTGGGCATTTTTCTCTGTCTGTCCTGGTGGGCTCACATTTTATCTAATGTACCTGGGGCAGTGGGGGATTAAGTGACTTGCCCAGGGTCATAAGGAGCAGCATGGGATATGAACCCATGACCTCAGGGTGCTGAGGCTTAGCTCTAACCACTGGGCCGCACACTCCAGGGAGCCAAAGGCTTAAGCAACACCAAATAACTAAGGTAACCTGAAACTCATGCCGTCACAGCAGATGTGAGAAACAGCTGGTAAAGAGGAATTTTTTGTTCTTGTTCAGCTCAGAGCTGTCAGGTGGGGATGAACATAAGGGAGATGTTTTCAGTTCATTTGGGCTTTTTGTCTAATTTTTTTTAATACAATTTTATTTCAGTTCTTTTGGCATATTAATTTTAAAACTATGTTGAAAAGTTTTAAGGCAAACTACTTACCATACTCAACACTTCTTAAATGAAAAGTTCATGTGTATTAAATCAATGTAGCATGTGTGCACTTTTTTTTTTTTTTCCTTAATATAAACTGAATGTGCATCCCTATTGCTAAGGTCAGGGGAAACTATTTACTTCTGCAATGTGAAAGTGCAAGTGTCATTACTGACTCTTTCTTACTACCATTGAATTGCTACTTACAGCCGATGGTCTGTTTGTTTGAGGGAGAAAAAAAAGTTATTAAAAACAACAGAGAAAATGTTACCAATCGACACTTCTAAAACATGAAATAAAGCAAGCTAGCCATTGGTGTGTTGTCTTTTTCAGCTGCAGACAAAGCAAATGCTATTTATGATGTGTAGGCCTTGACTACAGAAAGTGTCTAGCATCAATAGTATGATAAAGTTTGACTTATAATCCCGGCAGCTTTTGGCCTGAACCATCAGCCTGACTCATTGCAGCAGATCAATCTTAGGAATCAGTAGCAACATCCTTTTAATACTTTCCAGTAGCTTGACAGCATAGTACAGTGATCTCAAACTCAAACCCTTTGCAGGGCCACATTTTGGATTTGTAGGTACTTGGAGGGCCTCTGAAAAAATAGTTCATGTGTTATTAAAGAATTGACAATTTTGCATGAGGTAAAACTCTTTATAGTTTATAAATCTTTCCTTTTGGCTAAGTCTTAATAACAGTATTGTCATTTATAGCTAAAGAGACATATGATCAAGAAATTGTTTTATTTTACTTTTGTGATTATGATAGACATACTGAGGGCTTCAAAATAGTACCTGGCGGGCCGCATGTGGTCCCCAGGCTGCGTGTTTGAGACCACTGGCATAGTATAAGTCCAAGCAGAACAAAGCAGAGACATCAGATCCCTCTAATGTCACTGTTGTCTCAGCAGATTTCCCACACTGGCAGGTTAAGGAAGAGAGCTTCAGGGGCATTTTTCTCACTGTTGTCTGTTCTGTACAGTTCTTGCAAGTAATCGTATGCTTCTGTGGTGTTTTATTGATTGTTTTTTGTTACCACTACAAAATAAGCAACTCTGCTTTCCTGTCAACATGTCAAAACCCTTACTTATTAAAGGTTCAGTAGCCTCCCTCTTCCCTGACAGGTCCTGTTCTAGCAGCCTTCATTACAATTATCTATACAAGATCTGACAGATCTGCTAATCAAACACTGTTAAAGAATAAATCATTTTATTAAAAATATTCCGGCACGCTGAATGCTCTGTGCTGCTCCCAACGTTCTTAGGAACTCTATGAGTGTCGGGAACAGCGCAGAGCATTTAGCGCACCAGCTGGTGCTAAGAAACGCTTTTGCGGTTTTGTAAAGGAGGAGGGGAAGGAGGTTAGTATTCTTAATAGGAAAATAGTGCACTTATCAGGTCAACACAGAAAAAATATGTTGCGCTCCACATCAATATTCATATGCTTCCCTATTCAAATCTGTTGTACAACTCATGCACACACATTGATCCATGTTGAGTTTGCTTAACAGTGCTACCAAGTGACCAGCCTTGGCTTTGCAGAGGAGTAGAACTATTGCAGAATGATTATTTGTTGGGAAACAATGCACAATGGGAAAGGTACAGAATACATACATACAATGTGGATGGTGTCAATGGTGTACTACCATCCTGGAAGGTTCTATATGGATGTGTGCAAGAACAAATCAGTTATAGGGATCTCAAAGATATATGCAGTACTACCTGTATGACAAAATTTATGTTGTTTGTTCTTGTTAATAGTGGACATGAGTAGAACAACTCATGCCCCAATGGCTGAAACAAAGCGGCCGTCAAATCCGTATTTTGCCAAAGTGGCAAACAAGAAATCCCAGCGAACCCGATCAAAGGCCTTTTCAGCATCGAAACTTATAAGGAAAGAAGAGTGTGCCGTTCTACGGGCATAGTCCAGAGATGTTAAGATTTTCCTCAAGCTTTTAGCCACCGACCCACCCTGAACAAAGCCCACCTGGGAGTCATGCAAAATGGATGGTAGTATCCGAGCCAAACGATTACCGTATTTTCACGCAAATAACGCGCACCCGTGTAAAACGCGCACACGGGTATAGCGCGCAGAAATCACGATGATATGTACAAAAACTTTTGTATACCGCGCTCACGGGTATACCGCGCATGATGCCCGACGCTCCTTTCGCCCGCCCTGACTTCCGTACACTGCCCTGACTTTCCGTGCGCTGTCCCGACTCTCCGTTCACCCCCCCTGACTTCCGTGCACTGCCCTGACTTTCCGTGCGCTGTCCCGACTCTCCGTTCACCCCCCCTGACTTCCGTGCACTGCCCTGACTTTCCGTGCGCTGTCCCGACTCTCCGTTCACCCCCCCTGACTTTCCGTGCACTGTCCCCCCTTGAAGTCCTGTCCCCCCTTGAAGGTCTGTCCCCATCCTGAAAGCCTGATGCCCCCCCCGACGTCCGATACATCCCCCCCCCGGCAGGACCACTCGCACCCCCACCCCGACGGACCGCCGACTCCCCAACAATATCGGGCCAGGAGGGAGCCCAAACCCTCCTGGCCATGGCGACCCCCTAACCCCACCCCGCACTACATTACGGGCAGGAGGGATCCCAGGCCCTCCTGCCCTCGACGCAAACCCCCTCCCCCCAATGACCGCCCCCCCCAAGAACCTCCGCCCGTCCCCCAGCCGACCCGCGACCCCCCTGGCCGACCCCCACGACACCCCCACCCGCCTTCCCCGTACCTTTGTGTAGTTGGGCCAGAAGGGAGCCCAAACCCTCCTGGCCACGGCGACCCCCTAACCCCACCCCGCACTACATTACGGGCAGGAGGGATCCCAGGCCCTCCTGCCCTCGACGCAAACCCCCCCCCCCCCCAACGACCGCCCCCCCCCCAAGAACCTCCGACCGCCCCCCCAGCCGACCCGCGACCCCCCTGGCCGACCCCCACGACCCCCCCACCCCCCTTCCCCGTACCTTTGGTAGTTGGCCGGACAGACGGGAGCCAAACCCGCCTGTCCGGCAGGCAGCCAACGAAGGAATGAGGCCGGATTGGCCCATCCGTCCTAAAGCTCCGCCTACTGGTGGGGCCTAAGGCGCGTGGGCCAATCAGAATAGGCCCTGGAGCCTTAAGTCCCACCTGGGGGCGCGGCCTGAGGCACATGGGCCCAACCCGACCATGTGCCTCAGGCCGCGCCCCCAGGTGGGACCTAAGGCTCCAGGGCCTATTCTGATTGGCCCACGCGCCTTAGGCCCCACCAGTAGGCGGAGCTTTAGGACGGATGGGCCAATCCGGCCTCATTCCTTCGTTGGCTGCCTGCCGGACAGGCGGGTTTGGCTCCCGTCTGTCCGGCCAACTACCAAAGGTACGGGGAAGGGGGGTGGGGGGGTCGTGGGGGTCGGCCAGGGGGGTCGCGGGTCGGCTGGGGGGGCGGTCGGAGGTTCTTGGGGGGGGCGGTCGTTGGGGGGGGAGGGGGGTTTGCGTCGAGGGCAGGAGGGCCTGGGATCCCTCCTGCCCGTAATGTAGTGCGGGGTGGGGTTAGGGGGTCGCCGTGGCCAGGAGGGTTTGGGCTCCCTTCTGGCCCGATATTGTCGGGAAGTCGGCGGTCCTTCGGGGTGGGGGTGCGAGTGGTCCTGCCGGGGGGGGGATGTATCGGACGTCGGGGAGTCGGCCGGGCAAGAGGGCTTGGGCTCCCTCTTGCTCCGATCGCGGGTGCGGGTGGGAGCGCGTGCGAGCGGTCGTTCGGGGTGGGGGTGCGAGCGGTCCTGCTGGGGGGGTGAATCGGGCGTCGGGCGGGGTGGGAAATATGTTTAAAAACTTTTGTATACCGCGCTCACGCATATTCCGCGCGAGGGGTATGCGTGGTAGGTAAAAACGCGTATAACGCGCGCGTTATATGCGTGAAAATACGGTAGCTAAAACTTTTGCCAACAGTTTGACATCAAAATTGAGCAGCGAGATAGAAGCAAGATGCCAGATCAGCCAAATCTCTCCCCGGTTTCAGAAGGACAATAATCTGTGCCAAATTAAGGTGGTCCGGCATTGCTTCAGCATTAATCATGACATTAAACATATTGGAGATCGGCCGGGCAAATTCGAGTTTCATACGTTTGTAGAATTTAACTCTGTAGCCATCTATGCCAAGAGCCTTCAGATTAGAACTCTGCGCAATGGCCTCAGCACTAACAGGTAAATTGAGCCATTCCCGTTGCGATTCCGAAAGACTCGGAAAATCTAGTCTGTCCAGATATAACTCTCCAGGAAGCGCTAAAGCTGGAGGGGGAGCATAAAGATCCACATAGAACGTCCAAAAGAACCACATAAATCACAGCATCAGAGGTAACACCGAGCTGTATCAGTTAGGTGGAGCTGTAAGATTTTTTTATGACCCTCCCTCTGCAACATCAAACGAGCCAAGAGATTCCCACCCTTATGGCCATGTATGTAAAGCTGATATTTATAGTATGCTAGAGTCTCAGTTGTCCTCTGATAAAGGAGCTTATTGAGTGCAGTTTGCAAGGATAATAAGGCTGGCCTATAAGATGCAGTAGGGTGATGGCCAAAAGCTCAGCGAGCCTCTGTGATTTGACATGTGAGTAGAATTATCTCCCGATCGCGAGCTCACCAAATATGACAAAAATAACTAATAATAGCCCCATGGAGAACCGCCTTAGCTGTTTCCCAATACAAAACTGGATTTTCCGTGTGTTGTTGATTATGATACTGGTAATCTTTCCACTGAGACATGAGGTAAGGAGGAAATTTAGGATCCTCTCGCAGCCATAAAGGATATGCCCAGTATTTAGGTGAAGTACCGTATTTTTCATTCCATAAGACACACCTGACCATAAGACACACCCTAGATTTAGAGGAGGAAAATAAGAAAAACCCATTCTGAACTAAATTTTCCATGCCAGGCTCTACACCCAACCCCACACTCCTTGCCAAGCTATGCACTCTGTCCCCCCTCCCTGCTAGGCTCTGTACCCTGTCCCCCTTCTGGTGGTCTAGTGGTAGGCCGGGACAGGGCACAGGGCAGACAGGGACAGGGCAGAGAGGCCTAGTGGCTGGCAGGCAGGTAGGGACAGGGCATGCAGGCAAGCCTCCCCCACAGAGGCATTCCCCCGCAGGCAGGCAGGCCTCTCCCTCCCAGGTAGCCCCTCCAGGCAGGCAGGCAGTTCCCCCCCCAGGCAAGCAAGCAAACAGGCCTCCCCCTTCCCAGGCAGACCCCCAGGCAGGCCTTCCCCCTTCCAGGCAGCCCCCTCAGGCAGGCAGGCAGTCCTCCCCCCAGGGAGGCAGGCCTCCCCCTCTTTTGCAGCCCATCCCAGGCAAGCAAGCAGGCCTACCCCCTCCTAGGCAGGCAGGGAGGCCTCCCTCCTCCAGGCCTCCCCACAGGCAGGCAGGCCCAGTTTCTCCCTGCTGAATTCCTATTTTTAATTCAGTAGGGCAGGCCCCAGCCCCCCCCTCCCCCATTACATAAGAACATAAGAACATATAAAAACTCTCTCCCTAATTGGGTGCAGCAGCATTTCTCTTCCCCCCCCAACATAAGAATTGCCGCTGCTGGGTCAGACCAGTGGTCCATCATGCCCAGCAGTCCACTCACACAGCGGCCCTCTGATCAAAGATCAGCACCCTAACCGAGACTAGCCCTAACAGCGCACGTTCTTGTTCAGCAGGAACTTGTCTAACTTTGTCTTGAATCCCTGGAGGGTGTTTTCCCCTATAACAGCCTCTGGAAGAGTGTTCCAGCTTTCTACCACTCTCTGGGTGAGGAAGAACTTCCTTACATTTGTACGGAATCTATCCCCTTTCAACTTTAGAGAGTGCCCACTCATTCTCCCTATCTTGGAGAGAGTGAACAACCTGTCCTTATCTACTAAGTCTATCCCCTTCAGTACCTTGAATATTTCAATCATGTCCCCTCTCAATCTCCTCTGTTCGAGGGAGAAGCGGTCCAGTTTCTCTAATCTTTCACTGTACGGCAGCTCCTCCAACCCCTTAACCATCTTAGTCGCTCTTCTCTGGACCCTTTCGAGTAGTACCGTGTCCTTCATGTACGGCTACCAGTGCTGGACGCAGTACTCCAGGTGAGGGCGCACCATGGCCCGGTACAGTGGCATGATAACCTTCTCTGATCTGTTTGTGATCCCCTTCTTTATCATTCCTAGCATTCTGTTTGCCCTTTTTGCTGCCGCCACACCTTTTTTTTCATTCCATAGCCCTCCCTCGCTAGATGCAGCTGCCTGCCTGGTCACCACAAGCATTGATGGCTGATGTGGCTCAAGTCCTCTTCTTTTTTCTTGCAGCAGAACGGCGCACAGGGCTGACTGCCTGGTCCTGCGCTGCTTCTCGCTTTTCTTCATGTAAAACAGACTTTATATACAAAAAAGGCTTTATAAAGCTACCTCCATTATTTTCTTTGCAAAACCTGTTTGCACACAGTCAAGTGAACAAGTTTCAAAGAGAATGTTCTTGCATATGCTGTTTTTGAAATCTGGTTTAAAGTCCATGGGTAAAAAGCATCTGCAGACCTTGCAGCAAAGTCAATGCTTTGAAAAAGTCCCCCTATTTTAATTAACTTGTGTTATCAGCACCAGTGAAAAAATGAAGTCGACGAGCAACATAGGTGCCTAGAGTAAGTGATGCTGTGACATCTGCCAAATTCTGATGTATATTTTATTTGTGGCTAGGGTTTTATTAAAATAATGATTTCTAGTTTACTTTGAATGTGCTGTAAACACAGCTCCTGGCTTTATAACAATGACTTCAAACAAGACTATAAATCATTAATATTTTTTGAAGAAATAGTTACAGTTTGAAAGTTCCTTTTGATGCCAGTACACTTTAAACCAGCAGTCTCAAACTCGGGGCCCACGGGCTGCATGTGGCCCGCCAGGTACTTTTGTGCGACTCGTGGTATGGACGCGGTGATCAAGAGCTCCCTTGCTGCAGTCAGTTGTTCCATTCAAATTGCGGCCGCCTGTGTCAGAAGTCTCTCTGACATCACGACGTCAGAGAAGGCTTCCGACGCAGGCGTGGATCTCGTGAGGAGCTGCCACCTGCGGCTTTGAACGGAATAACTGACTGCAGCAAGGGAGCCGGCCAGAAATAATGCTACTGCATGGGAAGGAGGGAAAAGAAATGCTGATGCACCCAATTAGGGAGAGAGTGAAGGAGGGAGAAGAAAGACAAGGAAGAGGAGAGGAACGAGAGATGCCAAGTCCATGGGTGGGAGAGAAAGGAAAGAAGGAAAGGAGATAGCTGGGCATGGAGGGGTGGGAAGGAGACAGATGCCAGACCAGGGGAAAGAAAGGAAGGAGGGAGGGAGAGAAAGGAAGGAGAGATATGTCATACCATGGAAATAGGGAGGGAAGGAGAGAGAGATAGGAAGGGAAGTTAAGACATGGAAAAGTAGATTTTGAAAAGAAAGCAGAAAAACTGCTAAGTTAATGCCAAAGATGAATGCAACGCAGAAAGTGAAGACGGAGAGGAAAACAGTCAGAGGACAAGAAGGCCCTGGAAACATAGTTAAAATCACTATGGCTGGCCCAGAACGTCCTCTCCGACGTCAGAATTGACGTCGGACGGCTAGAGTTGCTCGGCTCGGGGAAGAGAAGCAGCAGGGAGGGAGAATTCGGCACCGGCTTCTTTCTGATGACGGCAATGGCAGCCTTTCCCCAGCGGCAGCCTATTCCCCGGTAAGTGGCCAGCTGTACACCCCCTCGGGCCTTGCACCTGGGGCAGACCTTCCCCCCCGCCCCCCCCCTTGGTACGCCACTGCTTTACAGTATACTGCAAATAGTGCTCTGTGCTTGTTTGCTGATATTTTTCAGGTTTAGTAAGTGAATGCAATGCGTTGCTTTTTTGCCAATAGTGGTAGCGATCTATTTGTTATTTGCTGCTTCTTATTAAACTTGTTTATAAGGTTAATATGGGGTTTTTAAAAATTAAGATCTGGCCGTCTGTGCACCCCCCCAAGGCGTGCACCTGGGGTGGACCTCCCCCCCTTGGTACGCCACTTCACTGTACCCTAGCCACCTGACAGTAGAGCAGTTCAGTGCCACTTAACTGGACTGCAAAAACAGCCCAGGCTAATGTCAGTTTTAGTGCCATATAACTGAGGCTTTACAACCCCATTAACCCTTCCATCAGTCCAGTGCCACTTAACTGGACTGCAAAAACAGCCCAGGCTATTGTCAGCTTCAGTGTAGATAATAGGTTCTTTTAAAGAAACACCCTTATTTTCCCACATTTTGTGTAAAACACCACCCCTACATACACACATCCTCACCAAACCCACCCCCACCCACATACATGAACAACACAAGCCCCTTACCTACCTCCCCTTCCCCTTCCCTTGCCCACGTGGTCTCCCACGGCCCCTGACAGCCCCCCCCAGGTCCAACTCTAGGTAGAGATGAAGCTTCTGGACCAACTAGGGCCACATCAGTGTCTGAGCTGACACTATCACTGCTGGAGTTAGTGTTCTGCTGTCCAAAAGCTGGCCATGTTACTTGAGTGGAGGAAGGCAGGCGTGGAACAGGCCCCAACATATGGGGGTGGTTTCTTTTCTCCGTGGCTTTGCATCCTGTTGCCACTGAGCCAGTGCTGGAGGGTGGTGTGGGAACCTGATTAGTGTGCTGGCTTGTTGAGGTAGTACGGTTTCTAGCTCTGAGCTCACTGTGGAGGCCTTCCAGCTTTGAAACAATGCCATTGTTGGTATGCAAAAACTGCCTCAGAAGTTCATTGGTGTCCCGTTGGGCCTACAGTGACTGCTGTTTTGCCTTCACACCCTGTCTCAGCAGCTGGAGCTTCTGCTGCCGATATTCCTCCAGGCTCAGATTGTGCCCCAGTAGCTTCTGGGCCAGTCTAAGTAGGTGGCGACGCTGGCGACTGGGTGCCCTCCAGCGGCCAGGCTGTGCTCCCTCACTGCCCTCCTCAGTATCCTCAGCCACATCGGCAAACTGCTCAGGCGGTGGGAGAATTAGCAGGTCCTCATCCCCATTGGCAGGCTCTTGTGTTTGGGTGTCCTGGGACTCGTCAGGCTCCTGCTGGCTGAGTGTTGCAGCTGGCTGCACATCTGCCTCATCCTGCTGTCCATGCACAGTTAGTGTGTCGATGGCACTACATCCGGGCTGATCCTCTTCAGAGCTGGCATCTGCATAGGGGAAAAGCACATGTGGATGTCACAGCATACCACAGGTGAGCTACCTGTGTCTAGGTGAGATGAGTTAGCAGTAACATGCATCCCAAAGGTATGTGACTACATACCCAGCTACCATAGGGTGGTGTATTGGTGACATTATGAAGGGGATTGAAAGCAGTGTACGTGCAGAAACCTTGCGTGAGCACACCTGCTGATCATAGCAAATGTTCCAAACTCTCAGTATAAGGGTGTACGAATCTAATTCCATGCTCTGGCACCAGCACATGGAGTATGTAAAGGTTTGAAGAACAGGTGTACTCACTGCCCCATTAGAAGAGTAGGAGAAGGAGGATGAAAGAGAGGTCTCTCAGAATATGGGACATAGCTGTGAGACTGGGGATTAAGACAAGTACATACCAGAAGGCTGTGCAGGTGGGGCAGCTGATGTGTCCTGTGTGCCCACACCATAGGTGGAGGTTGCTGACACAAAGGTGAGCACCAGCTGGTCCGTGGGGCTGAGGTCTGCCATGTCAGCATCTGGAGGCCGGTTGCCCACCTTAGCTTGGACCTCCCTTTTAATGGCTCTCCATTTTTTCTTGCAGTCCTCCACATCTCGATTATGGCAGTGGACTGCATTTAGGCGCTGAGCTATTCCCGTCCAGACTTTGCTCTTGGAGTATGCCCCAAGTCTTTCTTCTTGGGGTGAGAAGAGCTGCTGGTGGTGTGTGTGCACCTCCTGCACCAGCATTTCTGTCTCAGCCTGGAAGAAGTTTGGCTTTCAAGACAGAGGTTTCACTGGTTTGGGAGCTATGGTGTCAAAGTACCCACATATTTGATAATATAAGGTTAGACGTTTTTATTGACAATTAAGCACGTCCATCTGATTGATTATGGACAAATCAGAAAGACGTCTAAGCCACTTTCTCCCGACTAAGCCACATTTTAGGTTGGTTTATTAGTACGTTTAAATCCAGGGGGGTGGGATACATCTACATCAGCACTAACTTCCATCTCCTATCTGTTCTGAGACACCTTCCTATCTACTGATGTATTCCTAACTCATTTGCTGGCTCTTACAGATTACAAAATCTGTCTTTTCAAGCCTGTTGCTGTATTCAGGTAAGCACTATTCTTGCTTCATCTGTGATGTTTTTAAATACTTAAAGAAATGTCTGGGGCTCAGGTTGCTGGTTACCCTCTGAAAAGCCTTTTTGAAACAGCATTTAGAAGAACAGGGGGGGAAGCATTCTGTATAGGGCCCATAACAGGGTAAGGGCAAAGACTGTGAGATCTTCCTGGAAAAAAAGTACTGTGTTGGCAGTTCAGTCATGACGGTAAACCACTGTGTTTCCTGGATAGGCAACATGGAATGATGGTACCATTGCGCTTTTTGCCTGGTACCTGGTACCTGGGGTACATGGCCAATTGCTGTGATCCACTGTTGTTATGGGGCTCTTGTACTGTGTAGATCCCTCTCTCACACACACACCCTGTAATATTGCACATGCAGCTGTAAGATGTCCCAGCAACTGAAAACTTCCTTCCTCTTTTTCAGGACCTGGCTATTGCATTGCAGATACTACAGACATTTGCTACAGAGGAACACCTGCACATCATTCCTGGCGAACACACCTCTTCACTCTCCCTGTCCTCCATCCCTGGCTATGGGGTGAGGGCTCCTTATCCCACAATGCCACCTCCTTCCTCCAATGATTGCCTCACCCTACCACCCTACCCCTCCCCTGGGATTCTTTCCTTACACACCCTTGATCCTGGCCACATGGGTATATGTGGCCTTGTTGTTGGCTCGGCTGCTACAGCTTTTTTGTTTCATTGGGGAGGGGGATGCCCTCTCAGTTGACACTGGTCTGCTTCCTAGTGCCTCACCTTGCACATGTGTAGCTCTTATGGGATCTAACTGATTGCATATGATAGGCAGCATTGCACAGCAGTCACCAGCTCTCCTTTACATGAGCCCTCAATCATAATATGTCCCTTCAGTCTAGGGTTAGCAGAGGGCTCTAGAAAGAGGAGGAGCTAGTCAGACAGTCAGGTGTTGCATCCATTGCAAATCATGGAACTCACAAGCCCACATGTCTACATCTCTCCCCTTTTTCTTGAACTGTGACTAACACAACCTCTGTCTCAGGTCCTGCATGCGACATGGTCTTGTTCTTTACATTACTGATTTCTATTCTGCCTCAACCTTGCAGTTCTGGGCGGATTACAAAAGAGACAACTGGACATTTCCAGGATAATTACAGAGAGAATTCTCAACCAGATCTTACTTACAAGATGGCCACGTTCCCACTTTCAGTTGGCTGCCTGCCCTTTTGTTAGGTGCAGGTCAGTGACATGACATCAAGGGATCAAACATGACACCCAGTTTAGAGGTAGATATCTGGTATTTATTTTGTTCTTTTTTGGTAGGCAAGATTCAAATATAAATGCATACACCTTTGCTGAGGTAGACATGAATGGTAGAACACCTGGTCACAAAAGACTGTCATAGAACAATCGCCATACAAATATGTTCGCATTATGAGAACATACAATATCATACTTATGGTAACAACATGACACATGCCTGTCCAATTGCCCCAACATGCCTAACACTGCTCCAACCTGTGCAAAGTAAGCAAGCAGTTCTGAGCCTCACATACTTTTTCATTTCAAAGGGTCAGCAAATTTCTGTGAAGGCTGTCCTGCTGCAGCTGCCTCTGTCTCTAGAGGTTGTGGCTTCTAATCTCAATGCTGCTCCCTGTACCCCTGGCCTGGTTAAATCATCATCCATTGGCCCATAGGTTATAGAAGCTATTTGTGACCTCAGAAATGCAGCCTAGCATTCCCACTTTCTCACAGTGTCAATCTTTATGGCCTCCTCACCACATTCCATCTGATGGTAGGGTCTTTTCATTTCACTGGATACCTCTTTTCCACTGATATGGGGAGGGTACCCTTTATTGCGTTTAACACTGTCCCACTATATGCATGTCTTCCTACCCTAGTCATGGGATTGGAACACACCTTTACTGCACACCTTAACCATCATTGTACAGTTTGCATCTGTACATCACAACTCAACACTTGCAATCATTGGCAGAGAATATGGTGACAGCATTGTACATGACAGCCAATAACATCAAGTAGGTTAACATCCAAGTATGTCCCAATGAGATACAGTAGGTAAAGTCTCCTGAATATGTGAAGGAGAGGCCTTGTGATGTCCTTTCAGTCATTGGATTTCTGGATTTCAGTCATTGGATTCTGGATTTCTACTTGTGAGCTGTCAGGAACACTGTTGGTAACATGATTGGGGCCTCAATGGCCCATTGGCAGCTTGGCCTTCAGTTTAGCCCCTTCACCCCCTATACTGGCTCCTTAAATATGGCAACCAGCTGCCGCAGAAGGCTGACATCTCCTGCAGGGTCTGCATTGTTTCACGCCTCCCCTCCTGCAGTTCACTGCGCATTTGGCCCACAATGTTGAGCAGCTCTCCATATGCCTCAGGAGGGGGAGGAATTATTGGGGCCTCTGACTGCACATCATGGCATGGGGCCGGGGCTGCTGCCTCCATAACCACCTCCTCATCCCCTGCAAGAGAGGGCAAGTCCTCATATAGATCAGGGACCTCCCATGCTCCCTGCTCCACAACCACATGCTGCTGGTCCACCTCCGCCACCACCTGTGCCTCCACCGTTGCCACAACCTGTGCTGAATCCTCCACCTCTACCACCTGGGCCTCGTCCTCCACATCAGACACCTCAACAACATCCTCAGGTAGCAGACTTTCCTCCGATGCAGAGTACCCTTCTACCTCCTGTTCAGTCTCTGCCTCTGCCACTGCCACTGCCTCCCTGGCTGCCTGTAGGCACATTTCATGCACCACCTCCTGGGCTATGCCCTCAGCAGCATGCTGTGCGTGACCTGTGTGCAGGAAGAATATGAAGTTAGGGTTACCATAGCGTGCATTGGTTGCATACTACATACACAATTATGTATCAACCCCCCCCCCCCCCACCCACCCAACCCATTGAGACTAAGTGGGTGTAGGGACACAGGTCAGGCCAGTGTGTGAACAAATATGTAAACTACTTTCTGTGTACAGTTACACCGGTATACATCTAAACAAAAGGTGGCAGGCATATGCAGGTGGCACTGAATTGGCTTGATGTATTTGTTGACACAGTGGACTGACCAGTGTCTCATCACCCACATTTTGGGTGGCAATAGGTTGCATACTAGAACAGCTGCCAAGGAAGAGCACATTCACAAGGAGGTGAGCTTTGAGAGGTACCAGACATGACATGACATAGGATAGAACGTGACAGGTGCAACTATGAATCACAGATTATGCTTTGAATTGGATAGTGTCTCTCTGAACCCCTTATCTGCAATCAACTGCATTTTCAAGGAGGCATACCTGAACAAGGGAAATATGCCTCTGAAACAGCAGGCCTGACATTGGTCTGGAGCTATGAAGGTGACCTGCAGACCAACATCTGGCCGGCAGCTTCTGAGGCGTATTTCCCTTGTTCAATTATGCCTCTTTGCTGATAAAGGGTTCAGAGAATAAGCACTCAATATGCTACCAGCGCCGATGTGAACTGGAGAGATAGTCATTGATCTGACGTTTATCTCCCGTTCCTCCATTATAGCTTTTTAGTATCTGATAGTCACCTACATGTTTCAGGGTTTCTGGTATGTCTTACAAGGCAGCTGCCATACCTGTGCTACTGACTGTGTTGGGGGGGGGGGCTGCCACTTACGTCCAGCTGTGTGGCAGTGTCTGGTGCGCCAGATGAGGCCTGGATTGTCCCGGTTGAATCTGCGCCACCTGCGCCTCAGGGACTCGAGGTCACGGTACACACCATAACGCCTACAAGAAGAATATGGTGGAAAATGGGGTCAGGTGACAGTCCTTTGCATCCCCCTTTTCAAACATATGCAGGGTTATGATGGCACTGAGCACATCACATCTGTCATGTATATTCTGATGAGGTAGGGACATATCCAGAGATGAAACATCTGCCTGCCAAGATATTGTCATCCTTCTTTATCTATCTATGTTTCCTTTATATCTGTGAGATAGATATATATATATGTATAGATAGAACACACAATAAGCAAGAAGTTCCTTGAAAGATGGGGTGGGAGCAATAGGTGACAGGTTGAGAGACTAGGACACACTGGCTACATAGTGATAGATACTGGGTTATTCTCACCTATGCAGGGTGTCATGTATTCTTGATCAGGCCTTCATCACAACGTTGCAGGATGGTCTTCTGCCATTGTGGCCAAACACCCTGGCCTCATACTGGAGGCACAGCTCCACCAGGGACTCCATCTCCTCTAGGGAGTAGTTTGGTTCCCTTCTATCCACCATCATACCCCACTCACTCACACATGCTCGCACACACACACTCACACACCCTCTCACACACTCACCCTGGTGGCCAGACACTCTTCCTAGCACACCCTTCTTCACTACACGATCTCTCACTCTCACAATCACTCACAGTCTCTCCAGTCGGTCACCCTTACACTCTCTCTCACTTGCTCTCACACACACACTCACAGAATCACTCTCCAATCACTCAATCCCACTCAGAAATCGAAATAACTAAACTCTCCACCAACTAACTCCTACAACCCTCCTAACTCCTCACACAATGCCTACTACACCCACAAGGGTCGCACTTCCATGTGGAGGTTTATATATGGGCATGCAGGACATTATTGGGGACAGTGTGACATCAGTAGGACATGTGCCAGGACAACTAATAGATAAAGAGCGCTATATGACTAGCAAGTCGTCCAGTGGATAGCGGCGAAAATATTTTTACGTCTTGTTTGGATGATTGCCATTTTAGTCGGTAATTTTATGCGCTTCTGTATAACGCATTTGGACGTCTTTATGTTGGACGTCTTTCGTGACGATAATCGAATGACTTAGACAGTTTTCCATTATCGGCACATTTACCTGGACGTCTTACGCCGCCGACGCACAGATCTTTTATATGACCTATTGATTATGCCCCTCTTTATATACAATTTATTGTCAGTCAGAAATTTTCATACATTGGACAAAATAACTTTTTGAAACTCTTTTGCTAAAGAACAATAAAGTTTTGCAGTTATCACAAGGTAATTGCCCAAATTATGACACAATAACTGGAAAGCCTCTGCATTTATTGTTGGGGAGAAGCCTCGAATCTGCCCATGTATTTAACACAGTTATATCTCTTACACTGGCTGAAGTTAAGATTGAGATTAAAACAGAGATAAGGATTTTGGGTGTTATAATTGAATGAGGGTTAACTTCTGTACAATGTATTGACTGGGTTTTGAGGAAATCATATTTTAAGCGGAAAATGCTGAGGCATTTAAAACCTTTATTGGAAAAAAATGCAGTTGCAACTGGTGCTACAATCCATGTTATTGTCTCAAGTTGATTACTGCAGTATTGATTTTTTGGGGGGCCTTCCAGGTAAACAATTACATTTTGTTTGATTTGAAGTCTTTGTAACAGCCAGGTTGATAATGGGTGGCAAAGTTGACCATGTTATGCCACTGTTAGTACAACTTCACTGACTTCCGAATAAGGTTTGAATTGCTTTTAAGGTTTTATATTTTATTATTACAATAATAGACCAGCACCTAGTTGTTTACACTCTATGAATAGTAACCAAAGAGTGGTTATTATTCACACTGTTAAAATCTTAGATGTTCTCAAGAAATAAGATTATTTCCCTTCTCCTATGCAATGTCAATTACCTCTTCTACTAGAATTAAATAAGTTTTAGGTAAAGGACTAGAGGTGTGGATTGGCCTGTGTTTTGAAATTAGAATTACTTCTAGTTATCTGAAGTTTAGATGTGGATTATAATCCTAGCTTTGTTAAAAAGCTATTTTGGTTTTAAATGTTGATCAAGAATGATTTCAATTTTATGGGGGTGTTGTTCATGTGTTTGTATAGGATCCTGTATCTTTAAATATGGGTAAGATTTGCATTAAGAACATGTGTTGTCATACTGGGACAGACCAAAGGTCCATCAAGCCCAGTATGCTTCCAACAGTGGTCAATCCAGGTCACAAGTTCCTGGCAAGATCCCAAAAAAGTAAAACAGATTTTATTCTGCTTATCCTAGAAATGAGCAGTAGATTTTCCCAAGTCCATCTTATTAAGGGCGTATGGACTTTTCTTCTATCGCCTATAATGATAGCTTTATTTATATCCCGTCATACCTATACAGTTCAAGACGGTGTACAATAAAAGGTGCTATAAGGACAGTGAGGTAACATCAATTAGATTAGGGAAGGGGTAGATAGACAGTTATGAGATGAGGTAGCATAGGGAAGGAGGAAGGAACATACAAGATGAAGTGGGTGTAGCGCAGGTTTGGGAGATCAGGTAAATTTGTCAAAAAGGTGGGTTTTTCATGATTTTCTGAAAGAATGGTGTGTTAGAGAGTTCAGGATTAGGTCACTTAAGGGGTTGTTCCAGATCCCTGTTTGAAAGGAGAGTATCCTGTTGAGGAATCTTTAGAATTTGCATCCTTTGGGGGAAGGAAATGAGAACAGTAATGTTCTGCGTGAAAAGCGGAGTTTGTCCTGCAGGGCGAGTTTTTTCAGGAGGTAGGTGGGGGCCTTGAAGCAGAGGCAACCGAATTCTGGCTTTATAGGTAGCCAGTGAAGATTCTTGTAGTATGGGGTGATGTGTTCAGATTTTTTCAAGCTGAAGATGAGTCGAACAGCAGTCTTCTGGATAAGTCTCAGTTTCTTGATGGTTTTTTTGTGAGATCCTAAGTAGATTATGTTGCAGTAGTCCAGTGACTAGAGACTGGACCAACAGTCTGAATGATGTGAAGTCAAAGTATGGTTTTAGTGTGCGCTAAGTGGATTTTTTTCTATTTGGGTTTTAATAGCTGAAATATTTATAATAGAATTTTTATATTTTGCAAGTAAATTGTTTCAATATTATTGCACTACCACAATTTATTTTGTATGGGAGATTTTTGTGATTCAGGATGGGAGTGCTAAATTTACCTCCCATTTACTTCTTTATTTGTTTGGGAATACAATTCAGCTTAACCTTTGTTTGGGTTTTGCAAGTTTACATTGTATGTTAAGCTTGCCTATTAGGTTTTTTTTCCTATTCTGGTTAGGTGGAATATAAATTCATACATTAAATACAATATTTATTTTCATGTTTCATTACTTTGTATCTATTAAGGCTATTATTCCCCCCCCCCCCAATTTTACAAGAGCGTAGCTTGGTTTTTAGCGCCAGCTGTGGTTGTAACAGCTCTGATGCTCATAGAATTCCTTTGAGTGTTGGAGCTGTTACCGCCACAGCTGGTGCTAAAAGCCATACTACACTTTTGTAAAAGGGATGATTAAGTAGGTCTTAAGGCCTATGATAGTTGTTCTAGAAGGGAGGTACCTATGTATTTATTTTATTTTATTTAATTTGTTTTCTATCCCATATTCTCCAAAGAGCCCAGGACGGGTTACAGGTCAACATACACAATATACAGTACTCCCTCAAAATTCACAGGGGTTCCATTCCGGGAACCCCAGTGACTTTGCCTTGGTCTAAGTCAAAACATATAAGTGTGGACTAGGCAACCTGCCTAAACCTTTGGTTATACCTGCTGTACGGCTGTGTGTAGGTCGGCCCACCTCCCGCCCCCTCCCACCCTTTCCCCACCTTTAAAAATGCTTTTTTTCGCTCTATGCGTTTAGAGGCAGGGGAAAAGCCTAAGCTGGTTTTAGATACGTCTAAAACCAGCTTTGATTATTGGTACTTGGACAATCAAGCTTTTTGATTGTCCAAGTACCCATTTAGGCCACTTTTTAGACATTTTTTTGTTTTGATTATGAGCCCCATAGTTTCTGAACAAAACAAAGTTCAATATCCATTGCCAGTTTCACATTTGGGGAATGAGGAGGCAGCAACCAATGGTTGATTAAGGGGTGTACATCCTTTAATCATTCAAGTGGAGAGCTGCCCAATACAATCAGCTTTCTGTAACCTGGACATGCCAGACACTAGTAGTAAACACCATCTTTTTAGATATAGACATCCCTTCCCTTTCTGAAATCAGAGTTGGATGTCCAAATTTTGGCCCCTCCCTAGTCCTGCCCAAATAGGGTTACCAGATTATACGTCTATAAAATCTGGACCCATAGACCCGCCCCCAGGCCTGCCCAGTTCCACCCATCCCAGCCTCTCCCCTAGCCCCACCCCCCTTCAGTCTGCTCATCTCAGTTGGGAGGCCATCCGCGCATGCGATCTGCTTTTCAAAACCCGGAAAAGTGCCGGGTTTTGAAAAGTCGTCCAGATGCCCAGACATGCCCTCTAAAAAGAGTATATGTTCGGGTAAATCCAGACATCTGGTAACCCTACGCCCCAAAAAATCCCAGACCCTGTCCCCTAGCTATAAGGATATAGTGCAGTTTTAGACATCCCTATCCCAGCTTTATAAAATCGGGACTTAGAAGCCCATGCAATATGGGTGTCTGAATGCTCCGTTTAAGATGTCCAAAACACAAATCGAACTTCTAAAATAAGGGTGTTACTGATGGCATTTAAATATTGAAACAGGTTGAAAATTAATAAAGATATACAGTTTAAAATAACGGAAGTCATAGTCCTAGCAGTTCAGCTCTGCTGAGGAAGACTGTTGCAAAATTCAAGCTTCAGATTCACTCTCCCTCCACAGACCCTATGAATAGAAGCTTTGGGATTCCCAAAATCTGTTACTTTTTTTTTTTTTTCTTTCTTTCAAAGAGAAAATGTCAGTTACCTCTATCCGAGACAAGTTTCAAGGCCAGGCTGTTTTCTCTTAGGTTCTATGATTCTTGCCCTCACTGACTTGCCCTCCTGTGAGTTGCTTCTGAAGCCTCACACTCTTCATTTGGATCATAAGAACTCATATGTTCTCCTTTTTTCCCAAGAGGCCTCCTACAGCCCCACACTCTTTGCTCAGAGAGACTATAGTTGGTGCAGTGGCTTTCTCAGGCAACAATAAGATTCTATTCAGGGCTGCACTTTATATACAACTATAATCCCCTCTCTTTTTGGCAGGTACTCTTCTTACTCTTATCTCACTCTGAAGTACTCTTCCAGAGCCAAAAGTTTCTAACTTTAAACAATAGCACTCTTTTTACTTGGTAGAACCACTAGAGGTCTCTGCACAAACATAAGGGTTTAGTAAAAGAAGTACCAATATCCAGTGTCCAGAAAAGGTTAAATAGGGAAAGTATGGTTTCCATTTAACTTTTTTTCCACAGCACATTTGAGTCTAAATCCAAGATAATTTAAATAGGTATTTTTTTAAGCATGAAATAGATCCTTTCTTCATCCAGACGCTGGATAAGTTTGACTGACCACATCTTCTGAACACTGAAGCATTTAATAGGCTGAATCATGACAGGTACATACTCTGTGAAGCTTTCCTGACTGTCAGTCATTTCAGGCCAAGCATCATTTATCATCTTCCTGCTTCATTCTGACATTGATAACTTGGAAAAAGTCTTTCAAATGCTACTTTTTTTTTTTAATGGAATCTGAATATGTGGGGCAGACAGCCTCTGGTCTCCTCTTATCAAAAGAGTCCTCCCCTTTCACTGTAAATTGGAAACTTGCCTTGCTGCAGGTCATTCATTGCAAGTGCATATATTGCTTTTGTGTCATGGCTTTTCTATCAGAATGTAATACCCCATGAGGATGGAGTATATTTGAGGTAGAAACCAGGTTTGTGGATTAATGCCATATAGGAGGAAACAGAAAGTGGGGTAAAAAGGCTTTTTTAAAGGTCATTCCAAAGCCAAATCTAGGCATTTTCATAGATGGTATATCTATCTGTTTTCATTGTAAAATGAGAGTCCCTAAATGTAATTGCCATTCATGTACTCAGATAATAGAATACTAGCACCTATATGTGTGAATATTACACATTCATGTGTAAATGCTAGTTGGGAGCTAAGCACTATTCTATAACACTGCACAACAATTTTTTGGTTAAGTCTTGATTCCTGAAAAGTTTTTGGTGATTATGACAGGTACCAACTTGGTATGCTCAAATATGGTTTTGGTTTTACTGCATCACGTAAGAACTATGAGAAATAGACATTTTTATGTTTACTGACAATAAAATATATAGTCAAGTTTACGTTTCGCACAAGCGACTAAATGAAACAGAATTAAAAGTGTTTTGCTCCCGAGTTTCTTTTATATTCAGTGTCTGGTGCATCACGTTGTAGCATCCAACAATAGTCGGCAAGCATTGACGGATTCCAATTGCCCTGGTATCGTTTCTCCATCGTAGCTATGTCTTGATGAAACCTTTCACCGTGCTCGTCACTCACAGCACCGAGATTTGCGGGGAAGAAGTCCAAGTGTGAATGGAGGAAATGAATCTTGAGTGACATATTGCACTTCATTCTCTTGTATGCTTTGAGAAGTTTGTCTACCAGCTGAATGTAGTTTGGGGCTCTGTAATTGCCCAGAAAATTGTCAACAACGTCTTTCAAGGCTTTCCAGCCAATTTTTTCCGGCCCAACTAACAGATCTTCAAATCGCTTGTCACTCATAACATGTCTGATCTGGGGGCCAACAAAAATACCCTCTTTGATCTTGGCATCAGTTATTCTTGGGAACATCTGTCTTAAATAACGAAAACCTTCCCCTTCCTTGTTCATTGCTTTCACAAAATTCTTCATGAGTCCCAGTTTAATGTGAAGAGGAGGCAAAAATATCTTTGTCGGGTCAACAAGCGATTCATGTGCTACATTTTTCTGTCCTGGAACTAACTTTTTACGGAGTGGCCAGTTCTTTCTAGAATAGTGCGACTCTCTGTCTCGGCTGTCCCATTCGCAGATGAAACAGCAGTACTTTGTATAGCCAAGCTGCAGTCCTAGTAACAGAGCAACGACTTTGAGGTCTCCACAGATATTCCAGTTATACCTGGTATACTGGACATACTTTAGTAACATTTCCATATTCTCATATGTTTCTTTCATATGTGCTGCATAGCCAACAGGTACTGAAGGATAAACGTTGCCATTGTGCAACAGAACAGCTTTCAGGCTTAACATTGACGAATCAATGAAAAGACGCCACTCTTCCGGGTTGTGATCACAACCAAAGACCGAGAACAATCCTTCAATGTCACAACAGAAACAGAGAGTGTCGACTTGTGCAAAAAATTTGGTTATATCATGATGCCGGTCTCGAAACACAGAAATTTTCGTACCTGGTGATAGCAAACACCATTCCTGCAGTCTCGAACCTAGCAGCTCAGCTTTTGCTTTTGACAGACCCAAATCTCTGACCAAATCGTTCAATTCGGACTGTGTTATCAGATGTGGATCGCCTGATGAGGATGGTTCAAAATCCGGGTCAATGTCACTGTTAGAACCCTGCACTGCAGTTTCTTCATCTGGTTCGTCTAAGGTCCAATCCTCTGGTGGTTTCGGAACTGGAAGACTGTCATCATGTGGCATGGGTCTCATTGCTGAAGGCAGATTAGGATATTCAATTGACTTCTTGTTTTTGGCAGAGAAACCAGACACATTAGTCAAACAGAAATAACAGTCCGTCACATGGTCTTTCTGTTCTCGCCATATCATCGGAACAGCAAATGGCATCGTCTTTCGAGTACCTCTGAGCCAGGCTCTCAGACTAACAGCACATGTCGCACAGCAAATGTGAGGCGCCCATTGCTTGTCTTGATCACCTATTTTGCAGCCAAAATACAGATGATAGGCTTTCTTTACAAGGGCAGTCATCGAACGTCTCTGAGGCGTAAGTGTATATTCCCCACAGATATAGCAGAATGTGTCGCGGCTGTTACGACACCGACGAGACATATTGCCCGACACCAAAACGTCTATAGCATCAAGCTTACTTACTGTTATATTGCTACAGCTACTATACTACTATACTTTACTATACTGATACTATATACACATACGGACTATCTATATTAACCAAATGAGCAGGATCGGTGTATGGAAGCCACCATTATAGCATGGTGAGACAGCGCAAGCTCGTTCAGACCTGCCCAGACATGCCCAGGATGTCATCTTCCATAAAACAGCTTCCAACCTGGCTAGATTTTATGCATGGACATACCCAGGCGGCACAAACCGTTGTTGATAAGACACTTATGGGAGAAAAAATTGTTTGCATCCAAATATAAGAAAAAATCACGACAAAATTGAAGATTTCTCTGAAATGGTACGTGATGGGTAATTTTTGATGTAATATTCATGATCAGCACCCAAAATTCTATAAGAAACACCCAGCAGTGTTCAGGAAGCAAAAACTTTGTTGTGCAGTGTAATCTTATGACAATTTTACTACGCCGCTCTAAGAAATGGGCTTAGCACTTCCATAGTCACTTAAGATGCAATTCTGTAAATGGTGCCCAAATTTGGGTGTAAACAAAAAATAGAACTACATGGGGAGAGTGTGGCACAGTGGTTAAAGCTACAACCTCAGCACCCTGGGGTTGTGGGTTCAATCCCACGCTGCTTCTTGTGACCCTGGGCAAGTCACTTAATCTCCCCATTGCTCCAGGTACATTAGATAGATTGTGAACTCACCAGGACAGACAGGGAAAAATGCTTAGGTACCTCAATAATCTCATGTAAACCGTTCTGAGCTCTCCTTGGAGAACAGTATAGAAAATTGAGTAAATAAATATTCTATAAATGGCTGTCTGAGTTGGGTGCCATTTATGGAATAGTGTTTGGTGTTGGGATCCATACCCAAATTTTGGCGCAAGGATTTGCAGCAACTGAAATCTGGTGTAACTGCTCATGCCTAAATAAGGCCCAGATCCCCCTAATTAAACTAAAACGAAACTAAACTAAAACTTAATTTTAATAGACCAGGTCTTCAGCCAAAAAGGTGCTTGACTCGGTTTACAATAATGTAAGTATAGTACATAAATATAGAAGAATGTAATCTAGAATGGTTTAGTTTCCAAAGTGTTTAGTAAACAAGAAAGTTTTCAGAGCTTTCCGAAATAAAATGAAGGGGCCTAAACTTCTAAGTGAAAGCAGTAATTGCGTTAGTGTTCGGATGAGCATCTTCTACAATTACGTGTGTATATTGTGAACCTGCCGGTGCCGGGTTTTCCAGACGTGCCTTCAAAGGAAATTGAAGATCCTGCTGGTACTTATCAGTATAAAACAAAACAAATGTCAGGACCAATAAAGGGTTTCAAAAGTATTTGAGTCCAACTTTATTTCTGCATTAGCAACCAGCTATAGTGCAGACTTTGCCTTCAAACTTAAACAAAAAATCTGGGCTTACAAAACTTACAGCCCACACCTTTCTTGCAGGTAAGTTCAAAACAGAAAAATGGCTCTATTGTAGCCTTGCCCTGATAGTTTCACAGTCCATAACGGGCAACCTAAGGCTACCAAAATTACCCAGTCTTTACACTGGTTCTTCACAATGGGTTTGTTTAAACACAGTTAGCAAGTGCTGCCTAGGCCTGAGTTTTAGCTGGCCTTTCTCAGCCAACTTAACAAATAGCTGGCGGGGGAGGGGAGTAGCTGAATACACTAATTCAAAGATTGCCAAAAACTTGGCCCCACAATCCCACCCTGAGGATATTGTGTGGATTCTTCCCCACTACCACCCCTTTTTCCCGGGCAGCCACAAAGTCACACCCAAACAGGGAGAAAAACAAAAGTCCAAATGTTCAAACAAGAAAACACTTTCTTCACTGTCACCAGCAATAAGGCACACCTGCAGCTGTGAGCCTAGCACTGCTCACACTGCCTGCCCTTGCCTTGTGCTTCCAGACAGCCTAAAAACAAAACCAGATTCAGCAGCCACCAAAAACCACAAAGAAATCAAACTTAGCTTTGGTCCATGAAGCTTGCTTCTGGTTCCAGGGAAGTGTCCATGAGTTCTATGATATCCTGGCTGGCTGGCTGGCTGGCTGGTTGGTCTCAGGGACAGAGGTAACATCTGCCATCTCAACATCCTGAATCTGAGAGGTTTCAGGAGCCCAGTTCCTTGAGTCTCCTTCCTGGGCTGCCCCAGGACAGACTGACTTGTTTCTCCTGAGTTCAGCCTCTAAATTCCTGAGTTGGCTACGCCCTAACCTGAAAGGGGGAGGGACAATCTGCTGCTTCTGCTGGGCTTTCTGATTAGCCCTAATTGGGTCCAGCAGTTGTGTCTTAGCTGTGCTGTGTGCCTGCCTCTTAGGCTGTTCTTTCCTTAAAGGCACCTCCTGCTGCACCAGGCTATTCCCACTATCATCTTCTCCTCCCCAGGGTCCTGTAACCTTGTGGTTCAATGGGAACTCAGGTCTTATCTACTTATCTGCATTCAGCCTGTCACTCTGGTTAGCCCTTATCAAGGTAAGTTTAGGGTTAGGCACAGCCTTCCCTAGCACAAAACTGGCTTCAGGGCTAGGGTTGTGACAATATGGAATAGTGTTGTTTATGTGCCCAAGTGCAGCATTTAATTTACCTATTTATGTCTGCCACAGAAATGGCATAAGCGGGCACTCCTAAATGCTAATGCATAAATGCCAACAGAATCTGGGTGTACAGGTCCCATTATAAAATTTGCACATAGTGTCAGACATTTTTGCATCTATCTTTAGGCACACTTTATAGAATCAATCTCTATATTACATTAGTGTTTTCTACCCCGCCAATACCTTCCAGTTCTAGGCAGTTTACAAAAAGAGTTTGCCTGGGTATTCGCAGGGAGCTTACAGAGCTGATAGAGTGAGCTTACACGAATTGAAGACTAGCATGAGCGATGGGTTTTGGGGGAGGGCTTATAAGGGTTTATAATCAATGCCTTTTGACTTTGTATTTCCAATGCCCAGTGCATTATTATTGTGAACCGCCATGAACTGATGGTTTGGCGGTATATAAAAATAAATTATTATTATAATTATATGTTTGTTTATTTTGTTGTTTTGTTTAACTTTACATCTTATTACATTTTTTCATGTTTACCACCATATTACAATAAGGTAACAATTCACAGAACAAAACTTAAGCAAAAGTATTACGTCATGTAGGACCTCTTTTACGAAGCCATTTAGCATGGGCTGCTGTGGTAAATGCCCCAAAGCCCATAGGGATGTAAAGGACTTTGGGGGTTTTGCCATGAGGCTTTGTAAAAGGGGGTGGAGTAATCTTTAAAGAATCAGGAAAATTTACATAAACTCAAAGATAATTACCGGTACTTATAATTTTATAAAGATGAAGGAGAGACCCAATCTATTAAAAAAAAATTTAGTCCCCCCTCCATAACAAGGAAAGACATAATTGTCTTAACATCTCTAATTAATTAGCCTCATAACCTTAACTGCTTTGTCTGATCCAACATCCTCATAGGGCTCCTTTTACAAAGCTGTGATAGCGGTTTGCATATCGCGCGCTAAACTGCTGCACGCGCTAGATGCTAACGCCAGCATTGAGCTAACGTTAGTTCTAGCTGCGTAGCGTGGGTTTGGCGTGCGTGGCAATTCTGCACGCACTAAAAATACTATCGCAGCTTTGTAAAAGGAGCCCATAGTTACCTGTTCCCAAGTCTGCACAAATTCCTCTAAGTGCTTAGGATTTAGAAATACATAATCATTCTATTGATATTTCACAAAAAGTCATACCAAGGGCCAAAATCCTAACTTTCAGCTAAAGAAAAGCTTTCCTGATCTGTGTTTTAACGGCCACATCAGGGAAGACATTTAAGCCCTCTTTTACTAAGCCTTGGTTCAAGTTTCAAGTTTAATAATAATTTGATTAATCGCTTAATCTAAATTCTAAGCGATGTACATACTGATAAAATTACAATATAAGGGGGATAATACAGTAACTAAGGTTTCTACTGTGCTCTAGGCCATGACATAGTAAAAGCAGAGGGAGGGGGAGCAATTTTGTGACTGTCAACCTAGATCTATTCAACAAAAATAACTTCATTGCATTATCCCTATCAAAACTTTTTATAGTAGCCTCTTTTTTTCCCTAACCTCTATTACTAGTCTCTTCAATCTCCAAACGTTGAATTGTGGTGGTATATTTTTACTTTGTTTTATATATTTTATTATCCATTATTATGTACCGTTTGTGATTTTATTAAGCTGCCTAGAGTGGTAGATATTGTGAGCATAAAAATTTTAAATAAATCAAAATTTGTCCAGGGCAGGCATATTTGCACCATCCTACTACTGGCCTGATCCTCTTTACCTTTCACCCTGTTTATTCTGATTAGAGAATGACACGGTGAAAAAATTGGTCCCCGTCACCGCCCCGTCCCCGTCTCACCATCCCCGTCACCGCCCCGTCCCCGTCTCACCATCCCCGTCACCGCCCCGTCCCCGTCTCACCATCCTCTTCACCGCCCCGTCACCGCCACTGCCACCCCATTCACCGCCCCGTCACCGCCACTGCAATCCCATTCACTTTTCTTTATTTACGTATAAAGGAAACATTCTTTAAAACTTTAAAACTTAGTTAAATATTAGTTAATAACTATACAAAAACAAAACACGCAGAGAAAAAATTAATTAATATAAATTCTCAAAACTGACACATTTTGATCACTAAATTTAAAATAGTTATTTTTCATACAGTTTTTCAATCACTAATCTTCCACCACCCCTGGGGCTAGCAATGCAAAAACAAACACGACATGTACTTTAAATGCTGCCGTGATTAGCATAGTGACCGCGGCTACGGCTGCAAGTCTCCCCTCCCCCCAGCGATCACGGCAGGAGGGCACCCAACCCCTCCTGTAGACCCCCCCAACGGCCCTCCCGACAATCGCAGCAGAAGGGTACCCAACCCCTCCTGGCCTTCTTTATCTCTAGCCCCCAAGCAAGATGAGAGGACGAGAGCAGCATTGTTCTGATTTTTGATCATTTGCCAACTTACCATATTTATTTTTATACAGTCTATCAATGGGGGTTGTGTAGGTGGTTTACATTCAAGTACTCAAGCATTTTTCCCTATCTGTCCTGATGGGCTCAGAATCTATCTAGTGTACCTGAGCAAGTGAAATTACAAGGATCAGTGTAGGGCTTGAACTCACAACCTCAGAGTGCTGAGGCTGTAGCTTTAACCACTAGGCCACTCCTTCCGCTGTCATTTATCTTCCACCATGGGGCTTTGCATCCATGTCGCCTGCCCTATTTACTCACCTTCTTGATTCTTCCCTAGTTCTTAGCATTTTGTACTGCACACTAGAGGAGGTTACAAAGAAATACATTATTCCTCTTTAGCAATAATGGAAAAAACATATGTATCCCACACTATGGAGTATAATTATTAAATTGTATTGGATATTAACCTGGCAGAGCATCCTAACAGTGACTCTTGCATTAACAATTG
The DNA here is from genome assembly GCF_902459505.1 of Geotrypetes seraphini. NCBI lineage: Eukaryota > Metazoa > Chordata > Amphibia > Gymnophiona > Dermophiidae > Geotrypetes > Geotrypetes seraphini. The sequence goes on along the minus strand of NC_047085.1, from coordinate 433,453,059 downwards.
AGAGGGAATTCAAGATGGCTGACACTGTGAGAAGACTGTTTTAGGATCTGGCTAAACTGACGATAAATTTATCCCTGAATTTATATCCTGTTTTTGAATATGTTTGGTTTGGTTTATTTAGAATTTGCCTTATACAAGGCAAAGTACATCAACACATTCATAAATAGACATAAATAACATTTCAAAACAATGAGAAAGGGTGAGGCTATCGCCACACACATCTACCCCAGCTGCGGTGATTTCTGGTCAGTGTTTTATTCTTGAAATTGTCAGTGTTTCTCAATTGCTTCAGAGCATTCCTGCTGCAGGGCAATACTCTCTGCTAGGTAGCAATGTGTCACTGAACCCTACCTTTCCCAGTCTACTGCTGCAGCTCAGATGTGGCTCAACTGCGTCTCAACTGCAGGAGGCAGACAGAGCACTTGGGCCTGCCGCAAGGGGAGAGGCAAGCCGAGAGTATGCTGCAGATGTGATTGAGGCTCAGTTAGCAGTGCGTTCTTTGAACATTATCAACAAGGGAGAAGGGCAAAATGGTCAAACTAGAGAACAGGAGAAATCTAAATTTATTGGGAGACGCTGGGAAAGTGTCACCCGTGCTTTTTGTGCTTAGACTTTGCTGTGATGACTTTAGCGGAAGTGTGTTCAGCAGTAGCATTTATGCATAAGCTCTGTTTGTTATTTGTGCAATTTGCCTCACAGACTTTGGCAAAATCTCAAAAAGTAGAATCTAAATCCTGTGTCCTAATACAGAAGGTCAGTATATTGGAGCAAGAATTAAAATCTTTCCATGGATTTATTTTTGTTGTAAACTGCATAGTTGCCACTGCAGATCACTTGCAGCATATCAGGCGCTTGGAAATAAATAAAAATAAATAAGTACACACACCTTTTGCTTTTGATAAAATTACAGTACTCAGAAAATTGAAAATTACAGACAATGTACTTAGATATAAAACCATCAGGCATTTGAATTGCCCACAAGATTTTGTTTCTATATCACCAAAGGATTTATTTTATATATATATATATATTTGAAATAAGTTTTGACATTTCCAGAAGGTACTCTCCCACCTTTTGAATGACATCTATTATGTTTTGGTAGATAAATCAGAGGAAATAAATGAACAAACTTCTATGAAGAGGTACTGAAAAGTTCTCAACTCAACCAATCAACTTCCTAAATTCCGAGCATTATTTTGCCACTGTAGCTGAAAAGAGTGTTATTTTGTTAAGTGCCAATTTGCATAACATTCGACACTCGCACCACTTCCTTCCTGCTTCATTTAAAACTCGCACACCTCTCGCTGCATTAAATAAACCACATATACATAGTGTTGGAAAAAAAACTTGGCCGCAGCTTTATTTAATCCAACAAGAATTCAATAACAAAGTGATTCCCTTTATCCCCTTCTTCCAAGGCAGCACTTCAAAGTCCCTTCCATAAGCTAGTCGGTGCAACTCTGCCCCATACATCCCAATAAATCATGTTCAATTCCAAGTATCCCCTTATCAAGACCTGCGGTGTCACCCGGCCTCACAGTTATCTGTGGTGGTGTCGTGCAGTGTCCAACATCATAATACCTCTTACACCCCTCACAACACTGGTGGCCACCTGAAAGACCCCCCCCCCCCATTTTCTGCAAAGCTACGACCTCCCCCGCCCCTCAGACTCCTACATAGCACCCAATCCAAACATGAAACAACAAACCTCATCCCTAAGGACAAAGCAGGAACGATTACAAAGCATTCTAATCCCTTCTCACTTACTCACTCCCCCCAACCATATAAAGCCCCACCCTGTTACCCAAACCTTCCACAACTCTCCCCTTTATCACCTACCCTCCCGAATCCAACTAGTAATATCCCAAAGACCTTTCCTCTCCTCAGTAACTCCCATTAAAAATCCTCCAATTAACTGACAAATAGCTTCTACCCAATCCCAACTACCCTTCCCTTGTATCCAACACACACCATCCACTTCACAACAGTCCTGTCACCTCTTACAAATCCTGTCACAAGCACAATCATTCACACACAATTTTTTAAGCCTGACCTAACCCCATCCCATTACCACTACCACCACCACTACCCACCCTTTTCCATAATCACCACTCCCACAGTGGGCTCGGCCAATGTTATCATCCCACTGATTATTTCAGTGGGCTTCCCTAACATGCATCACTTGCACCACTGCCTTCCTGCTTCATTTAAAACTCATACACCTCTCATTGCATTAAATAAACTACATACACATAATGTTGGCAAAAACTGATCGTGGCTTTATTTAATCCAACAAGAATTCAATAAAAATGTAATTCCCTTTATCCCCTTCGTCCTAGGCGGTCCCTCAAAGCCCCTTCTCCCATCAGCTAGTCGGTGCTGACCTAGCTACTCTGCCCCAAACATCCCAGTAAATCATGTTCAGTTCCTAGTTTCCCCTTTTTCAAAACCTGAGGTTTCACCCGTCCTCTTACACCCCTTACAAAACTAATGGCCACCTGGAAGAACCCCCATCCATTTTCCACCAAAGCAGTGACTGCTTAAGCTTGTCACCGTTCCCCCCACAGTTGATATTTAGCTGCGGCCAGAGCTACCCCGTAAAGAGATTCCAACAAATCCTGCACCGTACACAGAAAAATATCTGATCCTATATCATATAAATGAATACCATCCAGCCAATACAGGCCAGGACAATCTGTTGTCAACAAATAACGAGTCAGCACCATACCCCCCAAACAAGTAACCCAAAGGGATATCTCTACAGTCACCTGTCTCCGCAAATACTCAATCGCAGGCACACTCCTAGCATCCTTCCACACCAATCGAGGAATAATCTGAGACCACACCACCTTAGATAAAGGGAAATGACAAGAAATTATAACAAAATCCCTTTTCAATTGTCTTATCAAATCTATACCCTTCACATGCCATAAATCAGTCCCACCCAAATACATCAGAATTAAATCTGAATAAGAAAAATGTTCAGTCTCTAAAAGAGTGGGTAATAGTTAATTCTATTGCATCCCACATCATCCAAGCCATTGACTGGAAACACCCTGAGCGGTAAGGCCAAGATGCACCCCCCAAAGGATTCCTCAGCGTGCTTCTTTGCCCAAAATATCTAATCTAATCTAAGACTTAGATTTATATACCATGTCATTTCCTGAAATAGGGGCTCGACTCTGTTTACATAAGACTTCAACAAACAGGGAATCAGTTAAACTAACATGTGAATTACAAAACAAAAGACAAATTAACACTCAGTACCATTTCCCCAAAACTGTTGAAATAGCATTGCCCACACAGTGAGACACATATATTGACTGGCCGATTCCTGAAGGAAACTAGCACAAACACAAAAGAGAGAACAAAACACCCATTAATCAAACTGAGCTTCCCACACATAACCCAAATACCGAAGCCCAACGTCCAATATGACGAATAAAATCTGGGGACCCACCCCTGCATGCAGCAAAAGTGGCAGCCACAATTCAAAAAGAATGTGTACCAAATAACACAGAGTCCAATCCCACAACGCCCAACACTTTCTTAAACACTGCTGCAAACTGAATGGACACAGATCAGCGGCACGTGCACCAGCCAGAATAATCCCCCTGCTGGCTGCACTTGCACATAATCATGGGCTTAAGACACCAGATACACCGGTAGATGAGCAGACCTGTGCAGACGGAGTCAAGCACCTTTCCCCAAGGGATCGGTCTTAGAGCGTCAAATACGCAAGCATAACTCCTGCAGGGACAATTGTCCCATTGTTAGAACACAAAACTACACTCCTGTTCCGCATACACCCACCAAATAATTCAAGTGCCAGAGGTTGTGGTAAGAGTAGAGAGCATAACTGGTTTTAAGAAAGGTTTGGACAATTTCCTGGAGGAAAAGTCCACAGTCTATTTACCAGGCTTGATGGACCATTGGTCTGACACAGTAAGGCTATTCTTACGCTACCTGAATAGGTGTTGCTCACTGCATCACATTATGTGCAATTTAGTTAATAGGAAGTAATGACATTTCCTCTGTATTAACTGAAAAGGAAACTGCTGTGATTGCCCCCATTAGTTAACATGGAGGTTTTGGTAAATAGAAAATTGCAACTGCAGCTTTATGGCATTTTAGAACATCACAATATGAGTGCCTATATTACAAAAAATTCAACCTTTGTAGCAATAAAAAAAAGGATAAAGAACTTTTATATTAGGAATTTAAAAATTAGTGGAATTATTGAACATAATCTTGATGACATTGCTGATCAGTTAGAATATCAATGCAAAGTCAAGCCAGCAGAAGTAAGCAATGAAATACACACTAAATAGGTATAGTTTAGGCTTTAAACAATTAACTAGAAAAATAAGTGCATATATATTGGACATATGGGAGCCACATACTAATTATAAAAGGCAATTTAAAACCAGCACTAACACTGTCACAATCTAATATACTAAGCTTTTTCCCGTAGACACCCAGCAAAAGAAATGCTGCGGTAAATCAGGCCCTTAGCTCTGGGAATAAGTTTCTATTTAAAAGAGGTCATAATTCGTATCATGCAAATGCAGCTTTCCAGTATGTCTTGGCTTTAACATTTAAATGTTGAGATTTACTAAATCATTTGCATTGGCCAAGTCATCCTTTCTCACTGCTATGGAAAAACTAGGACAAACATACTGTAATCTGTTTTGCTCAAGGAAAGCAATCTGCAAAGGTTAGGAAGCATAATACAACATGGTGGAAAACCTTTTTTTTTTTTTTTTTCTAATTTTGACTTTATAAAGTATTTCAAAAACATTTCAAGAACACTTGAAATTGTAACAGGCGCACTGAATAAATAATGCACATGTCAACTATGCATGCTAGGATCGGAGCATCAATGATATCTGTGGCTGGCATAGAACTATGGAATGCCTTGCCTGGTATCCTGCAGTTTTGTATGGGGAGGATGAATTTTAAGAAAACTCAATTATCTGCCAATGCCTTCTTACGCTAAGGTATATTTCTGTTGATTATCGTCTTTTAGAATTTTTCTGACATCAACGTATGATTTAAAGCTTGCTTGTATTTCTGAATTAATTGAATTTGTGCTCTATCCCTATCATAGCAGGCACGATTAACGATGTTGTTTAGACTTGTCTATGTTATTTGTGATAATCGGAGGGAAACAAGATTTTATGTATGTGGTATGGAAACTGCATAGTCGTATGCGGTATATAAATTTTTTAATAAATAAATTTCAGGACAACTACAATCAGCAAAGATCTAATACACTTCTAAAAAGGAAAAAGAAGGGCAGAGCAAAAAAGTAATAGAGGACCTGGAGCAGTCTTGAAATTAAGGAAGCGGAAGGGACAAACAGAAGTTTCAAGACCAATTTTAATCAAAATTAATGGTGGGAGGCGCCCACAAATTAGGGGCTCCTTTTACTAAGGTGTGCTAGCGTTTTTAGCGTGTGCAAAAGATTAGCACGCGCAAACCATGTGCTAAATGAAAAATACTAATACAAGCTCTATGGAGGCGTTAGCGTTTAGTGCGCGTGGCATTGTAGAGCATGCTAAAACCGCTAGCGCACCTTAGTAAAAGGAGCCCTAGGAGTAAATATATTTGCATCTACAAAATTCTTCAAAAGTTCTGGATCAAAAAAATACAAAACTATTCCCATGACATCTCACACAACACTTTCACGGAAATTGAAGACAATAAAGAAAATAACTTTTAAAGGGTCTTCAGCTTTGAATAAAAGATTATTTTCCAAAGTTTGAGATACATCTTACAAAAATATTCATTTGTGACAGTCTTATGGGCTGCCTATCATTTTAAATATCAATGACAAAGCCCAGGTTTTCCTACTATTCTTAAGAGCTAAGACTAATATGATACTATTTATAGGTCCCCCCCTTTACTAAGCCGCAGTAGTGGTTTCTACCACGGCCAGGGGTGCTAAATGCTCCGACGCTCATAGGAATTCTGTGAGCTTTGAAGCATTTAGCTCTCCGGGCCGTGGTATAAACTTCTATTGGGGCTTAGTAAAAAGGGGGAATAGTGAAGACATGAGACCTATTTGTTTAGATTTTGTGTAGCCATTGTACAGTGCATAATTCATTTCCCTCCTCCTTGTAAATTAAGGCACTAAATTTAGCATATCAGTGACAGCTGCACTTCACTCAAGTGCCTTATTTTCAACCTTGTAAATGAGCCCCACTGCAAATGCACACAAAGGGCTGAATTAGCATTTAAAAATTTGGAGGGGTAGTGCCTCACTGATTTGTATTACAGCTCATAATTTTCAGACCAGCAAATTTAACCCAAATATCTGCAGAGTTAAATGAAAGCCAAAATTTTCCTGATAATTGTGAATTGAAATCCTGCTCTTTCATTGATTGTAGTGAGTTGCATTTATTTTCAGACAAATGGTAAAGCAAAATAAATGAGGGCACTTTGGTTTGTATACATACAAATGAACAGAAAAACCAATTCATTTTTAGCTGTATTATAGGCTTTAGAGCTGTGTGATAGCCACAGCTGGGCCAGTGGCCCACCTGGTAGTATTGCACCCTTCCTGACACAAGGGAAATGGAACTTGTATACTGCCTTTCTGTGGCTTTGGCATTCAAAGCTGGCATTCAGAGTGTTGGGCACTGGAGGACTGGGTGACTTGTGCAGGGTCCCAAGGAGCAGAACTGGGTTTTGATCTCACAACCTCTGGGTGCAGAGGCCGCAGCTCTGTCAGTGAGCCACACCTTCCCCTGCAGCTGGCAGGGTTGCTGACGCCCTACCAGGTGTCAAACTCAAGGCCTGTAGGCCGAATCTAGCCCACCTGGCTGTTTTATGCGGCCCGCAGTGTGATCGATGCGGCGTTTTCATTGCTACATTAGTGCTAACATGGTTTAATAAAAGAACCATCAAATAAGTAATGGCTATATGACATTTGAGAGCCTGTTGTGACATGACAAAAGTATGTTTGACAGGGTCTTCAAGGTAACCTCATCATGACACAAATAGAAAAGAACATTATTTTTCAAAAGCTCTAAAAAGAAAACATGCTATTGGAATGTGACTCTGTGGATCACCAAAACAAAACAGAAAAATAAAATTAACAATAATGGCATGCTGACTAGGCGGGGGATAATGAAAATAGACTTTTGACTTTAAAACTTACTTAGTGTGCAGTTCTTGAATTCAATGTCATCTATTGCGGCTCCTCCACCAAGGTCTTTAGCACGAATTCCTTCAAAAATTATTTGAAAATTCCTTAACTTCCCCAGCAGTAGTTCTACCTTATTCCACTTCTCGCCTTGATTTTCAGATGAACTCCAGACTTTTAAAAGCATTTCATCAGTCTGAAGAGAAATCATGAAACACTATGACTATGATTACATAGACAACACAGGGGAAAAAAAACCCAGCAGTCCTATAATAGAACAGCTGTTGATCACTTTGAGTTACAGAATCAAAAAAGCTGCAGGATTCATTGAATACCAGTATTCTAACTACTTATTCAAATTGGTATATGGTAGTGGTTAGTGCATGACTAGGGTTACCATATGACTCCGGAAAAAGGATGACAGATTGAGACATCTGGGTTTTACTTACATTGCTTTCAATGAAAATAAAACCCAGATGTCTCATCCATCCTCCTTTTTATGGAGCCATAGGGCAACCCAATGCAAGACCATAGTGACCATTAGCATGTTGGCATAACAGATCCAGATTCAAAGGTGTTCTTGAGTCATCAAAATGAAGGACACCCCCCCCCCCCCCCTTTGTGGTTTTCTTGGCATGATACAAGAGCAATTTGGGCATGCCAAATAGCATGTGCTAATTTCAGCTCTAGCCCTCTAATTCAGTAAAATGATGCACACAATTCTGTGTGTAATCACAGAATTAGTACCACTTATGCTTATAATTTAATTACTTGTCCTTTCATTGGTGCTTAATTGGCCTTAATTAGCACAAATTGGCACTAATATGCAGTTACACACTTATGTGAGTTATGACCTTATTCTATAAAGTGAATGTGCAAATTGTCTAGAGAGTAACTGCACAGGGGGCATTCGTGTGAGAGGGGCATGGACCAGCCATGGGTGTTTCAACTATTTTAGCATACACTTTATAGAATAGTGGTTCCCAACCCTGTCCTGGAGGACCAGCAGGTCAATCGGGTTTTCAGGCTAGCCCTAATAAATATGCATGAGAGAGATTTGCATTTAATGGAAGTGACAGGCATGCAAATCTGCTCCGTGCCTATTCATTAGGGCTATCCTGAAAACCCAATTGGCCTGGTGATCCTCCAGGACAGGGTTGAGAACCACTGTTATAGAATACTATCAGTTATGCATACAAGGTTCTGCATTTCATGCCGTGTACATGGTATAAGTCAGTGTTCTTCATTTCAAGGCCTGGTTCTCTGATTGTGGTCCCTGGTAATTTCTAGAGCGGCCCTGATCATCCTTCTGTTTTTTCACCCTCTCTCTACCCAAGCTCATGACAGAAAGAGGAAAGTAGAAGTGGGGGAAGAGCTGTATGCTTGAAAGACAAAGACACTTCCCAATAGATAAAGAGAATACATTTGGAAATGCCCACCTCCTTGAAGACACCCCCAATGAAAAATCCAAAGGCAAGTTAGTGTGGATGGATGCTATATTGACACATGTGGGGTTGGCAACGCTGCTGACCATCATGAGAATAATATTGCTCATTTTGAACCAAAGTGTCCCTGACTTAAAAATTAGTGAAGACCACTGGCATAGAGAGTCACACCTAAATGTTGGTTCATAAATGTTGACTTTTGCTGCCGTTCTGAAACAGATTCCGTTCATGATGCCTACATTTGAAGGCACCTAGATGTGTCAGTCTCACATTAGGCGACCAGCGGTGCTCAATATCTTTATTAGATTCAAGACTCGACACGTATGTATTTTGGTATACACTTCTCCCTCCGTATTAGCGGAGGATGCGGGCGGACCATAGGCACAAATATGCAAAACTTGTGAATAACTTTTTATATGTTATTCGCAGTTTTTAGAAAATGCCGTCGTTTTTATTACTGAAACCGCAAACAGCTTGGAGCAGGCAAGCAGCGATTCCCAATGATTCCCAGCAATTCTCAAAGAATTAAGGGCTTGGAACAGGCAAGCAGCGATTACCAGCGATTCAAAGAGAATTTAGGGCAAATAGCAGGCAAGCAGCGATTCCCAGCGATTTTCTCCATGCATGCTGGGAAGAAGCCTTTCTCTCTATGGATGCTGGGAAGCAGCGTTTTTCTCAGTGCACACTTGGAAGCAGGGAAGCAGCGATTTTGTGGGAGAAAGCATGGAAGCAATGATTTTCAGAGTGAATGGTAAGCAATAAACTTTTTTATCGGTACAGTAAAAGGAAAAATAACTTTAATGATGATGTAATTTTTGGGGGTGGAGTCAGCCCCTGAAAAATCGCGAATAAGCAAATCCGCAGATACAGAAACCGCGGATACAGAGGAAGAAGTATACTGACAACACCAATACACTGCCCAATACAATGGACATGCTTTTATTGGTGATGTTGATCATCTCGATTGCTCAATTTGTTATTTGGCTCAAGCACTTTAATTATAAGAGGAAAGTTGTAACATGTGGTTCTGCATTGAGATTCAGACTCCTGAGGCAGGCCTCACGGCCGAAACACGTACGTGTCAAGACTTGAAGGTAATAAAGATATTGAGCACCACTGGTCGCCTTCTCTGTTTTCTTTTTGTTTCTACTGTGACAAGGTAGAATCTCCTGTTTGGGTACATCAATCACACATTAGGCATTGCTAAGAGAATCAAGCCTACATTGTAGGCCTGGATTTACCTTGCCTACAATGAGACACCTACTGATGCCTGGCAGCTACTAACTTACAAAAAATGTTCCCATCTGCCCCTAACCACGCCTTCATGGTGTTAAGCACCTAGGTGTAAGCACCTACCAACTTAGACGCCCACCACCCAATTATCCTTAATTTTTTTTTTGTCACTAACAGCTTGTTTTTTTAAATATATATATATTTATTAGTTTTTCAAACTCATCACAAGATAACCTCTTGTTACAGAAAATCACAGCATTAAAAAATAACAAGATACAAGTAAATTTTCCCCAAAAGACCAAAAAGTGTTTCTTTTAGGTTTAACCAAATATTAATAAATTGCTTAACTGGAAATTAAATCTTTAAACATGATTTGTAAAGCTCTTATTTGACCTCAATACAATGGAGAAACAAATAAGGAAAAGATAAGGAGCTCTCAATTAATCATCATTATTGAAAAAGAAAGACTTAACGTGGTTCAGTAAGACATGCCTTTTCCTTCTAATGCAGCCTATGTTATTTTTTTCATGTCCAGGAAGCTACGGAGTTGTTCCGGTATAAAGAATACATATTTAATACCAGTATATCGAACAATACATTTACATGGATAACTTAACAAAAACATGGCACCCAATTTCCTTACTTCTTCCCTCATACCCCAAAAAAGTTTTCTACGTTCTTGAGTTGACTTAGCAACGTCTGGAAAAATCCAGATCTTCTGACCAAAAAATGGGGTATGAGAGTGACAAAAAAAGATTCTCATTAAGGAATTAAGTCCTGCTCAAATACAAAAGATATTAGCAAAGTCCCTCTAGATTTCACTAACAGCTTGTTAAAGCTCATTAATGAAACTATTAACTCTAATTTTGAAATTCATTTTTTATTAATATAGGCACCTACTATAGACTATGGGCTCCTTTTACTAAGGTGCACTAGTGTTTTTAGCGCACGCAGGAAATTACCATGCGCTACACCGTGCGCTACGCATCTAGAACTAATGCCAGCTCAATGCTGGCGTTAAGGTCTAGCATGTGCGGCAATGTAGCGCGCGCTATTCCGCGCGTTAAAGCCCTAACGTGGCTTAGTAAAAGGAGCCCTATGTTTTTGGGGACCCATTGCAGTTAGAATCATTTCTTAAAGGAAAAATGCGATTTGATTTCTTTCATTTTGAGGTTTTGGGGGGTAAAAATGTAAAACAGCGCCCAAGTCAAATTTTGTTGGGGGGAGGGATTTTTCCTCCCATATTGATTACTTACTATTTTCCTAAATTGCTTGAAGGTTTTTCTTCCATCATTTTGAGGGCTAGATGGATTTGCCTCAGTTTGTTTCAAACTGTATTCTCTTATATGTTATGTATCTTTGCCTAATGGTTCTATATCTTTACTGTGTGATGTAACATTGTAAAAAGAATTTCAATTAAAAAAAAATATATATATTATATATATATACACATATACACTTTAGGCACCATGCATAAAATTTTCCTCTATATGCTTGTCATTACAGAATTTGTGCTTAAGGAACAATTTAGACACCTAACCTTAGGCGACATATATTGAATTAATCCGTAACTGCAAACTGTGTTGTGGGGTGAGAAATGAGACATGGAATGGGCATGGATTGCACAGTAACTTACTGTGCACTGTCACTGTTGCAGTCCAGAGAAAGAATCAATCCAGTGTCTTGGCATTCCATAAGTACTGGTGTCCTTAGTTCTTTCAAGACCTAGATTTGCCCCTGACAATGACAGGGGTAGAACTCCGCCCTGAAAATCAGCAGCTAGTGGCAGGAGAGAAGGAGGAAACGGATCTTTCCAACGGTCTCTCTCGCCTTCAAGTAAATCTGGCTTGTCTGTGGCTCTGTCTCTGTTGGTATTTTAAATGCACTAATGTCAGAGACTGGTAGATGACTAAAAGAAGCATCTCACTTCAGTTTTTTCAGTCAAAGAGGGTAACACTAGCTATTAGGGTGTAGGGTATCCTAATTTATTCCTCAGTTAGAATATTTTTGTGAATGTCTTTTGTTTCATGAGTAAATCAAGGAAAGGTTTTGTTATTTACCCGCAATTACATCACTTTTTTCCCCAGAGATAAATAAAAACAGATTTGACATCGATATGTGAACATTTCTTAAGAAAGAACTGAATATTTCATGGGGGTGTCCTAATTTTTTCACATGACTGCATATTTTCTTCTCTTAACAGTTTCTTTAGTTCCTGTGGTCAGAATACTACTGAAATTGGTATAGAAATAGGTTCACATGACTTATAATTAGACCAGGGGTGATGTCTGTACTATCAGTACAACCAAGCCTGATATTCAAAGCAATAGAAGCTGCCAGGAGAGGCTAATGGCCATTTAAGTTGTTTGTCTGTGGCTATCTGCAGATATTCAGTGACATTTAACCAGACAATGCAGATGAATATCCCCTCTAAAAAGCCTTTCCCTAACTGGTGAAATTGGAGGACGGCAGGGGGTAGAGACAGGGCTGAGCAGTGACCTATTGCAGTTAGCTGCAATATTTAGTCCACTAATCAGCTAGGTAACCACAGAAAGATAGGATAGCAAAAAGACTGTCCTAATTTTATATGATGATGTTAATTGGACACTGGTCTGAATATTGTCTGCTGCCCAGTTAACCTATGGATACACACACACACCTAGAGTATACCATTAACTTCATTCCCTCAAAGACAATATCAAGAGACCTGAGCCTCACCATCCACCATATCTTGCTAGTCCCTGGTGGGCTAGGGCAGAACTTGCAGGATCAATGCTCATTCTCACTTCTACCTAGTGCTGACTGCTTTTGAAAATCGTTGCCACAAATTCTAGTGGCAGCTTCATAGTATATCTTCAATACCATGGTACCTGAAGTACCACGAAGCTTCTGCTAGAGCTCATAGCAGTCATTTTCAAGAACTGACAGCACTGGATAGGAGTGAGTAGGCATTCATTCTGCCTGCTTTCCCCTAGACTGACAGAGACGAGCAAAGGTAGCCTGAGGGGGCCTACAGGAGTTGTGAGGCTCCTTATATTTTCTTTGTGAGAAAGGGTCAGAAAGGGGGGGGGGGGGAACAGTGAAGGTTCAGGGGCAGGACGGAGATGTTAAGGGGAATATGCTGCTCCAGGGGTGGGAGAGAAGATCATAAAGGGGGCTGTTGGGTCATATGCAGATCATCTCATGTGGGAACTGGATATAAGTCATGACCTGCATAAGAATCGGTGGTCAGCACCTAAATAATTAGAACCTGAAATTCAATGTCAATGCCTAGACATGACTCAGCATTGAATAACTGAGGCAAATTCTGCCTGTGGTGGTCAGTGTTTTAAAAAAATGCTGACCGCTATGAGCTGAATATCAGCTGGACCAGTACTTAAGATGATTTTTTAAAGCTCTACTCACATTTTAGAAATGCATAAACCAGCATTTAAGAAGGAAGTTATCAAAGGGGACTACTATTAAGATGGGCTATTTTACCAAGAGTCATGCTAGTTCAGCACAAAGTCCATTTTATGCAATAAAGCTCTGTGCTAAAATAGCAAGACTTGTGATGAAATAACCTGCCTTGATGATAGCCCACATTGACCACTTAGAACACTTACCTCTTGGATGTTTAAAAGTGTAAATCCTGATTTCACAAAGCTGGAATATATGTGTCTTAAAGTGCAAACATAAATATGGGAAAAGCGACATGGTCTGGGCTTTGCAGGCCAATGAATAAATATGTATTCCCTGTATTAGAAGTTTTGAAGAAGGATTTACACCTGCCACCCAAGATGTCTAAGTTTCATCAAAGTTCTCATAGCTGGATGGATTAGGTGTGGTTTCTCCCTTAATCTTCCAGAGGTTGATGTTTATTAGACTGTTGATATACTGCCTTTCTGTGGTTCAGTCATAAAAGCTTATATATTACATACCCTAGTGGGCTCATAAACAATCTACGTTTTGTACTTGGGATAATGGAGGGTTAAGTGACTTGCTCAGGGTCACAAGGAGCTGCAGTGGGAATTGAGTCAAGTACCCCTGGTTCCCAGCCCATTGAACTAATCATTAGGCTACCATTCCCCCCAACATGAAACTAGCAATTAATTTTCAAAGCATCCATAAATATATGGGGATACATATGAACACTTTCTATGCATGCATATACTTACAGAATTAACTTCCGTATATGCAAAGATGTCTAGTCATGTTTGTTTGTTTATATTCCACCTTTATCAAAGCGGAGCACAAAATAAGTTACACAAAATTACATACAAGCATGTTTTCAGGACTTTTCTTTTGGTGCAATGTCTTCCAATGTGTTAATTTTATGCATACTATGACAGTAATGAATCTTGGGGGGGTGGGGGGTTTCCAGAAGGAGGGGAGTGGGCATCCCTCCTGCCAATGGATGTCTTGGGGGGGGGGGGGGCAAGAGGAATTGGGCACTCCTCCTGCTGCGGACATTCTGGGGTGGGGGTGGGGGTAGTGGCGTACCTAGCATATGTGACACCCGGGGCCCATCATTTTTGGCACCCCTCCCATCTGTACGAAAAACATGATTTTTAGTAACAAGCCACATATCACACATGAGTACCTAGGAAAAGGCAGCATCTTACATACTGCAGTGAGCAGTACAACATCAATACACCCATTGTAAAACTAAACAAGCCAGACTAATACAGATCAATCCTACACCGTCAATCCTAACAGAAAACCATGTCTTTCGAACACACAGAACACAGAAAACACCTTCGCCTAGTATGGAATATGTCATCACAAACTAACCCCTCCCCCTTTTACAAAACTGTAGTGTGGATTTTAGCCATGGTGGTAACAGCTCTGATGCTCATAGAATTCTGTGTATCAGAGCTGCTACCACCATGGCTGGCACTAAAAAATGCTCCACAGTTTTGTAAAAGGGGGGATAAAATAGAAATACATAGACAAAGGTTAAATTTAACCAGCAAGAAGCTGGACTCTGCATACAATGCAACACCACAGAAACAGTGCATCTTCCATTTGCTCTGTTACTGTGCCTTTCCCTTTCTCCCTCCTTCCAAATTGGTCTGGCACCCATCTTCTTCCCTCCGCTCCTCCCATAGGCTGGCATCTCTGTCTTCTTCCCTGCCAGCGTCTTCTCCCCACTCTCTCTTCCCAATTTTTCTGCAGCATCTTCCCCCACTCTCTGTTCCCCATTTCCATTCAGCATCTTCTTCCCACTCTGTCTTCCCCATGTGCTTTCAGTGTCCTTCTCCCCCTTCTGTTTTACCCTGTTTTCCTCTCCACCCCACCTTTTCTCCCTTTCTCCCTCCCTGCCCCTTACCTTCATAGCGCTTTCTCCCCCCCCCCCCACCCCCGGACAACAGGTCCGGTCCGACAAACCTCCCTGCCCTGTGGCCGGCGATGTCTAAACTGCCTTCTTACAGCATTGTAGTTGCATATGGCTGCCATAAAGGTTGTCTCTGATGCAACTTCTGGTTGTGTCAGAGATGACCTTTACGGCAGAAACACTCAGCTTCAATGCTCTAGCTCAGGGGTGCCCACACTTTTTGGGCTTGCGAACTACTTTTAAAATGACCAAGTAAAAATGATCTATCAACAATAAAATTTTAAAAAAAAACCACAAAGCACACTGTACGCTGAGAAAATGTTAATTATCATTCGTATTCTGGGGTTTTTTCAAAGAGGTCACGACAAATGACTCTATGCACTGTCACCTCAGTAACAACCATACAAAAATAGACAAATCCCACCCCCCTCCCTTTTTACTAAAGCACAATAGCAGTTTTTAGTGCAGGGAGCTGCACTGAATGTCCAGGGCTGCTCTCGACGCTCATAGGCTCCCTGCGCTAAAAACCGCTATTATGGTTTAGTAAAAGGGGGGCCATAGTGCAAAATTCTGACACATTTTGATCACTAAATTGAAAATAAAATCATTTTTTCTACCTTGTTGTCTGGTGATTTCATGAGTCTCTGGTTGCACTTTCTTCTTCTGACTATGCATCAAATCTTTCTTCCCTTCTTTCAGCCTGTATGCTTCCTCTCCTCCAGACCTCATTTCCTCCCCAACTTTTTCTTCCTCTCTCCCTGCCCTTTCTTTCTCCCTGCCTCCCTTTCTTTTTTTCTCTCTTCTTGCCTCCTTTCTTTTTCTCTGTTTCCCTTCTTCTGTCTCCCTGCCTGCCCTCTTTCTTTCTTTCTCCCTGCCCTCCCCCAAGCCAATGCCACCGCCATTGGGGAATAGCCCCCCAAGTCACCGCCATCGGGTAACATGCCCCAAAGCCACTGCCGCCCCAAGCTCTCCTTCCCTGCGTCTTCCCTGCGTCGGGCCGACCAGCATTCCTCTCCCTGACGTCAATTCTGCCGTCAGAGAGGAAGTTCCGCCCAGCTAGGCAGCGATTGGTTGGCCCGAACTTCCTCTCCGACGGTAGAATTGACATCAGGGAGAGGCAGGCTGATCGGCTTGGTAGAATTTTCTGGACATTGCCGGCTGTGCACCCCCCCTTAAGGCTGCACCCGGGGCGGACTTCCCCCAATCCCCCCTCCCTTGGTACGCCACTGGGGGCGGCTTCGGGGGTTTCGGAAGGAGGAATTGGGCATCCCTCCTCCTGGCCGACATCATGGTGGGATGGGTTCCCTGTTGCAGCTGCTAAACTGATCGTGCTATGATCAGTTCAGCGGCTGTGTCTATTTGAAATGTAGGACAACATTTTGTTGGCCTATGTTGCAAACGTCTATCGCGGCCCTAGGGAGATGCCTAGGGCCGCCTACTCGCCTAAGGCCACTTCCTCGTGAAACCACACCCATGCCTAACCTTGGGCGAGCTTGGGCGGCCCTACGTGCCTCCCTAGGCTAGCAAAGACACCTACAATGTGTATCCCGTTTGGCTGGTTAGACAGCGGTAGGATGCCTACTGCCGCCTTCAATTGGGACTCCGTTTATAGAATTTACCCCATAGTGTACCATAGGATTGGGACATATAGTATGCTAATTTATCTATGACAACTTACAATGGTGTGTAATTGGATGCAGTTTGTTAATAAAAATAAAATTCTACTAATTATTGTTCAGCAATCTGGCTTCAGTTACTACAATGTAATTGTCTATTGCAGAAAAAAAACACACAAACTCCAGGTAATGAAAGAGTCTCTCTTGTCTGGTGTTAGAATTTGGTCTCATTTATTGGTTAATATTTTGGGAATGCCATTAAACAGTTAACTGTGCAATTACTGCCATCCACTGTGCCTACATATTTTTTTTTTTTTTTTAATGTGCTTCAACTCTTTTTTATGACTTTGGGGCTTGCCTGCCAAAAACATAGATTCAGAGAGAAAGAGAGGGAGAGAGAGCGATTGCTAAACAGGCTCAAGGGAGCCTGAACAATAGTAGTATGAAAAAAAGAAATCACAACCTCTTAATCTGGCTGAGGCTTGATTAAATGGTTTTTAACCTGTGCTGTGAATCAATTGCTATGCAGAGGCTGAATAGAGACGTGTCTTTAAAAGAAGTGCAAATGCCAGTCCCATTAGATCTGCTGCAGAAAATTATGCTTTATAGAATAGGATACCACAGGAACACAGAATTGATAAGAAATTTTAATATCTGGTTTCCACTCCTATCCATTTTCCACTCCTATTTTTTATTTTATTTTAGTAGTCAATAGAGGTCATTATAGGAGAGTTAGGCAGCATCTACACATAGGGCCTGTTTTACAAAGCCGCGTGGTAACGGCCCCGAAGCCCATAGAGATTTAAAGGGCTTTGGGGCTGTTGCCGCACGGCAGCTGCTGGCGCACCTTTGCAAAACAGGCCCATAGTTTATTATTTATATTCCATCTTTAAACAAGGCAGATTACAACCAAACATACACAATTAAAAATTAACAAAACAAAATAAATATGTCAAAAAACATCAAAATTGCCAATTCATATAAAAAGCATCAGCCATCATACTTCATCTTACAAAACAGATGACACTAACAATTTTTTAATTTTTTTTAAATTTACACAAATCTTTTTTTTTTTTTTTTGCTTGATGTATTCTGGCAGCAGTTCCTACACATAGGAAAGCACTACATCTCATTGGGCTCCTTTTACTAAGGTGCACTAGCGTTTTTAGCACACGCAGGATATTACCGCACGCTACGCGGCTAGAACTAACACCAGCTCAATGCTGGCGTTAGCGTCTAGCGTGCACTATTTCATGCGTTAATGCCCTAACGCAGCTTCTTAAAAGGAGCCCATAGTCTGTAAATGTAATTTCTTATGAGTTGGAATAACCAAATTACGTGTAGCAGAGCACAATGGTTGAGAAGGCACATAGGGCTACTGGTACATATTCAAAAGGATTTAACTGGGGGAAGGCAGGCTCCTACCTGGCTAATCCCTGCTAAGCAAGCATCAGAGTGCAGCATCAGCTTAACTGGTTAGCTTTGATTTTTCAGTTCACTAACTGGCTAAATAACCATATATGGAATGTCTTCATGTATTACATCCATTGCAATCTGATTTTCTCACTGGTTATAGCACAGAAAAAGTGTTATTTTCTCCTTAGTGAAATCCGTGACTAGTGACCTGGATTGGCTATCGTGAGAATGGGCTACTGGGCTTGACGGACCTTTGATCTGACCCAGTAAGGCTATTCTTATGTTCTGATATTCTATCGCTTTTCTAGTATATCTTGACCTGTCAGCAGTCGTTTCTGGTGCAGAGACTTCATTTATTTGTATTTCTGGCCTTGTCTGATAGTTCTTCTCATTTTAGCAAAATTAGTCATTTATTGTAACCGAACAAAACGCCACATCATGCGGTCCCATATTCTATAAACAGTGCCTTAAGTTAGGTACTGGTAAGTGCTGTTGAAAACGCTGTTTAAAAAACAAAATTAAAAGCATTTCAAAACAAAAAGGGTACACGCCTAATGGTGCCTTAAAAAACAGCATCTGTATCACACCTAAGGAGGCGCTTTAAGATGCCTAACACCACTTTAGATTTGGCTAATGCCAAAGTGGCATTAAGCATTGTAAAGTGTCTCCACCCATGTGATTCACATGAAAGGTAGGTGCCAGAAATGTAGGCCTTGAAAACCCTGGCTTATATTTCCAGTGCCTACCTTTCCTAAAGCTGTGATTCTCTTCTGGGAAGACGGGGTAGAAATTTGACTAAATAAATAAATTCTATAAACTGTGTCATCGCATGATTGACACATAATCGGCCAATGATGACAGCGACATTTATAGAATCTGGGCCTTGGTGTCCCACAGGTTTCTATTCTTTCTCCAGTCTTGTTTAATATTTTTCCAAGCCCTCTGGAAACACTTATCCAATCCTTTCAGGTAATATTACACAACAATATTAGAAACATGATGGCAGATAAAAGCCAAATGGCCCATCTAGTCTGCCCATCCACAATAATCATTTTCTCTTTCCCATGTCTCTGTTGGGTCCACTGGGAAACAGTGATCATAACGTGATCAAATTTAAGCTGATACCGGGAGTGACGTCGCAAAAGAAATCTACTGTAGAGGCATTTAATTTTCGAAAGGGTGACTGATAAAATGAGGAAAATGGTTAAAAAGAAGCTAAAAGGATCAGTTGCAAAGGTTAAGACTGTAAACCAGGCTTGGATGTTATTTAAAAATACCATCGTGGAATCCCAGACCAGATGTAGTCCACATATCAGCAAAGGTGGAAAGAAGAGGAAACAAGAACCCGTATGAAAGAGGCTATTAGAGCCAAAAAAAACCCATCCAATTTTTTAAGTACATCAGAAGCAAAAAAACCTGTGAGGGAATCAGCGCGACCGTTGGATGATCAAGAAACAAAAGGGGCACACAGGGAGGATAAGGCCATTGCCATATAGACTGAATGAATTATTTGCTTTGGTCTTTATGGAAGAAGATGTGAGTGATCTACCTGAACCGGAAATGGTTTTCAAGGGTGATGATGCACATCTGGAGTACTATGTCCAGTACTGGTCGCCGTACCTCAAGAAGGACATGGCAGTACTTGAGGGGGTCCAGAGGAGAGCAACTAAACTGGTAAATGGTATGGAAAACTTTTCATACGCTGACAGGTTGAAAATGCTGGGGCTGTTCTCCCTGGAAAAGCGGAGACTTAGAGGAGACATGATAGAAACCTTCAAAATCCTGAGGGGCATAGAGAAGGTGGACAGGGACAAATTCTTCAGACTGTGGGGAACCACAAGTATAAGGGGTCACTTGGAGAAATTGAGAGGGGACAGGTTTAGAACAAATGCGAGGAAGTTCTTTTTTACCCAGAGGGTGGTGGACACATGAAATGCGCTTCTGGAGGTTGTGATAGGCCAGAGCACACTACAGGGTTTCAAGGAAGGTTTAGATAGGTTCCTAAAGGATGAGGGGATTGAGGGTTACAGATAGATGTAGAGGTAGGTTACAGAAATGGTCAGGAACCACTTCACAGGTCACAGACCTGATGGGCCGCCGCGGGAGCAGACCGCTGGGCGCGATGAACCGCTGATCTGACCCAGTGGTGGCAACTTCTTATCTTCTTATCTTAATTGAAAGAAATCTCGGTGAATCTGAAAGATGTACTAAGCCAAATCGACAAGTTAAAAAAATCGCCTGGACCGGATGGTATATATCCCAGGGTACTAAAAGAACTCAAACAAGAAATTGCTGATCTGCTGTTAGTGATCTGTAACCTGTCGCTAAAATCGTCTGTAGTACTTGAAGATTGGAGGGTGGCTTATGTTACACGGATTTTTAAAAAGGGCTCCAGACCTGTAAGCCTCATTTCAATGCCAGGCAAAATGGTAGAAACAATTATTAAAAAATAAAATTGTGGAACACGTAGATAAACATGATTTAATGAGACAGAGTCAGCATTGATTCAGCCGAGGGAGAATTTGCTTGACTTTGAAGGTGTGAATAAATATATGGATAAAGTTGAGCCGGTCGATGTAGTGTGTCTAGATTTTCAGAAAATTTTTGACAAAGTTCTTCATGAGAGGCTCCTCTTTGCGGATGATACCAAAATCTGCAATAGAGTAGACACCCCTGATGGTGTGAACAACATGACGAAAGACCTAGCGAAGCTTGAAGAATGGTCTGAAATTTGGCAGCTAAAATTTAATGCTAAGAAATGCAAGGTCATGTCTTTGTGCTGCAAAAATTAGAAGGAACGCTACAGTTTAGGGGTGAAGAACTTATGTGAATGACAGAAGAGCGGGACTTGTGCGTGATTGTATGTGATGATCTTAACCCTTTCAGGACCAAGGGACATATTTGTCCCATAACTTTAAAATCCTATAAATTTTGATTGGGATAGTCTACAGTTCTAAATTTGATATGTACGGATTCCATATGATACTGCCTTTATGTAAACAAACTGGTTCCGACATTCATTCATTAGCGTCGTTGCTAGATTGACGAGAAGATTCACTTGCCACACTGTCCATAAGCCAGAAGTGTGATTTTTTTAAATAAAAATAATGATATTTCACAAAAAAAATCAATTTTTTGGCATCTGCAAGCCCTTTTTACCATAAAAATGTCGTCAAAACCACAAAAATTGGCCTACGATCCTTATGGTCCTGAAAGGGTTAAGGTGGCCAAACAGGTTGAAAAGGTGACAACAAAAGCTAGAAGGATGCTATGATGCACAGGAAGAGGTATGGCCAGTAGGAAAAAGGAGGAATTGATGCCCCTGTATAAGACTCTGGTGAGAGCCCATTTAGAATATTGTGTACAGTTCTGGAGACTGCAATAGAGAATGACACGGTGACAGAATTAGTCCCCGTCCCCGTGGATAACCGTGAAAAACCATCCCCACCATGTCGTTCTTTAAGGAGAAAGGGAAGAATCAGAGTATGAATGGGAACAATCACTAACCCTCAAGCTTTGCAATGAAGAATGCTGGTGTAGAAGGACAGAGGTTCAGATAGACACTAAAGAATGACACAGGATTGTTTCCCACGGTTATCTGTGGAGATGGGAACAGCGATGAATTTTGTTACCGTGTCATTCTCTAGACCACACCTTCAAAAAGATATTAAAAGGATGGAGTCGGTCTAGAACAGTGGTTCCTAACCCTGTCCTTGAAAACCACCATACCAATCGGGTTTTCAGGATAGCCTTAATGAATATGCATGGAGCAGATTTGTATGCCTCTCACTTCCATTATATGCAAATCTCTCTCATGTATATTCATTAGGGCTAGCCTGAAAACCCGATTGGCCTGGTGGTCCTCCAGGACAGGGTTGGGAACCACTGGTCTAGAGGAAGGCTACTAAAATGGTGCGTGATCTTCGTCATAAGGCGTATGGGGACAGACTTAAATATCTCAATCTGTATATTTTAGAGGAAAGGCAGGAAATGGGTGATATGCCTTTAATTATGGGCTTTTTTTGAAATAGTAATTTGATTCAGAGTTATAAAATTGAAAAATTTTAAAAATAGTTTTTTCTACTGTGCACAGTAGTGGGTTCTATATTTCTCTGAGATCCTGACATTCTTTTATGGTGTGAGTTTTTTGCCAATGACAAAAATAACATGAGCTTTAAAATCATCAATGCTACGTGCCATAATATTTGAAGCTTTTTCTCTACCTGTTTGGTTTGAATGTCTGATCTGAGTAATTGAGTCCACTGCTGATGGGTGACATTTTCTTAATTATTTAGTTTACTATCACTGCGATTTATTGATTGTTGGAGAAATGTTTAAATACCTATGTGATGTAAATATGCATGAGTCGAGTCTCTTTCATTTGACAGGAAGCTCTGGAATGAGAGGGCATAGGATGAAGTTAAGAGTTTATAGGCTCAGCAGTAATCTAAAGAAATACTTTTTTTACATAAAGGGTGGTAGATGCATGGAACAGTCTCCCAGAAGAGGTGGTGAAGACAGAGACTGTGCCTAAATTCAAGAAAGCCTGGGATAGGCACGTGAGATCTCTCAGAGGAAGAGATAATGGTTACTGCGGATGGGCAGACTGGATGGGCCATTTGGCCTTTATCTGCCATCAAGGGCTCCTTTTATCAAGGTACGCTACGGGGGTTAGCGCATCGGACATTTCATCATACGCTAACCCCCGCGGCAGCCTAAAATCCTAACGCCTCGTCAATGAAGGCGTTAGGTACTAGTGTGGCAGGCTGTTTAACGCGGGGTATTCTGCGCGTTAAACCGCTACTGCGCCTTTGTAAAAGGACCCCCAAGTTTCTATGTTTCTAGATAAAAACATCCTCCAATGTGTTCCCTTGCTATTTGGCCAAATTGCAGTGTGAAATGGCCAAATTCTGGCTTTCCAAAATCAGAATTTGGACATTTTTAGTAGATGGATAGTTTTTTTAAATGTATTTAAAAAAAAAAAAATTATTTCAAAATACAACCACAAGAAGGGTTCAAGGGGGGACCCGGGGAACTACAGGCCGGTGAGCTTGACCTCGGTCCCGGGAAAAATGATGGAAGCACTGATTAAGGACAGTATCTGTGAACACATAGAAAACAATGGACAGCTAAAGTCGAGCCAGCACGGCTTCTGCAAGGGTAGGTCATGCCTCACAAACTTATTGTACTTCTTTGAGGGGGTAAACAGACAGGTGGATAAAGGGGAATCCATTGACATCATTTACCTTGACTTTCAAAAAGCCTTTGACAAGGTACCGCACGAAAGACTGCTTAAAAAGCTGTGGAGACACGGGGTGCAAGGGGAGGTCCACCGATGGATCAAAAACTGGCTGGCGGACAGGAAACAGAGGGTTGGAGTGAAGGGCCATTACTCGGACTGGCATGGGGTCACGAGCGGAGTTCCGCAGGGGTCGGTGCTGGGACCTTCTCCTGTTCAATATATTTATTAATGACCTGGAGGCAGGAACAAATTGCGAAGTTATTAAATTTGCGGATGACACCAAACTCTACCGCAGGGTTGATACCATGGAAGACTGCGAAGATCTGCAAAGGGACCTAACGACGCTAGAAGAATGGGCC
Organism: Geotrypetes seraphini; assembly: GCF_902459505.1. Lineage (NCBI taxonomy): Eukaryota > Metazoa > Chordata > Amphibia > Gymnophiona > Dermophiidae > Geotrypetes > Geotrypetes seraphini. The sequence continues at coordinate 433,429,281 of NC_047085.1, read as the reverse complement.
AAAAAATGGCAAATGAACTTTAATGTAGGGAAATGCAAGGTCATGCATGTAGGAAAAAAGAACCTGATGTTCAGCTACAAAATGGGAGGATCACTGCTAGGGGTAACTAACCTTGAAAGAGACCTGGGAGTGATGGTGGACACGTCTTTGAAGGCGTCGGCACAGTGCGCCACAGCCTCAAGAAAAGCAAACAAAATGTTGGGTATCATTAAGAAGGGTATCACGACCAGGACGAAGGAGGTCATCCTGCCACTGTATCGTGCAATGGTGCGACCGCATCTGGAGTACTGTGTCCAATATTGGTCGCCGTACCTCAAAAAGGACATGGCGGTACTTGAGGGAGTCCAGAGAAGAGCAACTAAACTGATAAGAGGTATGGAAAACCTCTCATATACTGACAGACTGAAAAAGCTGGGGCTGTTCTCCCTGGAAAAGCGGAGACTTAGAGGAGACATGATAGAAACCTTCAAGATCCTGAAAGGTATAGAAAAAGTAGACAGGGACAGATTTTTCAGATTATGGGGAACCACAAGTACAAGGGGGCACTCGGAAAAATTAAAAGGAGACAGGTTTAAAACAAATGCCAGAAAGTTCTTTTTCACCCAGAGAGTGGTGGACACATGGAACGCGCTTCCGGAGGCTGTGATAGGCCGGAGCACGTTACAAGGCTTCAAAGAAGGTTTGGATAGGTTCCTAGAGGATAAAGGAATTGAGGGGTACAGATAAGAGTAGCGGTAGGTTATAGGGATAGTCTGGGACCATTGCTCAGGCAATGGGCCTGATGGGCCGCCGCGGGAGCGGACCGCTGGGCGAGATGGACCTCTGGTCTGCCTCAGCGGAGGCAACTTCTTATGTTCTTAATCCTCTTGTTACAGAAATTCAGAGGAATAAAGAAAGAAGAAATCAAAAACATTTTGCATGATAGTACATAATAATAGTCCATACAACACAGAACAAAATAGGAAATTATGCAATATTATCCAGTAACTAAATATTTACTCTTCTTTAGATCACCATTACTATCCCTTAAAGAACAAGATAATAATACAGAGATAAGGAGATCTCATAACAGTATTAATTATCCATAAGTAAAAGGCTTAACATGATTGATTCTGGTTTAAATCTATTTAGAAGCCCTCTTCAAATATTAGTTAGCTAACTTTTTTGAGTCCAAAAACTACGAAGCTGTCCCAGTACAAAATATACATATTTATTTCCAGCGTGTTTGATCAAACACTTACTAACGCTTCTTTTCCAAAGCAGAGACACCAACATGCTTTTATGGACTATTCGTAGCATATTACAAGTACACGATTGTCCCCTGAGGAAGGCAACGGAGTCACCGAAACTTGGATCCTAGTCTGGACTTTGTATGTTTTATCATTTAAATGGACTAACCTTGGTAGAAACTGTCAATAACGCATTTGTCACTACAGGTTGGATTTGACATTTGCAGTGCCTCTTTTTCTGTTAATTTGGCTTTGCTTTGAGGCTTGCCACCTTCTTCCCTTTCCCTGTATTGTATTTCTCCAGCACTATGCAAGTTTATGACCTGCTTTCTTTCTGGTCCTTTGTTCCTTTATCCTCTGAGCAACACACAGCTAGAATTTTTCTTCTAACAAAACTGAATGTAAGATCTGTTAGCACATTCAAGCTAATAAAAATTCCTAACCTTATTCCTACCTTAATAAGAACATTAATGTGTCCTGTGGCTTTTGAAGACGTAAAATACCAGAAGCTTAATGTACATGTTATGCTTGATTCTTTCCATTTGGAACTTCTGAGATGTGCTTTTTCGCCCCGCAGACCCACTGGTGTGGCTTCAAGGTACAAGAATTGTCCTATGGTATAGAATTATGCACACTTAGTAAAAATATATTAAAATTCACAATTCAACTGTTTTGACAACCATGTAGACATCTGAAAGAATATTATCATAGGCACGGAATGGTAAGAACTCTTTTGACAATGTTACTCTACAAGGGCCTTTTAGGAATGTCAAGAGAATTTGTGCCAGTACTAAGAGCTCATTTCTTCCTGCCCTTTGCTGGAACAGAGATCATATCTTTGAAATATTTACAATTTTGTTGGAAATGAATGATTCATTCTGCAGTTATGTAGAATTTAAAAAAGTTTTGAGTCTCTTGCAATGCTGTAAATAGCACAACGCCAACCCCAGCACTACAGAAAAACAGTGTTATCCTACTAGTCATACAGCAAGAAAGCCTACAATACTGTTCCAACATACACCATTGGTAAGGTCATTCTCAGGCTTTAAAAACACGGTGAATGATGTCCAGTGCAATTTTAACTACAGCAGACATAGCCTGACATTTGTGCATGAATCTGGCTGCACGTGACTCTGTAAAGATTTGTGCCCAAATCCTCATGTGCAACCAAATAGGGAGCATTGCTGTGGAAAGAATATAGACCACAAACTAAACATCAACCCCCTTTATTTTTCAAATTAATATACAGTAAAACCTTGATATGCAAGTGTTTTGCAAGGCAAGCAAAACATTTTATTAAATTTTAACTTGATATACAAGCAAGGTCTTGCAATATAAGTACATACAGCATACATACATCACATCATCACAACTGAGCTGATGGTTCTTCTCTCTCTTTCTCTCTCTCTTTGACACTGCAGGAGTGTAGTGACTGTTTTAAACAAGCAAGGTCTTGCAATATGAGTACATACAATATTTTGATTTAAAGTTTTGGGGTTATGGAGTTTCCATGATTTCTTATGGGGAAATTCGCTTTGATATATGAGTGTTTTGGATTACAAGCATGTTTTTGGAAGTAATTATGCTCGCAAACCAAGGTTTTACTGTATATACAATCAGATTTGCCATTTAGAAGACATTATAATGTGCCCTTTAGATTCAAAAAGAGAAACATTCTGGAGTCCCTGCTCATAATCTAACCCTACTGCAATGTGAGATAATGTAAGATGGACTCGTCTACCAATTGCTGGTCAGAGGATGTATCCTACATTATATTTGGAGGGAAATATTTTTTTTAAAAGCCCTGTTTTCTAGGAGCTAGACATCTTCTTGTGCCTTCTACTGGAGTCCAAGAGGCAAGGAGAAACTGTTGCAGCTCAAGTGCAGTATGGGAAGCATCCTTCCTGATGAATGGCTAAAGTCATATCAGATCTGGAATGCTGCTATCCCTAAATCAGCAAAGCTGGATGATGAAGGTGAAAATGGAAGAGAACCAGAACAGTCAAAGCTAAAGGAGCATCCAGGAAATACCGTAATTATATAACCAGAAGGTACCAGAGACTTAGGGCTCCTTTTACTAAGGTGCGCTAGCGGTTTTAGCGCACGCTTAGCGCGTGCTACATGCTAATGCCTCCATAGAGCTTGCGTTAGTATTTTTCGTGTAGCGCAGGGTTAGCGAGCGCTAAAAACACTAGCGCACCTTAGTAAAAGGAGCCCCTAGTGCAGGAGTTCATCTGCCCTCAGAGCTGTTTTCTTCAGTAAGGTGGTGATGGGGAGTGGGATTTGGCTTTAGCTCGCACCTTTTTCAGTAGTTACATTCAGCTACTATAGGTGTGTTCCCATCCCCAGAGGGCTTACAGTCTATAAAGATTACAAGGCTTAGTAGTGGAACTTGAACTTGGATTTCCTGGTTCATGACCCACTGCACTAAACAGTAAGTTACTGCGCATTGTATTTCTACTACTATGAGACCTAGTGCTAGATTCAGTAGATGACACCAAAAGTAGGCACCATGAAAAATTCATACTCGATGCTCTTCTACAAAGGATGTTCCCAGCTGAGCATTCATTACAAAATAGCACTTAAGCCCAAATTCTATAAACAGTGCCTAGCGGTGCCTACATTGTAGATGGCACTCAGCGCTGTTGTCAATCAACCGCTAGGCACTGTTTAGAGAATCAAGCCAAGCAGCACTTAAGCAGACACAGGCATTGCTAGGCACCCTAGACATAACCACTGCTCCATTAGACCAGCTTTTCACTTGCCTAATTTGGCAGCGCATATGTCGGATGCAGGGCAGGATTAATTCTTCGAGGGCCCCTAGGCACCCAAGTACGCCCCTGTCCCGTTCCCATTTATCTGTTTTCTTATTTACTTCTTTATTTCCACTTGTATTTCTTTTTCTTTTTTTTAAAATTCAAAACAAACAAAGATTAGCATACCAGTGCACAGTTTTTCTTCTATGCAGCCCCCAAACATCTCTGAACAACCCTTCCTTCCCTTCCCACCTACTTGCCCAGGACTTTAACTCTAAACCTTTTCCATGCATATATAAAAGTGTTCAAATGCATTGTAAAGCAGTAATACTATCCGAAACATAAGTCTATATTAATAACCAAGTTTGCAACTCCTCTCAACTGTCTCACTCTATGTCGTCCAACTGTAACCCATATGTATGTATAAAAATACAAGCAGTTGGGTAACTACTCTAGTATGTTCTACTCCATGTATGTTAATTTGTAACAAAACAACAAGGCAAGCGGTCCACCAAAGAATCCAACATGGAACAAAAGAAGATAGGCAGCCAATAAGGAGATTCAAATCAGGTATATTCGCCAAACAAGGCTGGTCAACGCTGACAGAAAACCATGTCTTTCATACACACAGGACACAGAACCACCCTCATCCAGTATGGAATAAGTAATCACAAACTAAACTCCCTACCCCCTTTTTACAAAAGCACGAACGAGGTTTTTAGCACTGGCTGGCGGGCTGAATGTGGAACGGTACAGTTTAGGGGTGAAGAAACAGTGGTGCATATCCCCCAATACTGAACAAAATATAAAGATGTAAATTTGAAAAAAGAGAAATAACAAATCACTTTACAAATTAACAAATAAAAATAAAACAAAAAATGGAAAATAAGATACCATTTTATTGGACTAATACATTTTTTAATTAGCTTTCAGAGGTCAAACCCTCTTTCCTTAGGTCAGTAAAGTATACTGCTGTTACAGTATCCTGTCCTGACCTGAGGAAGGAGAATTTGGTCTCTGAAAGTTAGCCAAAAATATATTAAAATTAGTCCAATAAAAGGATCACCATTTCTATTTCTAAACATTTATCAACACAGCTAAAATATTACTTTATCCTAAAGCAATAAAGTAAAAAATAGACTTTTTTTTCTACCTTTATCATGTGGTTTCTGCTTTCCTCATCTTCTTGTCATTCGCTTCCTTCTATCCACTAACTTCTATCTCACTAACTCTATCTTCTTCCCCCCATTCAGCATGTGAGAAAGCAGTAGCAGTGGTGAGGAGGTGAGGGCCCCTCACCTCCTCACCACTGCTGCTTCTTTCCCATATGCGCCTGAAGCTGACGGCACAAGTTCTCCCCGCTTCCATCATCTGCCCCCTTCTCTCTCTCTCTCCACCCCAGGCAATTCCATCAGTTATCCTGATCCCCTCAGTGAATTGCCTGTGGTGGAGGGAGGGAGAGAAGAGGGCAAATGATGGAAGTGGGAAGAACTTGTGCCATCAGCGTCAGGCGCATGTGGGAAAGCTGCAGCGGTGAGGGGCTAGAGGTTATCTTCCTCTCATTCATGTCCTTGCCACCCCTGTTCCTTGGTCGGTCCCACAATTTCACAGTTTCCAGCATATCCCCTCCCTCCATTCTTGTAGCCCAGCATCTCCTCTCCTGACATCTCCCTGTCCTTTTTCCTTCACTATCTTACTATCCCATCTCTATTCCCTTCTGTCCCTCTCCCCATGATCAATCATCTCACCACCTCTCTCTTCCCTCCCCCTCAGGGTCAAAGATTGCTTCCACTCTCTTTCCTGTTGTTCTCTCCCCCCTGTCACCCTATGATCTAGTACCCCTCCTGCCCTTGTCCAACATTTCCCCTTCTCTCCCTCGCTCTCATCCCCTGCTCCAACATAACGTATTTCTACTGCCCTTCCATCTTCCCCTCCCCAGGCCTGTGATTTCCACTCATTTACTACTTTCTCCTGCCTCTGCCGAAGCCTGCCCCCCCGCAGCGATTGGCAACACCGGGCCCCCCTCGATCGGCAAAACAAGCCCCCCCTCAATCAGAAAAACAAGCCCTTCCTTGATCGGCAAAACAGGGCCCTCCCCTCGATTAGCAAAACAGGGCCGACGACTGCTTTCTCCCGCCGCTGCTGAAGCCTGTAAATAACTTTAACAAACACCACAGGGCTCTAACAGTGCGCGTGCTGCCGACGGCTTCCTTCCTCCTTCCTCTCCCCTCATGATGTAACTTCCCATTTGGTTGATGGAGGAGGAAGAGGAAGGAAACCGGTAGCATCACGCGCACTGTTAGAGCCCTTTGGTGTGTGTTAAAGTTATTTACAGGCTTCGGCAGCGGCGGGAGAAAGCAGTCACCGGCCCTGTTCGCCGATTGAGGGGGGGCGGTGTTGCCGATCGCTGCGGGGGGCCTGGGCTGTCGCCGTCTGAAATTTTTTTTTTTGAGTGGTCTCCTTCAGTGGGCCCCCCTAACCATTTTGGGCCCTAGGCACATGCTTACTTGGCCTAGTGGTTAATCCGGCCCTGGTCGGATGCCTAATGACGCTTAACTCAACCATGCTTCTTCTCTGCATCTAACCATGCCTACTTTTTGAGATAGGCATCATTACGTGTCCTTAGACGTGGGAGGATGCCTCTACTTAGGCATTGCTAGGCACCCTAAGAGTTCGATGCCAAACTCTTAGAATGTTTAATTTTTTTTTTTTCATTGGCTGAAAACCGGCATAGTCCATTACAACACTGATTAAGCCAATAAAAAAATAAAAGTTTGGTATGGATTCTGAACCTAGGCATCACTAAATGACTGAAATTAGGGTACCTAAAGGTGCCTAATACAGGTACTATTTATAGAATATTGCCCTTAGGGGGAAATTCTATAACCAGTGCCTAAATTTAGGCGTTGGTAGGCGCCCTGCCGATGCCTAAGTAACTGAAAAATGCAGTAAAAAATGGCAGGGTTGAAGCGCTTAAATAAAAGGCGGATGAAATGGATGCTGGAATCACGGCTAGGTAAACGCTTTAGGCTGCTGAACACCAAAGTAGGTGTGGCCAACACCTGAAATGACGTTAGGTGATCTAAAGAGCTATCCAGTTGCGAATCATTGCCAAGATAGGCAGCTGAAATGTAGGCTTGGAAAACCCTGGCCTATTTTTCAGCTGCTTATCTTTGCCTACACTGCAGCAGCTGATCGCAGCAGGGGAATTCCCATCTCCCCCATCAGCTGAGCATCAGGGATTCCCCAAAGCCGAGATTCTGTAATGGTTACAGAATCGCAGCTTTGGGGAGTCCCTGCCGCTTAGCTGATGGGGGAGGAAGGAATTCCCCTATCACTATCGGCTGAGAGCAGGGAACCCTATAGGAGGGCCTTGAGGATCTGGCCAATCAGAGGCCACACCCAGTGCATCCCAGAATGCAATGGGAAGGAGGCCTAAGACTCCGGTTGGCCCAAGCACCTAAAGCCCCTTCTATGCGAGGGACATTGTATGCCTGGGCCAATCAAGGCCTTAGGCCCCTCCACGGTGCATCCCAGAATGCACCAGGAAGGAGAAGGCCCGCCATTCGGAAGAGGTGGGCCTACTGGCCAGAGGGAGTGGGCATCCCTCCGACCGATCTTCTACAGAAAGATACAGGGGAGGGTCCAGGTGGATTTTGGGGATTGGGGTCAGGGATGTTCGAAGGGTGTGCCAGCAGGAGGGATTGGGCATACCTTCTGCCAAGGATGTTAGGGGGAGATGCCAGCAGAAAGGATTGAGCATCCTTCCTGCTCAGGATGTTAGTGGGTGTTGGCGGCAGGAGGAATTGGGCATCCCTATTGTGTGGAATGTTAGTGTGGGGGTGGGGGGTTGCTGGCAGGTGGGAATGAGAATCTCTCCTGCTGGCTGACTTGCATTGGGGTTCAGAAGTTCATTGCCATGGCAGCTCTCAGCCGATCGCGTCATGGGAATTCCTCCTATGGGAGGAGTCTTAGGCGCCTGGGCCAATCAAGGCCTTAGGCCCCTCCCCGGTGCTTCCAAGAATGCACCGGGAAGGGGAAAGCCCTTCCCTCCCCTTCTCTATCCTATGAACAATGAAATTCCTTTCCTTTTTGGTATTCTTATATTGTTGAGATGTGAATTCTTTGAGAGATGTTCTTAGGGTTGATATATCAAGTTATAATAAACTTGAAACTTAATCCTAGCATTTTATTTGTGATCCTCGGGTACGACAACCCAGTCAGGTTTTCAGGTTTCCCCAATGAATATACTACTGCTATTTATTATTTCTAAAGCGCTGAAAGGCGTACGCAGCGCTGTACATTATAACATACAATAGACAGTCCCTGCTCAGAATACTGCAGCAAATGCTTCAAAAGAGGAGGAGGAGGAGTAATACTCAATAGGTTCTCATAGCAGAAACCCTGCCAGCATACAAGATCCCAAACACCACTTAACAAAACATAATAACGATAATAAATTTATAATGTGAGGTGAGCCCTCAGTGTGAGAGGTTAGTGATATAGAGAAAAAATCCCCAGCGCTTAACTGCACTAGTGAGTGAGCTTAATAAATTCACCACATCTGCACACCATCATAGGGCTCACCGTGTGTGCAAATGAAAGTGTCCAACACAAACGTATTAAATATATTTAATACTTTAAAAATAATATAGTGCAGGGAACAGGCAGAAAACCTGCTATGAGAACCTTCCAGCCGTACCCCAGGAGAAAATAGATCTTATGCACATTCACTGGGGAAATCCTGAAACCCATCTAGTTTGCAACCCTCAAGATTGCCCACCCTTATAATAGAAAATAAAAATATTATGTACCTATAATTTGGACTATTTTCCCCTATATGCATCATTTGCAGTAATCTGCAATTTAAAGTCACAGTTCTCTAGTCTCATTAACCCCCCCTCCCCCACCTGTAATTCCTCACAATCAGCCTATTTAAATATTTTGAATAATTTGTAACATTAGACAATTTAATCACTTCACTTGGCATCCTTTTTTTTTTTTTCAATACAGATCCATGGGGCATTCTACTATTTACTTTTCAGTATTTATCAAAATATCCATTTAATCGTATTCTGTCACTAATCTTCAAAAGGATATTGCCTCCTATCCCATTATTTTTTTAAAAAAAATTTCTGCCAATTGTCTATAAAATGCTTTCTGAAAATACAGATAAACTATATCGACTGACACACTGGTTCACCTGTTAATTAACCCTTTAAAAATTGAGCAGATTGCTAAAGCAAGACCTCCCTTTATTAAATCCATGTTGACTCGGTCTCTTTAATCTTTGTCTATGCAGATGGTAAGTCATTTTTTCTCCAAAATGATTCTGCCATTTTGGCTTATCCTGATATGATACTCATTGGTGTGCAGTTTCTATGGTCATCCTCTGAGCCTCTTTATAACAACAGGTGTTAATGTTGGTCACCATCCAATCCTTATTACTACTAATTTCTTTCTTTCAAATTGGCTGCAGTATCTAAGTCTGCAATTTTCAGTTTCTAGATCTCTAGGGTATATGCTAACTGTAACTGGTACTGGTGATGTTTTACTCTTCAATTTGATCTATTACATCTTCCTGGCTCACTGTGATTTGCTTCAATTCCTAGAATCATTCCTCTCAAAGCATGTTTTCAACATAGATATCCCCTGAGTACTGTCTTCATTAGAGGCAGGGGAAAAAAATCATTTGAGTTTTCTGTTGTGGCCTTCTAAAGCATCCCCTATTCTCCTTAGTCATCTAGCGGAACAATCAACTCCTGCAGGGGCTTCATGCTTTCAAATAAACTAGTTAACTTTTTGTTATGAGGTTTGGCTCTCTGGGAAGTTTCTTTCAATTTTTCTTTTGGCCTGTATTGTTGAAGCTTTACTTCAGTTCTTCACTGGGGTCCTTTTTTAAATTTTTGGAAAAACATCCTTTTGATTTTACTATCCTCTTCACCTCACTATTTATTTATTTGCTCAATTTTTTAGCCAGTCCTCCCAAAGGTATCCCAGAAAAGGTTACAAGGTACATTCACAATATGATCAAGACAGGACAGAGATGGCATAATTTACAGTATAGACATACAAAATAAAACATATTATACTTTGAAGCATCTGGGTGAGAGTAGGTGGCACAGTTACGTTGAACTCTGAATGACATTTCTGGGTGCACGTCCTTAAGGCCTGGGCTTGTAAAGAGGAAGGTTTTCACAGCCTTCCTAAAGCTCCATAATTCCACCTAGTGTTCTAACAGAAGGGGGATGATGTACCATAATCTGGGCATGAAATGCGAATAGGAACGTTTGCGGGCTGTTTCGGTCTTGAGGGAGCGACCTGGCGGTATGGTCAGTCGTTTCTCTATTTAATCATGGCAGCAGGCTTTTGGTCTTCTTTTACTTGTTTTATTTTTAATGCACAAAATGCATCATTTCTGAGTTTTCAAGATGCATTTTTCCAACAGCATCTCCACCCCATGCAAATTTTTAGTCTTTCCTGATGTATGATAGCATGTATATTGACCTATAGTGACAGGTACAGTAACTGCTTTGAGAACAATGGGATCAGGCTGAAAGGCGGCACAGATTATTTTGCTGGAAATGTGATTTTTTTTTTTTTCATAAGACAAAAAAAAAAGAGGGCACACTGATTCCAATACAAGAGTAACATTTATTATTCATCCACTAAAAAGAGTCGATGCAGGACAATGTTTTGGTGCAGAGTGCCTTCCTCAGGAGTTGGTCAATTTCAGTACAACTGTTCACAAACTTATACAAAAAAAAGTGAGTCAAGCACCACCTACAATATCTTGAATAAGCAGCAATAAAAACAACAGGAGCACACTTATTGTGGCAGTATGTTCCTACTGTTTCAGATATTTTTAAGGTTCCTGGGAGAAAAACATGTCTGTTATCAAATGGGATTATCAGTATCTGAGCCTCTTTCTCTACTTTTTGCATTATAGTGAAAACCTCAGATTAGTTAAAATACTTTGGGCTCCTTTTACTAAGGTGCGCTAGCGGTTTTAGCATGTGTACTACACGCTAACACCTCCATAAAGCTGGCATTAGTTTTTTCGCATAGCGCGCGCTAATATTTAGCATGAGCTAAAAACGCTAGCACACCTTAGTAAAAGGAGCCCTTAATCAGTCTCTCATTAAATATTTGAATTTTGAAATATGATCAGAGGATTCTTTCATGGGTGACATTCAGATCAATCTCTTGTTCTGTAGCCATATATTTTTAATATTTATCTTGGCATGCAATAATAAACTCCTTTGCCATACTGTGATATGCAAGGTATGCCTGCTAGGGCTGTGCATAGTAGAAATCCCACTGTTAGAGCAGATATCCTTGTGCCTACTATTTCTCCTGTGTCCAGCAGAGGGAGTGCAGGTGTCAGAAGACAGATTTCCCTTCCCCCACCTAGTCAGGGAAAGGAAAGGAGGATATCCGGCACACCTGAGAGTTTGGGGCGTGGTCCCAAGTTCCTAAACCTCAGGGCTGCCTGGCTGGAAGGGGAGAAGCAAGCAGGCAGTGAAGGCAAACAGTCACCAAGCTCAGGGCTGAGGGCTCTGCAAGGCTGTTATGTTCCAGAGCAGATGGAACTGGTAGAGGCCGGGGCAGAGCCATCTGAAGAGCCTTTCTCAGAGTTCCAGGAAATGGAACTAGACTTTGTACCGGAGTCCTGCACAGAGGTACCTGCCAACCCACAGCCCATGGAAGTTTGCTAACCAAAGGCAAGTGGTCACTGTGGATTACAAATGTAACAGTTTTTCAGTATGGACTATTGTTGAGCAAGTCTGACAGTGTTTGATGAAAGGTGGTGGGGATTAGCCCCACGTTAATTGTGGAGGGATAGAGGGCCATATCTTGGCAATATTCCAGCACGTGGAGCACACCACCTTCTCCAGCACTACTGCGGCTGGAGGAATCAGTGCGGGTGCACTGGTTCAAGCTTAAGTCTGATTGTTTGTTGAAAGAAAATAAAGACTTAGGCCAGGACTTTATTTTGGATGTGCAGCAATCCTTTACTGGGGAAAAAGGAAGAAGAAATTTGTTGTTGTTTTTTTTCTTTTTGAGTTTTAAAACCTCTTCGCTGTTTGGAGAAAAAGTGGTTTGCAATAAGACTCTTAAAGTTACTTAAACTGGAGGTTCAAGGACTTACCGATGAGCGGCTATGACCTGACAAAGTTTAATGTGCTTGATTACTTTATTTTTGAAGACTGATATCAAGTTGTTTTGTAATCATTTTGTGTGGGGAATCGCTCCATTAAATCCAGTCCAGTTTTTGTTTGTTTCCATACTTACCAGTTTGCAGTGTGTTTTTTTTTGGTCGTGTTGAATCCTGACATTAATTATCCCTGTGTTGCTAGCCACAGCACACAGGAGCCAAAAACTTCTATGTCCCAGCGGCACCGGACGCATTGCCTTAACCCCGCTGGTGACATAACGTGGTATCATTCATGGGATTGAATATACATTGCCACATGGGAGACTGATAAAAAAAAAAAAAAAAATTTTTTTGGACAGAATTAAAGTTTTGTTTTTTGAAGAGTCAAAGTTTGTTGGAGGAGACTTCATCCGTTAGAGTGGACCGGGACCGGGACTGCAGCGGAGGAAGGAAAGCAGCTGTGGGAGTGTGACCAGACCTGTGAAGTCGTGGGAAAGTGACTGAGGAACCAGACCGGAGTGAGCCCAGCAGTATTCCTGGAAGCAAAGTCAAGATATACAAACCCAAAGGCTGAGACTCATCAGTCTGTCGGGTAAGAGTACCCTGGGGACGGCTGATAGAGGATTTGGGTTTGGTATAAGGCTTTAGGATAACTGTGGTTGGGTAGCTTGCGGGAGTGGGCCAGAAAAAAAAAAAAAAAAAAGGCCGCACTTGGGTTTCCTTTCTCTTGTTTTTCTTTCAGGCTTCAGGATGGATGTACAGCAGCTGTTTACTCTTCTGGCCTCTGAAAGGCAGAAGCAGACAGAGGACCTTAAGGCGGTGCTACAAAGCAACCAGGACCTTTGGCGTGCCAGTCAGGCAGAAACTGGACGCAGGCATGCGGAATTGGTACAAGCAATGGGGGACCAGACGCGGACACTAGCCCAGCTATTCCAGGGGACTGGTGGAACCGGCACTGGGTCAACATCATCCATGGGAGCTCTGGTAGGACCATCTTTGATCAGTAATATGCAGGTGTGTAAGATGGGTCCCAATGATGCTCCAGATGACTTTCTTGTTGCTTTTGAGAGAATGGCGGTGGCAGCCGGTTGGCCAGAGCAACAGTGGGCGACGAGACTGATCCCGTGCCTCGCAGGAACAGCGCTCACGGCGTATCAGACTCTCAGTCCTGAGCTTGCCAACAACTATAGGGCCATAAAAAACCACATTCTCGACTACCTAGGCTTCACTAGAGAGCATTATAGGCAAGAGTTTAGGGGTGCCCACATGGGGGACAAAGAAAGACCTAAAGCACTCTTGCATCGGCTCAGGAAGTTGGCCGAAAGATGGCTACAACCCTGTCTTGGGGATGCCCAGGCTTTGCTCGCTGAGATTTTACATGAGCAGTTTTTGGAGGCCGTGCCCAAAAATCTAAAGTCCTGGATCCAAAGACAGGGTAGTCGCTCATTAGCCCAGGTAATAGACCTGGCTGAAGCCTATTTAGACTCCCAGACCACTACTCTACCTGTAGGAGACAGACAGGGGAATGGGTGGCACAATAGGGGCCAAGCGACTCCGACAAGACCATATAACAGGCTCCAGGACAGTATTCCCCAAACCTTGAAGAAGGTTCACGATCCTGCTACCCCGGAGGAAAAAACCTTTACTTGTTTTAGGTGTGGTAAACCCGGGCACCTGCAAAAGCAATGTAGAGTAAAATTGACACTTACAACCTCTGGTAATAAGGCAGGAAAGTATTCTAGCCCTTATGAAATACAGGTCCACATAAATGGCCTGAAGGTTAAAGCTCTACTGGACACCGGCGCTGAACAATCTGTCATGTCCAGGGCTTGCTGGGATCTAGGGAGGAAAAGAGGTCCCTTTAGCAAAATGCCAAACAAGGTGACAGTGGTTTGTGTCCATGGGGGGAAAAAGGCCTACCCCAAATATCTTATCCCGGTACAGTATCGGGGGAAGGTACAAACTTTGGGAGTAGCTGTTATTCCCGAGGCTCCTGCTGCGCTGATCCTGGGCCGTGATTGGGCGGGTCTAGAGGAAAACATCGAGCAGGGGAAAAGCTCTGCAGCCCAGAAGGGAAAGGAGAGAGCCAAGTGTACCCTTATGGTTAGAGAGGGTCCTAAGGAAAGGCCCTGGAGGAAGGGGTCCCGTAAATGGTATCCTCCGCAGGGAGAGAGGGCCCGTCCTCAATGGTGTCCCACAATTAGGTGGGCACCCTTGTCTGAGCACGCTCAAACACCTACGTATGCGTATGATAAAGCTGCGGGGTGTGATGTGTACGCAGCACAGGACGCGGTGGTAGATGCTAAAAGTAGGGTATTGATTCCAACGGATATTCAGGCATCCCCACCGCCAGGGTCCTATTTAAGAGTAGCCCCAAGGTCAGGTCTAGCTTCCCGTCATGCTATTGATGTAGGGGCGGGAGTAATTGACCCCGACTATCGGGGGAATATAAATGTTCTCCTCATAAATAATGCGGATGAGGAGTTTCAGGTAAAAAGAGGGGATTGCATTGCTCAAGTGATTTGCGAGCGGATTTGGCGCCCTAAACTGGAGCAATGGAAACAATTGTTACCTACACGCAGAGGGTCCAAGGGGTTTGGCTCCTCTGAGGCTCCTTTGGAAAGGAACATCATCTCACCCGGCCCAGTAGTTCCCCAGCCTGACCATGACTCATTGGCAGTCATAAAGAAGGCTGTCTAACAGCAATTTAGTGAGCTACAACAGAAATTAGCACACGGTCAGGAGGCCAAAAACTGCAATGGCAACATGCTGTTCAGGAGGTGGAGGATAATCTGGGGGATAAAGTACGGGAGGCTCTTTTACTCCAGGACCAATTGTTAAGATCCACCCTAGAGGAAAGCTTCCAACAGTGCCAGGAAGATCTACAGGCTCTGTTGGAAAAAAGTCAGGGTTTAAAAGAGCAGATGGGGCATATTGTATGCCGAGTAGGAGAGCAACCGGATCCAACCCCAGTTGTAAAAGACATTGCCTGTGCTGTAGGACAGGTTCGTGAAGAAGTAGGGAAAGTACAACTGCAAGTAAAGCAAATGGGGGAGGGGGAACTTAAAAAAATGAGGGAGCTTCTCTCCGGTTTTGGAGCTCGCGTGCGGGCAGTGGAGGAAGGGTTAATCCTTCTAAGTGATCCAGAGACCATTGCTGAAGTTTATGAGTTGCAGCAGAGAGAGGTCTGTACCCCTGATCCTAGCCCTTCTGGGGGAAAGAAGGGCCATCGGGGTAGAAATTGTTAATCTGCAAGATTGATTGTTGCCACAGAAGTTTAAAAGAAAAAAAAAGAAGAGAAAGAGCCACCTAAGCATAGGCCCACCCCTAGCAGCCATTTAAGTGGGGGGGGTATGTGATATGCAAGGTATGCCTGCTAGGGCTGTGCATAGTAGAAATCCCACTGTTAGAGCAGATATCCTTGTGCCTACTATTTCTCCTGTGTCCAGCAGAGGGAGTGCAGGTGTCAGAAGGCAGATTTCCCTTCCCCCACCTAGTCAGGGAAAGGAAAGGAGGATATCCGGCACACCTGAGAGTTTGGGGCGTGGTCCCAAGTTCCTAAACCTCAGGGCTGCCTGGCTGGAAGGGGAGAAGCAAGCAGGCAGTGAAGGCAAACAGTCACCAAGCTCAGGGCTGAGGGCTCTGCAAGGCTGTTATGTTCCAGAGCAGATGGAACTGGTAGAGGCCGGGGCAGAGCCATCTGAAGAGCCTTTCTCAGAGTTCCAGGAAATGGAACTAGACTTTGTACCGGAGTCCTGCACAGAGGTACCTGCCAACCCACAGCCCATGGAAGTTTGCTAACCAAAGGCAAGTGGTCACTGTGGATTACAAATGTAACAGTTTTTCAGTATGGACTATTGTTGAGCAAGTCTGACAGTGTTTGATGAAAGGTGGTGGGGATTAGCCCCACGTTAATTGTGGAGGGATAGAGGGCCATATCTTGGCAATATTCCAGCACGTGGAGCACACCACCTTCTCCAGCACTACTGCGGCTGGAGGAATCAGTGCGGGTGCACTGGTTCAAGCTTAAGTCTGATTGTTTGTTGAAAGAAAATAAAGACTTAGGCCAGGACTTTATTTTGGATGTGCAGCAATCCTTTACTGGGGAAAAAGGAAGAAGAAATTTGTTGTTGTTTTTTTTTCTTTTTGAGTTTTAAAACCTCTTCGCTGTTTGGAGAAAAAGTGGTTTGCAATAAGACTCTTAAAGTTACTTAAACTGGAGGTTCAAGGACTTACCGATGAGCGGCTATGACCTGACAAAGTTTAATGTGCTTGATTACTTTATTTTTGAAGACTGATATCAAGTTGTTTTGTAACCATTTTGTGTGGGGAATCGCTCCATTAAATCCAGTCCAGTTTTTGTTTGTTTCCATACTTACCAGTTTGCAGTGTGTTTTTTTTTGGTCGTGTTGAATCCTGACATTAATTATCCCTGTGTTGCTAGCCACAGCACACAGGAGCCAAAAACTTCTATGTCCCAGCGGCACCGGACGCATTGCCTTAACCCCGCTGGTGACAATACTTAGCTGCAGTATTTTATCTCTATTTTAGCTAAATATTACCTCTGCTACCATATAGCTATGGGTCTTAGTGGCACACATCTGCTTGAAGTCAGTAATTGGGACCAGAGATGCAGGGGGTTACCATCAAATGTCAGAATTTCACAGTGTGTGCTATCATGCTGCCACTGGGAACTGCTGGAAGTATGAGGCAGGTTTCGCTGCCAAGTGAAAATTCTACAAGAAAGTAAGCTTTCATGGCATGTTAAAAAAGCATCCCTTGCCACATGAAATGAACTTACTAAAACTTTTCTTATATTAAAATTGATCCATCTGATATTCAATCCACGGTGCTCAGTGTTTTTTGATAGCACTGACAGCTGTGGGCAGAGTCAGGTCTGGATATTCAGTGTTGACACTTGTCCAGATACTGGCAATAAAAATCTGGGTGTCTGACATGCTCTGATAGATTTGGAAATTTGTGATTATATTGTAAGTCTCTTCCATGTATCAGTCCCCAGATGTAGTCTTCCATCATGTTCTCACTAAAATTTGCATGCCACCGCAAATATGACCTGAATTACTACCACATTCTCTGACAACAAAGATGCACCCACCTGCTAAGAAAAGCTATTTTACCTTCATGCTATATCTACACTGAAAATGCTACAATTTAAACCACCCTAAGTCCACTAAGCTTGTATTTTTAAGTCTGCAAGTTATGTCTATACTGTAAATGCTATAATCTAAACCCCTTTGTCCATAGTGTAAATGGTGCAAAGTCTATTTCTCACTAAAATTTTGTCCTACCCATACTATGAATGTACTCTTGTAACCCGTTCTGGGCTCTTTTTGGGAGGACGGGCTATATAAATGACTGACTAAATAAATAAAATTATATTGTCCTTAGTAATGGTGTTTGAAGTCCAGTTTATCCTGGTGGAAGTACATAAGAACATAAGAACATAAGAAATGCCTCTGCTGGGTCAGACCCGAGGTCCATCGTGCCCAGCAGTCCGCTCACGCGGCGGCCCAACAGGTCCAGGACCTGTGCAGTAATCTTCTATCTATACCCCTCTATCCCCATTTCCAGTAGGAATTTGTCCAATCCTTTCTTGAACCCCAGTACCGTACTCTGCCTTATAACGTCCTCTGGAAGCGCATTCCAGGTGTCCACCACACGTTGGGTAAAGAAGAACTTCCTAGCATTTGTTTTGAATCTGTCCCCTTTCAACTTTTCCGAATGCCCTCTTGTTCTCTTATTTTTCGAAAGTTCGAAGAATCTGTCCCTCTCTACTCTCTCTATGCCCTTCATGATCTTGTAAGTCTCTATCATATCCCCTCTAAGTCTCCTCTTCTCCAGGGAAAAGAGACCCAGCTTCTCCAATCTCTCAGAATATGACAGGTTTTCCATACCTATTATCAGACGTGTTGCTCTCCTTTGAACCCTCTCGACTAATGCCATATCCTTCTTAAGATACGGCGACCAATATTGGACGCAGTACTCCAAATGCGGGCGCACCATCGCCCGATACAATGGCAGGATAACTTCTTTCGTTCTGGCTGTAATACCCTTTTTGATTATACCAAGCATTCTATTCGCTCTCTTAGCGGCCGCTGCACACTGTGCCGACGGCTTCATTGTCATGTCCACCATTACCCCCAAGTCCCTTTCCTGGGTACTCTTATTCAATAACATCCCTCCCATTGTATAGTTGTACCTCGAGTTTCTGCTCCCCACATGTAATACTTTACATTTTTCAATGTTGAACTTCATCTGCCATTTCGCCGCCCATTCTTCTAATTTGTTCAAGTCCCTTTGCAACTTTTCGCAGTCCTCTGTAGTCCGAGCTCCATTAAATAGTTTGGTGTCGTCCGCAAATTTTATTATCTCGCACTTCGTTCCTGTTTCTAGATCATTTATGAAGATATTAAATAGCAGCGGCCCGAGCACAGAGCCCTGCGGGACACCACTCGTGACCCTCCTCCAGTCGGAGTAGTGACCCTTCACTCCTACCCTTTGTTTTCTACCCTCCAACCAGTTTCTGATCCATCTATGTACGTCTCCTTCCACCCCCATGGTTCTTCAGTTTCCGGAGTAGACGTTCATGGGGCACCTTGTCAAAGGCTTTTTGGAAATCTAGATATATGATGTCTATGGGGTCTCCTTTGTCCATCCGTTTGTTGATCCCTTCGAAGAAGTGCAATAAGTTCGTTAGGCACGATCTTCCCTTGCAGAAACCATGCTGGCTGGTTATCAGAAGTTCATTTTTTTCAAAATGTTGATCGATGTTTTCTTTTATCAGTGCTTCTGCCATTTTCCCTGGAACCGAAGTCAGGCTCACCGGCCTGTAGTTTCCCGGGTCACCTCTTGATCCCTTTTTAAAGATGGGCGTAACGTTGGCTATCTTCCAATCTTCCGGGATCTCGCCTGTTTTCAGGGATAAGTTGCAAATTTGCTGCAGTAGTTCCGCTATCTCCTCCTTTAATTCCTTCAGAACCCTTGGATGTATGCCATCCGGACCCGGGGATTTGTCAGTTTTTAGTTTTTCTATCTGCCTACGAACGTCCTCAAGGCTCACTTCTATGGATGTTAATTTTTCTGCCTGACTTCCGTTGAAGAATTGCTCAGGTTCCGGTATGTTGGACGTGTTTTCGTTTGTGCTCACCTTGCTCCTCTGTGGATGCTCCCATGAGGAGCATCAAGGACATGGGCTTTGAGAGACATCCTACAGCCCATTTTACTGTAATTCTTCACCAGATTCTCAACCAGCTCCACATAGTTTTTGACCTTGTGATTGCCCAGGAAGCCCCAGACCAATTTTCCCTCTGAGGATTGATGAGGTATGTGCAAAAAAAAAATATGCATGAGCGATTACATACTCCACAAATTTATGAGCAGGCGCTGAGGACGAGTGTCCGTGAGATTGTGGGAGGGTTAACTACTCAAAATTTAGAAGAATAACTATTTACTTAAAGTTTTTGCTTCGCCAGCTTTCTGGTATCTTTACATACAGTGGCGTACCTAGCATATGTAACACCCGGGGCCCATCATTTTTTGGCACCCCCCCCCATCTGTACGAAAAACATGATTTTTAGTAATAAGCCACACGTCACACATGAGTACCTAGGAAAAGGCAGCATCTTACATATTGCAGTGAGCAGTACATCAATACACCCATTGTAAAACTAAACAAGCCAGACCAGCACAGATCAATCCTACACCGTCAATCCTAACAGAAAACCATGTCTTTCGAACACACAGAACACAGAAAACACCTTCGCCTAGTATGGAATATGTCATCACAAACTAACCCCTCCCCCTTTTACAAAACTGTAGTGTGGATTTTAGCCACGGTGGTAACAGCTCTGATGCTCATAGAATTCTGAGCATCAGAGTCTCTACCACCACGGCTGGTGCTAAAAAATGTTCCACAGTTTTGTAAAAAGGGGGGGGGGGGTAAAATAGAAATACACAGACAAAGGTTAAATTCTCTGGTTTCAGCTTTCCTCATCTTCTCGTTACTGTCTTACTTCCATCCACTCTCTGCCATCTCTCTGCCCCTCCCTATAGGGCATCTTCTCTCCTTCTATGCCCCTTTCAGAAACTATGCCTCCCCCTTCTATCTCTCCTCTAGACACCCTCCCCTTTGGTCTGGTATCCATAATCTTCCCTCTGTTCCCTCATGGTCTGGCATCTTTCTCCTTTCATCTCTCTTTCCCTCCCCCCTGTGGTTTTTAGCATCTCTCTATTCTCATTTCCTCTGCTCAGATCTGATATCTCTGTCTCCTTTCCCATTCTCTGGCATCTCTCTCTCTTCCCTTTCCTTCTCTGGTCTTCCTTCTTTATTTTCTGCCTCCGTTTAAATTAAATTCTTTCTTATTATGCAGTCCTCAGTTTCCCTCTTTTCACTGTCTACCCACAGCATGCCACCCTTTCCTTCACCCCTCCACTATCTCACTAACTCTATCTTCTTTCCCCATCCAGCATATGTCCTTTTTCTTTATCCCTCCTTCCATCCAAGTCAAGAAGATCTACCAACAATAAAATTAAAAAACACAAAGCACACTATACGCTGAGAAAATGTTAATTATCATTCCTATTCTGGGTTTTTTCCAAAGAGGTCAAGGCAGATGACTCTATGCATTGTCACCTCAGTAACAACCATACAAAAATAAACAAATATACCCCCTTCCTTTTTATTAAACCACAATAGCAGTTTTTAGCGCAGGGAACTGCGCTAAATGCCCAGCGCTGCTCTCAACGCTCATAGGCTCTCTGCACTAAAAAACACTATTGCGGTTTAGTAAAAGAGGGCCATAGTGCAAAATATAGACAGCATATATAAATTGAGACACATTTTGATCACTAAATTGAAAATAAAATCATTTTTCCTACCTTGTCTTGTGATTTCATGAGTCTCTGGTTGCACTTTCATCTTCTGACTGTGCATCCAATCTTTCTTCCCTTCTTTCAGCCTGTATGCTTCCTCTCCTCCAGACCTCATTCCCTCCCCTAACTTTTTTTTCCTCTCTCCCTGCCCTTTCTTTTTTCTTTCTTGATGCCCCCTTTCTTTTTTTCTGTTTCCCTTCTGTCTCCCTGCCTGCCCCCTTTCTTTCTTTCTCCTTACCCTCCACAAAGCCACTGTTGCCACCATTGGGGGAAACAGGCCCCAAAGCCACCGCTGCAGCTGCCCCAAGCTCTCTCTGCTTCCCACCATTGGGCCGACCAGCATTCCCCCAATGTCAATTCTGCCATCAGAGAGGAAGTTCCGTCCAGCCAGGCAACGATTGGCTGGCCCGAACTTCCTCTCCGACGGCAGCATTAGGGGGGGTGCACAGCCGGCCAGATCCGGACCTGGCTGACTGTGCAACCCCCCTAAGGCTGCACCCGGAGCGGACCTCCCCCCCCCCCTTGGTACGCCACTGGTTTTGATTCTTCATGTATCCAGGAAATAAATCAGAAAGAACAATTACATTCAAGGAGTTATTGCAGTAATAAAAATCCTTTTCAGATATAATGGTGGCCAAACAGTAAGTTCACAGAGCAGATGATGGCTGTGTGAGATGCTTTATCCACATTTTTCCGCGCAACATGTCTGTACAGCAAACAGTTCAAGAGAAGTATAGTGAGACTTGTTGGGGTTCGCGTTGTTGCGCAGTCCCTTAAAAAAGAAAAAAAAAAACCAAAACTTTAGCGTGTTGGTAAGGCTGAGAGAGAGAGAAGCAAGAGAAAATAAGCAAGCTATGTTCTTCACCAAAGGACTTGCCAATACAAATGACTACAAGCTTTGGTAGCACTTCAAGCCAGCAAGCGCTCCCATTGGTGGAGCCCCTCCTTTCCCGGACGTCGAGGATGCAGGCTCCATCTCCGCGCCAGTGGATTGGCTGCTTTCCCTCCCTCTTGCGCCGCTACATTGTAGACGTCACAACAGCTCCTCTCACGATCCCCACCTGCGTCGGAAGTCTGATGCAGTCGGGGATCTTGAGAGGAGCCGCCGCTGCATCTTTCAACTTAAAATAGCGAGCAACATGAGAAAAAGTATGAGCGACGCCAATGAAAATAGTGAGCGATCACTCATGCGCTCAGCTTAGAGGGAACATTGCCCCCAGACCACTACAAAAATGCTGTTCTAAACCACTTTCTCCTTCTTAGTTAGCTTCTTGGGAAATTCCTTGCACGGATCTTCTTTATCTGTGGTCTGATAAAGATACCAGCTTTGACTTTTGCCTCAGACAGATTAGGAAAAAATTCCTTGAAGGCTGCCGACTCCTTATCTAGAGCACTGACAAATTGTTTCATTAGGCCTAATTTGATGTGCAATGGTGGTAGCATCAGCACCTTCCGAGGATCCACCAGTGGTTCCCATTTGATATTGTTTCTCCCCACAGAGAACTTGGTCCGCTGTAATCAGTCCTGCCTTTGTGTCCCTGCAGAGGCAGCAAGGAAACTTGGTAAAGCTGCCTTGGAGACTCATTATGAATGCCACCATTTTGAAATCTCCAATGACATCCCAGCCATACTCATCATACTTCAAGGTGCCTGGTGAGGTCTTGAAGCTGTTGTAATGTATTTTAAAAATTTCTAACCCACCTATCTTCAAGAAGGGATCGAGGGGAGACCCCGGAAACTACAGGCCGGTGAGCCTGACTTCAATTATAGGGAAGATGGTGGAAGCTATGATCAAGGATGGTATTTGCGAGCATATCGAGAGATGTGGCCTACTGAGAACGAGCCAGCATGGATTCTGTAAGGGAAGGTCATGCTTAACGAACCTTCTGTACTTCTTTGAGGGAATAAGCAGTCGGGTGGACAATGGGGAACCTATAGACATCATTTACCTTGATTTTCAAAAGGCTTTCGACAAGGTGCCACATGAAAGGCTGCTTAGGAAACTGTGGAACCACGGGGTGGGAGGGGATGTGCACAGATGGATCGAGCACTGGTTGTCGGGTAGACTGCAGAGGGTCGGAGTAAAGGGACAATACTCTGACTGGCGGGGAGTCACAAGCGGTGTGCCACAGGGATCGGTGCTGGGGCCGTTACTCTTCAACATATTTATCAATGACCTGGAAAAAGAGGCAAAGTGCGAGGTTATAAAATTTGCAGACGATACCAAACTGTGCGGCAGTGTTAGGTCTAGGGAGGAGTGTGAGGACCTGCAAAGGGACCTGGACAAGCTGGAAGACTGGGCAAACAAATGGCAAATGCGCTTTAACGTGGAAAAATGCAAGGTCATGCATATAGGTAAAAAGAACCCGTTATTCAAGTACAAATTGGGGGGGGCATTATTGGGAGACAGCAGTCTTGAGAGAGACTTGGGTGTGCTGGTAGATGCATCACTGAAGCCATCTGCACAGTGCGCAGCAGCCTCGAAAAAAGCCAACAGGATGCTGGGCATCATAAAGAGGGGCATAACAACCAGGACGCGGGAAGTCATCATGCCATTGTATAGAGCTATGGTGCGTCCACATCTGGAATACTGCGTTCAATATTGGTCGCCGTACCTCAAGAAGGACATGGCAGTGCTTGAGAGAGTCCAAAGGAGAGCAACGAAACTGGTAAGAGGGCTGGAACACTGCCCATACGCCGAGAGGTTGGATAGGCTGGGGCTCTTCTCTCTGGGAAAAAAGGAGGCTCAGGGGAGATATGATAGAGACCTTCAAGATCATGAGGGGCATAGAGAGGGTGGATAGGGACAGATTCTTCAGGCTGAAGGGGTCAACAGGCCCGAGGGGGCATTCGGAGAAACTGAAGGGAAATAGGTTCAGAACAAATGCAAGGAAGTTTTTCTTCACCCAAAGGGTCGTGGACACTTGGAATGCGCTACCGGAGGAAGTGATCAGGCAGAGTACGGTACAGGGATTCAAACAGGGATTGGACGGATTCCTGAGGGATAGGGGGATCGTGGGATACTGAGAGAGGTGCTGGGATGTAAATAAGTATAGAAAGCCAACAAGGTCGTGCATGTGCAAGACCAGAGGGTTAGGACTTCGATGGGAAGATAAAACTCAATGGGAAACCAAGGTGGTAAGGGGGCCCCTTCTGGTGTCTCAGACAGGCCGTGACCTGTTCGGGCCGCCGCGGGAGCGGACTGCTGGGCAAGATGGACCTGTGGTCTGACCCAGCGGAGGCACTGCTTATGTTCTTATGTTCTTATGTTCTAGATCTAAGCGGTCTTTGAGGTGGACTGAGTGAGCTAGTGGAAGAGACAGATACTTGTTTCCAGTATGGAGCAACATGGCTTTGATGCTCCTGGATGAGCTGTCAATGAAGAGATGCTACTCTTTTGAGTTATAGGTAATTTCAATTGCCTCAACCAGACTGGTCACATTGATGAAGAAGGTGGAAAAGACTGGTGACACTTCATCTGATCTGTGACTTGCACATTTCCATCATACAATTTCCACTGTTTGAGCCTAGACAATCAAATCTTGGCATTGAACTTGGTGAGACCACGATCTCTGATCAAGTCATTGAGGTCTTTTAAGTTTGGAGAGTATGGGTCTCTTAGAGTATATGTCCCATCATGTGTTAGGATGCTTTCTCGAAGGAAGGGGAACACCAAAGTCTATCTCTCCCAAAGATTCCCTAAGGGATGGGCGATAGGTAACTGGGGTTAAACAGGGAGTAGCTGGGTCAACCTAATTCCTATTGGGGTGATTCTAATCATAGTGCAAGATTAGGTAGGTGGTGTTAGAAATCAACTACCCCTATTTCCTCAGAGTATTGTGTTGTCCAATAGTAAAGAAGACTAGATGATATTGCCATTGGACATAAATAACTGATTTGCATCCTAATTTGCATAGAAGTGAATTGCAGAGAAAAGGGATGATTTATACAGAAAAGAGACTCCTAAAGCCTTAAGATGGACTCCTGATAGGGAGGGGTAGGATGTCAGGGGTTCAGGTGCTGCCATGGTTTGGGGTGGGGTGTCAGGATTCGATGGGGCCTGGCGGCAGGAGGGAGTGGGCATCTCTCCAGCTGATTTTTTGTATCAAAAGTACAGGGGTGTGTTGGATGGGTGTAGTGTGTGGGCTCTGTGGAGGAGGATGGGGAATCAGTGACTATAAAGGAAGGAGGGAGGGAGAGAGGAATCTCCCTGCCAGTTCACTTACTGCATTCACTGTATATTTTGGCATGCTTATATTTATATTTGTTTAAATAATCATAGGTTATTCCTTCTTTTTTTATCTTTATTAATTTTCAAGACTTAAAAAAAAAGGCAAGCAAATATACGTTCACATATAACAAATAACAGCACTTGTATTTGAACAAATATTAGGATAAATTATCTTACCCCCCCCCCCTTTCCCTTCTTCCCTCCCTATTTGGATGTGTGTAGAAATCAAAGAAATCCAGGAATTAAGGAGTTAACCAATTTAATCCATCTTCTATTAAACAAATACTTCTTTAAACCTTTTATTGTTTCCCAATTGTTCTGCATTCATTCTTTCATACCTGTAACACAAATATGGTGTTCCCCACCAAAAAGAAAAGTTTAACCTATCATAGTTTTTCCAGTTTCTAGTTATCAGTTGCATGGCCACCCCTGTCATAATCAGAAGAAGTCTGTTTTTATATGTATCGATTGGACTCTTAGGTCTCAACAATGTTCCAAATAAAACCACATCATAGGACAATGGCATAGAGACTCCTAATACTAAATTATAGGTTATTCTTGATACATCCGTTTGCCAAAAAACATGGACACATCAGGTTTTTAGAACTCCATATTTATGGTTTATATTTTTATAAATTATCATCTTTCTAGTTTTTATAAAATGTCATGGTTTGATTTATTTTTGTTTTCCTGCCAACATTCTTCATTGGCAGTTTTGCATACTGCCTCTCCTTTGTGTTATTACATGAAAAGGAAGTTCATGATTTCTGGAATCAGCTTCCTTTATTACAAAATGAATGATGAAGACAAACCAAGAACAAGTGCTTTGTCATGGAAATGCTGTGTGTTTTCACTTTGCAGGATAGAACAAAGGAATTGATAGCAGGCTCCTGCGTTGGGAAACCACTTCTTTGCTGTTTTGACTATAGCAGCAATTTATTCTATTCTTAAAGTGTGAGTTTACATCAAATAGAAAACGCAAAATAAGCTCCTGAGCCAACATGTTCAGAACAGAAAGTTGTAATTTTCTGCTGTTGCAGGATCCTACTGTATTTCAAGTTTGAATATTGCAAGGAGTAATACCCATGTTGTATGAAACTTTAAAATCTATAAAACCACACTTTGGATTTCTTTAAGGTTTTTTTTTTTTTTTTTACAGCAGTTAGGTCTAGAATATAGATGTTTGACTCTTGTCATGCACTAAATGTTTCAACAGGTTCACCTACTACTTATAAATCACCACTGGCACCCAATTGATTTCAGGGTTCAACACAAATCTTAACTCATAAAGCTCTTCACACAGAATAACCACCTTATTTGATTTTGATCTTACCTACATTCCCCATGGAGCCTGCATTCCGCTATGGCGGATTATCTCTATTCTGTCAGTTTATTGACCACAGTTTGCATCTCCTAGAGGTGCCATTCCTCCTTAGATCAATTGCTTTGGAACTCACTACCAACCACTATTTGCAGCAAAATGATATACCCTAAGTTTAAAGCAGCACTGAAAACATACCTCTTCATTCTTGACTTTCCAGGGCTACAGACACAGAATGATGATGCTGGTGAAACTAGTGGCTGATCCACGAGCTTTCCCTCTTTACCACTGTCCCCGCTCTCCCCCCCCCCCAGTCTGATATCTCTTTCTTCCTCCATCCTACTCCTCCCCCGGTCCCATAAAAACATAAGAATTGCCGCTGCTGGGTCATACCAGTGTTCCATGGTGCCCAGCAGACCGCTCACGCGGTAGCCCCCAGGTCAAAGACCAGTGCCCTGAAACTAGCCCTACCTGCGTATGTTCCGGTGCAGCAGGAACTTTATAACTTTGTCTTGAATCCCTGGAGGGTGTTTTCCCCTATAACAGACTCCGGAAGAGCATTCCAGTTTCCACCACTCTCTGGATGAAGAACTTCCTTACGTTTGTACGGAATCTATCCCCTTTCAACTTTAGAGAGTGCCCTCTCATTCTTTCTACCTTGGAGAGGGTGAACAACCTGTGTCTATCTACAAAGTCTATTCCCTTCATTATCTTGAATGTTTTGATCATGTCCCCTCTCAGTCTCCGCTTTTCAAGGGAGAAGAAGCCCAGTTTCTCTAATCTCTCACTATACAGCAACTCCTCCAGCCACTTAACCATTTTAGTCGCTCTTCTCTGGACCCTTTTGAGTAGTACCGTGTCCTTCTTCATGTACGGCGACCAGTGCTGTTCGCAGTTTTCCAGGTGAGGGCGTACCAAAGCCCGGTACAGCAGCATGATAACCTTCTCTGATCTGTTCGTGATCTCCTTCTTAATCATTCCCAGCATTCTGTTTGCCCTTTTCGCCACCACTGTGTATTGCGCGGACAGCTTCATCAACTTGTCAACCAGTACTCCCAAGTGTCTTTCCTGGGGGGTCTTCTCTGAGTACCACACCAGACATCCTGTAGTCGTGTATAAGATTTTTGTTACCGACATGCATCACCTTACACTTATCCACATTAAACCTAATTTGCCATGTTGCGGCCCATTTCTTGAGCGTGTTTATGTCACGTTGCAGGTCTTGGCAATCCTCCTGCATCTTCACTACTCTGAATAACTTCATATAGTCTGCAAATTTGATCACCTCAAGCATCGTACTAATTTCTAGGTTGTTTATAAATATGTTGAAGAGCATGGGTCCAAGAACTCCACTTGTGACGCTTTTCCAGTCCAAGTATTGTCCATTCACCCCCACTCTCTGTTTCCTACCCGCTAGCCAGTTTTTAATCCCCCATGGTCCAGAATCTCTTTCCTCCAACTCTTCCCTCCCTCCCACAGTGCAGTATGTCTCTGGAGTCCACCCTCCCTCTGACCTATCATACACTGCCAGCAGTGCCAGCAATTAAGGCAGATCACTACCGGCTAGCTAACCAGCTCCAATCTCTCGCTGTCTCTAGTGAGTCCCAGCTACATGGAAACAGGAAGTTATAGCAGCTGGAAAAAGCCAGTAAGTACATGAAACATGAAAAAGGAGGAAACTAAAGACTAGAGGGGAGAGAAGGAGGATGAGAGAATGAAGATAAAAATCAACAACAGGAGAGGAGGCAAGCAGGCGAGGGCAGAAGCTACAGGGCTCGCTGCCGATTCCAGCGGCAGCAAGCAGGAGAGGAGAAAGGTGAGGGGGACGCGGTGAGCCAGGGGCGGGCGGGCGAGAGCTAGCTCCGCCCACCCACATCGCGTCAGCGACTTCAGCCGGGCTCCCCCTTAAAAGGCAGGGAGCCGCGGCCAGGAGAACAACAACAGGAGAGGAGGCAGGCAGGCAAGGGCAGAAGCTACAGGGCTCGCTGCCGATTCCAGCGGCAGCGAGCAGGAGAGGAGAAAGGCGAGGGGGACGCGGTGAGCCAGGGGCGGGCGAGAGCTAGCTCCGCCCACCCACATCACGTCAGCGACTTCAGCCGGGCTCCCCCTTAAAAGGCAGGGAGCCGCGGCCAGGAGAACAACAACAGGAGAGGAGGCAGGCAGGCGAGGGCAGAAGCTACAGGGCTCGCTGCCGATTCCAGCGGCAGCGAGCAGGAGAGGAGAAAGGCGAGGGGGACGCGGTGAGCCAGGGGCGGGCAAGAGCTAGCTCCGCCCACCCACATCGCGTCAGCGACTTCAGCCGGGCTCCCCCTTAAAAGGCAGGGAGCCAACGGCGCGCAGCCGTTCGGCGCGCTCGCCTTAGCGGGAGCGCCTTTGCGGAGGAGCCTTAAGAAGGATCCAGGAGCACAGGCAGCCCAGTAGAGAAATTCCTGAGGTACATTTTCTCTAATTTATTCGCGATTCATTCTCATTCTCTTTCTCTCTCTTCTCTTACAGAACACAGGAAAGAAAACAGAGAAATGGAGGCTGCAGGAATCCAGCAGGGCTACCCAGTATACTGCATCGCATGTCATATGTATGACTACCTCCCCTTTGGGAGGCGGGCATACATATGCAATCGATGCCAGGAACTGGATAGCCTGAAGAGGGAGGTCGGAAGGCTGCAGGTTAGAGTCCAGGAGCTGGAGGGACTCTGCTCAATAGAGGAACAGTGTGGGGAAACGGAGGATACTACCAGAGAGAGCCACATCACAGAACAAGTCAGAGAGCTCGAGAAGTTCATAGAGGAGGCCTGGCAGATGGCAGAGGCACAGGACCACCAGCTTATCAGACGGGAACCGGCAGCTGGAGGTCAGGAACCAACAAACACCATGGAAGTGGGACCTAGCGTAGGGTCTGAAAATGCAGATGAAGGTACCCAACAGGACCTGGCGGAAGGACCAGCGGAGATCCAGCAGAGCCCGGAGGACACAGACCTGAGACCAGCGAGACATCTGAGGAAGGGGAAATCTGCTGTTGTAGTAGGAGACTCAATCCTGCGAGAAGTGGACAGTCACATTGCCGGAGGGAGGGAGGACCGACTAGTGACATGTCTCCCGGGGGCAAGAACAACGGACGTCATCAGCAGAATTGATAGAATCCTGGAGGGAGCCGAGACAGAGGAGACGGCAGTTGTAATCCACATTGGAACCAACGACGTCAGCAGGAAAAATTTCAACCAGACTACACTGACTGAGCAGTTCAGGATCCTGGGGCGGAAACTGAAGCTGAGATCAAAGAGGATAGCCTTCTCGGAGATCCTGCCAGTACCAAGAGCAGACGCAAGAAGACAGAGCGAACTACAAGTAATGAACGGATGGCTGAGGAGATGGTGCGAGGAGGAGGGATTCCACTTTGTTCGAAACTGGACGACCTTCTTGGGGAAGAACAAGCTCTACAGGAGAGATGGATTGCACCTGAGCACAGCTGGGACGAGGCAGCTGGCAAGAAACATCCAAAACGCCATTGACCTAGCTTTAAACTGAGGAGAAGGGGAAAGCCGGAAGTCGATCTGGCCTCGACACACCGGACATTGGTATCAAAAAATGATACTGAGCAAGGACATTGCAAAAGAGAGCTTGGGACCGAGTGGGATCTTTTGGACAAAGGGACTGAGAGAAAATACTTGGGCAAAGGGACTATGAGGGGCTTCTTGGATAAAGGGACTGAGGGGACACTTTTGGGCAAAGGGACCGAGTGGGAACTCTTGGACAAAGGGGTGAGAGGGACTTTTTGGACAAAGGGACTGGGAGGGAACTTTTAGACAAAAGGGCTGAGTGGAAATCTTCAGAAAAAAGGCCCACAGATGCAATGCAGGGGCCCAGTGCCCAAACGAAACTAACAGGCATGGTTGAAAGAGAACAATGGGAGCCAGGGGACCATCCAAAAAAGGGGATACTGGATGGGGGCAAAACGGACACGCCACGGGAGGTGGATGACCGAGTAAAGGCAAGCCAGGTGGGAGCGCCGAGCCATGGAAAGAAAACAGCAGGGCGGGCGACAAATCAGGACCTTTATTGCCTCTACACAAATGCGAGGAGCCTCAGGGCCAAAATGGGAGAGCTGGAAATTATAGCCAGTCAAAAAGCCCTGGACATAATTGGAATCACAGAAACGTGGTGGGCTGATGACAATAAATGGGATGTGGTCATACCAGGGTACAAACTTTACAGGAGAGACAGGACACACAAGAAGGGTGGAGGAATAGCGCTATACATAAAAGACTCCATACCCTCAACCAAAATGGAAACAGCAGTAAGGTCGGAAGGCTTGGAATCAATATGGGTTAAGCTACCAGGAGGATCTGGAGCAGACATCAAATTGGGTCTATACTATCGTCCGCCTGGCCAATCGGAAGAAATCGACCGGGACCTGGAGACGGAACTGCGGCAGGTATGCAAGAATGGAAGTGTGGTGGTGATGGGGGACTTCAACTACCCTGGGATAGACTGGAGTATCGGGCACTCAAGTTGCGAGAGAGAGACCAAATTCCTGGAAGCCACGAGGGACTGCTTCCTGGAACAGCTGGTCACGGAACCTACACGAGGAGAAGCTACTCTTGATCTAATCTTCAGTGGACTGGGGGGACCTGCAAAGGAAGTAGCGGTATTAGACCCACTGGGGAACAGGGATCACAACATGATCCAGTGCAGACTAGAACTGGGATCATCCAGGGTGAACAGAACCACAACAACAGCGCTCAACTTCAGAAAAGGGAATTATGATGCAATGAGGAAAATGGTGGGGAAGAAACTCAACGGCAGCACAAGGAAGATAGAGTCCGTAGAAAGCGCCTGGACCCTGCTCAAGCGTACGGTGCACGAAGCACAGAACCTGTACGTCCCCAGGTTCAGAAAAGAGTGCAAGAAAAATCGAATAAAGAACCCAGCATGGATAACGGCAGCTGTAAAAAAGGCGATCAGTAACAAGAAAGCATCGTTCAAAAAATGGAAACAGGACCAAACGCAGGCCAACCAAAAGGAACACAAGGAAAGCCAGAAGGAGTGCCACCGAGTGGTTAGGAGAGCAAAGAGGGAATATGAAGAGAGACTAGCGGGAGAGGCAAAAAATTTCAAATCATTCTTCAGGTACGTAAAGGGAAAGCAACCAGCGAGGGAGGAAGTGGGGCCCTTGGATGATGGGGATAGAAAGGGAGTAGTGAGGGAGGAAAAAGAAATAGCTGACAAGTTAAATGACTTCTTTACGTCGGTCTTCACGAGGGAGGACACATCCAACATTCCGGAACCAGAGGAAATAGAAAATGGAGATCAAGATAGCAAGCTGGTCCAATTAGAGGTGAGCCAGGAGGATGTCCTCAGGCAGATAGACAAGCTAAAGTGCGACAAGTCGCCAGGTCCGGACGGCATTCACCCAAGGGTGCTCAAGGAATTAAGGAATGAAATAGCAGAGACACTTCAGCAAATATGCAACCTATCCCTAAAAACTGGAGAGATCCCGGAGGACTGGAAAATAGCTAATGTCACGCCCATCTTCAAGAAGGGTTCGAGGGGCGACCCGGGAAACTATAGGCTGGTAAGCCTCACATCGGTCCCGGGTAAGATGATGGAGGCACTGATTAAGGACAGCATCTGTGACCATATCGAAAAAAATGGACAGCTAAGGTCGAGCCAGCATGGGTTCTGCAAGGGTAGGTCGTGCCTCACAAACTTGTTGTACTTCTTTGAGGGGGTAAATAACCAGGTGGACAAAGGTGAACCCATAGACATAATTTACCTAGACTTCCAGAAAGCCTTCGATAAGGTACCACATGAGCGGTTGCTCAGGAAGCTATGGAATCATGGGGTGCGCGGGGAGGTCCACCGATGGATCAAAAACTGGCTGGCAGACAGGAAGCAGAGGGTTGGTGTAAAGGGCCATTACTCGGACTGGCAAGGGGTCACAAGTGGGGTTCCTCAAGGATCGGTGCTGGGACCGCTCCTGTTTAACATATTCATTGACGACCTGGAGGCGAGAACAAAATGCGAGGTCATCAAATTCGCAGATGACACTAAACTATTCAGCAAGGTTGAAACCACGGTTGACTGCGAGAATCTCCAAAGGGATCTTACGACATTGGAAGAATGGGCGAAAAAGTGGCAAATGAGCTTCAATGTAGGGAAATGCAAGGTCATGCATATAGGGAGAAGGAACCCGATGTTCACTTACAAAATGGGGGGATCAATGCTAGGGGTCAGTAATCTGGAAAGAGACTTGGGAGTGATGGTAGACACAACATTGAAGGCGTCGGCACAATGCGCCACAGCCTCGAGGAAAGCAAACCAAATGTTAGGTATCATGAAGAAGGGTATCTCGACCAGAACGAAGGAAGTCATCCTGCCACTGTACCGGGCTATGGTGCGCCCGCATCTGGAATACTGTGTACAGTACTGGTCACCGTACCTCAAAAAGGACATGGCAATGCTTGAGGGAGTCCAGAGAAGAGCAACTAAACTGATTAAGGGTATGGAAAACCTTACATACACTGACAGACTGAAGAAGCTGGGGCTGTTCTCCCTGGAAAAGCGGAGACGCAGAGGAGATATGATAGAGACCTTCAAGATCCTGAGGGGCATCGAAAAGGTTGACAAAGACAGATTTTTCAATTTGAAAGAAACCACAAGAACAAGGGGTCACTCGATGAAATTGAAGGGGGACAGGTTTAAAACAAACGCAAGGAAGTTCTTTTTCACACAGAGGGTGGTGGACACATGGAACACCCTTCCGGAGGCCGTGATAAGAAATAGCACAGTACAGGGTTTCAAGGATGACCTGGATAGGTTCCTGGAAGACAAAGGGATTGAGGGGTACAGATAAGAGCAGTGGAAGGTTTAGAGATAAGTGTAGAGGTAGGCATAAAATTAGTCAGGGACCGCTGATCAGGCAATATGCCTGATGGGCCGCCGTGTGAGCGGACCGCTGGGCTGGATGGACCTCTGGTCTGCCCCGGCGGAGGCGACTACTTATGTACTTATGTACTTAAAGGAGCAGATATATATACACAAAGAAGAAAAATGTGACAAAAAATTAAATATATAAAGTTTGGTGCTATACAGATAGAAAGGAAGAAGACAGGAGAGTGAAGAAATGAAAAAGGAAAATAATTTAGGAGAAGGCCGGCTCAAGGAAAGTGGAAAGAGATTGGGACCAGTCCAATTAGAATAATAAAATGCTTAGGCCACAAAGGGAGAGTGATGTTATATTGATGTTAGTTGGCACTTAATATATGCAGATGCATCTGGCTGCATGCTATTCTATAAGGAAGTGCACCTAACTCCCATAGTGTGTATCTTGAAAGGGGGGGGGGTTGAGCAGTAGTGGCTCGTGGCCAGTAGGGGGTGATGTCTATGGGACGGTAATGGAATGGACGTCAGGACATGATAGTGCAGTATTTTGTGGAATTTTTCTACAAAAGCGCCTGTTTTTCGTATGATTCTGGATAACTCTAGTCAGATACAAGCATATGTTTTAGTTAAGGCCACACCCAATATAAGCATATGAAAAATTGGTGAATAAAAATCTGAATATGGATGTAGCCAAGGCCAGAAAAACACACTACAGATAAACATTAAGGAAAAGCATAATAATATCCTTTTTATGTACTTTGCTATTAGGCTAGATCATGAAGGAAATCAGGATGTACCTGACCTCCATCTTGAGGTGGTGACTCCATTTTGGGTTCTCTGTGTTTCTGTATCTTTTGCTTGGTTTTACTCTATTTTGTGTTCAGCCTTTTTTCCCTGTCTCTGTTCAGGGTTTTCCCGCTTCAAGCCTCGTGGTTCTAATTGATACCAGATGTGCCTTAGGCTGGTTAGGAAAAGTATATTAGATTACGTATCCCAAACTGAGATATAACATGCATTAAGAATGAATGAAATACATGTTATGAATGTTTGGGGCCCCAAGTATGAATGGATTGTGAAATAATTTGTACTTAAACTGAAATGTTTTATATAAAAAGAACACTAAGGAAAAAATCCTGAACACAACATCTAGAAATAATTAGAGTCAGAAACTGTAGCAGTCTCCAGCATAGGAAAGCTTCTGTGTGAGTATCAGTGAAATTTGAAGCTGTCAGCTCAGGGAGAGGGGGGAAACAGCCTCTCCTCCTTTTTCTCTAAGGCTGACAGGGAGGGCTGAGAATATCTCAGCACTTAACAAATGCAAGTTCTCTTAATATACCTTTTTGAAAAGAACAAAAAGAATATTGGATATGTAATAAAATGTTAATGTATATTCAGAAATGGATGTAAACAAATATGATTTCTGAAACTTTTAAACATGTAAAGGAATTTTCTTTGTCTAACTTTAAAGACCACCACCTCTGTTATTTGATTGGCCTACGGCCAATGATGTCACACTGGACTGAAGGTATATATTGGGGAGCTTCGAAGTATAGGGTTGAGTTCATTATCAGAAGACTAGCATTTTGGCAACTATAACGACCTCCCGCTAATGCAACTAGTCTTTTGAGTTCCATGATGGAAAAATAAAAGCAATAAAATTATTTTGGTGAATCTTGCGTTATGCGTCATTTCCATGTTTTTGTTATTTTGCACACCTTGAGTGAAAGCTAGCAGCTTAATTGGCAACTGCAGCTTTATGAGTGCGCTGGCGTCCAATTAACCATGCTCAGGGTGTAGCCATGGGAGGAGCATGGGCATAAATTTGCATGCATAGCTATAGAATATTGGGGTCAGTGCACCTAACTTGTGTACCAGAAGGTTTCAGCAGGCATAAGTCTGGTGCCCATAGTTAGACTGCTATTCTATATAAAGGGCACACGCCCTTTACAGAATAGCATTTATCGCCAATATTTTCCAGCACCTAGTTTTGAGTGCTATTTATAGAATACAGCCCAATGTGACTATTTAAAAATGTCAGTGTGTTTCCAAATTTTCTCTAACTATGTATGTGGTTTATGTTGATGCAGAAAAGCCGTTGAGCAGATTGTCTACTTAGAAATTTGTCATCAAGGGCTAGATTCAATAAATGGTACCCAAAAAGAGGTGCAGAGAAAAATCAATACTCAGCACTGTTCTATAAAGGATACTCAGAGATGAATACTTTTTAAAGAATAACACATAGTGGGGATTTTTATGCCCAGCTTTGGGTGTGAAGACTTATACCAGCTGAAACCTCGTATAAATCCTGGTGAGTAAGTTGGGCGCAGATCACTGGCATTCTATTAACACTGTGGGTAAAGATGGATATGGGCAGAAAGTAAAGAGGAGAAAAAAGATAAAGAGTGAATAGACAGAAACATAGAAACATGACAGCAGATAGAGGCCAAATGGCCCATCTAGTCTGCCCATCTGCAGTAATCATTATCTCTTTCTCTCTCCGAGAGATCCCACGTGCCTATCCCAGGCCTTCTTGAAATCAGACACAGTCTCTGTCTCCACCACCTCTTCCGGGAGACTGTTCCATGCATCGACCACCCTTTCTGTAAAAAAGTATTTCCTCAGATTACTCCAGAGCCTATCACCTCTTAACTTCATCCTATGCCCACTCATTGCAGTTTCCTTTCAAATGAAAGAGACTTGACTCATGCACATTTATATTACGTAGGTATTTAAACGCCTCTATCATATCTCCCCTCTCCCGCCTCTCCTTCAAAGTATACAGATTAAGATAGGAAGTCATAGAAATAGAGCATAGGGAAACAGAACTAGAGATGTGGAATGAGATGATTAGAAAGATAAGTCACCATGTAAAAGAGGATCTGCGATTAACGTAGCTGCTGCTTCCCCTGGATTGGTAGCATGGAATGTTGCAATTATTTGGTTTTTTGCCAGGTATTTGTTACCTGGATTGGCCACCGTGAAGATGGAATACTGGGCTACATGGACCATTGGTCTGACTCAGTA
This sequence comes from Geotrypetes seraphini, assembly GCF_902459505.1. Lineage (NCBI taxonomy): Eukaryota > Metazoa > Chordata > Amphibia > Gymnophiona > Dermophiidae > Geotrypetes > Geotrypetes seraphini. Next base: position 433,392,789 of record NC_047085.1, on the reverse strand, counting down.
AGGCTATTCTTATTTTCTTATGTAAGATAGATGATTTTATTTTTAGTTTAGTAAGGGGGGTACTGGGACTTGATATATATACTGCCTTTCTATGGGACAATTGAATTGAAATGTATCAGTTCTGAGAATTTACATCTGCTATCTACAGTATATGTGATTGCATTTAGATGCCAGCTATGGATTTTTTTTCTTTTCAGTGGAAAGTATAAATGCAAAATGGGTAAATCTGGTGTATTATATAAATTGACCTGACTGTGCATGGGCAGTTCATGATAGCCTGCTGGCTCAGTAAGGATGAGAAAGCTGCTGATGGAGAAAACTGTGCTTTTGTAATGCCAAACAATTCTTATTTATTTGCAATTAAAGATTCATTTATTCTGCATACTGTTGCCTGATTTCATGTACCACCTCAGGATATTTCACACTCCACAACTTCTGCAGCCTCTTACAGCAAACCCATCAGCATTATCTTGCCTACTCAGACTTTATCCTCCTATTTATAATTTAGCTATTTACTAATTTTTGTGAATATGTTATTGTTTGCCTGAGACTTTTGTGCAAATGAACTCTAACTCATTTCTGTCATAAGCATCCTTTATTTAAAAGTTGCGGTAAGTGTCTTCTTGTTTTAACAAGACTCGTTTACATATATTGGCTGATCAACTTGCCTATTGATATAAGTGAATGCATTATTTCTCTACTGAAATTAAGGGCTCCTTTTACTAAGGTGCGCTAGCGTTTTTAGCGCATGCAGGAAATTACCGTGTGCTACGCTTCTAGAACTAACGCCAGCTCAATGCTGGCGTTAAGGTCTAGCGCGTGAAGCAATGTAGTGTGTGCTATTCCGTGCATTTAAAGCCCTAGCGCACCTTAGTAAAAGGAGCCCTAAGTCTCTACATTCTTCCATTCATCATCAAACCTCTCCATCCCTTTTCTTTACCTTCTCAGGAGTCAAATCCCGCTCTATTTTTCCTCCCCACAAAGCCCTCCAGAATACAACTTTCTTTCTCATGGACACTGTTTAACTTGCTTTCTTTGACACTATTGACCAAGTTCTTTAGAACGACACATAAAACCCCCTACTCTCTCAATTCCATTCCCTCTGCCTGGCTTTCCCTTCCACAGAATCACTCCTCCCTCTTGGAAGAGTATCTTAATCAGGCCTCTTTGGTAAAAAAAAACCCTCTCCCTTGACCCCATGGTCTTAGACCAGTTTCCAACCTCGTGTTTCTTTCTAAACTTATGGATAGGTCAATGCTCTTACAACTATCGAGTCCTGCTGTTCCTTTAACTTGTTCACTCGTATCAATCAAGTCTTCAATCAGGCCACTCCACAGATACTATACTGACCTCTCATAGTGACTCCCACTCTACCTTTGAACAAGATGACAACATGCTTATCTCACTAGATCCCATTGTTGCCTTCGATCATGTGGATCACTCTTTACTGTTGGCTAGGCTTTCCTCATTTGGTATCTCAGGTGTTTGTCAGTGATTCTCATTTTTTTCCAGTCTCTCTTTCCAGGTTCAGCGCACCTCCTCCACCTCCAAGCCCCATTCCTTCGCTTCAAGTGTTCCTCTAGGTTTTGTGCTTTCTTCGCTCCTCCCCAATCTTATTTTTTTTGTTAGTTCTTTCACAACTTTGATTCAGTCTTTCTAAGTTCAATTCTGCCTCTATGCAGATAATATTTTGTTGATTTCTGAGCAAGACTTTCTAGCCCCTTGATAGCTAGCCTTAATAATAAAGGCTCCCCTGGGCCTGGGCCCGGTAGACTCATGCAGGGATCCATTCCTGCTTGCATATCCCTGAGATCCCTTCTCCTTTCTAAAATCTCATTTCTGCCGTCATCCCACCTTAGCTTCCCTCTATTTCTGATGCCTTTTCGTTCCCTCCTATCACTACAGTCATCTGTGCCCCAGCCCAAAAAAAGAGGGAAAATATGCAAATAAATAAAACAAGTGCAGACTACTTGCACTAATCTAAATGTGTCACAATCTAAGAAAAGGTGCCAAGTCTTAGTCCGTTCTTACTTGAGAAATGAGGCAAAGAGGTTTTATTTATAACTAAACATTTTTTGTTAACTGAAATGGTATATATCTGGCAAATGAAATGATAGAAAGATGTGGTTTGTTGCATTTGAATCAGCATCTTTTTGATTACTTAGTCAGCTGAATAACTTACTGCAAAATCTCTCTCATAAGTTGTGAGCTGCCATAGGAAACTGGGGTATTATACAGGCTGGGTAATTGAGACACTGTTATGCCTCTTTAGTATCCAACATAAGAATATAAGAACATAAGCAGTGCCTCTGCTGGGTCAGATCAGAGGTCCATCATGCCCAGCAGTCCACTCACGCGGTGGCCCATCAGGTCCAGGACCTGTATAGTAATCCTCTATCTATACCCTTCTATCCCCTTTTCCTTCAGGAAATTGTCTAATCCCTTCTTGAACCCCAATACCGTACTTTGTCCTATCACACCCTCTGGAAGTGCATTCCACACAACGAATGGATCATTACACAATGCTAGTTATCTCAATGGTTTTAGATTATTATAATACATCAGTTTTGTTATTTATATTTGGCACATTGCTGAATTGGCCAGGCTGTTCTCAGGATTTATTATTTTCTCTTCACTGGTCTAGAAACTGCCACTGGAATCTTTGCTGTGGTAACAGTGGGATATACAGATCTAGACACTGCTGGCCCATCTTCACCTTTCTCTCATAAGACCTGTCATTGTGATGTGGAGAAAAATCTCTACCGATTTAATTGACATTTACAAATCTATAGCTCACTTCCTTTTTGTGTGTGTGTGTGGTTTCTCATCTACCTTACTATCTATCCTAGTAAATGTACATTCTTCTCTCCTGTAAAATGAATATGTAATCTAGCACAGTGGTCCCCAACCCTGGCCTGGAGGACCACCAGGCCAATTGGGTTTTCAGGCTAGCCCTAATGAATATGCATGAAGCAGATTTGCATGCCTGTCACTTCCATTATATGCAAATCTCTCTCATGCATATTCATTAGGGCTAGCTTGAAAATCCGATTGGCCTGGTGGTCCTCCAGAATCTAGCACATGCCTGCTTTTGTTTTATTGTATTTGCAATCTTGGCTTCTCTGTTAATCTTCATACAGATCACCAAGATCTTTCCCTGACTCTGTTAAATCACTGAAGTCTGCTCTGCACAAAACCTGCCACCTGCTTACTAACTCCCAGCCACTCCTCCAGGAGCTCTGATTCTCATTTTTAAAAAGGTGCTTATAGTTCAGTTCACTTCCCTTCTTGTTATTTGGGGGGGAATTTTTTTCTATCCTTTCTTAAACTCTGCCTTCTTACCCTTGTGCTCATATAACTATGCCTCTCACTGGTAAGCCTACTTTTTTAATATACTTCTCTCCCTCACCTCCCAGGCAATTTTGACCACACCATCATTGTCTCACAACCATACTTAAGAAAATCTTTCATATCCAGGATAAATCTTATTGTCCACTAAAGAGGTGCCTGGTGCCTTTCCTTCTCCCCCACCATGACTGCTGTACATCACTTCCTCCTCCTAATACTGACTTTATACAGTTTCTCTCTTCACCCAAAACCATGTAACCCCACCCCACCTCACCCAGTCTTTGAATTCCCCACCTCACCCTCCCTTCTGTCCTCTACTTTTTTCTCAGCCCTACAGCTTCAATACTTTCTGACTTTTATCCAGCAATCCCCACTCTTCCTATGTGCATCTAGACCAGTGGTCTCAAACTCAAACCCTTTGCAGGGCCACATTTTGAATTTGTAGGTACATGGAGGGCCGCAAAAAAAAAAAATACTTAATGTCTTATTAAAGAATTAACAATTTCGCATGAGGTAAAACTCTTTATAGTTTATAAATCTTTCCTTTTGACTAAGTATTAATAATAATATTGTCATTTATAGCTAAAGAGACATATGAGCAAGAAACTTTTATTTTACTTTTGTGATTACGATAAACATACCAAGGGCCTCAAAATAGTACCTGGGGGGCCGCATGTGGGCCCCGGGCTGCGAGTTTGAGACCACTGATCTAGACTGTGACCCCCCCTCCCCCCCCCCACACACACACACATATAGCTCTTCCACACTCTTCCATATTCTCCTACCCCTTCTCTTGCTCTCTGCCAGGCACATTAAGCCCAATTCTGGTCCTCCCAATGAACCTCCACCTACTCATGGGGGGGGTCACATCGCAATGTAACCAATTTTATTTCTGTTCCCCTCTTTCCCCCTTCCTCTCTTCCTTTCTCATGTGCCTTGTGGAATATCTGCTCAGTTTTCAACAAGCTTACCTTAATCCATGACTTCCTTATCTCTCGAACTCTCCAACTACTGGCACTGAGACCTGGGTCCGCCCTGAAGACTCTGTTTCAACTACCTCCCTGTATAATGGAGGCTACCTTTTCTCACATACACCTCGCCTAGTTGGTAATGGAGGTGGTGTTGGGCTGTTACTCTTGCCATCTTGTAGATTTCAATCCCTTCTCCCACCACAATCTCACTGTTTTCCCTCCTTTGAAGTTCACTCCATCCATCCATAGGCATCAGAACAGGGAAGGCCATAGAGACCGTGGACTCCCCCAAAATTGCCAATTTTATCTGCCACTTTTATCCCTGGTGGGCCAGAGGTACAGCGGACAGGAGTGAGCTTTCTCCACTCCTGCCCGCTGCTAACCCGGTCAGTCGCAGCTGATTTCTTATGCTGTTGAGTGGCAATGAGCAGGAGCACACTTTGCTCCTGCTAGGCATTCAGTGGCTTCTTTGATTGGCTCACACAAATTTTTGTGAATCGTGAGAATTCACGGGAGCCAATCAAAAAAAGGTGCTGAACATCAAGCATGAACACCTCTCCTCAAAAGAGCCTCTCCTCAAAAAAACCTCATTAGATCCCATGCAACCCTCCAATCATCAAACTATCTCCCTCCTCCCCTTCTTATCCAAGCTACTTGAACGTGCTGTTCACTGCCGCTGCCTGGTCTTCCTTTCATCTCAAGCTATTCTTGACCCACTTCAATCAGGCTTTCACCTACTCCATCCCATAGAAACTGCCCATGCTAAAGTCTCCAATGACCTGTACCTGGCCAGATCAAAAGGCCTCTACTCTATCCTCATCCTTCTTGATCTATCTGCTGCTTTTGACACTGTTGATCAAGATTTACTCCTTGATACGTTGTTATCACTGGGATTCCAGGGTTTTGTTCTCACCTGTTTTTCTTCCTATCTCTCCCACCGCATTTTCAGTGTATGCTATGGTGAATCCTCCTCAGCTGCTATCCTACTATCAATCAGTGTACCCCAAGGCTCTGTCCTTGGACCTCTTCTTTTCTCCCTTTATATCTGCTCCCTTGGTATACTGATCTCTTCCCATGATTATCAGTATCACCTCTATACTTATGACTCTCAGATCTACCTCACAACACCAGATATCTCTACAGGTATGCAGGCCCATGTCTCAGCCCGCCTATCTGACATTGCTGCCTGCATGTCTCGCCGCCACCTAAAACTGAATAAGGCTGACCGAGCTTCTTATTTTTCCACTTAAACCCACTTCCCCCGTTTTCTATTTCTGTGGACAACACTCTCATCCTCCCTATTTTGTCTGCTCGCAACCTCAGAGTCATATTTGTCTCCTCTCTCTCTTTTTCCGCTCAGATCCAACAAACAGCTAAAGCCTATCACTTCTTCCTCTATAATATTACCAAAATCTGACCTCTCCTTTCCAAGCACACTACCAACACCCTTAACCACACTCTCACCACCTCTCGCTTAGATTAGTGCAATTTGCTTCTCTCAGGACTTCCGCTCAACTATCTCCCTCCTCTTCAATTGATCCAAAATTCTGCGAGAGCCGTCATACTCATATTACCCCCTCCTCAAATCACTTCATTGGCTCCCCATCCATTTCTGAATACAGTTCAAACTCCTCTTACTGACCTACAAGTGCATTAACTCGTCAGCCCCTCAATATCTCTCCTCACTTATCTCCCCCTATGCTCCCTTCCACAAACTCCATTCATCAGGTAAGTTCCTCCTATCCTTACCCTTCTCCCCCACTGGCAACTTCAGATTCTGTCCCTTCTATCTTGCTGTGCTATATGCCTGGAGCCGACTGATGAGTCTATCTGGAGACAGCCCGAAAGTGATCATATTCCTACAGCACACCCAAATTATGGAATCAACTCCTGCCTGCCATCAGGGCAACTGACAACCTACTGCCCTTCCAGAAGGCAGTAAATACGCTACTGTTCATTAACCAGAACACTCCTGGTTTCAAACTTTAACAGACCAAGACTTGTATCATAACAAGGATCAAATGAGCCTGCCAACCAGCTCTTCCCTTATCCAATGCAGCCATGTAGCTATTCATTATGAGACTCTATGGGCTCCTTTTACAAAGGTGCGCTAGTGTTTTTAGCGCACGCACTGGATTATCACGTGCTATAGTTGTGCTAGCCATAAAATTACCGCCTGCTTAAAAGGAGGCGGTAGCGGCTAGCGAGCGTGCTATTCCGCGCATTAAGGCCCTGTAAAAGGAGCCCTGTTACTTGTATTCTCTTAGATTCTGTAAAGCATGTGTTTCTTAGGGCCTGTTTTACAAAGCTGCACCAACGGATGCCGCGTAGCAACAGCCCCGAAGCCCTTTAAATCTCTATGGGCTTCGGGGCCGTTACCGGCAGTTTCCCATAGTATACATTTAGCTCCCCATAGCAAACATGTTTTTGAAACAGTCTTAGTTCTCTTTAAGTTGTATGCTATTGATTAACACTGATCCTGAAGACAGTTTTATTCTATTCGCCTAGGCGATTATTAAGATCATTGAATGATAACAGAGTAACGGTACCCCATATGCTAAAGGCTCATCTTGCCTCAACCAGGAATTGTGCATTTTTTTTTTTTTTTATTTAGTTCCAATTTTATGGAATAGTTTGCCTGTAGGATTGAGAAAGGAAGAATCTTTCCCAAATTTTAAAAAGACATTTAAAGGCACATTTTTTTTCAACTAGCCTTTTTGAACTGAAGCGTTGCGAATTCGGGACTTCAATCTGCATTTATATATTTACATATTTTTCATTATTTAATTTAATTATTATGCATTAGGAATGTTACATTTATCTTCTCTTTTTTTTTTTTTTTTTCTTTTCTATTTAAGTGTAGTTCTATTCATAGTTTTGAATGAATTATATGGTACACCGCTTTGATCCTTTTTTGGCTGTAGATGCGGTACTGTATATAAAGATTTTAATACACTTGAGCATGAATCCTTGTAACCCATTCTGGGCTCCTGGGGAAGAAGGGTTATAAAACTAAATCAATAAATTATGTTGAGCTTCATCTGTAGCAGTATTCAAATCCTAGGGCTCCTTTTACAAAAGTGTGCTAGCGTTTTTAGTGCGCGCACCATAGCACGCGCTACCCAAAAAACTACCACCTGCTCAAGAGGAGGCAATAGCGGCTAGCGCGTGTGGCACTTTTGTGTGCGCTAAGCGTGCGCTAAAACCACTTGTGCGCCTTTGTAAAAGGAGCCCCAAGCCTAAAGCTCAGGTTTTCGAGGCTGCTTTCAACTCCTAACTCCCACTCGCCATAAGATACCTGTGCCCATTCACTCTCTCCCTCTTTTACTAAGGTGAGCTAACCGATTAGCAGGCTCTAAACGCTAACGCGCCCATACAGACTAACATGCGGTTAGCGCATCGTAGTAAAAGACGGCCTCTGTGAGAAACTCCCAAACTCTTATATGTCCTGTTAGATTGTAAGTTCTTCTGAGCAGGGGCCATCTATTACATGTTAAATGAACATGCACTGCACTGTGTACACCTTTCAGCACTTTAGAAATGATAAATAGCAGTAGCAATTTATCTCCAAATATATGTCCTGCTGGGGATTACCGGTAAGTCACATTGTTTTGACCTGAGGAATGCATTGTTGGAGATGCCTAGTCTGGTTCATCCCACAGAGAGATTTGCCAACCCAGTGAGTGACACTGAGTGAGATTTTTGCAGGCGGCATGACTGGAGAGAAAGCTGTAATGATCTGTCTCGTATTTCTTTGCAAATGAAAGGTGCAACATCGGTTATAAGTTTCTATGTTTAGAAAAATAGTTTTTAACTTCCCCTCTGGGAAGCAATAGAGCAAATCCTGTTTCTGGAAATTCCAGAGAGGTTTTGCAGTTATGAAATTAACAGACGAATTGTACTGAGATCTGGAAGATTGAAGCAAAGCTAAAATGAAGCTCGGTTAGACATAAAGAAATGCAAATAAGATTTATTTTTTTTTTTCAAATCCATTAAATTGAATTGACGAGCAATCTCAGTGAGGGCACCTGGTTTGTGAACCATAAATAAATGAACGTACTTCTTTGCAGTACCAATTGACAGGAGTACAAATGTGTAAAATGGAACAGAAGTCTAATACAATACAATACAATTTTATTTGTATACCACCAATACCTCCATGAAGTTCACAGCAGTTTACATAAGTAATTATGGTGATACATAGGAGGGGCCTTAGGCACCTAGGCCAATCAGGCCTTAGACTTATATGGGATGGGCCGGAGAGGGCAGGCCCGCCTCATTTGGATGGAGGCAGGCTGGACAACCAGATGGTGGGAAGACCCAGCCGGCCACCTTTCAAGGTGAGCTCGGGTGGGGGGGGGGTCCGGGGAGGGGGTTTTCATTGGGGTACTCCGGGGGGGTTTGTTGGGGGATCTGGCAAGAGGGGTGGGGGATTCATTGGGGGGAGGGTGGCAATCTTCCAGGAGGGGTGGGGGGCTTTGTTGGGGTGGTCTTGCAGGAGGGGTTCTTCCCTCCTGCTGCGATCGTTCGGGGGGGAGGGCGGGCTTCAGGGAGGAGAGGTTGGGCTCCCTCCTACCGCAATCATTCCGGGGAGGTGGGGGAACTGGTAGCCATAGCCACTATACTTATCGTGGCAGGGAAATCCTTTACCGCAATAACTATAGCAGCAGCATCTACAGTAACCCGGTTCTGTAACCGACGTCTGTAACATGGACGTCGGTTACAGAATTGGGTTTATTTTGAGTGAGCGTAGGCCCGATGCTGTATAGGACACCCTTCCCGAGCGTCCTATACAGAATCTGGACCAAAGAGTTTTGGGGTTTAAAAATTCAGATTTTCCCAGATGTTTCGCATGAGACTCAAAAGCGAAGAAGACAATTCTTGATGTTAAAACCTGGAGTTTTGCTTATAGGGGGTACCTTTTATTTAAGATACCTTTGTAAATGTGTAGCTAAATATAAATCCCTGAAATATGTATTTTTCGAACCTTCACACTTAACTGCATTTCTGCACGGTAACAGCCCTGAAGCCCATAGAGATTTAAAGGGCTTCAGGGCTGTTGTCACGCGGCAGCCTCTAGCGTGGCTTTGTAAAACAGGCTATTAGTTTTCCTTAGATATTTGATAATTTGTTTTTCTTTGTTCTAGCAATCAAGGATCTCAACCATTAAGTGGACTTGAGATGGATTAGCTTATGTATTTTCTTTCTAGATATAGATTATGTATTATTTGTTTTTAGCTAATGCTTTCTTTTCTGTACAAGAATAATTCTTGATACCACATGTTTAAAATTGATAAATAATAATAATTTTTTAAAGTATTATTTATAGAGGCTTTTTACAAAAGATAATTTGTGCTAATTACGAAGAGTAAATTTTTAGTATGATTTATTTATTGCTTTATTGTCCTATAATTATGAATGTATTATGGGGACCACTTAGTTGTAAGTGGGATACAAGTTTTTAAATAAATAAAAATAAACAAATATGATAGTAAAATGGAGGCACCCTCAGGAGCATGTGCTGCACTTGTATGTGATTTACACAAAGTGGTTTACTTTTTTTCGATAGGTACTTGTTTTCTACCTGGGGCATTGAAGTGTTAAGTGACTTGCCCAATGTCACAATTCGCTCTTGTGGGAACTGAACTCACAACCTCAGGGTTCTGAGGCAGCTGTTCTAACCACTAGGCCACACTTCCACTATTGACATCAAGCAGCAGTTAGCTAGAGAGTGCCATTGTAACACCGAACCTTGTAGCGCTATTGGGGGCCGGGGTGGGGGGTAGAATTCAGTAAATGGCACCTAAAGTTATAGTCATCTTGACCCTAACTTTGGATATAAGCATTTACACTTGTCAAAAACTGCAGGTGTCCAACTAAATGCTGTTACAGAGATAAATGCCATTTTAAATTAATTTTTAATATTGTACTTGAATGTTTTTAACAATTGTATTACTTTTATTATATAATTTTAGATTGTACATAGATAGTGTGTTCTATGAAACTGTACCATGTGCTGAAATGTCTCAGTATTCTCCTGTTGTGAGCCCAGAACTACTGGTTGGGCGGTATACAAGAAAATAAATTATTATTATTATTAATCTATAAGAGTGTCTCACAAACTTTGAGAAGTCACGGCACACTAAACGTGGTGGCTGTGGCTCGAGGCATCCGGAAACGCATGGACATCAACCTAGTAACATCATTTTGATGTCTGCGCATCAAAATGACGGGGCCCTGAGCTGCCAGTGGTGGGTGCTGGAAGGGAAGAGGGGTTTGTTGGGGGGAGGTGCTGGAAGGGAAGAGGCGCAGAAAGCTGAAGCTGTGCTGGCGCCGGCCGATTGCCTACAGGATGTGCCTCTCATCACGAGAAGCACATCCTGTAGATCAGTGCTTCCCAACCCTGTCTTGGAGGACCACCAACCAGTCGGGTTTTTGCGATAGCCCTAATGAATATGCATGAGAGATATTTGCATATAATGGAGGAGGCGGGCCTGCAAATCTGCTCCATGCGTATTCATTAGGGATGTCCTGAAAACATGTCTGGCTGGTGGTCCTCCAGGACAGGGCTGGGACCACTGCTGTAGATAATCACCTCTCGTCACACACCTGGAATCTCGAGTGTCACACAGTTTGAGATACACTGAACTATAACATGTCATCTAAATCCTGGGAATGCCCCTGACCCACCCATTCCCCTCCCAAGGCCATGCTTCCTTTGGAGTTATGTGCCTTAAAATTTAGGTGTGCCTATTATAGAATAGGGAGTAGGCAGATCTACACGTAACTTCTAATGATTGCCAATTATTAACACCTGATTAACTAATTAATGTATATATGTATCTGTGATTCATGCCCAACTTACTCCCTGTTTTACTAAGGTGCGCTATGCGTTTTAGGGCACGCTAAATATATGTGCGCACTAACCGCTAACGTGTCCATAAACTAACATGCATGCTTTAGCATTTAGCGCATGCTTAGCGTGCACTACAACGCTTAGCGCATCTTTGTATAAAGAGCCCTAAGTGCACTCATAGTAACATAGTAACATAGTAGATGACGGCAGATAAAGACCCGAATGGTCCATCCAGTCTGCCCAACCTGATTCAATTTAAATTTTTTTTTTTTTTTTTTCTTCTTAGCTATTTCTGGGCGAGAATCCAAAGCTTTACCCGGTACTGTGCTTGGGTTCCAACTGCCGAAATCTCTGTTAAGACTTACTCCAGCACAATCTACACCCTCCCAGCCATTGAAGCCCTCCCCTGCCCATCCTCCTCCAAACGGCCATACATAGACGCAGACCGTACACTCATGGTTGTGTGCACAATCTGGCAGTATTTGTTCAGTGCTGCAGAGGTCTAGGGGTTGACTCGGAAGGGATTTAGGCACCACCAGTATTCAGTGCTGGTGCCCAGATAACCTATCCAGGCAAAGAGGCATTGACATTGAATATCTAGACCCAGTTCAGGATTCCGAGAGGTCAGTGCTGTGAAAAGTAAAGACCATTGTTCACGTAAGAACATAAGTATTGCCGCTGCTGGGTCCATCGTGCCCAGCAGTCCGCTCACGCGGCGGCCCTCCGGTCAAAGACCAGCGCCTTAACTGAGACTAGCCCTACCAGCGTCCGTCCGTGTTCAGCAGGAACTTATCTAGCTTTGCCTTGAATCCCTGGAGGGTGTTTTCCCCCTATGACAGACTCCGGAAGAGCGTTCCAGCTCTCCGCCACTGTGCCAGTATCGGAAAGACAAGCAAATTAGTACTCATTTTTGTGGCACTGCAAAGGAAGGCAGCTACTGCAAGACAAGGCCATTAACGTACAGTCCCTACATAGATGAGTAAGCTTATGAAAACCATGCTAATATTACACTGTTGCCAGTTATTAAATAGCGATAAATATTTCCCAGAACTGTTCCACAGAGTCTCACCCTGAAATAAGGGTGTCAGGACTGTGTGCATCTAGCAGTTGGAGGCTATTCAGAGCTTCTGTAGGCTCTTCAATGAGGGGTGGAAACTTGTAATAGACCCTACCATAGCTTTATTGATATGTATTTAAGCAGTGTGCAATTTATTTGTTTGGCGGCATATAGTCTATATTTAAGATAAGAAATAATAAATAAGGACACTTTTTTTTTTTGTCCCCTCCTTGTCTCCTTTCCATGATTCTAGATATGCCTAATCCCAATCTCATAGCCAAATAGCTACACAAATTGTACAATCGGGCCTGCCAAATTTCCACATGAATTAGGCTAATTAAGCTAATCAGACAGCTGCCTATTTCTCTGAAATATGCCTCCAGTGCTTGTAAAATTCTGAATAGCAATTTTAGGCTATACAAATACCATCTAAATAATATTAATTGGAATCCAGTTTCCTCTTATTCAGCCTCAAGAGAAGCAGTTTGATGCACTGACAGCATACCATTTTCATCTCCAAGCGTGTGGTCCCTGGGAGGTCTGAGACTGAGAGACGAGCCAGCTCCCACAATCCAGTCAAAATTGTCAGCCAGTGAATTTTGCCAGCCACATCTGCCTCTCTCAAAGGTGCAGGAGGCACCACATTCATTCTCGTCAGTATTATCCCCACAATCATTTACAAAATCACAGCTTTGTTCTGGTCTGTAACACTTGCCATTCTGACATTCCCAATAGCCATGAGAGCAGGGACCTGAAAAGGAAAGAGATGCCTAATAAATCACACTGTATAAGAATTATCATTAATATTTTTAAAAAATGTATATACCACCTGCAAATTAACAAACATTGAAGTGGTGTACAAAAAAAATAAAAAAGCCAACTCACTTCTCCCTCAATCCCTTCTTCCAAATAAAACATTAAAAATTCCCTCCCCCTGCCATATCCATCCAACCATATCCCATGGTTTCTACCTAACATACCCAAATATTACCATACAGCTAACCTACTTCATATCCCACCATTCTCTCAATAGAAACAACAATTTGGTATATACAGTAAAAAGAAAAACATCCAAAAAGTCTACTCCCCCATTTTTCCTTCTTCTCACCTTCCCCTCTCCTCCCCCTGTGCCACCAGATTTTCTTTCTCTTACCTCTTACCTCTTCCCTCCCCTTGTGCAATCAGATATCCTTCCTCTCCTTCCATTTACTCCAAGTCTTCCTTCTTCAGGTCGCGGTATCGACAGTGACTCTAACATGCTGCTTGCCGATAACCCGGAAGTCTTCCCTCTGCCGCAGAGATACTTCCGAGTCAGCGGCAGGAAGTGTGTACGAATTGCGATACCGCAAAAAGATTCAATGCTAATTCTCCCCTTCCCCCGTCTCTGACCTAAGCAGCAGTGGTAAACAGGCTGCTTGGCGGCCTGCCTGCCAGGCTTCCCTCTGCCTCATCATCAGTAGCAGCAGTGGCTGCAGCAATGGTAGTCATAGAAGATATGCCTGTGCTCCATACCCCCTGCCACCAGTACACATATCCTTTGGGTGTAGTGGGTGTTAGGAACCTCTGCTCTAGTGGAGAGTGACAGGGAAGATATGCCAAGAGGTCTTTGCTCCTGACCCTACCAGCCCCTCTGGACCACCAGAGACTGCAGGAATGTCTGGGGGATAATGTCCTTTATGATGGAAGAGGAATGGGAGAGGACTTTGATCACCCCTGGTGGTCCTGATCCCCCTCTTCCTCTGAAGATCCGCTCAGCGGCCCCGGTAACCTGCCTATCCCCCTCCCCCAAGCAACGATTGTGGCAGGAGAGATAGCTCATCTCTCCTGCCGCAATAGCGATCGCCCCCTCCCCTGAACCGCAGTACTTTTTATTGTTGTATTTGAGAATGAGTTCGCAACAGCATTGGCCATGAAACCAGTGGCAGTTTGATGAGTAAGAAATAATTGGGATTTGCGAAAATATAAGTGGTCACCAGCAATAATACTATTTCTTTTTTTTTTTTTTTAATGTATTTATTGAGGAACATTGCACAGAAGAAATATACAAAAGCCATATAAGAAAGATTAGTAAGCAATACAATTAACCCACAGGAAACAGCATAGACAAACTGAGATGCAAATATGAACAACTTCAGGCAAGTTCCAATATTTAGTAATACGAAATCCCACCTCCCCCCATCTCTAATGAAGTATAATCATTTCTAGTGAAAGGAATAATCCTTCAAAGTCAAGTGTTGATTTGCTAGCATTTAATGCATCTTGGTCCTTGTTTTTATTCACAAACCTGCTCTGCATAGCTGCTGAACCACCAACTTACAAGGGTAATATAACACTGATTAGGTGGTACACTTTTTTTTTCTTCTTCTACCTACTTCTGTGTTCTTTCTAAATGCAGAACCAATTCCAAGAAGAATATTATTTTCTACAATTTTACTAAAACTCGAGGTAGCCAGGGTGCCTGAAGGAATAAGCCTGATAAACCATTTCAGCTGGAAAAAAGTTCTGAGTAATTTTTGTTAAAGGTTGATTTTGGTTCTGCATGCCAGGTATTTAGGAAAAAAAGGAGACTGGGACTTGATATACTGCCTTTCTCTTCTTATGTGTTATATATAGGTACTGTATATACTCGAATATAAACCGGGATTTTGGGACCAAAAAATTGGCCCAAAAATGGAGGTCCCGATTTATATTCAGGCCAGCGCCCCCTCCCAGAATTATTGCAAGCCACTGCCAGGCTCTGCACCCTGTCCCCCCTCTCTGCCTGTCTTCCAACCTCCTCTGCCGATCCCTGGTGGTCCAGAGGTGTGAGAATTTGCGGGAGTCAGTCAAGAAGCTGCTCAGTGCCGAGCTGGAGCGCCAAAGCACACTCCTGCTCATTGCCATTCAGCGGCAGAAGAAACCAGATCTCGCAGTAGCCATCATTGACCGGGTTAGCAGTGGGGTATGAGTGTGGAAAGCTCGCTCCTGCCTGCTGCACCTCTGGATCGGCAGAGCAGATACGAGGACAGGACAGAGAGGGGGGACAGGGTGCAGAGCCTGGGAGGGAGGGGGGCTGGGTGCATAGTCTGACAGTGGAGGGAGGGAAGGGGACTGGGTGCAGTGCCTGGCAGGGAGGCGGCTGGGTGCAGAGCCTGGCAGGGCAGGGCACTTGAATCTTGAGCCACTTGACATATTCGAGTCAACCATTTTTCCTCCTTTTTGGGGGGAAAATGGGGGTCTTGACATATATTCGGATCGATTTATATTCGAGTATATACGGTACTTATTTTGTACTTGGAGTAATGGAGGGTTAAGGAACTGCAGTGGGAATTGAACCCAGTTTCTCAAGTTTTCAGCCTACACTTCTCCCTCCGTATTTGCGGTTTCAGCAATCGCGGTTTCGATTATTCACGGTTTTTAGCTTGCTGGCTCCTCCCTCCAAATTACATCAGCTTGCATAGAGAAATCGCTGATTCTAAGCATTTACAGAGAAAATCGCTGATTCCCAGCACTTTCTTCACCGTGTTTTGCCTCTCCTTCAGGAACAGGCCAGGTCTCCCACCATGTTATTCGCAATTTCACCATATTCACGATGGTTTTTAATAGAAAACAGCAACTAACATATGAAAAAGTTATTTGCGTTTTTTCAGTATTTGCGGTTCTGTTAATCCCGTATCACAGCGAATACGGATAGAGAAGTGTACTGGATTATCCACTAGGCTACTCCTTCATGCTGTGTAAGAATGAAAAGAAACTTCCTCTGTGTAATTAATTATGGCTTTAATTCTGCTGTTTACAAGTGAAATGGTCAGAGAATAATATAAGTAAGTTCCTATAAGATCAGATCTATGAAATATCTTCCAAAAGAGAAAATACAATGCCAAGAAAGAATGTATCAAATCCAGTGGAAATGCAATCATCTGGCAGATGGTATTTCAGTTTGGAAGCTCATCTACATATCAAAATTACTTTTGGACTTTTGTTTTCTCCATATGCCAATCCAATATAATTTTATTATTCTCTAAAGAAACCCATAACATTTATTGAGTGCTACTCGGAAATTAAACACATCAAGACGACTATGAAATTGATTCATTTACCTTTTATCAGAATCTCAGCTGGAATCAAATCTTTTTACTACCGAAAAAACCTCTCACAGGATGATGTTCTCTCAGGGTTTCCGCAGGATGATATTTGCATGAGTAATGTGTACCGTGGATTTTGGTAAAGATGTGATGAAAAGTGTGAATTAAACAGATGCAGTGGATGTTATCCATTTTAAAATTTGAATGTATGTTATAGCTATAGACCAAGAGTCATCTCCCTAGGTGCTACATTTGTTGTATTACTTACGTTGGTAAAAATTTTCTTTTCTTTGAGCCCAAACAATTGTTAGAATTTATTGTGGCTACAGAAGGTGGGGAGCTCATAATTGGTTCTGTTCCCATTCCAAAAGAATAAAACAAACTGGCTGCTGACTGTGTCCTCTTAGAATGTTCCTATGCTAAATGAAATTATTTCTTTTCTTTTCTATTTCTTGACTTTATATAATTTGTGGACTAAATAATAATAATTTTCTTTCTATTTCATTTTTTTCTTATGGGAGGGGTTATTTCCTTGTGTTAAATCGCCCATTTAATTTTGTGAATCTGTATTCAAATGTGTCGATTATGCTTGTTTGATTAATTAAAAAATGATTTAAAAAATGTTTTAATGTATGTTATTAGATTTATAAACGAGAAAAACAGAATGAATACTTGTGTCAGTTAGAGAAATGGGCAGAGAAATGGCAGATGAAGTTTAATGTGGAAAAGTGCAAAGTAATGCATTTAGGCAAAAAGAACAAGGAACACGAGTATAGAATGTCAGGTGCAATTCTGGGTAAGAGCGAACAAGAAAAGGACCTGGGTGTACTGATAGATAGGACCCTGAAACCGTCGGCATAATGTGCAGCAGCGGCAAAGAAAGCAAATAGAATGTTAAGCATGATACAGAAAGGAATCACAAGTAGATCGGAGAAAGTTATAATGCCGCTTTATAGGGCAATGGTCAGACCACACTTGGAATACTGTGTCCAACAATGGTCTCCCAACTTAAAGAAGGATATAAAATTGCTGGAGAGGGTGCAGAGATGAGCAACGAAGCTAATAAAAGGTATGGAGAACTTGGAATACGAGGAACGACTTAAGAGACTGGGATTGTTCTCTCTTGAGAAAAGGAGACTGCGAGGGGATATGATCGAGACTTTCAAAATACTGAAAGGAATCGAGAAAATAGAGCAGGAAAAAAATTATTTACAATGTCCAATGTGACACGGACAAGAGGACATGGACTGAAGCTAAGGGGGGACCAATCCAGGACAAATATCAAGAAGTTCAGCTTCACGCAACGAGTGGTGGACACCTGGAATGCTCTCCCAGAGGAGGTTATTGCGGAATCCACCGTTCTAGGATTTAAAAGCAAACTAGATGCACATCTCCTTAGGAAAGGCATAGAGGGATATGGGTGACTAAAATTACGCCAGGTGTACACCTGGGTGGGCCTCCATGTGTGTGGATCGCCGGACTTGATGGACTGAAGGTCTGATTCAGAGATGGCAGTTCTTATGTTCTTATGTTATTACACAGTTTATATTTAGCACTTAAGAGCCTACAGGCAGGTAACCCATCCTTTTCATCTTCTCTAATTGTACATCACACCCCCAGTCAATGCTGTAGACCAGTGGTTCTCAAACGAGTACTCGGGGCACAGCCAGCAAATCTGGATTTCAGAAAATTGAAAATGAATATGCATGAGAGAGATTTGCAAGCACCGCCTCATTGGTATACTAACTTTTTTGATCTTGGCTCCATGATAATTGAATGATCTACTTTTCCTTCCTTCTGAACAATTTTTAATAGAGTTAAGGTTGTCCTTAAAGCACTTAACTGGCCTTTGGGTGCTATTTGCCTGGATCTGAGGCCCAATTGTGATGCCTGCACAGGAAACACAGAGCCGGATTCTATAAATAGCGCTGGTATCGGTGGTCGCCTAAGAAATGGCCGTCGATCGCGTATCAATCATGCATAGGTGCCTGACTACTTTCACAGCACTGCACTGAGAGTCACCTTGTTTTTATAATTGATTTTATTTCTGTCTGTTCTTACTAGTTTTAATTTGTTTTTTTAGCCTGTCTTTGCTCTCCCTGATCTGGGGCTCCATTCAGTGTATCAACTTTAAGATAAGTTTATTTATGTTTTTTATACCGCAAAAATATTAAAATATTAAAAAATTAAGATAATGATAAGCAAGTAGCCAATGAGGCTGGCTACGGTATAACTTGAACTTTACATGAAATATGATGTTCACATGTAGCCGCTGAGGTCACAGAAGAATTGTAATTAAATGGTGTTCTAATGAATGGGAGAGAAATTTATGGAAGAATTGAAGCAAGCAACATATGAAGATAGTACAGTGGAGAGTGTAACATTTGTTGTTGATTTTGATATTTATTTGTCTGCACTCAGAAGAATATATATTAATTTTAAGGCCACATATTTAGTGGATCAAGAGAGAGACATTGGGGTAATGGTGTCTGAAGATATCAAAGCAGCAAAACAATACAACATGTTGGTGGCTGTTGCCCAAAGAATGTTAGGTTGTATAGAAAGAACATAACAAGCAGAAGAAAGAAGGTGTTTATGTCTCTGTACAAGTCATTGGTGAGGCCCCACTTGGAGTACTGTGTCGAGGTTTGGACTTGAGGTGGTTCAGACGAAGGTGACAAAAATGGTACAGGGTTTGTACCATAAGACATATGAGAAGAGACTGATGGACTTGGATATGTGTATATGCTGGAATGAAAAAGAAAAAGAGGTCATATGATACAGACCTTTAAGTATGTGAAAGGTACTAATATTAAAAATAAACCTCTTTTAGAGATGTAAGGGTGGTAGGACTAGAGGACATGAATGGAGGTTGTAGGGAGGTAGACTCAGAAGTAATGTCAGGAAATACTTTTTTCACAGAGGGTGGTGGATGCTTGGAACATCCTTCTGAGAGAGGTGGTAGAGTTCAAAACTATGAATGAATTCAATAATGCATGGGATAGACACAGGGGATGCATAAATAGGAAAAAAAAATGAAAATGCAATATGGCTGTTGAGGTGTTACCTAGAGTGAGAATAATGGGAGCTGAGCCCAATACCAGACAGACTTGTATAGTCTGTGTCCCATAAGTGGCGAGAGACCAAGAAGAGTAGCCAAATCCAGCATGGGAGAACGGAGCCAGATGCCAGACAAGCTTGTATGGTCTGTGTCCAGCACATGTTAAGATACAAGTGAAGTTTCAACAACTCTCGTGTGTTGATCATTTTATTGTCACATACTGAGAGTGGGGGAACTGTGCAGCTTTGGGAGGGGATGGCATCTTGACTGATAAGTTGAATACTGTCAGCAAATGAGTACTAATTTGCTTGTCTTTCCGATACTGGCACAGTGGCGGAGAGCTGGAACGCTCTTCCGGAGTCTGTCATAGGGGGAAAACACCCTCCAGGGATTCAAGGCAAAGCTAGATAAGTTCCTGCTGAACACGGACGGACGCTGGTAGGGCTAGTCTCAGTTAAGGCGCTGGTCTTTGACCGGAGGGCCGCCGCGTGAGCGGACTGCTGGGCACGATGGACCCAGCAGCGGCAATACTTATCATCCCAGTCATGGTTGGTATAATGGTAACTTCACAACTAGTATTTACGCATGGGCAATCCAGGCTTACTTTGGGTGGTGAGCAGGCCTCTGGTCACCTTGTTAGGCAGACTGGATGGGTCATGAGGGTCTTTTATTGCCATCATTTATTGTGTTACTGTGTAATTCTACAACATAGCCGCTAACATTTATACACAGGTTTTTAAAATATTAGCATATACTATACTCACATCTGTGTATAGACATCGATATTCCATCAAAGCACTATTTTATGCATACATGTATATTTTGCATAATAAGAATTTGTACAGTGAGCATACACAGGAGGAGAACTTAAGTAGGGCTTAAATTAGCTTACCTTAGAGAATACTAGAAATTAAGTGTATTCTTCAGCAATTAAGCTGCAACCATTTATATTTATATTTGTTCGCTATCTTCTAGGCATGTATATATCTGATCAGGCTAGTATTCTATAAAGGAATAGTCTCCTACCAAGCACCTTCTGGGTACTTAATTATAGGCACCCTGTTATAGAATTATGATAATGCTTCAGAACTATTGAATTCAATAATCCTCTATTTCAACAAATTTCCATTACTAAATACATTATAAAGCAATTACTAAACAAGTTATGTCCTGGGAATATAACTTTTAGTCAGTACAAGTCAACTACACTTATAGGACTTCACAGGAAACAATCGTTTGTTGACCTAATGCAATGCACTGCCAGCTCAAATGTATAAACACTAACATTTGGTCAAAGGTAATCAGAGACAAGACATGCAGCAAAACAGTGTGTTGTTTCTTGCCCATATATTGAAGCCTGACCTGTAGTAGTAATATTGTAGTATACCATTAGTGGTCTCGGCAACCATCTTGAGTCTGGAAGTCATCATAGCAGGAGTGAGTGGGCATTGTTCCTGCCCCACTAGACTTCAGGGACCTTTGCTAAGGTTGCCATTAGAGAGTTGGGGGCCTGTGGGAGGGGTTTCTTTAGTGGGGGAAGGTATTACATGGGCACATGCCCGCACATACGGAGAGACTGGAGGGATCCTTCCTTGAGAGGAAGATTCTTTGGGGTGTATAATATCTAGGGGAGGAGTCAGGTGTTGAGCCAGCAAGAGAGCTGCTATTGGGGGAGTGCTATAATTGGAGTAAGCCTGGGGATCTGAAGATTTCCTCATGGGTGGTTAATGTGAGGAAGATGGGAGACGCTACCACATTGGGGGGAGGGGGGTATTATGAGTAGATGGAAGAAGGCATGATTTTGAGGGCCACGAACTTCTGGGGGTATCAGTGAGACCTAAACTTGGGGATTCACAGTTGCCCTTAGGACAGTCATTTAGACATGCTTTAGACCAGATGTAAATTCTGACTCTTTTTTTCCCATTACAGATGTGGTTTACCTACTGTATATGAAATAGAGAATGACACGGGGACAAATTTTTCCCCATCCTCACAGGAACTCAATTTCCCCATCCCATCCCCGTGAGTTTCGCCTCTGTCTCTGCCCCATTCCTGTAAGCTCTGCCTTAACTGCACAAGCCTCAAACACTTATGATTTTAAAGTGTTTGAGCCTTGTGCAAATGAGGACGGAGCTTGCAGGAATGGGGCAGGAACAAGAAAAGAACTCAAAGGGACGGGATGGGAAAATGAGTTCCCGCGGGGATGGGGAAAAATTTGCCCCGTGTCATTCTCTAATATGAAATACATATCTCTATTACAGACCTGCCCAGACAATTCCCTTTCCCAGCCTTCCCCTCCACCACCTTGCCATTTAGACCTCTTGACCTTCCCCAAATTTAAATGGCCCCTGTTTCAAAATAGCTTTGAAACATCTCGGCCTTTCCAAACATTTAAAAGCCGCTGGTTACATGCGGGGACACTTCTAAAATAAGCACCTTTGTATTCTCTACAATCAGGCTATATATTCTAAGCTGAAGAAAATAGACATAACCTTAATTGAGGTCAGTGGTCTTCCCACAGTGCCTAAAATAAAAGAAGGAGGCCGAGGCATGCTGTTAATATACCAGCATGAGATAATCGCATCACAAATATACAGTGGCATTCAACAAGGGGATAGCAGAAGGTAATTGCTATGATCAATCTGCCTAATCTGATAGATAATTGGTTAATGTACTCTCATAGAGTGGCATCTGTGTAAATTGTATTGCGTAGGAACATTAATATGATTATACATGTACATGCTAAAAAGGGCTTATCATTTAAACCTGAGAATTGAGAGGTTAAATGGCTAGTGGCTAGGCGGGGAACCAAATCCAAATTTCCAAGCTTTCAAACTGACCTCCTATCTTATGCTACAATTTACTTTTTTAATGATTGGACTGTAGTGATTCTTTACTTGCTCAACTGATCAGTGGCGTACCTAGGGTATGTGGCACCCGGGACCCATCATTTTTTGACACACCCCCCTATGTAAAAAAATATTTTTTGTAATGACCATGAAACAGAATAAATGGTCAGAATAGAAACAGGCAGTGAAAATATTCTTATATTCCAAACATAACATAACATAAATTATGTCTGAATTGTCATGACATCAGAAGTACATATGGAGTAGTTGCAGGTGATGCTTGGGACAGTTCTGATTGTGTTAGTTCGGTTTTATGTGTTTTTTGAATAGAAGGGTTTTTATTTATTTTTGAAGGTTTTGCAGTCTATGGTCGATGTCAATTGGTTGTAGAGTTGGGGGTCGAGTGTTGCAGCTCGAATGGCTAGGAGGTTGTCGAACAGTTTTTTTCTTTTGACGTTTTTGGTTGGAGGGTGTGTGAATGGTGCGTGAGTTCTCCTATGTCTGTTTGAAGTGGATTGAATTATTTAGCTGAAGAAATTAGTTACCCCCTCATCCCACACACATTAATTCTCTTCCATTTTTGTTCCCATTATAAAAAACACTGATAAGTTCCCAGAAAAAAAATACATTAAAATAACAAGTGAAAACAAAGGCCCCTACAGATGAGAACATAACATAAGAATAGCCTAACTGGGTCAGACCAATGGTCCATCATGCCCAGTAGCCCATTCTCATGGTAGCCAATCCAGGACACTAATACCTGCTCAAAACCCAAAGAGTAGCAACATTCCATGCTACCGATCCAGGGCAAGCAGACACTTCCCCCATGTCTTAATAACAGATTATGGACTTTTCCTCCAGGAATTTGTCCAAATCTTTCTTAAAACCAGCTACACTATCTGCTTTTACCATAACTTCTGGCCACTTCATTTTTAAGTTTAGATCTTTCCTTTCAAACAGAGACCTTGCTAGATGTCAAATACAGCACAAGGTAACTTCACATGGACTTAGCTGTGCAGGAAATGTGAATCTCCTCATACAACCACCATATAGTGCAAAAATGTGCAAAGGTCTGTTTTTTTCTTTCGATCACTACATAGCCTAATGCCACACAAGAAGCGCTGTTACAAACATATTCTGTAGGTCAATGGTAAGGATAACAAAGTTTCCTTCCTTGGACCAGAAGGAGATAAACCACTGGAAGAGATCCCAAAACAACACCCAAAGACCCACTCAGTGTGTGAACCAGTTGAGTGGAGTGGACTAACTGGGGGGTGGAAATGGGCCCGGAGTTTGCTCAGCAGAATTTCCCAGACCACCTCTTCCTCTCAACACATTGACACGCTGCCACCATCACCACTAGGAACACCTCACTGGGTAGGCCAGCTATGCTATAAACTTTATAAAACACATTATTATATTTTCTTATAAAGCACATATTTTAACTGAACTCTCTGACATCCTCAGCCTTTCCATTCACAAAAATAGAAGGAAGAAAAGTTCCCATTTCCTGCTGTCTCATGTCCCCGGCCTATACAATATTTTTTTTCTGCAGACCCTTCAAAAGTCTGACCAAATCCTCGTTTCACTTGCAATCCCAGGTCCTAAAGTTTAAGACAGTAGCGCAAACTAATGCTGCCAGATACAGGAAAAAAATTTTTGATTCGATTCAGCCCTATTGAATTGGTTTTTCAATTCGATTTTCCTGCCCAGTTGGGTGATTTTTTTCAAAAATCCTGGTGGGTTTTATAGCTTTTTCACCCCCTTTGGCTTCTCCTAACCACACTGGCGCTGTGGTGTAAATAAAATAAAGAAACAAAAAGGACTTTTCCTCTCTCTGTTAAATCCTAGCTCACGTTTGCAGTCCAACACCAGCTCTGGCAGGATACACATTTCAAATCTGACATATTATAATCACAAAACAGAAAATAAAATTAATTTTTCTACCTTTTGTTGTCTGGTTATATTTCAAATCTTGTTGGTCCAAGGCTCTGGTTTTCTTCTGATAACTTGCTTGCCAGGGTCTCCTTCTTTCTGCATGCTAACCATCCATCTGCCAACTCTGTCCTCCCTTTCCATTTCCCTTCCCTTCCCAGGAAGTCTGGTATCTTTCCTTTTTTTCATCTCCCTCCACAGATCCACCTTTTCTTAAATACCCTTTCATCCGGCATCTCTCCCTCCTTCCCCACCATCCCAGAGTCCACCATCTCTCCCTTTCTTTTCCTAATTACCCTCCTATCCAGTATCTCTATCCCTCCTCCACACCATCCCTTGTGTCCAATTTCTCTCCCTTTCTGTTCCTTCCCTCCCTAAATCCCATGGTCCATCGTCTCTCTCCCTCTCCTCTATTTTCAGACCCATTATTTCTTCCCCCCCCCCCAAAGTTTGGCATATGCACGTCTCTTTGAACACCCCCTTCCCTCCGTGTACTTCTAAATCATGGTCCCCCCCCAAAGGCCTGTCCCCCCTTAAAGGTCTGCCTGTCCCCCCTTGAAGGCCTGCACCCCCCTTGAAGGCCTGTCCCATCCCCTTGTAGGCCTGTCCCCCCCTTGAAGGCCTGCCTGCCAGTCTCCCCCTTGAAGGTCTGCACCCCCCGAAGGCCTGCACCCCCCCGAAGGCCTGTCCCCCACTTGAAGGCCTGTCCCACACCCTTGTAGCTTCTCCCCCCCCTTGTAGGCCTGTCCCCCCTTGAAGGCCTGCCTGCCTGCCTTTCCCCCCCTTGAAGGCCTGTCCCCCCTTGAAGGCCTGCACCCCCTTGAAGGCCTGCACCCCCTCTCGAAGGCCTGCACTCCCTTGAATGTCTGAACCCCCCCGAAGGCCTGTCCCCCACTTGAAGGCCTGTCCCACCCCCTTGTAGCTTCTCCCCCCCTTGTAGGCCTGTCCCCCCCTTGAAGGCCTGCCTGCCTTTCCCCCCTTGAAGGCCTGCACCCCCTTGAAGGACTGCACCCCCCCCCCGAAGGCCTGCACTCCCTTGAAGGTCTGCACCCCCCCGAAGGCCTGTCCCCCCCTTGAAGGCCTGTCCCACCCTTGTAGGCCTGTACCCCCTTTAAGGCCTGCCTGCCTGCCTTTCCCCCCCTTGAAGGCCTGTCTCCCCCTTGAAGGCCTGCACCCCCCCTTGAAGGCCTGTCCCACCACCTTGTAGGCCTGTCCCCCCCTTGTAGGCCTGTCCCCCCCTTGAAGGCCTGCCTGCCTTTCCCCCCTTGAAGGCCTGTTCCCCCCCTTGAAGGCCTGCACCCCCCCAAAGGCCTACACCCCCCCCGAAGGCCTGCACCCCCCCTGAAGGCCTGCCTGCCCTCCTTGAAGGCCTGCACCC
Source organism: Geotrypetes seraphini (assembly GCF_902459505.1). NCBI lineage: Eukaryota > Metazoa > Chordata > Amphibia > Gymnophiona > Dermophiidae > Geotrypetes > Geotrypetes seraphini. Next base: position 433,367,270 of record NC_047085.1, on the reverse strand, counting down.
CTTGAAGGTCTGTACCCCCCCGAAGGCCTGTCCCCCCTTGAAGGCCTGCCTGCCTGCCTGTCACCCCCTCCCCCTTGAAAGCCTGCTTGCCTGCCTGCCCGCCCCACCCTGAAGGCCTGATGCCCCGACCCACCCCGAAGGACCGCTCACCCCCCTGGCCTCCCTGCACCACCTATGAAGCAGCCGCAGCAGGATTGCGAAGTCAGCGTCAGCGATCCCTGCGCTGCTTCCTGCGCCACGGTCCCGCCCCTCCTCTGACATCAGAGGAGGGGCGGGATCGCGGCGCAGGAAGCAGCGCCTAAGCAGCGCAGGGATCGCTGACGCTGACTTCGCGATCCTGCTGCGGGCTGCTTCACAGGTGGTGCAGGAAGGTCAGTGGGGCGAGCGGTCCTTCGGGGGTGGCGGGGGACTGAACGGCAAGGCCGGGAACACCCCCTTAGGGCTGGCACCCGGGGCGCACCGCCCCCCCCCCTTGGTACGCCACTGCAACTGATGTATTAATAATTATGGATTCATTAGCGTGCTGTTTTGAATATCTCAATACATTTGTCTGTTTTAGAACTGTTTATATTGATTTTAAAAAACAAGGGAGTATACCTGTTGGGGGTAGTATTGGAGATTCTTCTGGGAAGGTAATAGGTGCCGCTAGGCATTCCTTGGTGAAGATGATGTCATCGAGTGCAATGTGCCCCTTTTCACCTCTTCCAACTTGCCATTCAAAGGTGACACGGAATTCATCTTCCATATTTATCAAAGCCACCTCTTTCCTCTGCCAGAAGTTGCCCTGGTCTCCAGTAAGGTTGAGCACTTGTTCAGAGTTTGTTATCGATACTTGGTATACAGTTAGTGATCCAGCACTTATTCCAGATAGTTGATAGTAAAAAATGATCTGTAACAACAGCAAGAGGGAGAGAGATGTCAATTTTTTTTTTTTTTTTTTAACTTGTTCACTTTGACAAACTCTAAAATAATAATTCCTCAGCACACAGGTATTTAAAGAAATATAGTAGTATATTTTATTCTACCTGCTATTTATCATTTTTATGGAGGAGAGTGTGGTGTAGTGGTTAGAGCTACAGCCTCAGTCCCCTGAGGTTGTGGGTGCAAACCCCGTGCTGCTTCCTGTAACCCTGGGCAAGTCACTTAATCCTCCACTGCCTCAGATACATTAGATAAATTGTGAGTCTACTGGGACAGATAGGGAAAATGCTTGAAGTACTTGTATGTAAACCACTTTGAGTGTGGTTGTAAAACTACAAAAAAGGCAAGCCCCAGTGAACATGGAGGAAGGATATGGACAGAGCCATAGAAGAAAAATGACATAGAGAAGAAATTTCAAAATAACAGGAGATCCTGGAAAGCAGGTCAAGAGAAAACAGAGAAAGGTAGAAAAGAGACACTGGAGTTAAAGTAAATGACCAGACAACAGAGATAGAAAAAAGACTGATGTTTTAAAAATTTATTCATCATAAATATGTCAGCTTTGGGAAATGCTCAATAAAGAAAGGCAAATGGTTTGCAAATAATTTCTCTAATCCAGCCTGATAATTCAACTACAATATCAATATAAATAGGTACTGGATTTTTTAGGTGTTAGTGCATCTCTTCAGAATTCAGGCATCCTTTTGAATTCTGAAGAGATGCACTAACACCTAAAAAATCCAGTACCTATTTATATTGATATTGTAGCTTTGGGAAATGTGCATCTCTGATATCTTGCATTTCAGTTTCTATTTCTATTATTGTGACAGGTTTTCTGTATATAGGTCTGGAATGTGTTTGCTTTTTTGCAGGATTTAACTGGAGCTCTTAAAGGATTTGCTTCCTCTCCCTCTCCCCAGTCACTACTACCCTGGGAGCAATGATATTACTGGGGGGCCCATCTTAATTATTTTGCCCAGGGCCCATTCAGTCCTAACTATACCACAGTAAGGAAAGCTCACATATTTGTACTGAAATACAAGAGTTAAAGTGGGAATTGATCCTGGGTCCTGTTGTTCACTATCCAATATTATGTTCACTAGCTACTCCATCTACTTGCTTGCTGCTTTCTTAGGAATGGCTACAATATCTGGAGCTGTCACAGCTAGTATCTGTTGTCACAGCTTTGGGAGCTGGAAGGGAAGACCACTGGGGTCATGCCTTAATCCCTCTAGTCAATACAAACTCTACAGTAGCTCTATTTACGTTATTTTAGTAAGACTCATGCATTCAGCACAAAAAATTATCACTATATAAGTCTTATCTATCACTACAGACCTCAGTGATACCACCCATATGTGTATTAAACTTTGTACACATACAGAAACTAGGCACCAGAGTTCTTCATTGGTCTCAAAATCTCAACTGTTTTTTAATTGTTTTATATATATACTTTAAACTTTTATAGACGAATGTAGATACTCATTTTAATCTACACGGGTGGGGCTAGGCACTCCGACATAGATCTATGTTTCACCCAAAGGGCTTTATCAAGGAAATCCCCCTGCAGAAATAGAGTGGATGACACTAATATAAAAGGAAGACAGTTATGTATTGGTTAGAAAAGTAGGAAGGGGCGGGGTCATGCTAAGATTGATGTCATCACGTTTAAGGGAGTTTGGATATTTATTGCAAGTACGCCGCGGCCATGTTTCCTGGTTAAATCTATAGACGTGGGAAGCATGAGTCGTTTGTTCTAAGGTATGAGCTATTTAAATATTATTAAGTAGAGTCAGGGAGATATTTAAGATGTTTAAAGTTATTTATAATGGATAGGTTTTAGGATTTATATAATTTTTTCTATATATATTTGCAGGGGGATTTCCTTGATAAAGCCCTTTGGGCGAAACATAGATCTATGTCGGAGTGCCTACCCCCACCCACGTAGATTAAGATGAGTATCTACATTCTTCTATAAAAGTTTAAAGTATATATATATATATATATATATATAAAATAATTAAAAAACAGTTGAGATATTGAGACCAATGAAGAACTCTGGTGCCTAGTTTCTGTATGTGTACAAAGTTTAATACACATATGGGTGGTACCACTGAGGTCTGTAGTGATAGATAAGACTTATATAGTGATAATTTTTTGTGCTTAATCCCTCTAGTGTCAGCTGGTCAGTTAGATCACCTTTTTCTGACTTAATCATGACTGAAACAGGTCTAGATTTAAAAAAAAAAAAAAAGTCCTTTTTTTTGCCCTGGATCTGCTTTTTTTTCCTGTTCCATTATTAATGAAAAATGTCCAAATTGTAAGTCTGCCCAAAACACATCTCTAACATGTCCCTTTGTTATCTGAATGAGAAATGTCCCAATTTAGATGATGTGATAAACAAACCATCTGCTGCTTTGTGCCACTTTTGAGATGTTAAGGCTTATAAATTTGGAAGACACATAAACAAAATACATTTTTTATTCCAAACATATTCAAAAAAATCAATTTTAGTTCTTATTCTCTGAACAGTCATATTTCCTTTGGAGGCAGTGTATTCTAGATTTGGGAGTGATTATACATTTTTGATGGTACACATATAGACAGACTTATTTCTAAGCATTGTCAGCTATATGAGCAAATAAATACTGAAAACACTATTCTCTAAATTCTCGTATGTGTATATCTTGCATGGCACATATTTGCAAGGAGAGCATATACATGGGTGAAGCCTGCAGAGGACATGGGTGGGACTCACACATATCCTACAGAATACTATAAAGTACATATGTATCTTCAGTTACACCAGCACTTTGGTTGGCATAGGTCAGGGGTAGGCAATTCCAGTCCTCAAGAGCCAGAGCCAGGTCAGGTTTTCAGGATATTCACAATAAATATGCATGAGATAGATTTGCATCTCAAGGAGATAGTGAATGCAGATCCATCTCATACATATTCATTGCGGATATCCTGAAAACCTGACCTGGCTCCGGCTCTCGAGGACCGGAATTGTCTAACCCTGGCATAGGTGGTCACACCCTTAAACTGTGTGTGTATATCTACCCTCTTATGCTATTATTCTATACAGAACAGTAGGTGCCTATTTTCCTTTATAGAATAGGATTCTTTCAGGTACCCTATTATAGAATTGCCCTTTGAATTCCTACTTGGTGTGGGGAACGGTTTTATATTCCTTAAGTCACAAATGATGGTCTCAGTGGAGGAAAAGTAATTAAAATTGAGAGCAGACAATTACTCCAGCAAATCAAGAAAGTCAGAGGAAACATATGTTGCACTTCAATTCTTCTAGTATGTAGTGAAATGGAAGATGGATCAGTCAAAGGTTAAAATTTTGCTTTCTGTACAATGCTTTTGGAAATAGGGTTCAGTAGGAACAGTGCAACCACAATAATTGCTTCTGACCCATTTTTGACCTTCAAAAAATGATCCATTCCATGTTTCCCTATAGACCATTCTGCCCTTTCCGATCACCTTCCCAATACAATTTCTGAAACTGTTCTGATAAGAAACACCCTTACTGATTTCTGGTACACAATCACAAGAGATGTGGCAATTCAGAGGGGGAGAAAGCCGTATTAAGTTCAACATTTTGGTTGCTGATGCTCTGTTAGTAAGACTTGTAAATAGTAATTAAATGAGGACAAGTGTGATAGTCACACAGCTATAGCAAACAGACTCCAGAACACAATTTAAATTCTTACAAAAACCATTTATGGTATATTCCAAAATTTTGTTTCCAGTGCGCAGAAAATAGTGGTCATTATTTTCCAGACACAAAGTAAGAGTGCTAAAATTTTATAGGAAAAATACTGTGGATACAAATTGTAAAGTTAACTAACCTACTCCCCCTTTTTTAATCTTTATTAAATTTTCAATGCTAATACAAAGTGCATAAAATTACACATACATTAATAATCTGAATCAGCACTTGCAATTAATAAATAACAATACAAAATGATTTCCCCCTCCCCCCATTCCAGTACATCTAATCAAGGAATTAAACAAAAGAGATATCCCCCATCCCACCCACCCCCACCCTTCCTTGGATGTGTGAGTAAAACAACAGGAAATAAAGGTAAGAGACAACTATATCGAAGTAACAAAAGTCGTTATTGGACCCCAAATTAATCTGAATAAATTATTATGTCCCAACATATCTGAGTTCATTTTCTCATATTTATAACATAAGCATAAATTTGCCCACCAAAAGGAAAAATTAAGCCAATCACAGCTTTTCCAATTCTGAATAACCATTTGCATGGCAATCCCGGTCATAATAATGAAAAGCCTGCTTTTATACCGATCCAATGGGGGTTTAGTATGCAACAATGTCCCACAGATTACTACAATGTCCCACAGATTACTCCATTCACACACCCTCCAATTAAAGAAGTCAAACGAAAAAAACTATATGATGGCCTCCTAGCCACACAAGCAGCAAAACTTGACAACCAAATCTCCAATCTACTAGTTATGACCCCAGACTACAAAACATTCAGAAAATAAGTAAAGATGCTACTTTTCAAGAAATTCCTGCAAACGACTTAATACCGCTAGCTCCTTCCCACTTCCCAATACCTTCCAGATTCCCCAAAGCAACCTTATCTACTCTTTATCTCCTCTAGAAATTACCAGATATCTTCTTCTTGTAATACATTTTTTGCAATTGTTTTCTAATCCACCTTGAACCGCAAGGCAATGGCGGAATAGGAATCGAATGGAATGTTAATAGAATCGATGATTCCAGTATTAATATTATTATGTTATTAATATGTTATTAAAGTTATTAATATGTCCCCATATCGATTTCCAAAAACTGAGTATCAAAGGACAACAGAACAACAAATGATACAGTGTCCCTATTTCAAGATGACAATGCTAGCATCTATTAGATTTTGAACTGTCTAACTTCTGCAAACGAACAGGAGTCCTAAAAACTCTGTGTAACAGAAAAAAAACAAGTTTGTCTCATAGATGCTGACGCTGTACATCTCATCCTCAAAGTACAAATTCGTGGCCATTGAGGAGCAGAAATGTGCTGCTTTATCTCAATGCTCCAAATGTCTTTTAGGCTAGTTTTGGGGGTTTTATTTAGATATTCCGATATTAATTTATACCACTTGGCGGCCTGATGCCCTAACAAATCTGTCTGGAAGCATAGGCCCAGCAAGCTAAACTGATCTTTTAAATTTCGCCATCTATGAGCGTTGGGAGCAGCATGGAGCATACAGCGCAGCTCCCTATGCTAATAACCGCTATCGTGATTTAATAAAAGGGGGGGGAGGGGGGTTAAATAATGAGTTTCACCTGCTTCCTGAAGTATGGGTAGTCTCAAGTTAGATGTAGTCCCTCCGGGAGTAAATTCCCTCTGGGCGCTACTCCCTGAGAAGGATCGGTGGCAGGTATCATATTATATGATTTCTTTTGATGAGAGTATAGATAGTGATGCTCCTCGAGAGGAACTTAGAGGTCTCAAAAGTGTGTAGAGGGCTAACTTATTCTTTTAATCTGGCCCATTTTGTCTGAGGACAATGAAAATTAAACATAGAATTTTAAACTTAGCCCCATAATGTACTGATAGCCTGTATAGCTTTTGCTGGACGTGTTTGATGTGGTTCTATCAGTCGTGTTGCAGCATTCTGAATTAGTTGGAGCTGATGCAAATTCTTTTTGGTTTCACCAATGTATAAGGCATTACAGTAGTCTAGTTGTGATATTGTGGCATGGACCACTTTGGTCAGAATTGTCCTTTCAATATATGGAGAGCGATTTTGTAGTTGCCATAGGTGATAGAGACAATTTTTAAAGGTTTGAATTTGCTTTTAGCTCATGCCTATTTCCATAGCGAGTTGCATTCAGGTATAGTTGGTATTTTTTCCCTGTTTCTAGTAAGTTTACAATCTAAGAGGTCCTTTTATTAAAATGTACTAATGGACTTAATGTGTGCTGCACCTTTTAATCCTGTCCCTTTAAGAAGAGACAGAAAATTACCTTGGCTTCAAGCCAGGAAGCCTCTGCTGTGTTCACTGATAGTAATGAGAGGGAGGGGCCTGATACTTGTGTGTCCTTATCATCCAGCAAAGCTGGGCAGAAGGGGGAGCTAGGAGAACAGCTGACAGGGAGCTGGAAGAGAGGAACAGCTGAGAGAGAGCCGAGTAGCAAGGATGGAGATTTCCCTAATGAGGAATTGCCTATGCTAGAAGCCATGCATTGTAGCACAGCGTGTAAAGCAGGTCAGAGTTTCAAAGTTATCACAGCAACAGATATTACAGTAGTTGACACTACACAAGAGCAACTAATTATAAAACTGTATGATGCAGTTTATGTTTACTCCCAAACTGCTCCTTCAGAAGTTACTCTATATGAAGTTTGCTCCATGGTATCTAGGATGAAAAACTCACATAAGAACATAAGAATTGCTGCTGCTGGGCCAGACCAGTGGTCCATCTTGCCCAGCAGTCCGCTCACGCGGCAGCCATTAGGTCAAAGACCAGTGCTCTAAATGAGTCCAGCCTCACCTGCGTACGTTCCAATTTAGCAGGAGCTTGTCCAACTTTGTCTTGAATCCCTGGAGGGTGTTTTCCCCTATAACAGACTCCGGAAGAGCGTTCCAGTTTTCTACCACTCTGGGTGAAGATGAACTTCCTTACTTTTGTACGGAATCTATCCCCTTTCAACTTTAGGGAGTGCCCTCTCGTTCTCCCTACCTTGGAGAGGGTGAACAACCTGCCTTTATCTACTAAGTCTATTCCCTTCAGTATCTTGAATGTTTCGATCATGTCCCCTCTCAGTCTCCTTTTTTCAAGGGAGAAGAGGCCCAATTTCTACAATCTCTCACTATACGGCAACTCCTCCAGCCCTTTAACCATTTTAGTTGCTCTTCTCTGGACCCTTTTGAGTAGTACCGTGTCCTTCTTCGTGTACAGCGACCAGTGCTGGATGCAGTACTCCAGATGAGGGCACACCATGACCTGGTACAGCGGCATGATAACCTTCTCCAATCTGTTTGTGATCCCCTTCTTTATCATTCCTAGCCCATACTAGATGGATTTCCCAACTGTGCTCTAGTCTAGAGAATGACACAGAGCCAAATTTGTCCCCATAGGAACTCAATTTCCCTGTCCAGTCTCATTTAGTTTTGTCACTGTCCCTATCCCATTCCTGCGAGCTTTGCCTTAACCACACAAACCTTGGACATGTATGATTTTAAAGTGTTTGAGGCTTGTGCAGATGAGGATGGAGCTTGCAGGAATGGGGCAGGGGCAGTAAAAGAACTCACGGGGACAAGACGGGAAAAAGAGTTCCCACGGGGAAAGGGAAAAATTTGTCCCTGTGTCATTCTCTACTCTAGTCCAATCTGGCTCACTTTTGAACTCAATATATCTTTTCACCAGTTTTTACCCTAGTTCAAGTTTCATTCCATACTGTAAATTTTTTTAGGTATTTTTTGGGCCCCATTACTGACAAAGCACAGTTACTTACCGTAACAGGTGTTATCCAGGGACAGGAGGCAGATATTCTCACGTATGGGTGACGTCACCAACGGAGCCCCGGTACGGACCACTTTAAAAGTGCATCACCACTTTAAGAGTTTAGAAAGTTTGCGATTGCCTGAACCGCACATGCGCGAGTGCCTTCCCACCTGATGCACAGCACGCGGTCCCTCAGTTAGGATAAGCTAGCTAAGAAGCCAACCCGGGGAGGTAGGTAGTTGTGAGAATATCTGCCTGCTGTCCCTGGATAATACCTGTTACGGTAAGTAACTGTGCTTTATCCCAGGACAAGCAGGCAGCATATTCTCACGTATGGGTGACCTCCAAGCTAACCGAGATGGGATAATGGGAGTGTTGGCCTAAGAAAATAAATTGTGAAATACAGATTGGCCGAAGTGCTCATCCCATCTGGAGAAAGAAGCCAGGCAGTAGTGAGAAGTGAAGGTATGAACTGAGGACCAGGTGGCAGCTGTACAGATTTCCTCAATGGTGTAGATCTAAGGAAAGCAACAAAAGCTGCCACAGCTCTAACTTTGTGGGCTGTGACACGACTTTCCTGTGCCAGTCCAGTCTGAGTATAGCAGAACGAGATGCAGGCAGCCAGCCAGTTGGAAATCGTTTGCTTGAATACAGGGTGCCCTAACTTGTTTGGATCAAAAGAAATGAAAAGTTGGGGAGAAGTTCGCTGTGGCTTTGTCCGGTCAATGTAGTACGCCAAAGCCCGCGTACAGTCCAAAGTATACAAAGCAGTGTTTCCAGTATGAGAATGAGGATTAGGAAAAAATACAGGCAGAACAATTGACTGATTGAGATGAAAAGTGACAACTTTTGGAAGAAACTTTGCATGTGTACGCAGAGCCACCTTGTCATGATGAAAAATTGTGAAGGGTGAATCTGCTACTAATGCTTGTAATTCAACGACCCTCCTGACAGAGGTGAGAGCAATAAGGAAGACCACTTTCCAGGCAAGAAACTGAAGATGAGCTGTGACCATTGGCCACTGGAAAAAACTATAGTAAGGTCCTAGATGACATGTGGAGACTGTAGAGGTGGTTTCACAGAAAAAAAAAGTCCTTTCATAAACCTGGAAACCAAGTGGGAAGGACTACAGTAGGGCCCAAACGACAGGAGAAGGCATGAGGTGTGGTTACACATTAAAAAGCCATGTCATGAACTTAGAAACCAGAGAATAAGCAGTAAGAAGTTGACCTTCGACTGACAGAGGAAAAGCTGCAATAGCACTTAAAATAAGTCTGAGAGATAGAGACTCGAGATTTGAGTCAAACAAAAGAAGAAAATAATCCAAAATCAATTCAAATGTTGCCTGTGCCAGCAATGTCAATCTTGGTGCGGGCTGGATTAGCAGTGCCCAAAGTGCGCTGGGTACCAGATTACAGACGTTGGTGGGTGCCGGATTCCTGATGGTGTCGAAGGGAAACTGCTTCTGAAGAACCCGTATGAGAATGCACTGGTGAGAAGAACAGGGAAAGTGGAAAGGCCGATGTCCCAACACTGCAAGAACCGTTGGAGGATGTCGGTGAAGACAACTACCCCAGCAAAGCAACCACCTGGATGGAAAATTATCAGGAGTGTCCTGAATGGTAAAACAGCCATAATGTAGAGAAATAACAGTATGGCGAGCCATAAGGCCCCACTGAGGCTAAACCAACGACGGCAAAAGAAAAAAGAAAAAAATTTAGTTTACTATATATAGTTTGGGGTTGTTTTTTTTTACTAAAATTGAAATAAAAGAAAAAACTGACTGAAAAGTCAGAAACCGTGAGAGCGAGAAGGCAGCGAAAAAATTTTCTACAGCCGTTGAAAACATGACTTTTTAGCTCCGTGGAAACTAAGAAACTGAGGGACCGTGCGCCGTGCATCTGCGGTTCAGGCTATCGCAAACTTTCTAAACTCTTAAAGTGGCAATGCACTTTTAAAGTGGTCCGTACAGGGGCTCCGTCGGTGATGTCATCCATACATGAGAATATACTGCCTGCTTGTCCTGGGATAAGACAGGTAAACATTCTTCAGTCTTCTGTATAATACTTTCCAACTTGCGCTGAATTGTAAATAAAAAATTATTATTATTATTATTGACTTTTTACAAAAAGGATGTTTCCATTTTGGTGAATGGCAAAACAATTAGGCCAGATGTGTTTGCAAATGGTTTGCATTAGTAGTCAGGCAGTAATACCATTTCAACATTAGCTATTCTAAGCTGCTTTCAACAACATACTACTGAGATTTAACATTACCATTTTTTCTGAAAATGGTCATGGAAATGTATTTACATCACAATTTTATTCTTGCTGTTTCTGGACCTACCTTACAATTCTTGCTCATTCTGCTTATCAGTGGACTGGAAATCCTGGCTGTCTGTCTTGGAATCTGAGGGAATGAACGTTCTATAAAAATGTAATGACCAGATGGATTATGTAAGGTGTGATCAGTAGCTGGTCCTGTACCAATTGTTGGGGTGCTTCCAGATCGCAGATTCCAATTGAAGTCATCGTTCTTGTTCTGCTCCCAAGTACACATATCAAATTCAAAATTGCAGCGGCCATTGAAAATATCTGAAAAGCATTCCCAACACTCTGATAAGCATCAAACAAAATAAGAAGCCGGCTCAATTTTCATTATTAAGTGAAAGGTTATGTGATAATTTAGAACAGCAGTCTCAAACTCGAGCCCTTGGGTCGCATGCAGCCCCCCCGGCTGCTATTTTGCGCCCCACGGTCTGGTACCCGAACTTGCAATCTGGGCAACTGCAATTGGGCAACCCAATCCTGCAATCTGGGCAACTGCCTGCTGCCGTCGCGTATGCCGGGACTCCGATACGCGAAGGCAGGAGTCCAGGCATATGTGACGGCAGCAGGCAGTTGCAAGTCAGCTGAAGCCGTCGCGATCTCGCACACTGGGCAGGAAGAGAAGCTCCGACGTCGGTATCAGTTGACTAGCAACTTCTGCAGCTGCATCATATGCCTTCGTGTATCTGCCAATCAGGGACTTACTTAGACTGCTCTCTAAGGAAGTCCCTGATTGGTTGAGGTGCCCCAGGCCCCTCAAAAAGGGAGGAGCCCGAAGTGCCTCAGCCAATCAGTGCCTTAGGCCTCTCCCCGTGCATCAGATGATGTGCCGGGGCGGGGCCTAAGGCCGCTATTGGGCGGCAGCCGGCCGGAGCAGCAGGAGCAGGAGGACTTCCCTCCTGCTTTCAAAGATTTGCATGTCGTAGGAGCAGGAGGAGGGTCCGGGCACCCCTCCTGCTCCCAAAGATGGAGCTCCTTGGCGGAAGGAGCAGGAGGGACTTAGCAGGCCTGTCAAAAACCTGCAGACCTGTCGATTACCGACAGGTCTGCAGCAGTCGGGTTTGTCAGTAGTAAAACCCGACTCAAAATAGCCAAGCAATTGTTAGTGAATCAATCGCTTGACTATTTTGCATGGGGTTTTACTAATTTGCATGGGAGGATTGGGATCGAATCACTACAGGCCTTAGTGAATAGTGCAGGAGGGAAATTTGGTCGCAAAGGGCTTGCAAACCGATTGGTACACGATCGGTTTGCTTAGTGAATCTAGCCCTTAATTAGAGCCATGCAATGCCAATAATTGTTAGCGGCCAATTACTAAGTGTTAATGACTCTTTAATTAATTTAGTTAGGCCAGGATCGTGATCAAAGTTGGGTAACCTTTATAGGGTCCAGCACATTTATGTACTGTATATGTTTTGAAATGCCAACCTGCATCTGTATTTACCATAAAATACACATTTATGTTAGTCATTTTAATTGGCTTAAATGTGCATTCTCCGTCTGAAATGGGAAATGCATGTATATCTTTTCATCCCATCCTAGTGTTGCACAAAACATGCCCAGATATCATATGAATGTTTAAATTTTATACCTTGTATAGCCTGCATGTAAATCCCAGTTTATGCATTTCTACAATGTGATTAGTACTTCTAAAATAAACATTGTCTAGCAACTTTTTTTAAAAAGCACATTTAAGGGCAATGTTTACACTGTTCACGTTGCTGCAGCTTGTGTGTGTGCAGTGGCGTAGCGAAGGTGTGAGACACCCGGAGATGTGGTGCCTTTCCCTGCTCCGCCCCCCCCCCCACCTCCAAATGCTTCTTCCCCACCCCCTCCTGCCATGCATGCGCCGCTTCCCTTTCCCCCAACTCCTGCAATGTTCCTGGTGCGAGCAGCAACCCCCCAAGCTGCTGTTGTGTCAGCGTCGACTTTTCCTCTGATGTCACTTCCTAGGTGCAGGTCCAGGAAGTGATGTTAGAGGAAGAGCTGACACTGGTGTGACAGCAGCTTGGGGTTTGCTGCTCGCGCCAGGAACTTTACAGAGGTATGGGGGAAGAGAAGCGGCATGCACGCATGACAGTGGGAGGGGGGGAGAAAAGGGCAGGAGGGCAGAGAGGAGGACAGGTGCCTGCGCCCTCACCACGATAGTGCTTGGAGCAGACCACTCCCTCTCCCCACTTACTATGCCACTAATGTTTTGTTTTGTTTTTACTTGTGGATTTTGTACCAATTTTTAAACTGAAACGAAAGTACATGCATAATTTCATTTAGAAAAGTGCCTATGGGAAAAAATTATCCACAGATATCTGCACCTTCTTTTTCTATGGATACATTTTATGGTTCCAATAATGGAATTTCGTTTGTATATATTTATCACATGTTTTCTGCTCACTTACTAATCTTGCCTAAAATGTCATTTCTGAAGTCAGTATCACATCAGAGGCAAACAAGAGACAGATAAAAGTGAAAATATAATCATTTTCTTATTTCATAAACTGCACTATAAACAACCACCCATACTATAAATTAATTAGCAAAAAAGTAGGAAGGGTTACCATATGGCTCCAGAAAAAGAAGGACGGATTGTGACAGCATTGGAACATTTAGCTCCCCGGGCCATGGTGGAAACCTCTACTGCAGCTTAGTAAAAAGGGGGAATAATTTTTGCCTAATATCTAATTTAAAGAAGTCAGTTTTATAAATTTGCCTGCCTCTTCCTGTTATAATTACCTTAAATCTAAAGCTTTTTTTTTCTTCACTTAATCATATATTAGTTATTTTAGATAATGTAATATAACATTACTTTTCTTTCCTTGTTTTTCCTAAAATTATTTCCATGAAAAGTATTCTAGTAAGTTGATATAACAGGTGTTTAATTCTCTTAATTTGAGAATTAATTTTCATTTGAAATTTCATTCACAAAGTACTGGGAGAAAGAACATTTAATTCTGAAGTATACATACAATTTAGCTGGCAAAACTAATCAGAGCGGTGCTTGGAGGATTATAGCTGGCACAAGGTGTGTTTTGCCAACATGTCAGTGCAAGATGCTTTGGGCCTTGGGGGTCTTTCTATTTAATTCCTGCAGAAATTTAAAAATGATTTGATCCTGTTAATCTTTTACAGTAGTTTGAACTTTGACATCTATCCCATGAGGCTCTAGTCTTCTGTATCACAGATCAAATATAATGAGTCACTGTGAAACCTGTTCCATTATAAAACTGGATATGCAGGGACTAGTCTGTGGAACATCTATCACTTATTTTTAGCAGGCACCACATTTAATAGAGGGGATTAAAGCTGAAGACAAGAAACAGTACAGTCAAGGAGCTAACTTATCTAGCATTGCAAAGGGGTACAATCAGGATGCATAGGTAAAGGTATTTTTACACAAGGGAACCTGAGAACTTTAGGCCAAAACTTAGAACAAAGATATGAATGCACTGTCTCAACAGGAGCAACTATCTGTCCCCAAAAGTTCTGGTTTTATTGTAAAGTAGATCTACCAGATGAGCATTTAGAATGAATACCACCTACTTAGAGTTCAGTTTGTGACATTAATCCAGCGGTATGCTGGGTAATTTTTTTAACAGGCTCTTTTCCTGAGTGTAGCCAGTCCTACAATTGGGGGGGGGGGGGTAGACTGGGGGAGCAACGCATTCCTCTTTCCCATCTCCTTCCCCCATGCGGGGACGCTAGTCATATCTTTGTTGGCAGGGATACAGAGAATCACCAGCCAAATAGACTGCCGTGGCACCATGCTGCTTGTTTCTGGCTCTGAGCACCATGTTTCCATAGGAGGCCTACTTTAATGTCCAGCTCCCCAAATTCTCAAAAACCTAAGAAATGGCTCTCTGAGCCACTGCAAGTCCCCCCAGCATACTACTACATTAATCTCACCTGAAGAGCACTTCTGTAGCAAGGCAGCCACAGTTAGGTTCCTACTTTTTTATACTGTATATATAATACTAGTATAACAGAGCACTTATGTCGGCCATAGAGGTGGTGCGTTAGTTCCTAAGTTCTGCAGATGTCTGCTTATTCCTTAAGTCATGCATGAAAGGGTGAGTCCTGCCCAAATTCAGCTCATTGGCTTCTGATAGCTGTTCAAATACAATTCAAATTGTGCGTCATGATTTTCAAAATTTTAACTTTATTCGCTAGATATGGCGACTTTATTATAGGATTCATCTGTGAGATATAATACCTGAAATTTTTTATTACTAAGATTCCCAATGTTTAAGCATTTAAAATCAATTAGGCAACTCTCTTCTTCCACTTAGTACTCTCCTTTTCCCTAAGACCCTATGACCAGTATTTCTGGTTTAGATGGAACTTGAAATATTTTCTTTTTCATAAATGTGATCTATTAATTAATCTGTTTAGCTTTTATAACAGAGTTTTTGTAATTCCTGGATGAAATGATTCAGCTCTTGTTTTATGGAATCTGACCTTGAATTCTTAAGGCATAGGCAGGTTCAAAACAAACAACAAACAATAAAAGGAAATCCAACAAAATCTTCTTTATTTCATGTTTTATGATATTTTCTATGCAAGTTTATTTTATTTAAAGTTTCAAGTTTATTTAAAAATTATATATACCGCCCCTTCGGCCTTCTAGGCACACCATTTCCATATCTCTATATATACATATGTATATATGTTTTGTTTTTTATGCATATCCTGAGTTGTATATTTTGATTTATATGTTATACATACGCATATACTCTGTCATTTTCATGTATATCCTGAGTTATCTCCATTTTGGTTTATTAGGACCCGTGATGAAGGCGAGTTAACCGAAACACGGACCGTGTCGGGTCCCTTGGTTTGCTTTAAGGTGGTAATGTTAACCACACTCAATTATTTGATATAATAAATTTAGCCAGTATCACTGTACGTCTGTCTACAGTTTTTCTTTGTTTTGCTAAGGCATAGGCAGCCCATATACAACAAATTAGTGATAAGGCTTGCTGAAATACTACAATGCTCATGCTTTCAAATACGTAAAAGTTCAACTTCAAAACGTTTCTGCACGTTCATATTTTTGTGCTCAACCAAAAACATTATTTTTCTGATGGCATTAAGAAGTTAGTAGGATGCTGGGAAAAATGTATTGCAGAACAGGTTGATTATGTGGAAAAGTGATGTAATTTGCTTTTGAGATATTTAATAAATAGTGTTAAAAAAAATAAAAGTGTGGAACTTTAGAAATTAAACCTTGGCTTGCAATGTCCTTGTTTAACACCTAGGCTATTCCACCATTCCATGTCTAATAGGTGACTTATTACAGTTCTTCCTTTTACTGGGTAAAACTCAAGCCTCACAGGAACTTGCTAATACTTTTTCATTTGTTAGAATATTTTAATATTTTATACCATCCTATTTAGTACGTTAATGAGGGCTACAAGCCAAATATCTGCTTGAAATAACTTCTCTTTGTAATGATAGGAGTTGCCATACAACTTATTTTGAGGAATTGGAAGAGCTGTGATAGATTAAATTACACTTTCTGGTGGGAACCTCTTTGTTATACTTTTAAAATGGAGCCTATGATGGCCATACAACAGGGACATTTTAAGAAATTTATGGGTGTTTGGGAGCCATTGACAGAATTCTGCAAGGAGTGATTGTTGATTTTGCCCTTTGATCATGCACATCTAGGGAGGGTGGGGAATTTATTTTTTATTTAAAGTGCAATTGTTGGTTATATATATAAAGGGGGAGGTTGATGTATGTATTTGTCATAAATATAATTTGATAGAATTTAAGTGTTGTTAAAGTATAAAATGTCTGTAAAATATGTTGCACTTATTTTTGGCTTTAAAATGGATAAAGATATATATTTTTAAAAAAAGAATATTTTAATGTGCAGTCAATTCTGTGCTGCTTAGGCAGTATAGTAATGAGGGATATATATGGCTTCATAACATTTTCTCATTCTATCTAAAATTTGAATTATGAAATAAATGCCCTTAAGATCAAGTATAAAATATTGACTGATATTACTTACTGCAGATATGAGAGATCTCATCTGAGTTATCAGCACAGTCGTCCACAAAATCACAGAGATTATCCTTGGGGATGCAATGTTTGTTGGCACACATAAATTCTTCAGGAGTACAGTTTCTGGTTGAGATTTGTAACGGGGAGCAATTTTCAAAGGAAATGTCATCCACAGCCACATCTCCCATGTAGCTAATTCCACGTTTTGCCCTGAGGATAATCTATAATAACAATGATTTCAATGAAATACTTTTAATGCAATCCTTTTTTTTTTTTTTAACGTATGTTTATTAGCAGTGAAAAAATACACCACCCAACAGGGCGTAACGACAAACAACAGTGATTCAAAAGTTGTCCAATACAAGAAAAAAGGTACAAAAACATAGGTCAAGCCCCCCAGAGCAGCCCCCGCACTAATACAAAATGTAACTGTTGAAGAGAAGACAACGAGGACATCTGAGACAAGGGCAGCTAAGGACAACAGAAGAAGGAAAAACGCCCGTCAAGGACAGTGACCTCTCACCTTTTTGTAATATACAAATAACCCAAGAGAACCACATAGGACTCGCATCACCACACACGCACCACTCCATCCATACTTTAATGCAATCCTGATACTCTACATGTATTTAGTAACAAGAAGTATTCATTGCTGTGGGTTAGTCATTTGGAGGGTAATTCTATAACAGGATTCCAAAATTTAGGTGCTAGAAAATCATCAGTTTTGATGTCGATTCTATAAAGAACACTAGCCCCTATATAATTGGCTACTGAAAAGTTAACCATCAGTAAATAGATGCAAACAACCAATTCCTGTTGTTAATTGGCGAGAGTTAGGATTTGTGCACATATCTGGTTGTGCACCGTTCCATAATGCTTGGTGCCTAAATCCCATAGTGCGTAATCCAAAAGGGGGTATGGGCAAAGGCAGGTCTTGGATGTGCCACAAAATTGTGTGCAGTGTTATAGAATAAGGAGTCTCTGTGCCCAGTTTAAGTGATGGGATTTACACCAGGTTTTCAGCAGGTGTACGTTTGGGACCCTGGGCTGTGTGTGGGAATTGACGCTAAATGTTATTTTATAAAGAGCGCAAGCCCTTTATAGCAATTGGCTCCGATCTTTTCTGGCCCCCATTTTTGGGCCAAATAAAAAAGTACAATGGACTTCCAAGAGGGTGTTAATAGTCAAAGGGTAATAGGCCTTTCAGAAAGGAATTGAAAACGTATTTATTTGCACAAGCATTCTTTTGGAGTGAAATATTCTGAGACTTCTGTACTCAGACAATTGAAAGAGGGAATGATGATGGGTGGATTGCTGATGTAGTTTTGGCACTGTTATGAAGATCATGTGTCATATTTTATGTTTGTTTTATTGTAAACCACTTAGGTCATAGTAACATAGTAACATAGTAGATGACGGCAGATAAAGACCCGAATGGTCCATCCAGTCTGCCCAACCTGATTCAATTTAAATTTTTTTTTTTTTTTTTTCTTCTTAGCTATTTCTGGGCGAGAATCCAAAGCTTTACCCGGTACTGTGCTTGGGTTCCAACTGCCAAAATCTCTGTTAAGACTTACTCCAGCCCATCTACACCCTCCCAGCCATTGAAGCCCTCCCCTGCCCATCCTCCTCCAAACGGCCATACATAGACGCCATAGGTCTTAAGTGGACATTTTTAAAATAAATTAATAAATAAGGGACCTGTCACAGGCTGGGTTTGGCAGAATGCTTACATCAGGGGTCATCAATCTCAACAATACAGGGTGGTGTCCTCTGAAACTAAGTTATTCTATTCAATTGTAACAACTTTCTCTTTTGTAAACCGCATAGAGCTTCAGGGTCCTGCGGTTTAGACGCAGAATGTTATGTTATGTTATGTTCTTTCTGTGTCAATGGTCAATACCATCACACACAAAAAAAAGTGAGAGCAATATAGCCTATCCTTTTAAAATGTTGAAAAAAAAAATATCACTGCCAAGGCCTAAAAGCCAAAAACAGAGAGTCATGTGGCCCATGGCAAGCTATTTAAGCTGTGGTAAGCGTGTGCTAGTGCTTACTGCAGCTTAGTAAAAGGAGCCCCTAGTGTCGAGCAATTTCCAGCCCAAAGGCATAATTCAGGCATTTCAATAAGATCAGCTTCTGGCCAGCTGCAACATTGGCCGTGTTATTTTCTCTTGTAGTGCATTCTGGAGCTTTGCATAATAAATCACACTGTATTGGAGTAACTGAGACCATATTGTATCTGCAGCAGAGAATGAGTTTGGTTGCTTGGAGCAATGAACGGGGTAATGTGGTTCACCACAATGACAAGAATAAAATGCATAACACGCTCCTTTAAATAAATATGACAGATCATCATTGACCTTGTTAGTTTACATGCTCTATTTATTGATTTAGTTATTCATTTAATTTGATTAAATGTCTAATAAAATAATAACCTCTAAGCAATTCTCAAAACCACAGTGGGATATTTGCTTGGCATTCAGAGAGAGAGAGAAAAAAACAAATAGTTATGAGAGTTGATTCATAAGTCATGGCAACCATTTTTTTTTCTCTCATGTGCCAACACTGGAAATCTAATATACAGTATGGGGCTCATAATCGAAAGAGAAACACGTCCAAAAACCGGCCCAAGTCGGCACTTGGACGAACATTTCTCAAAAATGTCTAAGTGTCGATAATAAAACCAGGTTTTGGATGTATTTAAAAACAACCTAGGCCTTCATAGTGCCGCTCAACGTCTAAAGCTAACGGGGCGTTTCGGGAGGCGTGTCGAGGGTGGGAGTTGGGCGGCCTTAACTAATAAGTAACAATTAACTGACTACCTCAATCCTTAAGCTATCTGACCAATAACTAACTACCAATAAATAAATAACTATCTGACCAATAACTAACTACCTGACTAAGAACTAACAAACAACAACAACAACAAAAAACCCCTCTTGAAAATGGCAGGTAGAACTAGGAGCAACAAGACTTCACTCAAGACAGGCAGTTCAGTCACCGAGGGGATCCAGGGGGTGGCCACGGACCTCGTGCAGGCGGAAAGGGTACCAGGACAGAGTATAGAGGTCTCTGTTCAGACCGAGGCCATACCCACAAAGATGACCACAGTCTCCACACAGACGGAAACAACGGAGCAGCTAGATGGAAGCCTTTGCTGGAGCTGATGAGCCTGAGAGAGGAGGCTCAATGATTGAGAAGCATCCGAGACGACGAGGTCTTCATCGACGGAGTCATCCAGGAGCTGTCCCAAATCTCCGAACGGGAACCTGACAAGACCATCCTCATCACGCCCAAAGCAACCAAATCTGCAACCTTGGGACCAACCATCGGAATACAGGAAGAGGCTGGAGACATTGATTCCTGGCAGCTGGTAACTTCCTCCACAGGCAAATGCAGAAGACCTTCCTCTCATTTTGTCTCTTTCTTTCACTTACAGGGCAGTTCTGCATCGACCCCACAAATCATCTTGAGGAACAGATTCCAGCTGCTATAGGAGGGACCTGACAACGAGGTACAGGAAGTTGTTCAGCAAACGGTTCCAGTTCCGGAGACAACAGGTCGCCCCCCCCCCCCCCCCCCAAGAAGCGCAGAGTGGTGGTTATTGGGATTTGCTGCTGAGGGGCACCGAGGGACCAGTCTGTAGACCACATTTGCTATCGAGAGAGGTTTGCTGTTTGCCAGGGGCCAGGATCCGGGATGTGACCGCTTGCCTGGACAGACTCATCAAGCCCCAGGACCACTTCCCCATGCTTCTCATCCACGTCGGAACTAACGACACTGCCTGGAACACCCCGGAGAGCATACCTGAGTACTTTAGAGCCCTGGGTGAGAAGCTGAGGAGGATGGATGCGCAGGTAGTCTTCTCCTCGATCCTCCCAGTGAGGGGCAAGGGTAGGGCCAGGGATGATCGCATCCAGAGGGCTAACGACTGGCTGCACGGATGGTGCAAGGAGATGAACTTCGGGTTCCTGCACCATGGAGAGGCGCTACAAGGACTACAGGGACCAGACGGGCTACACCTGACCAGAAGAGGAAAGAATGTCTTTGGACACCGACTAGCCCACCTACTTCACAGGGCTTTAAACTAGGTAAGTTGGGGGAGGGTACAGGCACAATTAACCTACCTGGTGAGCCAAGCTGCAAATACTTTGATGAGACTGAGGTAAGTAAACATTGCATTTATGGGTTTGGGGCTGGGGTAGTTACACACATTTCAGAATCTGGGGTAGGCTCACATTGTAATTCTGGGTCAAGGGAGAGTGTACACATTTCCGAGTCTGGGGCAAGTTCACGCTGTAATTCTGGGTCTAGGAGGAGTACACACATTGCAAATTGCACTAAAGGACTCCAAGTAGCTCAAGCGGGAATATCCCCACAGAGATATAGCAAACATACAACATGGAGGGCTATGTACGTCAACGCCCACAGTATGAGAAACAAGATCCTGAAATTGGAGACGGAAATGAGGAACGCCGACCTGGATGTGGTGGCGATATCCGAGACCTGGCTCACGGACTCCCACGAGTGGGACATGGTCATACCGGGTTACAACTTGCTTCGCCGAGACAGGGAGGGCAAATTGGGAGGAGGGGTAGCACTATATACCAAAGATGATATTAAAGTCACCAGAATCGCAGATGTCAGGTATACAGGGGAATCCCTTTGGGTGAATTTGGCCAGGGGGAAGGACAAATGCCTGTATCTTGGTGTAGTATACAACAGGATGAACTGGATATGGAATTAATCGAGGATATAGAGAATATCACCTTGCGTGGGGACACAGTATTGTTAGGTGACTTCAATATGCCTGATGTGGACTAGACCACACTTTCCTCTGCGACCAACAGCAGCAGGAGGCTATTAAACTCTATTCAGGAAGCACGACTCAGGCAACTGATATTGGAGCCAACAAGGGATCGGGCAATACTGGACCTGATACTTACCAAAGGGGAAAGTGTCACAGAGGTATCGGTGGGCGACACGTTGGCCTCCAGTGACCACAACATGGTATGGTTCAATCTCAGGAAAGGTTTCGCAAAATCTAACACATTAACCAAGG
The DNA here is from genome assembly GCF_902459505.1 of Geotrypetes seraphini. Lineage (NCBI taxonomy): Eukaryota > Metazoa > Chordata > Amphibia > Gymnophiona > Dermophiidae > Geotrypetes > Geotrypetes seraphini. Next base: position 433,345,458 of record NC_047085.1, on the reverse strand, counting down.
TCCTCAGCTTCAAAGACGCCAACTTCGAGGGCATGGGGGATTTCATCCATCAGGCGCTGCATAACCGAGCAGAAACAGATAATGTAGAAGTAATGTGGTCGACTCTAAAAGCTACCATACAAGAAGAAACCAACCACTATATAAAATTGGTAAGTAAACGGCGAAGAAACAATAAGCCACAGTGGTTCTCTGCAGAGATCTCAGACCTCATAAAAGAAAAGAAAAGAGCGTTCATCTCTTACAAACAATCAGGGAAGCAGGACTCTAGAGAAGACTATCTGGCCAAGTTAAGAGAGGCCAAATTCCGAATGGAGGAGAATCTAGCGAAGAACATCAAGAAGGGCGATAAATCCTTCTTCAGGTATATTAGTGACAGAAACAGAAACACAGGCGGGATAGTACGCCTTAGGAAACCAGACGGGAACTATGTAGAATCGGACTCCGAAAAAGCTGAACTTTTAAATGAATACTTCTGCTCAGTCTTGACCTGTGAGGCACCAGGATCCGGCCCTCAGCTGCAGACAAGGGATAGCTCGGAAGACCCATTTCGAAATTTCGAGTTTACACCCAGCACTGTCCACTTTGAGCTGTCTAATCTCAAGGTTAACAAAGCAATGGGGCCAGACAACCTACACCCCAGGGTACTCAGGGAGTTAAGTGACGTCTTGGCGGAACCGCTATCCGCGCTCTTCAATCTCTCCCTTAGTATAGGTAAAGTCCCGTTGGACTGGAAAACGGCTAACGTCATTCCACTCCACAAAAAAGGATGCAGGACGGAGGCTGCTAACTACAGACCGGTGAGTCTCACATCAATAGTGAGCAAGCTAATGGAAACTCTAATCAAACGCCAATTGGATACGATCCTGAACGAGGAGAATCTACGAGATACGCGTCAACATGGATTTACTAAGGGGAGGTCCTGCCAATCCAACCTAATCAGCTTCTTTAACTGGGTGACGGGGAAGCTGGATGTTGGAGAGTTTCTAGACATTGTATACTTGGACTTCAGCAAAGCATTCGATAGCGTACCACACCGCAGGTTGTTGAACAAGATGAGCTCTATAGGATTGGGAGACACGTTGACAGCATGGGTTGGGGACTGGCTTGGAGGTAGGCTTCAGAAGGTGGTGGTAAACGGCACCCCCTCCAAAACGATGGAGGTGATCAGTGAAGTGCCGCAGGGCTCGGTCTTGGGCCTGATCCTATTCAACATCTTCATAAGGGACTAGGCTGAGGGACTTCGAGGTAAAATAGTGCTATTCGCCAATGACGCCAAACTATGCAATGTAGTAGGCAAGAACACAACAGACAAAAGCACAGTGTCAGACAGAAACTCAGTGCCCTGACTGTATGGTACACGACCTACTCCTACTAGAGCGCTGGCCAGGACCTGGCAACTAAGTTTCAATACCGAAAAATGTAAAGTCATGCACCTTGGCAGCCAAAATCCATGCAAGACATACACCCTTAATGGTGAGATCCTAGCGAGGACTATAGCAGAACGTGACTTAGGGGTGATCATCAGTGAGGACATGAAGACTGCCAAGCAAGTGGAGAAAGCGTCATCTAAGGCTAGACAAATCATAGGTTGTCTATGTAGGAGTTTCGTCATCCGTAAGCCCGAAGTCATTCTGCCATTGTATAGATCCATGGTGAGACCCCATCTGGAATACTGTGTACAATTCTGGAGGCCGCATTACCGCAAAGATGTGCTGAGACTTGAGTCGGTCCAGCGAATAGCCACCCGGATGGTCTCGGGACTCAAGGATCTCCCATATGAGGAACAGCTGAAAAAATTGCAGCTATACTCACTCGAGGAACGCAGAGAGAGGGGAGACATGATCGAGACGTTCAAATATCTCACGGGCCGTATCGAGGTGGAAGAGGATATCTTCTTTTTCAAAGGCCTCACGGCAACAAGAGGGCATCCGTGGAAAATCAGGGGCAGGAAACTACATGGTGACACCAGGAAATACTTCTTCACCAAAAGGGTGATTGATCGCTGGAATAATCTTCCACTGCAGGTGGTCGAGGCTAGCAGCGTGCCTGATTTTAAGACAAAATGGGATCGTCACGTGGGATCTCTTCACAGAGAAAGATAGGGGAGGGTTATTGGGGTAGGTAGACTTGATGGACCGTGGCCCTTATCTGCCGTCTATTTCTATGTTTCTTATGACGTGGGACAGCTTAGACTTAGTCGTATAGCATGTATAACCGAAAGTTTAACAACAGAGCCTAAACTCACCAGATAAGCACAGAAAACACATAATACAGACCCCCACACACTACCCCTGTGATCACCAACCCCCACCCCCATATAAATTTTATTCACAACTTTAAATTTCAGCCCCCAGACCATCATCACCTGGCCGCCTGGCATAGGAAAGCCTAGTTGTCCAGCCCAGAGGCAGCTTAAGTCATCTTAGGGGTGGGTTAGAGACCCATAGAGAGGAGGGCATAGAGAGGAGGACCCATGCCCATAAGCCCCTGTAATTACTGCATTGATACATAAACATGTGCACTGCCCTATATACCCCCTAAACCCTTTTTTACTGGCATATAAGTGGCTCCTGCAGCCATAAGGGCTATTAGGGTGGTAGATAATTGGGTCTAGGGCGGGGGTCGGCAACCTGCGGCTCCAGAGCCGCATGCGGCTCTTTTCCACCTTTGCTGCGGCTCCGGTAGTGTGTCACGCAGGCATGCAGCTTAAGTCCGGCGTCGCGGCGGGAAATAGCCATGCTGAGCAGTGAGCTCAGCACATACACAGATGAAAGCCTTGCTTGCTGATTGGTCGGCGGCCCCGCCCCGCCGGACCAATCAGCAAGCAAGGCTTTCATCTGTGTAGTGCTGAGCTCACTGCTCAGCATGGCTATTTCCCCCGCGACGCTGGACTTGTAAGGTGCTTGAAAAAGAAATCATCCTGGCCGGGGTCGGTGTCATGCTCCGGAGATCTACAGCCTTCCTATCTCCCTCTCCCTTCTACCTGCTTCCGGCCACATCCCCTGCTCCGCGGCTCTCTTCGGCAACTCAGCAGCAGCTTCTGACGTCGGGGCCTACCCTCTGCGAGTCCCGCTTGTTTCAACTTCCTTTTTCCACAAAGGCGGGACTCGTAGAGGGAAGGCCTCGATGTCGGCAGCTTGTCTTGATCACTGCTGCTGACGAGTTGCTGAAGAGAGCCGCGGAGCAGGGGGGGTGTTGCCAGGTGCAGGTAGAAGGGAGAGGGCCAGATGCAGGACTCGTGGGTGAGGGAGGAGAAGAGAGAGAGAAAGAGAGAGGGGAGGGAAACAAAAGGGAATATTTCATACTGTGCTGGGCCGAAGTGGAGGGAGGGTGGAAAGATTCTGGCTACAGGGTACATTAACAAAGGAAAAGGGGGGAAAGCTGAAAATGGAGATAGTGACACAAAGAAGAGAAAGGGTAAGCAGGACCTACTGAATAAGGATAGAGATACAGAGGGGACATGAAGAGGAGACATAGAAGTAATGCTGAAAAAGTGTGGGGGGGGGAGATAAAGACATTGAAAGGGCAAATGGTGAACATGGCGTAAAGATAAGGACAGAGACAAATGAAGATTCTGAAAAAGTGGTGAGATAGGGATATAGGTGAGATGGACACAAAGAAGGGTGATGCTGGAAAATAGGTGGAATGGTAATTCTGACAGGCACAGAAGGGAAATGCTGGATCAAGGAGAGATGGGGCTCAGGCTGGATGGAATGAGGAGAAATGCCTTGTTGGCCCGGAACTTCCTCTCCTACATCAGAATTGACGTCAGGGAGCGGAATGCTGGTCAGTGCAACACTTCTGCAGGGAAAGCTTGGGACGGCGGTGGCTTGGGGGCTGTTCCCCGATGGCGGTGGCAGCAAACCGAGTGGCTTGGGGGACGGCACAGAGACAGAAAGAAAAAGTTGGGGGAGAGAATGAGGTCTGGAGGAGAGGAAACATACAGGAGGCTGAAAGAAAGGAAGAAAGATTGGATGCACAGTCAGAAGAAGAAAGTGCAACCAGAGACTCATGAAATCACCAAATAGCAAAGGTAGGAAAAATGATTTTATTTTCAATTTAGTGATCCTGTATATAGCATTAAGATAAGAAACAATATATGCAGTGTTAGATTTGTTTTATAATGGTTTTGCGGCTCCAAGTTTTTTTTTCTTTTCGAAAACGGGTCCAAGTGGCTCTTTATGTCTTAAAGGTTGCAGACCCCTGGTCTAGGGGATTCTGGAGGTGGTTTGGGGGGGGCTCACCGTAACCTATAGGGAGGAGAAGACATGGCACCCTTTTTGTGAAGTTCACAGCAGTGCCCTGTAAGGTACCCCACTATTTAGGTGGCATGTCTGGGTGTGCAGTCCATCACTTTGCAGACCCCTCCCACGTCCAACAGGGCTTGTTCTAGGCGTTTTGGACTTGGACGGAAAGTTGGACGGAAATGTGGTATAAAGATAGACGATTTAGCAGCTTGGACGATCAGATCGGCAGGACGTATATTTAGACGATTTTCAAAAGTAAAAAAAAGTTGGATGTATCTTTTGAAAATGTGTCTTAGGCTCTTTTTAACTTTGGACGACTTGCGAGATGGACGTAAACGGACTTAGACATCCCTTTCGATTATGCCCCTCCACATGTTTGAAAGTGTGTGACATGTACTTCTTAATGTTGCCACCAGATGAGAGATGACTGCAGCAGTCTCTGGTAGAGGAAAAGCAAAAAAAATGTGACATTTGAAATTATCGTTTTAGAAACAAACAAGTAATAAATGTTAGCTGTTTCACTAAACTAAGCACTCAATCACCTTGAGAGTAGGTTTGGAGTGTGTACCAGTTTTGTTCTGTTTTTAATGGAGTTCTTTTCCTTCAAAGAGTTGTCACGTAGGATTATGACATTGTACAACATTTCTGGACATTTCTCCCGTACTGCATGGTGCAGGTGGTACTGCAGAAATTACTTGTAATACTGTGCGTTCACAGGGTGTCCCTCACAAACTGGAAGACAACCTGGGAGACTACTTTGAAGGATGTTAACAGTTAAACCATTTGAGCTTGTACTTTGTTGTTCATGTTGTACACTGTATGTCATAATAAAACAATGATTTCAAATGTCATGTTTTTTTGCTTCTCCCCTACCAGAGATGCCTGCGCTCATCACATCTGGTAGCAACATTAAGAAGTACATGTCACACACTTTCAAATATACTGTATATACAGTAAAACCTTGGTTTGCAAGTGTTTTGTAAGACAAGCAAAACATTTTATTAAATTATAACTTGATATACAAGCAGGGTCTTGCAATACAAGTACATACAGTATACACACATCACAACTGAGCCGCTAGTTCTTCTCTCTCTGACACTGTGAGAGTGTAGTGACGTGTAGTGACTGTTCTAAACGAGCAAAGTCTTGCAATACGAGTACCGTATTTCCCCCATGTTATTAGTGCCAACTACCACCTAGTTTTCTAATTAAGGACTCTTTGAATGGGCTTTTGCACATTTACCGCAGCCAATATTCTATAATCAATATGCACAGTTTTGCACACAATGTGCAGAAATACACATGCACGTTTATAAAATTACCTATCTGGAAAGTGCTGAGACAGTCTAAGAATTTTCAACAGCACTATCCAGATAGCATTTGGATGGAGCAAGGGTAGAGTGTGGAAATTCCACCTAACTCTATGGGAAGCCAGCATTATCCATACAGCTGTTCGGTTTAATTTAGGCCCTAAAAAGGCTATCCTAAGTTAAATTCAATCCAAAATATTCAAAACACTCCAGTTATTATGAATAACATGTATGCATAGAACAATTGCTAAAAAATGAAAGAAAAAAGCCTCAGGTGGCCTGTATCAAATCTAGGCACACAAACGGAGTATAATGTGAGATTTCACAACTCAGTCTGCCTACTCCAGTTTTCCCATCATAGGCAGAAAAAAACCTTCATTAGTTACAATGGCAATTCAGCAAAGGAGAGCCTTCGTCTTGATGAGCGGCTGTAATGCGGATTGAAAGGCCCGCGTTGTCGCCCATCGGAATGAGTGTGAGCGGGCTTAGGGACTAGAGGAGGCTGCTTATTGGTCGGTGGAACCGAGCAGCCTCCTGATAGGTGGAGGGCTGCGGGGCTAACGGCTGGGCGGAGCTGTTAAAACCGGGTCCTCTGAGGCGGCTTTTTCCCAGCCAGCCACCCGTTTTATTTGGGCAGGAGGCTGCTGTGTGGCTCAGGCTGGCGGTTATCCTGAGCTACTGGCTGCTAGGGCTCATCGGAAGATGAGTGGGGACCGGTGGGGAGCCATGCCCGGGGTTCTGGTGACTCTGATTAAAGGGGCATGTAGGGACAGGCCATCCCCCAGGCCCTTGCTGGCATGGCAGGGTCGGGGGCCAAATATTATAGGTTATGGTTTACTTGGTAGCTCGGGAAAACAGTTATTGTTAAGTGAGTGTGATCATTTGACTTGTTAATAAACAGAGTTGCGGCTATTTATACCAATAAGAGTGTTGTCTGGTTATTTGGATAGTCCCCATTTCTCTAGTACCCTGTCACCCCTTCCTTTACCAATTATAAGGACAAAAATTTGGTGGATAGGGGGGGGTTGGAGACAACCGGTCCTGTACAGATGCATCAGTGACAGGCAACAGTATATCAAAGATAAGTCACAAAATACTCTGAGATAAGTGTAGCAAATGTATACTTAAACAGTGAGAACTCCAAAAATCATTGTAATTAAAGCTGTTCCATTTTTGCAGCTTCCCATGCCACTACTCCAAGGCACTAGATCAACTAAAGTAATAAAAAGTGGCTTTAATTGATGTATTTTAATCTTTGAGTTGAAAAAGCGATCAAAAAGGAAGAAAAAAAATTATATTGCATACCTACATTGCGCTACATAGGTATGCAATATTTTTTTCCTCCCTTTTTGATCACTTTTTCAATTCAAAGATTAAAATATATCTTCTAAAGCCTCTTTTTATCTTCCCTATCTGTCCTATGTAGCTTTGCTCACAATCCAACTATAGTCCCTGGGGAAATGGAGGGTTTGGTGACTTGCCCAATGTCACAAATTGTAGCACTGGAATCAAGCCCATTTTCCTTCCATTTTCCTTGTTTCGTCTCTCATAATTAAAAATTCTTTCCTTCTTTTCTTAGTTGACTTAGGGCTCCTTTTACAAAGGCACGCTAGCAGTTTAACGCGCTTCATACCGTGTGCTAAACCGTCGGCCGCGCTAGCTGCCACCGCTTCCTCTTGAGCAGGTGGTAGTTTTTAGGCCAGCGTGGGGGTTAGTGCGTGATGAAAGTCACGCGCGTTAACCCCGCTAGCGCGGCTTAGTAAAAGGAGCCCTTAGTCACATCTGGATATAACCAGATTCACTGACTACAGAAAAGCGTTCCACTATTTTTAAAGTATATCTTCATAATAGAACTTAAATCTTGTTCAAAAGCAAAACCAACAATGAGAGTTGCACGATCCGTTACATCAGAAAGAGAGTCTTCAAGAATTGCAGTTATATTATGTAGACCTTTCTCTTGTTGTTGCATATTTGTAATAGTCCCAGAATAATTTGTAGGTTGGTCCCCTGTTTCAGTATTTTTGTCCTTATAAAACAAAAAGTAATAAGCCTTATTTATAGGTGGAATATTATCAAGAGGAAATCTCAAATTTTCCAGATGAAACTTTTTAAATACTTCCACAAGAGACGTACCCAAAATTTTGGGACAATTTAATACTCGTATGCATATAATTGGTAAAGGAAGGGGTGACAGGGTACTTGAGAAATGGGGACTATTTTACTTTGACTCCTAGGGTATTTTATAATTAGGACAAACCTGAAAAAATGAATGAATTCCCAAAAACACTTCAGCTCTCCTCCACTGTGGGCCTTGCTTTCCAGTTTGAGACCAAAGAATATATGTCTCATTAACAGTCTTACTGAGTACCTAGAAAGAAAGAATTCAATTTTTAATACAAATAGCAAATAAATCATTATTATTATTATTAGTTTTAGTGGTGCTTGCCATAGCAAAGGTCCCACTAATGGAATGAGATCTAGTTACTAATAACTGGAGTTAATGATAAAATAACACATCTTAACAGTAGCCCATATTGACACCTCCCTCTCCCTCAGTGCATTTACAGCAAAAATGTATTTCTGTACTTAAAAAGAAAGCCTGAACAATTGTTATTGACAATGTATTCTAAATCTATAAGCTCATGCTTGACAAACACATCTCTTATTTAAGAGTATGAAGCAAATCTGGAGACTCGGTTAATATGCTCTATCAAATACCTGTTGTACTGATTCTCAGAAAGGCCACTGTGTTCTGATATCGGGATAAAGATTAGTGGAAGAAATATGACATGTACTAAAGTGGAAACATGGGATTAGAACTGAATATAAATAAAACAAAGATTATGAACATGGAAAATGATGAAGTTTTTGAGCTGAAGGCGATAAAATAGAAGTTGTAAAGAATTTTAATCTTCTAAGCTCTTTTGTAAACAAGGCAACTAGTAGGGAAGAAATACTCTGCAGAAAAGCAATTGGTTGCTCTATAATGAAAGCTGTTGATAAAGTATTTGAAAGCAAGGAAATAACACTTAAAACGAAGATCAATCTGGTCTATGGACTCATTTTCTCAGTGGTCAGTTATAGATGTGAAAATTGGACATTACAGAAGCAAGCTAGAAAGAAGATGGAGTCATTTGAACTTTGGTGCTGGAGAAGAACCGTGGACTGCCAGAACTGATAGATCAATTTTGGAAGCGATCAGACTGGCTATATCACTCAAAGCCAACATGATGAAGTTATGACTGTCTTATTTTGGTCATATCGTGAGAAGAGAGAGAGAAATGGAAAAGGATATTATGTTTGGGAAGATTGAAGGAACTAGGTGAAGAGGGAGACCTGTAACTAGGTGGCTGGATTCATTGACAACAACCATGGGAATGACCAATCTAATCCAATCCAATCTTTCGGTTTATATACCAGATCATCCTCCAGACAACAGAGGCTCGACTTGGTTTACACAATAAGAGGTTGTAATAGTTTCTTCAAATGACGCTGGAAGACCTTGTTGGACTAGCACTAGACCAACCTCCTTTTTGGATCTTTAACTCATCAAGTCTCTAGAACTCGAAACCGAGTCAATGGCACTTAGCACATGCAGAAAGTGAAAAGTGACTTCGCAAATGCCCACATGCTACCTGATTAATGCAGAACACGCCCACTCTCCACCCCAGCCCTTCCCCAGTGCTATAAAAATAGATTACATTTTTTAGAATGTGGGTAGCATTCATGCATCCAAAAATTACTGTGGGACATTTCAGCGCACCCTACAGTAATACATTTTTTTGTGCTTAAGATTGTGTCTTCCAGGGATATGCAAATAACCTGAATATACTCTTTTTTATGAAAAGGCAGGACCTAATAATAGCATCATTGGAGACCAAGATCAATATTGAAAGCCCTCTGGGGCAACAAGATTAAACAAACATGACATGGGGTAAAGTTGTCCTGAAGCCTTTTTAGGAAGCCTTGGAATAAATGAGTTTCAGAAGGACAAACCTGGGCATTGTCACTGTGATAAGAAATATCTGGAAGTTAGAGGGTTTCTGACAATGAGATGGACTGACATCAGAAGTATTGGTACTGTAAATTCATTGAATGTGAAACTGCAAATGTTTGAAACCCAAGATGCTAATATGGTAGATACCCCGTGTAACACAGAAATGAAAAGAGACTCCAAGGCAATGCACTGATGTACTGTAAGGCTAAGTTGACGATTCACGGTAACATAGTAGATGACAGCAGATACAGACCTGTACAATCCATCCAGTCTGCCCAACAAAAAAGACTCATAGCATAAGGTAAAATGTGATACTACATATGCATACATGATCTTGATTTGTCCTTGCCATTTTCAGGGCACAGGCCATAGAAGTCTGTCCAGTACTGGCCTTATTCTCTTACTACTGAAGCTGTAATTGAAGCCCCACTCCATCCCATCCAAATCTGTCCAGCCACAATCAGGGCACAGACCGTAGAAGTCTTCCCACCACTGTTTGTTTAGCTCCATTCTTTCCATACAGGATTTGTTTATGTTTATCCCACACATCTTTAAATTTCATTACCGTTTCCATCTCCACTACCTCCTTCGGTATCTACCACCCTCTCCATGAAAAGGTACTTCCTGATGTTATTTCTGAATTCCATGTTCCCCGCTCTCCCATCCCAAATTGGTATCTTCTAGTTCTACTGCCTTCCCATCTCTGAAAAAGGTTTGTTCAGGGCCAGATTTAGGTGGGGTGACAGGGGTGGCTGCACAGGGCCTCACGCTCCAAGGGACCCTGCACTTCATTACAGTATCTAAAATTACTTCCAACGGAGTCAATTTATACATATGCAGATGACATTTTCATCTTGCTTGAAGTTGATCCTTCCTTGAATAATTTGACATCCAATGTTAATTCCTGCATCTTAAGGATTCAGGATTGGGCCTCGTTGGTTCATATGAAATTAAACACCACAAAAACAAAACTTTTATGGTTTGGTCCTAATTTGGAATTGCTGCCCTCCACAGTATCATTACCTTTGGGTATTTCATTACAAACTGAGTTAGCAATATGAGAAAAAAATGCTTCTTTAGTCTCAGATTACTTAGATGGGTTCACCATTTATTCTTTCAGCAGCATTTTGCTGTGTTGGTTCAGGTGATTATTTTATCACAGTTGGATTATGCTAATTTCTTCCATGTCTGTCTGAATAAATGCAATCTGAAAAGATTGCAACTTATTCAGAATATTGCGACAAAATTGATATTTGGTAAGCACAAATATGATCATGCGACCCCTTTACTTAGGGCACGATATTGGCTTCCTGTGTTTTGGAGAATTCAATTCAAATGTATTTGTGTGATTTTTAAAAATTTTGCATGGGATTTTCTCCCCCTTCATTCCTGTCCTATTCAATTCTTGTTTACCATCTTATTCAAGAAATACTCAGAAATATAAACTTGGCTTTCCATCAGTTGAGAGTATGAAAACTATATCCAATTTTTGCAAATCTTTTACTTTTCTATCTGCAAAAATGTAGAATAAGCTTCCTTCAGAGATCAGGTTACTTTCGCATTTAAAAACTTTTCATAAAATGTTAAAAACTTATCTACTTCAAAAATCTCCAGTTGATTCTAATGTTCCAAGATAATTTTGGAATAGAATCATCTCATTCTCTAGCTGAATTTAGGAAATCTTGTTAACCGAATTGAGCCCTTTTTGTAAGGAATGAATCGGTATATAAAACCAAGGTTTGGATTGGATTGGGTGGCAGCATCACATCAGCATTTAGTCTCACTCACTTCAGTAGCCTTCATCTATTATGCCACGCCCCACAATATTCCCTCAGTCTGTTGCTAGGCGGCAAGTGGTCCAATCAGATTAAGCACCAAAAGGGCTCCCTGACCAATCACAGCTGCACTTCTATAGTAGCTCAGCCACATGAAAAAAATTGTGGCTAAGTCCAGAGAAGTGCAGTTGTGATTGAATGTGATTGGATTTGGGCCACAGCAATTCTTTCTCTCAGCCTCTGAGCCTTGCTGCCCCATCTATGATCCTAACTACAATGAGATCCAGTCAGCTATGATTGTGATCTGGTCAGGGTCGACAGTGTCAGTGGCTGCCCATAACTCAGCTGCTCTCAGCCACTTTCTTAGCCCCTCCCCCAAAGGAGCCAGGGAAACAGCATAGGAATGCCACAACTTACTTGCCAACAATGGTAATGCTAAGCAATCAAATATGCAGATGTCAGTCCCGTAGACTCCCCAAGATGTTTTTTGTAACAATCAAATACATTTGGAACAGAATATTTTTTTAGAATATATTTTTTAAGGGAATTTAGATAAGCTTCTCAGCATCATATGGCATAATATTATAAAATGTCTTTATATAGCTCATAATCTTTATTTTTTTCCTGGAATGAAATTAGTGTGTGCCTTTTTGCATTGGCTTCAAATAACCCTATTTCCAGACCAAATACAGGAACAAATAATGAATCAATACCATTCCAAGGGGGGGGGAGGATTTTGAGCTATATGTGTTAAAGGGCATTTTATAATTTTGTGCCACATGATGGACTGCACATATAGAGATGTGAGGCCTTTCAGTGCCATATTGATTACTATGGCTGATGCCTGTAGCTCATTATTTTCCTGCAAATGTATGATTGCTACAGTTCAATGCCTGTTTTGGTTTCTAGGTGCACTTTTCCTTGAGATTGATGAATTATGCAAAATTTTGTTTGCTTGCATCATGCTCTGTTGGGAAAAGAATCAATGGATGACAGCTGGAGGCAGTTCTGCTCAGCTGGTTGCTCTGAAAGTCTCATTTCATTTCTTCCCTTTAGAAGTTTATTGAGGGAAGACCCAACCTGGTCAAGTTTCAGCTAACCAGCCTGCATTAGAGTGTCCAAGATCAGGCTGACTGGCCTGGGATCACATCTAACTCTGAGTTGTCTGTCCTTTTCTTTCCTCCTCCTCCTTTCCCTAAAGAGTTGCTCCTGGCTCAGGGTAACACCTGCTCCCTCTGCTTCTCAAGGGTTAGAGACAGGCAAGTGTGGCTTCTCTTCACAAGTGGAAGTAAAAAGGGGGCTGGAAAGTATAGGCCATTAGTCTGATCTTGGATATCCCTACTGCATGCTAGTTAGCTGAAATATACAGGTTGGATCTTTCCTCGATAAACTTCTGGTGCATCCAGGTTTTGTGTCTTCAGATTTACCTTAAGTTCATGGAGGCTTTTGTTTCTGCTTCATTTGCCTTAATTTGAGATTTCATAATTAAAACATTTTAAAATAAAATCTTGTCAACAGGGGGCCAGGCTAAGCAATGGGCCAGAGGGTCCTGCTGAACTGGTTTACACAGGACCCTGCAATTGCTAAGACTGGCCCTGTCTTTCTTTTTCTCAAGGGTATACATCTTTAAGTCATCAATTCTTTCCTCATGTTTTGTAACACAAACCCCATTCCATTTTTGTCACTTTTATCTGAATCACTTCAAGTCTTTTTACATTTTTAGCTAGAAACGGCCTCCAAAACTGAACACAATATTCCAAGTGGGGCCTTACCAACAACTTATACAGAGGCATCAATACCTCCGCTCTTCTGTTGGTTAAATGCCTATCTATGCAGCCTAGTATCCTTCCAGTTGTTGCCACAGCCTTGTAACTTTGTTTTGTCACCTTGAGATCCTCAGACACCATCACCACAAGGTCCCACTTCTGGGCTGTTCTCATTGGTTTATCACTTCCTATCTTGTACATCTCCTTCAGATTTTTGCACCCTAAGAGCAATACTCTGCACTTCTTCACATTAAATTTTAACTGCCAGACCTTTGACAATTCTTCTAATTTTTGAAGATCTCATGGTGTCTACTTCCTCTGGGTATTCACTTATTGCAATGGTTCTCAACCTTCTTAATGCCGCAACCCTTTCCTTATGTTGTGGTAACCCCCAACCATAAAATTATTTTTGCTACTACTTCATAACTGTAATTTTGCTACTATTATGAATCGTAATATAAATATCTGATAAGCAGGATGTATTTTCATTGTTACAAATTAAACATAATTAAAGCATGTGATTAATCACAAAAACAATATGTAATTATATATTGTGAAATATTTATTTCTAATTACAAATAAATGTATGTGGGCGTATCTGCATGTGGGCGGACCCACCTGGAGACGGATAGAGGAGTGGTGTCTCAGTTCCTAAGACCAGTGTTCTTCAACCTTTTGACACCTATGGACCGGCAGAAATACAATAATTATTTTGTGGACCAGTACCGGTCCACAGACCAGCAGTTGAAGAACACTGGGCTAAATCGTGCCCATCTCCACTCAATCTCCGCCCCAGACCCCGCCCCCATAATAGTACTAATTGTAACACAATTTTTTCCATTCATTTTTCACATATACATCCTATATAATAAAAGACTAAGCGCATATGCGCACTTAGGATTTCATGTTCCCTGCCGCTGTGGTGTGTGATCCGTGGCTGCCAATCTGGCGGCAGGGAAAATTCTGGCTACTCCCCTCCTCCCGCCCTCACTCACCATGGAAGCCAGGCAAGCTCTCTCCCTGCCCGCGTCCTCAGCAGGGAACACACCTCCCGCCCTAACTCGCTGCTGCCGCTGATCCTCCTGTAAAGAGCAGCCTGCGATGGTGGCTGGCTTTAGCGAACCTCGCAGGCCGCTCTCCAACCTCGGTAGCACGTTCCCTCTGACGCACGGGATCGCGTCAGAGGGAACGTGCTACCGAGTTGGAGAGCGGCCTGCGAGGTTCGCTAAAGCCGGCCACCATTGCAGGCTGCTCTTTACAGGAGGATCAGCCACCACGGGGATCGTGAGAGGAGTTGCCGGTACTTTGAAACTTGAAAAAAAAACCTTCAGCCGCAGCAGGCCAGCCCACGGGAAGGGAAGGGGGAGGGGCCGAACGGAGCAGGACAGCTCACGGTAAGAGAAGGGAATGGAGGTGGGGGAAAATGCTGCTACTGCTTCAGCAGGGACCTGGAAGAGAAGGGAAATACCGCTGCTACTTCTGCAAAGGAAAGTGGGGGGGGGGGGAGAGAAGGGAATGGGGGGTGGGGGAAATGCTGCTACTACTTCAAAGGGACCTGGAGGGGAAGGGAAATACCGCTGCTGCTTCTGCAAAGGAAAGGGGGGGGGAGAGAGACAGAAAGAAATACAGACAGACAAAGGAGGCCAGGGAGAGAGACAGACAGAAAGAAAGACAGACAGACAAAGGGTGCCAGGGAGAGAGAGAGAAAAAATAGCAGGAAGGAGAGAGACAGAAAGAAAGGAAGAAAGAGACAGGAGCAGGGAGAGAGACATAAATAAAGAAAGACAGACAGGCATATATTCTAGCACCCGTTAATGTAACAGGCTTAAACACTAGTACAATATAATTGTATTAACAACACATAATGGTTAACCACAAAATTAAAATACACAAAGCACACTGTATGCTTTTTAACATTCATTCCTACCAGAAAACAGATAACCCCATGCAAATGCAGGACCAAAAACTAAGAGTACTAATATTTACAAACAGACCCTAAGATGCAAGACTCTGCAAGCAGTACATCCTAGAGGAAAAGAAACAAATGCATTTCTTCCTGAACAGACAAATCAATCACTAAATAAAATAAAATAAAAGCATTTCTCCTACCGTTGTTGTCGCTCTCCCTCCATGTGCCTTGCCTTCTGGTGTTATTTTTGGTCCAGTCCACTGAGCGATCAACGTAGCTTCTTCGGGCCAGCTCCCTGAGTGCTGCATTGCACAAAGTTGTGGGCAGCATCTCCTCGCGCGCATCTCATCTGGAAGCCTTCCCTCTGATGTTGCGACATCAGAGAGAAGGCTTCCGGTTCAGGCACAGACCGCGTGTAGGAGCCTTTTCCCACAGCTTTGTGCACTCCAGCACTCGGAGCTGCCCCGAAGATGCCGTGTTGATCGCACCGTGGACCGGCGGCTGAAGAACACTGCCTAAAACCATCAGAAATCTGTGTTTTCTGATGGTCTTAGCTGACCCATGTGAAAGGGTCGTTCAACCCCCCCAAAGGGGTCGCAACCCACAGGTTGAGAACCGCTGCTCTATTGCCTATATTCATAACACTTCAGCAATGTTTCTTACAAATGTATTAAATAGAATTGGCCTCAGTACTGACTCCTGAGGTACTCTACTACTCACTTTCCTTTTCTCTGGGTGAATCCCATTTACCACCTGTCAGTCAACCCATTTCCTATTCAGTTTACCACTCTGGGTCCTAGTCTTTGTTTTAGCCCTCTCGGCGTATTCAAGAGTTTTTCTGTGATGAACTGTATCAAAGGCTTTGCTGAAATCCAAGTAGATTAAGGGCTCCTTTTACTAAGGTGCACTAGCGTTTTTAGCGCATGCAGCAGATTTGCGCGCACGAACCCCACGCTATGCGGCTAGAACTAACGCCAGCTCAATGCTGGCATTAGCGTCTATCGTGCGCGGCATTGCAGCGCACACTATTCCGCGCGTTAAAGCCCTAACGCAGCTTAGTAAAAGGAGCCCTAAATCTAGCTCAATCCTTTATCCAGTTCTTTGGTCGCTCAGTCAAAGAAACCAATCAGATGTATGGCAGGATTTTTCTTTGGTAGAACCATGTTGCCTCAGATCCCACAACCTGTTTGGATTCTAAAAGGTTAACTATTTTTTCCTTCAGCAGTGATTCCAGTATTTTTTCTGGGATGGAGGAAGGGAGAGAAAGAGAGCGGATTAGGAACTGACCAGATTACCTAATATGGGTCCAAGTCAATATTCAGCCAGGACCCATATAAGTGTCTTATGCAAGCTCTAGCTGAATGTCAGCCAAAACCTGTAGAAGACCCGGCAGTCAGCAAACATATGTATAGACATATATTTCATGACCTCTTGTGTATATCTTCTAATATAATAAAACGGTAAGCCGCGCATGCGCACTTCCTATGCGTGCGCCAGTTTTCCGTGAGCTGTAGCGACCCAAAGGAAGTGCGCATGCGCTGCTTACGGTTCTGTTTTTCAGTCTGGCCTGCTCCCTGCCATATTGCATTTTTTAGTTGAAAAACGCAGTGGTGACTCCTCTCATGATCCCCGCCTGCGTCGGACTTCCGACGCAGGTGGGGATCATGAGAGGAGCCACCGCTGCGTCTTTCAACTAAAAAAAGAAATACGGCAAGGCGAGCAGGCCAGACCAGACCGAAGCTCAAGACCGCGGGAAGGGAAGGGGGACCGACAAAGAAGAGGACTTCAGCCGCGAGGAGCCAAACGGAGCAGCCAGATCGCAGCAGGCTAGAACGCGGGGGAGGGGCTGAACGGAGCAGACAAGATCGCGGTAAGAGAAGGGAAGGGGTGAGGGAAATGCTGCAACTGCTGCACAGGGACCTGGAGGGGAAGACAAATACCGCTGCTGCTGCACAGGGAAGTCGGGGGGGGGGGGGGAAGGAAATGCTGTTGCAGGGAAGTGGGGTGGAAATACTACTGCACAGGGAAATGGAGGGAAAGAATGACAGACAGACAGCAGGAGGGAGGGAGACAGACAGAAAGGAAGAAAGACACAGGGGCAGGGAGAGGGACAGAAAGACAGAAAAAGGGAGCCAAGGAGAGAGAGAGAGAGAGACAGCGGGAGAGAGAGAGAGACAGAAAGAAAGACAGACAGACATATATTGTAACACCCGTTAATGTAACGGGCTTAAAGATAGTATAAATATAAAAGGCATAAACAACTGAAGATTAAAGAGTTAACATATATTGAAATATATTTGATGGCCCTTTGTACATCTAATATATCATGCACGGACATCATTTTGTGGCCCCTTCTGTACCTGGAATTCCATGTGCAGATGTGATTCCATTTTGAGCGCCATTGTTTAATGTGTATATACTGTATGGGGCTCATAATCGAAATGGAAATCCGTCTAAAAACCGGCCTAAATCAGCACTTGGACAATCAGTAAAGCAAGTCGTCCAAGTGCCGATAATTGAACCGGGTTTTAGATGTATTTAAAACAACTTAGGCCTCTTCAGTGCTGCTGTACGCCCAGAGCTAAAAGGGGCATTTTAGGAGGAGTGGTGAGGGCTTGATTTGGGCGGGACATGGACTGACTTAGACTTAGTCAAACTGCAAGTATAACTGAAAGTTTAATGAGGCTGCCTAGACAGAACTTAAATGTAGCAACTTAGGCGAATGAAAACTAGGTCTAATTGCCCAGAAGGTACCCAAAGTGACCAGATAGCCACTGTATAGACAAAGTATAGAACCCCCCCACACACACACACTCCCCCAGTTATCACTGACCCCCCCCACATCGCCATAAAAATCAGAATAAAAACTTTACATACATGCCTCCAGAACATCAGCACCTAATATAGGAAAGCCTAGTAGAGCTGCACACAGGTATCTTAAATAGCCGGGGAGAGGGGGGGGGGGGTACCATAGAGAGGAGGGCCAGGCCCATGTGCTACTCTAACCTCTGCATTCATGGTGAAGCATGTGCACCCCCCAAAACCCTACTGTACTGCCATATAGGTGGCACCTGTAGCCATAAGGGTTATTGGGGTAGTAGACAAGTGGGTCTAGTAGATTTTGGGGGTGATTTGGGGGGACTCACCATGACCTATAAGGGAGTTGTGGTGAGATGTTTATGTGGCATCCTTTTGGTGAAGTTTGCTGCAGTGTCCTGTAAGGTGCCCCATTACTGTGTTGTCATGTCTGTGTGTCCAGCGCATCACTTTGCTGGCCCCTCTCATGTCCAAAAGGTCTTTTTCTAGGCGTTTTTGATTTGGATGAATTTTTGGATGAGAATGGGGTATAAAGATAGACAACATAGCGGTCTGGGTGATGAAACAGCTGGACGTATAGTTAGACGATTCTCGAAAAAAATATATATATTTTGGACGTATTTTTTGGGAATGGATTTAAGACACTGCCAACTTTCAGCGACTAGCAACTTAGGCACAAAATGGATTTAGACATTTCTTTTGATTATGTCCCTCCAAATATCTGGGAGTCATGGATGGCTAAAGATTGAAGAGCTAATGTATGTGCTTGGGTGCACTTCATGGCCCCTTGCGCATCCAGTGTGTCGTGTGCGGATGTGATTTAATTCAAGTACCTGCCGATAATGTTTGAATATAGTTAAGTACTTCAACTTTAAGTTGTTGTTGTAAGCTTGAAAGAAATAAAGTTATTTAAACAATGACATCAGGACGACACTCGACAAAGCACCTACAGTAACATCAACTATGCCATATTAAAGTGGAATCTTCGAGTGAAAACATGTTGAGCCCAACAAATAGTTTACAAAAAGAGGAGACGCAGTGAATCCCTGAAGAAAATTTAGAAACGAGAGTCTCGTCGGATTTGTCATTGTTTTGTGAGGGAGAGTTTCTCAGATTAGTGTTATATATTTCTCTAAGGACTTTTTTGGGACCTAGTTCAATAACATAATATTTAAGCAAGTTGACTCGGAGGAGCAATATGTAAAAAAAATTTCACTTTGATTTATCACTGTTTTATTTAAGTTCACAGTCACATTATGTGTTACTAGAGGAGCAAAATGATGTGAATCTTTAGTGACAGTAAAGCCGATTCAGGGTAAAGATTTGTCATTTAGTCAGTGCTTTGGATAATATTTTTATTCACTGATACCAAGTGTAGGTCCTTTGGGCCTTTGTTGCATATTTATATATTATATACTCGGGAAGTTCTTATAGTTGTAGTCATTGGAGCTTTTCTTCCCTATTTCCAGATTGTTGTTTGGGTTTATAAATAGCACCATGCATGTTTTGGAAGTTCCCAGGAATATTGTATACATATAATAATGGTGATAGATGTGTACCTTGATACTTTATTCCTGCTATTACTCGTATCCCTCAACTAACTCAACTTGGGTTTTGTTGGCTTGATTACTGCATGCCTTCTTCAGCAGCAAATCCATCTTTTCAAGGACAAAATGCACTTGCTATGCATTAATTGTAAGGCTCTGTCCCTGTCCATTTTCCACCAATTCTCTACCTGTTCTCTGGCCTGCTGTGTGTTAAATGCTAATCTGAAAATTACCTGCATTAACTGCTATGGGGCCGCATTAGCAGCTAATGCAGCTTAAGATAGAGTCCTCCTTTAACTTTCAAGTGAGCGCTGCAAGAATGTAATGCTGCATTATTGATGATTTGATCTAATAAGTGCCTCAGCCTGACTATTTTCTATTATCTACTAGAGTGCAATGATTTTACTTGGCACAGAAAAATAAATAAAGAGACCAGACAGCATAATTTGTTTAAACTGGAGACTGAAGTTTGTCTTCTAATGCTACTTAACTTTTATTAATATCTTGACTGGCATATTGCTGAAATAAAAGAACATTTGTGCAGTTGAGTGTCTCAATTTTATTGTTTTAAATGCTACTTAGCTTTGCATTTGACTTTGCTATTCAGATGAGAACTGTTTTAACAATGACAAAATCTCGGCAAATGAGAACATTTTGGTTTTTGTTTTGTTTTGGGAGGGGCCTCAGGAGAAACTTGACTAATGTATAAAACAAGGGTGAATAGCAAAAAATAACCCGGAAATGTGAAAAATCAATAATGTTATAGCAAACACTTTCACTAGAAATATGAATAGGATGTCATAAAAAGTTAGTGCTGCTATAGTTCCAATTAAGGGAGTTTCAAATCACTGGAGGAAAAAGCCTCAGATTGAAACCCTTCCACCACCACAATGGTGGTCCAAGGTGGTCGGGCGAACACCTCACTGGCAAAAAACCTCCAGACCAGCTCCCGACAATAGTGAACTTAAAGCAGGACTATGGTGTAAAGATAGAGGATAATTTCCACTTATCAATTGGTTGATCGGTACACCGATCAACCAATTGGTGTACCGATCAACCAATTGATAAGTGGAAATTATCCTCTATCTTTACACCATAGTCCTGCTTTAAGTTCACTATTGTCGGGAGCTGGTCTGGAGGTTTTTTGCCAGTGAGGTGTTCGCCCGACCACCTTGGACCACCATTGTGGTGGTGGAAGGGTTTCAATCTGAGGCTTTTTCCTCCAGTGATTTGAAACTCCCTTAATTGGAACTATAGCAGCACTAACTTTTTATGACATCCTATTCATATTTCTAGTGAAAGTGTTTGCTATAATAAAACAAGGGTGAATGACAGCTCCAGTTTAAATTTGTTTGACCTTTATTTTCAGATCCCCAAGTGACCTAACATGGCAATCAGAATTTTCTGCATTCTTCTAGAAACTGATTCATAGTTCATAGTTTATTAAAATTTGATTAAACACTTCTAAACATAAGATTCAAAGCATTGTACAATTAAAATAATACATGAAAATAAAAAGAGAGTGGGAATTAATATAAAAAAATAAAAAAGACTTATCATGGACTTATCACAGACCAAACTAACATCATTATTTTCAATTTTCAGATTTTCCCTCTCTATCCTGAAATCTGGCTCTACAGAACTATTCCTGTTTATCTTGAAGGGACTTCAATGTATCTAAACTATTAAACAAGTAGAGCCAGCTGTACTAAAGTTGGTTTTACCACCCTTCCATACAGTATCCTGTTCCCTTCTCTCTCCCTCTCTCCCAATTCCACCCAGTATCCTGCCCCCTTCTCTCTCTCCCTCCACCTCACTTGCCTCTTCCTCCACTACCTTTCCATACAACATCCTGTTCTCATCTCTCTCCCTCCACCCTATTTTCCTCTCCCTCCACATAGTATCCTGCTCCCTTCTCTCTCCCTCTCTCCCAATTCCACCCAGTATCATTCCCCCTCACCTACCCACCATTGCTGCTGCTACTTTCCTGAACCAGCAGCAGTAGTAAACTTAAATGCAGCCATCACGGGACCCTCATGTACCCTCCCGCGGCTGCCGGCTCTGTTCCAGAACAAGGAAGTGATGTTGGAGGGGGGTGGATCAACAGTCGTTTGGGGGTGCCTGAAGGTTCTGTGAAGGCTGCATTTAAGTTTACTACCACTGCTGCTAGTTTGGAAAAGCAGCAGCAGCGGTGGCAGAGAAGGGTGGGAGGTTCCAGTGTGCCAGCTGTACCCCTTTTGTGCTTGCACCTGGGTTGAACTGCCCCCCCTTGGTACCCCACTAATTGGAGTCATGTATTTACTCTCCCTATGTGGGTACATTAGTAATTGATTTATTTTTCATGTAGCTGTTAGCTGTTAATGCTCAGTTATTATACGTTCGGGTGGTAGGTGCCACTCTATTAGTTAATTGTTTGTGTTTTGTCACATTAGCCAACACAGCTTAGTAAATATTCTCCTATATTGGCTTTTACAAATAGTTTTGGGCACGTGGTGAAAGGTTGTTTAAAGAAAACAAATACCTTATATACTCAAATATAAACCAGGATTTATGGGCCATAAAAATTGGCCCAAAAATGAGGGGGTCCTGGTTTTTATTCGGGCCAATGCCCCCTCCCAGAATTTTTTAGGCCGTCACCAAGCTCTGCCCCCCCTCTTCCTCCATGCCCTATCATACCTCTGTCGATCCCTGGTGGAGGTGCAGCGGGCAGAAGCAAGCTTTCTGAACTCCTACCCCGCTGTTAACCAGCTGCGTGGATCCAGTTTCTTCAGCTGAGCGGCACGAGCGATTTGGCGCTGCTTCTCGGCACTGAGCGGCTTCCTTACTGGCTCCCGCGAATTCTCGCCGGCCAATGCTCTGAATTTCGCTGGCTGAGTTGCACAACATAGCTGCCTTTCCATTAGCCATTAACCACTAATATTCAGCAGCCAACTTAGCTGCCTTTCCATTAGCCATTAACCACTAATATTCAGCAGCCAACTCACGCTGAATATTAACACTTAGGCATCTACAGTATGTGTTATTTAGTCAGCCAGGAGCTGTTCCTGACCAACTAAATAGCTCTGATTTTCAGGTGGATAGTGAGTAAATACTAAAGTGAAAAGACTTAGTACATCTTGCCCCCAGTTTTATAAAGCAGTTACCTGAAGTGTACCCACAGTTGCACCATTCATATAGTTCCAAAACACCAGTTTACACTTGGGCCCAGTGAGAGAAATAACTGGAGTGATAATGTCAGCTGTATGCCCAAATTTTCCATTTGAACTGTCTGCATACAAATAAAGGCCTTCTTCTGTATTCCTGCAGAAAAGCATAATTTAATTTAATTTATTATGTAACCTGTACTGCGTAGAGACTTTAATGTACAGTTAGGAAGAATGATGATATTTAATGACCACAGGTATTTATGATGTGCTGTAACAAAATGAACAATTGAACATAATTGATCAATGGCTCCGACATTAAGAGCTATATAATATAGCACATTAGAGAACGCCATACAACAGTAGAAAACCGCTGTTAGAGAAAGATAATATAAATTATCAAGCTCTCCCAGGTTTTAAAATAGAACGAGGGATTGTGTGATTATACAAACTTGAATACAATTTTTTTTTCATTAAGTCTACTAATGCTATGCCCTATGAATCAAACTTCGAGCCAGATGGTTATACAATTATGCAGTAAAATTCTTAGTGCAATAAAGAAGCAACAGGATTTCTTCTTTTGTTTCCTTGTCTATGTGCCATGAAAAAGCTGGGAAATTGACAAATGAACAATGAGTTCTTCCAAACTATTTTGGGCATACCTACTTTTAATAAACTATCACATATAGGTCGTGACATGATTGGCCAATTTACAAAAAAAAAAATCAAAAGAAACAAGATGACCTATGTATATAAATCAATCTATGGGCCAGTATTTTCCTTCCCTTCTTTACCCACCCACACTAGGTTCTGCATCTATCCTTCCCTTCCCTATCTTCCCTGGTGCCCAGTGTTTCATCTCCTATGCCTCCACCCAGTCCTGTGGCCAGCATCTTCCCCCCCCCATGTCCTCTATTACTACTACTACTATTTATTATTTCTATAGCGCTGAAAAAGTGTATGCAACGCAGTACATTTTAACATACAATAGACAGTCCCTTCTCAGAAGAGCTTACAATCCTATTTAGACAGAACATTAAAGGGTTGGGGAGATTATGGTAGAGGAAATGATACAGTGGGTATAGGTATCTGACAGCAGTGAGTAGGAGTTAAGAGTTGAAAGCAGTTTCAAAAAAGTGGGCCTTTAGCTTGGATTTGAACACTGCCAGGGATGGAGCACGATGCATTGATTCAGGCAGCCTGTTCCAGGCATACGGTGCTGCAAGAAAGAAGGGACGGAGTCTGGAGTTGGCAATGGAAGAGAAGGGTACAGATAAGAGGGGCATAGGGGGGATAAATGAGGAGAGATATCGGGGGGGGGGGGGGTTCAGAGTGAATGCACTTGTAAGTCAGCAAGCAGAGTTTAAACTGTATTCGGAACTGGATGGGGAGCCAATGAAGTGACTTGATGAGAGGGGTAATGTGAAAATAGCGGCTCTCATGGAATATGAATCGTACAGCAGAATTTTGAACGGATTGAAGAGGTGAGAGAAGGGTGCATGGGAGGACTGAGAAAAGTACGTTGCAGTAGTCTACGCATGAGGTGATGAGAGCGTGGATAAGAGTTTTGGTAGTGTGTTCAGAGAGAAGAGGATGGATTTTGGTAATATTATAGAGGAGGAAGTGACAGGATTTGGTGGTTTGTTGGATTTGAGCAGAGAAGGAGAGAGAGGAGTCAAAGATCACCTCAAGGTTAGGAGCCAACGAGACAGGGAGGAGGACAGTGTTTTTCACAGAAATAGAGAATAGCGAGAGGGGGAAAGATAAGGAGTTCAGTTTTAGCTTTGAGATGGTGACGAGACATACAAGTGGCAATGTTAGACAGGCAAGCTAAAATTCAGGCATGAACTCCCGCAGAGATATCTGGCGGGAGAGGTAGATCTGAGAGTCGTCAGCATAGAGGTGATATTGTAAACCATGAAAAGAGATCAGCGTACCAAGAGAGCGGGTATATATGGAAAAGATAAGAGGGCCCAGGACAGAGCCTTAGAGTACACCAATTGACAGCGGGATGGTGGTGGAAGATGATCCACCATAACATACGCTGAAGGTACAACGAGAGAGATAGGAAGAAAACCAGGAGAGAGAGCAGAACACTGGAATCCCAGTAAGGACAACCTGTCGAGAAGGAGGTGGTGTTCAACAGTGTCGAAGGCAGCTAACAGATCGAGAAGAATGAGGATAGAGAAGAATCCATTGGATTTGGCCAGGAACAGGTCATTAGAGATTTTGGCAAGGGCAGTTTCTGTAGAGTGGAGAGGGCAAAAGCCCGATTGAAGCGGGTCAAGAATATTATGAGAAGAAAGGAAGTTCAGGCAACAGCGGTGAACAGCACGTTTCGAGTAGTTTGGATAGGAAGGGGAGGAGGGAGATAGCGAGATATATCTCTTCTAGCACTCCAAAGGTGCTCACTGCCATATCCCTCATAGAAAACATATCATGGAAGCTCTTAAGAAAGAGGGTGCACTCTTTCAGAAGCTCTCATATTAAAATTGATATAATACATTTTAAAATATTTATTATTCATTTTTCATAATTGTATACATTTTTTATGTATTTATATATTTTTGTATATATGTAATGTGTCTATTTATTCATTTTATGTTTCAAATGTTGAAAAATAATGAATGCTGTTTTGTATTTTTGAGACCCCTGAGGCAAACTTTCAGCCAAAACATGGGCTATGTCTGGTCATCCAAATTAAAGAATTTGTCCTTTCTCTTGAGGGAAATTGTTCCAAGGTGATGCACAACAGACTGCTTATAGTAGGAGTTTAAACACCAAAATGCCAATTTAAGAACTACATTGAAAAGATGATTATCTAAAACACAAGAAAAAAAAACCCTATTTAAAACCGCTTAATGCAATATTCATGTGGGGAGAGAAGGAGATAGTGAATACTGCATATGGGCAGACTGGATACGCTATTTGGACTTTATCTGCCATCATGTTTCTATATTTGAACCATAATAAACTCTAATAAAAACATTGAGTCATCTCAGTGGCATAGTAAGGTTGAGCAGTGCCCAGGGCGGTGGCACCCCTCTTCCCCACCCCCCACCGCGCATGCGCCCCCTTCCCTTTTCCCATAGATTTTTAACTTCTCCGGCATGTGCAACATGCCCCCATCGGTGTCGACTCACCCTTTGTGCTTCCTAGGGCAGGTTCCAAAAGTGATGTCAGAGAGAACGCTGATTCGGGCAGTAGCCTCGTGCTGGGGAAGTAAAAAAGGTATGGAGGAAAGCAAGGGGCACAGGCGTACAGCAAGGAGACAAGCAGGGGGAATGGAGAGGAGGAGGGGTGCTGCGCCCTTAGGAAGACATACACCCCCTACTCCCGCATCCCTCTTACTATGCTACTGTCAGCTTTTCAAAAATGGATCCAAAAATACATTTTATTATTTTTTTTTTTTTTTAATGGCTTCTAATTTCTTACCAACAAATTTATTTCACCTTGGCCTGTTCTGCTGCTTTGCTGCTGACAACATTTTGAATTCTTCATCTGAGCAACTCTGGTATGTCTCTACTGCTGTTACTTGATTTGAACCCAACAACAAGGCAAAAATGGTCAAGGGTTCCGTGATGATTGCAGGACAGAAAAAACACCGATACTCAACACTAACAAAAATTGAAGAAATTAAAGAAATATTAGTGATAGGTACCCTCAGTACGCAGGTTCAGCGATGGGAGCGAGCTCCAACGCTTCATTCGAAAAGGTAGAGGCTAACAAGCCCCCACCTACACACCATCATAGGGTACCAAGGGTGTGTTTTAAATCAAATAACACTATCACCAAAAAAAAATAAAATGCACAATGAACACAGGTGAAATATAGTGAAATCACGAACTGCAATCACTCAGGGAACCCCCCCTAGCCAGCTCCCCCCCAAAATCAAAAAAGCAACTTATCTTCAGTGAGTCTTCATCCGACGTCCAAGGAAGCGGGAACAAGACAGATGGAACACCGCAGAACCAGGTTTAATCAAGCCTAGTTTTGGGAACAACATCCCTTCCTCAGGAACCCATGATTCAAAAATCAAAAGCGGACCTCAAGACTGGCTGGAAAGAGGGAGGAGCCCTTGACCATTTTTGCCTTGTTGTTGGGTTATTTTAAGTTTGGAGTTAGTTGATTTGAGGCAAAATAGCATTCATATACTTGAAATTCAAATGTGCATATACTGTGTTACTTTCCTGACCTAAACATGTACAAAGGAACACCTCTTCTTGACACAGCTTAAAGTATATCTGCTTGGGAAACATGTTTAATTTAATTTTATTCAATAAAGACATTATAAGCCACTTAACCATCCAAGCCTCAATTACAAATTATAAGCTAATATAAATAAAATTCCTTTTCAGTATAATAAAACCAGAAATATTAAAATAAATATTTGTGAAAAACCGATGCATACTGCTATACAAGAAGAGAACAATTTTCAGACAACTATATCTATTTAGTCTGGGAATGGCTTGGAAAATTGTGCTTCATGAAGGCAGAAATAGCTGAGGAAAAGGATATACCGGTAATACAAATCATACAGACTGAAGAACTTCAAAAAGTACTTTCTAAAAGGGATATGATAGAAACAGTCAATTATTTTGTGATTGTCTATAAAATATAAGGAAACATTTCCTATACAAATGGAACCTCAGGACAAGCAGAAGATGGATGCCATTTTGAACTCTTTTTCATGGATATTTTGTTACAAAATTATTCCTTTGGTGAATAATTATCTAAAAGAGTACCTAAATGGTCAAAACACATAGACAAATGTTGCATCTATTTTATTAAGGAAGCATATGAAGCTCCTACAAAAAGTAGCCATGCTGCATAGGTGTTGGGAGAAAAAGAGTGACACAATCCACCTAAAATCCAAAGCAATTTAAGCGGCCGGGAGAAGCTTCAGTCCACTTAAATCAAACTCAGTGGGCCAGCTACCAATATTCAGTGGCACTTTATTTGACAGTACCACTGAATATTGGCTCTGACCAGTCTTTTTTGAAGTGGGCTGAAAGGGGTATTTCGAAGGCAGAGTCAGGAATTTATTTATTTATTTATTTAAAAGACTTATAACCTGCACTATCCACATGTTCTAGGTGGCTTCCATGCAATAACATTCATAATAAAATCTTAAACAGTAATAAATAAATAAATAAAATTGAGTAATACACCAACTCATACTCATTATGTATCCACTGCATTACAAATGAAAAATGTACCCATTCAGGCAATATTCCCTTCAGTACAATAAAATTTGCTCATTATATGCTTCAAAAAATAGCAACGTTTTTAGTTCCCACTTGAATGATGCAACAGATGGAATAGATCTCAAAGCCTGAGGCAATCTATTCCACAGACTAGGATCACTTATTTTAAACATTGATATGCAGTATACGTCCATTTGTACAGCTGTAAAAGAAAGGACAGCTAGCAAATTTGCATCAGAGGATTTTAAGGGTCTTGCAGGTTGGCAGACTTGTAAAGTAGAAGCAACCATTGGGAAACCAAATTATTACAAATCTTAAATACAGTTCTAGCAAAATAATTTTGTAAATAATTCTTTGCTGTATTGGAAACCAATGAAGCGCTTTTAGAGCTGAAATAATATGTGTATATTGAGAGTATCCCCCCCAAAAAAAAAAAAAAAAAAATCACAAGCAGAGGCATTCTGAGCAACCTGCAATGCCCTCAAAAATCTTCTACGCAATCCCAATAAGAGACTAAGGGGCTCATAATCGAAAAGGAAGTGTGTCTAAAAACCAGCCTAAATCGGCACTTGGACAATCAGTAAGACAAGTCGTCTAAGTGCCGATAATCAAACCGGGTTTTAGATGTATCTAAAAATGACTTAGGCCTTTTCAGCGCTGCTGTACGACTAGAGTTAAAAGGGGCATTTTAGGAGTAGTGGTAAGGGTGGGATGTGGGCAGGACGTGGGCTGATCTAAACTTAGTTGTACTGCAAGTATAACCAAAAGTTTAACTAGGCTGCCTGGACGGAACTTGTACGTTGTGACTTAGGCCATGTAAAATCAGATCTAAGTGCCAAAAAGGTATCCAAAGTGACCAGATAAGCACTATAAGGGACAAAGTACAGACCCCCACACACTGCTCCAGTGATCACTGATCCCCCCCCAACAGCATAAAAATCAGAATAAAAACGTACATACCTGCCTCCAGACATCAGCACCTGGCATAGCAAAGCCTAGTAGAGCAGCACAGAGGTGGTGAGGGAGGGCTAGTGAACCATAGAGAGGAGGACCCAGGCCCATAAGTCACTCTAATCCCTGCATTTATAGTGGAACATGTGCACCCTCAAATCCCTCAACCCTATTGTACTGCCATATAGGTGCCACCTGCAGCCGTGAGGACTATTGGGGTGGTAGACAGGTGGGTATAGTAGGTTTTGGGGGGGCTCATCATGACCTATAAGGGAATTATGGTGAGATGTTTATGTGGCACACTTTTTGTGAAGTTCGCAGCTGTGCCCTGTAAGGTGCCCCACTACTCTGTTGCCATGTCTAGGTGTCCAGTCCATTACTTTGCTGGCCCTTCCCATGTCCAAGAGGTCCCTTTCTAGGCGTTTTTGACTTGGACAAATTTTTGGACGAGAATGGAGTATAAAGATAGAAGACTTAGCGGTCTGGGTTATCAAACAGCTGGACGTACAGTTAGACAATTCTTGAAAAACAAAATATTTTGGACATATTTTTCGAGAATGGACTTTAGACACTGATGACTTTGGGCGACTAGCGACTTAGGTCCAAAATGGACTTACACGTTTCTTTCAATTATGCCCCTCTATTGCAATAACTGAAACATGTCCTCACTATACTTTGAATGACCATCCTAAAGTTAGCAGAAGAAAGTAGAAAATACTTGTCTGACAATCTGCATAATCTGTGATTTTACTGTAAGACTAGAATCTAGCATAACATCCAGATTACAAAAAGAATTAACTTTTATAGGTATCATCAATCCTATATTATGTGCCAGGGTATGTATTGGATCCTCCCAGAGCCTGTTGATAATATCCCAGATTGGTTATTATATAAAGAAAATAGATTATTTATAGACACATGGAAAACAATAAGATATGTGAGTAATTTGTCACCTATTCCAATTCACAAATCAAACTATATGGCTGAACTCCAAGATTCAAATTGGCGGATTTAAGATCTGGAAGCATTGGATGATTGCAGGAATACGTGTATTAGAAGATGTTATTTCTAATGGTAAACTGCTTGAGTTTTCACAGTTGCAACATAAATATGGCCTTAATAAATCACAAAATTTTAGATGGATGCAACTGAAGTAGGCCATTCAGGTGGGGTTCCCTGAATGGAAAAATCTTAATAATCAATATAGTTTAGAGTTCTTATGCTTTCAGGTGGATTTCCTGGGATACCAGGCCGCTCAGTGGTACAAATTACTATCTGGATTTATGAATAAAAAAAACAAAGACTGGTCTCCGGGACATTTGGAGCATTGAGGTTGAGCATCAAATTACTGCGTCTCAATGGCCACGAATTTGGTCTTGGAGGATGAGATGTACGATGTCTGCATCTATGAGACAAACATGGTTTTTCCTGTTACATAGAGCATTCTGGACCCTTGTTCGTTTAAAAAAAATTAAACTTTAGATCATTTATTGTTCTATTAGACTTTAGATCATTTATTATTCTATTGTCCATTTATTATGGCTTTCTGGAAATCAATTTGAGGCCAAATTAATAGTTTGTTAGAAAATTAGGTGGCATTATCGTATGATACAGTATTATTTGGCATGTCTATGAGGGCTATGAGCCAAATATCTTCCAAAAATAATAAACTCTTACTTATTTTAACAGGAGTCGCCAAACAACAAATAACATGCAATTGGAAAAATTGGAATAGATTAAACTATAATTTTTGGTGGAATTCAGTGTGTCATATTAATAAAATGGAAAGAACATTAGCTCTTCAGAAAGGAAATTTTAATAAATTTCAAGATGTGTGGGGGCCATTAACAAATTATTACAATTAATAAATATAATTTCCCTAGTTAGTACAAATGAAATAATGGGGAGGGGGGTAATTTTTTGAATTTTCACTAGGTGCTTTGAATGAAAGGAAAGTCTTTATTATATGATATATATGTTATGATACATTGAAGAGTTGGGAGGGAATGGGATAAAATATATTGAGTATGATTAATTATAGAATTTCAAGTGATATATTTAAGTTAAAATGATGTTACTTTTTGCTACACTTGATGCAAGTTATAAAAATGAATAAAGAATTTTTTTTAAAAAAAGAATTAACATTTGGAATGCATAAGAACATAAGAATTGCCGCTGCTGGGTCAGACCAGTGGTCCATCGTGCCCAGCACTCTGCTCACGTGGCGGCCCTTAGGTCAAAGACCAGTGCCCTAACTGAGACTAGCCTTACCTGCGTTCGTTCTGGTTCAGCAGGAACTTGTCTAACTTTGTCTTGAATCCCTGGAGGGTGTTTTCCCCTATAACAGCCACTGGAACAGCTTTCCAGTTTTCCACCATTTTAACTTTACAGAATACCCTCTTGTTCTCCCTACCTTGGAGAGGGTGAACAACCTGTCTTTATCTACTAAGTCTATTCCAGTCGGGAAAAGGGGCGACCTCCCTTCCGCTTCCCCTTCTTCTCCTAACCTTCCCCCCCTCCCTCACTGATTGGCGTTTCCTAGCCTCCTCCCTTCCCCCTCCCCCCCTCCTATCTATTCGCTCCGGCTTTAGCCGATTTGGCCTCGCTCCTCCCTATATGGGATCGGAGCTTGTTCTTTCCCTTCATTATCTTGAATGTTTTGATCATGTCCCCTCTCGGTCTCCTCTTTTCAAGGGAGAAGAGGCCTAGTTTCTCTAATCTCTCACTATATGGCAACTCCTCCAGCCCCTTAACCATTTTAGTCGCTCTTCTCTGGACCCTTTCGAGTAGTACCGTGTCCTTCTTCATGTACAGCGACCAGTGCTGCACACAGTGTTTCAGGTGGGGGCCCGGTACAACGGCATGATAACCTTCTCCGATCTGTTCGTGATCCCCTTCTTAATCATTCCTAGCATTCTATTTGCCCTTTTTGCCGCTGCCGCCGCATATTACACAGACGGGTTCATCGACTTGTCGACCAGTACTCCCAAGTCTCTTTCCTGGGGGGTCTCTCCGAGTACTGCACCGGATATCCTGTATTCGTGTATAAGATTTTGTTACCGACATGCATCACCTTAAACTTATCCACGTTAAACCTCATTTGCCATGTCGCGGCCCATTTCTCGAGCATGTTTATGTCACATTGCAGGTCTTCGCAATCCTTCTGTGTCTTTACTACTCTGGATAACTTTGTATCATCTGCAAATTTAATCACCTCGCTCGTCATACCAATTTCCAGGTCGTTTATAAATATGTTGAAGAGCACGGGTCTAAGCACCAAACCCTGCGGCACTCTACTTGTGAAGCTTTTCCAGTCCGAGAATTGTCCATTTACCCCCACTCTCTGTTTCCTCTCTGCCAGCCAGTTTTTAATCCAGGGGAACTGTCATCTTGAGAAGGACTTGATAACAGTAAAATCTGAGTTTTAGCCATATGAATTGAGCTGGCAGCTAGAGGGTGCTGGTAATTTTCAGTATTGGTGCCCATATAGCTAAGCAAACAAATAGAGCTGTATAAAAATCCTAGTCAATATTCAGCTGGCAGCAGTATTTGTATGCTATTTCCAGGCACTGGCATTGAATATTATGGTATGACGGCCACCAAGGCTTATTTGGGATCCAGCTAATATTCAGTTGGAGCCTGCATAAGATCCCTATACAGTATATGACTGATCTTCAAAAAGTTTCCACGCTTTTATTTTTACTAAACACTATTTATTAAATATCTCAAAAGCAAACTATATCCCTTTTCCACATAATCACCTTGTTTTGTGGTACATTTTTCCCATGACATTCTTATAACACGCCCTCTTACTGCTTCTCCCACCACAACTATTTCCTGTGGAAAATCTGAAAGTGAATTAACTTTTTGAAGAATCCTTGTAGTTCCTGGCTAAATATTGGCCTGTACACACATAAGGGTAGGCCACACATTCTCTTGATCTGCATCGACACCTCCTCTCACCTGATTTGAGTCCTTGTGAATACCTATCACCCATGGTGCTCCAGCGTTCCATGGCACAGGAGAAACTCTCAGTCATTCCTGCCCCTTGCAGTTTCTCTAAGAAGATGGCCACCACGAACTCTAGCAGTAGTTATGATATTACCATTAGAGAATATGGTGGCCATTTTCATACAGGGACCACCAGAGGTGTGAGCAATGAGGGTGTCTCCTGCCCCAAGGAGTAAGATGATATATAGGCCCATGGGTCCTGCTAGGGCTTGGAATGAGGAAAGGAGATGGTGTCAGTAATAATAACAACTTTATTTTACATACCGCAGCACCTTGACAGTTCAGAGCGGTTTACAGCAAAAATAGACTGCATACAAACAGCAAAATTACATCAGACGATCTAATAAATATATCATCAGAAGTTTAAAGTTAAACAAATTTGTCAGATAGATAGATCTTAACTGATTTTCTAAAGGTTTGATAAGAAAAAGCTTTTACAATAAAATTACTCAAACTTTTATTCCATTTGCCAGCTTGAAAGGATAAAGTCCTGTCTAGGAATCTCTTATAAATACTGCCCTTCAGGGTTGGGAAGGTGAACAAGTTCCATGACTACGACCAGTAGTGCTAAGTTAAAATGATTTTAAGAGATAATTTGGAGCAGAACCTGTCAGCGTTTTATAACGTAAGCATGCAAATTTGAACATAATTTCAGCCTCCACTGGCAACCAGTGTAGTTTTTTTGTAATAAGATCTAACAGTACAGATCTGGGAGAAGGAAGGCTGGTCCGAAGCAGATTTGGGAAGGTGGAAAGGTGTGCTGATGCATATCAGGAGGACAGGCAGGAGGTGTTATGCAGATCAGGGGACAGGATAGGGGTGCAGATGCAGATTAGGAGGGGGAGGGAGGTGCAGGTGCTAATCAGGGAGCAAGAATTAGTGCCAATGCAGATTGGGGAGGGAGGGAAGTCTGATGTAGATCAGGTGGGCTGGATGGGGGTACCAGATTGGCCTTAAAAACTTTAAAACAAGGTTTGGCGTGCAGGGTGAGTGGCAAATTTATCCCATAAAATAAAAGGAGCTAGAAAAAAAATACATTGCACCCTGTCCATCCCCTTTTGTGAAAGACGGGGGAGCACTAAACAACGGTGGTTCAAGGAGCGAAGAATATGAGTGCATTCTTTGCCAGTAGGTATGTACAGGGGTGGAATTTGGGTAAAACGTATACAGCAATTCATAATCTAGGGACAGACATTTACATATGTTCAAGAACAAGTGAGAGCAAGAGCTGCTTACACTGGCATTTTATAAAGATACATAGATGTCCAGGTGTTTTTATTAAATAGCTCCTACAGTAATCAGATGCCCTGTTATAAAACTATCTTCTGTGAGGTTAATTTAAAAAAAAAAAAATCATTTCCCTGCATATATGGCTTTTTGAAAACTGCCCAGCCTGTTTACAGAAAACAGTAGAGACTATTATTTTGCATTTGGGATTACATGCATTGTTAGGAATGGAAAGAGAATATGGTGAAAATAGAAGCCTACTTTTCTATAAGTAATTTCTTCTTTGTCAGCTCCCTAAGGGAAAGTATATAATAATCTGCTTTTAAGAACTGTGTAAATTCTATGAGGTAAAGTACTTGTGTGTTTTGAAAAATGCCCTGCGTATATTTATAAAGAAACTGTCTGTCTCCAAGTATTTTCTATCTATCATGATTACATTTTTGTAGCTCCCAAATTAGGGTGAAGTTATCAGGGTGCAGTAAAAGGTGTGCTTTTATTGCACTTTGATTTAGACTGATATCAGCAATCTGCAGTATCTCAGTACTGAAGATTGCCAAATCTCGTGGTAAATGAATTACTCTGCTTGCAAGTCACCTCACAAGCAGTTTTATTCCACCTGCTCGGGAGCATCGAGCTTCATAGCAGCCCAAAGCACCTGAGTCTGGCCTTAAAGGAGCTGTGGGATTGATCAGAACCCTTCATTATGACCCTCCCTCCACCTGCCATTCATATTTCCTTCCATTATAACCCCCATGTCTTGATCATACTTCCCTCCTCGATCAAGGCCCTCTGCCCCCTTAATCATGCCCTCTCTCTAACCCAGTGCTTCTCAATCCAGTCCTCAGGATGCACCCAGCAAGTCAGGTTTTCAGGATATCCATAAATGAATATACATAAGATAGATTTGCATACCTAGGAGGAAGTGCAAGAAAATCTATCTCATGTGCATTCATTATGGATATCTTGAAAACCCAATTAACTAGATGTACCCAAGGACTGAGTTGAGAATCACAGACTCAGACTGACTCTTGATCGGTAGCATGGAATGCTCCTGCTTGGTTTTTGGCCTGGCACTAGGGACCTGGATTGACCACCGTGAGAATGGGCTGCAGGGCTTGATGGACCATTGTTCTGACCCAGTAAGGCTGTTCTTAGGTTCTCCCCTAGTTGATTAAGAGCTCCCACTCTGACTGCCCCCCACTCGCCATCCACCAGTGAGGGCCAACAGGCAAAAGCAGGGGTCCAAAGGCAGAAGCAGTTCCCTGTTGCCCCTGCTGCCCCTGTCCTGCTGGTGCCATGATCCAAAATGACACCAGCAACTCCTAGCTTGATAACTTTTCCCCTTAATGTGTTTTCATTATTGTCATACCGCAGTTCGTGGTAATAAATTAATTCCCAAAAGATATTCAAGATCATGAGTTTCCTTACATTGTATGGTCTTGTGAGGGTCTGTGATTTTCTTCTCCAGGATGGATACTGATTCCTTTTTCGCTGCTCCATTGAAATGCGTGGACATTTTTAAATGAAACTGATGGCTGATACCATTCACATGCATTTCCACTTTCAAAATCACAAACTTCCATTGCTTTTAAGAGGCAAACAGAGAAAAAATGTACTTGTAAATATATCAGGATTTTAAATAAAGATTTACCAATAAGAAAAGGCTTCTAAATCCCAGTTCAGACAGAATCCTCACAGTATAAATGTTGCATCCATAAATACTATGAAGGAAGTTTGTCATTACGGCAGTGTTTCCCATGTCAGTCCTGGAACACCCCTTAGGCAGTTCGGTTTTCAGAATAACCACAATGCATATGCATGAGACTGATTTTCATACACTGCCTCTATTGTATGCAAATCTCTTTCATGTATATTCATTGTGGATACTCTGAAAACCTTACTGGCTAAGGGGTGTTCTAAGACCGACTTGGGAAACACTGCATTATACTGTAGAATATTAGCATAAGTCAGCACTGGCGTGCCTAGTTGTAGGAGTGAACATTTACACCATGTTTATGGCTGGCGTAAATGTTGGTGCCTAAATTAAGCAGGTACTGAGCATGTGTATCTTAAGTTTCATATGTAAGTGGTTGCTCCACCCATGAGACCACCCCTCTGACAGTTATATGCTATAGCATTTAGTGTATAGTTATAGAATAGAAGTTAGGCATATTACTTGCATATTTATGCAATTAAGTATACACTTGATTGAAGTCTACAAAATCCTGAGTGGAGTAGAACAGGTACAAGTGGATCGATTTTTCACTCCGTCAAAAATTACAAAGACTAGGGGACACTCGATGATGTTACAGGGAAATACTTTTAAAACCAATAGGAATAATTTTTTTTTTCACTCAGAGAATAGTTAAGCTCTGGAACGCATTGCCAGAGGTTGTGGTAAGAGGTTGTGGTAGCTAGTTTTAAGAAAGGTTTGGACAAGTTCCTGGAGGAAAAGTCCATAGTGTGTTATTGAGAAAGACATGGGGGAAGCCACTGCTTGCCCTGGATTGGTAGCAAGGAATGTTGCTACTCCTTGGGTTTTGGCCAGGTACTAGTGACCTGGCTTGGCCACCGTGAGAATGGGCTACTGGGCTTGATGGACCATTGGTCTGAACCAGTAGGGTATTCTTATGTTCTTATGTAATGCTAGCATTCTATAAATTTAAGCGGACAACTAACATTTACATTTAGGAACCCTGCTATAGAGTGAGGTGGAAATGCTTGTAATTTAGGTAATAAAATTCCAGGCTCCGAAGCAAATCCAGATATTGCTGCAGTCATAAAGAAAAGGTTCCATGAGTGCAAACTACTGGGATACAGCCATAGCAATCCATAATCAGGTCAATTCTATAAAGGGCAATAAGAGTCGGGTGCTAAAAATCTGTGCTCTAAGACATTATTCTATAATGGCATCTGGATGCCCAGATTCTGTTACAGAAATACAGCCTAAATCAGTACTTGTGTACCAATATTTAAGTACTATCACTATGTAAAAGGCATGTATTAGCACCTAAATATTGGCAGCTGGTATTCTATAAGTTTCACATTTAAGTATGTGACCTGCCAATGACTTGCCCCTTGTAGTTAAACACTGAAACAGGTGGAGGGGAATTTAGAACAAACATCAAAGTCAGAATGGAGACCGCTCTGATATGTCTGTGATGTGCTGTATATTAAATGATTCAAATAAATAATGACATCCCAAAAATATTTCAAAGCATACAGCAGCCTTTACACCTGCCAACCTTACCTAATCAAAGCAGCCACCCCAACAACCATAGGAAAAATAACCCAATGGCTCAACTGTCACCTAAAAACCAGCCTTTTCCCCAAATCAGGAGTAGGAATTGTCATTCCCAAGAAACCAAAACTCAAAGCCGTTCTTATGTGACCAATTATCAGCCAATAGCTTCCATCCCTCTATTTATCAAAATGATGGAAGGATATGGTCACATAACTTGAATGCTACTTACAACGCTTCGATATCCTCCACCCCTCACAATCAGGATTCAGAAAAAAATCAGAGCACCAAGATGGTGGTCTAAGTACTAGTAACATATGGCAAAGAACTACTAAGCAAGGCTTACAGTGCAATTATAATCCAATTTGACCTAGTAGACTTTGATCAAATATCCAAGATCTTCAGTAATTTCATATTTAGCAGTCCAGTCCTCTCCTGGTTCCAAGGCCTCCTAACTACTTTGCACTATGCTGCACCTAAGAATAGTGAACACTCTGACAGCTGGCACCCTTCCAGTGGGATCCCTAAGGATCCCCACTTTCACCATCAGTGTTCAACTTTCTAATTCAATCCTTGGTATCTCACGCGAACAAAACTTTTCACCCATGCATACAACATAACGATCATGCTACCTGTAATGGCTGCATTAGCCAACACCCTCACCACTGTCAAAAAATATATCCACATCATAGAAAACTGGACTTCATCCCACTGCCTCAATCTAAACAAGACCAAACCAAATGCCTTTGGCTAGAACTCTCAACTGACCCATGCTACACTCCAAGGATTACGGTAGATGACAAACACTCTCCACTAGAAGTATAATCCCAAATCTTAGGAGCAAGAACCACCTATCCATAAAGAACCATGTACATGAAGAAGCAATCTTTTCTTGTACTGAGAAAACTAAGATCCATCAGAATATACTTTGAAACAGAGGTTTTCCAAATCGACTAGAGCACTGTAATATAACACTAGTTCTTTGCTCTAAAATGATGCAATTGCATCTACAACTAGCTCAAAATGTAGCAGTAAGACTCTTATATGGACTATGGAAATTGGAACACCTACAGCACTACTACAGTATATGAAACTACATTGGTTGCCCATAATGGTAAGGATCAAGTTTAAATTAGGCATCACTGCCTTTAAGATCCTGACAGGCAGCGTCCCCAACTACCTAATAGAGTTGGCCATCCTACTCAAGGACACCTCCAACAGATATTCCAGCAGATATCTTTTTCACTTAAAATTCTCAGCATGCAATAATATAAAGTCTACCAGGCAAATTACCTTATCCAACCAATATGTGGATTTTCAAAAAGCATTTGACAAAATACCTCATGAAAGACTTCTGAGGAAATTAGAAAGTCATGGGATAGGAAGTAATGTCCTTTTATGGACTGAGAACTGGTTGAAAGACAGAAAACAGAGGGTGGGTTTAAATGATCAATATTTTCAATGGAGAAGGGTAAATAGTGGGGTTCTATCAATCAACTTGAGCATTAACTGTGTCCAAGTCCATAACCCTGACGCAGCTATACAGCGAAACACTCAGCGAAATTGGACCAGCAAAGACAGCAGGACATTCAAACATGCCTGCAGCATTTTGACTTCACCCTGCTTAAGCTAAGTTCTGTGTTTGACTAGATAAATCAGTCAGCTACTATAGAACTATAAGACTGTTAAAATTTATTGCTAAGCAGGAGGGGGAGGGGGGAGCAATGAGGTTATTTTCCTATCTAATGTAGTTGCAGAGTTAACATTCTGGCAACTCACTGGGTTCTGAGGCTCCTACCCCTTATAAAATCTGCTAACATCTGTTCTAGTTCAGAATAGCCATATTACTGCAGCCGATCTAGAGCCTGGTTTTCCTTTCTGGTTTCACTTTCAGGGGAGAGGGAGTGGGACAGCAACTACTGGGGGATTAGGGATGGGGGGCATGCCTTAATCCACCCAGTGGTCAGCTGCTCAATCAGAGCACCTTTATGTAACTTGGATGTGACTGAAACAGGCCTAGGTAAAAAAAAACAAAAAAAACCAAAGCAAAACATTCTCTTAGATATGGATGTTTCTTGTTCAAAAATCGTTGTTGGACATCTTACTTTTGAGCACTCCTTAGCCCTGCCCAAAACATGCCCACAACACACACCCTTGCTATTTGGACAAACTACAGTGTGAATCATCCAAATTCTGACTTTCCAAGATCAAGATTTGCAGGATTTTAGCAGATAGACCTTTTTTAGGCATTTTGAGGCAGCTGTCTGCTCTAGAAATAAGCATCTTAGGCACTACAATAGTGCTTAAGTGCAGTCACATGCATAACTGCTATTTACCCCCATTTTGGTACTGAATTGGTGCCTAGCTTGTGGCACACTATATAAAATTAGAGGGAATATGTTCAGAATGGGAAGCATAGGCAAATAACTTTAGGCTAAAACATAATATTAAAACAAATTACAGAGGGCATATGCAAGAGGAGTCGTGCAGATCATCTAAGAAAAGAGAGATGGTAATTTTATCTTATTTTATTTCTTAATATTGCACCTTGAAATGTAAAACGCAAGAGTGGGCAACAATATATTAGTTTCAGACAAGAAAAGAAATCATCAAAAATAGGAGATGGTAAGTGCTCCCGTGTTGATATTTTTGTCGGTCTTGCAAGCCAATGGAAAAATTAGCTCAAGACCTGCAAAAAAAGAATTTTTTTTTTCAAAAGTCCTATTTTAGGGACACTTGGTAATGGCCCATGCACTAGCAGTCACTGTCAGCCACACTCCCAGACCCAGCTCACTCTCACATTAGGCAGCTAATAACCACCTTCTTTCTGGTATTGGAGGAATCGCCTTCATGAACTTCTGGGTTGGGAGGCCCGTTTGGCCTGTTC
The DNA here is from genome assembly GCF_902459505.1 of Geotrypetes seraphini. Taxonomy (NCBI): domain Eukaryota; kingdom Metazoa; phylum Chordata; class Amphibia; order Gymnophiona; family Dermophiidae; genus Geotrypetes; species Geotrypetes seraphini. Next base: position 433,305,423 of record NC_047085.1, on the reverse strand, counting down.
TTCTCGACGCCGGAGCAGAGACTTTGTTCACACTTGGACTCCGTATTTGAACATTTTGACTCCTGAGAGTCGTAGCCGCGTTTTGAATAGACTTCACCTCTGAATCTGTGCTTCTATGTGTCTTTGATGTTCCCTGCCTAAGAGTTTTCGGTATCTGTGGGGGGGGGGGGGGGGGGGGGGGGGGGGGGGGGTTGGGGATTCTTTGCTGTGGGGTGGAGGTGAGGTGGGTCCGGGGAGGGCATAAGAGTCCAGTCCTCCGCGGGTGTCTGTTGAAAATGCATACCATGGTTGTTATGACTATTGTGTTTACTATTGCTTAATAAAAATAGATTTGAACATTAAAAAAAAAAAAAAAAAAAAATTGCACTTTTACTACACTCAAAACTGTAACATTTCCTCCCTCTTAGGCCTCTCACCTTTCCCCTTTACACCTAACTCTTTAATCTCTCCACTGTAGTTCCTCTCTCATCCTTCTTCCTGTAAACCGTGCCGAGCTCCGCATTCGTGGAGATGGTGCGGTATATAAACCCAAGGTTTAGTTTAGTTTAGTTTATTATTACAGACGGCAGTAGCTTTGGCCTGCACGACTGTCTACCATGCAGAAAATGACACTTTAGCTGCTAACACAGCATAATAAAAAGGGCCCCTTTAGAAGCTAGTGAGATTAGGATAGTGACTTCAGGTTAAATGATGGTCACACATATTGAAAGGAATATTGTAATGGAGTGTGAAATTTAGAGCAAGAGACACTAAGGGCTCCTTTTATCAAAGCGCGCTATGGGGGCTAGCGCCTCGGATATTTCATCACGCGATAACCCCCGCAGCAGCCTAAAATCCTAATGCCTCACCAGTGGAGGTGTTAGGTGCTAGTGCGGCAGGCGGTTTAACGTGCATTTAACCGCTACCGCGCCTTTGTAAAAGGACCCCTAAGGGCCAGATTCTGTAAAAGACGTCTAAAAGCGAATCAAAGTGTGTGTCTATATTGCTAGACGTCCTATGCAGAATCACCTTTTAGGCATTGCCTAGACATCCTAGCAACATCTCTAACGTTATTGTGTGTTAGCGTTATGATGTCATTAGAACGGTGATTATTAATACATTAAAATTGTATGCAGTAAAATGCTGTCACCACTATTACATTTTATTTATTTTTAATGTACCACTTATATTATATTTCTCTTCTAGTTGCCCAGGGTTAGTGGGAAATTTGAACCAATGACCTCAGGGTGGTAAGGTTGCGGCTCTAACCACTGCACCATACACTCGGTCATTCAACCATGCCAATTTCAAAGCAAAGATTATATCCTCTTGATTTACAAGCTTTCATTTCTCTAGGATAAATATCAAACATGTACCTTCAACATTTGTCCAGTTCCTCTGTTGTTTCCTAAATAAATTTTTTTGGCCTCTGTTCCTCAATCAAAGCACATGAAAAAAGTATGTATGTGTATATATGTTTGTGTATATATATATATATATATATATATTGCATACTAAGTCTATTTTTTGGTATAAAGAGAAGGACTTTGCAAAGCCAGGTCTACTTTTGAACATGAGCTGGGTGCTAGGGGTTCCTGTCATGTGAGATGACACCTTGGATCTTAGCCATCTCAGGGAAAAAATAAGTTTCCCTATGGATCCTGGAAAAGAAGTCATTGAAGTACCGGGGGGGAGGGAAGGGTGTTGTAGGGGTTTGAACCCATGACCTGTGGAAGATGGACGAAGTACCTTTAACCAATGAGCTACAGGAGCTTTTGGTTAGACAGGGGTTCCTATTATTTTTTAGTGACATTCTGCCATCTAGGTGCATATTGATGATGTCATCTAGGTGCATCACATATGTCCACTTACTCTGAACCACAGCCATTGTGAGTAGGGAATGAGGTTTAGTATACTACATATATTTCATGTACTTTGTTTGAGTAATGCATTATTAAACATCTTTTTCTATTACACTGCACAACAATTTTTTGGTTAAGTCTTGATTCCTGAAAAGTTTTTGGTGATTATGACAGGTACCAACTTGGTATGCTCAAATATGGTTTTGGTTTTACTGCATCACGTAAGAACTATGAGAAATAGACATTTTTATGTTTACTGACAATAAAATATATAGTCAAGTTTACGTTTCGCACAAGCGACTAAATGAAACAGAATTAAAAGTGTTTTGCTCCCGAGTTTCTTTTATATTCAGTGTCTGGTGCATCACGTTGTAGCATCCAACAATAGTCGGCAAGCATTGACGGATTCCAATTGCCCTGGTATCGTTTCTCCATCGTAGCTATGTCTTGATGAAACCTTTCACCGTGCTCGTCACTCACAGCACCGAGATTTGCGGGGAAGAAGTCCAAGTGTGAATGGAGGAAATGAATCTTGAGTGACATATTGCACTTCATTCTCTTGTATGCTTTGAGAAGTTTGTCTACCAGCTGAATGTAGTTTGGGGCTCTGTAATTGCCCAGAAAATTGTCAACAACGTCTTTCAAGGCTTTCCAGCCAATTTTTTCCGGCCCAACTAACAGATCTTCAAATCGCTTGTCACTCATAACATGTCTGATCTGGGGGCCAACAAAAATACCCTCTTTGATCTTGGCATCAGTTATTCTTGGGAACATCTGTCTTAAATAACGAAAACCTTCCCCTTCCTTGTTCATTGCTTTCACAAAATTCTTCATGAGTCCCAGTTTAATGTGAAGAGGAGGCAAAAATATCTTTGTCGGATCAACAAGCGATTCATGTGCTACATTTTTCTGTCCTGGAACTAACTTTTTACGGAGTGGCCAGTTCTTTCTAGAATAGTGCGACTCTCTGTCTCGGCTGTCCCATTCGCAGATGAAACAGCAGTACTTTGTATAGCCAAGCTGCAGTCCTAGTAACAGAGCAACGACTTTGAGGTCTCCACAGATATTCCAGTTATACCTGGTATACTGGACATACTTTAGTAACATTTCCATATTCTCATATGTTTCTTTCATATGTGCTGCATAGCCAACAGGTACTGAAGGATAAACGTTGCCATTGTGCAACAGAACAGCTTTCAGGCTTAACATTGACGAATCAATGAAAAGACGCCACTCTTCCGGGTTGTGATCACAACCAAAGACCGAGAACAATCCTTCAATGTCACAACAGAAACAGAGACTGTCGACTTGTGCAAAAAATTTGGTTATATCATGATGCCGGTCTCGAAACACAGAAATTTTCGTACCTGGTGATAGCAAACACCATTCCTGCAGTCTCGAACCTAGCAGCTCAGCTTTTGCTTTTGACAGACCCAAATCTCTGACCAAATCGTTCAATTCGGACTGTGTTATCAGATGTGGATCGCCTGATGAGGATGGTTCAAAATCCGGGTCAATGTCACTGTTAGAACCCTGCACTGCAGTTTCTTCATCTGGTTCGTCTAAGGTCCAATCCTCTGGTGGTTTCGGAACTGGAAGACTGTCATCATGTGGCATGGGTCTCATTGCTGAAGGCAGATTAGGATATTCAATTGACTTCTTGTTTTTGGCAGAGAAACCAGACACATTAGTCAAACAGAAATAACAGTCCGTCACATGGTCTTTCTGTTCTCGCCATATCATCGGAACAGCAAATGGCATCGTCTTTCGAGTACCTCTGAGCCAGGCTCTCAGACTAACAGCACATGTCGCACAGCAAATGTGAGGCGCCCATTGCTTGTCTTGATCACCTATTTTGCAGCCAAAATACAGATGATAGGCTTTCTTTACAAGGGCAGTCATCGAACGTCTCTGAGGCGTAAGTGTATATTCCCCACAGATATAGCAGAATGTGTTGCGGCTGTTACGACACCGACGAGACATATTGCCCGACACCAAAACGTCTATAGCATCAAGCTTACTTACTGTTATATTGCTACAGCTACTATACTACTATACTTTACTATACTGATACTATATACACACACGGACTATCTATATTAACCAAATGAGCAGGATCGGTGTATGGAAGCCACCATTATAGCATGGTGAGACAGCGCAAGCTCGTTCAGACCTGCCCAGACATGCCCAGGATGTCATCTTCCATAAAACAGCTTCCAACCTGGCTAGATTTTATGCATGGACATACCCAGGCGGCACAAACCGTTGTTGATAAGACACTTATGGGAGAAAAAATTGTTTGCATCCAAATATAAGAAAAAATCACGACAAAATTGAAGATTTCTCTGAAATGGTACGTGATGGGTAATTTTTGATGTAATATTCATGATCAGCACCCAAAATTATATAAGAAACACCCAGCAGTGTTCAGGAAGCAAAAACTTTGTTGTGCAGTGTTATTATTAAAGAGAAGTCCTCTTTACCCCCAAAATAGAAAGTTTAGTATGCAATATATATATTTTTTCATGTGCTTTGCTTAAGTAATGCATTATTAAACATCTTTATCCCCCAAAATAAAGCCCCATTCACCTATATGTGGACACCTCTGGCATACCTAAATTGTATCCACCTAACTCCCGCCTAGTAGGAACCCCTAGCGACGAGCATGTCATGCTCAAAAGTAGACGTGCTTTTGCAACACCTACATTTTAGATGTTAAGTAGACACGTTAGGACGCTGAGCGGCATGCAATTCTGTAAATGGATGTCTATATCGAAGGCATGCTCATGCCACATCCATGCCTATCCTGTTAGGCACAGCTTTTTCCGATGGGCATCCACAAAATTGTGGATGCCTATTTTGTGAATCACGCACAATCTTTTGACATCTAAGTCTCAATTATTGCTTGTTAAACTCATTAATTGGGCTTATTATCCACTTTATTTGGATGCCTATGGCCCTAAATGCCAAAGTGTAGCCATATATTCAGATGTACCAAGATACATAATGCCTCTGATTAACAGAGATAGATTGTGATTACATTTTTTAAACAAACTTGGTAAATAACTCATGGGGGTGTAAATTGTTCTCTCTCTCAAATTGACCACTTATCAGTCAAATTTCAAGAGGTTTAGAGCAGCATTTTAGAAAGGATGCTCAGTTTGGAACATCTTAAGTTCCTCGTCTAGTATTTTAGAACAGAATCTGCCAATGTAGAACAAGTTCTAAAATACATTTAGGAAATGGACGTTTACCATATCCCTTTCTCCTTCTCTGCTACGAGAGAGTGTTCACAGTGGTTATTTAGAGTATTTTGGTGGAGAGGTTTAAATTTAGTGTTTGTATCCCCTTTATACCCATAAAAGTCTAAAATATCTATGAAATCAACATGGAAGTATAAAAACACATAGGTACTTATTTTGGTCCTTTCTGAAAATACACATATTTATTTCCCAAGCTGTCAGAGACTCCAATATTCCTTGCCAGTTTTACTTTCCAGGGGCATATAGATCACTGGGGGATTAAGGGAGCAACCTCCCATAATCCCTCTAATGAAAAGCTACTCAACATGAGCCTTTTTCTAAAACCTAGACAGCCTGGGTAGCAGATGTAAATCCCTGCATCAAACCATTTAGACATAGACATGCATTCCTCTTCTGAAATAGGGAATGCATGTCTGGTGTTCAAAGTCATTTACCATGGGATTCCCTGTTATTTATCAAAAGCTATGGCAATCTATTGACCGCTTAGAACTCTGTGATCTGAGGGCATGATACGATTGTAGTTGATGGACTTTTCAAAGGTCTACTATGTGAACACGAGATCTTCTGCTATTTCCATCATAGGAGTAACTCTGTGGAACAAATTAACTGGACCGCAAAGAGCTCTTTCTGATATTCAGAAGTTTAAGAAAATGCTCAAGACTACACTTTTTTATTGAAGCATTCCAATGAATGATGATTCTGGTTTATTCTGGTTTTTGGATTAATATATTATGGAGCTCTGTGAATTAACTGTCTTCATTGAATGATCTGTAATATTTGTTGTTTTTACAAATCTTGTATGTTTTTATTTTATGTATGTTACTATTTGTAAAGCCGCCTAGGAATGGTTGAGAAATCTTTTAAATAAAGAAATTTCTTCTTTAGCCTTGCTTTAATCCCACACAAAACATGTCCAGTCCAAGCCCCTTTACTATATGCACATTTTGGGATTTTAGACATGTTTCAACTTTGTAAACTTGAGATTTAGACGTTCCTCAGATAAGTCACTCTTAACGTTACCCTTCTCCTCCACTGCCAATTCCAGACTTCGTTCCTTTCATCTAGCTGCCCCCTATGCCTGGAATAAATTACCCGAGATTGTCCGTCAAGCCCCTTCCCTTCCCTTGTTTAAACCCATCTTTTATATATCGCTTTCAATCCTTAACCCTACTCCTCTGCCCTCCAACCCAACCCGCTGATTAACCATTCCCCTTAACTGTATCCATGACACCCTGTTTGTCTGTCTTGCCTGTTTGTAAGATCTTTCGAGCAGGGACTGTTTCTTCTTTGTGACTCTGTACAGTGCTGTGTGCGTCTGCTATAGAAATAATTCATAGTAGTAGTAGTAGCGAGAAGAGTTTCAGTCTTTGGGAAGCAGAGTTGAGCTTGTGATGTCATAATGCCTCATTCCACCAATAAGAGCAAGCCTCATCAGTGATGTCACAATGGCTTGATTGTCCTTTACTCCCCTCTGCCCTCCAACCCAGCCAGCTGATTAACCGTTCCCCTTAACTGTATCCATGACATCTTGTTTGTCTGTCTTGCCTGTTTAGATTGTAAGCTCTTTCGAGCAGGGACTGTTTTCATACTCTTTGTGACTCTGTACAGCGCTGCGTGCGTCTGGTAGCGCTATAGAAATAATTAGTAGTAGTAATATGCTATACACATGTAAATGTTGGTTTATAGTAAAATGACCACTTTAATGGGGTAAATTCAGGTACTTGCTGTCAAATATCTGTTTCTAAAACTTTTTCTGCTCTAGCCAGATAAATTTACCATTCTAAATTTACAAGGCTAACAAATTCAGCCAGAGAGAAATAAGGTTCCAATGGTATCTTCAGGGCTGAGGGGAGATTTGATGGAAGTCTACAAAATCCTAAGTAGTGTAGAATGGGTAAAAAGTAGATGATTTTTTACTCTGTCTAAAATTACAAAGACTAGGGGATATTTGATGAAGTTACAGGGAAATACTTTTAAAACCAATAGAAGGAAATATTTTTTCACTCGGAGAATACTTGAGCTCTGGAATGCGCTGCCAGAGGTTGTGGTAGGAGCGGTTAACGTAGCTGGTTTTAAGAAAGTTTTGGACAATTTCCTGGAGGGAAAGTCCATAGTCTGTTATTGAGACAGAAATGGGGGAAACCACGGCTTGCTCTGGATCGTTAGCATAGAATTTTGCTACTACTGTATTTGGGGTTTTGTCAGATACTAGTGACCTGGATTGCCCACCATGAAGACAGGCTACTGGGCTAGATCCAGTCTTAAGTTATTCTTAAGTTTTTATGTTCTTATTCTTATGATTGAACTAGTTAAAACTGATTTTCAATACTATTCAGCTATGTTTATTTGACAGTCTAGTCCAGGGGTGCCCACACTTTTTGGGCTTGCGAGCTACTTTTTAAATGACCAAGTCAAAATGATCTACCAACAATAAAATAAAAAAAAAAAACACAAAGCACACTGTATGCATAGAAAATGTTAATCATCATTCCTATTCCAGGGTTTTTCAAAGAGGTCAAAGCAGATGACTCTAAGCACTATCACCTCAGTAACAACCATACAAAAATAGACAAATATACCCCCTCCCTTTTTACTAAACCACGATAGCAGTTTTTAAGCGCAGGGAGCTGCGCTGAATGCCCAGCGCTGCTCTCGACACTCATAGGCTCCCTGCGCTAAAAACCTCTATTGCGGTTTAGTAAAAGGGGACCTTAGTGTAAAATATAGACAGCAGATATAAATTCAGACACATTTTGATCACTAAATTTAAAATAAAATCATTTTCCCTACCTTGTCTGGTGATTTCATGAGTCTCTGGTTGCACTTTCTTCTTCTGACTGTGCATACAATCTTTCTTCCCTTCTTTTAGCCTGTATGCTTCTTCTCCTCCAGACCTCATTCCTTCCCCCAACTTTTCCTTCCTCTTCCCTGCCCTTTCTTTCTCTCTGCTTCCCTTTCATTTTTTTCTGTTTCTCTTCTTTCCTTCTGTCTCCCTGCCTGCCCTTTTTCTTTCTTTCTCCCTGCCCTCCCCCAAGCCACTGCCACTGCCATTACCATCGGGGACCAGGACCCAAACGCCACCAATAACAGGCCCCAAGCTCTCCCTGCTTCGGCCAACCAGCATTCCTCTCCCCGACGTCAATTCTGCCGTCGGGAAGAGGAAGGCTGATCAGCCCAAGATCGTGATCAACCTATTGGGGGAAATGCTGCCGGGTCCTGCCTTCGCGGAAACAGAAAGTAGGCAGGACCCGACAGGAACAAGAACAAATGCTTCACTAACCTGTCTCCCGCATTAGCCCGTAGCGAACGCTTCCTTCAGGGCTCTCAACATGTGCGTGCAGGCTTCCCTTCTCCCCCCCCCTCCCCGGACATAACTTCCGGTTTCGGAGGAAAGAGAAGAGAAGCCTGCACGCACACGTTAGAGCCCGGAGCATAAGTTCGCTAGGGGCTGAAATCTCCAAGCCGTTTTTTGGGTTTTTTTTTTTTAATGTTCAGCAGCGGCAGATGACAGCTGGGTGGACCGCCCAGCTAAAAGGCCCTAGGGAGAACACTGGAGAGGAAGGCTGATCGGCCCTTAGATCAGGACGGCAACACGAGTGCGATCGACTCGAGTTGCCTTCCTGAGCTACTGGTCGATCGCGATCGACACGTTGGGCACCCCTGGTCTAGGCAGATAATTTTGCTTGGCTAAATTCAGGTATATTTTCAGCTGAAAATCTAGCTGGTTAGGTATGGATGAAAGCTTACCTCAAGTTATCCTACCTTTTATCTGGTCTTTGAAGATTGTCTTTCTGTTGGGATATGTACCTACAATGCCAGAAGCATTGGTACTTCCAGGGAAAAAAAGTAGTGGGGCTTGGGTTAGACTTGCTGGAGCACATGTCCAATTTTTCTTTTTAAAAGGAACATTCATTTCCCCTCATACTTTGTTCCCAGTTAACAAAGCCTCAGGCTTATCATCTTTGATATTTTTCAGAATTTTTTTTATTTTGAGAACAAATGTGATTTCACATACCACAAGTAAATTCATCTGATCCATCTGAGCAATCAGCTCTGAAGTCACATTTATGAATTGCTGGAATACAGTAGCCAGTAGATCTGCAGACAAATTCTTCATCTGTGCAGTTGTGAGCAGGGAGAGTAGCCGGAGAAGACGTCTCTAAGGGAACTGTTGATGGCGTTGGCAATGTACCTTAAAATAATTCAGTATAAGAGCATGTATGAGGCTACTATTTCAGTTAGTAAGTAGGAAATAACCATCAATATGTAATAGACATCTAGACATGTCAACAAAGCAAAACATGTAGACAACGAATGATCTATCAACTCTTTGACAATCACGTGTTTAAAAAGTTTTAAATACAGTTAATGCACATTAATGCAAGGGAGTGCTAAAAAGTTCTCAGCCCAACCAAGAAGAAAATGACGTGAATATGGTTCAATCAATGATCTGTTTCTGCAAATTGGCCATTAATGAAATAAGATTAATGAAATAAGATAGCACTCTTTTCAGCTACAGTGGCAAAATAACGCTCAGAATTTAGGAAGTTGATTGGTTGGGTTGAGAGCTTTTTCATCAACCCCTCGTAAATCCTATTTTATATCTATGAGCTTTTAAACCCTGATTCTATCAATTATGCCTACAGTTAGGCACCAAGTTCAATGTACCTAGCCGATCTAGGTACCTAACTTAAATTTTATAATTGGCTTAATTGGTGCTGATAATTGAAAGCAATTAAAAAACAATTTAAAAAAAATTAATTTGTCAATAGGCATCTACACTGAATATAAACCAAAGCAACCTTTTTTTTCTCTTTAAAAGGGGGGGATAGGTGAACTTGGGGGTTTATATTCAAGTACCCTGCCCTGTCCTGCCAGGCTTTGCACCCAGCACTCCTTCCCTCCCCCTGATGCCCATTGCAGGCCTCTCCCTGGAAATGCTTTAAGCCTGGTGGTACAGAGGTGAGCCAAAACAGAAGTGATCCTTCCCATATCCTGTCCCAGCTGACTCTGAACGATCCTACTTCTCAGACCTCTATTGCCAATCTTGAAAGCCCTGGTGGTCTAGTGGTGAACTGGGGCATGAGTGATCTTCTTATGCCCCATGTAGAGCTGTTATGGAAAATAGGTGCTGTGTATTCCTGCGGTCTCATGAGATTGCAACAGAAACTCGTAGCAGCCATTTTTATAATGGCTCTGCACAAGGCAGGAACGTAGGAAGATTGTTCCTGCCCCCATTTCACTGCTGGATCACCAGGGCTTTCAAGGTAGGTGTGTAGAGGTCCGGGAGGCAGGACGGTTCAGAGTCAGCTGGGACAGGACTTGGGAGAGATTGCTTCTGTCTTGGTTAACCGCTAGACAACGAAGTTTTAAAGCAGGTTCAGGGAAAGCCTGCAAAAGGTCTGGGCGGAGGGGTACAGAGTTGCAAACTCAAATATAAACCAAGACCCCCATTTTTGTTAACCCCAAAATCTAGGTTTATACTCATATAAAAGTATATAAAGTAATACATTAAAAACTCAAAGTACAGATGACAACATGGGTTACTATGTTTTATTAAATCAGTCCATAAGCTGTGTGTAACATAGATTTTTCAAAGGGATAATTTCTTTTGAAGAATTTGCTTTGTCCAGATTCCATATATATGAACTCAATAACATCACAGAAAAGCTTTATTTTGAAGGCCCATTAAATAAGCTTCTACAGTAGAAAGTGTTTATAGGCTGCCTTTCTAGCACAAGAATTTAGTCATGAAACAGAAATACATTATAATATATCCATAAAGCAATACATATATTAATTGAAAGCATAGTAAACAATGGCAGATAAAAATCAGCATGGAATTTGCCTATTAAAGTGATCAGGGCTGTACTGCCACTCTGTGCAACTTCTCCCCCTCCACCCCCCCCCCCCCCACACACACACATATCCCTCCCAACCACACACACTTTTGTTTAAGGTTGTAATTGCAGCTCCCTCTTTTGTTTAGGGTTGCAACTATTGTTTCATGCAAATTACTCCCCTCGATTGTTTTTGGAAGTGTGAAGAGCATAATGCATGTTTGAGCAGAAATGCTATGACTGTAACCTCTTGTTATATTGAGATCTTTGTGTTTGTTCTTAAGTATTGACAATCCAAATCACAAGAAACTGGTGATCCCAACATTCTTTTGCAATTTCATCACTGCTTTTCTCCCCACTTGGAATGTCCACTGAGAGGGCATTCCAAGCATCCACCATCCTTTCTGTGAAAGGGCATTTTCCGGTGTTGTTTTTAAAATATCCTTATTTCAGTTTCATTACCTGCCCTCTGTGTAGAACTTGTTAGTTAATTAGTATCTTTCAAGATTTTAAACATCTGTATCATAGCCCCCAACCTTCTACTCCTCTAGGGTATACATATTCCAATTGTCAAATCCCACATGGCATATCATACATACAATACGTAACAAATATGCATGATGATTGATGATCATTTAAAAACGCCTCCAACCTCAGATGTTGCCTCTTAATCTTGGACAGCTAGCAGCAAATATATTTAATTGCTTATGAGAACCTAAGTAATTTATCTCTTGTCTAATTTCCTTTGGTAATTTGTTCTACAGTGTGGAGCTACCACCATCTCCACCCTTTTTCTTGGCCTTGCTTATCTCATAAAATTTGACAGTAGGTATTTTCATCAATGTTTCTTGACTTGAATAATATTCTAGAGGGTTTCACTAATTCAGCCTTTTTAGATCTTTATACATTGTTCATTCATTGAAATTAGATAATGTAATAGACTGAGATGCAAATTAGAATGAGATGTTTTCACAGTAGGCAACAATATTCTGTAACTCAGATCTAATGAGACCAAAACACATTTTCAAAATAAACTTTATTATATTTTTAAACACAATGCTGTCCAGCTACCTACAAAACCAAAGTGCATGATTTTTGTGATAGTCAGTCCTGGATCTGTCACATTCATCCCCAAATTCTACACAAAGCGCTAAACATTGTGTGTGCAAATTTGGGCCCTTGCCCGATTTGTGTGTGCACTTTAACCGAATAACGAACCAATTAGCTCCAATAATTGGGATCCTAACAAACAATTAATGGCACTAATTGGATATAGTTAAGATTTCTGTGCATAAATGTAGATGCAGTTCCAGAAAGGGTGCACAGAAATAGGAGGGTAATGGGCGGATCAGGGCATTCCTGCAAGTTATTTGCATAGTTATAGAATAAGGGGGATGTGTGCCTAATTTAGATGCAAGGATTTGCACCACATTTCAATTGTTGTAAATGGCCATGCCTAAAGCTAGGTGCAGTTCCCAGCCTGTGTCATATTCTATAAATGGTGCCTAATTTTGAGCACAGTTCATAGAATAGCGCTCAGCACTTTTTTGGACACAGATTTTTTTCGGTGCATTTATAAACTCTAGTCCTCATTCCATAACATGTTCCATTTGAAATGGAATCCTGGAAAGACAATTTTTATGACTTTGACACCCACATTTACATGTGTAAATGTCTAGAATGTTAGCATTGATGTATGTGTATATGGACTAGGGTTACCATATGGCTCCAGAAAAGGAGGATGGATTGAGACATCCGGGCTTTACTTCCATTACTTTCAATAGAAGTAAAACCCAGATGTCTCAATCTGTCCTCCTTACTTCCATTGCTTTCATTAGAAGTAAAATCTGGATGTCTCAATCCATCCTCCTTTTGTGGGGCCATATGGTAACCCTAATATGGACATACCCAAGTAAGTGCCAGCAGGTACCTAAGCAAGGGGACGTACACTGGGGTAGAGCATGGGCAGATTTCTCACTTATGCATGGAGCTCTATAACTAATATAATGGCGGGTGCCTTATGTTAGATACACCAATATCAGGTTCCATTATAAAATAAACTCCCACCACGTGTCCTTAAGGTGCCTAAATAAGAACATAAGAATTGCCATACTTAGGGTTACCAGACGTCTGGATTTCCCCAGACATGTCCTCTTTGTAGATGGGCGTCTGGATGACTTTTCAAAACCCGGCACTTTGTCCAGTTTTGAAAAGCAAATCGCGTCAGGAGGGGCATCTATGTAAGTGCGGATGTTCACCCAACCGAGACAAGCAGGCTGAGAGGGTGGGGCTAGATGCAAGGCGGGGGCATGGTGTGGGTGAAACGGGGCATGGATGGGTAGAACTGAGCGGGCCTGGGGGACAGGGCTAGGGGTCTGGATTTTACATATGTAAAATCTGGTAACCCTAGCCATACTGGGACAGACCGAAGGTCCATCAAGCCCAGTATCCTGTTTCCAACAGTGACCAACCTAGGTACCAAGCGCCTAGCTAGATCCCAAGTAGTAAAACTTGCCTGATGAACAGAGATAATGGTGGGAGGGCCTTGAGGGAGATAAGTGAGGAGAGATATTGAGAGGAAGCTAAGTGAATGCACTTGTGAATCTGTAAAAAGAGTTTGAACTTTATTCGGAAATGAATAGGGAACCAAAGAAGTGATGAGGAGAGGGATAATGTGAGTATGGTGACTCTGATGGAATATAAGTCGTGCAGCAGAATTTTGAATGGTTTGAAGGGGAGAGAGATGGTTGACTGAAAGATTTCTCCCTTAGAGAATCGTGGCTAGTGATGCCTAATGATGAACGTAGGCGCTGGTAATTTAGGCCAGGGTTTTAAAGGCCTACATTTCCAGCGACTAGGTTCAGCATAGAATCACACTTAGTGGAGCTTAATGACACCTAAGGGCATCTCATCCCCCAAACACGCTTACTTAAGCATGCAGCATCACTAAGCACCACTAGGCACCTGGGTGTTAACCACCAGTCCTGGCAAGTGCCTATTTTTTTTTAATTGATTTTTTTAATCAGCTTTTAATGGCACAATCAATTATTGTGCCAATTAAAGCCGATTAAAACAATTAAATTAGGCGCCTCTTACAGGATTTCCCTCACAGAGCATAAACTGACTGAAGTAAAAATAATCTTCAGTGATTTGTGCCTGTTTTCTTCTGCAGGCGCAGTTTCTAGACAAATCAATAGATGTTGTTTCAGAAATACAATCTGCATGTGTTGCTTCTTTCCCTGGCACAGTCATTCCTGGGAATGCCTCCACAAAGATGCAGGTAAAAGCAAGGATAATGTAGACCAGTGGTCTCAAACTCGCTGCCCGGGGGGGGGCCACATGCGGCCCGCCAGATACTATTTCGAGGCCCTCGGTATGTTTATCATAATCCAAAAGTAAAATAAAACAGTTTCTTGATTATATGTCTCTTTAACTATAAATAACAATATTATTATTAAAACTTAGCCAAAAGGAAAGATTTATAAACTATAAATATTTTTACCTCATGCAAAATTGTCATTTTTCTGAGGCCCTCCAAGTACCTACAAATCCAAAATATGACCCTGCAAAGGGTTTGAGCTTGAGACCACTGATGTAGACCAACCCATGTATTTATTTATTTTTATTCAATTTTTTTCTATACTGCTCTCCCAAGGGAGCTCAGAACAGTTTGCATGAATTTATTCAGGTACTCAAGCATTTTCCCTGTCTGTCCCGATGGGCTCACAATCTATCTAATGTACTTGGGGCAATGGGGGGGATTAATTGACTTGCCCAGGGTCAGGAGGAGCAGCATGAGTTTGAACTCACACCCACTGCGCCACATACGGTGATAAATTGCTTTTTCACAATTATCTTTTTTGGATCCTAGCACAGATGATATTTCTTTGTGGGAGTCCTGCATTTCTAACTCTATATTAACTGTTCTATCCCTTCTCCTGGTGATATCGAAATGTAGTTAACTCCAATAGTGCATAGCAGTAACTGCATCATAGGTCAATCATACGAGTATTAGCCATTTCAGACAGTGTATAATATGATCAACATATCACTCCCACCATATTCCCAGTGGAAGACAAATAAAAAGGTAAAATTTGATCAAACACAGATATCTATAGATCTTTTTACCTTGCTATATGGAGAGTGTGTGGTGCAGTGGTTAGAGCTACATCCCCAGAACCCTGAGGGCACTGTTTCTTGTGACCCTGGGCAAGTCACTTAATCCTCCAGTGCCCCAGGTACATTAGATAGAGTGTGAGCCCACTAGGACAGATAGGGAAAAATGCTTGAGTCCCTGAATAATTTGTAATCCACATAAAATTGTAGGATATGTAGAATATAAATAATTAAATCAAATAATTAAATATATCCCAGTTCAGTTGGTGAAAGCTAGAAGGATGCTAGGTTGCATAGGGAGAAGTATGGCCAGTAGGAAACAGGAGGTATTGATACCTCTGTATAAGACTGGTGAGACCTCATTTAGAATATTGTGTACAATTCTGGAGGCCACACCTTCAAAAAGATATAAAAAGGATGGAGTCGGTCCAGAGGAAGGCTACTAAAATGGTGTGTAGTCTTCATGATAAGGCATATGGGGACAGACTTAAAGATCTCAATCTGTATACTTTGGAGGAAAGGCAGGAGAGGGGAGATATGAAAGTCATTTAAATACCTACTACATAATATAAATGTACATGAGTTGAGTCTCTCATTTGAAAGGAAACTCAGCAAGGAGAGGGCATAGGATGAAGTTAAGAGGTGATAGGCTCTGGAGTAATCTGAGGAAATACTTTTTTACAGAAAAGGTGGTAAATTCGTGGAACAGTCTCCCGGAAGAGGTGGTGGAAAAAGAGACTGTGTCTGAATTCAAGAGGGCCTGGGATAGGCACGTGGAATCTCTCAGAGAGAGTAAGAGATAATGGTTACTGTGGATGAGCAGACTAGATGGGCCATTTGGCCTTTATCTGCTATCATGTTTCTCTGTTTCTATTACTTTTAAAGTCATTTATTATAAGAACCCTTGGTATCTAACACAATTGATGAGGCTTTATCTGCCGTTGAGATCATTAAGATCAGAGGGAAAATTATGACTAGCAACAGTTGCAAAAACTGCATTGGCTTCCAATAATTTCCAGGGTTTATTTTAAATGTGCCTGCTTAACTCTTAAGATCTTGCATGGCATCCTTCCTCCTTTAATTCCCCTGTCTTGGAATTCTGCAAGATCTGACATTACCAGATCTAGTCAAAAATTTACAAATTGTCCTTTCCTACGTTGAAAGGCGTTATCTACATTGGCAAATTAGGAAAGTCTCTACTTTTCAAAATTACTGAGTTGTGGAACAATTTTCTTGCTCAACTGCGTGATCTGGGCTCTTTCCAACTATTTCGAAAACATCTGAAAACTTGGCTATTTTCAAAGTTGTAAATTCCGCTCCTCTCTATACTATTCCAAATCCACATTGTATTTGTTCTCTTTTCTACTTTTTGTAAACCATGTCGAGCTCTACTTTTATAGAGAAGATATGGTATATAAGTCTAAGATTTAGTTTAGTTTAGATTATGCTAATATAAGAACATTTGTAATATCAGTTGAAGGTGCTTTATTATGGAACAATCTAACAGGACAGCTGAAGTTGCTTTCTGATTTAAGAAACTAATTAAGAAACTAATGAAAAACAACTTTGTTTGTGGAGGCATTCTCTTGATTGAGCTAGCTAGGATCTTGATTGAAGATATTTTAGATATGTTTGTTTACTTATTTGTATGTTGGTTATATGATGATTATGTTTGTAGTTTTGTAAACCGTTACTTGTGGTGAGTTAGAAATGTTTTAAATAAATAAATACCTTGTGTAATTCAACCTGAAATTTGATTAAACTCAGTCTAACTAAAACTCAAACATGCCACCTTTATAAAATATTAACAGCTCCTGACAACCTCGCCAGACGCATACCATGAATAAAAAATGCACCGGATTTTAAGTGTTCCCCTTACCATTGTAAAGAGTGCAGTCCAGAAAAGACAGGTCATCAATTCCAATGTCTCCAGTGAAGCCATCACCAACTGTACCTTTTACCAAAATCTGAGAAATAAATAAGTACAAACTATTATAAAGTCTAAACCACTATGTTATATACAGTTTTGGAAAAGCTTGGCAGATATGCATTATATTGTGTAGCAATGTAAAACAGAGACTTCAGACAAAGTAAAAATTATCAAATCATTCCTGGATTTCTGTATTAAGAATTATGAGTCTACCATATCAAAGAAACTTATTTCCCTGATATGAACATGGACACTTTAAAATCTAGCCAAGAAGCACACTTACATATTCCAATCTGCAGGTTTCTTAAGCAGAAACCAGAATCTGATTCAGTGCTTTAACTTCCATAGCTCTCACTTCTTGGAATCAGCGCCTTCATTCATTGAAAGCGGCTAGAAACTTTGCTACTTTATACAAAGTTATGATTATGGTATTGTAAATATGATCTTAGGATCTATTGGCATGATATTCAAACACATTTATCTAGATAACAGCACCTGCTATCTAGATAAGTGCTGATAGTATCAGAGAAATATGGTGGCAGAGAAATTTTGCCTCCACCCATCATCTAGTTAGGGGCTACCCATCATTTGGAATGGCGGGCCTGCTCCTTCCCAGTGCATTGTGGGATACACCGGGGAGGGGCCTAAGACCCTGATTGGCCCAAGTGCTTAAGGACCCTCACATAAGAGGGGCCTTAGGCACCTGGGCCAAACTAAATCTTAGACCTCTCTTCCAGTGCATTCTGGGATGTACTGGAAGTGGCTTAAGATTCCAATTGGCCAGATCATTTAGGCCACTCCCATGGGAGGGTGGCCTGAGGGATCTGGCCAATTGGAATCAGGCCACTCCCAGTGCATCCCAGAATGCACTGGGAGAGAGGCCTAAGATTCAGGTTGGCCTAGGTGCTTAAGGCCCTTCCTATGGGAGAGGCCTTAAGCGCCTGGGCAATCAGGGCCTTATGCCCCTCCCCCCTGCATCCCCCAATGCACTGGGAAGGGGAAGGCCCACCATTCCAGTAAAAGCGGGCCTGCCGGACGGAGCCAAGAAGAATCTCTCCAGCTGGCCATCTAAAAAAGGTAGGGAGCTCCGGGTAGACTTGGGGGTTCTGGGTGGGCTACCTTATAAGGGGGGGGGTGTTCCAGCAAGAGGGATTGGGCATCCCTCCTGCCAACAATCTTTGGGGGGGGGGTGGAGGATTTCCAGCAGGAGGGACTGGACATCCCTCCTGCTACCAATATTTAGTGGAGGGTGGGGGGGGGGGTCAGGCAAGAGGGATTGGACATCCCTCCTGCCACTGATCTTTGGCCCCAGCGAGAAGGCCACAACGCATACTGGGGAGTGATGTTGGCCAGACGCTCCTCTGCAGCAAGGTATTTATAGTCGCGGTCGGTGGGGATCGGTTGGGAGGGAAGGATGGAGGGTCAGCGTGGGTTTGGCGGTTCGGCGGGGGCAGGGTGGGGGGGGAAGCATTGCTGCCTACGATTAGGGCTTATTTTGGGGATAGGGCTTATTTTTTGGGAAACACGGTAGCAATATTCCATTGCCCTAGGTACAAACACCTACACTGTGAGTCAACTAGAGACTAAGAATACACCTATATGCAATACGTGAACTGCTTTGATTGTAACCACAGAAAGATGGTATATTAAGTCCTTTTCTCCCTTTCCCACAGTGAGGCGGTACTTCAAGAAACTATTAACAAATAATTTAAAATAAACCAAAACATTTTGAGAGCATAAATCTTATTGTAGCAAACCAAATTAGCTATTTTGGAACCCAGTTCCAAACATATCCTCAAAAAGGCCCATATAAAGTTAAATAGACAGCCCCTATATCCAGCTGCAGTGATTTAGATGATCTGAAGACTCATGGATGAAAAAAAAAATCAGTCTGTTTCTGCTGAATGAATTTGAAGCAAAGGTCACGCTGAACATGAAACTTCAAAAAGAGTGGCAGGATAAAGTTATTCAAAGGTACAGACTAGAAGGCTTAAGAATATTCAATGTATTTGAAAATCTCTTGTGACACTGTCAGAACTATCACTATAGAGTGAAAACAAGTCTACGTAGAATCGCAAAGATATGAAGGGCAATTCTATAAATTGGTGCCTAAAGATAGGCATTGATTGTGCACTTAAGTTACAGAATAATAGTACTTGTCTGATGTGTGATTAGTATCACTAATTGTCAATTACATGTGTTAGTGCTAGGAATATTCTATAACATTACGCACCAACATTGCTTAGTGGATACAAGCAAGGGGGCGTAAACATGGGAAAAGTATACACTTCTCTCTCGTTATTCGCGGGGGATAGGGGTAGAGCCGGACCGCGAATGGCGAAAAACTGCAAATATCCGGCTCTGACCCACCCCCGCCTCCCTTCCGCCTTCCCCTGGCATCCCGGCCTTACCTGGTGGTCTAGCTGGTTTTTGGGGCAGGAGCGATCTTCCTACGCTCCTGCCCCTTGCAGAAAGCCATTAAGAAATGGCTGTGGGGAGTTCCCGTAGTCTCTCAAGAGACTACGGGAACTTCCCACAGCCATTTCCTAATGTCTATCTGCACGGGGCAGGAGCGTAGGAAGATCGCTCCTGCCCCGAAAACCAGCTAGACCACCAGGTAAGGCCAGGATGCCGGGGGGAAGACAAAAATATGGGGGGGGTTCCCTTCTCCCCCCCCAAAAAAAATCACAATTATGTGAAATCACGAGTAGGGAAACCGCAAATGGGGAGGGGGAAGTGTAGGTGTGTTTCTGAAATACGTGTATAACTTCAGAGCCTAAATTAGGCCCCAGTAGTTACAACTGCCATTCACTTAGCGCCTAACTTTAGGTCCATCAATACCGGCTTGTATTAGCATTTTATAATAGCATCTTTGCTCCAAGAAGCCTAAATCTTAGTGCTAATTTATACTATAGAAATTGCCATCATTGCCTGAAAATGGCACTTGTGAGGTCTGGGATTACTTTAAAAGAACTACAATTTTGTTTTCCATTCCTAGGATTCTACTTTTTTTCTTAGCCACTGCTGCACAGTGAGTAGAGGGTTTCAACATTCATCAGCTTTGGATAAAAGATCATTTGCATTCCTTCTCCATAAAGTTACAAATAAAGACAGAGACAATACCGGGTTAGTAGGGATGGAAGACCAGAATGGGTTTGGACAGATATAGAACCTACTACATCCTCCTGTGAGGGTTTTCCAGAATCAGCTATTAAAAGTTTCTAAGTAGGAAAGGCTCTGAAAATCTTTTTGTTTGCATTCTAAATGTTGAGGAGGTAAAATGTTACCATATACAGTATTGTGAATGGTAAGATCACACCACAGGTGCAGAGGTAATGGAGAGGTTGAAGTGTGCCCTTGGACTTTCATCTTCTACTCTACCTTCAGCTCCGTTTCCAGCAACAGGAATTGCCAACAGCTCCCGGGGGGAACAGCAGAGCTGTCAAGTTACAGTGTGTGCTTGCTATTCAAGCCCGTTTAGTTCCTAGAAACATTGCAAACTGAATTCACGAATAGCAAAACAATGTCCATACAGGAAAATATGGGTTAGGTTCCATCTCTACCCATCCCCCCTTTTACTAAACCGCGATAGCGGTTATTAGCGCAGGAAGCCGTGCTGAATTCTCTGCGCTGCTCCCGACGCTCATAGAATTCCTATGAGCATCAAAAGCAGCACAAAGCATTCAGCACGGCTCCCTGCGCTAATAACCACTATCACGGCTTAGTTAAAATGGGAGGAGGGGGTATATTTCCTCAAAAGTAAATAATTATTCCTATAGGATAAACAGGATTAGATTCCTGCATGGTAACATAGAAACATAGAAGATGACGGCAGATAAGGGCCATAGCCTATCAGGTCTGCCCACTCTACTGACCCACCCCCAAGTCTACTATCCTAGGGATCCCACTCCTGGTGACAGGTTCCCTTGGCAAAACCCTCCCACATGGGCATCCCATTTGCTCTTAAATTCTTGCACGCTGTTTGCCTCGATCACCTGCACCGGGAGCTCGTTCCAAGGATCAACCACTCTCTCAGTGAAGAAATATTTCGCGGTGTCGCCATGAAATTTCCCGCCCCTGAGTTTGAGCGGATGCCCTCTTGTGGCTGAGGGTCCATTGAGAAAGAGAATCTCTTCTTACATCTCGATACGGCCGGTAATATACTTAAACGTCTCGATCATGTCTCCTCTCTCCCTACGTTCCTCGAGTGAGTACAGCCGCAAATTTTTCAGCCTTTCCTCGTACGATAGATCCTTGAGCCCCGAGACTATCCTGGTGGCCATCCGTTGCACCGACTCTACTCTCAGCACATCTTTTCGGTAATGTGGCCTCCAGAATTGCACACAGTATTCCAAATGAGGTCTCACCATGGTTCTGTATAATGGCATTATGACTTCAGGCTTCCGGCTGCCAAAACTCCTACGGATGCAACCTAACAACTGTCTTGCCTTAGATGAAGCCTTCTCCACATGATCAGCAGTTTTCATGCCTGCACTGATGATCACTCCCAAGTCTCATTCTGTTAAAGTTCTAGCTAAGGTCTCACCATTCAAGGTGTAAGTTCTGCACGGATTTCTGCTGCCGAGGTGCATGATCTTGCATTTCTTAACATTGAAGCCCAGCTGCCAGCTTTGGGTCCTCGACCTGGCAGCTGGGCTTCAATGCTAAGAAATGCAAGATCATGCACCTCGGCAGCAGAAATCTGTGCAGAACTTACACCTTGAATGGTGAGACCTTAGCTAGAACTTCAACAGAACAAGACTTACAGTTGTAACACTTACAGTCGTAACATTCTTAAGTAAAGAAATTGCACAGAACAGTGCTGGAAAATAAATACTTTTTTTTCCCTATTGTTTGAATTGTTTTATCAGAGGTAGGAATTTAACCATAACCAAAATCATTTTAAAAAATTAGGAGCAAAGCTCAAACTTTCTGTTTAAAAAAGTTAGGGCTCCTTTTACTAAGGTACGCTAGCCTTTTTTAGTGCACGCACAAGATTAGCACGCACTAGCTGAAAAATTACCGCCTGCTTAAAAGGAGGAGGTAGCGGCTAGCGCGTGCTAAAACCGCTAGCGCGCCTTTGTAAAAGGAGCCCTTAGTTTCTGTTCTTTGCCATAAGGAGCAGGAAGGAGTGCTTCTGACTTGAATGAGGTGTTAATTAAGGTTATGTGAGGAAGGTAGAATAGCTGTAAAGATCATCAGGGCAATTTGATTACGGTGTTAGCTTCAAAAGACTATTTGAAGCGGTCCTCTAAGAATCAAAACTACTGTATATAGAGAGAGGAACAGTCCCAAGTAACCTTTTCTCGGAGAGAAGAGAAAGGAAATTTTATCTGAGTAAGTGAACATTATTTTGATTCTTGCTTTCATAATTTTGAGATAAAAGATAAATTGTAGGATTCATTATAAAGACAGTTTACATCTTTAAAAAAATGAACTTTACTTATTAGCTTGTTTCCTTAATATAAAAGCCTTTCCCCCATAGCTTTAAACTTGAACTTTCTGCTAGAAATAGAAACATAACTATCACAGCATTAACAGATAGCCTCTGGCAGGCCTAGCAGGGCCCAGCACACTACGAAACTGTCTAGAAGTTTGCCCAGTGTAATATAAATTGCAAGAGTATTGCAGAAGATAGATTACACTCTGAGACTGATGTGTGGTGGTAGCAAATAACTTGGATACCCTCCCGGTATCAATATCACAGAACTCTGTTCTAGCATAATTGAGCAGACTGAGCAGGATCCACATTTTCTGTGTCTGGTTTCCATAAAAATTGTGGATCCTGTTCAGTCTGTTCCATTAAGCTAGAATAGACAGACAACTTCATACACGATTGATTGAACATAGACATTGAATTCGGGCCAAGAACTTGTTGGAGCCTTTAGTGGCTCACAGTATGGAGAAAGAACATATTATTGATTCCATTTGTTGTATCATATTGGAACAGCTGGTTTGAACTGAAAGACGAGGGGACATCAGGCGCTGGCTTTGCTAGCATGAGCAAAAATGAACTTAAGAGCAAAGCCTTACTGAGTCAGACCAATGGTCCTTCAAGCCCAGTAGCCCGTTCTCATGGTGACCAATCCAGGTCCCTAGTACCTGGCCAAAACCCAAATAGTAGCAACATTCCATACTACCGATCCAGGGCAAGCAGTGGCTTCCCCCCATGTCTTTCTCAATAACAGACTATGGACTTTTCCTCCAGGAAATTGTCCAAACCTTTCTTAAACCCAGCTACGCTATCTGCTCTTACCACAACCTCTGTCAATGTGTTCCAGAGCTTAACTATTCTCTGAGTGAAAAAAATATTTCCTCCTATTGGTTTTAAAAGTATTTCCCTGTAACTTCATCAAGTGTTCCCTAGTCTTTGTAATTTTTGATGGAGTGAAAAATCGATCCACTTGTACCTGTTCTACTCCACTCAGGATTTTGTAGACTTCAATCATATCTCCCCTCAGACGTCTCTTTTCCAGGCTGAAGAGCCCTAACCTTTTTAGTCTTTCCTCATACAAGAGGCGTTCCATCCCCTTTATCATCTTGATTGCTCTTCTTTGAACGTTTTCTAGTGCCATTATATCTTTCTTGAGATAAGGAGACCAGAATCGAACACAATACTTCAGGTGAGGTCACACCATGGAGCAATACAGGGGCATTATATCATTCTTAGTCTTGTTAACCATCCCTTTTTTTAACAATTCCTAGCATCCTGTTTGCTTTTTTGGCCACCGTAGCACATTGGATGGAAGGTTTCATCGTATTGTCACTACAACACTCAGATCCTTTTCTTGGGGATGGAAGGTTTCATCGTATTGTCTACAACAACACTCAGATCCTTTTCTTGGGGCTATTCCCAAGATGGGTTATTCTTCCCAATGTGTATCACTTTGTTTTTGTCCACATTAAATTTCATCTGCCACTTGGATGCCCAGTCTTTCAATTTCCTAAGATCTGCCTGCAATTTTTCACAATCTGCATGTGTTTTAACAACTTTGAACAGTTTAGTGTCAACTGAAAATTTAATCACCTCACTCATCATTCCAATTTCCAGATCATTTATAAATAAGTTAAATAGTACAGGTCCTAGTACATATCCTTGTGGCACTCCACTGTTTACTCTCCTCCTTTGAGAAAAATGACCATTTAACCCTACCCTCTGTTTTCTATCCGATAAATCCGATAATTCCTAATCCACAACTGAACTTTGACACCTATCCCATGACTCTTTAATTTTCTCAGGATCCTCTTATGAGGAACTTTGTCAAAAGCTTTCTGAAAATCTAGATACACTACATTAGGGCTGCCCAAGTCCGGTCCTCAAGATCTACTAGCAGGCTAGGTTTTCAGTATATCCACAATGAATATGCATGAGAGAGATTTGCATACCAAGCAGGCAGTGCAGACAAATCTCTCTCAGGCATATTCATTGTGGATATCCTGAAAACCTGGCCTGCTAGTAGATCTCAATGACCGGACTTGGGCACTACATCAACTGCAATACCTTTATACACATGTTTATTCACACCTTCAAAGAAGTCAAGCAAATTGGTGAGGCAAGATCTCCCTCGGCTGAACCCATGCTGACTCTAAGGGCTCCTTTTACTAAACTGCGATAGCGTTTTTAGCATGCGCAGAATCTTAGCACGCGTTAAACCCTGCTACGTGGCTAGAACTAACGCCAGCTCAATGCTGGCGTTAGCATCTAGCGCGCACTAAAACCGCTATCGCAGCTTAGTAAATGGAGCCCTAAGTTTCCACGTTTATTAAAAATTTGGTATACTAATCAAACTTCAAGGCAGTGTACAATAATAATAATAAAAGGAGTGACATAGAACTTAAGCAGTATTAATACAATCAGACAATACATTAAGAAAATGTAGACTAATTAATTAATTAATTAATTAATTCCATCGATGGAAAGTAAGACAAGCAAGCAACGCGGGTAAGAAAGGCAACGGGAACTGTAATTGTGCAAGCAGTGCTGCTTGCCCAAAGCTTCCCTCTGACACAGCTTCCTGTTTCCGCCTGGGTGCATGGTGGGGTGGGGCGGGGCAGGGGGCCTTGTGTGCCTAGGGGCCCTCGACGAATTAATCCTGCCCTGGGTACAGGTTAGGTTTTTATTGATTGATTTAGTCCTTAGAAGGACCGTTAAAGTCCAAAAGCATCAGCAAAGAGGAAAGATTTTAGTTTGGACTTAAAATTATTTAGAGGCATCTCTTCTCTTAGATAGTTTGGCAAGGCAGTTACTGAGAAGATATTAGTAGAGAAGGAACAGTAAGCAAGTTCTGTGAAATTGAGCGCAGTGAGGGGTATAAAGAATAAGGGGCCTGTTAATGAATTCTGGAAGGTTAATAGAATGGGTTTTGAATATCAATAGTACGATTTTATAAGTGATTAAAGCTCATTGGCTACCAGTGGAGCACAGAATCATTAGTGGAGAAACGTGATCATACTTTTTTGCAAGGAAAATTATTTTAATTGCGGTATTTTGCACTATTTGTAACCTTCTGATTTCTTTTTGGGTTATTCCTTTGTATAGAGCGTTACAATAGTCTAGGCGAGAAATAACAAGTGAATGTATTAGAATGTTTATGGACTGGGGATCGAGAAAAGTAGAGAGTGAGCAAATTGCACAATCTGTGGAAACAATTTTGTACTATTGAGCTAATTTGGTCATGGTAGGAAAATGTACTATCGAGAATTACAACAAGAAAGTTCATCTTTCATAGGGAAGATCATGTTTGTCTACATGTTCTACAATTTTATATTTTTCTAGTCTTTAAGCCCATTACATTAATGGGTGTTAAAGATATCTGTCTGTCGGGGTTTATCTTTGTCTCTCTCTCCTTGGACGCTGTCTGTCTGTCATTCGTTCTGTCTGTGTCTCTCCCTGGCCCCCTGCCTACCTGTATTTCTCTGTTGCGGCATGCCTGCCTGTATCTCCGTGGCCCCCTTCTGTGTCACCCCCCCTTCCCAGAGCAAAGCATGATTGTTTTGTGCCCCCCAGCACACCCCTCCCCTCCAGCAGCCCCCTTTCCCTCTCCCCTTGTTGTGCCATGCCTGCGTGCTCCGTGGCCCCCTTCTGTTCCCCCCCCCCGATGATTGCTATCTGCCCCCAGCACACCCCTCCCCCAAAGCAGCCCCCTTTCCCTCTCCCCTGGTCCCCTGTTCTACCATGCCTGCGTGCTCCATGGCCCACTTCCCCCCAAAGCAGCCCCCTTTCCCTCTCCCCCTGGTCCCCTGTTGTGCAATGCCTGCCTACTCCATGGCCCCCTTCCGTTTCCACCCCCCCTTCCCATTCTTACCCTCCCTCCCTCCATGCCTCCAACTGGAGCTGGTCCTCTCGGCCCAGATCGTCGT
Organism: Geotrypetes seraphini; assembly: GCF_902459505.1. Classification (NCBI taxonomy): domain Eukaryota; kingdom Metazoa; phylum Chordata; class Amphibia; order Gymnophiona; family Dermophiidae; genus Geotrypetes; species Geotrypetes seraphini. The sequence continues at coordinate 433,279,073 of NC_047085.1, read as the reverse complement.
GCAGCAGCTCCGGCATCCTGCCCCGGTACTGCTCGCCGTCGGGAAGGTAGAGAGCAGCCTTGCTCGCTGTCAGGAAGGTGGAGAGCGGCTCCTTCTGACTATGCATCCAATCTTTCTTTCCTTCCTTCTTTCTTTCGCATCCAACATTTATTTAACAATTCAGCCCCATCCTCTTTGGGTCCAGGTCTTTATCCCTTTTCCCTCTGCTTACATTCCCCAGATCCAATGTCAGTTCTCCTTTGTACCTACCACCACCTTTGTTGCAGGTCTCCCTCTCTCTTCTTCCTCTGTTAGGATCTTCCATCTCTCTGTTCTTCCTCAGGGTCTCCCCCCCCCCTGTATGCACCTCTCATAGTCCAGCATCTGCCTCCTGTCTTTCCCCTTTGGTCCAGATCTTTCTGTGTTTCTTCTGCTTACAACCCCCACCCCTTCTCTGCCTCACTGTCTTTCAGCCTTTGTCCCACCCCTTCCCTGAAGCCAGCCTGCCTGCGTCCCTCCTGCGCCCAAGCCTCTTTCAGCCTTTGTCCAACCCCTCCCTTGAAGCCAGCCTGCCTGCGTCCCTCCTGCGCCCGCCTGGCCTACCTGCTGGCGAAACTTCCTCCCCCCGGTCCGCTGCCACTCACTGCCCGCTGCCCGTCTCGAGCACCGAATCCCCCTGTGGAGACAAAACTTTTTTGTCCTTCTCGCCTTGGGAGGACGGTTGAGCCGGGAGGGAGGAGTCACTGCACATGCGCCTCCAGCTAGCGCAGGCGCCGTGAGGACTGGCACAGAAGCACACCTCACAGCGCCAGGAATCACAAAGTTTGCACAGCGCATGCATGCTCTAGGGTTTTATTATTATAGATAACTGGATTTTCCTTTTGCAGACAATGATTCCAAATGTTTTAAATATCTCTGGAATGGAAAGATATTTTGTGCATGGCCATCAATATATCTTATGCTGATTGGATATCTTTGTGATGATGCTTTGATGACATCATTTCATGATGATTTTAAAATCAGTGCTTCTTTTTCCACAGCCATATTGGAAGCCAGCACAATCAAGGCAAGTTTGGATGAGCAAGGAGTAGCAATATTCCATGATACCGGTCCAGGGCAAGCAGTGGCTTCCCCCATGTCTTTCTCAATAAAAGACTAACGACTTTTCCTCCAGGAAATTGTCCAAACCTTTCTTAAAACCAGCTACTCACTTAGAAACCGGCTCTCACACATGTGCAGAGCCAGCTTGGGGAAGACCGAACAGCTGAGCAGCAGGGGAAGTTCCAAAGAAACTTCCTGCCACACAGCTATTAGGGTTCTTTTTCTTTTTTTATTTAATGGCACAGATGTTGTGCTTGTGTTACACATGCACAATATCGATCCCCATTTTATAAAATGTGAGCCAAAATAGAGTCAGGAGGGATACCCACTCCTCCATGCCGAGCTGAGTCACACCCCTTGCAGGGCGCCTCCCCTACTTCCCCGTACTTCAATAAAAATCAGCAGGAGGGAGGCTCACTCCCTCCTGCCATCATTAACCTACCCTGGCCGAACTGACACCCCCCTTCGCCAGAACACCTCGAAAATGACCCCCTCCCCTTCCCCACTTTACAAAAAATTGGCAGGAGGGATGCCCACTCCCGTTTGCTAAACTAACTCTTTCTCTCATTTTAGTAAAGCCTGGGCACTTTTACATCTTTATTGCACCAACGACAAATTTTTGTTTAATACAATGTATGGTTACTTGTAAAGATATATCAAGTTGCAGTATGTTTCATACTCAATTTAACATCTTTTGTATGATTGTTGTTATTGTTCTTTGTTTATATATAATCATAAAATAAATAAAAATATTTGGAAAAAAAACCAGACAAACTGGACAAGAAGGTGCATCTATACACAGTGCTCAGGTGGGGGAATTACAGAGGGAATGATAAGACAAATATTGCCGCTCAGCAGGTGGGCTGGCGTTTGGAATTGAAAGCAGCTACAAAGAAGTGGGCTTTGAGTCTGGATTTGAATGCTGCCAGAAATGGAGCCTGACGTACTGACTTCAACAAAAAACATCCAACAATCCACCCAGCACTACAAACAATCATACATATAAATAGTATGCAAAATTGGAGAAAAGACCTCAGTGTCTAATAGGAGTGCCAAAAACAACTACCCTTTTAGACAAACCTATCCCAATATACTAACTTTGGGACAGGCAGACACGTCCTCAGTCAAAAAACTCCAAGATGTGGAAAAAATATTTCTTACTACGACTATTATATAAATATATCAAAATAGCATCACTCTTATCTGAAAAAGAAGTCTTCGTAGTACTGGGCTGTAGAAGCAGGAATAACCCGTACAGTGAAGTATGAGCAAAATGCAAAGTGGCTATTCAATCTCCACCGCTTCCAAGCTATCACGTACTGAGTCAGCCAGTTTGTTCTAGGCATACAGTGCAGCAAAGTAGAATGGACGGAGTCTGGAGCTGGCTATAGAGAAGAAAGGTACAAATAAGGGAGACACACCTGATGAACAGAGTGTCCAGGGGGGAGTGTGGGGAGAGAGGAGAGTTACCGAGGAGCTGCGGAGTGAATACACTTGTAGGTCAGTAAGAGGAGTTTGAACTGTATGCAGAAACGGATAGGGAGCCAATGAAGTGACTGCTCAGAAGAGCTTACAATCTATTTTGGACAGACAGGACATCTCAGGGTTGGGGAGATTCTGGTAGAAGGAATGATATGTATGCAGGGTCTAGTGAAGATTTTTTGATGAGAGGTGTAACTACAGTGTGTTTGAAGACATCAGGAACTATTGCGGTGGAGAGTGATCAGTTGAGGATGTAACATATGGGAGGGATGACAGTGGGAGCAATGGCTCTGAGCAGGCGGGTAAGAATTGGATCAGAGGAACAGGTGGTGGGTTTGAAGGAGGAGAGGAGGTGAGCAGTTTCCTCTTCCATGACTTCAGAGAAGGAGGAAAAGGTAGTAGGGATTGTTGAAGGGAGGTTGGTAGAGTGGACAGCTGGAAGGGGTGGTGGGGGAGGTGACTAGATTAGATTACTGTAACTCACTGTTATTAAACATTACATGCAAGGAACAAAGACGATTACAAATAATACAAAACATTGCTATTAAATTAATTCACCACGGAAAGAAATACGATCACGTAACGCCTTATCTTATAGACTCACACTGGCTACCTATCAATCAAAGAATAACTTACAAAATAGCCTTACTTGTATTTAAAACAATTTCTTCTAATGAACCACAATTTATTAATCGTCTTCTAATTCCACTTTCTTCAAATCGTTCTCTCCGGTCTAACGCTCAAGAATTATTAATGGTCCCATCTTTAAAAATAATAGGGACCAGACGCCATGATATCTTCTCAGTTAAGGCTCCACTTTTATGGAATACCCTTCCTTTATACATCAGAAACATTAAAGATCTTAACCTATTCAAAACCAACTTAAAAACATTCCTCTTTAAAGCTTCATTTAGCCTCTAAAATTTTTCCTTTTTCAAGATCACTTACAACTTCAGTATTTTAACCCAACCCTAGTGTTTTACCCCTCCCCTGCCTACGTTCTTTTTTTCTTCTTTTAAGATATAAAATATTGTAACATTTTTCCCTTACGTTTTTACCAAAGTATTCCAGTTTTGTCCTTAATGTCTGTATTGTCAGTTTAATATTCCCCTGTTTACTTATTTAATGTATTAATGTTAATCTAAATTTAATGTTTTACCCCAATCATATATTTATGTAATTCGCTTAGAAATATTAAGCGAACCATCAAATTTAAATAAAACTTGAAACTTGAAACTTGACTTGGTTAAGGATTCAAGGTTGATCTTGTGAATCTTGATGTGGAAGAACTCTGCCGTCGTCTGGAGGGGAAAGTGAGGAGGGGATATGACGAGGAGGTACTTTGAGTAGAGAGTTGAGTGTGGCAAAGAGACAGCGAGGAATGGCACTAAAAGAGTTAGTTAAATGGTTGTAGTATTGTTTGGCAAGCAAGAGGGTAGATTGGAAGGATGTCAGCATGAATTTGAAATGTATGAAGTCGGCATATTTGCGGGATTTGATCAAAAGACATTCAACAGCTCAGGCAAAGGAGTGCAGGTAACGGATGTTGGGGGTCAACCAGGGCTGGAGTTTGACATGTCTTACAGGACATGAAATGGGAGGGGTGAGGGTATTAATAGAAGAAGAGAGAATTGAGTTATAGGAGAGGACAGCGTCATTGACAGAATTGTGTGACATAGTACATAAGAATATCAGAATAGCCTTTCTGAGCCAGACCAATGGTCCTTCTAGCCCAGTACTCTGTCTGGAAAGTCACAAGTACCTGGCAAAAACCCAAACAGTAGCAACATTCCATGCCACTGATCCAGGGCAAGCAGTGGCTTCCCCATGTCTATCTCAACAGCAGACTATGGACTTTTCCTCTAGGAACTTGTAGTAGAAAGGAGGGCTGAGACAGTGGTAGAGAGTGTGTCAGGATTAATAGACTGAAGCTTCCTAAATGTATGGGTAGTGATTGGCTGGGTTTGGAGGGAGGGTGATGAGTTGTGAAAGTTAGCAGCTGATGGTCAGAGATGGGAAGAGTGAAGGTACAGAATTCGGTGACAGAGCAGTTGGAGGAGAAGATGAAGTCGAGGCAGTGGCCTTTCTGGTGCGTAGGGGTGGTGGAGCACAGCTGGAGATCATATGAGGATGTTAGAGCGAGAAACCTTGAGTGGCGTGTTGGTAGCGAGTTAAGTGGTTTGGAATGAGGAGAGGAGATGGGGAATTAGCAAACAGAGGTCATTGGGGAGGAAAGGGAGTAAATAGTACCTGCCTCCTAATTGGACAGTGAGAATTGCCCTGGATTTAATAAAGCAAGACAGATGTGTAAGGTCTGTAATAGTGGTGGCAGATCTCAGAAGATGAAAAGGAGAGTAAATTTTTAAAGTAAACTCACCAGCCATAGTCATGTGAGTGCCACAGAAAAGTAAGGATAAAGAAGGGTAATGGCATAGAAGTGATACTGAAAGCCATGGAGGAGTTTAGAGCACCAAGGGAAGAAGTGTAGATGGAAAAAGGAAGTGGTCCCAAGACACAGCCGTGAGGTATATTGACCAACAGCAGGATGGCGATGGAGGAGGATCCACCACAGCAAACACTAAAGGTGCGATGAGAAATATTGGAAGAAAACCATGATAACAAAGCATTGAAATCCAAGAGAGGACAGCGAAGACCTATGCTTTGAATGGAATACAATTTAGACCCCAAAATTTTTATTTAGGAACTGCTTAGCTGATTTTATGTGATCTATTTATTCATTCTTTCAATTTTCTATACTGTTCTTCCAAGGGAGCTCAGAACAGTTTACATGAACATATTCAGGTACTCAAGCACTTTTCTGGCTTTGTCCTGGTGGGCTTACAATCTGTTTAGTGTACCGAGAGCAAGGGGGGGAGGGGTTTAAGTGACTTGTGCAGCGTCACAAGGAGCTGCGTGGGTTTGAACCCACAACCCAGGGTTCTGAGGTTGTAGCTTTAACCCACCGTGCCACACATTCCCCTGTTTTGTTTTGTTTTTCAGATATTACTAGGCTTTCCCATGGAAAGTGTGAAGTTTCCTGGCTGTAAAGCAATTGGCTGTTTCTAAAGGAGCTTCTTTTGGGCTGCACTTTCTTTGTTTATGTATAAATAGATACAATCTCATAAATATATTTTCTATCATCCAGAGTAAAGGTAAAGACAGTGGCATAGTAAGGGGGGAGGGGCAGACCAGGAAGTGACATCAAAGGGAGAGCTGAGGCCAGTGCGAGCAGCAAGTTGGAGATGCTGCTTGCGCCAGGGAAGTTAGAGGTACAGGGAAGGGGCACACGCACATGGTGGGGGGCAGAGAAGAGGGAAGGGGGGAGTGCCACCACCCCAGGATGTCTCCTACTCTTGCTATGCCATTGGGTAAAGGGGGTGAGATTTAATGTGCTGCTTTTTCTGTGTGGTTACAATCAGAGCTGTTTACATATTTTACACAAGTACTTATTTTGTAGCTGGGGCAATGAAGTTTTAAGTGACTTGCTCAGAGTCACAAACAGCTGCAGTGGGGGAACTGAACTCACAACCTCAGGGTGCTGAGGCGGCTGCTCTAATCACTCCTTTAAAACGGGGCTGGTCAAGATTTACTTTTGTAATTTGTTATGTTTATTAATGGCACACGTTTGTGCTTCAATTGGTAATCTATACTGCTCAATTTGTGCATCTAGTTTGCTTTTAAATCCTAGAACGGTGGATTCCGCAATAACCTCCACTGGGAGAACATTCCAGGTGTCCACCACTCATTGCGTGAAGCAGAACTTCCTGATATTTGTCCTGGACTTGTCCCCCCTTAGCTTCAGTCCATATCCTCTTGTCCGTGTCACATTGGACATTGTAAATAATTTTTTTTCCTGCTCCATTTTGTCGATTCCTTTCAGTATTTTGAAAGTCTCAATCATATCCACTCGCAGTCTCCTTTTCTCAAGCGAAAACAATCCCAGTCTCTTAAATCGTTCCTCGTATTCCAAATTCTCCATACCTTTTATTAGCTTCGTTGCTCGTCTCTGCATCCTTTTCAGCGGTTTTATATCCTTCTTTACGTTCCATGTGATGGCACTAATTAGAAGTTGTGTGCGCAACTTTCTAAGTGCTTTCAATAAAGCGGTGCACATCACTTCTAGTGTGGGAATCTCAAAAGGGGGATTGTCCAGGGGAGGAGCATGGGTGGATTGTGGACATTCCTAAAAATTAGGTGCACTGTTATAGAATATGCCTAATCTCTGTATACCTTAAGTATAGGTATTCAGGCCTGGTTTTCATTGGACTAAATGGGTGCACCTATATGTTAGTGATGCATGATTATATACATGCTCATATCAGCACCATATATAGAATATAGCCTTACATGCAGAAAGGGTATGTGTAACTGGGAGCTCCACCCACATATACATCACCTTTGCAATTGTGTACTACAGCACTTATGGACACCATTCAGTGGCCTAGTAGTTAGAGCTGTTGCCTCAGCACCCTGAGGTTGTGAGTTCAATCCTAGCCTGCTCCTTGTGACTCTGGCCAAGTCACTGAATCCCTCCATTGCCCCCAGGTACCACAGTAAGATTGTGAGCCGGCATAGACCATTATTTCCTATGGGGAAATTCGCTTTGATATAAGAGTGCTTTGGATTACAAGCATGCTTCTGAAACTAATTATGCTCGCAAAACAAGGTTTTACTGTACTTTAATTCTAACTTCTTTCATTTATTAAATCATAAGAGACATAAACTAGATGCAGTTTCTCTTGCTAGAGGTAAGAAGAATGGAGTAGTCATACATTATAAGAACTACACTGCTGCAAGAACTAGGTTTTGCAGATATCTGGAAATTGCATTTTTTTTTTGCTACTTCAGCTTGTCTGTGTCTGCGGTGTTCTTTGCTCACATGTTTAAAGACAATAGACTGTTTTCAGCCCAATTATTTATATGTTAGGGTCCGGTTGGATTTTTATCACAGTATTTTTTATTATTGAATTTTCATGGTGTTGTATGCCAGTGTTTAATAAATTATCTCCAGAACATCTGTATCCAGTTTTTGTTTTCATCGGTGGATTGTTTTCACTGTGGCTCATTGGGTCTCCCCATTTTTCTTTGTTGAATTGCAACACCCAACCACTTTAGATTTTATATTTTATTCTCCACCACATCATACTAATTCTTGAACTGATTACGGTACTTTTCAATGTCAAATACCCTAATCCCTCAGATTTTGTTTTTTTCTAATTTTAGCTACCACTATTTCTGATCATGCTGCAATTTAGTTGAATATTAATTTTTATTAACCTGATTCTCCCATTCCAAAACTGGAAATGAAACCCCCCCCCCTTTTATAAACCCGCAAAAGTGATTTTTAGCGCGGACCGGTGCGCTAAATGCTCTACATTGCGTAAAGCATTCAGCGCACCAGCCTGCACTAAAAACTGCTTTTACACTTTTGCAAAAAGTAGGGGGGAGGGGATAAGCGCAGCCCTTATAATGAGCCTGGGCGTTACAAACTATTTTAGATTCTTGTCAACATAATAAATTGAAAGACACATGTTCTAATATGATGGAATGCCCTTAAGGTTACAATGCATGAAGTCATTATTAGTTATTCAATAATATGGCAAATGTCATAAAAAAATGATAAACAACAAAGATTAGAAACTGAGCTAACAAAAAATTTAAAACAAGGATTTTCTAATTCCTCTCATTACAATCATTAAATGGAATTATGTAAGCTCTGATATCAATATAACTTGCTAATCAGTAAACAAGTCCATAATCAACTAACCACTCATGGGGCCAGATTTTACATTGAACAAACTAAAGTGCGCTAGCGTTTTAAGCGCTCGCAGCAGATTAGCGCGAGCTAACCCCGCGCTACGCAGCTAGAACCAACGCCAGCTCAATGCTGGCATTAGCGTCTAGCGCTCGCAGCATTGTAGCGTGTGCCATTCCGCGCGTTAATGCTCTAACGCAGCTTAGTAAAAGGAGCTCTAAATCATGTTGAACACAATATTTGAAGAGTAAGAGAAATAGAATGTAAGTATGAAATATAATTAAACAGAATGGAGAGTCTATTATCCAAGACACAGATATACAGTTCTCAGCCCAACCAAGAAGAGAATGATGTGGCGCCATGAATCTTACAAGCAGTGGCGTACCTAGGGGGGGGCGGGGGGGGCGAGCCGCCCCGGGTACCAGCCCTAAGGGGGTGTTCCCGGCCTTGCCGTTCAGTCCCCCGCCACCCCCGAAGGACCGCTCGCCCCACTGACCTTCCTGCACCACCTGTGAAGCAGCCCGCAGCAGGATCGCGAAGTCAGCGTCAGCATCCCTGCGCTGCTTCCTGCGCCGCGATCCCGCCCCTCCTCTGACGTCAGAGGAGGGGCGGGACCGTGGCGCAGGAAGCAGCGCAGGGATCGCTGACGCTGACTTCGCGATCCTGCTGCGGCTGTTCATAGGTGGTGCGGGGAGGCCAGGGGGGCGAGCGGTCCTTCGGGGTGGGTCGGGGCATCAGGCCTTCAGGGTGGGGCGGGCGGGCAGGCAAGCAGGCTTTCAAGGGGGAGGGGGTGACAGGCAGGCAGGCAGGCCTTCAAGGGGGGACAGGCCTTCGGGGGGGGGGGTGCAGACCTTCAAGGGGTGCAGGCCTTCAAGGGGGGCAGGCAGGCCTTCAGGGGGGTGCAGGCCTTCGGGGGGGGTGTAGGCCTTTGGGGGGGTGCAGACCTTCAAGGGGGTGCAGGCCTTCAAGGGGGGGGAACAGGCCTTCAAGGGGGGCAGGCAGGCCTTCAGGGGGGTGCAGGCCTTCGGGGGGGGGGTAGGCCTTTGGGGGGGGGCAGACCTTCAAGGGGGTGCAGGCCTTCAAGGGGGGGAACAGGCCTTCAAGGGGGGAAAGGCAGGCAGGCCTTCAAGGGGGGGACAGGCCTACAAGGGGGGGGGGACAGGCCTACAAGGGGGGGGGACAGGCCTACAAGGGGGGGGGGACAGGCCTTCATTGGGGGGTGCAGGCCTTCAAGGGGGGTGCAGGCCTTCAAGGGGGAGACAGGCCTTCAAGGGGGGGAAAGGCAGGCAGGCAGGCCTTAAAGGGGGGACAGGCCTACAAGGGGGGGGACAGGCCTACAAGGGGGTGGGACAGGCCTTCAAGGGGGGGACAGGCCTTCGGGGGGGTGCAAACCTTCAAGGGAGTGCAGGCCTTCGGGGGGGGGGGTGCAGTCCTTCAAGGGGGTGCAGGCCTTCAAGGGGGGGAAAGGCAGGCAGGCAGGCCTTCAAGGGGGGGACAGGCCTACAAGGGGGGGAGAAGCTACAAGGGGGTGGTACAAGCCTTCAAGTGGGGGACAGGCCTTCGGGGGGGGGGTGCAGACCTTCAAGGGAGTGCAGGCCTTCGAGGGGGGTGGTGCAGGCCTTCAAGGGGGTGCAGGCCTTCAAGGGGGGACAGGCCTTCAAGGGGGGAAAGGCAGGCAGGCAGGCCTTCAAGGGGGGACAGGCCTACAAGGGGGGGGGAGAAGCTACAAGGGGGTGGGACAGGCCTTCAAGTGGGGGACAGGCCTTCGGGGGGGTGCAGGCCTTCGGGGGGTGCAGACCTTCAAGGGGGGGACAGGCAGGCAGGCCTTCAAGGGGGGGACAGGCCTACAAGGGGAAGGGACAGGCCTTCAAGGGGGGTGCAGGCCTTCAAGGTGGGACAGGCAGACCTTTAAGGGGGGACAGGCCTTTGGGGGGGGGACCATGATTTATAAGTACACGGAGGGAAGGGGGTGTTCAAAGAGACATGCATATGCCAAACTTTGGGGGGGGAAGAAATAATGGGTCTGAAAATAGAGGAGAGGGAGAGAGATGATGGACCATGGGATTTAGGGAGGGAAGGAACAGAAAGGGAGAGAAATTGGACACAAGGGATGGTGTGGAGGAGGGATAGAGATACTGGATAGGAGGGTAATTAGGAAAAGAAACGGAGAGATGGTGGACTCTGGGATGGTGGGGAAGGAGGGAGAGATGCCGGATGAAAGGGTATTTAAGAAAAGGTGGATCTGTGGAGGGAGATGAAAAAAAAGGAAAGATACCAGACTTCCTGGGAAGGGAAGGGAAATGGAAAGGGAGGACAGAGTTGGCAGATGGATGGTTAGCATGCAGAAAGAAGGAGACCCTGGCAAGCAAGTTATCAGAAGAAAACCAGAGCCTTGGACCAACAAGATTTGAAATATAACCAGACAACAAAAGGTAGAAAAATTAATTTTATTTTCTGTTTTGTGATTATAACATGTCAGATTTGAAATGTGTATCCTGCCAGAGCTGGTGTTGGACTGCAAACGTGAGCTAGGATTTAACAGAAAGAGGAAAAGTCCTTTTTGTTTCTTTATTTTATTTACACCACAGCGCCAGTGTGGTTAGGAGAAGCCAAAGGGGGTGAAAAAGCTATAAAACCCACCAGGAGTTTTGAAAAAAATCACCCAACTGGGCAGGAAAATCGAATTGAAAAACCAATTCAATAGGGCTGAATCGAATCAAAATTTTTTTTTCCTGTATCTGGCAGCATTAGTTTGCGCTACTGTCTTAGACTTTAGGACCTGGGATTGGGGAGAGATGGCATCCTCAGTACTTTATAATGCAAGTGAAACGAGGATTTGGTCAGACTTTTGAAGGGTCTGCAGAAAAAAAATATTGTATAGGCCGGGGACATGAGACAGCAGGAAATGGGAACTTTTCTTCCTTCTATTTTTGTGAATGGAAAGGCTGAGGATGTCAGAGAGGTCAGTTAAAATATGTGCTTTATAAGAAAATATAATAATGTGTTTTATAAAGTTTATAGCATAGCTGGCCTACCCAGTGAGGTGTTCCTAGTGGTGATGGTGGCAGCGTGTCAATGTGTTGAGAGGAAGAGGTGGTCTGGGAAATTCTGCTGAGCAAACTCCGGGCCCATTTCCACACCCCAGTTAGTCCACTCCACTCAACTGATTCACACACTGAGTGGGTCTTTGGGTGTTGTTTTGGGATCTCTTCCAGTGGTTTATCTCCTTCTGGTCCAAGGAAGGAAACTTTGTTATCCTTAGCATTGACCTACAGAATATGTTTGTAACAGCGCTGCTTGTGTGGCATTAGGTTATGTAGTGATCGAAAGAAAAAAACAGACCTTTGCACATTTTTGCACTATATGGTGGGTGTATGAGGAGATTCACATTTCCTGCACAGCTAAGTCCATGTGAAGTTACCTTGTGCTGTATTTGACATCTAGCAAGGTCTCTGTTTGAAAGGAAAGATCTAAACTTAAAAATGAAGTGGCCAGAAGTTATGGTAAAAGCAGATAGTGTAGCTGGTTTTAAGAAAGATTTGGACAAATTCCTGGAGGAAAAGTCCATAATCTGTTATTAAGACATGGGGGAAGTGTCTGCTTGCCCTGGATCGGTAGCATGGAATGTTGCTACTCTTTGGGTTTTGACCAGGTATTAGTGTCCTGGATTGGCTACCATGAGAATGGGCTACTGGGCATGATGGACCATTGGTCTGACCCAGTTAGGCTATTCTTATGTTATGTTCTCATCTGTAGGGGCCTTTGTTTTCACTTCTTATTTTAATGTATTTTTTTTCTGGGAACTTATCAGTGTTTTTTATAATGGGAACAAAAATGGAAGAGAATTAATGTGTGTGGAATGGGGGGTAACTAATTTCTTCAGCTAAATAATTCAATCCACTTCAAACAGACATAGGAGAACTTGTGCACCATTCACACACCCTCCAACCAAAAACGTCAAAAGAAAAAACTGTTCGACAACCTCCTAGCCATTCGAGCTGCAACACTCGACCCCCAACTCTACAACCAATTGATATCAACCACAGACTGCAAAACCTTCAAAAAGAAATAAAAACCCTTCTATTCAAAAAACACATAAAACCGAACTAACACAATCAGAACTGTCCCAAGCATCACCTGCAACTACTCCATATGTACTTCTAATGTCATGACAATTTAGACATAATTTATGTTATGTTATGTTTGGAATAATGGTTACATATATGAGGTTCAATAAAAGAAAATTTTCACTGCCTGTTTCTATTCTGACCATTTATTCCATTTCATGGTTATTGCAAAAAAAAAAAAAAAAAAAAAATTTTTTACATGGGGGGGGGGGGGGGGTCAAAAAATGATGGGCCCCGGGTGCCACATACCCTAGGTACGCCACTGCTTACAAGTTATTCCACACTTTTCTTGACACTTTTTCTTTCAATGATATGAAATGAAATGAGAACTTATCAGCAGCATGACCCCCCCCTCTCTCCCCCATCCTTCCATCCAGTGTCTCTCCTCTATCCCTTTTCCATCCAGGGTCCCCTTTTTCTCTCCTCATTCTTCCATTTAGCATGTCCCCCTCCATCTTTCCATCCAGCATCTCCCATTTCTCCCTACCCTTCCATCTAGATGTCCCTCTCCCCTTCCTCTTCTCAGGTTATTTTGGCTTTAATCTATTCCATCCTGCTGTGACTGATGGAAAACTTAGGCCTCCTTTTACGAAACTGCGATAGCAGTTTCTAGCGCGGGGAGCCGCGCTGATTGGCCTGCGCTGCTCCTGATGCTCATAGAGTTCCTATGAGCGTCGGGAGCATCGTGGGCCATTCAGCGCAGCTCTCTGCGCTAGAAACTGCTATCGCAGTTTTGTAAAAGAGGGGGTTAATGTATTGCCACAGTAGAAACGTTGCACATTCTGGGTTGTGGTAACATGTGAAAAAAAATTAAATGGTCCTCTGGTCCAAATCATAGGCCCACAGACAAGATTGATTTTCACTTGCTCCTGCCCAGTGCCACTGTTTCTTCTGGGATAGCCATCCAGATGATAACCAGAAACTGGAAGAACTGTGATCGTTTAAATTTTCCTTTCTGGTAGGCAAATCTTTGCTCCAGTTATAGATTTGAAAGTATGAATGCTGATAGTTCGGAGCATGGTAATATATTTAAATTGGTATGGGGCCCACTGACATCTTATGTTACCTCACTATAATAGGTTTTTGATTGTGAGTCAGTTTTTGTTTATTTTGGTACACATCCAGGGAAGAGTAGGGGTTATTTCTGTCATAATTTGATTTTTAAATATTTATACTTGGGATGGGTGGGAGGATGGAAGGATATGGCTAATAGGGTAAGGTTATTGGGAAAATATTTGTTTCTGTGTTTTATTAAATTATTAGGTGGGTGGGTAGGGATAGGGGAGAAATTGGTTGGTTATGTATATTTGAAAGTTAAATGTGCTTATATTGACTTATTATATATGATATATTTATGCACTGCACTATTGAAGATTGTATAATCAATAATGATAAAATAAATAAATAAATAAATACCAAAATGGGTACTTTGCAGCATAAAAAGTAGATATCAACAGGATTTAGGGTAGGAAAACAATTTAGGGAGAAGGATTGGAGGAGATTAAATTATAACTTTTGGTGGAACTCTTTATGCCATATCTATAAAATGGAAAGATTTATTGCATTACAATGGGGATATTTTAAGAAATTTCAGGATGTGTGGAAACCATTAACAAAATATTGTAAAGATTAATTGAAATTGTTTCCCTTATATTTATCAATTTAAGGTATAGGGAGGGGGGAATTCTATTATTACATGTTTTATATGATAATGGAATATATGGGGGGGAGGGATGGGAGAGGGGAAGGGATAAGAATTTATATGATATACCAATGATAGTTTGTAAGTGATGTACTTATTGTTAATGTGAATGAATATATTTAACACTTAATGTAATTTTGAAAATGAATAAAGAATTTAAAAAAAAACAAAACAAAACATTAATTACCATCAGGACATGTTATTTTACTATTAAGTGCAGTTATTAGTAACTAGATCCGATTGTATAAAATGGGGCTCATGCTCAATAACACAAGTTAGTGGTAAAACAGCATGTCGTAATAGAACGCATTGCCAGAGATTGTGGTAAGAGTGGCTAGCGTAGCTGGTTTTAAGAAAGGTTTGGACAATTTCCTGGAGGAAAAGTATATACTGTAGTCTGTTATTGAGAAAAACATCACTGCTTGTCCTGGATCAGTAGCATGGAATGTTGCTACTCTTTGGGTTTTTGACAGGTACTACTGACCTAGATTGGCCACCTTGAGGACGGGCTACTGGGCTTGATGGGCCATTGGTCTGACCCAGTAAGGCTATTTTTAGGTTCTTATGTAAAGCTGTTCAAGGGGTACCAAGGTTATTTTAAGTCCTTGATTCCTGCAGTTCAATGACATTGATTTCTTCTGTCAGGATAGATGTAATAAAAAAAAATAAAAAAAAGCCACATCATGAATAACATTTCACAATACGTCTTTGGCTCTGAAATAGCCCCTTTATAATGAATTTCAAATATGGGCCATTTTCAAATTAATTTAGCTGTTGAAATTCTGCAAAAACAATCTTCAAGGAACTTGTCTTCCATGAAGCTCATTTCACATTTCATTTATTATTTGAATAAGGATAAGTAATTCCTGATTTCTCCATCTCTTAGATATGCATAGAATCTACTCTGATGAAAGCTGCAAGAACACAACTCCAGGAATGACCAAACAAAAAGAAATAACTGAAATCCATGTTTGCAGTTTCTCAGTACCTTAGATTACTTGAAACACTTTGTGAAGGTAATGTTTAATTACTTACCTGGCATCAATTATACAATGGTACCTTGGAATTTGAACTTAATCCCTTTCCAGAACCCCGTTTGAGTTGCAAAACGTTTGAGTTCCAAGACAAGTTTTCCCATTGAAAAGAATAGAAACTGGATTAATCCGTTCCTTGGTTCCACAAACTCTGCAAGATTGGGCCTACCTGGCAGAAACAGCAAGATCGGAACCCCCAGCAGCAGAGGCAGCAAGATCAGCAACGGCAGCTGCAAGTGGTGTTCAGCTCAAAGCTTTCCTCCCAGGCGGAAACGGGAAGCTGCGTCAGAGGGGAAGCTTTGGGCTGAGCACTGCTTGCAGGTCGGATTCCAAAGCAGCGTTCGGATTCCGGGACAAAAATGAAGAAAAAAAAAATTTGGATTCCAAATCGTTCGAGTTCTGGGGCATTTGGATTCCGAGGTACCATTGTACTTTAAAACTAAGGAGTCCTTTTACAAAGGTATACCAATGGATGTGCTAAATGCTATGCACAGTGACTATGGGCTGCATGACATTTAGCAGGCTTGATTAGTGCACGCTAAACCCATTAGTGCACCTTTATAAAAGGACATCTAAAGTTGATTTTCAAAAAATGTGTCAGCTTAACTTTGGGAGTTACTGTAGCTGGATAAGTCTTGGTTTAAATCAGGGGTCCTGCGGCCCTGTGAAGTATTTTGTGCGGTCCCAGTCAAGGGCGATGCAGTGTTTTCTTCTGCTGCCCCCGGGTGTTTACCATCTTGCCGGCTCCCTCCTCTGTCTTGCTGCAGTGTTTGTGCGGCCCCAGAAACATTTTTTTCGGCCAATGCGGCCCAGGGAAGCCAAAAGGTTGGACACCCCTGGTTTAAAGTATACCCTCATTAAGATGATAGATTTTGTCCAGACAAATCATTGCTTAAACAACATTTACCTATATAAAAAGAGGCCGGGCTAGAGATGTTCCTAGGGTGTAGTAAAATCTTACACACACACACACCCTTTTATGTAGCCACGTTAGGCTTTTTTTTATTGCCGACAGCTAAAACCGCCGTGGCCAGTGATTAAAAAAAAAAAAGCCTAACGCGGCATCATAAAAGGGGGCCTTAGCTAGTCAGTGCTAATATTCAGAGAAGTTCAGCTAAAGTGATGCAAGTACATCTAGTCAGACGGTGCCGTTTAGAGAATTGCACCTCTGGGAAAGATATGCACTGTAAATTTAGGCCAGGGTTTTCAAAGCTGACATTTCTGATGCCTATCTTAGACATGAATCATGCCTACATAGGTGGCTAGGAGCTTTATGGCACTCAACACTATTTCCAGCATTAACCATGCTTATATATGCCTACGAGTACCTTGTGATCTAATCTAATCTAATCTATGATTTATGAGTCACTCTATGTCTAAATAGGTTCAAGGCGACACAATTCAAGAGATATACAATATATATAGAATAATGTCTCCTCTCCAGCACAAGGGTTGATCCATAATGATCTTCCCTGACTTATGCAAACCAATAATCCTGGTTTTAAGGGAACCTTTGAAGAAAATGAATGCTCATTACGGCCTAATCTTTCCATCATTATCAAATGTAGATCTTTGATGATGCCATGGCACTGGTTACTATTTCTACCTGAATCCTCCCCTTATGTACCTAACATCAGTTCAAGGTAAAAAACAACAAGCTTTGCCTGAACCCAAGTAAAACTGAGCTTTTAGGGGTTCCTAACACAAGTGGGCACATACCTGACATCAAAATCTCTTTTGGGAAATATGATCTCCCCCTCAAATCACAAGTCGACTTTAGTGATGCATATTATGTGAGTTTATCTTGAAAGAACTAAACAAAGAGCTGCTGATTATTTGTGTTTCCTTATAGATTTAAATCATTTTTTACTAAATTATATAATCACTGTTTCATTATCATTCTTCTAGATCATAGCAAAGCAAGATTTGATTCAGCCCAGGCATCCTGGAATGTTATTTTATGTATTGGTGGCAATGGAGTCTTGTTATTTAATGTACAATGCTGTGTACTAGAGAATGACTTGGGGACAAATTTGTTTCCACAGGAACTCAATTTCCCTGTCCCCGCGAGTTTTGTCGCTATCCCTGTCCCTGCCCCATTCCTGTAAGCTCTGCCTTAACCGCACAAGCCTTGAACACTTATAATTTTAAACTGTTTGAGGCCTTTGCAGATGAGGATGGAACTTGCAGGAATGAGACAGGGATAAAAAAAGAACTTGTGTGGATGGGAAAATGAGTTCCTGCAGGGATGGGGAAAAATTTGCCTCTGTATCATTCTACACTGCGTACATCTAGTAGCATTAGATAAAATGATAAGTAGTGGCATTTATTAAAGGAAATCCATTGCTTGTTACTAGAGTTAAAGGGAAGCTCAAGTGCATAGGCAGGATCTAGTTTTACACCTAGTGGCTCAGTTAACACTTTAAATTGTAGCCTCTGTTGATATGATTTTGTGTAATTTAAATGTTTCAAATTATATGTACAGTCCATTCTTGCTATTCATAAAAATATAAGAATAGCTTTACTTAGTAAGACCTATGGTCCATCTAGCCCAGTATTCCATCTTCATGGTGGCCAATCCAGGTTACAAGTACCTGGCAAAATCCCAAATAGTAGCAACATTCCATGTTATCGATCCAGGGCAAGCGGTGGCTTCTCCCATGTCTGTCTCAATAGCAGACTTTGGACTTTTTTCTCCAAGAACTTGCCCAAATCTGCTGGATGTTTGCGTCTTGGTATAACAGTCCCTAAGTTTACTCAGCTTGAAAGAACGGACTGACTCCTTGTAAACTGACCCCTTCGAAAGCTACATTCTTGAACCTCTAGTCCCGATATACGAGACTGTCCCCTTGTATGTTTCTATCGGTATCCTCTCTTCCTTTTTTTGTTCTTTTGTCCTCTGTAGTCCCTGTCTTTAGCTTAGGGTCTTCTCCCTACACTGTGAATATCCTTTTGTAACCCATTCTAAGCTATTGGGAGGACAGGATAAAAATCTAAATAAATAAATAATCAATCAATCAATCTGGAATGTTGTACAAAAAGGTAAATTTTAAAATATCAATGTCTTGTCACAAAAGCAAAGTTTGAGGGGCCTGATCGCCATTTTCTATACTTAAGTGGCATAGGCAATTAAGAAAGAACGCATTATCCAGGAACAAAAACTAAAATAAAATTATGTTACCTAGTGAAAATTTTTAAAAAATAGAATAAAAATTAATACCAAAAAACAAAAAAAGGAAGAGTAGGGGCACACAAAAGCATTCAATACAAAATAAGACAGTGCTGGTAATCATAGATCTGAAGTAGCCATTGAAATGTCAACCCAAAAATGCTTGTCCAAAATAACACGTCTTCGAGGGTATGTGGTTCTAGAGCTTTGGGGCCATTACAAATCTCCCCATTGTCCCAAGTACATTGGATAGATTGTGAGCCTGCTGGGACAGCCAGGGAAAAATGCATGAGCACCTGAAAAAGTTAATGTAACCCGTCCTGAGCTTCCCTGGGAGAACGGTATAGAAAATTGAAATAAATAGATAAATAAAATAGAACAAGAATTTCTGGAGAGAGAAATGATGACTTTATCTGCCATAAGATTCCACAGCCTGAAATAATTTACTGTAGGTGCCTTCTACAAGCATATTATAGTGGTAACAAGCTATGGAATAAAAATCCTTCAGTGACAATCATACTAGTACTTCTGTTAAACTGAAGGATTTTTTTTTTCCAATTGGAGTTCAGCATGGATAATTTTTATGGTTGTACATGTGTCCCTATGGTACAATTTACATTTGGAAGAAAAATGGCCATTTAAAATTAGGTTGATCGTACATATGAAAAGTATTGGGCATCGTAAAATGGAGGTTCCAATGGTTCCACATGGAATATAGAGAGGATTTGCAGTGTTCCATTATTGACTTTGTTCAAGCTAATCATAGGGGTGGAGAATATGATTTTATATTGTGAGCAGAAACTGATTTTCCATTTCAGCACTCTATCCCCTGCTGATCTGAATTCTGATATTGACTTTATCTTTTTATTAGGCAAGTTTCATTCCACCCCTATCCCTTATGGCTCTAGGCATTTGCTTCTTTTTCAAATTAGAGATACGTAAGAGAACAGGACAGCATTTGACTGAACATGTTTATAGCCTGTTTGCTATGGATTTCTAGGTAAGTCCTCAAATAGACTTTTCTGGCTCTAATCCAGAATTCACTATTGGCTATCAAAATGGACAGATATGTAAATGTCTTAGGATTGGACCTTTTTGCTTTTAAAGTTAATTAGTTGAAAAAGCAAATTGATTAAATTGATGGAAGGGAGGGGAGGGATATTTTTCTTCTGTATTGTTATTGATGGAATTTAAGTGCTTGCGTTGCTTATTAATGTCCAGTGGCATACCAAGGGGGGGGTGCGGCCCGCCCCGGGTGCAGCCTTAGAGGGGGGTACACAACTGGCCAGGTCCAGAAAATTCAGCGGTGAATGGTGTTGAAACAGCTCCCTTTCTCCCTCCCTGCCCCTTACCTTCGTGGCGCTTCCCCCCCGACCGACCGCCAGCCTGACTGACCGCCCGACAACAGGCCCGGTACGACAAACCTCCCTGCCCTGTGGCCGTGAGTCTAAATTACCTTCTTACAGCAGCTGGAGTATTGAAGCTGTGTGTGGCTGCCATAAAAGTCATCTGTGACGCAACCGGAAGTTAAATCAAAGACGACCTTTACGGCAGCCATATGCAACTATAATGCTCCGGCTGCTGTAACAAGGTAATTTAGACCCGCGGCCATAGGGCAGGGAGGTTTGTCAGACCGGGCCTATTGTCGGGCGGTCGGGTGAGCGGGCGGGGGGGAAGCGCCACAAAGGTAAGGGGCAGGGAGGGAGAAAGGGAGGAAAGGTAGAGTGGAGAGGAAAAGACGCTGAAAGCACATGGGGAAGACAGAGGGGGAGAAGGACGCTGAAAGCACATGGGGAAGACAGAGGGGGGGGAGAAGGATGCTGAAAGCACATGTGGAAGACAGAGGGAGGAGAAGGATGCTGACAGGACATGGGGAAGACAGGGGGGAGAAGGACGCTGAAAGCACATGGAGAAGACAGAGGGGGGAGAAGAACGCTGACAGGACATGGGGAAGACGGTGGGGAGGGGAGAAGGACGCTGAAAGGAAATGGGGAAGAGAGAGTGGAGAGAAGATGCTGAAGGGAAATGGGGAAGAGAGAGTGGGGAGAAGACACTGAAGGGAAATGGGGGATAGAGAGTGGGGAGAAGATGCTGAAGGGAAATTGGGAAGAGATAGTGGGGAGAAGACGCTGGCAGTGAAGAAGACAGAGATGCCACACTATGGGGGGAGTGGAGGGAAGAAGATAGATGCCAGACCAATTTGGAAGGGGGGAGAAAGGGAGAGGCACAGTAACAGAGCAAATGGAAGGCACAGAGAGAAGAGAGACAGTGAATGGAAGGAATTGAATGAGAACATGAGGAAAGCAGAAACCAGGCAACAAAGGTAGAGAAAAATTCTATTTCTTTTTTTTGTTTGTTTGTTTTAGGATAAAGTAGTACATTAGTATATTAGTTGTGTTGATAAAAATTTATAAACAAAGCCCTGCCAGCTGAACATCTCTTTCTCCAGTTCAGCAGCCAGAACTTTGATTTATAAGGAAGGAATAAGCTAAATATTGCAGTACTGAGGCTTGCATGGGTGCTGCGGGGACGGTGACGGGGCGGGGAATGGGATGGCAGTGACAGGGCGGTGAAGGGGACAGATTTTTTCCCCGTGTCATTCTCTAGTGCTCACGTCAAAAGCTTCCCTCTGACTCAGCTTCCTGTTTCCGCTTTTGACTGAGCACCGCGTTGCCGATCTGAAGTTCTGTTGATGCCAGGGGTAGAAGAAGGCCCGTTGCCAATCTTAAGTATCATCGCTGGGGGGGAGGGGGGCCTTACAGATCTTGTTGCCAAAATCAGAAAAGTGAGGAAGGGAGAAAAATGGGCCTGTGGTGGATGGAGATAGTGAGAGAAGGGGGCAGATGATGGAAGTGGGGAGAGAGAAGAGGGCAGATAATGGGGGAAAAGGAGGGTGAAATACTGGAGGGGGTGAGGGAAAGAGGTGGTGAGCTGTAGGTAGACAGTAAAAAAGGAAATTGATGAGAGGGTAGTAAGAATGTAATCTAGATGGATGCAGAAAATAAATTGAAAAGGAAAATGAGGGAAGAAAGGGATTGCAGCAGAGAGGTGTGGATAGGAGAGATATGCCAGACCAATGGGGGTGAAAGGAGAGATGTAAAGGGGAGGCATACAGTTTCTGGAAGGGCATTGAAGGAGAGAAGATGCCATATAGGGAGGGGCAGAGAGATGGCAGACAGTGGATGGAAGGAAGACAGTAACAAGAAGATGAGGAAAGCAGAAACCAGAGAAGACAAAGGTAGAACAAAAATTTTCTATTTATTTATTGCTTTAGGAGACATGTGTCACAGTTTCTGTGGTGTTGCATTTTATGCAGAGTCCAGCTTCTTGCTGGTTCAATTTAACCTTTGTCTATGTATTTCTATTTTATCCCCCCTTTTCCAAAACTGTGGAGCGTTTTTTAGCGCCAGCCGTGGTGGTAGCAGCTCTGATGCTCAGAATTCTATGAGTGTCAGAGCTGTTACCACCATGTCTAAAATCCACACTACAGTTTTGTAAAAGAGGGAGGGGTTAGTTTGTGATGACATATTCCATACTAGGCGAAGGTGTTTTCTGTGTTCTGTGTGTTCGAAAGACATGGTTTTCTGTTAGGTTTGACGGTGTAGGATTGATCTGTACTAGTCTGGCTTGTTTAGTTTTTCAATGGGTGAATTGATTTACTGCTCACTGCAATATGTAAGATGCTGCCTTTTCCTAGGTACTCATGTGTGACGTGTGGCTTGTTACTAAAAATCATGTTTTTCGTACAGATGGGGGGGAGGGGTGCCCAAAAATTATGGGCCCGGGGTGTCACATATGCTAGGTATGCCACTGTTAATGTCTGTATAATTCCTGGCACTTTGTATTAGTTTTGAAAATTAATAAAGATTAAAAAAAAAAAAGAAAAAGCAACAGTTTTACTAGAACAGGAGTCCGATTAGCTCTGCTGAGTAATGTCTTAACAGGATTTTCTGGGTTAATCTGTACTGTGCCTTGGATATCTGTAACAGGCCGCAGCAGTAAGCAAATGAAAGTATGGAGAATACCATTCCAAAAAAATTTGATTCAAACTAAAGCGGACTAGTATACTCTGCTAGCCAATTAAATCCTTAGAAAAGGAGGAGGATTGCAGTACTAAAACAGGCATAGGGTTGAAATGTAGTCCCATTTGAGTAAAGACTGATGCTTTGGCTGGCCTCAAGCCTCTCAGTCCTGCATTCAGAGTCATGGAGTGCCTTATGTAAAGAACAATCAAATCAGTCAGCAGTATAATTACACATTCTATATATTGCTCATAGAGAAAATAAGACGTTTATCAATGATAGCCTTGTTATAAGTCTAGTAACTATGATTTGCTCTGGCTACTGGCTCTGGGCACTTGAGATCTTTTTGCTCTTGTGTTGGCCTTGCTTTAAGTGTCTTATGTAAATACAGGCTCAAGCAGCCTGTATGTAAATCCAGTTGTCCTGCCCCGAGGAAGCTAATGGATCGTCAGGGCTTTACAAAGTAACTCCAGGAACTCCTCAGTGTTCACAGCAATTAGAGGGCTTGGGGGCCATGTGCAGACATGGTGAGCACCTATCTATAGTTACCAGATGTTTGGATTCACCCAGACATGTCCTCTTTTTAGAGGGCATGTCTGGGCGTCTGGACAGCTTTTCAAAACCCGGTACTTGTGACTCGGATTGGCCTCCGTGAAGGTGGGATACTGGGCTAGATGGACCATTGGCTTGACCCAGTAAGGCTTTTATTATGTTCTTACAAATGTAAGCTAACATCAGGGTACCTAAAATGTACGTATTTACAGTTACACTAGCCATAGACCTTGTGGGCAAGCATAATTTTACAATATTCTAACATAAGAATAGCCATACTGGATCAGATTAGTGGCCCATCTAGCCCAGTATCCTGCTTCCACCGTAGGCAATCCAGATCACAAGTACCTGGTAAAATCTCAAATAGTAGCAACATTCCATGTTACCAATTGATGCCCATGTCTGTTTCAATAGCAGACTATGGACTTTTCTTCCAGGAACTTGTCCAAACTTTTTTTAAAACCACATTCTCTGGTAACGCATTCCAAAACTTAACTATTCTCTAACCCCCTCTTCTACTAAACCACGCTAACGGCTGCCGCGCAATAACGGCCCCAAAGCCCATAGAGATGTAAAGGGCTTCGGGGCTGTTGCCGCGTGGCAGCTGTAAGTGACAAAAATATTTCTTCCTATTGGTTTTAAAAGTATTTCCCTGTAACTTTGAGTCTTCCCTAGTCTTTGTAATTTTTGATGAAGTAAAAAATTGATTCAATTATACCTGTTCCACACTACTCAGGATTTTGTAGACTTCAATCATATTTCCACTCAGCTGTCTCTTTTCCACGCTGAACAGCCCTAATCTCGTTAGCCTTTCCTCATATGAGAGGAGTTCCATCCCCTTTATCATCTTGGTTGTTCTTTGAACCTTTTCTAATTCTGCTATATCTTTTTTTGAAAGCAGTACTCCAGGTGAGGTTGCACCATGGAGCAATACAGAGGCATTATAATATTCTTTTGTACTGCCATATAAATGGCTCCTGCAGCCATAAAGGCTATTGGGGTTGTAGGCAGGTGGGTATAGTACGTTTTGGGGGGCTGCCCATGACCTATAAGGGAGCTGTAGTGAGATGTTTATGGGGCACCCTTTTTGTGAAGTTCACAGCAGTGCCCTGTAAGGTACCCCACTATTCAGGTGTCATGTCTGGGTGTCCAGTCCATCATTTTGCTGACCCCTCCCATGTCCAACAGGGCTTATTCTAGGCGTTTTTGACTTGGATGAATATTTGGACGAAAATATGGTATAAAGATGGATGATTTAGCAGCTTGGACAATCAGACGGCTGGACGTATAGTTAGATGATTTTTGGAAAAAAAAAATTTGAGGCGTATTTTTAGAAAATGTGTCCTAAGCTGTGTCTGACTTTGGACAACTTGTGACTTAGACGAAAACGGACTTAGACGTTTCTTTCGATTATGCCCCACCACATATAGAATCGGGCCCATAAGGTATAATGTGATACTACATGTGCATACTTACGGTTTAATTATAGTTTACAGTTTAATTAAGATATCGTACTACTAAAGTGCAGAACATAACGGTGCACAATTTTTAAAACTAAAGGAGGAAAAGAATGCCAGTGAAAATAATGGAGATGTCAATCGTGCCAAGGAGGTTGGGGAAAGTAAAAGAAACGTAAAGCAATAAATAAGTTACCGGATAAAGGAAAAGGAGGGCCTGGGGGAGGAGAAGAGAGGTAGGAGGCAAATTGAGTTGCTGCTCAGAAAGAGGGAAGTTAAGGCAGGGAAGAGGGAAAAAGTAAAGGGGTGATTTAGGGTGGATTGCTACAGCTGGGGTTGGTGAATGGTAACATAAGTTGTAGTCGGTGTAAGTCTGATGACAAAAGCCAGGTTTTAGGATCTGCCTTGAATTTTTCAAAAGATAGCTCATTGTAAAGAGAGAAAGTTAAGTTGTTCCAGGTTGCTGGAGCAAGGAAGAAAAAGGTACAACTTCTAGTGGATTCAAGTTGGGCAATTCTAGGATGGCGAAAGACTAGTTGGTAATCATATAATGACTGGAAAAGTTGTGCAGGGGAGTAGGAATAGTGAAAATAGGTAATATGGGACACCCATGCTATTTTCAGGGCACAATCCATAGAGGTCTTTCTGGCATTTACCTATCTATTCAGTCATGAAATCTACCCCACCACTGGCTGTGCTTCTCAATTACTAGTGTTGCCATCTAATCACCACTGAGCTTGTTTTGTTCCACTCCTTCCATACAGGATGCCTTTATGTTTATCCCAAACTGATGTGTTCCTATATATATATATATATATATATATATATATATATATATATATTAGGGATGGACAGACAAAAAAATGCCATTTTGTATGGGAATGTTCATTTTTATTTTTTTTTAATCTGGCCATTTGTTCGGGAAATGAGTGCACCCTCTTTGCAAGTAGTTCAGACTCTTTTCAAAGTGCACACTATTATCTGTGATTGGGAAAAAAAAAACCCCAAAAGCATGTATTTTTTTTGTAGTTGTTCATTTTCTTTTCTTAACATGCAATGGCATGGGATATGTTACTGGCATTTCTGTTTTGACTGCAAATGACAGCCCATCCCTACTGTATACCATGCAGTGCACTAGCAGTGCATTAACCATATGTAAATACTATAAAACCTCTTGTGCAAAGTTGCCTATGAGTATGGCTTAAAACTGCAGTGGCCTCAGACTGGCAGGTCTGCACTAGCAGATGGCAGCATTGTCATCGATTGTTGGTTTTCTTCTGTTGACAGTTGCTGTTACCGAGCTGAAAAATATTCTATTTTTCTGAAATAATTTGGCACTGAAAAGGCTGTTTATTTAATTTTTATTTTTTTTTCAGATTTAGAATATCTCTGTGGAGGGATGGATTTGAACACTTAGAATTAAATTGTTGTTTTGCACTACCTTTATATTTGTTATTTAAAATCAGGATTTGTAATAAGGGCTCTTCGTGAGTGGGCTGGAATATAGTATTGAACAATCCATAAAAATATTGGGAGTAACTCTGAATAAACATCTTACTTTGAAAAAAACATACTGATGTGGAGGGGCATAATAATAAAAAAAAACGTCTAAGTCCCCTTTTAGCCTAAGGCCTTAAACGTTGAAAGTAGAAGCAGGGAAAATGTCAATTATCAAAAAAGTCCAAAAGGAGGTTTTTTTTTATAATGGCCTGCTGTTTAAATGCCCAGACCACCACTACGTCTACACTAACAACATATAATCAACCAAAAACAGCCTAAGTCCCAAATGCCCAATACTAGAGCTTTTAGGCAAAGGAGGAGCTAGTCCTTTGCCTAAAAGCTGGATTCTGTAACCGGTGTCTGTCAAAAACAACACCGGTTACAAAATCCTCCCCCTCCCCCTCCCCCTCCCCCCCAACATCGGGGCAGGAGGAAGCCCAAGGCTTCCTGCCCTGGAGACCTGTGACCCCCCCGACAACATCGGGCCTGGAGAGAGCCCAAGCCCTCCTGGCCCCGCCGATCCTCACCCCCCCCAATGCCGATTACAATCGGACCAGGAGGAAGCCCAACCCCTCCTGCCCAGGCGACCACCCTATCCCCCACCCTCACTAAGATCCGGGCAGGAAGGATCCCAAGCCATCCTGCCCCAAAGCAATCCCCCCACAACCACCCCCCTAACCCCTGATCGGCCCACCCAAAAACTCCCCCCACCCGCCAACCCGCAAAACCCCCCTGCTGCCCCTTACTGTTTAAGAAATGTATCTCAGAACTCTGGAAGCTCCGCACCATCAAGAAATTTTTTGACAAAGCTTCTTTTCGTCTGCTGGTGCAGTCATTCTGGATTACTGTTATATTGTATACTTAGGGGCTTACAAGAAAATACTTAAATTGAGAGTGGTCCAGAATATGGCCGTTCGCCTCATTTTTGGATTACAAAAAATGGGAACACATTACTCCCTTTTATCAAAAACTTCACTGTTTGCCGGTAGAGTCCACAGTCCTGTTTTAAGTTCTCTTGCATTTGCTATAAAGCAGTTTTCGGTATGTTACCAGGCTATCTTGCCCCGCACTTCTCTTTGAGTCACTCCAACAAGAATACACATAGGATACACCTGTTTAATTATCCCTCTATAAAATCTTGTCATTATAAGAAGTTCTTTGAGAGAACTTTTTCACTTCAGGCTGCCAAATTGAATACGTGGCTTGGAAAAATTATGCTAGAGACAACTTCCTATTTCGATTTTAGAAAACTGTTAAAGACACACCTATTTGATAGGTTGGTATCTTAATCATTCCGTTTTAAATTATCTATGCTTTTAATTGATGTATTCTAATTTTATCTGCCTGTTTTTATCTTCATGCTATTTTATTTACACTTTTAACTTTTCTTGTGAACCGCTTCGAACCTTTTTGGTATGGCGGTATATAAAAATAAAATTATTATTATTATTATTTCTTTTCCGTCACCTGCTTAAATTGACTTATGGTCCCCATATGGTAATGAACAAGCTCAGGCTCTGCAAACCCCAAATGCATACACAGAGAGAGCCTTCCCATGAAAGAAGCAGGGCCTTCAGTCAATCCCCACATGTTGCAGCCAGCACATAATAGCTCAGCCCCTGCAAAGTGTGGGAGACATGGGATACAGAGGATAAGCTGAACATTCAATAAAGGTTAAAAAAATAGCTTTGGGTTAGTGATTTGAATATACCAACTTTGGGAATCTGAATGTGCACCATCTCTGATACTTCTTTATTATGTGTAATACAGGAGAAAATGCATTTTGCAGACCACCTTCTTAGGATTTCTAGTTCAGTTATTATCTGCACATTTCTATTTCTGTAGGTAGGCTCAATCCATATTTTGCCTATGTCACCAAGGTGTGGTATTTTGCATATATATAGTTTCTGCATAGGAATTTATAGCAGATTAGTTTGTTCTCTTTACCCTATAAAAGGTATGTTTATAGATATTTGCAAGACTGCCTTTTCATAGCAAGGACGTAGCCATGGGTGGGCCTAGTTGGACCTTGCTCACCTAATTTGGGCTCATGCCCATCCACCTAGCATCTACAGGCCACCAGCAATGGGTCCTACATGCTGCCAGTGGCTAACCAAGTCTTCTCTCTTTCAGTCCTTCCCTTCCCAGCCCCTCTAGCCCGTGCAGCAGACTTTCTCGCTCTCTCTCCACCCTTCCCCCCCCTCAGCTCATGCACTTTTTCTTCAGGTCACCAGCAGCAACTCCTATACACTGCCAATAGCTAACACAGAAGGGAGGGAGTGAAAGTCTGCTGCACAGACTGAGGGGTGGGAAGGAAGTGAGAGAGAGAGTGTTGTATGGGATGGGGAGAAGGGAGGGAAAAGTGATGTCTACTTGCTTTGGACTCAGACCTGCCCACAATTGGCTGTCTGCTATGCCACTGTGCCATAGACCCTATGTTCATTTGTAGAGGCTATTGCAGGAGTGGGTCATCATACCATCCCTTAAAGATGACACCTTTTTTGCAAAAAAAAAAAAAAAAGCCCAAACATTGGCTAGAGTTATCTGAGATGTGCAGTGGTGGTGTTGAGGTAAATGAGGTTCACTTAAGAGTAAAGGAGTTAGCTGGAGATACATCATGAGAATATTAAAGAAATGGCATCTCTATATGATCTTGGAAGAAAGATCACCCCTCACTTCCAGAGCTAGTACTGATTGTTTTGTACAATCCTAGTCAATTAGCCTTGCATCTTCAAAGTGATGCGTTAAGTTCCACCTCCTCTCAGTACATTGGTGCCAGGATAGAGATGAAGTGCCCTTTTCATCCTCGCACTGATAGTAAAGTAAGCAAAGTAAAAGATTGTCTACATTGTCTAATGCAAAAATCTTGACCTGCTTGTACAGATAATCCTTAATTAGATATTTTTTCCTTTCTGACATTAAAGCTATGATCTTCTCTGCCTATATTTTTATTAGATTTTTTTTTGTTTTACTTTTTGCTTTTGTAATTTTCAAAACAACAACCCCCCCCCAAAAAAAACCCAACAAAAAACTCTGTGCATATATACTAATATATCTGTGTCATTTTTCATCTTCAGTAGTGTCAACATAGTGATAAAAAATATTTCAAAAGAATAATCTTTTACTTTGCTTACGTAGAAATAATTGAACAACAGTAGAATATGATAGCTAATAATGATTGTAAGATCCATTTACATACTTTGCCCAGTTTACTTCCTGTTACATTACCATAAACACCTCTCTTGTTTGCCATTTTCACCATGTCTTTTCCACCAAGGATTCACTGTACTTATCCCATGTTTTTTTGAATTCTGTTTTTGCATCTACCACTTATACTGGGAAGTTGTTGTACATCTATCACTCTTTCTATGAAATTATTATTTTTTATTTTTAAATGTTACCTTGTTTCTACTCCTACTTCAGCATATTATACAGATGTTATTTTAGAACTCATTTGCCAAAAAATGTTTGCTTTTTGGCCAGGTTTTATACCACTTAGGTTTCTGAATAGGTATCAATCACCTCACTCATAGTTCCAATTTCCAGATCATTTATAAATAAGTTAAATATCTGAATAACTCCATCATACCTCTCCTTCCTCTTTTGCAGAGTGTACATATGTAAACATCTAAATATGATTTCATGTTGGCTGGCTCTTCTATGAAATATGGCTCATAGGCAGAGGAATGTTTTTTTGTTTGGGGGGCCACAAGCTCCGCCCCAGACCCTGCCCAAGCTCCGCCCCATTATAGTACTAATTGTAATACCATTTTTTCTATTCATTTTTCCTATATACACACACAATCTAATCTTATTAACAATACAAAATGGTTAACCACAAAATTAAGCTACGCAAAGCATACATGTTTCTCAAGATTCATTCCTACCAGTCTAAGTACAGATCTCTATGGCACACCACTATTTACCTTCCTCCTTGCCCTGTTTGAAATTTTCACCCTCCTGATGTATAAATTCACACCCCATTTTACTCAGTTGGGTACAAAAAGAAATAGGGTTAATTTATTTTTTCTTGGTCCCTTAATGCAGCAACATGGATCATCCAGGGGGAGAAGTTACACATACAAAATTGCCACAATGCCAAATATCTTACTGAAATCTAAATATTGAGTACTTAGGGCCAGATTCTATAAATGGTGCCGTAGATGCTGTACCACCGACTAACTTAATTGCTTTAATTAGTTTTAATTGGTGTGGTAATTGATTGTGCCATTAAAAACAATTAAAAACTCATTTTACAAACATGTAGGTGCTGGTAGATGCCTATAAAAGGTAGTATTCATAAGTTTGTCTAATGAGGTTTCAGTTGGTGCCTAAGGTCAAAGTAGGAGTGGTCAGGGACAGAGATGACCTTCGGCACCGTTAGACACAATTCTCAAAAGAATTTAGGCGTCTGCAATGTAGGCCAGTAACACCCTGGCCTACATTGCAGATGCCTAAATTTTCTGGTAGGTGCCTTTAGCTGCGATTCATTAAATGGTGCCTAAAAGTGTGACTGATATGCATCCGGCACCGTTTTTGTCGGTGGTTCCCAATTTAGGCACTGTATACAGAATCTGGCCCTTAGTGTTCACCCCTTATCTAATTCATTATTACATGAAATAAATGTTTGATATTTGATCTGTTAAAGTCATGCTATGTTGCATCCTACACGCCTCTAGCTTTAGGCTACTCCACTCTCCTTTCTTTAATAAAAACTCCATTAATTTATCCACCCCGATAGAAAATCAACTACACTACACTCCTCAGCCCCTTCCCCAAGTCTACTTTTCTGAAGATTAATGTTTCGCCTTTATCCATTCCTCTGCGGCCACTCTGTTGTCTGAAGGATAATAGGTCAATTCTCAAATATCACAATCAGCATTTCTTTAAAATGCCAAGTACAGCATTTGAGCTGTCCATATTTATTCAGCGTTATTATCCACAGAAGCAGCAACACTGAATACAAATGCTATATAGCTAGCAGTGATATCCAGCCACTATTCACATGCCTATGTGGTTTAAGTTAGGACACGCTTTGCTTTTGTAACTTTAGGTGAATAGCTATCTGGACAGCAGCTGAATATTGCAATCTAACTGTAGTCAGGAGGAATGCCCACACTTGGCCATCGCTCTGCCCTAGTACCACCCAGACAGAAGCAAGGAAGTTTATGAGACATTAGCGGCACTGTCTGGATACATGCTTTTGCATTGTTTTTTTTTAAAAATGCATAAAACATGGGGATATTAAGTTTGTTCTCCTGGCTGTGCTAGGATTGCATTTTACAAAAACAATGCTGCTTCTGCAAAACTTAAAAAAAAAATCATTTTTAATGTACTTACCATTTAAGCTAGAACAGGAACTTGTCACCACAAAGCTCACATATTGTCATTGCACTTCAGAGGATACAGTACAGTAGCTAGTGTCTGATCTTAAGTTAATTGGCCATTTTTTGGGTTGAAACCATATTACACTATGCATTTATCATTTCTACCATTTTGTCTCTATGGGACTGTGTGGCCAGAACAGATTTCCTGAGCTAGTGTGCCTTGCTCCATCTTTGACTGCGCTTAAAGACCCACCTCTTTGAAACTGATTTTAAAGCACATGCCTGATCCTTCTAATCCTCTCCCATTAGACAGGTTTATCATAATATTTAAGCAAGCACTCAAAATTATTTGTCTGTGACTCTCAACCAGATTATAAGCTTGCTACTTTTATTTAGGGTTACCAGACGTCCGGATTTCACTGGACATGTCCTCCTTTCGAGGACATGTCCGGGGATCCGGACGGCTTTTCAAAACCCAGCACTTTGTACGGGTTTTGAAAAGCTTCCTAGAAATCGCGTCGGGCAGGAGGGCATCCACGCTTGTGCGGATGCCACGTGACAACGTCACGCGCATGTGCGCATGACATCATTGCATCACATCTGTGCAAGCGTGGATGCCCTCCTGCCCGATGACAGTGGGGGGGAGGAGCTGGGGCGGGGTTAGGGTGGGATTGGGACTGGCACTGGGGTGTAATGGGGCAGAGATGGGTGGAACTGGGCTGGCCTGGGAGCAGGTCTAGGGGGGTCTGGATTTTACTAAAGTAAAATCTGGTAACCCTACTTTTATGTAACAGTACAGCACTGCAAACACCTACTGTAACAGCACCATAAAAAAAGATACTGCAGTATTTTCAGAAACTAAACAATCTTACCTGAAAAGGGTAAGAACTGGAAATTTGGAGCGTTTTTCGTATCCATCTGTTCCCTTTATTTCCAAATGTTTGCCACAGTAGAAATCCTTTGGTATTGCTTAAAATTCGTTTGTAGATTGCCAGAGAATAAATGTGTTTTCCAAACATGTGGTAGTGTAGCCGGAAAATACAATTTCTGTCGCCATATGTAGTAGTTGCAGCCAATATAGGACTGATCAAAACAGCCTGGTTTTGGAACACTTGCGGCTCTGAAGACTCTATGTAGAGATAGTGGCCCATCACTGTTCCCAAAGTATGGTCCTTCATAGGTCCTGTGTTGAGGGTTGAAGTAGGCCCCTGGATTATTGTCCAGTCAAAATCATCTTCAACATCTTGTTTCCAGTTGCCTAGGCCATTTTCAAAGCTTAACTGTAGTTCCAGTGCTGCGATTACAAGACATGTGAAAAATAAGTCAACAAGGCAATACTAGATCCCTTAAAAGCTAACAATATGTTTAAATATCTGTCTGTCTAAGCTGAGGACAGAGATAGATTCACATAATTTAAGAGTAGAAAAGAAGCTATGACAAAAAGCGATTCAGAAAAACTGGTAATTACAAAGTTATTCAAAGCTGGAGCATAGGCTGCATGGTAGGTCAGACATCACCAATTAACTGAATAATACTGAGCATTAGGAATGTGTACAGGTATGGTTACCAGATGAACGGATTTCCCCAGACATAGGAGTCTGTACAGCTTTTCAAAACCCGACATTTTGTCCGGTTTTTGAAAAGCTTCCAACAAATCGGCAGCGGGAGGAAGGGGGACAGGATTGGGGACAGGACTGGAGCATAACGGGGCAGGGATGGGTAGAATTGGGTAGGCATGGGGGTAGGTCTAGGGGGTCCAGATTTTCCGTTTGGAAAATCTGGTAATCTTATGTACAAGCATGAAATATTTAAATGAATTTAGGTTCATTTCACAAATTAATTTTATCCCCGATAAAAGTTAAGGGCCCTTTCGCTAAACTGTGCTAAAAAGTGGCCTACATTATTAGCATGAGAGCTTCCCATGCACTGAGGCCACTTTTAAACCTAATAAACTGGTGCCTAACTTAATTTTGGCGCTGTAGGTGTGATTCTACAAATGGCACCTAAATTTGATGACATGCAGTAGGCACCATTTTTCTAGATGCTAATTATAGAACCAGGCCCTTTGTGCCAAAACATGATCCATATGTGGCTTCTGTAAATACCATTCTCTTATTCAGAACCAGAATAAATTTTCATATTTCCATAGCAGGTGGTCTCCTGAATTATGAATTACTCCTCCTCTTCATCATCACCGCTCTTCTTTCTTGTCTTGCATTCTGAAGTGAACTCTCCTCTTTATATTTTTTTTGTCTTCAATTTCAGTATTTTATTTTTAGAATGGGATAAGGGAAGTCTAAGTAAACATTATGTCCACACCCTCATAACCTCACACTTAGACTACTAAATTTTATTTTTAACAGGTCTCCTGCTACACTGCCTCTCCCCCTCCTCCCCCCCCTGAAATCTGTACAAAACTCTGCTGCACGACTTATCTTCTGCCAACCTCACTACAGTCACCTCACCCCTATCCTCAAATCACTTCACTGGCTCCCTATCCACCTTCGCATACAGTTCAAACTCCTATAAGAACTGCCATCTCCGGATCAGACCTTCGGTCCATCAAGTCCGGCGATTCGCACACACAGAGGCCCAGCCAGGTGTACACCTGGTGTAATTTTAGTCACCCGTATCCCTCTTTGCCTCTCATAAAGAGATGTGCATCTAGTTTGCTTTTAAATTCTAGAACGGTGGATTCCGCAATAACCTCCTCTGGGAGAGCATTCCAGGTGTCCACCACTCATTGCGTGAAGCAGAACTTCCTGATATTTGTCCTGGACTTGTTCCCCCTTAGCTTCAGTCTATGTCCTTTTGTCCGTGTCACATTGGACATTGTAAATAATTTTTTTTCCTGCTCTATTTTGTCGATTCTTTTCAGTATTTTGAAAGTCTCGATCATATCCCGTCGCAGTCTCCTTTTCTCAAGGGAGAACACTCCCAGTCTCTTAAGTCGTTCCTCGTATTCCAAGTTCTCCATACTTTTTATTAGCTTCGTTGCTCGTCTCTGCACC
This sequence comes from Geotrypetes seraphini, assembly GCF_902459505.1. Lineage (NCBI taxonomy): Eukaryota > Metazoa > Chordata > Amphibia > Gymnophiona > Dermophiidae > Geotrypetes > Geotrypetes seraphini. Next base: position 433,244,855 of record NC_047085.1, on the reverse strand, counting down.
CTCTCCAGCAGTTCTTTAGGTTGGGAGACCAATGTTGGACACAGTATTCCAAGTGTGGTCTGACCATTGCCCTATAAAACGGCATTATAAGTTTCTCCGATCTACTCATGATTCCTTTCTTTATCATGCCTAACATTCTATTTGCTTTCTTTGCCGCTGCCGCACATTGTGCCGACGGTTTCAGGGTCCTATCTATCAGTACACCCAGGTCCTTTTCTTGTTCGCTCTTACCCAGAATTGCACCTGACATTCTATACTCGTGTTCCTTGTTCTTTTTGCCTAAATGCATTACTTTGCACTTTTCCACATTAAACTTCATCTGCCATTTCTCCGCCCATTTCTCTAACTGACACAAGTCACTCTGGAGTTCCTTGCTATCCTTCTGCGATCTGATTGCCCGGCATAGCTTTGTGTCGTCTGCAAGCTTGATGATCTCACTGGATGTTTCTTCTTCTAGGTCATTGATGAAAATATTAAATAAGATGGGCCCAAGTACCGAGTGTTTGTTCTACAGCCCCTCAGTATCTCTCCTCTCTTCTCTCTCCTTATACACCTCCCCGAGAACTCTGTTCCTCGGATAAATTGCTTTTATCTGTAGCCCTCTCCTCCACTTCCAATTCCAGACTTTGTTCCTTTCAGTTCACTGCCCCGTATGTCTGGAATAAACTACGAGTCTGTCCGCCATGCCCCTTCCCTTACTCAAAAGTAGGCTAAAAATCCACCTTTTTGAGACAACCTTCAACTCATAACTCTACTTCCCTCTGCCTTCTGCTCACCACCCTAGCAGCAATTTAACAATCCCTTCTAATTGTAATCCCCTAACCTGGCATCTTGTTTATCTGTCTTGAATGTTTAGATTTTAAGTTCACTCAACAGGGACTGTCTCCTTTGGGCCTCTGTACAGTGCTATGTATATCTGGTAGCGCCTCTAGAAATAATAGTAGTAGTAGTGGTGCTAAAAGCCAGACCCCCACAACGGTCAGAAACTACTAGTTGGCCTTTTATCAGCCAGTGGTCTATGATCAATAAAGCCTACTATGAGTGGATTCTCTTGCCATTTTTAGTAAGGGTTGCAAATCTTATTGCCTATCTTCCTGTGTGAGAATAGGGTGCATACAGTGTTTGTTATTTGGATCCAATATACAGTATGCTTGTTTTTTTTGTCTGTGGCAGTCGGCTATTTCACGAATATATTCCTTCTTTGTTTTCTGATGGCATGAAGAGATGCCTCCATTGAATGTGTAACTGTATATGTTGCTGCCTTATCTGCTTCCCACATGCTGCTTTCTCTGGTGTCTTTGAGGCTAAATTTGCATGTCCCATCACTGGTGATACCAATGGGCACATGCGCAGAAAATATGCATAAAGAACCCCCCCCCCCAAAAAAAAAGCACAGCAGCAGGAGAGCAGGGACACTGTGCTACCGAGATACAAGCTATTCCGCAGAGACAGAGTGGGTCAAAAAGGTGGGGGTATTGCCCTATACATCAAAGAGGTAATTGAGTCTACTGGAGAGAACACACTGGAAATGAAAAATAAGGTAGAATCTCTATGGGCCAAAATTCTGGGAACAAATGGAATGGAAACGAAGATCGGCATCTACTACCGACCTCCAGGGCAGTCCGAAGAAACTGATGCAGAAATGATGGACGAGATTAAACGCAACTGCAAGGGAGGCAACGCAGTTATCATGGGCGACTTCAATTATCCAGGGATAGACTGGAACCTAGGCACCTCCGGCTGTGGTAAGGAGACCAAGTTCCTGGATGCTGGATGCGATTGCTTCCTGGAACAACTTGTCAAGGAAAATACGAGAGGAAATGCAATTCTGGACTTAATTCTAAATGGACTATGAGGACCGGCGCAAGGTGTAGAAGTAGAAGGGACACTGGGAAGCAGCGATCACAATAAGGCCAAGGCACTGAACTTCCAAAAAGGGAATTACGAAGGGATGAGACTCATGGTGGGGAAGAAGATTAAGAAGAGGATAAGCACTGGAAAAACGCTAGAGCAAGCATGGTCCCTTTATAAGGACACAGTCACCAAGGCGCAAAATCTATATATACTGCATATCAACAAGGTATCCATGAGGAAAGAGAACAAGGAACTTTAGCGGTGAAGGAAGAGATCAGAGACAAGAAGACTTCGTTTAAGGAATGGAAAAGGTCAAAAATGGACGAAAACTGGAAAAAGCACAAACAACATCAAAGCAGGTACCATAAGGTGATAAGAGGGGCCAAAAGAGACTACGAGGAAAAAATAGCCCACACTCTCCCACTGCTAAGAAATCCCAACTGCAGGATTTTTGACATCCTGGACATTATCCTCTCTTTGAGACTCATTCTGAAAACTGCTACTCCATCTTTGGAAGAAGCAGGAGTTGTTAGAAATGCCAACACAGAGAACTCTAATATTTTAATTATTCATTTCTAAATAATAATATTTAAATGAGAAGATGGGAAACACAAGTACTTACGGCAGTTCTCTTCATCGGATCCATCTCCACAGTCATCCACAAGATCACAAACCAGCAAGCTGTTAATGCAAGCTTTGGTACTGCGGCACCAGAACTGATCTGGGCCATCACAGCTTGCTGCTGAGGGTGGAAGGGAGCAGTTCTCAAACAAAATATCATCAATGGCTGACACACCCTCATAAAAGCCAAGACTGATTTTATTCAGAGACAACTGAAAAGGGTGTGCAATACGACCAAGCTGGATGAACGCCTTCAACCACTGATTTCCCTGATTATAGTATATCCTCCAGAGAACAGTAGGAACACTCAGACCTTCAACAAGCAAATGCATATCTGCTGCCCCAACAGATAGTCCATGGTTATAATACCTGCGGAAGATAGGAAACAAGACTAGGCAAAACAGGATCTATTTACCCAAGTAGAGGATTGGAAAACTGTACAACAGAAAGTTAATTTTTACCTTCAGTAAATAGTAATATTATCATCCAATGTTTAAAAATAAAAAAATGTCTCTAAAGCCTTGAATGCATTATAAAATTACTTTTTCATTCAGCCTCACTGTGAATAGTACAATCTATTATAAGCCCTATTATCTTATTATGCATGATATTCATTGTCACAAGATATAGGAATTACTTCCATGTTAGGAATATCTTAATTAGGGGAAGAAGGACCCCCACTAAGTATATAGTCATTCATTTCACTGAGAGAGAAGATACAGTATATAGTTTTATAAGACTGTTTTATAGTTTATTATAAGACTGTTTTTATAGGGTTGTTTTGATGTTATACTTATTATGAATCTTAATTGTAAGCTAGTAGTTAAATTGTAAACTGCTCTTAAACCTTGTATACTGAGTGGTATATATTTTTTTATTTTAGATCTTTATATACTACCTATCAGTTCTGTAAGCAGTTTGTAATCAGGTACGCAAGCATTTTTCCCAATCTGTCCCAGGGGGCTCACAATCTGTCTAACATACCTTGGGCTATGGAGGAGTGAGTGACTTGCCCAGAGTCACAAGGAGCAGTGTAGGATACGAACCCACAACCTCAGGGTGCTGAGGCTGTTGCTCTAACCACATGGCCCACATCATTCTTTAAAAAATAAAATTAAACAATGTGCCTGCCACAAGTCTACTGGATTCAATAGGAAAAGCTCGTTCTTATGCAATACTTACTGCAGTGATATATCCTAACAGCCAGGACGTCCAAGTGCCCATAATCAAAACCAACTTTCTGGACAAGATGACCACTGGAGGGTTTAAGGCATGACCCCTCTCCCCTTATTCCCCCAATGGTCATGACTGCCTTCCACCACCCAAAGAGGGGAAAAAAATTGTAGGATTCCCTTCAGCTGATCACGGCAGGGGAATCCCCATCAACTGAGCTGGTTTTGGTGCAGTTCTGCCGGCTCAGCTGATCATGGATTCCCCTGCCAGGATCGGCTGAATCGATAGGAAGAAAAAAAATTTGTCTTTCCCTTCCTCACACCCACTAATCTCTATACCCCTCCCCCGACATCCTCCAATATCCCCGGATCCTCCTGACATCACCCAACATCTTCAGACCCCCCCAACACCCCATACCTTCCGACATCTCCCCCAACATCCCCTGTACCTTCCGCTGACAAAATATGCAGGAGGGAAGCCCACACTCTACTGCCTATAGGGCCATGTGCTCAGAATGATGGGCCCTCCCTCTCCCAATGCATCTTGGGATGCAGTGGGAGGGGCCTAAGGCCCTGTATAACACATTTCCCACATAGAGACCCTATGCAAAATAAAACTTTACATCTTTTCCATTACATTTAATTTTAGTCCAATAAAAATTACATCAAATGTTTCATACATGAAGATTAAAATTTAGTTCTTACCAGAAAGACATTGTGCATCTTGATCCTGTTTGGCTGAACCTAGGACTTCGTAATTCAGCAACTTGTGAAATACTAGTGCTGTTTTTCAGAATGAACATAAAATGACCTAATGAAAATAAAAATACAGTGTTTCAAACATAAGACTTTGCCAAAAGGCTGCAAGATGCTGTAATTAGTAGGGATAGGCTATCATTTGCAACCACATGGAAAATGTCTAATTTATGAGCTTAGAGGGCAATTCTATAAATAGATGCCTAATTTTTGCCACCAAGAAGACACCGACCTGGAGGTTATTCAATAAAAGAAATTAGGTGCCTATTGTACTTTATAGGATGCAGATGGAAACATGTATGTATAATTTGGGTGCAACCATTTATAACAACGTGGTTTGTGCACTCTACCTATACTCTGTATGCCCACCTTCAAACTACACACCATTGCATTTAGGCACCATTTTATAGAATAATGCAGAGGCATTTACACTCCTATGTGTACATATATACATGTATTTGCTGGTATTTTAGGTGTCTATTTTCCTTTATAAGATATTAGCATAATTGTGGAAATACAGTACATGCCTTTAACTTAGGTGTGAGCACATATATCAACCAGAAAGCTCGTTTAAGTTATGCAAGTTTCTTTGTAAAGATGCAAATGTGAGTCCCACCCAGATTTTGCCCATGTGTATACCTACTTGTAGAAATGCATGTTATGTAAGATGTACACATATTTACGGAATGTGAAATGAGGGCATTTTCTTGAATATTTGAACACACATGTGCATATATGTATTATTTTAATAGTTTACATGTATAAGTAGTGCATAACAGTGCATACTCACGGCCTCATTTACAAAGCCGCGCTAGCGGCTGTGCTGCGCTAATGGCCCCGAAGCCCATAGAGATTTATAAGACTTCGGGGGCTGTTGCTGCACGGCTTTGTAATAGAGGCCATCAGTGTTGTTCAAAGTACTTGGTCAAAGTACTTAAGTAAAAGCGACAATATAGCTTAGTGAAGGTAGAGCTTTATGGGTGCGTACACAATCTATTCCTGGAGCATAATGCAAATTTCTCCGCATGCCCTTTTGTTTTTTCCTTCCCCATCACTTTTTTCCCACCTGTTTCCCTTTTGTATCTAGTTTGGTCTTGTGTATGGTTTGTTTAATATTTTAATCATGTTTGTAATACCCCCTACTTTTAATTTTTTTTTTTTTAATCTTTATTAAATTTTCAAGGCTAATACAAAGTGCATAAAATTATACATACATTAATAATCAGAATCAGCACTTACAATCCATCAGTAATAATACAAAATGAATTATCCCCCCCCCTTCCAGTACATTCAATCAAGGAATAAAACAAAGGAGATAACCCCCACCCTTCCCTGGATATGTGTATAAATCTAAATGAAATTAAAGGTAAAAGACAACTATACCAAAGTAACAAAAGTCCTTAATGGACCCCAAACTAATCTGAATAAATTATTATGCCCCAACATGTCAGCATTCATTTTCTCATACTTATAACACAAACATAAATTTGCCCATGGGGGTTTAATAAGCAATAGTGTCCCACAGATGACTATATCATAGGTTAATAGACGCAGAGAAGGCTTTTGATCGACTGGAATGGTCCTTCATGTATCAGGCTATGGAGTGGTTTGGTTTTGGTTCTGGATTTATACAAATGATTCAAACCTTGTATAGCTCCCCTTCTGCTAGATTATATATTAATAATATCTTTTCAGAACGGTTTTGCTTAGAAAGGGGAGTTAGACAGGGATGTCTGTTATCTCCTTTGCTGTTTGATATTGTTTTGGAACCTTTGTTGTTAGCTATTAAACAAGCGGAGGAGATTTGTGGTATTCCCTATGCAGGTTGGGAATATAAAGTTTCTGCTTATGCAGATGATATTGTGCTTCGATTGAGAGATCCTGAAACTACCGTTCCATATCTACTAGATCTGATTAATAGATTTGGAAATGTCTCTGGTTACAAAATAAACTGGAGTAAATCAGAAGTTCTTCCATTAAATGTACATTGTATAAAAGGATTATTTGATGAGTTTCCTTTTATTTGGAAGGAATATGATATTAAATATTTAGGTATTTGGATTAAAAATACATTGGAAGAAACGATGAAAATAAATGAAAAATCTTTAATGTTAAAGGTTACAGAAATGTGTGAGCAATGGAACCCTTTACATTTGTCTTGATGGGGGAGAGTTCAAACGGTCAAAATGATGATTTTGCCGGTAATTTGTTACCAAATGGGTATGTTGCCAGTTTATTTTCAAGGGTCCTTCTATAAAAAGCTAAATGGTATTCTGACAAAATGTGTTTGGCTTGGGAAAAAAACAAGAATTGCTTTAGTATCTCTACAAAGGCCAATTGAGGAGGATGGGGTAAATTTTCTCAATTTTTATAGGTATCATCAAGCCTATGTTATGCGTCAAGGTATGTATTGGATCCTCCCTGAGCTCATGGAACATCAGCCAGATTGGTTATATCTTGAGTGGAAAATCATGTCCCTGATGTGACTTTCTCATATATTAACTATTAGAATGCCTAGTTATGCTAAGGATAATGTGATTTTATTGGACATATGGAAAACAATTAAATTTTTGATAAATTAACAGATGTTCCCATAATGAAATCTACATTGCAGTCTTTATGGTTAAACTCCAAGATTCAAATAGGCGGTTCTGGGATTGCTTGGAAGAATTGGATGCAGGCAGGTATTCGGATATTAGATGATGTTATATCTAATGGAAATCTGCTTGATTTTTCACAACTGCAACAATCATTTGGAATTTTAAAATCTCAACAATATAGATGGTTGCAGTTGAAGCAGGCTATTCAGAGTGGGTTCCCTAAATGGAAAAATTTAAAAACTTATTTTAGCTTGCAGATCCTTTGCTACCAAACTGATCTAGTAGGATATCAGGCTGCCCAGTGGTACAAATTGATTTCTGGATTTTTGAATAAGAAGCCAAAAAATAGTCTTAGAGATATTTGGAGCATCGAGATAAAACAGTATATTTCTGTGTCTCATTGGCCATGAATTTGGATTTGGATATTGAAATGTACAATGTCAGCATCTATGAGACAAACATGGTTATTTCTGTTACATAGAATTTTTTGGACCCCAGTTTGATTAAATAAAATAGATAGTTCTAAGTCTAATAGATCTTGGCACTGTCATATTGATATAGGGACTTTGGATCATCTGCTATATTTTTGTCCTTTTATATTTATATTTTGGAAGTCAATATGGGGACAAATAAATCTTGTTCTGGGACTCAAATGTTCCATTATTATTTGAAGCTAAAATATGTGGAACGATACTATATGTGAAACCCACTTTAGATAAATATAAGAGCCGTCTTTTTATGATCATGATGGGCATAGCCATGCAATTGATCACGAGTAATTGGAAAAACCATGACAGAATAAGTTACACTTTTTGGTGGGTGAATGTATGCACTACATACAAATATGAAAGAATTAACGCAGAATGTAGGAGATTTAGTGGTGTATTTAATAAAGTTTGGAGCCCATTGACTAAATTTATGAAGGTATGATAATATTTTATTTTATTCCCTATACACATCCATGGGGGGAGAGGGGGAAGGGAGGGAAATAAATAAATAATGATGGTGACATTTAGGTAACTTTATGAATTATTTAAATCATATATTATGTTAAAATGTATTATTATTTAATATATGAAATTTGAAAATCTTGAATGATATATAAGTTGCCTGTACAGATAATAGTGCATTATATGTAATACCTACTGTTCTTTATTTGTTTGGCACTGTTTTTAGTTTAAAAATCAATAAAAATTTATAAAAAAATAAAAATAAAAATTGAGTATCAAAGGACACCTACTTTTAATTTTTAACAATGTATGATGTAAACCACTTAGGAATGTACAGGATATGTATTTATTGATCTAAATTATTGGACATTTGGATGTTATTTACGTGTTGAGAAACTAAAGTCCTGACAAGTGGTGATCAAAGAGTGCATTTGCAGGACTAATTATTAAGTAGCTTTATTCCATTTATGGTAATTTGAACATTTTATCCCAACAACTTTATTGCTCTGTAATTCAATCAACTTTATTTTGCTTTTGAAAATGGCTGTCACTCATGTAAGTGTGCTTATGAATCATTAAATCAGCACAGCTAAAAGGGTGTTCAACAACTGTATTGGCAGAAAGTTGATTGCTCCGTCTGATTAAAATGTTCCTTCAGATCAGGCCAGGCTGCAATGTTATTGATATCTTTTGACCTGTTCTGCAGATATTGATCAAGGGAATCTCTGTCTGAAACACTTGGACTTCTGTATAATGAAGAATACTTTATCATCACCGTTGTCATTATCATCTACATTAGAAGCAATGCTATCTAATTCATCACTTTTATCTTCATCTTCATTACAATCATCATGCTGGAATCATTGACTGTTCTAATAATTTTTCATCTGATGGCAAACTCTGAATATCTTTGAGAACTGATGCAAAAATGTCAAGGGGGAAATTCTATAAAAGGTGTCTAAAGATAGGTGCCTTGTAAAAGAGGCAGGGATTCTCCCTCAGTAATGATGTTATTTTACCACTGGGCAGCAGAGGGCGCTGGCCCAGTAGTACGGAAACTACAGCTTCTAGTACGCACTGGACTCAATAGTCCTGTTGAGTCACAGGGGTGGTCCTCAGACAGGGAGGAGAATATATGCTTGAGCCTGGGATCAGTACAAGGAGGTCCCTGAGAGAGAAGAGATATTTCCCTAGACATCAGCTGAGGGTAGAGCCTGTACTGATGCCTGTACTTCTTGGCTGAGGTAAGCCAAGCTAACTTTCGATAAATCGTGAGGCAAACTAAAAAGAATAAAAAGTGTTTTGTTCATATGAGACTGTGCTGTGTCCTAACTCTCCCTGCACATGTGATTCCTTATCACATATGGTGTTTCATGATGGGGTTTTTTTTTTTAGCTTCTGCAGTAAAGAATATATCCTTCCACGGTTTGTTTTAACTCATAATTTAAATGCAAATAGTTTGAAGAGTCACAAACCAGTAGTATTCACTTATCTTCACTTACCCTGAGGTTGTTTATAAGTGTGATCATATGGTGGTGCTTGTTTCTGAAAATCAGCAGGGAGGCCACTGCTGGAGCTTCTAACCCAGTCAAATGCATCTGCGTTTATCATCTCAAACCAACCACAGTTGTCAGCTTCAAAGTCACACTTAGCAGCTGGAAAAAAAAAAACCAAAAATAAATGTAGTGTTCTTTCAAACTATAATTAGGATTATATTTTTAGGTGATTATAAATTATAAATGTAGGTCTTTCTATTTTCTAGCTGAGGAGTTCTTTGTATTGTGATTATATAACAGGCATAAGTTAAAGCCTTTTAGATTAGAATGCAATCTGTTTTAAGATCACTGGGTGGCAATGTCCTGCTTTAGAGTTTGAACAAAAAGAAGTATGAGAAGAAACTGGAAGACCTAACTATGTATACTCTGGAGAAGAGAAGGGACAGGGGAGGTATGATACAGATGTTTAAATACTTGAAAGGTATTAATATAGAACCAAATCTTTTCCAGAGAAGAAAAAATGGTAAAACTAGAGGGTATAATTTGAGGTTACAGGGAGAAAGACTTAGGAGCAATGTTAGGAAATTCTTCTTCACAGAGATGGTGGTAGATGCCTGGAATGCCCTCCCGAGGGAAGTGGTGGAGAGGAAAATAGTGATGGAATTCCTAAAAGCGTGGGATAAAAATAGAGGATCTCTAATTAGAAAACAAAAGATGTAAATTAAAGAACTAAGGCCGGTATTGGACAGACCTGCATGGTCTGTGTCCCATATATGGTGATTCGGTGTAGGATGGGCTGGGGTAGGTATCAATGGGAACTCTACTAATTTGGAACATGAGGATGTTACTGGCCAGACTTTATGGTAGATATCCTGCAAACAACAGGATGGTTGGATAGGCTGGAGTGAGCTTGGATAGCAATTTCAGCATCTGGAACCTAGGAGAATACCAGACTTTACAGTCTATGGCGCAGAAATATCAAAGAAGAGACAAGTTAATTAAATCATTTATTTTTTAATTGGTATAACTTATGGGCAGACTGGATGGACCGCTCAGGTCTTTATCTGCCATCATTTACTATGTTACTAAGTACTTTTAGTTTCTATAAAATTGTCTCACTGATCTTGCATTAAGCAAATTCTGCTCACTGTCTAATCCTAACAGGTTGACAATGTTTCTAATTTTACTAAACTTTAATAAACTAAACTCAAAATAAGTAATATTCAGCCAGCAGTGGTTAGCATTATTTTAAAACACGGACAGTGGACAGCTATATTAGCCCTGGATATTCAGTGCCAGATCATGCATAAGCCCCAGCACTGAATATCCAGGACTATTTTTTCTCCTGCTGTTAGCTGCTGGAGTTTATGTACTGTAGGCCCCAGCTAAAAATCAGCCGGGATCTGCATAACTATGTAAATGATGCCTGGAGCCCTGGGAACCTCATTCTGTCCCTTGAAATAGTCCCCATTTCTTTCCCCAGGCTGTGATATTCAGTACCTCTCCCCCAACAGAATGTCCCCCAAACCTCAAAATCCTCTTATCTGGGTAGAACCCCCCCCCCCCCTCAGGGATACCTTATCTCCTTAATGGTTGCTGCAACCATTTTCTTCAAGCAGCCACAAGGGGCAGGAACGAATAGGCATACTCAGACTGGCAGATTTGGGAATTGGGAGGGCCATTCCAAGGGAGGGGTGTACTGAATGTTGTGACCTGGAGGAGGGGTAAGGGAAGTAGGGGGCATGAGAGGGTGGGAGAAAGTTCCCAGGACTCCAGACATATTATGCATAGTTATGTGAGTGGCCACCAATATTCCGTGACTGCACCCACATAGCTAATCAGTCAAAATTAGGACAGCTTTTGAGTTATTCTAATTTTGGTCATTTAGCTATATTTAATTCAAGTATTTGATGTATAAGCTCTCTCTAAGGCACCATTTCAAGCCCAAAGATCAGCTATTTGGTGCTCCATCCATACCAGTCTCACATCATGTTTCTTCAATAACCTCCTTGGATTATTGCATTGAGATTGCAATGTGTTTGAGCTCCCCAAAATTCTGTCAATTCTGATAATGATTATTTCATAGTAACTATGGCTTTTCACATGTTCATAATCACAATCTTTAGACTGAAAATTACAGGCGCTGACCTTGGTCTACTCTCTTATTTGGGCTGAATAATATTTCTGAATTTCTTGAAGCAGACCTTCCAAGACCAATCCTCTTTTCCAAAGCAACACCTCCTCCTACATGGCTCATGCGACCATCAATGATCATCCAATTGAGCCATGACGATATCTTGGATTCCAGAGGGAAATTTAGATTTTTTTCTTTATGTTCGTCATGATGAATGAAGCAACATATATGCAATTATACAGATTTCTTGAAAGATTCAGAGCTCATCATTCTGTGCTTGGATTTGCCACCATTTTGAGTAGAAGAAACCAAGGACAGAAGCACAGGGAAAGGAAATGAAGCTAAGAAAACACCAGGATCTAAACTGCGTATATACTAATGCAAGGAGCCTAAGAAACAAAATGGGGGAATTAGAAGCCATGGCCAATACAGAGGACATAGACAGCATTGGAGTCACTGAAACATGGTGGAATGAGGAAAACAAATGGGATACAGCACTGCCGGGGTATAAGCTCTATCGCCAGGACAGGTCAGGACAGAAAGGAGGTGGAATAGCCCTATACATAAAAGAAAGCATACAATCGACAAGAATGGACACATCAGAGATGACCAACAAGCTGGAATCACTATGGGTTAAAATACCGGGAAGGAAAGGGCCTGAAATAAAGATGGGCCTATACTATCGTTCACCCGGACAAACCGGAGATATCAATGAAGAAATGGGAAGCCAAGATGAAGTGGGAATGCAAAAGCGGCAACATGGTTATTATGGGAGATTTCAACTACCCCGGGATAGACTGGAGTCTTGGAAGCTCCAGATGTGCTAGGGAGACAGAATTCCTAGAGGCTACATAGGATTTCCAAAAAGCCTCATGACAATGGCAGGATGCCTCATGAACGTCTACTCCGGAAACTGAAGAACCATGGGGTGGAAGGAGACGTACATAGATGGATCAGAAACTGGTTGGCAGGCAGGAAACAGAGGGTAGGAGTAAAGGGCCACTACTCGGACTGGAAGAGGGTCACGAGTGGTGTCCCGCAGGGCTCGGTGCTCGGGCCGCTGCTATTTAATATATTCATAAATGATCTAGAAACAGGGACGAAGTGTGAGATAATAAAATTTGCGGATGACACCAAACTATTTTGTGGAGTTCGGACTAAAGAGGACTGCGAAGAATTGCAAAGGGACTTGAACAAACTAGGGGAATGGGCGACGAGATGGCAAATGAAGTTCAACGTTGATAAATGTAAAGTATTACATGTGGGAAGCAGAAACCCGAGGTACAACCATACGATGGGAGGGATGTTATTAAATGAGAGTACCCAAGAAAGGAACTTGGGGGTAATGGTAGACATGATAATGAAGCCGACGGCACAGTGCGTAGCGGCCGCTAAGAGAGCGAATAGAATGCTAGGTATAATCAAGAAAGGTATTACTATCAGAATGAAAGAAGTTATCCTGCCATTGTATCGGGCGATGGTGCGTCCACATCTGGAGTACTGCGTCCAATATTGGTCGCCGTACCTTAAGAAGGATATGGCATTACTTGAGAGGGTTCAGAGGAGAGCGACACATCTAATAAAAGGGATGGGAAAACCTTTCATACGCTGAGAGATTGGAGAAACTGGGACTCTTTTCCCTGGAGAAGAGGAGACTTAGAGGGGATATGATAGAGACTTACAAGATCATGAAGGGCATAGAGAGAGTAGAGAGGGACAGATTCTTCAAACTTTCAAAAAATAAAAGAACAAGAGGGCATTCGGAAAAGTTAAAAGAGGACAATTCAAAATGAATGCTAGGAAGTTCTTCTTTACCCAATGTGTGGTGGACACCTGTAATGCGCTTCCAGAGAGCATAATAGGGCAGAGTACGGTACTGGGTTTCAAGAAAGGATTGGAAAAGGGGATAAAAGAGTACAGATAGAGGATTACTGCACAGGTCCTGGACCTGTTGGGCCGCCACGTGAGCGGACTGCTGGGCATGATGAACCTCAGGTCTGACCCAGCGGAGGCATTTCTTATGTTCTTATGAGTATCAAAGGACACCTACTTTTAATTTTTAACAATGTATGATGTAAACCACTTAGGAATGTAACTTGAAACACTTTCACAGGATATGTATCAGTCAAAGGATCAGCTTTATAACCGCTTTCAGTGTTCACAGATAAAATTTTAAGACCCTTGTTAAACTAAGTCCTTCAAATATTTATGATTCAGCAGATATGATTACAATGTTAAGATCCATAAGATGCACTGGAGATATTATTTTAGCCACATTTGATGTGGAGTCATATACTAACATACCATGGCAAGAGGCAATTCATGTAATATGTGATACAATCAGGCAGAGAGTACCTACAGAAATTGTTGTCAGATTGAAATTTATTGCTTTGACTATGAATTATTTTTCTTTCAATGCGCGTTTTTATCAACAAATTAAGGGGACAGCAAATGGGGCCACTATGGCTCTCTCTGTGGCAAATTTATATATGGGAAAGTTTGGGAAGAATTTTTGACAGTATATAAATATGATAAGAATGTAATCCTATGGAAGAGATATATCGGTGACATCCTTATGATCTAGGATGGCACAGAGGATCATCAAGAATTTCATGTATGGCTTTTAACAATTTACATAAGAATCTTAGGTTCAAAGTGCATTATGATAAGAAAGTTGTGCCATTCCTAGATAGGATGGAGCATTTAAGATAAATATTTATCCTAAGCCAACAGATATAAGTTTTGGGGATTTTAGATGTCATTGTCAGCCTAGCATTGCTAGCAGTCAGCATTTTTGGTTGGCCTAACCAATGTCAGCAGAGGCCTATGGGACATTATATCAATCTGACTATGGAATGTTGATGCAGATAGACCCTAAGGCCAGGATTCTGTATAGGACGCCCATCCTGGGGGATGCCATGCTCATTATTAAAGGGTTCTGAAGTTGCTGCATTGAAAATTACCTTGGAGGAACGATCCGAGAAAAAGGATAAGAAACAATCCATGACTTGGTCTGTAATATCAATTTCTTGAAGACGTGATTAAAGAAGCTTGTGATCAATCATATCAAATGCCGAAGAGAGATCCAGAGAAATGAGTAGAACTGACTGGTGGTGATCAAGATGATAAAGAATTTTTGTGGTCAGGCCTATGAATGACAGTTCAGTTGGAAAGATGTTGACGTAATCCAGTTTGATTAGGGTGGAGAGCGTTGGGCTTTTCAATGAAATCGGTAATTTGGCAAAAAACAATTTCTTTCAGTAAGCTTTGCTAAAAAAGGAATGTTAGCTAAAGGTCAGTAGTTTGAAAGTTCTTGCGAACTGGTTTTATGGTCTTTGATAATTGGCCCCTAACTCTAGCCCTAGTTGAGATCATGTCCCAAAACATTGTTTATTATCATTAGAGGTCCCAACATATCTCCTGAAAAAACTTCACTAGTTTCCGATATGGATGAGTGGGAAGCTCTTGACCACTTGACATGCAATTACCCAAATGTTTTTGGGACTACAGTTCCAGAAAGGGTTTAACTGCTTGATGATTCCTCTGGAAGAGATCAGCACAGCTGATTCTCCAACATTCCCCTGATGTTTCAGTGGCAAAATGAGAAGTTTAAAGGTTTTTTATGGTTTTCTTGGGGGGGAGGCAGTTAAGTCACTTTATACCTTCATACTTATGTCAATGAAGGCATTATGAGAACATGTCTGATTCACTGATCAGAAAAATGCTTAGTGTGGTTCTGTAAAAGGTACCCACTATATATAGAATTGCACTTAGCAGCCGTACACGGTTTAACATTTAGGTGCACACATTTAGGCCATGGAAAACCAGGCCTAAATACAGTTGTGCATAGATCAGGTGTATTCTATAACAGTGCATCTAACTTTTTACAACCACCCGTGATCTGTCCATGCTCCATCCTTGGCCTTGCCCCTTTTGAGATTCACACACTAGAAGTGATGCATACCACTTTATAGAATGTGTCTACAAAGATTTGCACGTAAGTTCTATTCAGTGCCACTTAGTGTCAATTATTAAGTGCTAATTGCCAATTATCGTGCCAATTTGCATGCATAACTTAGGATGCCATATACAGAATTTGGACTTTTGTGTGGTGTTAGTTTAAATGTCAGTTTTAAATATTCTTTTTTAAGGTTTTTGTTTCTTAACTATATGGTTTTTATTGATTAGGCATTGCCCACTTTTGGCTATTACTTTAAATGTATAAAACATTCTGAGGACTTGTTTGTTAGGCTACATAAAGAGCTAGCTAGATTTTATAATTGTTTGGTAAAATTACAGTACTCCCCTGATATTCATGGGGGTTCCGTTCCAGGAGCCCCTGCAAATTTTGAAACACCGCAAATACGTTTTCTGGTCTGTCAAAAGGCAGGAGAGGACAGCTGGAGCACCGGCAAGTGAAGAAAATCACTTGCGGTATGCTCCGACCGTCTCTTCCTGTTACTAAAGTAAGGCTACACCAATTAGGAGCTGCTTTGACAGGAAGAGGTGGTCGGAGAATACCGCAAATTAGTGAGTCTGCGAACCGTGAACCACGAATTCGCAGGGGAACACTGTACTTTTAATTAGTGCCTTAAGCGTACCACAGTTAATAAGCGTTTCTCATATACAGTATTTGGTATGTATTTTTGGTCTATGGCTGCTTGATCCACATTACTGTGTGGGGAGCTGCTTAGCGCTACACAGAAAGTTAACAGTTTTG
This sequence comes from Geotrypetes seraphini, assembly GCF_902459505.1. Lineage (NCBI taxonomy): Eukaryota > Metazoa > Chordata > Amphibia > Gymnophiona > Dermophiidae > Geotrypetes > Geotrypetes seraphini. The sequence goes on along the minus strand of NC_047085.1, from coordinate 433,228,552 downwards.
TACGGTACACACAAATAAGTATTAAGAGAACATGCTTGTTTGACTCATCACAGCTGCTAGTTGTGTTGCAGAATGTGCTGGAGAGAAGTTAGAAAGTGTGCCTTTTATTTTTTTTATATGCTACTGTTTTAATATAGTATTCCCTCGCAAATTTGCGGTTTGTGGTTCGTGGACTCACTCGCGGTCTGCTGTACTCCTTTTCAGCAGCTCTGCTCAAAAGGAGTACAGGAACCCCTGCGAATTTCAAAGAGGCATGATAGGGCAACTGGAGAGGGCAGCTGGAGTGCCGGCAGGTGAAGAAAATCACTCGTGGTTGCTCTGACCGCCTTTTCCTGTAGTAAAGTCGGGCTACACCAATCAGGAGCTGCGTGTCAAAGCAGCTCCTGATTGGTGTAGCCCGACTTTACTACAGGAAAAGGCGATCAGAGCAAACCACGAGTGATTTTCTTCACCTGCCAGCACACCAGCTGCCCTCTCCAGTTGCCCTATCATGCCTCTTTGAAATTTGCAGGGGTTCCTGTACTCCTTTTGAGCAGAGCTGCTGAAATGCTGATTTTAAAGTTCTTATCTCTTTTACAATATTGTTTTGATTGATGAGGTATACCTCCTATTTATTCATTTCTTATTGTGTTTGGCATGCTCATTTGTGACTGGTGTTTTAAATCTATATATATAAAATCGGAGGTATGTATGTGTGTGTGTATGTGTGTATGTGCCGCGATCACGCAAAAACGGCTTGACCGATTTGAACGAAACTTGGTATGCAGATCCCTCACTACCTGGGATGATATGTTCTGGGGGTCTCGCGGCCCACCTGCACACGTGGGCGGAGCTACAAACATAAAATCAGATTTCACCCATTCATGTCAATGGAAAAAATGTAAAAAGCTGCCATTCTCACTGTAATTCAAAAACGGCTTGACCGATTTGAACGAAACTTGGTATGCAGATCCCTCACTACCTGGGGTGATATGTTCTGGGGGTCTCGCGGCCCACCTGCACACATGGGCAGAGCTACAAACAGAAAATCAGATTTCACCCATTCATGTCAATGGAAAAAATGTAAAAAGCTGCCATTCTCACAGTAATTCAAAAACGGCTTGACCGATTTGAACGAAACTTGGTATGCAGATCCCTCACTACCTGGGGTGATATGTTCTGGGGGTCTCGCGGCCCACCTGCACACGTGGGCGGAGCTACAAACAGAAAATCAGATTTCACCCATTCATGTCAATGGAAAAAATGTAAAAAGCTGCCATTCTCACAGTAATTCAAAAACGGCTTGACCGATTTGAACGAAACTTGGTATGCAGATCCCTCACTACCTGGGGTGATATGTTCTGGGGGTCTCGCGGCCCACAACTCTATGTTGCTTGCTCAAGAGTGGGTTCACCCAAGAATTTATATGTTCTTGCTCCTGGAGGTGAAACTAAAAATGTTGTTTATAATCAAGTTTTGCGTTAGTTGTATTGTATTCATTTTGTCAAATATTTCACATTATAATTTGAATATTGTACTTTTTATTAAGCTGTAAAAAAATACTTTCATTCACCACTATAAAGTATCTTTATTTGAATCCATTTACAGTGTTATTGCTATAATTAAATACCCGTGCAACGCCGGGGCATCAGCTAGTACTGTATATAGAACACTTTGGGGAGTATGTTCTCTCAGGGTTTTTGAAGCTGGCATTGTGCTTGTTGCAGGTTTCTGGGTCTTGCTGCGTCTTTGTCGGTACATAGACTAAACCGCGCGAGACAATCGCATACGGACAATGCTGGGCAGACAGTCGTGTGCAGGACATCAGCGTGCTGGATTGAAACACTATTTTAAAGCACTCTGACGGGGGGGGGGGGAACTCCCTTACTTTACTTAGAACTGTTTGCGCTCCTGTTGGGGGACGTTGGAAGGGAACCCCCCATTATAGAGGAAACAGCCTTTTCCCTCTTATTTTAAGGGAAATATTAATTTCCTCTGTAAAAGGGGGGGGGGGAATTCCCCCATCTCCCCAACTGGAGCGCCAACAGTTCTAAGTGAAGTACTTTAAAATAGTGTTTCAATTCAGCATGCTGAAGTCCTGCGTGTGATTGTCTGCCCGGCATTGTCCAGTCTCGCGCGTCACCTCTTTGTCAGATAGAAACCGACATTTCAGCTATCATGCTATGACTTTCTTCAGGGTATGCTTTGAAGTCTGCAGTGACTTTGGAAATAGTGGGTTTACTGACCTGATTGGGAACAAGGCAGTCCACCAATCTGAATTTTGGTGGGAAAGTCAGTTGGTCAGAAATTTCAATTTTGTTGTGGGGAACAGTTGACTGTCAGACCTATTATGGCTGTGTATAAGGCAAGCAAGTTTGTACTGTCATTCCTTATGAATTGCAGTTTTCTTAATGTTCTCTGTCTCTTACTTGTCCCCAGATGTTTTAGCAAATAGGTGATAGCTGTTTTGTACCTATTGGGTTCCTTTATTTGCATGGACTTATTATGTTTTTGGTAATATGTAATCATTTATTTATTTATTTACTTTTAAGTTTTTTATGATTTGATACTAACAGTGATTTTATATAACAGTTTTTTGCCCCTGATACAGCCCTGCAAAGGGCGAAATATGGCCAGTGACGGGCATCTGGTTCATTTATTTATTTTGCCCACCTTTTACAAAACCGCGCTAGCCACAACGGTAACAGCTCTGACGCTCAAAGAATTCTTTGAGCGTCAGAGCTGTTACAGCCACATCAAGAGCTAAAAACGCCAACATGGTGCTGAAAAAAAGGAGAGGGGGGGATAATGAATAAAATCTTTTTAAAATATAGAATTTTCTTCAGATCTGCTTCTTTGTTTTACTGTATTGGCTTGCCACAATCTAGGATATTTGGAAAGGTTCTGGCAAGTCTACTAGATCTTTAGAACTGAGTGTGATTCCTCAGGATTGTGAAATGATACATGTTGTTCCTCTTTATAAATGTAGTAATAGACAGGAAATTGGAAATTTCAGGCAGGTTATTTGATGGTGGGAAAATCAATGCAGATTCTTCTGAAGCAAAGAACAGTAAAGCATGTTGAATTCAATACTCTGCAGAATCAAAGGAAATGAGGACTTACAGAAGGGCGGATCATGTCAGACATGTCTGACTTCTTTCTTCGACTGAATAAAAAATTAAATCAAGGGCAGGAAGTGGATGTCATGTATTAAGAGTTCAGCAAAGCTTTTGATATCACAATGGAGGCTCACAAATAAATAGGGCTGTGCAGACAAAAAATTAGCTTTGCTTAGTTTCCTGTGTTTGCATTCTTTTTTTCATTTTGTTTTTATAAATGTTCGTATTAAGAAGTGTTAATTAAGAAGTGGTGTTGGCTGTTGCCCCAAACAAATAACAACAAAAAATCCAGCTTGAAGCAAACCATCCCAATACCCTTGATCACAACCTAGACCCCAATAACAATCCACATACCCCTAAAACACCCACCTCATACCCCTCATTAATTCCACTCCCCGTGCACCAGCTTAAGATAATATATTACTCCATCCCACCCCACCCCCCAAAAAAAAAGAGATAGCTGAACCCTACCTAGCATTTCTTATGAATATTAATGGTATAGACTCAGGGCAGGAACAACAAACACTTCTCCCTCCGTATTCAAGGGGGATGTGAGCAGACCACAGACGTGAATACTGAAAAAACACGAATAACTTTTTATATGTTATTCACGGTTTTGTGAAAACGCCGTCGTTTTTACTATTGAAACCGCGAATAACTTTTCAACTGTTATTCACGGTTTGGAGTAGCAATTCCCAGAGATTTTAGGGCTTGGAGAAGGACATAGATGATTTTTTTTTTAAAGTTAGAAGACAAGAAGCGGGGGGGAGGTAGACAGGTGAGGCAAAAATACCAAACAGGAAAGAAGAGGAAGGGGGTTCACGTGTGAACTACTGAGCGTCTGCTTCTTCCGGTTTGACTAAGAACATAAAAATTCCAATGCTGGGAGAGACTGAAGAGGTCCATCAAGCCCTGTATCTAATCCTAATCTAATCTTCTATTTTTGCATCGTTCATACCTAGGTAGGCTCAAGGCGACTTAAAGAGGGGGGTGAGGAAGGAGAAGGGGGAGGAGGGGTGGGAGAAGAGAAGAGGAGGGTAGGAGGGGGAAGGGAGAGGGATGGAGGGGGAGGAGAGGATACAGGTGATTAAGTGTCAAATAGATGAGTTTTCAGTTTCTTCCAGGTTCCGTCCTGGTCATTTCAGTAAGGTCATTCCAAGCATCTTGTTTCCAACAGTGACTAACTCATATCACCGCACCTTTAACACTGCTAGTCCCCGTGTTGGAGTTGTTCGGAAACTGTCCTGTTGGGGCGCAGGACCTGTTCCCGAAATCTTTTAGGGAACTACCATAGACTGTGTGTGCGCGTAGAGGATTTTTCTGCCAGCAGCACCTATCTGTCACCCGTCATCACAAATGCTGAGAGGTTTCTCCACATCTGAAAGCTTAGTTAATACTCAAATCAAAATACTTGCACTCGATACGGAAACCGTGGATATGGAGGGAGAAGTGTACTTTAAAACTCCCAGCCCCACTGCACTAAGTGCAATGATCTAAAACAATGTCAAAACATAGAATTTTGTTTCTGCACTTATGTAGCTGTAGCCACTGGACAGAACACCAGGAGCTAGAATCTTGGAAGATAGAAACACTAAAGCAAATATACCAGGGAGTGCTGAAAAGTTCTCAGCCCAACCAAGAACAGAATGATGTGGATATGGTTCAATCAATGATCTGAAACAGTGTCAAAACAGAGAATTTCATTTCTGCAAATTGGTACTTAGCAAAGTAAGATAATACTCTTTTCAGCTACAGTGGCAAAATAATGCTGAGAATTTAGGAAGTTGGTTGGTTGGGCTGAGAACTTTTCAGCACCCCCATGTATAGAATTTGGGGATTAATGCGCAGTCTTTAAGCAACCTTTTGAGAAGTACCCCCATGCGCTTTATTTGAATTAACATGCAGTACAGGAATGTGCACTGATACACATAAGACATTTATGAATGTTTGGGAACCATTGACTAAGGGCTCCTTTTATCAAGCCGCGCTAGCGGGGTTAACGCGTGTGACTTTTCATCACGCATTAACTCCTGCGCTGGCCAAAAACTACCACCTGCTCAAGAGGAGGCGGTAGCGGCTAGCGCAGCCGGCGGTTTAGCGCCAGCTATTACGTGCATTAAACCACTAGTGCGGCTTGATAAAAGGAGCCCTAAGTTCTATAAGGAATGATAACTGATTTTATTTTATTGACCCTTAAGCATACACATCCAGGGCGGGTGGGAGGGGGGAAGGTTTTGCATTGGAATTTCATTCAGGGAATATATATATGGATAGTTTCCTGTAGGTATGTAGTTTTTATGATTATTTGGGGGAGGGGAGAAATAGTTGTGCATTAATGTCTATAAGTTTAATGTGCATTTCGTGTAATATTATGTATATTGAAACTGTTTGTTTGCACAATGGTAGTTTGGAAATTTAATAAAGATTTTTAAAAAATGAAGTTCCTAATGTGGTTTTATTGCTTTTCTTTTCCAGGTCTTTAGATTATAGCAGCGGTCTTCATTAATTTTCAAGCTGGGGCTATTTTGGCTTCTAGTGAGCTGAAGGAGAGCCACCAAATATCTTCCCGTGCGGGAGCCACAACACTGCTGATCAGTGTGTATCAATGATGTCAATCCCCACAGCCTACCTTCAGACTTCAATGGGGTGTACCCTCAGTGATTGAGAACATTTCCAAATGCATTTTTTGTCTATTGAGAAATGCCTTCTCCTTCAAGTAAAGTATGCTCTCCTCCCCATCTGCTTTTCCCTTTCTGTCCTGAGGCTGGATATTGAGGCAGGGAAGCAGGAAAAAAGAAAGACAATGAGGGCTGCCAAAGAGGTCTTTGGGAGCCACCATTGGCCCCTAGGCCTTGCATTGAAGAACACTGTTGTATAATGTTATTTATAAATAATCACTGGAATCACATTTTTAAACAAGGAACAGAGGCAATTGGAAGGAAACTGACGGATGTGCACTGCATTATCCATACCGATTAAGGAGAGAGCAAAACACTACATTCCTTAGTAGTTTGTCTTCATTAATGACATCTCAAGAGGATGAATGGGTGCTGTATAATAAGAACTAGAATGAGAATATATGAAATTGCAAGGAGTGTGAGTTACACATCAGAAGCCTTCTTAAGTAAGGATTTTTTCCCATAGACTTAGAATGGAAAATATATATTTAAAAAAACAAAAACCCTGTGTGTCTTAACTTACGACATGCGGCTTCATCAATTCCATTTGGACAGTCAGGTATAAAATCACAGAATTTGTTCAATACGATACAAGTTCCATCTTGACACGGATAAAACCCTAAGGGGCAGTAATAGGAAGTTTCATTGGCTGGAAAGATCTCCTCTTCTGGAATGAAACAGAAATACAGTAGATGTTACATTATTGAAGCTTATTATACATGATACATACCAGTACTTAAAGTGAAATGACTGAATAGCAAAAGACTTTGTGAGATATGGTGATACATACTCAAAGATCTTACAGATGAACAGATTTCCGCACCCTGCAGAGATTAGTTGATATTTTATTTATAGGTATATTTCTTTATTTAGATCACAGCCAAAGGAGGAAGTCATGCCATATGTACAAAGGATAAAATGTTTCACGTTTTCCAACTTTTTCCTGATCTTTGGGGGTTTTTTTGTTTCACGTGTTCATTGTAATAGCAATTTTTTTAAATGCATTAATTAATTTATTTTTTAGTATTTATAGACCACTTATAGCCTAACGTTGTTTACGTTCAAGTTACTATCTGGTTACGCTAATACACATGTAATAATGAACTCTATATCTGGATCTGGGTAACACCCAAGTTAAATACATGAAATTATGTACCTAATATACCTGGGGGCAATGGGGGATTAAGTGACTTGTTTCAAAAAATACCCTTCTCAAATGTCATTTCAATTTTCTTAGTCCAAGTTATCCAGAGGTGTAAATCCACTATGAATAGCTCATACACTTAATTCCTTTTTGGTGACTATCTAAGGGGCTGAGCCTCAGATCCCCGTGTGTTGTATGCTTCACAAGCACACTAGAAAGGGAATTAACCTCACTGCCTCATGCTCCCCTCCTGCCCTGTTGTTAACCAAAAACACTTTTAGTTCTTAAACTTATGGTTTTTAAACAAGGACTTAACTTTTAGATCCTGGGCAGGGTGTTGTTGAAAATAGGCAGTGAAAATCGTTGTTATTCAATATTTCCTTCTGTCTCTGCGCTAGTCCAACGTTAAGCTAGCTGTCCGTTTCGCCCTCAGGCTGCGTCAGGGCTGTGGACCAGTATAATGTTGCGGCTCTATGATTCACAAGCTCACCAATGCTGGAAAATTGTGATGCTTTTATAGTTCCAGTATTACAATACAAGGTCTGTCATCTTGGGTTATCTAGACTTTGCATGATTTTATTACTCATTTTTGACCCTTTATGTATTTGATGATGGTTTGTCCACATTTTTTCTCTATGATTGGGGTAAGATATTCTGCTAACATAGTAACATAGTAGATGACGGCAGATAAAGACCCGAATGGTCCATCCAGTCTGCCCAACCTGATTCAATTTAAATTTATTTATTTATTTTCTTCTTAGCTATTTCTGGGCAAGAATCCAAAGCTTTACCCGGTACTGTGCTTGGGTTCCAACTGCCAAAATCTCTGTTAAGACTTACTCCAGCCCATCTACACCCTCCCAGCCATTGAAGCCCTCCCCTGCCCATCCTCCACCAAACGGCCATACACAGACACAGACCGTGCAAGTCTGCCCAGTAACTGGCCTAGTTCAATATTTAATATTATTTTCTGATTCTAAATCTTCTGTGTTCATCCCACGCTTCTTTGAACTCAGTCACAGTTTTACTCTCCACCACCTCTCTCGGGAGCGCATTCCAGGCATCCACCACCCTCTCCGTAAAGTAGAATTTCCTAACATTGCCCCTGAATCTACCCCCCTCAACCTCAAATTATGTCCTCTGGTTTTACCATTTTCCTTTCTCTGGAAAAGATTTTGTTCTACGTTAATACCTTTAAAGTATTTGAACGTCTGAATCATATCTCCCCTGTCTCTCCTTTCCTCTAGGGTATACATATTCAGGGCTTCCAGTCTCTCCTCATACGTCTTCTGGCGCAAGCCTCCTATCATTTTCGTCACCCTCCTCTGGACCGCCTCAAGTCTTCTTACATCTTTCGCCAGATACGGTCTCCAAAACTGAACACAATACTCCAAGTGGGGCCTTACCAATGACCTGTACAGGGGCATCAACACCTTCTTCCTTCTACTGACTACGCCTCTCTTTATACAGCCCAGCATCCTTCTGGCAGCAGCCACTGCCTTGTCACACTGTTTTTTCGCCTTTAGATCTTCGGACACTATAACCCCAAGGTCCCTCTCCCCGTCCGTGCATATCAGCTTCTCTTCTCCCAGCATATATGGTTATTTCCTATTATTAATCCCCAAATGCATTACTCTGCATTTCTTTGCATTGAATTTTAGTTGCCAGGCATTAGACCATTCCTCTAACTTTTGCAGATCCTTTTTAATTGTAATGCAGAACCTTCTGAATGGTATTTTGAGAAATGATCTTTGTTCCATGTGTAAGACCCCCCTCCCCCCAGGCAGGCAGAAAACATGGTAAGAAGAATTTAGGATTGTTAGGAGCTCATTTGTAAATGAATGAGCTCAATATATTTACCAGAGTGAAACTAGGTTGCTTGCACTAAGGTTTATAAAGAAAATGTGAAGAACTGTTAAATGGAATGCTGCTAGTTTTTCATTAAGTCAAGATTCATAGTAAGGTACCTTCAAAAGATACTGTCAAAATTTAGAAAATCCTTATAGAGAGGTTGTGCTAAAGGCTAAAGTAGCCCAACTGCAATTAAATAAAGAACAGACAAAGATAGATGGTTCCAAGTTTCCACATCAGTTACTATGCAGGCTGTGAATACAAATAAAATACATGCATGCCATAATTAAGATGCATATATAGATAGATATAGATTATATATGTAAATATAGATTTGGGTATGATTGGAGGGTTGAAATAAATGGCAGTAAATGAAGATGAAGATATAATGACATCTATGTTATATTGGAAACCATATAGAACACTGTGATATGTGGTACATAAAACTCTGTAAACAAATAAATGTCAGATGCCTATTGGAAGCAAGGCAAGCAAAGGGACACTTTGATACTAGGGTGCAAATCATATCGCAATGACAGGATAGGTCATATTGATAAAAAATGGTGTCACAATATGTTAATGATGGCATAGAGTCAAACAGAAACAGGATGAAAATCCTACAAAGAACAAAATTCAACGTGGAATATTTATGGAAAGAAATCACATGTGTGACACCAAAAAATATAGCAGTGGAAGCATAATACTGTCCACTTTGATAGTATGAGGTGACATAGAATGAAAGCTAACAGATATTTGGAAGTGTCACAAATTTGGAAACACGACAATAACTGGAGATTGCAAATACCCCAACACCGATTGTATAAATGGGTAGATCTCTTCATGAAAGGGTGATTAATACATCTAATAAGTACCCCTTCCCTTTTACAAAACCGTAGCACAGTTTTTAGTGCCGGCACCTGCGGTAACAGCTCCAACGCACATAGACTTCCTATGAGCGTCAGAGCTGTTACTGCCACAGCCGGCGTTAAAAACATCTTGTGTTGCTGGCTTTCTTCTGAACCACCTTCCTTCTGGTATTGGAGGAATCGCCTTCATGAACTTCTGGGTTGGGAGGCCCGCTTGGCATGTTCTTCTCGACGCCGGAGCAGAGACTTTGTTCACACGTGGACTCCGTATTTGAACATTTTGACTCCTGAGAGTCGTAGTCGTGTTTTGAATAGACTTCACCTCTGATTCAAAGCTTTATTGTTTCTTCGCTGTTCCCTGCTTATGCATTTGCTGTTTGTATCTGGGGGGGATGGGGAGGGGAGGGCGGGGGGTTGGGGATTCTTTGTTGTGGGGTGCGGTGAGGTGGGTCCGGGGAGGGCATAAGAGTCCAGTCCTCCGCGGGTGTTTGATGAAAATGCATATCTTGGTTGTCATTGCTTTTGTATTTACTATTACTTAATAAAATAGATTTCAAAATAAAAACCATACTACAGTTTTGTTTTGTTTTTTAAAATCTTAATTTTCAAAACTTATACAAAGTGCAACAATTGTACATTCAAAAATATCAAATAACAGCACTTATGTTCTTGCAAACAACTGAAACAAATTACCCTTTCCCCCACCATTCTCCCCCCCCCCCCCAACCTGGATGTGTGTAGAATCATAGCAAATCTAGGAACTAAGGATTTAATCATTCTGCTGCTTGACAATTCCTCCAATGGACAGTTGTAGGGTTCTTTTATATATTGAGTTATTTGCAGATAAAGATATTAGAAAGATGGGAAAGTTGCGTTGAAAGGTTGAATAAGTGGGGTTTTAAAATATAATTGTGGTGAATGTTTTCTATCATTATTTTTGCAATTTTGTTGCTTTGATTTGGTTTCAACAAGTCTTTAATTGATCCTCTGTTTGGCGATCTGTTCTATATTTTTCATTTTTTGTGATGGGTAGGACTTTTGGAAAGCCCATGTGATATTCTTTCATGTAATTGCCATTATAGAATTCATGCTTAGCACATATCATCTCAGCACCTAAGTTTAGGTGATTTGTACAGACTTACCTTCATAATGTACTGGACCTACTCATACATTTCCACAGATGTCTGGAGACATCCACTACTCTACAGAAGGCAGTACTGTAATATAGCTACATTTTCCTTTTATATAAAGACCACTAGGCTGTTCATTGCTAGTATATCTATAAAGTTATATGCTTTTGTTCTTTTTTACATACCATATGTAAAGTAGCAATTCTTAAACAGAAAAAAAGGAGGTGATAAATTTCTGACTCCCTATGTCCGTATTTGTCTGCTGCTGATCAGTCCTTACTTTCTATGCCATCTAGAGATTGACACGGTGGCTGTTACCCGAAGCTATCCGTGGATAGCCGCGGGTAACCTGCCAAAACGGTGTGAGAAAATGTCATCGTCGCCACGGGTACAGGGACAAGGTCATTCACCGTCCTTTGGAGCATCTGATGCATGGGGAGAGGCCTAAGGCACTGATTGGCTGAGGCTCCTCAGGCTCCACCCTTTGGAGGGGCCAGGGCACCTCAGCCAATCAGGGACTTCTTTAGGGAGGAGTCTAGGGAAGTCCCTGATTGGCCAAAAGGGAGGAGCTTGAGGCGCCTCAGCCAATCAGTGTCTTAGGCCTCTCCCTGTGCATCAGATGATGCATCGGGGCGGGGCCAAAGGCCGTTATTGGGTGGTGGCCAGCCAGAGCAGCAGGAGCAGGAGGACTTTCCTCCTTCTCCCGAAGATTTGCGCGGCGTAGGAGCAGGAGGAGAGTCCGGGCACCCCTCCTGCTCTCGAAGATGGAGCTCCTTGGTGGAAGGAGCAGAAGGGACCAGGCACCCCTCCTGCTCCCAACTATTTTAAAGGTACCGGGGAGGGTAGGCTGGGCCCGATTGCCTGGGCCGACCATGGGTAGGCTGGGGGGTGGGAGGCCTAGAAGCAGGAGGAACTGAGCACCCCTCCTGCTCCCAACATTTTGGTGCCGGGGATGGGTGGGCCATGCCGGGAGGGGGCAAGGGCCGTGCCGTGCTGGTCGCAGAGAGGGAGGGCAAGGGTCATGCCATGCTTGGGGGTCGTGTTTGTGTGTGTGGGTATTTTTGACAGGCCTGCCTGTCTTTTGTAAATGATGAAATGCGTTGTAACAGTTGATATGTCAGTAGCACTAGAGCACAAGCAAAAAGACCCTTTTTAACGGAGGAAAAAGCCTCAGACAGGGGTTCCCCCACCTCCACAATGGTGGAATAGCGTTGGTAGAGTGTCCACTTCACTGGCTAAAAACCTCCTTCTAATGATCCAAGCAATGTGCTTTGTTAAATGTTGCTTTGAAATATATGTTTTATAAAATAGATGAAAATTAAATTTATCTTATCTTTCTTTGATCGGTACACCAACGATGGCCAGCGTTTCACAATTTAGCTGCCTCAGGGTGTAATGTATCCGTTCATGCTCTGATTCGGACACCGAATGCGTCTCTCACATCCAAAGATCTATTTTATAAAACATATATTTCAAAGCAACATTTAACAAAGCACATTGCTTGGATCATAAGAAGGAGGTTTTTAGCCAGTGAAGTGAACGCTCTACCACCGCTATTCCACCATTGTGCAGGTGGGGGGGGGCCCTGTCTGAGGCTTTTTCCTCCATTAAAAAAGGTCTTTTTGCTTGTGCTCTAGTGCTACTGATATACCATCTGTTACAGCGCATTTCATCATTGTGGAAGTGTTTTGTTTAACTATTGTGGTTTTCACAATATCCGAGTTTTTTCTGCCTGTCTTTTGTATTCATTTTTTTTAAGGGGGCAGATATTTTGCATGTGTAACATACGCAAAATATCTGTGCCATAGAAAAAAATTAATAAAAAGACAGGCAGGCCTGTCAAAAATCCTGCAGACCTGTCGGTAACTCAGTTACCGACAGTTCTGCAGCAATCGGGTTTGTCAGTAGTAAAACCCGACTCAAACTGGCCAAGCAATTGTTAGTGAATCAATCGCTTGGCTATTTTGCATGGGGTTTTACTAATTTGCATGTGAGGTTTGGGATTGGATCGCTATAGGCCTTAGTGAATAGTGCAGGAGGGAAATTTGGTCGCAAAGGGCTCGCAAACCGATTGGTACATGATCAGTTTGCTTAATGAATCCTGGTCCAAGTGTATTTCTTCCCCCTTACCTCTCGGATCATGTTAGTTGTGTCTTGAGTTAATATGTCTATGAATTATTTTATTTTAATTCCCTTTTTTTAAATTAAAATAATTCCTTGTACATCACATAGGATTTGGATAGGCGATTGATCAAATGTTAATAAAAACTTGAAACTTACCACTAGCTATTAGACAGTCTTATTGGAAATGTGATACTCTTGAAGATTATCAGGTTTAATGTTTTTGAATTGATAATATTATGTGACTAAGCAGGTTTTAGTCAGCAATATGGGCAGCAGTAGCTTTTGATAGATATGAGATATACTGTTTTTTATAAAAGTTTTGTATGTTGCTTGTAAACTGCATTTTAAAACAGATAAATCTTATAATATAATACTTGCCAATGATTTCATGGCTGGTCCATGAGAGCGACACATTAGTGATGACACACTCTGGTGTTATACTGATATCATCCACGGCAATAGTGGCATTAGGTGACAAAAGTGTGGCTTGCAAAATGATCTGTATGGACAAATAAATCATTTCTATGACATTAAGAAAATAATGAAAACAGAATGATTTTTCTAGAAAGTATATAAACAAGAAAAACTGCAATACATTTACAAAAAAAACACCACTATTTAAAACAACATTAACCCCTCCCCCCCTTTTTAGCAGAGGGAGCCACGCTGAATGCTCTGTGCTGCTCCCGATGCTCTTAGAGTTCCTATGAGCGTTAGGAGCAGCGCAGAGCATTCAGCGCGACTCCCTGCCCTAATAACCACTATCGCAGTTTAGTAAAAGGGGGTGGGGTAAGTGAAGCACTTTTTGTAGATTCAGTATTTCTGGATATATAACTGCTCATACACATCTACATTAAAGTTTAAGAATCTAAGCACTCGCTTTCATCCACCGCAATATCATTTATCACTTCCTCTCAAGTATTTTAGTCTTGCTGGGAACATTCAAAGTTGCTTTCACCCTATGCGAACAATTTAGTGCAACAAACTGTGGTGGTTTACATTCACGTGTGAAACATGAAAAGATTTATAATGTACTTTCTTGAAAATATGATTTTCTCAAATAATAAATTATATTTATGGTATATATTAGTATGTGAGTAGTCCTCCTATTACTGTTTAGAAAAAGCATCCCTGTATATCATCCATAGCTATGGATAATTCACACACTTGATATAAAGTCAAGCAAGAGTACTCGAAAATGTGTGTTATGAATAAGTATCTTCCTTTATTTTTCCTAGAAGTACTGTGGTTTTGAGGAACATGGGAATGAAGGGCCACTGAAAATTTCTCAGCCCAAACAAGAAAAGAATGATGTGGAGCTGTGAAACTCACAAGTTATTCTACACTTTTCTTGACACTTAATTTCCTTTCATTTCTTGGTTGGTTCTCACTATGGTGAGATCATGCGAGCAAGTAATGCAATTTGTGTGAAGAAAGTGGGTGTCAAGAAGCCTTGAAGAAACGGTTGTATACCGTGAAACGTTGGCTATTAAATGAGACGCCACGTATTAGTTTCACAACACATTTGTCAATGTTGCTAGAGAACATCTCAGTCCCATATTTAAAATGAGCTTAGCGGCAATTGTATGTTCTCCACGGAAGTTTTTTCTGCCGATGATGTGGGTGGAGGAGGCTTGAGCATTTATGCCCTGCCAGAGCAAACCTGAGGCTTTTTCTTCCGTCGAGATAATACTCTCAGCTGATTAAGTAGAGCAAATTATTTATTGTTATTTATATATTTATTCATTTACACTTTTGTTGATTTCATTTCTTTGAGCATTCAAGGAAAATATTTTTTCAAGTTTTTGTGGGAGAACAGTATTCTCATTGTAAGTCTATTTGTATGGGTGTACCTCAAGGTTCTGTTCTTTTGGAAGTTTTGTTTAATATATATTTGATTCCTGTTTGCCAAGTATTGACAATTTTAAGTACAATATTGCCTGTATGTATGCAAATAATATTCAATTATATGTTCCAATAAAAGGATCTGTAGCTGAGGCAATGGCCTATTTAACCATGTATACTGTATACGAATGCTGAAGTTGTGGCTGAGTGGCTGAAATTATATGTGGAGAAAACAAAGATCTTGTTTGTTTCAAATCAGTTGAACTCTATGCAATTACTCGGTTTAGTTTAGTATGATGGTGTTGACATGATGATTTTATCCAAGTGTAAGTATCTTAGAGTCATCATTGATTCGGTATTGTCTTTTTAAGATGCAGATAAAGAATGTGATCCAGAAGACTTTTCTTTTTAGATTAAGACTAGTAAATCTCTGTTGTCTATAGAGAATTGTCATACAGTATTATATCTATGTTGGATTACTGTAACTCACTTTACTTGGGTTATTCTAAATCTGTAGCCAATTCTCTTCAGATTATTTGAAATACTATGGCTAGGCTTTTATTTGGCTTGCCTAGATTTGAACATACGAATATTTCAACTATTTTATAAGCGCTACTTTGGCTGCCAGTGTATTGGCGCATTGGATTCAAAGGAGCAAATTCTGTAAAGGATGTCTAACTTTAGGCATCCACAGTGTGGACGTCCACCCACTTAGGCGTCCAAATAAAGTGGATAATAAGCTCAATTAACGACTTTAACAAGCATTAATTAGAACTTAGACGTCAAATGCTGGACGCGATTCTCAAAATAGACATCCACAATTTCATGTACACCCATTAAAAGCTGCGCCTAATAGGATAGGCGTGGGTGTGGCTTCGAAATAGACATCTATTTACAGAATCGTATGCCGCTGAGTGTGCTAACATGGCTACTTAGCACCTAAAATGTAGGTGTTGCAGAAACAGGTCTACTTTTGGGCATTAGGCGGATGTGACTTAGGCATTCTGGAAGCGTCCACATATAGGTGAATGGGGCTTTATTTTGGGGGGTAAAGAGGACTCCAGTGTGATATAAAGGTCAAAAGATGTTTAATAATACATTACATTAGCAAAGCACATGCTATATATAGATAGATAGGTAGATAGATATAGAAGGTTTACTATGCAATATATGTATATATGTGTATGTAAGTATGTGTGTGCATATATATATATATGTATATATACTTACATACACATATATACCGTATTTTCACGCATATAACGCGCGCGTTATACGCGTTTTTACCTACCGCGCATACCCCTCGCGCGTTATATGCGTGAGCGCGGTATACAAAAGTTTTAAAACATAGTTCCCACCCCGCCCGACGCCCGATTCACCCTCCCAGCAGGACCACTCGCACCCCCACCCCGAACGACCACTCGCACGCGCTCCCACCCGCACCCGCATCCACGATCGGAGCAAGAGGGAGCCCAAGCCCTCTTGCCCGGCCGACTCCCCGACGTCCGATACATCCCCCCCCCCGGCAGGACCACTCGCACCCCCACCCCGAACGACCGCTCGCACGCGCTCCCACCCGCACCCACGATCGGAGCAAGAGGGAGCCCAAGCCCTCTTGCCCGGCCGACTCCCCGACGTCCGATACATCCCCCCCCCCGGCAGGACCACTCGCACCCCCACCCCGAAGGACCGCCGACTTCCCGACAATATCGGGCCAGAAGGGAGCCCAAACCCTCCTGGCCACGGCGACCCCCTAACCCCACCCCGCACTACATTACGGGCAGGAGGGATCCCAGGCCCTCCTGCCCTCGACGCAAACCCCCCTCCCCCCCAACGACCGTCCCCCCCCAAGAACCTCCGACCGCCCCCCAGCCGACCCGCGATCCCCCTGGCGACCCCCACGACCCCCCCACCCCCCTTCCCCGTACCTTTGGTAGTTGGCCGGACAGACGGGAGCCAAACCCGCCTGTCCGGCAGGCAGCCAACGAAGGAATGAGGCCGGATTGGCCCATCCATCCTAAAGCTCCGCCTACTGGTGGGGCCTAAGGCGCGTGGGCCAATCAGAATAGGCCCTGGAGCCTTAGGTCCCACCTGGGGGCGCGGCCTGAGGCACATGGGCCCAACCCGACCATGTGCCTCAGGCCGCGCCCCCAGGTGGGACCTAAGGCTCCAGGGCCTATTCTGATTGGCCCACGCGCCTTAGGCCCCACCAGTAGGCGGAGCTTTAGGATGGATGGGCCAATCCGGCCTCATTCCTTCGTTGGCTGCCTGCCGGACAGGCGGGTTTGGCTCCCGTCTGTCCGGCCAACTACCAAAGGTACGGGGAAGGGGGGTGGGGGGGGTCGTGGGGGTCGCCAGGGGGGTTGCGGGTCGGCTGGGGGGGCGGTCGGAGGTTCTTGGGGGGGGCGGTCGTTGGGGGGGGGGGGGGTTTGCGTCGAGGGCAGGAGGGCCTGGGATCCCTCCTGCCCGTAATGTAGTGCGGGGTGGGGTTAGGGGGTCGCCGTGGCCAGGAGGGTTTGGGCTCCCTTCTGGCCCAACTACCAAAGGTACGGGGAAGGGGGGTGGGGGGGTCGTGGGGGTCGCCAGGGTGGTCGCGGGTCGGCTGGGGGGGCGGTCGTTGGGGGGAGGGGGGTTTGCGTCGAGGGCAGGAGGGCCTGGGATCCCTCCTGCCCGTAATGTAGTGCGGGGTGGGGTTAGGGGGTCGCCGTGGCCAGGAGGATTTGGGCTCCCTCCTGGCCCGATATTGTTGGGGAATCGGCGGTCCTTCGGGGGGAGGGATGTATCGGACGTCGGGGGGGGGGGGCATCAGGCTTTCAGGATGGGGACAGACCTTCAAGGGGGGACAGTGCACGGAAGTCAGGGGGGGTGAACGGAGAGTCGGGACAGCGCACGGAAAGTCGGGGCAGTGCACGAAAGTCAGGGGGGGTGAACGGAGAGTCGGGACAGCGCACGGAGAGGCGGGGCAGTGCACGGAAGTCAGGGGGGTGAACGGAGAGTCGGGCAGCATGCGCGGTATAATCGTGAGCGCGTTATACCAAAGTTTTTGTGCTTATCATCGTGATTTCTGCGCGCTATACACGTGTGCGCGTTTTATACGGGTGCGTGTTATTTGCGTGAAAATACGGTACATATATTGCATAGTAAACCTTCTATTTTGGGGGGTATAGAGGACTCCCTTTTGATAATAAAAGAAAAAGATGTTTAATAATGCATTACTCAAGCAAAGCACATGAAACATAGAAACATACTAAACCTCATTCCTAAAAGGCTAAGAAAATAAGAAGAGAATCCCTACTCAAAATGGCTGTGGTTCAGAGCAAGTTGGCATGTCTGATGCACAATCTTGACATCGTTGTGACATCATCAATATGCACCTAGATGGCAGAATGACACTAAAAAATAATAGGAATAATTGCTGGGGTTCCTGACCATACTAGGGATTTGAACCAACCACATTGGGAAGATGGAAGAAGAGCCTTTAATCACTGAGCCACAGGAGATATTTTTTTAGGTAGGGGTTCCTACATTGTGTGATGATACCTTAGGAGGTTAAAGACACTTCTTCCATCTTCCATAGGTCATGGGTTCAAATCCCCCCTCCCCCAGTATCTTAACAGTTTCTTTTTGGTCTCATAAGAGAGTATGGGCTGTCATATACATTTGCATTCTGTCGTTTCCAGGATGCAGAGGGAAACATTTTTTTCCCTGAGATGACATCCATATCACAGGTGCCAGTTAGAGAATCGCATTGCTGCTGAGCAAGGGAATCTCTCTGCCGCGATCAGTTTGTTGGCCGCAGCATAGAACCCATCCATCTCCCCCCTCCCCCGGTGAAGATGACTGGCAGGAGGGATACCCACTCCTTCCTGCTGGAACTTCCAAATGTCTACGGCAGGAGGAATGCCAAATTCCTCCTACTGCAACCACCCCAATACATCCCCCGGCAGGAGGGATGTGCATTTCCAACTGCCGCCATCCCCCTGAGACATCCCATGGCAGGAGGGATGCTCACTCCCTCCTGCCGCCACCCCCCCCCCCCTTAAGATCACCAGCAGGAGGGATGCCCAGTCCCTCCTACCAGAAACCCACTAACCCCCTGAAGATCATGCCCCCCACCCCCACCCCACAAGTCCACCCTGACCCTATCAGTACCTATTTATTGTAGGCCGGCTGGAGGGATGTTTACTCTGTCCGGACAGCAGGCCTGCCTCCACAGAATGGCGGGTCTTCCCCTCTTGGTGTATTCTGGGATCCTGGGATGCACTGGGAATGGCCTAAGGCCTCATTGGCCCAGGCACCTAAGGCCCCTCTGTGAATTGCTACTGCTGCCCAACAACTTTTACAACAAATTAAAGGGAAATGTGGGGGGTTGTGGGGGAAAAATTGGAAAAATGTCAATTGGGGGTAGAAAGGTGAAAGGAATAGATGCCATGAAGGGGTGCGGCAAAGAGAGCAAGCCAGCAGGTAGGCTGGCCAGCAACAAGATGCCGTCCCTCAACAGTGCCGCCTGAAGATAGATATAGGACTCAGGGGGACCGTAGAAAGAAGGCCCTTCCTGAATCATGTCCATTTTGGGGGAGGGTTAGAAGGTAGAAAGGGAAAGATATTGGATTTGGGGGAGGGAGTGGGAGAAGGGATAGATGTTGGACTCAGGTGAGTAAAGGAGCGAAAGATAGATTCAGGAATGGGGTGAGGGAGGGAGATATGTTAGATTTGGGAGGTGGATGGGAAGGACAGAAACAGAAACGCAGATGGGATAGTACGCCTTAGGAAACCAGACAGGAACTATGCAGAATCGGACTCCGATAAACCTAAACTTTTAAATGAATACTTCTGCTCTGTCTTCACCTGCGAGGCACCGGGATCCGGCCCTCAGCTGCAGACAAGGGAAAGCTCGGTAGACCCATTTCAAAATTTCGAGTTTATGCCCGGCAGTGTCTTCTGTGAGCTATTAAAACTCAAGGTTAACAAAGCTAACTCCGACAAATTCGTTCTGTTTCCCAATTTCTTTGTGCTAAGTCTCTCAAAACTCTTATCCACTCTCTCGTTATTTCCAAAATAGATTACTGTAATGCTCTGTATAACGGGATAGCTCAAAAGGAAATCAAACGTCTACAGATCATTCAAAATACATCCATTAAACTCATTTTTAAAGCAAAGAAGTTCGACCACGTAACACCGCTTCTTAGGGAAGCCCATTGGCTTCCAGTTACACATCGGGTAACATATAAACTATGTCTGCTTACATTTAAATCTCTTCTCTTTAAAACCCCAGCTTTTATTTACAAGTTATTGATCCCATACACCGCCAATAGAACATTAAGATCCGCTGAATAACATCTACTAACGATTCCTTCCCTTAAAATTATAAATACCCGACGACAGTTAATTTTTTCAGTTACAGCTCCCCAAACCTGGAATTCTCTCCCTAATCATTTAAGGGAAGAAACCAATATAGAAAAATTTAAAGGTAAACTGAAGAGTTTTCTCTTTAAAGATGCCTTTATAAATTAATCATTTTGTCTTTGAATCGATATCATTTTTTCTTTCCAAACTTTTATTGAAGTAAATTTAAATTTAAAAGAAAAAGAAGAAGAAAAAAAAAAAAAAAAAAGGGGTTTTATATTTTTTATATATTTTTTTTTTCTTTCCCCCTTTCCTTATGTGCCCTCCTTATTTGTCTCTTTATCTTTTAAATATATTGTAATTCTTTCCCATCTCCTCCCTTATGTTTCTTGTCTTATCAAATTTGTTAATAATTTTGTCAGTCTTATTTATTGTATTATTCCCCTTACATTGTAATTTTATCAATATGTTAATCGCTTAGAATTTGGATTAAGCGATAAATCAAATCATTATTAAACTTGAAACTTAAACTTGAAGCTATGGGGCCAGACAAACTACACCCCAGGGTGCTCAGGGAGTTAAGTGATGTCTTGGCAGAACCGTTGTCCGTGCTCTTCAATCTTTCCCTAAGTACAGGAAGAGTCCCGTTGGACTGGAAAACGGCTAACGTCACTCCACTCCACAAAAAAGGATGCAGAACAGAGGCTGCGAACTACAGACCGGTGAGTCTCACTTCGATAGTGAGCAAAATAATGGAAGCTCTAATCCAGTGGTTCCCAATCCTGTCCTGGAGGAACACCAGGCCAATTGGGTTTTCAGGCTAGCCCTAATGAATATGCATGAAGCAAATTTGCATGCCTATCACTTCCATCATATGCAAATCTCTCTCATGCATATTCATTAGGGCTAGCCTGAAAACCCGATTGGCCTGGTGTTCCTCCAGGACAGGGTTGGGAATCACTGCTCTAATCAAACGCCAATTGAACACGATCTGGACGAGGAGAATCTACCTGATCCCCATCAACATGGATTTATAAAGGGAAGGTCCTGTCAATCCAATCTATCAACTTCTTTGACTGGGTAACATGGAAGCTGGATATGGGGGTGTCCCTAGACATCATGTACTTGGACTTCAGCAAAGCATTCGACAGTGTCCCACACCACAGGTTATTGAACAAGATGAGTTCGATGGGATTAGGTGACACATTGACTGCATGGGTTAGGGACTGGCTTGGAGGTAGACTTCAGAGGGTGGTGGTGAACGGCAGCCCCTCTGAAATGATGGAGTTGATCAGCGGAGTGCCGCAGGGCTCGGTCCTGGGCCCGATCCTATTCAACATCTTCGTAAGAGACTTGGCTAAGGGGCTTCAAGGTAAAATTATGTTATTTGCCAATGACACCAAACTATGCAATGTAGTAGGCAAGAGCACAACAGACAAAAGCACAGTGCCTGACAAAAGCCCGACAGTATGACGCATGACCTACTCCTGCTGGAGCATTGGTCCAGGACCTGGCAACTAAGTTTCAATGCCAAAAAATGCAAGGTCATGCACCTTGGCAGCAAAAATCCATGCAAGACTTACACCCTAAATGATGAGACCCTAGCACGGATTATAGTAGAACATGACTTGGGGATGATCATTAGTAAAGACATGAAGATTACCAATCAAGTGGAGAAAGCTTCATCCAAGGCTAGACAAATCATAGGTTGTATCCGTAGAGGTTTCGTCAGCCGTAAGCCCGAGGTCATAATGCCATTGTACAGATCCATGGTGAGACCACATCTGGAATACTGTGTACAATTCTGGAGGCCACATTATCGCAAAGATGTGCTGAGAGTTGAGTCGGTTCAGCGAATGGCCACCCGGATGATCTCAGGTCTCAGGGATCTCCCGAATGAGGAACGGCTGGATAAATTGCAGCTATACTCACTCGAGGAACGCAGAGAGAGGGGTGACATGATAGAGACGTTCAAATATTTCACGGGCCGTATCGAGGTGGAAGAGGACATCTTCTTTCTCAAAGGTCCCACATCAACAAGAGGGCATCTGTTGAAACTCAGGGGTGGGAAATTTCATGGTGACACCAGAAAATATTTCTTCACCGAAATGGTAGTTGATCGCTGGAATAATCTTCCACTACAAGTAATTGAGGCCAGCAGCGTACCAGATTTTAAGACAAAATGGGATTGGTACGTGGGATCTCTACATAGGGGAAGGTAGGGGTGGGTCATTAGTGTGGGCAGACTGAATGGGCCATGGCCCTTTTCTGCCATCAGTTTCTATGTTTCTGTGAAAGAGGGACTAGAAGGGAGAGAGGGAGAGATGGCAGAGAGGGGTAGAAGGGGGATAGGGAGAGATGGACTTGGAGGAAAACGGAGGGGGCAGGTGAGGTTATTCCTGCTTTCTTCTGCCCATGGTGGCTCTGAGTTCAAATTGGCTGCCATGACTTCTAATGGCAGTTTTGTGATACTCTTATGTTACTATCTGGTTACGCTAATACATATGTAATAATGAACTCTATATCTGGATCTGGGTAACACCCAAGTTTAGGTGAATTAAGCATGTTAAATACAAGAAATTATGTGAATGCTCTTTAGCGTATACATGCTTTAAGTGGCTAAATGCCTAATACCATAGTAAGTAACGGCTCCTTTCATAGGAGACAAAATATAAGTGATATTAGTTTGCCTTTTTATATTCAGATTTATGAACTGCTTTCTGGATGCCAGAATTATCTATTTCTGAGCATATCCAGTATAGCTGTACTGTTCATGAAGGAGAAGTGATTCTGTGATATGTCACTTCAGGAATGGCATTTGATTGAAGATGGCTGTCATGTGCAATCTAGATGTCAAGTTTTATTCAGTTCCACTGTGTCTAACCCTCCTTCTTTGGATAATTTTCTCACTGTTGTGCAATAGATTAACTATGAAAAAATGCTTTGGTATGCAAAATAAAGCATTTGACTATTCAAAATCAGAGATTTTTTTGTCCATAATGGTCTTGCCATAAGGATGTGCAATAATGTAGATAAGGGCGTGAGGAGAAGGCAAAGTATACACTGCTTATGAGAGATCCATTTACTATTTCTGCATATATGCCAGATTTTATCTTTAACCTCCTAAGATTCATCTTCCTTTTTTTCTTGCTTTTCTTTTGCTTGGTATGAAACAAGGCTATATAATTTGTTTCTATCATAGCAAAATGAGGAGCTATGGTAATATAAGTTTAGTCAGGCATTTTTCATTTCTTGCTCTTAATGTATGCGTTACCTACCCAGTTCCAGGTGTTAGTGATGCCATGTGAGAGAATCTGCACATCAGCAAAGGAATAAGTACACTCTGGTTAAATGCATGGTGTCAGGACCAAAGTTCAACTTGCAAATAACTGATGTGGCCCATATGAACTGTTACTATTCACATAGTCAATGTAGTGCCATTTATATATTAATAGGACAGCAGATAATTTTATAAAAACATAAGTCAGACTAATCACACATAAATGTAATCAAGCCAGTGTAGTGACATATATTAATTAATAGGATAACATACCAATGAAAGGACGGGACGGCGAAAAGGGTGAACAGAATGTTAGGAATGATAAAGAAGGGAATCACGAACTGATCGGAGAAGGTTATCATGCCGCTGTACCGGGCCATGGTGTGCCCTCACCTGGGGTACTGCATTTAGCACTGGTCGCCGTACATAAAGAAGGACACGGTACTACTCGAAAGAGTCCAGAGAAGAGCGACTAAGATGGTTAACCCTTTCAGGACCAAGGGACATATTTGTCCCATAACTTTAAAATCCTATAAATTTTGATTGGGATAGTCTACAGTTCTAAATTTGATATGTACGGATTCCATATGATACTGCCTTTATGTAAACAAACTGGTTCCGACATTCATTCATTAGCGTCGTTGCTAGATTGACGAGAAGATTCACTTGCCACACTGTCCATAAGGCGGAAGTGTGATTTTTTAAAATAAAAATAATGATATTTCACAAAAAAAAATCAATTTTTTGGCATCTGCAAGCCCTTTTTACCATAAAAATGTCGTCAAAACCACAAAAATTGGCCTACGATCCTTATGGTCCTGAAAGGGTTAAGGGGTTTGAGGAGCTGCCATACAGCGAAAGATTAGCGAAACTGGGCTTCTTCTCCCTCAAACAGAGGAGATTGAGAGGGGACATGATCGAAACATTCAAGGTACTGAAGGGAATAGACTTAGTAGATAAGGAAAGGTTGTTCACCCTCTCCAAGGTAGGGAGAACGAGAAGGCACTCTCTAACGTTGAAAGGGGACAGATTCTGTACAAACATAAGGAAGTTCTTCTTCACCCAGAGTGGAACACTATTCTGGAGTCTGTCATAGGGGAAAACACCCTCCAGGGATTCAAGACAAAGTCAGACAAGTTCCTGCTGAACAAAGACGTATGCTGGTAGGGCTAGTCTCAGTCTCAGGGCACTGGCCTTTGACCAGAGGGCTGCCGCGTGAGCACTGGTCTGACCAGCAGCAGCAATTCATATGTTCTTAGTATGCTGGGCAGTTGAACGACCTATCTGCACATAAAACATAAGAATTGCCATACTGGGACAGCCTGAAAGTCAGTCAAGCCCAGTATTCTGTTTCTAAGAGTGGCTAACCCAGGTCCCAAGTACCTAGCTAGATTCCAAGTAATAAAACAAATTTTATGCTGTTTATCCTAAGAATAAGCAGTGGATTTCCTCAAGCCATCTCAATAATGGCCTATGGACTTCCCTTTTAGGAATTTATCCAAGCCTTTTTTTAAACCCCACTAAGCTAACTGATTTCACCACATTCCCCGGCAACGAATTCCAGAGATTAATTACACATTGAGTGAAGAAATATTTTCTTTGGTTTGTTTTAAATCTACTACTTAGTAGCTTCATCACATGCCCCCTAGTCCTAGTATTTTTGGAAAGAGTGAACAAGCGATTCACATCTACCCTTTCCACTCCACTCAGTATTTTATAGACCTCTATCAAATCACCCCTCAGCTGTCTCTTCTCCAAGCTAACGAGCCCTAGACACTTCAGCCTCTCCTCATAGGGAAGTCATCCCAAACTTTTTATCATGTTCATCGCCCTTCTCTGTACCTTTTTTAATTCCGCTATATCTTTTTTGAGATACATTAGGACTGATATCAATTGCTTAAGGTTTTGAAAACATTTAAATACTTTTTTAAATGACTTGTTTTAATATTCGTGTTATGATGATTTTTTAATATTGATTGCTTTTATATTTTCCTGTAGATTTTACGGCTTCTTTGAATGTAAATCACCTTGAACTTTTTTGGTATAGTGCAATTAATAAATTGTGGATTAGATTAGATATGGCAACCAGAACTGCACGCATGATTCAAGTTGTAGCCATACCATACAGCAATACAAGGGCATTATAACATTTTCATCTTTGTTTTCCATTCCTTTCCTGATAATTCCTAACATTCTATTTGCTTTCTTAGCCACTGCCGCCAACACACATTGAGCTTAGGGTTTCAACGTATCTTCAATGAAGATACCTAGATCCTTTTCCTGAGCAATGACTCCTAACATAGAACCCAGTATCATATAGCTATAGTTCGGGTTCCTCTTGTATGTAAACAGGATCAGTCAAGTGTGTGTATATAAGCAGAGCATATGCTTACAGCTGGTGTGCTTAATCAGTGATTATTCATTAAAATCAATGGTAGAAAAATGGGACCAGCAGTCTGTAGTGCAGATAAGCAGAGTATGCACTTATCCAATATGCACATAAGTGGAGTGTACTGTAATAAAGCTTATAAATATTGCAGTGAATTTGATAAGTATTGTGGAAATCAGATGATAAACTCGTTTAAAAAGGTGCTAAAGATGTGTTTATGCAATTTTTCATAGATATGTGGAGCTTCAGAACCACATTTTTTTCTAACACAGAATATGAAAATCAGTAATTACTTGTCAATTCAATAAATAAGTTGCAGTGTGTTTTCATTTGAAACAGTATGGGAGGTAGAATAGCAATATGCAGCACTGTCACTGAGTCGATTTTTCCTAACATTTTACCTGGAAAGGTCTTTGAGTCTTCTCAGAATCAGATTTTAGAAAAATATTGGCTTTTGTCCACTGAGTTTGAGATGGCCCTCTTATGTCACTTTGTCTCTGCAAATCTTTGTGTATAGCAGTCCTCGTAAAAACAGAGATTTGGGAATCCTTGGATAACTGATACCAAAATCTTACCTGTAAAAATCACATTAAATATAATTAAACATGGTTAATATGTTTTTTTGTTTGTTTTTTTACATTTTATTAGTTTAATAATATTGAGGCTTTTTTACTAAGCTATTCTAATAGACTTATCGATCCCAGGTTCAAATCACACCAAGCCATCATCATTCACTCTAAGACAGCAAAAGGTTCCACCAGCAAGCTCAAGGGCAGTCTATCAGATAGAAATAAACTTGGCCTGTCAGGGAAAACATTAAACACATAGGCGTGAGACACTTCTTGTAGCCATCTACCATTCTGAGGAAAGTTTGGCCCACTCCTCAATGCAGAATTCTTTCAGCTGTGAGATGTTTGAGGTGTTTCTTGCATGTACAGCCCATTTAAAATCACCCCACAGAATCTCAAAGGGATTAAGATCAGGGTTTTGACTCAGCCACTCCAAGACTCTCCATTTCTTAGTTTTCAGCCAGTCCTCAGTGGATGTACTGGTATGTTTTGGGTCATTGGCGAAAAGGGCGAACAGAATTCTAGGAATGATTAAAAAGAGGATCACAAACAGATCGGAGAAGGTTATCATGCCGCTGTACTGGGCCATGGTCACCATACATGAAGAAGGACACGGTACTACTCGAAAGGGTCCAGAGAAGAGTGACTAAAATGGTTAAGGGGTTGGAGGAGTTGCCGTACAGTGAGAGATTAGAGAAGCTGGGCCTCTTCTCCTTTGAAAAGAGGAGACTGAGAGGGGACATGATCAAAACATTCAAGACAATGAAGGGAATAGACCTGGTAGATAAAGACAGGTTGTTCACCCTCTCCAATGTAGAGAGAATGAGAGGGCACTCTCTAAAGTTAAAAGGGGATAGATTCCGTACAAACATAAGGAAGTTCTTCTTCACCCAGAGAGTGGTAGAGAACTGGAATGCTCTTCCGGAGTCTGTTATAAGGGAAAACACCCTCCAGTGATTCAAGACAAGGTTGGACAAGTTCCTGCTGAACCAGAACGAATGCAGGTAGGGCTGGTCTTGGTTAGGGCACTGCTCTTTGACCTGAGGGCAGGTAGGGATGGTCTCGGTTAGGGCACTGCTCTTTGACCTGGGGGCCGCCGCGCGAACGGACTGCTGGGCGCGATGGACCACTGGTCTGACCCAGCAGCGGCTGTTCTTATGCAGGGTCCAATTCCACTTCATCTTTAATTTTCCTCAAGCACTCTCTGATACTAGGTAGAATTCATGATGGATTCTATGATGGTAAGCTGCAGCAAAGCATCTCCAAACCATGACACTTCTATCTCCATACTTCACAGTTGGTATGAGGTTCTTTTCCTGGAATGTGTATGCCAGACATGTCCTCTTTTCTGGTGTCCAAATAATTCCATTTTAGACTCATATGTCCATAGAACACTATTCCAGAAGTCTTGGTATTTGTCTACGTTCTCTCTGGCAAACTTTAGTCTGGCCTTGATGTTTCTCTTAGAGAGCAAAGGTTTCCTCCTTGTACACCTTCCATGCAAGTTGAATTTTTGCAGTCTCTTTCTGATTGTAGAGGCATGCACTTTAACATCAACAGTAGCAAGAGCCTACTGTAGGTCCCATGATGACATTTTAGGGTTTTTGGATACTTCTTTTAGCTTCTTGCGGTCTGCTCTGGGGGTCAACTTGCTTAGACAGCCAGACCTGGGCATGTTGGCAATTGTTTGGAAAGTCCTCCACTTGTACACTATTTTCCGGACCGTGGAATGGCTAATGTCAAATTCTTCCGAGATCTTTTTAAATCCCTTACCAGACTTATAAGCTGCTACAATCTTCTTTCTGAAGGTCTCAGACAGCTCTTTTGATCTCATCATGGTGTTCACTCTCACTGCAGCAGTCATGAGCACACCAAACTAAATGTCTGAGATTTAAGTAGGACAAACCTCCTTCAAAATGCTGAGTAACGATGTTCTAATCATATGCACCTGATGTGATACATCTGTGTGTGATTTGAGCCCTTTAAGTGGGAGGATATGTAGGGGTGTCCACATTTTTGTGGATATCTTTTGTTTCGTGAGTAAATCAAGGAAATATTTTGCTATTTACCTGTAATTACATCACTTTATTTTCCAGAGATAAAAAGAAAAAAAAAAGATTTGACATCAATATATGAACATTTCTTAAGAAAGAACTGAATTTTTCATGGGGTGTCCTAATTTTTTCACATGACTGTACATTAATTGCTTTTACCACATCTTTTAGCAACGCGTTCCAGGACTTAACTATTTTCTCAGTGAAAAAATATTTCCTCCTATTGGTTTTAAAAGTATCTCCATGTAACTTCAAGTATTCCCTAGTCTTTGTAATTTTTAATGGAGTAAAAAATCAATCCACTTGTATACGTTCTACACCACTCAGGATTTTGTAGACTTCAAGCATATCGCCTCTTAGTCATCTCTTTTTCAGCTGAAGAGTCCTAAACCCTTTAGTCTTTCCTCAAATGTGATTAGTTCCATCCCCTTTTTCATCTTGGTTGTTCTTCTTTGAACCTTTTCTAGCTCTGCTATATATATTTTTTTTAGATAAGGTGACCAGAATTGAATACAATACTCAAGGTGAGGTCGTACCATGAAGGTATACAGAGGCAATATAACATTCTTAGTCATGTTTACCATCCCTTTATTCTTAGCATCTTGTTTGCTTATTTAGCTGCTGCCACACATTAGGTGGAAGATTTCTACAATGACACCCAGATCCAAGATGGACCCTAGCATCTGGTAACTATGATTTGTGTTATTATTCCCAATGTGCATCACTTTGCATTTGTCCATATTAAAATTCATCTGCTACTTGGAAGCCCAGTCTTCCAATTTCCTAATGTCTTCCTGCAATTTTTCACAGTTTGCGTGCAACTTTGAACAATTTAGTGCAGTGGGCTTCAGTAATTTTTCAGTTGGGGCTGTTTCGAGTCCAAAAAGTTAAATATCTTCCTACTTGGGACCACAACACCAACCTAAATTTCTGAACTTCTATCCTCATCAGAATGCCTGAACTCAGTTACACATGCAGAAAACGTGGAAGGGGGGGGGGGGAAGAAACCCTTTTCAAATACAAATCCACAAACTAAAAGTACTTTTGTGCACAAACAAAACCCTAATATGCCAGACTTTGCTTTTCTTCCTGAACAGTCCAAAATATAAAAACAACAGATGTAAAATTTCAAAACTTTTTACTACCTTTGTTATCTGGCAATTTTATTTTTCTGATCATCTTGTTCCCTTTGTGCTCTTAACTTATGCAACTTCGTTTTGACTTGTGATTTGGACTGACAGAATTTTTTTGGGTCATGGAGAATTGGCTGACTTCCATTGGGCACTTTGATGCTTTGTTTCAGGATCGTATTGGGACACCCATGTTTCATCGCCAGTAATAGCATGGTCCAACAGGGCTACAGCTGATCTTGGCAGGGGGAATCCCTATCAGCTGAGCAAGCAGGAATTCCGGAAACCAACTCAGCTGATAAGGATTCCTCTGCCGTGATCAGCTGATGGAAAGCCTTCAAGATGATGTTTTTTCCCCCCATCTCTGGATGGTGGGAGGGGGTCGCAACCACTGGGGGAGTAAGGAGGAAATCATGCCTTAATCCCTCCAGTGGTCATTTGGTCAGTTTGTGCAGCTTTGGGGCACTTATACAGAACTTAAAAAAAAGGTTTAACTACCGGCATCTAAGTTCCCTGTAGGAAAGCTTTGATTATAGCTGCAGTATTTCCAGGTTTAAGCTCCCCCAATTCCTGCCCATAACACACCTCCCAACACGTCCCTTTGAGCTCTGGACATACAGCAGCTTAGAAGTGCTGCTGCACATCCAGAAAGTTAGCTTTGATTATCGGCACTTGGTCGTCCTTACTATTAGGACGTCCAAGTTTCGATTTAGGATGGTTTTTGGACGTTTCAAAGTTTTGATTATGCCCCTCCATGAGCGCAGGAATATTTGAAATAGATTAAAAAGTATGCTCATTAAACAAAATGAAAAAAGAAAACACCCCCCCCCCAAAAAAAAAAAGGTCAATCATATTCTAACTTGGAAAAGTGTGAATCAAGAGCCTAAAAAGAAATTATGAAAAATCCATTAGGAATGGCACCAACCTCAGCACTAATCAATGAAAGATCCAAAAGGATTGAAAGGGACTGCATGTAGTGAGAAATGTTAAAAAAGCAACATAAGTAACACATACCATTACATGAAATGTCAGCATAAATCATGAGAATAAGCTGTCAGTGATGCAACGCTGCACATTGCATAACCAAATGTATAAAATATAGTAGCGCTATAGAAATAATGAATAGCAGAAGTAATAAAAAACAGAATCATATTGATAAAGCTGAAGAATATCATCTGCATAGCTCTATGTAGAGATTTTGAAGGATTGAATAAGAGTAACCAGAGTGCTAAGGAAAATATGGAATATTAAAGGGGATAGGATAGGCCGTTGTGTACACAACAGGTAAAATTAAAAGAAAAATTCCTCATGCATTACTGTAGAAGACTGATGTTGGAGAAACGAAGTGAACTAAGCTAACCACAGGTCAGATAACTGAGTCATGCCCTTGAAGATGAGAAATGTCACATATAAAATGGAATTCATCGGAGCTTGCAAGTTTATTTTGTTAAAGTCAATTTACTGATGTTTTATGCATTAAAATGATTGATAGAAGTCAGCCAGGGTAGAATAATAGATTATGATTTATAGCTTTTGGGTGGTATGCTTAATCAGCATTTACAAAATGGAATCGTTTACAATGAAAGCAAGATAGTTTTCTTCTCAAAAGTCTGAAAGTGAAACTTGTCTGAAAGTTAAATTTGGTTATGCAATACAAAAGCAGAAAGAGAGAAAAAGACTGTGGGTGTTGCAATAGAGTAGACTCCCCGGATGGTGCAAATAACATGAAGAAAGACCTGGCAAAGCTTGAAGAATGGTCTGAAATTTGGCAGCTAAAATTTAATACTAAGAAATGCAAGATTGTGCACTTGGGCTACAAAAACCGGAGGCAACGGTACGGTTTAGGGGGTGAAGAACTTATGTGTACATCAGAAGAGTGGGACTTGGGTGTGATTGTATGTGATGATCTTAAGGTGGCCAAGCAGGTTGAAAAGGTGATAGCAAAAGCTAGAAGGATGCTATGTTGCATAGGAAGAAGGAGGAAAAAGGAGATATTGATGCCCTGTATAAGACTCTGGTGAGACCTCATTTAGAATATTGTGTACAATTCTGGAGACCGCACCTTCAAACAGATATAAAAAGGATGGAGTCAGTCCAGAGGAAGGCTACTAAAATGGTGCGTGGTCTTCATCATAAGGCGTATGGGGACAGACTCAAAGATCTCAATCTGTATACTTTAGAAGAAAGGCAGGAGAAGAGAGATATGATAGAGATGTGTAAATACTTATGTGCCATAAATGCGCTTGAGTCAAGTCTCTTTCATTTGAAAGGAAGCTCTGGAATAAGACGGTATAGAATGAAGTTAAGAGTTAGGCATATGATAGGCACAGGAGTAATCTAAGGAAATACTCTTTTACAGAAAGGGTGGTAGATGCATGGAACAGTCTCCGGGAAGAGGTGGTAGAGACAGAGACTGTGTCTGAATTCAAGAAAGCCTGAGATAGGCACGTGGAATCTCTTAGAGAGAGGAAGAGATAATGGTTACTGTGGATGGGCAGACTGATTGGGCCATTTGGCCTTTCAGTGCCATCATGTTTCCGTTTCTATGCAATATAAAATCTACCATGCAAATTACCTTATCCATCCAATATCAATTAGTATAATGCTGGAATCAACTACCACTTACACTGCAATCTTGCGACCACTATCTCGGGTTCAGAAAACTTTTAAAAGCATTTCCGTACCAAGACAGTGAGCCAATCCTAAAGTAACTGAAATGGTAATTGTAAAAGCCCATTTCTAAACTGTCTAATGCAACTCTTGGGACATAAAGATGAGCCAACTTTGACCTACTTGAACTTGTAACTGTGTACAGTATTTGTAACTATGATCTAACTGTATTGATCTACCTATAATAGCAATTCTATTGAATGTCCATGTCAAACTGTCCATTGTAACTTCTTGGGTACCAGACCCAACCTCTTATAATGTAATAGGATTTGGAACTGAATAGTGTCACACCCGCGCTCTTGAGCTGCGTCGCAAGTCCCCGGAATCGTGACAAAGTTCTCTGGCCTGGCGTGTCCCTTATCACCAAGGGACCCTTCAAGACTTTGCCTGGCTTATTATCAGCCTAATAAGGGCATGCAAGGGAAGAGTCCAAGTCAGAATGCATCAAATCTTAGCTTTATTATGGTTATTGGTTTCACCAAGCAAAAGTGTAAGCTTCAGCTTAGCAGTTTAAAAAAAAAAAAACAACAACACACCATTCACCTTTGGCAAAGATAAGCTTCTCATCCAGAGACAAAACACTCAAATCCAGTGTCCAGGTTTTGTAAGTAAAGCATTATAATTCAGTCCCCTGCTTCTGGACTGTCTCAGTATCCTGAAACTCAGTCCTCTTCACCAGAGCAGGTAGTTTTAAGAATATAAGTTTAGAACATTTACTAAGCAGCTCTGCCAGTTCGTGGACATGTAAAGCACAGAAGAAAAAAAACTCCAAACAAAAACTGAGCAACAAAAGCAGGCAAGCATGTCACATGGTTTATCTTCAGATCAACCTTTCCCCAAACTATTGTTCTGTAAGTAGGCATAACATTCAAAAGCACAGGTTTTATAAGGAAAACTTAGCACAGCCAAGTCTGTGGAGAAGTTTTACCTTGGTAGCCTTGGCTCTGGGAACGTGCAGGGCTCTCAGAACGTTTCCCTGCTGAGAGGTTACTGTGATCAATTATGCACAGCTGTGGGGGAGGAACTACTTTACTCAGCCTAGCTGCTTACTTTACTCAGCCTAGCTGCTTACCTCCAAACATTTGTTAGGCTCAAAATTAAAGCTCTCAGGCACAAACTTAAAGTTCAATATAAAAGGAGAGAAATACAAATCTCCTTCAAAAGAAAAACACTGTCTACTCTGGAGGCTCAGAGATTGTAGGCAAAGACACAGGACGTATCTCTCACTGCATTTCTATATCCATGGGAAAAGCCTCAGGTCCTACCAGACTCTCCTGTGTGTCCATGGCTTCCCCTGAGTTTTGTTCCCAACTCTCAGAGGCAGAAGCCAGCTCCTCTGCATCTACCATCTGGCAGTCAGTTTCCCTAGACTCCTTAGGCTGGGGAGAGAAAATTTCCCTTCCTCTCAGGCTCCTGCCAGCTTCCATTTTTCACAGTTCAGCCAGGTTCTCCCCTGCTTGCCTCCACTCTGCTTGCCTCCCTAGTGTTCTGCATTGCCTCGTTTTAAGCTATGGAGAGACACTCCCTCTTAGCCTAAGTGGGGGAAGGGCCTTCCACACTCTGGCTTGTTCCATCTGGCTAAGTGCAGGTTCCTTTCCAGCCCTGGCAGGGTGTGGGACAGGTTTAAATTGTGTACAGCTTTCAAGCCTGTCTTTTCCCTGCCATACCTCATCTGTTGCCAACGCTCTGTCCCAGCAGTAGTCAGCTAGTTCTGTAGTCTGTAATTCTACTTGGTCAGCTCTCTTGCATAGGGGTATAGTGTATTTCTTCCCTATCTCTGGGACAAAACCCGAACCGGACTTGGGTTTGTCATAGATAAAAACCAAAACGGACTTGGGTTTGTCACATTAGGTAAATACGGAATAGAAAACCTGATTAACATAAAATAACTCTAGATTTATGCTGAGTTTGCACCTTAATATAATAATAATAATAATAATAATAATTTATTTGTATGCCGCCATACCGGGGAGGTTCTAAGCGGCTCACAACACAGGAAACAATACATACTATTCCATCAAAAATATCCTGGTGAAATACAAGGAGCTACATACATTTCAATAATACATCAGAATGAAAAGCATGCCATATAGATAGAAATGCAAGTGATAAAAACATAATGAAGTTAAGAGAAAAATGTTAAGATATCAACTTATTAAATAAATAAGTCTTTAACAATTTCCTAAAATTTAAATAAGAAGAAGCTTCTAACATCATTTTATCGAGCCATGTATTCAAGTTGGCGGCCTGAAAAGGAAAGGTTCTATCAAGGAACTTCTTATAATGGCAAGATTTCACAGAGGGATATGTAAATAACTGCACTCTCCGTGTGTTTTTATTAGAATGACTCCAAGAAAAGTGAGAAAGTTAGTATGGGTGTGTTCAGAGCCCTTTATGCACCGATTTTTCTTTATAGAATAGGCTCTAAATAGGCATGTTTTTGGTGTCTAAATTTAGATGTCATCTTATAAAATTTTACTCAGATGTTAGACTGACACAAAAGGATTCAACAGAGACACTAGAGTTCTCACCTATTATCATATATAGAATCTTATGTTACTGTCTTGCCAACTTTATATAGCCCCTCACTCCAACTGAGCTGCATTAACATAAGCAAATAACCTAAAACCAAGATGAGTTTGTACTGTTTAAACCAAATGTAACTGCAATGTAACCTCTCATTTTTCTTTGACTAGCATTAGTGTCGTTTTTAATCTCTCTTCTGCCAGCATGGGCTACCTGTGATCTTTTTTTGTGTGTATGTTGCACTGTTTCCATAATCTGAGAATTAGAAAAGCTAAAGAAGAACAAAAAGGAGACAGAGAAATGGACAACAGAGACCAGAGCAATGATGTAGAAGAAGAGAGGGAAGAGGAGGATCAGACAACTTGTGATCATGCCGTCATCAGAAGGTCTCACAGCAATGAACATTTTAAAAAGGACAGCACTGCTTGGGTTAACTGGAGACAGATGTGGTGCACAGGTAATAGTTGAACTCCCATGCAGTTTTATTACAATATGAAGACTAAAGGCTGACCGAATATTGGTCTTGGTTTTCGATTTGGCACCAAAACCAGATCAAGATCTGGGTTCACATTTTGGTCACAAATGTCTGTGCCACTCATTTCTGTCTGTGCTGGTTCCAATCACAAAATGGCTGCCAAGACTGCCGCAAGAAGTATCAGCAGCTGTTATGTGGCTGCTGAGCAGGAACAAATGGAGTTAATTCCTGCCACCGAAGAGGCCACAAAACCACCAGAGCTTTCTAAGGTAGGCCTGGGGAAGGCCTATGGGTGGTCAAATGCAATGGGGGGATGGAGAGTGATCGTGTGTGGGGAGGCTAGAGTTGGGTGTCACCACCAGGAGGTAGACTCAGGAGTTTTTGGTTGGGTGTGGGGGAGAGACGGGGCAGTTTCATTTACGGTTTCAGTTTCTGCCGAAACTGAGCAGGTAGTTTTGGTCACAGATTCGGTTTTGGCATCAAACAGATCCTGGGTTCAGTCAGGCTCTAATGAAGGCATTCAAAGTGATATTGACCTTATCACAGCTTATGGCTATTCCATACCTATATTGGTAAAAGTATTCTCCACAGAAATCATACCAATTACAATTTTCTACATAGAAAAATGTGTTTAGCGTAATCTAATCTGCATGCAATCTCTATGTAAAATATACATTTTTCTGCAGCTAATGCTCAGTGCAGTAAACTGTATGCGTGTTGCAACAGTGATTGGGTGAATTCTCCTCTATGTGCATGCTTTCTGTGTGCATATTATTTGCATGCAATTTGTTTACTGCATAGGAAGCTGAACTTTTTGTTTTACGCAAACACTAGAGGATTGGATCTCTTCACATGGTTTAACAGCAGAGCATATCGTCCTTTAAATAAATTAATAATGGATTAGTGCTTTTCCCCTTTTCTGATCCTATTAAGCACAGACTTTACTCCTAGATATGCATAACACAGACTACCTAATATTTTGGCCTCATTCTCTCCTTGAATCACGTCTGTGCAATAGCAACTCTCCTGCCATAAAGGAAGGGGCAATATCTTCATAGGATCTAGCCAGCTAACTAAAGAGCCTATTTACAAAACATATTTAGGATTAACTATTAAGGAATGTTAATATTAATATAGTGCCAAATTAAGTTAATGCAGTGCAGTGCATTAACTGTTAGCATGTGCTAATTACCCCAGTTAAGACAGATTTTAGAAAGAACATACAAATTGGAATTGAAACATTTTCAGTCAGTAAAAAATCAATCCACTTGTACCCGTTCTACACCACTCAGGATTTTGAAGACTTTAATCATATCTTTCCTCAGCTGATTCTTTTCCAAACTGAAGAGCCCTAACCTCTTTAGTCTTTCCTCATACGAGAGGAGTTCAATCCCCGTTATGATCTTAGTCGCTTTTCTTTGAAACTTTTCTAATGCCGCTATATTGCAGCCCTAGGGAGATGCCTAGGGCCCCTTAAGCTCACCTAAGGCAACTTCTGGGCAAAACCACACTCATGCCCAGCCTTAGATGAGCTTAAGCTCAACCACGACAGATGCCTACAGTGTAGGCGGCCTGCCTTGGGTTGTTGTTTTTTTTTAGAAAACATACGCCCGACTGGCTGGTTAGACAGCAGTAGGACGCCTACCGCTGCCTACATTTGTACAATATTGCTCAAAGTGGTGAACTGGATTAGAAACTGGTTGACGAACAGGATGTCAGAGGGTAGTGGTTAATGGAATTTGCTCGGAGGAAGGAATAGTAAGTAGTGGAGTGCCTCAAGGATCGGTGCTGGGTCAATTCTGTGCAATATTGCTGAAAGGTTAGAAGGAAAGGTTTGCATTTTTGCAGATGATACCAAGATTGGTAACAGAGTGGACACCCCAGAGGGAGTGGAAAACATGAAAAAGGAACTGCAAAAGTTGTAAGAATGGTCTGATATCTGGCAACTAAAATTTAATGCAAAGAAGTGCAGAGTGATGCATTTGGGGAGCAGAAATCCGAGGGGCATGTTTGTGCTGGTCGGCAAGAGGCTGATATACAGTACACAGACTGGGAGAAAGACCTAGGGGTGATAGTGTCCGAAGATTTAAAAGCAAAGAAAGCCTAGCATCCTTGGTTGCCATAAGGATGCTAGGCTATATAGAAAGAGGCATAACCAGTACAAGAAGGTGTCAATGCCCCTGTACAGGTCATTGGTGAGGCTCCACTTGGAGTATTGTGGTCAATTTTGGAGACCGTATCAGGCCAAGTATAAAAAAGACTTGAAGTGGTCTAGAGGAAAGCAACAAAAATGGTAGGGGGTTTGCGCCAAAAGAAGTACAAGAAGAGACTAGAAGACCTGAACATGTATCCTCTGGAGGAGAGAAGGGACAGGGGTGATATGATACAGACATTTAAATATTTGAAAGGTATTAATATAGGACCAAATCTTTTCCAGAGAAGGGAAATTGGTAACATAAGAACATAAGAATTGCCGCTGCTGGGTCAGACCAGTGGTTCATTATGCCCAGCAGTCCGCTCACGCGGCGGCCCTCTGGTCAAAGACCAGCGCCCTGACTGAGACTATCCCTATCGGTGTATGTCCTTTTTCAGCAGAAACTTGTCTAACTTTGTCTTGAATCCCTGGAGGGTGTTTTCCCCTATGACAGACTCCGGAAGAGCGTTCCAGTTTTCCACCACTCTCTGGGTGAAGAAGAACTTTCTTATGTTTGTATGGAATCTATCCCCTTTCAACTTTAGAGAGTGCCCTCTCGTTCTCCCTACCTTGGAGAGGATGAACAACCTGTCTTTATTTACTAAGTCTATCCCCTTCAGTACCTTGAATGTTTCGATCATGTCCCCTCTCAAGCTCCTCTGTTTGAGGGAGAAGAGGCCCAGTTTCTCTAATATTTCGCTGTATGGCAACTCCTCCAACCCCTTAACCTTCTTAGTCGCTCTTCTCTTGTAGGGATATTTCCGTATTCACACCTGAAGGTTAGGCCTCTATGATGTCATCAAGCCTGAACCATTGTTTCAAGAATCTCTCTCTGCAAGCAACTTTCCAGCATGAATTTTGCAAGAAGTAAGAAGTACACAGCTTTGCTGTTTCTGCATGATGCATTATGGGGATGTACCCGAATGTTGCTATTCAAGGGCATTCATCTGTGCTTTACTAATGGGACAGTGTGAATCTTGAATAAATTATTCTGTTCTTATCTGTCTAACGGCCCTGGGTCTTCCAGCATATATGATACTTTATACAGAAAGGCTATTCATCAAGTTCTGTTTCTGGATTGGTCCGAGGAAGTCATCTGATGAGATTCAAGAAAAGAAAGGTGCTAATTAATTAATAATTAGTTAGTCTGTGATAAGGTCCGGGGAAGCTCAGATCTGCTCACAATACCATGTCCTTCTTCAAAACTAGAGGACATACATTGAGGTTGAAGGATGATAGATTTAAGAATAATATTAAGAAATTATTTTTCATGGAGAGGGTGGTGGATGCCTGGAATGCCCTCCCGAGCAGGGCAGGATTAACCAATAGGCTAAGTAAGCATGTGCCTAGGGCCCGAAATGGTCATGGGGGCCCGATGAAGGAGGGCATCAACATTGTTTATTCCAACCGGCGATGGGCCCCTCCAGCATCGATCGGCAACACCCCCCCCCCCCCCACAATCAACAATGTGGGCCCCACCCCGATCGGCATCGCAGCCCC
Organism: Geotrypetes seraphini; assembly: GCF_902459505.1. Classification (NCBI taxonomy): domain Eukaryota; kingdom Metazoa; phylum Chordata; class Amphibia; order Gymnophiona; family Dermophiidae; genus Geotrypetes; species Geotrypetes seraphini. The sequence continues at coordinate 433,189,683 of NC_047085.1, read as the reverse complement.
CCCCCCCACATCGACGGAAAGTAAGACAAGCAAGCAACGCGGGTAAGAAAGGCAACGTGAACTGTAATTGTGCAAGCGGTGCAGCTTGCCCAAAGCTTCCCTCTGACGCAGCTTCCTGTTTCCGCCTGAGCACATGATGGGGTGGGGCAGGTCAGGGGGGCCCAGTGTACTTGTGTGCCTACGGGCCCTCGACGAATTAATCCTGCCCTGCTCCCGAGGGAGCCGGTGGAGAGGAAAACCATGATGGAATTCAAGAAAAGCGTGGGATGAGAACAGAGGATCGCTAATTTAGAATATGAATGAGCAAACTCATAGTCTGAATCCAGCAAAATAGATGGTTTAGATAGGCTGGAGTGAGCTTCAACAGCCACTGCAGTAGTTGGAACTAAGGATAGTACAAGGTAGACTTCTAAGGTCTATGGCCCAGAAATAACAAAAAAAAGACATTTTAATTTAATCAGGAAATTATAATGCATGTGATTACAGGGCAGACTAGATGAACCATTCAGGTCTTTATCTGCCATCATTTACTATGTATATTGATGTATATGTATGTGTATGTATTTAATATGTAAATTGAGATCTTTAAGTCTGTCCCCATAGGCCTTATCGCTGGCCATTTTTGTAGCCTTTCTCTGAGCTAACTCCATATCTTTTGAAGGTGCAGTCTCCAGAATTGTGTACAATATTCTAAATGGGCTCTCACCAGAGTCTTATACAGCGGCATCAGTTCCTTCTTTTTCCTACTCACCCTAGCAGCTTTCTAGCTTTCATCATCGTCTTTTTAACTATTTGGTCACTTTAAGATCATCACATACTATCACATCCAACTTGTGCACAAAAGTTCTTCACCCCACCTAAACTGTACCGTTCCATCCGGGTTTTGTAGCCCAAATGCATGACCTTGTATTTATTAGCATTAAATCTTAGCTGCCAAATTTCAGACCATTCTTCAAGCTTTGCAATGTTCTTCCTAATGTTATTCACACCATCAGGGGTGTCTACTCTATTGCATATTTTGGTATCATCCACAAAGAAGCAAATCTTACCTGACAGCCCCTTCAGCAATATCACCTACAAAAATGTTAAAAAGAAAAGGCCCAAGAATCAAACTTTGAAATGTACACCACTGGTAACTTCCTTTCCTTCAGAGGATCTCCATTCACCACTAACCTCTGTCACTTTCTACTCAACTAGTTCCTGACCCAGTCCATCACTTTGGGACCCATACTGAGGGCACTCAGTTTATTTATTTATTAGATACTTGTGTGAAACATTACCAAAGGTTTTGCTAAAATCTACATCTAGCACACTCCCTCTATCAAACTTTCTGGTCACCCAGTCAAAGAAATTGATCAGATTTGTCTGACAAGATCTGCCTTTACTGAATCCATGTTGCCTCAGATCCTTTAATCCAATGGATTCCAGAAATATCACCTCTGTTTTAAATGCACTTCCATTAATTTACTTACCACAGAAGTCAAACTTATCAGCCTGTAATTTTAATAGTATAAGCGACAAATAATTTTTCCTGATTTGATTTATTGCCCAAGAATGCTCTTTGACCCCTGATGCAAGGCTCATGTTGAGTCAATAAAGATTTGCTCCTGTTCATTGAAGTCCATTGTACTGTTTTCCTTGTTTCACATTTTGGTGTATTTTGATCCTCTCCATGCTGTTTTGCCTTTCAGATATTTGTTAATGTAAGAAGGACAGTCTATCATTTTATGGGGTTCCTTCTCTGTTCTATTACTATCACTGTATAGTAAGTAATGTAACTTTTTGATGTTTGAGATTGTAATTCTTGTTATGCTAATGATTATTTTTAATGTAAACCTCTCTTAAAACTAGAGTAATGGGTGGTATGTTATGATAATAAATGATTAATCAAAATTTTTTCTTATTTTTTCAAAGCCTAGAAATTCTCAGATGCTCATCCACTGGAAGTAAAAAAAACAAAACCCAAGGTTGAGATATTTGAGACCCAATATATAGAAAAGTATTTCATTCAGCTTCTTCGTGGAGATCCTGAAACTGTAGAATCACCAGGACAGGTTTGAGAAGCGCTACATTAGATTGTACAGGAGAGATTTTACTGTTACTATGAATGATGACATGAATGAATGAAAATTTTGAAATTCCAATAAAATCTTTATTGAACTAAAAAAAACTGCTAGCTTGCTGCAGTGTTAAGAATTTTAAAATGTGCTCATTTACAAAGATGATGATTTAATAATAGAAAAGGAAATTAAGAAATCCTTCAAAGAACAAACTTACCTGACAAAGAGCAGCTTGAGCAGGTAGTTTTTTTAGAGTAGGACTGTGAAGGTGAGATATGAGCTGTGTATCTGATTGCAGTGATCCATCAAAATATATGAATGATCCTGAAAAAAAAGTTCAGTCAAAACGTACTTATGTTGATCATTTATGTAAACAACGCTGATTTACCAGACACTTCAGAAGCTGAAGTGACATTAGAGACTTACCATGCATTTGTTAAGCAGTTCCTAAAAACAGACTTGAAAAACTCTTTTACATTTATGATGGATCTACCAACTATCCCTACAATAATTCAATTTGTACTGGGTCTTTGATGCTATCATCTTGACTAAAATATAAATAACAAGACCCACCAAAATAAAAGAGAGCAAATAATCATAATTTTGCACAGAGTTAAAACTTATCATTTGATATCTGACATGACTCTATCAATGCAAAGGAGTCAGAGTTGAATTCATCAAGGAGCAATAACCGATTTAGTGCATGCCAACAATTAGTGCATGCTAAATTCTAAGATGCCCATAAGTATGCAATGGCCTTCTTAGCATTTATACATGTTTATTGAAAGCTTCTATACTGCTACTAATGACTGGGGAGTCAATGCAGAGTGGTTTACATAAGCTATAGTAAAGATGTTACAATACACAGTTAGTGTTTTTTGAGATGCCCCTGATTCTATAAATGGTGACTAAAATACAGGTGCCGATGTCAATCATGTTAGGTGCCATTTTTAGAATCACGCCTAGTGGCGCCTAAATTGAACTTAGGCACACCCTATTTATGCAAGGGTTCTGTTAGCCTAAATACTGGTGCCTAAGTTCAATTTAGGTGCCTACTTGCAAAATACACCCAAGATCCGCCCATAACCATGCCTACTTTCTGGTAAGGGACTTGAACTAGGCACCTACCAAGTTAGGCGCCTACTAACTAATTAATTTTAATTTAAGCCAATTATTGAGCCATTTAAGGTTTAAGTTTTTTAAAATAATTACCCCCCCCCCCTCCTATTTTTATGGAGTCACGTTAGGGTTTTTTTATTGCCGGTTGTGGAGGTAAAAGCTCCAACGCTCACAGAATTCCTATGAGTGTCAGAGCTTTTATCGCTGTGGCCTGTGATTTAAAAAAAAATAAATTTTAAGCAGCTTAATAAAAGGGGGGGTAAGTTAATAATAATAATAATTTTATTCTTATATACCGCCAAAGCCATGAAAGTTTGAGGCGGTTTACAACAAGAAGTGCTGGACAATCAGCGAACTGGTCACAGTATAAAGTCATCGAATACAAGCCATGGTAGTTCAAGGCAATTAACAACAAGAGGAGCTGGAAAACAGCACCATACAAAGACATCGGATAACAAGCTTACAGAATGAAAGAAGTGAAAATTAACAAATTTCTTAGGATACAAATCGGTTAAACAAATTCCTTTTTACTGATTTTCTAAAATTAAAGTAGGATGAGGAATGTGGCCAATCGTTTCATTTGCCTGCCTGGAAGGCGAGAGTTCTGTCCAGAAATCTTTTGTAGTGACAGTCCTTTATTGTCAGATAGATGAACAGATGAACAGATGGGCCTAATAGAACTAGCCAGATTAAATTGAGACACCAAGTATGTGGGGGCCAGGCCAAATATTAATTTAAAACAGAGGCAAAAAAATTTAAACAAAACTCATGCTTCCAGGGGCAGCCAGTGAAGTTTTTGGATAATAGGGGCTTATGTGTTCCCATTTCTTCAGCCCAAAAATCAGTCGAACTGCCGAGTTTTGGATATCTCGGAGTCTTTGAAGGGTTTTTTTGAAGGATCCCAAGTAAATGATGTTGCAGTAATCGAGCATGCTCAAGATGGAAGATTGGACCAATAAACGGAATGATGCTGCATCAAAGTATTTTCTGATGGTTCTAAGTTTCCATAGTGTCGAGAAGCATTTTCTAACCAGTAAATCTGTGTGAGCATTTAGAGTATGGTGACGGTCCAGAGTCACTCCCAGAATTTTTATGGAATAGACGATGGGGAAGACCTGACCATTCAAGAAAATCGATGAGTCTTTAATTTTATCATTCGGGCTTGCCAAGAAAAATTTGATTTTGTCTGAGTTGAGTTTCAATTTGAAGTCGGTCATCCATAATTCAATATGCTTTAATATGGATGATAGTTGATTCTTTGTCTCCGAAGACAGGGTGGTGAGGGGAATAACTATAGTGATATCAGCATAGATGTAAAATTTAACTTTTAAGCTTTGCAGTAGGTTCCCCAATGAGGCGAGGTAGATGTTGAATAATGTAGGAGAAAGGGGAGAGCCCTGCGGAACTCCGCAAGAGTTTACCCAGCTGCGGGATTGTTTGTTATCGCTATAGACTTGGTAAGATCGTTTGTTCAAAAAACCCTGAAACCATTTTAACACATTGCCTGAAAGACCAATTGTCTCCAAACAGTCAATCAGAATGGCATGGTCGACCAAGTCGAAGGCACTGCTTAAGTCTAATTGCAGAACTAATGCGCTTGTGCCTTGACTGAATAAGTATGAAGGAAATATAGCAATGATGCAATGACTGTTTCTGTGCTAAACCCCGATCGAAAACCTGACTGATTGTCTTGTAGAATGCTAAATTTGTCCAAATACATGACTAAATCCTGGTTGACCAAGCCTTCCATCAGCTTAACGAATAAGGGGGTGCTCGCAATAAATCTGTAATTTGAAGTCAACTGGATAGGTTCCTTAGGATTTTTTTTACGATCGGTGTGATCAGAATCTGGCCTAGATCCTCAGGATATGTACCGGTTAGTAATAGAGAGGAAAGCCAATAGTATAGCTTGGCTTTAAAGGTGACTGGAGCGACTTTCATAATATTTGGAGGACAGCAATCTAATCTACAATAGGAATCAGCGTATTTCATAATTGCTGCCAGGATGGAATGGTAAAAATGTTCCATAACATATCTACCCTGGATTCATCTTTATATTGGGCAGCTGGGTAGTTCAGATGGTTGGTTGTGGCGCCCATTAGTTTGGATCTCAAGTTATTGATTTTGTTGTTAAAAAAATTCGGCCAGAGCATCTGCAGATGGTGGGGGATCTGAATTAGGTGCCTAAATCAGCTAGGTGCACTGATTTAAGCACGTAACTTTAGGCATCTTTTATAAAATCTGAGCTTTAGAGTAAATCATTTAGCACCCCTTGATGAATTCCTTCTAACAACCTCCAAAAAGACCACTAGACCACCAGAGCTGTCAAGGTAGACCCGGGTGAGGTAGCAATTGACAGTGGTAGAAAATGAATAAGCCAAAATTCTACGGAACTCCAGCATGCAGACTAGTAAACATTTAACGCGCAATAAACCCAATATCACCGCAGTTGCAATAAAGCAGCTGTGGATAACAGATGTGGCAATATCAAGAGACAGCTAGAGAACATAACCAGATATCAAGAGTGAAGTTGAGTGGTTGTGTCTTTTGTGGTCCCTGTAGTAACTGGTGCTCTTGTAACAATGTCAAAAGACCTGGAACATCTGAACACAATGCACATTGACAAAATAACCATCTGTCAACTACAGAAATCTGTGCTGCTTGGAACAGCACATATCCTGGATCAATACCTCTGAATATCCGAGGCTCGTGGGAAGGTCTCAATATTTAGCGTGCCAAACCCAGACAAGATCATCTTGCAGACTGTGTGATATTATATTGTTAGACTAATGTTTTTATTCTCTAATCCACTCTGTAGCATCATTCCCTTGCTCTGTGATATCGCCAATATATTTTGGTACCTTTAAAACTGAAGGTCTGTATTGCCATAATCCCTTCTGGGAGAAGGGAAGAAGACAGGGTGAGGATACTTTGAAAAACCTTTGTAGTTTTGCATTACCCACACCTAAAACTAATTCTACTGAAACAGTATCAAAGATGTGCAGAGAATATTCTTTCCTGTAAAATCAGGTGCTTGGGAATGCATTTGAGGATTGTGATAGTATCAAATAATACAATCTTTTGATACAATATTGTTGTTACTAAGCAAGAAAAGCCTGATTTATATCAGCTGGTGTTCAATTTGACCTTCTGGAAGGAATTCAGAATCTCTTTTTCTTGAAATATTATGGCAATACAGTTTTTCATGTTTGCAATTTTAAATAATAATACCCTCAAGATATCTGTGATAGGAAATGTACAAATGGAAAGCAAATCCAAAAGAAAAGGTATCTGAGAAAGAAAAACGAAACAAATTTATTCACATTTCAAATCAGTCTATATCAAAGAAGATCCAAGAGTAGAAAACCTTGGATCAATGGGGTTTTTTGGGGGTTTTTTTTTTGTTTATTTTAACAACCGGAGCCCTCTCTCAGACCTCCATCCCCCCTCCCCTCCAAACCCCCCCAACCAATTTTTGTCCATAAGCACAAACCTTCTTCAGAACTATTAAGATGATTGCAGTCACAGAATCGAGAAAAACTCTTTCATCAAGGGGAACTAACCGATGCAGGACCTGAATATACGCTGCTGGGTCAGACCAGTGGTCCATCATGCTCAGCAGTCCACTCCCGCGGTGGCCCTTAGGTCAAAGACCAGTGCCCTGATTGAGTCTAGCCTTACCTGCGTATGTTCTGGTTCAGCAGGAACTTGTCTAACTTTGTCTTGAATTCCCCTATAACAGCCTCCAGAAGAGTGTTCCAGTCGTCTACCACTCTCTGGGTAAAGAAGAATTTTCTTACGTTTGTACGGAATCTGTCACCTTTTAACTTTAGAGAGTGCCCTCTCGTTCTCCCTACCTACATTGACTTCAAAAACGGTGCCAGCAGTGTGTCAATCACATGTAGGCCAGGGTTTTGCAAACTTATATTGCCAGTGCCTATGTCTAATGAGAATCATATCTACATAGGCATCTAGCAATGCCTAAGGTCATTTCTGGCATAAACCACACCTACTCTGACCTTAGATGCCATTAGGAGCCTCTGTACTGTAGATGCAATTACAGCATCCTTTTTTTTAGGCGCTTACTTTTTTTTATAATGACTTTTTGGAGGGGGATTGTAATTTCTCACATTTTTAACTATGATTAAGCAGCACAAAATGGCGGCTGTGTAATAGATCTGTATATTGGAATACACGTTAGTGCATCTAGTTCTTGAACTTATTGCACACAAATGAAATCATATAGAGACTGTACAACACATGCAGACTTCATGAAAAGCCAAGTGCCTTCAGATTTAGAAAATCAGCCTATGCACAATAGTTCTGATGGTGAAATATAAGTTCAACATATATTGATACTGCAATTAAAAGTACATAGAAACGTCTTAAATTAATTTGTAAATATATTAAATGTTTGCAGAGACATAGTGCCACTTCAAAGGAAAAAAATAAGTTTTCACTTGTTTTGCCAGACACAATACACAAATTGTATTCATTTTGTATCATGTGGCACTTTAAATACAAATTATACAGCACATTTAAAAGAGATTAATTCTCAACAAAAATATATAAAATTTGTAACCTAACCCCCTCTTCTATTAAACTGCGCTAGCAGTTTTTAGCGCAGAGAGTTGTGCTGAATGGCCCGCGCTGCTCCCGACGCTCTTAGGAACCCTATGAGCGTCAGGAGCAGCGCGGGCCATTCAGCACGGCTTCCCACGCTAGAAACTGCTAGTGCAGTTTTATAGAAGAGGGGGTAAATTAATATTGACAGCCATTTAAAAAAAATCAACAAAAACGGTTGGCAACATTAAGTCCTGGAACTGACTTGATAGTTGAAACACATAATGACTTTTTAATTGGTTTTAAATGATGGTTTTAAATTACCCTGACAGTTAATACCAATTAAAACAATTAAGTTATGTGGCATTAGGGCGCCTACCGCCACCTAACTTAAGGTGCCTTTACTGGAATCAGGCGTTAAATCGGTGTATCAAACTGAGAGCCACAGTGAGATTCTGTGTGTGCCACGAGGCACTGGCGAGGAGAAGAAGCACCGCGCTGGCAACGGCCGACTGCCTACAGGACGTGCATCTCATGGTGAGAGGCACGTCCTGTAGACAGCCGGTGCCCATACCTCTCCTCCTCACCGGTGCCTTTCCTCCTCTCGCACCCTCCACTAGCATAGTAATAGCAAGCTCAGGGCCCCCGTCTGGAGGGCCTCCGCACATGTGCAGACATCGACATGATGGTGTCAGAAACGCGTGTGATATCATCATGCTGATGTCCGCCCTATCCAGTCGTGGCCCCGAGTTTAGTGGGCCGTGGCTTCAAACAGGTTTTGCAAGACACTGCCCTAAATGCTAAGATACCCATAGGAACATAAGAACATAAGAAGTTGCCTCCACCGGGTCAGACCAGAGGTCCATCGCTCCCGTGGCGGCCCATCAGGCCTATGACCTGTGAAGTGGTCCCTGACTATTCCTATAACCTACCTCTACTTCTATCTGTACCCCTCAATCCTCTTATCCTTTAGGAATCTATCTAAACCTTCCTTGAACCCCTGTAACATAATGGGCATATTACCATTTAGCACATAACCGTTAGTGCGCAATAAATCAGTTAGTGCCCCTTGATGAATTCCCCTCTAGTTATGCAGGTTCATTGCTAGTCATGATGACCGTAGCCTAAAAAGCTAGCACTAACTGGCATCGCAGACCGTCATCCTTGCTGTTGACAACCAGACTAGACTTGGGCAATTTAAATGTTAAAGCATATGCATTTTACCCCTCCACCCCCCTTTTAACTAAGTTGTGGTAGAGGTTTATAACACGGCCCAGAATGCTAAATGCTCTGACACTGCTCCAATGCTCCTAGGTGGGTCAGGAGAATTGCTAGTATTTGTACACATTGTTATAGAATGTGACAGATCTGCACCTAACTTTTTTTTTTTTAATCATTATTATTAGAAAGGGTTCAACAAGGTAACAGGAACAACACTGATACCAAAAGTGCAAATACAAAAATGCAAATTCAAACAGCAGGTTGAAGACAAGAACTTCACCCCTGTAGAAGTCTAATCTTCTATATGTGAGTCACACAGACCTATACAAGCTCCCAAGGATTAAAATAAATCCTTACACCCAAGATCGGGCACTGATCCCAGCACTAAGGCCTCCTTTTACGACACTGTGATAGCAGTTTCTAGTGCAGGGAGCCGCGCTGAATGGCCCGTGCTGCTTCCGACGCTCACTGAGTTCCTATGAGCATCGGGAGCAACACGCGGGCCGTTCAGCGCAGCTCCCCGCGCTAGAAACTGCTATTGTAGTTTCGTAAAAGAGGGGGTAAGTGTTATTCTATGAACGATGCCCAACTTTAGTTTTTTGTCAGGTACTTGTGACCTGGATTAGCTATGGTGGAAGCAGGATACTGGGCTAGCTGGACCATTGGTCTGATCCAGTATGACTAATCTTATTTTTTTATGTTACGTTCGTATGAGCACTGTTTCCCATATTCTATAAATAGCACCTTAAATTAGACACCTAACAAGTTGAAAACGCCATTTATAAAAAATTTAAAGCATTTTAAAACAAAAAATGTAGGTGCCCTTTAAAAATGATGCCTGAGTAATGGCTACTGAGGTGCTTTACAATGCCTAACACCGCTGTAGGTGTGGCTAACGCTGGACGTGGCATTAGGCATCGTAAAGCGCCTCTATAAGCATGATTCACATGAAAGGTAGGTGCCAGAAATGTAGGCCTTGAAAACCTTGGTCAACATTTCCAGCACCTACTTTTCCTGAAGCCATAATTCTATAAACAGTACCGTCGTTTGATTAATACACAATTGGTGGCCATTTTTAAGGCAGCTGCCTCTGATGCCACCTTTTATACAGTAGAATCCAGGCCTGTTTATAGCGCTCATTTTTTTGGCATCCAAATCTGGCTGTATAACAGATGATATTGAGCACCCAGGAGAAGAATTAAGTCTCCTATTGTGGAGCATTTGAGTCATTTACATCTAAGAACAGAAGTTTTGTTGGTCATACTTTGGAGAGAAATTAGTCATACAGTGACGGATTTGTGGTCTGGGAAATGATTGCCTTCAACAGGGGCAGAAATACAGTATTTTCCCGTTACTTTTAACAAAGGAATAGCGTTACACATTTAGATGGACTGCAACTCATCCAGAAGGTTTAAATCAAGAAGATGAGTGAAATTATCTGGGTTTGTGAAGGTATTTGAAATTTTTGAATGAGAAGATGATGAAATTGAAAGCATCAACATTTTACATTTTTTATATTACAGTATATTCACAATTCTTATAGGAAGAGTTAGTTACATAGTAGCCGATGTCACTATGTAGTGTTGCTGGCATTATTGGTTTTTTGATGGTCACCACTCAGGAGACTGTATAGAAAACTCCCTTGTATTGCCATATTTAAATTGTAACAAATTTAACATTTGAAATTGGCTCTTTGATAGCTTTTTATTGCTATTCCAATATGTTTTCTGCAGATGGATACTGTGTGCATCAATTTTGTATTGCCCTCCTGAAGAAGCCAAGCCATTGGTGAAACTTGGATCCTTGTTGGGGATTAGAAAAAGCAACTAATTTTTCACTGTGTCTGATGACTTCACAATATATATGGATTGAATTTTGAAAATAACTACCGTACACTGCTTCACTTTAAATGTTTTGAATTTATAATATAAAATATACAGTGTGTGATGACTGAGAAGATAGCCGCTGTCCTAAAGTTTTGATGAATAAGACTACCTTTTCTGAGCACACACATTGTAAAAGGGGGGGGGGTATATTTATAATCTGCGAAGCAGAAAGCTATGCTGTCGGTAGTTTCACTACCAGCAGGACCTCCCAAGGCGGACAGATTTCAGTGGAAACGTCAGACTAACGATGCAGCAGATGGGCAGCAGCAGATGGGCAGTGATGGAGATGGAGGATTGCGTTTGATGCGACAGCGGTGACGTTGAATTTATACTGAGCAGAAGAAAGGACTGGCAGTCTACTTCTGTATTCTGCCACGAAAAATTGATGATTTTCATCATGCCGCTAGGACTTGAACACAAGTCAATAGCACCTAGCAAAACATATTTATAATCAGTGGTTAGAATTGTGTAATACCTCAGAAGCCAAAGAAGATTATACAGCAAAGGCAATATTTTCTTTACGAGGTGCTGCTGAAAAGTTCTCAGCCCAACCAACAAAGCTGAGCAATCTCTATCGAGGGCTGTACACTTAGTCCAGTGATTTTCCATTTTTTTTTCGTTCCGTCGAAAAATAGCCCTCAAGGGAGACTGCCCCAACTTTGTTGGTTGGGCTGAGAACTTTTCAGCAGCCCCTTGTCGAATGCCTAGATGTATGTCAGCACATTACTGGAGCCTCTGGAGAAAACAAAATGTGCAGATAACTGTAGTCTTGCCAGTGCCCTGAGTCAAACGTAGTCAAAGGTTTTGGTTTTTTCAAGGGGACTTAAAAAGATGTTTACTTACAAGATGCTCATCTATCTTTTCCCTTAAGAATAGACATTATCGCCTGAAGAGGTAAGACATTATGGAGCCTTTTGCCTTAAGGAATCAATTTGATCTTCTTTCCACCCTTGCCCTTTCAAAGGATTAAAAAAAGTTCTTCTCAACCTATAAATGTCGGTGACTAGCATCTCATTTGTAATGATGCTCATGAAACATATGCAACTGTGCTAATCATCTTCTCTTTACATTCCTCTATCCAGAATGGCAAGGAAAGAAAATTTTATATTTTATTATGAGCGAAATCATAACATAGCTAGCACACGATGACACTGAGGACTCATGTGGCTCTGAAAATGAAAGTCATGAGTAGGACACAGATTATAGTCCCAAGCAAAAAACGGTGCTCTGATGAAAAGATCATTTTCATTCTTTGAAACTGCACACCGATGAAAAGCTTTTACAAGAGGAACATCACATGGCTGCCATGGCAGACAGAAATGGAGGGGGAAAGGGTAAGATGAGAGAATCCTGCAGAGGAGAGAATCGTGCATTCACCGTGGGCCTCATCTGGGGCAGCCTCCTTGGAGCGGCTGGGGCACGGGCAGTGTGTATGGGAGGGAATGCATGGATAGGAGAACATCGCAGGGGAGGAGACATAGGCATCCTGGGACTGTCTGCCAAGTCTCTTCCCTGAAGAAGCCCTTTCTGGAAACGTCAATCGCTCCTCCTAAACTTACTTGCTCCACTTCATCACTGACGCTGAAACCGTGGATTGAAGACAAAGTTTTATTTTATTTTTCTTTCCAGCTTATGATTTATCTTTAATCTTATCTATTGTTTTGCCTTTTGTCTTTGTTTTGTTCTATTTCTTTCATTTAAATTTCTCCAGAATTCTACTGTTCAACGGCTCCCCCTTCTGCTTCTATTCCTTTCTCTCCTCTCTTCTACCTTCCAAAGTATCTAGATCAATGCTGTCTTGTTAAAATGTTTATTTTATTTTTATTTTTCCTCTAACTCTACTTTTCACTTCTCTATTACCCTCCAGGTACTTTAGTTAGATTGTGAGCCTTCGGGACAGTAAGGGAATTTTTCAAGTACCTTTCTTATTTCTAATCTTAATGTATATTTTCTGTAAACCGCTTAGAACCTAACGGATGTAGCGGTATATAAGAAATAAATTACATTACATTACATTACATAAAGTGGAAAGCAACCCTAATTGTTAGAGCAACTAGATGAAAACTAGGGGAGCCCAGCTCAAATCCCACTGTTGCTCTTTGTGACCTGGGGCAAGTCATTCTCAACCCTCCATTGCCTCAGACATAAACTTAGATTGTACGTCCACTGAGGTTAGGGAAATTCCTTCTCTATCTGAAAGTAACTTACCTTGAGCTACAGTTGAAAAAGTCGTGAGCCAAACGGAGCACTAGCAAGACAAACAAATTAAAAACCTGCCATTCTTTCATTCATTCATTCATTCATTCATCACGCGAGACAATCGTGTGCAGGCAAAGCCGGGCCAACAATCGCGTGCAGGACATCAGCGCGCCAGATGTAAACTGAATTTTAAAGTGCTCCGAGGGTTTTTTTTTAAAAATAAGAACTTCTTTAAATGGTTTGTTTTATATATCTTTATTCATTTTTCAGTCTAAAAACAGTGCGTAAAGGAAAACATACAAATAATTTGAAAAACAACACTTACTTCAGTCAATAAATATATAATAAACCATTTTCACCCCCCTTCCCCCATCTTTATTCCAATGTATTCAATAAAATCCTAATATAATATTCCTCTCCAGCCCATCAACCCCCCCCCCTTCCCTGGATGTGCAAACCAAACCGAAAATAGGAAAATAAACCATTTAATTAAAATTGATAAAACTGGTCAATGGACCCCACGTCAGTGTAAACAACTTATTATTACCCATTATTTCAGAATTCATTTTCTCGTATTTATATCACAAGCATAATGAATTTCACCAAAAGATGAGATTTAATCTGTCAAAATTCTTCCAATTTTTAGTAACCATTTGCATGGCTACTCCGGTCTTTATACCAAGTAAACTGCTCTTATGTCTATCTATTGGAGGTATAGGAGATAACAATGTCCCACAGATTACCGCTTCATACGACAGTGGAACCGCAGTCTCCAGAATCAAATTAATATGTCCCCATTTAGATTTCCAAAAGTTGAGTATCAAAGGACAATAGAACAACAGATGATCTAGTGTCCCTCTATAATGGGGGGTTCTCCCACCAAAGGCAGTGCCAACACTACTACATTAAGGGCTCCTTTTACGAAGGCGCGTTAGCGGTTTAACATATGTAATAGCGTGTGCTAAGCTGCCGGTCGTGCTAGCTGCTACCGCCTCCTCTTGAGCGGGCGGTAGTTTTCTGGCTAGCCCGGGGGTTAACGCGTGATTAAAAGTCACGCAATAAAGCCACTAACGCGGCTTCATAAAAGGAGCCCTAAGTGCGGTGGTTCCCTTCCCCCCCCCCCCCACATACACTCCCTCGGTGCGCTTTAGTCTATGAACCATTCTAAATATAGCCAGCTTGAGAGACAGGAATGGAAAGTTGTGACAGAAAGAATCACAAAAAATACAGGACAAATGAAGGGCTCAGGACACTGAGCTAAACCATGTTGGATACACCAGTGGCAGATGATAATTGAAGCATTTCTCTTCTTACAAGTGAGCTGTTATCACTTATGATGGGAGAGCTGAACAGATGCGCCCAATGGCATATTGGAAAGAGGATTGAGGGAAATGCTGCCATAGCCTTTGAATGGAAGAAGATGGACAACACTGAGAGGAAGGTTTATATTGGCCTGCCTGTGTTAAGTGTTTTACTTTCTGGCAGCCATGAAGTTTTGGAGCAGTTATAGTCTGATGCTTAGAGCATTCTTACTTTACAGCCACAATGAGCCTTTTGGGAAATGGAAAAAAAAAAGTTCATCCTTTCATAACACAGCAACGCATAAACATCTCAGAATAAATATGTGAAGGACAATTCTGTAAAGAACACCTAAATTAAGGCACCAAAGGTTCATACTACTATTCATTTCTATAGTGCTACAAGACACTGGGGCTGATTCTGAAAGTGGCACCTGCCGCAGCAGGCGTTTACAAAATGGTCACCTGCCACGTGTCAATCACCGACAGCGCCGCTTTCAGAATCAAAGCTTGACAGGCAGGGCAGGATTAATTCGTCGAGGGCCTCTAGGCACACAAGTACACTGGGCCCCCTGCCCCGCCCCACCCCACCATGCGCCCAGGCGGAAACAGGAAGCTGTGTCAGAGGGAAGCTTTGGGCAAGCAGCCCCGCTTGCACAATTACAGTTCCAATTGCCTCTCTTACTTGCGTTGTTTGCTTGTCTTACTTTCCGTCAAAGGGAGGGGGGGGGGGGCGTTGCCGATCGATGCTGGAGGGGCCCATTGCAGTTTGGAAAAAACAATGTTGATGTCTTCCTTCATCGGGCCCCCCTGACCATTTCAGGCCTTAGGCACGTGCCTACTTGGCCTATTGGTTAATCCTGCCCTGTTGACGGGACTCTAGGCGCCGGAAATGTAGGTCAGGGTTTCACGGACACATCAGAATTGCAGCCAGCAGTGCATAGTGATGCCGATGTCCGGTACTGCCCCTAACCACTTCCCCTTCCGGGCTTCGGTGGTACTATGTGCTGTTAGCTGCCAGGAAGGTAGGCACCGGTAGGGAAGGCCACTTAGCGGTGGCCTTTTTTTGTTTGTTTGTTTTGGTTTTAAATGACATGGTCAATTACTGCTTCATTTATCACCAATTAAAGCAATTAAGTTAGGCAGCGGTAGGAAGCCTACCACATCCTAACTTTCGGCGGCACAACAAGAATCTGGCCCATTATGTGCAGGAAGAAGCAGGGAAGTCTGACTTTTGTGGTAAGCAAATTAATGGAAACATTTTTAAAACAGAGAATGGTCAAGTTTCTGGAATCCTGGAATTCTGGAGGCAACATGGATTCACTAGAGCAGTGGTTCCCAACCCTGTCCTGGAGGAACACCAGGCCAATCAGGTTTTCAGGCTAGCCCTAATGAATATGCATGAGAGAGATTTGCATATGATGGAAGTGATAGGCATGCAAATTTGCTTCATGCATATTCATTAGGGCTAGCCTGAAAACCCAATTGGCCTGGTGTTCCTCCAGGACAGGGTTGGGAACCACTGCTCTGGACTATTCCCTATTGCAGTGGTTCCCAACCCTGTCCTGGAGGAACACCAGGCCAATTGGGTTTTCAGGCTAGCCCTAATGAATATGCATGAAGCAAATTTGCATGCCTATCACTTCCATCATATGCAAATCTCTCTCATGCATATTCATTAGGGCTAGCCTGAAAACACGATTGGCCTGGTGTTCCTCCAGGACAGGGTTGGGAATCATTGCACTAGAGGTAGGTCTTGTCAGACAAATCTGATCAATTTCTTTGACTGGGTGAGGATGTGCACTAGATGTGGTGTATTTAGATTTTAGCCTTTATCTGCCATCGTGTTTCTATGTACTTTCTCGGTTGCTAGTGGACTCATATTCTAAGTTGTGGTTTGTTTTTTTAAAATTGTACCTGGGGCATTAGAGGGTTAAGTAACTTGCCTAGGGTCACATCTCAGTCTGTTGCACTAACCATTAGGCTACTCCTCCACTAGAATACTATCACTTATACATGGAATTGCCGACCTTAACTGGCAAATACATGCATAAGTGCTAGATGTTATTCTGTAAATACAATGCATATGTTGCTTAGCATGCAACTATAAGGAAGTTGAACCTGTAGGTGGAGCATGGGTATGTCTTGTGTGTTCCACCTAGTGATATATGCACCTTACAGAATACAACGTATGCCTGCCTTTAACACGGCATAAGCAGTCATGCCTAAATATCAGTATGCCAAGACCTCTTTGCACTAGTATACTATAACGGGGTAGGCTTGCCTTAATGCTATTATAGGGCTCGACATATGCCCTTTTGTGGCACCTGTATTGTGGTGCAAATTTATAGAATTGCCTCAATAGCCTTTCTATAATCTATGGATTCTTATTGTGCAGCCACTGAAAAAGAATTATGTACCGGGGATACACATTACAGTATATGAGGAACATGTGTGTTTCAAGGGGATTTCTTCCTTCTAGCATTAAATGCATTCAAATATGATGGTGGTGTGTATTTTACTTATTGAGTAGGGGTGCCTATTTCAGAAATGGACCTTGGGAGCCCATGATACAAGAAGAAATGTGATATTTGACAAAATTTTCTACTTTCATAGACGTTGCTAAAAAAAATGGTGCACCACGGGGCACACTGAGGCTTCCTACAGTAATTTAGGGACTTGTATATACTACCCTTGCTTTGTTTGGTTAGCTCAGTTACATTGCCACACACGTGATTAGTGCATGAGCCCTTAGGCCCTGATTCTATAAAGGCCACTTAAAGTTAGGCACTGATATTGGCACCTAACTTAATTGATTATTGGGCTTAATCAATTTAAAATCACCAAAACTTTGCTTAATGACATTTTCTGTGCATATTTCCTACAATCTTGGGGCTGCATAAAATTCAGTGGTAGGCTTCCCACTCCTGTACTAGCTATGAGCAACCAATGAAATACAAATGTGCTTCTCTAAGCAAATGGATAACTTCAGTAGTTTGAGAATATTTTTGTGCTCTGGCTTGGTCCTAGAAGACCCTTGCAGTAGCTCTTGATAAAGTCATTGAATATCTTTTGCAAGAATGAAAATGGCTGCTCCAGAAGAGGCAGAAACACTGCCAGGCAGGACTCATCTGTCCCCATTACTAGCACTGGGGTCAATGATAAGGCTTTCCCTCTAGAAGTTGAATGGAAGGTGATTGGACAGTGGAGGATAATGTAGAAACCTACACTGTGATTAAGTGAACAAGGTAATGTCTAGGCTGGATCTTTTTTCCGCAAGAGGAGGGCCTTCTCTCTGCCTCATAATAGGTATAAAGGTAATAGAGGTGATCCTTTAGGTCTTACAGAGACATTCTTCCACAGTGCTTGCATTCAACGGAAAACTGAGGGAACTAAGGAGGTTGTTGTGCACAAGAAGGTTTGTGCATGCTCAGAACTTTACACGAGGTCTGAACCCTGGGACAGCAGTTCCATCCCAGCGCCAGATGATGATATTACCCACTTGAGTGCCTGAATATGTGCTGCTTGTCAACTGGGAACAACTTGTTGTTGTTGAACTAAATTAATATTTTTGATTACCTTTAGAATTGCACTGCCTCTAGTATGCTAACTGTAAAATCTTTTATAGGGAGTGACCCACTGGCATAGTGGTAGTGCTGTACACTACCATGTAGAAGATCCCTGGTTTTATGATCAAACTGGATCCTTTACACCATGGGCTAGTTATGGTTAACAATGCTAGGGAAGCAGCACCCATAGACTCTGGCGAAGAGGGAGTCATGGTCACCAATAAGATTGATGCCTAATTGTTGTATTTAGAGTTCCCACCCTGATACAGAACTCCAGAAGGAGCATTGGCTCTTCGTTCTATAAATTGGCAGGCACATTTTTGCTCTTAGTGCACAAAATTGTGTGCATAGGTTATAGCATGTTGATAGGGTATAGCATTTTGATAGGCGTGTAATCAAATTTTAAATAAATTATGAAACTATGTAAGTTAATTACATTACATTACATTAGTGACTTCTATTCTGCCTATACCTTGCAGTTCAAGGCGGATTACAAAAGAGCTGACTGGAAATTTCCAATGAAGTTACAATAGTTTTTTGTTTGTTTGTTTTTTTGGATAGTAAGATGACTGTACATTTCTAGGTAATATAACAAATAGATTACAGTTAGGTTACAAATAAGATTACATTACATTTCAGGGTTCTGTATTCTTGGTTGGTGTTTTGAGGAGGAAGAGATTACCTAAGTGAAGGCTTTGGGAGGGGAATTTATCAGGGAGGAGGGGGAAGAGGGGGGTGTTAAGATATCTGGACAAATTTTTTGAAAAGCAGGGTTTTGATTTCTTTTCGAAATGTTTTGAGGTTGCCCGTTGCCGTCAGAAGGTTGGAGATGGAGTGGTTAAGTTTTGCTGCTTGCGTCGCAAGAAGGTTGTCAAACATCTTCTTGCGCTGAGTGCCCTTGAGCGGAGGGAAGGCAAAAGGGGTCAGGGTTCTTCTTTGTCTTGTGGTGAGGATCTGGTTTAAGCGGTTGTTTAGGTAGGAGGGGGCAGAGCCGTTTAATGCTTTGAATAACAGACAGTAGAATTTGAATTGAATTCGTGCTTGTATTGGTAGCCAGTGAGAGTCTAGGAAGGCAGTGGTGATGTGATCATATTTTCTCAGAGAGTAGATCAATCTGAGGGTGGTGTTTTGTATAGTTTGAAGTTGTTTTATCATGTTGGCAGGACAAGGTAGATAGAGGGAATTGCAATAGTCCAGTAGACCTAAGACTAGGGATTGGACAATTAGCCTGAATTACTCTGGGGATTGGACGTGAGCGGTGGTGGTTGAGCTTATGCATGCTCGCCAGTGACCTCAGGCTTTTTCTTTTATCTTCTAATGACTTCTTAGCAAGTTAATGGAGAGTTGGTATGTAAAGTTTTTAAAGTTAATTGGCACATTAGGCATTAATAATAAATTATCCAATACTAATGTTTAAGACCGTTACATTAATGGGTGCTAGAGTAGGTGTCTGTCTGTCTGGGTTTTTTTCTTTGTCTCGCATCAGAGGGAATGTGCAACCGAGATGGAGAGCGGCCTACGGAGTTCTCTACAGCCAGCCGGCGAACCTCTCAACCCGCTGCTTTGAAGAGGAGAGGCAGCAGTGGCAGCGGTTGGTGAGTGAGGGCGGGAGGGTGGAGTCGCCGGCATGTTCCCTGCCTCCATATTCGAAAATGGAATTTGGCACGGACCCAGACACCACAGTCGCAGGGAACACGCCATACTAAGTGTGCATGCGCGCTTAGGGTTTTATTATAGAGGATAATACAGTGTCTTATATACCACAATTTTCTGCAAGGAATCTATGCAATTTACAATAAGATTTAGATCAAGTTCTTGAGTTACATTGTTAGAAGGGACATTGGTTTAGAAGAAAGGGGTGAAGGGTAGGAAAGTGACTATAGTGAAAAAACGTACTTCTTTAGTTTCTTCAGAATTTAAGGTAGTTGATGGGTTGTCTTAAGTGAATTGGCTTGAAGTTAGGGCTTGATTCACTAAGCAAACTGATCGTGTACTGATCGGTTTGCGACCACTTTACTATCAAATTTCCATCCGGCCTGATTCACTTACCTCTCCTGTGATCCGCTTCAAATCCATGCATGCAAATGAGGTGAAATGCATGCAAATTGGACAGCAACCCAATTCACTACACAAAATTTCGGATCCGACTGGGCTGGCTGCTCAACCCAAGAAGCTACTGCTGGAGATCAGTCGAAAACGTCTTTTCGACTCTCCAGCTCCATAGAAGCTCTGCTCTGCCCCATATCTCCTGCCTGCTCGCCCCAATCTTTCAGCCCTGCTTTCTGCCCTGAGCTCCTACTCTCTGCCGCCTTCCCTGCAGTGCGAGCCCGTGGGTTTAAAGTGGTGCTGCACGCCGCAGTGCAGCCTCACTTTAAACCCGCGGGCTCGCACTGCACAGAAGGCGGCAGAGAGCAGGAGAGTGGGGGGCAAGATTGCCTGGAAGGGGGGAGCAGGAGAGCCACTGCACCCAACTGGTCCACCCATGGTCGGGCTGGGCTGGGCCAGCCTGACCCACCTCCCTCCTTCCTCCCGTACCTTTAAAAATGTTGGGAGCAGGAGGGGTGCCCGGTCCCTCCTGCTCCATAGTCCGACTAACCCCCCCAGCCAGGCCGGGCCCGACCTGGCATGGCCTATCCTGACACCAAAGTTGGGAGCAGGAGGGGTGCTCGGTCCCTCCTGCTCCTAGGCCTCTCACCCCCATCCCCGGCCCACCCCTGGTTGGCCCAGGCGGTCGGGCCCGGCCTACCCACCCTGGTACCTTTACAATTGTTGGGAGCAGGAGGGGTGCCCAGTACCTCCTGCTCCTTTGAGGCAGGCTCCCAGCAGGCTCCCATTTTCTGGAGCAGCAGGGGTGCCGATGAAAATCTTCAGGAGGAGGAGGAAAGTCCTCCTCCTCCTGCTCGCCGGCCAGCCGCCGCCCCAATAGCGGCCTTAGGCCCTCCCCTGGCGCATCATATGATGCACGGGGAGAGGCCTAAGGCACTGATTGGTTGATGCGCCTCAGGCTCCTCCCTTTGGAGGGGCTGGGGAACCTCAGTCAATCAGGGACTTCCTTAGGGAAGAGTCTAGGGAAGTCCCTGATTGGCCACTGCAGGGAACAGCGGCAGAGAGCAGAAGAGTCCGGGAGTAGGCAAGAGAGATCTGGGCTGGGCTGAGCCCTGACAGAAGTGACAGGAGGCTGCTTCTCCTGTCACTACTGTCAGGGTGTGCGCATGAGCGCGGATCGCTCTGGCCATGGATAGGGGGCGTGAAGGGGGCGTGCTAACGATCGTCTCCATTTGCATGCTGGCCTTTACTGAATCAGTCGGCCAGCATGCAATAGGAAACGGATTGTGCACGGTTTGGAGGTTTAGTGAATCCTGCCCCTAGTCCCTCCAATTATTGGTGATAGCTGGAGTTAATTGGTGCTACTTGACACTAGTTTGCAGTTATCATGTAACGGTACTTAGTCACTATTCTAGAAACTCAGCATGCAAAATGGTATAGAGTGCAACTGCTAGGGGGGTGTACAGGGGAGGAGCATGGGCAGGTCAAGGGTGTGCTTAGCACACACTAAAATTCAAGAATAGTGTCAGTTATGCTTATATTTCAGCAACCTGTTCAGAACTGCCCTCCTCCTCTTGATGCATAGCTCTTGGCATCATTCTCCTTGCTGCAATAAGCAGACCAAAATACCGTTGGAGGGAAAGTCTATTAAAATAGGTTAAACATCCCTGAGTAACTGTGAATTAGGGTTCATGCCATCAGGATCTCAGCATTGCTTCCAACTGAGCTGGAAGAATCAGGAGAAAAGACGACTAAAGCTCATAATTGATAAAAAATAAAATGTAATTGGGATATAGGCACCTATCTTCTTAGGCGCAATTCTACAAAAGATAGGTGCCTATCACATGGCACCTAGTGATGCCTAACATCAAAGTAGGCGTGTTAGGATGGAGACTTAGGCATCGCTAAAGGCAATTCTCTAAAGGACTTAGGAACCTATAATGTAGACCTGTAAAATCCTGGCCTACATTACAGGTGCCTAGGTTTTAAGTTAGGCACTGCTATGCGTAATTCTATCATGGGCGCCTAAGTGTGATTGACATGCAATAGGTGCCTAACGTTAGGTCTCTCTTTTAGGTGCCCATTACAGAATCTGGCCCAAAATGCCTGAATTAAAATAAACAAAAATCTTTACAAGGAAGCTAGCTTAGACATTTACCTATCTATGCATGTTAAAGTGAACTTAACTTAAAAAAAAATTAGTCACAAAAATGGATTTTTTTTTCTATTCTGTTCTTAGGCTTACAAACCACATGTGACTCAAGGTAGTTTGCATCATATAAGATATAGAAACATAGAAACATGGCCCATCTAGTCTATATCAGTACAATCAATAATGTAATACATACAAAATAATTTAAACAATTCCTAATTTATCTCTACCCATACTCTATTCCTACTAAGGAAGGGTTGGGGTACACATGAAACTACAGAATGTCTCTCAGTTTCATTACAATAAACGTGATTCTTAGAACAGGCAAAAAAATGACAAGACTACCAACTATTTCACAGATTTTATGCAAGACTTTCACATATTCCATTGAAAGGCACAATCAGGCTTCACTTTAAGACTTTCATTTGAAAGGCTCAATCAGGCTTCACTTTAAAACTTCAATGTTATTTGTTTCCATTAAGCTATATAAGACTTACCGTGCTCACTGTGCACTGTATGGTCACTTTTTGGTAGATCAAGTCCACTGGAGTTCCTTCCTGTTGTTCTCTTCCATGAAGAATAATCTGTGTCTAAAGACTGCCACCCACAGAAGCCAGACTCAAAGTCACATGTAATAAAATGTACTGAGAATAAGAAATAAAAACTTAAAAGTGGAAATCATAGAAAGTGAAAGAGAGAAAGAAGTATCTCTTCTGTTATTTCTTCCATATAGCTAAACAAAAATATACCTTAAAATTCAACCATTATCTTGTTTCTAAGGTTCCAAGTTATATGTGGGCAGAGTCTAAGCGGAGTAATTTAGGCACAAACACTTAAACCAGCTCTATGACTTTATGTATATGTAATCTGTTATGCTAGTATTCTATGAAAGTGGACATCTTTCCTTGATAGAATAGCTGCCACATTGGCGCCCTCTAGGTGCATTGTTACGGAACTGCCTTCCACATGTAGGAATTAGCATGCAGTGCTACTGTGGTGGCATGGCATGTGTGGTGGCAGTTGCAGGCTGCGCGGTGCTGGCTCACAGCCTTCCCTCTGACATAGGGCTGCTTATGCAGAAACAGAAAGTTGCATCAGACTCTCATACAACCGATGCACCATCTTGTCCAATTTGTCTGTCTGGACTAGACTGTAAGCTCTTTTGAGCAGGGACTGTCTCTTCTGTGTTTTGATGTACAGTGCTGCGTATGTCTAGTAGTGCTATAGAAATGATTAGTAGTAGTAGAATATCAATGCTGACAGCAAACTGGTTAAAGAATGAACAAGTTTTTTTTGCTGTTGTAACTTTATCTGGCTAATTAATTTGTTAGCAGACAGAATATTGCCACTAACAGGATAACTCCAAAGTTCACCCCAGCTCCATATGCCCCTCCCCCCAGACCCTGCCAGCACTTTGAGGGTCTGTAAGGATCTTTAGCAGTACTGTCTGGTTAGTGCCACGGAATATCCACAGATAATGTGGCCTTTATCCAGATAAATAGCTTTGAATATTACGGCATGATTGTTGTACTATGATGTCTTTTTATCTTTGCCAACTATGGTTGGGCAGACTGGATGGACCATTCGGGTCTTTATCTGCCGCCATTTACTATGTTCCTATGTAACTAAATATAGAAAAATAGATTATTGCAGCATTAACAATTCCTGAGAAGGAGGATATCAAGAGCGTAGCCTTGAGTAAAGGTTCCTATACATCTGTTGTTCACTGTTTTTGTAGGGTGCTACAAGTGTCTGTGACTTTGTACCTGTACCTATAACTACTAGTCTCTTAGGAACCCTTTTGAAATTAAGCCTGCTTCATAGTCAGATTACTTATGGTCTCATTTTTGCCCTCTTACTGATAGGCATACGGCTGTAGCACCCTTACATTACAGCTAGATCTTATATTCCACTAACACCTTATCAGTTCTAGGCAGATTACAAAAACCAAGAGACCAATAAACTAAAAGAAATGATTAGAGCATAACAAATAATTGAAAACAAAACAAACAATTACCAGTCACTATCTGGCAAACCATATTTTTGAAAAACAAATGTTTTCAGTTTTTTCCTAAGCATTAAATAAGGATCACAAGATCTAGGAGTGAGTGGTAATGAGATCAAGCAACTACTGCCAGTGACAGCTGTTAAACAAATTCTATCTTCTTTACAATAAGAAAGAGCAACATAGGTGAATTATGGGGCTTATGTGCAGTATTATCTCCGTGGAGAGAAAAAAATCAAGTTAGACGTATATGGTGGAGCATCCCCAGATAAAATTTTTAAAACTGATACCTAAGAACAAAAGAATAGCCTTACTGGATCAGACCAATGGTCCATCAAGCCCAGTAGTCTATTCTCATAGTGGCCAATCCAGGTCACTAGTACCTGGCCAAAACCCAATATTCCATGCTACTGATTCAGGACAAGTAGTGGCTTCCCCCATGTCTTTCTCAATAACAGACTATGAACTTTTCCTCCAGGAAATTGTCCAAAACTTTCTTAAAACCAGTTAAGCTTTCCGCACCTACCATAACCTCTGCCAATGTGTTCCAGAGCTTAACTATTCTCTGAATGAAAAAAATATTTCCTCCTATTGGAAATTACTGCATTTTTCGCTCTATAAGACGCACCTGACCATAAGATGCACCTATATCTAGAGGAGGAAAACCCCCTCAAAAAAATTTGATTCAGAATTTTTTTTCTCTTGGTAGGTGCGTCTGGTGGTACTGATGGCAGCCATTCATGGAGTGTGTGGGACCAGGAAGAAAGCGTAAAGCTCGTGCTCCTGCCTTATTTGCCACTTTGCAGCCATCCAGCAGGAGCGCGGAAAGCTCCTGGCGAGACCATGCTGGACCACCAGCATTTACAAAAAGGGGGGAGGTGTTTAAAAAATAGTATTCACAAAAAAGTGCATCTTATGGGGCGAAAAATTGTATTTGTGGAAAAGTGTGACTTATAGAGTGAAAAATATGGGTAGGTATGAGGAAATTTAAATTGTACTTGGGTTTCTATACAAGATGATGTAATTTAGTATAGAAAGCTCTAACTGAATCACTCATATCAAATCCATAACTCAGTCAAACAGTTGTATTCTGAATAATTTGAAGTTGTTTACAAGAGTTTTGGAATAGCCAAATAAAACAATATTACAATACTCTGATCTCAACAAAATCAAAGATTAGGCAAAGAGCCTAAAAACTAAAAGGGCCAAAATATTTTTTATGGCTCTAAATTTCCTGAGCAAATAAAAAGATTTTTCAGCATTGTCTGAACATGGTGATACATAGATAGCAAGTTATTGAATTCTACTCCTAGCACTTGAATGGTAAGGGAAATTGAAGGTAGAAATAAGGACTATTCCCTGATCTCTTAGCCATTTGCTTTTAATTTCATTATGGTAGGGTGATTTTCTGAGGAGTAGGTTTAAATAGATTAAGAAATCCAACCCCCTCAAAAAATGGTAGCATGGGTCTACAAAGGAAATGGTGATTTAATATTTTCAATATCACTTTCACTTTCAGAAAAAGCAGTGCTTGCTTACCACAAGATTCTGGGTCTTCGTCAGCACCATTACAGCAGTCCTGTTCATAATCACACGCAGATCCACTGGCAATGCACACTCCTTTGGCACAAGTGAATTCCTCTGGGGAGCATGGTACAGGGGAACTTGTTATTCCACAGTCAAAGAACTGGAGGTTATCCAACGAGATAGAGCCTGGTTGCATTTGAATAGTTCCTTCAAAAATCAGCTATGAAAATTGATAGTTTTAATATATTGAACTATCAAAACAATTATCTGTGTTCTTACAATTGAAACTTATTATTATAGATTATGAATAAGCTAAGGTAATGAAATGCCTCTTTATCATCTACCTCTCTTTCAGAATTGTTTACACAATTTCTTTTCATTTAAAACCTAGATTGGAATGGAAAGCATGGATTTGCATTCATTTGCAACAAGATAGGAAATGTAAGGATTTTTTTTTTGGTTTGTTTAGTTGCAGGGAGGCTAGAACTCAGACCATTCTTTAAATACATTGTTTGATTGTAACTGAGAAATCATCACACAGCATATTGTGACCCCTGAAGCAGGCATTCTGGTACACCGAAACATGGTGCCATTTTGGGCCAACACCTCTGTGGATTCCTATCAATAAATTGATTGATACTTGTTGGTCTATCAGCTCCTGTTTATTTGGAAAGACTATTGTCCAACACCACTTCTTTTGGTTTCTTTCGCTACGTGGTAGCTCTCTTGTGTTGGACCTAAAAAAATGGCAATTTTCAAAACAAACAAGATAGACATTTTGCAGTTTTGAAAATGGGCATGTTTGGTAACTGGATTTTTGTACATCTTCCGCAAAACGTCCAAACTCAGATGAGGACGTCATATCGAAAATGCCCTTCTTCTGC
Organism: Geotrypetes seraphini; assembly: GCF_902459505.1. Taxonomy (NCBI): domain Eukaryota; kingdom Metazoa; phylum Chordata; class Amphibia; order Gymnophiona; family Dermophiidae; genus Geotrypetes; species Geotrypetes seraphini. The sequence continues at coordinate 433,163,154 of NC_047085.1, read as the reverse complement.
AGTAACTGTTGGGGGCATGCTTAGCATCTACCATTACAGTTAGCGCAGAATCAATACGGAGCTCATTTTCAAGTGGCATAAAGGGGCAGATGGACATTTTTCTCACCAAACATAAGAACATAAGAAACGCCCTCACCGGATCAGACCGAGGTCCATCCTGTCCGGTGATCCGCACACGCGGTGGCCCATTTAGGTACTCCTTTTTGGAGACCCGGATTTACCGTATCCCTCAATATGATATGCAAGAAGGTGTGTATCCAACTTTCTCTTGAATCCCAGTATAGTAGTCTCCTCCACAACCTCCTCCGGGAGCGCATTCCAAGCACCCACCACATGCTGTGTGAAACAGAATTTCCTGACGTTTGTCCTAAACCTGCTGCCACTCAGTTTCAGGCTATGACCTCTTGTCCGTGTCACCTCTGAATATTTCAGCAATGGTGCCTCCTGGTCTATTTTATCAAATCCTTTTAATATTTTAAAGGTCTCTATCAAATCCCCTCTCAGTCTTCTCTTCTCAAGGGTAAACAGTTCCAGCCTCCTGAGTCTATCTTTGTAGGTCAAATGTTCCATTCCTTTGATAAGTTTCGTGGCTCGCCTCTGCACTCTCTCCAGCAGAGTTATATCCTTTATAAGATATGGAGACCAGTATTGGACACAGTACTCCAAGTGCAGTCTGACCATTGTTCTATAAAGTGGCATTATGACATTTTCCGATCTACTCGTAATACCCTTTTTAATTATGCCCAACATCCTGCTCGCTTTCTTCGCCGCCGCCACACTTTGTGCCGAAGGTTTTAGGGTACTGTCAATCAGTACCCCCAAGTCCCTTTCCTGTTCGCATTTTGCTAACTTCACCCCCAACATTCTATACTCATGTTCCTTGTTTTTCTTTCCTAAATGCATCACCTTGCATTTGTTTATGTTAAAGTTCATTTGCCACTTTATTGCCCACGTTTCCAGCTGGTTCAGATCTTTCTGGAGGTCCTCGCAGTCCCCTAGAGAGCCAACCGCCCGACATAGGTTTGTATCATCTGCAAACTTTATTATATTGCATGTTATTTCCTCTTCCAGGTCGTTTATAAAAATATTGAACAAGATAGGCCCAAGAACCGAGCCCTGGGGCACACCGCTAGTCACTTTCTCCCAGTCCGAGAAATTCCCATTTATGCTAACCCTTTGCCTTCTGTTTTCAAGCCATTTGCCAATCCATCTGTGTACTTCCCCTCCTATTCCATGGCTTAGTAATTTCTTCATAAGTCTTGCATGAGGGACTTTGTCAAACGCTTTCTGAAAGTCCAAGTAAATTATATCCACTGGTTCTCCATTATCTATCTGTTTGTTTACTTTCTCAAAGAATTGTAGTAAATTTGTCAAACATGATTTCCCTTTCCTGAAGCCGTGTTGACTAGTCCTTATTAGATTGTGGTCCTCCAAGTGTTGTACAATGTTCTCTTTAATTATTGTTTCAATTATCTTCCCTGGAACCGATGTGAGGCTCACAGGTCGGTAGTTTCCTGGATCCCCTCTTGATCCTTTTTTGAAAATTAGAATGACATTTGCTATCCTCCAGTCTTCTGATATTTGCCCAGTTCTAATTGACATGTTAGCTACTGTTTGTAATAGTTCGCCAATTTCCTCCTTAAGTTCCTTTAATACTCTCGGGTGAATTCCATCCGGTCCAGGGGACTTGTCGCTTTTTAGTTTGTCACTGTTGTTAGGCTTTCCTCTGCGCCCCCTTTGAAAACCTTCCCTGTGTCTGGCATTATTGAAGTGTCCTCATTTGTGAAAACTGAGGCAAAGAACGAATTTAACCTATCAGCAACCTGTTTGTCCTCTTTAATTGACCCTTTCTTTCCATGTTCGTCGAGAGGGCCCACTGCCTCTCTTGCTGGTTTCTTTCCTTTTATATATCTAAAAAAGGGCTTAAAGTTTTTGTCTTCCTGCGCTATCTTCTTCTCATAAACTTTTTTGGCTTCTCTTACCAAACTCTTCCAATTCGCTATTTTTGAAACCTATGTTCTAGACAGAAATCTATGCTGTTGGTCGGTAGTTCATTTACCCCTTTTACAAAACCTCAATAGCGGTTTTTAGCGCAGGCTGGCACACTGAATGCTCTGCGCTGATCCCGACGCGCTAGCCTGCGCTAGAAACCGTTATTGCAATTTTGTAAAAGGGGTGTGGGGGAGTTAAATCTCATGTTAGAGATCTGGTGTGGGCAGGACTCGGGTGAGCTTATAAGCTGGATGTTTTTCTGCCATAATCAAACATTTAGGACTATGTCCAGGACACAATTTGGACTAGACCTGTTTTAATAATGAATAAATGTCAAAAAGGTACCCTAAATAATCATTGGAGGGATATAAACATGACCCGCCCACACTTACCCAGTGGTCGCTGACTCTCTTCTAACCCCAAAAGATGTGGATGAAACAGTGCAAACCTGTATATTTGATAGCTTCAGATTTTACGGCCAGCTCTAGTACAGCAGCAAGCAGGTTCTTGGAATAGCCTAGTGGGCAGTGTAGTCAACCATAGAGATGAGAACTCATGCCCATATCATACTCTAACTACTACACTTATGGTGAAATATGTAATCCTTCCAAAATCCGTCCAAACCCCACTGTACCTACATATAGGTGACAGCTGCAGACATAAGGGTTATTGGTGTGGTGTGCAATTGGGTGGGTTTTGGAGGGCTTACCATATAAGGAGGTTATGGTGAGAAGTGTACCTAGGTCTTTTTATGTGAAGTTAGCTACAGTCACTCCTAAGGTGCCCCACTGCTCTGCTGGGATGTCTGTGTGGCCAGTCTACTAGAAATGCTGGCCCCTCTTACATCTCAAAGGTTTGTTTTGAGAAATTTTCTTTTGGGTGTGCTTTTTTTTTTTTTTTTTTGGGGGGGGGGGGGTCCAAAATTGGTTCAAAAAGATAAATGCACATCTGAAAAATGGCCATTTTTCCAAATAAGTTTTGAAAATGGGCATGTTTAGTATTGGATTTTTGTGTGTCTTCCATAAAACGCACAAACTCAGATTTGGACGTCATATCGAAAATGCCCCTGCACACTTGCTGTGCTTTAACTGCATTGCAAATAATGTGAATGTATTGTTATTTGCAAAATCAACATTTAGGGGGAAATTTACCATGAGTTAACTGCAAGGTGCAATTCATGCCTGTTTCCACACTTATAGTATTACCTGCCTGATTCCATTTATGGCCTGTTATTGCTCATTAACACCAATTAGCTCGTCGTTTTTAAATTAATTTATGTGTGTAGTAGACCTTATTCTATAAGGGCCAGATTCACTAACCTGCCCGATTGGGCCTGATCCGGGCAGGTCCGACAAATTCAGCAAACTCAGCTATGGGGGCGATCGGAGGAACGCCACGATCTGCCGGCACAGATCGCTCTATAGCGATCCCCATAGCGATCCCCGTGCATGTGCTGGACCTCCGGCCCGGCACTTTTTTTTTATTTTTTTCAAATTTTTTTACAGCCTGTGGTTTTAACCCGCTTTAAAGCTTGTGGGTTAAAACCATAGGCTTACACTGCGGGGAATGGTGGGAGAGTCGGGGCAGGCAGGCGATGAGGGCAATTCGGGGCAGGCAGGCAGCTCGGGGCAGGAAGGTGATCAGAGAAGCGTCAGGGCAGGCAGGCAACTCGGGGCAGGTAGGCAGGCAGATCAGGGAAGCAGGAGATCGGGGCTGACAGGGCTTACAACAGGGTAGCAGAAGGCAGTCGGAAAGGGCTTCAGCGACTGGTCCTCAGCAGTCGCTTTTTGGGTTAATCAGCCAGCACAGTCGAATCGGCAAATTTGTTTAGTGAATCGCATCCCTGCCTACTTTGCATGCAGTTCTCCTCATTTGCTTGCGTGGATCGGAATCGGATCGAAAAACAGGTTAGTGGATACTGCAATAGGGAAATCGGGTCGCAAAGGGCTTACAAACCGATTGGTGCACGATCGGTTTGCATAGTGAATCTAGCCCTAACTTGCCTGCACAACTTTGCACATTACGGAGTCCTTTTACTAAAGTGTGCAAACAGATATAGCACACACTAACAATTAGTACATGCTAAATGCTAAGCAGCCCATAGATATAAACTGGACTTCTTAGCATTTAGCATTCACTAATCATTAGCATATGCTAAGTTCATTAACACCTTTAGTAATAGCACCCTGTAATATGCTAGCCTCTTGTGGCTGGCTAGCCTACATACCCAGGAAGGGTAGGGACCAAACACAAAATCATACGAACAAACCACTTTTTATTCTTTGAGTTTGTCTCACCCTTTACAAACAGTACTTTTCCCACAGCTCTGCCCTCAGCTGATGTCTAGGGAAAAATCTGGATTTCTTCTCCCTTGCTCAGGGACCTCTCCAAACTCCCAGGCTCAGGCATATATTCTTCTCCCTGTCTCCCTCCCTGAGGACTTCCCCCTGTGACTCAGCAGTAGAGAACGGCATGGGGGTCAAATTTTTCCCCATCCCTGCAGAAACTCAATTTCCCCTTTCCATCCCTGCAAATTTTGTCATTGTCCCTGTCCCTGCCCCATTCTGCCTTAACTGCACACACCTCGAACACTTATGATTTTAAAGTGTTTGAGGCTTGTGCAGATGAGGACAGAGCTTGCAGGAATGGGACAGGGGACAGGAAAATAACTCACCGGGACGGGATAGGAAAATGAGTTCCCACGGGGATGGGGAAAAATTTGTCCCCGTGTCATTCTCTACAGCAAGACTGCTGAACCCAGTGCATCCTGGGAGCTGTAGTCTCTGCACTACTGGGACAGCACCCTCTGCTGCCCGGTGATAGAATAACATCATTACTGAGGGAGAATCCCTGACTCTCTTACATTCTCCTAATTGTAAAGTTGGGTACACAACATTATAGACTTGGGGGGGAGCTTAACACACTTTAATAAAAGGGTTCCTAAAATTTGTTAAATTGCTGATCAATTAAAACATTTTAGCTAAAAAGAGATAATAATTATAGATTTAAAAATATGCCAGAAAATGTGACATTGTGATTAAAATGTATAACAATAAGCATTGCTGTAGTAATAAATCTAGATTTAAGCATTTTTTTTTTGGGGGGGGGGGAAATGTAAGTACTTGTATTTCCTTTAATCTATACCTGGAATCCACTTAAACATGTTGGCAGGCTCACTTCTGATGTAATCCATTGATTGTTAGTTGGTATTTTAGTTTCCAGAAGAACTTGCTTCCCCTATATATTGGAGAATAGAAATGTCAAAAATAAATTCTCAGATTAGCTATTTAAACCTTTATTTATGTATTTTAAAGTTCTCACAAAAATTAACATGTTAATATAACACATGTTAATTTTCTTCATTTCTTAAACTTAAAGAGATTATGTACTTACTCTGGTAAGTTTTTTTTCCAATAGATAAGTGAAACATTCTAGACAAGTGGGTTGTATCCCATTGGCCACTGTTGTATTCAACCTGCTAGGTCTGTCTCCAGAGCAGTGCACAAACCAGAACCTGATTCGCCTGAAACAGCACACTTTAAAACCTGTAATTCTTCGCTCTCAACATCCTTGTTTTGCACATTCGAATTGTCCTCCTAAACTTATTGATACCATGTTTGTGACTGCTCTCATGCATATTCTGAAAAATTGGAAATCATCTTCGCTGCTGGACTATACTTTTTGGTGGAACTCTCTGAGTATGTATCATAGATTCGAATCCTATGCATATGAGAAGAAAATTATATCCCGAACTTCCACGAACTTGAAACGAAATAAATCACCTTGGTCATTCCTGGATTCATATGTACGCTCTGTTTCGTAGACACTCCTATCTTCCTTTTCTTTCCTTCTTTCCTTCTTTCTTTCTCTCCTTTTCTTTTCTTTTCTTGCTCTCTCTCACCTTTTTCTTGTATATTCTTCATAAGCAGTTCCAGTACTCTGGACCTTTTTCAATGTTTTGGTCCTCTACAGTTGACTATAGCTATGCATGTCCATTATACCGAAAGCTGTACTTTGATTCTATGTATTTGAACTGCTTCGTGTATTTCTTGAAATACTCAATAAATATTATTGAACTAAAAAAAACCCCAAGCTGACAGTTTTGAGAGTATTCCACCTTTGGCCTCTAGAGGGAGCAGGAGAGTAGATCTGCCTGCTCCACACCACACAGGTAACTCTAGCTATGTTCCTAGTAGTCACATGCAAGCAGAGAATAGAATCATCAGGAAAGCCTTTGCACCTAAAAGTTTGGGATGTGGCTGCAGGTTTTACACCAGAAAGCAGAACTAGAGAGGTGGAGGGAGAATAAGCAGCAAGGAAGGCAGGAGTGCTCAGGGCTGAAAGTTCTGGATGGCAATGAACATCCAGAATGCATGTACCTGGTAGAGGCTGGATCAGAGCAGCTGGAAACCAGGCAGTACAAGCCATGGAGATGGAGCCATATGAATTGCCCAAGTCTGCTGCACTAAAGGCAAGTGAATTAAAATTGCCTTATTTGGCTGGAAGTTTTTGCCTTACTTTTATTTTTGGGTTTGCTTCTGAGAACTAAGATGGAGGGGGGGGGGGGGGGTGACAATGTTTACTGCTGTGGAACCCTTGAGAAGAGTGGCGATTTTTGGCACCTGAAAGAACTTTGAGAGAACTGGGTTTTTCTTTTCTTTTCCTCTGGGTGGGGGAAGGGCTATTGATAGTCCCAGGAAGTGGAGACTGTTTTGTGTCTTTTCTGAAGTGGGTTTTTGAGGGCATAAATTTTTGCATATTAAGGCCACAGAGAGCACACTCCCTGGCCAGCACATCATATGCCGGTGCCTAGTGCCGTAGCACTAGTGCAGGCTGAGTTAATGGACATCAGCCCGAAGAATTGCTTGTTAAATCCAGATATTTACTTTGAAGATAAGCTGGGGAAGCTGTGACGGCTTTGAGAAGCCAGAACTGGGAAGGGGGGGTGGGGGTATTTGCATTCCTAATATTGAGAGACTCAATCCAAAATGTTTCAAAGAACTTTATTAGTAACCCAGAGACTATTTTAAAGTGCATTTCTTTTTGTGCACAGTGTGCACTAGTAGAGGGACCATATTGCTGTACCTTGGAGTCGGATGACAGCAGCCACCACGGGAGACCCTTGATAAAGCGCAACGGCGCAAAACATGTCGGGTCAGGCTCCCAGATGTTGGCCGATGCAGAGATAAGTGCATAGTATATACAACAAGATAATTGAAATAAAATAGAAAACGCTAATTTAAATGTATAAAATCTAGTCACTAATAGTGGAGTACTGGTTAATGCACATGAGCCAATGATGAAAGTCACCACGTAATTTCCTCCCGCGGTTTTAAATTATAACAGCAGTGGAGTGGTGGGACTGAGGCTTTTGTATACAACCAACTACTTTTTGAGAGGATTTGTTATCTAGTCTTATTTCTTACTAAGAAAATAAGGAAGACAGAGCACTCACTCCAAACATGAAAGAAGAGGAGGTAGGAAGAGCTGGCTGTGGGTTTACAATGAACTCATACAGAGACTCAAAAAAAGAAAGCAGTAAGACTGAAAAAAGCTGCAGAACCCCGGGATTGTCCCCAGGGCAGAAAACCAGAGGAGGACCCACAGATCAGACATGCTGACACAGGTCCTCAGCTATGGGAAAGGCATCCCCAGAAAACAAGAGATAAACAACTTATCTCCAACATGAGTACCATAAAGATCAGGCTCTGCTAATAGGACACACGCAGGAAGGCAAAGCCACAAAGAAACGGCCCCGAACACCACAGAAACTAATGCAGGCTGGCAAACAGGTACCACCAAGAATTGGCCTGTCGGCTGCAGACCAGTCATTGACTTTTCTAAGCAGGCAGAGCTAAAGAAACACTCCAAGCACAAAGAAACCCTGAAAAGGGACAAAAATATCTAAATAAAATAAGAAAAACGGAGAGCACAACAGAAACACTCCTTCAGGCATGTGTGCAGAAGGTAAAAACTGAAGGTGGAGCCAAAGAGCACAGTGAAGTAGAGCAGAGTCACAGAAAAAAATCAGGAGTGGATTCCTTCTGCATACGGCACACAGCCATTGGGATACATCCCACTTGTCTAGAATGTCTCACCTATTGCACTGGAGAAAAGGATTATCATACTTCTCAATAGACTAACATAAATACTTCAAAGCACAGTAGATGTAACAGTGTACTGACATTTTGCTATGATACATATTTGTTCCTTTTCATTCATATTAAACAAAAACTAATGAAAAGGCATCGGTGTGTTAGAGCTGTTTTTAATTGGACACTCAATGAAGTTACAGGGAAATACTTTCAAAATCAATAGGAGGAAATATTTTTTCACTCAGAGAATAGTTAAACTCAAAATGCATTACTAGAGAATGTGGTAAGAGTAGTTTGCATTGCTGGTTTAAAAAAAGGTTTGGACAAATTCCTAGAGCAGGGCTGCCCAAGTCCAGTCCTCAATCTATTGGCAGGCCAGGTTTTCAGGATATCCACAATGAAGATGCATAAGAGAGATTTGCCTGTACTGCCTTCCCTCTCATGCACTGATGCCTTGTCATTGGATATCCTGAAAACCTGGCCTGCCAGTAGATCTCGAGGACCGGACTTGGGCAACTCTGTCCTAGAGGATGTCCATAGTCTGCTGTTGAGACAGATATGGGGGGAAGCCACTGGATCGGTAGCATGAAATGTTGCTACTATTTGGGTTTTTGCCAGGTTCTTGTGATTTGGATTGACCACCATAAAGACGGGCTACTGGGCTAGATGGACCATGGGTCTGACCCAGTAAGGCTTTTCTATGTTCTTATTGCAGAACTCATTTTCCATTCAGCTCATGAACTGCAAATATTCAGTCACAGTCTAAAAATAACAATCTGTTTCTCCCTCTCTCGTACTCTTGCTCGAGAAAGCTCAAACTTGCTCCTTAATTCCCCTTCTCCCTTTCGTTGCTGGGGCCAATCCACCAATCGGAGAGCACTATTTTCATGCCTCTGAGCTAGCCTCTTTCCCTCTGCCCCTCCTTTCTTAATGCCAGCTCCCGTGCGTGCGTGCTAATCGTGCATATGCAATTATGTGGCCCATAGCCAACTGGGCCATCCAAACAGTCTTCTAGACCATGGCCATCATCTGACGAGGGTCCCTGCTGCTAATTGCCGCTTTCTGCAGCTCTCCTCTGCTCTTCCTGGCCCTATAGTCCCCAGGCATGGCCCCGCACCCTCTTCAGGCCCCCTGTCCAGATTGGTTTTCTTCAGCGCATGCACAGCCTACTGAGTATACACTAGTACCGGCATACACTTTCTTTTTCTCTTCTGGCGGCCGGCATTCAATAGAAATGAATACCGCGGTCACTGGGAAAGCAGCTGACTGTCTCCTACAATGGATCCTGCCTCCTTTTTCCTTCTGGTGGGCAGTGGAACAGGTTGTTTTCACCGCGCTACCAGAACGTCAAACCTGCCATCCACATCAGGCTCTGCCTCGAGGCTACAGCAGGACCCGAGGTCCACCCCAGAACCAGGCCCTTCAAAAAATAAAAATCTCCAGGCCCAGGACCACTACAACACTGCAACCTCTATCAGATGGTTGTTGTTTTTTTTTCTATCTGAGTACATTAGCATTAGACCAGTATAGTGCTGCAAGGGCTAGATTCTGTAAACGGCGCCTACATCAATGCTGTCTACAACGTGTGTCGATCATGCTTAGGCACTGTTAATAGAATCACGGCTAACAATGTCTAAGAAAAAAACATAGATGCCTACAATATAGGCCAGCATTTTACTGGCCTACATTGCAGGTGTCTAAGTTCTGTAGTGAATCGTGCTTAACGGCACCTAAATTCCGCTCCTCCCCCTAACCACGTCCACTTAGGCATAAGGCGCCGATAGACATCCTGCTGAAGACATAATAACAGCACCTACACTGTAGTTGCGTCCTGGTGCCTACTTTTTTTAAAATGAGGTTTTAATTGGTTTTAAACAACACAGTGAATCAGCACACCAATTAAAACAATTAGGTTAGGCAGTAGTATAGCACCTACCGCCGCCTAAATTATGGCACCATTTATAGACTATAAAATATGGCCCCAGATGTACATTTACAATTCAGTAGTACCTCGAAATCTGAACGCCCCAGAACTCGAACGATTTGGAATCCAAACTTTTTTTTTCTTCATTTTTGCCCCGGAATCTGAATGCTGCTTTGGAATCCGAACTGCAAGCAGTGCTCAGCCCAAAGCTTCCCCTCTAACGCAGCTTCCTGTTTCCACCTGGGTGGGAAGCTTTGGGCTGAACACCACTTGCAGCTGCCATTGCCGATCTTGCTGCCTCTGCTGCTGGGGATCCCGATCTTGCTGCCGGGGGGTCCCGATCTTGCTGTTTCTGCCAGGTAGGCTCGATCTTGCAGAGTTTGGAACGGATTAATCCAGTTTCTATTCTTTTCAATGGGAAAAATTGTCTTGGAACTCAAACGTTTTGGAACTCGAACGGGGTTCTGGAACGGATTAAGTTCGGATTCCAAGGTACCACTGTATTTGATAATATGCTTTATCAATAGAAAGCACAAAGTATGAAAAAAATTCAAAGTTCATTTCCCCATTTATACATGTGCCATGGATTCTACCAGGTGCTATTTCTTTATACAGATGCAATTACAGTACTTTCCTTTTCATTCTTTTCAGTTCTGATCATGAATTTCAGGTCTTTCCTTACCTTGTCAGTATGCAATAGAAGTCTTAAATGATTGTGCTCCTCTATGTAGTAGTTAAACCGAAAGCGACAGTTCTTGCCAGAGCTATAATACATGGAGCTATTTAGGAAAGCACTTTTGTTCAAGGTATATTTGTCAGCCCCCAACCATGCAAAATGGCCTGGAAATAAAATTCAAACAATTTAGCACTTTCAGAGAAAAAGTTCACCATATACAGACTTGTGTTCCAAAGATAAAATGATTTATTAAATGAAGATGTTTCCATAATTGAAGGGTATTTGTAAAGTCTGACTACACAGAAATCAAGTTCACAAACAAATAGTGATACTATTTAATTGGGCATGCAATATATTTCAGGACTAGCTTTAAGGAGTTGATACTCGCCTTATCCAAGCAGAATGACATGTTTGATCATTCTGGGGTTCTTTTACTGAAGTGCACTGAAATCTGTCTGGGTTTAGCATATTTTATTTTTTTTAATATCATTTTTATTAAGGAGTCAACAAGAGAACAGAAAACACATCCACAGCACATTTTAGACTTTTTAAAAATATATATTTTTATGCAAATTGTACACTAATATAGCCATTAGCATGCAACACTTTCTGTCTCCTATTTAGCAGACACTCAGAGACAAATTCTATAAACGGTGTCCGATTGTAGGCGGCGGTGGCATCCTATGCTGTCTAACCAGCCAATCAGGTTGCATGTTTTTTAAGAAAAATACTCTAAGGCAGGCAGTCTACATTGTAGGCATCTTCGTGAGTCTAGGGAGGCGCTTAGTGCCACTTAAGCTCTCCCAAGGCTAAGCGTGGGCATGGTTTCACCCAGAAATGGCCTTGGGCAAGCTTAGGCAACCCTAGGAGTCTCTCTAGGGCCGTGATAGGCATCTGAAATGTAGGCCAGCAAAATGCTGGTCTACATTTCAAATAGACGTGGCCGCTGAGCTGATTGCAGCAAGGGAATCTCCCTGCAACAATCAGTTTAGCGGCCACAGCAGGGAACCTATAACCTCCCCATGAAGAAAACCAGCAGGAACTACTTCCTCCTGCTGCAAACCTTGAAGTTCCCCACCCCAAAATGTCTGCAGCAGGAGGATTGCTCAATTCCTCCTGACCCCCCCCCCAAGACATCCTACTACGGTAGTCCCTCCTGCTGTAAACCCACCTCCCCCCCCCCCCAAAGATCACCAGGAGGAGGGATGCCCAGTCCCTCCTGTCAGAAACCCCCCCTCCTAAAGACATACTCACACCCTGACCCCCTGAAGCCTACCCAAACCCCACCAGTACCTATTTTTCATAGGCCGGCTAGAGGGATGCTTACTCCCTCTGGCCAGCAGGCCACAGAATAGCAGGACTTCTTCTTCCGGGTGCATACACTGGGGAGGAGCCTAAGGCACTGATTGGCCCAGGTGTATAAGGCCCCTCCCATTCTGGGATGAATCGGAAGTAACCTAAGATTCCAATTGGTCAGACCCCTCAGGCTACTTTCCATTCTGTGGAGGTGGGCTTGTCGGCCGGAAGGAGTAAGCATCCCTTTGGCTAGCCTACAAAAAATTGGTACTGGTGGGGTCCAGGTTGGCTTGGGGGTGGTGGTGTTGGGGGGACATGTTTTCGGGGGGGGGGTGTTCTGGCAGGAGGGACTAGGCATCCCTCCTGCAGTTGATCTTCAGTGATCATCACATAGAGAACAACCCAGTTCAGACCTGCAAGCAATGGAGGTTAGCATAAGTTTCGCTTGACTTGCTAATTTCAGCAAGCATAGATTGTGCAAAGGATGACAGTTTTAGTCAGGGCATTCTCAGCCATATTAGGCCTTTAGTAGTGTTTATTGGCCTAATATGTTGGGGGGATTTCAGGGGGGCTCTTCACCTCTAGTTTCATAGAGGACTTAAGATCTTCACCTGTATATATATACAGGATTCTCGCTCTCTCTCTTCCCCCTCTCTTATCAAGAGGCAGGGTTGTGGCACTCTCGATCAAACCATCTTGCTACAGTGCCTGCAGTAGGAGAACACTTGGTCGCACTTTCAAGGCAGGGACAGTCTGCACACACTAGGATTAGTATTAGGCCTAAAGTTAGCATACCCCTGCCTAGGAATAAGCAACAATCTTCAACATTCCTAGGAAGACCAGGCCTTCTCTTTTTTAAGTATGGGAAACTGGGTCACACACAACATTATTGTAAAGACAAGCTGGTCTTGATGGGTTCCTGCAGTATCCCAGTTAAATACCATAGACCTTATGAGCTGCAGGTTAGGGTAAATGGCCACCATATCTGAGCCTTACTTGATATTGGCGCCGAGCAGTCCATTATGTCTCATCGGTGTTGGGTGCAGATAAGCAAGAATCCTGGTAAAGTCCCTGTGGTTTGTGTTCATGGGGAAAAGGGCAGTTATTCCCTGTTACCCAGTGAGGGTGGAGAATAAGGGTCAAGCCCAGTTCCTGAAGGTAGCAGTGATACCAAAGGCACCTGATCATATGATCCTAGGGTGCAACTGGTCAGGCCTTACTGAAGGAATTCAGGGCAAAAAAACTCTTAGTAACCAGAACCAACAACTTGTTTGGCGTGTGCAGTGCGTACTTGCGTGTTTATGGTCATGTTTGAGATCAACCATTATCTTGTTCATATATACAATTACAATTTTGTTCACAAAGGCTCCTGAAGCAGGCTGTAGAGGCCGAAACACGTGTGTGAGCCACTGCACAAGACTGTGGTTTGTCTAATAAAATCGCACACCAACTCTTTTGAACCTTCACTGTTGTTTGTTGGGTAGTCTAAGCAGCCAGTTGCAAGCAGCCCTTACACAGAAAGAACAGGCACTCCAAGCTACTTTAGAAAGGAACTTGACAGTATCAGAAAGATTTACAGACCCTTAAGGATAGTACCCAGAGGCTAAAGGAACAGGTGCGATAGACGGAGCACCAAGAACTCCAAGCAAGCTGTAAAGGACATAGTCTGTACGGTGAGCCAAGTCCGCAAAGAGATTAAAAAGGTGCAGGCTCAGGTAGAACAAAGAGGCATGAGGAATTTAGAGGAAGCGGATAAACTGAGGTCTAATCTTGAGGACAGACACTTTGGAAGGTGAACCATCTCTTCTAGACCTGCCTACGGCGGTGAGCAGAGTGTTTTCCTCAATCGGTTCTCAATCATCCCATGGGTGGGGGTTCTCAAGAATTCGAATCCACTCAACCCATGAGTAAGAAAGGTTTAAAAATAAGAAACAATATTAAAAGTATCGAATGTTCGGTTTAGGATTTCTATGCAAGTCCGGCAATTGACGGCATTAGGATGCCTTATCTAGGATAGGCCAGGTAGATCCAAGCCAACTTCAGGCCACCTCTAGCAGTCATTTTAGAAATGGGGTATGTGATATGCAAGGTGTGCCTGCTAGGAGTGTCCCAATGCTTACAGAGCCATATGAATCTGACAATATATAGAATGATGCTTAGCACATGTATGCATGACTAGCATTTTGGAGCACCCATTGAGGCCAATGAAAACCAGGCCTAAATACCTACACCTAAGTTGTGCATGGACTGGATGTATTCTATAACAGTGTGCCTAACTTTTAGGAATGTCCATGCTCCTCCCCTGGTCGGACCCCCTTGTGAGATTCACGTACAAGAACTTACACGCACCATTTTGTAAAATGAGCTTATAAAGTTGTAAGCCTAACTTCTTTTTTTTTTTTATCCAAGATATTTTATTAGAGAATGTAATTTAGAAAAACAGTAGATGCTCAACATAGTTGAACTAAGTATATAAAGAGCATAAGAAAGCAAACTGTTAGATTAAATACTCCAAAATACAAAATTTGGAAGCACAGTGCATTAAAAAAAAAAAAGAGAGGGGAGGGGGGAAAAACTAATTATACCACTAAACCATTTTCTCAAAAGGACTGAGACTAAGAATCATCAGAAAAAGAAGATAAAAGGGACCGATACTTGTGAAATGTTCTAATTGTTCTGCTATCACCATTTTGCACCTCTGATGAAAAAGGACTGAGCTCCACCAAACAGAGATATTAAGAAGATGCGAAGTTTTCCAATTGGAAAGAATTAGCTTTTGAGTAATTGTAATAATAATATCAAATAATCTCATATTCTTGTTAAAAATGCTAATGTCCGGAAAATGAGATTTGAATATAATAATTGAAAGAGAAATCTGAACCAAAATGCCAAATATCTTTTGTATTATTATCCAAACTTCTTTCCAAAAGGAATTAACAATAGAACATTCATATATCATTTGTATTAGAGAGCCTGGGATTTTGTTTACAATTCCAACATACATTAGATGATACTAAGCCCGCCGATGAAAGTTTATGCAGAGTCCATACTAGCTTATGATATAGAAAGAACATAGATTGTATGGAACTTGCTGAAGTTAGAGGCCTCATAGTTCTGGTCCAGAAAAAGTAAGTCTAACTTCTAATTAGTACCAATTAGCATCAATTATTAGCAAAAACAAGAGGTATCTTATTCCCAGAAAATCTGAGCAGACCTATATGTATAGACTCCAGCCCCATTCAGACTGACACTAAAATCAAACTCTTAAGAGTCATCCTCAACAAAGACCTCAATTATCATGCTCAAATTAGTGTGATAACTCAACGATGTTTCTATAAACTCAGATTAATTCGCTCAATTACATCGCTCCTTGACCCCTCTTCTATTCAAATTTTGATTCACTCACTGGTCATTTCCCACATAGACTACTGGAATTCTTTATATCATGTCATCACACAAAAGGAAACCTGCAGACTTCAGCTCATTCAAAATACGGCCATCAAACTCATACATAGGGCAAGAAAATGTGATCATGTCAACCCTTTATTCCACGAAGCACACTGGCTCCCCATATCATATTGAACAACATACAAAAGTCTCCTACTTGTCTTCGAGATTAAACAGACAAATTCTCCAGCCTTTCTCGACAAACTCCTTATCCCTTATGCCTCATCACGAGCCTTACGATCCAACAATCAAAATTTACTTAATATTGCATCCATAAAAGAACTATTCTACACACGCAACACTATATTCTCTGTCACAGCCCCCTCCCTCTGGAATAAACTACCATCAGATATTAGACTTAAGGAATCACTTGACAAATTCAAATGCAAACTAAAGACCTTCCTATTTCAAATGCATCATGCTTATATCTCAAAACATCTGCATTACATTTATGGTGTGCTTGTATTTTCATTTATTGAGTTGAATTTAAATGAATAATATTTCCACCTTAATACCGGCTTCGGGCCCCGTGACGCTGTTACCTCGTGACGTTGTTGCCACGTAGTACAGTGATCCCGGGACCTGTAGATATAAAAAGCTAGCTGAAGACGCCGCCGCCATCTCTAAAGACAGAGTGGTCATAAGGGCTGTCGGCTTAGTATTGGGTAAGAAGAGTGCTATCGGAATGATTCTTTATAAAGTATATGGGTCACTGAGATAGTGACAGTGTTTAATGGACAGTGTTTAATGGACAGTGTTTAATGGACAGTGTTTAATGTAACTTTTGCTGTTTTTTATAGGGGAGAATTCCTTGATAAAGCTATTTTGGCGAAACATGTCGGTATGACATTCCCCTAGCCGGAGACCACATCTAAAAGCTAAGTGATAGCTTATAAAACTATAAATATTTGAATTTCAAAGCATTGATAAATATGCAGAAGTGAAAAATACTAGATAAAATTATTAGAATTATTTGGACCCGATGACGAGTTGACACGTAAAGCTTGGCACAATGAAATACAATTGAGTTCCAAGTGGTGCCGCTGAGGATCCTTTAAAACTGTATGGAAAAATAGTAAAACCATAAGGGTATTCAAATGGTGGAAGAACTACTCTACCATATGTGAAATAGTCTTGATTAAGGACCCTTGTGAAAATTTGATTGTGTTATCAGTGAATTTATTAACATTATGGCACAAGAAGACCAAGGATTTGGTGGATATTCTGAAGAACAGTTTCAACATATATTGTTGAGACCAGCTTTACTAGATGATATTGAAGAGCCTTCTGCCCAGACTTCATGGTTGGATTTAGAACAAATTCATAAGCGTTTGATTAGAGCAGAGTTGCATGGCAGCACTATGGTGCAGTATTTGAAAAATAGTATGATCCCTCGAGGTTTACGAATCTTGAAAGAACCTAAAATATCGGTGGTGGAGAAGACCTTTATGGAGAAGTGGACGGGAATATTGAATAGGTGTTCACGTGACCTAATGATTCTACTGGTGGAAACCACCTCAGACATAGAGCTGGAATTGAGGTCTAAGACAGTTTCTATGGAACTTCAAATGAAAGAGAATATAGAAAAAGAGGTATTCGAAAAACAACGTAATGAATTAGAGGACAATTTAGTTGAGTTTAAAGATTCCATTAAACAGACAAAGATCAGAAAATGGAAACGTGATGAAAAGGATTACCAAATGGGTAGGGTTTACACATGGAATAAAAAAACCCTCCCGGCTCCCTTGAAGAAGAAAGTTGCATTTAATGCATCCTCAGAAGAATCGGATATCACGAGTGGTGAATCAGTGGACCCCCCCTCTACGAAAAGTTCGGGGGACGAGGTACGCCCATTGAGAGGAGGTCGTCCCAGGGGAAGAGCCAGGGGTACGCAGAGGAACAGAGGAAAGCCCCCCAGCAATGGAAGAACCAAATAGACTCTACGGTAGTGAATATCTCTAAAGCTGTATTGACTAAGGAACAACAAGAAGTGTTAGAATTAGGTTTAAATTTTGCAATTTGCCAGTACCCTGACTTTTTTCAATTAAAAATCTTTTTCTTTAAATTTTTAAGGAAAATACAGTTAAAAATATTTTTTTCTGCAAAGGAAGTGATTTGTGATCCCGAAGATGAGGTATCCATGGTGAAAGTTAAATCTAGATGGACCCCCCCTGGACCGATGGATTCGGCAGTGGAAGTTTTCCAGACTTTAATATTGTTGAGCATTTCTGAATATGAAACCTCCTTCAAAAAACAGCGGCTTCAATATAATCTGACATATGGTCAGCACCAAGCTTTGTTGCAACTTAAAGAGAAGCGAGATGTTATGATATTGAGAGCAGATAAGGGAGGAGCCACAGTGGTGCTTGATAGGGATTATTATTTGAATGAAGCGTATCGACAACTGTCTGACATCTCTGCATACCGACTGGTTCAAGTTAATCCAGTAAGTAGGCTTATGAAGGAGATTTTTGATTGGATCACACCATACTATGAGAACAATATGCTCACTAAGAAAGAATATATTTTTTTACTGGAAAAATATCCCCGCACTCCAACTATATATTTTGTGCCAAAGGTCCATAAGAACCTAAATGCTCCACCAGGGAGACCCATCGTAAATACTAGAGGTTCTTTATTAGAACCTCTATCTAAGTTTCTGGATATTTTTTTGTCAAAGAAAGCCCTCACTGTCTCTTCTTACTTAAAAGATTCATCACATCTATTAAGAATTTTATCTGAGGAGGAATATATGACTGCTCAAACTATACTAGTCACTCTCGACGTTGTGTCTTTATACACAAGGATACCCCAGCAGGAGGCTCTTGAAATCATACAAGAGAGTCTGAACGAGAGAGAACAAACTTCCAGGATTAGTACCCCGTTCCTGTATCAATTAGCAAAATGGGTCATTGAAGATAACTATTTCATGTTTGAAGGGGAATACTATCAACAAATTCAGGGGGTGGCGATGGGGGCCACTCTGGCTCCCTCAGTAGCCACCCTGTATATGGGCCGGTTCGAAGAACATGAAATTTACACCTCGGCCTTTTTTGAAAAGATTACCCTTTGGAAGAGGTTCCTGGATGATATATTCTTCCTATGGGAAGGGTCAGTGGATGAGCTACTTCAATTTTTTGATTGGATCAACACAAGGAATCCTCATCTTCAGTTCACTCCCGCATATAGTACGGAAAGAATAGAATTTTTAGATATGTTGATCATTAAACAGGATTTACAGTTGAAAACACAATTATATAGAAAACCAGTCTCCCGTAATACTCTTCTCCATTTTTCTAGCCATCACCCATACCATCTCAAATTCAGTCTCCCGATTAGTCAATTCTTGAGAGTTCGAAGAATTTCTTCGGAGGAGCATGATTTTAAGATAGCGGCTAAGGACCTTGAACAGCGTTTTATTGATAGGGGCTATCCTATAAGAGCTATTAGGCAGGCCTTTCTTAGGGCAAAATATGCTAATAGAAGTCTTCTTTTGGCAGAACAACATACAGAAGATGACACGGATAAACTTATCTGTGTTCTCCCCTATTCAGTAGCAGCCAAACAACTCATTTTTTTGATAAAAAAATACTGGCATGTACTACAAATCCATCAAGTAATGGCAGAAATTCCAATGTTTGCCTTTAAACGAGGCAAAACGATTGGTCAGACCCTGATTCAACAAAAGTTAGGGTCTTATAGAGATCATAAGTTGGGAAATCATGATGAGTGTGGACGCTGTCAGTGGTGTTCTACCGCTATTAAGGGACCCACTTGGACGGATCCTCAATCTGGAAAAATTATAAGCTTGTTTCAGAATACAAATTGTCAGTCCACTGATGTGGTCTATATAATTGTTTGCCCGTGCAGTCTGGTATATGTGGGTAGGACTTCGCGACCCGTACATATCAGACTGAACGAGCATAAGTCACGGTTAAAAACAAAAAACGTATTAGCCCCTATGGTTGAACATTTTCTAGCTAAGCAGCATAGTATGGATCAGATCCAGTGGCGTGTGATAGAGAGCCTGGAGATTGGGAGGGAGGGAGGTAATAGTGAGGCAGTGCTGAATTATAAAGAGCAACGATGGATTTATCACCTTAACACTGTAATACCTCAAGGGCTGAATGGAGAATTAGAATGGGGGACCTTGATTTAACCTGTTGTTCTGGATAGGGGGCATTGATATTATCTTTATTGAGTTGAATTTAAATGAATAATATTTCCACCTTAATACCGGCTTCGGGCCCCGTGACGCTGTTACCTCGTGACGTTGTTGCCACGTAGTACAGTGATCCCGGGACCTGTAGATATAAAAAGCTAGCTGAAGACGCCGCCGCCATCTCTAAAGACAGAGTGGTCATAAGGGCTGTCGGCTTAGTATTGGGTAAGAAGAGTGCTATCGGAATGATTCTTTATAAAGTATATGGGTCACTGAGATAGCGATTTTGGACAGTGTTTAATGTAACTTTTGCTGTTTTTTATAGGGGAGAATTCCTTGATAAAGCTATTTTGGCGAAACATGTCGGTATGACATTCCCCTAGCCGGAGACCACATCTAAAAGCTAAGTGATAGCTTATAAAACTATAAATATTTGAATTTCAAAGCATTGATAAATATGCAGAAGTGAAAAATACTAGATAAAATTATTAGAATTATTTGGACCCGATGACGAGTTGACACGTAAAGCTTGGCACAATGAAATACAATTGAGTTCCAAGTGGTGCCGCTGAGGATCCTTTAAAACTGTATGGAAAAATAGTAAAACCATAAGGGTATTCAAATGGTGGAAGAACTACTCTACCATATGTGAAATAGTGTATTTTCATTATAGTCACACTTGCCTTTATCTGTAGTTTCACTTTTCTATCAATTCCAGCATGTTTCCAGTTTTATTACAAGTCACTACTTTTCAGAAAAGACTTTACGGTCTGTAACAATAGGAGGTGAAGGAATCCATCCCTGATGCAGAGCGCACACGACAGTGTAATAGCCTCAGAAGCGGAAAGTAGTTCATTAGTTCTGCCTCGATTTGTAGATAACCAATTGTCTACAACATATTTTCTTCTCAGATTGAAGAACGGAATCATTTGGGGTTTTGCTTGACCTTCTAACCCTAGAGAGAAATCTTAGCCGGAAACCTGAATGAATATCTCTTCTGCTTCAGCATCTTTTTATGGCAGTCATTAGGAATCTAGTTACATGTGTGATAGGTTCTTGCTTAGTAGCTTATCCCCTCCAGTTTCACTTGTGAAATGCTGATGTGTTAAAGGGGAATTATCATGTGTTTCTCATTTTGACTAAGGATTCTAATTTGCTCCATCAGAGGCTGTGATTTTGAAAACTAAAATCCTTTTGTCTGGTTTTGTTGTAGAGTTCTGATTGTGGATAGTAGAAATGCATATACTAACTGTACATCATATAGGAACATTGTAAATTTCAATGTTTTTTGCAAACAATGTAATTTCCAAAATCATAGCCTCTCTTTGTTAAATGGCTTCGCTCATTTATGGTAGTAAGCTTTAAAAAGATTAATGGACAATTTTGATTAAAGATTTGGGTTTATTAAATGAGCAAACTTTCACTAAATTAGGCAGTATCTCATACTGCCCCATTATTGCTAAACCTGGTTTTCTATTATTCTTCAGATGTAGACGATTCTACTTGTGTTACCCCAGTCACTGCTGGGGATAGAGTTTGGTTTGCAGCTTCTCAGAGGATACCCTTAGAAATGGGGTTCTGGTGAGGGGAGAGGGGGTGGTCACAGCCCTAGGCCCCTACTACCCAAATCACACTGGAATAAGAAAGCTTCACATTGCCTCAGTTCAGATAATATTTTCTTAAGATCTTTGTTAGGCAAATCCCTCAGAAAGAAAGTATTTACAAAATATCAGGAAAAATTGGCACAATTCAAACCAGGTTGTTCAAAAAGACTAGCACTACAGTATTTTGGCAGACTTCTCCACCATAAGCTTCCTTCCTCTTTACTTTGAGGTCACCAAGCAGGTCTCCCTCAGCTAGTATCCTCATTATTGTCTCTGTTTTGACCTCACTCTCCTTCTCCCTTTGGAAACATGTTAAATGGGATGTGCTTTCTCAAAATATCCCAAAAATTGCTTTGGTATTTGTGTAGAAAGTATGCAGAGCTGTTCTACTTTGGACTCTGTGTAAAATGTCAGAAAAATCGTTCTCCCAAATTAACATTTTATGAGAAAGTACAAACAAGAAAAAATACATCACTTCCTTAAAATAAATTTTTCTAAAAAATCAGAATTGCTCAAGACTCCGTTTTGTGTGCTGAGGATGCAGAAGAGTTCATTTTATTACACAGTCTGTTGTTATGTGACATGCACCCACAGCAAAAAACCAAACAAACTGTGATGTTACCGATGCAGGCTTTGTTAAAATGAGAAGATAATCCACAATCTTTGTAACGATAAAGTTCATCCACAACTTGAATCGGTGAAGAGAGCCCGACACGGTCCGTGTTTCGACCTTTAATGTCTTCGGGGGGTCCTGATTGGTCTCTCCAAAGAATTGGTGGATGTAGCGACCTACGCCCAGCGCAGGCGAATGTTTTCCGCTCGCAAACCGCTAGAAGAATGCATCCTCCACTTTTGAAATATAAATAAGACTCCTTCTGCAGGAAAATGTGTTTGCTATTATTTTGGCTTTTCCAAGGTCATAGGGAGCATGAGAGGGAGAAGCAAAATTTGAACACCAGTTCCCCTTAATCTAAGTCTGCTACTCTAACAACTTCATTGGTTGCCAGTTTACTATCGTGTGCAATTTAAAATCTTGAAAATTGTCCAACAAGGTATATAAAGTAGGGTATTTTAACCTGATTATCTGAATATATACTTGACACTTTATAGTCCAAACAAATCTTTAAGGGCTCCTTTTACGAAGTGGTGTTAGCGGTATAACGCGCGTAATAGCGCGTGCTAATTTGCCAGCCGCGCTAGCCGCTACTGTCTCCTCTTGAGCAGGCGGTAGCTTTTCGGCGAGCGCGGGGGTTAGCGCGCGCTAAAAATGTGTGTGCGATAAAGCCGCTAATGCGGCTTCGTAAAAGGAGCCCTAAGATCTGAGAATTGTATGCTGCTAGATGTGCGTAAAAGGGGGATTGTGAAATATGCTTTGACCAGAAAGTCCTGTTTTACGGTAGCAGGCCCAATATTACGAAATGGAATCTCCGGAGTAATGTGATCACGTAAAAATGTTTTACATTTTCAGAAACTGCTCAAAACATACTTTCTTGTTCAGGCGTTTAAGTAATATCAGTAATTTTTTTTTAGGCTGAGAATTTGATTTGAATCAGTTTTGTAACAGAGCTTTTGTGAGGGAAGAAGTGAGGGTTTCGTCTTATTTGATACTGATGTTTGTCCATCCTTTTAATGAATGTTTTTATCGTAGGCCGCTTTGGATTTAAGCGGATTATAAATATTTTAAATAAAAATATTCAAGCACTCCTACCTTTTGCTCCTGACAATTAGTGGGTCTTTCACTAAGCAGCTTATTCATGTAAAGTGTATTTTACATCTGAAAATGACTTTTATAAGACTATATTTGGTAATTACATGCTTAAAAGCATTTGTACCTGCAAGCACACACATACTTAAGCATGGCTCATGGACAGGCACTGCTAGGAGCCTGGTTTGGGCAGCACAGGGTCAGAGTTTAGATGAACCTGTACATCCTCTATAATAAAACCCTAAGCGCACATGCGCACTTAGGGTTTTATGATCCCTGCCACCATGCAGTGTCCATCCATGCCGAATTCCACTTCCGGCACGTGGGGCGGTTTGCGACGGCAATTTCAGTGATGTTTTGACTCCTGCGCTGCTGGGACACCTCTTCTCACCCCCCAACCAGCAAACACAGCAGCTGCAGGACATTTGCTAGGCTGGCCCACTTCGACAATGCAAGGTGGGCCGGCCTAGCAAAAGCCCCGAGGCTGCCTGGGCTAGCGGATGCTGGACAGGGGGAGCAGGGAAAGGAGAAGGCCTACTGCTGGACAGGGGGAGCAGGGAAGAGGTGCTGCTGGACACGGGAGAGGTAAAAAGAAGGGAGAAGGGCTACTGAGCTAGCATTTATACCGGATTTTAGCAGACATAAGTGTGGTACCCAATCGTAGGGCACAAGAATTGGCACTAGTCCATAAAGGGCATGAAGAATATTAACTGGCTATGTGTTAAGTTAAATCGATATTCCATACCAAAGCCCAGATATGGCCCAGCACTGAATACCCAGGATTAACACTGGAAGCAATCAGAAAAACACTTACTGCTGCATGATGAATATTTACCTCCCAAATCTTTCATGATTTCTAAGTTGAATCCTCTTGGAAAAACTAAACAACTGTAAAATTACTTTGGGGCCTAGGATTGAACCAGGAGCACCTGAAGTGTTCAACAGGTTGACTTGTAAGCAAGCCATTAGGTCTGCTTCTTTAATAAGCACAGTTTGTAAATTGGAAGAACATGCTTAAGTGGATTTTCAGCTTTCAATAACTATGTATACCAATTCATAATCTTCTCAGATTCATCCACTTGTTTTAGAATGTTTCATGTGTATATTATGAATACAGAAGCGTAATCTTAATTTATCAAAAGGATACATGCAACTAATTTGCCATTGCCATAACTCCCATCATCATTTTGAAACTAATACGGTTATAATAATCTGGAAAATCCGGTGGCATTATCATATGACACTGTTATTTGGTACTTCAATGAGAGCTAAGAGTCAAATCTCTTCTAATAATAATACATTTTTGCTCATCATGACAGGGGTTGCCATACAGAAAATTATGAAAAACTGGAAAAATTGAGATCGGCTGAATTATAATTTTTGGTGGAATTCGTTATGCCAAATCTTTAAAATGGAGCTGGCAATAGTCATACAGCAGGGGCATTTTAAGAAATTTAGGGATGTTTGGGAGCCATTAACAAAATACTGTACAGAATGTACTTTTTCCCTTTTGTTCATTCACATCCAGGGTGGAGAGGTGGGGTAGGAATATTTTATGATTTCTTATGCTTAAGAACAATTGTTGGGTATAAAGCGTAAGAAGAAAAAGCACAAGCAGCGAAACTGGACCCCTCCATCTCCAACCTGCTGACAACTACAAGTGACTTTAAATCATTTCAAAAAGAAATCAAAACTCTGCTATTCAAAAAATCTATACAGCCTACTTATCCCCCCCCCCACCCTCGCATCCTCCCTCCTCCTTGCAAATTTCCAGCTGACCACCTACCCCTCTACTAATATCTCCTCAATGACTCTATCAATTAACCAACCCCAAACTGCATCTTCCCTACAAGTATACCTCAATTCTCCATCCTTCCTTCTATCTCTCACCAATGCCTCTACCAATGTAACCGACCCTAAATTGTAACTTCCTGGAAATGTCCAGCTATCTTCTACTGTAATCCGCTTAGAACTGCAAGGTACAGGCGGAATAGAAGTCACTAATGTAATGTAATGTAATATAAGGGAGGGGGGGATATTTAATGTGAGATATACCGTATTTTCACGCATATAACGCGCGCGTTATACACGATTTTACAAACCGTGCATAACCTTGCGCGTTATACGCGTGAGCGCGTTTTACAACTTTTTTTTTTCCAATCCGATCGGCATCCCCCCTGCGAACCGGCATCCTCCCCCCCCCCCGCTCGCGTCAACCCCCCTCTCCCGCGATCCTACATCCCCCCAGCACCAAACATCTCTTACCCGATTGGGCACCGGCACCAGCACCAATGCACAGGACGTGCCAGTGCCCGAAGATCCTCCCTCGTTGGTTTGGGCTGGGCTGGGCTGGGCTGGGCGGTGCGATGCAGGAGAGATAATCCTTCTTCCTGCGCCGGGCTGGACTAGGCTTTGAGCATTTGCGCATGCTCAAAGCCTTCTGGTCTCGCTCTCTCCGAGATTCTCGATCTCGGAGAGAGCGAGACCAGAAGGCTTTGAGCATGCGCAAATGCTCAAAGCCTAGTTCAGCCCGGCGCAGGAAGAAGGATTATCTCTCCTGCATCGCACCGCCCAGCCCAGCCCAGCCCAAACCAACGAGGGAGGATCTTCGGGCACTGGCACGTCCTGTGCATTGGTGCTGGTGCCGGTGCCCAATCGGGTAAGAGATGTTTGGTGCTGGGGGGATGTAGGATCGCGGGGGAGGGGGGGTGACGCGAGCGAGGGGGGAGGATGCCGGTTCGCAGGGGGGATGCCGGATCGGATTGAAAAAAAAAAGTTGTAAAACGCGGGTAAGCGAGCGGGGGGGGGGAGGATGCCGGTTCGGAGTAAGCGGGAGGAGGTTTTAGCATGCGCGGTATACGCGTGTGCGCGCTATATTAAAATTTTTAAACATAAATTTGTGTTCCCCGCGCGTTTTACACGGGTGCGCGTTATATGCGTGAAAATACGGTACTTTGATGGTATATTAAGTGATGTTAAAGTATAAAATGATTGTATCTTATGTTACACCTATTTAAAGTTTTAAAAATGAATAAAGACTTAAGAAAAAAAAAGAAAGAAAGTAATACAGTTAAATGCATACATTTTTTAAAAGGTGTTTAAATTGGTTTAAAAGTGTGCATATAACTTTGGGCATTACTCTTCAGTTAAGCACACTATTGAAAATCTACCTTTAAGCATCTCTGGGAAAACAGCTTTGTACTTCTGGCCCTGTGTACATAGCTCACAGCCATCTAATCTAATGTTTACCACATCCAAAAACATCAGTCAACTTCCTTTTTTCTCTTTGACTAAGGTACCAGTTGTTCCTTGATAAGCTGATATCAAGTCTGTATCCTTATTGTTAACTGTCAGCAACCATGTAGAGTTATTACTTTTTTCAGAAATGAATCTGTCACAGCATGCTTTCAGCTACAGAAGTGTATTGCTGGCAGTCTTATTCAACATTCACCCCCTCCCCCTATACACATACCCTATTGTTTATGAAAACAAACATTTTTCCTTTTGAATATCTTATTTCCCATAAATTTTAGAAATATATTCTAGAAGCCAATTTCCTCTCTAGGTGCTGATCACTCAAAAACTATAAGGGATGTATAAGTATGGCATTGCCATCATTGTAGTGCAGAGTAAGAGATGTTGCTAAATACTGAAAAGACACTGGTCTTGAAGACTTAAATCACAGTTTCTCAACACACTGTACACATACCCTTAGGCAGTGGTCTTCAACTCAAACCCTTTGCAGGGCCACATTTTGGATTTGTAGGTACTTGGGGGGGCCTCAAAAAAAATAGTTAATATCTTATTAAAGAAATGATAATTTTGCATGAGGTAAAACTCTTTATAGTTTATAAATCTTTCCTTATGGCAAAGTCTTAATAATAATATTGTCATTTATAGCTAAAGAGACATATGATCAAGAAACTGTTTTATTTTACTTTTGTGATTAAGATAAACATACCGAGGGCCTCAAAATAGTACGACTTCCCGTAGGGATATGCAAGCCACTTGTTGAGGGGGTACACGCCACTGTGCAGATCTCCCGCCCCACCCCACCCTCTTCCTCCTTAATGGCCGCTGCTGGAGATCCCATGCCCTTCTTCCTGCCCTCCAACTGCATGCCCCCCTCCACTGGAAAGCTTCCCTCCAATGTCAGAGCTGACATTAGAGGGAAGCCTTCCGGATCAGCAGGGGATCCCAGTTACCTTCCAGGTGGGCTGCTCTTTCCTGCTTTCAGCCACACAGGGACGTGCATACTGCACGTGGCTGACCTGGAAGTATTCTCTCTGACATTAGCATGTAAGAGCCACTGATGTCATCCCTATGCAGCTAAAGGCAGGAAGGGGCAGCCCAGCTGGACATCCCTGAAGGGAGCGAATGCGGCCCTAGAGTGAGCATGTAAGGGAGAGAGGGGACATAATCGTGGGACAATGCGAGAAGGGGGGGGGAGTGCGTTGGACATGGGAGAGGCATGAATTTGGGATAAAGGCTGGAAGGTAGGGAAGCGATCCCTTCTTTTCCCTCCCTGCCATGGAAAAAAAAAAAAAAAGCCTCCCTCCAGTGCCCTATTCAACCTCCCCAGTCCACCACCACTGCTGCTCTTCTTACCTCCCTCCAGTACCGATTCAACACCCCTCCCTCCCCTCCCCCCCCCGCTGCTGCTGCTAATTGCCGTCCAGAAGCCTTCTTCCCGACGTCAATTCTGACGTTGGACAGGACGTTCCAGGCCAGTCAGGCAGCAATTGGCTAGCCCGGAACTTCCTCTCTGATGTCTGAATTGACGTCGGGAAGAAATTTTCCGGGCGGCAATTATCAGCAGCGATAGCGGTAAATGGAGGCGGGAGGGGTGAATTGGGCGCTGGAGGGAAGGAAGAAGGCACTGGTGACAGTAAGAACATAGGAACGGGCACTAAGACATAGGAAGGAGGCACTGGAGGCACTGGAGGCACTAAGGACATAGGAAGAGGCACTAAGGATATAGGAAGGAGGCGCTAAGGACACAGGAAGGGCACTAAGGACATGGGAAGGAGACACTGGGGCAATAAGGACACAGGAAGGTGCACTCTGGACTGGGGGGCACTAAGGATATGGAAGGGGCACTAAGGATATAGGAAGGAGGCACTGAAGGCACTAAGGATCCAGGAAAGGGGTACTAAGGACCCAGGAAGGGACACTAAGGACATGGGAAGGAGGCCCTGGGGGCACTAAGGACATAGGAAGGAGGCACTGGGGGCACTAAGGATATAGGAAGGAGGCACTGAGGGCACTAAGGATATAGGAAGGGGCACTAAGGACATGGGAAGGAAGGAGGGAGGGAATAGAAAGGGACATTTGTTGGGCCTGAGTACAGAAAGAAAGAAAGGATGCACAGTCAGAAGGAAACGCAACCAGAGACTCATGAAATCACCAGACAGCAAGGTAGGAAAATGATTTTATTTTCAATTTAGTGAGAATTTACATCTGCTGTCTATTTTTTGCACTATATTTGTCTATTTTCCTATAGTTACTGAGGTGATATTGCATATTTTAAAGTCATCTGCCTTGACATCTTTGAAACCTCCCAAATATAAATGATAATTAACGTTTTCTCTGCGTAAAATATGCTTTGTGGTTTTTATTAATTTTATGGTTAACATTATGAATTAATAAGATATGGGATTCATAATAATAAAAAAAAAGTCTAAAAAAGTGGCCTAAATGGCTACTTGGACGATCAAAAAGCCTGATCATCCAAGTATCCATAATCAAAGCTGGTTTTAGACGTATCTAAAACCAGTTTAGGCCTTTCCCCTGCCACTAAACGCACAGAGAGAAAAGAGGCATGTTTAGAGGAGGGGAAAGGGTGGGCGGTGGGCGGGAGGTGGGCCGACCTACACCTAGGCGTGCAGCAGGTATAACCAAAACCTTAGGCAGGTTGCCTAGTCAAAACAGGTCTAAGTGCCGAAAAAGGGGCTGCTGAGCTGATCGTGGCTGCTGCGATCAGCTCAGCGGCCCCAGCAACCTGCCTACCCCCCTACAGCAGTGATTGCGGCAGGAGAGATGCCTCATCTCTGCTACCACGATGCCATCACTCCTCTACCCGAACTGCTGTGACCCACAGCAGGAGAGATGCCCTATCTCTCCTACCGCGGGTCGCAGCAGTTTTGGTAGAGGAGTAATGGCATCACAGTAGGGGAGATGAGGCATCTCTCCTGCCACAATACATCACCCCCCCCCCACACACAAACACAACATCAGGGCAAGAGGGAGCCCAAACCCTCTTGCCCCGCGGCACCCTGACGTTCCCTGACAACATCAGGGCAAGAGGGAGCCCAAGCCCTCTTGCCCTGCGGCACCCCAACGTTCCCCGATGACATCGGGGCAAGAGGGAGCCCAAGCCCTCCTGCCCCGGGCACCCGCGGCACCCCCCCCCCCTGATTATGATCAGGCCAGGAGGGAGCCCAACCCCTCCTGCCCAGGCAGACCCCCTACCCCCACCCCCCACTACAATACAGGCAGGAGGGATCCCAGGCCCTCCTGCCCTCGACACAGGAGGGGCCTAAGACTCTAAGGCCTATTCTAGTTGGCCCAGGCACCTGTGGGCGGGGTTTCAGATGTCTGGGCCAATCCGGCCCCATTCTGCAGCCGGCTGGCCTGCCGGATGGGCAGGTTTGGCACCCGGCCGGCCGGCTTACATTTTACAGGCATGGGGGGTGGGATTGGGGGGGGTTGTGTCAAGGGCAAGAGGGCCTGGGATCCCTCTTGCCCGTATTGTAGTGGGGGGTGAGGGTAGGGGGTCTGCCTAGGTTGGAGGGGATGGGCTCCCTCCTGCCCATATCGTGTAGGGGGGTGGGGGGAGAGAGGCAAGGAGGGCTTGTGCTCCCTCTTGCCCCGATCTTCATTGGGGGTTCGGGGGTGCTGCGGGGCAAGAGGGCTTGGACTCCCTCTTGCCCCGATGTCGGGGAGGTCGGGGGTGCCACGGGGCAAGAGGGCTTGGACTCCCTCTTGCCCCAATGTCGGGGGAGGGTGGATTCTGTAACCGGTGTTGTTTTTGACAGACACCGGTTACAGAATCCAGCTTTTAGGTGAAGGACTGGCTCCTCCTTCGCCTAAAAGCCCTTGTGTTGGACGTTTGGGGCTTAGGCGTTTTTTTTGGTTCATTATATGTGTAGACGTCGTGGGGGTATAAGTATAGACGTAGTGGTGGTCTAGGCGTTTAAACAGCTGAATGTAGAGGCAGGCCATTATCAAAAAAAAACCCCTCCTTTTGAATGCTTTTTTTGATTATGGACATTTTCCCTGCTTCTACTTTCAATGTTTAAGGCCTTAGGCCAAAAATGGACTTAGACTTTTTTATTATTATGTCCCTCTATGTTACATGAAAAATGAATGGAAGAAATTGGGGGTGGGATTGGGGGCGGGGCTAGGGTGGGATTGGGGGTGGAACTGACAACTAATAGATGTCCTGTTTGGATGAAAAATATTAATGGAAGGGAGGGAATAGAAAGGGAGAATTGTTGGGCAAGAGTGTGTGGTGCACATGGGGAAAGTAAGAAAGAGGAAAATTGGGCTTAGAGAGAGAGGAGTCAGATAGAGATGCATGAGGAATAGAAGGATGAGAGGGAGAAATATTGGATATGGTGTTGGAGAGGGAACAGAGGGACAGATTGAAGGCGAAAAATGTTGGACATAGTGATGGGGGAGAGATGTGACATGGTGCTGGAGAGGGGTGAAAGAAGGAGAAATGACCATGGAGCTGGTGGGCAGTGGTAAAAAATGCTGCACATGATCCAGGGGATGAGAGAGGGAGAAATGTTGGATGTGGCAGTAGAGGGAGTGGGAGAGATGCACCCTGGATCTCTCTCTCTCTCTTTCTTTCCCTACTCCCTTTGCAGCAAGGGAGGGAATGAGAGAAAGACAGATGGACAGTGAGAGAGATAGGGAAACATGTTGCCAATAGGGGTGGAGGAGAGAGGAAGAAAAGTTGGACTTCTGGAGGGTCAGAGAGAGATGTTGGTTGGGGAAGGTAATGAGGTCCTGAGGAAAGGAAGTGTGCAGGAGGCAGAAAGAAAGAAATATTGGATGCACAGTCAGAATGAAGTGCAACCAGAGACTCATGAAATCACCAGACAACAAA
Source organism: Geotrypetes seraphini (assembly GCF_902459505.1). Taxonomy (NCBI): domain Eukaryota; kingdom Metazoa; phylum Chordata; class Amphibia; order Gymnophiona; family Dermophiidae; genus Geotrypetes; species Geotrypetes seraphini. The sequence continues at coordinate 433,132,137 of NC_047085.1, read as the reverse complement.
GATAGGAAAAATGATTTTATTTTCATTTTAGTGATCAAAATATGTCCGTTTTGAGAATTTATATCTGCTGTCTATATTTTGCACTATATTTGTCTATTTTTCATTTCTTTTATTTATGCAATTTTAATATTTGATAATACAAATCAAAAAGAAAAAATACAATGTAAACTGAAATAATATCTAAAGCCAGAAAAAGTTATTCTTACATCTCAAACTTTTAAAGGTATAAACTATACATTACAAGATATAATTAGTCCACAATATCTAGGGACGGACCTGAAAGAAAAGACTGATTAGAGCAGTGGTCTCAAACTCAAACCCTTTGCAGGGCCACATTTTGGATTTGTAGGTACTTGGAGGGCCTCAGAAAAAAATAGTTAATGTCTTATTAAAGAAATGACAATTTTGCATGAGGTAAAACTCTTTATAGTTTCTAAATCTTTCCTTTTGGCTAAGTCTTAATAATAATATTGTAATTTATAGCTAAAAAGACATATGATCAAGAAACTATTTTATTTTACTTTTGTGATTATGATAAACATACTGAGGGCCTCAAAATAGTACCTGGCGGGCCGCATGTGGCCCCCGGGCCGCAGTTTGAGACCACTGGATTAGAGTATCTCACCAAAAGATGAAGCTAGAGAGCCCCTGGACAAATCTTCATTGAGCAGATTTACTTGAGATCAATTCTCATGAAGTGGGTAAACTTTTCCCTTTAGTAGAAATAAATTTAGATAACTGCTGCAGCTCATAGAAAACATATCTGTTCTCTTTTTAAACCATTACACACTTACAGGGATATCGCAAAATGAAAGTTGCTCCTAACTGCACTACCTGAGGTCTCAGAATGAGAAACTGTTTTCTTCTCTTCTGAGTGGGTCTAGATACTTCAAGGTACATTCTTATTTTATAAGTCATAAAGGACACATCTCCATACTTAAAAAAACAATTTAAGCAACCACTCCATATTAGAATCAATTGCAAACTGAAACAAGAGAGTAGCAGGAACCTGGGCTTCAGCATCAGACCTCTCTAGGAAATTAGTTAGATCCAAATTATCAGCAGATAAATTCTGCTGATTAGGAGTCTGGGATTTCATCCTCCTAGGCAAAACATATCTTGAGCTGTAATTGAGAAAACTTTTGGGAAGTTTATTATCTTAAGATTACACCTTCTGATAGCATTTTCCAGCATTTCTTGTTTGAAGTGTAAACTCACGCTGTCTTTAACCCAAGTTAAAGCTTGCGCTTCCAATACTTTCAATCTGGTCTCATAGTCTACCGACTTGTTTTCCAAAATAGACATTTTGTTCTTTATTTCCAAATTCTCTGAGAGCACCGTAGTGCAACGAGAAGAAAGTTGCTGTATCTGGCAACCCAGAGAGTGTTGTAAGTTTTGAAATGGCTTCCCAAATAGTCTCCTTACTAAAGACCTTAAGCCTTTGTAGGGGAGCAATCTCCATTCTGGAACTCCCAGTAGTAATTAAAGTACCTGGAGCAGCAGCCATCAAAGAAACCCGCATAGACTCGTGGGTTTGTTTCAGTTCCTCCATCGAATGCGATGGAAAAACCTCTTGGCCCAAATCAGAATCAGATCTTCTGCCCTGTTGGGCCAATAAGAGAACGGTCCCAGACTGGTTCAGCCCCCAGCGCAGCCTTTGTAACCATAGGACGAATCAGAGACAAGGTGGCGCCTTCATAGGAGTACTTGCACGCCTCTGTCTGCGTGTTTCCCCCAGCCGAAGATCTCGCCAATTGTTGTGTTCGGGAGCTATGCTTCATGAAGGCATCCATCGGTCTGGCCAACAAGGTTGATTCATCCGGGAATACCCAGATCTTAGATTTCCTTTTTACCATAAGTAAATTGGAAAATAAATTTCAATGGCGTCTTCATGAACACTTCAAGCCACCATCTTAGGTAAGCTCCTACTCCTACTCACCATCGTCTATTTTTCTATAGTTGTTACTGAGGTGATATTGCATATTTTAAAGTCATCTGCCTTGACCTCTTTGGGGAAAAAATGAATATAAATGATAATTAACATTTTCTCTGTGTACAGTGTGCTTTGCATTTTTTTAATTTTGTGGTTATCATTATGTTTCAAGTTTATTTAAAAATGTATTATACCGCCTAATCAGGTTTCTAGGCAGTGTACATCAATAAAAGGTGATTATAAATGACATTTAAATAGTAAATGAAAACAACTAGATTAATAAATATAAACATTCACGTATTAATGAGATTATATTGTGTGTATATGAAAAATGGGGTGGGGTCTGGGGTGGCGCTTTGGTGAGTTTGGGGCGGAGCTTGGGCAAGAGTACTCAGTTGATATTTGTTAGACTTAGGGGGTACTTGGCTTGAAGAAGTTGAGAAACTGGGCGAGACGATGAATATCAGCTTGACTGGCTAAGCTTTATCAGCTGCATTTAACATGCAAAGTCAATGCCAGTGGCTGGATAAGGCCCCAGCACTGAATATCTTCCATCCATAGGGGGTAGATGGGCTGCCTCCTGTATTCTGAATATCTGCCTCTATAACTTTAGTGCACAATGGCCATAACTTCAAGGGGACATTCATAGGAGGAGGAGCAATGGTGGGACATGGGCATGTCTCCCATTTACTTGTGAACGTGAAGCTTAAAGAATACCGTAATAGCCCCCAAATGACATGCTAAATCAATTTACTACACATTAACATATAACTTAATATGCATTACAAAATCCCACTGTTTCTATTAAAAAGAAAATATTGTATGAAATGAACAAAAAAAAAGCCCAACTTAGGAAAGAAGTCCAAACAATTGAAAATGTTTTGCATCATTTATTCGTAAACAAAATATGTAGTTTCCAATACGATTCCCTTACCTTCAGCACTGTCTTTGCTATAATCATTCTCAGGACCCGATTCTGATGATCCCTTGCCCCCTGCTTTCTTGTGTGCCCAAGAAATATGTTCATCTGAGGCTTCAGAAATCCAGCAACATGTGCCATACGCAAAATAACAGTCTTGGGCTGCAAATAAAAAGAAAATATATCCAGAAAATCATTTGGTTTGGATCATGAAGCACCGTTTTTTTTGAGATGGATGACAGGAGCCTAAAGGAGACTTTTGTAGATTGAGAGACCTATTCCTACATTTTGCTGAAGTTGTTAGTCATGGGCTTGTGCAAACTAGTTTCAGTTCAGATGCTGAGATGCTAATGTGTGGCATGTGAGTGTGTAGATTTCTTGCTGTGAAGAGTTTCTCAAGGACACTAACCAGTGCTGGAAAAGACAATGAACAGTGCTGAAAGGAAAATGCAAGTCAGCAAAAACACTCCACCCGGGAACCTAAGAACTGATAATGTGATGCTGTACCTGTGTGAAGAATGGAAACTTCAAGAAGAAGAAAGTTCTAGATGCTATGCCTGTCCAGGGCCCCCCAGGGAAGAATGGAGACGTGGACTAGGAGAGGGAGTTAGATAGGCATTTGGTTTATCCAATAGGGTGGTACATTACTTTCAACATACAGTCAACTGATCAGATTTACTCTTCAGCATCAGTAACAAATCAGTGGAATAATGGCACATAAAGCTTATGCTCTGTGTTTGCTTTCCCCAAGTGCTGCTTTCTAAAATCACTGCTTCCTCTGTACATGGAGGGGCTTTCCAGTGGCATAGTAAGGGGGGTGGAGAGCAGTCTGAAACCCGGCGCCATCTTGGTGGGGGTGCTGGCATCTGTCCTCCTCTCCACCCACCCCTGCTCCTTCCCTGCCCCCCACGATTGCACACACGCGCCCCCTTTTCCTTCCTCTGTAACATTAGCGGCGTGAACAGCAACCCTAACCTGCTGCTCATGCCAGCGTCGGCTCTTCCTCTGACATCACTTCCTGGACTTGTATCAAGGAAGTAATGTCAGAGGAAGAGCCGAAGCTGGCATGAGCAGCAAGTTGGGGGGTTGCTGCTCACGCTGCGAACGTTAAAGAGGTATGGGGGAAGGGGAGGGGCGGACATGGCAGCAAGGGGCAGGAAAGAAGTGGAGGGGGGGGAGGGGCAACTCACACCCTTGCTATGTCACTGCATGAAATACTCCCCTCCATATATTTTACACGGGGCTCTGCCAACCTCCAAGAGGTTCTACATTTGCCACCCCACCCCACCCCCCCTTGAGGGTGAATGCTTTGTGAAAACTGGGTTTGGAAGAGTTGAGATTCCAGCTTCTTGTTCATTATATAGGGGATGGGGAGGTATTGGGGGGCATGGGGGTGGGTATTATAATTTGAATATGTCTGGGAATGGGTGCATTGAAGGCAGCGTGTACATGAAACCTGTTTACTTGTTGCTATGATCTTTGTTTGATTTTCAAGGTGCTTTAGTTTACCTGTCCGTCAACTGTTCGTTCTCTAATGCAGTGGCACTGTCCTTCACGTGAGTTACAGTCTTCCAACAAAATTTGTTTAGAAGTTCCATCATTAGCAGGGGAACCGTAAGTCGATGCTTTCTGTGCAGTGCCTGTTGCTGTGGAATGCCCTACCTTTGTGTCTGCGCTAATCTAACATGCTTTTGTATTTTAGAAAAGGGGTGAAAACTTTGCTATTTGAGTGCTTCTTTGGTTTGGGTCATGTGAATGCATGAGTTGCTCTGTTCTTTTTTACACTGTGTTTGTCTTGCTGATTTGTATTTGTTCATAGTTATAGCGTATTTTGTATGGTATTTTGTTTCCCGCCTAGATTTGTGGAACGGCGGGTTATAAATAATTTTAAATAATTTTTTTTTTTTTTTAATTTATTTATTTCATTTTTCAATAACATATCAAGTATCCACTTGTACAGAAAGGTAAAGTCAAGCCAAAATCAAATGTAATACAATGTAATACTAGACAGATAATCAAATAATCTGCTATCTTAAAAGAAATATATATAAAGCTTAACTTTAACTCAAGTCCTCTAAATAAGGAAAGCAAGATGTAGAATCAGCGAGTATAATATACAATACAAAATAAAATGAAGACTAAAGGTTGTATATGCTGAGAAGGTAATCAACAATCAATGAGTACTCAAATTCCTTCTCCTTTTTTCAGAGAAGCCATTGACAAGAAGGATGTAAGTTGGCTAGGATCAAAGAATACATATTTTTGCATATGATAAATTATCACACATTTACATGGGTGATGAAGAAAAAAGGTTGCCCCAAGAGCAATAACTCCTGGCTTTAACAACAGAAATTCACGTCGACGTTTCTGTGTATCTCGTGACAGATCTGGAAACATTTGTATCTTATACCCAAGAAAAGCTTTCTGTTTATTTTTGAAGAAAAGTTTCAGTAACCAATTTTTATCAGGTGATAAGGCCACTGTAAGCAAAAGTGTTGCGGACACTGCTACCTCCTGGTCTGAAAGTTCCAACACCTTGGAAATATTAAGCGACTATTGAGCTTCTTCCATTAATTTTTCTTCCCTTTTAATAGGTAAATAATACACTTGAGTGAATGGCGGTATTATTTCCTCGGTAATTTCCAAAACTTCCTTTAGGTAACGTTTTAACATGTCTCTAGGGGTTACCTCCGCAACCCTGGGAAAGTTAATTAATCTAAGATTGTTATTACGAGAAAAGTTTTCTAGAGACTCCAATTTTCTCCTTAGATTAGTATTGTCTTTCACCAGTGTTTCAGTTATTTGTTTAGAAAGTTTAATTTCCTGGGAAGAATTCATTGTTGAGGTTTTTAAATCTTGCAAGTCAACTTTGATATTCTTAATTTCATTTTCTTGGGAAGATATCTTATGCTCCAACTGCAACAGTTGGGGCTTAACTGATTTAGATAGATCCGCAACAAGGTCCCAAATTGCATCAAGTGTTACCTCTTGGGACTTTTTTAATATAAAGATAGGTTCTTGTAAAGAAAAACTTTCACCAACCATTGTACCCTCCTGGGTATGACTCCTCTGCTCAAGGGCAATCTGCGGAGATGACAAAACCTCAGTTTCCACTGAAATCCCCTGAAACGACAGGGAATCCACATCCATGTTCCCCTCTTTGCTCCCAATGACCTCCGGGGGGAGTTCCTCACCGCCTTCCGATGGTTCCTCCACCCGTGGGGAGCTGGCGGTCTGAGGAGGAGGAGGAGGAGGCACTCTGGCGTCGGGGCTCAAGGTAGTGTCTGGGCCCATAGAGAACGCCTCCGTCTCACCACGGTGCGTCTCCTGCGGACGTGCCGAAGCCCCCGCAATTCCCTGCATTCGTCGTAGAAGTTCGTCCATTGAACCGAAGCCGGCTGGGCCCGAACACCGTGAGGCTCCAACTGCGCTTCGGCCCCTCCGCTTCGGCATGCTAGACGGTAAGTTTTTGAAGAAAAACAGATGAAGAAACAATATTGGTAGAGCTCTCTGCGATGAAGCTCTCAGCGTTACAGTCCTTCCGCCATCTTGCCCTTACAATTTTAGAAAAGGGGTGAATGCATGAGTTGCTCTGTTCTTTTTTACACTGTGTTTGTCTTGCTGATTTGTATTTGTTCATAGTAATAGCGTATTTTGTATGGTATTTTGTTTCCCGCCTAGATTTGTGGAACGGCGGGTTATAAATAATTTAAAATAAATATTATGCTTGATGTATGTTTTTGAATTTGCCATGGTGAGAGCTTTTTACTAGGTTAGATTTTGATAGCCTATTTTACTGGAGCTCAGTTTTTGATACCTATTTTTTTTAAGTTTTACTAGTTTTGTGCTAGTTTTAGAATGTTAAATAATTGTAGTGAGTCAATGCATTATGTTGTGTTTATTAAGTGTGTTTACATGATTATGTATGTTCTCTTTGTAAACCGCTTAAGTTTTAAGTGGTGTAGAAATTTTTAAAATATTTTCTCTCTATTTTTTTTTTTTGTTTGTGTAATATTTTGAATACTAGTATTTTAGCCCGTTACATTAATGGGTGCTAGAATATATGTCTGTCTATCTTTATTTCTGTCTCTCTCTCTGTCCCGCTGTCTTTCTTTCTGTCTGTCTCTCTCCCTGGCCCCCTTTGTCTGTCTGTCTTTCTGCATCTCTCCCTGTCCCTGTGTCTTTCTTCTTTTCTTTCTGTCTCTCTTCCTCCCGCTGGTGCTAGAATATATGTCTGTCTTTCTTTCTGTTTCTCTCCCTACCCCTGTCTTTCTTTCTGTCTCTCTCCCTCCCTGGCCCCCTTTGTCTGTCTGTCTTTCTGTCTCTCTCCCTGCCCCTGTCCCTGTGTCTTTCTTCCTATCTCCTTCCCTACTTCCCTGTGCAGCAGCCGCAGCATTCCCTCTCCCTCCATTTCCCTGTGCATCATCATTTTTTCCCTCAGTCTAGCTTCTCCTGCCCCTCCTACACTCAGTACTTTAAACTTCGGCCCGGCCTGTAGGTCATGGGTTTCTCGAGCTGACCGCCATCCGCTGCTGGTGGCTTCATGCTTCGTGCTCGGCTGCCGCCAGCCGCCTCGGCCTGCAGCCGCCGACACCCACCGTGGCCTACAGCCGCCGCGGTCTGCAGCTGCCGACATCCTCTGCGGCCGACATCCGCCTCAGGAGGAAGAGAGAAAGAGAGAGAGATTCACGCACATGCGCACTCCTACCTACAGTGCCCTACAGCTCACAGAAAACGGGAGCAGGCAGGTGAGAGTGCGCATGCGCGGCTTAGGGTTTTATTATATTAGATAACCACAAAAAACAGGGAGGAATGGAGGGGAGTGTAATCCAAAAATCCAAAAATATCACTCCAAAACAAAAGCACCGAACAAGCCAAGAAAGCTAGCTTATTACTTAAGCGAAAAAAAAAAGCAGCAGTTAGGCTCTGCGTACTGATAGCCTGGATTTGGCGCTAAGGCTCTGAAGCAGTGGTTGCCGGCCACAAAACGATCGTCGGCCTGGCCTGTTTGTGTTCAGTGGTTTTTACCATTAATCATTCTCGGCTATTTTTTTGCTCCCACCTGCTAACTTTAAATTTCTATGAAAGTTTTTTGCCTATGATGCTTGGGTGGTAGAGTGTGGGTACACCTTTCCGTTTGTCTGAGGCTCTTCTGTCACTTAAGTAATAAGCTAGCTTTCTTGGCTTGTGTGGTGCTATTGTCTTGGAGTGATATTTTTGGATTTTTATATTTTGAATATAGACTTATCAATAAAAAAAGATATTTCAGTATTTTGAAGTAATTAAACTGTTATTTTACTGGCTACATTTCATCTATATATTGGCTAACTAAACTTCATCAAATTTAAAACACCATAAAAATAAATATGCCACTTACAACACGGGTCATTAGTCATCGATCTAGCGAGGCTGTCACATGGTACTGTACTCAGAATACATCTCCTGTTACAGGTATGGAATCCATCTTTACATGGTAAGGTTTCATCTATGTAAAAAAAAAAAGTATTGCAATCAGTGTACCTGTGTGCAGTCATAATGATCCAGGAACCTGTGTGGGAGCAACAAAGAGAACGTGCCTCTACTGAGTTTTAAAAAAAAAAAATCTTCAGATATAACTGCAGTCATGTAACATAAATTTTTTCACTGTCATCTGTTAACACATGTTGGTAATTCTACAACTGGGTGCCACAACTTAGGCACCTAAGCATAGCACACTGAACACTAAGGGCCATATTCTATATATGGCACCTAAAAAAAATCAGTGCCAAAAAAAACACTGATAGGGTGAATCTATAAAATTCCTACAAAGTTTTGCACAGTTTATTGAATCACGCTGTAGAATCACACTAAGTGCTCATCTACATGACTATTTATTTATTTAAAACATTTATAGACCACTTAATATCTAAGCAGTTCCTTTCCAGCAACAAACATATATAAAATTTCTAATAAAACATATTAACAAAAAAAATCTCTATTTTCTCATCATATATGGTGACTGAAAATCAAGGCAGTTGAAGAAGGAAATAGCGTCCTTACAAATAGACATTAACAAAGAGCTGTGCCTTTAATAACTTCTTAAAGTTACCACAATTCGTACACAATCTTAAATATCCAGGTAAATTATTCCATAAGTGTACCCCAGCAATGCATAACTGTGACAGAGTGTATGAAACCCTGCCACTTTCCCTGCGTGACACTGCTGCTCAGACTCAGAATAAACCTCAGGAAAACCCGGCACTCCCCTCCTGGCTAATTTGTCTCACAACCACAGCAGCACTGAGAAAGAGTTTCTCCCAGGGAGGGGGAGAGGGGAGAAAAGTAGGAAACCAGGAAGTGACTTAGGGGAACTTAAAAGGCAGAGCCAGACCCAGGAGGAGAGGGGTGTGTACTAGAGCAGGGGTGGGCAACGAGGGCCATAATCCAGTCGGGTTTTCAGGATTTCCCCAATGAATATGCATCAGATCTATTTGCATGTACTGCCTCTCATTGTATGCAAATGGATCTCATACATATTCATTGGGGAAATCCTAAAAACCCAACTGGATTCCGGCCCTTGTTGCCCACCCCTGGTACTAGAGTGAACCAAGTAGCTGGAGAAGCTAGTCAAAGGGCCTGGCACTGACAGAGTTTGTAGGAGGTAAGACTCTACTGCTTTAAAAAAACCTGCCATTGTTCTGGTGCCTGCTAAGACCTGGGACATAATGCTGCCTAATTGTTCCCTGCACATGGAATAAAGACTGTTTGGGGCGTGGCACGCCCTTGGGAGAAGGGGACTTGTGTTTGAGAAGGACTGGGGAAAAGCCTAACTGTTTAATTTGAAGAGCATAAACTTATAGAAGCCTGTGAAGAAACAGGCTCTGCACTACTGTTGAATAAAAGAGTTTTTTTCTTGAATGCCCAGAGTGTGGTCTGGCTGGCTGGCTGGCTATGCAACCCTTCTCCAGAGCAAGCTGCCCCACTCTATCACAAGAACATTCTAGTTTTTGAAAATACATATTGTACACTTCTTTCCTTAATCGCTATTAGTCTCATGGTTCCCTCAGATCTCCAATATCCTACCAGGTCTATAAAACTCTCACAACGCTAATATTTAGGCATATCTGTTAGTCTAAGGAAAACCAGGCCTAAATACTTATATATAAGTTGTATGTTGGTCGGGCATATTCTATAACAGTGCAACTAATTTTTAGGAACGCCCATGACTCGACCATGACCTTCCCCGATCATATTCCCTTTTGAGATTCATGCACTAAAATGTACACGCATCACTTTATAGAATATGCTTAGAAAGTTGTGCATGCAAATTCTAATTAGTGCCAATTATTGCTTGTTAACTGCCAGTTATAAGTGCTAATTATCATGTTAAATAGTTATGTTGCACATGCAAATTGTTAATTCACACAGATTTACATGTAGAACTTTGGTTGCAATATAAAGAATCAGGTTCTAATTCTCTAATGACATCCATATGCAAAGATTCCATTATAGAATAAGAGCCATATTCTATAAATGGTGCCGTATGCTAGGTGGCGGTAGGTTCCTTACCGCCGTCTAACTTAATTAGTTCAATTGGCATGATAATTGACCACATCATTTAAAACCAGTTAAAATGTTGTTATAAAGTAGGCATCCGCAGGCTTATCCAAAAAAAGGCGCCACAATCATGTCTACAGAGATGCCTACTGCTGCCTAAGGTCAAAGCAGGCGTGGTTTTGGTTGAAAATGACCTTAGGCACCACTAGGCATCTCTGTAGAGGTGATTCATGTCAAACATAGGCGCTGGGGAATGTAGGCCTTCAAAACCCTGGCCCACATTACCGGCAGCTATAGTTAATGATAGCCACAATTCTGCAAACGGTACCGTAGCGTGATTGACACATCATCGGCAGCAGTTTTCTAGGCAACAGCCAATGTAGGCACCATTTGCAGAATCTGGCCCTACTAGTATAAGTAAGCATCTACACACCTACATTTTAGTGTACCCACATATGTCAATAGCAGGCATAAAAGCACACACTTAAATGTGGCATTTTGATGTAAACCTTGTGACTGCGATCTAGCATTTACATACTAAGAGAGTTGTACACATCATTTATAGTACAGTGCTAAGCTTATGCCCTCAAGTACAAACCTATGTAGGTAATAGTATCTATAATAATAAAATGCTAAGCGCGCATGCGCACTCTCACCACGTGCTTCCCTGATCCTGTTCTGTCATGCTGTGCCGGCAAGAGTACGCATGCGCGCATACTACGTCACACATGGCAACTCGGAAAAGCAAGGGCCCGACACGGTGGAAGAAAAGCAGCAGCCCCCAAAACTCCTCACCAGTCCAATCCCTCTCCAACCTCTCCTTCCTCACCGACGCCGAAGAAGCTGCAGCTGGGGCAGTCGGGGCCTCCCCCGCCACGCCCAACCCGCCCAGGCCCCGCTCCCTCTCGCGGCGCTGGCGGCGGTTGCCGGGAGGAGGGCTCCGAGCCGCTGAAGACTGTCCCCAAAACACCGGCGGAGAGTCGGGCACTGCCCCCACACAGGGCTGGCGACCTAAACATGTTCCGGGCGAAGGCTGGAACCTTCACCAACGCCGAAGAAGCTGCAGCTGGGGCAGTTGGGGGCCTCCCCAACCGCGCCCAACACGCCCAGGCCCCGCTCCATCTCGCGCTCCAAGCACTCACTCCAGGTAGCTGAGAGGAATGGCTGGAGAGTGTTGTGCCGGTGCTGCAAGTGAAAGGGGGCTGCTTTTGTTGGAGAGGTGTGCTGGGGGGGCAGACAGCTTTGCTTGGGGGGGGGGAGAAGACAGAAGGGGGCCATGGAAAAACAGGCATGGAGAGGGAAAGAGGGTTGCTTTGGAGGGAGAGGTGTGCTGGGGGGCAGACAGCTTTGCTTGGGGGGGAAGACAGAAGGGGACCACGGAAAAACAGTCAGGGAGAGGGAAAGAGGGTTACTTTGGAGGGAGGGGTGTGCTGGGGGACAGACAGCTTTGCTCGGGGGGGAAGACAGAAGGGGGCCATGGAAAAACAGACAGCGTCCAAGAAGAGAGAAACAAAAATAGACAGACAGACAGCGACCAAGGGGAGAGAGAGAAAGGAAGAAAGACAGACACACATCTATTCTAGCACCCGTTAATGTAACGGGCTTAAAGACTAGTTCTATTATATACTGGTAAGAGTGCAAACTACAGAATGACGAGATTGATGGGTAAACTAGTTCAAGTCACTTTCAAAGAGTTTGATAAAACAATCCATAAAACTGCTTCCCACAGATCTAATGAGAGAAAAAAGAAGCAAATATGAGGAAAGGCCTCAGTTCCTGAAAATATGGATTAGATAATGAGAAAGTCAACTAATGAATTTCTGTAGTTCAACTGTAGCTGGCCAATCAAATTTTAAAAAAAAGATCCTGAAACCTTTTTCAAACCTGGATTTTGCACAGATTGCTTATCCGCCCAACTAAGATTCTGGTAATTTGGTAGACAAGTATACAAATTATCATACTCGACCCCAAACAAGCTACCAACCTCCATATCTTTTGCTTGAATTTTCAATTCTTTTCTCATCACTTTCTCACCTCAATCAGTAAACTATTGTATTTTCTTATAAGACCAAAACTAAATTCCACATTCAGGTCCTATTCCATGCTATATTACAAAGTTTGCAAAGAATCTGTACAGCTACCAGGACTAGAAGAAACCATTGTCCAAAATATCTGGCCTCCTATGCTCACTGAAGTTTAGGCTTTAACCATAGCCAGTAAGGCAGGTTACCCCAGAGCTAATGCAACCATATGACAGCTATTAATGTTATAACTAAAGTTATCTCTTTGCAACCCTAACCAATGGTACCACTTGTCAGACTTCTACTAACCCTTCACCTTGCTTGAAGTCTATTACCAGTTTGGCCTTTACCACCCATTTTAGGATAACCTTCTAGTTATTCACAATTTGAGGGGAAAAACATATTTAAATCTCCCACAAACCCCTATACAATTCGCATCCTTTCAATCCAAGACCTCGGAGGAGGTCTTTTATGCCAATGAGGTATCTCCATGTATATTGCTTGTTCGCACGCCTGAGGCTTTTTCCTCCTTCTTTAAGCAAACCCAGCCAATTGTGAACCGAATGTGTTGAGAGCAATCCTTTGGATTGAAAGGTTGCGAATTATATAGGGGTTTGTGGGAGATTTGATTAGTATGTTCCCCTAAGTTTGTGGAATTGTAGTTTTTCACTTGAGAAAAACAGATTTCCCAGTTTTGTTTGTTCTCCCTCTCTCCCCTCGGCTTGCACATTATAACTTGTAGTACTAAACTCCGTCTTCATCACAATAGTTTATTTGAATCTTAATAAATTATAACACAACTAGTCGTTAAGCCCGTTACATTAACGGGTGCTAGAATATATGTCTGTCTGTCCCCCTCCATTTCCCTGTGCAGCGCTGTCTCTGTTTTCTTCCTCACTCTGCCCTCTCCAGCTGTAACATTACTGCCTCGCTTTTTCTCCCTGCATGCAGCTCTCTTTCTCATCCCCAGTCTCTTTGCTCTTTTTCTCTTCTTGCAGGGGTCTCTGCTTTCCTTTCTCTATATGTTTCTGACCTCTCCTGTTTTCTCTGTATGCTCCTGATCCTGTGTTTCCCTGTAGGTGTCTCTTCCTTTTTTTTTTTTATTCCTTTTTCAGTCTCAGTTATTATTTCTCTGAACATTTCCTTCTTCAGTCTGTACAACTGCATCTCTCTTGCCCTCTAAGCCCCTGCTGCAAGTGGCTGTGCATGTCGATCCTGCTCCCCTTTCACTGACCCTTGCGACTGCATCATTTCTGTTGTACCGGCTAGGTTTCCATGGCAACCCTGCTCGCTAATGCCCCGAACTTGCGCTTGGTTTTCACTTACAGTGATCGTGGTCTCCTTGCTCCGCCTTTTCGTTGTCAACCGGGAGGCATCACAAAAAGGACCTTTGTAAGGGCGGAAGTACTGTGTGGGGCTACGATTCAGTTCAGCTGCCAGAGCTGTTTGGGTCCGCGATTCACTTTTCGCTTGTTGGAGTAGTGTGTGGGACCTTTGTAAGGGCGGAAGTACTCCCTGTTCCCTGCTCGCCTTGCCTTAGTGTATTTTTAAGTTGAAAGATGCAGCGGCAGCTCCTCTCAAGATCCCCGACTGTATCGGGTGTTTTCTTTTTGGTTTTATCTTTCTTCTTTTCCTTTTAGGTATTTCACATGTCTATCATATCTCTCCCCTTTCCTCTAACATACTTGTAGGAGAAGGTTGGGAAATACTGCATTAACTCATGGAATCATCACCAGACATGGGTCTAAGAATAAAATCACTGCACTAATTGTTTAGGGATGCAGCATCAGACACAGAATAGACAGTCCAAAGCAGGGGTCTCAAAGTCCCTCCTCGAGGGCCGCAATCCAGTCGGGTTTTCAGGATTTCTCCAATGAATATGCATGAGATCTATGGGAATGCACTGCTTTCAATGCATATTCATTGGGGAAATCCTGAAAACCCGACTGGATTGCGGCCCTCGAGGAGGGACTTTGAGATCCCTGGTCTAAACCATAATGTAAGCAAGGAGACTATAATTTCAGAAACGCTGATTAGACTACCTTCAGTTTATACTACATATCTGCATTCAGCTTATAATAGCCATATTTATGCAACTACCAAGTATATTTCCAGAGCATTATATGCATTTTGTTTGCTTTATCGTTTTAAGTACTATTCAGGGATTTAAATCCGTCTCTGGTCAATCAGTTTTAACTAATCACTCTATTGTTTCACAGTGGTTGATGATGTCCTAAAGGCATTCAGATCAAATTAAATTGACTGAAGCAACTGCACATCAAACATCCTTTTAACAAAAATATCCATACATGAATTATTGTTTAAAGGTGCCTTGGGATCTTGTTGGAATATCTGCCTTGAGACCACTTACTTCCAGTCAGACCTTAAGGGTATAAAGAATATTCTATTGGTATAACACATTGGGGTAATTCTTGAGCTCCATAAATGTTTCTGTTTGGCATGCTTGTTTCGCTGTTTGATTGTGTGTGGCACAGTGGTTAGAGCTACAACCTCAGCACCCTGAGGTTGTGGGTTCAAATCCCATGCTGCTCCTTGTGACCCTGGGCAAGTCACTTAAACCCCCATTGCCCCAGGTATATTAGATAGAGTGTGAGCCCATCGGGACAGATAGGGAAAAATACATGAGTACCTGAATATAAAACCACTTAGGCTATAAGTGGTATATAAATACTAAATATAAATATTAGTCATTGGCAATGATCAATATGCATTTTATAATTTCAGAGCAGAACAGAGTTGTTGTTTGGGGAGTTTTCTCATACCCCTCCTTCACATATATGTCCTTATCTTCTTTCTCCCATCCCAGAATCAGGCCATTCTCCAAGCCCCAGCTCCTATCTTCCACTTACCCCCATGTCAGCCCCCAACCCCTTGTCTCACCCCCAGCATCAGACTGGTCTCATCATTTCCTTGTTCCTACTTGCCCAGTGCTACAGTACTATAGTATATTTGCTGCATGGCGAGGAGCTCCTTTCTTCACTCCAGCCACTTTGACTTATGGAACCACGTAGGAGTTGAAAGCAAAAAACAAGTACTTCCTGCATTGCACACAAAATAGGAAGTAGTTTCTCTGATCTTAGCAGCTACACAGTGTTGGTAGCCATAGTGCCTGGAGCGAAAATAGGATCTCCTTGCTCTGCAGTGGATTTAGTGACACTGGAACAGCTAGTATAAAAGATCAGCTGGCACAAATTTTGGTGAGAAGGGGTTGGTAGGCCAGGGACAGCATCCACATCCCTCCCCTCCCAAATCAGAGACACCAAGAGTGGTCCATCCTAAAGAGTAAGATTCCCCATCACAGTGGACCGAGATTGAAGGTCAATGAGTGAGATTTTCTACCCATGTATTTGGGGTATAAATTTGGAAAGATATGCATGTTGTTTTGCTCTCTAAATGTTACTGACTATTGACCTTTTTGCAGTCGGGACATACCTGACGCTCAATGTTTGTATGTGTGACACACTGCATAGGTGGCCCTCATAAACCTTTGATGAGACACAGTATAGTAGTTCTTATGAGTTAAATGTAAACATGCTATGTATCCATAAAAATTCAACCTCCCTACAAGTGCAAATCAGAACTAGAATATTTTTCCATTGAGGCCACAGCGTGTGTGCACGCACACACACACACATACACGACCTGATTTTCATGCTTTCTGAGTAATAGCAACACAAAGTTCTCCACTACCAGGAACATTGTGAAATAAAAAGCCTGAAAAAAAATCCTAATTTAACGGTTCATAGTCATTTGCGTGCGGGACTTTGGTGCGCTGACATTGCAGTGCAGACAAATCGGTGTAAGACCCCCAGTGTGCCGCCTAGAAAGTTACTTTTAAAGAGCTCCGCCGCGGGGTGTGAGTGGGGAACCCCCCCAGTTTACTTCTTACTCTTCGCGCTGCCATTGGGGGGGGGGTTGGAACCCTCCATTATAGAGTAAACTTAACTTTTTTCCGAAGAGTATGAAGTACCCCCCACACCCCCCCATCGAAGGTCTTTAAAAGTAACTTTTTAGGCAGCGCGCTGGGGTCTTGTGCCGAATTGCGCTGCAATGTCAGCGCGCCGAAGTCTGGCGCGCTTTTGTCCCGTCACCAATTTAACATACAGTAGCAAATATGTCATTCAACAGTAACACTAATCCTATTATTCAAACAGCTAGATCCCTACCTATAAACAGGCAATAAGACAAATATTACTGTGGGCCCTACAATAGAGAATGACACGGGAACTATTTTTCCCCGTCCCCACGGGAATTCATTTTCCCACCCCATCCCAGCAAGTTCTTTTCCGGTCCCTGTCCCATTCTTGCAAGCTTTGTCCTCATCTGCACAAGCCTCAAACACTTTAAAATCATAAGTGTTCAAAACTGGTGCGGTTAAGGCAGAGCTTACAGAAATGGGGCTGACAAAGACAATGACAAAACTCACGGGGACAGGATGGGGAAATTGAGTTCCTGCGGGAATGGGGAAAAATTTGTCCCTGTGTCATTCTCTGCTCTACAACACCAATACACCTTCTACAGATGGGAATGCTACAGATCTGAACACAACAGAATACTACACCTCATTCACATGCAGAACACAGAAAGACTCTCGCAAAACAAAAAACAAGGAATTGCCAGTTTTAAATGGAAATATGAAGACTATATTGAACTATGAACAACAAGAAATCAATCTCAAATATTGCAACACTGACGAAATAAAAACATAAATCATTATATTTTGTGCTGAATACAACACAAAGACATCTGCAATGAACATTTAAGCTAACATTTCCATCAATAAATTGCAGCTAGCTTTAAAAATTACATGCTCTCTTTTTTCTTGTTCTTTTTCCTTTTATATAATGCTCAGCGTTTTTTGATTTATGTGGTAACCTTCTTTGATTACAACTGCAGGGTTAAGAATCCTTTGGAGCTAGCCCTAAATTTATAAATTTATATCTTTGCTTGGCAATTCTTTTTTGCTGCATTCAATTATTTAAAGCAGTGTTTTTCAACCTTTTTTGGGCAAAGGCACACTTGTTCCATGAAAAAAATCACGAGGCACACCACCATTAGAAAAAGTTAAAAAATTTAACTGTGCCTATATTGACTATATATAAATATATAGGAATCAAATAAACACAAAGAAAGTATTTTATAATGCTGCCACCGCCACTGGGGAATAGGCTGCCACTGCCGCCATCGGGAACAGGCTGGCACCGAGTTCTCCCTGCTTCTCTTCCCCGCAGGGCCGACCAACTCTCGCCACCCGTCGTCAATTCTAACGTCGGAGAGGACGTTCTAGGCCAGCCAGGCAGTGATTGGCTGGCCCAGAATGTCCTCTCCGACGTCAGAATTGATGCGAGTGGCGAGAGTTGGCCGGCCCCACAGGGAAAAGCAGGGAGAACTTGGCGCCGGCCTGTTCCCGATGGCGGCGGTGGCACTCAAGTGGCTAAAGAGCCGCAGTTTGCCGGCATAGGGACAACACTGGAGGGTGGCCAGCTGTGCACCCCCTTGGGACATAAACCCGGGGTGGGGCAGACCGCCCCCCCCACCCTGGTATGCCACTATCTGTACCTCACTCCCTCCCTATGACCAAAAATTCTCCTTTCTTCTATTCCCCGTGTACACAACCATCTCTTTCCCTCCCTTCCTCTCTCCCAAGTCCATGCTTTCTGTGTCCAAAAACCCATTCCCTCCCCCACCTCAGCATCTCTTTCCCTCCCTTCCTCTCTCCCAAGTCCATGCCTTCTGTGTCCAAAAACCCATTCCCTCCCCCACCTCAGCATCTCTTTCCCTCCCTTCCTCTCTCCCAAGTCCATGCCTTCTGTGTCCAAAAACCCATTCCCTCCCCCACCTCAGCATCTCTTTCCCTCCCTTCCTCTCTCCCAAGTCCATGCTTTCTGTGTCCAAAAACCCATTCCCTCCCCCACCTCAGCATCTCTTTCCCTCCCTTCCTCTCTCCCAAGTCCATGCTTTCTGTGTGCAAAAACCCATTCCCTCCCCCACCTCAGCATCTCTTTCCCTCCCTTCCTCTCTCCCAAGTCCATGCCTTCTGTGTCCAAAAACCCATTCCCTCCCCCACCTCAGCATCTCTTTCCCTCCCTTCCTCTCTCCCAAGTCCATTTCTTCTGTGTCCAAAAACGCATTCCCTCCCCCACCTCAGCATCTCTTTCCCTCCCTTCCTCTCTCCCAAGTTTATGCCTTGTGTCCAAAACGCACTACCTCCCCCCTTTTGTGTTCCGTGTTTGCCTCCCAGCCCATCTTTGCAACTTTCTCAGCAAAACGAAGCTCAAGCCGCGAGGTTTGTCTTCTGCTTCCTGTCTGCCCTGCCGCACACAAATAGCCGAACGGAAGTATTCTCCGACGTCAGCGCTGACGTCGGAGGGCAGGCTTTGCTTAAGCCCTCCCTCCGATGTCAGCGCTGACATCGGGGAACGCTTGCGATCAGCTATATGTTAGCTGCAGGGCAGGCAGGAACAGAAGACGAGCCTCGCGGCTCGAGATGTATTGAACTCCGCGGGTCCCCCGTCCAGCTCTCTCCTGTCCACGTGGGGCGGACCGCCCCTCTCCCTAGACTGGTGGTACTGCCCTGATGGCGGCCCTGACCGTACGGCACACCAGGCAACATCTCGCGGCACACTAGTGTGCCGCGGAACAGCGGTTGAAAAACACTGATTTAAAGTATTATTTTGCAAATAGCCTTTGGGGAGTCCTTTTATATCCCACACCATTTACATTTTTAATGTGGTGGGCATTTCAAATTGTCTATTGGCTGTGTTGTTTTCCATTGTAAATTACAGACATCACTTGATATGTATCGTTGGTTTCTATATCACTGTAAAATTTATAATGAAATTCATGATGTTTGTTTGTTTATCACCAAGTTGTATATTACATTTTGTTAAGTTTTGTTTATTCTTATTCATTTATTTACTCTTTTATTTATCATATATGTTTAAGATTATTCCATGTTTATATGTCTCTTCTTTATGTTCCTTGATAGCTATTTTTCCAGGCTTCTTTTTGTGATATTTTTCTTTTTACCTTTATTACCATGGTATGTATCGATTATTTATAATATAATTCTATTTTTCTCTTTTTCTAATTCTTGTTCTCTGTCTTTATCACATTTCAAGGATATTTACCTTCTCCTATATTGTTCTACATTTCACCCTTTCTCTCACACTTGGTTAATCTTGGTCTTACTCTATATTAATTTGCTTTTCACATTCAACATGTTTATGCATATTTAAATTCAAATATTTTTATATTTATGTATACATTTTTACTATGCATGAATTTCCTCTCTTCCTTTCTTTCTTACCCATTTTTTCTTTCAACACATCTATAATTCTTTTTCCTAAACACCTATCTTAAATATAAGTAGGATCATCAAAACATACAATATTCATATATAGCACTTTTATTATCTTAATTTTTATATGGTTGTTTTAATATTGTATTTGTACCTATTAATAATAATAATAATAATAATAACTTTATTTTTATATACCGCCTGTAATCTTGCGACTTCTAGGCGGTTTACAATAAACAAAACTGTAAATACAATCAAGGGAAGTTTTACATACAGCGAATTAGAGAGTATAGCAGTTTACAGTAAAGAAACTGTAAATACAATCAAGAGAAGTTTTACATACAGCGAATTAGAGAGTATAGCAGTGTATATCTCGTACAACGACTTACAGAGTGTAGCATTGTACTTCTGATAACATTAATAATGTTAGCGTCAGTTTGTGTGTTGCAAGGCCAGGAAATGCCAAGTTGTTTGCCCAGAAGTAGAAATATTCCATAAGTTCATACAGTGTTCATGTTTAGTGATTAGGGGTTTGGGGTTGACAGTTGCAAGTTCAGGTGTGTGGTGATGTTACGAGGGGGTTGATATTCCAGTTCGTTACCTAGGTATTTCAAGAATAGGTAAGTTTTTAGGTGTTTTCTGAATTCTTCATAGTTGTTTGTGTGCGCAATTAGTTTTACTAGGTCTTTACCCCATATGGCAGCTTGATATGATAGCAGTTGTTGATGGTGTCTCTTATATTTGCACCCTCTAGCCGGTGGGGAGATAAATTTAATGTGTGTTTTTCTTTCATGTCTGTTGGTTGGGAATGAGAAGAGGTCTGTAATGTATTTTGGGGCTAGACCATTTAGTACCTTGAAGCAGAGACATCCTAGCTTGAACTTCGTGCGCGCCTCCATCGGTAGCCAGTGTAGGAGTCGGTAGGAAGGGGTTATGTGATCGGACTTCTTCAGCCCGAAGATCATCCTAACTGCTGCATTTTGTATCAGTTGTAGTCTTTGCATTTGCTTCTGGGGGATTGTCAGATGGGAGATGTTGCAGTAGTCCAGGTGGTTTAGTATTAGGGATTGTACTAGAATTCTAAAAGCTGAAGTGTGGAAGTACGCCTTAATGGACTTAAGTTTCCAGAGAGTGAAAAACCCTCTTTTGATTAAGGAGTTTATGTGGTCCTTCATGGTTAGACCTTGGTCTAGTGTTACTCCTAGAATCTTCATCGTTGGTTGAATGGGGTAGTTTAGTTTGTTAATGTGTAATGATATTGTCGTGTTTTGTGCGTGTGGCGAGGCTATGAAGAATTTAGTTTTTTCTGAATTTAGCTTCAGTTTGAAATCTGTGGTCCATTGATCCATCGTGTTTAGTGCTTCAGTTGCTGTTGGTGTGATTTCAGATGGGGATGCTGTAAATGGGATTATGATTGTGAAGTCATCTGCGTAGCTGAATACTTTTATGCCTCGCTGGGTTAGTTTCGTGCCTAGTGAAGCTATGTAGACGTTGAAGAGTAGTGGGGATAGTGGGGATCCTTGTGGAACGCCTGATGGGTTTCTCCATGTTTTAGAAAGATTGTCATTGAAGCGAACTTGATAGGTGCGGGTCGTAAGGAAACCTCGGAACCAGTCCAGCATTTCTCCTCCGATGCCGATTGAATCTAAGCATTGTAGTAGTTTTTTGTGATCTACCAAGTCGAAGGCTGAGCTCATGTCGAATTGCATCACTAAGGCTTTGTGGCCCTTACTAAATAAGTTACGTAAGTATTCTAAGATTGCTGCTATCACCGTCTCAGTGCTGAACAGAGGTCTGAAGCCTGACTGGGTTTCATGTAGCAGTGAGAACCGATCTAGGTAGTCCATCAATTGGGTTTCTACCAAACCTTCCATTATTTTTACAAAAAATGGGATGGATGCTACTGGTCTGTAGTTGGTTGCTGAAGTCAGTGGTAGTTTATGATTTTTGGGGATTGGGGTGATTATAATGTGACCATTTTTTGATAGGAGTTTTCCGTTTTTGAAATAGTTGGACATATGAGTCCATAGTGTTATCTTAAAGTATAAAGGGGCTGCTTTCATTATGTTGGGTGGACAGGGATCTAGGATGCAGTTTGATTTGGTGTATTTATTGTAAAGTTTTATGAAGTTGTTCCATTCTAGGTCTTGAAAGGAGTTCCAATACATATCCACTGGAGTTTCGTTTTCGTGTGTGTTGGCTATTTGCTGTTCATCTGTGTTGTTTGCTGGGCAGTTGTTCCTTAGGTTCACAATTTTTGAGTTAAAGTGCTGTGCTAGCTCGTCTGCCGAAGGAAGTTTCATGCCGTGCGTTGATTGACTGTGGCGTGTGGTGTCAAATAAATTTTTTACTAGATTGAACAATTCATGAGTGTTAATTCCTTTTGAACTTGTGTTAGATGTATATATTTTGGTTGAGTATAATTTTTTCCTTTTATCATTTATCAGTTGTTTATATTCCTTTATGTTTGATCTCCAATTGTTCCTGTCGGATAGTTCACCTGATTTGTTCCAGATCCTTTCTAGTCGTCGTGTTGATTGTTTCATTTTTTGTAGTTCGGAGTCGTACCAGTTGTTATATTTATTTGAGCGGTTTGTTCTGTTTTGTTTGGGAGCTATTTTGTCTAAGATAGTTGTGCTTGTTTTTGACCATTGTTCCCAGAATTCACCTTCTTCATTCGTCTCCTCGTGCGCTTTGTAGTGGGCCCAGAATTCCTCTGGGTTAATGTGGCCCCTTGTGAGATATTCTTTTTTTATCCTTGGGTGAGTTTTTACTTTAGTTTGGTTCCAGTTTAAATTAAAGTAATAGGTGTAGTGGTCGGACCAGATGTCGTGGTTCCAAATGCCGTTTGATATGTAGATAGTGGGATTTAGGATTTCTTTTGTGGACATAGCTACCAGATCTAGCTGGTGGCCTTTTTCATGGGTTTGTGTGGATGAAGGGAGATTGAAGTTGAGTGAGGATAGGAAGTTTTTAAAATCTTTTGTGTCGGGATTTTTCTTGTTTTCTAAATGTAGGTTTGTGTCTCCTGCTATAATATTGTAAGATGGGGTGATTGAGTTGTGTAGGATGAAGCATTGTCCTGATGAAGGTTGTCCGAAACACGGACCGTGTTGGGTCCTCCGTCTGGTAAAAGGTTTTTAGTTAAGATTTATTTGTCAAAATAAAATTTGCCTGCACCGTGTACAAATCTGCAGTTTTGGTTTGTTTGCTCTAGTGTATGTTGTCCATTTTTCAATTCTTATCTCTCCTCCTGCCTTGTTCCCTCAATGCATGTCTCTGACGTATTAATCTTTCCTTTTTAGTTTTTCTTTTTTTTTCTGTCTCTGTCCACTCAAATTTCACCCTACTTTCTACTTTTCACCTGCTTATCAACTTTCCATCTCCTTCTCTCACCCCTTAGTGCTCCCATTTCCCATCTTGCCCCTTTCCCAGGCATTTACATTTATGTCTCCTATTTTCCATTACCACATTTCTATCTTCTGTACTTACTATCTTCTGTACTTACTATCTGTCATCTCCTTGACAACCCCTTGGCCTTTTCTGCATAGTTTCCACCATTCCTGGTATCTGTCTTCCCTATCCCTTGCTCCACCCTTGTAGCCCAGCATTTCCTCCCTCTCTGTCTCCTTCCTTTCCCACACCCATGAAATCTGACATGACCCTGCCCCATCTCTCTTCCTCTCCCATCTCTCCACTCCCATGGTCCATCATCTCTCTTTCTCTTCCCTGCCATTTTCCCCTATAGTTTAACATCTCTTTCTCTCCCTTTTCAATATCTCTCCCTCTTTCTTTCCGCTATCATTCTCTCCCCTCCACCCTAAATTGCAAAATGTCTGTCTTTTCTTTCTGTCTACTATTGGAACAGAGAGGAGGGATGGAGAGATGCTGGATAGGAAGGAACATTTTTGAACATCCAGTATCTCTCCCTCCCTTCCCCTGATTCAAACATCTCGCTCTTGCTTCCCTTACTGACTGTTATTCAGATTTCTCCCTCTGGTTTCCCTTCCTGCCTCCTATTGTCCAACATTTTACCCTCCTCAACCTCCCTTAATATCTGTCCTTCATGCTTCCCTTCCTGCCTCCTGTTGTCAGCACCTCTCCCTCCCTCCTTCCCCATCCCCAATTCAAACATCATTTTTTCTCACTTCCCTTCCTATCTCCTGTTGTCCAGCATTTCTCCCTCCCACTTCTTTAACCCCCTCCCCAAACATCTTTCACTCTGGTTTTCCTTCCTATCTTTTACTGTCCAGCATTTCTCCCTCTCTCTCCCTATTTAAACATTTCCTTGTCTCTCCCTTCCTGATTCCTGCTGTCTATCATCTCTTCCTCCTGCTCCTCTGTTCTGTAGACCAACATATGGTTAGGGTCATAGTTATGGTTATTTTTACTTGATATACTGCCTTTCCTCCATGGATATCAAAACAGTTTGCAATAGATTGAATAGTGATCAGGTTCTCTAAGTATTTTTCCCTATCTGTCCCAGTAGGCTAACTGGTATGTATCTCTTTCTCTTTCTCTCTCCCTCTATCCCCCACCATTCTAATTTCTCATCTTCCATTCCTCTCACTGCATCTGTGGACCAGCATCTTTCCTTTTACTTCCCTTCCTCCTACCCCAGGGTCTGATAACTTCCCTTCCTTTCCTCTGCAAGTGGTTCAGGATTTTTCTTTTAAACCCCTATCCACATGCCAGCAGTCCAACATCTTTTCCCCCCTCTTTCAACTCCCTTCCCCTGTTTACTTCCACTTGCTTTGTAGAAGTCAGCAAGTAACAACAGTTCACATTCGCTGCCATCCACCATCTTCCCTCTACAGCTTCCTGCCCCTAAGGAACATAAAAACATAAGCAATGCCTCCGCTGGGTCAGACATGAGGTCCATCGTGCCGAGCAGTCTGCTCACGCGGCGGCCCAACAGGTCCAGGACCTGTGCAGTAATCCTCTATCTATACCCCTCTATCCCCTTTTCCAGCAGGAAATTGTCCAATCCTTTCTTAAACCCCGTACTCTGCCCTATTACGTCCTCTGGAAGCGCATTCCAGGTGTCCACCACACGTTGGGTAAAGAAGAACTTCCTAGCATTTGTTTTGAATCTGTCCCCTTTCAACTTTTCCGAATGCCCTCTTGTTCTTTTATTTTTTTTGAAAGTTTGAAGAATCTGTCCCTCTCTACTCTCTCTATGCCCTTCATGATCTTGTAAGTCTCTATCATATCCCCTCTAAGTCTCCTCTTCTCCAGGGAAAAGAGACCCAGTTTCTCCAATCTCTCAGCGTATGAAAGGTTTTCAGAAGTTACATCAGACAGGGCAGGAAATGGCAGAGGACAGACTGCAGCTGGCGGCAAGCAGTGAATGTGAATCACCGCTGCCTGGCAACTTTAGCAAAGCAAGTGGAGGTAAACGAGGGGAATTTGTAATACTATAAGGATCCACACTATCTCCACTGTTGTTCAACATCTTTCTAGCTTCACTTTTGACACTTGCCCAATTGATCGGCTTTACACCATACGCATATACTGATGATATCCAACCTCTCCACCCCATGATCAAAATGAGAAAATTAACATCAACCACAAAGTGAAATAAATAGGCAAATGGATAAGCAAAATTATGCTGGCATTAAACATCACAAACTCATCAATGCTTTTCCCTTGTAAAGATGGAATCTTTCTAAAAAAAAATTTGTCTTGACTCCTCCCCTTTCCAAATAGTGTCTTCCATGAAACTGTTGGGCATAATCCTTGATTGTAAACTTATCAGCAACAAATCAGTGCTATTGTTCAAAAGAGCTTCTACAAATTACGTACCATCTTCACTGACCATATTGGCACATTCACTAGTTATCTTCCAGCTCAATTATTGTAATGCTCTATACAAAGGTATCACACAAAAAGAGCTTAGACGTCTTAAAATAGTTCAGAAAACTGTGATAAAGTTGATCACAAATGCTAGGAAATTTGATCATGCTAGTACTCTGTTGATTAATGCCCATTGGCTCCCAATCTCCCATTGAATCACTTATAAGATCCTGTTATTGACTTTCAAAGCACATACTAAAACTTCCCTAAATTCATTAAAAGACCCCTAATTCCATACGCCCAAACAAGAACTCTTCACTCAAACAATCAACTTCGGTTATCTATTCCTTAAATAAGACAACTTAGCATGACACGTTCAACCATTTTCTTATCCCCCATGCTTTGGAATGTTATGCCTACCCAATTACGTGAGGAAATGGTATTAGAATGATTTAAATCTAAACAAAAAACTTTTTTATTTAATGACACCTTTGCTTTATAGACTTCTATTAATTTCTATTACAGTTGGGCCCCCACTCTTTCTATGCTTGGGATAGCCTCCTACCCAAGTGGACCATGTTGTACACAAAGGCTACAACACATTCTATAAACTTAGATCCATAAGAAAATACTTTGAACTGGTGTCATTCCAGCTCCTAGTCTAAGCACTAGTCATAAGCATCCTAGACTACTGCAACATTGTCTACCTAGAAGAATTACACAAACACTTCCAGAGACTAAGTGTTGTCCAAAACACTGCAGTGAGGCTCTTTAACCTGAAAAAATTTGACTACATAACCGCATTCTGCCAAAAACTGCACTGGCTAATCATAAAGAGAAAGATGCTCTTCAAACTCAGTTGTCTCTTTTACAAAGCACTATATGGTTTACTGTCCAATTATTTTACCAATCAGCTCCTTCTTTATACTTGGGATAGCCAGGCTCTCTGCACCTGTGAAGGAGGATGAGCAGGGCCGGATTAACCAATAGGCTCAGTAGGCACGTGCCTAGGGCCTGAAATGGTCAGAGGGCCCGATGAGGAGGCCCCCCCCCCCCGATCGGCAACGTGGGTCCTCCCCCCCATCGACAGAAAGTAATACAAATGAGCAATGCAGGTAAGAAATGCAAGGGGAACTTTAAGCTTGCAAGCGGTGCTGCATGCCCAAAGCTTCCCTCTGACGCAGCTTCCTGTTTCCACCTGGGCGCGTCAGAGGGAAGCTTTGGGCAAGCAGCACCGCTTGCAAAATTACAGTTCCCCTTGCCTTTCTTACCCGCATTGCTCGTTTGTATTACTTTCCGTCGATGGGGGAGCCCGCGTTGCCTATCGGGGGGGCACATTGCCGATCGATGCTTGGGGGGGGGCGTCGCCGTTCTAAAATTATAAAATAGGAGTGAAAGGTGAGTGGTGGTGAGATGGGCCTGGGGTGGAGGGAGAGAAAGAAGGGGGCAAGGCAGAGCAGGGCAGATGATGGATGTGGGGAAAAGGGAGACCAAAGGGAGCAGGGCAGATGATGGATATGGGGAGTGTGACACACTCATCCCTTGCTCTAACCAGCAGAGGGATTAGGTGTGTTGAGTTCTGGCCTGTCGGCGTGGCCTCCTCAAGTTGGAGGAAGGCTTTTCAGGTTATAACAGACCTAGGCGCCTGCCTAGTCTGCCAGGCCACACTGAGAGTAGCTTGTAAAGAGAAACATAGAAACATAGAAACATAGGTAAGTCTTGTTACAAAAGAATGTTCTTGTACTTTATTGAACCCGGGAGTCTGAATACCATCACCAACCCGCATGTCATGGCAAAATATAAAACACAAAATAGCTTGCAGTTGTCAGAATGGCTTGCTACAAATGCCACATACAGTTCAATACCCTGGACTTTTCAGTCTAAATACAGTCCTCTTCATCAGGGGTAAAGGTAAATGAAAAATATCAGGAAAATAAACTTTCAAACTTTGTACACCTTGTGAACACAGCCAGAGTAATTACAGTTCCAAAACCTAGCACTGAACTTCTCAAACATTTCAGCTTACCTAGCTGAGACACGGATAGGTTTGGCAGAGCAGGCTTCACAGCTCGTTACTATCAGCTGGGCTTCCTGGCCGAGGGAACACAGCATGGCATTAGATAAGCTGTGAACGTTACTTAGGTTTTCACTAGAGAGTTGCGCGGGGACAGAAATCCCACCCGTCCCCGCCAAAGTCTCACCCGTCCCCACCCGTCCCCACGAGGAATACCCTCCGTCCCCACCCGTCCCCGTGAGGAATCCCCTCCGTCCCCGCCCGTCCCTATAAACTTCAGAAATAGTTATTTCATTTAATTATGCTACTGAATTAAAGGCTCTGGTAGAAACCCATTTACAAATAAGCAAAAAGAATTTATTAATTTGGAAATATTAATTGGGAAGAATACATACTTTGTAAACGGGTTTCTACCAGAGCCTCTTTTGTTTATAAATTTTTATCAACACAACTAATATACTACTTTATCCTGAAGCAAAAAAAAAGAAATAGAATTATTTTCCTACCTTTGTTGCCTGGTTTCTGCTTTCCTCATGTTCTCAATCAGTTCCTTCCATCCACTGTCTTTCTTCCTTCTGCATCTTCCATTTGCTCTGTTACTGTGCCTCTCCCTTTCTCCCCCCTTCCAAATTGGTCTGGCATCCATCTTCTTCCCTCCGCTCCCCCCATAGTCTGGCATCTCTGTCTTCTTCCCTGCCAGCGTCTTCTCACCACTCTCTCTTCCCCATTTCCTTTTAGCGTCCTTCTCCCCCCCATCTTCCCCATGTCCTGTCAGCGTCCTTCTCCCCCCTCTGTCTTCCCCATATCCTTTCAGTGTCCTTCTCCCCCATCTGTCTTCTCCATGTTCTTTCAGTGTCCTTCTCCCCCCTCTGTCTTCCCCATGTCCTTTCAGCGTCCTTCTCCCCCCCCCCCGTCTTCCCCATGGCCTTTCAGCATCCTTCTCCATTCCCCCCCCCCCGTCTTCCCCATGTCCTTTCAGTGTCCTTCTCCACCCCTTTGTCTTCCCCATGTGCTTTCAGTGTCTTCCCCCCCTCCCCCGTCTTCCCCATGGCCTTTCAGCGTCCTTCTCCACCCCTTTGTCTTCCCCATCATTATCATAAAAAGTTGACTTTTATATTTATCCAAAGAAGGCTTGACATGTAAAAGTGTACCACAGATTATGGCTTCATATGTTAGGGGAATTGCTGAATCAAGAATAAAATTAATTTGTCTCCAAATTGATTTCCAGAAATTAAGTATCAAAGGACAATAATATAACAGATGATCCAAAGTCCCTATATCATTATGACAATGCCAACATCTATTAGACCTGGAATTATCTAACTTTTGTAAATGAATTGGGGTCCAAAAAATCCTATGCACTAAAAATAACCGTTTGTCTCATAGATGCTGACCTTGTATACTTCAACCTCCAAGATCAAATTCGTGGCCAACGAGATACAGAAATATATTGTTTTATCTCGATGCTCCAAATGTCTCTTAAGACTATTTTATGGCTTTTTATTCAAATATTTAGAAATTAATTTATACTACTGGGCATCCTGATGTCCTACTAAATCTGCCTGGTAACAAAGGATCTGCAAGCTGTAATAATTTTCTTAATTTTTCCATTCAGGGAACCCACTCCGAATGGCCTGCTTCAACTGCAACCACCTATATTGTTGAGACCTCAGAATGCCAAATGATTGTTGTAGTTGTATAAAATCAAGCAGTTTTCCATTAGAAATAACATCATCCAATGTTCGAATACCTGCCTGCATCCAATTCTTCCAGGAGATCCCAGCACCGCCCACTTGTATCTTGGAGTTTAACCATAAGGACTGAAAAGTAGATTTTATTATAGGAATATCTGTTAATTTATCAATAAATTTAATTGTTTCCATGTGTCCAATATTATTATGTTGTCTTTAGCATATCTAGGTATACTGATACTTAATACATGAGATAATCTCATGGGAGACATAATTTTCCATTCTAGATATAGCCAATCTGGATGATGTTCCATGAGTTCGGGGAGGATCCAATACATTCCCTGGCGCATTATATAGGCCTGATGATACCTATAAAAGTTAGGAAAATTTACCCCACCCTCCGCAATTGGTTTTTGCAAAGATACTAAAGCAATTCTTGCATTTTTCCCCAGCCAAATCAATTTTGTAAGAATACTATTTAGTTTCTTATAAAAGGACACCTGAAAATAAACTGGTATCATACCAATTTGATAGCAAACCACTGGCAAAATCATCATTTTTACTGTTTGAACTCTCCCCCACCAAGACAAATGTAATGGGTTCCATTGCTCACATATTTCAGTGACCTTCAGCAATAAGGATTTTTCATTTACTTTTATCGTTTCTTCCAACGTTTTCTGAATCCAAATACCTAAATATTTTATGCCCTCTTCCTTCCATAGGAAAGGGAATTTATCAAATAATCCTTTGGAACAATAAACATTTAAAGGAAGAACCTCTGATTTACTCCAGTTTATCTTATGTCCTGAAAATTTCCCAAATCTATCAATCATATTAAGTATATGTGGAATGGTTGTTTCAGGATTCCTCAAATGAAGCAAAATATCACCTGCAAAAAGTCAGATTTCTACGAATAACAATAAATTATTACTAATAATGACAGGGGTTGCCATTCAACAAATCACATATAATTGGAAAGACTGGAGGAGATTAAATTATAACTTTTGGTGGAATTCTTTATGCCATATCTATAAAATGGAAAGATTTACTGCGTTACAAAAGGGATATTTTAAGAAATTTCAGGATGTATGGAAACCATTAACAAAATATTGTCAGGATTAAGTAAAATTATTTTCCTTATGTTTATTAGTTTATGAGGTAGGGAGGGGGTATTTTATTATTACATATATCATACAATAATGGAGTATATGGTTGGGGGGGATGAGCGAGGGATAGGGAGGGATAGGGATAAGAATATATGTAATATATCAATGATTGTTTATAAGTGATGTATTTATTGTTACTGTGAATGAAAATATTAACACTTAATGTAATTTGTGAAAATGAATAAAGAATTATAAAAAAAAAAAAAATATCACCTGCATAAGCAGAGACTTTGTATTCCCGACATGCATAAGGAATACCCTGAATTTCCTCTGCCTGTTGAATAGCCAATAACAAGGGTTCCAAAACAATATCAAACAGTAGAGGAGATAATGGACATCCCTGTCTAATTCCCCTCTCCAGACGAAAGCGTTCTGAAAAAGTATTAATATATAATCTGGCAAAGGGGAAGCTATACAAGGTTTGAATAATTTGTATGAATCTAGAACCAATACCAAACCAATCCATAGCTGTAGCTTTAACCACTGTGCCACACTCTCTGAAATGGGTAATAAGCATTTATAAACTGGTCATGCCCTTGTCCTACCCAGACCACACCCCCATGCCATCTCTATGCACTTGGATTTGATACATGCTTCCTTTCTACATTGAGAAAACCCTTCATTCTACCATCTCTACATACAAGTATAGTAGTACCTTGGATAAAATTGTAACTTACAGTATATGCCAATTCACACCAGTGTTATAGATATGCTGGGATCCAGGGCAGAAATTTAAATAACGGGTCCCCAAACATCTTTCCCTTTTCTCAATCTCTGCACCCACTACCACACATTGAGGCGAGGAGAACTTGAGTGCTCAAAGTGCTGCTTGTTACCTGTAAGAACTGCGCTCCGAGATTGGATGCCAGTCTTCAACGTCATTACCAGCTGACTCAAAGACAAGCGCTGGTAACGAGAGAGTTGGAGGCGAGAAGAACCTGAGTGTTTAAAGTGCTGCCTGTTACCCATAAGAACTTCACTCTGACATTGGACACCAGTCTTCAATGTCATTACCAGCTGACTCAAAAGCAAGCGCCGGTAATGACAGAGTTGGAGGCGAGGAGAACTTGAGTGCTTAAAGTTCTGCCTGTTACCCGTAAGAACTGTGCTTCGAGATTGGATGCCAGTGCTCGATGTCATTACCAGCTGACTCAAAAGCAAGCACCGATAATGGTGCGCCTCCACTGGGGCATGCTCGAAAGGGCATGCCCCTTAGAGAGTCCCTTGGAGACAAGAGGAGACCTGAGGAGGTCTAAGGAGGAACTATCTGATCTACGATGGGAAAGTGTAAAGCTAAGTTCAAACTCCTCAAAAGATAACAGGCCCGATGGATAAACATTTAATTTCAATGGCTATGAACACTCAATTATCTAATGTTTACTTTCCAGAATCAGGCTCCTCCTATACTATGGGAGGAAGACCAGCTCCCCCCATCCATTAGTTTCTTCTCCCATTACCAAAGTGGTTATGAGGAATGGAGAAGCTAAACATACTTTGGTGGAAGAACTTAGGGAATCTGTCCCTGAATTAGCTGTCCCGAAGAGATTACCTATCCCATGCCTGTTGTCTTATTGGATTTGCAATAAAGCTATGGATTCTGATATAGCTTTAAAATAAATTTGGTCCATTGTTTCTAGAATTGAAACTATGCTAAAGGATAATGTATCCCAATTATGTTCCTCTACCAAGGTAGCAGCTGAGAAGTCTACTGAGTTAGACCTTAAATCAAAGAAATTAGAGGAACACACTTGTGGTTTAGAAACACAGATTAGAATTTGAAAGCCACCAATCAGTCTGCTATAAAAGATAGTTTATTAGTTCATTGGAAGCTTGAAATGATGGAAAATCAAATTAGGGCAAAAAATTTATGTTTTTTTGAACTTCCCTATGACTCATTTATTATCCTCTGAAGTGTTATTGAGACAATATTTTTCTGATATCTTTAAACTTCCAAATGCTGGAGAAATAGTGATTTCTAGAATATATTATATTTCCTTAAAGACTAGAATAGTGGGTGTTGAAGGAACCAAGGATGTTCAGGCAGGAAGCTTTTGGGGAGAAGTTTGCTGTGATCTTGGGTAGGAATTATGATAGCTGTGTTCACTTGTCACTTGTCAATACCTCAGCTCAGTTAAGCTGAGAGACTCCTGGTGTGCCAATCCTATGAACAATATATATAGGAAAAGTCTGCTTTCTTGAACAGAGGGAAAGCGAGTGCAAAGTTTATATTTAAAAAAGCAAAGGCCTAAACTTCAGTGGACTGTTGCTGATGATGGGTTTTGTTTGTTATTTTGCTGGTGTTTTCTTGAATTTCATGGGTTACTGAAACTCTTTTGTTTTACCTATTTGCAAAGTTTCATTTTTTCTTTTTTGGATGATACAGAAATAAAACTCTGTTTGTGAAGACTGCAGGATATTCAAACAGTATTTTTGATGACTGGATAAGAGAACTGATCGTTTATTCACATTGCCTGCAGGAATTGCATCCATTTTGAGCAGTGCACCAGTTTACTGTTTTGCTTACTGTCCACTAGGGGTACCACCGCGCAGCCCGTGGCCCCAGTGGCGACACAGGATATTATCCCTAAAAGGGCTACATTAATGGTGACTTTCTTAACTGAAACTGTGGTGATGAAAGCATATTTTCATAATAAGGATGCTAATTTTTGTGGTCAAAATATTCATCTCTTTCCTGATGTAGCTCGTGCTACTCAGCTGAGACGTAAGGCCTTTTTGGCTCTGAAAACTCGGCTAACTTCAAAAGGTGAAACATTTTATTTGAAGTTTCCTTGTAAGTGTTTAGTCATTTTGAACCTGATCAATTGGAAAATCTTCTTTTGCGAGGAAATAAGATATAATTTTCTCAGCAAAGAGATGGGAAGGTATATTAAAGGTTGAATAGATAATAGGCACTAATAGTTAGGATTGTATTATCCTGTATATTTCTATTGTTGATATACTTTCTCCTTACCTCTCATGATGTGGACTGTTTCACAATATGAATGTGAGATATTTTTTTTATATTGCTTTTGGAAAATTTGAGTTACCTGATTTGCTTGTTCATATGTGTAAAAATATGTATTAAAATTAAATAAATGATTTTTATCCAGTAAATAGACAAGTCAGAATACATTTCTTCAACAATATGAAACAGCAAAAATGTGAACAAAATCACTTAGGAGTGAAGTTTTCTTGCTTAATTGAGATCTCAATCAGGCTATTCAGATGATCTTGTAACATTATTGAACGCAAATATTTTTTCAGTAACATTAAGGGCTCCTTTTACTAAGGTGTGCCAGCGTTTTTAGTGCGCACAAAGTTACACGGTACGCTTCTAGAATAACGCCAGCTCAATGCTGGCGTTAAGGTCTAGTGCGCGCTATTCTGCGCGTTAAGGCCCTAACGCACCTTAGTAAAAGGAGCCCTAAATGTGAGAAGTTTCTTTATTCTGAGTCCACAGTACAGTTAACAGCAGCCATAAAGCAATGCTTTAATTTGGATTTGGTACCGATCCAATCATTTTTCAGCATACATGCAGTTTAATATCTCTATAGCTGACTACATGTCTCGGCAGGCAAGGTTTTTATCATTGAGCACACCGTACATTGAGAGTAAAGCCTTCTACCCTAATATTACCTGTTACTTAAGCCAAATGTATGCAACACTCTCTTAATATGTTTGCACCTACAGCTTTCCACATCTCCTTGCTGGAAAAAAATAAAACCATAGAAAACCTCCAGCTGAGATAACCTTTTCAGAAGTCTTAACACTGCTTTTGTTTCATTTTTAGGAACATCCATTCCAACAGCGGGGCTCTGAAGGAGTTTGTTTGTGCACTTGAGATCAAACAAAACATCAAGCCACACTAAAACAGATGATAAAGTGTCTTGAAAAGATCTCTCTTGCAAGGCTCTGTTCCTCTGAGGATGTCATATAATCTTGTTTCTGAACTACATGGTCTATTATTTCTTCAGGACCACAGTATACTTCCTTTTTATTTCTGTTGAAGACATTATTGCGTATTTTTGCCGTACTGTGTTATTATTTATATGTTATTGTAACTCACCTCAAGCTTGTGGGTGAGGTGAGTCTTCAAATGAAGTACGACTTAGGTCATATAAAAGCGCCTATACACACTCAATACAAGACTGCCAATTAGTATCTGACAGTGGTTTGACAGTGAGCTAGGTAATATGCAATTTAAGTACAGACAAGCACTGAGTGGAATGAAAGAAAACAAACTAAAAAAAATGTTGTAACTGCAAAAAAGAACACAGACAGCACAGGAGCTTGTTAATTCTTTCTAAAAATACTAGTACTAGGGAGCACGCAATGAAAGTACTAAGTAGTAGATTTAAAACAGACCAGAGAAAATATTTCTTCACACAATGTGTAATTAAATTCTGGAATTTGTTGTCGGAAAATGTGGTGAAATCAGTTAGCTTAGCAGGGTTTTAAAAAGGTCTGGATGATTTCCTAAAAGAGAAGTCCATAGGCCATTATTGAGATGGCTTGGGTAAATTCACTGCTTATTCCTAGGATAAGCAGCATAAAATCTGTTTTACTACTTGGGATCTAGCTAGGTACTTGGGACATGGGTTGGCTACTGTTGGAAACAGGACACTGGGTTTGATGGACCTTCAGTCTGTCCCAGTATGGCAATTATTATGTTCTTATGTTCTTCTTTTTTTTCGTTAATATCCTGCATTCCTTCTTATACATCTCCTCCACAGCCATTACATTAATTTTCAAGCTCTGGAGCTGGGCCAAAAAAAGTATCACGTAGCAGCTCATGAGCAGTGGTTTCCACAGCAAGGAATCCAATACAATATTCATTAGCCTGTACGCCAAAGAAAGTTTGCTGTAAACAATGTACTGTAGAATGTAACTGATTCTCAGTGTGACTGCTGTCACGAGGGCTGTCCATAATCACACCAACATATTTTGCACGATTAACTCTTTCAATATTGGCTAGAAGGGCGTGCTTTCCCATTCTAGCAATCACTTTGTAATAATCAGCAGTTTCTTTTCTCTCAATTCGATTTTGCCATCAGATTCATCAGTCCAGGGTAATTCCATTGCTAGAGGTCATTTAGTTTTCCTGCAATTCCACAAAGGTCCATTCAGCCAAATGACAAACGATAGATTCTCAGAACAGTTTTTCAAGCATTTTTAGCATCGCAACTAACTTCATGTTGAAACTGTCAACACTTTTATTACCAGAAATTCTTGCTGCGCTTCCATTTTGGATACATGCACTGGTGAGTATTTGTGCACTTTGAGAAAAGAATGGATGTTTTTCTCTGCATTAAAATTTTAAAACAGTATGATCACATTTTCCAAAAAAGTAAAAAAAAAAAAAAAATCAAAAGAAAATACTTTTATCTGCTGACACTGAATACGAAAGATATGTTTAGAGCACAGTGTCAAACCTAAAATCATACAACCCAGCGGTATATGTCACAATCACAAAAATACTGTAAAATACCAATTATATAGAACAATACACATCAGTATTGTTAATCCCTAACACTGTAGGGCTTACTAAGCGGCCTCAGAGATGGAGCCTACGCACAGCCATACAATCACAAGCTGAGATGATCCGCATAGATGTAATACTCCTGCTCCAATCATTGGCCAATAAATACTTGTTTTAACTTTTTATGTGCTATTTTTTAAAGCTAATATAAACCCTTCACCAATCACTACTGAAGATATAGTGCGTTTTCAAAAAATCTTCAGCAAATACTGTGCATATTGTCCAAATTTGAAAAACTAGACCACACAACTTATCTTTTTGTTGAGTAGTCTTCGCTGTGGGAGTCTTTTTTTAAAAAAACCTCAGTTAGTTCATGTTCGTCTGCCGACGCAGCCAGCGTTTCGCGGGAAATACATACATCCACTGCGTCAGGGCCACCGGGACATTAACAATCATACGCACACTTCGATCATTAGTGGAAGACTGCCAAACTCACATCCATGGATTCCACACATTCAACTCCAGGCATTTCCCATTCAGCAATGTCTATACTTTCCTCTGGAGACATTAGCTCTGTTGAATCCTGGACTGTGGAACCTTCACATTCCATGGGTTCCTGACCGAGGTCTGGCCTGGAGAGTCCTCTCTGCCAGGTCCTCGTGTGCTGTCGATTGAAGAATGCTAAGGAATCTATTGCACTTAATTCCAATTATCGGCCCATAGCTAGTATCTCGTTGTTTACCAAATTAATGGAAGGGGGTGTTAATGCTGACTTGGTGAAGTATTTAGAAAAATTCAATATTCTTCATGATTGTCAATCAGGATTTGGCTCAGGTTTTAGTACAGAGACAGTACTAGCTTCTTTGATTAATTATCTTCATGGACTATTTAGTGTACGCTAGAGTACATATATCCTTTAGTTGGATCTAAGAAGTACTTTTGATCTGGTAGATCACAAGATTTTATTGGACTGCCTGGACTCAATTGGGAATATCAGGTAAAGTCTGGAATTGGTTTGAGGGTTTTTTACGAAATAGATGCTATCAAGTATTTAGTGAGGAACACTATTCTTCTTTATGGAGTAATTACTGTGGGGTGCCACAAGGCTCTCCATTATCCCCCATTTTGTTTAACATTTATTTAGCTCTGCTAGGAAGACTATTGCACAGTTTGAAAGTTAAGTTTTTCATCTATGCAGATGATATTACTATAGTGCTTCCACTTACATCTTAGGAATTATTTTGGATCGTCACCTAACTTTGGATGACCATACAAATCTATTGACTAAAAAATGTTTTTCAATTTTGTGGAAACTTCAAACAATAAAAAAATTTTGACAGTGTATCTTTTAGGTTACTAGTACAATCTTCCATCCTGTCTGTTCTGGATTATTGCAATATAATATATTTGGGATCTCACAAAAAACTTTTAAAGAGATTAAAACTTATTCAGAACACAGCAGTTTGTTTGATTTTTGGACTGAAAAAACGTGACCATGTTACTCCATTTTACCAACAATTGCACTGGTTGCCTTTTGAGGCAAGAACACTATTCAAGTTTGGTTGTATTTGTTTTAAGACCTTATTTGGTCTGGCTCCTATTTACCTGTCTTCATGTTTTGAACGATATAAACCAGATAGGATCACTTGAGGACACACCTGTTTGTTTATCCAACCATAAAATCCTGCCGATATAAGAGATTTTTTTGACAAACTATTTGCATTACAGGCTGGTAAAATGAATTCATGGTTATGTACTATTATTTCTCAGGATTATTTTTATATGTCTTTTAGGAAGCTGTTGTAAACTGATATGTTTGATAAATTTGTAAATTGTAGTTTCAGTGTTAATTGGTAAACTGTATACTGATATTTTAAAATGTTTATTTTAATCTGATCTTAATGTATTTTTAAGTAAATTGTATTTTATTCACTGATTGTACAGTTCTTCTATATGTGAACCGCCTAGAACTATGTGGTGTGGCGATATACAAAAATAAAATTATTATTATTATTATTAACCTGACGATGAAAATGAAAGCAAAAGCTGAATATGAAACAAAAACATTTCTGGCAATTTTTGTGAAACATTAAATTGTTTGTTACTATCTCATAGAAATATAGAGACATCAAGGCAGATAAAGGCCAAATGGCCCATCCATTCTGCCCATCCACAGCACTCACTATGGGCCAGATTCTACAAAAGCTGCCGAACATTAGACGGCAGTAGCTGCCCTACCACTGTCTAACTTAATTGGTTTTATTGGGTTTAAGTGGTGTGATAATTGGTTGCACCATTAAAATCCAATTAAATCCTCATTTAAAAAAAACTAGCTGCCTCTATGCAGCCCCTGGGACCAGTGCCTTGGTCCCTGGTGGCTAATAGTACATTGTGACACCAAAACCCGGAAGTGGGCGTGGTTAGGAGTGGCACCGGACTTCAATGTCATTGCTGGCCACAATTCAGGAAGGACCCTGAGCACCGGAAAAATAGGCCTGTAAAACTTTGGCCTACATTTCCAGTGCCTATGGTCCTTGGGAGCTGCAATTCTGGAAGCGGTGCCTGTTGGTGATTGATACATGGCAAGCATCCATTTTGTAGAATGAGGGCCTATCTCCTCCTCTCCCTAAGAGATCCCATGTGCCTGTCCCACACTTTCTTGAACTCACACACTGTTTTTGTCTCCACCACCTCTACCGGGAGACTATTCCAGGCATTCACCACCTTTTCTGTAAAAAAGTATTTCCTTAGATTATTCCTGAACTTGTCATCTCTTAACTTCATCCTATGCCATAAGAACATAATATTTGCCACTGCTGAGTCAGAACAGTGGTCCATCGTGCCCAGCAGTCCGCTCACGCGGCGACCCTTAGGTCAAAGACCAGTGCCCTATTTCAGTTTAGCCTTACCTGCGTATGTTCTGTTCCAGCAGGAACTTATCCAACCTTTTCTTCAGTCCCTGAAGGGTGCTTTCCCCTATAACAGCCTCTGGAAGAGCGTTCCAGATTTCTACCACTCTCTGGGTGAAGGAAAACGTCCTTATGTTTATATGGAATCTATTTCCTTTTAACTTTAGCGAGTGCCCTCTCATTCTCTTCACCTTGGAGAGAGTGAACGATCTCTCTTTCTCTACTAAGTCAATTCCCTTCAATATCTTGAATGTTTCGATCATGTCCCCTCTCAGTCTCCTCTCATTCCAGAGCTTCCTTTCAAACAAAAGAAATTTACCTCATGTGCATTTATACCACATAGACATTTAAATCTTTCTATCGTCTCTCCTCTCCTGCTTTTCCTCCAAAATATATATACAGTCAAACTTCGGTTTGCGAGTAACCCGGTTTGCGAGTGTTATGCAAGACGAGGAAAACATTCTCGCAAAACTTGTCTCGCAAACTGAGTGTTGACTCGATTTGCGAGCACCCCTTCAAGAACCGGCATCGCTCCCCCCCGCGCTCGCAAAGGCCCCCCCCCCCACTTGTACCGGCACTCCCCACCCCCCGCGAGAATCGGCACCCCCGCCCAAACAACTTGAAACTTACCCCCCGTCTGGCACCGGCACGCAGCCACAGGACGTGCCGGTACTGCTTGAAGAACTTCCTGCCTCTGCTGGGCCTTGAGCATGCATCTGCGCATGCTCAAGGCCTTCTAATTCTCCTTCTCGCCGAGAAGGCCTTGAGCATGCGCAGATGCATGCTCAAGGCCCGGCAGAGGCAGGAAGTTCTTCAAGCGGCACCAGCACGTCCTGTGGGCTGTGTGCCGGTGCCAGACGGGGGGGTAAGTTTCAAGTTGTTTGGGCAGGGGGTGCCGGTTCACACTGGGGGGGCCTTTGCGAGCGGGGGGTATCAGCGCCACTGACCTCGGGGGGGGTGGGGGGGGGCGGAACGTATCAAGCGAGTTTCCATTATTTCCTATGGGAAAACTCACTTTGATATACGAGTATTTTGGTTTACGAGCATGCTTCTGGAACGAATTATGCTCGTAAGCCAAGGTTCTACTGTATTGAGAACTTTAAGTCTGTCCCCAAATGTCTTATGATGAAGACCACCGACCATTTTAGTTGTCTTCCTCTAGACCGACTTTATCTTGTTTATATCTTTTTGAAGGTCTCCAGAATTGTACACAATATTCTAAATGAATGCAGTATATACAATCTCAAAAAATGAATTCTTACCATTTTCTGGGTGGCATCCTTCACTAAACGATATATCGTCAATAGCAAGCTTTTCTGTGCGTCCACTGTTCACAAATATTTCACCTTGAATAATAATCTGTGCAGTAATTTTGTAGAAAGGGAAGAGGAAGATCCTGTGTAAGTCCCTTGCAAATACAGTGGTTGTATACTGCAACATAAAGTTTAGCTACGCAGAGGCAGATTCTATATAGTCTGCCTAAATTTAAGCGCCTACACCAGGGGTGTCCAATGTCGGTCCTCGAGGGCCGCAATCCAGTTGGGTTTTCAGGATTTCCCCAATGAATATGCATTGAAAGCAGTGCATGCACATAGATCTCATGCATATTCATTGGGGAAATCCTGAAAACCCGACTGGATTGCGGCCCTCGAGGACCGACATTGGACACCCCTGGCCTACACTGATGTGCCTAGCCAATGTAGCCATCTAACTTAATGGGCTTAATCGGCAGTGATAATTGGCACTTAGCACCTCATAATTTATGTTAATTGGACTTAATCAAGTTAGGTGCAATTATCCAACACATTCTCTAGAAATTAAATATGGACACTTCCTAGTTTACCAGCTATATGTAGATCCTTCTCTAAGCTCCCACCTCTTGCTAAACTTACAAAGGGAGTGGCTTTATCTCAATTACAGTAACATGTAGAAGCCTCCAATGTGCTTCACCCCAGCAGCCTGAATTTGGGGGTGGGGTGGGAAGTGGGGGCATGCCACTGGAACTATTCTTGTATTACTGTTAAATGACAATATTCTTTGATAGAGGTGAATTGGCTCTGTAGCGATTTGACTGCAGCCTTTAATTACTATTGCTCCAGACTTTTGGCTATTGCCATCA
Source organism: Geotrypetes seraphini (assembly GCF_902459505.1). Classification (NCBI taxonomy): domain Eukaryota; kingdom Metazoa; phylum Chordata; class Amphibia; order Gymnophiona; family Dermophiidae; genus Geotrypetes; species Geotrypetes seraphini. Next base: position 433,091,233 of record NC_047085.1, on the reverse strand, counting down.
CTGGAATAGTGCCCCAATGGTTTGCTTCTTTTCTGTTCATGAAATCCCTTACTGTGTCCATGCCCTCATCTAATTCTGCATTGTTCTCTCTTTCTGACAGTGTCCCCAAAGGCTCAGTCCTGTTTCCACTTATGTTAAATATTTTTATTAGCTCTCTTGCAGCTCTGATTCAAAATGTTTCAGCTTACTTCTATGAAAACAATATTCATACTGAAGTATTGTGAGGCTTCTGCTGGAGGTTGCAGAAGCTGTTTCGAAAGGACAGCTGCAACATGCAGGAACAAGTGAGCATCACCCCTGCTGGTTTCCTGCTAAACCACCAGGGTTCGGCAGGCAGACCCGTAGCAATACTGAGGAGGATCTAGATATCCTGGGGTGGATGGAGGTGGGGGAGAGGATGGGAGGGAAGGAGGGAGGGAAGAAAAAACAATGGATCCTGATGAGTTTCTTGATGTTCTGTGGAAGTGGGATTGAGGAAGGATGCAGACCCATAGCAATACTGAGGAAGATCTGGATATCCTGGGGTGGATGGGGATGGGTGGGAGGGAGGGAGAAACAATGGATCCTAATTAGGTTTCTTGATGTTATGTGGGGGTGTGATTGAGGAAGGAGGGATTGAAAAGGTTCAGGTTCTTCTGGTTCATGTTGTTCTGGTTTAAGGGAGGTAGAGAGGAGAATCCTGCAGAGTTCTGGATGTTACATGAAGTGGGAAGGGGATAAGAATCATGAGATGTTCAGGATATGGGGCATCTAAATGGAAGCATTCTGTTGCAGAATTGACCCCATATTCTTTGCATTTTGCAAAGTATTCAGCCAAACTCCAACTCTGCCAAACTCTATCTTGGGGAAGCTAACTTGATGTACATATAAAATATATGTGGAACTTGTCACAACCCCGGCCTTAAGACTAGGGTTGTGCCAGGTCTATCTCCTCCAAATCCAAGCCTTACCCTAAAAAGGGCTAATCAGAGGGACAGGGTTGAACTCTGACAGACAAATAGGGTCTGAGTTCCCATTGAAACACCAGGATACAGAACCCTGGGGAGGGGAAGATGAGTGTGAGAATAGCCTGGAGCAGCGGGAGGTGCCTTACAAAAAAGAACAGCCTAAGAGGCAGGCTCCCAGCACAGCTAAGGCACAACTGCTGGGCCCAATTAGGGCTAATCAGATAGCTCAGCAGAAGCAACAGGTTGTACCTCCCCCTTACAGGTTAGGGCGTGTCCAGCTTAGGGCTTTAGAGTAGAGAGCTGCACGGGAACGGGGAAGACGGGAATCCCGCGGGACCCGCGGGCATCCCGCGGGTTCCCCCTTCGGGTCACGGGGATCCCGTGGGGACGCCCCTAGGGTCGCGGGGATCCCGTGGGGACGCCCCTAGGGTCACGGGGATCCCATGGGGACGCCTCCGAGGATCACGGGGCTCCTGCGGGGCTGGATGTACTCAGTCGCGCGGCTCTTCTTCTCCCTACCTTCTCTGCTTGCAGCACAGAGCCGAACGGAAGTCTTCCCGACGTCAGCGCTGGCATCGGAGGGGAGGGAGGGCTTAAACAAAGCTTAAACAAAGCCCTCCCTCCCTCCGACGTCAGCGCTGACGTCGGGAAGACTTCCGTTCGGCTCTGTGCTGCAGGCAGGGCAGGTAAGGAGAAGGAGAGTAGCCTCGCAGTTCGAGTGGCTACCAAGGGAGGGGGGCGGTCCGCCCCACCCCGCCCCGCCCCGCCCCGGTTGCAGCACAGCCGGCCAGGTCCCCTTACTTTTGTGGCACTTCCCCGACCGACCGATAACAGCCCGGGTCCGACAATCCTCCCTGCCCTGTAGCCGCGAATCTAAATTACCTTCTTACAGCAGCTGTAAGAAGGTAATTTAGATTTGCGGTTAAGGGCAGGGAGGTTTGTCGGACCGAGGCTGTTGCCGGTCGGTCGGGGAAGTGCCACAAAAGTAAGGGGACCTGGCCGGCTGTGCTGCACCCGGGGCGGTAGAGAAGGAGGGGGGAGAAGGACGCTGAAAGGCCATGGTGAAGACAGGAGGGGGGGGGGAAGGACTCTGAAAGCACTTGAAGACAGAGGAGGGAGAAGGACGCTGAAAGCACATGGGGGAATACAAAGGGGTGGAGAAGGACGCTGAAAGGCCATGGGAAGGGCGGGGGGGGGAAGGACTCTGAAAGCACTTGTGGAAGACAGAGGGGGAAGAAGGATGCTGAAAGCACATGGGGAAGACAAAGGGGTGGAGAAGGACGCTGAAAGGCCATGGGGAAGACAGAGAGGGAGAAGGACGCTGAAAGGACATGGGGAAGATGGGGGGGAGAAGGACACTGAAAGGAAATGAGGAAGAGAGAGTAGGGAGAAGACGCTGGCAGGGAAGAAGACAGATAAGAACATAAGAACATAAGAAGTTGCCTCCGCTGAGGCAGACCATAGGTCCATCCTGCTCAGCGGTCCGCACCCGCGGCGGCCCATCAGGCCCATTGCCTGAGCAATGGTCTATACCTATCTATACCCCCCAATCCCTTTTTCTTCTAGGAATCTATCCAAACCTTCTTTGAAACCATTTAATGTTTTCTTGTCTACAACAGCCTCTGGAAGCGCGTTCCATGTATCCACCACCCTCTGAGTGAAAAAGAACTTCCTAGCGTTTGTTCTAAACCTGTCCCCTTTCAATTTCTCCGAGTGCCCCCTTGTACTTGTGGCGCCCCTTAATTTGAAAAATCTGCCCCTGTCTATTTTTTCTATGCCCTTCAGGATCTTGAAGGTTTCTATCATGTCTCCTCTAAGTCTTCGCTTTTCCAGGGAGAAAAGTCCCAACTGCTTCAATCTGTCGGTATATGGGAGATTTTCCATTCCCTTTATCAGTTTGGTTGCTCTTCTTTGTACTCCCTCAAGTACCGCCATGTCTTTCTTGATGTATGGCGACCAGTACTGGACACAGTACTCCAGATGCGGCCGTACCATTGCACGATACAGCGGCATGATGACTTCCTTCGTCCTGGTCGTAATACCCTTCTTAAAGATACCCAGCATTCTGTTTGCTTTCCTAGAGGCTGTGGCGCATTGCGCGATGCCTTCAGTGTTGTGTCTACCATCACTCCCAGGTCTCTCTCCAGGTTACTAACCCCTAGTGGTGTTCCCCCCATTTTGTATGTGAACATCGGGTTCTTTTTCCCCACGTGCATGACCTTGCATTTCCCCACGTTGAAGCTCATCTGCCACTTTTCGGCCCACTTTTCCAGCTGCGTTAGATCCTTTTGGAGATCCTCGCAGTCTTCCTTGGTTTGAGCCCTGCTGTATAGTTTGGTGTCATCTGCAAATTTAATGACTTCACACTTAGTTCCCGCCTCTAGATCATTTATGTAGATATTGAACAAGAGCGGTCCCAGCACCGACCCTTGCGGAACTCCGCTCGTGACCCCTTTCCAGTCTGAGTAGTGTCCCTTTACGCCAACCCTCTGCTTCCTGTTTGCCAGCCAGTTTTTGATCCATCGGTGGACCTCCCCTTGTACCCCGTGGTTCCATATCTTTTTAAGCAGTCTCTCGTGTGGCACCTTGTCGAAGGCTTTTTGGAAGTCAAGGTAAATGATGTCTATAGATTCCCCTTTATCCACCTGGCTGTTCACTCCCTCAAAGAAGTACAATAAGTTTGTGAGGCATGACCTACCCTTACAGAAGCCATGTTGACTCGGTTTTAGCTGCCCATTTTTTTCGATGTGTTCACAGATGCTGTCTTTAATCAGTGCCTCCATCATCTTTCCCGGGACTGAGGTCAGGCTCACCGGCCTGTAGTTTCCCGGGTCCCCCCTTGCGCCCTTCTTGAAGATGGGCGTGACATTTGCATACCTGCTTCAGTTCAGCCTCCATCTCCTGGTCGATTTCTTCCGGTTGTCCAGGTGGGCGGTAGTACAGACCCAGTTTAATGTCTGCTCCTGCTCCTCCCTGTAGCTTAACCCATAGTGATTCCAGGCCATCCGCCCGTACTGTTGTTTCAGTCCTGGCTGATGGTATGGAGTCTTTTATGTACAGCGCTATTCCTCCACCCTTTTTATGTGTCCTGTCTTTCCTGTATAGTACTTGACGTATCTGATACTTGACGTATCTGAAGAACGACTTGAAGTTTGTTGCTTCCTTTGCCAGTCTCTCTTCATATTCTCTTTTTGCTTTTCTAATCACTCGGTGACACTCTTTCTGGTGTTCTTTGTGCCCTTTTTGGTTCTCCTCTGTTTGGTCTTTTTTCCATTTTCTGAACGATGCTTTCTTGTCGCTTATCGCCTTCTTCACTGAACTTGTTATCCACACTGGGTTTTTTGTTCTATTTTTTTTGCACCCTTTTCTAAACTTGGGGATGCATATGCTTTGTGCTTCGTGCACAGTCTCCTTGAATAAGGTCCAGGCTTTTTCTACGGATTCCGTCTTCCCTATGTTGCCTTTGAGCTTCTTTCCCACCATTTTTCTCATGGCATCATAATTTCCTTTTTTGAAGTTGAGTGCCGTCATTGTGGTTCTTTTCCCCTTTGATGATCCAATTTCAAGCCTGCACTGGATCATGTTGTGATCGCTGTTACCTAGTGGGGGTATTTTGTGTATAGGCAGTTTAAGACCCAGGTTTTTGCCACCTCCTTTGCTGTCCCCCCTAGTCAGTTGAAGATTAGGTCAAGAGTGGCATCGCCCCTTGTTGGTTCCGTGACCAGCTGCTCCATGAAACAGTCCCTCGTGACTTCTATGAATTTTGTCTCTCTTGCGCAGTTTGAGTGCCCAATACTCCAGTCTATCCCAGGATGGTTGAAGTCCCCCATCACCACCACATTTCCGCTTCTGCATACCTGCTTCAGTTCAGCCTCCATCTCCTGGTCGATTTCTTCCGGTTGTCCAGGTGGGCGGTAGTACAGACCCAGTTTAATGTCTGCTCCTGCTCCTCCCTGTAGCTTAACCCATAGTGATTCCAGGCCATCCGCCCGTACTGTTGTTTCAGTCCTGGCTGATGGTATGGAGTCTTTTATGTACAGCGCTATTCCTCCACCCTTTTTATGTGTCCTGTCTTTCCTGTATAGTTTGTACCCTGGTATGGCCACATCCCATTGATTGTCCTCAGTCCACCACGTTTCTGTGACTCCAATTATGTCTAGGTCCTTATTGCTGGCTGTGATTTCCAGTTCTCCCATTTTGGCCCTCAGGCTCCTAGCATTTGTGTATAGGCAGTTTAAGACCCAGGTTTTTGTCCTCTCTCTTTGTTTCCCTTGTGCTTTGGTATTCCTGTAGTTTCCCTCATGGTTTGCCAGCTCCTGAGCTTCGTCCTCCTCCTGTTGTGTGTGTGTGACGTCCTCTGCCTGTTTCCCCTGCGCCTCCTGCTCTCCTAGTTCCCACTCAGTCCTGGGCAATTTTTCACAATGACTTTGCCCCTCTGTTTCCTGTTGTTCTGTGTTGGTGCCGCTTACCTGGTCCATTTGTGCCCTCGATCCCTGCAATGCGTCTTTAGGTCCTTTTTCAACCCATACACCCTCAGACCCGAGTCCTCTTTTACACTGTCCCAGTTCAGTACCTTTGTCAGGTACTGATGTCCGATGTGTCGAGGTCAGGTCGACTATCGGCTTTCCCCTTCTTCTCAGTTTAAAGCCAAGTCTAAAGCCAAATTTAAAGCCAAGTCATAGTCTATGCCAGACTATGGGGGGGAGCGGAGAGAAGAAGATGGGTGCCAGACCAATTTGGAAGGGGGAAGAAAGGGAGAGGCACAGTAACAGAGCAAATGGAAGATGCAGAAGGAAGAGAGACAGTGGATGGAAGGAATTGAATGAGAATATGAGGAAAGCAGAAACCAGGCAACAAAGGTAGGAAAATAATTCTATTTCTTTTTTTTTTTTTGCTACAGGATAAAGTAGTATATTAGTTGTGTTGATAAAAATTTATAAACATTAGAGGCTCTGGTAGAAACCCGTTTACAAAGTATGTATTCTTCCCAATTAATATTTTCAAATTAATAAAGTCTTTTTGCTTATTTGTAAATGGGTTTCTACCAGAGCCTTTAATTCAGTAGCATAATTAAATGAAATAACTATTTCTGAAGTTTATAGGGACGGGCGGGGACGGAGGGGATTCCTCGCGGGGATGGGTGGGGACGGAGGGGATTCCTCGCGGGGACGGGTGGGGATGGAGGGATTCCTCACGGGGACGGGTGGGGACGGGTGGGATTCCTCGCGGGGACGGGTGGGACTTCAACTTCTCCACCCACTTGATCCCGGAAATAATGATGAAATTAAAGCCATCAACACCAAATTGGATATAATAAAAAACTGGCTCTGTAACAATAAACTCTCATTAAATATACAAAAAACACAAACAATGCTATTTACATGGAAAAAAGACATTATACCAATATCCCCTTTTTTGCTTGAAAATAACCCAATTGAATCTGTTTCATCCATAAAAATTTTAGGAGTTACTATCGATACGAATCTATCTTTTCATGATCACATAAGTCAAACGGTCAAATCCTGTTTTTATAAATTACGTTTGATAAGATCTATCTCATCCTTCTTAGAACCAAAATCTGTTAATATCCTTGTTCATTCTATGATTATTTCCAAATTAGACTACTGTAATTCTTTATTATATAATATTTCCCAAAAAGAAAAGAAAAGACTCCAAATAATCCAAAATACTGCCATAAAACTTATACATAAAGCAAAAAAATACGACCACGTAACACCCCTTCTTATTAAGTCACACTGGCTACCTATTAATCATCGAATAACGTTTAAAATAGCATTTCTAGTCTTTAAGGTCCTACTATATAATACCCCTCAATTTATATCTAGAATGATTATTCCATATCATTCAAATCGATCTCTTCGATCGTCACAACAAGAATTATTATTGGTCCCTTCCTTAAAAATTGTGGGAACAAGGAGAAACGATATGTTCTCAGTTTTAGCTCCCCAACTCTGGAACACTCTGCCTCTTTTTATTAGAAAGGATAGAGATCTTGTCTCTTTTAAAAAACTTTTAAAAACTTTCTTATTCAATGATGCCTTTATCGATTAATTAATCTCCTTTTTTTTTTCCCCCTCCCTTTGTTTTTTTTCCTCCATCAAGAGAAAAATTTGTAACTTTTTCCCCCCTTTCCCTCTTTTCATATTTGTTTTTAACATTATATATAGGAATCTTTTCTGTTTTATGTAATTATTTAACAAATATTTATCTAGTTGTTATTAATGTATTACTAATATGACTATATGTTCTCTTATAATCTGTTTTTAACTGTACATCGCTTAGAATGTTTTAAATAGGCGATTCATCAAAAATAAAGTGAACTTGAACTTGAACTTGAACTTGGCGGGGACGGGTGGGGACGGGTGGGATTTCTGTCCCCGCGCAACTCTCTACTTTAGAGGCTCAGCTGAGGAGAAACAAATCAGTCTACCCTGGGTCAGCCCAGGAAGGAGGCTCGAGGGACTGGGCTCCTGAAACCCCACCAAATCAGGACATTGAAATGGCAGATGTTACTACTGTCTCTGAGGCAAACCAGCCAGCCAGCCAGGATGCCATAGAGCTGATGGATACCTCCATGGAACCTGAAGAAATCCACATGGATGAGAGTTAAGTGGAATTTCTTGACTGTTTGTGCTTTAAATTTTTGGTTTTTCTTTTGGGCTGTCTGAAAGCACAAGTGTGAGCAGTGCTAAGCTCACGGCTGGAGTTGGAGCCTTAATTTTTGGGGACATTGAAGAAAGGGTGTTTTGTGCATTTTTACTTTTGGCTTTGTTTTCTGTTTGGATGGGACTCTGTGGTGCTGACCGTGTGAAAGGGGTAGTAGTGGGGAGAATCCACACAAGATCCTCAGGGTGGGATTGTGGGGCCAATTTTTGGCAAGCTTTAAATAAAGTGGATTCAGCTACTCCCCTCCCCCACCAACTACCTGTTAAGTTGGCTGGGGTAGGCCTGCTAAAAACCAGGCCTAGGCAGCACGTTCTAAAAGTGTTTAAAAACCATAGTGCAAGACCAGTGTAAAGGCTGGGTAATTCCTGTAGCCATAGTTTGCTCTTTTTGGACTGTGGGACTGACAGGGCAAGGCTACACTAGAACCATTTTGACTTACCTGCAAGAAAGGTGTGGGCTGTATTTTTTGTAAGCCCAAATTTTGTGTTTATGTTTGAGGTAAAAGCCTGAACTGTGGCAGTTTGCCACGTAGGAAATAAAGTTGGACTCAGTTTTATTGAAAAACTTTATTGTTCCTGACTTTTTGTTTTATTTTACTCTTAAGACCAGCAGGACCTTCAACTTCTTTTGAAGGCACGTCGAGTTCGGTAATTGCTGAGCACTGTTCGGTGGCCATTTGCAAAACCCGGCACCGGTAGGCTCACAAACTGTAAATATTTTTATCCATAAATATATTGGAAAAATTTGTATGACTTGCTTTCATTTTGTAAAAAATGGGTTTTACATATAGAAAATCTTTGCAAAATTACCCTCAGTGTCATAAAATATTGCTTTTCTATATTATAGTTCACTTTTTACTGCCCTGCTAAAAAGTCAACACCATTTCAGTAAGATAATGAGCTTTTAAGTACATTAAATATTCATAGTATGCTGATACTGGAAATAAGTAAAGAACTGAACTAAATTGGAATCAAAGTTGATTCTGAAGATTTTACTTCCATCTTCATTTCAACAGTTAAAGGCGTAATAAAAGTTTAACTCATACATCTGACTCAGGGCTCCTTTTACTAAGCTGCACTAGTGGTTTCAGCGCTAGACGCTAACGCCAGCATTGAGCTGGTGTTAGTTCTAGCCACGTAGCACGGGTTTAGTGCATGCTAAAAACGCTATCGCAGTTTAGTAAAAGGAGCCCTCAGTGGTCTCAAACTCAAACCCTTTGCAGGGCCACATTTTGGATTTGTAGGTACTTGGAGGGCCTCAGAAAAAATAGTTAATATCTTATTAAAGAAATGACAATTTTGCATGAGGTAAAACTCTTTATAGTTTATAAATATTTCCTTTTAGCTATGTCTTAATAATAATATTGTCATTTATAGCTAAAGAGACATATGATCAAGAAACTGTTTATTTTACTTTTGTGATTATGATAAACATACCGAGGGCCTCAAAATAGTACCTGGCGGGCTGCATGTGGCCCCCGGCCGCGAGTTTGAGACCACTGATCTGACTGAATTTAAAACACTGGAAACTCTCTGATCCAATATTAAGTGACCCAGGAGTTCCAAGGCAGAGAAATTCTGATCCAGACCAGTGATCCTCTATCCTTCCATCAACCTACCTCCTACCTACCCCCCACCAGCTCACTAGATTTCCCTTCTCCCCTCCCACTAACCTATCTTTCTAACCAGCTATCTAATCCCCACCCATCTACTAACCACACACTGTGGCATTCCCAATCTAAGTTCCCTAGTAGACAAGATGAAAGGGAACAGATTAAGTAGCTTGAAAGGGAACCTGTCCCAGAATTGATAGGTCTTAAACAGAGGCCTACGATCAACTTGTCATTTATATTGTCCTTTTCCTGTTCAGCCACATGGTGGTGCTGGAGCCTGAAAAAAGAAGTCCCTATTGTATTGGATTAGATTTATTGCATTTGATATAATGCTTGAACATAGGTATTAAGCGGTTTACAATACTAAATATAGGCATTGAGCTACTCTCTCTGTCCCGAATGGGCTCACAATCTAATTAAGCATACAAGAGAAGATATTACTAACATTACGGAGATATATTCACAGTAGATAAGTGAAGGGAAGGAGGAAGTAGAATATCCCTCTAAAGCAGTGTATCACAAACTGTATGCCACGGCATACTACATAGTATATGAATGACATAGTAAATGACAGCGGATAAAAATCCGAATGGTCCATCCAGTCTGCCCTAACATACAGTCTCTATTATTTAATGAATTAATTTAAATTGTTGTTTTTCTTAGATATTTCTGGGCCAGAAACCCAGAGCTCTGCCCAGTACTGTGCATAGGTTCCATCTACTGGAGTCTCCAGCCCATCCCAGCCCATCCTCAACTGAATGGCCATATATAGGACACAGACTGTGCAAGTCTGCCCAGTACTGGCCTTAGTTCTTCAATATATACCATTATTTTCTGATTAGAGATCCTCTGTGTTCATCCCATGCTTTTTTGAACTGTCACCATTTTCCTCTCCATCACCTACATCAGGAGCACATTCCAGGCATCAACAACCTCTCTGTAAAGAAGAATTTCCTAAGATTACTCTTGAGTGTATCACCCCTCAACCTCAGGTTATGTCCTCTGGTTTTACCATTTTCCTTTCTCTGGAAAATATTTTGTTCTACATTAATATCTTTCAAGTATTTGAATGTCTGAATCATATCTCCCCTGTCCCTCCTTTCCTCAAGGGCTTACATATTCAGGGCTTCCAGACTCTCCTCATATGTCTTTTGGTGCAAACCTCCTACCATTTTCATCACCTTTCTCTAGACCGCTTCAAGTCTTCTTATGTCCTTTGCCTGATACGGTCTCCAAAATTGAACACTATACTCCAAGTGGGGCCTCACCAATGACCTGTACAGGGGTATCACACCTTCTTTCTTCTGCTGGTTACGCCTCTCTCTATACAGCCTAGTATCCTTCTGGCAGCAGCCACCACCTTGTCACACTGTTTTTTGTTGGGTTTTTTTGCCTCTAGATCTTCTGACAGTATTACCCCAAGGTCCCTCTCCCTATCCGTGCATATCAGCCTCTCACCTCCCATCACATAGGGCTCCTTCTGATTTATAATCTCCAAATGCATTACTCCACACTTCTTAATATTGAATTTTAGTTGACAGATATTAGACCATTCCTCTAACTTTTACAGATCCTGTTTCATGTTTTCCACTGCCTCCTTAGAGTCTACTTTTACAAATCTTGGTATCATCCACAAAGAGGCAAACCTTTCCTTCTAACCCTTCAGCAATGTCGCTCACAAACATATTGAACAGGATCAGCTCCAGCACCGATCCTTGATGGACTCCATTACTCACCTTTCCTTCCTCTGAGTGAATTCCATTAACCACCACTCTCTGGCATCTGTCTGTAAACCAGTTTCTAATCCAGTTCATCATTTTGGGTCCTAACTTCAGCCCATCAAGTTTGTTTAAGAGCCTCCTACGATGAACCTTGTCAAAGGCTTTGCTGAAATCTAAGTAAATTATATCTAGCATATATATCCTTGGTCCAATTCTCTGGTCACTCAATCAAGAAAATAATAATAATAATAAAAGATTTTATAAACCGCAGTACCACAAAGTTCTATGTGATTTACAATAGTTAAAAATACTACAAATTGAGTAAAACAAAGTTAAAAACTAGGAACTAAAAACCCTATGATCAGTTATTGTATAAGATTTTGCAAATCAGCTACCTAAGTGCTTCAAGAACAAATATGTTTTTAGGTGTCTCCTAAAATCCTCATAAGTATTAGTAAGCAAAAGCAATTTTTCCAAATCTTTACCCCATAATGCTGCCTGATACGAAAAAAGATGTTGATGATATTTTTTAAGTTTACATCCTCTTACCGGTGGGGAAACAAAATTCAAGTGTGAGCTTCTCTTGTGTCTATTGGTTGAAAAAGAAAAAAGGTCAGTTATATATTAAAGGAGCTAATCCAAATAAAACCTTAAAACAAAAACAGCCAAACTTAAATTTCACATGCACCTCCATCAGCAGCCAATGCAGAGGTCGATAAGAAGGTGTTACATTCTTCAGCCCAAAAATCAACCTGACTGCAGCGTTTTGCACCAATCGTAATTGCTGCATATTCTTCTGAGAAATTGCTAAATAGGCGATATTACCATAATCTAGTTGACTTAATATAAGGGATTGTACCAAAATTCTAAATGATGAAACGTCAAAATATGCTTTAATGGACCGAAGCTTCCAAAGAATAAAAAAACCCTTTCTAACTAAAGAGTCCATCTGGTCTTTCATAGTTAAACCCTGATCTAGTATTACACCTAAAACCTTCATAGTAGATTGAATAGGATAACTAAGTTTATTGATACACAATGATGTTTTAGTATCAAACGGGTGTGATGAAGCTAAAAAAAAATTTGTTTTTTCTGAATTAAGTTTCAGTCTAAAATCAGTCATCCATTGCTCCATCAAATTTAATACCTCTGTTGCTTTAGGGCTGACTTCAAAGAGAGAGGTAGCGAATGGAATAATGATTGTAAAATCTTCTGCGTAACTAAATACTTTTATCCCCAATACAATCAGATTTGTTTGGCATGATATACCTTTAGTAAAACCATGTTGCCTCGGATCCTGTAACCCATTAGATTCTAGGAATTTCATTATCCTTTCTTACAGTAACACTTCCATTATTTTTCCAATAACTGAATGAGGCTTACTGGTCTGTAGTTTTCCGCTTCATCTCTGCGACCACTTTTGTGAATTGGCACAATATCCGCTCTTCTCCAATCCCCAGGACCCCCCCCCCCCCCCCCGCCTCTCCAGAGACTTGTTGAACAAATCTTTAATAGGACCCGCCAGAACCTCTCTGAGCTTACTCAATATCCTGGGATGGATCCCATCTGGTCCCATCACTTTGTCCACTTTCAATTTTTCTGATGCTGATTCTGTATCTGAAGAGTTTTTTACAAATCTTCGGTCCCCTAAGTTATCTGATGTGAATAATATGGTCTTGCAGAGCCCATTTGATATGTCTGAAACCCAAATGGCAATAAAGCATTTATCCTCTGGAAAGGCTCCAGAGGATAAATGGTTGGACTGGTTGGAATTACTAGTGAGTTCTTTAAAGTTTTTAAGCAAAAATTGTCTACTACAATTACTTCATTGTTCAATTCACTGAGTATTGCTTCTGTTTCAAATAATCATTTTTCAGATGCCATTATAACAGTTATACCTAAGCCTAATAAAGATGTGCAGTTAGTTCAAAATTATAGGCTTTTGCTTGCTATCGATTCTCAAAAAAGCATTACTGGTATATCATTTAACCAAAATGATTACAAACTATCTGCCTTTGCGGATGATATTTTATTATATCTCAAACCCGTCAATGTCACTTCCTGCCCTTTTTGATATGATAGATAAATACTCTTATCTTTTCGGGTTATAAAACTAATCAGCAGATGACTATCTCTCTACCTCTTAATAAGTATGTTTGCTCATATTTAGTTAAGCCTTATAATTCAGATTTATATTAGATATCTTGGTATTGATTTATATGCAGATATTTCAAATACCATGCTGGTGGAAGCGCCGGCACCCCTCCTTCTTTCCCATTTCTTCCCTCCACTTGCACGCCCCCTTCCCTCCCCCCATATATCTAGTTGAAGTTGTTTGCGGTGGTCAACTTGTTCTTCGTGACCCCATCGGCTCTCCTGCTGACATCACTTCCAGGTGCCGCACATAGGAAATGACATCAGAGGGAGATCCGATGGGTTCGCGAAGAGCACATTGTTGACAGTTTCAAGCAACAACATCAACTAAAGGTATAGATCAGGGGTATCATAGTCCCTCCTTGAGGGTCACAATCCAGTCGGGTTTTCAGGATTTCACCAATGAATATGCATGAGATCTATGTGCATGCATTGCTTTCAATGAATATTCATTGGGGAAATCCTGAAAACCCGACTGGATTGTGTCCCTCAAGGAGGGACTTTGAGATGCCTGGTATAGAGGAAGGGCTGGGGAGGGCGTGCAGCAGGCGGGATCGGGGCGCAGGGAGGAGCGCCACTGCCCTGGGTACCTCTCACTCTCGCTGCTCCACTGGCTGTGGTAGAGGTTTCTACCATGGGCTGGTGAGGTAAATGCTCCAACGTTCATAGGAATTCTATGAGTGTCGGAGCATTTACATCAGCCCACAGTAGAAACCTCTACTGCAACTTTGTAAAAGGCAGTGTTTAGTAAAAGGGCTCCTAATTCAAAAAGAGTTTTTAATTTTCTATTATATTTTTATCAATACTTTCAAAAATTTCTTACCCTCCTTTTGTATTTTCCTTTCCTGTGTCCTTTACTATACTTATTGTAGTTCTCCCTACTTCCCTTATGTATTGGTATGACATGTCTGTGTGTTGATTTTAGTTAATAATTAAGACCCTGTTTTAATTGTAAATCGCTTTGAATTAATGATATTGTGATACAACAAAATTTTAATAAAACTTGAATCTTGATACTGCAGTTTTGTATGCAAAACAACATTTCAAAGCTGGACAAATTACACTCCAAATTTGCAGAAATACCTCAAATTTCTGAGTGCTGTTGATTGTGATAACTTCCCTTCGCCAAACATTTTCCAAACGTGATTCTGATTTCCAGATGTCTTTAAAAGGAGTGTCAAAATGTGTCTGGAGTCCCACCTTCAATGTTCCATTCAAACAGCCAAAATAATAATAAAACCTCATCTGGAGACAAGAAGGAGAATTTGCTTGTAAGTCATAGTGGGCAATGACAGTGGAGAAAACAAACCCAAGTAGTACACTACACAAAATACCTGGCAAATGTGTGTGCTGTTGGTAGCTGAGAAAACAGTGCTTCTTAAATATGCAAATGGTTGAAGAGTCTCTTGAGATGACAATGATAGGACATAAGCTGTTAAAAAATAATAATAAGGTTTTGTCAGTGGTTTTGAAGAAACTTCAGGGGAATGAGTACCAGATAGGAGGATGAATAGACAAAGTAAACTGTTGGATATATTGGAGACAATTTTGTAAAGCCTGACTAGTTGCAAGATACTGTATGCATGTGCCCAGGTAGCTTCCCGTCATATGATAAATAAATAAGGCCTTTTTTTACAAAGCTGCGTTAGAGGTTTCTAGCATGGCCATGGATGCTAAATGCTCCATCGCTGTTCTGATGCTCATAGGAATTCTATGAGTGTCGGAGTAGCGTCAGAGCATTTAACGTTCTGGGCCATGGTAGAAACCTCTACAGCGGCTTAGTAAAAGGAGGGGGGTTTAAAATAATACAATTATTTAATTTCCTCCTTTTACTAAACCACGATAGCGGTTATTAGCACAGGGAGCCGCGCTGAATGCTCTGTGCTGCTCCAGACGCTCATAGGAGCAGCGTGGAACATTCAGCACGGCTCCCTGCGCTAATTACCGCAGCTCCCTGTGCTAATAACTGCTATCACGGTTTAGAAAAGGGGGGTTAATATAAATTGCTTATGTTATTGCATTTTCTATGTCTGTCTACAAGTTATCTTCTGAATTATCCAGAGGAGGGGTGGGACCATGGCAGAGGGAACGTGCTGCGGAGGCCGACGGCAGCCTAGTAGGATTGCTACAGCACCGGTGATCCTCTGTAGGATGCCCTAATTAGCTGAAGGTGAGACCGGGAGGCCAGGGGAGAAGCCAGAGGATGTTACAAAGGGCACCTATGTACTGCAGCACTTCCAGACTGACCCTACCCTCTTGCCCCCTAAAGAAGGAGCAGCAGTGGACGGGGGGGAACATGCAGGCCTTCGAGGGGGGGTGTCCCTGGTGTAGAAGTACATGGAGGGAGGGGGTCCCTAGTATAGAAGTACAGGGAGGGAGGAAGAGGGGTCCAAAGAGATGTGCATATGCCGGACTGAGGGGGGAGGGGAAGAAATAATGGGTCTAAAAACAGGAGAGTGAGAGAGATGGTGGACAATAGGATTTATGGAAGGAAGGAACAAAAAGGGAGCGAAGTTGGACACAAGGGATGGTGTGTGTGTTTGGGGGGGAATAGATATACTGGATTGGAGGGTCATTGGGAAGAGAAAGGGAAAGCTGGTGGACCCTGGGATGGCGGGGAATTAGGGAGAGATGCTGGATGAAAGGGTAGTTGAGAAATGAGATGGTGGGGTCAATCACTGCAGCTGCGGAGATGGAATGAAAAATAGGAAAAATGCCAGACCTCTGGGGCAGGGAAAGGAAATGGAAGGGGAGGAAAGAGATGGAAGATGGATGGTTAGCATGGAGAAAGAAGGAAATGACAAACGGACAGGAGACCCTGGCAAGCGAGTTATCAGAAGACGTTTGTCGCAGAGCCTGTGACCAGCATAATTTGAATAATGACCAGACAACAAAAGATAAAAAAATAATTTTATTTTCTGTTTTGTGATTACAGTATGTCAGATTTGTATTGTGTATCCTGCCAGAGCTGGTATTTGACCCTGAACGTGAGCTAGGATTTAACAGAGAGGAAAAGTCTTTTTTGGTTTTTGGTTTTTGTTTACACCACAGCGCCAGTGTGGGTAGGAGAGGGCAAAGGGGGTGGGGTGGGTGAAGAATCTATAAAATAAACCCACCGGGATGTATGGGGGAAAAAAAACACCCAATTGGGCAGGCAAATCAAATCAAATCTAAAAATTGATTCAATAGGCTGAATGGAAACAAAAATTTTTTTTCCTGAATCGGGCAACACTACTGGGCACCCTCAACTTTGTGCCCCTCTTACTGACTTACTTGTGACTTCTCACTGTTCTTTCTCCTTCACTTTTTGGTTGGCACTGCAAGCCCATTCAAAATGTATAGAGGTGGGGACCAGCACTCCTGAAGCTATCTCATAGTACATGAAATCAACATCATGAAAGGTTGGCCCTGCAGGTATATGACTACAACATACTTGCATTGATAGCCTTAACGAAGAGGGGCAACACTGTTTCCCATTGCCCTTCTTTCTGACTTAATTCTTTTTTTATTGGCAGCACCTGAGGCTCCCTGCCAACTAAGTTGCTCTATTTTCTGTTTTTGCCACTTCTGATTCTGGTTTCCTAGATAACTGTCTGTATCATCTAGTGCAGTGGTTCCCAACCCTGTCCTGGAGGAACACCAGGCCAATTGGGTTTTCAGGCTAGCCCTAATGAATATGCATGAAGCAAATTTGCATGCCTATCACTTCCATCATATGCAAATCTCTCTCATGCATATTCATTAGGGCTAGCCTGAAAACCCGATTGGCCTGGTGTTCCTCCAGGACAGGGTTGGGAATCACTGATCTAGTGAATGGGCCTATACTGCTAGGATCAGGGCTGACTTAAAAGGGATAAGGTGCCCAGGGTAATTCAGCTTCAGCACTCTCGCAATCTCAGATATTGGTGAAGAGGGGTGTGATCCCTCTAAAACTGAAGAATGTAGGCATGGCACTGCACTTTAAGACCCAACACACATATCTCTACTCACAGAGGTGTACAAAAATTAAAATTAACATCATAAGAAATGGAAATTTGATAAGAGACTTTCACCATCAAGAACTTTGGGGCCCATTTTCAAAGCACTTAGACATACAGCTCTGTATGGGTTACTATGGAATTTTGTAAGTCTAAGTGCTGTGAAAATACTCCTCATTATATGTTACACACATCTATTCCTTATGTAACACATGGCACCTATTGATCAGGAAGAACAAAAGCCTTCATTTTAAAAAATGCATTTTAAACAACTATGATAGTTAAAGGCAGTATAGCAATTTTTTTATTTTTAATTAAAATTTTTTTTTAAATGCTTTCAAATATGTTTCATTCCTTTTTGAGATAGATAACCTATACCATAGTAACAGTAAATGACCACATTTAAAGGACCTGAACAGTCCAGCCTGCCTGCCCTATAATTACATGCATTACAATTTCATGATTAAATTGTCTTTTTTCTGGGTCACAGAACTTAGAAGTACACCCAGTAATATCCTTAGGATCTAACTACTGGATTTGCCATTGAAGCTAAATCCATCCTATCAAAAATCATCTCTTAGAAACATGATGGCAGATAAAGGCCAAATGTCTTCCTCTTTTCTGCTTGTTATACCCATCTAAGCATTCTTCTGGCTCTGGCCACCTCTTTGTTTTATTGTTTCACCAGCTTAAGATAATTAGACACTGTCATCCCAAGATCGCTCTCCTGGCCAGTGATCATCAATCTTTCCTCTCCTATCACCTACAGATCCTTTGGGTTTTTGTACCCCCAAATGCACAAATCTGTACTTCTTTACATTAAAATCTGCTTGCCAAGCATCGGACCAGCCCTCTAGTTTTCAAAACCTGGATAAACTGCTGGGTTTTGAAAATCCGTCCAGACACCTGGACATTGGCCCCGAGCCTTGCATTGAAAAGCACCACCCTATGCTGTCAATTAAAATGCTTTATTGTACTGGAGGGTTAAGAGACTTGCCCAAGATCACCTTGGAGATACAATGGGATTTGAAGCTGGTTTCTCTAGTATTCAGTCTGCTGTTCTAATCATTATGCTACTGGTAGAGGAGAGCCCTATCGTTTTTAGTTTTGAATCTGAGCAGTTTTCAGCAGTAATCAACCGTCTGATTGCTAGTATCTTTTTGAAGAGATTTTGTTTTCAGCATAGTTGATAACTGCACTGAACTATAACAGAGGATGACCATAGAATAAACAGTAAATTTTAATTCCTTGAGATGATCATTACAGAATAGCACTGAGGTATATTATTGACAAAACTGGAAGGTACCAGAAACTTCTAGTACTTATCATAAATGAGTTTCAGTTGTATTTGCAGGGCTGTACAATGGTATAGAGTGCCCAAGGCAAACCTTCATCCTTATGTCTCCTCAGTTTAAAATTCAGGTTCCTTATCTGTTTCTCCCCTTAAGACACGACGCTTTTACATTTTAAAAAGTTTGGTGTCATTCACTCAGGTAAATGGGTTATTTGAATCTATTTTGCTTGGACTGGCGCTGCTCTTTGTTATCCTCCCCCAGAAGCTGCTATCTTAGGCAGCTACCTAGTCTCGCCTGATAGTTTGGTCATGCTCTGTGTCCTGGAGGCTCAAATAACTAGTCTGGATCTCCACTTTTTCAATAATCTCTGGTATTTCTTTTGATAACATATATGTTGCATTGCAAAAATAAAAAAGCTTAGTTTCCCTTGTTGTCAGTATGAGAGCAGTTATAAATATTCTTTAAAATAATTCAGTGAAAGATATTATAGCTAGATTTATATGCAGACTAAGCAAATTCTTTGCGGGACTATTAATCTTGTACCTGATTCTGATTAAGCTTACCAGAGAGTATAATGTAGCTTATCTTTAAATGGATATTTTATACTTGATGGTCACCCTGACAGATCTAATGCTCTTTTAATTGTGCTGTTTGTGATGGTGATGGAGAGGGTTGTGGTATTTGATCAAGCACAGAAAATTATATGACCTGTTTGATGGGCAGCTACTCCTTGGCGAGGAATGTTCAAGTGCATCTTATCCCAAGGGACATACAGTGCTTTTGCTTTGTCAATGAATAACAGCTTAAGTACGCCCCCAACACTGGGGTATGACTGAGAAAGGGTACATTCCATATTCTGGGCTGGATGAAAGACTATGTCCTATGAAGACTAGTAATTGTACCACAAACATTATCACAAGATCAAAGTCCTCTAAATAAAATTTATTGCAGAGAGGATTTACAGAATCATTGACTAAGTCTGAGTTTATTGTTAATGTTTAATTTTCCAGGTATGAAATATTAGTATTTAAGTAATAATGTTTAGACAAAGCAATTCTTTTCCTATTTTATTGTAATGCTCAGACTGTAAAGAGACCTTGCATGACTGTTCACCTTTAACTTCCTATTCTTTTAAAATTATTAAAACGATATATAGGTATATTAAATTATGGCACTGCATTTGAACTTTGAACAGAAATGTCAAGAATATTTAAATATTTGATTTTTGCTTCACAATTAGGGCTCCTTTTACTAAGGTGCGCTAGAGTTTTTAGCGCACGCAGGAAATTACCGTGTGCTACAGAACTTCTAGAACTAATGCCAGCTCAATGCTGGCGTTAAGGTCTAGCACGTGCAGCGATGTAGCGTGTGTTAAAGCCCTAGCGCACCTTCGTAAAAGGAGCCCTGAGTTTTATTATAAAGGAACTTATGCCCCAGGTACATTATGTCACCGGGACAGACAGGGAAAAATTGCTTGAGTACCTGAATAAGTTCATGTAAACCGTTCTGAGCTCCCTTGGGAGAACGGTATATATAATTGAATAAATAAATAAATTAGTCTATGAATAACAAAATAAAAATCCTATATAATGAAACCTTACCCGCGCATGCGCTTTTAAAATGGCGTGATCCCTGCCGCCGTGATTTCTGATCCATGGCGGTATTCTACAACACGCGGCGCGGCTTCCTAAGTCTTCAGGCGTGAGCATTGGCTTGCCGCATGCACCCCGATGTCTCAACTCAGAGCGGTGGCTTGCCGCACGCACCCTGGCTTTTAAAATCTTCAGGCGTGAGCGGTGGCTTGCTGCAACTGCCCCAACTTCCCAACGCCAAGCGCCCTGGCTTTTAAAATCTTCAGGCGCGAGCGGCGGCTTGCCGCACACACCCTGACCTCCAAATCCCCTTGCCGGCATCTATTTTTCCCCCTCCTCCCTCTCGCCTGCTCACCCGCTCGTAGCGTTTAACTGAAAAGCGCTGCGCTGTGCTGCCACTGGCCTCACCGTCTTCTCTCCACTGCGGCCCGCCCTCTCACAACTTCCTGTTTCCACTAGGGTAAATGACCACAGATAAAGGACCTGAACAATCCAGCCTGCCTGCCCTATAATTACATGCATTACAATTTCATGATTAAATTGTCTTTTTTCTTTGCTTCTTCTGGGTCACAGAACTTAGAAGTTCCACCTTAGGATCTAACTACTGGAGTTGCCATTGAAGCTAACTCCAGCCTATCCAAATCATCTCATGGAAATATAGAAACATGATGGCAGATAAAAGCCAAATATCCCATCCAGTCTGCCAATCCGCAGTAATCATCAAGTGCCTATCCCATGCTGTCTTGAATTCAGACACAGTCTCTGTCTCTGCCACCTCTTCTCGGAGACTGTTCCATGCATCTATCACCCTTTCTGTAAAAAAGTGTTTCCTTAGATTATTCCTGAGCCTATCACCTTTTAACTTCATCCTATGCCCTCTCATTCCAGAGCTTCCTTTCAAATGAGACTCAACTCATGCACATTTACACCACGTAGGTATTTAAACATCTCTATCATATCTTCCCTCTCCCGCATTTCCTTCAAAGTATACAGATTGAGATCTTTAAGTCTGTCTCCATACGCCTTATGACAAAGACTACGCACCATTTTAGTAACCTTCCTCTGGACTAACTCTATCCTTTTTATATCTTTTTGTACACAATATTCTAAATTGTACACAATATTCTAAATGAGGTCTAACCAGAGTCTTATACAGGGGCATCAATACCTCCTTTTTCCTACTGGTCATACATTTCCCTATGCACCCTAGCAGTCATCTAGCTTTTGCCATCACCTTTTCAACCTGTTTAGCAACCTTAAGATCATCACATACTATCACACCCGTCCTGCTCCTCTTTCATGCACAAAAGTTCTTCACCCCTAAACTGCATCATTCTCTCAGGGGTTGCAACCCAAATGATCGACCTTGCATTTCTTAGCTGCCAAATTTCAGACCATTCTTCAAGCTTCACTAGGTCCTTCCTCATGTTTTTCACACCTTTAGGGGTGTCTACTCTATTGCAGATTTTGATATCATCTGCAAAGAGGCAAATCTTACCAGATAGCCTTCAGCAATATCATTATAAAAATGTTAACATTCCTTTCCTCAGAGTGAACTCCACTGAGCACTACTCTCTGTCACTTTCTTCTCAACCAGTTTCTGACCCAGTCTGTCACCCAAGGGCATTCAGTTTATTTATTATATGCCTGTCTGGACACTAAAATCTAAATGCTGTGCATCTAGGGCTCTCCCTCTATTCAATTCTCTGATCATCCAGTCAAAGAAATTGATCAGATTTGGCTGACAAGAACTGCCTCTAGTGAATCCATGTAATCCACTGGATTCCAGAAACATCACTATTCTCTGTTTTAAAAGCATTTCCATTAATTTACTAACCACAGAAGACAAACTTACTGGCCTGTAGTTCCCTACTTCTTCCTTACTTCTGTTTTTGTGGAAAGGGACCACATCTGCCTTTCTCCAGTCCTCTGATACCACTCCCAACTATAGAGAAGCATTGAACAGGTCAGCCAGCGGAGCCCCCAGAACTTCCCTAAATTCCTTCAGTACCCTCTGATGTACACCATCCGGCCCCATTGCTTTGTCCACTTTTAGTTTAGCTAGTTCCTCACAAACACAATCCTCTGAAAATTGATCAGGGTTTACCACAACTTCAGCCCTATTTGTATTTATCTTCTGAGTTTCCACTCCTGGCGTCTCAGCTGTGAACACAGAACAGAAATATTTGTTAAATAATTTAGCCTTATCTTTATTAGCTTCTACATATTTCTCCCCTTCACCTTTGAGTCTCACAATACCACTTTTACACTTCTTCCTATCACTAATATATCTAAAAATATCTTGTCCCCTTGTTTTACTGTGTCAGCTATTTTATTCTTCCATTTGCATCTTTGTTTTCCTGACTACTCGACCAACCTCTCTTAACTTTTCCAGATATTATTGACTGACTTTCTCTTTAGAAGCAAAGTGGCCTTCTTTTCCTCATGCTTTTGCTTACTTTTCTTACAAAATGGTTTGTTGTCCTTAAAATAGCTCCTTTTGGTTTTGCCTACTACTTTCCTACTTTGTCCAGATGTTCCCATTCTGACAATTCCTTGATGTTCCCATCTGAACAAAGTTAGTATTTTTTAAAGACTAGAAAATTCACTTTCAAATGAACCCTCTTCACACCTGTTTTAATATTAAACCATACCATGTGGTGATCACTGAATGCTAGATGATCACACACTATAACATCAGAAAAAAAACTTTCCTTGTTTATAAACACTAAGTCCAGTATGGCCCCATCCTCCATTGATTCCATTACTAATTGCTGGAAGAGTTCTCCTTGTAGAGAATCCAGGATCTCCCTACTTCAAGGAGACCCCACAATAAGGATACCCCAATCAACACCTGGCATGTGAAAATCACTTGTTAGTAGTATGTTCCCTTTTACAATCTTATCTTTATCAGATTCTACATATTTTTCCCTTCACCTTTGTGTCACACAATGCCACTTTTGCACTTCTTCCTATCACTAATATATATAAAAATGTCTTGTTCCCCCGTTTTACTGTCAGCTATTTTTTCTTCTATTTGCATCTTTGCTTTCCTGACTACCCAACCTGATTACCCTGTCCCTCCTTTCCTCATACATCTTTTGGATCAAACCTCCTACCATTTTCATCACCTTTCATAAGAAGACTTGAAGCAGTCCAAAGAAAAGTGATGAAAATGGTAGGGGGTTTGACCCAAAAGATGTATGAGGAGAGACTGGAAGCCTTGAATATTGTCAAAGAGAAGCCCCTGTGACTTCAAAGGAAGGTCAGAAGTGTCCAGAAGCAGGGTTAGGTAATGAAAGAGAAACCCCTGAAACTACACGGAATCCACTCCTACCTAGGGCTAGAGCACTGCCTAAAGGAAAACCTCCTTTGAACAGCATACCTGCATTAAATAAACCCAAACCAAAAGCCTGTTTACCTTTCTCCACGAAGTTATCAATAGTCAAACACAAAGAACTACAGAGTCCAGCATGCACCAGTCAGAAGCAGTCCAAGGCTGGATTAGGTTTTGCTACCAGCCCAGCTGTCCCTAGTAATAATCAGCTGAAGAAGTCTCAATGTGCTGCTAGAGGCAAGCTGATGTTAAATCTAATCAGAATAAGGTGTTAGAAAAGGTAGGGGGTTTTGAGCAACACAGACACCCTCCAACTGCCCAACAGCCCTTGTCTGTTGTGGAAGCTAGAATTCATCAGCTCAAGACCAAGAAAGAACAAACTCCAAACCCACAGGAAAACCAGGTAGACCTGTTTGATTTTGAATCTGTTGCTGCCTGCCTGTAAGCAGAGCAGGATTAATCAATAGGCCAAGTAGGCATGTGCTTAGGGCCCAAAATGGTCAGGGGGGCCCGATGAAGGAGGGCATCAACATTGTTTCTTCCAAACGGCGATGGGCCTTTCCAGCATCGATCGGCAATGCGGGCCCCACCCCATCAACGGAAAGTAAGACAAGCGAGCAACACGGGTAAGAAAGGCAACGGAAACTATAATTGGGCAAGCGGTGCTGCTTGCCTAAAGCTTCTCTCTGACGCAGCTTCCTGTTTCCGCCTGGGCACATGGTGGGGTGGGGTGGGGTGGGGTGTGGTGGGGCAGGGCAGGGCAGGGGGCCCAGTGTACTTGTGTGCCTAGGGGCCCTCAATGAATTAATCCTGCCCTGCCTGTAAGGACATTGAAATGGAGCAGTTTGAATTGGAAAATGAGGAGGATTTAAACTCCTGTGAAATGTATTCTGAGTTGTCTGAATCCCATAGCCTAGAAGGTATGGAACTAAGCTGAGGTGTTATAATGAAATATAGTCTGTTGTGGAGTGAAGAAGTAAAGGAAGAATTTTCTCTGTTTAGAAAGTAGGCAAGAAAGAAAGTTAAAGCACATAGTTGGCCAGAAGTGTTTTTGCTTTAGCTCAGGGCTGTACTATTAATGTCTGCCAAATTGCTTGAGAGCCAGGAGCCAGTTTTGTGTTTAAAAGCTCCTGTGAAGAAAAGGTATTTTTCTTTGAAAGCTGTTTGTTACTGCCACTGTTTTTGGTGAAAAACCTGTTAGGGATTTTTGTCATCCTGTTGAGATCTATGAGCGGGGATCTAAATCTGGATCTGCAGGGATAGGAATGGATCTCATGCTTTTAATTGTGTCTATCTACCATACCAACATTCAAAGTTGAATTTCTTCATGGAAACAAAAGCAGCATCACCGCGTGCTCCTCATGAAAGGAATGGCTTGCAATATCTCCCCAACAAGTTATTAGCTCAGGTGTTATAAATATGTGCGAGTCTCCTCTGCTCACTCAGTTCCTACACTTCTTATTGGTAAAAAGTTTTAAAATCGCAGAATAAAGGGAAAGGAACCAAATTTTCTTTTCAGCTACAGTACTGCAAATCTGATGGTATTTCTGTCTTGATCCTTATCTGGTAGCAATCATAAATCAATGTATCTCGCTTAGATTGTTTTGTTTATTTTATTCCCCTCAAATGTCTTATTACCCTTTGTATTTTCCTTTGATGTCTTCTCTTTACTTTACAAATTGTATTTCATCCCTCCTTACCTTGTGTTTAATATTGTTAATTTTTAGCATAATAAGTTTATTTATTAATTGTATGGTCTGTTTTGTTACCTAATCTATGTAACTTTTTAAATGTACACCGCTTAGAAACTTTGTTTAAAGCGGTTAATCAAGCCATCTAATAAACTTGAAAACTTGAACTTGAAATCAATAACTGCAAAGAAGCTCGACCTTGTATAGATAGTTATATACCTTTACTATTATAATTTTGGATTGCTGGTGGTCTTCACTCTGACGGCCTATTCTGTGCGCCCTTTTGAGACACACTGGACCCATCCCCGCTGGCAAGAGAGGCTTTCTGCAGCCATCACTCCAGGAAAGACCCAAGTTGTTGTTCTGGGAGACTTTCAGGGAAGCCCATAAAACATAGATTTCCTCTCTTGGAATGATTTTCTAAGTCTTCAAGGTAAGTGTTATGTTCTGTCAGCTTTCCCTCCAAAGTGGTAAGAGCTTGTGACATTGCAGAGAAGGAATCTTTTAGAGCCAACACCCAGCCCTCTTATTCCCTAGTTCTTCACGTTATATCCGATAACAAAGACTCACCCCCCCCCCCCCTATTTTTTTACAAAAGCATAGCTCAGTTTTTAGCATTGGCCATGGCGGTAACAGCTCCAACGCTTATAAAATTCCTATGAGCATATGAGCTGTTACCACCATGGCTGGCACTAAAACCCACGCTACACTTTTGTAAAAGGTGTGTGGGGGGGTGAGTGAGTCTTTGTTATCGGACATAACGTGAAGAACTAGGGAATAAGAGGGCTGGGTGTTGGCTCTGGTTGTGGTAAGAGCAGGTAACGTAGCTGGTTTGAAAAAAGTTTTGGACAATTTCCTGGAGGAAAAGTCCATAGTCTGTTACTGAGACAGACATGGGAGAAGCCACTGCTTGCCCTGGATTGGTGGCATGGAATGTTGCTACTCTTTGGGGTTTTGCCAGGTACTAGTGACCTGGATTGGCCACTGTAAGGATGGGCTACTGGGCTTGATGGACCATTGGTCTGACCCAGTAAGGTTATTCTTATGTTCTTATACACCAAAAACCCATCTCGGTCCTAGCAGTGTTCAAGCAGTCCCAAGAGTTTCTCAAGCTGAGGCTCCAGAGCACAGTTCGATTGAGCAAGTAGTTAGTTGAGCAAGCTGGCTTTCAGTGAACTCCAAGGCTGAGGTAAGTACGGGATCTGACATTTTGTTAGCTGCATCTCAACTAGGCTCTTTATCTTTTTTAAACTGCTTGTGTAGACATCTCGCTACCCAATTTATACAAAAATCTGCCCAAATAAAATGTGCAACTTGGTAACACTCTGGGTCAAAAAAAATTATTTGGAGCCAATTTGTATAAGACTATGTGACACGGGGCCCAAGAGCAGCAAATCCTCACTCCTCACAGCATCATGTGATCTTGCTCCACTTGATAAAAAAAAAATGGACAAAACAGATATTGCACAATTATAAAATCCCTTCATATGAAGGGAAAATCACCTATCAAAACGAAATCTGAGTAAGACACAGTGTATGGTGATGTGTCTCCTTCATTTTCAGTGGTGAAAGCATGGGCTGCTGATTTCAAATGTGACCAGACAAGCATTGTTGATGAAGAACACTCTTGACATACAAAAACAGGAACAACTGACAAAATGCTTGATGAAGTTCACCGAATCATGATGGAAGATCGCTGATTGACCTTAAATGAGATAGCAGAGTCTACTGGTATTTTATCAAAATGTGTATACTCCATCCTACATGAATATTTAGGCATGAGAAAGTTGAGTATGCATGATGGTTGCTGTTTTCTAAACATCAACCAAAAATGGGTTTGAATGGACATTTTGAAAATGTGTCTTGAGCATTTTAAGCACAATGAGAATGACTTTTGAGGTACATTGTGATTGTGGATGAGACTTGGGTTCATCTCGTACTCCTGAAACAAATGAGTCCAAACAATGGACAACCACAGATAAATCAACTCCAAAGAAAGCGAAAATGGCACCATTTGCTGGGAAGGTGATGGCAACTGTATTTTGGGATTCCCACATAATGATTTTTATTGACTATCTACAAAAGGAAAAAAACCATTAATGGTGAATACTATGCTGGCTTATTATAACATTTAAGAACTAAAATCAAGACAAAGGCCTGATTCTGTATAGGTCGCCCGGGAGAGGTGTCCTATTCAGAATTGGGCCTACACTAAACCCTGATTCTGTAACCGGCGTCCATGTTACAGACGCTGGTTAGAGAATCGGGTTAGATTAGACACGGCACGCTACACTTATCGCAGCAAGGGATCTCTCTGCCGCTATAAGTATAGCGGGCCGCGGCCGCCTGTCCGATTGCCGGCAGGAGGGTGCCCAAACCCTCCTGCCAGAAGATGCCCCCTCCCCCGACACTACCGACCACTCTAGGCGCCTGGGCCAATCAGGCCTTAGACTTAGTGGGGATGGGCGGACCCGCTATGCCTTAGGCCTGATTGGTCCAGGCTTCTAGAGCCTGGGCCAATCAGGCCTTAGGCTTCGGTGGGATGGGCCGGAAAGGGGCAGGCCCACCTCATTTTGACGAGGCGGGCCTGCCGGCTGGACGGGTAAGACCCGTCTGGCCAAAGGAAAAGGTTAGTTTGGTGGGGTGGAGGTTTGGGGGCTGTTAGCACAGGGGGGGAGGGTGCGGAGGGGGTGCGTCTTCGGGCAGGAGGGATTGGGCACCCTCCTGCCAGCGATCGGTAGTGTCGGGGGGGGGGCATCTTCTAGCAGGAGGGTTTGGGCACCCTCCTGCCAGCAATTGGTAGTGTCGGGGGGGGGCATCTTCTGGCAGGAGGGTTTGGGCACCCTCCTGCCAGCGGTCGGTAGTGTCGGGGGGGGGCATCTTCTGGCAGGAGGGTTTGGGCCTCCTCCTGCCAGCAATCGGACAGGCGGCCGCGGCCCGCTATACTTATAGCAGCAGAGAGCTCCCTTGCCACAATAAGTATAGCGGCTGCGTCTACTTACAATGTAGACCAGCATTTTGTTGGCCTATATTGTAAGCATCTCTTCCTCTACTAGGGAGGCGCGTAGGGCTGCCTAGGTTCGCCTAAGGCCCGCCTAAGGCCCTTAGGCGAGCTTAGGCGTCTTGCGGGCATCCCTAGGTTCCCGGAGGCGCCTTCAATATAGGCGGCCTGCCTGGGGAGCATTTTTTTAAAAACGTGCATCCCGATTGGCTGATTAGACAGCTGTAAGACGCCTACAGCTGCCTAAAATCGGGACACACTTTGTAGAATCAGGGCCAAAATATCCTCATTTGGCCAAGAAGAAAGTTCTTTTCCACCAGGACAGTGCACCGGCTCATACATCAACAATTACAATGGTGAAATTGCATGAATTACAATTTGAATTAATTCCCCGTCCACCACACTCTCCAGATTTGGCCCTGTGTGACTTCTTCTTTCTGCTTCTGAACCTGAAAAACTGGCTGTCTGGGAAGAAATTTTCTTCAGATTCTGTGGTCATAGATGCTGTAAATAG
Source organism: Geotrypetes seraphini (assembly GCF_902459505.1). Lineage (NCBI taxonomy): Eukaryota > Metazoa > Chordata > Amphibia > Gymnophiona > Dermophiidae > Geotrypetes > Geotrypetes seraphini. Next base: position 433,062,705 of record NC_047085.1, on the reverse strand, counting down.
CTATTTTTCCAGTTTAGACATTTCATATTTTACTGAAGGCATGAAAGGTCTGGAAAAACATTGGAGCAAATGTATTGAGTTAAAAGGAGACTATGTTGAAAATAAATTTCATTTTCCCCAAAAATATGTTTTATTGATTAGGCCGGAAACTTTTCAATTGACCCTTGTAATTTGTGCAGAGCTAGGGCAGAGTTTTAATGTATGAGAGATTACTTTGCTAGTACAGGTCATTGATAAGCCTGATTTTTAAAGACATATGCACCTTTGTTACACATTAAAAAGGAACGTTCCTTTACCATTTGAATTGCCATTGTGATCATAATATGGAACCAAGTTGATCAATCCATTTGTTCTTCTCCAGCCTGATTCCAAGTCTTCATCAATTATCATATTGCACAGGTCTGTCTCAAAATCACATCTTTCATACAGGGAACCTGATTATGAAGGGAAGATAATGAAAATGAGCTTCAAAGAAACCTTTAGCCCTGTAAACTATTCAATAAAGTATACATAGCAAGTATACTGTATATCTAGAAAACATGTCCTTGTTAAAATTAATAGTTTGTTTTCAGAGGTGTATCTTACAGTCGTTTGCTCTAGGAATCTAAATTAACTGAAGTGCTCTGCTGCTTCTTACAGAGCCCTATGTAGACATCATGCTAAGACATGAAAATATTGTTACAGAATGGAACCCCGGCCAGGAAATTTTTAAAAATGTAGGTGTGGTCTTAATAAAAGATGCACTTTTTATAATAAGAAAATGAAACATTTCAAGAAATAAAGGAAAAGAATGACAGAAAGTGTTTGCAAGAAATAGGTAAGTTAGTATTATGAGTATTGTAGTAGAACTCTTTTAAGCTATTGTCTTTTAAATCCTCTACTTTTCCTACAAGAAGCAGTTTGTAAGAGTGCCATAAATCAGCAGGGCCTTCATATGTACAGGGCCGATTAGGTGGTCAATTTGGGCAGCATTTTGGTAGAAAGGGGGCAAAAAGCAACTGTAATCAAAGCAATACATAAGGTCCTGATAGCTCATTTATCCTGGTATATTTAACAATTAACGTTAATAGTCCACAATGTCTTAAATCTGTTTATCATTACTACTACAACTACTAGGGCAGCTCTGTCTGGACAACTATCAAGCATTCACATCATCTCGTGTAGACAAAAAAGGAGGGTGGGGGTGGTTTTTAACCATTGTAAAATCCCAGCTAGCCCCTCGAATCATAGACCAATCCTTTGAAGGCCTGGAATGCTTGACCTTCTCCATCGGCCATGACAAGAAGAGCGTTTTTGTCCTAGTCTATAGGGCCCATCACTCCCCTTCAAGTATCTTGGAGAACTTACTTGCTATCATAGGGAAGTTAGTCTTATCCTAGGGGACTTCAACCTTCTTGAATTCCCTAATGTGACCGGACATTCATTAGACTTCATCAATACCCTGCAAGACCTTGGATTCATCCAGATAATTAGCCTACCCACACATTCCTCAGACAACACATTAGACCTTGTCTTTGTGATGAATAACCCACTTACCCTCAGAACAGCAGAGAGGTTATAACAGCAGTGTTGTGGTCTCATTACCTTCAACAGTTAAATAGCCATGGGGAGACACCCCCTAACCCACCCTGGATCCCACTTCTATGGACCTACCAGAGGTTGTGGTAAGAGCAGATAACGTAGCTGGTTTAAAAAAAAAGTTTTGGACAATTTCATAGAGGAAAAGTCCACAGTCTGTTACTGAGACAGACATGGGAGAAGCCACTGCTTGCCCTGGATTGGTAGCATGGAGTGTTGCTACTCTTTGAGGTTTTGCCAGGTACTAGTGACCTGGATTGGCCACTGTGAGGATGGGTTACTGAGCTTGATGGACCATTGGTCTGACCCAGTAAGGTTATTCTTATACACCAAAAATCCATCTCGATCCTAGCAGAGAAATGGGATACAGGGGTCCTCAGGCTCTATGAAAGTGTGTTTTTAAATTATTATTTATATATCACTTACAGCCTAAGTGGTTTACATTGAGGTACTCAAGCATTTTCCCTTTCTGTCAAGGAGGGCTCACAATCTAGCTAATGTACTTGGAGCAATGGGGGATTGAATGACTTACCCAGGGTCACACGGAGCAGTTTGGGATTTGAACCCACAACCTCAGGGTGTGGAGGCTGTGGCTCTAACCACTGTGCCACACACTCTCCACAAAACATCTCAGAGCTCATAACAGAAACTTCTCCTCCCCATGGTTCAACCTAGATCTAAGGGTGCTGAAAAAGAAGGTGCCAGAGTTCCCATTGAAGGAGGGGTTACCTTCGAAATGGAACTCTGAAGAACTTACAATGCACACCACCATGACAGTCAGGGAAAAATGCTTGAGTCCCTGAATTAACTCATGTAAACCGTTCTAAGCTCTCCTGGGAGAACGGTATAGAAAATTGAATAAATAAATAAATTAAATAAACTGACCTTGTGCACTCAAATTTGCATACTAGTCACAAATGTGGGTACACAACTTTCTAGAATAAGGAGGGTCAAAGTAACACCAAGGGCCTGATTCTGTATAGGACACCCAGTCTCAGCAGCCGCCTAAGCGGCTTTTGAGAATCGCACACGAGTTTCCTATACAGAATTGCATCTGTCCTAATGGACAGCCGCCTAACCCACCAAACCACCCCGATTCTCTAACCGGCGTCCATGTCACAGGAGTTGCCTTAGGGATCTGGCCAACTGGAGTCTTAGGCCATTCCCCATGCTTTCCAGAATGCACTGGGAAGGAGGCCTAAGGCTCCAATTGGCCCAGGTGTCTAAAGCCCCTCTTATGAAGGGAATTTAGGCACCTGGGCCAACAAAAGTTATTTACTGCTACTGCAAAATCAAATATTTGCCGATGTGGGAGGTTTTTATGCCTGTGAAGTGACTTACACTTTTAAGTTAGAGGGAGGTTTTCCTCCCTGATGAGGCTCTTCTTCCTACAACAACACTATTTAGCGTTACTTTGGCTTTGCTCTTATATATTCACAGCTGTTTGGTGGCACTCCACTATTCACCCTCTTCCATTGAAACAATTGGCCATTTAATCCCGCCTCTGTTTTCTATCATTTAACCAGTTCCCAGTTCATTACAGAACACTACCTCTTATCTCATGGCTTTTTAATTTTCTCAGGAGATTCCATTGAGGGACTATCTAGATACCCCACATCAACCAGCTCACCTTTATCCACATGCTTATTCACATCTTCAAAAAACTGTTGGGGAAGGGGGAGAGATGCTGGCCTTGAGGAGGGGGAAACGGAAGAGAGAGACAGACCCAGAGCAAAAGGGAAGAGGAATGTTGGACCAGATGGAGGTGGGGGAGGGGGAAGGAAAAAGCAAGGTGGGGGGCGGAAGAGAGAGAAAGACTGGCTTACTGGTCTGTAATTTCCTAAATCATCCTTGGACACTTTACATTGGCTCACTTTTGTAACCCACTGTGTTCAACATGTATCAATCTACATAGCATCTCAAAATTATGTTACCAGTTGTTCATATTATCTTGCTACTCTTTTTATCTTTATTTGGTTTAGTGTTATCCATCCCCTGAAGAAAGCATCTACGGATGCCGAAACTGGGATCCTAGTTGGGATATTTTAATAGACTCTCTTATTATGATGGACATTATCTATAGAACTTATGGGATTTTATGACTTATATTTATAATAGAGTAACTTTGTTTGGTTGATCCCCCTGATATCTCATTTGCCTCCCTTTGTTGGTTGTTTTTCTAGTTTCAGCATACCATATCTGTGCCAACTTATCAATAGACAGCCCCACATTGGTCTCAGATCTTAAGCAACAACAAGTAGGATATAAAAGTAATACCCGAGACAAATAACTGCAAAAATTGCTTGATAAATAAGTGTCAAAGCTTTATAAGAAATGTGAAATTCCAATGGCATCCAATTAAGTTGCTTTGTTATTGGTCCAAAGTGGTAAAACCTGCTCCCCAACCAATAAATTTAACAGCAGCCTTCTGAGCTGCTTATAATGATTTACAACAAGAAGTTGACATTTCTAAAAGTGCATTGACCTTGGGCAACGCCGTGCTTTCCACCACTAATATAAAATCGTAATTCAACAACATTGATTTCAATCAAGGAGGAAACCCCCCTCCCCCCATAGTTTCACCACTGCCACTATCTGGTCATGCTTAGTCAACTTTGAATATAACGGGACTCTCAACATTCTCATATATCTTCAAACAGGAATCTTAACATCACTCTGCAAAACAGTTTGGCCAGGATAAACTTCCACACGATCCTACCAGCATGAGTTCTGTTATACCAAATTAGCTAATCTTGTTGAATCATCCATTCACCAACTTTTTCTAAACACACAGTTAACTTCTCTAATAACGAAGACTTCCAATCAGACATTGGGAGAAAAAAACTGGATGTCATCTGCATCAAAACGATAACTCACATCCAAAATCTCTAAAACGCTGATCCAACAGTGACAAATAAAAAGCAGGACTGAAAGTGCCAACCTCTATTGGACTCCCCTATGCATAGGAATAACTTGAAACAGATCCTCCACTTTTCACCTGCATAAAATGATCACTAAAATAAATAAGATACAAACCAATCATACAACCAATAGTCTCTACACACGATATTCTAGTCAAACTCTCATATCCACAGTATGAAATGCAGATGATACATCTAAAGCAGTGGTCTCAAACTCAAACCCTTTGCAGGGCCACATTTTGGATTTGTAGGTTCTTGGAGGGCCGCAGAAAAAATAGTTAATGTTTTATTAAAGAAATGACAATTTTGCATGAGGTAAAACTCTTCATAGTTTATAAATCTTTCCTTTTGGCCAAGTCTTAATAATAATAATGTAATTTATAGCTAAAGAGACAGATGATCAAGAAACTGTTTTATTTTACTTTTGTGATTATGATAAACATACCGAGGGCCTCAAAATAGTACCTGGCAGGCCGCATGTGGCCCCCGGGCCGCGAGTTTGAGACCACTGATCTAAAGAAACCAAACCCCAGGTTGAACCAAACATGCTTTGGAACAGATGTTATGAGGGGCAGCTGAAAAGTTCTCAGTCCAACTAAGTTGGCGCAGTCTCCATCAAGGGCAGTTCTTCTTCACCCAGAGAGTGGTAGAAAATTGGAACGCTCTTCCGGAGTCTGTCATAGGGGAAAACACCCTCCAGGGATTCAAGACAGTTAGACAAGTTCCTGCTGAACCGGAACGTCCGCAGGTAAGGCTAGTCTCAGTTAGGGCGCTTGTCTTTGACCAGAGGGCTGCTGTGTGAGTGGACTGCTGGGCACGATGGACCACTGGTCTGACCCAGCAGTGGCAATTCTTATGTTCTATACACTTAGTCCAGTGATTTTTCCACTTCTTACATTCTGTATTTTTCCAATGGAATGAAAAAAGTAGACAATCACTGGACTAAGTATATAGCCCTCGATGGAGACTGCCCCAACTATATTGGCTGGGCCAAGAACTTTTCAGTGGCCTCCCAGATGAACTGCTTTTACAACACTTAAGGTATATCAGGCTGTCATAAAAGAGAGAAAACATGAATTCAGAAAAAAAAGTTCAGCAATTATAATGCAAAAATCTGGAATAATACAAGGGGATGCTGAAAACTTCTCTGCCCAACCAACCAACTTCCTAAATTCCAAGTGTTATTTTGCCACTGTAGCTGGAGAAAAGTGTTATTTTATTTTGTTAAGTGCCAATTTGCAGAAACGAAAAACTATGTTTTGACATTGTTTCAGATCATTAAACCATATCCACGTCATTCGCTTCTCGGTTGGGCTGAGAACGTTTCAGCACCCCCTTGTACCATATTTCCAAGAAAATGGCTATGTTTGTGAAACAGGACTTAACCCATAAAGGATTTTGGTAGGTTTGATCATCTCATACCTGCTTTCTGACATTCATTGGCTTCAAGTGAAATGTATTATAGCTTTTGATTCTTAAAATGTTATAACACTTTCCTGCTTCAGGCCTTGGCTCTAAACTGAAAAACACATTCCCAGTTATATACTATGGTTCAGTCAGAAAGGATAATTGGTGATTCCTTGTCATTAAACTTTCTACACAGGTCAAGATGTTTCTATTGTGTTTTCTTAATATTTAGTACTGTATGAGTTCCTTTTACTAAACAGTGCTCGAGGTAAATGCTCCAGTGCTCATACACTTGCTATGAGCATCAGAGCATTTACCTCACCGGCCCTTGCTAAAACCTCTAGCACCATTTATTAAAACCCAGCTTATGTATCCACTCAGGTTTTGCATTAGATGAGAGGAATATATATTTAACAAATGAATGACAATGAAATGAAAGTGAATTAAACCTCTACAATTTACTACTGAAGTTCATGGTCAATTTTGCAGGATAGCGAGGAACGTGGTTTACGAGTGTTTTGCAAGATGCGCAAAACATTTTCTTAAATTTTAACTTGATAAACTAGTGTTGTCTTGCAGTACGAGCACATACACGTGCATCACGTCAAATATACACACTATAAGCGCGTTGCATCACTGATCGCGACTGAACATACTACATGCACCCGCAGTTCAAACGCGCACAACATTCGCACATCTCGCGTTGAGTGCGGCTGAACATAATAAAAGCATCACACCCAATTCACCCACAGTGTTCGAAACGAGTGAGATCTTGCAATACAAGTACGTACAGTACTGTATTTTCTATTAAAGTTTTTGGGATGTGGAACAAATTGTCCGAGTTTCCATTATTTCCTATGGGGAAATTCGCTTTGATATACGAGTGCTTTGGATTACAAGCATGCTTCTGGAATGAATTATGCTCGCAAACCAAGGTACCACTGTATATACTTTTATGCATCAAAGATTCACAGCATGGACACAGGATGCCAGCAGCCTAACAACATCTCAGAGTTTCATGGCACGCACTTTTAGAGTTCTAGATGTTACTGATGAGAGATTTTTCAAATGGCACCTGCAGAGTCAGGTTATAAATTTCAAGGCCTGGGAAAACTACTGGTAATAGAAAATAGAACTATGGTTTCAGAGAAGATACAAATTTAAAAACTGTCATACAAATTTAAAAATTGTATCATACAATTTGCTTCTCAAATTTCATTGCTTGAAATAATTTGTATGTTTTGGATAATATAGCTTTACACCTTATTCATTAAACAAATCTGCTCACATCATCTTAAGAGTAGTTTATAAGTATTCGTTTGAAACATTATACAATAAAGGGACTTGTGGAATACTACTTACATTGTTCTTCATCACTGTTATCTCCGCACTGATCTGTAAAGTCACACACATTGTCTGCAGGAACAGAAAGGCCCTGCTTGCACTGAAACTCATTTCCATCACAGGGCCTAGCCATTATAACCGCAGCAAAATACAAGCAACAGAAGAACTTGCAGACTCTGACCATGACAGATACCATAATAGCGAGCTGCAAATTTGAAGATACTGTATGGACAACAATCAACTAATCATCATGTCTGTGAAGCTACATTTTCAGTTCATATATTCCTCAGAAAGCTGTACTGCTAACGCCATTTCAGCAGTTGTTTCCAGCTGTTTAGAGAATGCTCCCTGTGTTGAAGGTCAGTTATCATTTATCTATGTGTGTGTTTCTTGGAAAATATTTAACTGCAACATATTTTTATGGCTGAAGGACCTGGGTTGTTGTAGGTCTATAATGTCAGTCATAAATGCTGGGCGTGCAATGCTAACTCATTTCCTTTCATAACTTATGGTGCCAGGCAGAAATATCAGATAAAATTCTTATATAAACAGCAAAGGCTTACTGTGACACAAAGAGTAACGTTTATCTTATAACCTTTCTCCTACTGTTGGTAGGCAACTGTGCTCCTATGCATTTTCCAGTTCAGGACAGGAACAATGACATGATAAAACAATATTAGTTATATAATGCTTCTGGACATTTATTGCAAACTGAACCAACCCAAAGCAGACTGAATACTGTTTTAATGTGACGTGTTGATTATTGATTCATTCCCCTGACTGTTTCCAGAACTCGCGGCCTGCCAGGTACTATTTTGAGGCCCTCAGTATGTTTATCATAATCACAAAAGTAAAATAAAACAGTTTCTTGATCATATGCCTCTTTAGCTATAAATTACAATATTATTAAGACTTAGCCAAAAGGAAAGATTTATAAACTATAAAGAGTTTTACCTCATGCAAAGTTGTCATTTCTTTAATAAGACATTAACTATTTTTTCTGTGGCCCTCCAAGTACCGACAAATCCAAAATGTGGCCCTGCAAAGGGTTTGAGTTTGAGACCGCTGAGATAAACTATGAGTTCTGTTTAATATCGCTTGCACTTTCAAGCACACAGAGACCTAGGGAAAATGATTGGAACTTTGTTTTACACACACATAAATACTCATATTTGTGTGAGCCATGCAAAAATCTGTAGCATGAAAAAAAAAAAATCATTGATATTGCATTTTGTTTTCAATTAAAATTATAGGGTACAAGATTTAGTGGGATACTGAAGAAACAAAGGCAATTCATAGAATGGTTATTTACTAAACAGCATTAGCTGCCAGATTCTTCTCAGGTCACCCAAGCTGGGCACACAAATTTGGGTGTGCAAGGCAGGCAGGCAGGAAATGAATGAGTTAACGAGGTATCAACAATCAGTAATTGATGCTAGTTGGCACTAATGTAAATTTGCACACACATCTGCCTGCGTGCTGTGCTAGAACACTGCGTGCCTAAATTGTCACACGTGCAACCCAAGAGGTGTTGTGGCCTTGGAGTGGGTGTTGGGTGTTCTCAATTTAGGGCTCCTTTTACAAAGCTGCGATAGGGGTTTTTAGTGCGCGCTGAATTGCTGTGCACGCTAGATGCTAATGCCAGCATGGAGCTGGCGTTAGTTCTAGCCATGTAGTGCGGGTTTAGCGCACGCTAAAATGCTGCGTGTGCTAAAAACGCTATCAAAGCATAGTAAGAGGAGCCCTTAGTGTTTCTCAACTAGGTCCTGACCCAGTATGGCTATTCTTATGGTCTTAAGTACCCCCTTGCCAGTCAGGTTTTCAGGATATCCACAATGAATGTGCATAAACTTGATTTGCATACACTGCCTCCATTATATGCAGATTTCTTTCATGCATATTCACTGTGGATAGGCTGAAAACCTGACTGGCAAGGGGTTACTCCATGACCCAAGTCAAGAAACACTTATAGAATGCCGTGATTAATCCTCATTCCCAAAGTTGGCCACAGGAATTCACACTGAGCCAGTGTTCTTCAATGCAAAACCTCTGTGGCGGCTCCCATCATCATTCTGGCTTTTTATTTCTGATACTCTCTGCCTTTCATGACAGAAAGGGGGACATGGATGGGAGGAAAAGCCACCTGCTTAAAGGACAAGGCACTGGGTGAAGAGAAATGCTCACCTCCTAGAGGATATTCATGAAGGAGGGCTGGTGGGGTGGATGTCATTGACACACACTGGTCAGCAGTGGCATGACCTCGTATGGGAAGATATTCAGCTCATAGGTGTCAAATATCTTCCTGTGCTACGGAATGCTAGCACACTAGTATCTGGGTAAGAGGCACCACTAATTGACCCTTACCCACATATGTGCTAGCAGAGATTTTATCAAATACAGTATGTACATATTCTCTGTAAGGTGTATATCAATGTTTTACAAACTGCAGCACAAAACTGGTGGCTGTGGCTCGACGGCACCCAGAAGTGCACGGTATCGCCATGATGACATCATACGCATACATGATGTCATCACGACATGCGTGGAGGCCCTCCAGATGGGGCCCTGAGCCGCCAGTGGGGGGTTCTGAAAAAAAAAATTTAAAAAAAGAGGCAGGAAGAGGAGGAGAGATGCCAGGGAGGAGGAGAGACGCTAACGGTAGATGAATGCCTACAGCACATGTGTCAAACACAAGGCCCATGGGCTGAATCCGGCTGTTTTATGTGGCCCACGGTTCAGAGCCAGCATTATGGGGGAGTAAACAGGGCATCAAGATGTCGCCTTGCTTTCTGTTTTGGGCTCTCACCTGATGGCAACAATAGCACTCGTGGGCCGCGGCGATCATCAGCTTGTGCGCATCGGCAACACAACAAAAATGAATTTAATTGTGCCGACCCGAGTGACACACCCCATTGCTGGCCAGTAATTTATACTGCCAGTGTGAGTGTCAACTTGTGCATTCCGGCAGTGCACCAGAAATGAATTTAACTGTGCCAACCCCAGCTGGGATGCATCGCTGGGGCTGGCACATTTAAATTCATTTCTGGTGCGCTACCGGCACGTGCAAGTTGACAACCACACCAGAGGTGTAAATTACTTCTGAAGAGAGGAGGAAGCCGGACCACAAGAGAAAACTGAGGCAGGGAGGGGTGGGGGAGGCACTGATTATTATCATAGGCTTGCCCTCTTGATTTCCACCTCCAGCTCCACCTCCCTACTGGTCTGGCCCAGCGGTATAATGTGTGCAGCGGTGGGGGAGCATGAGTACCTCTCCTGCCTCCAGTAATATTCTGCACAGCCGCAGTGGTGAGGGAGGGAGACGACAATGGTAGGGGGAATGATTTTATTTTCAATTTAGTGTTTGAATTGTGTCAATTTTGATAATTTTAATCTGCTGTCTATATTGTGCAGTGCTCAGGAAGAAATACATTTGTTTCTTTTTCTCTGGTGTTGTACTGCATGCAGAGTCTTGAATCTTAGGGTTTCTTTTTTATATATTAGTACTTTGTTTTTGGTCCCATATTTGCATAGGGGTTATCTGTGTTCTGGTAGGAATGAATGTTGAGAAGCATACAGTGTGCTTTGTGTAGTTTAATTTTGTGGTTAACCTTTATGTGTTAATAAGATTATATTGTGTGTGTATATATGAAAAATGAATGGAAAAAATTGTGTTATAATTAGTACTATTGTGGGGGCGGAGTCTGGGGCAGCGATTAGGCGGGGTCTGACCTAGCCTGTGTTTTGCATTTCGGCCCCTTAGTGTGATTGAGTTTGACACCCCTGGCCTACAGGATGTGGCACTGACGCCTCTCCTCCTCTCTTGCTTCTTGGGGCACACCTGAAATCTCGTGCAGCACACTAGTGTGCCTTGACACACAGTTTGCGATACACTGGTATATATGAAAAGGGGCATTCGTGTGGAAGGAGCATGGGCAGACAATGGGTGGCTTTACTAGATAAACATACAATTTATAGAATACTCTGCCTTTATATGAGTGCCTTTATAGAATACCACTTGGCACTCCCTTGGGTACTCAATTGGTTGACACGCCAGAATCAGCACCGTTATTCCATGCACAGTGATTTGTATGCTCTCCTAGCATAGCTGCATTTGTGGTTTTCAAAGACACCGGACCCCAGAGGGAAGGTCTTATATGACCAAAACACGGGTCTACACCACAGATTCTCTCTGTGCATCATTTGGATGCTTTTAAACACCTTTTACTTGAAGATTTTTATGTGAAGCACTTTAATAAAGCTTGGCATCGAAATCATTGTCTCCACTGCTTCCATTCCTTGTGTTGGTTTTCTCTTTGTTTCTTCCGTGGAACTTTGATTGTTGATTTTTGTTTTTGTTTTACTCCCTCGGGTACCCTTTACTTAATTCCCCCCCCCCCCAAATATTTACATAGTTGAAATTATTGCTGCTCATATGGTGCTGCCCATTAATGAATGAGAGGTTCATATTCTTTCATATAAGAATTCTTATTCTTGAATATTTTTTTTATTAACTAAACAATCAAAATATGAGTGCATCTTTTTTTCTAAGTTATTTATACAATGGGATATAAATATTTTTGAATATAATAAATACAGAACCTCTTTGGGTCCCTTTTATCAAGCTGCGCTAGAGGTTTTTAGCGCAAGCCGGCACAGTAAATGCTCCGACGATCATAGAATTCCTATGAGCATTGGATCACTTACCTCACTAAAAACCTCTAGCGCAGCTTGATAAAAGGGTTTGGGGTTTTTTTCTCCATATTCTACATGGACTAACCTTGCATTCACATTCTTTGCTCAAAGACTTAAAGCATTTTTTTGTTCCAGTACAAAATAAGTATAACTATATGGAAATTGAGAATTGATTGACAGTCTATTCAACCTACCCTGACCAGTTGTCACTGGTGCACTGGGATGTTGACACATTTCTGCCTTGAAGCAATGTTTTCTGCCCTCTTTAAAGTCTGTGTCATTTATCAATGCACCATTTCAGATCAGAACTATATAGAACTTAAGGGACTATCTGTCTTTATAGCTATGATCCATCAGTTTATACACAATGAAATATACACTGTGAATTTATATATGCACTAAAAGTACATTGCCTTCTACCTAGAAAAGATTTTTTTTTTCCCCCACAGGCACAAAATAGAAAACTTGCAAAACCTTTCCAGTGAGATGTGCAGTACTTATTTATTTATTCAATTTTCTCTCAGGGGAGTTCAGAGCAGTTTACATGCATTTATTCAGGTACTAGCAGTTTTCCCAGCGGGCTCACAATCTATCTAATGTACCTGGGGCAATGGGGGGATTAAGTGACTTGTCTAGAGTCACAAGCAGTAGCGTGGGTTTGAACCCACAACCTCAGGGTGCTGAGACTGTGGCTTTAACCACTGCGCCACACTCTCCCGATTTTCTAGCATGGCATTCATTATATGGCATGAATGAAGCTTTTCACAAATCATTCACATATGCATGAGTTCCAGTCTGAAATATGACACTTTGTTAGAAAAGAACTCTCAGTAGGTACTTAGGGGGAAATTCTGTAAATGGCATCTCACTTAGGCGCCTTTTATAGGATTGAACTGAAGACTTAAGTGCCTTTTATGTGGGCCATGGTTTTAAAGACCTACATTATAGGCACCTGTCCTTTAGGCCAGTGTATCGCAAACTGTGTGCTGTGGAACACTAATGTGCCTCCTGAGATTTCAGGTGTACCATGGCACACTGGGGAAGAGGAAAGGCACCCGCGCCACCGCGAGAGGCGTGTCCTGGAGACAGTCAGCCAACGCCAGCACCTCTCCTTCTCTCCGGCCCTCTTCCCTGCTGGCACCCCCCAATGGCATCCCAGGGCCCGTCTGGAGGGTCTTTGCGTATGAGCAAATATCTATGTGATGACATCACATATGCACGTGATATCATCACAGCGATGTCTGCGCACTTCCGGATGCCTTGAGCTGCAGCCACTATGTTTAGTGTGCCATGGCTCGAGAAAGTTTGAGGGACACTGCTTTAGGGAATCGCATCTAGTCCTTCTTCACCCCTAAACACGCCTACTTTGGAGTTAGGTGCCATGCAATGAGCGCCTGTCTTGTGTAGAATCATGCCTAAGAAAATAGAAACATAGAAACATAGAAATTGACGGCAGAAAAGGGCCATAGCCCATCGAGTTTGCCAATACCAATGACCCACTCCCTGACTTTTACTCCCCTATAGATCCCACGTGAATATCCCATTTTCTCTTAAAATCTGACACGCTGTTGACCTCAATCACCTGCTGAGGCAGCTCATTCCAATGATCGACCACCCTTTCGGTGAAGAAGTACTTCCTAGCATCACCTTGAAATTTCCCTCCCCTGATTTTCAGCGAGTGTCCTCTGGTTACCGAGGGCCCTGTAAGACTAAAGATATCATCTTTCACCTCTATACGCCCCGTGATATACTTAAAGGTCTCAATCATGTCCCCCCTCTCTCTTCGCTTCTCCAGTGAGTACATCCGCAGTTTTTTCAGCCTTTCTTCATACGTGTGATCCCTGAGCCCCAAGACCATCCTGGTTGCCATTCGCTGAACTGACTCAATTCTCAACACATCTTTCCAATAGTGTGGTCTCCAGAATTGAACACAATACTCGAGATGAGGTCTCACCATGGATCTGTATAGTGGCATTATGACTTCAGGTTTTCTGCTGACAAAACCCCTACGGATGCAGCCCATCATTTGTCTTGCCCTGGACGAAGCCTTCTCCACCTGATTGGCAGCCTTCATATCATCGCTAATTATCACTCCTAAATCACGTTCCACCGTGGTCCTGGACAAGGTCCTGGATAGGTGCCTATCACCCGTTTTTTTTTTTTTTTTTTTAATGAGCTTGTTAAAGCTCATAATTGAAGCCAATTTACTAATTAAATTAAGTGCCAAACTTTAGGTGCCTCTTATAGAACTTCACCCTTACTATACACCATTGTATTCTGCTCGTGCGTATATCTGCAGAACTTTTAACTGCAAATCAATTGGGCCTCGTAATGGGATGCAGGCTGCACCCCAGGCCACATTAGCATTCCGGTATGTGTCCGTGACATTAAGGATGATATTAAAATATTGGCTTTAAAGAAAAATAACATTTTATTAGTTTCTCTCATTATGCCAGTGGCATACATAATAAGATAAACAAAGTTTTGGAATGAGTAAAATAAAAATGCAGCAAGACTTCAGACCAGAGATGAGTGGAAATTCTGGTGCATTTGACACTGTAAATCTGGAAGTTTTACTGTTGAAATTGAAACTGTTAGGATTAGTAGGAGATGGTCTAAAATGGTTCACATCTTATTTAAATGAAAGAGCTTTGCCGGTATGGTGTCGAGAATAGTGGAAGTTAAAAAAGGAGTCCCGTAAGGATCAGCACTATCAGTAATGTTGTCTAATATCTATATGGCCTCATTGGGGAAGAAGTTCAATGAGATGGATGTGCATTATAGAATATATGCTGATGATATTCTGTTTTTCTTTCCCGATAAAAGATATCCTTAACACAGAATTTTGTTTGCAAAGGTACATGGATGGATGAACATGATTTGAAATTAAATGTTAACAAAACGGAGGTAATGGTGGTGAAAAGTCAAATAGATAATTTCAAGTTGGAAAGTGTAGTTGTTTTGGGAGAAAAATTACCAGTAAAAAAGGAGATGACTGTCTTAGGAGTATGCTTGGATAGTTGTTTGACAATGGAAAACCAAATATTAAAAATAATAAGGGTGGGATATATGCAACTTCAAATGCTCTATAGATTGAAGCCAATATTACCAGGATATGATTTCCATACTGTGGTTCAAGCATTGATCCTGAGTAGAGTAGATTATTGCAATTCATTATACTTAGGAGTTGTGCAGTGGCGTACCAAGGGGGGGGCGGGGGGAGGGGGCGGTGCGCCCCGGGTGCCAGCCCTGAGGGGGGTGCTCCCGGCCTTGCCGTTCAGTCCCCCCCACCCCCGAAGGACCGCTCGCCCCACTAACCTTCCTGCACCACCTGTGAAGCAGCCCGTAGCAGGATCGCAACGTCGGCGATCCCTAAGCTGCTTGGGCGCTGCTTCCCGCGCCGCGGTCCCGCCCCTCCTCTGACATCAGAGGAGGAGCGGGACCGCGGCGCAGGAAGCAGCGCCTAAGCAGCGCAGGGATCGCTGACGTCGCGATCCTGCTGCGGCTGCTTCATAGGTGGTGCGGGGAGGCCAGAGGGGCGAGCGGTCCTTTGGAGTGGGTCGGGGCATCAGGCCTTCAGGGTGGGGCAGGCGGGTTTTGACCAGGTATTAGTGTCCTGGATTGGCTACCATGAGAATGGGCTACTGGGCATGATGGACCATTGGTCTGACCCAGTTAGGCTATTCTTATACATAGTAACATAGTAACATAGTAGATGACGGCAGATAAAGACCCGAATGGTCCATCCAGTCTGCCCAACCTGATTCAATTTAAATTTTTTTTTTTTTCTTCCTAGCTATTTCTGGGCGAGAATCCAAAGCTTTACCCGGTACTGTGCTTGGGTTCCAACTGCCGAAATCTCCGTTAAGACCCACTCCAGCCCATCTACACCCTCCCAGCCATTGAAGCCCTCCCCTGCCCATCCTCCTCCAAACGGCCATGCACAGACACAGACCGTACAAGTCTGCCCAGTAACTGGCCTAGTTCAATCTTTAATATTATTTTCTGATTCTAAATCTTCTGTGTTCATCCCACGCTTCTTTGAACTCAGTCACAGTTTTACTCTCCACCACCTCTCTCGGGAGCGCATTCCAGGCATCCACCACCCTCTCCGTAAAGTAGAATTTCCTAACATTGCCCCTGAATCTACCACCCCTCAACCTCAAATTATGTCCTCTGGTTTTACCATTTTCCTTTCTCTGGAAAAGATTTTGTTCTACGTTAATACCCTTTAAGTATTTGAACGTCTGAATCATATCTCCCCTGTCTCTCCTTTCCTCTAGGGTATACATATTCAGGGCTTCCAGTCTCTCCTCATACGTCTTCTGGCGCAAGCCTCCTATCATTTTCGTCGCCCTCCTCTGGACCGCCTCAAGTCTTCTTACGTCTTTCGCCAGATACGGTCTCCAAAACTGAACACAATACTCCAAGTGGGGCCTCACCAATGACCTGTACAGGGGCATCAACACCTTCTTCCTTCTACTGACTACGCCTCTCTTTATACAGCCCAGAATCCTTCTGGCAGCAGCCACTGCCTTGTCACACTGTTTTTTCGCCTTTAGATCTTCGGACACTATCACCCCAAGGTCCCTGTCCCCGTTCGTGCATATCAGCTTCTCTCCTCCCAGCATATACGGTTCCTTCCTATTATTAATCCCCAAATGCATTACTCTGCATTTCTTTCCATTGAATTTTAGTTGCCAGGCATTTTGTTTATGTTCTCATTTGTAGGGGCCTTTGTTTTCACTTCTTATTTTAATGTATTTTTTTTCTGGGAACTTATCAGTGTTTTTTATAATGGGAACAAAAATGGAAGAGAATTAATGTGTGTGGGATGAGGGGGTAACTAATTTCTTCAGCTAAATAATTCAATCCACTTCAAACAGACATAGGAGAACTCACGCACCATTCACACACCCTCCAACCAAAAACGTCAAAAGAAAAAAACTGTTCGACAACCTCCTAGCCATTCGAGTTGCAACACTCGACCCCCCAACTCTACAACCAATTGACATCGACCACAGACTGCAAAACCTTCAAAAAGAAATAAAAACCCTTCTATTCAAAAAACACATAAAACCGAACTAACACAATCAGAACTGTCCCAAGCATCACCTGCAACTACTTCATATGTTCTTCTGATGTTATGACAATTCAGACATAATTTATGTTATGTTATGTTTGGAATATAAGAAAATTTTCACTGCCTGTTTCTATTCTGACCATTTATTCCGTTTCATGGTCATTACAAAAAATATTTTTTTACATGGGGGGGGGTGTCAAAAAATGATGGGCCCCGGGTGCCACATACCCTAGCTACGCCACTGGAGTTGTGAAAGGGAAGCTGAGGGCTCTGCAAATTCTTATCAACTCTGCAGCAAGATTAATCACAGAAGTACACACATAACTCCTGTTTTGAAAAAACTGCACTGGTTACCAATGCAGCAAAGAGCGCAGTTTAAGATTGCTGAAATTATACACCAGACACTGTATCATGCTTCTCCAAAGATCTTACAAGAATTTTTTGAAATCTATAAACCAAAAAGAGAGCGTAGATCTGAAAATGGGATGAAATTAAGTTTGAAGGAATTCAAGGAGAAATGTTTTGCTATGGCTTTGTCAAGGATCCATCCATAGCTGCTTTCATCCGACTCTCATAAATGTTCTTTGCAAGATGGTGGCGGTTATGGACGGATCTTTGACAAAGCCATAGCGAAACATGTCGGGTCCAGCCGCCTAGTCCTATCTACATATAGCAAAGACTAACTACTACAAGATAAGTAACAAGAAATAAATAATATTGAAGAAATAAAAATATAAAAGTATATACAAAAACTTTTATTGGGTTGAGAATAGTTAAAATTCATCTATAGAACTTTCAACTTTGACCTATGAGGATTTAACACATAAGTCTCTACGGTAAAAAAAAAACCTAATGCATGGGGCGGAGGAGTGGTGATTCTGAGGTCTTCTGTTGGAGTTAAGATAAGATGATATATAAAACAAAAAGGAAGAATTGAAGAGTTGTAATAAAAGAACTGTACTTAGAACGATATATTATGATGTTGTTCAGACATGTCTACAATATATGTTGAAATTGTAGGGAAACAAAATTTTATATATGTGATTAAAACCGCATAGTGTTATGCGGTATATAAATTTTTTTTTTTTATATATAATATTTCTTTATTGAGCAAACCAGTACACACATAAAGGTACGAGGGGCTGCTGAAAAGTTCTCAGGCCAATCAAGAAGAGAATGATGTGGAACCATGAAACTTACAAGTTATTCCACACTTTGCTTGACACTTTTTGTTTCAATGATATGAAATGAAATGAAATGAAAGGAAAGGAAAGGGTCACGAAAAGTGTGGAATAACTTGTAAGTTTCATAGCTCCACATCATTCTCTTCTTGGTTGGCCTGAGAACTTTTCAGCAGCCCCTCATAGAGTCATCAGTCTCTGTTATATACCCCCTCCTTTTACTAATGTATAGCATAGGTTTTAGCACCCGCAGTGGCGGTAACTGCTCCGGCGCTCATAGAATTCCTATGAGCGTCAAAGCAGTTGCCACCGCTACTGGCGCTAAAACCTATGTATGCATTAGTAAAGGAGGGGGATAGTTAGGTATTTCCTAAAGAGCAAAATCTTCCATCACATACAAGCACATCAGTTTTCACATTTAGTAATTTCTCTAGCTTTCCAGTTAAAAATGTGCAAACTATTTTTAAAAATTCAGTGAGCATTCAATAGTTTCACAAGTCCATCAAATTAGTTTGACAATTTTTTTTGAAAAGGTACAATGTGGATTTCCTTGAATCTTCATTAAATCATTTGGAATCTAGTCTGATTCCCCCTCAAATTAATAGGGAAATTATTTTTCAACATTCTTTATTAGATTACCACATTTCAGATATATCAAGCTTTTTTCTTCTTAGCTATTTCTGGGCAAGAATCCAAAGCTCTACCCAGTACTGTGCTTGGGTTCCAACTGCCAAAATCTATGTCAAAACCTACTCCAGCCCATCTACACCATTCCAGCCATTGAAGCCCTCCCCAGCCCATTCTCCCCCAAATGGCCATATAGAGACACAGACTGTGCAAGTCTGCCCAGTACTGGCCTTAGTTCCTTTACTGGGATGAGTCAAATGTCTTCCCAGCTGATCTAAGGAAAATCCAAAATTTCAATCAAACTTGAACTAGGCTAAAATTCAATTAATTAAAGTTTGACCTCAAATATTTCATACCTCCCTATTTTCAACACATGCATGCACTAGTTTTTTTAGAGGGCTAGCTGTCTAAATCATAAATATAAAATATGATGTCTAAATCCGAGTTTGGACATTTTGTGAAATACATACAAAAGTCCAATAGCAAATATGAGAAGCTGATATGCACGGACGGGGAGAGGGACTTTGGGGTGATAGTGTTCGAAGACCTAAAGGCGAAAAAACAGTGTGACAAGGTGGTGGTTCCTGCCAGAAGGATGCTGGGCTGTATAAAGAGAGATGTAGCCAGTAGAAGGAAAAAGACGCTGATGCCCCTGTACAGGTCATTGGTGAGGCCCTACTTGGAGTATTGTGTTCAGTTTTGGAGATCGTTTCTGGCGAAGGACTTAAGAAGACTTGAAGCGGTCCAGAGGAGGGAGACAAAAATGATAGGAGACTTGCGCCAGAAGACGTATGAGGATAGACTGGAAGCCCTGAATATTTATACCCTAGAGGAAAGGAGGGACATGGGACATATGATTCAGACGTTCAAATACTGGAAGGATATTAACATAGGACAAAATCTTTTCCAGAGAAAGGAAAATGGTAAAACCATAGGACATAATTTGAGGTTGAGGGATGGTAGATTCAAGAGCAATGTTAGGAAATTCTACTTTATGGAAAGGGTGGTGGATGCCTGGAATGCGCTCCCGAGAGAGGTGGTGGAGAGGAAAACGGTGACAGAGTTCAAAGAAGCGTGGGTTGAACACAGTGGATCCAGAATCAGAAAATAATAGTAAATATTGAACTAAGGCCAGTACTGGGCAGACTTGCACGGTTTGTGTCTGTATATGGCCATTTGGGGAAGGATGGGCTGGGGAGGGTTTCAATGGCTGGGAGGGTGTAGATGGGCTGGAGTAGGTTTTGACAGAGATTTTGGCAATTGGAACCCAACCACAGTACCGGGTAGAGCTTTGGATTCTTGCCCAGAAATAACTAAGAAGAAAAAATTTAAAAAATTTAAATTGAATCAGGTTGGGCAGACTGGATGGACCATTCAGGTCTTTATCTGCCGTCATCTACTATGTTACTATCAATAAGAGAATAAGACCACATTTGAAACAAGAAAACCATTTAGATTTTTGTTCCAAATATGGCCATTTCTTAGATGTGCTTGTCCTCGGTGCAATTATCTTTTTGAACCATTTTCAGAAAAACAACCCACATCCAATAAATTCCCACATAAAACAAGCCCTAGGGATATAGGAGGGGCCAGCATTTTTAGTAGACTAGCCACATAGACATCCCAGCAGAGCAGTGGGGTACTGCAGTAAACTTCACATAAAAAGGCCCAGCTACACATCTCACCATAACCTCCTTATATTGTATGGTAAGCCCTCCGAAACTTACTGGATCCAACTGTACACCACACCAAAAGCCCTTATGCCTGCAGGTGTCATCTTATGTAAGTACAGTGGGATTTGTATGGATTTTGGAAGACCCTTACTCCACTCTTATTCTCTATCTCTGGTTGACTACACTGCCCACTAGGCTACTCCAGGACCTTGCTTACTGCTCTACTAGGATGGGCCATAATGTCTTGAGCTATCATTCTATCATACAGGCAGGTGTATATCATTTCATTCACATCTTTGGGGGCGAGATGGGGTCAGTGACCACAGAAAAAGTGTGGGGGGGTCATGCTTACTTCCAGTGGTCTTCTGATCAGTTTGGGTATCTTTTAAAACATGTCTAGCCCTAGACATACAAATTGTGCCCTGAACGTATTCTTAAATGTTCAATTATGGCGGAAAAATGTCCAAATAACAAAAAACATTCACAAAACTCAAAAAAGAGACACCGATTCCAAAGCTATTTATTAAAATTTACTATAAACCTTACATCTAATTGTTTAAAATATTTCAATTATTAATTAATTATTACGGGGAAATGCCTCAGACTTAGGAGTAAATCTTTCCAGCTGGAACTCTTCAAGAGAAGAATGAATTAATCTCTTGCCTCCTTATAACATCACAGGCTAATTCCCCACCTCCCTACCAAAATATTTATTTTATTACTTTAATTAATTAAATAACATTACTTTTGAACTAATTTTAATTATTTTAGTAGAGAATCAACATATAACTTATAATCTATTTTAAATTAATTTAATTAAAAAATTTAATTTAAGAATCTGCATATCATTTTTTGAGACTAGAGACCAACTTCTGTTAGAGTATCAATTTAATTATCTTCTTGCATTTCAATTTATTTCATTATGTTTCAGGTATATCTTAACTCCTTATTTTAAACTTAACAATCCTACATTTCATTTAAACTCATCAAAGTTGAAAGTGCTATAGTGCTTGAAAGACTAAAAAAGCTAAAACTTCATAGAAAAAGAGCAGAAAGTGCAAAGAAAAAAGTGCTGAAATGTTAAAAAGTATTTCAAAACGAAGTTACTTCGGCTGAAATAAGCCCACAGTTCAATTTAAATTGCTGTTCAATTCATAGCAAAACATTAAGTTCATTCAATTCATTCAAACTTGTGACGATTCAAACAAAAAATTCTTCATATATTAGCTCAAACATCCTGTGCCAAACTGGCTCCGTTGCTTGTAATCAATATCCAACAAGGCCTTTGTTTTGCGGGGCAAAACTGTAGCACCCGCTGCATCAGGGAAGTGACTTAAGCAACGCTAAAACAAGAGCTAAAAGTTAGAACCTTAAATTAAATAGTAAATTTTAATAAATAGCTTTGGAATCGGTGTCTCTTTTTTGAGTTTTGTGAATGGTTTTTGTTATTTGTTTATTTTACCAATATAGTACCATTCGAATTTTTGTTGTTTTGTTGTTATCAGAAAAATGTCCAAGTCACAAGCCCGCCCTAGACCTGCCAATACCAGGTCTCCAACATGCCTCCTTCAGATTTAGATGCACTGCAGAGAAGCGCTATTGAAATCTGTCTACAGGAATGTTTTGAAAATAGCAAAATGAAAGGGTTTGGCGAGAAAAACATCCATCTGCCCCTTTATGCAACATTTTAGATGTTTTTCTTTTTTTGAAAGTGAGCCCCATGGTGAACAGGATGTGAAAAGGTACTAATGAGAGAAATAATTATTCCTCTCTATAGTTCTCTATATTCCTACCTATCATGCCCAAACTACATGATAAAACAACTACAGACCGTTCAGAACACGGCCCTCAGACTCATCTACTCCCTTGGCAAATATGACCACATCACCAATGCATACCTAGACTCGCACTGGCTACCGATAAAAGCAAGATCCCAATTCAAATTCTTCTGTCTACTATATAAAGTAACCCATGGAACAGCACCCAGCTACCTAAACAACCGACTAGACTGTAACCTCTCACCCAGAATAAGGAGAACTCGGAGCCTATTCATTTACCCCCCTCTCAATGGTACACGACGCAAGAAACTATACGACAGCCTTTTGGCGACACAGGCAGTGAAGATTGACACTACCATCTCCAATCTACTGATCAAATCAACAGACTTTAAAGCATTCCGAAAAGAAATCAAAACTCATCTCTTCAAAAAACACTTCCCATCATTTTAACCTCACTATAGCACTAGAAAATACTCTCATGAACACCACCACCACCATCACAGCAACACCTTCAACACTGTACAACTCACTACTGTATCCCGATTGTAGTATTATTCATCACAGTAACCTATTATATACTTACTCTTTGCTTTGTAATTCTCTGGAAATGACCAGACTAACAATTGTATCTTGCTACATACATGATTCTTTGTACTGTAACGCTCCTGTAAATGTCCAGACTTCTAACTTGTAATCCGCTTAGAACCGCAAGGCACAAGCGGAATAGAAATCACTAATGTAATGTAATGTAGTTCATGATCCCCTTCGTTGGACCATAAGATAACACAGCTGACTTTATTGATAGGAGAGTACATGGAAAAGCAAAATTTCCTGGGGTATAGTCAGTGAATATAGATTCTCAACAAGCTGTATGAAGCTGTAAAATGGCACTTTCCAAATTCAGTAGAAGACTTCATGGCCTAAACCACACCAGCCTCCTCCCTTCTTAAAGAACCCAAAAGAAATTCCAGCATTTAGCTGAGTCAAGGAACTTATGAGCTCATACTCCTTTGGTAGAACATTTATCTTAATTTTGGATTTGGACCATTTTCAATTGCCGCTGTCCATCTAGAAAGCTTTGCCCATCAATGCACAGTATCACTGTTCTACCTAGAAGAACAGACTTTTTGTCCTGTGTAGCTGCCACAAGTAGATTGTAAGCTCTTTTGAGCAGGTTCTGCCTCTTGTGTGTTTAATGTACAGTATTGCGTGCATCTGGTAGTGCTATAGAAATAATAAATAGTAGTAATAGTAAAATATAAGTTTATTGCCCTTGATGTTATCCCTGAAGAAATCTAGGTAGGACAGAACTTTGCAGATGGATAGCTGTCAACTGAAAATGCTCCAGTTAATTGAACTGACACCTGAAGGTTTAAAGATTTCATTGCATTTGAAGAATGTAATAGCACTTTGGGGTATAAAGCAAAGTTTTCTACTGCAACAAGTGGGATTTTCTTCTGGAGATATTTATGATCACTGAGTAGAATTTTGTGCCTCAAAGATTATTACAGCCAAATGTGACAAGGCATTAGATTCTGAGGGCCTGATTCTGTAAACAGCACAGTAAGTTAGGTGATAGTAGGCACTCTGCCTTCGCCTATTTTTTATTGGCATGGTAATTGAGCATGCCATTAAAAACTCATTTAAAAAAGTGGCATCATAATTGGGTCTATGGCAAGCAACCTAACAGCGCCTAAGATCAAATTAGGTGTGGTTAGGGGCGGAGTCACAATTCTCAAAAGAACTTAGGCATCTGTAATGTAGGCCAGTAAAACCCTGGCCTATCTTACCAGCGTCTAAGTTTTCTGATAGGCACCGTTAGCCGCAATTCTTAAAACAGCGCCTAAGCGTGATTGATACGTGGCCAGCGCTTTTTTTGTAGGCGGCTGCCGATTTAGGTGCCTTGTACAGAATCCGTCCCTGAGGTCTTTTCCTACTTTACATAGAGAGAAAGCGGGTCTAATATTTCCAGTTGTTTTGGTATGTTTAGGTTACCCTACAAACCACCTATGTGTTTGTTGATTGGAATCTTAGTTCTCAGTAGACATTTGTCATTGATTTGTCATTTTATTTATTGTTATGAGAACTATAATTGTGCTTTTGCATATTCTATATTGTTTGGCTAGACAACAACTCTTGTGTGCAGTGTTGCATTGAAAGAATAATGGCTGGCTAATCAGAAGCTGTTTTTGCAATTTGCTTTTAAAACAGGCACTCTCCCCTTCAGTAATTCGAATCATTGCTAGCTCATTATATAACCCATATTTGAGTCAAAGTGACAGAATAATATAACATTATGCAATCTAAAATACGTTATGTCAAAATATTTCTTAATGTCATAAATGGAGCAACTCAAAAATCTTAGGGATTCATAAACTGTTAAGAAATCTGCTTCCAGGGATGTAAGGAGAAGCATGCCCCTTTCTGAGGAAGATGCAATGCAGAGCTCAGAATCCTGTATTCCCCCTCTAGACCCTGTTGTTCTGGAGTTCCTGGTTCAAAGTGAGTTGTTAAGCCTTAGAGTGTCTGGAGACACTCATTCAGAACACAGCTCGCCATGAGCACTGGTACTACCAGGGTGACAGGAAGAATACTGGAGGATGCCTAAGGGCCACAGATTTTGGCAAAACACCTGAGCCCGCTACAGACAGATAGGGCTAAGTCACCAACGAAGCACTTGCCACACAGCCAGATTTTGCAGCGGTACCCTAAGTGACAGCAGGTAAGTCTGTGCAAGGCAAGAAATTGGAGCAGCCTAAAGTAACTACCCCTGAACCAATATGGCAAAGCCATAGTACACTTGGAGGATATTGTTAGTAAAATTTTACTCCATTCCAGTTAAGAACATAAGACTAGTCTTACTGGGTCAGACCAATGGTCCATCAAGCCCAGTAGCCCGTTCTCATGGTGGCCAAGGTCCCTGGTACCTGGCTAAAACCCAAGGAGTAGCAACATTCCATGCTACCAGGGCAAGATTAATTCTTTGGCAGGCCCTAAAAAAACAAGCCCATGGGGCCCTTATTATAATCTAAATGCATTTCAAAAGTTTCAGAATGGGGTCCCCTTGGTCCTCGCTGCAGAGGAAAACCAGCAAAGGATGGCACAGCAGGGAAGGACTGCTGCTTGCTGATTCCCCTGCTGCCTGGAGAATGACGTCAGAAGATGGGAAGAGTACACACTGCTCTGGCCGCCCCCAGCCAACCATTCTTTCTACTTGCAACTTTCTTACCAGGACCTTGGGAGAAATTGAGAGGGCCTCTCCTAAACATTTGGGCCCTATGCCACTTCCAGAAACTGTATGCCTCCCCCTTCCATCTCTCCCTTCATCCCCATTTGGTCTGGCATCCATCTTCTTCCGTTCCCATCTCCAATGGTCTGGCATCTCTCTCCTCTCCTTCCCTACCCTCCCCCATACCCCTATAGTCTGTCATTTCACTCTCTCCTCTCCCTTCCCTCCACTTCCATCAGCATCTGCCCCCTTTCTTTCCCTCCAACCCAATTCCATCCAGTATCATTCCCCCTTATGTCTCTCTTTCCTTTCCTTGTACACCAGTTCCATCAGCACCTGCCCCCTTTCTCTCCCTCCACCACCCTTCCATACCATCCTTCGCACCACCCTTCCATACCACCCTGCCTCCTTTCTCTCTCTCCATCACCCTTCCAAACCATGCTTCCATACCACCCTGCCACCTTTCTCTTCCTCCACCACCTTCCATGTTCCTTTCTCTCTCCCTTCAAACATTGCAGTTGTCGGCTCTGCCCTCTGAGCTCCTTTGCAAAAGGCAGCCCAAAAGCAGAAATAGAACAGCTGGCGGCATCAATGGTAACAAACACCCGCCCCCGCATCAACGGCAACAGGTTCCCTCCACATCAATGGCAACAGGCTCCCCGGCATCAACGGTAATGCCCCCCCCCCCAGCATCGACAGCAATACGGCCGGCTCTGTGACAGGAAGATCCCACGATGACTGCGTCTGCCGTTCCATCCCACTCCGACGTCACTTTTTCTGGAGCAAGTAAGTGATGTCGGAGCGGGGATGGAGCGGCAGACGCAGTCATCGCGAGACCTTCCTGTAACAGAGCTAGCCGTGTTGCCGTCAATTGGGGGGGGGGCCTGTTACCGTCGATGTGGTGGTCTGGGCGTTTAAACAGCTGAACGTAGAGGCAGGCCGTTATCAAAAAAAATCTCCTTTTGGACTTTTTTTTGATAATGGACTTTTCCCTGCTTCTACTTTCAACATTTAGGGCCTTAGGCCAAGAGGGGACTTACACGTTTTTTTTTTAATTATGCCCTTCTAATTGTTTTTTATGAATTCAATTTATATATTGTATTGTCTCCCAAGATTCTTCTTTTTTTGAATACCTAATCTAATGCCATGCATATGTTTTGAATTTTGTGGGGTGCACTTGAAAGTTCAATTTATACATACATGCATGCTAAAACATTTTTACTGTGAGTTTTTTTGCAAAGAGCCATATAAATTTGAAAAAAAAAATTTGTTGTAACCAAATGCAGCTTTGTAATTAGGAATATGAAAAACTCCACATATGCCAAATCACTTGTACCTTCTCTACGTATCAATTCCAGTCTTCAGCATTATGTGAATGACACTAGGTGGAAAAACAGCAGAGCCACAAGCTCATAGATTCACTAGTATATTACTCAGCAGAAGCCATCCAAGCTGCTACCAAAAATAAAGTCTCTTTGTAATGTTGAAAACAGATAATTTGAGCCGTCAAATCTTATTTTACTCTTTTGGCTGCTGACTGAGACATTTGTGTTTATTATGGCCAGGCAGGCTATGTACTAGCACTGCGCTCCCCTAAGGAAATAGATCATTAGTGAGGTGGCTTTGAGGCTAGCTTCTGAACACAATGTATTTGAGATTCAGCCAAACTCAT
Source organism: Geotrypetes seraphini (assembly GCF_902459505.1). NCBI lineage: Eukaryota > Metazoa > Chordata > Amphibia > Gymnophiona > Dermophiidae > Geotrypetes > Geotrypetes seraphini. The sequence goes on along the minus strand of NC_047085.1, from coordinate 433,035,520 downwards.
TGCCTCTCGAACAGCTTTCAAAAGCCCAAATCCATTAGAGAGTGGAGTCTTGTTGAAAGAGTACTTGTTAAGGACCAGATGTATCGGAAAAGATATTATTTCACCATTCAGACTGAGGTGCTATACTCAAAGGTTCAAGCATACCAAATTAGCCTTTTATTTGTAAATATTACTAATGGCCTCTTTTACAAAGCCGCACTAGCGGCTGCCGTGAGACAACAGCCCCGAATCCCTTTAAATCTCTTTGGGCATCGGGGCCATTAGCGCAGCGCAGCCGCATGGGAGATTTCGTCCATCAGGCGCTGCAAAACCAAGCTGAAACCGATAATGTAGAGGCTATGTGGACAACTCTGAAATCTACCCTACACAAAGCAACTAACCGCTATATAAAAACAGTAAGTAAACGGCGGAGAAACAATAAACCTCAGTGGTTCACTGCGGAGATCTCGGACCTCGTTAAAAAGAAGAAAAAAGCATTTATCTCCTGCAAACAATCAGGAAAAAGGGAGACAAAAGGGAGACTATCTGGCCAAGTCTAAAGCAGTCAGTGAGGCCAAACATTAAGAAGGGGGATAAATCCTTCTTCAGGTATATTAGTGACAGAAAAAGAAACACAGATGGGATAGTATGCCTTAGGAAACCAGACGGGAATTATGTAGAATCGGATTCCGATAAAGCCGAACTACTAAATGAATACTTCTGCTCCGTCTTTACCTGTGAGGCGCCGGGGTCCGGTCCACAGTTGCAGACAAGGGAAAGCTCGGAAGACCAGTTTCGGAATTTCGAGTTTACGCCCGGCAGCGTCTACTGTGAACTATCAAGACTCAAAGTGAACAAAGCCATGAGACCAGACAATCTACACCCCAAGGTGCTTAGAGAGTTGAGTGATATCCTGGCGGAACCGTTATCCGCGCTCTTCAATCTTTCCCTAAGTACAGACTGGAAAACAGCTAACGTCATTCCACTCCACAAAAAGGGATGCAGGACGGAGGCTGCGAATTACAGACCGGTGAGTCTCACATCAATAGTGAGTAAACTTATGGAAACACTAATTAAACATAAATTAGATATGATACTGAACGAGGAGAATCTACGTGATCCCCATCAACATGGATTTACAAAGGGAAGGTCCTGCCAATCCAATCTAATCAGCTTCTTTGACTGGGTAACAAGAAAGCTGGATATGGGAGAGTCCCTGGACGTCATGTACTTGGACTTCAGTAAAGCTTTTGATAGCGTCCCACACCGCAGGTTATTGAGTAAGATGAGTTTGATGGGATTAGGATAAACATTAACTGCATGGGTCAAAGACTGGCTAAGCGGTCGACTTCAGAGGGTGGTGGTTAACGGTACCCTCTTCAAAACGTCGGAGGTGATCAGTGGAGTGCCGCAGGGCTTGGTCTTGAGCCTGATCCTATTTAACATATTCGTTAGGGACCTGACTCAGGAGCTTCAAGGTAAAATAACATTATTCGCCGATGACGCCAAACTGCAACATAGTAGGCCAAAGCACATTGCCCGACAGTATGACGGGGGACCTTGTCTTACTGGAACATTGGTCCTCAACTTGGCAACTAAGCTTCAATGCCAAAAAGTAAGGTCATGCACCTTGGCAGCAGAAATTTGTGCAGAACTTACGCCCTAAATGGTGAGACCTTAGCTAGGACTGCAGCAGAACATGACTTAGGAGTGATCATTAGTGAAGACATGAAAACGGCCAATCAAGTGGAGAAAGCTTCATCCAAGGCTAGACAAATGATGGGTTGTATCCGTAGAAGTTTCGTCAGCCGGAAGCCCGAAGTCATAATGCCGTTGTACAGATCCATGGTGAGACCTCATCTGGAATATTGTGTACAATTCTGGAAGCCACATTACCAAAAAGATGTGCTGAGAGCTGAATCGGTTCAGCGAATGGCCACCAGGATGGTCTCAGGACTCAAGGATCTCCTGTATGAGGAAAGGTTGAGTAAATTGCAGCTATACTCACTCGAGGAACATAGAGAGAGGGGAGACATGATTGAGACGTTCAAATATATCACGGGCCATATTGAGGTGGAAGATGATATCTTTTTTCTTAAAGGACCCTCGGCCACAAGAGGACATCTGCTGAAAATCAGGGGCAGGAAATTTCATGGCGACACCAGGAAGTATTTCTTCACCGAAAGGGTGGTTGATCATTGGAATGAACTTCCACTGCAGGTAATTGAGGCCAGCAGCGTGCCAGATTTTAAGAAAAAATGGGATAGGCATGTGGGATCTCTTAGGGGAAGAAGTTAGGGGGTGGGTCATTAGAGTGGGCAGACTTGATGAGCCGTGGCCCTTTTCTGCCGTCATTTTCTATGTTTCTATGTACAGCTCTACTAGGCTTCCCTCTACTAGATGCTGCCGTTTTAGAGATAGGTATGTACCTTATTGTTCTCATTTTTGTGTGGTGGGGGAATGTGGGGGTGTTTTACCTTGAAGCGTGCCATCTGGTTAGTTTGGGCACTTTTGTGTTACTGAGACCCTTCTAAAACAGGTCTAGTTCTGAACATATAAATTACATCCAGGATGTCTTGCAAAATGTTTGATTATCATTGCAAGATGTCCATGTTGAACCCACCCTTGAGACTGCCCAAAGCCCGCCCATAGCACACCTCCACCATGCCCATCTCATGCTCTGAACGTAAAGAGGCTGGAACACCTTGCTAGACGTACAGAAAAACAATTTAAATTATCGGCACTTGAACATCCTGGTAATTAGGATGTCCAAGTGCTGATTTAGGATGCTTTTTGGAAATCTATGTCTTATGATTATGGACCCCTAAGTATAGAACAACAGATGTCAGCGAGCACCTAACACAACTTGGTAAAAGTATCTGTGGTAGTACTTTGATTTTTTAAACCATGATGGGAACTAGTGTGCTTGGAATATAATTACTTTTTAGGAATACCTTGCCTTTTTTGTATATTTTGTTTTCTTGATTTTTCTTTACATATATAGGGTCAAGCTTAAAAATATAAATGAACCAAAATTATAATTGAAATGAGTAAAATAACTCATAAATGCAATCAGAAGTAAAGATGATCTAATATTGTCACTTTCAGTCACTGGTCTGGAAAAACTTCGGTTCTGCTGTACCATGCCATACTAAATTGAAAAGGTGAAAACCTCAGTATGTTTTCAAAATCTTAAAGTACTTTTCCTATCTCCAACTTAGGCAGTTATTTTAAAAGCTCTGTTTTTGTTTTAGAGGTCTGAAAATTGGCATTCAGATGTCCATATTGCATGGACTTCCAAATCCTAATCATATATAGCCAGGATATGGTCATCTAACACTGCATTATATACAGTACATATGGCAAGAAGGTGTGGTCAGGGCATTTTTTTGGGTGAGACTAGGGAGGGACCAAAATATAGACAACCAGTTCTGATCACAGAAGGGACAGGGATGTCTATGTCTAAAAATATGGACATCCGTATTTAGACCTGGTATTTGACACATCCAGATTACAGAAAGCTGTTCTAATTGTGCAGTTGTCCACTTGGAGAGATTATGATATGACACCTCATTAATCTCCCATTAATCTACCCCCTTCCTCTCCCTTGAATGTAAAACCAGCATGAGATACCAGGCTCTGTGAGAGCTTCAGATACTATAGTATAGACTTTCTTAATAAAGCAGCATGTAGAAGGCTTATGGTTAGTGTAGTGGGATGAGAACCAAGAAACCCTGGTTCAAATCCCAGATCAGTTTTTTAAATTATTATTCTAAATTGCGAGCCCTCCGGGGACAGAAAAATATCCTCTGTATATGAACACATAAGAAACCTGCAAGCCTGAAGGCAATTGAAGTGGTGTACATTCCAATATAGTAGGTATATTTCTGTTCTTAGAGGGCTAACAAAGAAAAAAAAACCCACAAAACAACTGAAGTGGGATTTGAACAGGTGTCCCCCTGATTTTCAACCTACTGTTCTAATGGTTAGTGCAGTGGTCTTACAATTAGAAGAACTGGGTTTGATTGCCACTGCAGAGCTCCCTTGTGACTCTGGGTAAGTCACTTAACCCTCCATTACCCCAGATACAAAGTAATTCTCTCTATATAATATGTAAATCGCTTTGAAAGGTAGCTTTTATTTATTTATTTAAAAAAATTGTGAATTGCTTAAAACTAAGGGCTCCTTTTACTAAGCCGCGTTAGGGCTTTAATGTGCGAAATAGCGCGCACTACATTGCCGTGCGGGCGCTAGACCTTAACACCAGCTCAATGCTGGCGTTAGCTCTAGAAGCGTAGCACGTGGTGTAGCCTGCGGTAATTTCCTGCGTGCGCTAAAAACGTTAGCGCACCTTAGTAAAAGAGCCCTAAGTGATATACAAAAACATTACGTACACAGTTTTGAAACACAAACAAGTATATCAAATCCTATCCCCTTTCCCTTCTTGAAAACTGCTATATTGAGGGGAAAGCAATAAATTAACATGGAGGGGAGGTAGGCATCTATAGTAGATTATTTGTCCATTTATTTTATGATCATGATATATAGATGTGCAACACTCTGATAAATATTCACACAACAACACAATCCTACCTAGATTTACTTAGGTTTCCAATGGTGGGAGAAATGAAGCAGGATATATCTAAAAAAATATATATCTTTAAATGCTATGAGGTCCTTTACTAAGGAACACTAATGCATTTAGCATGCACTAATGATTAACACACACTATGGGCTTCTTAGTATTGAGCATGTGGTAATCCTTAGCACATGCTAAATCTGTTACTGCACTTTAGTAAAAGAACCCCTAAGGGGCTCATAATAAAAAAAATTAAGACATCCAAAATTTGTCATAAGTCAGAACTCGGACATTCTCATCGCTGGGATGGCCAAGTGCCAATTTTCAAAGCCTTTTTTTCTAAACATCTAGCAGGTCCCTGCAGGAACTCAATTTCCCCGTTCCGTCCCCATGAGTTTTATCGCTGTCCCTTCCTCATTCCTATAAGCTCTGCCTTAACCACACAAGCCTCGAACACTTACGATTTTAAAGCGTTTGAGGCTTGTGCAGATGAGAACGGAGCTTGCAGGAACAGGAAAATAACTCACCGGGACGGGAAAATGAGTTCTTGTGGGGATGGGGGAAAATTTGTCCCTGTGTCATTCTCTAGTCCAGAGTTAATTCTCTTTGGCTTCATCTGGACTTGGACAAGTTACTTAACACCTTCCAGCTCTCATGAGAAGACAATAGCAAATCACTCCTGATTAAGCCAAGAAAATCACAGCAGTCCCTCTATGTGTGATCACCTGGTGTGAACTCTGACTCAAGGGCACAGCTGGACAGATCACATAGAATTCAGAAAATAAAAGATTTTAATTCTTTGTTTTATTTTTATTTGCTTTGTCTCATTTTTAATACAGTACAGTGTATATATCTATATATATATATATATAGAAAGAGATATATATATATATAGATATACATATATATACACAGAGAGAGAGAGAGAGAAAGCATATTTCCTAGAACAAGTGCTTTAAAACCTTTCAAATACCACAACACATTCAGTTTGTGTCACAGATTGAGTACTTAAAGACTATTCACAGATTGTTTCAAATATTCTTTCAGATTCAATAGTTCATGGATTATGTTGTCCCTTTGCCACTCTTAGTCATGTGACTGCTGCCCTCACACACGGTGACTATAGTTCTACATGCAATATGTACTGTGACACTCCATGTGGTCTTAACACTCTGCCTGAGTTCCAGCTGCTGAACAACATGTCACTTTTGGCACCTGTACATGCCAACAAATTGTATGCCTTTATTTTTTCCACTTCCTACATTCTATTTGCTTTTGGCACATAGTGATTAGTAATTGTGGTCCATTAAACAGAATTATCCAACTCCAATGAGATAATGATGCCACAAAGAATGGATTCCCTGCTGAAGAGATGGCATTTATAGTGATGTGCAAGAGGACATAAAATCTGCATGGTTTGGCATCTCCATCTCTGTCTGATGAGCCAGTCAACTTGTAAATAGGAGCAACTCTATACGAGCAGATGGAAGATGGGTGCAGGTAGCCAGAAGACTATGTTTGTGCATCAGCTGTGGTTTCTAAGGGCAGTAGCTCTGATCGGATGTGCCCAAATGTCTGTTCTCTCTGTGATTATACAGTTAACATCCAAAGAAGATGCCACTGAATTCATCTATGAGTTGTCATAATATTTGAAAAAGCTTCAATGCTGCAGAAAATAAGCTTTGTGTCATTTGAATCTGGTTAAATTAATATACATGCAAAGCAAGGTAGAAGAGGCCATTTCTAACTTCTTTCTCTGTTACTGTACGCAGAGATTTCATCTCATATGATCTGCAGCCAGAGGTACAGATCTCACAGGGAAGAATTAATTAAGCACTGCTCTTCTATGGGATGCTGAAAAGTTCTCAGCCTAACGAGGAAGAGAATGACGCGGATATGGTTCAATGATCTGAAACAATGTCAAAAACATAGAATTTTGTTTCTGGAAATTGGCACTTAACAAAATAAGATAACGCTCTTTTCAGCTAGAGTTGCAAAATAACGTTCAGAATTTAGGAAGTTGGTGGGCTGGGCTGAGAACTTTTCAGCACCTCCTCATATTGGGCAATTTAAAATAATAATAACTTTATTCTTGTATACCACCCACCCACAAAGATCCAGGCGGTTCACAAAAAAGAAGAACTGGACAATCAGTGAAATATACATATTGGCCATAATAAAATTGAAGTTAAGAACAATTATGTAATAAATTTATCAAACAAATATGTTTTTAAAATCCTTCTAAATGCAATATACGAAAACATTTGAAAGATCAAAGGAGTCAACCAAGAATTCAGTATAGACCACATTTCCTTGACTATGGGCAGCTTATTATAATGCAATTGTGTTTCTCAGAAGAATCTACCTGGAATGTTTTAGCACTATTTTTGCCTCTACACAAATACACTGACATTGCATTAGAGACAAATCCAAACCCAATGACACATATCCTAATTCAAATGTGCATGATATCAAAATGGGATTTATGTCAAACTCAGATCAGGAAAGTTTTATACAAGGACATGCACAGATTGATGAATAATGAAAAAGCACAAATCATCCTCTGCCACCACAAACCTCCTACTTACACACACACCCTTTTTTTTTTTTTAACAAAACCTTAGCATGGTTTTTAGCGCTGACAGTGGTGCTAATAGCTCCAATGAGCATCAGAGCTATTACTGCGCAGCCGGCACAATAAACCATGCTACGGTTTTGTAAAAGGGGGCAGTTAGTACATTATAGTTGTGGAAATTATTCATGAATTAAAACATCACACTTTTTAAATTATAATTTTACTAACTTTATAAAACACCTGATTAGTTTTGTGAACTGCCAATATTTTTTTTCAAAAGTTTTTTTTATTTTTATTGATTTTCAAACTTTGATAGTGCAATACAATTTGTAAATCAGAAATACTGCATAAAACGCACTATTAACTATACAGTTATTACATTAAACAGTCTTTTTCTCCCATCCTCATCTTAATTATTAATACAATAATATATATGATGTGATTAATTTAATTAATGTGATAATTTAATAATTTAACTCCTCAAAGTACATTACCCTTCCCCCACCCACCCACCCTCCCTGGATGTGTAAGTTATATTGGTACCTTATGAAAAATATAATACAATGCATTTGAAAATATATTCATTAAATGTCAATGGGCTCAATCACCCTAAAAAGAGAAAGAAAACATTATCTTTTCTTAAACGGCAGGTGGCAGATATATACTTTATTCAAGAAACCCATTTATCTGCAAAAGTTGTTTATAAAACTTCATTGGCAAAGGTGTGTGTTACTAAAGACATTTTCCCCCTATGTGGAGGATAGTTTTCAAGAGTGATATAATTATAGTTAGGTTTCATCATGCTATCATGTTTCTATGTTAATTAATATCTTCTATTTGAAAACTGTCTTTCTGCAGAGAAGCTTATAAGAACAGCCATACTAGCCCAGTTTCCGCTTGCCAACAGTGACTAATCCAGGTCACAGTACCTGGTAGAAACCCAGATAGAAGCAACATTCTATGCTACTAATCCCAGAATATTCAGTGGCTTCCCCCATGTCTGTCTCAATAGTAGACTATGGACTTTTCCTCCAGAAACGTGTCCAAATCTTTCTTTAAACCCAGCTATGCTAACTGCAGTAGCCACAACTTCTGGCAACAAGATCCAGAGCTTAACCATTCTTTGAGTATAATACGTATTATTTTCTCTGATTTGTTTTAAAGGTGTACCCATGTAATTTCATTGAGTTTCTTCTGTTTTTTTTGAACTTTTTGAAATGGCGAAAAATCGATTCACTCTTATCCATTCTACACCACTCAGGATTTTGTAGACTTCAGTCATATCCATCCCCCTCAATCTGCTCTTTTCCAAGCTGAGGAATCCCAGCTTCTTTAGTCTTTTCTCATACAAGAGGAGTGCTATCCCCTTTATCATTTTGATTGCTCCTTTGAATCTCTTCTAATTCTACTATATCTGTTGTGAGATACGGCTACCAGAAATATGCACAATACTCAAGATGAGGAAGCACCATGGAGCATTACAGAGGCATTATAATATTCTTGATCTTAATTTACCATTTAATAATTCCTTAATTTACCATCTAATAATTCCTGTTTGCTTTTTTTGCTACAGCCACACAATGGGAAGAAGATTTCAACATAGTGCATAGTGTCTACAATGACACCCAGATTTTTTTTCTTGAGTGTTGACTCCCAAGGTGGGCCCTAGCATTAGGCAACTATGATTTGGATTATTTTTCCTGATGTGCATCACTTTGCATTTGTCCACATTAAATCTCATCTGCTATTTGGATGCCCAGTCTTCCAATTTCCTAAAGTCTGCCTACAATTTTTCACAGTCTGCATGTGTTGTAACAACTCAGAACAGTTTTGTTTCATCTGCAAATTTAATCACTCCACTCATCATCCCAATTTCCAGATCATTTATAAATATATTAAATAGCACCGTTCCTAGTACAGATATCTGTGGCACTCTACTGTTTATCTTCCTCCATTTAAAAAATGGCCATTTAACCCTACACTCTGTTTTCTTTCCACTAACCAATTTCTAATTCAAAACAGAACATTGTTTCCTATTCCATGACAATAATTTTCTCAGGAGTCTCTCAGGAGGAACATTGTCAAAAGCTTTCTTAAAATCTAAATATACATTTATCCACATGTTTATTCACACCTTCAAAGAAGTGAAGCAAATTGGTGATGCAAGACCTCCCTTGGTTGAACCCATGCTGACTCTGTCCCATTAAACCATGTTTGTCTGTGTTCCATAATGTTATAATAGTTTCCATTATTTTTTCCTGCACTGGTCAGGCTTACCAGTCTGTAATTTTCTGGATCACTCCAGTGTTACATTGGCTACCTTCCAATCTTCAGGGACTATGGATGATTTTACAGATTATTAACAGCAGATCAGCAATTTCATGTTTGAGTTATTTCAGAGCCCTGGGATGTATACCATCTGGTCCAGATGATTTATCACTCGCTATCTTGTCAATTTGGCTCAGTATGTCTTCCAGGTTCACCAAGGTTTTTTTCAGTGCCTCCGCATCGTCACCCTTGAAAACCATTTCCGGTTTAGGTAGATCTCTTACATCTTCCGTAAAGACTGAAGCACAAAATTTATTTAGTTTCTCTGTTATGTCCTTAACTCCATGAATGCCTCTTTTGCTCCCTGATGATTCAACGGTCCCATGGATTTCCTCACAGGCTTTCTGTTTCTGATGTATCTGAAAAAAGTTGTTTCTATAAGTTTTTGTCTATTTGGCAAGTTTCTCTTCATATTCTCTTTTAGCCCTCTTTATCAATGCTCTGCATCTAACTTGCCAGTGCTTATGCTGCTCCTTAATCTTATGAACTGACTGTTGATGTTATGTCAAAATTCATCACTATTCATTCCAAGTTATGCAAAAATTCATGGCTAGTTGCAAAAGTAGGGGGGACCTCCAGTACAGAGGGATTCCTTTGTGGCCAAGTGACTAGCCAGTGGCTCACCTTAGTTCCTCAACTGCTCACAATTTCCAGTGGGTACAAGCAGAAAATTGAAAGATTTAGGGGAGGGAAATGATACACTAGTTAATGTGTTTCTTTGTTTCTCGTGAAGCAAGAAACCTAAGTTCCCTCTCCTCCAAATCCAGCTCTTCTCTACATCTTTCACAAGACACTCTGGTTTGCAGTTGTTTCCTTCTCGTTTCCTGTGCTTCAAATACATGAGGGGTGCTCTAATACCAGCTAGAATAGCTGTCACACTCTTCTTTACTATATCCTCTCTTGCCTTGAGTCTTACATGAACATTGGAATCCCTTTCCTTTTAGGACAGGGCTTACAAGTACAGTGAAACTCATCTTCACTAATGGCAGAAGCATTCTTTTTAAAACACTGTGGAGTGGATACTCAGTGGAGTTTCTTCTACCCAGATAAGTGCCACTAACTGTGGCCAACAACTAAATTTCAGCAGTGTTATTTAGATAATGCCACTAAAATTCTTCACTAATGACTCCAACAGTGATGGGGAGGAGTCAAAGCAGAGCCTAAAGTTATGTTTGTCTCTAGATAACACTACCTTGTGAAAATGAATTGTGAACTGAATAAAAACATATCAAAAAGTTTTATGGCGTATCTTGCAGAAAAATGTAAAGCCAAAAGTAATGTTTCAATTAAGCAGATGTTCGAAGTGCGCTCTTTTTGCACAAAGGCACGCCTTCAGTCATGGCTGCCACTGATCTATGAACTTCATAAGAATAGCCATATTGGGTCAGACCAATGGTCCACTCTGCTTCAGCTCAGCCCAAACAGAGATAAGGCGCTGTTTAAGGTCTTCAATGTCAGATATCGCTGTCTGGTACATGCGTTCCTTTATCAGCCTACAGATCCAGTAGTCAACTGGGTTTAGGTCTGGTGACCTCACAGGCCAGAGGTCTGGACCAATGAAGTCTGGGGACTCCCGATATAGCAGTTCTATGGTGTCCTTTGCCCAATGTGCTGGGGTATTGTCCTGTTGGAAGATAAAATAGACTCCTGATATGTGATGGATTGCTGGCAAAACTTCTGCATGAAAAGGATATTCTGGCAGTATATGCCATTGATCTTAACCTTAGGATCAATGAAGAACAGATCTGTGAATCTGAGTTTTGAGATTGCGACCGAGACCATGACTGATTGGCTGAAGGTTGGGTGGGTCCATAGTAGGCGTTTAGCATTAACCTCACGCTTCAGTGTTGTTGAAGGCACGTACAGGCGATCATTTTGTGTCTTAATCGGTAGAGCTACTGTAAATAGCTTTTCATATGTAAACCAGATGAAGCTGACACTGTGCTCCAGGTACTTGGTCAAAAGCTGCTTGCATCGTTTCAGGCGTGTGTCTTTGTTGTGTAAAATTAACACTTGGGCACAACGCTTTTTAAGACACTTTAATTTCAGATCATCATGAATTATCCTAACCACAGTTGTCTGGCTTATTCCTGTTTCGCTTGCTATTTGGCAAGTTGTTTGGTATGTTTGCAGTGCATCCTCCTGGCTCTGTACAATATCACGTATACCACCAAAATGCTCTTGTGTGCGAATCTAGCGCGGTCATCCACTGCCTGGATTATGGTCCACAGTGCTCAGATCTTGCATAGCAGCTCATCAAGGCCATTTTTGTTCCAACCCTTCTGTGGGAACTCATTCAACAATTGCCAACTGCTGTAACCTTTCAGCAGTACCAAGTTCTTTTATCAGAATTTACAAACTATCGTCTTCTTCTGTGCGTAACAATTCATTTTCACAAGGTACAAAATTTCATAAGAATTGGCCGTGGTCTGTGGAAGATACAACAAACAAACATTTTGGTGTGGTTTTTTTTTTTCCAGTTTACCGTGTACATAGGCATAATTGCCACACATAAGAACATAAGCATTGCCATACTGGGACAGACCACTGGCCCATCAAGCCCAGTATCCTGTTTCAAAGAGTGGCCAACCCAGGTCACAAGTACCTGGCAAGATCCCCCAAAATATAACATTTTATGCTGTTTATGCTAGGAATAACCAGTGGATTTCTCCACATCCATCTTAATAATGACTTATGGACTTTTCTTTCAAAAAGTTATGCAAACCTTTTTTAAACCCTGCTATGTTAACTGCTTTTATCACATCCTCTGACAACAAATTCCAGAGTTTAATTACACGTTGAGTGAAAAAAATATTTTTTCCTGTTTGTATTAAATCTGATACTTAGTAGCTTCATTACATGCCCCCTGATCCTAGTATTTTTGGACATTGTAAACAAGTGATTCACATCTACCCGTTCTACTCCACTCAGTATTTTATAAACCTCTTATATATTATCTCTTCTAAGCTGTCTCTTCTCCAGACTGAAAAGCCCTAGCCACTTTAGCCTTTCCTCATTTACCCCCTCCCCTTTATGAAGCCATGTTATGTTTTATATCGCCAGCTGTGCCAATAAAAGCTTCGATGCTCATAGGAATTCTTTGAGCATTGGCACTTTTACTGCCGTAGCCGGCGATAAAAAACCCTAATGCGGTTTCATAAAAGGGGAAATTTTTTATTTTATTAGGTATTTATATACCACCTATCAAGGTTATCCCATCCCTTTTTCGTTGCCCTTCTCAAAATGCAATATAAGCATATTCATGAACAAATGGAATTTACATTTTTGATAAAAAGGCATTATGTTAGATAACTTAGATTTCTTTACAAAGGTATGCACTTCCTTGTGTCCTACAGATTAAAAAGATGAAGAAATAATATTATTCCAGACACATACATTTCATACTGTACTATCCTGATTGAAATGAGCAGAAATTACTGTTTAGATCAGGGGTGTCCAACCTGCGGCCCCATGAAGTATTTTGTGTGGCCCCGGTCAAGGGCGATGCAGTGTTTTCCTCTGCTGCCCCCTGGTGTTTACCATCTTGCTGGATCCCTCCTCTGTCTTGCTGCAGTGTTTGCACATATGTGCGGTCCCAAAAACATTTTTTTCGGCCAGTGCGGCCCAGGGAAGCCAAAAGGTTGGATACCCCTGGTTTAGATAATAGAAAAATGTATGATCACCATCAAGAACGCTAACAGATCCCAATGTTTACATATAACCAGGAATGACTCTCTGCTGTATCTGCATGAAAGATGCTCATCAAACATCTCATTACATATACCAGGGGCCATAATTTCACATAAACATATGTCAACTCACAAAAAAATATTCCTAAAGTCCAAATATGTTTGTTTATATATTTATAAATTTTTACATTATATAATCAAGAAAACCCAATACAGAAATTATATTTCTATTACAATATCAATATCCCCTCCCTTCCCCTTTCCATGTCATCTCATAGGTTTTTGGGTTGGTAGACACACATTCTGGGAGGTATGGGGGTTCTATGCACCATGTAATGAGGGTAGCTTTATGTTCAGGCCTTGGGTGGGGACAGTGTCACTAGTACTTATGTCACACTGAGGCACTCCCTCATGCACTGGATTAGGATGGGATCTTCCCAGAATATGTACCAGTATTGGCGTTGGAGAGTTTTTAGGTCCCAGTGTCCAGCATACACCAAAGCACCTGCAAGACACAAGTTGGTAGAGACAGAATTCAGGTGATTGTTGTTCTTGGGGGGGGGGAGTCACATCAATACAATTCAGAGAACATATTGTGCTATGCTCCTTACAGAGCCTGGGACTGGACTGATGGCAATAGCCAGATTTTGGAGGAGGGGGGGGCAGAGGGGGTGAGTTTTTAAAACCCAGGAACTGGGCTGTGTTCTGCACACAGAGATAGAGGATGGCATGTTGGGATTTGTTTGGAGAATGTTCAGTTTTGGGGGAGGTGGGTTTGGGCATTGGCTTAGAGCAGGTATGTCTTTGGATGGCTGCATGTACCTTTGTGAGGTGATGCCGACATTCACAGCAATATGTAGAGGTGAGCCTGTATTGAGTAAGGGGGAGGGGCAGACCTGTGCAGCCCCTCTTGTCTGCATATTATGCTGAGTAGGGGGAGCCCTATTATGACTTGTCATTTGGTCTGTTGTGGGTATTGTGATTTCAGCAATGTTGGGTTCGTCTATGGCCCCAGAACTACAGCGATTGTGTGGCAACTTTTCTTTTGCGTATGATACATGTGTTCTAAATTCCATAATGTTATTTTTGCACTCATGTAAATTCCCCGTTTTTTGTTACGTCTGTATCCACAGTAGTTTTGTACCCGTTTAGGCCCTCCCCTTTTTACTCATTATCATTCTTTACACCTTTTTTTGCATCGTGCCTCTATGTTGCTCTTTCATTTTAGATCTACTTTGATAGTTTATGTTGTAGGACTGCTCAATATGTTTTTATTTTTTGTTTTTTGAGTTATTAAATCTATTCAGCTCCTGTCCATTTTACTATACACTTCTGCTAGCGTCATGCTTTTGTGTTGCCTTTACATTTTAGATCTTATCTGATGGTTTATGTTCTAGGACCAACAAATATGTCTTTGTGTTTATTTTTTTTATTTTTGTCTTTTGTTTTTTGAGTTATTATTAATTAAGCTTCAATTTTACAGTATTTCATCTGCGGTTTTATCTGATATCTTATCCACCTGGGTAGGTTGGCATTATATATATCTTCAGCTTATATATCTCTTTCATTCTGGCTTGCATATATATATATATATATATATGTATATATCTTCTATACATTTTATTCCTTATGTACAATTAGAGTTGCTTTATTTTGGTTCATTAGGACCCCTGAAGAAGGCATGTTTACCGAAACACGGACCGTGTCGAGTCCTTTGGTTTGGTTCAAGGTGGTAACATTAACCGCATTCATGATTTTGTTTTAATAAATTTAGGGGTCCTTTTATCTAGCCGCGCTGGCGGGGTTAGTGCGTCGGACATTTCATCACGCGCTAACCCCCGCGGCCGGCTAAAAAACTAACACCTGCTCAATTCAGGCATTAGCAGCTAGCGCAGCAGGTGGTTTAACACACGGTATTACGCGCATTAAACCCCTACTGCAGCTTGATAAAAGGACCCCTTAGCCTGCATCTTTGTACAGCTGTCTGCAGTTTTCTTTGTTTTTGTTTTGTGGCAACAGCAAGAGACATCCACTGTATATGATCCTGCCTATGTATGGTGTTGCCATAAGAGTGGTGAGGGAATCCGGGAGGGAGGGGGGGCACTGCTGCACACTCACTTTTCCAGGCTGCTCCTGATTGATCTCCATGCCCTCATGGAGGCATGATAAGGTGACAGGTGCTGGTTGTACTTGGAGATTCTTCTGTGCCTCAAGCACAGTAGAACCATGTGCTCTGTTAAAGACAGAGAAAAATTAGTTTCCCTTCTGAGACATCACTGCTTACTGGGAACATTTTTCCATAAGCAGAGTTATGTAAGCATGTTTTGCACATGAGGGAAATGTCAAGGCCTTGCCACAGATGTTTCCTGGGTGCGAGGCCCTGTATCACCGCTTAACATTTTCCTCGGTGCATTTCTGATAAGCAGATACATTTATATGGCATCATGTTCGACGTTGATTTTTTATTTATTTATTTATTTTTTAGCTGTATTTTCAAGAGCCAGGAGACATTTTCTGGGAAACAGCTATGTCCAAACTTGAACTTCATATTAAAAATATACCTGACAGCTGCAATTAGTGCAGAGTACCGCAGTGAGGTTAACATAATCTAAGCTGCCTTATGTGTCTTCTTTGATTAGTCTATATTGGCTTTCAATAACTTATCAATTTAAATTGTAAATCTTTTTTTTTTTTACCTTGCATATTTATTAGTTCTATATAGGTCAAGAAAAAGTGGGTCAGGACAACGGACTTGTAACAAAGACCTGAGGAGTGTCAAACAGTTGAATTTTCTGTTTTATTAGAAAGCTCAGCAGGGCTTCACAACAGAGACCCAACATGGAACCATGTTTCAGCAACTGAAATCTATATCAAGGGGCACCAAATCTAAGGGCTCCTTTTACTAAGCCCCGTTAGGGCTTTAATGCGTGGAATAGCGCGTGCTACATTGCCGCGCGTGCTAGACCTTAACGCCAGCATTGAGCTGGCGTTAGTTCTAGAAGCGAAGCATGCGGTAATTTCCTGCATGCGCTAAAAACCCTAAGTATACCATAGGAAAGCCTGGTTATATAAAATATCAAATGTATTTATATTATTTCATTTAAAATATTTATAACATGCATTGCCCCATAGTTCTAAGTGGGGCACAAATTAATAATACACACATAATAAACACTGGCTTTTACAAAGCCACAGTAGAGGTTTCTACTGCTGGCCGGCGAGGTAAATGTTCCAGCGCTCATAGGAATTCTATAATACATGTTACTATGTATCATATAATTCCTATGAGCGCTGGAACATTTACCTCGCTGGCCAGCGGTAGAAACCTCTACTGCGGCTTTGTAAAAGGAGCCCAAAGACAGAAAACAATTCAGACAAATCTGCTGTATAAGACACAGAAATAATTGCAAATCCCTCCAAACACAGCAACCATCAGCGAAAGTGTAGGAAAGTTTCCTTCTTGTTTTCTGAGTTTTTAGCAATGATATAAATATAAGATGGCATCAGTTAAGATCTATGAGTTAAATTGTTCATTCCTTCCCCTATATACTAACAGCAGTTTGGAACAACCTACCTTCTCAAATAAGATCCTGTACACTACAGCGTTCCCCCAGTCATTCACGGTTGGCGGTTCACGGTCCCAGTCATTCGCGGTATTTTCCGACCGTGACCGCCGACCAGAAGAGGACAGCTGGAGAGGCAGGAGAGAGCAGCCGGAGCACCGGCGAGTGAAGGAAATCACTCGCTGTATGCGCCGACCGCCTCTTCCTGCACTAAAGTCCGGCCTTACCAAATCAGGAGCTATGTGTCAAAGCAGCTCCTAATTGGTAAGGCCCGACTTTAAGAACATAAGAAGTTGCTTCCACTGGGTCAGACCGAGGTCCATCTCGCCCAGCGGTCCGCTCCCACGGCGGCCCATTAGGTCTGCGACCTGTGAAGTGGTTTCTGACCACTTCTATAACCTACCTCAAGTTCTATCTGTACCCCTCTATCCCTTTATCCTCCAGGAACCTATCCAAACCCTTCTTGAACCCCTGTACAGAGTTCTGGCCTATCACTTCCTCCGGAAGCGCGTTCCATGTGTCTACCACCCTCTGCGTAAAAAAGAATTTTCTAGCATTTGTTCTAAACCTGTCCCATTTCAATTTCTCCGAGTGACCCCTAGTGCTTGTGGCTCCCCTCAGTTTGAAGAATCTGTCCTTATTTACTCTCTCTATGCCCTTAAGGATTTTGAAGGTTTCTATCATGTCCCCTCTAAGTCTCCTCTTCTCTGCAGGAAGAGGCGGTCGGAGCATAGAGCGAGTGATTTCCTTCACTCGCCGATGCTCCGGCTGCTCTCTCCAGCTGTCCTCTCCAGTCAACCCCCAAGAAAAACTGTATTTGCGGTTTTTCAAGATTTGCAGGGGTTCCTGGAACGTTACCCCCACAAATTTCGGGGGCGTACTGTATATCCCTTCAAATTTTTTCAAAAAATTCTGAAAACTACTCTGTTTCAGCGTTTTCTAGTCGATAATAGAAAGAATTGACCTCACGGAAAGTTAACTATAACTATTGCCAACTGAGTCGAGCCTTGTTTCTCAGGGATAACTCGGTATACAAGTCCAAGATTTAGGGCTCCTTTTACTAAGCTGCGATAGCGTTTTTAGCGCACGCAGGATTTTAGCGTGCGCTAAACCCGCGCTACGCGGCTAGAACTAACGCCAGCTCAATGCTGGCGTTAAGGTCTAGCGCATGCGGCAATTCAGCGCACAATAAGCGCATGCTAAAACCGCTATCACAGATTAGTAAAAGGAGCCCTTAGTTTAGTTTAGCATCATTGTATAAATAACCTGTTAGGGTAGAGAGGAAATCTGATTGGCTTTTGAAAAGCATTAAAACAGCTCAAGAGATGGCAAGATGAGGTTTGTTATCAAATATTGAGAGTTTTTTGGTCTGGGAACATGTTTTAGTGTAGTATGATTTTGATGATGACTATAAAACAAACATTATTTTATTGGCATCAAACACATTCCATCACTTTTTTTGCACTCCTGCCAGGTTTTTCATACCATGATTTTCCACAATTTGTAGGATATTACAGTAGCACTATGAAATAATGGCATTCACTTAAGTACCTGCATATAATTATGTACAGCGCTGCATACATCTAGTAGAGCTGTAGAAATGATTAATAGTAGTAATATAAGTAACTTTGTTTCATCCATTTCCTTGACCTTGAACCATAAAGTTCCAGTTCCAGTATTTGTCACAGGCGTTTGACAATAATTTATGCATTAACACCTTTACTTTTGTTGAAACTCTTGCAGCTATACTACATAATACTGTGGCCTTATCACTATTTTATATTTTAATTGAAACCATTTCCCATAGGTTTATAATGAGAATGTAAACACAGAGATAGTCTTTTTATAAGGTAATGAAATTACAGTATATTGACAAGCTCCACAGCAGTAACATAAAAAGTTTGAAAGCACATAAAATATGAAGTACTAAAATTCTTAGTCATATATTCTTGTGCCCTAATCTTTAAGGAGATAATAGGAAAAAAAATTTGCTTAATAAAAAGGGCTGAATATTTTATAGGTCACAGTGTAAAAGCTACATCTAATATATATTTCAACATCTCTATCATGTCTCCCCTCTCTCTGCATTCTTCGAGAGAATATAACTGTAGCCTGCTTAGACTTTCTTCATATGGGAGATCCTTGAGTCCTGAGACCATCTTAGTGCCCATTTGCTGAACCAACTCCATCCTCTTCACATTCTTCTGATAACGCGGCCTCCAAAACTGAACACAGTACTCCATATGAGGTCTCACCATGGACCTGTACAAGGGCATTATGACTTCAGGCTTTCGGCTGACAAAACTTCTTCGGATGCAATATCTTTTTTGAGATAAGGAGACCAGAAATGAACGCAGTACTCAAGGTGAGGTCGCACCACTAAGCGATACAGAGGCATTATAACATTCTTGGGGCTCCTTTTACTAAGCTGTGCATGGCATTGCCGCACACGCTAAACTCTAACACCAGCATTGAGCTGGCGTTAGTTTTTGGTGTATAGCGTGGGGTTAGTGCACGTGGCAATGCAGTGCACGCTAAAAACACTAGTGCACCTTAGTGAAAGGAGCCCTTAGTCTTGTTTACCATCCCTTTTCTAATAATTCTTAGCATCTTGTTTGTTTTCTTGGCCGCCGCCACACACTGGATAGAAGGTTTCAGCATATTGTCCACAATGACACCCAGATCTTTTTCTTGAGTGCTAATCCCCAAGGTGAGCCCTAGCATCTGGTATCTATGATCTGGATTATTCTTCCCCCAATGTGCATCACTTTGCATTTGTTCACATTAAATTTCATCTTCAGTTTGTGGAGGAAAAAATAATTAAAATCAAAGAGCTGAAGCTGAAGTTTATAGATAGGATATTTTGCTACCTTGGTAGAAAATTTCATTATGCAAAACTCCCAGGTGAATAAGAATGTTGAACAATGGAAAGATTATTAGATAAAAGCCATTCCAAGGAATACCTCAACCGACTCATCTGACATGTCACCACAAGAAACTCATTCTTTCGTCTCCAGCGGGACTCAAAAAAGCAGACAGAAAAATTACTTTATCTAATTCAGGACAGTCATTCCATGGAAGTTATGGTGCATTTTGATACTTGATCAAGGGCCAAAATCCTTGGAAACATTTTCATTAATTAAGAAGATACAGATGACTTGAAAATTGATTTTTAGATTTATAAATTGTCCAGAAAAGCTGGCAGTACACAGAGATGTATAAGGAGCTGTATCAGTACAGAACCCAAACAGGATAAGTCCTATATATAATAATAATAATAACAACTTTATTTTTGTATACCGCCATACCCAAGGAGTTCTAGGCGGTTCACATTTGTTTATCAAAAAAAATTACAAGTGGTTCATACTATTGAACATAGTTGGAAGCAGCGAAGTAGTTGAGGTTAGAGATAGAAGGGAGGTGTAGGTCAGGGGAGAGAGGGTTGGGGTGGGTGGGATGGGTAATATGGTGGAAGGGGCAGGAGGGGGTTATAGTTCATTGAAGAGGGGCGTTAGGTTTCTTGTCCATGGAATAGGTGAGTTTTGAGAGATTTTCTAAACCCGAGGTAGGTGGGGGCCTCAAGGACAATTTGGGTTAGCCATGGGTTCAGTTTGGCAGCCTGGAAGGCGAAAGTTTTGTCAAGGAATCTTTTGGAGTGACATAGTTTTAGGGAGGGGAAGGCAAACAGCTGAATTCTGCGGGAGTGCTTGTTTATGCGATTCAGGTAGAAGTGAGGGTTTATGTAGTTTGGGGATAGGCCAAATACTGTTTTATAACAGAAGCAGGCGAATTTGAATAGGACTCTGGATTCAAAGGGTAGCCAATGAAGTTTGTGGTAAAAAGGGGTGACGTGTTCCCTATTTAACCTATTTAAAACAATTCATTGGCACCAGAGGAATCATTGTCACCAGCTGAATCCAACGTCAGTCTTACAGAAATATCATTGACCCTGACATGTTTTGACGGTAAACCTGCATCAGGAGCTACATTTACATCGACTTAATTGGAACACTGGTGTATGTCATGTCTGTCTGTCCAAGTTAGATTGTAAGCTCTTCTGAGCATGGACCATCTATTAAATATCAAAATGTACAGCACTGCATACGCCTTTCAGCGTTATATAAATGATAAAAAGTAGTATGACCGACCTATGAGAGGCCAGGACACAAGGAACACAAGAAAGAAAAGGACAAAATCAAGCAAAAGAAAAATAGCTCTTAAAGAGACTTCCTCCATTTGTGACCTACTGAGGGACAAGGTACCAAAGGTGGGCCATGTAACTTATTTATACCACAAGATAAAGAGATATCATAATTCTGCAAAATTTCTGCCTCAAGTAGGGACTACTTACATCTTTAAAAAATGAGAAATGTTTGTCAATAAAAAATGTGCTTCTGGTAAAGCATATTTAAAAAACAGCAAACTTAAAAACATCTATATCTCTGTAATCCAAAGCTGTGAACAATTTCTGTTGACCCTATAGTACTCAAAACTTTCAAAACTGAAAGTTGCCCAAATTTACTCCTCCAAACTTTGATAGCTTTTATCTTTATTATTTGAAATCCCACTTTTGGTAGTTTTTCACTCAACAAATCACATTTATAAAACCACTAAACTATGTTCTCAACTAAGATGAGAACAAAACCCTCCAAATAAACCCTTCTATCTCTTAAAAAAACGTATACATAGTTATGTTACCTCTAAATGTACCTCAGAAATCCAAGGCAAAATACACTAGTGCTATTTTAACAAGTTAAAGCGTGGAGGGGCATAATCGAAAGGAACTTCTAAGTCCGTTTTCATCTAAGTCGCAAGTCATCCAAAGTAAAAAAAAACAGCTCAGGACACATTTTCAAAAAATATGTCCAAATTTTTTTTCGTTTCAAAAATCTAAGTCAAAAATCGATCTGATCGTCCAAGTAACTATATCATTGCTCTTCATACCACATTTTCGTCCAACTTTTCGTCCAAGTCAAAAACACCTAGAACTGTTGGACGTAGGAGAGGCCTGCAAAGTGATGGACTGAACACCCAGACATGGCACCTAAATAGTGGTGTACCTTACAGGACACTGCTGTGAATTTCACAAAAAGGGTGCCATGTCATCATCTCACTACAGCTCCCTTATAGGTCATGGTGAGCCCCCCAAACCACCTCCAAGATCCCCTAGACCCACTTATCTACCACCCCAATAGCCCTTATGGCTGCAGGAGCCACTTATATGCCAGTACAAAAGGGTTTTGGGGGTGTATAGCGGAGTGCACATGTTTCAATATCAATGCAGTGATTACAGGGGCTTATGGGCATGGGGCCTCCTCTCCATGGGTCAATAACTCACCCCCAAGACAGTTTAAGACATCTTTGTGCAGCACAACTAGGCTTTCCTATGCCAGGCTGCCAGGTGATGATGTTCTGGAGGCACAATTTTCAAGTTGTGATTAATATTTTTATGGGGGTGGGGGGGGGGGTCGGTGATCACTGGGGTAGTGTGTGGGGGTCTGTATTATGTGTTTGCAGTGCTTACCTGGTCACTTTAGGTGGGTTTTTGTGACATAGACCATGTTTTAAATGGTCTAAGTCACAACGTCCAAGTTTTGTTGATCCTGTGCTGTATAACTTTTGGTTATACATGCAATACGACTAAGTCTATGCCGGCCCACGTCCCGCCCAACACCTGCCCTCGACACTCCTCCTGACACGCCCCATTTAGCTATGGTTGTTCAGTGGCACTGTGAAGGCCTAGGTCATTTTTAAATACTTCCAAAACCCGGTTTTATTATCGGCACTTGGACGTTTTTGACTGATGATCATCTAAGTGCCGACTTAGGCCGGTTTTTGGACGTTTTTCTCTTTCAATTATGAGCCCCTTACTGTCCCTGACTGATAGACATCTGGGCTAGTGAATTGAAAATAGGAATATCAGATGAGCAGTAGAATCTTATGCTGCTCGAACATATAAGGTGCTGTCAATCGGCCTCAATGAAGCAAACACTTTATTTTATGTTAAGACGGGTCATTTGGACCCCTGTTAAGCTCAGCAAAATTAGTACTGAAAACTCTTCATTGTGCTGGTCATGCAAGTGTGAAAAGGGAACATTGGATCATTTGCTTTTTTATCATCCAATGGTGCAGACATTTTGGAAGGAGGTTTGGAGTCATGTTCAAATATTGCTATCTGTAAATTTACCTTTAACATATGCTGGAGCTATATTTAATATTTTTGATTATTCTATTGATTTAAGAAAGAGTAATATAAGATTATTGTCTATTTTGACAGCTGTGGCTATTCAGTCCATTTTAAGAGTATGGAAAGACTCAGCCTCATTGTCATTTCAGTTCTGGTGGAATTCAGTTTGGAAATATGAATCAATTATTATGGATAAAAGAGGTAAAAAAACAAAATTTGATAAAATATGGCTACCTGTTAAAAATATGTGGAAAATAACAAGGATTAAAGATTAGGGATGTTTAGTATAAATGAATGAGTATGTATGATGCTACACTCTTTGTATGAGGGGGGAAGTGGGGGTGGGGAGGTATTTATTTAAGATTTTTATGTATCCCTTGCTTATGGTAGGAATTGTTATGTAGAACTATTTTGAGGAATGTATTCTACTGTCTTACTGTTTATTATAAAAAGGAAATTTTTCAATAAAATAATTTGAACAAAAAAAAAAAGCTTGCTGTCAATTGAAGAAGCTTGCTTTTTCGAGACCTCTTTTAATTTCTAACTCTTACCAATGTCTGTTATATCATTCATTCTGTGAGAAATTCCCTAACCCCTATTTGTCCTGTTTGTCTGTTTTGATCAGGTTGTAAGCTCTCCCGTGCAGGAATTGCCTCTTATATGTTTAATATACAGTGCTGCGTATGTCTGACACCACTATAGAAATGATAATAAGTAGTAGTAAAATATATGTGACCATCTCCATGCGTTCAAACAGGGTCTAAAAAATTGCAGTCACATTTTAAGTACCAAATTGTACTGGTCTCTAAGCATTCCCCTATCATGGTACTAACCGCCCCCCCCCCCCCCAAATAACCACCACCATCACCCCTCCAAACACACACAAAACCTTCCAGTCAATGTTCAGCCAGTGGAAGCCAACATTTTTTAAAGCTAAATTAGCAAGCTCCATAGTCATCCTGACTGCTTGTATCGTTAGACCTTTCCTCAGCATTTGATCTACTTGATCATTCATTGTTTTTGAATCAGCTTAAGAATCTGGATGTCACAAATGCAATATTAAGCTGGTTTTACATCATTTTATTAAGTCCATGTTGAGCAGGCTGAAGATAGTTCATCTACTTATACATTGAAATGTGGTATCCCACAAGGGTCAGTACTTTTCCCTTGTTATTCAATTTATTCCTAAGTTTATTAGCATTACTTATCCAATCTTGTAATGTAAGATTTTTTTTCTTAAGTTGACGATATATTATTGGATTTTTACACCTCAACAACTTTTTTAGATATTTCTTGTCTACAAACTTGCCTAGCAAAGATTTCACTTTGACTGACAGATCATCATTTGGTCCTCAACCATGAAAAAAACCACTACATGTTGGATAACAGGTGAGAAACCGATTCCTTCATTGATGCCTACATTTTGGAATAAACAAATTCAGGTAGTAGATTTGTTCCGTTATCTGGGAATAATTATTGATTCCTAGTTATCATTAGCTGTACAGATATCAGCTGTAAAGTCTGGCTTTTACAGCCTACGGAGACTTAAAGCGATTCGAAACCTTGTGTCCAAAGAATCAATGTTAAAATTTTTCTATGCGTTTATAAATTTGAAATAAGATTACTGTAATGTGATCTATGTGGGTCTGCCAAAATCACAACTAAAACGTCTTCAGACATTACAAAATACGGCTGTGAGAATTCTTAGAATTGCGCGTAAATATGATCATGTAACTCTTATTAACACAGTTACATTGGTTACCTGTTTATTTTCAGATACAGTTTAAAATATTAACTGACTTACAAAACATTATACTTGGATGTTACGGATAATCTGGCATCTTTAATTATTCCATATTTCCCATCACAAGTTCTTCAGTCTCTATTATACAATAGACTAGTCACTAGTGATTCCTCATCCCTCAAAAACTAAATGGGAGAGAACCAGGAATTCGGCATTCTTTGCAATTGCCCCTGCTTTATGGAACTCTTTACCAACTAGTTTATGCTTGGAATTTTCATATTCTCAGTTCTGAGTACTTTTGAAGACTTACCTGCATTCTTTTAATTCAGCAAATTAGTAGAGGACACATTTTTGCAGTGATGGACCGTGAAAGATTTTATGTTTGTGTATGAAAGTAGTACACTATCCTATTTTCAATGGCGTTCCTTTTTATTTATGCTTTATTTGATATATTTTATTGTAAACCACCTTAAATTGTACTGCAACTAAGGTGGTATATCAGGTTTGATAAACAATATCCAGTTCTCGCTGGATGTATGCTGGCTGCATACATCAGGCATGAATTTCCCCATCCTGCCCCCTACAAGTTCTAATCCTTCCTCCTCCCCCTAGACAAGCTCCAAGGCCCCCTCCTGCCTCCTTATGAGCTCAAAGCCCACATCTCACCCACTCCCAAGTTACAGCAGCTTCTCCAATGCTACTTTAACTAGTCTGGCGTCCCAGTTGTTAATGGGGACAGGAACAAATCTCCTTGCGTCTCTTGAGTGAAAACTAATGCTGTACCTTGTAGCAGTAGTCTTGCCGTACTTCTACTAGAAACTGACCCCTAGCAGTAGCGCCGCAAAACCATTGCTAGAGACTACAACAGCTATTTTCACTCAAGAGTTGCGAAAGGCAGGAGTGAGTGGGGTTCGCACTTGCCTCCCAATGACCACTAGATCAGCAAGCCAGTTAAGGTAGGCCCAGAGGTCCTGCTGAGATTTGGGTGTTAGGGGGACCAGGAGGGGAGATTAGAGATAGTCAAGAAGAAGTAATGGAGGGAAGGTTATTCCCAATCTGCAGGCCATTATATAGTAACATAGTAACATAGTAGATGATGGCAGATAAAGCCCATCTACACCCTCCCAGCCATCCTCCACCAAATGGCCATATACAGACACAGAACGTGCAAATTCTGCCCAGTACTGGCCTTAGTTCAATTTTTAATATTATTTTCCGATTCTAGATCCTCTGTGTTCATCCCACGCTTCTTTGAACTCAGTCACAGTTTTACTCTCCACCACCTCTCTCAGGAGCACATTCCAGGCATCCACCACCCTCTCCGTAAAGTAGAATTTCCTAACATTGCCTTTGAATCTACCACCCCTCAACCTCAAATTATGTCCTCTGATTTTACCATTTTCCTTTCTCTGGAAAAGATTATGTTCTACGTTAATACCCTTCAAGTATTTGAACGTCTAAATCATATCTCCCCTGTCTCTCCTTTCCTCTAGGGTATACAAATTCAGGGCTTCCAGTCTCTCCTCATAAGTCTTCTGGCGCAAGCCTCCTATCATTTTTGTCGCCCTCCTCTGGACCGCTTCAAGTCTTTTTACGTCCTTCGCCAGATACGGTCTCCAAAACTGAACACAATACTCCAAGTGGGGCCTTACCAATGACCTGTACAGGGGCATCAACACCTTCTTCCTTCTACTGGCTATGTCTCTCTTTATACAGCCCAGAATCCTTCTGGCAGCAGCCACTGCCTTGTCACACTGTTTTTTCGCCTTTAGTTCTTCGGACACTATCACCCCAAGGTCCCTCTCCCTGTCTGTGCATATCAGCTTCTCTCCTCCCAGCATATACGGTTCCTTCCGATTATTAATCCCCAAATGCATTACTCTGCATTTCTTTGCATTGAATTTTAGTTGCCAGGCATTAGACCATTCCTCTAACTTTTGCAGATCCTTTTTCATATTTTCCACTCCCTCTTCGGTGTCATTCTGTTACAAATCTTGGTATCATCTGCAAAAAGGCACACTTTTCCTTCTAACCCTTCAGCAATGTCACTCACAAACATATTGAACAGGATTGGCCCAAACACCGAACCCTGAGGGACTCCACTACTCACCTTTCCTTCCTCCGAGCGACTTCCATTAACCAAGACCCTCTGGCGTCTGTCCGACAGCCAGTTTCTAACCCAGTTCACCACTTTGGGTCCTAACTTCAGCCCTTCAAGTTTGTTCAACAGCCTCCTATGAGGAACTGTATCAAAGGCTTTGCTGAAATCTAAGTAAATTACATCTAGCATATATCCTCGATCCAGCTCTCTGGTCACCCAATCAAAAAATTCAATCAGGTTCGTTTGGACAATTTACCTTTTGTAAAGCCATGTTGCCTCGGATCCTATAACCCATTAGATTCAAGGAAGTACACTATCCTTTCTTTCAGCAACACTTCCATTATTTTTCCAACAACTGAAGTGAGGCTCACTGGCCTGTAGTTTCCTGCTTCATCCCTGTGACCACTTTTATGAATAGAGACCACATCCGCTCTCCTCCAATCCCCAGGAATCACTCCCGTCTCCAGAGATTTGTTGAACAAGTCTTTAATAGGACTCGCCAGAACCTCTCTGAGCTCCCTTAGTATCTTGGGATGGATCCCATCTGGTCCCATCGCTTTGTCCACATTCAGTTTTTCAAGTTGCTCATAAACATTCTCCTCCGTGAATCTACTCCATTTTCTCGTATAACTATGCCAGACAATCTCGGTCCTTCTCCAGGATTTTCTTCTGTGAACAGAGAACAGAAGTATTTGATTAGCACATTTCCTTTTTCCTCATCACTTTCCACATATCGGTTCCCAGCATCTTTTAGTTTAGCAATTCCATTTTTCATCTTCCTCCTTTCACTAATATATCTGAAAAAATTTTTGTCTCCCTTTTTTTACATTTTTAGCCATTTGTTCTTCTGCCTATGCTTTCGCCAGATGTATCCCTCTCTTGGCTTCTTTCAGTTTCACCCTGTAGTCCTTTCCTGGCGTCACCACGAAACTTCCCTCCCCTGAGTTTGAGCGGATGACCTCTTGTGGTCGAGGGTCCCTTCAGAAGAAAGATATCATCTTCCACCTCGACCCGTCCTGTGATGTACTTAAATGTCTCAATCATGTCTCCCCTCTCCCTACGCTCTTCAAGAGTGTAGAGCTGCAATTTGCTCAGTCTTTCTTCGTACGGGAGATCCTTTAGCCCCGAGACCATCCTGGTGGCCATCCGCTGAACCGACTCAATTCTGAGCACATCTTTACGGTAATGTGGCCTCCAAAATTGCACACAGTATTCCAGATGAGGTCTCACCATGGTTCTGTACATGGCATCATGACTTCAGGCTTCCTGTTGACGAAGCTTCTCTTGATACAACCTATCATCTGCCGTGCTTTAGATGAAGCCTTCTCCACTTGAGTGGCTGCTTTCATGTCAGCACTGATGATTACTCCTAAGTCTTGTTCTGCCGTAGTCCTGGTTAAAGTTTCTCCATTCAGGGTGTAAGTTCTGTAAGGATTTCCGTTACCGAGATGCATGACCTTACATTTCTTGGCGTTGAAGCCCAGCTGCCAGATCGAGGACCAACTTTCTAAAGTACGCAGGTCTTGCTCCATAGCATCCTGTAGATTATAGCCGTTTACTATATTGCATAGTTTAGCATCAGCAGCGAATAAGGTTACCTTGCCTTGAAGCCCTTGAGTCAGATCCCCAATGAATATGTTGAAGAGGAGTGGGCCCAGGACTGAACCCTGTGGCACTCCGCTAGTCACCTCCGACATTTTAGAGAGGGTACCGTTAACCACCACCCTCTGAAGTCTGCCACTAAGCCAATCTTTAACCCATGCAGTTAGAGTCTCTCCTAATCCCATCGATTTCATCTTGTTCAGCAGCCTGCGGTGTGGGACGCTGTCAAACGCTTTGCTGAAGTCCAGGTACACGACGTCCAAGGACTCTCCTGAGTCTAGTCTTCTTGTTACCCAGTCAAAGAAGCTGATAAGATTGGACTGGCATGATCTACCCTTGGTGAATCCATGTTGACTGGGATCCCGGAGATTTCCCTCGTTCAGGATCGTATCTAATTTATACTTAATTAGCGTTTCCATGAGTTTACACACTATTGAGGTGAGGCTTACCGGTCTATAGTTCGCAGCCTCAGCCTTACAACCCTTTTTATGTAGAGGAACGACGTTGGCTGTTTTCCAGTCCAACGGAACTTTCCCTGTACTTAGTGAGAAATTGAAGAGCACTGCCAACGGTTCCGCCAAAACATCTCTCATGGCCTTGTTTACCTTTAGCCTTGCCAGTTCATTGTAGACGTCCCCAGGTGTGAACTCAAAATTCTGAAACGGGTCATCCTCGTCTTGTTTTACCTTCAACTGTGGTCCGTGTCCCGGTGCTTCGCAGGTGAAGACTGAGCAGAAATATTCATTTAGTAGTTCTGCTTTTTCTGAATCCGCCACCGCGTAGTTTCCGTCCGGTTGTCTAAGGCGTACTATACCGTCTGTGTTCCTTTTCCTATCACTGATATACCTAAAGAAGGATTTGTCCCCTTTTTTAATGTTTTGTGCCAGAGTTTCTTCCACTCGAAGTTTGGCCTCCCTAACTGCTGTTTTGACCGCTGCAGAACTGGTCTTATATTCTACTTTAGTTTCTCCTCTCTGCGTACGTTTGTAGGAAAGAAATGCTTTTTTCTTTTCCTTAATGAGGTGCGAAATCTCTTCAGTGAACCATTGGGGTTTGTTGTTTCTTTGCTGTTTATCTACTGATTTTATGTAGCGATTAGTTGCTTCGTGTATAGATGATTTCAGGTACGACCACATAGTTTCCACATTGCCAGTTTCTGCTTGGTTCTGCAGCATCTGATGAACGAAATTTCCCATGCGTGCGAAGTCGGTGCCCCGGAATTTGAGCACCTTTGTTTTTGTAATTGATTTAGGGGATCCTTTCCCAAGGTTGAACCATACCATGTTATGGTCGCTGGAGGCTAGCGTATCACCTACCGAGACCTCTGAGACGCTTTCCCCGTTGGTGAGTACCAGATCTAGGATCGCCTGGGCCCTAGTGGGCTCCGTTACCATCTGTCTGAGATGTACTCCTTTTATGGAGGTCAAAAGCCTCCTGCTGCTGCTGGTTGTTGCTGAAAATGTGTTCCAGTCTGCATCAGGCATGTTGAAGTCCCCTAGCAGCACAGTGTCGCCCCGTAGAGTGATATTCTCTATGTCCTCAATTAAATCTGCGTCCATGTCTTCCGGTTGTCTTGGAGGTCTGTATACCACTCCATGATACAGGCATTTTTTGCCACCTCTTGCCAGGTTTACCCAGAGGGACTCCCCGGTATACTTGACATCAGTGATCCTGGTGGTTTTGATGTCCTCTTTAATGTATAGTGCTACCCCTCCACCTAACCTGCCCTCTCTGTCCTGACGAAGTAGATTGTACCCCGGTATAGCCATATCCCACCCATGTGCGTCCGTGAACCAAGTCTCGGATATTGCCACCACGTCCAGGTTGGCATCTCTTATTTCAGTTTCCAGTTCTAGAATTTTATTGTCTAAACTGTGTGCATTAACATACATGGCCCTCCACACTTTGTGTTTGCTGAGTCCCTGTAAGGCTATTCCTGACTGAGTCTGTGTGGCTCCTAGAGAATTGTTTGCAAATTGGGTCCTTACCTTGGAAACAGAGTGTCGACTGGTCCCATCAGGATAGTTCCTTTCCACACCAGTATATGAGTAGGTCCCCTCCCCCAACTTACCTAGTTTAAAGCCCTGCGAAGCAGGCGGGCTAGTCGGTGTCCGAAGATGTTCTTACCTCTGCTGGTCAAATGGAGTCCGTCTGGTCCCTGTAGTCCCTGCAGCGCCTCTCTATGATCCAGGAATCCGAAGTTCATATCTCGACACCATCCTTGTAGCCATTCGTTCGTTCTCAGGATGCATTCATCTCTGGCTCTTCCCTTACCTCTAACTGGGAGGATTGATGAGAAGACTACCTGCGCACTCGTCTGCTTCAACCTCTCTCCCAAGGCTCCGAAGTCTCTGGTGATGGTCTCCGGGGTGTTCCTGGCAGTGTCATCCGTACCTATATGGATAAGAAGCATAGGAAAATGATCATGAGGTGTAAGTAGTTTACCCAGGCTGGTGGTGACGTCCCGTATTTTAGCTCCAGGCAGACAGCAAACCTCCCTTGAGTGTGCATCCGGTCTGCAGATTGGTCCCTCGGTGCCCCTCAGCATGGAGTCCCCAGTGACTATAACTCTGCGCTTCTTCCGTTGTGGGGGGGGAAGTCGGTCAGCAGATGGGGTTGCGTGCTGGGCCTGCTCCTGTTCTTCGAGTTCTTCGTGCTGGGCCTGCTCCTTTACTTTGTCGGCAGCTTCTTCCTGAAGAATCTGGAATCTGTTCTTTAGGACGAGTTGAGGGGTTGATGTAGGGTTGGCCTGTAGGGAAGAAAAAGAAGAGGATGAAGAGATTGAAAAAAGGGGGGGGATCTTCTATGTTTACCTGTGGAAGAGGTCACCAACTGCCAGGTGTCATTGCCGCCAGCCATTTCCTGTATCCCAAATGTTGGCTTCAAAGCTGATGATTTGGGCGTCTCGAGAATGGACTTGTCGTGGGTCTGCTCTGTAATTTGGGACAACTCCTGAACGACTCCGTCGATGTAGGCTTCATCCTCTCGGATGCTTCTCAGGCGAACCACCTCCCATGAATATTTTAAATTAGATTTAAAATTTATGCAAAGAAAATGTAGGCATAAGCTGAAACCTATGATAAATTTGCTATCGTTGAGTGATGATCCTATAGTAGGATGCCATATTTTCATTTTTGTATGAAGACTGTAGGATTTATTAAGACATTATAAACATATATTTGAACAGATTAAAAAATGTCTTTAGTCCTGTAAAATTGATTTTTATCCTCACACTGCAACTAGAGGATTATTTTTTAAACAGAGCATGGGAGAAAAAAAATTATTTTAATGAATTGTACCTGTAGCAATAAATTACTATCAGAATTATGATTTAAAAAGTTAAGGACATGTTTAAAATCATACATAGCAGGAAATTTGTCTACTAATCATTTTTTCTACCACCTAACCTGTCTAGGCCATAATTAATACATTGAACCAGATAAAGTAAGAGGTTTCATGCCTTCTAGTAAATGCCAAGTGCAAGAAACTCAAATCCGTACATCCAGTCTACCCAAACCTTTTATCACTTCTTTGCCCACCACTCCATAGCCTCCACAGCCTGCCTAAAATTTGTCGCTGTAAAGGTCTCTAGCACCCTCGCTGGTAGTCTACATCAAGACTTGTCGGTTTTAATTTGAACAAGATCAACCCTTAAACATCTGGACACATCTAAGTTAAAATGCAACTTTCATTAAGGTTTTAGGTTTTAATCACTCAGCTTTTTAGAGGCCTTATACAACTATATAGTGTTGTACAAGATTACTACTCACATTGCATGTAAATTGAAGCAAAAATTATAAGAGGCACATTTGTCTATTTGCTGTCTTGGAGCATGAGCAGGAGTCTGGAATATTGCACAAGGGTGATGGGGATAAGGAGGACTCTAAGAAAGCTAGGGTGAAAGTGTCTCGTAATATCTGTAATTGCTTGCAAGGTTTTCACATTTATGCAAATGTGTTAGGCCAAGTGAAGCCAGAATTGTACCCAATTTTGTAAGAGTTTGGAACAGGAAAAGTCTAAGGTGTGGGGTTATCTGGATGTGGATTTGAGGATAGCGGAGATGACTCATGGAAACATTCCTTTCAGATTTCTCAAGGGACAGGACCTTCTATGTTTGGCGGTCCCAGTCTGCAGGTGTAGAAAGAAGTGGGGGGTTCCCAGGTTTGTGGGGAGGTGGGGGAGTGGCAGGAGATCCACGTTGTGGAAGGGCTTGTTTTCAGTTCAATTTAGGGCGATGTGACAGGCCTTCTTGTTGTTTCAGACATGCCTGCCATGCTTGGGGTGAAGAGCACCCAGATTTCAGGAATGTCATCTGGTGGGGCTAGTTCCGGAAGTCGTCTGCTGCCTCAAGTTGTACATTTGTTGCCACAAGGCCAAATCCCCAATTGATTTGCAGGTGTTTCAGTTCTGGTTGCAGGAATATCCTTTATAGGACATAGCTCAGTTGTTTTGGGAAGGTTTTTCTGAGGGTTTTGTGATTCCTTTTGAGAGTCCAGTCCTTTCACACTCTGGAGGAGTTGCCGTATAGCGAAAGATTAGAGAAACTGGGCCTCTTCTCCCTCGAGCAGAGGAGATTGAGATGGGGACATGATCGAAACATTCAAAGTACTGAAGGGGATAGACTTAGTAGATAAGGACAGGTTGTTCACCCTCTCCAAGGTAGAGAGATCGAGAGGGTACTCTCTAAAGTTATAAGGGGATAGATTCTGTACAAACGTAAGGAAGTTCTTCTTCACCCAGAGAGTGGTAGAAAACTGGAACGCTCTTCCGGAGTCTGTCATAGGGGAAAACACCCTCCAGGGATTCAAGACAAAGTTAGACAAGTTCCTGCTGAACCGGAACGTACGCAGGTAAGGCTAGTCTCAGTTAGGGCGCTGGTCTTTGACCAGAGGGCCGCTGCGTGAGTGGACTGCTGGGCATGATGGACCACTGGTCTGACCCAGCAGCGGCAATTCTTATGTTCTTATGTACTTGTCATAATAGTGTATCATTTGGGCTTCACCGGGATGTGGTGGTGGTGGAAAAATTGGGGAATTGTCTTTAGCACTAGATAACCTGCAATCACCTTTAAAAAAAAAAAAAAGGTTTCATTAAATCACATGATCCTTCACATCTCTGACATAAGAATGCAGGTCTTTGATTATCAGTCAGTTTTGGTTTATTTTCGTATACATCCAGGAAAGGGGGGGGGGGGAGAGCTATTTCTGTCCTAATTTGACTTTTGAGTATGTCCACCTGGGGTGGGAGGAGGGTGGGAGGATATTTTTAATCTGAATAGGATAAGGTTATTGGGATAGTCTATGTTTTATTGAATAATCATTGGGTGGGGGGGGGAGAAAATGGTTGGTTATGCATATTTGTAAGTTGAATGTGCTTTTATTAACTTATTATATTATATGATATATATTTGTGTATTGCACTTTTGAAGTTTAGAAAATCAATAAAGAATTTTAAAAAAAGAGTGAAATATGAGACAAATGTATAACTGCATACAAATGGTTCAACATATTTTTCCTTAATGCCATTTAGTTGTTCTGTTTTATGAACACAACACTCCATGCTTAGACTGCACTGTAATTACATACAGCCAGGCACATTCAGTTGCATTTGTCTTCCAGCCTATGTGCTTAGCACACCTATACTAGAATGAAAACGGTGCCGTGTTCTATGCCTTGAAGGCACTGGCTTAGACGTTGGTGTTCGATGAGGTGAAAACCTCTTCTTTCTACCAGTATAAAGGGGAGATGCAGCAGAATGATCCACATTGAAGTTATGGAAATAAGGGTTGATGTTTACTCTAGTTTGTCTATGATAGAAATCAAAGAATTCCTTTGTAGCATTATCTTCCAAGCAACCAAGCAAAGCATAGTTTTCTTCTCAATTCCTAATCCATTTTATAGAAAAAGAAAAGTCAACATTACTGTATCTTTTAAATTTTGCAAATAATTCAATAAAAAGAAAAAGAAATAGTCAACCCTGATACCCTCTATTGTTCAAATTTAAACATTTAAGTTCTCCCTGTTTTATTCTTCAAACTGTGCATTTTGAAAACAGAAGCAGCAACATCTATTATAGCAATATTAAGCATAGTGTATTTTATTTTTGCATAGATTTTGCTATTCATTTATATAAAAATTGAAAAATGCTATAAACAGAGCTTTTATGGAAAGAAATTAGCCATACTCATACTTTAATAGTACATGCGTAGAAGCATATGATGTTCAAATCTGAGCTTGGATGCTTTGCAGAACATGTACAAAAATCCAGTAGCAAGCATGACTATTTTCAAAACAGTAAAAAAAATCTGTTCTTTATTCTAGTTTTTCTATGATAGAAACCAAAGAAGAAAATCCTTTGTAGGATTATCTTCTAAGCAAAGCATAGGGCTCCTTTCATTAAGGTGCGTTAGGGCCTTAACATGCGGAATAGCGCATGCTAAATTGCCACGTATGCTAAACCTTAACAACAGCATTGAGCTGGCGTTATTCTAGAAGCATACCGCAAGGTTTAGCACGTGGTAATTTTGTGCATGCGCTAAAAACGCTAGCGCACCTTAGTAAAAGGAGCCCATAGTTTCTTCTCAATTCCTAACCAACACCGATATCCTCTATTGTTTGAATTACTCGTAAGCATTTAAGTTCTCCCTGTTTTATTCTTCAAGTTGTGCATTTTAAAAACAAAAGCAGCAACATCTATTATAGCAATATTAAGCATGGGTTGTTGTGGGGTTTTTTTTTGCATAGATTTTGCTACTCATTTATACCAAAATTGAAAAAATCCTATAAACAGAGCTTTACTGAAAGAAATTAGCCATACGCGTCTTTTAATAGTACATTTGTAGGGGCATATGACATCCAAATCTGAGTCTGGATGTTTTGCAGAACACGCACAAAAATCCAGTAGCAAGCATGACCATTTTCAAAACAGAAAAAAAATCTATCTTTTTATTTCAAAAATGGCCATTTCTCAGATGTATTTGCCCTCAGTGCACCTATCTCTTTGAACCATTTTTGAAAAAATAAAAAATACCAACACATCTAAATGAAAAGCGCACAATACAAGCCATTGGGGTGTAGGTCAGCACAAACACATCCCAGCAGATCAGTGGGGCACCCTAAGGGACGCTGCAGTGAACTTCATATAAACAGGTACACGTCTGGGCCTGAATATAATCAGTACTCAGATAACTTCCGGGAGCTATAGAAGATCCAGATATTCAGAACCACTACCTGGACATGAACTAGCACTGAATTTCCAGCCTATAGGAAATTGAAAGTCTGGGCGTCCAAATGGCAGATGAAATTTAATGTGGACAAATGCAAAGTGACTCACATTGGGAAGAATAACCTAAATCATAGTTACCAGATGCAATGGGTCAACCTTGTTGGTTAGCACCCATGAAAAAGATCTGGATGTCATTGTAGACAATATGCTGAAACCTTTCGCCCAATGTGTGGCAGCAGCCAATAAAGCAAACAAAATGATAGGAATTATTTTAAAAGGGATGGTTAACGAGTAAGAATGCTACAATGCTTTTATATCGCTCCAGGGTGCGACCTCACCTTGAGTATTTCATTCAGTTTTGGTCACCTTATCTCAAAAAAGATACAACGGAACTAAAAAGATTCAAAGAAGAGTGACAAGATGATAAAGGAGATGGAACTCCTCTTGTATAAGGAAAGACTAAAGAGGTTAGGGCTCTTCAGCTTGGAAAAGAAATGGCTGAGGGGAGACATAATTGAAGTCTACAAAATCCTGAGTTGTATAAAATGGGTACAAGTGGATCAATTTTTTATTCCGTCAAAAATTACAAAGACTAGGGGACACTCGATGAAGTTACAGGGAAATACTTTTAAAACCAATAGGAAGAAATATTTTCAGAGAACGGTTAAATTATGGGATGCATTGCCAGAGGTTGTGGTAAGAGTGGTTAACATAGTTAGTTTTAAGACAGGATTGGACAATTTACTGGAGGAAAAATCTATAATCTGTTATTGAGACAGACATGGGGGAAGCCACTGCTTGTCCTGGATTGGTAGCATGGAATGTTGTTACTATTTGGGGTTTTGCTAGGTGCTAGTGACTTGGAATGGCCACCATGAAGACGGGCTACTGGGCTTGATAGACCATTGATCTGACCCAGTGAGGTTATTCTTATGGTCTTAAATTGGTTGGCTGAGAAATTTTCATCACCCTCTCATATGCCATGCATCTGTCAATGAAGGCATAATTTCCAAAAATGTAAGATATGTTAGAATGGGGGAAATTCTATGAGAGGCATCTTAAGATGAGTGCCTAAATAAATAGGCACCTTAAGTTAGATAAACTTAAATCAGTAAATTGGCTTCAATTAAGTGCTTTAAGAAATATAAAATGAATTGGGTGATAGGCGCCCATCTTCTTAGTCGCAATTGTACAAAAGATAGGCGCACATCACATGGTACCTAGCGGCGCCTAACTCCAAAGTAGGAGTGTTTAGGGGTAGAGAAGGATTTAAATGCCACAATGCATGATTGTCTAAAGGGCTTAGGCACCTATAATGTAGGCCTTTAAAATCCTGGCCTAAATTAGAGGCACCTAACTTTTAAGTTAGGTGCACTCTGTAATAGGTACCTAAATGTGATTGACAAGAGAGAGGCATATATATATTATAGGCACCTATCTTTTTAGACGCCATTTACAGAATTTTCCCCAAATTGTATAGGTCAGTTATTTTATTTAGAAGGAAAAGCAGCATGCCCTGTTTGATATGGTATACTGTACTTCTAATTTTCCCAACAGAAACACTGGCAAAGAAAAAAATCTGTCAGTCTTGGGTCTTTGATAAATTTATTCCATTATCATATATCGTTTTAGAGAAATTAATTACCTCTGACCGTTCTCCCGACTCCTTCAGATGGTGTCTTGAAGGATTGTTGGTTGTCATTTGCTCCAATTATCTTGTTTCTTATCAATTCCAACTTAACTACAGACTTTTCCACACAGCGATGGGAAACCCCTCCCCCCCTCCACAAAAAAACCCCCACATCCCTAACTCAAGCATCCTAGATGTCTCCTTTCCTACTAGTTCTCAGCCTAATGCAAATTCCTGATTGTTAGCCAAGTTAAATGAGAAGGCAGTTTTTCAATAGTAAATTATATTTGGAACAGCAAACAACATATTTCATTAAAATAATTTGGCCTGAGGGAGTGTCATAGCATTGAAATTGCACTTATGGACATATTTAATGACATCATTTCCTTTCAAGTTCAATTTATTTAATATACTGCAATCATAAAACCTGAAGGTAAATCTAAGCAGTTTACAATAAAAGATGTTCATTTTACTCAGTTGGACCTTAATATATCATTTGATGCAAAATAATGATCAACATTGCTTCTTGAAAACTCTTTTGAAATAGGGCAATATAATATGACATGCAACTGACTCCCTAGCTAATTTTCCATTCACTCTTACCAAGTAATAATCGATACTGCAGTTTCTGCCTTTACTCTGTTTTCCCCTTCTGAATTCAATCCTTGTTCCAACACCTTTTAATATCTTTATTTCCCCTTTAGTTACTCTCATCCAAGGTAAAGGCATTACATCATACATCTGTGCAGATGACATTCAGCTAGTTGTCTAATCGCTACATCATATAGACTTTTCCCAGCTCAGCAATCAAAGATCTTCAAGCAGTCCAAATGCTGGATATTTCTTGAGTTAATTTACTTTTATATCAATTTACATACTTTTCATACTGGCTACAGCGGTGCCACATAGTGTTTAAAAACAAACAAACAAAAAAAACTTTCATTACGCTACGATTTAAATACCCACCTCCTCATTAGCCATCATTAAATATTTTTCCTTTCATAGACCACTCTCACTTAGCTCCATAAAGTCTCATATCTCACATAAAAAGTCACTTTCCCCTCAATCATTCACCATCTTCCTCCACACACACACCCTTCAATCTATCAACTCACCATCTACTGTTTACAACCCCTGCTTAGTTCGGACATAACCAACCCCCAAACTCCACCCCCTACTTATACCTTACTTCACTATGTCACAGCCTTACCCTAGCCATTCAAAAGATCCCACTCAAAACAGTGACGCTCACTCGATCTCGATAAAGGACTGCATCATTGATCACCTTGATGGACACAATCTGATGAGGACCAGCACAGCTTCAGCAAAGGAAGATCTTGCTTGCCGAACTTGCTACACTTCTTCGAGGGAGTAAACAGGAAGATAGACAAGGGTGACCCAGTCGACATTGTATATCTGGATTTTCAGAAGGCGTTCGACAAGGTTCCACATGAACGACTACTTTGAAAAATTGGGAGCCATGGAATCGAGGGTGAAATATTCATGTGGATTAAAAACTGGCTGGCAGATAGGAAACAGAGAGTGGGGGT
The DNA here is from genome assembly GCF_902459505.1 of Geotrypetes seraphini. Taxonomy (NCBI): domain Eukaryota; kingdom Metazoa; phylum Chordata; class Amphibia; order Gymnophiona; family Dermophiidae; genus Geotrypetes; species Geotrypetes seraphini. The sequence continues at coordinate 432,996,769 of NC_047085.1, read as the reverse complement.
AAATGGACAATGCTCAGGCTGGAAAAGCATCACGAGTGGAGTGCTGCACAGTTCAGTGCTTGGACCCATGCTCAACATAATTATAAACGACCTGGAAATTGGTACGATGAGTGAGGTGATTAAATTTGCAGACAATACAAAGTTATTCAGAGTAGTGAAGATACAGGAGGATTGCGAAGACCTGCAACGGGACAAAAACATGCTTGAGAAATGAACCACGACATAGCAAATGAGGTTTAATGTGGATAAGTGTAAGGTGATGCATGTCGGTAACAAAAATCTTATACACAAATACAGGATGGCCAGTGCAGTACTTGGAGAGACCCCCAGGAAAGAGACTTGGGAGTACTAATTGACAAGTCGATGAAGCCATCCGTGCAATGTGCGGCGGCAGCGAAAAGGGCAAACAGAATGCTAGGAATGATTAAGAAGGGGATCAAAAACAGATCGGAGAAGGTTATCATGCCGCTGTACCGGGCCATGGTGTGACCTCACATGAAATACTGTGTCCAGCATTGGTCGCCATACTTAAAGGACACGGTACTACTCGAAAGGGTCCAGAGAAGAGCGACTAAAATGGTTAAGGGGCTGGAGGAGTTGTCGTACAGTGAGAGATTAGAGAAAATGGGCCTCTTCTCCCATAAAAAGAGGAGACAGAGGGGACATGATCGAAGCATTCAAGATAGTGAAGGGAATAGACTTAGTAGATAAAGACAGGTTGTTCACCCTCTCCAGGGTAGAGAGAATGAGAGGGCACTCTCTAAAGTTAAAAGGGGATAGATTCCATACAAACATAAGGAAGTTCTTCTTCACCCAGAGAGTGGTAGAAAACTGGAATGCTCTTCCGGAGGATGTTACAGGGGGAAATACCCTCCAGGGATTCAAGACAAAGTTAGCCAAGTTCCTGCTGAACCAGGACGTACGCAGGTAAGGCTAGTCTCAGTTAGAGCACTGGTCTGTGACCTAAGGGCCACCACCTGAGCAGACCTCTGGTCTGACCCAGCAGCGGCAATTCTTATGTTCTTAAGACCAGAGGGAGACACCAAATGTAAAGAATGAATCCAATACTGTTCCCGTAGTTCAGAATCTTCTCTAAGATGCCACCCTCCCTCCTATTACCACATCAATAATTCTCCATCTTAACTCTTCTACCCGATGTGCCTTATGCTGCCAAAATGCTGCACTAATGGTGCCTGCAGCACCTCCCCCACAATACGGGATTTGTATTTATTCTAATGTAATTTAATTGTTGCAACAGTATTGGGAACAGGATTGGATTTATTGGATTTATTCTTTGCATTCAAGGTCCCCCTCTGATCTTAATTTGGAGATCGAATGGGTGTCACTGTTTTGAGTGGGATCTTTGGAGTGGCTAGGGTAAGGTCCTGACATAGGGAAGTGAGGTATAAGTAGTGGGTGGAGTTTGGGGTTTGGTTTTGTCCGAACTAAGCAGGGGTTGTAAACGGTAAATGGTGAGTTGAGAGATTGAAGTGGGGGGGGGGAGGGAGTGGAGGAAGAAGGTGAAAAATGATTGAGGGGAAAGTGACTTGTTTTTGAATGTGCTTCTTGGTTTTTAGGGGATGTCCTTGAGAAAGCCGTGCAATCGGCAAAACATGTTGGACATGTCTCCTGTGACTGATGGATGAAACTGCTAAGATAAGTTAGTTTAACGTTATATTGATTAAAGTTATGTGAGATAAGAGACTTTATGGAGCTAAATGAGAGTAGTCTATGAAAGGAAAAAATATTTAATGATGGCTAATGAGGAGGTGAGTGTTTAAATCTTAGAGTAATTTGAGTTTAAAGCTTAGAGTTTTGAATGCTAAGAGGCACCATTGAAGCCAGTATGTAAATTGATATGGAAATGAATTAACTCAAGAAATCACTCAGTATTCAGCTAGTTGTGGCACATGATACCTGGGACATCTTGTTTCAAAATAAATTAACCAATGGCTTAACACAATACCATCTTGGATTTCTACTCATAAATTGATCTTGAATACTGCAAAATACACTTAGAACACCCCTTATTCTTTCTCCTTTACCATCAATCACCTATCCCTTTCACAGACACCCTTTTTTCCTTAAAGATCCTATCTGATCAGCCTCTCTTTTCAACCTCACATCATTTGTGACATGAAAGAAAATCAGATCTTTGAAACACCTATTAGAAGATAAATCTCTAAAAATCTTGTTGCATGTCTTTCATCTCTCTAGATTAAGTTATAATTTTCTCCTAGCAAGCATCCCTCTTTATTCTATCAAGCATCTGAGGCTAATACAAAATATAGCTGCTAAACTGCTTTATAATGCTACATGCTACAAACATATTACCTCTTTGATCTCAAAGTAACATTGACTTCCACTCAGCTTTAGAATCCAATTTAAGATGCTTCTTGCTCACAGAGCAGTTTATAGAGGGTATCCAGTATAGCTGCATGCTCTCCTTCTCCCATATGTATCCACACATACTCTTTAGTTGCTAATACTACTTATCATTCCATTTTTTAAAGAAATTTTGCTAGATTCCTCTTCAGCTTTTTGTTGTATTGCTCTTCATCTTTGAAACTCTCTCCCCTCTGCAACTTCACCTTCAGGCTTTTGAGAAAAAAGTTGTCAGCACCGAAGACATGGTTATTCTTGCCAGGGCCAGTCTTAACAACTGTGCCCCCCCCCCTCCCCGCCCTGATCACTGCTGACAAAAAATTTTAATTTATTATTTATAAAATTTCAAATAAAGACAAACCAAGCAAAACTTGTACAGAAAAACTGATTCAAATAAGCACAATGTTATCATGGGAAACATAGTATTAAGCCCCCCCCCCAAAAAAAAAAATAAAATAAAATAAAAAATAAAAATCAGCAATCCTATTGCCCACGATTTCTCTGGCCCTCTCCTCTATTTCCAGAAACCTAATTTTTTTTCCTTCACCTTTCCACACCATTCACCATCCTGGCATCTCTTTCCCTTCTCTCTACCCTATCTGTAGTCTCCCTCACCTTCTTGTTCCACTTTTAAAATGCATTTTGCTGTTCAGGGGGGTCGCTGATAGCAGCAACTCTGATACCCTGCCTGCGGCCTTTCTTGTATCCTCCCTCTGATGCAACACTCTGCTGTCGCCTGGGTTGAACATGGCAGAGGGACAGCACTGGGAAGGCACAGGCAGGGTATCAGAGACACTGCTGCTGGCAACCCCTTGCAAAGCAAAATACATTTTTAAAGTGGAACAAGAAGGTGAAGAAGATCTTCGATGGGGTAAAGAGAAGGGAAGATATGCCAGGCCATGAAGGTCCCCTGAAGCAGCTATTTTTAAAGTACACTGGGGGAAATGCCAGATCAGGTATGGAGCAGGAAGGTGAGGGAGACCTTGGACATGGGTGGAGATAAGGGGAAAACATGCCGGGCTCTGGGATCTCTGGAGCACAAGCTCTATGTGGCTGCCCTTCTCAACCCTGCCTGAGACTGGCCCTGATTCTTACAGGCCTTCTCTTGAACCTTCTATATTTTTTTCTTCCACCTTATCTTTCTGGCTCACCTCCCTTTCCCTTTTATTTCTAAATTGTTAACATGATTTTCCTCTTGTTCTATGCATGTCCTCTTCCCTTATGTTTCCTTATCTGACTTTCTGTTTGGTTTTAATCTTTGATTTTATTCATTCAGTAATCTTCTAGGTCAGTGTATCGCAAACTGTGTGCCTCCTAAGATTCCAATTGTGCCACGCCACACTGAGGAGGATGAGAAGCGCTGACGAGCTGACTTGCCTACAGGACATGCTTCTCACTGCTTGAGGCAAGTCATGTAGGGCGAGGTTCTCAACATGCAGTACTGTGCCAGCGCTGCCAGCACATATCTCCCAGGACTCCTGCCCGGGACACCTGCCTTCCTCGTCATCTCTCCCCACCCCCAGACCAGCAGCGGCAGCTCAGTTTGTGTTTAACCTCATCACACAGCTGCTGCTAGCATAGTTTAGATACAGTTCCATCAGGCAACCTCAGGCCTTTACTAGGCCGGTCCGTTTCGATGATACAACTTCCTCTTTCATCAGAAGTGGGCCAGCCTAGCAAAGGAATCGTGTCTAATCTAATGCTAGTGGCAGCTGTGTGGGAAAGTTAAAAATACAGAGAGCTGCCACTAGGGAGAGGAGAGGTACTACTGGACAGGGGAAGGGAGAAAGGGAAGAGAGGTACTGCTGGACATGGGGAGAGGGAGAGGTGCTGCTAGACAGGGGGGAGGGAAAGGGAAGGAAGAAGTGCTGCTGGATCTGGCAGAAGGGGAGGGAAAGGAAAGGTGCTGCACACTGGAGGGGAGGATCAGATGGTGCATGGGGAGAGATCATATTAGTTGAGAGTGGGGTTGGGGGAGGGAAGGAAAGAAAGAAAACAAAACTGTTGGAGGAGGAGTGAGAGTGATGAGAGAGGAAGAAATGGACACGGGGTGGAGGAGAGGTAGAAATGATACATGGGAAGAGAGCATGTTGGGTTGGGGGATGGGAGGAGGGATGTCACACAAGGGAAAAGGCAAGGAGAGAGAGAAAGCATGCAGAGGCAGAAAGTGTTGGACTCATGGAGAGGGTGCGATAGATGGGGAGGACAGAAGGGGAAGGAAAAATGTCACACTCGGGGGATGGGGGAGAGGGGGAGAGTGAAAAGTTGGACTCATGGAGAGGAGTTGACTGGGGGAGGGAAGAAGGACTGGAGGAGATGCAGTATGCAGGAGAAAGAAATGTTGGATTGGTGGAAAGGAGGGAGAAATCAGACTGGGATAGGGGGCAGAAAAGAGGAAGGTAAGGGAGATGGACTGCAGTGGGCAGAAGGGAGAGAGAAATATTACCCGGGGTGGGGGGGTGGGGGGGAGAGATGACTAAAGGGAGAGATACCAGACCAGGGAATGGAAGGGAAGGAGGGGAGTCTTGTAGCTCTATACTAATAATAATAATAGTAGTAGTAGAGAGAGATGCCAGTTTATGGGAAGGAGAGGAGAGAGATGCCAGATTGGGAAGGGGGAAAGGAAGGAGAAAGATGTTGGACTACTGGAAGGAGGAAGGGAGAGGAAAGAGGTGTCAGATTACTGGGAGGAAAGGAGAGAGATACTGGACTACTGGGAGGGGGGAAGGAAGGAAGGAGAGATATGTCAGACCATGGAAATGGGGAGGGAAGGAGAGAGAGATAGGAAGGGAAGGTATGACATGGAAAAGTAGATTTTGATATGAAAGCAGAAAAATTGAATGTTAAGTTAATGCCAAAGATGGATGCAAGGCAGAAAGTGAAGGAGAGAAAAACAGTCAATAGATAAAAAGGCACTGGAAACATAGTTAAAATCACAGAAAAATAAAGTCACCAGACAGCAAAGGTAGGGAAAATGATTTTATTTTCAATATAGTGATTGAATTATGTCAGTTTTGAAAATTTATATCTGCTGTGTATATTGTGTATATGAAAAATGAATGGAAAAAAATTGCATTATAATTAGTAAAGCGAGTGGGATCTGGGGCAGAGCTTGGGTGGGTCTAGGATGGAGCTTAGGAGGTCTGTTGTTGGGGGTACTCAGTTGATATTTGTTAGACTTAGGGCAGGGTGTCAAAGTCCCTCTTCGAGAGCCGCAGTCCAGTCGGGTTTTCAGGATTTTCCCCAATGAATATGCATGAGATTAATTTGCATGCACTGCTTTCATTGTATGCTAATATACCTCATGCATATACCTCATGCATATACCTCATGCATATACCTCATGGAATGTGGCCCTCAAGGAGGGACTTTGGCACCCCTGACTTAGGGGGTACTTAGCTTGAAGTAGTTGAGAAACACTGCTGTAGGCAATCAGCCGGTGCCAGCGGCTCTTCATCTCTCCGGCCCTTTTCCCTGCTGGCATCCCCTACTGGCGTCTCAGGGCCTGTCTGGAGGGCCTCTGCGCATGTGCAGACGTCAATGTGGTGATGTCACGGCGACGTCCACGCACTTCCAGGTGCCTTGAACCTTTAGTGTGCTCCGGCTCGAGAAAATTTGAGACACATTCTCAAGGTTTTGAATACTGCTTCAATGCCATGGCAATAAGTGATATAATGAACTATCTCAAATAAACACCAAGGAAGGTACCTATAGTATGTGGAGACTGCAAGAAGGAAGACTATACAAAGTCATGAAGAGGTGGTGAAGAAGGAAAAGAATGCTGAGACAAAGGTCCAGGCAGATCATGCAGGCCAAAGGAGTGATGAAGAAACCCCAGGTGAGAATGGAGGAATGCAGAACAGAGCAGCAGGGGAGGCAAAGATGGGAAAAGGGAAGCGACAAGCAGGGCAGAGTCCCACAAGCCCACACTTCCAATGTTTGTCACGGAGGTAGAGTACACTGAAGGAAGAGATATCAAGGAGTCAAAGAGGATAAACCAAAGTCAGTGCCACATAGTATAGCAGTGGAGCTGCAACCATGCCCATGGATGTGGCACTGGAGTCTAGAGCTGGTTTTTGACAACTCCAGCTTCTCTTTGGCACAGGTGCCCTAAGGAAATCCCCTTGCAGCAAAGAATCACATTTGGAAATGAGGTGCATTGGCAACAGCAGCAGATTTCAAATATCCTCCAGCATTCCCTGAATAAATGCACATGCCATGGGGCAAATGTTGCCCTGTTCTACCCATTTCTCCAAAATCTGACTGCAAATAATTAGAGGAACCAAAAATTTTCCACAGAAAGCTCATGAGAGCAAACAAAATAAAATTTGCCTTTCAGAGCACATAAATGTTCATAGACAGCATTTGGACCATTATTTAACTGTTGCAATTCAATACCAACATAATTGTATATAATAAGCCACTTTGTTTCATAGAGATAAAAAAAAATAAAAATAACAGCTTTCCTGACCCTACGATGATGATTACAGCCAGTTCCTGTATCAGAACCAATTTGTTTCTCAACAAATCTAAACCATTGGTAAAACCATTAACCCCTAAGAACTAAATTGATTCAATTTTACAGATGTTTATAAAAGTGGCTACAATAGTCTTAGTTGGCTGCATATTACCTAATTTAAACATTTAACACTTCTTCATTCTAATCTCAAAAGATTAATCCCTTATTTCTTCCAGACATAAAAAAGGGGCCTGGTCACACTTCATAAACTACATAACTACTCTCTCCAGCACACCATTTGTGTACAGATTAATAAGAGTCACATATGCTAATTCTCATGGTAGAATAGTTTTGAAACAGGACTTGCTTTGTTTGCAGCATCTATACAGATAATAATATGAAGGGGTGCTGAAAAGTTCTCAGCCCAACCAAGAAGGGAATGAGGTGGATATGATTCAATCAATGATCTGAAGCAATGTCAAAACACAGAAGTTTGTTTCAGCAAATTGGCACTTAACGAAATACGAGATAACACTCTTGGTAAAATAATGCTCAGAATTTAGAAGTTGGTTGATTGGGCTTAGAACTTTTCAGAATATGTGTATGTGTGTTTAAAATGTAAGTAAATAAAACAATTCCACCCCCCCCCCAAAAAAAAAACCAACAAAAACATGAAGGGTAATTCTATAAACCTTTTTTCATAATTAAAGACATAGATTTATGAGTGTAAATGGTTTCTTTCAATATTAGGCTATGCTTAAAATTATGCAGAGTATGAGGGGGTGCTGAAAAGTTCTCAGACCAATCAAGAAGAGAATGACTTGGATATGGTTCAATCAATGAACATAAGAAGATAACATAAGAAGTGCCATCTCCGGATCAGACCTTCGGTCCATCTAGTCCGGCGATCTGCACACGCGGAGGCCCTACCAGGTGTACACCTGGCGTAATTTTTAGTCACCTATATCCTTCTATGCCTCATAAGAACTTAAGACATAAGAAGTTGCCTCCGCTGGGTCAGACCAGAGGTCCATCGTACCAGAAACAATGATCAGAAACAATTTCTGCAAATTGGCACTTAACAAAATAAGATAGCTGTCTTATCAGTTAAAGTGACAAAATAACGCTCAGAATTTAGTAAGCTGATTGGTTGGGCTGAGAACTTTTCAGAGTCCCCTCGTACAAGAAGGCACAGATTTGTAGAGAAGGCATGCTTTGAGAAGACATTTGGACAGAGCTTGATTGAAGTCATCCTATTCATATGTAAATTTTAAAAATATTTGTGATTAGAAGGCAGCAATACCTGATTGAAGGATTTGTGATTAGAAGGCAGCAATACCCATTTGCCCTGAGGCAGCGGTTATACCACAAAACACTGGCCACTATCAGGGGACTGCATCCAGTTTGAGATTTATTTATTTATTTTTATTTATTCAATTTTCTATACCTTTCTCCCAGGGGAGCTCAGAATGGTTTACATGAATTTATTCAGGTTCTCAAGCATTTTTCCGTCTGTCCCAGTGGACTCACAATCTATCTAATGTACCTGATAAGCATGACTGTCTTTCTTTCACATAAAAAAGAAAATTATAAAAATTATATAGACTGCAGAATTATCAGTATAAAAAGAAAAAAAGGGATGTAGTTTTTATGCCAATGATGGTTTTTATTTGAGTAGAATTTATTGCAGGTGCTCATTTAACATAGTAAAACACAGATGTAGGGCTCTCAGAATTCTGAGGGATTTTTCCTTCACGTCCCCCCTTTTTTGATATAGATATATACTCCCCCGATATTCACGGGGGGTCCGTTCCAGGAACCCCTGCAAATCTTGAAAAACCGTGAATATGGTTTTTCATGGGGGAGACTGGAGAGGGCAGCAGGAGAGGCAGGAGAGAGCAGGTTTCCTAATGCAGACATGGATTTTCTGTGACAAATAGGAAATACATATCTGCATTGTTGTCCTGTCTAGACCATGTCCCCACCCCATGCTTCTTTGTTCCCCTATGCCATCTTCCCATCTATAAGTACAGAGTTTCCCCACATTTGAAATGGCATTTAAATATCTGATTTAAACTCTCACTCACTCTTCAAAATATATTCAGGGATATGTGATTTAATATCAAATTGCAGCACTTAACATATCAGCAATATGTAGTAGGCTCTTAACTTAGACCATTAGAGGTGAGATCTCCCTAAGCAATGTCAGTGAGAGAATATTGTCACCAAAATCATCATTGGTCCATCTTTCACGCACAAATAATATTCATTTTAGACCTCTTCAACTTAAATACTTTACTCATTTATTTAGACCCAAATAAATATCACTTATACTTAGTACTTATCTTTAAATCGTATAATTCAGTGCCGACATGATCATGTTTCACCTAGAAGGCTGTTTCAAAGCCAGTTCCCCCTCAAAAAGAGAGCCCATGATGTCAATATAAGGTCCAAAAAGAAGATATCATACAAATACTATGTAACTCTCTCACCTTTGATGTAGAGCAGGGGTGTCAAAGTTCCTCCTCGAGCGCCGCAATCCAGTCAGGTTTTCAAGATTTCCCCAATGAAGATGCATGAGATCTATTTGCATGCATTGCTTTCATTGTATGGGGAAATCCTGAAGGAGGGACTTTGACACCCCTGATGTAGAGTCTGCTATACTCACTTTCAACTACCATGTTTCCCTGAAAATAAGACCTATCCCGAAAATAAGCCCTAGTATGATTTTTAAAGATACTCCTAATATAAGTCCTACCCCAAAAATAAGCCCTAGTTAAGATCAACCCCCGAACACCCCCCTGAATGTTCCTGACACTCCCTGACTCCTCTTGATACTAGTGTTGCCTGATTTGCTGAAAAAAATCAGACTCGTCGGATTCAGCAACCCCCATCCTTGCTGCTTTAGGAGGCCTTGGTCAGGCTCACGGTGGGAGGGTTGGTGGGGTTCTGCTGCACAGGGAGGATGGGAGGGAGGGATAGAAAGGTGCTGCACATTAGGGTCTGGATATATGTTTAAAGCAAGTGACTTTATTATTTGAAGCCATTTTTTGGCTTTAATTAAATTGTGTATTATATTCTAATTTTGTATTAATAAACATCATCATTTTAACTTCTGGGAGTCCAGAGACTGGTTCCACGTTGTTTTGCTGAGCACATGGGGGGGGGGGGGGGGTGAGGAAAGAGGAAGAATTGTGGTGGAGGAGAGGAATGGAGAGATGATTGTTGTACATGAAAAAAATAAGACATCCCCGAAAGTAAGCCCTAGTGTGTTTTATAGACCCATAATTAATATGACACTCTCATTTTCGGGGAAACACGGTAGTAAAAACATGGCCGCTACATTAAAGGTGGGAGAGTTACATAGTACTTGTATGATATTATCTTCTTTATGAACCTGCAAAGTTTAAAAGTTCAAAAATACCATCTTGGTAGCCATATGAAATGTATCCTGTGCATTAGAAAAGTTTGAAGGAAAAAAAAAATGAAATGCCTGCCAGCATAATTAAATCCTGAACTGAAAAAGGCTATTAAAGCTAAAAGGACATCTTTTATAAAAATGGAAAGAATGTCCAAATGAAAAAAAAAATAGGAAGGATAAGAAGCATTGGCAAGTTAGAAGGAAGTAAAGCTTTAATATAACCGACTGAAAGCAGATTTTAAAGAAACCTAATAATACATTTTTTAAGTGCATTTAAAGCAAGAAACCCATAGAGAAGACAATTGGATCAAGGAATCAAAGAGGCAATAGGGGAGAACAAAGCCATACCGGAAAACCAAAATGAATTATTTGCTTCATCATTAATTAGAAGTATTTCTGAAAGATACCTAAACCTGAAATATTTTTTTGTTGCCAATGATTTGGAGGAATGAAGCACATGATGGTAAACCTGGAAGATGTAATGCAGCAAGCTGAACTAAAATCAAGCAGTGGCACCCTCTGTTCAGAACAAAGGGAGCCTTAGCAGGGGCCTAGGTACTTCACTATAGCTTCTTTGATGAGATCTTTGGCAGTATGATTGATCTGTTTATTCAGGCAGTAAAAGGATTTTCTGTTGCAGGAGGCTGATTGCAATGTGAAGAAGGCAATTGGATGTGAGTGCTGTATACTCCATAAATAGGACAAAGATTAAACAGAAATAAAAAAAAACACCTAGTTTTTGCTTATGATGAACTCAGGCCATGATATCTACCCCCAATCAAGGGCCTACCGTTAGTTTTCCTTATGGCCTAGTGATCTTCAGGTAGGAGTTAAAACCCAGTCACTCCTGCCCTAGCCAGCACTATCTCCAAAATGGCACTCTTAGCAATAGTCTTTTGGCTGGCTTATTTTACCATGATTGTGCACTAGAAACAGTGCCATAAGTTAGGCTAGGGTTACCAGATTTCTGCTGAGTAAAAAGAGGATGCATGGCCCGGCCCTAATCCACTCCCAGCCCAGCCCTGTTCTGCCCACAGCCCTTCCTCGTTCCAACCCCAAACAAACCTTGTCTCCTTGGGCCTTCTCTGGAGGGCATCTGTGCAGGTGTGGATATGATGCGGTCAGATCACATATATGCGCGCATGCGTTTGTCACCGCGTTGCATCCGTGCATGTGCAGTTGCGGCCCCGAGCTCAAAGCTTTTCAAAACCCAAAGTGCTGGGTTTTGAAAAGTCGTCTGGACACCTGGACAGTCCTCTAAAAAGAGGACATGTCTGGGTAAATCCTGACATCTGGTAACCCTAAGTTAGGCAGTAGGTGCCGTCCCACCACCTAACTTAATTGCTTTAATTGGTTTTAATTGACACAGTAATTAACCATGCTGTTAAAACCAAATTAAAAATTCATTAAAAAAAAAAGTAGATAAAAAGTACCGTATTTGCCGGCGTATAAGACGACTTTTTAGTACCTTAAAATCCTCCCCAAAGTCGGGGGTCGTCTTATACGCCGGGTGCAGTTTACATGCCCTTACTTGCGGGGCTGGATGTACTCAGTCGCGCGGCTCTTCTTCTCCCTACCTTCTCTGCTTGCAGCACAGAGCCGAACGGAAGTCTTCCCGACGTCAGCGCTGACGTCGGAGGGGAGGGAGGGCTTAAACAAAGCTTAAACAAAGCCCTCCCTCCCTCCGACGTCAGCGCTGACGTCGGGAAGACTTCCGTTCGGCTCTGTGCTGCAGGCATGGCAGGTAAGGAGAAGGAGAGTAGCCTCGCGGTACCAAGAGAGAGGGGCGGCCGCCCCGCCCCGGTTGCAGCACAGCCGGCCAGGTCCCCTTACTTTTGTGGCACTTCCCCGACCGACCGATAACAGCCCGGGTCCGACAATCCTCCCTGCCCTGTAGCCGCGAATCTAAATTACCTTCTTACAGCAGTTAAGGGTTAAGGACAGGGAAGTTTGTCGGACCCGTGCTGTTGTCGGTCGGTCGGGGAAGTGCCACAAAAGTAAGGGGACCTGGCTGGCTGTGCTGCACCCGGGGCGGTAGAGAAGGAGGGGGGGAGAAGGACGCTGAAATACCATGGTGAAGACAGGAGGGGGGGGGGGAAGGACTCTGAAAGCACTTGAAGACAGAGGAGGGAGAAGAACGCTGAAAGCACATGGGGGAATACAAAGGGGTGGAGAAGGAAGAAGGGGTCGTCTTATACGGCGAGTTTAACACAAAACTCTATTTTTTAACTAAAAGTTGGGGGGTCGTCTTATACGCCCAGTCGTCCTATACGCCGGCAAATACGGTAGAAGCCTGAGGTCAAAGTAGGAATGGTTAACTTTCAAGTTTATTTAAAATATTTAATATGATCGCAATATCCAAATCCATTGCGATTTACAAAAATTAAAAGTGGAAAAAATAAAAAAATCCAACAAACAGAACATTAAAAACAATTATGACGTGAAAATGCAATTGAGAGGGGGGGCTAAAAAAAATTGGATTAAATACAATTCCAAAACAAATGAAAAAAGGGTGGGTAAGGAGGCAAAAGGTTGGGGAATGTTACCCGCTTAATTTCTACTTAACAGTGTTCCTTCTCCAGATAAATTCCAGAATGAGGTCATATGATATTAAATGGGTTAGTTAAAGAGGTCCTTAAACAGTCAACTTTTTAGTAGGCCTTTAAACTTATTAAGTAATTTTTCTTCTCTTATGTTAGATGGAAGCAAGTTCCAAACTTGAGGAGCTGTAACAGAAAAGATCATATCCCTCCTTGAATAAATGATTTTTAATGAAAGAATTACTAACAGAGATTTTTCTTCTGATCGTAAAGATTTTACAGGGATGTATGGTATTAGAAATCTTTCTAAAAATGCTGGGGCTTTGTTTACTAATATTTTATGTCTGAGTAAAGCTATTTTGTAAGTAATTCTATGATTTACTGGTAGCCAGTGATTTACCTTTAACAGTGGAGGTGATCTTAAGCGTCATTAGACACGGTTCTCAAAAGAACTTAGGCGCCTGCAATGTAGCCAGTAAAAACCCTGACCTACACTGCAGATGCTTAAGTTTTGTGGTAGGCACCTAAGCATGATTGGCAGGTGGCCAGCGCTGCTTTTGTAGGCGGCTGCCAACTTAGGCACCATTTACAGAATATGGCCCTAGGTACACACTGCAAATCGAGTTATGGTTTTTACTTAGTAATGAGCTGCTTTACATGCATTTGTGTGTGACATAAACATCGCTGAAGCAGAGTAAGACAAGCTGCGTTAGAGCTCTTTAAGTAATGTTAAGGGGCAGAGAGCATGACTTAAGGTCCTAATGCAGCTTGATAATTTCCCCCCTAAATGTTTCAAGGTGTTTCCCTTCTTTTCCTCTATTTTATTGCATGTTATGTATTGTTTTCCTCTATTTTATTGCATGTTATGTATTTTTCTTTCTGTGACTATTAATGTGGTAATGTGGTAGTTACCTATATATTTATTTTCAATTTTTAGTGTTCAAAATTGTTTTTAAAATTTAGAAAAAAATAGCCTGACAGAAGACTGAGGGTAGTGGTAAATGGAATTCACTCAGAATGGGCATGGAGGATCTCGAGGATTCATTCTTGGAGCAGTTCTGTTCCACGTCTATGTGAACAATATTGCAGAAAGTGTAGAAAGAGATATTTGCATTTTGATGAATGATGTGAAGATCTGCAAAAGACTGGACACCCCTGGCAAAGAAGACAAAGTGAGATGTTAAAAATCTAGAACACTGGCAAAGTTCTTGGCAGTTAAGCTTTAATACAAATAAGGGCAAAGTGATGCATTTGAACTAGGGGAAGAGAATTGGATTTGATATATAACCTTTCTATGGTGGAATAATAACAAACATCTAGTCCTTCCAATCTGTCTTAAAACAATACCCATCCAATTTTCCAATACAGTCAAAATCCTCGGTGTTATCGTAGATGACAAATTGAGTTTTCAGCAACAAATTAGCTCAGTAGTTAAGAAAAGTTTCTTGAAGCATCAACTCAACATCTTGTTACACTCCATGGTAATCTCACAACTCGATTATTGTAACTCCCTATATTTAGGCATTACCCAAAAAAGAATGAAGATTACAAATTATTCAAAACACTGCAGTAAAATTAGTACACAAAGCTAAAACAATTTGACCATGTTATGCTCCTATTGATAAAAATCACACTGGCTACCAATCACACAGAATCACTTATAAAATTCTCTACTTACACTTAAAACTAAAACCACACACCATACACCCCTCCTTCATTGACAATCTTCTCATCCCCTGTTGCTCTTCAAGAATCATTTTCCAATAATCAACAACTCCTAAATATCCCTTCACTACAACATATATTCTATGACTCCATCAGGAAAAAAAAAATATTCTCTATTACAGCACCAACTCTCTGGAACTCATTACCCCTGCATTTACATGAAGAGACCCACACTGTAAGACTGAAAATAAACTTTAGAACTTTTTTATTTACAGGCACTTATAATATATAACTTCCACCATGGAATAAAATGACCGAAGGAAAAGCATCCTTCCCCCCCCTTCATGTACTAATCTTTTATGTTTTTCTTTCCTATTATGTAATGTAATGTAATGTAATGTAATTTATTTCTTATATACCGCTACATCCGTTAGGTTCTAAGCGGTTTACAGAAAATATACATTAAGATTAGAAATAGGAAAGGTACTTGAAAAATTCCCTTACTGTCCCGAAGGCTCACAATCTAACTAAAGTACCTGGAGGGTAATAGAGAAGTGAAAAGTAGAGTTAGAGGAAAAATAAGAATAAAATAAACATTTTAACAAGACAGCATTGATCTAAATACTTTGGGAGGTAGAAGAGAGGAGAGAAAGGAATAGAAGCAGAAGGGGGAGACGTTGAACAGTAGAATTCTGGAGAAATTTAAATGATAGAAATAGAACAAAACAAAGACAAAATGCAAAACAATAGATAAGATTAAAGATAAATCATAAGCTGGAAAGAAAAATAAAATAAAACTTTGTCTTCAATCCACGGTTTCAGCGTCAGTGATGAAGTGGAGCAAGTAAGTTTAGGAGGAGCGATGACGTTTCCAGAAAAAGGGCTTCTTCAGGGAAGAGACTTGGCCGACAGTCCCAGGATGTCTATGTCTCCTCCCCTGCGATGTTCTCCCATCCATGCATTCCCTCCCAGACACACTGCCCGTGCCCCAGCCGCTCCAAAGAGGCTGCCCCAGATGAGGCCCACGGTGAATGCAGGATTCTCTCCTCTGCGGGAAAGCCGCCCGGAGCCGACAGTCGATCTTCATAGCGGATTGCAGGGGGGGAAGAGTTCACACTCTTGGTAGGATCGGGTCTGTGTTCTCTCGGTGGTTGTGGCTGGTCTCGTTGCTGCTTAGGTGTAAAAGCAGTTGATCTCCACTGCTGCTGATATTTAAAAGCAGGCAGATTGATCTCTCCAATGGACTGCAGGGGGAGGAGTTCACAATCCTGGCAGGATCGGGTCTGTGGGCTCTTGGTGGTTGCGGTAGGTCTCGCTGCTGCTTGTATGTAAAAGCAGTTGTTTTTCTACTGCTGCTGATATTTAAAGCAGGTAGATTGATCTCTTAAACGGGATATAAGGGGAGGAGCTCTCGATAGTGGCGGCTGGTCTTGGTGCTGTTTAGGTGTAAAAGCAGTTGATCTCCTCCTTCTGATGATATTTAAAAGCAAGCATATTGATTTTTCCAACGGAATGCTGGGGGAAGAGCTTACTTGTCTGGCTGGATCAGGGCAAAGGGCTCTTGGTAATGGTGGCTGGTCCTGTTGCTGCTTAGGTGTAAAAAACAGTTGATCTTCTTAGTGGACTGCAGAGGGAGGTGGAGCTCACACTCTTGGTTGGATCGGGTCTGTGGGCTCTTGGTAGTTGCGGATAGTTCCGCTGCTGCTGAGGTGTAAAAGCAGTTGATTTCCCACTGTTGCTGATATTTAAAAGCAGGTAGATTGATCTCTCCAATGGACTGCAGAGGGAGGAGCTCACTTGCCTGGCTGGATTGGGGCAAAGGGCTCTTGGTAGTGGTGGCTGGTCCTGCTGCTGCTTAGGTGTAAAAGCAGTTGATTTTCCTAGCGGACTGCAGGGAGGGTGGAGCTCATATTTTTGCAGGATCGGGACTGTGGGTTTTTGGTGGGTTGGTCCCGTTGCTGCTGGGTGTAAAAGCAATTGATCTCCCACTGCTGCTGATATTTAAAAGCAGGCAGATTGTCCAGGGAGAGGAGCTCTGCACTCAAACTGCCATCCTCCTCGCCTCCAAGTTCCGGAATTATATATTGTACTTCTCCCCTCTTCCTTGGTTGTTTCTTTAAGTCCTGTTAGGGTTTAGTCTTACATTTTAAAATTTTGTAAATATGATTGATGTTAACCGCTTTGACAATTTTTTAGGCGGTATATCAAATTTTAAGAAAATTTGGACACTTGGATGCAATAAAAGCAGCTTAGTTATTTTGTACCTGGGGTGACTTACTCAGAGTCTCAAGGAGCTGCAGTGAGAATTGATCCCAGTTCTCCAGACTCTCGGGCCACTGCACTAATCACTGGGCTATTTCAGAGGTAAAGGAAATCTATGTGATTAGGGGAGAGAGACTAATGGGCATAGACTTAAGGTAATAATCCCCCTCTTTTACTAAGGTGCGCTATCGGCTAGCGCCCATTATATTCTATGGACATTGTTAGCATTTAGCGCGTGCTAAACTGGCTAGCGTAAAAAGGACCCCAATGTCTGCTGATCTGAAGGAGCAAAAACAGTGAGGTTAAGGTGGCAGCCAAAGCTGGAAATATGTTAGACTGAGTGGGGAGGGGGGGAGGACAAAACCAGCAATAACAGATGATCATGCCTTTGTAGTGGTTGTTTGTAAGGTGTCGCATGGAATAGTGTGATCAGTTTTGGAGATCTTATCTCAGTAGGTTACATGAAGGTTTAGAGGCAGTTCAGAGAAAAAAGCAGCAAAAATGGTGTGGCACTGGGATCTACACCTATCAGATGAAACTTGAGGAACTAAATATGTATGCCCTAGAGGAAAGAAAGAACAGTGAAGATATGATGTGGATTTTTCAAAAATTTAATAACTGTACTTTTAATGCATAAGAAGCAAATACCCTCCCAAAGAAAGCTGTAGAATTAAGAGGAATGATACCACAATGCAGGGAGGGAGATTCTGAGTCAACAAGAAACATTTATTCCCTTCTGAAAGAAATGATTGAGAATGGTCTTCCACAGTGCCACCTCTCCCCCTGCAATCTGTACAAACTCTGCTGCACGACTCATCTTCTACCAACCTTGCTACACTCAAGTCCCCCCTCTCCTTAAATCACATCACTGGCTCCCTATCTGCCTTCGCATACAGTTCAAGCTCCTATTGCTGACCAAGTGTGTTCATTCTGCTGCCTCTCAATCTCTCTCCTTATACACCTCCCAGAGAACTCCGTTCCTCAGATAAGCTCCTCTTAGCTGTACCGTTCTCCTCCACTGCCAATTCCAGACTTAGTTCCTTTCATCTACTTGCCCCAAACTGAGTTTGTCCACTACACCCCTTCTCTTACCTTGTTTCAAAGCAGACTGAAACCCACCTTTATGATATAGCATTCAATCCATAACCCTACTCCCCCCGAACATAATCCAGCCAGCTGATTAACCATTCCCTTTAACTTTATCCATGACATCCTGTTTGCCTGTCTTCTTTGTGACTCTGTACAGCGCTGCATACGTCTGGTAGCACTATAGAAGCGGGTTTTTTCCTGCTTTCAAGCCCCAGGACTACGTCTAAGTTCATTGTCAAAACACCATTTTTCAGATAAGTGATTATATTGAAAAGATTGAAATTGAAATAGACTGTGATTTTTTGAAAGTGTTTTTGAATATTGCGTCTTCACTTATCTGGGAGTTTTTTGACCAAGGATGTGTCTGCTGGTCTCAAGTTATATTTGAAACCAGCTTGTCTATGTGGGTAGCTGTTTAAGAGCCCCTATTGGACACTGAGGTCTTTTCTCCCTTTTAGAGAAGATAAGATACATAATCTTGAGCATTTTTGAGGGTGTGTTTTTTTGGACTTTCAATAAAATATTTTTACATATCACCTGGACAGTGTCTAAAATTCCAACAGTTTTATTGCAACTGGTAAAAAAATAACAAGCCACTTACTGGATGCAGGATGCAGTCTGGAGAGGAGGGGTAGGAGGAGAAATAAAAATCAAGCTAACAACACTGACTGCTTCTGTAGTTGTGGCTGGAACTGTGGTGAAGAATTAGTAATATGAAGGTAAAAAGAAGGAACTCTGGGAGGAGAACACAGGTGAAGCTGTTCACAGGAGCCCAAAGTCTTCAGCTTATCATCTCTCTTAAAAGCGCATGATGGATGGATGGGAAGGGAACAGAGTTACCCAGCAAGCAGCAGGGTAAAAGGTAAAGCCCATATAAATGGCCTATGTGACAGTGAGAGCAGGGATCACATGCTCATGGGGACCAATGACAGCAGAAGTACCATTTATGGGAAGTACCAGCATGCCAAATTGGAAGTTCTCAGTACAACTGAACTTAATATGTAAAGAACATAACCTGATAGCATAAAAATAGCTCCCACCTGCCAATATTTAACTTGTGCTAAAGTTTTTTGCCTATGATGTCTGGGTGGAAGAGTGTGGGTACACCTCTCCTTTAATCTGAAGCGAATGAAAAGCCTAGGTACTAAATTAGGTTCTGTGGCTTTTGTGGTGCGTTTGTATTGGAGTGATATTTTGTGCTCTTGAGTTGATCACTTTCCCTACTTTTTTGTTATTATTAAGAGCATTACCTGCACACACATAAAATGGAGGCAGAAAAGGGGAGTTAAAGTAAAGTCCATCCCATTGCTAAACACAATTTGAGGTAACCAATTTTAATATCAATGTGCTACTTTCCATAAATTTGCATGTAATACAGCTCATTTGAATTTTGTAATTAGTTTCTCAACTCTGCTTAATATTAATCAGTTAGCAAACTAAAATGTGGTAAATTATGAAATGGTAGCTTTTGTTATTATGCCTGCATTCAATTGCTTGGAGTTTGTTCTTTATGTAAATGCTTTATGTACTGGACTCCTATTATCTGTCTATTCTAGTGTATCGCAAACTGCGTGCCTCCTGAGATTTCAGGTGTGCCGTGGCACACTAATGAGAAGGAGAGGTGCCAGCACTGGCTGACTGTCGCCTCTCGAAATGAGAGGCACATCCTGTAGGCAACCAGCCAGTGCCATTCCTTCTCTCTGGCCCTCTACCCTGCTGACATCCCCCACTGGCATTTCAGAACCCGTGCACAGTGATGTCCGTGCACTTCTGGATGCCTCGAGCCACCGCCACTATGTTTAGTGTGCCACAGCTCAAGAAAGTTTGCAGGACACTGGTTTATTCTGAATGAATGTTCCAAAGGCTATTTTTATGAAGGGGGAGACCATACGCTGTAGTTTTAGTATGGTTACCATATTTCTTCATACAAAAAGGAGGACACGTGGCCCCGCCCTGTTCCACTCCCACACACAAACCTCATCCCTTCTTTTCCAAGTCCTGGGTACATCTGGAAGGCCTGCAAGGATGTGATGTGACATGCGTACATTCATTGCATTGCATCCACACATGCTCAATGGCTTTCCAGATGAGGCCCCGAGTTCAGGGCTTTCCAAAACCCAAACTGCTGGGTTTTAGAAATCCATCTGGGTTTTCCAGGATATCAGGTAACACTATGTTTTGGTACCAACAAGCTAAAAAATATATTTTATTTTTTAGTGTAGAGGCATGTATGGAAGTGGACAGTAGGCATGCCCTGAACTATTCACTGCATGCTGACTGATTAGCATATGAGCCCCTCCCACCTTCAAAGTAGGTGGTGCTAAGGGCTCACATAGTAATGGCCATATGCTAATTGGGAAATTAGCAAGTGGCCATTAATTCAGAAAATTGAAAATGTGGCAATTTTACAGCTGCACTAAAAGTGGCCTCAGAACAGATCACATTTAAGTGCAGCTCGTAAAAAGGCCCCAAAGTCTTTTCTGAGTGATTAAAAATTAGAATAAATAAAATATTTACTTAACAAACAAAAGCAAAAAGTAATGAAATGACAGATTCTGTTCTTCAGTCTTGGGACTTTCCTCTTTCCAATATCTTTATGTCTATCCTCTGTTTGGAGCCCTTTTTGCCTTTTATCCACTCTGTCAGGAAATTTCTCATCTAACCTTCAAGACATGGTCCAAAACCAGGGCTTTCCTCCCCTCCACTTTCAGCCTTGAATGAAGGTACAGAGATACGCACTCCACATCCTCTTCCTCAATGGTCTACAACAGGGGTGCCCAATAGGTCGATCGCCAAAGCAAAGTAAGTCGATCGCGGAGCACTTCCTGGGCTCCTTGATAGACTTGTGTTGCCTTCACAATATACCGGGCTGATCAGCCTTCCTCTCCCCGACGTCAATTCTGCCATTGGAGAGGAAGTTCTGGGCCAGCCAATCGCTACCTGGCTGGCCCGGAACTTCCTCTCTGACGGCAGAATTGATGTCGGGGAGAGGAATGCTGGTCGGCCCGATGCAGGGAAGCAGGGAGAGCTTGGGGCGGTGGTGGCTTTGGGGCCTGTTCCCTGATGGCGGCGGCAGTGGCTTGGGGGAGGGCAGGGAGAAAGAAAGAAAGGAGGCAGGTAGGGAGACAGAAGGAAAGAAGGGAAACAGAAAGAAAGAAAGGGGACATGAAGAGAGAAAAAAGAAAGGGAGGCAGGGAGAGAGGAAGAAAAAGTATTCATTTTGTTTAGATTTGTCAAGTTTTCTTACAAAAGTGTCATAGTACATCTGGCAGCTTTCTCTCCTTAGCAGTTCTGTCATCCTGAGCTGAGGTGATTTTATTCTGCCTGAAACAAATTGCAAACGTTCTTGATTAATTAGGGAGCACCTGAGGTTAGCATAAAATCCCAGAGTGGATTTTATCCAGGGACAGCAGCTTTCCATATCTTTTCTTCATTATTCTGACAAGATAGCTAGGACTAGTAAACAACTATGACCTTTCCACTTCTAAAAAGGTAAACAAGCACCCCCCCTCCACACACACACACACACTCGGAAAGATAAAAAGAGAGTCTACAGATGGTACCTATGTAATAATACTCAGTTTTGATGTCAGAGACATAAATGGATGACATATGGTATGTCCCCTTTCCTAAATTGTTTTTTTGAACCCTGGGTCAGACTCATTATGCTTCCAATTACTTTTTTCTACTAATTTAAAGGTAGTCACAGACTTTCTGACTGTCAGAAGTACCCACTCCCATCAATGCTACAGCTGCATAACCTATTGGTTCGTTATAGTGCCTTCAGCTTTATTCCGGTAGCATTTTTTTGTTTCCTGTCACTGTTACTTAGCATTGTTGTAGTTCTTGAGATTACGGAAAGAATCCCAGTACAAACGTTCCACCTAGTGGCTGCAAATTGGGCTACCATCTGCTGGCATGCATTACTATATGTTGCTCATTCTTAATCTTTTATCAACTATTGTTTAGATTGGTGAAAAGAATAAAACGGATATTTTGTTATACATGTCCCCTGTATAAAAATGCGCGAGCTCTTAGTTCAATCCATAACTAGAAACTTTATCTGATGGAAAAAAAAAAAGAATTACATTATGTGGTCGTAAGAGTTTTGGCAGGAAGCCATCGCGGAACACCTTCCCTGTTGCTGGGCTTGCCCGGGCCCTTGGCTGTGTCAGCGGAGGCCTCTCTGAGTCTGTCCTTAGAGCGAGCGCCTCTGTTTGGCGGTGGCCCGCCTTCCCTCCGCGTCAGTGTCGGTACGGAGGGCAGCGTCATTGTAGTCGGCGCCTGTGCCCCCATCCGGGGTAATGGAGGCGGATGGATTCTCGCTTTTTGTCCTCTTCCCCCCTTCTCGCCGTCGGTCAGCCGAGAAAGAGGTAGAGTTTCGTCTGGCGTCGGGGGAAACTCTGCACTAGTTCCGTGGTCTTGTCGGGCCCGTCGCATCCTTTCCGCCAATGCAAAAATAAATAAATAAATGCCGAAAAAAACCAACACGCATTATTTTGGCGCATCGGGGGCGGGGCGGAGTAATCTCGTGTTGATCTTGGCATGGCCTTCCCTCTCGGTTCTTCTGCCTTTAGTGGCCTCAATCTTTTCCTTCTTGGGGGATGTGTGCTTTCCAGGTTGCATGCTTTATGGACAGATAAATAGAAAGCCAAATCCTTAACAGTAGGTAAGGATTGCATAAACGTGTGTTTTGTTGAGTGAATGTGGTAACTGTGGAAGCTGTGTATGAGTGGCTGTGTTTTGGGAATGGCCAAGCTGTATCTATTTTAGGACATTGAATGTAAATATATCCATAGGTGTGATGATCACTGTCCATTGGAACAGTACTCTATTACTCTATCAATTACTCTATCATAATTGGACAAATGGTTGAACATGAGTTTCTTATTTGTTTCAGCTGGTATCTTGAACATAAGGAGATATATGAAACAATGTCTGTGTTTCCTAAAATCCTATTGAGAGAAGAGGTTGAAGATTACTTAAGGAATACCGTCTTTAAAAATAAAGAGGTGTGTATTAGCTGTGCAATAGGTACTACACAGTTTGTTTTAAACATGGGTTATACGGAGGAGCGTCCCAAAGTAAGTTAAGTTTGTGCATACCATGGCAACACGACACAATGAGCTCCTTTCACAAAGGTGCGTTAGGGCCTTAATGTGCGGAATAGCGCGCGCTAGCCTCTACCGCCTTCTCTTGAGCAGGCGGTAGTTTTTCGGGTAGTGTGCGCTAAAAACGCTAGCGCACCTTTGTAAAAGGAGCCAATATGTCGGATGATTTATTACTAATCCAAGGAATCAACTTTAATCAATTCTGTGCATTGGCTGATATATAGATTATTATTATTTTTTTTTTAGACATTAAGCCCTAGAGAACTTAATTTGGATAGTGATTTGTCAGTGTTTTTGAAAGGATTTTATGTGCTCCATAATTACTTGTTTACAGAATCAAGTACAGTGGTACCTTGGATTACGAGCATAATCCGTTCCAGGAGCATTACTGGGCCATTGTACAACCCCACCTGGAATACTGCGTCCAGCACTGGTCGCCGTACTTGAAGAAGGACCAATACTGCTCGAAAGGGTCCAGAGAAGAGCGACTAAAATGGTTAAGGGGCTGGAGGAGTTGTTGTAGTGTGAGAGGTTAGAGAAACTGGGCCTCCTCTCCCTTGAAAAGAGGAGACTGAGAGGGGACATGATGAAAACATTCAAGATAATGAAGGGAATGGTAGATAAAGACAGGTTGTTCACCCTCTCCAAGGTAGAGAGAACGAGAGGTCACTCTCTAAAGTTAAAAGGAGATAGATTCTGTACAAACATAAGGAAGTTCTTTGCCCAGAGAGTGGTGGAAAACTGGAACGCTCTTCTGGAGGCTGTTATAGGGGGAAAACACCCTCCAGGGATTCAAGATGAAGTTAGAGAAGTTCCTGCTGAACCAGAACGTGCGCTGGTAAGGCTAGACTCAGTTGGGGCACTGGTCTTTGACCTAAGGGCCGCCACGGGAGCGGACTGCTGGGCACGATGGACCACTGGTCTGACCCAGCAGCAGCAATTCTTATGTTCTTATTACCAATACAAAGTTCTACCATTCAGACTCTCTTTTGCATCTTGAGTTTTTACAAAGAGTATGGTAGTGGTGGCAGTTCATCTGAGTAAATGAGGTTTGGTCATCTTTCCCTACCTAGACAATTGGCTGTTAGCTGCCCTTTCCATACCGGAAGCATAAGCATCACTTCAAATTACTATTCAGTTTATGCAATACCTGGGGATCTTAATAAATTTCAAAAAATCTAAATTGCAGCTAACACAATCTTTGGAATTCATTGGGCTCATCTGTTCACTCCAGTGACAATGACAATGTATCTCCCAATTCCACATGCTATCCAAATTGTTTGGTAAAAATATGGCATCCAAACGGCAAGTTCCAGCAAAACATTTCTTTTTTTTAATTGTTTATTTATATTTACAATTTACAAGAAAATAAACTTCTTGTTAGAGAAATACAGCATAAACATATTTATACATTCAAAAGAAAAAAGAAAGCAGTGGCATATCTGGTTATCCTTCCTTAGACCACCACCAAAGAGGAGTTAGCTCAAAATTATAAGAGGCTTATTGAATAAGAACAAAAATATTTATAAGGAAAGGCTATAATGCAATTTAACTTGCCATTCTAATTACACTGGGTCAAAACTTCAAATCATCTTTTTCAGCTCCAGAAAGGACTTTAGCTGGTCGGGAAGAAAAAATACATATTTAACTTGTGCATATTTAGAACGCATTTACAGAGGTATGCCAACAGGAAAGAGGCTCCTAAAACAATTGTTTCCTGCCTTAAAGATATGAACTGTTTCTGTCTTTCATGTGTGGTTTTTGAAACATCCATACATGCCCATATTTTTTTTTTTTTACCATAAAATAAAGATTTTGAAAACCTAAAGTACTGCTTCATAAATGAGTCCAAGTCCTGTTGAAAAACAAAGGAAATCAGTAATGTAGTTCTCTCCGCTACCTCAGAGATAGATTCTTCCAAGAAAGCAGATAGATTTTCCATATCAATTTGCGGAACCTGTTTATTATCCCAGGACAAGCAGGCAGGTATTCTCACTAGTGGGTGATGTCATCCGACAGAGCCCCGATACGGACGTCTCACAAGCATGTCTTGCTTGAAGAAATTCAGAAGTTTCGAGATGCCCACACCGCGCATGCGCCAGTGCCTTCCCGCCCGATGGTCCGGGCGTGTCTCCTCAGTTCATTTTCTTCCGCGGAGCTGAGAAGTTCAACTTCAATTCTGCGCCCATTGAATCTGTTTTTGCCTTCGTTATTTCCGCGGGTTGGGGGTCTTTTGGCTCTCCCGTGCATTTGTTTCTTTCTTTGGTTTCTTTAAAAAAAAAAATTTCTCCTTCCGACACCGGGTCGGCCGCGTGGCAGAGGCCCCGCGCCTTCGACCTTGCAGCGGAGCTTTTCCGGCCTATGTCCCGGCCGATCACCGGTTTTAAAAAGTGTAGCAAGTGCCAGCGTGCGATTTCGCTCACGGACCCTCATCGACGCTGCCTCCAGTGTCTGGGTCCGGATCACTTTCCGAAATCGTGCCGGCCTTGCTCCACTTTGACGGCGCGAGCGTTTAAGCGCCGCTGCCTGCTGTGGGAGTCCATGTTTAAGATGGAAGCTTCGTTGGACCCTATCGCTTCAACATCGACTGGTGCTTCGACTTCGTCGACAAAGCTCTCTGCCTCCCCGGCTGCTTCTGGTCTTTTGAAACCAGCATCGTTCACGCCGGTTTCGGCCTCGTCATCGGCGCCGGTGCCTTCCTCTGTCCCCTCGGATCAGATACCGACACCCATTGTTCCACCGGTGGTGCTTAAGGTGCCAAAGGCTGGCAAGCAGAAGCACGCTGCACCGAAGGAGCGCGGAGACCGTGCGGAAGGGCCCCCGTTTGGTGAGGATCCCTCCATATCGGCTTCGTTGAAGTCCCTCCTGGAGGCTCAGTTTGTGGAACTCATGACCACCATGGGTCCCCGGCTGATTGCCTTGATCCAGGGTGACCTCCCAGTTCCGGTCCCGAGGGGCGGGCCGCCCCCTCTTCCTCTCCCGCGCCGCACGACCTCGTTGCTCGGCGAGGAGGAGCGGCGGGCGGTGTCCGGCTCATCGAGGCGGCCCTCGGTTAGTGGCATGCCTCCCTTGGAGCCGATTCCTTCAAAGAAGGCCCCTCTTGGGGATATGCCTCCCTTGGAACCGATTCCCTCGAGGAGAGCCTCCCTTAGTGACTTACCTCCCTTGGAGCCTATTACTCCGCCCCATGACTCAGTGTGGCATCCACCTTCGAGGCCTCCCAGTCCTGGGCATAGCAGGAAGCAGGACGAGTTCTTCCAGACCCCCTATCAAGCCTGGGCGGCTTCTGGGGAGGCGCCGACTCTTCCGCCTCTTCGATCGACAGCATCGAGTCCTATCTGCTCCTTGGAGGCTTCTGGGGAACAGTATTCTCTCAGACGGGCTCGATCCCCGTCCAGGCATCGAGAAGGGCATCGATCCAGGCACTCTTCGAGGCATTCGTCTCGACATTCGACAGTCTCGCCTCAGAAGAAGTTGCCCCGGATGGGATATTCTGCTTCGGCTGGGTCTCCTCCTCCGGGCCCGGAGTTCGAGGACCCCGAGGTTTTTTATTCCCCCTGTTGCTCACAGGCCTCGGTGGAGCCCGAAGCCTCGACTTCTTCTAGTCCTTCTCGAAGACCGGCATTAGCAGACCAGCTGTCCTTTTCCTCATTTCTCAGACAAATGGCGGATGACATGGACATTACCCTCGACGCTGGGTCTCGATACTCAAAGGAGTACCTCGATACCATGCACTTGCCTTGCCCTCCGGCCGAGTCCTTGCGCCTCCCATTGCACAAGCTCCTCGACCAAACCTTCATGAGATGTTTTGAGTCTCCTTACTCGATCCCTGCGGTCCCTGGAAAGTTGGATTCTTGGTACCGCACGGTGCATCATAAGGGCTTCGAAGGACCTCAGCTTTCTCATCAGTCCCTCTTGGTCGAATCCTCGCTCAAGCGATCTCATCCAGGCCAGGTGTATGCTTCGGTGCCTCTGGGCCGTGAGGGCAGAACCATGGATAAGTTTGGACGCCACATCTATCAGAATTCTATGATGGCGTCCCGAGTCCTGAACTTTAATTTCTACTTTGCCACCTATTTGGAATTTTTTCTGCCTGTGCTTCGAAAATTTACGCCCTACATCGAGTCCCAGGCTCGGTTTGAGTTTGAGGAAGTGGTTGCTTCACTGTCCCAGCTTCGTCTTCAGTTGATGCAATCGGCCTATGATGCTTTTGAGCTCTCAGCCAGAGCAGCGGCCTGCTCGGTGGCGATGCGCCATTTGGCCTGGTTGCGGACCATTGACATGGATCCGAATCTTCAGGACCGCCTGGCGAACGTCCCGTGTGCTGGGGCGGATCTTTTTGACGAATCCATCGAGACGGTCATGAAGAAATTGTCTGATCATGAAAAGTCCTTCCAGTCCATTCTTAGGCCGAAGCCTAAGCCTTAGCAGTCTCGACCCTCTCGACCGCCATTGATCTATCAGTGGCGTTATCAGCCGAGGCAAGCTCCACCTGCGAGGCAAACTGCGAAGCGGCAGGCCCCTCAGAAGGCTCAGCAAAAGTCTCCAGAGTCTGCTGTCCCTAAGGCTCCTCAGCCTTTTTGACTGTCTCGTCGAGGGCATAACCAGTCTCGTCCTGCCTCCCCCTGCTTTTCCCATCGGAGGGCGCCTCCATCATTTTTATCATCGTTGGGAGGCCATAACCACCGACCTCTGGGTCCTTGCTATCATCAGGGAGGGATACTCTCTTCATTTCCATCGGGTCCCTCCGGACCACCCTCCAAGAGAGTATCCTTCCAACTTGACTCAGACTGCCCTTCTTCTTCAGGAAGCTCAGGCTTTGCTCCGGCTCCGGGCCGTCGAACCGGTCCCTGTGGACCAACACAACCAGGGGTTTTACTCCCGGTACTTTCTTGTTCCGAAGAAGACGGGCGACCTGCGACCCATTCTGGACCTGAGGGTTCTCAACAAATTCCTAGTCAAAGAGAGGTTCCGCATGCTGACCCTTTCTTCTCTCTACCCCCTCCTCGAGTGGAACGACTGGTTATGCTCTCTGGATCTCAAGGAGGCCTACACTCACATTCCCATTCATCCGGCCTCTCGCAAGTTCCTCAGATTTCGGGTGGGACATCTGCATCTGCAGTATCGAGTGCTTCCCTTCGGCCTGTCCTCGTCTCCCAGAGTCTTCACGAAGTGTCTGGTGGTGGTGGCCGCTGCACTCCGGAACCGGGGTCTTCAAGTATTTCCCTACCTCGACGACTGGCTCATCAAGGCTCCCTCGGCCTCGGAGGTCGTCTCGGCGACCCTGTCTACGATTCTGTTCCTGCAGAGTTTGGGATTTGAGATCAACTTTCCCAAATCTCATCTACAGCCTTCACAGTCACTCCCCTTCATCGGGGCGGTCCTGGATACCATTCGTCTCAGAGCATTCCTTCCTCCCCAGCGCCTGGATGCTCTTCTTCGTCTCTGCCAGTCTGTGTCTTCTCGCCAGTCCATCTCAGTGAGACACATGATGGTCCTCCTGGGCCACATGGCCTCTAGAGTTCATGTGACGCCGTTTGCCAGAATCCATCTCAGAATTCCTCAGTGGACCTTGGCGTCTCAATGGACTCAGTTGTCGGATCCGTTGACTCGACACATCCTCGTCACTCCTGCGCTTCGGCATTCTCTACTTTGGTGGATGACCTCTTCAAATCTATCCAGAGGTTTGCTGTTTCACACTCCTCCCCACCAGAAGGTTCTCACAACCGATTCCTCGACCTATGCCTGGGGAGCACATCTGGATGGTCTTCGCACTCAGGGGTTCTGGACCAGTGCGGACCGCCTCCATCAAATCAATCTGCTGGAGCTCAGAGCCATCTTCAATGCTCTTCAAGCTTTTCAACATCTGCTTCACGACATGGTGGTCCTCATTCGCACAGACAATCAGGTCGCCATGTATTATGTCAACAAGCAGGGGGGCACGGGCTCGGCCTCCCTCTGCCAGGAAGCTCTCAGAGTCTGGGATTGGGCGGTTCGCCACAACGCCTTCCTCAAAGCTGTCTACATTCAGGGGAAGGACAATGTCCTGGCGGACAACTTGAGTCGTCTACTCCAGCCGCACGAATGGACACTCCATTCCACGCCCCTTCATCAGATCTTTGCTCAGTGGGGGACGCCTCAGTTAGATCTCTTTGCAGCTCCCCACAACTTCAAGCTGCCTCAATTTTGCTCCAGGATCTACACTCCTCATCGCCTCGAGGCGGACGCTTTTCTGCTGGATTGAGGGAATCGCTTTCTGTATGCGTTTCCTCCATTTCCTCTCATTCAAAAGACTCTGGTCAAGCTGAGATCCGACCATGCCACCATGATCCTGATAGCTCCTCGGTGGCCCAGACAACCTTGGTTCTCCCTTCTGCTTCAACTCAGCAGCAGGGAGCCGGTGCTTCTTCCAGTGTTTCCTTCTCTACTTACTCAACATCAAGGTTCACTACTTCATCCCAACCTGCAGTCTCTCCACCTGACAGCTTGGTTCCTCTCAACGTAACTCCTCACCAGTTTTCCCAGGCGGTGCGGGATGTCTTGGAGGCTTCCAGGAAGCCTGCTACTCGTCAATGCTACTCCCAAAAATGGACTAGATTTTCTTCATGGTGTATTTCCAACTCTAAGGAACCTCAGCGAGCCTCCCTGTCCTCTGTGTTGGACTATCTTCTACACCTGTCTCAGTCTGGTCTCAAGTCTACATCTATACGAGTCCACCTGAGTGCTATTGCGGCTTTCCATCAGCCTCTACAAGGGAAACCTCTCTCTGCTCATCCTGTGGTTTCCAGATTTATGAAAGGACTTTTTCATGTCAATCCTCCTCTCAAACCGCCTCCAGTGGTTTGGGATCTCAATGTTGTCCTTTCTCGACTTATGAAACTTCCTTTTGAGCCTCTAAAACAGACTCCACTAAAGTTTCTCACTTGGAAAGTGGTTTTTCTGGTGGCCCTCACATCTGCTCGCAGAGTCAGTGAGCTTCAGGCCTTGGTGGCGGACCCGCCTTTCACAGTATTCCATCATGACAAGGTGGTCCTCCGCACTCATCCAAAATTCCTACCTAAAGTGGTCTCTGAATTTCATCTCAACCAATCAATTGTACTTCCAGTGTTTTTTCCAAAGCCTCATTCTCATCCTGGAGAATCTGCTCTTCATACTCTGGACTGTAAACGTGCTTTGGCTTTCTACTTGGATCGCACCAAGCCACACAGAACTGCTCCTCAACTTTTCGTCTCCTTTGATCCAAGCAAGTTGGGACGACCTGTATCGAAGCGCACCATCTCTAACTGGATGGCAGCTTGTATCTCTTTCTGCTATGCCCAGGCTGGCTTACCCCTTCCCTGTAAGGTCACAGCCCATAAGGTCAGAGCGATGGCAGCCTCTGTAGCCTTCCTCAGATCGACACCGATTGAGGAGATTTGTAAGGCTGCCACTTGGTCCTCGGTTCATACATTCACCTCTCATTATTGTCTGGATACGTTCTCCAGAAGGGATAGACAGTTTGGCCAAACAGTGTTACAAAATTTATTCTCCTAAGTTTCCAACTCTCCCACCATCCCATTGAGGTTAGCTTGGAGGTCACCCACTAGTGAGAATACCTGCCTGCTTGTCCTGGGATAAAGCAATGTTACTTACCGTAACAGTTGTTATCCAGGGACAGCAGGCAGCTATTCTCAAGTCCCACCCACCTCCTCTGGGTTGGCTTCTCTGCTAGCTACCTGAACTGAGGAGACACGGCCGGACCATCGGGCGGGAAGGCACTGGCGCATGCGCGGTGCGGGCATCTCGAAACTTCTGAGTTTCTTCAAGCAAGACATGCTTGTGAGACGTCCGTATCGGGGCTCTGTCGGATGACATCGCACACTAGTGAGAATAGCTGCCTGCTGTCCCTGGATAACAACTGTTACGGTAAGTAACATTGCTTTTTCGTCTGCTCCTTCCTTAGGCTCCTGGGAAATTTTTGTAGATGGTGGAAGATAATAAATTTTTTTTAATGGGGGTATATGCTCAGAGGAATATTTAAAAATTTCTACCACATATTTTTTTGAACATTTCATATGAGGAAATCCCAGGAGTTTTCGGAAAGTTTAAAATTCTTACATTTAACCGGCGATTGAAGTTCTCTATATTTTCTGTTTTTCGATGTAACATAGCACTGTCTTTTATCGCAATGATTCTATAGGCTTGTAAAGACTGGACTTTATTTTGGAATTTAGTTTTGGAATTTTTTGTTTCAATATTCGTCTGTTCAAAAACCTTTGTAAAGTTATCCAGCTTCTTCCCCAAAACCTTTACCTCTTTTGACGTCTTTCTGGTTGCTATGTCAACCCTCTGGAACGTTTTAAAGTGTCCTCTCTGTCAGGAAACAAATTCCCAGAGCTGGTCAACACCGGCAGGGACTCCTTTGCCATGGATCCAACCTCCGCGGAAGCATTGGGTGCAACTCTGGCCTCCGTGCTCTCATTCTCCAGGGCAGCTGCCTCAGCCGAACATGGAGGCAGGACGTCCGGTGCGGGCGAGAGCAAGATCTTATGCCCCAGCAGGATCGAATGCCTCTAACTCTCCCCCACTGCGGAGCTTAACTCGCCCGTTCTCAAGGCAAGTGTTGCTAGACATTGCTCAATTGTAGGTTGGTTTAAGGGAGCCAGACGTGTTGAGGAAGAAGGCACCCTCACGCTACCCTTTCTTTATGTAATATTTCAGCTAGTAGGAAAATACTCCTCCAAACAAGAGCAGCTCTCAACGCGTCTAGCATAGCACCACCGTCTTGGCCACTCCCCCCCCCCAGCAAAACATTTGTTATGTCTAGGATATATGGCGGTGTCCGTACATACCTTCCCATATGTACGTCTTTATATGCATCCGCTTCAGTGGGATCTCAAAACCAAATGGAATCAGTCAAGATCATTTTCAGAGCAATCTCTATGTCACTTCAGCCACGCAGCAAGCACTACAGTGGTGGCTTCAGCCAAATAATGTGCTTCAGGGAAAATTATTCCATCCTCCCAACTTACAGACCACACTTACTACAAATGCCTCCCAATCAAAGTGGGGAACGAATACTCCACAGCAGAGAACTCAGGGTCTTTGGTCATGCAAGGAAAATACTTTCCATATCAACTTAGTGGAGCTCTGCGCAGTATAGCGTGGCTTTTGCAGTTTTGCTTATTGACCAGCCAACCAGGTGGTGCATATTCAAACAGACAATCAAGTAACAATATACTACCCCAACAAACAAGGGGGTACAAAATCATTTCCCTTTGTCAGGCCATTCGAATTTGGCACTACATACAGTCATACAACATTTTTCTAACAGCAATCTTATCTGCTAGGAACATCAAATATGCTGACTCTCTCAGCAGACATTTTCAGCCTCAAGAGGGTTTTTAGACTCATCACTCGTAAGTTCAGCGGACTGACAATAAATCTCTTCATCTCTCTGTCAAGCCTCAAAGTACGATCATTTCTGTTCTCAAATACCCTGGAGTCACAGAATGGCACAGGATGCCTTCCTGATTCCCTGGCCAGGTCATCAACACTATGCCTACCCTTCAATTCTTTCCGAGATTCTTTCAAAAAAATGTTAAGACAAGAGCTCATTTTGATAGCACCTTATGGGCTTGTCTGCCCTGGTTTGCCAGACTTCTACAACTTCAGCTGCAGCCACCATTGTGGCTACCAGTTCGCCCAGATCTCATCACTCAACACTCTGTTCCAGTCTCTGTTCATTAGCTCTTACAGCTTGGAGGTTGAATAGTGACCATTCATCTCTCTCAATCTCAGAGGTTGAAGCTGTCATTCTACAATCGAGGAAACCGGCAAAATGCAGAGCATAAGCTTTCAAATGGAAAAGATTCTCTGATTGGTGTGTGAGCACTTTGCAATACCCATTTATCAACTCAGTTTCGTCTCTACTCCAGTATCTCCTACATCTCTCCAATAATGATCTCTCCTATTCTTCCATCTGAGCCCATCTCAGTGCTATTGGAGCTTTCCATGACCATATCTTTGCTCGCCCAATCTCCCAAGGATCTGGTAGTATCCAGTTATCATTAAGGACTCTTGCACATCAAGCCCCCATTAATCAAACCACCTCCTCAATGGGACTTTACTATAGTGCTAGATGCCTTGATGCTTTCACTCTTTCAGAACATTGAAACTTTGGAACTGAAGTTCCTCACCTGTAAAACTTTGTTCTTGGTTGCAATTACATCAACCAGACAAATAGGTAAACTGCAAGCGTTGGTGCATTATCATCCTTACCTTCAATTCCTGCCCGGCAGGGTACTTCTATGTACACATCCTAAATTCCTGCCTAAGGTGATTTCTGCTTTTCATATCAATCAACCAATCATTGTGCCAACATTAACTCCTCCACCCCAATCAAGTTGGAGAATGTCACCCTGCACTCGGACTGTGGAAGAGTTCTTCAAGTTTATCTTCGAGAATGCTGAGGTCAGATCGCTCTTCTCAATTATTCATGTCCATAGACCGGGGGTCGGCAACCCGCGGCTCCAGAGCCGCATGCGGCTCTTTTTCACCTTTGCCGCGGCTTCGGTAGTGTGGACGCCCCCTGGCCTACGAGACTCCCACAGGGATGAAAACAGCCTACCTAAATTCTGGCGATGCAGGCATGCAGCTTACAAGTCCGGCGTCGCGGCGGGAAATAGCCATGCTGAGCAGTGAGCTCAGCACGTACACAGATGAAAGCCTTGCTTGCTGATTGGTCCGGTGGCCCCGCAGTGTTAGATTTGTTTTATAATGGTTTTGCGGCTCCAAGTTTTTTTTCTTTTCGAAAACGGGTCCAAGTGGCTCTTTATGTCTTAAAGGTTGCAGACCCCTGCCATAGACCCTAACAAGCCGAAATATTGAGTGTCCAAAAGAACTCTTTCTAATTGGTTAGCTGACTGTTTATTATATTGTTACAATTCTTGTTCTATTTATCCTGCACCTAGAGTGACAGCTCATAAACTGAGCTATATTTACTTCTCTTGCATATTTATGTTCTATACTTGTAGATATTTGCAGGGCAGCCACTTGGAGCTTCCCTTTATGCAAAATGATTGTGTTGATCAACAGTTTCACTATGATTCTTTACCCACTGCGTTAATAAATGTATCTTTGTTTAAGAACTTAAGCCTGCCTCCTCCTCTATGTATATCGGGTTGCTCCTGCTCAGGATTTAGCAACCCTTAGCTTTGAAGTCTCACATGTGTGGCTGTTGTTTATCCTGCTTGGCCTCGGAGAAAGCGAAAGTTGCACACTTATAACAGGTCTTCTCCATGGACAGAGGATGCAACAGCCACACAATCCCGCCCTAACCATCCCTAGTTGAAATGGCTATGCATATTATAACCGAAGGGATTCAAATAGTTAAATTAGGACAGGAACTACTACGTATGCTGACACTTGTTATAAAAGGTTTGTCTGAGCTTTGTGACAAGAGTCACTTGGCAATTTCAGCTGTGATGTCATCCACATGTGTGACTGTTGTATCCTGCTGTCCATGGAGAACATCTGTTGCGGGTGGGCAACATTTGCTGTGTCAGTAGAATGCGCTGACATGATCATGAATAGGAAGTTATTCTCAATTTTCTTTGTTAAAAAGTAATTTTTGAGAACACATTTTGATATAGTCAGCTCTATTGATTTTTTTTTTTTTAGTGGAGTTTAAGTTTAACTTTTTGTAGTTTTTTTTTAAATTTAATATATATTTTGTATTGTCCCCAGAAGATCAGTGATAAAAGCAGTCAGTGCAGCAGCAATATCTTTTAACTATATTTGAGCTGCTGCATCCTATTGCCATCTTCTGGAGAGAATGGGTAAAAATGGTGTTTAACTTTCTTTTAAGCTTTTGGAACTGCCGTTCTAGCTGTATTGAATGTTGGATTTCTTTCCACTTTACTTTTGTTCTTATCAGTTTAACCAAGTTGGTGAAGTAATAGTGAAACACTATCTGGTAGGTCTTATTTTATCTCGTTGGGTTTTTATGTTGATATTTGTGGTTCACAGATATTTATGTGTTTTTTTTGTGTGTGCTTTGTACATTTTTAACTAACTTGAAGGTGTTAACATACCTCCCCTGCCCTTTTATGAAGTTGCATTAGGCTTTTATATCGCTAGTAGCAGCAGTAAAAGCTCCAGCACTCTTAGAATTCCTATAAGCATCGGAGCTAATACTTCTGCAGCTGGCGATAAAAAAAAAAAGCCTAACACGGCTTTATAAAAGAGGACCATAATTTATATGTTTTTATTATTATTTATACTGTATATTAATTTGCATATTGTGGCAGATCAGAGGCAAGATCACAGCAGAGAAAACAGCTCCCAAGGCCTATAGCAGCTTGCAGAGATCGCTAGCACAAGCGATCCTCTCTGCAGGCTGCTGAAATGAGGTAGGTGGATGCACGGGAGGTCAGGGGGAACATGCAGGCCTTTCAGGGGGAGTATGCTGTCCTTTGGGAGGGTGTAGTCCTTCGGGGATGCTGGTGCAGGCCTTCAAGGGGGGGGTGCAGGCCTTCAAAGGGGGGGGGACAGATCTTCAGGGATGGTGGCATAGGCAGGCCTTCAGGGGTGGGGTGCAGGCCTTCAGGGGAGGGGGGCCCCTGGTGTAGAAGTACACGGAAGGAGGGAAAGGAAGGTGTTCAAAGAGACGTGCATATGCCGGACTTTGGGGGGGAAGAAATAATGGGTCTAAAAACAGAGGAGAGGGAGAGAGATGGTGGATTATGGGATTAAGGGAGGGAAGGAACAGAAAGGGAGAGATGTTGGACAAAAGGGATGGTGTGGAGGGGGGATAGAGAAACTTGATAGGAGGGTAGTTGGGAAAAGAAAGGGAGAGATGGTGGACTCTGGGGTGGTGGGGAAGGAGGGAGAGATGTTGGATGAAAGGGTAATTGAGAAAAGGTGGATCTGTGGATGGAGATGAAAAAAAAGGAAAGATTCCAAACCTCTGGGGGAGGGAAGGGAAACGGAAGGGGAGGACAGAGATAGAAGATGGATGGTTAGCACAGAGAAAGAAGGAGACCTTGGCAAGCAAGACAACCAGAGCCTGGGACCAAAAAGATTTGAATAGTGACCAGACAACAAAAGGTAGAAAAAATAATTTTATTTTCTGTTTTGTGATTACAATATGTCAAGATTTGAAATGTGTATCCTGCCAGAATTGGTGTTAGACCGCAAACGTGAGCTAGGATTTAACAGAGAGGAAAAGTCTTTTTTGTTTATTTTGTTTACACCACAGCGCCAGTGTGGTTAGGTGAAGAGGCTATAAAAGGGGTGAAGAGTCTATAAAAACGGGGTAAAGAGGCTATAAAATAAACCCACTAGGATGTTTGAAAAAACACCCAATTGGGCAGGAAACTCAAAAACGAAAAATTGATTCAATAGGCTCAATCGAATCAAAAAAAATTTTCCTGAATCGGACAGCACTAATAGTAGTCCATTAAGCCACCTAAGGTGGATGTACTAGTCTTTGCAGTAGCTAAGAGGACTACTGTCCTGCTGGATGGGGATGCTGCCCTTAGTGATCTGCAGGACCATAAAATGGAACATTATTGAAGCATAGCTTTTATCTTTCTGCACTGGCTCTGCAGGATACTGTTTATGGAGATCTTGTAGCCAGAGCTTGCTTTAGATGGGCTGAACAGTTCTTGAATGGACCTTAAGCAGATTAGTCCTTGGTGACTACGGAACTTGTAAAGCTCAAAATGGGCTCCTTCTTTCTTACAGATGCTATGTATGAGTTTTGGAGAGCCCTCTGGCTTTGCAACTGAGCTGTGGAAACTGCTTCAAAATTTAAACTCTGTTCTCACCTGTTTCATGGATCAGTGCTGTTTGGAAAGAGCTGGAGAAGTTGGTAAAAGGTCTAGGCTACACTAAGGTTCCCTGTCTCCCAGAAGACTGGCCTAAGGGGTTGGGTAGAGGGTTTTCTGGTAAAGATAGATTTAGGGAGGCTTGTCAGTCAGGTAGAACAGAGGCACCCGGAATGGCTGTTTCTTCCAGATGACTTGGGCCTTTCGAGGTAGTCGCCAAGGGAGCCAGGAGTTTTCTTCCTTCAAATCGGGTCCAGGATATGGTTCCCAATGATGGTGTTGGGGAATTGGGAGGATAGATCACAGAAATTTACCAGCCAGGTACTCGCATCACCTCAGACCAGTGGGTTCTGAGATTATCAGTGGAAAGAATAAACCTGCGATGTATTTTATTATTTATTTAAAAAATTTCTATACTTAAAACTAAATGGTTACATAATTTACATACATTATTTTGAAACAAAAACATGATAAAATAAACATACAATCCTCAGAAATCATGCCTAAAAAATAATACCATAGCTTGCATAGTAAAGATCATGAATAATTCATCAACTCTGCCAGAGAGGAAAATTATTGGCTAGAGAAAGGCATCTACAAATAACTGCGTCTTAAGTAGTTTTCTAAACATGCCCTTTTCACGACAGTTTCGTATCTGATCCACCAAGGAGTTAACATAAGAACATAAGCAGTGCCTCCGCCGGGTCAGACCATAGGTCCATCCTGCCCTGCAGTCCGCTCCCGCGGCGGCCCAAACAGGTCAAGACCTGTCTGAATCACCAGAAGGGGCCCCCTTGCCACCTTGGTTTCCTATTGAATCCTATCTTCCCATCGAAGTCCTAACCCTCCGGTCTTGCATATGCACGACCTGGTTGGGTTTCTATACTTATTTTCTGGTTAGCTTTCTCAGTATCCCACGATCCCTTTATCCCTCAGGAATCCATCCAGTCTCTGTTTGAATCCTTGTACCGTACTCTGCCTGATCACTTCCTCCGGTAGCGCATTCCAAGTGTCCACGACCCTTTGGGTGAAAAAAACTTCCTTGCATTTGTTTTGAACCTATCTCCCTTCAGTTTCTCCGAATGCCCCCTCATACCTGTTGTCCCCTTCAGCCTGAAGAATCTGTCCCTATCCACCCTCTCTATGCCCCTCATGATCTTGAAGGTCTCTATCATATCACCCCTGAGCCTCCTTTTTTCCAGAGAGAAGAGCCCCAGCCTATCCAACCTCTCGGCATATGGGCAGTGTTCCAGCCCTCTTACCAGTTTCGTTGCTCTCCTTTGGACTCTCTCAAGTACTGCCATGTCCTTCTTGAGGTACGGCGACCAATATTGAACGCAGTATTCCAGATGTGGACGTACCATCGCTCGATACAATGGCATGATGACTTCCCGCGTCCTGGTTGTTATGCCCCTCTTTATGATGCCCAGCATCCTGTTGGCTTTTTTCGAGGCTGCTGCGCACTGTGCAGATGGCTTCAGTGATGCATCCACCAGCACACCCAAGTCTCTCTCAAGACTGCTGTCTCCCAACAATGCCCCCCCCCCAATTTGTAGTTGAACAACGGGTTCTTTTTCCCTATATGCATGACCTTGCATTTTTCCACGTTAAAGCGCATTTGCCATTTGTTTGCCCAGTCTTCCAGCTTGTCTAGGTCCTTTTGCAGGTCCTCACACTCCTCCCTGGAGCTAACTCTGCCGCACAGTTTGGTATCGTCTGCAAATTTTATAACCTCGCACTTTGCCTCCTTTTCCAGGTCATTGATAAATATGTTGAAGAGTAACGGCCCCAGCACCGATCCTTGTGGCACACCGCTCGTGACTCCCCGCCAGTCAGAATATTGGCCCTTTACTCCGACCCTCTGCAGTCTACCCGACAACCAGTGCTCGATCCATCTGTGCACATCCCCTCCCACCCCGTGGTTCCACAGCTTCCTAAGCAGCCTTTCATGTGGCACCTTGTCGAAAGCCTTTTGAAAATCGAGGTAAATGATGTCGATGGGTTCCCCATTGTCCACCCGACTGCTTATTCCCTCAAAGAAGTACAGAAGGTTCGTTAAGCACGACCTTCCCTTACAGAATCCGTGCTGTAAGGGAAGGTCGTGCTTAACGAACCTTCTGTATTTCTTTGAGGGAATAAGCAGTCGGGTGGACAATGGGGAACCCATCGACATAATTTACCTCGATTTTCAAAAGGCTTTCGACAAGGTGCCACATGAAAGGCTGCTTAGGAAGCTGTGGAACCACGGGGTGGGAGGGGATGTGCACAGATGCACATATCAAAAAGTCATTTTACCAGTCTCAACAAGCTTTGGATTCACAGTCTTCAGTAAAGCTAGATTCTCAGAGCGCAATTATCTTTTTGGTGTACTGTATACCTAAGTATATTATTTTTAAACAATTCTGGAATGTTCTGGAATTGATGACAAATCATTACCGCTGCCTGAAACAGCTGAAGTATAAGATATGTCCATCGTAAAATCCTTCCACCCTAATTTAATAATTGTTTCAAAAAGTATTTTCAAAACTTTTTTTTAACTTAAACTTTCATTTGATGTTTTACTGATTTTTCAGTGTTATAGTGTAGTGAACTAATACAACAGGCTAAAATCCCTATTCATAAACTCACCTTTTCTATGGTGATGATGATTTTGTTACTTTGGTGATCTGGAGGCATGTGTCTCCCTGTTTCTGTGATGCTGAGCGACAAAGGCAATAAAGAATCATGCTGTAGCCAGTCTGATAGTTTTGAAAAAAACAACTATCTTCTTCTTATATATTTTATATGGAAGGTAATATGACTAAAAGTATAGTATGTGGTGAAACTAATTAAACAGTTATTTCTAAATGAGTGTATGCAATACATTTACATTCTGTGTTTCCCAAAACCAATTGTCAGTTATTTTGGACCTTTATTTCTTTATCATTTCAAAATGCTAATAGTTCGATTTTATAGCTTCATATTTAAATATCTACACTCTCTTTGCACTGTTTGATTGTTGACAAAATAACTGATAACTTGGGAGAAGAAGCAATTTGCATTAGAATATTCACATTATTAGGATAGTCTTACAAAGCTGGTAAGGGTTATCAGGAATGTTAAATTATAAAAGGAAGTATGAAAAAAAAATATTTTTTGTCATGTGCAGCGAAGTGCAATTCAAAAGAAATTGATGCATTATCTTAATTGGATTATTTTTCCTTTTCAGCTTTTAGCTGTTGTGGGTACACAGGAAGCTGAAAGAAAGTTTGACAATCTGTTAAGTCAATTGTCACGTCCACCAGCTTTTACAACTGTCAGAGTGAACACCCTCTTGGCCTCTGTGGAGCAAGTCAAGCAGCTACTCATAGAGGAGATACATAAGGTTTGTATAAATATTTTAACATGTAGTCTTGGGAAACAAAAGCCCTTAATTCACTGCCAGGGCTCCAGGACACATCTTAAACACCAGCCAATCCCTACTGTAGACTTCACTGTTAATATCAGTTTCCAACAAAAAAATCATAGAAAAGAAATTAGCAAGGCTTAAAAAAAAACCTCCACTAATGTTAATATGTAGAAAACAGCCTATTCAGATTCCCTTCATATGCCGAATTTTGAAATAATCTAGGCTCAGTGATGAAATAATAGATGTTAGAGATCCCTCAAAAATACTAAACGCATGTGAATGAACAAAAAGCAAAAATCTTATCTTGATCTTTTTTATTTTATTTTAAGCATTTATCATAATTTGAACAATATAAGTTCATTAAACAAAACAAAAGTTTTTCCGAATCATAAAACAAAAGAAAAATGTCTCATTTACAAATTAATATATCAAACTTTTGAATAGTCCTCATTAAAGGAGAAACAAATCACAACCACTGGGAATGGAAAATCAAGGAATAAAAATTTAAATTAAAAAAAACATTTTAGTAGCTCATCTACTTCTTGCTTCAGACCAGTAGAGTTGGAATCGATTGGGACGTTGCATTGAGACTCCTTTCCCTTCCAAAAAAAACTGCAATTGAGAAGGTTCATAAAAAACATAACTATTCTGATCCAAGTAAATTACACATTTACAGGGATAATGCAATTGAAATTTAGCACCCAACGATTTAACCTTATCTTTCAATTCTAGGAATCTTTTCCTTCTTGATTGTGTTGTTCTAATCTAGAGACATCTGAAAATAAAAAAATATTTCCATCCATAAAGGAGACTTCTTTAAGCCTAAAAAGTAGGCGAAGAAGCGCTTCCTTGTATTGTAAGAAAACAAATGTTACTAGAAGTGTTGAACGAACTACCACTTCATCTTCTGAGGTCTCCAATATCCTAGATATATCAATAGGACTTGACAAATCTTCCTTAGGTTAATTGACATCTGAAGGCGAGGTTTTTTTTTTTTTTTTTTTACAGAAATAGGTATAAAGAATATTTTATGTAGATTGTCAGGGTATTTAAAAACTTCTCTCAAAAATCTGTAAAACAAGTCTTTTGGGGACATCGTTAGTATTTTTGGGAAATTCAATATCCGTAAATTCAACTGCTTATAATCTTGATATTTTTAGCATGAATGATCTATAATCTATAATGATCTATAATCATCAGTGTTTATCCACACGTTTAACCAGGACTATGAAGCTTAAGTTTACAAAAGAACAGGGTAAACAATATCACTCGGGGTTCTGTACATGTAAATGCTGACACATATGTTTACAAAGAATTCTGCTATCTGAATGTATAAGTTGCAGATATTACAGAACTGCACATCAAGGGGAGCCAGGCTCCTAAATTTCAAATTTTGCACTTTTGAGGTGGTTTTAAATTGTACATGTGCTGCCTCAATTAATCCTCCAAACCTCAGATCCAATGAGCGATTAGATAGCATTTGGTCATGCAAAGGAGTACGTATAAGTGGTACACACAATACTCAGGGCTGCCTAAACCATTGCCTGAGCATGCCACCTCTTCAGTGCTGGATGTGCCACCGAGATGCTTGTAAGTAGCAGCTTTTCTATAATTGTTGCTTACTCCCTCATTGAATGCTTCTAAAATTACCTTTTCTAAGTAATTACATTACATTACTTTACATTAGGGACTTCTATTCCGCCTATACCTTGCAGTTCAAGGCAGATTACAAAAGAGCTAACTGGACATTTCCAGTGAAGTTACAACAGTTTTGGGGTTTTTTGTTGTTGTTTTTTGGTTACAAGGGAGGAGAGGTACCTGGATTAGTTCTGGAAGAACTTGCAAATTGGATATTAAATTGACTGTACGTTACTGTGTGATATAACAAATGAAATGCTTTTCCCCATTCATTCATTGACAGACTTGGCATGTCTGTATGGGGAATTTCTTCTGTTCATGTCAATTCCAGTCTCAAAATGGCTACCGTGGCAGTCATTTTAGTTGTGGAATCAGCATGGGCAGGAGCGATTGAGGACTACTGCTGCCCCTACGAAGCCACTAGTCCATCAGGTCTTCTAATGTAGGCCCTGGGAGGGCCAGTGGGTATTGGTAGAGATGCAGGTTTTGGTTAGGGGGAGGGACGTGTCAGTTTTCAGTAGAGGGAAGTGTTAGAGGGCCATGTGGCTCATTTTTGTTTTGAAGGGAAAAGGGGCTCAGTTTCAGCTGAAAATGCACTGAAATTGGATTTCAGGCCAGTTTCAATGCCGAAGCTGAAACCAAAATTTGATTAGCCTCTAGGTGTGTCTATACCATATTACTCCTCTTTCAGGCCTAAAACTTGGTGACTGAAAAGGGAAAAAGTGCCTTTTGTAGCGCCTGGTAGACTGGTAAGTCCTTACGAATGGGTTATATATCTCACTGCTACCAGCAGGTGGAGACTGAGCACAAACTTCTATATCAGTATAGCTTCCCCTCTTGCAATTCAGTCTTCCTCAGTCTCTGTTAAAACAGTGGTAAGACTAATATGGCTCCCCTCTTAGTACTGTTGGAATTTTGTTTTGGACTCCTGGGTTCCCCTTTTGTGCCGGATAGAGCTTGGACGGGTCCTGTTTGGGGATCTGTCCGACCTCGGGGGTGTTAAACTTGGCAGATCTTGTGCTGGGTCCCTCCCTCACCTTCCTCCACCTTCCCCCATTTTTGTAGAGGTGCCTCAGCTGGTGGCCTGGCCTCCTGGTTGGTCAGCCCTCCAGCTTTGAGAGCCGTGGGGTCTGTTCTGTTTAGGTAAAAAAAAAAAAATTAAAAATCCATCAAT
Source organism: Geotrypetes seraphini (assembly GCF_902459505.1). NCBI lineage: Eukaryota > Metazoa > Chordata > Amphibia > Gymnophiona > Dermophiidae > Geotrypetes > Geotrypetes seraphini. The sequence continues at coordinate 432,953,826 of NC_047085.1, read as the reverse complement.
TCCCTTTAAAACTGCCATTTGTATTGTTGGGGTTTTTTTCTCATCTAACCAGCACTTTTATTACAGCTAGGGTGTTTTTCAGCACAATGAGCACTTTTAAGGGGGAAAAATGCTCATTGTGCTCCAGACGCGAGGTACTCGTGGCCGGCCTGTGCAAGCGTTGTGCACTCCAGAGCGGTGGGGGGAGTCTCATTGGCAGCAGTTGCTGGTGGCCAGGGCACCCTGCCACATATACCTTATGAAGGATTCCCTTACTGCCGGAGCAGTTTGTTGCGTAGGTCAGTTCCTCGGCCTCATTGTCAGGAAAGTCCCATGCTTTTCAGACATGATAGGTCGCAGGAGCTCTGATTTTGGCAGTTTCCGGTCCATTTTCGGCGGGAACCTCCTCCTTCATTTCTGTTACCTCAGGTGACTTTCCCCCTGTTCTGGAAATACAGGGGCAAGGTATGGCAGGGAGTCCCTTGGGGCCGCCGGGGATTTTTCCCCCTGAATTTGTTTGCTCTATGTAAAGCTTATGTGCTGGTGGCTGGAGGTTCCTTTTCCTCTCTGGGGGTCTCGGGGGGGGGGGAGGGTTGCCCTTGACGTCTTCCCCAGTGCGGCCCCATACAGTGGCGGTTTTGCCTCCCTCGTCTCCTCTCGTCCAAGCACCTGAGGGTTTCTTGGGATGAGGATTTTTGCTCAGAGGAGCAAGATATTATTAATGAGGACCTGGACCCTTTGGAGATTTCCAGGATCCTCTTGGGGGGGTCAAATTCCGCCAGCGAGGGGTTCGAGCACCCCACATCTGGTGAAGAAGTTGCTGTGTTGCGCATTTATCAGCGGGACGAGCTTCATGCACTAATTCTTCAGGTCTCCTCGGTTTTGCACTTTGAGGACACTGTATCGAAGCCCCCGCGTACAGTGGACCTCTTGCTGAAGGGGATCCGCTCTGCTTCTGCTTTTTTCCTAAGCATCAGGATATTCGAGACATTATGCTCGCACAGTGGCAGGTGCCAGAAGCTCCTTTTTGTTTTGCGTGGTCTATGACCCACCTGTATCTCTTTCCTAAAGGGGATAGGGACACTGAAGTCACCTGTTGTGGACACGGTGGTCTCGGCCATCTCTAAAATGCATACCGTGCCTGTGGAGGGCGGTGCAGCCTTGAATGACCCTGAGGAGCATAAGTTGGAGTCCTGCCTTAAACAGAGTTTTGATGTGACAGCTCTGACGGTCCAGGCGGCAATATGTGGTGGGCTTGTGGCTTGGGCGTGTTTTCACTGGGCTGAGCACGTGCTTGACAGCAAATATGAGGATTGGGAATTGCTCAAGAGCGAGGTGGCAAAGATTGAATTGGGTGAATTTCCGACCAAATATTAAATTGGTTTGAATCATACTTTCAAGAACGTTCAGCTAAAGTCATCTTTAATAATTTATCATCTAACAACTTCACTAACTCTTTCGGGATCCCACAAGGTTCAATCCTTTCTCAACTTTTATTTAATATTTTCTTATCTCTTCTAACCCTCAGTCAGTCTATTGGATTTTCCTCATTCGCATATGCGGATGATATTCAACTTTTGTATCCTATAAACTCAGCAGATTCAACGGAAATAATAACCATAAATAATAAATTAAACCAAATCAGCAAATGGCTAAAGGACAACATGTTGGCCTTAAACAGCAAAATCTTCAGTAATGTTCTTTCCATGGAAAAAAGATCTTAAACTTTCACCACATATACTCCTAAATAGCACCCCTCTTCAAATAGTAACTACAATAAAAATATTGGGAATAACACTAGATCAGGAACTCTCTTACCATAACCAAATTAGCTCAGTAGTCAAAAACTGTTTTTACAAACTACGGCTCATCAGATCACTATCAAAAGTCCTAAAACCTGAAGCTCTTAACACCTTAATCCACTCATTAATCATTTCCAGATTAGACTATTGCAATACTTTATACCATGGCATAACCAATAAAGAAATTAGGCGACTACAGATAATACAAAATACAGCAATAATAACAAATTCAAAAAAATATGACCATGTTACACCACTTTTACAAACTGCTCATTGGCTACCAATCACACACAGAATAACTTTTAAAATCATACTCTTAACATTTAAAATTCAACAATCACATGTGCCATTATTTTTGGACCGTTTGTTTGATACCATATTCTTCATCTAGGACTCAGATCACAACAACATCTATTGACTATTCCGTCTTTAAAAATAATAGGGACCAGGAGATCTACCATTTTTTCGGTCATAGCAACCCAGCTCTGGAACAATTTACCACTATTTTTACGTAATGAACCTTCTTTAGAAAAATTTAAGCGTTCCCTTAAAAGCTTTTTGTTCAAGGACGCTTTCGATGTATAGAAAATATTACTACAAGTATTAAATCCCAGTTTTTAATGAGTGTTATGTGCAGTGTTCCCTCTAAGCGGGCGGGTGTTGTGAGCAAACTTTTTTCACTGTGAGCTAAAAATATCGGGCGCCAGCAAGTTATGAGCCAAATAAATATGTTGCTTTCTACCACAGAACTTCCTTACGTTTGTATGGAATCTATCCCCTTTCAACTTTAGAGAGTGCCCTCTCGTTCTCCCTGCCTTAGCTACTAAGTCTATTCCCTTCAGTACCTTGAATGTTTCTATCATGTCCCCTCTCAATCTCCTCTGCTCAAGGGAGAAGAGGCCCAGTTTCTCTAATCTTTCGCTGTACGGCAACTCCTCCAGCCCCTTAACCATTTTAGTTGCTCTTCTCTGGATCCTTTCGAGTAGTACCGTGTCCTTCTTAAAGTACCAGTGCTGGACGCAGTACTCCAGGTGAGGGCGTACCATGGCCCGGTACAGCAGCATGATAACCTTCTCTGTCTCTTCAGTCCAGCATCTGCCCCTTCCATTCACTGTCTGTCTTTCCCTGCCATCTCTCCTCCTGCCCCCCCCCACCCCCCAATTTGGTCTAGCATCCATCATCTTCCTTCTGTTCCCCTCATGGTCTGGCATCTCTATCCTTCCCTCCCCCCTGTGGTTTTTAGCATATCTCTCTTCTCATTTCCTCCACTCAGATCTGATCATTCTCTGCTCTCTCTTCCCTTTTCTTCTCTGGTCTTCCTTCTCTATTTTCTGCCTCCATCTAAATTAAATTCTTTCTTACTATTTAGTCCCGTTTCCCTCTTTTCACTGTGTCTACACACAGCTTGTCACCCCTTTCCCTCACCCCTCCATTATCTTACTATTTTCTTCCCCCTTTATTTATCTCCTCCTTCCATCCAGTATGTGTTCTTTCCCCACTTCCATTCAGCATCTGCTCTCCCTTCTCAACTGACATCCATCTGCCTTCTGCTCTCTCTCCCTTCTTCTCACTTCCATCATCTGTCCCCTTCTCTCTCTCTCTCATCTCCTCCATTCCATCATCTGCCCCTTCTCTCTCTCTCTCTCTCTCCCCCCCCCCCAACTTCCATCATCTGCCCCCCTTCCCCTCACCTTTGTGGGTCACTTTCTTTCCCCTGAGGGTGGCTCATGTCACAGGGGAAGCTTTGGCCGAGCAGAACCGCTTGATTGACAGTGGAACTTACTTGATTGATGTCGATGCTGGGGCCCGTTGCCGTTTGAAGGAAAAAAAAAAAGGTGGAAAAAAGGAACCTGTAAAGGCGAGAGGAAGGGAAACCTCCAGGACAGCTGCTTTTTGCCCTCCTTCAGCGGCCCAAGAGTTCAGACCAGCAGCGGCAGCTCTGTATGCTTTAAACTTCGGCACAGAGCTGCCCCTAATCAATAGTTTAGCGCGGTTTCATGAGGCAGCCTCGGGGCCTTTGATAGCCGGCCCGCTTCGATGATGCGATGTGGGCCGGCCTAGCAAAGGCCCCGAGGCTGCCTTATGAAACCGCGCTAAACTATTGATTAGGGGCAGCTCTGTGCCGAAGTTAAAAACATACACAGCTGCCGCTGCTGGTCTGGAGGTGCGGAGACAAGGCAGGAGGCAAACGCGGTGGAAGGCAGGAGTCCCGGCGAAGGCAGGAGTCCCGGCACAGCGACTGCAACAGGAAGTTGCAAGTCAGCTGACGCCGGCCTTTCGTTGCGGCGGGGACCGAATCCTTCGTGGACCGGCAAGATTTTGTTTGCGGACCGGCGGTTGAAGAACTGTGCTCTACACTGTGTGCGCTGCGACGAGAAACTTGTGCGCTGCGAGGTAATATTTTGTGCGCGTGCGCACGTCAACGCAGCTTAGCGGGAACACTGGTTATGTGTAGGTCGCCAAAATACTCTTTATTTCACTTTATATCTTGGATTTGAGATCCTACCATATATGTTTTCGATGACCCCTCCATATATGTTTCTTTTTCCTTAAATGTTTCTTTTTCTTTTCTTAAAAATTGTAGTTCACCCCTTTTGTACCAGTTTGTAATAGAATGCCCAAATTTGTCTATATTATCTTGTTTTGTCCTCCCCAATTTGTTAATTGTTATTTTAAAAACAATTGTTATACGCATTGAAATATATGATATTGCGTAGATAACAAATTCCAATAAAACTTGAAACTTTAAACTCGTGCTTCTTATCTTTCAGATGCCATGTATGACCTCTTGCGATCTTCTGCCAAGTCGTTGGCGTTTGCAATGGCAGCTCGCCATACCTTGTGGCTTCGCGCTTGGTTGGCGGATTTGGCGTCTAAAGCTAAGTTGACAAAGTTTCTTTTTAAAGGATCTTTCTTGTTTGGTGAGGACCTGGACAAGTTGGTTCAGACTCTCACTGATTCTAAGGTGCTTTGTTTGCCTGAAGATAGGCCTAGGTCGCTGGCTCGAAATGGTGCTGTTCATGGGTGTAGGTGTGATTTCCGCAGTGTCCACCCTGGTCGAGGGGGCTGCCTCTTTTAAGACTCCTGAGCTCTCTAGAGGCAGGTTCTTCCAGTGCATGGGGCCCGCTGGGGTGCAGGTAGCGCCCCCGTCGGGTCCCCTGCCACCCGCCCTGCCCAATGACTTCTTGCCGGCACCCGTCTTTTTTCGGTGGGCGCCCAGCTAAGGGATTTTTATCCAAAATGGGCAGACATCACGTCCCATCAGTGGGTTCTGGAGGTGATTCGGGACGGCTATGCTCTGTAGTTCGCCCGGTCCTTGCCAGATCGTTTTCTCGCTTCTCCCTTACAAGTGTGTGGAAACAGCAGGCCTTTTACCAGACCCTTCAAAGATTGTTGGATCTCTGCACGGTGGTTCCAGTTCCCACGCAGGAGTGGGGCACAAGTTGGTACTCGATTTACTTTGTGGTTCCAAAGAAAGAAGGGACCTTTCGACCCATCCTAGATTTGAAGGGGGTCAACAGGGCTCTTCATGTGCCTTCCTTCCACAGGGAAACTCTTCGGTCTGTGATTCTGGTGGTTCAGCCAGAGGAGTTTCTGACCTCTCTAGATCTGACTGAGGCCTACTTACACATTTCTATTCGGGCCTCCCATCATCGCTTCCTGCGCTTTGCGATCTTGGGACAACACTATCAGTTTTGTACACTTCCCTTTGGTCTGGCCACGGCTCAGCGGACGTTCACCAAGGTGATGGTGGTAATTGCGGTGGCATTGCAAAAAGAGGGCATTCTAGTTCATCCCTACCTGAACAACTGTTTGATTCGAGCGAAGTTCCAGGAGTGCACCCGGGTCATGGCTCGGGTGGTAGAGTTTTTGCAGTCACTGTGATGGGTAGTCAACCTTGCCAAGAGCCGGTTGTCTCCTTCTCAGTGCCTGGAGTATCTAGGAGTGATGTTTGACATCTCTTTGGGGAAGGTCTTCCTTCCGGAGGCCCGGGTAAGCAAATTACAATCTCAGATTCGCCTGCTTATGGCATCCCGTTGTCCTCGGGCACAGGATTTCCTCCAAGTCTTGGGGTCGATGGCGGCTTCCCTCGATGTGGTGAGATGGTCGCGAGCCCACATGCGTCCTCTTCAGTATGCTCTTCTTTGGAGTTGGTCGCCTCAGAGACACTGTCTAGATCATCCTGTTTTGCTTCCGGGCTTGGCTCGATGCAGTCTTCAGTGGTGGCCCCAGACCTCCCATCTTGTACAAGAGGCGAGTCTGGACCAGCCACAGTGGACAGTGCTGCTCACGGATGCCAGTCTTATCGGTTGGGGAGCTCAGTGTCTAGGTCAATCAGCTCAGGGCACCTGGTCCTCGGAGGAGACTCCTTGGTCGATCAATGTCTTGGAGACCAGAGCCATCCATCTGGTGCTGTTAGCCTTCCAGTCCTTTTTGATGGGCAAGTCAGTCAGGGTTCTGTCAGACAATGCCACGACGGTGGTCTATGTCAGTCTTCAGGGGGCACCAGGAGCAATTTGGTGGTGCAGGAGGCAGCTCTGCTCATGGTCTGGGCAGAATCTCACCTTCAGAACATCTCAGCATCCCACATAGCTGAAGTGGAGAATGTTCAAGCAGACTTCCTAAGTCGTCACTTGCTAGATCCCGGAGAGTGGTGTCTAAGTCCCATGACCTTTCAGTTGATAGTGCAGTCTTGGGGTCAGCCCCTCATGGACCTGATGGCCACCTGTGTCAACGCCAAAATGCCCCACTTCTTCAGTTGTCACAGAGATGGTCAGGCTGAGGGCCTAGATGCTCTGGTTCAACCATGGCCAACGGAGGGGCTTTTGTATGTGTTCCCTCTGTGGCCATTAGTGGGCAGAGTTCTTCTCCGCATCATTCAGCATCTGGGACTTGTGGTTCTAGTGGCTCTGGATTAGCCCCAACGCCCGCGGTATGCGGGTTTGGTGAGGCATCTTGTGGCAGATCTTCTTCCTCTGCCTCTCTTGGACGACCTTCTGACTCGGTCTCATTCTAATGTTCGATCCGGGTCCCTTCTGTCTTGAAAGGGGTCGCCTAGGTAAGAAGGGGTATTCAGATAAAGTGATCTCAACTCTCTTGGGGTCCCAGAGGCTTTTTACCTCATGGGCTTTTGTGAGGGTTTGACTTCTATTTGAGGAGTGGTGTAATGCGCGTGGAGTAGTGTCTTTTTACGTTTCCCTGCTTAACATCTTAGAGTTCCATCTTGGGATCTGAATCTGGTTCTGTCAGTTCTAGTTCGCCCACCTTTTGAGCAGTTGGGCGACTGTTCTTTGAAGGACCTTACTCTTAAAGTGGTCTTGGTGGCCATTACTTCTGCTAGACGTGTTTCTGAGGTTCAGGCTTTTTCTTGTAGGGCTCCCTTCTTGGAGTTTTCTAGGGAGCAGGCTGTCTTGAGGCCTGTTCCTTACTTTCTGCCAAAAGTAGTTTCTCCTTTTCATGTCAATCAGGCAGTGGTCCTCCCGGTGTTGGGCTCTTTTGAGCAGAGGCAGTTGAGCAAGTTGGATGTCAGTCGGGTCCCTCCTTCGCTCTTATATGCAGAGGACTCAGGAGATCAGGAAATCAGATCATCTCTTTGTCCTTCTCGCGGGTCCTCGTAAGGGGGATGGCGCTTCTAAGGCTACTATTGTGCGCTGGATTAAGAAGACTATTGCTTCCGCTTTTCTTCTGAGAAAAAGTCTGTTCCAGAGTTTCTCAAGGTTCATTCCACTAGGGGTCAAGCAGCTTCTTGGGCTGAGTCTTCTCTTATGCCTCCAGTGGATATTTGCAAGGCTGCAGTTTGGTCTTCTCTGCATTCCTTTGTCAGACACTACCATGTGGATGTTCAAGTGCGTCGGGACGCGATATTCGGTGAACGTGTTCTGGTATTGGCCCTTCGGGGGTCCCACTCTTAATAGGTACTGCTTTGTTACGTCCCATTCGTAAGGACTATACCAGTCTACCAGGCGCTACAGAAGGAGAAATTAGGTTCTTACCTGCTAATTTTCTTTCTGTTAGCCTGTAGACTGGTATAGTTGTCCACCCTATCTATCTTTTTGCGGTGATTGCGGGTTTTTATTTTGCTCGTGTGCAGATTTTGTTTTTTCTGTGGGTTCTAGTATTTGTCTGGGGCTGGGGAGAATTAAGAACATTGGCTATGGCTTAGCTGATGAGCTGTGGGGATATTTTCTATACCAGGGTTAAGTTTTACACATGTTCCAACAGTTGTTTACAGATATTTCTTGTTTTTACACTCCTGTTTGGAGCATGTTTTACTGTTTTCAGTTGAAGTCTTTTCTAGGTTCTGCTTGGCTATTCGGCAGACTGAATTTCAAGAGGGGAAGCTATACTGATATAGAAGTTTGTGCTCAGTCTCCAATTGCTGGTAGTAGTGAGGTATATAATAGAGAATGACACGGTGAAAAAATTGGTCCCCGTCACCGCCCCGTCCCCGTCTCACCATCCTCTGCACCGCCCCGTCACCGCCATTCCATTCACCGCCCCGTCACCGCCACTGCCATCCCATTCACCGCCCCGTCACCGCCACTGCAACCCCATTCACCGCCCCGTCACCGTCGCATACATAAAAGCCTCAAACGGGTACGATTTTATATAATTTTCTTTATTTACGTTTAAAGGAAACATTCTGTAAAACTTTAAAACTTAGTTAAATATTAGTTAATAACTATACAAAAACAAAACACGCAGAGAAAAAATTAATTAATATAAATTCTCAAAACTGACACATTTTGATCACTAAATTTAAAATAGTTATTTTTCATACAATTTTTCAATCACTAATCTTCCACCACCCCTTAGGTACAATTATTCCAAGGAACCCCAATGGCCAAAATTAGAACCCATGAAGGGACACAGAGCGTAGAAGTCTGCTTGGTGTTCTCTTTAAGTCTCAACTACTGGAGTTGCCATTGAAGCATATTCTAATCTGTCTTGCCATACATGAGACACACACTGTAGAAATCTGCCTGACTTTGTTCTAATGTTCCAACTACTGAAATTGCTGTTGAAGCCCTATCTAACACATCCTAATCTGTCTTACCACACATGGAACAAAGACCATAGAAGTCTGTTCAACACTGGCCTTACTGTAGTTCCTCACAGCCAGATAGATTCCTATTTATATAGACTGTCTCAGAAAATATATACAGAGCTGAATTCATCAGGACAAAAAGAAACCTGTTGGTTCATACTATGAAGTCTGTTCAACACTGGCCTTACTGTAGTTCCTCACAGCCAGAGTCGCTGTATAAGCAGTGCTGCAAGTCTCCCCTCCCCCCAGCGATCACGGCAGGAGGGCACCCAACCCCTCCTGTAGACCCCTCCAACGGCCCTCCCGACAATCGCAGCAGAAGGGTACCCAACCCCTCCTGCCGGTCCTCCCAATGGCCTCCCCTAAGATCGCCGGCAGGAGGGTACCCAACCCCTCCTGCTGGACCCCCCCCCCCAACGAACCCTCCCACCCCGGAACCCCCTTAGTCTTACTTTCCAAGTTGGACCGGACAGCTCCTCGCTCGTCTGGCCAGCAGGCCTGCCTCCGTCCAAATGAGGCGGGCCCGCCCCTACCCTGCCCAACCCACAGGATCCTAGGGCCTGATTGGTCTAGGCACCTAAAGCCACTCCCGCTATAGGAGGGGCCTTAGGTGCTTGGGCCAATCAGGCCCTAGGATCCTGTGGGTTAGGCAGGGGAGGGGAGGGGCGGGCCCGCCTCATTTGGACGGAGGCAGGCCTGCTGGCCAGACGAGCGAGGAGCTGTCCGGTCCAACTTGGAAAGTAAGACTAAGGGGGTTCCGGGGTGGGAGGGTTCGTTGGGGGGGGGTCCAGCAGGAGGGGTTGGGTACCCTCCTGCCGGCGATCTTAGGGGAGGCCATTGGGAGGACCGGCAGGAGGGGTTGGGTACCCTTCTGCTGCGATTGTCGGGAGGGGTTGATCTGACAAATGAGGAGCACGGTGAAACACAGGTAAATAGCGGTTCCTAGAAGGGGGTACATTGGCCCGCGGGGACAAACCTGTTCACCGTTTCTGCGGTCGGTGAATGGCCTTGTCCCCGTCACCGCAGCGACTTCTATTTTTCTTCCCCGTTTTCGGCGGTGACCCGCGGCTTAAATGCGGTGGCCGCGGGTAAACCGTCACCGTGTCATTCTCTAGTATATAACTCATTCGTAAGGACTACACCAGTCTACAGGCTAACAGAAAGAAAATTAGCAGGTAAGAACCTAATTTCTCCTTTGTTTGGTTAAGTAATTGGAAGCTACCCAGGTGGAAATGTTTAGATATGCAGGGAGTTATGAACGAAGGAGAGCTTTGAACTGGTCAGTAAGCTGACTGATTTCATGTTTCTTTAAGTATGCCTCACAGCTTGAAAGTTCTGTTTGGCTGAAACACAATTCATATCAACTTCAAACTAGCAGTTGTTTTGCCATAATAAATGTGTATTTTTGTTTTTGAACAGCAGTTCAATGGGCTTAATGTTCCAGTCTTTCAGCACCCTAAACTTCTGGATGTTTTACTGATCCCAGTTATTGGTCCAAGGTTTGTAATTTTTTTTTTTTCTGTTTCAAGCATGATTCCATCTTCTTCATCCTTTTGGTCACATAGCTGCAGGTGTATGAGATGCCCTTGTATAGTCTGTGCATTGAAGAGTAGTCTTGCAAGCTGACAGCTCAGCAGCTTGAACCTTATTATAAAGTGCTATGAGCATCTGTTGGAATAGTAATAAGTAAGTTCTGTGTAATGAAAACATACACTAATAGAGGCTGTCCTCCACTTCGGAGCTGAAGCCAGGTCCTGAGTGACAGAGCCACAGGTTGCTTCAGAACCCAGTACACATGCACTCTGAGGCCCAGATTCTCAAAACTTTAACCCCGTCGCTAAACTGTTTTCCTGCAGTATAGCCTGTACGCAGTTTAGCGACGGATTATCAAAAGGGGCTTTAGGCATTCGGGCCTATCAGAGCCTTAGGCCCCTTCATGATGCTGCCGGGGAGGGGCCTGAGACTCTGATTGGCCCAGGTTGTATAAGGTCCCTCCTATGGGAGGGGCCTTATACAATCTGGGCTAATCAGAGCCTCGGGCCCCTCCCCGGTGCATCCCAAGATGCACCGGGGAGGGGAATTCCCATTTAGACGACACAGGCAGCTGGGAGGAATGGATCCGTATCCCTCCAGCTCTTCGACTTTGAGATAAGGGGAGGTGGGGTGATTTGCTTGCCAGCAAGGGAGAGTGGGCATCTCTCTCATTGTGAGGGGGGGTTACTTGCCAGTATGGGAGAGTGGGCATCTCCCCTGCTGCGGGGGGGAGGGGTCAGGTTGCGGCAGGGATTTGTGCAACGGGAGAGTGTGGGCATCTCTCTCGTTGCAGGGGGGTTGTCACCGCCATTTCGGTTTGCCACCGCTACTGCAGGGAAGGGGTGTTGTGATGAAGCAGAGATCTCTCCCGCTCCATCACAACACAGGGATAGCGGGAGAGTGCGAGCATCTCTCCCACTGTTGCTGTGTTTTTGGTTTGTTTTGTTTTTTACAGTGGCGTTGACAGCATTTTTTCTGCGCATGTGCCCATCAGCGATGGGCACATGCAAATTAGGAAATCTTCACTGCTGTCCACTGACCTCATTTGCATGAGCAATTTTTAAAGAATGTCTCATGTTTTTTAATTTGGTATCTAAACGGCTGCATTAGCAAACTGTCACTTTTTAACGCAGGTTTTTTAAAGTCCTGGCCTGAGTTTGGCTAACAAGTACCACCATTACACAATGATTCAGAACTCTGATTGGGCTATGCACATTGATTTGTACCTCTACTCAGCCAGACCTTTCCCAATTATTATTATTATTTTTTTTTAGAGCTACCAGTGCTGGAAAAAAAATTTGGGGGAAGCCATCATATCCTACCTTACTCTACTCTACTTAATCTTTTACACTTAATTAGTGGCAATACTTGCTGTAAAATATATCATATGTTTGTTAGCTTCTGCTTTGAAATGATCATTTTAAAATGGTGGTTGAAATGGTCTTTATGAATGGCAACATGGATAATGAATAGCTATAAGCATTATTTTTTCAGTAGCTGGACTCATTCATTTTCAAAAGTAACAGCAATATTTTTTAAAAAAATCAAATTTTAAATATGAATTTTGATAAACATTTCGTGTCACTATTGAGCTTTGACCTGTGGACAATATTATTTTGTATGGAAATGGAGGTTTTTGTTTTTTTTTACAACCAGTGATTGACAGAAACTCCAGCATATGAGCAGTGGCAGTGAGTGGTTTTGACTGAGGTCTTTAAGATGCAAGTTCACTCACATCCCAGCATAGACTAAATTATAATTAGCACATTTCACTTGGATCTCGTCAGATGACTTCTCCGGACCAATCCAGAAACATAACTTAGATGAATAGCCTTTCTGTATAAAGTCTCGTACAAGCCGTGAAACAGGCGCCGTCGTTAGATAAGACCAGCACATGAGCCATAACTCCCCCAAGATTCACATAGGCAGTGCATGTAGGCATAGCTGGATGTCCTTGACTAGAATACAGTTCTGGTACATACCCAGAATGCATCAGGCAGTAACAGCAAAGATGTATTCTTCTTTCTCTTCTTGCAAGGTTTAGGCAGGAATGATTTCTTGCAAACAATGGTTCAGGCTTGATGATGTCAGAGAGGCCTAACCTTCAGGTGCAAATAAGGAAACACCCCTACACTAGTACTTATGCCCCCTAGTCTTAGTATTTTTGGAAAGAGTGAACAAGTGATTTATATCTACCCTTTCTACTCCACTCAGTACTTTATAAATCTCTATCATATCACCTCTGAGCTGTCTCTTCTTCTGGCTGCTTTAGCTTCTCCTCATAGAGAAGTTGTCCGTAACCACCTCATAGTTTTGCCTGTTTTCAAAGTCACATTCCCACTCTGGAGAAGCAGCTCTTCACACAGAAGACTGCAGATGTGCTCTGGCATGCTACCTGGACCAGACTAAACCTCACAGAGGATCCTCCCAACCAGGGGTCTCAAAGTCCCTCCTTGAGGGCCGCAATCCAGTCGGGTTTTCAGGATTTCCCCAGTGAATATGCATGAGATCTATGTGCATGCACTGCTTTCAATGCATATTCATTGGGGAAATCCTGAAAACCCGACTGGATTGCGGCCCTCAAGGAGGGACTTTGAGATCCCTGCTCCTAACTCTTTGTGGCTTTTGATCCTAACAGACTCAGAGTTCCTGTTACCAAGAGAACCATCTTCAATTGGCTAGCAGAATGTATCTCCTTTTGGGCTGACACTACAAGGCCGTGCAATTTCCACAATGTCTGCCTCGGTGACTCATTTTCATTCAGCCATGACTATGGCTACCTCGGTGACTCATTTCCATTCAGCATCTATTGAGGACGTCTGCAAAGCGGCTACTTGGGGCCTCAGTCTGTTCCTTTATATCTCACTGCTATTTAAAACAAATCTCCAGCAGAGACAGTCAGTCTGGACAAGCAGTTCTGCATAATCTTTTTACTTTCTGTCCGCCAACTTTTCTTCCGACTCTAAGGTTTTTGCCAGGCTCATGTTTATATATCCATTATCCTCATCCAGAGTCATGATCCTGGCAGCTTAGGAGTCCCACGGGTGAAAATATTATATCTGCTTGTCCTCTGAGAAAGCAAAGATGCTTGCCTGTAACAGGTGTTCTCCGAGGGCAGCAGGCATATATTTTCACAACTCACCCATTTTCCCCCTTAGTTGGCTTCTTAGCTTTGTTACTGAACTTATGGTCCCATGAGCCGATGTCAGGTGAGAAGGCACCAGCATGTGATGATATGGGCACTGTCTAAAGATACAGACAGTATACTTGGTAGTGACTATACCGGGTTCCATGAATGACATCGCCCACATGTGAGAATATATGTCTACTGTCCTCGGAGAACACCTGCTATAGATAAGTATTTTTGCTTTTTGTCTGGGTGGACACTCCTTTTTTATATTAATGGTGGTTCATAATTTTGCATCTCTGATATGCTAGTAGTGCAGGCAGCACTGTTCAAGGTATTTCAGTACAAGTTTCAGGAAATGATTCACAAATAATTCTTGCAATGTAAATCTTAACAATTTTAGAAGAGAAGTGCTCTGAGCAGAATGTCAGTAGCAGTTGTTTTGTAGGGCTCTGGGAGGTATAAAGAAAGAAATCTGATCTAGATTTCTGTGCCATGCATTTCTCCAATCTCACTAACTACATCTATATGTGCAGGAAGACCTTGGAGAAACACTCTGACCAGGTCATCGTCGGTGCCCTGTGTGGAAATGCTGTGTTACGAGGAGCCCATGTCTATGCACCTGGAATCCTGTCTGCTCCAAAATGTAAGTTTGCCAAATAAAATGTGTAAGAACATAAGAAAAACCATGCTGAGTCAGACTAAATCCCATTGAGTTCAGCATCCTATATCCAATTGTGGCAGTCTGGATCACAAGTATTCAGCACATTGCAAAATGTAAATTTGTTTCTCATAGCTCATTTTCAGGGATGAGTAAAAGTTTTTCCAAGTTTACCTGGCTAATAAGTTTTTATGGACTTCTATGTTAGTCTCCTTAACCACATCATCTGGCAACAATCTGCAGATTAAAAAAAAAACAACCCTAAAAACTTTCTCTGGTTTGTTTTTTGTCTGCTGATCATTGATTTCATTGCATATTCTCTCATTTTACTGTTTCAAAGATTTAACAAACTTTATAAACTATTTCATCCATTCCTGATTTTGTAAAATTCTATCATATCCCTCTTGGTCATCTCACCACTTAATTAATATAGAAACAAATCTTTTTCAGAGATGGAAAGCAGTAGAAATAGGGGATGTAAACTGAGGTTGCAGGGTGGTAGACTAATGTTAGGGGGAGGTGCCAGGCACAAAACCAGTGATGGAATTAAAAACGTGAGGGATAAACCTAGTGGATCCCTATATAGAAAGAAGATGGCATCAAAGCAAAACTTAAATCACCTTTACAATTTAAACAGGGCATAAAGGGGAATAACCTGCATGGAGTGGCAGGCACAACTCTGGCTGCCTTGTGGGGGCAAACTGGATTCTATATTATTTACTATGTTAAATGTTTTCTTTTTATAATTTGTCTTTATGAAAACTTGGGTACTCTTTCTCTCTTTGTCCTCCCCATTCAGTATCAGCACAGCTGTGATGAGCAGCCTGGTATATGAACCTTGGAGCCCTTTCATTACTCTCAAAAGCTTGCTCATTAGTTTCCTATTTCCTTCCTTGACTTTCTCGACTTGTACGGTACAAGGTGCCTTTCAGTACAATGTGTTTAGCTTCTGTAGTCCATTGTTCAGTGCAGATAAACCTCATCTTTCACTAAATAATAAATGTCTGTGTATGTATGTATGTGTATGTAAGTATAAGTATATATATATATATAAAAGAGAGAGGAGGGGAGAGATAGATATGCAGCTGAGTTAGGAAGGCAGGGATCTTCAAAACGGGAAGCAGTGCGCCAGTACAATCAGTCAGTTGTGAGCTACGGTTGAGAAAAGGTTGTTTTAAAATGTGTCCTAAATCATGAACAACGTGAAATTTTGTTTCAAATTGCCAGAAAGTGCTAAAGAAACACATGAAATGTTAAAATTAGTTTATGGTGATGCTGCAGTGACCATGAAGACGGTTTACAAATGGTATGAGCAATTTTGTAATGGTTGTGACTTGGTTGAAGAAGAGGAGAGATTGGGACTTCATTCAGCATCAAATATCCAAGTGAATGATGAAAGAGTTAGCAAAATGATTCAATCAAACAGGTGATTGACTATTAGAAAAATTTCTATGGATCTGAACATCTCTTATGGTTCCGTTCAAAAAATTTTAACATGAGGCGAGTGTGTGCGACCTGAGAAATGGGCAAACGGTTTCAACCTCCTCATTTTCTAAGGGTCAGAAGATTGTGGATTGGTTTATCCGAGTCCTGGAAGACCTGGGCTGGATCGTGAATTACAGGAAGAAACATTTGATGCTGATGCAGTTCCTGGAGTATCTGGGTGTTTTGTTCAACACGGCAGTCAGCCATGTTTATCTACCAGAGGCACGCAGACAGAAGTTATGCTCTCAAATTTTCTGTCTTCTGGACAAGACCACTTCATTGGCATGGGACTATCTCCAGGTCTTGGGGGTCTATGACTATGTAATCGATGTAGTACCTTGGATGAGAGCTCACATATGTCCCTTCCAGCACACGTTGCTCTCCTTGTTCCTTCAGACGGATGCACTCCATAAGTGCCTTCCTTGGACTCTGG
The DNA here is from genome assembly GCF_902459505.1 of Geotrypetes seraphini. Taxonomy (NCBI): domain Eukaryota; kingdom Metazoa; phylum Chordata; class Amphibia; order Gymnophiona; family Dermophiidae; genus Geotrypetes; species Geotrypetes seraphini. The sequence continues at coordinate 432,937,758 of NC_047085.1, read as the reverse complement.
AGGCCCAAGCTATCAAGAGTTGGTGGCTACAGCTTCAGACCCTTTCTAATACCAATTTCTGAGGCTGGGGAGCCCATTGCAATTGGCACGTGATTCAGGGGCGTTATACACCATCCCAGAAGAAGTGATTGTTCAGCAGACTGGAACTGCGCACTAGTGCTGCCCGATTCACAATTCGAATCGGTTCACCGAATCACTTTGGGTGAATCGATTCGAGGCTTCCCGATTTGGCTGACCCTTCCCCTCACCCCCTAAAGCAGGAGCGGCAGCGCTGCTCTTGTTGGCCGACCACTGCCGCACCTGCTTTAGAGGGCGAGAGGGGAGGGTCAGTGCTGCTGTCCGGTACCCACCTCCCTGGCGTCCGGTTCCCCCCCTGGCGTCCGCTTTGCCCCAACCCCTGGCGTCTGGCTTCCCCACACCTGTTTACCTTTGAAGAACATCCTGCATAGAAGATCGCGGTATTAGCGATGTTTGCAAACAGCTTCGGAGCTGTTTCCTCTGCCACGGTCCCACCCCACCTCTGACGTTGGAGGAGGGGCAGGACCACGGCAGAGGAAACAGCTCCGAAGCTGTTTGCAAACATCGCTAACGCCGCAATCTTCTGTGCAGGAGCTCTTCAGAGGTAAATGGGTGCGGGAAGGCCAGGGGGGAAGCCGGACACCAGTGGGAGGCCAGGGGAAACTCGCAGGCCTTCCGGGGGGGGGGGGTGAGTAGTCCTTTGGTATGGGGGGTGGGACAGGCCTTTAGGGGGAACAGGCAGGCAGGCCTTCAAGGGTGAGACAGGCAGGCCTTCAGGGGTGGAATGCAGGCCTTTAAGGAGGGAGACAGGCCTTTAAGGGGGGAGACAGGCCTTCAAGGGGGGGGAGACAGGCCTTCAAGGGGGGGGAGACAGGCCTTCAAGGGGGGGGAGACAGGCCTTCAAGGGGGTGAGACAGGCCTTCAAGGAGGGAGACAGGCCTTCAAGGGGGAGAGACAGGCCTTCAAGGAGGGGAGACAGGCCTTCAAGGGAGAGAGACAGGCCTTCAAGGGGGGGAGACAGGCCTTCAAGGGGGGGACAGGCCTTCAAGGTGGGGGGACAGGACTTCAAGAGGGGGTAGTCAGGCCTTCAAGGGGGAAAAAGCCTTCAAGGGAGGGAGACAGGTCTTCAAGGGATGGTGTGGAGGGGGGGATAGAGATACTGGATAGGAGGGTAGTTGGGAAAAGAAAGGGAGAGGTGATGGACCTTGGGGTAGTGGGGAAGGAGGGAGAGATGCTGGATGAAAAGGTAGTTAAGAAAAGGTGGATCTGTGGAGGGAGACGAAAAAAAGGAAAGATGCCAGAGGACAGAGATGGCAGGTGGATGGTTAGCATGGAGAAAGAAGAAAGAAGGAGACCCTGGCAAGCAAATTATCAGAAGACAACCAGAGCTTGGGACCAACAAGATTTGAATAATGACCAGACAACAAAAGGTAGGAAAAATAATTTTATTTTCTGTTTTGTGATTACAATTGTCAGATTTGAAATGTGTATCCTGCCAGAGCTGGTGTTAGACCGCAAACGTGTGCTAGGATTTAACAGAGAGAGGAAAAGTCTTTTTTGTTTGTTGATTTTGTTTACACCACAGCGCCAGTGTGGTTAGGAGAAGGCAAAGGGGGTTAAGAGGCTATAAAATAAACCCACCAGGATGTTTGAAAAAAACACTCAGTTGGGAAGGAAAATCGATAAACCAATTCAATAGGCTGAATCGAATCAAATCGAATCGAGATTTTTTTCCTGAATCGGGCAGCACTACTGCGCACCATTCATTTGGCTCTGGTGAATCTACAGCTGATGCTGGAAGGCCAGCCAGGCAATCAGTCAGAGTCTTCTCCGGCAATTCGACAGAGGTGGCATATGTCAATGGCCAGGGAGGTACCAAGAGTGCATCTCTGGCTTTGGAAGCCCATATGCTTTTCCACATGGTAGAATGTCATTTCAGGCACTCTTGGCAGCACATGTAGTAGGAGTCGACAGTGTTCAGGCAGACTTCTTCAGCAGACAATTCTTGGATCCGGGCAAGTGAATGCTGTCCTCAGAGGCATTTCAGGCCAAAGTTCAGCACTGGGGTCATCCTCACTTCGACATCCTAGCAATGGCAACAAACAAGAAAGCCAACAGATTCTTCAGTTGAAGAGTAGAACCCAGAAGCGAGGGTCTCAATGCTCTAGTCCAGCTGTGGCTCAGGGAGTTCTGTTGTACATTTTTTCTCCCTGGCCCATTATAGGCTGAGTCATTCAGCAGATCGTGGCCCATCAGGACAGTGTAATTCTGGTGGCTTCAGATTGACTTTGCAGGCCATGCTATGCAGATCTGATGCAGCTTCACAAAGGGCACAGCCTCCAGTTTCGGGTCTGTCCAGTCCTTCTGTCTTGGGGTCCAATCTATCTAGAAGATCCAGATCACTTTGCTCCTACAGCAAGGCTATTGAGCATGAAGCATTAGAACGAAAAAGCTATTCAGATGTGGTCATTGCTACTTTCTCAAGTCCAAGAAGTCGACTATGATCTCGGCTTATGCCAAGGCTTAGAAGACTTTCCAGCATTGGTATGATAATGAAAGTGTGGAACAATATTCAGCTCTGGTGTCCATGGTACTGGCCTTAAGGGCCTCACTGTAGCTTTCCTTCAGGTTCAGGTCGCTGGGCTCTCTTGTTTGAGCCTGGGATCGTACGCCTTCATTGATGTCACACCCAGCCATCTCTAGATTCCTGAAAGGGGTTCTTCGAATTCGGCCTCCGATCAAGCCACCTTTCCATTCGTGGGACCTTAATGTGGTTCTGTCAGGCCTCTAAAGCTCTGTTTGAGCCTCTCAAAGATGCATCTCTCTTGGACTTGATACTTAAGACGGTCTTCCTAGTAGCAATCACTTCGTCAAGATGTGTCTTGGAACTTCAGGTTCTATCTTTTAGAGAGCCCTTTCTGAAGATCTCAGTCAGGGATCTCCCTACACACTGTTCCTTCTTTTCTGTCGAAAGTAGTCTCGGTTTTTCATGTTAATCAGAAAGTGTGCTTGCCTGTATTTCAGCCCACCGGGTCTAAGTCACAAGATCGTATTTTGAAGAAGTTGAACATACACAGAGTGCTCCTTCGCTATTTGGAGGTCACCAGCGAGTTTTGACTCTCGGATCATTTGTTTGTGCTGACTCATCCCTCCAAGCGGGGCACTCCGGCTTCCAAAGCCACAATTTCAAGATGGATCCATAAAGCCGTTTTGTCAGCATACATTCTCTCTGGAAAACAGTCTCCTGTTTCTGTTGTATTCTACCAGGAGTGTGGCCTCTTCTTGGGCTGAAGCTAGGGTAGTCTTTCCAGAGGAGATTTGCAGAGCGGCTACCTGGTCCAATCTTCATATCTTTTCTAAGTTTTAGAGTGGATGTGGCGGCACGACAGGACTCTGCCTTTGGACCCTCTTATTTTGAGGGCCAGTGCAGTCAGCCTGCCCTAGCTTTCTGGGACTGCTTTGGTACGTCCTGCATGTCTAGAAAGACTCGCCTATTGCACTGTAAAAAGAGATTATGTCCTTACCTTGATAATGTCTTTTCTAGTAGATAGGCGAGTCATTCTAGACTCTCACCCTGTCCTTCCTATGCTTGCCTACTGTCTCTTTCTGTTTTGCTTCTCCAATTTCTTTCTTGGATGCTGGTCAGCCCTTTGGGCCTTGAAAACTTCTGTATCATAGGTTCAAGTTCATAAAGGGTTACTATCTGGGCTCCTTTGATGCTTTGTTGGCTGTTTTAGTTCTTGAGTTCCTATGTTACTTTGTTTGAGCAGAACAGTTGTTACTTGGGAATGTTCCCATGAGTGTTCCTACTTCACCTGTAGTCGATGTAGCTCTTTATGCTTGGGTACTAACTGCAGGTGGCAACAGAGCTCCCTGTGAAGTAGAGAAGAGTCAGAGAAAAAATACAGAATGGATTCTTTCTGCAGATGGCTCACGGCCATTGGAAGAGAATTTAACAACAGATTTGAACATGAGGCGAGTGAATGCAACCTGAGAAATGGGGAAATGGTTTCATTCTCCCTCACAATAACGCTCGGTGTGGTACATCGTTTCTGGTTGGCAAATTCTGTCAAATAAAAAATTACGGTGTGTGCTCATTCACTTTATTCACCAGATCTGGCACCATGCAACTTCTGGTTCTTCCTCAAATTCAAAATGACCATGGAAGGTAAATGTTTTGAATCGATTTAGGACATCAAGGCAGCCACAATAGCACAACTAAAGACTCATGAAAGAGGACTTCCAGAACTGCTTTAGAAAGAGGCAAAAACAATGGGTTTGAAGCAAGGAGGAATATTTTGAGGAGGATTAATGGCAATGTGTCTCTTACTGTAATAAATGTTTTTTCAACATACACTATTATTTTTTAATCACAACTCCTGAGAGAGAGATATCACTTTGTTGTACGAGTGTAAATCAAAAAGTAAAGGCAAAATACATTTTATGGCTTTAATGGAAATAACTGTGAGCAATTACATATTGCTTTTCCACATACCATGACATATTGTATTTTATATCGCGCAAATGTCAACTGGGAATCATTGTGGCTTAAATAAGAGTAAAAAGGTTAGCAACATAGATTATGAATCATAGCAAGACAATAGTGAACACAGATCATTTTTAGCACCTTCCTTCAAGTCTGACGTAAGCAAATCGGGAGGCAGTTCCAAATAAAAGATGACGCATTTGTTGTATTGTTCAACTAGCTTCTGCATTCCTGCAGAGAAGATTTTTTAACTGCTCCTAAAGCCATGTGAGCACCGCTTCCTTTACTTCATCGTGTTTTTGTCTTTTGCTCTCTGAGTTGCAGTGATGCTAGTGACAATTCTCAGATCATACCATCTCAGGAACTGGGTTGCAATCTCCACACGCTGTTGCTTGTGTAGATCAACAAGCTGTTTGGGAACCTATCATGCGCAGACTTTTTCATTTATTCCAAGTCGTCATGCATTATGGCAAATGCAGATCCATAGCTGATATCCAAATTTGCAGCCAGTTGAGATACCGCTATCTGTCGGTGTTCTCTAATCAAGGCATCCAGCTTGTCAATGTGCTCTTGTGTGCACAACGTTGATGGGTGCCAGAACGACATGTTCTTCCTGCTTTAAACCATTTTACCAACTCATAAACTTTTCATTGATTCTTGGTGCTATGTCCCTACTGCGTCAATATCCGATGATAAATTTCCACAGGTTTCACTTCCTCTGCCCAGAGAAAACGCTGTACTGCACATTGTTCTTCGATGGTGTAATCTTGTAATAGAGCGTCCATGTTTCTGACGTCATGGCTGCCACACAAAAGCCGAGTGCTGCACTGTGTGTGGATGAACTATCCAACAGGCAATGTACGCATACATATGTTGCATTTCACTAGCTCCATTCTGGTTATCACGTAGTTTAACAATTGCCTTTAATTTTTGATTCACCCTTGTACTATTCTTGTTTTTGGTGGTGATTGATGAAGATGAAACAATAAAGAAAATAAGATGAGCAGAAAAATGTTAAAAAGATGGACGAAGCAGTCCTATGACTTAGACTTGAATCTGTAGATTTATGCTGTAATAATTGTATATGCTGTAGTGAAGTAATATGTTCCTAATGGATGTGTAGATATGATACAGGCTAACTTTGTATTTCCTTGGTCGCACTGTATGATGCTGCTGATAAACTAATAGGAACTGCCCCATCAACAAAATTAATGTGTTAATTAACCCACATAGCTAGTTTTGATATTGCACCAGCACTGACATTTTACAATCTCTAAAGCTCATTAATTTTATTTTTAGAGCAATCCAGCAGTTTCCTCCTGCCTTGCTAGGCTTTTGGTTCAGTCAGGTACAGGGCCGGAATCCAGAACTTTGAGTCCTAATTTACAACATCTGGGGGTTTTCCTACCTATTTTATATCCTGTTCTATATTGATGGAATTTATTTATTTATTTATTTATTTATTTATTTAGATTTATATCCCGTTCTCCCAGTAGCTCAGAACGGTCTACAAGTAAACATACACAGTAGAAGTAATTAGGCAAATAAGATGTACAATAGGTTTAGATGCTTGGACATACAAAATTGTGCAGTATTTATCAGGGTACAAACAATTTTTCAGAGTACAGACAATTTATCAGAGTACAGATTAAGAGAGGACTATACTGAAATTTAGGAGAAGTTAAATAGGGGAGAGAAGAGAGAGGTGGGGTTTAAGGGGGGGTGTAGACTGAGGGAGATCTTTAGTTGAAGAGGAGGGTCTTTACCATTTTACGGAATGTCAATAAAGAGTTCTGTTGCCTGAGTTGGGGGGGGAGTTTATTCCAGAGATGTGGGATGAAGTGGCTGTAGGATCGTTTGCGGGCAGTTTCTGAGAGGAGGGACCTTCCAGGGGGAATGCATAGGCGTATTTCTGATTTTGAGCGGAGGGAGCGAGTGGGGGTGTAGATGGGAAGCTTAGATTTTATGTAGGAGGGGGTGGTGGCATAAATTCTCTTGTGGGCTACTGCTAGGGCCTTGAAAGCACAGCGCTGGCTAATTGGGAGCCAGTGTTCAGCGCGGAGTGCTGGGGAGACGGGATCATGGTAGTTGAGGTTGTGTAGGAGGCGGATAGCTGCATTTTGGACACGTTGGAGGCGTTTGAGATTATTTTTGGTTAGTCCATTAAATAGGGAGTTACAGTAATCCATTCTGGAGAGGACATATGCGTAGAGGAGTTGGGCGAGGTCAGGTGTGGAGATGTAGGGTTTGATCCTTTTCAGTTGGCGGAGGTAGTAGAAGGAGGTGGAGATTACTTGGGATATGTGGGCAGATAGGGATAAGTGTCCATCTAAAGTTACTCCTAGGCTGCGTACCTGATCTGTTGCCGTTAGTAGAGTGGAGTCCCATGCTAGGGTAGGACGTGTGAATTTGGTGCTTTTTTTCCTGATCCATAAGAGTTCTGTTTTAGTGGCGTTTAGTTGAAGTTTGTTGTTTGACATCCAAGTTTTCATATCAGAGAGGCAATGTTGGAGGTTAGTAATTTGGGACGATCGGTTCTCGCCTAGTGGGAGGAGCAGCTGGATGTCATCTGCATAAGAGTGGATTTTAATGCTATATTTCTGTGCTATATCAATGACAGGTCTGATGTAGAGGTTGAATAGGAGGGGGGATAGAAGGGCGCCTTGAGGAACACCATATTTGATAGGCTTGGGGCGAGATTTGTGTGTTCCTAGTAGGACAGTCTGGGTCCTTTGATGGAGGAAGGAGGTGATCCATTGGAGGGCTGTGTCCTTGATTCCGAGGTCATAGAGTCTGGATGTGAGGAGGTGGTGGTCAACTGTGTCAAAGGCAGCGCTGAGGTCAAGTAGGACTAGTAGGGCATCACTGCCTTTGTCGAGTATTGCCCAGCTGTCATCAATGATGTCAAGGAGTACTGACTCTGTGCTGTGGCCTTTTCGGAAGCCGGACTGGACAGGGGATAGAGCAGCTTGTTCTTCAATGAAGGGGTGAAGTCGGTGGAGCACAATTCGTTCAAGGAGTTTGGAGACAAATGGGAGGTTGGAGACTGGGCGATAGTTGCCGGGTTTGTTAGGATCAAGGGTGGGTTTTTTGAGAGTGGGCTTGATAATAGCTGACTTCCAGCTGAGGGGCACAATCCCAGTGATGGCAGTTGCATCCCAATCATTGCAGTGATGGCCTATGATCAGAACCATACACCAGGGCTGCTTTCTGAACCTTGCAATCTTGAGCCTTAAATCCATCCATTTCTCATTGGACATTATATAATGACAGAACACCCTTACCCCTCGAGCACTGTATATGCTTTCACAGCCTGCTCTGCTTAGCTGGGTAATGGAAGGTCAGAGCCAGTGGTCGCATCCAGGAGTACATAGCACCGTCTGAGCCATCATCCCAATCCATATGCATTATTGCAATTGCTGAGATATTTTCATGCAAAGAATCATTTTATTTGTTTATTTAGCATTTATTTATATACCATTTATAACCTAAGTGGTTTACATTCAGGTACTGAAGCATTTTTCCCATATCTGTCCTGACAGGCTCACATTCTATCTAATGGTTTCTTTTTGCCCCCTAGTTATGAAGGCTGGAGATGTGGTCTCTGTTTACTCAGATGTCGAAGGAAAATGTAAAAGAGGAGCCAAAAAATTTGATGGAGTCAAAGTTTATGTAGGGAATGGAATTGCAGAGCTGAGTCGCAGTGAAATCTTCAGTTCAGGCAGTCCTTTGAAGTAAGTCATTAGGGGATGACACTAGGCTATTTTTGCTTTGCGATATCTCATGTATTATAAGAGTATCAGCAGCTTTCCTATTTCACTCTTTGGGACAGGACTTAACTCTCTGGCTATCTTAAAAACATTTACTCATACAAGAGGCTATATCCCACTAAATGCGAGAAATACAAGCAAAAATTATTTATTAATCCAGGAAAAGGCCTCAGAATTGGAGCCTACGCAAAGTCCTATCATGGACTAAACTGTCAGCGTAGTATTACCACTCCATGCTCCAATCATAGGCCAGAAAAACCTGGAACTTGTAGAATCTCTTAATTTATTATTCTTTTTAATTTATTTTTTAATATTTTTAATTTTATAATATAGGTTTAAACCTTAAAGTCTATACTTAAAACTTCATTTTAAATTCTATTGTGGTTGATCTTAGAATTATTTTTCATAAATAGACCCTAAGGAAAATAATCTACTGTTACAACCCTGCTGTGACTAAATATTGTTTAACATTGCTATACTCGCAAAGGTAGAGAAGTTAAAGGTAACTAAATTACTTATCTTAAGCAGTTTTCATTATAGCTTGAAAGTCCTATAATGACTGTGCAATGGCTATGCCGCCGTGATGCCTCTACAAAGGCTATGCCGCCGACGCGGCCAGCGTTTCATGGGCAATAAGTACATCCACTGCTTCAGGGCTAATGGCCAAAAGACATCAAGGCATTGCGGTCTTTAAAACTGCCAAACTTTCTCTAGCCTGTTGTTTGTATTTATCTTAAAAACATGCCAGACTATCTCAATTTCTCGTGGAGACACCTTAGGGCCAGACAGTAAACAACCTGTGATAAGTGACATTTCACAGGTTATTGTATTTGTGAAATGTCCTTAATTTAAAAGGGTAAAAGAATACATAAACACCATAACTTGGCCTTTATCTGCTGTCATGTTTCTATGTTTCTATATATGACAGAGTTATTTTCACTCGCTAAATTGTGCAGCAAGACCAGGGTCTTTCGTGTACACCTGACAAACTATTCAGAAAGGTTTTGTATGCATTACATTGAGCCCTGTGGTTTGTTTAAAAGAAAATGGCATTCGCATATGACATCATCAAATGCTTTACCATCCAATTGCTGATGTTATACTGTTCTGGTAGAGCACTGCATTCAGAAAATGACATGCTACTTGAAAGTGCGATGTGGTAAGACTGGAACAGCTGTTTTTTGTGTGACATGTTAAAATGTGGCACACATTGATGGGGTAATTATGCCTATGTGCTGATAGGTTGAAATTAAAAAGAAACTATTGAAAATGCAGCTATTTGTGTCTGCTTTCATTTAAGGAAAGATTTCTATTTGTACAGGCATATAATAGATGGTCATGGGCAAGAAATGTCATGAAGACTTAGCTTTTTGTAATGTTAATTTTATGCTATGTATGTTTTATATGGAAACATTCTAGATATTGACAGTAAATAATTTTAAAATAATAAATAAATGTTCTTAAATTCGCTAGAAAAAGATAATGTGGTAAGTATTCTGAATGTGGGAATGTTATTGTTGACTAAATAGCAGAGATAAATGTGATGTAAATGATTAGAGTATTTCTTCTAGCAAGGAAAATAATTTTTACTGTTAACAGTCTTGTTTTCCCCTCATTAGTGGCTATATTTCTCCACTGAAAACATGGAATTTACTATAACAAGTGTGAGAGCAGGAGGGCTAAACCACTGCTTATGGTGGACTTCCACAGGAATGACCATAAATGCAGTATAATCAGTGGCAAATGTGTCCATGGTACATTTCAGGGCACTGTCTAAAGTTAAAAGGGGATCGATTCTGTACAAACGTGAAGAAGTTCTTCTTCACCGAGAGAGTGGTGGAAAACTGGAATGCTCTTCCAAAGGCTGTTATAGGGAAAAACACTCTCCAGGGATTCAAGATAAAGTTAGACAAGTTCCTGCTGAACCAGAACGTACGCAGGTAAAGCCAGTCTTAGTTAGGACACTGGTCTTTGACCAAAGGGATGCTGCGTGAGCGGACTGCTGGGCACGATGGACCACTGGTCTGACCCAGCAGTGGCAATTGTTTTTATGTTCCATAGTTCAGGGAGTGAGGGTTAGATTCTCAAAAATTTGCGTTAAAAAACGGTGGGCCACTGTTGCAGGTATTATTGTAGCAATTTTTAAAAAGTGAATCGTTCTCCCAAAAATTCTCATGCAAATGAGGTTGGGGAAGAGTAGCGAAGGTTCGCTAAATTTGCATGTGTCCATCACTGGTGATAGCAATGGGCACATATGCAGAATAAAGGAAAAAAAAAAAAAAAGCAAATCAAGCTGCCAAAATCAAGCAACCCCCACCCGACACCTCCCCAGCAGCAGGAGACATGCCCACTCCTTCCTGCTGCCAAGCAACACACACCCTGATATCTCCCTGGCAACGGGAAAGATGCCCCCTCCCTCCCACCACTTTCAAGCGACCCCCCACCCCACCTAGAATCAGGAGAAATGCCCACTCCCTCCTGCCGCCATGCAACGCATCCCCCCGACACCCCAGCAGGATAGATGCCCACTCCCGCTAACTCCATCTACCCCCTCCCCCACCCCTTTTCCTTAGGATGGCTGGCTGAAGGGATTCCTATTCCCTCCAGCCAGCAGGCTCTCCTCTTCAAAATGGCGGACCTTCCCTTCCCCAGTGCATCCTGGGATGCACCAAGCAGGGGCCTGAGGCTCTGATTGACCCAGGTTGTTTAAGGCCCCGCTAGGAATCTCCAGTATATCAAAGTAGATCAAAGTGCCATAAAATGAAACCATTCCTCTCTAGGATATTGTGTATTGTCTCCATTGTTTGTTCTATAGCTCCATTCATAAAACACTTTTAAAACAAATGCTTCTAGCTTTCTGGTTTAAGGATTTTGTTTCTTTGTCACTAGAAGTATAAATATATAAATTGCATCTATACATTCTTCACATACACTCAGAAAATGTGTGATCCGACCAAGAGCCTAGACTCCTATAGCCGAACACACTGTCCCATCACAGTGTATGACTTTAGTGTAAAAATGCTGGCCTAACTTGGAAGAGTTCCTTCAATATATGAAAAATTTCTCTCGTCTGAATCACGTTTTTCCTTGGCATTTGAAGTCTAAAATCTCTCTTTTCTTGGGTTCCTTGAAAAAGACCCTCGAAACATGGTCCTTGTCGGGACCTGTAACAACTCTTTAAGTTAAGTGAATTTATTTTTCTTGCCACTGAAAATCTTTATTGTTATTACACAAAGAGCATTTTGCCTTTGCCAGCATTTTTACACTAAAGTTATACACTGTGATGGGACAGTGTGTTCGGCTATAGGAGTCTAGGCTCTTGGTCGGATCACACATTTTCTAAGTGTATGTGAAGAATGTATAGATGCAATTTATATATTTATACTTTCAGTTCCATATATATTGAGAAGTCTTTTTTACAGTATTGCTAGTCCACAATTTTGACCTCTCTATCCTTCAACTATTTTGTAAGTCCTCTCCACCCAGCACATTTGTCTTTGTCACTAGATACATAGAAGTAAAAGCCAATGAGAGAGTTTCAGTCAATGTCTTTTACTAAACTATTCCATTCCATGTTTTACTAAACTAATCATACAGTATATTTATGACTATTTAATTCCATGAAAATAATATCACTTACATCAGGCTTGTTGGGACCTTTGTATGTGGCAAAGACTAGCATGACAACCACCTTATTGTAACTGTTAAAACAGAAGATGCAGAGTTATGTGCCTTTGGTTTCCAGAATTCATTGTAGATATTTTTTTATACAACTAATTATTCATGCAGCTCAAGAGTAAGTTCAACAGTAGGAGTTTGAAAGTTCTGCAGAAGGTCTCTCTGGGTCAATTATATGGCATACTAGCTGATGCCTCAGCGTTGCACGGGTATTTAATTATAGCAATAACACTGTAAATGGATTCAAATAAAGATACTTTATAGTGGTGAATGAAATTATTTTTTTACAGCTTAATAAAAAGTATAATATTCAAATTATAATGTGAAATATTTGACAAAATGAATACAATACAACTAACGCAAAACGTGATTATAAACAACATTTTTAGTTTCACCTCCTGGAGCAAGAACATATAAATTCTTGGGTGAACCCAGCCTTGAGCAAGCAACATAGAGTTGTGGGCCGCGAGACCCCCAGAACATATCACCCCAGGTAGTGAGGGATCTGCATACCAAGTTTTGTTCAAAGCGGTCAAGCCGTTTTTGAATTACAGTGAGAATGGCAGCTTTTTACATTTTGTCCATTGACATGAATGGGTGAAATTTGATGTTCTGTTTGTAGCTCCGCCCACGTGTGCAGGTGGGCCGCGAGACCCCCAGAACATATCACCCCAGGTAGTGAGGGATCTGCATACCAAGTTTCGTTCAAATCGGTCAAGCCGTTTTTGAATTACTGTGAGAATGGCAGCTTTTTACATTTTTTCCATTGACATGAATGGGTGAAATCTGATTTTATGTTTGTAGCTCCGCCCACATGTGCAGGTGGGCCGCGAGACCCCCAGAACATATCACCCCAGGTAGTGAGGGATCTGCATACCAAGTTTCGTTCAAATCGGTCAAGCCGGTTTTGAATTACTGTGAGAATGGCAGCTTTTTACATTTTTTCCATTGACATGAATGGGTGAAATCTGATTTTCTGTTTGTAGCTCCGCCCACGTGTGCAGGTGGGCCGCGAGACCCCCAGAACATATCACCCCAGGTAGTGAGGGATCTGCATACCAAGTTTTGTTCAAAGCGGTCAAGCCGTTTTTGAATTACAGTGAGAATGGCAGCTTTTTACATTTTGTCCATTGACATGAATGGGTGAAATCTGATGTTCTGTTTGTAGCTCCGCCCACGTGTGCAGGTGGGCCGCGAGACCCCCAGAACATATCACCCCAGGTAGTGAGGGATCTGCATACCAAGTTTCGTTCAAATCGGTCAAGCCGTTTTTGAATTACTGTGAGAATGGCAGCTTTTTACATTTTTTCCATTGACATGAATGGGTGAAATCTGATTTTATGTTTGTAGCTCCGCCCACGTGTGCAGGTGGGCCGCGAGACCCCCAGAACATATCATCCCAGGTAGTGAGGGATCTGCATACCAAGTTTCGTTCAAATCGGTCAAGCCGTTTTTGCGTGATCGCGGCACATACACACACATACACACATACATACCTCCGATTTTATATATATAGATTTTCATAGCTTTGAATGGGTATGCATATGAAATAATGTCAGTGTGTGTTTTTATTTCAAAAAATGAATTTGTTTCTGACTTTTTTATACTACTTTATATGGCTGTTTGGGAGATGAGAAAGCTTTAGTGATCAGTAACGGAAAGAGGAAAATGGGATAGAAAGTGGTGGGAGCTGGGAAAGGAAAGAAAATCTCAAACAGAAATCGAAAAAAAGATCAGGGGAAAGAGGGCTAAGGGATTGATGCACAGAGAGATGGAATTAAGGAACAGATGGAGAAAGAATTATGAGGAGAAAGAAAGAGAACAAGAAGAGAATAAAAAGGGGAAAGACCCTGAAGCTGGTAAGGGAATAAGAAAAGGCCCATTTCTAAACACCACCTGATTTCTAAACAACACTGATCCTTTGCTCACACTTATCTCACATCCACCCCACTTCATTTCCATTCACTCCTCTCCTATCATCTCATATTCTCTCCTCTTATTTCTTTGCTCATGTTTTCTCACCCAATATCAATTTACTCTTCCCTTGGGTGAAATCCTTTCCCTCAACCTCTTGTATTGGCTTGGAGGAGGAAAGTGGCAACGGCTATATTTTTTGTGATCTGTGACCCTAGGTGAGGTCAAACTATGTAACATGGTTTAAACAAGTGGTCTCAAACTCGCAGCCTGGGGGCCACATGCGGCTCGCCAGGTATGATTTTGAGGCCCTCGGTATGTTTATCATAATCACAAAAAGTAAAATAAAAGTTTCTTGATTATATGTCTCTTTAGCTATAAATTACAATATTATTATTAAGACTTAGCCAAAAGGAAAGATTTATAAACTATATAGAGTTTTACCTCATGCAAAATTGTCATTTCTTTAATAAGACATTAACTATTTTTATCTGAGGCCCTCCAAGTGCCTACAAATCACAAATGTGGCCCTGCAAAAGGTTTGGGTTTGAGACCATTGGTTTATACTATGACACTGTTCCAGCAACAGAGGAAAGGGATATAAACTGAAGTTCTGTGCTGCCATTGCCCTTCTCTGTGCTCCAATTTGATATGAAAGAGCAAAGAAAGAAATCAGGACAAGGAGAGATGTGTGACATTACTGTCACATAACTGCTACCACAAAAGCTGATGCTTTTTTTTTTTTTTCCTTAGTTCCATACCTTTATTAAATTTCATTACAATAAGACCAAATAGCATAGAGCTCACACAACAGTCTCATAATGCAGCATATCTATGAGCACAAGATAAGTAACAACACATGATTTGGAAATTGGTCATCTAGTGAATGGTATTTGTTTGTTCTTACAAAATATTTTGAGCACCAGATTTATATTACAGTATATCCCATCTGTAGTTTGGATCTCCCATAAGAGCCATAGAAGACACATGTTGCTTCTGAACAACAATTTATATATATAAAACCCTAGCCGAGCTTGCGCACTCAACTGCGTGCTTCCGTGATCTCTGATCTGTGAGATGTAGGTCTGTGGCCGCAGGAGTGCGCATTCGCGAGTCCCCAGCCGCCAGCATTGGACTCCCTGCTCGCGGTGTCGGCTCCTCCCATGAGCCGCACCAGCGTCGGAGAAGGCTTCCGACGCTGGCGGGGATCGAGAGGAGCCCTGAGACACTCGCCCAGAGCAGGCCAGACCGTGGACCGGGCAGGGAAGCACCAAAAGAGACTCCAGCTGCGAGCCGCTCAGTGCGACCAGGCAGGCAGCCAGCCACGCGAGGGAGGGAAACAGAAAAAAAAAACGATACGTGCAGGGAGAAGCTGGGCCTGCCTGCGGGAAACACGATAAGGGAAGGGGGGGCCCTTGGACCAGGATACACCGCGGGAGGGAAGGGGGAGGGGCCAAAAGGAGCAGGCCACATCGTGCTAAGAGTAGGGAAGGGGGGTAGGAGAAAATGCTGATATTGCTGCACAGGGACTTGGAGGGGAAGGGAAATATCTGGAGGAAAGACACAGGGAGAGGGACAGAAAGACAGGAAAGGGGGCCAGGGAGAGAGAGAGACAGTGGGAGGGAGAGAGACAGAAAGACAAACATACATATATTCTAGCACCCGTTTATGTAACGGGCTTAATGACTAGTGCCAAATAAAGGGCTAAATGGACCAAAGCAGTCCAGAGGAAGGTGACGAAAATGGTAGGAGGTATGCACCAGAAGAAGTATTAGGAGAGACTGGAAGTCCTGAATATGTATACCCTACACTAAGGAAAGGAGGGACAGAGGAGATATGATTCAGACATTCAGATACTTGAAAGGTATTAACATAGAATAAAATCTTTTCAAGAGATAGGAAAATGATAAAACCAGAAGACATAATTTGAGGTTGAGAGGTGATAGACTTGAGTAATGTAAGGAAATTATTTACGGAGAGGATGTTTGATGCCTGGAATGCTCTCGAGAGAGGTGATAGGGAGGAAAATGGTGACAGAATTTAAAAAGTGTGGGATGAACACAGAGGATTTCAAATCAGAAAATAATGGTATATATTAAAGCAATAAGGCCAGTACTGTGCAGACTTGTGTCCGTATATGGCCGTTTGGTTGAGGATGGACTGGGGAGAGCTTTGACGACTGAGATGGTTTAGATGGGCTGGAGTGAGCTTTGACGGAGACTTTAGTAGATGGAACCTTAGCGCACTAGTAGGCAGAGCTTTGGGTTCTGGTCCTGAAATAGTTAAGAAAAAGGAAATGTAAATTAAATCAGTAATTTAAAGAGAGGGTTCGGTTGGACAGACTGGATGGACCATTCAGATCTTTATCTGCCATCATTTACTATGTTACTGAAATGGCAAGAAAATTTCACTTGTGAAGACTGCAGCAAACATCCAGGAACATAGTCAAACAATCAGCTTAGTAATAGCGAGAATTGCGACATTTGCTTGGAATGTCTTCTGACTGAAGATTTGTTATTAGGAAATAGCCCAAGGAATTACTGCAGTACTATCTTGACTGCTGCTAGAGGGGAAGCTTGATTTGACCTGCCTGAGATGCTATACACTTAACATGCAAAGAAAGTGTGAGTATGGCGAACTGTCAAGATTACCCAGTTATGCTAATCTTTTTCTTCATTCTTTTCAGAGGTTTGGGTATCAGAATGACAGAGCCGGTCTATCTGAGCCCTTCTTTTGACAACATGCTTCCCAGCTATTTATTTTTGCAGGTAAGTTTCTTTCTTTATTAAGGGGGTCATTTACTAATGGTTAGAGCATGCTATTTGTGGAAGGGCTCAGTGGCAGACAGTACTTGCTTACCATATTTAACCTCAGAATTTGTTTAAGGTGCCAGGAAACCAGGTGTTTATGAAAACCCTGATTGCATAACAGAACATCTATGTGAAAAGA
The DNA here is from genome assembly GCF_902459505.1 of Geotrypetes seraphini. Taxonomy (NCBI): domain Eukaryota; kingdom Metazoa; phylum Chordata; class Amphibia; order Gymnophiona; family Dermophiidae; genus Geotrypetes; species Geotrypetes seraphini. The sequence continues at coordinate 432,920,943 of NC_047085.1, read as the reverse complement.
CCAAAAGGCGGGAGAGAGAAGATATGATAGAGACGTTTAAATACCTATATGGCATAAATATGCATGAGGCAAGTCTCTTTCAATTGAAAGGAGACTCCAGAATGAAAGGGCATAGACTAAGGTTAAGAGGTGATGGGCTCAGGAGCATTTCGATGTGTGGAATAGTCTCCCACTAGAGGTGGTAGAGACAAAGACAGTGTCTGAATTCAAGAAAGCGTGGGACAGGCACGTGGGATCTCAAGAGAGAGGAGGAGATAGTGGATGCTGCCATCATGTTTCTATGTTTTAAGCATGTTTTATCAAGGCAACATACTGTATTTTTCGCTTCATAAGATGCACTGACCATAAGATGCACCCACCTGTAGAGGAGGAAAAACCAAGAAAAAAAAAATTCTGAACCAAATGGTGTGCCCTGTACCCTGTCCTCCCTCTGGTGGTCTAGTGGTAGGCTGGGTAAAGGTACAGGGCATGTCTAGTGCCTTACATGTCTAATGGTAAGCAAGTGTAGTGGCAGTTAGCCAGCTCCCAGCCCCCAGCCAGTCTCAAGCCAGCCAGCCAGCCAGTCCCAAGCCATCCAGCCCCAAGGCAGCCAGTCAACCCACCCAAGCCAGCCAGCCAAACCCAAGATAGACAGCCAACCCCCAAGCTAGCCAGCCAGCCCAAAGGCAAAGGCAGGCACCCCCGATATCTTTTTTTTTTCCCCATCCCGGCAGTCCAGCATGTTTTCTGTGCTCCTACCTCTGTTCCCCTGCTCACTTCTAGCAGCAGCACAGCGGTTTGCACACTTTTTGTGTGCCTACTTGGTCCCTCGCTGCACTCCGAATGGCTGCCTGTCAGTTCTTGCAGGATGAGAACTGACAGGCAGCCATTCGGAGTGCAGTGAGGGACTAAGCAGGCACGCAAAAAGCATATGCCTGTCTCGTGCACCACCTGAATAACTTATGAGCCCCACTGACTCTGCCTCCAGACCACCCTAACACTAACTGGAGAGTACTGTGGCGGTCAGAGCAGATATTTAACATCACTCCCTGGTTAAGTGTTACAGTGCTGTTTTACTGAGAAGGAGTTTTTTCCCAATTAAATTGCACTGAAAATTGATCTCCATATTTTTAGTATTGGGTTATAATGGTGAACCAAGTATTTGACCTGCTCAGACTATTTTTCTCTATATTTCATCTGCCTTGAACCGCAAGGTAATGGCGGAATAGAAATCTCTAATTTAATGTAATGTAATGTACATTGATCAAAATCTATTTATTAGTATTACAAAGCACCTACTGGATTTTCTTGAAAATATTTTCAAGCCTTCTTCTCCCCCCCCCCCCCCCAACTTTATAATGTTCCTGACTGCCATTCCTTTTCTTCATGTCCTTCAAAGAACTTGCCCTCTGCAACTGTGAGCTATGTTATGAATCCTCAGCCTGGAGAAAGGATTTTAGATATGTGTGCTGCTCCTGGGGGGAAAACAACTCATCTTGCAATACTAATGCATGATCAGGTAAGAGCAGAGAATAAATTTATTTTTTGGTATGAAGAATGTAACTTGGCGTTCTGTAGCATGCTGTACTCTGCTGGGTGTTAAAAACATAAGAATAGCCTTACTGGGTCAGACCAATGGTCCATCAAGTCCAGTAGCCTGTTCTCATGGTGGTCAATCCAGGTTACTAGTACCTAGCCAAAACCCAAGGTGTAACAATATTCCATGCTACCAATCCAGGGCAAGCAGTGGCTTCCCCCATGTCTTTCTCAATAACAGACTATGGACTTTTCCTTCAGGAAATTGTCCAAACCTTTCTAAAATCTAAAGGTCCTGAAACAAACAGAAAGAAGGCTGTGCTGTCTGAGTCATCTTAGAAGAATAAGAGCATTAGAAGACAACCACAATACTAAAGTCAAGGGGCTGCATTCTAGAAAAAAAAACTATTGGAAGCATCTTTCATTTAGAATGAATCTGTAAGCTTCTGTGTTTCTGTGCGTAGGTGCTTTGAATAACTTATATGACATTATTTTTTGCCAATGATTGTATTCTTTTCTTTAGTACTGGCTATCTGTGAAGTTGTGATCCTTGTGTGGTACTTTAGAGACCTTGTTTCCTTAGCAACAGCAGCAGATGAATCCAGTGACCAATGGGATAGCACACATCTACCAGCAGGCGGAGATAGAGAAACTGATTAAAAGTGGCTGTCACTTCTCCTGTATCTCCAGTATGCTTTATCTCCCAGCAAGTGATGGTCGCTATTCAACTAGCTCCTGAATTCTGGCTGTGGCTGAAAAGTTATTTTCTCCTGTTGAGGTTTCTCTTCAGTGAGACAGGGGTGTCCGGCTGAACGGTGCCGGCTTTAGGGGTTACACCTGGGCACCCCCAGGTCCCTGCCTCACCCTCCCTCCATTGCTAGAGGGTCTCAATTTTTTTTCTTCTTTCCCTTCTCTGTTTAAAAAAAAAAAAAAAAAGGGAGACCACAGTTGCTACATTCTGCCCTGTTAGTGCTGCACAACTAGCTCTTACTGGCTTCAACTGGCCCTAACAACAAGCTTGTGAGTATGTATGTGTTTTGTTACTGTTGTTTGAACTTCAGGTTCTGTTTGGGTGTCTTAGTACTGGGGGTTCGGTCAACGTACGTTTAAAGAATGGATATTTTATTGAGGCTAAGTTTTATGACTAGAAATCCGTTGAGGGAGCCTGGACTTTCCCGCCCTTTGCATGCACGCGCTTGATTTCCTTGTTGGTTACAGCGCAGCAGTAGCAGTGCGATTTCATGCTTGCACTTGTTCTCCTCGTTGGGTTTCAATGCAGCGGTAGTAGTCCTGTTTATTCTGAGGCTCTCTTTCGTCTGTGTTTGTCATGGCCATGTGCAGCTGATTGTGCAGGTGCCGGTTTATAGCAGCGCTCTTGAGATGGGACATGTTTTTTCTGGCGCTGTGGAAAGCACCGCACCGTTCTTCTAGTTATTCCCCGAGTCTGATTTTCTTTCTATGCAGGCCGCGGCAGGGTAAATTTTGCAGGGCTTGAATCCGATTATGTGTCGGCGAGAATCAGGCGCGCGCTTGGGTCTCCGGCGATGGCGGGAGAGCTGCAGCATTCCGGTAGTTTATTTCTAGCTGAATTTGGTCAGGGTATGCTGCGGCTTCTCTCCTTTCCGGTTCAGACAAGTTGTACGTGTTTCACCAGCTTTGGGACTCGCTTGGGCAGATTTATATGTCTATGTCTGTGTTCCTGCTGTATTCACTTGAAGGAAGCTGCTAGTTTAATTGGACTCTGGGGTTAGCACTCAAGGGGATTACCAGAGAGACTCTGATCTGTGCTAGGTCACCCAGTCTCAGTTTGTCTCCGGACTGGGTTGACATACGGCAAATCACGGCACAGTGAGATCAGCAGTAAGATAGTGCCCTGTATTTCACACAGGTATCTCATTGTCTCTCTTGGGGTCCCTGCAGATTGAGCCTTTGTCTGTTGGTAACTGTCCTTCTTATTTGGGCCTCTGTGCTGCGCTGCATGTGTCTAGTAGTGGCTTAGGATATATATGCCTAAAGGTAGTACAAACAGTTTCCAAGTTCGGGCTGTCTCTATGGGCATAATGACACTTCGCATCTTCCTGCGGCCAGGACTCTCTTTCTCTATTTATGAGGGGGCCTGGACATCAGATTTCCATGCTTATCACGCTGGTTCCTCCTGTCGCCATTTTCTCATGGCACATGCTAGATGGACCCCCCGACCAGACAGGAAGGGCTGTACAGCTCCTTCTAACCAGGAGCCAGTTACCTATTCTATCAAACCCGCGGAGGAGCACACGCTATGTAGCTGTTAGCCTCATCCCTGAAGCTCTCATTAGCGATGTGAGCTTTGTCTGATATCACGGGGCGGTAGATGCATCTTGATTGCGTCTAGTACGTATTCACTTTAAAGGACGTATGTATTTTGCTCACGTTGCATGGAGTTAGTACTGTTTTCATGGTTCCAGTATACTCCTCTTTACATTGTGAAACTTGATTTTTCCTAGAAGAATTTCTTTCTTCCTTAACAGCAGCAGCAGATGAATCCAGAGACCAATGGGGATAGCACACATCTACCAGCAGGCGGAGATAGAGAAACTGATTAACAGGTGGTCCCATTGGCTGACAGTCCTCCTATATCTCCAGTATGCTCTATTTCCCAGCAGGTAATGGTCGCTATTCGAATAGCTCCTGGATTCTGGCTGTAACTGGAAAATTATTTTCTTCTGTTGAGGTTTCTCTTCAGTGAGCTGGCGATGCTATTTCTCCTGTTGAGATTTTCTCTTCAGTGAGACAGGGGTGTCCGGCTGAACGGTGCCGGCTTTAGCGGTTACACCTGTGCCCCCCCAGGTCCCTGCCTCACCCTCCCTCCAGTGATAGAGGGCTACCTAGGTCCGCCGGACCAATCAGCAAGCAAGGCTTTGAGCTGTGTACGTGCTGAGCTCACTGCTCAGCATGGCTGTTTCCGCCGCGACGCCGGACTTGTAAGCTGCATGCCTGCATCGCCAGAATTTAGGTAGGCCTGTTTTCATCCCCGTGGGCCAGGGGGCGTCCCCGTGGGAGTCCCATGTGCCAGGGGGGCGCCCCGTGGGAGTCCTGTGGGCCAGGGGGGAACCCGTGGGATTCCCGCGATTCCCATTCCCGTGTAAACCTCTAGTTGTTCACCATGAGACCATTGAATAGCGCATTGCAGGAATCCATGCAGGAGAGTACTAAGGCATAGAATAGTTGGGTGAAGTCAGACTCAGAAAAGTAGTTCCTTATTTTTTGAAGTTGGTGCAGGTAGTAAAAGGAAGATGTCACCTAAGAGATATGGTTGGAAAGTGATGGATTGGATTCAAGGAGTAGTCCTAGGCTGCACACTTGGCCTTTTGCAGTTATGGTAGTTGTGTCCCAGCACAGTGAGTGACGGGCACAGTTCCAGTGTGTCAGTTTCAGTTTGTGACCCCCCCAATATTAGGTGGTAGGGGTTAAGTGAAATGCACACTGACAGATGCCAGGTCCCAGGTTCAGTTCCCTCACAGATGACTCACCAGAAAGTAGAATAAAGAAGGCATAGCCAGAGGTGTTTGCATAAAGAATATATTATAGAAATAGTCTTACAGAAAAGCAATATTTATAATCATTACAATTAAGCATTACAATTAAATAGAGAGCATAGCAGTTTCCCTGCCTTACAGAGTTCAGAGGCAAAGAGGGACATAGAAGCTTGCAGTTCTAGGAAGAGCCAGAGAGAGAGAAAAGGGGGATGGTCTAAGCTTCGTGTTTCATAGATAAAGGGAAGGATAGACAGAGAGAGGGAGAGCCAAGACAGAACCAGAGTGCCAAGCAAAGAGCCAAGAGATAGCTAGATAGAAAGAGAGATAGAGAGGGCCAAGACCCCTCTCCTGATAGCTTGATAGAAAAAGAGATACATTGATAGAGCAGAGAGCAGGCTTTTATACCTTGGAATCTTATTCTGAATAAAGAAATTATTGTATCTCCCAGTATCTTTCTGTTTAGAACTTGCAAACTGTTTGAGACAATGGTCAATTTAATTGACAAAGGAGAGTGTGATATCTGCAAGCATGGTGATGGGATTAGCCTCTGGCTTCTTTGTCCCATTCAAGCAGGCCATTGTCCTAAGCACCCTCTTAATCAGACATTAACACCTTTTAGCTAGTTATGATTCAATCAGGGAAACTTAAAACAGTTTCCCTGCCTTACAGAGTCTATCTGCATTCCCATGCCAGAGTCAGATTGATATAATTTCCCATAGGCCTCTAGGCTGACATCTCCCATACTTTTTTTTTTTTTTTTTTTGAAATGAAGGCAAGCTTGTGGTACCCTTTTTTAAACAGCCTGCAATTAGCAGATGCTTCTTTTACCTCCAATATTATAGTCGTACGTCCCCTTTGCTGCAGAATCTCCAAGCTATGAAGATAAACAGTTCCCATTATGAGTTCAAACCTCTGTCTTAGGTTGTATAGGCCATCATCTGGGCGGGGATCCCAGTATGCTTATATCTTACCCGTCGTTGAGCGAATGAACAGTGCATAAGGGATGCAGGAAGCTTTTTCAAGAGGTTCAAGTATAAAGGTAGCACGATGTCCTACCTTTATACCTGAACCTGAACCTGAAAACCTAACACTTTGAAGCTGTGTCATTTAGACCCTGAATCTCACAAATTTCCACATTTTTCTGATCTCCAGTAGGAGGTGCTCTATCTGTAAAACTGATTCTGGCCCCTGTATCAATCAAAATTAATTTATCCTGACCCTCTATGGAAGTATTAACATTGGGGCGGCCGCAAGTGTCCAAAATCAAAGGTGCCACATACCTCAAGCTGAATTCTGAGTCTGACTTCTTTCCCTTATCCTGCGTCTCCAAAAGTGAGTCCACAGGTAAGCGAAAGGAGTCTGGCTGGGCTGTGAAGGCCTGAGTCACCTTGGCATTCGGACACAGAGAGTCAGGACATCCCTATGGACTAGCACTGTTTTTCCTGGCTGTCAAATCACTTTTTACCCTGTCCAATTCTATCTGCATTGTGTGACGATCCTGTTCCCATTTCATTTTCTCTTTTTGTAATGCTTCTGTCTGTGCTCTGAGCTCATGGAAAGGAATGTAAGTGGAGGCATTTCTGTAACTACCTCTGACATGACCTCTATTTCCTGTGTGTGGTGTGTTCTTGTATTGGGGTGCTCCCTCAGCACGCCACCTTCTAGCTTCTGAGACTGAAATAATTTGAGCTGGCTGGGTCTTCCACACAGACCCAATCCTGAGCAGTAAAGTTTCAAAAGGCGTAGTTTTAGGGTCCTCCGAGAACAACAGAAGGTGTTTAGTAATCTCGGGAGATAATAATTCTAATAGGAATTCTTTATGTTCTTTCTAACCATAATCTGAGGAAATGGGCCAGTGTTCATGTTCGTTAAGTACCGCGTTGATTACCCACACTCTATATGCAAATTGCTCTGGTGTATCACTTGGCAGGGGTGAAAGAGTTCTAAGTACTTGCAAAGAGGTGCAGCGAAATAGTTGTTCGATGCCCATCTTTACCAATTGGTATGGATGAACAAGAGATCCAAATTTATAATAATGTGGACCCAGGGCTAGGTGCATAAGCTTATCAAAATCTGAATTGTTCCTTTTGTATTTCCCTAGACCCCAGTGAATCAGTATGTCAATAGCCCATTTGCACCATTCATTTATGTTAAAAGGCATAGGGCCCACTTTCTCCACTATTCTTTCAATGTCACTGTCCTTCATATGTCCCTGCAGCACTACTGTTACTGGAGCTGTGTCACTTATAGGGGTACTATTGGTATTGCTCTGGCCTGGTAATGAATTTTCCTCACTTTCGTTTGTCGGTTCTTCTTCCTGTTCTACATCTGTAGCTAGTTTACCCTTTCTCTGACCTGCTACCAAAATGGTTTTCTGACTACATGGATTATATGGTGATGGTGGCACAGGTGCAGACGGCAGAATCTGTAAGGAGACAGCATTAGCCTGTCCCTTTGAGGCACATTTTGACTTTAAATACTTTAATTCTGCCTTGGCCTCTTCTAATTGTTCATTTACAGTTAAAAAGGAATTTGTGGCCTGAACAATTTGGGTTCTTAGCATGGATATATTAATTTGTGCCTCATCTAAGTCTTTGGATAGCTGATGGCACTGAGTATTCAAGTCAGTATTATCTTGTCTTAGGCTAATAAGTCCTCTACATAAGCCCTGAATGAAAAGGCATTTGCGTTTATCTGTTTTCTTTCTAAACTCCTGAGAATGAGAAACCATTTGTTTCTGAATATCGTGCCATGTGTGTTCTGGAAAATTACCCTCATATGGACCCCCTTTCTTGTCAAAATATTTGTGTACAATATCTGTGAGTTCTTGAAAATCAAAAGGGTTCATATTTGAGGCTGCAGAAGTCTGCCTTGGTTCGTGGGCCTTGCTCATATATTTCATGAGAGAGAATGGGTTTCTAAATGTCCCTGTCTGTGTGTAGCCTTTGAGATTGAAATGTTCCCACTTATGAAGGAGGGAGACTTTAGTTAATAGGTAGAAAATTGAGGTAAAGCGTGTTAGGCAAGAGTCATTGGCATAAATAATACACTTATGCCTACACTTGCCCCCACTGGTTACTACCTGAAATTTACAGGCAGAAGTTTAGCAGGAAAAAATATAAGAAGTCTGTTAGAAGAGCAGAGGTGTCAGCTGCCAGTTCCAGTCCAGTGTGCACTGGGCCTTTCACCAGGGCAGAGACTGACAAGAAATAGAATTAAAAGCACAAGGTAAGCAAAGTAAAAGTTATACAGATGTGGCGTGTCTTAATTGAGTGACTGTTTTCACTTTGAACCCTGCTTTTCTTCAGAGCAGCTCAAATATTCTTACATGCAACAACCTAGCAAGCATATAATAGCAAATCATACAATGCAAACTGGCACAGGTAAACTACAAAGACTTTTGATAGTAAAATCTCACCAAATATAAAACCCAAAATATTACTGAAACTTTTCACAATTGTGTCATCCAGTCTAAAACAATTTAAGGGTTCCAAAAGGACTTTTGATTTCTATCTCACTCTGTCTATCAATCAAAAATAGAAATAAAATCTCACCAAGTATAAAACCCCACAATATTACTGGAACTTTTCAACAGTGTGTCATCCAGTCTAATGTACAATCAATCTAAGGGTTTCCCAAGGGCTTTTGATTCTATCTCACTCTTATACATAAAAAAAAATTGAATTATACTTACCCAAATCATTGGGAAGGACCGAGACAAAGCCCCCAAAATGTCAGTTTCAGTTTGTGACCCCCCCCCCCCCAATATTAGGTGGTAGGGGTTAAGTGAAATGCGCACTGACAGATGCCAGGTCCCAGGTTCAGTTCCCTCACAGATGACTCACCAGAAAGTAGAATAAAGAAGGCATAGCCAGAGGTGTTTGCATAAAGAATATATTATAGAAATAGTCTTACAGAAAAGCAATATTTATAATCATTACAATTAAGCATTATAATTAAATAGAAAGCATAACAGTTTCCCTGCCTTACAGAGTTCAGAGGCAAAGAGGGACATAGAAGCTTGCAGTTCTAGGAAGAGCCAGAGAGAGAGAAAAGGGGGATGATCTAAGCTTCGTGTTCCATAGATAAAGGGAAGGATAGACAGAGAGAGGGAGAGCCAAGACAGAACCAGAGTGCCAAGCAAAGAGCCAAGAGATAGCTAGATAGAAAGAGAGATAGAGAGGGCCAAGACCCCTCTCCTGATAGCTTGATAGAAAAAGAGATACATTGATAGAGCAGAGAGCAGGCTTTTATACCTTGGAATCTTATTCTGAATAAAGAAATTATTGTATCTTCCAGTATCTTTCTGTTTAGAACTTGCAAACTGTTTGAGACAATGGTCAATTTAATTGACAAAGGAGAGTGTGATATCTGCAAGCATGGTGATGGGATTAGCCTCTGGCTTCTTTGTCCCATTCAAGCAGGCCATTGTCCTAAGCACCCTCTTAATCAGACATTAACACCTTTTAGCTAGTCATGATTCAATCAGGGAAACTTAAAACATATCAGGGATACTTAACACAGTTTCCCTGCCTTACAGAGTCTATCTGCATTCCCATGCCAGAGTCAGATTGATATAATTTCCCATAGGCCTCTAGGCTGACACAGTGTTGTTTGCAGATCCAAAGGAGTTCATTGTAATCTTTATACTATTATTATTTATACTAATATACTTTATACTATTATTATTTATAATCTTTATAATAATATTCCAGGCAATCATAATCTACTTTTAAAAAAATTTCACACCACACTGATCTTTATCATCTGACATGACATGGTGATTTGAAAGCTGTATTAGGGATGATTGAAGACTACTGAATAAAACCACATTAGTCACAGATCAGTCTCACAGCTATTGCAATAAGAAATAAAAATAGCGCTGGCGTTTCTTTCTTTAGATTGCTCAACTACATGACACATCAACATCCAGTCAGCATTTTCTATTTTGTTATTGTTTCAATGTACAGTGCAGCGTACATCCAGCAGCGTTATAGAAATGATTAGAACTGATAGTAGTTATAAATTGGACAGAGATCACAGTAAAATTGCACAGATACCATACATTAAACCAAACATATGAAATCCATTTTAAACCAGCCATAGGCTTGCATAGACAAAAATACCAAACCAGCAAATTGGACTCATCTCTCTTGTATTGCAAAAAGAGTTCTAGTGCAATGTGTCTAGTGGTCCTGAATGCTAGGGTTTTGCATCTGAACCCGCAAGTTGCATGCTGAATGCTGTCAATTATCTTTTGAACTCCTGACTCCTTCCCAGGAAGCTGCTCCTACACCCTCAGTTTTTTTTTCTGAAAGCAAGTTGCTCAGAAGTGTTTCTGCTCTGTGGTTTTATTATTTTCAGGTATTTTTTCTAAGTGCCCTAAGGCTCCCACTTTTGGGACTGCTGCCTAGAAGAAAACGCAGACTCGTGCTGTGGATGTCTGCTGATAGCAGGATCAGCCCTTGGGCCATCTTGCTAGCCATCCTGTTTTTGTATTTTTTGAGCTCAGGGGCCATCCCCTGTGTAGCTGCTCGCATTCCTGGTTTATCAGGTGCTTGAGCGCAGGCTGTTTGGCTCCTTCCCGGCTTGGCTGGGATTAACTGTGGGCCAGCTCCATGGTCCTCTCCCCCTTTGTGGCACGAGTTTTTTCAGGGTTGATGCTCATTTCAACCTCAGTCTGACAGGCAGTCCAAAGACCAAGTTTGTTCAGCGAACCTGTGAGGCAGAGATCTTCTCCATTTATCCCAGCTGCATTCCTCTGATCAGTGGGGGGGGTTGTCACTAAAATTGAAATTTAAAGGTTTCTGCAGCCAGAGCCAAGGTCCCCCACCTCTAAAACAACTTTCCCTGCAATTTTTGTACTTCAGGGAAGTCCCCATCGGCCATTTTTGATGCGATTTTACTGGCAGCAGCCATCTTGGATTTCAAACCATCTTTTCTAAAGCCTCCATCTGGCTCAAAACCCCTCGATTTTGCTTAAAATCAACAGGGATGGACCCCTCAGGTCTAGCTGCCCCTATATAATACCAGGTTTGTATTGGATTGCTGGCCGAAGAGCGTCCATATCCCATATGCGATGTGAGCCTTGGGCTCAGCCTCCTCTAAGTCCTCCAAGACTGGGGATCCACAGGAGGCACATTCCCTTTCCAGAGCCCTTCGAAGGTGCATTGGCCAACTGCAGATGCGTGGTGGTTGTGGACCCCAGGAGGACCAGCAGGGGCAGTGTTGCCAGTTGGGTGGGTTTCTCATCAAATTGGGCTAGTTTTCAAGCCCCGTGGAGGGAAATAAAGGGCTTTGGCGGGTGGCAGGTTTGGGGGCTAGTTTTTGTTGGAATTGAGCTTATTTAGGGTGGTTTTGCTAGCCTAGTGGTACCATCGGTTCTCCTTTCTGCAATGCTGGCAAACTTCCTGATTTTCTTTCATTGGTTCTGTTGTAGCACAACGGGCTAATCACAAATGACCTTAGGGGCTCTGAGGTTGTTTGTGATTAGTCCATTGTGCCTTCTGAACCAATGAAAATTCAGTAAGTGGTGAGTGAGCCAATGATGACCAGACCAGAACTACAATGCACTGGAGCATGACAGAGGGCAGGAGGAGGTGAGAGGAAGCAGCGTTCCTGCCCTCTATGATGTCACTTCCTCTTTCTTCAGGTGGGACCATTCTGGAGGGAAAGCTGCAGAGCCAGTGAAATAGGCATCACTTCACAGAGAGACAGTAGGAGATGCTAGCTGGGGTGTGATGGGGTGATAAATGCTGGCTAAGGAGGGATAGCAAAGAGTGTAAGAAATGCTGGCTGGAAGGGAACAGGGATGAGAGAAATGCTGGCTGGGAGGGGGGTCCAGACATAAGAGAGAGGGATGAGTGAGAGATGCAGACTTGATGGGTAAAGGAGATAGGCTACCTCAGAGGTGGAATATCCAACACACCAAGAGGCACAGAAACATAGAGAAGATATTCTAGATGGGGACTGAGTGTAAATAAAGGGACACTGCAGTAATGTTGGGCACAGAGAGGGACAGACATGGAGAAGAATACTTGATGGGGAGAGAGAATTGAGACGGGGACATAAAAGGACTGCTAGACACAGGAACATTGCTTGAAAAGGGGTGATTCTAACAGAGGGATGATGAATGCAAGGAATGGAGAGGGACACGAGAGAGAGAAGCTCAGGATAGAGACGTGGGGGGGGGAGATGCTGGACAGGCTGATGGGGACAAAATGTAAAATAGACAGGTGATCCTGGAAAGACAGTTTAAAAAAACAAAGAAAAGCAGAAAAGAGACTCTGGGATCTAAGTGAATGGAAAAATAAATTGCAAAAGATAGAAAAGTGGGGGAGATTTTCCAAGATGGCATCGTTTGTGTGATAGCTTCCCAGCTTAACACGGAGAGAGTTGCAAACAACTTTACCTTTTCAGCCAAAATGCCTCATACAAAACGTAAAGGAAATGTCCGCGCCGAACTCTCTGAGGCAAGGACTTCTTCCCCAATGCAGCACTCCATTTGGGAGTTTACTATCGCCTCTGGGATCCATGATGTTGCCGGAGTGCTGTCTACTGTTTCCTCAGCAGGAGGCGAAGCCAAGGACTTGGACCTGGAGACATCTCTTTCACCTCCACTTGCTGTACCACCACTGTATCCTGCTCCTTTCGTGGAAGAGCCAGGGGATCCCTGTGGAAATACTTTCATGGGAGAAACCCCATTTTGAGGGGCAGATGCCGTGGGAACTTCAAAGAAGCAGAGATAGCTGGGAGTTTCTGTTGAAGCTACTCCACAGCAGCTGAAAACACTGACGGTGACTCTGGAGAACATTTGGCAAGCTCTCCAGACACTAAATGGAACAGTCAGCTAGTCTTCAAACAACATTTCTCGACTTGTGAGTACTGTTGATGCTCTTGGTAAAAAAAATAGACGATATATAAGAGGATTTTTCTTCTGAAATGAAACAAGTGAAAGCTAATGTGGGAACAGCTTCAAAACCTGACTACAGTGGAACCTTGGTTTACGAGCATAATTCATTCCAGATGTATGCTCTTAAACCAAATTGCTCGTATAACAAAGCGAGTTTCCCCATAGGAATGAATGGAAACTTGCTTGATACGTTCCCCCCCATCGAGGCCCCCGGCGCTGCTCCGTTCCCCCCCCTCGAGGCCACAGGCGCTGCTCCATACACCCCCCCAACAATCCGACATCCCCCCTGTGATCCGGCACCACCACCCCCGCTCGTGTTGCCCCTCCTGCCCCCCCCAGGCGATCCTCCATCCCCCGCCGAGCACCCAAATAACATCCCTTACCCCAATTTGGCACCAGCACCAACGCACAGGACATGACGGTGCCGGTGCCCGAAGATCCTCCCTCTGGGCTGGGCTGGACTGAGCATCAGAGATCCTCCCTCTTGGCTGGGCTGGGCTGGGCCTTGAGCATTTGCGCATGCTCATGGCCTTCTGGTCTTGCTCTCTCTGAGATTCTCAGATTCTCAACTCAGTCCTGGAGTACCCAATTGCCAGTCAGGTTTTTAGAATATCCATAATGAATATGCATAAACTTGATTTGCATACACTGCCTCCATTATATGCAAATTTATTTCATGTATATTCATTGTGGATATCCTGGAATATCTCCCCTATTGCACTGGAAATTCTGTTATTATTTTCAATTTTTATATTAATTTAGGCTAAGTGGGAGGGTTTCATTTTTATAGTGACTGTTCTCGGAAGGGGGGATTTGCTTCCTGGGGAGAGTATTTATAATACCTCATAACTAATGATGGTGCTTTTCATAACCGGGCAAACTGAAATTTAGCAGTGCACTTGATTACCCTGGAGGACACCGCAATTGACCTGCCATAGTGCTTAGTTTACTTTTGTGCTAGCTCTTTAAAAGGTGGCTGAATGCACACCATTCCATGATCGTATTAATGGGGGGAGGGGGAGTGAGGAAAGGGATTTTGACAAATTTGATATTGATAACTGGTCTTGCACTCTTAACAGGCAAGGGCTGGCACTCGTTGCACTTTTACGTACTGTTAATGACCACAAGCAGCCAAAGTAGGGATAGGGATAGGGATTGGGACTTGTATACCGCCTTTTTGTAGTTATACAACCACACTCAAAGCAACAGGTACTTCAAGCAATTTCCCTATCTGTCCCGGTGGGCTCACAATCTATATAATGCAACTGAGGCAGTGGAGGATTAAGTGACTTGCTCATGATCACAGGGAGCAACACGGGGTTTGAACTCACAACCTCAGGGTGATGAGGCTGTAGCTCTAACCACTATGCTTTTCCTGTGTATAGTACCTCTGCTTTTTTGATGCCTAGGTTTTTTAAGTCGCTACTTTATGTTGTATTTTTCAAATTACAAAGTCTAAAATCTTAGTGTCTGTCTTTTTTTCCACCAGGGAGAAGTAATAGCAATGGACAAGATTTCCAGCAAAGTAGAAAAAATTAAGCACAGTGCTAATCTTTTGAAGCTAAGCTGCATTAAAGCAATCTGCTATGATGGCACTAAAGCACTTGCATATGACAGGGTAGAAGGTAATCAAGGTAAAGACATTTAATTTCATTTATTAAATTTATCTATTATCCTAGACAGTATATTTTTTTCTAGCAAAAAAGTACCAGTATTCAAATGGCAGACTGCCCTTTAGGAGTGGGGTGATCACTGAAGGAGCTATCCCACAATATTCCAATGTCTTGTAACCAGTCATAGAATTTATGAAAAGGCAGCACTGGCATGCAGAGCCTGGGGACAATAGGTGAATTTTAGCATGCAAAAGAAAAAGTGCCATTATTCAGTACCCCTGAATATCCCTGGAAAAAAATCCCTAGTCCTAGAAATGAAAATACAGATATAAGCCCAATATCTAACATAAACCACACTATATAAAATATCCTAACACAATACATATATAAGTATATTGTAAAAACATTATGGAGCATTATAATCCATAATTGGAAAAACAGGGCTCAACAAATCCTGGGAACCAGATTGCCGTGGCATCTAGACCTTGGACTTCAGCACTTAGGATATATTCCCCTCCCAAAACGGGTAGTTTTGTACACTGGATTAGCCAACCAAAATATATTGGAACGAGTGGAATCAAAATCAAATTTCAAGTTTAATATATATTTGATTAATCACTTATCTTTTTTTACTAAGCGATGTACAATATAAAATGGTAAAAACAACAAAAATTAACATCAACCACTAGCTATTTGGAAAAATAATTCAACCATAATTAAAGTGCAAAAACTAGATTTCAATACTCAGAAAAATGAAGAAAAAAGACCTCCATTAAAAATGCTCATAACCTCTGCACACACTTTGGAACTTATATCAACTATATAAAATAAATGTCATCCATATCCAAAGGCTTAATAATAACACCAAAAATAAAAAATACCATATTTTTTTCTCCATAAGATGTACTTTTTCCCCCCAAAAAAGTGGGTGGAACAAAGAGTGCATTCTATGGAGCGAATACCCATACCAACCAACACCCCCCCTCCCCGTTATCTTAGATGAGGGTTTTCGCCCGCCGCTGCAAGTATTAAAAGGGAAAGGTCAAGCGGGTGCAGCGATTGCACGCTGCTGACCTAGAAGCCTTACCCCCAACATCAGAGGCAAGGTTTCTGGACCGGCAGCCATAAACTCTTAACCAAGATGAAAGATGACAAAAACTGTTTTGGATAAGCAGTATTACATGTGGTCACATTCTGTGGCTGTGAATATGAATAACAGAGCATCTAATATATTACTGTGTTACATCTCTATAGGTGTAATGCTAAATGCCATTTCATATATAGAACAGAATTTATATGCAGGAATAACAATTGTCTAGATTACATGTGGGTAAAAGTATGTGCATGGAAGTCTGTATGGACAGAAGTTTACCGAAACTCAATAAATTTTGGAACTGGGGTTGGGGAAATACTAGCATTTTAAAACACACTTGTAAAATAAACCAAGAAATTTAGGTATATAGTGAATAGCTGGTATCGGGTAACTTTCAAATGGAAAGGTTGCACATGTTTTCCATTTGAAAATTGATGTGACTTAATGTGTGCATGTATATTTACTTCTCAATGTACTTGGTCTTTTTTAAAATTGTCCTCCCTGTTAACGTGTTTGAATTTGGCAGTAGGTACTTTTTATTTGAAATATCATAAAGTACAATTCTTGTTTAAGTTTGTGACATTATACTGAAATGCTGTATATTTCATACACACATACCGTATATACTCGAATATAAATGTATCTGAATATAAACTGAGGTAATCTTTTTTTCCCCCCAAGAAGGGGGCGGAAAGGTTGACTCGAATATAAACTGAACTCTTGATAGTCTCACAAGGTTACTATGGGAACTCGTGTCAGCCATTTGAGTAGTAAGACTGCCTGGAGCAGGAGCATAGGAGGATCGCTCTTGCCCTGGCTTATCACTGGACCAGCAGGGCTTAAGGTAACATGGAGGGGCATTTTCAAAACATACGTCTAAGTCTGATTTGGACATATGGCGCTGGATGTCCAAAGTCGGTAGTAAGAAAATGCCCTTTTTCGAAAGGCAAACCACCATATGTCTAGAAATATATATATATATATATATATATATATATATAATAAAATGCTAGCCCGCGCATGCGCACTCGCGAAAACCGTGTTCCCTGATCCCTTTTCTGTCGGGATGTGGCCGCACGAGTGCGCATTGTAACCCGCACTCTCAGGGCAATGTGTCCAGGACTGCGGGAACAAGGATTATGCCCTTGTGAGCCGCGGAAGGCTCCACAAGGAAGGAAAAAGCAAACCATTTTAGAATAAGGATTTTGCCCACAAGTTAGGTAAGTTTTCTTGAAAACCAGGACTGGATTTATTTAAGTTGCCAAACAGTAAAACCAAAATGAAAAACAAACTTTTGTCAAGATTTTTACCAAACAATCCAGTCTTCTCAAAAAAACAAAACTCAATTTCAATATCATACACAATAAAGTTTCAAATTCGAATAGCAAAAGGGCTCTGTATTTATCAATGAGCCTCAGCTTCAAAGTTCTTTCAAAAAGAAAAACTAACAAAAAGAAAACAGTCTCTTCCCTTTGATAGTACACTTGGACTACTATCAGTGACACAGCACTGCACTCCTTCAGCAATGTAAATTATGCTGACCAGGTGGTGTGCTCCACGTGTTGTAATATCGCTACAAAATAGAGCCCTCTATCCCACCTCAAAACGTGGGGCTAAATCCCCCTTTAGGCAGTTTCCTTACTTGACTTGGAGAAACACACTTCCATGGGTTGACTTTCTGATTGAACCTCTGTGCCTGGTTCTAATTCCAATTCCATGGCTTGTGGAACTTCAGAGAGGTCAGGAGTCATCTCAGTCCCAGCTTCAACAATCTCCATGCATTCTGGTGTTTGTTGGTCCTGCAGAGCTCTTAGTGCTGAGCTAGGCTGTAGAGAGTTGCGCGGGGACAGAAATCCCACCCGTCCCCGCCAAAATCCCACCCGTCCCCACCCGTCCCCGTGAGGAATCCCTCCGTCCCCGTGAGGAATCCCCTCCGTCCCCACCCGTCCCCGCGAGGAATCCCCTCCGTCACCATCCTTCCCTATAAACTTCAGAAATAGTTATTTTATTTAATTATGCTACTGAATTAAAGGCTCTGGTAGAGACCCATTTACAAATAAGCAAAGAGACTTTATTAATTTGGAAATATTAATTGGGAAGAATACATACTTTGTAAATGGGTTTCTACCAGAACCTGTAATGTAAATATAAAATATAAATACTCAGCTGATGAGAACCCACAAACTGTCAGCTGAGGACTTCCTTTGCAGTTGGCCGGGGGTCCCTTTTGCCAAGCTTGGCAGGCAGCAGTAGCGTCCCTGAGTCACAGATGCTGGCACCTCAGTGGCTCATGGATGCTGCCAGCGACTGCTGCGCTTGGTGGAGGGGAGTTCTGGCCATCTCTAGAGGAGGTCCTCTGCTGGCGGTGCTTGGGGATCCCCACCAGTCACAGCAAGGGTCAACAAGTACTTCAACACTGTAGAAATAAAACCAGAAATGCATTTCCTTTTCTTTTGAACACAAAACAAAGACATCTGCCATATACATTTCACAAAGCTAACATATTTTAGTCAATAAATTCCGTTTTTTACCTTCGTTGTCTGGAGACTTATTTTTCCATAAAGTTGGTCCCAGTTTCTTTTTTCCGCTTTCCCATCTTCTGTAAATTCTTCTGTTGCTGTCCATTGGTTCCCCCTACCATGGTCCAGCATTTATCTCTTTCTCATCTTTCGTGCCTGCCCACCAGCCCCATGCCCAACATTTCTCCTTCTATCACCCCTCTCCAACACTATGCCACATCTCTCCCTCCATTCCCTTCACCACTGTCCAATATTCCTCCCTCTTGCATCCCTTTCAATCTGTCCCATTGTTCCCTTGCCACATTTCTCACTCTCATCTTTTTCTTCCCTATCACATTCTGTACCTTCCTCCCTACGACCAAAAATTCTCCTCTTTCTTCCATTTGCCATGTGTGTGCCGTGAGGGAGGTCTGGTGCCCCAGAGTAAGAGCAGGGGTGCCCACACTTTATGGGCTTGCGAGCTACTTTATAATGACTAAGTCAAAATGATCTATCAACAATAAAATTAAAAAAAAACACAAAGCACAATGAAAGGCAGAGAAAATGTTAATTATTCATATTCCGGTTTTTTCAAAGAGGTCACGGCAGATGACTATGCAATGTCACCTCGGTAACAAAATACAAAAATAGACAAATACACCCCCTCCCTTTTTACTAAACCACAATAGTAGGTTTTAGCACAGGGAGTTACGCTGAATGCCTCGCGCTGCTCTCAATGCTCATAGGCTCCCTGCGCTAAAAAACGATATTGCGGTTTAGTAAAAGGGAGCCATAGTGCAAAATATAGACAGCAGATATAAATTCTCAAAACAGACACATTTTGATCACTAAATTGAAAATAAAATCATTTTTCCTACCTTTGCTGTTTGGTGATTTCATGAGTCTCTGGTTGCACTTTCTTCTTCTGACTGTGCATCCAATCTTTCTTCCTTTCTTTCAGCCTCCTGTATGTTTCCTCTCCTTCAGACCTCATTCTCTCCCCCAACTTTTTCTTTCTGTCTCCCTGTTCCCCCTTCTTTCTGTCTCCCTGAATGCCCCCTTTCTTTCTTTCTCCGTGCCCTCCCCCAAGCCACTCGGTTTGCTGCCACCGCCATCGGGGAATAGCCCCCAAGCCACCGCTGTCCCAAGCTTTCCCTGCAGAAGCGTCGCGCTGACCAGCATTCCGCTCCCTGACGTCAATTCTGACGTAGGAGAGGAAGTTCCGAGCCAACAAGGCATTTCTCCTCATTCTATCCAGCCTGAGCCCCATCTCTCCTTGATCCAGCATTTCCCTTCTGTGTTTGTCAGAATTACCATTCCACCTATTTTCCAGCATCACCCTTCTTTGTGTCCATCTCACCTATATCCCTATCTCACCACTTTTTCAGAATCTTCATTTGTCTCTGTCCTTGTCTTTACCCCATGTTCACCATTTGCCCTTTCAATGTCTTTATCTCCCCCCCACACACTTTTTCAGCATTACTTATATGTCTCTATTTCACCTCCTCTTCATGTCCCCTCTGTATCTCTATCCTTATTTAGTAGGTCCTGCTTACTCTTTCTCTTCTTTGTGTCACTATCTCCATTTTCAGCTTTCCCCCCTTTTCCTTTGTTACTGCACCCGGTAGCCAGAATCTTTCCACCCTCCCTCCACTCCGGCCCAGCCCAGTATGAAATATTTCTTTTTGTTTCCCTCCCCTCTCTCTCTCTCTCTTCTCCTCCCTCACCCACGAGTCCTGCATCTGGCCCTCTCCCTTCTACCTACACCTGGCAACACCCCCCTGCTCCGCGGCTCTCTTCAGCAACTCGTCAGCAGCGGTGATCAAGACAAGCTGCCGACATCGAGGCCTTCCCTCTACGAGCCCCGCCTTTGTGGAAAAAGGAAGTTGAAACAAGCGGGACTCGCAAAGGGTAGGCCCCGACATCAGAAGCTTGTGTCGATCGCTGCTGCTGAGTTGCCGAAGAGAGCCGCGGAGCAGGGGGTGTGGCCGGAAGCAGGTAGAAGGGAGAGGGAGATAGGAAGGCTGTAGAAGCTCCGGAGCATGACACCGACCCCGGCCAGGATGATTTCTTTTTCAGGCGTGCAGCTTACAAGTCCGGCGTCGCGGCGGGAAATAGCCATGCTGAGCTCAGCACGTACACAGATGAAAGCCTTGTTTGCTGATTGGTCCGGCGGCACGGCGGGGCGGGGCTGCCGGACCAATCAGCAAGCAAGGCTTTCATCTGTGTACGTGCTGAGCTCACTGCTCAGCATGGCTATTTCCCGCCGCGACGCCGGACTTGTAAGCTGCACGCCTGCATCGCCAGAATTTAGGTAGGCTGTTTTCATCCCCGTGGGAGTCCCGTGGGTCAGGGGGCATCCCCGTGGGAGTCCCGTGGGCCAGGGGGCGTCCCCTTGGGAGTCCCGTGGGCCAGGGGGGAACCCCGTTCCCGTGCAGACCTCTACTAGGCTGCCAGTACTTTTCTTGAGACTGTTCTGTACCTCTCCAATTCTCCCTCTGCCTTTCCAACTGCTCAGACCTGAGATTAAGGAACTTGCAGCCCCGCCCAACCTTCCCAGGTGCAAAGCATTTCCGGTCACAAGACTTGGGAAGGTGAGGGGGAGGGGAAGTCTGAAGCTCAACCCCCAAGCTCCCTCTGTTGGTCTCAGTGAAAATAGCAGGCGAAAAGTGAAACTGCTCTTTAGCTTGAGCAGAATGGGCACTAACTGCTCAAGGCATAGGCCTTATACTAGGGCCAATCCTAGCAGGCCTACCTCGCATACCACAGCATGCGCGCATATTACCTCACAACAGCCTCCCTACTCTCCACCAAGGCGGCGAGCTCTGACACCAACAGCAGCGCCACTGCGATCGGGAAAGCACAGCACAGCCGGCGACTCCCCCCTCCCCCCCTCACTCACTGCCAAAACCACCACCTCCTCCTTCTCGCCGGCTCACCCGCTTTTAAATGAAGAGAACGCTGGCTTTGCTGTCTTCTGTCCACTGCGGGCCGCCCTCTCTGACTACTTCCTCTTTCCGCTAGGGTTGGCCGCAGTGGATAGAAGACGCCATAGCCAGCGGCTGTAACCGCCGATATCCGTTCCTCCAGCGGAGGGAGGGGGGGGTGTCTGGGAGGAGAGGGATCGCGGTCACTCAGCGCCCCCACCGAGGAGCCTAGCAACTTTCCGCTGCCGGGACCCGACTCATTTGCCACCCCCCCTCTTCCCTTGCCGCAGGCCCGACTGGCGATTTAAGCAGCGTGTCCAGCAGTCTTCACACGCTGCTTCGGGCCCTTCTACTGCCCTGATTTGCTCCGGACGTGCCAGAATAAATCAGGGCAGTAGAAGCACCCGAAGCAGCATGTGAAGACTGCTTCACATGCTGCTTGAATCGCCATGTGTAGACGGGCCTGCGGGAAGGGAAGGGGGGGGGCAGCAAAGGACTCGGGCCCGCCTTTGTAGTCGCGAATGTGGGAAGGGAAAGGAGGTAGAGGAAACGCTAATGCAGGCACAGGGAACTGGTGTGGGGGGAGGGAAATGGAAGGGGGAGGGAATGCTACTTTGGACAGACAGACAGAGGGAAGAAGGGAGATAAAGAAAAGAAGAAAGACATGGGCAGGTGCACAGGGAACTGGTGTGGGGGGAGGGAAATGGAGGGGTAGGGAATGCTGCTTCGGACAGCAGGAGGAAGGGAGAAAGAAAAGAAGACACAGGGGCAGGTGCACAGGGAACTGGTGTGGGGGAAGGGAAATGGAGGGGGAGGGAATGCTGCTTCGAACAGACAGACAGAGGGAGGAAGGGAGACAGAAAGAAAAGAAGAAAGACACAGGGGCAGGGAGATATACAGAAAGACAAACAGACAAAGGGGGCCAGGGACAGAGACAGACAGAAAGAAAGACAGCAGGAGTCGTGTCAGGAGGGGTGTGGGATGCGGCAGAAGGAACTTTTCCAATGGGTGCAACTGGGCGACTGTCGGGAACCTCTGATCAGGGGCAGAGCAAGGTAAGTGTATCATAGGGATAAGAAGGAGGAGGGTGGGAGAAAAAGGAAGGGACGCCTACTGCTGGACAGGGGGAGAAGGAAAGAGGTGCTGATGGACAGGGGGGAGGTAAAACAAAGGGAGAAGGGCTGCTGCTGCATAAGGAGAGCAGTGAAGGGGTGGTGGTGGACACAGGGGAGGTAAAAGGAAGGGAGAATGGACATGGCGAGCAGGCAAGGGGTGGTGATGGACAGCCAAGGAAAAAGAAAGACAGAAAGAAAGAAAGTGGTTAAGGAGACAGAGAGAAAGAAATAAAGAGAGACACACACACACATATATTCTAGAACCCGTTAATGTAACAGGCTATAAGACTAGTATATATATATATATATATATATATATATATATATATATATATATATATATATATATATATATATATATATATATATATATTTTGAAAATCACTATCTGGGGTTCAGAAAGTCAGGGCATCTATCTTTATACAATATTTTTGAACAAAATTTTGTCCAAGTCCCAAATGCCCAGAACAAGAGCATTTGGACATAGGAGGGGCCAGTCCTGTAATGGACTGGCCACCCAGACATGACAACAGAGTAGTGGGGCACCTTAGAGGGCACTGCTGTGAACTTCACAAAAAGGGTGCCAAATAACCATCTCACCAGAACTCCCTTATAGGTTATGGTGAGCCCCTCAAAACCCACTATACCCACCTGTCTACAACCCCAATAGCCCTTATGGCTGCAAGTGGCCACCTATAAGACAATATAGTACAATTTTGGTGGGCTCACACTTTCCACCATAGATATAGTAGTTAGAGTGGCTTATGGGCCTGAGTCCTCCTCTATATATCCTCACTAGCCCACCAACACCTGTGTGCAGCTCTACTAGGATGCCCCATACCAGATGCTTCTATTTTAGAGATAGGTATGTACCTTTTTGTTTTTATTTTTGTGTGGTGGAAGGGGGTCAGTGAGCACTGGGGGAGTGTGGGGGTATCTCACCTTGATGTGTGCAGTGGTCATCTGGTCAGTTTGGGCATCTTTGTGGCACTTAGACCCTTCTAAAGCAGGTCTAGTTCAAAACATATAAGTTCCATAAGGATGTCTTGCAAATTGTTTGATTATCGCTGCAAGACGTCCAAGATTATCGCCCTTGACACTGCCCAGAGCACGCCCATAACACACCTCCACCATGCCCATCTTGTATTCTGAACATACAGAGGCTAGAATACCTTGCTAGACATACAAAAAGACAATTTTGATTATCGGCACTAGGACGACCAAGTGGTGATTTAGGATGCTTTTTGGACATGTTTTTTTGATTATGGGCCCCATAGTAAATGACAGCAGATAAGGACCTGAACGGTCCGTCTAGTCTGCCCATAGTTACATGCATTATAAATTCATAATTAAATTAATTTGTCATTCTTTTTTCTTTGATATTGCTGGGCCATAGACTGTAAAGTCTGCCTGATACTATCCTTAGGTCCCAACATCTGGACTTGCCATCAAAGCTAATTCCAGCCCATTCAACCATCTCGTCGCTTGAGGATATATATCTTAAAGTCTGCCCTGCAATGTCCTCATTTTCCAAGTTACTGGAGTTCCCATCAATATCCTCTCTAGCCCATAGAAACATAGAAACATAGAAGATGATGGCAGAAAAGGGCTACAGCCCATCAAGTCTGCCCACTCTGCTTACCCACCGTATACCGAATTGCCATATATGGTACAGAGACCATGCAAGTCTGCCAAGTATCGGCCTTAGCTCTTCAATGTATACTCTTCATTTTCTAATTGGAGATCTCCTGTGTTTATCCCATGCTTAATTGAATTCCATCACAGTTTTCATCTCTACCACCTCCCTCGGAAGGACATTCCAGACATCCTCTCCATGAAAAAGAATTTCCTAACATGACTCCTAAGTCTACTTCCCTGCAACCTCAATTTACATCCTCGATCCAGTTCTCGAGATGGGTCCATGTCCATTTTATCATTCCCTCTGGAAGAAATTCCCCATCCCCTATTTGTCTTAATTAGATTGTAAGCTCTATTTAGCAGAGATCGTGTCTTAGATGTTTAATGTACAGTGCTGTGTACATTTAGCAGCGCTATAGAAATGATAAGTAGTAGTAGTAAGAGTTGAATATAAACCGAGACCCCCCATTTTGGGGCCTTTGTTTGGCCCCAAAATCTAGGTTTATATTGAAGTATATACGGTACAGTATTTCATCAGCTTCACGTGTTCTCACTGTCATCTTGAAAATGGATTCATGAGTATTCCTAACCATGCTTTCCACTCATGCAACTAAGGATTTTTATTTCTACATTTTAATGCCAGGGCATACACTTTTACACAACTGTAGTTGTAGGCTTGTTCAGCAGAGTTATGATTTATGATGATTATTGCTTAATCTCGCCTGCTTCTGAGTAGGCATAAATGTGGCTTCAACTTAAGCACAATTTCTGTCACTTTACCCTACTATTTTACAAAGACACACAGGTTCCTTGACCTCTCAATCTTGGCAGCTTGTTATAAAATTACCCTCCACATGCTTAGTTATTCTGTTTTCAAGATGAACCACATAAATATTGTTGATTAATTTTCATTTTTAATTCCAGCTGCTACAGAAAGCCCTCCATTCCTCCCAGAGTCCTTTGATAGAATCCTTCTTGATGCTCCTTGTAGTGGAATGGGGCAGAGACCATGCATGTCTTGTGCATGGACTTTAAAGGAAGTGACCTCTTACCCACCATTGCAGCGTAAACTCTTCTCTGTGGTAGGTGTGATGTCATAAGCAGCATGATTAACAAACCATTTGCCTCACAACCAAGTTATTGCAACAGACTGAAATTACTAAGGATTTTTTTTAACTGCCCAGCAGATTTCTTCTGTTCCTTCAGTATTCTAGTGTAGTTAAAATTATCCTGTTTTGACCAGCTAGCTGG
The DNA here is from genome assembly GCF_902459505.1 of Geotrypetes seraphini. Lineage (NCBI taxonomy): Eukaryota > Metazoa > Chordata > Amphibia > Gymnophiona > Dermophiidae > Geotrypetes > Geotrypetes seraphini. Next base: position 432,895,866 of record NC_047085.1, on the reverse strand, counting down.
AGTGGGTAGAGGGGCTTTGCCTTACTTTATATCCCTTTCCAATTCCTAGCACTGTGCAAAGGGCTGTATAATACAGCCCTGAAGGTATTGCCATTGCTGCTGTGAATATTATCTCCACAACCAGTTTGGAAAGCAGAATACCGCTCCTGGAATTGAACCAAGGTCCTCTGTATAACAGTGCACAGATTTTCACTTATCCATACAGACTGATCCTTGTTAAGGGAGTTTTACTTCTAAGGGGGTTCTATCTACTAACACATGGTGTCATGTATGCAGTAAATGCTACCTGTTTCACAGAATCCCTATTATTGACCTCCTAAACATAATGATTAATGCTGATGCAGCCACAGTTAGTGTTATTTGGGTCAGTGCAAGATTCTTACCACAGGAAATATGGGGAGAGTGGGGAGCAGAATTTGGGTCCCTTCACAAAGTGAGAGGAAAGTCTCTCTGCTTCCTCCAATTTTTCTAGAAGTCTTGGATGACCTTTTTGTTGCCTAATACCTGAATATTTGGTCCTGATATCTGTGTATAGCCCAGTCAAATATTTGAGTATAGCAGGCCAGTGGCAGCCAGAGTTTAAAAAACTGACTGCTGCAGGCTCAGTGTTTAACCAGTAGTGTAGCCATCCTTGCAATTTAAGGGGGGCCTCAGGTGAACTAGAGGGGTAGCATATTCCTCTGCTGTCCCACACAGATGCGCTCACTGTACCTTTGCTGGGAAGGATGCTGAGCCCCACCAGCCAAATTACTATAGTGCCACCACTCCCTGTTGTTCCTTTTCTACTCCAAGCATGCTAGAATTTCTTGTTCATGCTCAGAGCAGGAAGGAAACAGTGGGGAGCAGTGACACTGTAGTTGTTTGACGGTGTTTGGCATCCTTGCAAGCAAGGTGTAAAGGGGTGCTAGAGTTCGGGAGAAGGTCGGAGCCCAATGTGTATGTGGGAGTGGTGGGGGGGGCTAATGGGCAGGCCCCCAACCCCCCTGTGGGTACGCCCCTGGTATTGACCTATATATTATTTCAATTTTGGAAATTGCACCACATTCCATTTGTCTAAGGAACCATAACTAATTTACCTGGTTGATCCTGCCAATAACATATATTTGTCTCAAAGATTAAGTCATTCAAATATAAGTATACATGACTGGCTTAGTGAAACTGCATATGGCTCATTAAGGCCCCCTGCTGTGGTAAAAGCTCCAACATTCATAGAATTCCTATGAGCGTCAGAGTTTTTACCCCAGCGGCCGGCAATAAAAAACTCTAACACAGCTTGATTAAACGGGGGGAGCCCTAAATCAGTTATGGTTGCTTTGATCGCTCAGTTGGTTATCTGAAATATAAGCAATTGGCATGAACAGATAAGTGCTGATATAATAAAGTTTCTTTGCATTCATTGTTGTAAAAATTGTTTTTAAGTGATATATTTAGTGATGCACATGAAGAGTTTCTGGATAGATGATTATAATTTTGGAATGCAATAGAGGAATTCTCTATGGGGGGCATAATCAAACTAAACTAAACCTTAAGTTTGTATACCTCATCATCTCCACACTCGTAGAGCTCGGCACAGTTTACAGGGAATGGTATAGATAAGGAACTCCAATGAGGGATACAGGACAGTATAGAGACAGTTTAGAGGGACTTAATATAATAAAGGGGAGTAAATATTACATTTTTAAGAATAGCCAAGTTTTCAGATGTTTTCGGAAAAGTTGGAGGGTGCCCAGATTCCGAAGTGGGGTAGAAAGGTTATTCCAGAACTCTGTAATTCTGAAGGAGAGGGTTGTCCCTAGTTTTCCTGGATGGGATATGCCTTTTAATGAGGGGAAGGATAGTTTGAATTTTTGGGTGGATTTGGTGTTGTTAGGATTCCAGGAATTCCAAGATAGTGGGATGAGGGGAGGAAGGATGCCGTGTAGGATCTTGAAAGTTAGGCAAGCGCATTTAAAGTGGACCCTAGAGACTATTGGAAGCCTGTGAAGTTTGGACAGGAGTGGGGAGACATGGTCAAATTTACTTTTTGTGAAGATTAATTTAGCCGCGGTATTCTGAATCCGCTGAAGTCTTTGAAGGCTTTTCTTTGTTAGGCATAAGTAGATGGAATTACAATAGTCTAGTCTGGAAAGGATGATGGATTGTACGAGGACCGCAAAGTGTTGTTGATGGAAGCGAGATCTCGCTTTCCTCAGCATGTGAAGGCTGAAAAAGCATTTTTTTACCAAGGAGTTGAGGTGATCATGGAAGGATAGTGTAGAGTCAATGATGATGCTAGAGAACTCAAGCTGCAATGTGGTGCCAGAGGACAGTGGGATGAGGGTGGGTAGCTGATCTAATTTTGGGCCGAGCCAAAGTAATTTTGTTTTGGACTCGTTCAGTTTCTTTTGTACGGTGAGGGTCCAGGATTGGAGGTTTGTTATACATGAGGATATGTTCTCAGAGAGGTTAGTGAGGTTCGAGTCAGTCTCGAGGAGAACAAGGATGTCATCAGCATAGGTGTAAAGTGTTTCCAGGGGAGAAAGATGGAGGAGTTTCAGGGAGGACATACAGATGTTGAAGAGAATAGGGGATATAGGTGAGCCCTGCGAAACTCCACAAGTCGGTTTCCAAGGAGAGGATGAGGTGCCATTCATATTAATAGTGTAAGAGCGGGAGCGTAAGAATTTCGAGAACCAGTCTAGGACTGTAGAGTTAATGCCAATCTCAGAAAGTTGGAAAATAAGAATATCATGATAGACAACGTCAAATGCTGCACCATTGGACGTCCTAATAGCAGGGACATCCAAGTGCAGATTATCAAAACCAACTTTCTGGATGTGCAGCAGCACTTCTAAGCTGCTGTGTGTCCAGAGCTCAAAGGGGCGTGCAGCGATAATCAAAGCTTTCCTAGGGGGAACTTAGACACCGGCAGTTAGACTTGTTTTAGTTGCATCTAAGTGCCCCAAAGCTGCTCAAACTGACCAGATGACCACTGGAGGGATTAAGGCATGATACCCCCTTACTCCCCCAGTGGTCACTGACACCCTCCCACCACCCAGTGGTAGGGGGAGAAAAATCCAGCACTTTGAGGACTAACTATCAGTTGATCGCGGCAGAGGAATCGCCATCAGCTGAGCCGGTTTTGAGATTCCTACTGATTTACCAAAGGGGATTTCTCTGCCGCTATCGGACAAGGTAGGGGAGAGTCATTAAGGTGGGCAGACTGGATGGGCCGTGGCCCTTATCTGCCATCTATTTCTATGTTTCTATGTTTCTAAGGTAGTTTAGTATGTCTACAAAACTTACTTTTGTGCGTTTTTTCATGTGGACGTTTTTATTTTTGAAAATGGCCAAAAAAGGTAGACGTCCTAAGGACCAAAACTTTATGCCTAGGTCATTTTCAAAAATAAATGATAGACGTCTGGCAGCTTTGAAAATGGACATTTTTTCTCCTGGTTTTTTGGACGTCTTACCCAAAACGTCCAACCTTAGACTTATATGTCCTACCAAAAATGCCCCTACACATATTTAAAGCTAGTCTTTTGCCTCATATATGATTACCTCAGAACTTGAAAGAGATTTCTGTCCATTGATTAAACATCTTCTTAAAATGATATCGGAAATTTTTGTGATATTTATGGGATGTGTTTTTTTGAAGAATATTATATTTTATTACATGGACATTCCTAAGCTGACATAAATACATCCACATTACTTGCACAGCCTTGTTCAAAATTTGGACGTTTCAGTTTGTAAAATGGATGTTCATGGTAGATACACCAGGATTTCCATTTCACAGTATTTTAGAACAGACTATATGTCAGGAAATTCTGCTGTAAAATACATGAGATATGGACGTCCATATGTGATGTGCAGGTTTAAATGTCCTTTCTAAAATACCACTGTATCTTGTCAATGCACATAGATGTATGTCTGTATTTGACTACAAAATTTTATAAGAGCCCTTTTCCCCGCATATAAATGTGTTCTAAAATACATGTGAAATGGACATCCATCCACAGGAAATATTTTATAAAATTATTATCCCCCAGCGTACATAAGTCACTCGCATTCCCAGGAAAATACATGAACTTTTTAATATGGTTCACTGAGTCTGGGTTCTTCAATCATCAAGCTTTTCAGGCAAATGTGTCTAACAAGTTTTCTATTCTGAAAAGGGAGTAAAGTTGCTCCTTTAGTCTTACATTAAAAAACAAAGAAACCTGTAAATGAACCTTTAAGGAGAGTTTTAGAATGTGTCATAATCCACATCATACAAGAGACCCAACTAGTTTATGTCCTCCAGGCTAAAATCCAATTTGGTTTTCAAGATACCTTCCATTAGATATTCATGCAATTTAGCGGCATACATTTAGTCTAGGAATCAGGTTAATTTACAGCTTATGCTTTAAACAATTCTACTATATATATGTGGAACTGCCGTAATGTTTCTCAGTATAAGTGGCAGTTATGCTCTTTTTTAGTGGAACTAAAAGTGGTTTATTATTGAATTAGTTACAGTTGTATTGTAAATCATAGACTTTTACACAAAATGGAACCATATTCCTCCTTTAGAGAACTGTTTATTCTTCACATTTTTAAAAAACTGAGCCATAAACATTCTAGATGTTGGAAAACGATTTTTGAACAATGTATGTTTGTTTTACAAAGCAGGAAGAGAAAACCAAGGATATCTAAATTATAGGCCTTGCACTGTGTTTTTTTCTTCTACAGGCAGTAAAGCTTCTGAAACCAGGGGGCATATTGGTGTACAGTACATGCACAATAACCCTATCTGAAAATGAAGAACAGGTTGCCTGGGCACTGGCTACTTTTCCTTGCCTTCAACTTGAATCACAAGTGAGAATATCCTCTGTGTGCTAAGCCTACATTAAAATACATACATTTTTAACATTTAAGGCTAATTTTATAAAGTTGTGCCTATGTTTATAAACATAGGCACAACCTGCTTTATAAAATAAGGTACACACTTACTTTAAAATATGAGCATACGCTCAAAAGAATGTGCATATTTGTTTTAGTTTGGATGTAATCCGCCTTGAACCGCAAGGTAATGGCGGAATAGAAATCACTAATGTAATGTAATGTAATATTTGTAGGAGCTGGCACTAACTCCAGCTTGGGACTGGTGTAAATGCTGCCATGCACTTTGCAAGTATGCATAAAAGTTAATCTATATGCATAGCTACATACTCTGCCCAAATTCAGCCCCTGTGCATACCCATTTTAAAAATATACATGCACTTTCACACTAATAATCTTTTGTTGGAGGTCATTTATGCACATAAGTGGCCACTTACACATATAAATAATCAAAATATCAGTATTCACATGTGTTCATAACTCTTATAAAATGTCAAAATATCTATTTTTTCCAAATTAATGTAGTTTAGCATGTCCCAGTCAAATGTAGTAATCTCTGATGAGAAAGCTAAAGAAAAAAACTGAAAGGCATAATTAATCAACATGGGCAGTCATTAAGAAATGTCATTTTACTGTTAACCTCTGTTGTTAGTAGATGGATCTGATTGTATAAAATAGCACAAGTTAGCGGTGAAAACATGCCTTAATGATAGCCCACATTGACATATATGCCTCTTGGTTTCAAAAACCCATGCCACACTTCACTAAAGCCACCTCCTAGAACATTGATATTAGGGTAGATGTCATATTTTATGACAAAAAAAAAGCACACTGGACTTCCAAGAGAGCTCACAAATAAGGAAAAAAAATGTTACCAGGACTCTCTAAGGTCAAGCCAATTTTCTATCTCCCCAGGCAGCTGTTTCCATTCCCCACCTGTAACCCATCTATTTCCAGCCCTGTTCTGTAATATACAGTTAGCGGATGAATTAGCACCTGCTGTTGTGCTGGCATGGAAATGGTTACCATGGCTGTGCACTAAAGCATGTGCTTTTTTGGAGTTTCTCTTCCAAAGTTTTAACTTGTAAATTAGTATTCTGTGTTGAAGAAAAAAGTTGAGAGCATACCTTATGTATTGATTCAAGTCCACTCCAGATTGCTTCCATATCGATGACTTCAGGTCTTACTAGAGGAGGGGGGAAAGATATTCCAGGGATTACCCCATTAGCTCGCTGCTCCTCTGTCCCTGCTTCCTCACCAGCAACTGCTCCTCCGTTCTCCATTGTCGACTGCAAGAGAGTCGGCAAGCCGTGGAACACTTCCGGGGTCAGGGGTGAGTTCAGCAGCGTCAACGGGGAACTCGTCTCCGGCACCTCCTGCGCTGCCGACGGTGTCCCCAACATCCTCCCGGGCCGCGGAGGAGCTCCAGGACCCAAAGGGCTAAGCGAGATTTCGCTCTCCAAGACCGAGGTCTGCCCCCCTCGGTCAGCGGATCCAGCCTGTATGGCATACGCTGTGATTGCCACCTGTCTCGCCGTTGAAGTACCAGATGAGGCTGGAAGAACGCCTCTCTGTTTGCCTCTGCGCTTAGGCATAATTGAGGTAGGAAAATTTTAAATGAAATAAAATTCACCAAGCCAAGCAGGAGCAGCTTTCAAGGGTGACTCACTCTGTCGCCATCTTGGATCTCTCTCTCTGCATGTGCTAATTACTGTCCTTTACTTAAAAGGCCTCTTAGTGTAAGAAATCATAGGCCCAGATTCACTAACCTCCTTTGTGATCCGTGGCCATGTGTGTGTCTTCCCAGGCAACTGATCCACAACGTATCCTCATGCAAATCGCGGTGATCGGAGGCATGCCTCACACCGACCACATGGATTGCTGCAGAGTGATCCTGACGCATGTGCAGACCATCTTCTTTGCCTATAGATGGTCTGCGCATGCGCTTGCTCTCCGTAAACAAAGCACTTTTTTTTACTTTTACTTGCGAGCCTGTGGTTTTAACTCACGGGTTTAAAGCGGGGCTGCACTGCAGCGTGTTCTGGAACTGAACAGAACACGCCATAGTGCAGCCCCACCTTAAACCTGTTGGTTAAAACCACGTGCTCGCACTGCAGGAAAGGGCGACAGAGAGAAGGAGAGTCCCTTCCCTGCAGTGTGAGTCGGGAGAGTTGGAGAGGCAGAGAGCAGAGCAGTTTTTGGGGGAAGTATGGTTGGGATTTCAGGGAGCAGGGCGGTTTTACTTTTTCAGGGATGCAGGGCTGGGATTTCAGGGCGGCAAAGAGCAAGACAGTGGGCAAGGACGTGAGCGACCGGTCCTCAGCAGTCACTTCTTTTTGGATCGACCAGCCCAATCGGTGGTCTTTCTTTTTAGTGACTCACTGCCTTCCTGCTTTTTATGCCATTTCCCCTCATTTGCACATGCGAATCGGATCGGGAGGAAGGTTATTGAATTGGGTCGGGGTCACAAAGTGGTCAGGACACGATCGGTGGGCTTAATGAATCTAGTTCATAGTGGGTAGACTCAGTAGTAACGGAATATATGAGACCTTGTGTTAAGCACAGAGAATCCCAATTTTTGAAAAAGTGAAAGTAATGCCAGAGATTAAGAAGGTCTATGGCAATACACCAGGAATGAGATTAGGTAGGGCATAAGGACTCTGTTATCAACCTACATTCATACTTTCCTGCATATGGATATCATTGAATCCATTCTGAAATTATAGATTTCCTCATTAGCATACTTCATTTTATTGATGAATGTGCCTTCTCATTGTGTGCAGGAGCCACATATTGGAGGGGAAGGCATGATGGGAGCTGGATTGTCAACTGAACAGCTGAAACTAGTACAGAGGTTTGATCCATCTATTGCAACTTTGCATGGCGTGGATAGTAATCCTCCAAGATATCCTGGACTTGAAGATATGATTCGATTCGCAAATAAAGACAGTATAGGGTTTTTTATTGCAAAGTTTTCTAAAACATGATGATTGATGTGTCACTAAGGGAATAAAATAAAAGTGACAAAACCATGCAGCCAATTGGAGTGCTTGCTTTAGAAGCGGGTAGTCTGAGAATCAACGGAGAATCAAGAACCACAGATTAAAGAAAATCACATGAGGTGGGAATTATTTTATGTACAAAGTTTTCCCTTCTTTGCTTGCTTTGAGACTATGGCCCAGATTCTGTAACCGGCGCTGTGTTTGGCGGCCGCCGATCCTGTGTCAATCACGTGTCAGCACCGGGTACAGAATTGCGTCTCCAACAAAGGTAGGTACTAGAAATGTACTTATGTACTGCTGTAGGTATGATTCCCATTAAACCTATGGCCGCCAAAATTAGATTGGTATAATCTAGACAAAAAATGATTAATGTATATGTCAAGAAATGTGTCCAGATTAATTTGAATTGTAAACCTGACGCCTCAGCCCCACCACTCCACCGCAATGTAAAATTCAAAGAGCGGGAGATTTATTGTGGGAGCCTCATCATTGGCTGTCGGGTTTGTATCCTAAATTTATTTGTTTTTATATTTTATATTTTTTAGTAAATTTTTAGTGTATGTATCAGTCATTAGACTTGGACTTTAAGAAGTTTTAAGTTTTAAGAAATAAATATTCTCTTTCTGAGTATCGTGATTTTGAAAGTACTTGATACTTATCTCAGCGTTAAACCCAGGGAGTCAGACCCGACATGTTTCACAGCATTTATGTTTTATCAAGGGTCTCCCTGCAAAAATATTAAAAAGAGAAAAAGAGTCACATACAGTTGTGTGCACTACTCCCCTCCTATCTGAAATTATTTCAATGTCAGTGGTAGTTCAATTCAAAAGTGTACTTACCGAGGGCGCCGCCGCCATCCGACTCCACTACTTTCATGAGAAAAGATGGCGCCGGCGTCCTCGGACCGGAATTTAAATCCTCCCTCGCTGTCATATAAAACTCCTCCCCCTGCATTCAATTGGTGCTCACAAGATTATACCGTCCCCCACTCTATACCGATGTTTAATCCGTGGGGTTCAACTGTATCTAAAGAAAAAATGTATCTCTGTTCAAATTCATTTAGCTTAACAGGATCCCCCCGCCCCTCCCGTCCTGTTACTTTCTTAATAACTCGCCATTTCAACTCTGTCACTGTATGTTTAAACCTTAAACAGTGCTCCACCAAAGGAGCTTGCATGATCTTATTCACAATTCGAGATTTGTGCTCAGTTAGCCTGGTTTTTATTTTTCTGCTCGTGCGCCCAACATATATAAGTTCGCACGGGCATACTATGACATAGATCACACCTTCAGAATCACAATTAGTGATATGTTGTGCCTTCAAAATATCAGGACGACCCGGAACATCCCAAGTTTTTCCTTGGATGGCTGAGGGGCACCATTGACATCTACCACATGTGCCGTGGTTACCCTCCACCCCCTCTCTGTCCGGACGAGTACCGAACTTCATAAAGTTCAATTGTTGGCCCAGTGTGTTCCCTCGGGTGTATGCTATCATAGGAAAAGAACACAAAACTGAATGGGGTTGGACAATGAACCAGTGTTTTCTTAATATTTGCACTACCATTTGCACCACTCTAGAGTAAGGGAGCACACAGATAAGGTTGTCTTCTTCGTCCTGTGTGGTAGTTGATTCTTGCAATAGAAGGTCCCTCTGTGCATATTTGCCCCTGTTAAATGCTTGTTTGATGGATCGTGTTGGGTAACCCCTATCAAAAAAACGTTGTTTTAGATCCTTCGCTTGTGATTTGTACTCTTCTGTTGTAGAGCAAATCCTGCGTATCCGCAGAAACTGCCCCACCGGCAAATTAAATCTAAGCTTGAATGGGTGAAAACTGCTAAAGTGTAAAATGGTGTTGCGAGTTACTGGTTTTCTATATAGGGACGTGTTAATTCTGTCTCCTTGTATTTGAACAGTGATGTCCAAGAAATCAATTTTGGTCTTATGGCAGGTCATTGTAAATTTAATATTTGGATCAACCGAATTTAAAAATTCTACAAAGGAGTTTAATTCTTGTGCCGTGTCTTGCCAGATAAAAAAAATGTCGTCTAAAAATCTGCCCCAGAGTTGAATATGGGGCATCCATGGTGAGGTGTAAACCCAGGTCTCCTCAAATCTGGCCATGTATAAGGCAGCTACAGAGGGGGCGAGGGTTGCGCCCATAGCCACCCCCTGTATTTGTTGGTAAAATAAATGTTGGTATTTAAAGTAGTTGTTCTTAATAACCCACTTCGCTAACTGCATCAAAAATTCGGTTGGAATACGGTGGGACTCTCTCTTGTGGAGGGACTCCCTGATGACGGTCAAAGCTTCTTCCTGGGCATCAGGACATCAGGACTAATAAAATTAAAAAATGGAAAAGAGACCAGAAAGATTACACACAAGACCGAGTTTATTCGTGGCAAAAGAAAACCTCAACAGTCACGTATAAGAAGAAAGTCACTTTTGACAGCACCTCGGGGGAGTCTGATACCTCGAGTGAGGGCCCAGCTGAGACGTCCACCGAGCAGCCAGGGGAGTCTACCATTGTAGACCCTCGTGGTCGGGGCAGGATGAGAAGGCAACGGACAAGGGGCAAAACGAGGGCAGCACCCTCTCGACAGTGATTAATCTTTCAACTATAACTCTCACAAATTCCCAATTGGAAATTTTAGAGAAAGGATTGGGATTTGTTAGGACCCACCCTCCGGATTTTTTTAAACTACACGCAGCATTTAATGCATTTATAAGGAAGATGCAACTTAAGGTTTTTTTTGGAGACAAACAAGAGCAAGATCTCCAATGTACGGAGGAGGAGCAAATGGACGATTCACTTACATTATGTAGGGATTCCATCCCAATATGCAAAACAAAATCATCATGGGTTCCCCCGGGGTCTATGGACCCTTTGATCCACACTTTTCGACAGTTGGTTACTGCTGAATTGAAACACCTTCAAAAGACTTGGCAGAACATGGGGCCTTACAATACTACAAGAGCCCAAGAGAAGGGTTTTCAAGAATTATTGAATAATAAAGATATCATCATTACAAAGGCCGATAAAGGTGGGGCCACGGTAATCTTAGATAGAAAAAATTACGAACATGAAGCGGATCGCCAACTGGCGGACGCTTGCGCCTATGAGCTTCTACAGGGGGACCCCACTACATTTTTGGGCCAGCAAATTCTGGAATTTTTGAATGACTATCGAGAGCGAGATATCATCACTAAGAAAGAATACACTTTTCTGTTTGAAAAAAACCCCAGGATTCCATGTATCTCATTCGTCCCTAAAATTCACAAAACGCTGGAGAATCCACCGGGGAGACCCATCGTCAACACCCGGTCTTCTATTTTGGAACCTCTTTCTAAATTGGTTGATTTTTTTCTTAGAGAGGAAGTACCTAAGATAAAATCTTATATAAAGGATTCATCCCATTTTTTGAGAACTCTAAATGGATATCATGGCAACTTGACGGATGTATGGCTAGTGACATTGGATGTCGTTTCACTGTATACACAGATCCCCCAGGAAGAAGCTTTGACCGTCATCAGGGAGTCCCTCCACAAGAGAGAGTCCCACCGTATTCCAACCGAATTTTTGATGCAGTTAGCGAAGTGGGTTATTAAGAACAACTACTTTAAATACCAACATTTATTTTACCAACAAATACAGGGGGTGGCTATGGGCGCAACCCTCGCCCCCTCTGTAGCTGCCTTATACATGGCCAGATTTGAGGAGACCTGGGTTTACACCTCACCATGGATGCCCCATATTCAACTCTGGGGCAGATTTTTAGACGACATTTTTTTTATCTGGCAAGACACGGCACAAGAATTAAACTCCTTTGTAGAATTTTTAAATTCGGTTGATCCAAATATTAAATTTACAATGACCTGCCATAAGACCAAAATTGATTTCTTGGACATCACTGTTCAAATACAAGGAGACAGAATTAACACGTCCCTATATAGAAAACCAGTAACTCGCAACACCATTTTACACTTTAGCAGTTTTCACCCATTCAAGCTTAGATTTAATTTGCCGGTGGGGCAGTTTCTGCGGATACGCAGGATTTGCTCTACAACAGAAGAGTACAAATCACAAGCGAAGGATCTAAAACAACGTTTTTTTTGATAGGGGTTACCCAACACGATCCATCAAACAAGCATTTAACAGGGGCAAATATGCACAGAGGGACCTTCTATTGCAAGAATCAACTACCACACAGGACGAAGAAGACAACCTTATCTGTGTGCTCCCTTACTCTAGAGTGGTGCAAATGGTAGTGCAAATATTAAGAAAACACTGGTTCATTGTCCAACCCCATTCAGTTTTGTGTTCTTTTCCTATGATAGCATACACCCGAGGGAACACACTGGGCCAACAATTGAACTTTATGAAGTTCGGTACTCGTCCGGACAGAGAGGGGGTGGAGGGTAACCACGGCACATGTGGTAGATGTCAATGGTGCCCCTCAGCCATCCAAGGAAAAACTTGGGATGTTCCGGGTCGTCCTGATATTTTGAAGGCACAACATATCACTAATTGTGATTCTGAAGGTGTGATCTATGTCATAGTATGCCCGTGCGAACTTATATATGTTGGGCGCACGAGCAGAAAAATAAAAACCAGGCTAACTGAGCACAAATCTCGAATTGTGAATAAGATCATGCAAGCTCCTTTGGTGGAGCACTGTTTAAGGTTTAAACATACAGTGACAGAGTTGAAATGGCGAGTTATTAAGAAAGTAACAGGACGGGAGGGGCGGGGGGATCCTGTTAAGCTAAATGAATTTGAACAGAGATACATTTTTTCTTTAGATACAGTTGAACCCCACGGATTAAACATCGGTATAGAGTGGGGGACGGTATAATCTTGTGAGCACCAATTGAATGCAGGGGGAGGAGTTTTATATGACAGCGAGGGAGGATTTAAATTCCGGTCCGAGGACGCCGGCGCCATCTTTTCTCATGAAAGTAGTGGAGTCGGATGGCGGCGGCGCCCTCGGTAAGTACACTTTTGAATTGAACTACCACTGACATTGAAATAATTTCAGATAGGAGGGGAGTAGTGCACACAACTGTATGTGACTCTTTTTCTCTTTTTAATATTTTTGCAGGGAGACCCTTGATAAAACACAAATGCTGTGAAACATGTCGGGTCTGACTCCCTGGGTTTAACGCTGAGATAAGTATCAAGTACTTTCAAAATCACGATACTCAGAAAGAGAATATTTATTTCTTAAAACTTAAAACTTCTTAAAGTCCAAGTCTAATGACTGATACATACACTAAAAATTTACTAAAAAATATAAAATATAAAAACAAATAAATTTAGGATACAAACCCGACAGCCAATGATGAGGCTCCCACAATAAATCTCCCGCTCTTTGAATTTTACATTGCGGTGGAGTGGTGGGGCTGAGGCGTCAGGTTTACAATTCAAATTAATCTGGACACATTTCTTGACATATACGTAGGTATGATTCCGGCACTGATTTTTTTTAGGCGCCAGTAGATGCCTTAAAACTCAGTTTAAAAAAACACTGTTTAACTGAGTTTGGTTGCCTACCGGTACCTAAAAAATTGGTGCCGGTTTGAGAATTTGAGTCTATGTAAATAAATGCCTCACTAAAAATTTAAAGCTGTCAAGTGGGAATATGATTATTAAACCTATTTCAGCTTTTTTTAAATAATATTTTTGTACAGTTGAACAATAAATGCTGTATACTGTAATACACGAATCTTATGTGTAAAATTTAAAGTTACTTTGTTTTATAATATGCATGAGTATTTTTAAAACATGAATTGTTTCTAGGCTCTGAGATGGAGGGAAAATTTTTGCTATGCCAGTCTGTGGTGCCAAAGGAACATTTTAAATGAGAGACCCCTCCAGCCCTTGTTCTGAACTTGGGACCCTCTGACCATGCCAGATGTGAGGGGGGGGGAGTGAAGTTGAAAGATGATAGAGAGAGATAAAGGAAACAAGGCGAATAGAAACTTCCTAATACAAGTATACTGGTTGACTGTAAAAGGGCACCTGGGTTTGAAGATGCCTATTATTGTATATACATGCACATAGCTCCTATGTTTCTTTATAAAATACTAGCACAAATCTAGGTAGAAATAGAACCTAGATTGTGGGTACTAGCTTTCATGCCTGGTCCAGTGTTAGTGTACAATACCTGTGAATTGTGAGTCTTGTCTTGTGTCCTCCCCATAGCATCCCTGTTCTACAAATATGCTCCCAAGTGCATCATATGTATGTTTAGGTACGACCCTGATTTTATAAGAGGCCTTGTATATATGGAAAAGGTTTATAAAATGACCTAAGGGAGTGTTGTAATTTTTAGTTGCATATTTACATTTCTCTTAAAAGTTGTGTAGTGCAATGTTCTTCAACCGCTGGTCCACAGGGCCAGCACCTCTATTGGGCCCAAGAGATTGTTCTGTAGCTGCCGGTCCTTGGTACAATCAATGCGGCATCTTCGGGCCGGCTCCCTGAGTGCTGCAGTGCACAAAGCCATGGGAAAAGCTCCTACCTGTGGCCTCTGCCTGACCCGGAAGTCTTCTCTCTGATGTCGCAACGTCAGGGGGAAGGCTTCCAGATGAGGCATGGGACACGCGCGAGGAGTCATTTCCCACAGCTTTGTGCAATGCAGCACTCAGGGAGCCAGCCCAAAGACCCTGCATTGATCGCACCGTGGACCGTCCTGAAGCTAACACCATGGGGCAGGCCAGAAGGCAAGGCACATGGAGGGAGAGAGACAACAATGGTAGGGGGAAATGCTTTTATTTATTTATTTATTTAGTGATTTTACATCTGTCCTAATTGTCTGTCCTAACTGTCTGTTTAGGAAGAAATGCATGTGTCGTCTCCTTTCGATCACCGATCCTCACCGGTGGTGCTTACTTTGTCTGGGCCCTGAGCACCTGACCGACTCCTGTACTCGGTGCTCTACGTTTCAAACAAGGGCCCTCCGCCGCCGTCGCGCTCGTATGGCAGAGCTCTTTGCGGTGGACGCCGGGGCGGGGAAGGCCTCGACGTCGGCCTCGGCTTCGGCCCCGGCCTTGACCTCGGCCTCGTCTCCCTCGACCTCGCCCCGACTGCCCGCGTCGTTGAAGCCGATCTCCTCGACCCCGAAGTCGACGAAGGGTAAGTCCTCGCTGCCTTCTTCTCTTCCAGCCTCGAAGAAGCCATCCTCAGGCTCATCGATGGGGGCGGGTGGGTCGTCCTCGGCCCCGCCCCGAGCGTCAAAGTCGGGTGCCCTGCGGGAATACTCAAGACCGAGGTCGCCCTCGAGGGAGCACCCGCCGACCCAGGATCTACCTGCCATGATGGCGGTGCCGGCCTTTCAGGACTTACTCCGTGCGCTCATTACCTCGGAGCTGTCCGGTGCCCTCGCGCACCTCCAGCCGCCTTCGGCGGCCCCGGCGTCGGCGGCCTCGGTCTCGGTACCCTCGAATTCGGCCCCCGGGACAGCTTCGGCCTCGGCCCCGGCCTTGCCCTCGACCTCGGCTGACCAGCCTGAGCGGAGCGTGCGGCCTCGGGACAAGGTACGGAGGGTTCGGAGGATCTCCTCCTCTTCCTCCTCGTCGAGATCCTCCCGGGGCTCCTCGCCCTTGGGTCGGCTTCGGGCAAAGCGTCGGTCGAGGAAGCCCAAACGTCAACGGGTTTCTCCTCGACGACGCGGTCGCTCCTCGCCGACCAGGGCCGAGACCCTTCGGGTCTCCGAGCTTCGCCTCGATAATCCGAGGCTTCTCCGTTCCTCCGAGGTTGAGTACTCGAGGGACTCTTCGCCAAGACGGAGGGGGCGTGCCTCGGTCCCCCATACCCCGGGGACCTCCCGAAGGGGTTCCTCGGGGCATGGCCGGTCCCCGACCCCGTCGAGGTCGCTTGGTGCGGCCTCTTGGGGTTCGGGTACGGGGAAGGAACCTCGTTATTCTCGTGAGGCTTCCCCTTCCTTCTTGGCGACGAGGGCTTCTCGTTCTCCCTCGCCTCCTTCGAAGCCGTCCTCCTTTTCACGATTTGTGCTGGATATGGGGAGGGCTTTGGACCTTGACCTGGCGTCAGGGTCGCAATACACGAAAGAATTTTTGGAGGAGCAGGATTTGCCCTCTCCTCCCAGAGAGACTCCCCGGCTGCCTCTTAACAAGGTTCTACACCAAACCTTTCTGAGGAACTTGGACTCCCCTCTTACAGTCACAGCAGTTCCATCTAAGATGGAGTCTAAATACCGGACATTCCCTTGTAAGGGCTTCGATAAAGCGCAGTTGTCTCACCAGTCGTTGCTGGTGGAGTCGGCGTTGAAGAAGTCCCAGCCTTCTCGGGTCTCGGCTGCGGTTCCCCCCGGGCGAGAAGGGCGGACCCTGGACAAGTTTGGTCGTCGCCTCTATTCCAACTCCATGATGGCTGCCAGGGTCCTTAATTACGCATTCACCTTCTCATCCTATTTAAGGCAGATGGTGAAGGCGTTGCCCAGGTATTATGGGGTCATGCCGGATTCCCATAAGGAGGATTTTGGAGCCTTTATGACCAATTTATCTCAGCTGCGTCTCTACCTTTTTCACGCAGTTTACGATGCCTTTGATTTGGCCTCTCGCGTATCCACCTTTGCGGTGGCGATACGCCGTCTCGCATGGCTTCGTACTTTGGATATGGACCCGAACTTGCAAGAACGTCTGGCCAATCTCCCCTGTGTGGGCTCCGAGTTGTTCGATGAGTCCTTGGAGGCGGCGACCAAACGCTTGTCCGAACATGAGCGCTCTATTGCCTCATTGGTCCGTCCTAAACCCCGGGCTCTGCCGCAGAAGCCGTTTAGACCTCCTCCGCGGCGGTACCCGCAGAAGTCGATGCCGGCTTTTTCGAGGCCTCCGCCCCGGCGTCCCCTGCAGCAAGGCAGAGCAGCAGGGCAAAGCCTCAGGCGCAAGGAGCGTCTAAACCCGCTCCGTCTTTTTGACGTGATGCGCGGTTGGGGGCGGGCCCCCTCCGCACTGTCGAAGGACCCCCTTCCTATCGGGGGCCGATTGCAGGCCTTTCTTCCAGCCTAGGCCGAGATCACGTCGGACGCTTGGGTGCTCCGGATCATCTCCGAAGGTTACTCGCTAAACTTCTTAGCCAGTCCGCCGGAACGTCCGCCGGGGACTTTTCTTGGCTGTCGAGACCAGCTTCCTCTTCTCTTGTCGGAAGCCAAGTCCTTGTTGAGCCTTCGGGCGGTGGAGCCTGTTCCCCCGAACCAAAGGGGACGGGGGTTTTACTCCCGGTACTTCTTGGTCCCGAAGAAGACAGGGGACTTACGCCCAATTCTGGACCTCCGAGGGCTCAACAAGTTTCTTGTCCGGGAGAAGTTCCGTATGTTGTCCCTCCCAGTCCTGTACCCTCTGTTAGACTCGGGGGACTGGATGTGCTCCCTGGACCTGAAGGAAGCATATACTCATGTTCCGGTGCATCCCGCCTTCCGCAGGTTCTTACGGTTCCAGGTGGGGGAGTTGCACCTCCAGTATCGCGTTCTTCCCTTCGGGCTGGCCTCGTCTCCTCGGGTCTTCACGAAATGTATGGTGGTGGTAGCGGCTGCCCTGAGATCTCAGGGGCTGCAGGTCTTCCCCTACCTGGACGATTGGCTGATCAAGGCTTAAGAACATAAGAACATAAGAAGTTGCCTCTGCTGAGTCAGACCAGAGGTCCATCGCGCCCAGCAGTCCGCACCCGCGGTGGCCCATCAGGCCCATGACCTGTACGGTCATCATTGTCTGAACCCTTAAATCCCCTTGGTCTCTATCTAAACTCTCTCTATATCCCATCTCTACCTCTATCTGTATCCCTCAATCCCCCTATCTTTCAGGAATTTATCTAATCCTTCTTTAAAACCCTGGAGTGTACTCTGTCCTATCACAGCCTCCGGCAGTGTGTTCCATGTGTCCACTACCCTCTGAGTGAAAAAGAACTTCCTAGCATTGGTTCTAAACCTGTCCCCTTTCAGCTTCTCCGAGTGCCCCCTTGTAATTGTGGGCCCCATTAGTCTGAAGAATCTTTCTCTGTCTACCTTCTCGATACCTCTCATGATCTTGAAAGTCACTATCATGTCTCCTCTGAGTCTCCGCTTTTCCAGGGAGAAGAGCCCCAGCCTTTCTAACCTATCTGCATATGAAAGGTTTTCCATGCCTTTTATCATTTTCGTCGCTCTTCTCTGGACCCTCTCAAGCATCGCCATGTCCTTCTTGAGGTACGGTGACCAATATTGGACACAGTACTCCAGGTGCGGGCGCACCATCGCTCGATACAGCGGCATGATGACTTCCTTCGTCCTGGTTGTGATACCCTTCTTAATAATACCCAACATTCTATTTGCTTTCTTTGAGGCTGCTGCACATTGTGCCGTTGATTTCATTGTTGTATCCACTAGCACACCCAAGTCCTTTTCAAGGTTGCTTTCCCCTAGCACCGATCCCCCCATTTTGTAGCTGAACATCGGGTTCTTTTTCCCTATATGCATGACCTTGCATTTCTCTGTATTAAATCGCATTTGCCATTTGTTTGCCCACTCTTCCAGTTTGTTTAGGTCTCTTTGTAGGTCTTCGCATTCCTCCGCGGTCCTAACCCTGCTGCAGAGTTTGGTGTCATCTGCAAATTTTATAACCTCACACTTCATCCCCGTTTCCAGGTCATTTATAAACACATTGAACAGCAGCGGTCCGAGCACTGACCCCTGTGGAACACCGCTCGTGACACTCCGCCAGCCTGAGTATTGTCCCTTCACCCCAACCCTTTGTTTTCTGCCTGCCAACCAGTGTTTAATCCATCTGTATATATCTCCTTCCACCCCGTGGTTTTGCAGTTTCCTAAGTAGTCGCTCATGGGGCACCTTGTCAAAGGCTTTCTGGAAGTCGAGGTAAATGATGTCTATGGGTTCCCCTTTGTCCAACTCACTGTTTATACCTTCAAAGAAGTGCAGTAAGTTTGTTTGGCACGACCTTCCCCTGCAGAAGCCATGTTGGCTCTCTTTCAGTTGTCCGTTTGTTTCCATGTGCTCACAGATGCTGTCCTTTATCAGTGCTTCCATCATCTTGCCCGGAACTGAAGTCAAGCTCACCGGCCTGTAGTTCCCGGGGTCACCCCTTGATCCCTTTTTAAAAATAGGTGTGACGTTAGCTATTTTCCAGTCCTCTGGGATCTGCCCCGTTTTCAAGGATAGGTCAAAAATTTGTCGGAGTGTTTCCGCTATTTCGTTTCTTAGCTCTTTTAGAACCCTTGGGTGGATTCCATCCGGGCCCGGCGATTTGTCGCTTTTCAGTCTATCTATCTGCTGGAGGACATCCTCATGGCTTATCTCTATTTGCGCCAGTTTTTCTTCTTCTCGATCTCCACTTATGGTCTCTTCGGGTTCTGGTATATAGGATGTGTCCTCGCTTGTGAAGACCGACGAGAAGAATTTGTTCAACCTGTCAGCTACCTCTTTTTCCTCCTTTACCACTCCCTTTCTGTCTCCATCATCCAACGGTCCTACTTCCTCCCTCGCCGGTTGCCTCCCTTTAACGTATCTGAAGAACGTTTTGAAGTTTTTTGCTTCCCCAGCCAGCCTCTCTTCGTATTCTCTTTTTGCTTTCCTAATCACTCGGTGACAGTTTTTCTGGTATGTTTTATGTTCCTTCCGGTTTTCCTCGGTTTGGTCCTTTTTCCATTTTTGGAAAGATTTCTTCTTGTCACCTATCGCCTTATTCACTTCATTTGTTATCCATACCGGGTTCTTTGTTCGATTTTTTTTGCATCCTTTCCTAAACCTGGGGATGTACAGGTTTTGTGCTTCTTGCACCGTGTCTTTGAATAGGGACCAAGCTTTCTCTACGGTCTCCATTCGTATTGAGCCTTTTTTTTTTAGTTTCTTTCTCACCATTGCTCTCATAGCATCGTAGTTCCCTTTCTTGAAATTGAATGCCGTTGCAGTGGTTCTCATCACTTTGGATGTTCCTACCTCTAATTTGTACCGGATCATGTCGTGGTCGCTGTTTCCCAGTGGTCCTCCTACCACCACTTCCTTTGCAGGTCCCCCTAGTCCATTTAGGATTAGGTCAAGAGTGGCATCCCCTCGCGTTGATTCCTTGACAAGCTGTTCCATGAAGCAGTCTCTCACGGCCTCCAGGAATTCTGTTTCCCTCGCGCAGTTTGAGTTTCCCAGGCTCCAGTCTATCCCGGGGTAGTTGAAATCCCCCATCACTATCACCCTTTCGCTTTTGCATTCCCGCCTCAATTCTGCTTCTAGCTCTTTGTCGTTCACTTCCGTTTGTCCAGGAGGGCGATAGTACAGTCCCAATTTTATGTCAGCTCCATTTCCTCTTGGTAATTTAACCCATAATGATTCCAGTCCTTCCGCCCTTGCTGCCGTATCCATTTTGGTCGACTGAATGGTGTCCTTTATGTACAGTGCTATTCCTCCACCCTTCTTGTAAGTCCTGTCTCTCCTGTAGAGTTTGTACCCTGGCAGTACTACATCCCATTTGTTGTCCTCAGTCCACCATGTTTCAGTGATTCCAATAATGTCTAGGTCCTCGTTTTTGGCCATGACTTCCAGTTCTCCCATTTTGGTCCTTAGGCTCCTTGCGTTTGCGTATAAGCAGTTTAAGTTCTGATTTTTTTTCTTCCCTGCTGTTCTTCCTTGTGAATTGTTCTTCTTGCCGTCCTCCTCATGGGCTGTCAGCCCCTGAATTTCATTTTGTTCTTCCTCATCCTGCGGTGCATCTTCTTTGTCCTTAGCCTGTTTCCTCGTTTCCATCTGTTTCTCTATCTCCCGCGGTTTGCTCCCCTTATTGGTCTCTAGTTCCACTTGACTCTTGGACCCCTGTAGTTTATCATTTGTTTCTTCCCAGCATTTTTCCCTCTCAGTATCTTCAGTGGATACTCTTGTCCGAAGCGACGATGTCAGGTCGACTGTCGGCTTTCCCCTTCTTCTCAGTTTAAAGCCTTCTCTATTTCTTTCTTGACGTTGTTCGCCAGCAGTCTTGTTCCTGCTGCGTTCAGGTGCAGTCCGTCCCTCCTGTAGAGCTTGTTCTTCCCCCAAAAAGTCGTCCAGTTCTTCACAAAGTGGAAGCCTTCCTCTTCACACCATCTCCTCAGCCATGCGTTTATTGCTTGTAGCTCAATCTGCCTCTTCGCATCAGCCCTCGGTACTGGCAGGATCTCTGAGAATGCTATCTTCTGTGTCCTCAGCTTCAGTTTCTTTCCCAGGATCTTGAACTGCTCGGTTAGTGTAGTCCTGCTGTAATTTCTTCTGTTGACATCATTTGTTCCTACGTGGATGATCACTGCTGTCTCTTCCGTCTCAGCTCCCTCCAGGATCCTCTCGATTCTGTCAGTGATGTCCTTCGTTCTTGCCCCTGGGAGACATGTCACCAGCCGATCTTCTCTCCCTCCTGCTACGTGACTGTCCACTTCTCTCAGGATTGAGTCTCCCACTATAATTGCGGATTTCCCTTTCCTCAGCCTCCTTTTTGGCCTCAAGTCTGTATCTTCAGTGTGGTGCGATACTTCTTCCTCAGGATTCTGATGGATCTTTGCCTCCTCTGCTTGCTCGACGTTTTCATAAGGTCCTTCTCCCCTGGTGTCTGTTGGTTCCGGTCCCCCATCTGTTGGTTCCTGTCTGCACTGCTGGTGATCCTGGTCCTCCACTCTCCTGTAGGCCTCCTCGATGAATCTCTCGAGCTCCCTTACTTGCTCCTCAATGTGGCTCTCTGTTTCGGGGTCTCTGGTTGCCCAGCAAGGATCTCCTGAGATGCAGAGTTCCTCCAGCTCCTGGACCCTGTCCTGTAGTCTAACGACCTCCTTCTTCAGGCTTTCCAGTTCCTGACACCGATCGCATATGTACGCCTGCCTTCCCGAGGGGAGGTAGTCATACATAAGACACTCTGTGCAGTACACCGGGAAGCTCCTCTGGGTTCCTGCTGCTTCCATCTCTCTATCCCCTCTTTTAATCTCTTGGTGTGTGGTGTGTGAAGGTGGTCTCTGCTGTGCAGCTAGCTGAAAGAGAAGAAAAGAAAAAAGGAATAAGAGAAGAAAGAAGTACTTGTGGCTTGGGCGGCCTGGTCTCCTGGCTCCTTCTTAAGGCTCCCTCGCAAAGGCGCTCTCGCTAAGGCGAGCGCCTTTGCTGCGCTCCTTCGCTATGCGCCGTTGGCTCCCTTCCTTAAAGGGGGGGGGTCCGGGTTCTGACGCGGTGCTGACGTGGAGGGGTGGGCGGAGCCTTCTCTCGCCGCTACCCGCTCCTTGCCGCCGCTAGAAGTTTTCTCTGCTCTCCCTCTGCCTCCTCTCTCCCTCTTCGCCGCTTCCACACGGCCCGCAGAAGTCCTCGCGCCGCGGCTCCCTTCCTTAAAGGGGGGGGTCCAGGCTCTGACGCGGTGCTGACGTGGAGGGGTGGGCGGAGCCTTCTCTCGCCGCTACCCGCTCCTTGCCGCCGCTAGAAGTTTTCTCTGCTCTCCCTCTGCCTCCTCTCTCCCTCTTCGCCGCTTCCACACGGCCCGCAGAAGTCCTCGCGCCGCGGCTCCCTTCCTTAAAGGGGGGGGTCCGGGCTCTGACGCGGTGCTGACGTGGAGGGGTGGGCGGAGCCTTCTCTCACCGCTACCCGCTCCTTGCCGCCGCTAGAAGTTTTCTCTGCTCTCCCTCTGCCTCCTCTCTCCCTCTTCGCCGCTTCATCCCGGGAGGGGGTTATCTCAGCGACCCGACAGACTATCATTTTTCTTCAACGTCTGGGGTTCGAGGTAAATTTTCCCAAATCGCAGCTGTGCCCGGCTCAATCCCTTCAGTTTATCGGGGCCGTGCTGGACACGGTTCGCCTTCGGGCGTTCCTTCCCTCGTCGAGACTGGAGGCTCTGCTTCGTCTGGCCCGTCAGATTTTGCTGCAGCGCTCCATATCTGCCCACAGGCTGATGATTCTACTCGGCCACATGGCTTCGACAGTTCATGTCACGCCGTTTGCCCGATTGCATCTGAGACTCCCTCAGTGGACCTTGGCCTCCCAGTGGCGTCAGGATCGAGACCCGTTCTCCCTTCCTGTAACGGTGACTCCTTCCTTGAGACGATCGCTCCGTTGGTGGACCGACTCTTCCAATCTTTCCGGGGGTTTGCTCTTTCTCGTTCCTCCACATCGCAAGGTCCTGACCACGGACTCTTCGGAGTACGCGTGGGGAGCTCACCTCGACGGTCTGCGGACTCAAGCGCTATGGTCGGCGGAGGACCGTCTTTGTCACATCAATGTGTTGGAGCTTCGTGCCATTTTTCTGGCAGCTCGAGCGTTCGGTCATCTGCTGCGCAATCAGGTGGTCCTGGTACGGACGGACAACCAAGTGGCAATGTATTATGTCAACAAGCAAGGGGGGACGGGCTCTTGGCCCCTGTGCAGGGAAGCTTTGCGCCTTTGGGAATGGGCGACCTCCCAGAACATCTTCCTGCGGGCGGTTTACATTCAGGGAGAGAAGAATTGTCTGGCCGACAAGCTAAGTCGTCTTCTCCAGCCGCACGAGTGGTCGCTAAACTCCAGAGTCCTGTGCGAGGTCTTCCGCCGCTGGGGGACTCCTCAGGTGGATCTGTTTGCCTCCCCGGAGACTCGCAAACTGCCCCTTTATTGTTCACGGATTTACTCCCAGGACCGTCTCGAGGCAGACGCCTTCTTTCTCGACTGGGGAGGGAGATTCCTTTATGCGTTTCCTCCTTTTCCTCTGATCTTGAGGACGTTGGTTCACCTCAAGTCATCCAGAGCCACTATGATTCTCATTGCGCCTCGTTGGCCTCGTCAGCACTGGTTCTCCCTGCTCCTTCAACTCAGTGCCAGGGAGCCTCTACTTCTGCCTGTGTTTCCCTCTCTGCTGACTCAGAGTCGGGGTTCGCTGTTGCATCCCAATCTTCAGTCATTACATCTGACGGCTTGGTTCCTTTCCCCCTGACTTCGGCGGTCAGGGAGGTGTTAGAAGCCTCGCGCAAGGCCTCGACTCGGCTTTGTTATTCCCAGAAGTGGACCAGATTTTCATCCTGGTGTACCTCGCACCATCTGGATCCGAGTTTGGTTCCGGTGTCCTAGGTTCTGGAATATTTGTTGCATTTGTCCAAGTCTGGGCTGAAGACGACTTCCATCCGGGTACATCTTAGTGCTATTGCTGCTTTCCATTGGCATCTAGAGGGACGTTCTCTCTCTCTTCATCCTCTGGTGCTTCGTTTCATGAGGGGTTTAGTTAATGTTAATCCTCCTCTGAAACCTCCTCCTGTGGTTTGGGATCTTAATGTGGTCTTGGCTCAGCTGATGAAACCTCCTTTTGAGCCGATTGATAAGTCTCTTCTTAAGTTTCTCACTTGGAAGGTGGTCTTTTTACTTGCGCTCACGTCGGCTCGTCTGATTAGTGAGCTACAGGCTTTGGTTGCGGACCCGCCCTTTACTGTGTTCCATCATGACAAGGTGGTTCTTCGCACCCATCCTAAATTTCTACCTAAGGTTGTGTCTGATTTTCACCTCAATCAGTCTATTGTTCTTCCGGTGTTTTTCCCGAAGCCCCACTCTCATCCTGGTGAGGTGGCGCTTCACACGCTTGACTGTAAGAGGGCGTTGGCTTTCTATCTCCAACGTACCAAGTCTCATCGGAAGGTTCCTCAATTGTTTTTGTCCTTTGATCCTAATCGGTTGGGACATCCTGTTTCCAAGCGCACCTTGTCCAACTGGTTGGCTGCTTGTATTTCTTTTTGCTATGCTCAGGCTGGTCTTACGCTCCATGGTCGAGTCACGGGGCATAAGGTCAGAGCTATGGCAGCTTCGGTTGCTTTCCTCCGGTCTACTCCTGTGGAGGACATATGTAAAGCTGCCACTTGGTCTTCGGTTCATACGTTCACCTCCCACTACTGTCTGGATACTTTGTCCAGAAGTGACGGCCGGTTTGGCCAGTCGGTGTTACGTAACCTGTTTTCCTAAATTGCCATCCTCCCACCTGCCCTTTTTTGGTTGGCTTGGAGGTCACCCACATGTGAGAATATCATGCCTGCTTGTCCTGGGATAAAGCACAGTTACTTACCGTAACAGGTGTTATCCAGGGACAGCAGGCATATATTCTCACAACCCGCCCTCCTCCCCGGGGATGGCTTCTTTGCTGGTTATGGAACTGAGGACCACGAGGTGAGGATGCGCCCTCTAGTGGGCAAGAAGGCATGCACATGCGTGGTGCAGTGTAGCAAACTTGAAACTTCAATCAAGTTTGCTTGAAAAGCTGTCCGCGCTGGGGCTCCGTAGATGACGTCACCCACATGTGCGAATATATGCCTGCTGTCCCTGGATAACACCTGTTACGGTAAGTAACTGTGCTTTCTGGTAGGAATGAATGTTGAAAGGCATACACTGTGCTTTGTGTATTTTAATTTTGTGGTTAACCATTATGTGTTGTTAATACGATTATATTGTATGTGTGTGTATATGAAAATGGATGGAAAAAATGGTGTTACAATTAGTACTATTATGGGGGTGGGGGTCTGGGGCAGAGATTGGGTGGAGATGGGCACGACTTAGCCCAGTGTTCTTCAACTGCCAGTCCACAAAATAATTATTTTATTTCTGCCGGTTCATAGGTGTCAAAAGGTGTAGTGCATTTTTGGCTTAATTTATTTATTTTTTTCCAAATATGCAGAGTTGCTTTGGTAATATTGCTACCCTCTAGAGTTGAGTAGAAGAATTGCAATAATCATGCTGTATCACTGTGATACCAGCTTGATCTAAGGTCAAGTAATTTCAAAAATGCACACATTTCAAATACTGCCCTGCCTACTTTATGCTCAAAGTAATTTACTCAGTCCTACTCTATAATATTGAATGCAGAAACAGATAAAAAGGAAAGGAAAATGTGTAGTTTTCATTTATGGCCATTGAAGGATTTTTAGAATTACATGAAAGAAAAAAAAAATTGCAAGATGGGTCCAGATGGCGGCGGCTTGAAGAAGTGAGCAGGAGGATGATGCTCTTACCAATGGTACCCACTACAATGGGGAAGAGAAAGGGAAAGACTCAACCATATCTCCAGTTCAGGTTTCTATTTCCTATCTAAGGCAGTCAACCTTGGAGGATTGTGGCCTCAGACAGTCAGGCACATCAGCTGGATCTTTGGGCAGCACTAGAGTTTAGCTTGGAAGGGGTGTCACTAAGCTCTGAGATTCACCTGCTACGCCTGTGGCCCGGAAGTGCAATGGATTCGAGAAGTATGGTGCAGCAGGCGGCATTTGCCACTGATTTAGTTGTCTCTGCAGGATGGATTCCTGCTACTGTTCCTTCATCAAGTGTATTGTGGCATCTGTTCGGGGAGCTTCTATTGTAGCCCCCCAGAGCAGGGAAGTTATTTTTGATGCCTTCTGGAAGAACCCCGGTTTTGGATTCATCAGCAGAGGTAACAGTGAAGTAAATATGGGAAAAATTACAGAGCCTGGACAGGTACTGTCTTCTAAATTTTCTAAATATAATGCAGACTTTTATACACAACTTGAGACTCAGACTGAGACCTAGAGTTTGCATGTTTCCCAGATAGAGGATCAGGTAGCTGCTATGGAACATTGTGATACAGCTCAAATGAAAGATAAAAAATAATACAATGAAGATTAGAATATTTGGATAATCAAATGAGAAGGATGCGGCTCTTTTAGCCCATTATTTCATAAATTTATACATCCCCTCTTTCTTACTTTAACAATTTCCAGTTATATGTACCACTCCAACATTCTCTCATTTCATTCAAAAGTCACAATGCAAATACCAGTGAAACACATAATTTTAACTCCATGTTGGCACAATAAATAATCCTTCCAAAGCCTGTCCTCTTGCAAAAAAAACCCCAACAATCCACCAGAGCAAATACTGACGAATATCTGCTCTCTACTAGCAAGCATCAGTAATAAATCCCCTATGAAAACAAATCGACTGCTGTTCAGGACAAGCCATTCAGGATTTTAAACATGATTGTCAGCATCTTAAATCTCACCTGAAACTATTCAAGCCTAATATGGTGTCGGGCACCATAATGTAATTCCCTTGAAACATCTCTGTATGCAACAAGTCAGGGATGAGCTCTTTTAAGACGTTTATTTTAGGAAATTATGTAAAAATAAACATGGGTATAAACGGAAGAAAAAGAAGGGGAGACATATCCCTGGCTCCTTACTACCTATAAGCCTATATGAGACAAAATTAGAAAATCACAAACAACCACACTCTCAAAATATTTGCAGCACAGTAAATACACACACCACGTGAATGCTAAGGAGTAATCCGCAAATAGTCTCCCAAGAGTCTGAATAGAAACAAAATAGGGATTGGCAAGCAATAACCAAACGGCTTAATATTGTGAAAATTATCACGAGGTAGGAAGAAGCCTCATATCCCCTCCTCCAACCCAACAATATGTTAAAATTGTAGATAAATAGGAGGCTTTATGGGGGTTAATATAATCACTGGCATAAAAAACCTTCTCTATAATATTTCACTATATTAAAGCCTTGTGCAATGTAGTAGAATCCCTAAGTTGTTTATGCTGCATTGAAAGACTACAGAAATGATTAAGCGGCTAATGCTTCATCAGAGCAATACTAATTGTGTCTGGAAGAGATATACCACCTGTCGACGATGGCCAGCGTTTCGCTTCAAAAAAGCTGCCTCAGGACATTTGGTTATTGCTTGCCAATCCCTATTTTGTTTCTATTCAGACTCTTGGGAGACTATTTGTGGATTACTCCTTAGCATTCACGTGATGTGTGTGTTTACTGTGCTGCAAGTATTTTGAGAGTGTGGTTGTTTGTGATTTTGGTTGTTTGTGATTTTCCTTACTACCTAAGACAGATCTGGTTCCTGCTCCTATGGGAGTTGTACATGAGCGAACAGATCATCACCCTTGATCATACAGAATTGGAGAACTCAACTCCAGCATCAAATCCCTGGCCCTCACAGCCTGGGTATTGCAAAGCTATCATTCAGTTGACTGACTGCCTGATAACGTCTCTAATCTTTCTAGCTTCTAGCAGAAACTACACTAGAAAGTCTTATGATTTTAAGTGGAAGAAGTTTAGCATCTGGTGTGATAGTGGCCCTACATCTCTCTTCATGTCTTTCACAAAAACTGCTTAAAGACCTAGATTAGTCAATGTCAGATGAACATGCATATTCACGATATATTACTGTACAATGGTTCTTAGAGTTATGAGTGCTTTGTTTACCATTTCTCTGGCCCAGTTTCCATCAGATGATATCCACTTCTGAGCCCTAATATCTTGCTGTCCTTGGAGAACATCTATTTACAGGTAAGCAAATTTGATCTATGCAACTAAAAGCATAGATCTATTAGCTGTAGTTCCTCTTTATACCCAGCGCATAGGATGTTTTTATAATCTCTTGATTGCAAATGTTTTTATAATCTCTTGATTGATTTTGTCATTCTGATCAATCTGTTTCCCCAAACTATCCCTCATGAGCCCTTCTAGAAATGTTGATTGACAAATTGTGGTCAGTTAACATGCCTTGCAGCTTCCATGGATAGGGCTAGTTAGGAGATGCTTTCATTGGTGGCTTCAAGAGAGGTCCTTGTCGAGGGGCATGCCTCCCATATTTCAGAGTGGGTGATTCTCACAATTGATGGTCAGCCTATTTGGCTGGGGAACCCATGGCAGAGACCTCTTCATTTGGGCCAGTGGGGTGATCCATAAAATGTCTAGAGAACATGTGTCAAACACAAGGCCTGTGGGCTGTATCCAGCCCGCCTGGCTATTTTATGCGGCCCGTGGTGACTGCGCTTTACACTGCACTAGGGGTGTCCAACCCATGAGCTGCAAGCAGCCCAGCTTGAGGACAATGCGAAGTTTTGCTCATTGCTGCCCTCGGATGTTTACCTTCTGGCCAGCTCCCTCCTCCTCACTGTCGCAGTCGTTTCTCTACACAATGCCGTAGGCAGCAGCTTCTATGCGCATCCCAAGGCTGAACAGGAAGCTTTCTTTATGACATCGCAATGTCAGAAGGCAGGCTTCCAGCTCAGCTGTAGGATGTGTGAAGAGCTGCCGCATGCGGCTTTGTGAGAGAGCTGACCAGAAGGTAAACATCAGCCAGAGGGAGGCACGTATGTAGGCACAGAAGAGAGGAAAGGAGGAAGGGGAGCATGAGCCATAGAATGGAAGAATGGAGAGAGTGAGGGAAAGAGATGGTGAGGGAGGGAATAGGGAGAATTGGGTGTCAGAGATGGTGCACATGGGGAAGAGGGAGAATTGTGGATATGATAGTGATGGATTAGAGGGAGGGAGAAATGTTATACTGGGAGGGAGGAGAGATGGCTGAAAGGAGAGATGTCAGATTCCAGAGAAGGGTGATGGAGGGAAGAAAGATACCAGACCATGGAATGGAAGGGAAGGAGGGGAGAGATATGCCAGACCGCAGAAAGGAGAGGAGAGAAAGAGAGAGATGTCAGACCATGAGAGAGGAGAGAGATTCCAAGCTAGGGGTAGGAGAGGAGAAAGATAGCAGACCAAGCGACCGAAATACAAGGGATCTGGGGAGAGGAAGAAGTGATATGGATCGCACTGAAAAGAGAAGATGGAACATCTATGTACATGGGTGTAGTCTACAGACCTCCGACTCAATCGCAGAAAATTGATAAGGATCTTATTGTGGCTATCCAAAAGTTTGGAAGGAAAGAGGAGGTGCTGCTGTTGGGAGATTTCATCCTGCCGATGCGGATTGGAATGGTCCGTCTGCAGAATCGGAAAGAAATAGGGAGATTGTGGATGATTTTCAAGAGGCTGTGCTCAGACAAATGGTGACGGAACCCATGAGGAAAAAACGATATTGGATCTGGTCCTCACAAATGGAGAGAGTATCTCTAATGTTTGAGTGGGTTCTTACCTGGGAAGTAGCAATCAGCAAATGGTTTGGTTTGATATAACGGCTAAAGTGCAGAGCGGCCACACAATACTTAAAGTCCTAGATTTCAAACGTACGGACTTTAATAAAATGGGAGAGTACCTGAGGAAAGAGCTGTTAGGATGGGAGGACATAAGAGAAGTGAAAAAACAGTGGTCTAAGCTGAAAGGAGCGATAAAAATGGCTACGGAACTTTATATGAAGAATATAAATAAAAACAAGAGAAAAAGGAAATCGATATGGTTCTCCAAACTAGGGGTGGAGAAAATAAAGGCAAAAGAGTTGGCGTTCGTGAAATATAAAAAACCCAAGAAGAGTGCAGAAAGGACTACCGGATGAAACTGAAAGAAGCCAAGAGAGAGATACGTCTGGCGAAAGTGCAGGCGGAAGAACAAATGGCTAAAAATGTAAAAAAGGGAGACAAAATTTTTTTCAGATATATTAGTGAAAGGAGGAAAATGAAAAATGGAATTGCTAAACTAAAAGATGTTTGGAACCGATTTGTGGAGAGTAATGAGGAAAAAGCAAATGTGTTAAACAAATACTTCTGCTCTGTGTTCATGGAAGAAAATCCTGGAGAAGGACCGAGATTGGCAAAGTAACATGAGAAAATGGAGTAGATTCTGCGCTGTTCACAGAGGAGAGTGTTTATGAGCAACTTTAAAAATTGAAGGTGGACAAAGTGATGAGACCGACGGGATCCATCCCAGGATACTGAAGGACCTCAGAGAGGTTCTGGCGGGTCCTATTAAAGACTTATTCAACAAATCTCTGGAGACTGGAGTGGTTCCTGGGGATTGGAGGAGAGCGGATATGGTCCCTATTCACAAAAGTCACAGAGATGAAGCAGGAAACTACAGGCCAGTAAGCCTCACTTCGGTTGTTGGAAAAATAATGGAAGTGTTGCTGAAAGAAAGGATAGTGTACTTCCTTGAATCTAATGGGTTACAGAATCTGAGGCAACATGGCTTTACAAAAGGTAAATCGTGCCAAACGAACCTGATTGAATTTTTTGATTGGGTGACCGGAGAGCTAGATCAAGGACATATGCTAGATGTAATTTACTTAGATTTCAACAAAGCCCTTATACGGTTCCTCATAAGAGGCTCTTGAACAAATTTGAAGGGCTGAAGTTAGGACCCAAAATGGTGAACTGGGTTAGAAACTGGTTGTCGGACAGACGCCAGAAGGTGGTGGTTAATGGAAGTTGCTCGGAGGAAGGAAAGGTGAGTAGTGGGTTCGGTGCTGGGGCCGATCCTGTTCATTATGTTTGTGAGTGACATTGCTGAAGGGTTAAAAGGAAAAGTTTGCCTTTTTGTGGATGATACCAAGATTTATAATAGAGTAGACACTGAAGAGGGAGTGGAAAATATAAAAGAGGATCTGCAAAAGTTAGGAATGGTCTAATGTCTGGCAACTAAAATTCAATGCAAAAAATGCAGAGTAATGCATTTGGGGATTAATAATCGGAAGTAACCGTATATGCTGGGAGGTGAGAAGCTGATATGCATGGACAGGGAGAGGGACCTTGGGGTGATAGTGTCCGAAGATCTAAAGGCGAAAAAACAGTGCAACAAGGTGGTGGGTGCTGCCAAAAGGATGCTGGGCTATTTAAAGAGAGGCATAGCCAGAAGAAGGAAGAAGGTGTTGATGCCCCTGTACAGGTCGTTGGTGAGGCCCCACTTGGAGTTTTGTGTTCAGTTTTGGAGACCATATCTGGCAAAGGATGTAAGAAGACTTGAAGTGGAACAGAGGAGGACAACGAAAATGATAGGAGGTTTGCGCCAGAAGACGTATAAGGAAAGACTGAAAGCTCTGAATATGTATACCCTAGAGGAAAGGAGGGATGGGGAGATATGATTCAGAAGTTCAAAGGTATTAATGTAGAACAAAATCTTTTCCAGAGAAAGGAAAATGGTAAAACCAGAGGACATAATTTGAGGTTGAGGGGTGGTAGATTCAAGAGCAATGTTAGGAAATTTTACTTTATGGAGAGGGTGGTGGATGCCTGGAATGAACTCGCAAGAGAGGTGGTGGAGAGAAAAACGGTGACAGAGTTCAAAAAAGCATGGGATGAACACAAAGGATCTATTGAACTAAGGCCGGTACTGGGCAGACTGTATATGGCCTTTTGGTTGAGGATGGGCTGGGGATGGCTTCATTGGCTGCTTACATAGAGTCACAGTTCTCTTCTTCAACCCAACCTACAGTCTCTGCACATGACAGCTTGGTTCCTCTCAACATAACTTCACATCTTCAGTTTTCTCAATCTGTCAGAGACATTTTAGATGCTTCCAGGTAGTGGTCACGGCTTGAGGCACCCAGAAGTGCATGGATGTCGCCTTGATGACATCACGTCGACATCCGTGCATGTGCAGAGGTCCTCCAGATGAGTCCTGAGACGCCAGTAGGGAGTGCTGTTCTTCCTAACTTAATGAAGCCTCCATTTGAACCAATGTCTACAGCTCATCTTAAATACCTTACTTGGAAAGTGGTCTTCCTTATCTCTCTCACGTCTGCTCGCAGAATCAGTGAACTAGCATTACTAGCAGATCCACCTTTTACAGTATTCCATCATGACAAGGTGGTACTCCGCACTCATCGAAAATTCTTACCCCAAAATTTTTCATCAGTTAGCAATGCATTATCAAATCTCCAAACAGGTCTACAACTTTCTTGATCTTCAAATTTAAATTCAATCCATACTCCACCATGATCAGATAAAATAATTGGATCAATAGTGGCTTTTCTAACCTGTTGTATAAATGTATCAGATACAAATATATAATCTATACGTGAAAAGGATTTATGAACATGGAAATAAAAGGAAAATTCCCAAGCATTAAAATGAAGAATCCTCCAAATATCCTTCAATCCACAAGATTGAGCCGTTATCCAAACCTAATGATTTTAACATCCTATTGGGCTTTTATCCAACAAAGGATCCATTACTGCATTAAAGTCCCCCGCCACAACTAAATCAGAGGCAGCCAGTGGTAAAATCAACTTGTAGTCTTGAAAAATTCAATTTGATTTGAAT
Organism: Geotrypetes seraphini; assembly: GCF_902459505.1. Lineage (NCBI taxonomy): Eukaryota > Metazoa > Chordata > Amphibia > Gymnophiona > Dermophiidae > Geotrypetes > Geotrypetes seraphini. The sequence continues at coordinate 432,863,079 of NC_047085.1, read as the reverse complement.
TAGGGGCATACACATTTATAAGCTTCAGGGTATGTTTCCCCATGCTCATGCTTACCTGAACCCATCTACCTAAAGAGTCTGCAGAAATCAAATTAAATGTACCCAAACATTTTTTTATTAATTAAAATTGCCACTCCTGCCTTTTTACCTATCACTCTTCCCTTTTTACCTATTACTTATCCTGATTCTAATTTGCTGGATTCCACAGCATTTAAATGTGTCTCTTTGATATAATATATATCTGCATTCTGTTGTTTCAGGAAGTTAAGGGGTTTTTGGGGTGTTTTTTTTTTTTTACTGGATGATTAAGACCATTAACATTCAATGAAAACAGTTTTAAAGACATTTCCAGAACTTATAATTTGATTCCAAAACATATATTTCAAGAAACCTAACCTTTAGTAACAATTCACCAACATTACTCCGTACTCATCGAAAAGTCTTACCCAAAGTTGTTACAACATTTCATCTCAATCAATTGTATTTCCATTGTTTTTTTCCCCCAAGCCTCATTCTCATCCTGGAGAAACAGCTCTTCAGACTCTGGATGCGTGCTTTGGCCTACTATTTGCAAAGTACTAAATCACATAGATCTCAACTTTTTGTCTCCTTTGATCCAAACAATTGGGACATCCAGTTTTCAAGAGAACGATTTCCTATTGGTTAGCTACTTGCAGCTTTAAAAATCGTGGGTACAAAGAGAAATGAAATGTTTTCTGTTATAGCTCCTCAAACTTGGAACGCTTTGCCACTTTTTATCAGAAAAGAAAAGGATCTCATCTCTTTTAAAAAAACTTTTAAAAACTTTCTTATTTAATGATGCTTTTATTAATTAAACGATCAAGCCAATGTAGACTTTCACAAAAAAAATGTTCTTTTTTTTTTTCTTTTTTCCCCTTATTCCCCCCTTCCTCGTGTTTTTACCTTTTTTATGTTTTTCTGACTGATAAAATTGTAACTTTTTTCCCCTTTCCCTTTTATATCATGTTTGTCACTAAGCCACATGTACAAAGAAATTTATAAGTATTTTGACTTTTTACTTGTGTCTTAATAATATTTGTTGTCTAAAATGTTGTTTTAAAACTTTTAACATTGTTTGTTTGTTACCTCATAAGTTGTTTTTAAAATTGTTCATCGCTTAGAATGTTTTATATAGGCGATTCATCAAATAATAAACTTGAACTTGAACTTGAATCTCAGTTTGTTATGCTCAGGCTGGGCTGTGTCTGGAGGGTTGAGTCACAGCCCACAAAGTTAGAGCTATGGCAGCTTCAGTAGCTTTCCTTAGATCTACTCCTATTGAGGAAATATGCGAAGCTTGGATTCTTTTTCCATACGGGATGGTCATTTTGGCCAAACAGTATTACAAAATTTATTCTTCTAAACGCCAACACTCCCACCATCCCATTCTGGTTAGCTTGGAGGTCACCCATACGTGAGAATATGCTGCCTGCTTGTCCTGGGATAAAGCACAGTTACTTACCGTAACAGGTGTTATCCAAGAACAGCAGGCAGATATTCTCACAACCCACCCACCTCCCCTGGTTGGCTTCTTAGCTGACTATCTGAACTGAGGAGATGTGCACCCTACGTCTAAGATTGGGCATCCTATACAGAATTCAGCCCCGAAAGCTAGGTTACTATTACATGCCAGTCACACTTAGGCGTCCATTACAGAATTGTGCTTAGCGGCGCCCAACTCAAAACTTACATGCTTTTAATGTAAGCCAGGGTTCTAAAGGCCTACATTATAGGCACTAAGTTCTTTAGAGAATCACGCCTAGTGGTGCCTAAATTATTCTTCACCATTGCCACTAGATGCCAATCTTTTGTAGAATTGAGCCTAAGATAGTTTATTTATATTCTGCCTTTAAACAATGCAGATGACATCCAAACATGCACAACTAAAAAATAACAAATTTTTTTTTAAAAAAAGCATCAATGTGAGAGACAAGATGGCGTTCTGAGCAGTACGCTTAGCTGAGTGCTCTCCGTCCACGGAGCAATTTGGGGGGGATTAAAGTTTCTTTGCCTAATTCGATGTCCAAAAGACATGAGAAACAGAGGGGATTACTCCGCTTGTCTCTGTTAGCTCTACTATGCCCCAGACTGTGATGACACCGTTTACAATCCAACCTAGCAGTTCGAGCGGATCTGCTGAGTTTGGGGAAGGATTCAGCGACGGTTACTTGACCCTGAGCCTGAGAGGACCACGCATGCCCCCAATGCCCAGAGGAACTTCGGAGGCCCGGACACTGTTGGAGGGCCCCCGAATGTATCGGGTGAGACGCTGCCGAGACCCGAAGTTGACCCGGAAGTCCTGACATCGACGCCGACTCTTGGTTTAGAGTCACAGCGTATTGAGAGTACTAAGCCTCTGGGAGAAAGCGGTGGGGAGGGTGAGAGAACCCAGGATCTGGTACCTGGAGTAAATGCCGAAGCAAATCTGGCAATTTTTTCCCCGTTTGACAGACTTCAGGCTGTTACACTTTAATCTATCTTAATCTATCTCGGAGGTCCCCAAAGTCCCTCCTTAAGGGTTGAATCCTGTCGGGTTTTCATGATTTCCCAAATGAATATGCATGAGATCTATGTGCATGCACTGCTTTCAATGCACATTCATTGGGGATATCCTGAAAACCCGACTGGATTCAGCCCTCAAGGAGGGACTTTGGGGACCCCTGATCTATCTGGACGATGTTGGAGAACCTGCATTCAGTATGTGTTAACTTTGTAGCAATAAACTTTAAATTCAACTTCTAAGATAGCTGTGTTGGAGACTTCATTTCAGCAGCAACAACTAGAATTGAAGAATTTAGAGAAAACGACAATAGAGACTAAGAATTTGATTGCTAAACAAGTTTCAAATAAAATGATCTTCCTGAGGAAGATCGAAAGCTTGGAGAATCAACTGGAAAATTTGAGACTTTGAATTTGAAACTTTTAAATTTTTCAGTAGCTATGGGGTCCTTTTATCAAGCTGCGGGTAGGGGTTTAATGCGTGTTAAACCCCCTGCCGTGCTAGCTACTAAAGCCTGCATTGAGCAGGCATTAGTTGTTTAGCCAGCCGCGGGGGTTAGCGCGTGATGAAATGTCCGACACGCTAACCCTGTTAGCGCGGCTTGATAAAAGGACCTCCTAAAGTTTATCACACCTCGGGAACTCTTTAGAAATTTTATGTTAACAACCTTAAAACTATCAGAATCTGATATCCCTCCACTACAAAAAAAAATTATTATTTAAAGAAAATTCCAAATAAAGAAGAGCTAGGAGGAGGTAGAGATCAGATGGAAATATCTGATATATTACAACCATCTGTTATTGAAATAGAGGGTAGGGCTACATTATTAGTCTCTCTTGTGTTTCTTCATGATAAGGAAATATTGCTGAAATTTTATTTTAAATTGAAAACAGGTATCCTATTTGGGAGAAAGGGTATATATGTTCCCTGATGTCTCAAATGGACACAATCCAGAAGAAAAGAATTTCTATCATACCGTACAAAAGTGATTTCTTTAGGGGCAGTTTTTCAATTAAGATTTCCCTGTAAATGTTTTGTTTCCCTTCAGGGAAATAAATATGTATTTTTTGAACCTGCCCTATTAGGTTTCTTTTTAGAAGGTAACGCAGTTCTTCACCCAGAGAGTGGTGGATGCTCTTCTGGAGGCTGTTATAGGGGGAAATGCCCTCCAGGGATTCAAGACAAAGTTAGACAAGTTCCTGCTGAACCGGAACATACGCAGGTAAGGCTAGTCTCAGGGCTCTGGTCTTTGATCAGAGGGCTGCCGCGAGAGTGGACTGCTGGACACGATTGACCACTGGTCTGACCCAGCAGCGGCAATTCTTATGTTCATCCAGATTGAATCATAATGTGTGGTGTTAAAAGATTGGAAGGATGTCTTAAGCTGAAAGGGGTGATCTATGGAGCATAGAATTATCAAGGTTAATTTGGGGTGATTATATCCCAAAAATCTCAAACAAGAGAAAAAATATAAAAGATAACTAAATTCTCAAATATATGTAACACCAAAAACAAGAGAATCTAGATAAATATTATTAAATAAAGAATCAATATGTATAAATTAAGGCTGCTTTTACAAAAGTACGCTAGGGCCTTAACGCGCGGAATAGCGCACGCTAAATTGCTGTGAGCACTAGCCGCTATAGCCTCCTTTTGAGCAGGTGGTATATTTTCAGCTAGCGCGCGCTAATCCGGTGCATGCGTAGAAAATGCTAGCGCACCTTCGTAAAATGAGCCCTAATGTGTGCTCAGTGAAATCAACATCAATAAATGCCACTGGAAGGCTGAAAAAGATGTTTAACCATTTAAATCACATCAGAAATAGTCCTTACATACTCCACATCCACAACAGTAAAATCCAAAATGAACGCAGAAGCAGGAAGCAGAGTGGAGTTTGCGTTCATTTTGGATTTTACTCTTGTGGATGTGGAGTATGTATGTGATTTTGATTTTTTCACAGAGGATATTTGGGAACATGGGAACACACGGACTTGCTTGCCAGCTGGTATAGGACATCATTGCACTTTTATTACTGCCTTCCTGATCAGGACATTGGAGAAACAGCTGAGATAAGTACTTTTCTTATCATTGTACATGTACAAGTTTGCTTGGAGGTAGGGAGGGCATATGCGATGATGTAAATGGTTAAACATATTTTTCAGCCTTCCAGTGGCATTTGTTGATGTTTATTTCAACGAGCACACATTTAATTTATACATATTGATTCTTTATTTAATAATAGTTATCTAGATTCTCTTGTTTTTGGTGATTATATCCCCAATATGCTACGAAGCTTCGTCCCCTGAATTATGTCACTGTTTTTGCCACTTCTCCTAGCATTATCTTTTCTTAAAGGCTCTTCCATGCATATTTCAATATCTATTTGAAGAAACTAATGTTCCATTGTATTACTCGCAAATCTACCTCTTTTTGAGCCTCATACAATATCTGCTTGCCAAATAAAAATGCAACTCAAGAGCAATGCAGCTTCTAGAGAATACTAGGAAGAATCAAGAAAAAAAAAAAAAAAGAGAACAACCAAAGCAGAGGACCATACATAAAATGTTGTGGAATATTTTTAATACAACTATTTTGAGTAGAATTGATCAACAATGCTCTATAGTGGATCTGCTACTGCAACATTTGACACAAGACCGTCACCTGTTGATAAGCTGAGAAAACATATTTTGGAAACAGTAAAGAAACTGATTGGGAATATCAAACAGAAATTTTGTTAGTCAAAGCCAATTGTTAATGCTTAGTAAGTACTGCATTAGCATTTATGCTAGTTCACTGGTTCTTAAACCTGTCTTGGCGGACCCCCAGCCATTTAGGTTTTCAAGATATCCCTAATGAATATGGATGAGTGAAATTTGCCTTTAAAGTAGGTAGTAGGCTCACAAATTTCTCTCATGCATATTCATTAGGTATATCTTGAAAATCCGACTGTCTGGGAGTTCCCCAGAACAGGTTTAAGAACCACTGTGCTAGTTCATTGATATTATTCTAAAATAAAAATCCCCCCACATTCATATTCTGTATTTGGAATTTTTCCAAGGGGATATTTTCTCTGACAAGACTCTTGTTATCTTATATACCAGTGTTTCTCAAACTGTGTGCCACGGCACCATGATGTAACCCGAAGAGACTCCAGGTGTGCCACGAGAGATTCCAGAATTTTTCTTTAGTTTTTAAAATTCCTTTCATAAGTATACACTAGAATAGATGACATGTATGTCACATACACAAGAGTCTATCAATGTTATGAGTGTCTGTGTGGCCTTGCAAAAGCCGATTGAGAAGCGTCTCCGCACCGCTCCTTGGGAGCCCCCATGCGGCACCACTTCACCCAGTGCTCACAGGTGCACAGGGCTCTGTCCGTCATATGGCCGATGAAAGGCCAGCAGCTGGTAGGACCCAGAAGAGCAGGCGCGCACCACTGAGCAACAGCAGCAAGAGCGGTGCATGCAGGTGGAGGATCGGGGGCATTTGCCGGGCTCCGGGGGAAGCATGAACGTGTATGCGGGAAGATGAGGCGCGGGCATCTGCTGCCAGCCAACCAATTAAAAATAACCTTGTTGCCGCCGGTCTGCACGCAGAAGTCCACGGCTTTCCCTCTGCCACCAGAGTCCTTGCTTCTGATGTAACTTCCGGTTTCACAAAACCAGAAGTTACATTAGATGGAAGGATTCCAGTGGCAGAGGGAAAGCCCAAATGGGTCTCTAGCAAGGGGGCCGATGAATCGGTGAGTTCGATTTTTTACAAAATCAAATTGATTTGAATCGATTTATCCAAAGTGAATCAGTGAATCGATTCGAATTGCAAATTGGGCAGCACTAGTGGATATCCTGACTGGCCAGGTGGTACCTGAGGACTGGGTTGAATACCACTGGCTTAAAGGACTTTAAATAACTCTCAAATTTAATTTTTTGTTCTTTCTGCAATTTTATAATTTAAATTATAATGTGCTGTGAAAAATATTTGCTCCATTTAGTATGCCGGAGCTAAAAAGGTTTGAGAGACACTGTTATGTCCTATAGTCCTGGCAGCTAGACTGTGCCATTTGTTCATGTCTACATATTGATATGTTAATATGTATGCCCGAGATGGGTTTGTCTTTATTTTATATAGCTCCTCAAATATTTCAAAACTTGCAAAAGAGTCCAATAGAAATAATTTAAGCAGGATGGAAAAACCTACATTGAGGGAGAATTAAATCAATTAAAATCCTGGTCTGGAGTGCTGAAGTCCAAAGAGGACTATATGGAAGAGCATTAATTGGCATGATACAGAAATGTGGAGTATGTTCAAAGGAAATACTGTTCACAATTGAACAAGCTGAGTGTTATGGATCGGCTGCATAACTACCGGTAAATCCCCCAAAAAATAAATAAAAGATTGATATGAGACTAACACCAGAAGTACTGAAACAAAATCCTCATTGATACATTGAGATTTCTACATGTTAAAATCAACATGTACATTGCAGCTACCATTCATAAAGTATAATGAATAAATCCATTCAACAGTGCAGTATGTCTGCTTTCCTACTATCATTGATCTACAAAGGCAGTTATGAATACATACAAATGTTTACAAATCAGATTCTGGACAAAAATGTTATTTTCTACAGATATGCATGGTACAGTTCCCAAAGGCTGTTTTGAAGAAAAAAAAAATGCTTCAAAATGTCAGTTTTTCATTTTTGTAAGAAACCTTTTATCCAGTAGGATAAATGTGATGTATCAAAACTTGTATTAAAATACTCTGAACTCTTTCTTTAAAACTGGGGGTTTTCTATTACTCAGGTTCGGTAAAGAACAATATATATTAATGAACCTTAAAGAATGCCTAGCAATTAAAAGACTCAGAGATCTGCCAGAGAAAATATTTGGAATTATTTGTAGATATAACCCAATCCACACTGACTAAATTCTGAAAGCTACTATAAATTTTTTTGTTGCTGGAAGTAATAGCGGTGTTTATATCAATAAAGGACAAGTAATTGTACTGTTTAATCAATACAGGATAAATAATTACCTGGGTCTTAAATAAATAAGGTAATTCAGACTGTATTTCTTAGGCCTAAGCTCAGACTCGGCAAACTGTAGGTCCCGATATGTACTGCTGATCACGGCCCTTAAGTAGGCTTCACCTCTTTGCATGAATTTAAGGCCAAAATCATGAAGATGTTAAGAAAATGTAAGCCATAACCCTTTCATTCATACATGTGTATGTACAGAACAGTACACGTCACATATTGGACACATGGTAGCACAAAGAAAAATGATTGAATTAGGACTTGTTTGGAAATTGTGTACTAATGTTTCAGCTAGGCCTCAAAACCTTGGCATGGCATAACTATGTACACACATTTGAAACTTGTACAAATTCAATCCTTTTTGTGTATGCAAATATATAATAACATTTATAATCACAGATAAAAACAGCCTAGATTTAACTTAGTTGCAAATCTGCTAAATTATATTAGTTTCAGTGAAATAAAAACCCTTAAGCAAATCCACCGAGTTGTCATTAAGATGCTAAAGCGTTGCAATCAGTTATATAATTTGAAAGTCTTTATAAAATATGTATAAGTGTGTATATATACACACATACTTATATCTATTTATAGATCTCTCTCTCCAAATATAGACATAAAAAGAAAAATACATAGATATATGAATATCTCTGTTTCTCCAATCTATGTATATATATTACAAAGATATCCATATAGTTCTATATATCCATACATATCTGAATTTCTCTATATAGATATAAATACACATATACATATATATGTACATATATATATATACACACACGCACACACATACATACATTGAGTACACAGTACCAGTACGTAGAAAGTAGATTTTGACGAATAATCCCCTTGTACGTAAGGCAAGACTGAATTCTGTCCCCAAATCTAATCAACTAGAAGTACAAGAAAAATTGCCCCTTAAAATCAATATGTAAATCAGGTACATGCACACAAAAATCAGAGCAAATCAAATTTCATTTCTTTTGTGCCGATTTGGATTTTCTAAATACATTAGAGGTTATTAAATTTCAGTGATGTTTTAAAACTGAAACACCTTAGTGGTAACAGATGCTGTTCAAATGGCAGCTGCCAAAAGAGCCCAAACGAGCACAATACAACACCAGTTGTACCATGCTCATTTATAATTATAGCAATAATGAAAAAATAAATACATATAATATATATATAGTCTATTTCTTGCTATGTCTATGCAAGCAACAGAAATATAAAGCAAATTACGGAAGGATACTAGGGGCCTTATTCAATAGAGACTGGACTCCTTTTACTAAGCAGTGTAAGAGCATTTTGCTGTGGGCCGGTGAGGTAAATGCTCTGATGCTCATTGAATTCCAGTTGTAAAATGCTCTTACTCTGCTTTGTAAAACCCAGCATTTATTTTCCTTAGGCACAGACTGGCAGAGTCCTTTTTGAATAAGGTCCTATAATTTTTGTAGTACAGAATCCAACAATTTGGTAAGGGGCAATTTTATACAGGTCTTCAAGGAAACACAAAGAAGTCAGCATCTCTCAAAAGTTATTGACGGATATAAACACCCCTGTTCCAATCTCCTGTGTCAGTACGTTTCTTGGATACAACATCCCCATCCCTGTCACAATATCGATCCCTAGATTTATGGCGACTTCGTTGTCTATTGCATTCATTGTGGTCCTGTTCGCGATCATGTTCCTTTGATCGATGCCTTGATTCCCTGTGTCTACGGTCAATGTCCCCATGTGACTCATCCCTACAATTATGATCCCTGTGAGATTCTTGTTGGTCACTTTGCTCAAATGAATAGTCATCCTTTGGCTCTGTACAGGCTGAATCTCTGCTGTCTTGTGTTTCAGAGTCAAATGTGTCCTGCCGGGAAAGGCTTCGGCTAACACCACTTCGATGATTGTGATGGTGCGCTGAAGTGGAAGAACGATATTGGGACTTTCGTGTATGTTCAACATGTGTGTCCTCTTCTGCTTGGGATCTGGCTCGTTGGAGTGCTGGATAGTCATCCTTCTGTTCCCCTTGGGTACCCTAGTGAAAATACATCATCATATTATTTTTCATTTCAAAGGGCTAACAGCAAGATTGAGCAAAGCTCCGCTGATTCAGTTTGAAACAGATTTATTTGGCCCTGCATGAATCGAATTCCAAAAACGTGAAAATAAACAACAAACTGATTTGCTCATATGTCTTCAGTTACTGACAGATTTATATCTGGCAAAGTGGGCTTTTATCCTCAAAACCCCATGCATCTTTTGTAACATTTTCTACCAGTTTATAATCATAAAAAATAAGAAAGTGTGTCACATTTCTTTCAGTTAGTAAATATATATCTAAAACAACCAGAGGGTTTTTGTTACTGTATTATGAAAGCATAATGCCTGGTGATTATGATGAATTATCCCAAGTATGGTTTCACTTACAAGTTAATGACTTATAAAAACACTGGTTCTAGTATACTGAATAGCCCTGAGGAATTCCACAATTTACATTTCTCTATTTAGAAAACTCTACTTTCAATTTTCTATCATTTAACTATTTTTCAATTCACCAAAAGTACTACCTCCTATGCCTTAAATTTTTTAATTTCTTAGGAGCTTCTCCTTAGGGACCTTATCAAATGACTTCTGAAAATCCAGATACCAGTTAACAGCACTAACGGTAAATCTGGGATATTAAGATTGGTATGACCTTGACTTATAAGTGAGATTCATTTCTGTTAACTAATGGAGACGTAGACATGTGGGTTTCTAAAATAGCTGACATACACATGTAATTTCTGGCACATACGTGTATATGTTCTGATAATCAACATACACATGTAAGTGCCAGCACATAGTGGTCTATGTTGACCCAGTTGATAGATGTAAAATGAGTATGGCGAAGTGTTTAAAGCTACAGCCTCAGCACTCTGAGGTTGTTTGTTCAAACCCCAGCTGCTCCCTGTGACAAAGAAAAACGCTTGAGTACCTGAATAAATTCATGTGAACCCTTTTGAGCGCCAATGTAGAACATCAAATAAATAGATAATTTGGATGCACTACCTAGGAGACTACAGGTCTCTGTAATTTGTAGACAGAAATAATGGTTTCTTTTGTACTTCTTGAAAATGTAATTGTCATGCTGTGGACGTGTTTTACAAAGACTTTGATAGACTGTGGGGAAAATGGCAAGAAAGACTTCAAGACCGAAAGCTTCCTGAAATCTCTGGCCTGACACTTTTATTATTATTATTGCATATGAACAGACTGTGGTCCAATAAATAGACATTAAGGGGGGAAATATTCAGCCCAAGGTGGTAAGCGGCTTGCAAGCCACTTCCAGTCAGAGACTGACTTATTTATTTGTTTATTTTAAAATTTTCTATACCGTTTATAACTAAACGGTTCACAGAGTTACATACATAATTTAAAAACAAAATCATCATGATATACAAATAATTCTAAAAAATCATGTTAAAACATTAAAAACTAAAACCATAATAAGAATGATCGAGAACAGTTCATCCGCTTTGCCAAAAAAGGCAATTATTAACTAGAAGAAAGCATCTACAAATAGCTGTGTCTTGAGTAATTTCTTGAACATGCCTTTACATGTATATGTCAGTATTGGGGACATGTGTGGCTCCCAACATTGAATATCCAGGTATATCTACTGACTCGGAAGTTAACTGGCCACTGACCGATATTCAGCCCGATGCTGCATAAAGTTAGCACAGTCGTTTTGCTGTCCTAATTTTATAGAAACATAGAAACATAGAAAAAGCGGCAGAAAAGGGCTATAGCCCACCAAGTCTGCCCATTCCAAGTATCCCCCCCCTGAGTTTACTCCCTTAAAGATCCCACGTGAGTATCCCATTTATGTGGTTACTTAGCCAGTTCGCAAACTAAATATCACAACTAGCTGGCTAAATTGCCCCTCTGCCATAACTCCGCCCTGGTCTACCCCTAACCTAGTTAGTTAGGAGATAGCCTGTTAGTGGAGATAGTTAGTGCCACTTAATATTTTCTCTTAGGCTTCTGCATCTGGCATCATGATCGTCATAGTTGTCTGGGTCTCACCACATCTGGATAGGCAGAACTGTCGTTTCAGCCATCATGCTGTGGCTTTCTTCAGAAGAAAGCCACAGCATGATGGGTTCTAGCTACCCAGACGCAGTGAGATCCAGACAACTGCAACAACCAATGAATATTGGCAATTGGTTCCCTCAGCAAGAGTTTAACTGGGCAGGAGCCTCTGCTTCCCAGTTAAACCCCTTCGAATATTGGACACCCCCCTCCCCGAGTAACCTGGGCTGGTTCCTTTGCTTTTTTGTAGGAAAGAGAAGATTGATGACTTCTTCCAATAGGAGAACATAGGGGCTATGCAGAAAAAGGAGGCAGCTCAAACTTAAATCTACACAATTTAGAAGACTCATTAATGAGTACAGAAAAATTGTGTGTGTGTGAGTTTGCATATCTCTGTCATTTGTGCAGCCTAATCCAAGTTGTAATGTACAGGTGTTTTTCTACCTCAGCTATATCCCAAATTCATCCATTTATGAGAATTGCCATTCATGAGAATTGCCACTCAAATATTTGGCTATATTCTATGCACATAACATCAGGAGACAGAACTGCAGAGGATTTCACCCTTCTCTCTGAAATGCAATTTACCCAAATACAATGGAGTTATTGCAACAACATTGTTTTCTCTTCCCTCACCCTTTTAAATTTCTCCTGTAGCTCAGATACTAGAAATATGTTTCTAAAGCATCCATCCCACACACATCAGTGCTAATGAGTTTTTTGAAATACTAATTTATAAAGGGCATAAGAATTTTGCCTGAATAAAGGATGCAATATAAATCTAGTTATAAACATATCATTGTAATGAGGCTAAGAACCTTCATTTAAGGCATGACATTGAAACTGTCACATTTTACTCCTAGCAGAATTCTGCAGTTTATTTGTAGTGTTTTGCATAAAATTCTAGCCTGAGGTATGAAATTCCTTCCTGCCTTTTCCTTTCTCAGGTTCCAGCCTCCTCAGTTCTCTTTCTCACTCCAACTGCAGTTCTGTCTCCTTCTAAATCCCACCCCTCTTTCACTTGTACCCTGAATCCCCTCCTTAGCCCCCAAAGTCTGGCATCTCTCTCTTCCTGTCTCCACTGATCTCTTCCTCACTTCCCAGTTCCCATCTCCTTTCTGGTCATGGTCACTCTCTCTACCATCTCCCTCACCTCCACTTGCAGGTTGTGACATTTCCGCTCCCCGAGACGGTCATGTCAGAGTGAAACCCCAGCCTAAATCCTGTGCCCGAGACCAGAGACTGACCGAGAATGATCAGGCAGGGGATACTGAAAGCAGAGCTGCCTATCCTGAGCCATCTGATCAGGACCTGAACCTGAGCCTGATCAGGAGCCAGAATACAAGTTAGCTCCACAGCCCAGTAAAAACCCCAGCTACACTAAGAGGTTTAATCAGGCTCCCAGTGGTATTCTGCCCAACAACCTGGGGGGGGAGCCCAAGAGCACGAAAGCCAGGCACACACACACCTAGTACAGGGTGTGGCCCAAAGACTCTTAAGCAGCTCTCCAAGGCAGTAAGACAGGCTGCACATGAGGACCTGGCAGAGAAGGTTCTCCGGGCCAGGAAAAGGCCAGACCTCGCTCAGGAACCCATGGAGTGTGAGGATTCCATTGCTCAGGAGCCAGCAGAGCAGCTGGGTATGCCAGAAAATATGGACACGGCTGAATGGTCCATGCCTGAAGCTGACAACGAGGAAGCCATGGATGTGAGCTGGGCAGCCTCTCACTAAGTACTAAAGGTACGGGGGTGTATAAGAATATAGTTGTGAAGATTGATAAAAACTATTTTTGTTTGGTGTGCAAAGCCAAGCTCAGAGCAGTGCTGCACCAGCACTGATTACGTTGCTGCACTCCAGCTGTGCCAAAAGCCCAGAGAAACTGAAGGAAGTTTGCTGGCTTGTGAAGCAGTTTCCCAGTTACCTATTTAAGTTCAAAGGACTTAAAGAATTGGGGTTGGAGCCCCGAAGACCTAAGGGTGGGATTCAGAGGGAGCTTGTTAAAGCTATGTAATAAAAAGGGGAACCAGCAATTCTGTTGCCCAACAGTGGGAAAGACTGGAAACGGATTGTTGCTGGAATGACTAGAGCCTGCAGTAATGTTTTATTTTTTCTTTTCATGATTGAAGTTTGTTTTACAATGTGAAATTTAAGTGCCTGGTGAAGAAACCAGATTATATGATTAAAAGTCCAGGACTCAAGAGTATTCTTAAGGACTTTTACTTTTTGGGACTAATTTTGTGTTCTCTTGCTGAGACTGTGGTTCAGTGCGGGGTGGAGCCCCTAGAACCTGGACTGTGAACTTACCTAACATAAACACTGCTGTTATTTCACTGAACTGTTTGAAAGATAAAAATCTGTTTGTTTGTTTTTCTCTTTGGAGAAAAAAAGGAAGATTGTGCGCTAGTGCTTCCTTATATGATTTTTGGTTTTCTAGTCATTGTGTTTTGGTGACAAATTAAACTTTGGACATTGTTTTTGATTTGACTTGGCTCGCTGTGCTTTATTTTAGCGAAGCCCAAAGTATTGGGACACCAGTGAGGTCTTCCACTTTGGGAGCCACGCCAGGGTCGTGCTGCCGCCTGTCGGTGGTCTTCCACAAGCTTCCCGGGACCCCGGCAGGTGACAAGGTTCAGCATCCATGTCCACTCACACCACCCACCACGTCTCTTGCTTTCACCTTGAACCGCTTCCTTATTCCCCATTGTCTGGTATCTCTCGCACCCTCTCTCTACAGTCAAGCATCTCTTCCTTGTCACCTCTTTCTGGACTGGGTTCCCTTCTCACCACTCCCTTCTCCTTCTCCTGCAGGTCTAGCATCCATGTCCCTTCTTTTCCACCTCCACCCCCCACTTATAGTGCAGCATCCATGTCCCCTGCCCTCTCCTCCTCCCCCTGCAGGTCTAGCATCCATGTCCCCTCCCCCCCACACGCACACACTTGTAGTCCAGCATCCATGTCCCCTCCTCTCCCCCCATCACTGGCCTAGCCCACCCCCCACAAATTGTGATCTAGCATCCATATCCTCCCTCCTCCCCCAGCACAGATCTGGCCTCCCTCCCTTCGACCAACCTCTCTCTCCCCGAGAGATCAAACATACTTGTGAGCCTCCCAGAGTAACAGCAGCGGTAGTAGCCGGCCAGCAGAAGCAGCACTGTGAACAGGCTGCTTGCAGCCAGCTCTGCCAGAGCTTTCCCTCCGCTGCATCATCTATCTACAGGAAATGATGCAGCAGAGGGAAGGTCCTGGCGGGGCCAGCCGCAAGCAGCCTGTTCACAGCACTACCTCTGCCAGCTGGCTGCCATCACTGCTGCTTCCTTGGGAGGCCTACAGGTATGCCTGATCTCAAAGTGTGTGTGTGGGGTGGAGTGGGGATCTGTCAAGAGGGAGAAAGGTCAGACCCATGTGGGGGAGAGGAGAGGAAGGGACAGGGGCAGAACAGAATTTTGCATAGTATGTGCAGAATTCTGCGCGGATGAGGAAATCTGTGCAAATTCTGTGCTGCACATTTGTGCAGAATTCCACCAGGAGTAACGTTTGTAGTGGCCCAACAAGCCATTCATGGTAGTAGGGATGAGAGAAAGAATGAGACCATGAACATTTAAACCAGGAAAAAATGTAAATGTTTTCAGAAAAGTTGGAGGCTAATTCTAAGGATGACAGGAGGTTAATTCACAGAAAGGACAGGATCTCTCATTTATCAACAACGGCATCAGATAGGACCTTGTTATAAAGGCAAAAGAAAGAAGGGGCACCTGTAAGCTGGGTGGTGGAGCAGGAAGAGCAGCTGGTGTGAGTGCTCGGGACAGCAATGGGTTGGGGAGATGACTGCTGGGAAGATGAGTTGCTTTCCAGTAGGCTTCCAGATAGTCTGCCAGGTGTTCACATGCGTCTTCCAGCTGATTCTCATCCAGAATGACATCAAACATTTCCTGTGTGGTAAGACACTTATCATTACAACCACTTCTTTTATGTTTAGATCATTCTTGGGGGGGGAGTTATCAATGGAGTTAAGGCAGGTTATTTTACTGATAACCCAGGTTATTAGTAACCAGGTCTTACTGCATTAAATATTATGTTTAAATATTTACATGGATATTTCAGAAAAAAAAGTGGCTCCAGATTCCACAACCCTAGACTTAAGAGCCATAAAGGCTTTTCGTCTGAGTTGTGTCTATCTCACCACATCTGGGAATATTTGAATTCTTGCACCGCAAAACATTGCTTGCTTATTCTTAAAATATAATTTCATTATCAATACCTTATCACTCTCATTAATACATGAAACTAGGAGAGTGCACCTGGTTTGTATTGTATCCTGTGAGTCTTCCCAAAATTCTGTCAAATTTGCATCAATAGAAGCCAATTGATCAGGTAAATGCTCTAGTGCAGAAAGTTTTCTATACAGTGGAACCTTGGTTTACGAGCATAGTTCGTTCCAGAAGCATGCTCGTAAACCAAAATACTCGTATATCAAAGCGAGTTTCCCCATAGGAAATAATGGAAACTCGCTTTGATACATTCCCCCTCCCACCCTCCCCCGAGGCTAGCGGCGCTGCTCCTCCCCCCACTCACAAAGACCCCCCTCCGCGTGAACCGGCACCCCGGCCCAAACAACTTAAACTTACCCCCCCCCCCCGGTCTGGCACCGGCACGCAGCCCACAGGACGTGCCGTTGCCGCTAGAAGATCTTCCTGCTTCTGCTGACCTTGAGCATGCAACTGCGCATGCTCAAGGACTTCTAATTTTCCCTCTCGCCGAGATTCTCGGAGATCTCTCTCGGCGAGAGGGAGAATTAGAAGTCCTTGAGCATGCGCAGATGCATGCTCAAGGCCGGCAGAAGCAGGAAGATCTTCTAGCGGCACCGGCACGTCCTGTGGGCTATGTGCCGGTGCCAGACAGGGGGGGTAAGTTTAAGTTGTTCGGGCGGGGGGGGTGCCGGTTCGAGCGGGGAGGCCTTTGCGAGTGGAGGGGAGCGATGCCGGTTAACGAGGGGGGTGCTCGCAAATCGTGTCAACACTCGGTTTGCAAGACACGTTTTGCGAGAATGTTTTACTCGTCTTGCAAAACGCTCGCAAACCGGGTTACTTGCAAACTGAGGTTTGACTGTACTTTGTAGAAATTATGCAGTATAAGATCTTACTTCAACATTGTACCAGTAATTTAAATGATGCAATCTTTGGTGTTGTGCCAACTGGACTATTGTAACATATATTTAGCAGGCCCACAAAAGAATTTATCTAGGCTGCGTATAGTCCAGAATGCTGTGGTCTGCCTGATCTATGGTTTGAAAAAGTTTGACCATCTGAGCCCCTACTATCGAGAACGACTTTGGCTTCCTGTGGAGGCTCGAGTTAAATTTAAATTCGGTTGTCTTTGTTATAAAGTTCTCTATGGCATGGCACCTATTTACTTATCTGAATTAATTTCCTTTGCTCAATCTACAAACATACATAAGAGAAGTTCACATTCGATTTTCGTTTCCCCTCCATCAGGCAGCACTATGAGGTAAAGATCTAGAACAATTGCTTACGCCTACTACTTATGGAAACGCCTAAAAACATATCTGTTCCTGAAACATCTAGGCAGCTGACCCGTACAACTCTTTCTCCTCAATAACTGATCCTCTGAGCTGTTAATCACTAGCTTCCACCCTGTTAAATTCAATCTATTTGTACCGTCTTTTAATCTTTGTAAACCGCATAGAACTTCACGGTTCTGCGGTATATAAACTGTTGTTATTATTATTATTATTATTATTATAATCTAAGTGTCCACTTAGTTCACACAGTCTCTTTAATTTTCCATCTATCAAAGGCTGGCTGACGTTATAAAAAACATCATCAATGTTTCCTATCAGGCGGCTTTATGGTATAAGGAATTCAAACCTTTGTTACTGAGCTCTGTCTTCTCGTCATTTTCTAAAGCAATTGAAAACACATTTGTTTGCTAACTAATCAACCCCTTCTTTTACTAAGGCACGCTAGCGTTTTAGCGTGCACTAAATGCTAACGAATCCATAGAATATGATAGATGCATTAGCGCACCTTAGTAAAAGGACCCCCAAATCTTTCTAATCTGTATGCGGTACAGAAGTGATTTGTTATGTTATCCCTTCAAATTATATAAGTTGACACAGAAAGCAAAATCTGAAAAAACATTCATATGTTCCCGTATCAAAAATATAAATGATAATTAAAATATTAGTGAGTGAGAATCCTCAGTTTTCAACAACTCATGAAAGGGAAATCCCCTTATTCAGAGTTGTTGACTTTAATTAAACCTAACCGGGGATAAGTGTGTGAAACATCCCAGGACCTCTCCGTTTGTGTAAATAATGTGTTTGAACAAAAAAAGTGTTCCTCCTTCTGTGCAAACTTGCAATATAAACTACAGTCTTAATAGAATCAATTTTAAACATATCATCCTACGTCCAAAATATTTACTAGAAAACTAAATCCAGTTCACAGTTGTAGGGCTGACAAAAAATAAACACTGCACTTATCGCACAGATTTTCAGTCGTATGCTGCATTTAATTCAGGTTTTCAGCGGCATGCTGCATTTAGTATAATTCTGTCCAGAACTGTGGTTACAGAATACTAGTTTATGTCCATATTGCACATCTAACTTTAGACATAAACACTTATGCCAGCAAAACAGTTAGTGTTAAGGGTGACGGGACTAAATCGCGCGAGACAACGGCGCGCCGACAACTGAGCGCTCACGCGATTTTGTCTATGAACCGGTGACGGGACTAAATTGCGCGAGACAACGGCGCGCCGACAACTGAGCGCAAGGTTGATGGCGCGCCGAAGAAAAGCACTATTTTAAAGGGCTCCAACGGGGGTGTGTGGGGTTTACTTAACAGACATTGCGCTGGCGTTGTGGGGGGTTTGGGGGGTTGTAACCCCCCACATTATACTTAAAACTGAAGTTTTTCCCTTAAAAACAGGCAAAAAGTTCGGTTTCAAATATAACGAGGGGGGTTACAACCCCCCCAAACCCCCCACAATGCCAGCGCAATGTCTGTTAAGTAAAATAGGGGGGTTCCCCACCAACACCCCCCATCGGAACCCTTTAAAATAGTGCTTTTCTTCGGCGTGCCGTCAACCTTGCGCTCAATTGTCTGCGCTCAGTTGTTGATGCGCCGTTGTCTCACGCGATTTTGTCTGTGAACCGTGTTAAGTTCTCGTGCCCAACTTTAGCAGTGAGATGCATAACCTGCCCCTGCCTCTCCTGGGTGCCCCCCCCCCCACAAGTGCAACTGTAAGCTCTGGATTTTTCACATGTCAAGAAGAGTAGGGCCAGATAAATGGTCTCCCCCCCCCTAAAAAAAAAGGGGAGAAGAGGCCTGAAAAGGTCCAACAAAATTTTATTAAATAACAGGTTAGAAAGGCTCTCGATGTCGACCACAAAGCTACAACTCAACACGGGACCATGTTTCGGCACGTAAAAGCCAGCATCAGGAGTCCCTAATCTTATGATAAATGCAGAGTCTTATAAATATCACATGAGGACACATAACCTTGGAAGAACAAACAGGCTATTGTTACAAACCAATGGCATTTTTCACCCACATTTTATAGAATACCAACTAAGAGGTCAATTGTGCACATAACTAGTATCAATTATTGCTTGCTAACATCAATTGTCAGCTCATTATTATATTGTTATACAGTGGTGCCTCACACAACGAACTTAATTTGTTCCAGGAGCAAGTTTGTTATGCGAAAAGTTCGTTATGTGAAACGCGTTAAGCGCAGTGACTAACGACTGCCTGCAGCGCCTGCGCGGAAGGATGCAATACATCGGCAGCGATCATGGAAGCTCGGGTGACTTCGTTGTGTGAAACGAAGTTCGTTGTATGAATCATGACATGAAGTTCGTTGTGTGCAGCGTTCGCTGTGCGAGGCGTTCTTTATGCGAGGCACCACTGTACCTTATTCTGCAACTTACAGCTTTGAATGCTAAGTGTTAAGTTTGGTGTGGAAGTTTATAGGATTTCCCCTTAATATAGAGTTGGATTTTGTTGGAGTGAATGGACAAGGGGTAGAAATATCTAAAGGCTGGGATAATTCATATTGTTTCAGTTTAATACTAAATTATATGTAACTCATTCTGGGCTTAAATTGGAGTGAACAATTAAACTGAAATAAACTTTTTCCACTGAGAAGCAGGGTTGAGTCACGTACATAAGTAGGCGGCATTATCTAATGGTACTGGGATGGAGCTGTTCTCCCAGATCTCAGAATTTAGTGTGAAGTTCTGAGGAGCTGTGGCCATTCCTACATGCTGTTCAGTTTTGTTTCTCTGTTCTGCTATACAGAAATGTGAAAAAGCTCTCCCAACAAAATTGTTTTGTTCATTCTTTTCAGTACACAGCCACAGGTTTCCAATATTTATCTCTACTTTGGATACCACAAGTACTTTTCCTTCCAGAATGTTGACTTTTTGTTTATTCCCTTTCTGTGCCACAAACTCTTAGGTAGAGGCTCTGCACCCATTCTGCCTCATCTGTCATGACTTGAAAAACTATGTTTTGCCTGGTCAGTTTGATACTCCAGCAAAAAAACAGGCTAGGCCATCTCCATCAATGGAACTTCCTGTCTCCAGTTGTGGTGTATAAGCTATAAGGGGACTGCTTTGATTTCTCACTTGGTTCAAAATGATGCCTCAGGTAAACACCTACAACCTGCGCAGGGGCCAGTGGTTAATAGAGTGTCTCAGCTCATTCACGGCTTCTCTTGCTGATTCCCTAGCTCTTCTCTGTGCAATCAAACTTCTTTGCTTCTTGCTTCCTCTTAGTGAAGTGACCTTGTGTATGGGCAGGAGGGCTTCCATTTTATCAGTCTCACAGTGCAAATTCACAGTCTAATTCCTGTCAGTATTGTGCATCCATAACCCATCGGGGTTTGCCTTGCATACAGTCTTCCAATGCACAGCCACCGGATAAAGCTTTACTTTCCACAGCTCTTAATAAAGTTCCATCTATACTACATTGTCATTTCCTGTTTTACCATTTTGGCCGTCTCTGCTCTCTTCTTCATCTTATCCTCCAATTCCTCTCATGCCAAGAGTTCTGACCTAGCTCCAGTGAGGCTAAAACACTATGATTCTCATAGTGCCCTACAAACCTCAATAAAGCTGATTCCCTGTTCTTTTGAACAAGGCAGTTCTAACTCCTCACAAGTGGCCCATGACATTATCGCAGGTCCTCTTACAAAGATATTTATACTGTCTTGACCATCAGACTTACTTTAATAGAATATTTTAGTACACAGTCAGCTTAGGTTCTGGTGGACAAACTTCCACATCACAATCTGTTATGGTCATTTTGTTTCATGCATAGTCATGATTGCATAAACCCCTACACTGTGAGACCTAAAATTGATGATTTCACTAATGAAATCACTTTTTGAACCTATGATCTTTGCATCTCTGAAGTTCTTAACTTTGAAAATATGCTTCCTAGCAGTTATCGCTTCAGCCAGGACAGTAAATGGTCTTCAGGCACTGGTAACACATGATCAATTTATTTGACTAGGTGACCAGAGAACTGGAAAGAGGGTGAGCAAGATGGGGTATATTTAGATTTTAGCAAAGCCTTGTCAATGTTCCACAAAGGTGTCTAATAAATAACCTAAATGCCCTTGGGATGGGCCCCAAAGTGATGGACTGGGTCAGGAACTGGATACATGGCAGAGGTCAATGGAGATCGCTCTGAGGAAAGGGATTTTACCAATGGTGTGCCTCAAGGTTTGGTTCTTGAACCTGTACTTTTTAATATTTTTGTAAGGGCTACTGGCTTGATAGACCATTGGTCTGACCCAGTAAGGCTATTCTTATATTGCTGAAGGGCTGTTAGGTAAGATTTGCCTTTTTGCAGATGATACAAAAATCTGAAATAGAGTAGACACCACTGATGGTGTGAATAACATGAGAAAGGACCTAGCGAAGCTTGAAAAATGGTCTGAAATTTGGCAGCTAAAATTTAATGCTAAGAAATACAAGGTCATGCATTTAGGCCGCAAAAACCTGAGGGAACAGTATAGAGGGTGAATAATTTTTGTTCATGAAAGAGGAGTGGGACTTGGCTGTGATAGTATGTGATGACCTTAAGGTGGCCAAACAGATTGAAAAGGTGACCACAAAAGCTAGAAGGATGCTAGAGTGTATAAGGAGAGGTATGGCCAGTAGGAAAAAGGAGGTATTGATGGCCCTGTATAATACTCTTGTGAGACCTCATTTAGAATATTATGTACAATTTTGGAGATTGCACCTTCAAAAAGGTATGAACAGAATGGAGTCGGTCCTGAGGAAGGCTACTAAATTGGTTGGTGGTCTTCATCATAAGGTGTATGGGGACAGACTTAAAGATCTCAATATGTATATGGAGGAAAGGCTAGAGAAATGATAGAGATGTTTAAAATACCTACATGATAAGCCCGGGAGGTTTGGGGGTCTTATAGATAGCAGAAATGTTTTCTTGGTATATGGGATCCCTATCTGCTTACCCTTCCACACCATGTACATAGTAGGACTTTAAACAGGCTGTAGGTCTGCCGTAGTAGCCTGCTGTCACTGCTTCCCATGTGCTCTCGCTTCTATTCACACCTAAGGGGCAATATAGGAGGATGGGCGGGAGGGGGTAAGGATTGGAGAGGAGATAGAAGTGAAGGGAGGAAAGATACAGTTTGGACTCTGCAACTTTGTTGAGCTGGTGGGGAGGCAGAGGGCACCCATCCGATGAGCTGAAGCTCTTGGATGGAGGTAACTTTTCATGTAAAGTGGTCCTTTAATTCCAGTGGTTTAAATTCAGTTAGTTCAGTGGGTATTCAGTTCTGGTTCTTTCTATAGGTTTGTTTCCCTGCAGAGTGAACTCTGCAGCCATGGGACAAGGGATATATTGTCTCAGTTATATAAGCTGCCAAGTTTGTACTGTTCTTCTCTGCAGGTGTCTTTATTGTATTTTTCTTGTGTCGACCTTAAAACAAATTGTTTTCCACTACCTGGGGGGGGGGGGGATGATAGACCTTGGTCTGGTTATCCAAAGCTTCTAGGGATATGGGTGTTCGGGAGAACGGGAGGGCAGGAGCTAGAGATATACTTTATATAAAAATGGTTTCTGGTTGTTTCCATATGCTGGCATGGTTGTTTTATTATGTATTGCTGCCTTACAAACTGTTTTGAAGTACTTTATAGCTGTTATTTTGCTACCATCAATAAAAAATTGTTTGAAATTAAAATACCTACATGACATAAATGCTCATGTGGTGAGTCTCTTTCATTTGAAAGGAAGCTCTGGAATGAGAGGGCATAGGATGAAGTTAAGAGGTGATAGCTCAGGAGTAATCTAATAAAATACTTTTTTTACAGAAAGGGTAGTAGATGCATGGAATATTCTCCCTGTAGAGGTGGTGGAGATTGTGTCTGAACTCAAGAAAGCATGGAACAGGCATGTGAGATCTCTAAGGGAGAGGAGGAGATAGTGGATGCTATGGATGGACCATTTAGCCTTTATCTACTGTCATGTTTCTTAACCTTACATGTAATTCCATCACAAGGTGGTTCCTTAAACACATCCCAGATACTTGTCTAAAAGGTGGCATCATTTCACCTAAATGAGGAAATAGTTCTTTATCCCTACAGTCCAATTCTTCATTCAAATTTTTATGAGAAAGACCTCCATACTTATACTATAAATGTCATCCTGCCTTCTACTTAAAAACAACTGATGCTATTTTAATACAGATTCCATTTTATGCAATGAGACCTAGTTTCTAATAACTGAGGTTAGCAATAACATAACACATTAACGGTAGTCCAAATTGATAACTTTCCTCCTTAACTAGTTAAGTAAACAACTCAAATTTTCACCTCATTGATTTTAATAAAATTAGTATATTAACACCAAAAAAACCCTCTAGCAAACGGGCTGGCTTCTTATATATGTCGTGAACAAGCAGGTTATCCTCAGTTCCAAAGTTATCTCATCAAATTAGAGCTACTGTGTCCAGCCCTTTCTTTGTAGTTTCATTTTATTGTTTGGACCAAGCTAGAGCACAGGACAATGCCTGTGGTCAAGCAGTGCTTGTCAATCTGCCTCTATGAACTAACAATTCTCACACATTATAGTGCAGAATGCTCAAAATACTACGACAATTTCATTCTGGTCAGTTCTAATTTTGGAAGTACAGTGGTACCTCGGTTTATGAATGCACTGGTTTGCGAGTGTTTTGCAAGACGAGCAAAACATTTGCAAAATCGGCACCTCGGAAACCGAGCGTGCATCAATTTAAGAGTGCCCCCCCCCGCGATCTGGCACCTTCCCCCCCCCCCCAGCCGCGATCTGAAGTCCCCCAGACCCACCCGAACTCGCTTCTTACTCTCATCTCGGCCTCGGCACCGGTATGTCCTGTGCGTTGGTGCCAGTGCCCAAAGATCGGCCTCCTCTTCTGTGCTGGGTCTTGAGCATCTGCGCATGCTCAAGGCCTGCGAATTCACGTTCTCTCCGAGATCTCCGAGAAACATGATGGCAGATGAAGCCAAATGGCCTATCTAGTCTGCCCATCTGAAGCATCCACTATCCTTTCCTTTCCCTAACAGATCCCACATGCCTGTCCCATGCTTTCTTGACCTCTGACACAGTCTGTCTCCACCACCTCTGCCAGGAGAATATTTCACATACAGTATCTATAACCCTTTCAACCCCTGATCTTATCACCTCTTAACTTCATCCTATGCCCTCTCATTCCAGAATTTTCCTTCATTTGAAAAAGGTTCACCTCCTGTACATTAATGCCATGGACATATTTAAATGTCTCTATCATATTACCTCTCTCCCACCTTTCTTCCAGAGTATACATATTGAGGTCTCTAAGTTTGTCTCCTTCTGCTTTATGATGAAGACCATTAATTAATTTTTTGAAGGTACAGTCTCCAGAATTGCACACATTATTCCACCAGAGACTTATACAATGGCACTATCACTTCTTTTCCTACTGGCTATTCATCTCCTTATGAACCTGAGCATCCTCCTGGCTTTGACCATCACCTTTTCTACCTGTTTTGCCACCTTAAGGTCATCTGACACAATCATCCCCAAGTCCTGCTCTTCTTTCATACACAGAAGTACTTCGTTCCCTATACTATACCGTTCTCTTGGATTTTTACAGCCCAAGTGCATGACTTTACATTTTTTAGCATTCAATTTTAGTTGCAAATTAGACCATTCTTCAAACTTTGCTAGATCCCACCTCATGTTATCCTCACCCTATGGGGTGTCTACCCTATTAAAGAGTTTGGTATCATCTGCAAAAAGACAAACTTACCAGACAATCCTTCTGCAATATCACTCACAAAGATGTTAAAAAGAATCAGCAAGAGGTCAGATCCCTGTGGCATTCTACTAACAACATCCTTTTCCTCGGAGCAAACTCCATTTACCACTACTTCCTTCCACTTAACCAGTTTTTAATCCAGTCCTGACTGTCTGTCTAACCACAACTCAAGAATGGGCAAACAAACTTTGCCTGAACCCAAGAAAAACAGAGATTCTTTGGGTTCCTAACACAAGTGGACAAATACCTGACTTCTATTGGAACGACTTACGGCGGAGGATTCATGAGCTGCCATGAGGATCATCTTCAGTTTTGTCATCTGTGGTGATGACCTCAGATCAAATGAACAGAAATGTTTTGAAATTTTAATCAAAAGTGGCTCTGTACAGTATACCCTCTCAATCTACTGTATAATCTTAGCATCTAAATGTTAGCGCCATTTACATGCTAAGTTTATAATAATAATAATTTTATTTTTGTATACCGCATTACCATGGAAGTTCTATGCGGTTAACAGATGAAGAGACTGTACATTACAGCGAAGTTACACAATTTTTTTTTTTTTGGCATAGCTACAATTACATTTTCGGCGACTCTACATTTACCGTGAAGTTATTTTTCAGGTCGGTTACTATTGTAGAGAAGTTACATTTGTTGTAAGTTGCATATATATTGCGGAGTTCATACAGTAGTGTTACATACGGCGGTGCTATATAATATATAAGTTTATAGAATACTAGCTCTTATGTGCATGAATGTTAAGTGGTATTCTACAATTTTAACGTGCAGTTGCAAGGGGCACACATATGGGCAGGGCATGG
This sequence comes from Geotrypetes seraphini, assembly GCF_902459505.1. Lineage (NCBI taxonomy): Eukaryota > Metazoa > Chordata > Amphibia > Gymnophiona > Dermophiidae > Geotrypetes > Geotrypetes seraphini. Next base: position 432,837,290 of record NC_047085.1, on the reverse strand, counting down.
TTGGATCCCATACTTTGGTTCATAACTTATATAAATTATGTGCTGAAGTGCAACTTGTATGAACTACTACTACTATTGCTTATTACTTATTCAGCACTGAAAGGCGTACACAGCTCTGTACATTTTGACATTTATAGATGGTCCCTGCTAAGAAGAGCTTACAATCTAACTCGGACAGACAGACATCACATATAGGGTTAGGGATGCAGAAGGTGAGAGGAGTTAGGAGCCGAATGCACTCTCAAAGAGGTGTGCTTTTAACTGGGCCTTGAACTCTGCCAGAGACGGAGCCTGCCATAGGGATTCAGGTAGCTTGTTCCAAGCATATGGCGCAGCAAGGCAGAAGGGACAGAGTCTGGAGTTAGCAATTGAAGAGAAGGGAACATATAGGAGGGACTTACCAGCTAAGCGGAGCTCATGAGGGTTTCATAGGGGGAGATAAGTGAAGAGAGATAATGAGAGGCAGCTGAATGAGTGCGTTTGTAGATCAGTAAGAGGAGTTTGAATTGTTTTCGGAAACAGATGGGAAGCCAATGAAGTGACTGTAGGAGAGGGACAACATAAGCATAGCGACTCTCCTGGAATATGAGTCGTGCAGCCGAATTCTGGATGGATTGGAGGGGAGCGAGATGGCTAAGTGGAAGGCCTGAGCGTAGCAAGTTGCAGTAGGCTAAGCGTGAGGTGATGAGGGCGTGGATAAGTGTGTGGACATTAAAAAAAAATTATCGTGTGAGAACTTACTGACACCTATTTTGTAGGTAGCAAGGGTCAAGTGCTAATCCTGTGTTAATCAGTGCATGGTAATGCAATTGCATTAACTGATTAGCACAGAAACACCTGCTCTCTGTCCCTAGACGTGCCCCCTCCCATAAAAATGTAAAATTATTTTTTTTAGCATGTGGTTTGCATGCATAGACCCCAAAACTTATCTCAGGACGACTGAGTGCACTCTATGGTTAGCCATTTTTACGTACAGTAAGAACCTGCTAGTGCTTACTGCAGCTTAGGGCCCTTTAGAAACGTAATTAGATTTAGATGCTAAAGTCAAAGAAAAGCCAGCCATGAATTCTGCTGATCCCAGTTTCATAAAGGTTTCATGCTTTCTGTACTTGAATAAAACTCATGAACAGTTATGTGAAAAATCTTACATGTTTCCATTCCACCGTAATACAGTAAAAATGAAAAAACTCACTGGAGGACACTGAGCCAGTTTGTCGGCTGCCACCATCTGAACATTAAGGTGTTTAGCTTGAGATTTCCCTCGAGACTTTATAAGCCTTTGTAAGACCTGTGGAAAAAATGAGACTTAGTAGGAATACAACAAGGGGATAAAAGAACCATTGAGGTGGCTACTGATAAAGTTGACGCATTCTGGACCGCCACTCTGAAATTGAGTCTCTCCACTACCTTGTGACTTGTCAGGAGTCAGCACCTGCCAAAGGATGATGGACATCCTTATTCACTTTTATTGCAGTGCACAAGGATGATGGACTTGTGCACTCTTATTGCAGTGCTGCACCTCCAGAGAAAACCCATACAACTCAATGTAGCCGTGCAGACTGTTGGCAATAAACTTTATCCAACTAGAAATTCATGAGAGACGCACCAGTGAAGCAATAACAATGTTTTTTATTACGTTCTTGCAAGAACGGGCCTCATGTAAATATTCACACCGGATTCTCTATTACATCAGGTTATATACATTCATCATAAACCTACCTCAACCCACACTTCAACCTGAATTGCAACACTAAGAACTCCCGCAGAATTCATCTGTTCGCCTTCCCCTCACTAAAACTATATCACCTCAAAAGGTTCTTCGACAAAACCTTCGCCTTTCAGGCGGCTAAACTGAACCCATGGCTAGCCCAAATGGTGCTCGAGGCCCCCAGTTACCTTGACTTCAGAAAGCTACTCAAAATTCACCTATTCCACGGACACAACCCCTGATACCCCATCCTCCACTATTCCCACCCCCTCTTCAATGCACTGAAATCCCCTCCCTCTCCTTCTTACTGTACTCTCCTGCCCCACTACCCTCAATAACCTATACTTCCCTTCTCCGGCTAACCTCAATGACATCATTCTTTGTCAATTGTTCATTATTTTTTGTGCACTATTTGTAACTCTGATATGTTTATAACTTTGATAAATTTGCTGTGAACCGCCTAGAACTCCCTGGGTATGGCGGTATACAAAAATAAAGTTATTATTATTATTATTAAAACTCCAGCTGTCTACCGGCCCCATTGGTTAGGACCCAGTGGCTCACATTCTATCTAGCGTTACCAGATTTTCGGAAATGAAAATCTGGACCCATGGCCACACCCCTAGGCCTGCCCTGTTCTGCTTGAGTCACGCCCCATTCCACCCCTCAATCTGTTTGCTCGTCGGGACGGCAGCTGCACATGCACTGGTGGGATATAATGACATTACCGCATTGCATCACCGCACTGCATCCGTACCTGCACAGATGCCATCCCGACGTCGCTCATTGTTAGAAGCTTTTCAAAACCTGGACAAAGTGGCGGATTTTGAAAAGCCTGGATATGTCCTCGAAAAGAAGGACATGTTCGGAGAAATCCAGATGTCTGCTAACCCTAATCCTATCAACCCTAAACTATTCTATTTCCGTTGTTCCCTCTCCTGTTAACATCTCCTCTTACTCTTGCCAAAACCTCCCCAGAACGACCCTAACTCTTACTTATTTTTACCCTTTTCTAGCATTTCTACATCAGTGCAGCAGGAAACAAACTAGCCTCTCTTACCACTTCCTCGTTCTTTTTCCTGTACTGTCTGTCAGTGCATATCTCTATTTTTGCACCTGCTTCCCTATTGCAATAAGCAACACACATCACTTTATTTAACTGATCTATGCTTCCACTACAATAAGCAAAATATATTCTATGTACTGTTTACCCCAAGACCAATATTCAAAAACCTGCTCAGCAATATAGGCACCTACATTTAAGAGAAATTTCAATTAAGCTTGAACATCAATCTTTGAACTGAAAATAGGCAACTACCTTTAGGAACCTAAAACTGAGATGACTAAACTTAGGTCTGCAAATCAGTGGTGTCTACATCTAGGTCTTACTTATTGAACTGCCCACTTTTAGGATCCAAAAATGAATCTAAATGCAGGTGTCCAGTAGAAAATGGGGGAAAGGGGTTCATGTAGGAAGATTTAGATCAGTGGTTCCCCACCTTGTCCTGGAGGACCACTAGGCCAGTTGGGTTTTCAGGATAGCCCTAATGAATATGCATGGAGCAGATTTGTGTGCTTGGCATCTCCATTGTATGCAGATCTCTCTCATTCATATTCATTAGGGCTATCCTGAAAACCCGACTGGCCTGGTGGTTCTCCAGGACATGGTTGGGAGCCACTGATTTAGAACTTGACTCATGACACAGAACAATGAAAACAAGAACACTGAAATAAGCATAAGTCATCACCAAACAAGTGTCCAGAGGGTAAAAGAAAATCTATAGAACACAAAGATGGGCATAATAAAAAAAACAACATGTAAGTCCCCTTTTGGCCTAAGGCCCTAAACGCTGAAAGTAGCAGCAGAGAAAATGTCCATTCTCAAAAAAAACATCCAAAATGAGTTTTTTTTATAGAATGGCCTACCTTAAGGGTAGGCTATTCCGGTCCTCGAGAGCCACAGGCAGGTCAGGTTTTCAGGATATCCACAATAAATATGCACGAGATAGATTTGCATCTCAAGGAGGCAGCACATGCACATCCATCTCATACATATTCATTACGAATATCCTGAAAACCTGACTTGCCTGTGGCTCTCAAGGACCGGAATTGCCTACTCCTGGCCTACCGCTACGTTTAGCAGTTTAAACGCCCAGACCACCACTAAGTCTAAACTTATAACACATTATCAAACAAAAAATAGCCCAAGTCCCAAACGCCCAAAACAAGACCTTTTAGGTGAAGGAGGGGCCAGTCCTTCACCTAAAAGCTGGATTCTGTAACCGGTGTCTGTCAATAATAACACCGGTTACAGAATCCACCCCCAGCAACGATTGCGGCAGGAGAGATGGCTCATCTCCCCTGCTGCAATTGCCCCCCCAAAAAATCCATGACCAGCGGCAGGAGAGATGACCAATCTCCAGTTCGGGGGATTGGGCTCCCTCCTGCCGGTATTGGTTCGGGGGTGGGGGGGTGGATCGCGATCGCAGCAGGAGAGATTAGGCATCTCTCCTGCTGTGATCAGCCCTTCCCCCCAGAACTGTCACGAACCGTGGCAGGAGATATTGGGCATCTCTCCTGCCACGATCATTGAGTGGGGGGGGGTGGGCAGGTTGCTGGGGCTGCTGAGATGATCGCGGCAGACGCGATCAGCTCAGCGGCCTCTTTTTGGAACTTACACCTGTTTTGACTTGGTTTAAGTCAAAAAGTATAAGTTCCGACTGGGCAACCTGTTAAAGGTTTTTTTTTTTTTAATTGAAGCTTTTGATATTGCGTACATAACAAAAATTTAATAAACTTGAAACTTGTTATACTTGCTGTACGACTAAGTCTATGTCGGCCCACCTCCCGCCATTTCCCCTCCTCTAAAAACGTCTCTTTTCGCTCTAGGCGTTTAGAGGCAGGAAAAAAGGCCTAAGCTGGTTTTAGATACGTCTAAAACCAGCTTTGATTATCGGTACTTGGACGATCTGGCTTTTTGATTTCCAAGTACCGATTTAGGCTACTTTTTGGATGGCTTTTTTTTTATTATGAGCCCCATAACCTTTCTGATTCTCTTTTGGACATGACTACGCATGGATAAAATGATTATTTTGAGGGCAAAAACAAAACTAAATGGCCCAAGATGATCTCATATCAATTTTTTTTTCTGAATTAATTCTTATAAGATGACCCGATGTGCAGCTTTTGAGTTACCTTCACTTATAGTCCTTGGTTAGTGTCATTTTGCTATACAGTAAATATTCAACATGCTTTGTTCTCATGTCAGCTAATGCCATTTACATTATGGGGCCACAAATGAGGTATGAAGCACCAAGGTGTTGTTTGAAGTGACTGAGAAGATGGTCCAGTATGGAAATTTTTTGTTTCTTTTTATGACTGGATCAGGGGCTAACATTTACTTTAGTGTTCATTTCTTTTTTTTAACGTCATTTGTTGTTTGTTTTTCATTTAAATAAATAAATAAAAATGAGAAATAAAAGAAAAGCAAAATTAAAATTTTCTGTGGATACCCCCTAAATAGCAGATGAAATCTAATGTGGACAAGTGCAAGGTGATGCAGATAAGGATTAATAATCCAATTTATATGTACACTATGCTGACTTCTACATAAGAAGAAGTTGCTATTCAGGAAAGGACCTTGGAGACAATGTAGATAACAGAACAGTACATTGAAATCCTCCGATCAGTAATGGTCAAGAAAGCACATGGAAATTATTTGAAAATGAACAGAGAAGACATTGGATACTATCATAATGTCGCTGTATAGATCTATATGACCACACCTTCGAATACAGAATATAGTTCTATTCACCTTATTTCAAAAATGAATAAAGTGGAACTAGAAAAATTACAAAGAAGGGCAACAAAATGACCAAAGCTATAGCAGTAGGAATTGAACCCAGGTCCCCATATGTACGTGTACAGTATATCCGGTCTAGTGCTTCCATTTATCACTCCTCTCCAACTCTGAACTATCTACGTCAATCTGCTCACTTTAATCTGGAATCACTTTCTTGCTGTAAGTCGCAATGATTCCATGTCAAAAACTGCAGAATATAAGAAGCTGTATTGTATATTGTGACTGAGATGGGGAACCCCAGTTCCAGGATAGGGAGATGAGAAGCCCGCCGGTGACAAAATCCCCAGAATATTTAGGAAAGCTGATATAACAGACCTAGGGGATATGAAGTTATGGAAACGGGGAAGGGCCTTCACAATCCATAGGAAGCAGTAAAAGAAAATAAAATCTGTCTACCCTGAAGGTGGTATAAGAGAAGAAAAGGGAAGTATCAGAGAGGTCCCATGGAACTCAGGACGATGTAGTGCAAAGCATTCATGTCCAATGGAAGACCTTGAAAGGTGGACCCAATCAGGAAAAGGCATACTAGGAAATATGTCTTTTAAAGGTCCTTACTCCAGGTGGGAGGAAAAAAGGGCAGAGTTTCCAGAAGATTCAAAGATGGTTTGGGAGTTTGAAGAGGAAACGGATACCATGGAAATCACTGACTGGAACAACCAAGAAGAAATGGAAGTTGAATCTTGTGAGATTTAAAATAATTTTGGTTTTCTCTTTTGTGTGTGAAAATTTTGCAGGAAGGCCAATTGGGGAGGTACTGGCTGAAAAAGGAAATGGTTGGTGGCCTTCCTCCCTTTTTCCCTGTTTATGCTCCCTGGGCAGGAGAAGGGTTTAAACAAAGGGAAGCTCTCAATGGATTGTTTTATTTTCTCTTTAATTGAAAAGTGCTCAGAGGCTCTGAATCAATATTTTGTGCCTCAAGAAATTGGCTTTGAGACTGTTGGGAGACAGACATTACTGTATTTGAATATGTTGTATATGTTTTTGTTAATGGAATTGTGTGCTTACTAAAGTATCAAGTATACGAGTCACTGTGGAATTTTGGTTACTGTTCTTTTGAGAATTCCAAGGAAAACTTTAAGTAACTGAATTAAATTATAATACAAGGGATCTTCAAAAGGTTTCCACACTTATTTTTTTAAACACTATTAAATATTTCAAAAGCAAATTACATCGCTTTTCCACATAATCACCCTGTTTTGCGTGACTGAGTAGTCACATAACATTCTATGACATGTCCTCTTACCACTTCTCCCGCCCCAACCATTTCCCATGAAAATAGAATCTTCTTCTCTCTCTACTTCATCCTGAGTATAAGGATATAAGGCAATATCTCCCAAAAGTTTTTTAGCTTTGGCACACTAAACGGAACAAATGTTTTTTTTTGGCACATTAAACAAAGCAAATGTTTTTCACAGCACATTATAATCAAAATTATAAAATTATAAAAACCAACAAAAAAGTGAAAGTAAAGCAGATAGAATATAATTGCTAATCAATGCAATGGATGTGCTTGATTCTTAGTGCAAATTAACTCAAAACAAGGCTCAATCGTTGACAAGCAAACAGGCATTTCATCATCCATCATCTACAGTCGTTCTCTTTTTTTAAATTTAATTTCTGTTAGAGCTGAAAATCCAACCCCTTCTTTTACAAACACATAGCATGGGGTTTTAGCGTTGGAACAGTTACTGCCACTGCTGGCGCTAAAACACACGCTATGCATTCGTAAAAGAGGGGGCAAAGATAAGAAGATCCAAACGGTAACAAAGTCTTGATTTCTTGGTTGATCAAGTTAGGATAACTAGAGAATGACACGGTGGCAGTTACCCGCGGCTAGCCGCGTTTAGCCGCAGGTAACCCGCTGAAACGGGGAAGAAAAAATAGTGGCCTCTGCGGGATGGGGACAAGGCCATTCACCGCCCCGTGGAACGGTGAATGGACTTGTCCCCTGAGGAGTAGTGGTTCGTGGCCAGTAGGGGGTGATGTTTATGGGACGGTAATGGAATAGATATCAGAACATGATAGTGCAGTATTTTTGTGGAGTTTTTCTACAAAAGTGCCTGTTTTTCGTATAATTCTGGGTAATTCTAGTTAGATACAAGCATATGTGTTAGTTAAGGACACGCCCAATAGAAGCGTACGACAAATTGGTGAATAAAAATCTGAATATAAATGAAGCTAAAGCCAGAAAAACACACTACAGATTAATATAAGGGAAATAATGGTGTTCTTTTTATGTACTTTGCTGTTGAGCCAGATCATGAAGGAAACCAGAGGATCCATTTTGGTTCTCTGTCTTTTCTATATCTTCTCAGTCTTTGGAATCCATTTTGTTTTCCAAGTCTTTGTTCTCAGCATCGTGGTGTTAATACCAGATGTGTTTTAGACTGCTAGGAAGATAATGTGTCCCAAACTAAGATATAGCAGGAATTAAATGTAGTTATGAATGAAAATTATGTATGGAATGCTTGGCCAAGCAAATATGACTGAAGTATGTGAGTGTATGGCTGTGTATTGAACAAAATAATTGGTAGAAGAACATAATATATATATATTTGCAACCTAAAGAAATTCAAAGGGCACAACATCTGGACATAATTAACAGTCTCTAGCATACAGAGGGGGAACCAGCCCCTCCTCCTCCAGGCTAAGGTTTCTGTGTGCAGATCCATAACCTGTCAGCTTAGGGAAAGTTTTTTCCTCTAAGGCTGAGAACATTTCAGCATCTTTTTAACAAATAATTTCTCTTAATATACTTTTGTGAAAATTATGATTTATATTCAGAAACGACTATAAGCAAACAAATGTACTTTTCTGAAACTTTTGTCTTTGTCTAATTTGAAATACCTCTTTTGTTGATTTTTATTGGTTGTCAAACTGATGATGTCACTGAGCCAAAAGTATATAATAGAGTGACTTGAGATATTAAGATGAGCTCGTTATCAGAAGGCCAGCATTTGGTAACTATAAAGATCTCCCATTAGCGCAACTGTTAATGCAAGCAATTATGCTTTATTCTTTTGAATCTCATAATGGAAAAATAGAAACAATAATTCAATAAATCTTAATTATAATTTTTAAAACCTTGCGCTGGTGTCATTTTGCATGTTTTATTATTTTTCAAACCTTGAGCTTTCAAGAAGGCGTCGATGTCCCTTGCTCACCCCGCAGTGAGGCAATCAAGATCGCGCGGTCCCTGCCATCTCCCTCCCTCCACCTTACCTTATCACTGTTCTTCAACCACCGGTTGAATTTCTGCCGGTCCGCGCAAAAAAAAAAAAGCCCCTCTTTACCCCTGCTCTCAGTCTAAAGCCACAGGAAGTCTTTCCGATGTCAATTCTGACGTCGGAGAGGACATTCTGGGCCAGCCAATCACTGCCTGGCTGGCCCAGAACGTCCTCTCCGACTTCAGAATTGAGTCAGAAAGAAGACTTTCCGGCTTTAGCAGCTGCAGCGGTAAGAGAAGAGGAAAAGGAGGGAGGCTTTTTTTTTTTTTTTTTGAGCGGCAGGGAGGCAGCAGGCTGGCTTTGGCTAGGGAGGGAGAAAGGTAGAGAGGAAGGCAGGCTTCGGGGGTGGGGTGGGACAAAAATTCTTGGTATGGTGGATGGGAATCATGGTGGATGGGAATCATGGTTTAAAAGCTTTACCGGTTTAAAAGCTTTACTGGGTAGTCCTGCTCTAAAGGTGGGGCTAAAACCAAAATATCTACTGTATTATTGTATTCGGCCAGGCAGGCTCATCCTAGCACGCTGCACATGCTGAGAATTTGCAGACCGAGGCCAGAGGGAAGGCAGTGAGAGGGACATAGGAAGGAGGCACTAGGGGCACTAAAGACAGGAAAATAATTCTTTTATTTCCGCCGGTCCACGGGTGTAAAAAGGTTGAAAAACACTGATGTAGAGTATGCCGGCTTTCTTTTTCGCCCAGCCGCATGCGCGGTTGCTCGAGTTGTTCAATCTTCTCCTCTCTTGCAACTTCCTGTTTCCGATTGCGTCAGAGGAGGATATTGAACAAATGAGCAGCCGCGCGTGCGGCTGGGCAAAAAAGAAAGCCAGCATACTCTACATCTAAGGTGAGGTGTTGGGAGGTAGATGGCAGAACGCTGCAATCGGTTGGGTGTCTGCTGTTTTTGTATCACTGCCTGCCTGCGCTCACGTTCCAGATCCTCCTACATTTTTAGTGTGCACAATTGACCTGATTTGAGCTATAGATGAACATAGAGGACACGTCATTGCAAGGAAGGCTAAGTCAATTGATTTATTTTATGTTCTGTTTTTACTACAGGACAGAGGCACTGAAACAGATTTTCAGTGCAGTAGTAGTAGTGGCAGGACTCTCTTCTGTCTTCATGGTGTTTCGCAGTACTGAGGCTTATATGGATGCTGCGGGGACGGTGACGGGGCGGTGAATGGGATGGCAGTGGCGGTGACGGGCGGTGAAAGGGATGACGGTGACGGTGACGAGGCGGTGAAGGGAACGGTGGTGACGGGGATGGTGGAGAGACGGGGACAGATTTTTTCCCCGTGTCATTCTCTAAGGATAACTACTGCATAAAAAAATAAAAATACTTGTTAGTTTTCAAAGACTAATCACATCACAGAATGATGCTTGTCTGGGCGGTTGTATCCTTAATGAGCACGTAGACACTCATTAACATTGACAAACTCTTGCATATGTGACGTACATGCCATGCATTCTAGTGTACACTTATTAAGAGAATTTTTAAAAATAAAGTAAAATTCTGGAATCTCTTGTGGCACACCCAGAATCTCTTTGGGGCACACAGTTTGAGAGACACTTGTATAAGTCAAAAGATACCTGAAACATATTTTGGCCTGGTACTAGTGGAGTTTTAACTGAGCCAGCTGGAACAGGACTTTCAAGCCCTGCATTTTGCTGGAGCTCAGGCATGACACACATTATATTAGTTTTCATACTAGTGGTACTAATGAAATTCAATGAAGAATATCAGTACTTTAGTTTGATTGTAAGTCATGAAAAGATTTTTTTCAATGTACGGTATGTATTTCATCTCATTAATGCCTGAATTAATTTTTTTGCAAGAAATCTCAACACACATTACTGAAATAGTACAGCCACAATTACAGTGCTTACTTAAACAAAAAGTTGGCTAGTTTTTTCTTATTTTAAATGTGATATACAATTCCAGATATTTGACATTTTGATAATTAATTCCTTTTCATAAGATTTTTTTTATTTATTTATCAATTTATTAATTGTTACAACATATAACAAGTTCAGGTAATATAAACAAATATAAAGGAAATAGATCAAAATAGAAATACTAGTATTATCAAGTCCACTTAATTAAGGGTTGGCTATTCCTGCCGTGGTCTCTATATCAAAAAATGAAATAAACATCAGTATTCTAATACACTCTAGAGTGATGGAAAATAATTATCATTTCATTCCATCTCATCCTCTGCACTAGTAACAGGCAATATATCTAATTTAGGTTTATCTTTAAGAAAATTCTCTAAGTAGGCTGGATCAAGAAAAATACATCTAGTATTCTGATATGTCACCAAACATTTACAAGGGAACTTAAGGAAAAATAGAGCCTCCACACCTAAGGCTCTAGCCTTGAGTTGCAGGAATTGCTTCTTCTTTATTGCATCTGTCTAGAGACATCTGGAAAAATATTTATCTGTTGACCACAAAACAGGGCATTTTTGTTTAGAAAATACAGTTTAAGAATATCTTATTTTTCTATTTCAGTCATAAATGTGACTAATAATGTTGCTCTTTTGGCTATAAAATCCTTCGATGACTCCAAAAACTGGAAAATATTTAAACTATCAGGTGACACTAATTGATCTTTTCCCCCTTCTTCTGAAATCTTTTTGGTACCACTAGGCAAATAATACAGATTATCTGTAGAAAAATTTTCTAGGCGAGTATAAGGAAGTATGTCTTTTAAATACATTTTTAGTAGTTCCCAAAGGAGAAAGGTAATGAGATATAGGAAAATTCAGAAATCAGGTTCCTAGATCTCATAGCGTTTTCCATTTATTCCATCTGTAAGTGTAATAAAGTATTATCCTTAACTTGGGACACAGCACAAGATTGCATTACAGAAACAGATGTTTCCATTTTATCCAATTTCTTTCCCATTATTGCCAATTGAGTATCATGCTCGGCCACTTTATTTGTTATTTCTAAGGAAAATTGACAAAGCTGTACTACTGTGCCCTGTAATGAGTTCTCAATTCTGTTTACTACAGTCCAAACATCTTGCAATGTAATTGCCTAACTCAGGCCTAGAAATAGGACCGGTAGGCATTGAAACAGGAGACACCATAAAAGATTGTTCCCCCTTCGATATGTTTTAGAATCCAGCTCAGAAAGTAATGGAGAGGCTGAGTCCGAAGCTGGTATGGAAATGGAGTCAGACTTCTCTGGTAAATCAATAAGAGGTTGAGGTGGAGGTGTGGGTTCCCCAGATGAGAGAGAGGCAGGTTGGGAGTAGAAATCAGTCTTACCTTCTAGAGGTATTGCAATTAACACAGATAGATGACTATCCATTGGTCCAGTTACATTTAAAGATGAAGAAGTAATCTTAGCCTTCCGTTTTCCCATAATTCTTCCCAGCTGCTCCTCGCTCCTCCTGGCTCTGAAGGGGCTCCAAAGAGGCGTGTCCTGCCCCTTTGGCCATGCCCCTTCGGACACACGGCCTCGGGCATGCATCTGCGGGCCGCGGCTCAATGGGTTCTTATCCTGAGGAGAGAGGACCTCTCCTCCGATCTGCAACTGCCGGTAGTGGCTGCAGGGGTACCTGACTGGAGAGTGGAAACTCTGGCAGAAGGCAGTCAGTCCTTCTCCTTTTTACAAGATTGTTGGCTTATTCCATCATGGTTATGTAAAATAAGTGGTTTGTGGAAATTCATAAACCAGGCATGGATTTTTGACATGAAAAATTCCAATAGACGAGGATTCTTAAAAAAGTTTCCGCAGTTTCATATTTTCATGGGAAATAGATGGGACAAGAGAAGTGTTAAGAGGGCATGTCGTAGTAGGATGCTGGGAAAAAGGTATCGCAAAACAGGGTGATTATGTGAAAAAGTGATGTCATTTGCTTTTGAGATATTTAATAAATAGTGTTTAAAAAAATAGAAGTGCAGAAACATTTTGAAGATACCTCGTAAATGTGTCTGACAGAAAAATTATTTTGACACTAATGATGATATTTACCTTTGGAGAAGAAATCTTTACATAGACTATGATGGGTGCCAGAGAGGTTTTGCAGAGTTGAGTGGGATGATTTATGGTATCAGCATCAAGAACTACCAACTGGAGTGTTCTTGCTAATTCAAAGATTCGTTCAATTTCACTCTGAACTTCAGCTAAACATATTTAAAAGAGAGAGAGAAAGAAAAAATTTTTTTTTTCAGTTTTGGTTTGTTCAAAACTTCTAAAATGTTAAAGTAAGGTGAGTTAGGATGCAGCTCCTATCACGATCATGACAGCAAAGTCTAGCTAACCTCCTGTGGCATAATATCATATCAAAGACCTCAGGTGCCAAATTGAGGAACTGAATATCTAACCTGGCTACCTTTGAAAGTCGATTATTTATTTTATTTATTTATTTTTAGCATTTATATACCACTCAAGCATTTTTCCTTGTCTGTCCTGGCAGGCTCACACTCTATCTCATGTACCTGGGGCAATGGGGGATTAAGTGACTTGCCCAGAGTCACAAAGAGCAGCATGGGATTTGAACCCACAACCTCAGGGAGCTGAGGCTGTAGCTATAACCACTGTGCCACACACTCCCAAAATTTGGGCATCTGTTTTCATTAAGAACCTAAGTATAGGTTCTTAAATGAGGCAAGGTGAGATAAGTGGTGAAGGTCAGAGAAGCAAGTTAAAAGGAGGAGGATAGAATTTGAAATACAGTGTTCCCCCTCCTGATTGGATAAGGCCTGACTTCGTGCAGGAAGAGGCGGTCGGAGCGCACCGCGAGTGATTTCCTGCACTCGCACCGCTCCGGCTGCTCTCTCCTGCCTCTCCCGCTACCCTCTTCTGGTCGGCAGTTCGCAGTCGGAAATACCGCGAATGACCGGGACCACGAACCGCCGACCACGAATAACCGGGGGAACACTGTATTGCCTTTCTGTGGTTACAATCAAAAGTAGTATACATAACATTTACTGTAGTTCCATGTAATTAAAAAAACTTCTACTATTTTAGAAAATGGTTAGTGAACATGATTACACAGAAACAGAGAAATGAAGGCAGATAAAAACCATATGGCCTATCCAGTCTGACCATCTACATCAGTGGTCTAAAACTCAAACCCTAGGAAAAAATAGTTAATGTCTTATTAAAGAAATGACAATTTTGCATGAGGTAAAACTCTTTATAGTTTATAAATTTTTTCTTTTGGCTAAGTCTTAATAATAATATTGTAATTTAAAAAAACGTCTAAGTCCCCTTTTGGCCTAGGCCCTAAGGGGTTCATAATAAAAAAACCAAACAAACGTGGCCTAAATGGCTACTTGGACGATCAAAAAGCCTGATCGTCCAAGTACTCATAACCAAAGCTGGTTTTAGACGTATCTAAAACCAGCTTAGGCCTTTCCCCTGCCACTAAACGCACAGAGAGAAAAGAGGCGTGTTTAGAGGAGGGGAAAGGGCGGGCGGTGGGTGGGAGGTGGGCCGACCTACACCTAGGCGTGCAGCAGGTATAACCAAAACCTTAGGCAGGTTGCCTAGTCGGCCCTTATATGTTTTGACTTAGATGAAGTCAAAACAGGTCTAAGTGTCGAAAAAGGGGCTGCTGAGCTGATCGTGGCTGCTGCGATCAGCTCAGTGGCCCCAGCAATCTGCCAACCCCTACAGCAATGATCGCAGCAGGAGAGATGCCTCATCTCCCCTACCGCAATGCCATCACTCCTCTACCCGAACTGCCGCGACCTGCGGCAGGAGAGATGCCCTATTCTGGTTGGCCCAGGCACCTTAGGCCCCACCTGTGGGTGAGGTTTCAGACGCCTGTGCCAATCCGGCCCCATTCTGCAGCCGGCTGGCCTGCCGGACAGGCAGGTTTGGCACCTGTCTGTCCGGCCAACATTTTACAGGTATGGGGGGTGGGATTGGGGATGGGGGGGTCGTGGGGTCGGCAGGGAGTCGTGGGTCGGTGGGGGGGAGCCAATCAGGGGTTCGGGGGGGCGGCCGTTGGGTGGGATTGTGTCGAGAGCAGGAGGGCCTGGGATCCCTCCTGCCCGTATTGTAGTGGGGGGTGGGGGGTCCACCTGGGCAGGAGGGGTTGGGCTCCCTCCTGCCTGATCATGTAGGTAAGTGGGGGGTGAGAGGCCAGGAGGGCTTGGGCTCCCTCCTGGCCTGATCGTAATCAGGGGGTGACGCGGGTACTGCGGGGCAAGAGGGCTTGGGCTCCCTCTTGCCCCGATGCTGTCGAGGGTTCGGGGTGCAGCCGGGGCAAGAGGGCTTGGGCTCCCTCTTGCCCTGAACATAGTCAGCGGTGCCGCAGGTGCCACGGGGCAAGAGGGCTTGGGCTACCTCTTGCCCTGATGCTGTCGGGGAGTCGGCGGGGCAAGAGGGCTTGGGCTCCCTCTTGCACCGATGCTATCGAGAGTTCGGGGTGCCGCCGAGGCAAGAGGGCTTGGGCTCCTCTTGCCCTGAACAAAGTCGGGGGTTTAGGGTGCCACGGGTCAGGAGGGCTTGGGCTCCCTCCTGCTTGGATCGTTTTAAGGTGGAGGGGGATTCTGTAACCGGTGTTGTTTTTGACAGACACCGGTTACAAAATCCTCCTTCGCCTAAAAGCCCTTGTGTTGGACGTTTGGGGCTTAGGTGATTTTTTGGTTCATTATGGGGTACAAGTGTAGACATTGTGGGGGTATAAGTGTAGACGTAGTGGTGGTCTGGGCGTTTAAACAGCTGAATGTAGAGGCAGGCCATTATAAAAAAAAAACCTCCTTTTGGACATTTTTTTTGGTTATGGACATTTTCCCTGCTTCTGCTTTCAACGTTTAAGGCCTTAGGCCAAAAGGGGACTTAGACAGTTTTTTTGATTATGCCCCTCCACACGTTGAAAGTAGAAGCAGGGAAAATGTCCATTCTCAAAACAAACGTCCAAAATGAGGTTTGTTTTGAGAATGGCCTACCTCTATGTTCAGCTGTTTAAATGCCCAGACCACCACTATGTTTAAACTTACAACACATAATCAACCAAAAAAAAGCCTAAGTCCCAAACGCCCAAAACAAGAGCTTTTAGGCGAAGGAGGGGCTAGTCCTTCGCCTAAAAGCTCGATACCGGGGGGGGGGGGATGATTTTAAAAAGTTAATGATATTAAAAATAGTTTTCATATCTTTAGATAGGCCGCCTCATGTAAGCAAGCCGCACTCCATAGGCAGGATTGTAAAATCAATGTATAAGCTGCAGCTTTTACATGGGGAAATACGGTAATCATAGGAAAATGTTAAAAACTTACTTATTTAAACTATTTGGGGGGGGGAATAATGTGGATGTAATGTACGTTTCCAATGTTACTTTGTAATTCTCTGTGAATGCACAGTTTTCATTAGGGGTTGTTTTTTTAATTCTTTATTAATTTTCAAAACTACAACAGTGCAATACAACCAATGCAACTCATAGTAATACAATAAAAGCACATTCATCTTTCTCATGTTCATAATCATCCATTTTCCCCCCACCCATCCACCCAATTATCATTTTGTATAACACAAACATATATTATCATACATATTCTATCTATTCTGAATAATGATATCTTCACACCCATCCCAATTATAAATATTCAAAAATCAATTTATGACATAAAAAAAATCCCCTTCGAGAGAGGAAGTGACGTCACCATCTAAGATGGATGTTTGACTTTTCAGCTCCGCATGCCCTCCGGTTTAATTTGCTAAAACCTCACGTCCCCACTTCCTTTTTCCCTACTTATGGCGGTATTTTGGATTGAGGAACGTTGTGTCTGAGGTTATTCGCTGGAGATGGCTCAGTCAACCCGTAAAACTTTGCGCGATTATGCGTTCGGCCCTGCGGGGTCTGCTGCAGTGCCAGTGCTGTCGCACCCGGAAAGGGAGTCTGAGCAGATGCTGGTTTCGCTCACAGCGGTGGCTGGCATGGAGTCAGAGGTAGACCCTCTAGTGGAGGTGAGGGTGATATTTGTGGAACTGCGCTAGGAGATGAAAGATCTGCGTGGTGATTTTACTACACTAGCGGGGGAGCTACGCGGTGAGATCATGGAAATTGGAAAGTGAGTGAGCAAGTTGGAGACTTTGGTAGACGAACAACATACTACATTGGAGAGGCTGGATACTCGATGCTCGGCCTTGCATGCTCAGCAAGTTTCGGTGTTTGATAAGCTGGAAGACCTGGAGAACCGGAGTCGCCAGGCCAATTTAAGGACTTGAGGGCTTCCGGAAGTGCCGGATTATAAGGATTGTGAGTCGGTGGTGTAGAAGATTGTGGGCACGTTGTTTGATGGATCTCCAGGTAATGGGCCTCTGTTACCAGTGGCGATAGAGCACGCTCATAGAGCACTGGCAGTGCCGAGAGGTAATAAGCCAAGAGATATTATCGTTTGATTTAAGGACTTTAAAGTGAAGGAGGCGATTTATCATAAAGCCAGAGGTATGGAGGATTTTAAGTGGGATACTTTTGCTCTGAAAATTTATCAAGACCTCTCGGCAGTGACTTTACGTCGCAGAGCGGAATTGAAACCTTTACTGCGCTTACTTAATGAGAAAAATATTCGCTACAGCTATCCATTTGCTTTACTTTTTTATCTTAATGGTACTTTGCGTACTGTTAAAACTTTGGATGAGGCTTCTGAGCTTTTCCCGGGAACTCAATTCTTGTCTTCTAAGGATTCGTTGACAGACCCGCCATTGGCAGGTTCTTCGCGAGTGAGTCTGCCACCGCGTTTTCATTGGCAGCGGGCTCGCAGTACTGGTGGGTGTTTGAAGAGACAATCTGTGGAGCTCCCGCAGCAGCAGAAACCGGCTGAGAAAGATATTGGCACTTGACTGATTGTGGATTTTTTCTTGGTTTCCTAGTGGGAGGCTTTTGGTTGATGGAGTTGGTTGAGATTTGGGAGGTATGACGGGTTGGGTGGGCCGTTTATTGTTTGTGTGTTATGAGATGTGGGGAGATAGGGAGGTTGTGTATGCAGGGGATTTGTGTGTTGTTTTGGAGGGAGGGTTTGTGGAGAGTGACTCTTCCTCGGGATGGTAGGGAGCATGATAGTAATACTTTCTGCAATAATTGGGGGTTGGAGGGGGCTTGGTATGGGTGGAGGTTTGGATGTATGGTTGTTTGGTTTTTGGGCAGGGGAATGTGAGGGGTGGTGGTAGGTGATTATGGGTTGTAATGGGGGATTTGCGTTTCTTATCATTATATGTGCGGGGTCTCAATATTCCGGTTAAACGTCATATGTTATACAGAGAGTTGGCATATCATCGGGCTCACATAGTACTCTTACAAGAGACTCATTTTTTGTCTAAGGCGGAATACCTATTGAGGCCTCCGCGTTATGCAATTATTTATCATGCAACAAATCATCACCAAAATAAGAAAACTCGAGGGGTGGCGATTTTGTTTGCTAAAGGGTTACCGATTCAGATTATAAAGGTCCTTCGGGATCCTGAGGGGTGTCATTTATTGATTTGTTTTTCTTTGAATGACCAGATTTATGTAACATTTATGCCCCTAATACTGAGCAGGGACATTTTTTTTGCTACTTTGGAAGGGGTGTTAGAGGACCATCAGGAGGGGTTATTATTAGTTGGGGGGGATTTTAATATGTCTTTGAACCCCTTGTTGGATAGCTCAGCCATGGGTACTTTAGTCGGGGGTCGCGATAGAGGGAGGTTGTCTACTTTGATCTCGCGTTGGGGGCTTTCTTATATATGGCGTGTTTTACATCCGGATAGTAGGGAATATACTTTTTATTCTGCAGTTCATGGTTCTGAATCGCAGATTGATTATTGGTTTGGGGATAGTTTGATTTATCAGAAGGTTTTGTCATGTACTATTCATGCTGCGGTGTTTACGGATCATGCAGCGGTGTTGTTGGTTGTACAGGGGGGGGATTTGGTTACGTTGGACGGCACCCTGGCAGTTTAATGATGCTTTGTTAGTGGATTCTCAACAGGTAGACTATTTGGCGAAGGAGTTACGGGACTATTTGGAGCTTAATGATCTTGAGGATATTGATCCTATTTTGTTAGGGGAGGCGTTGAAAGCGGTTATTCGTGGTTGGGTGATTTCACGGGAAGCATTTCTTAAAAAAGCTATGGACCAGGAGATTGCTATTAAACGCAAGGAATTATTGGATTTAGAAGGAGAAGTTCGTGGGTGGGTGCGCTCTGCGGAGGAAAAAGATTGGTTGGCCACTTTATGGTTGGAGTTGAAAGATTTGGAATTGGTCCAGATGGCCAAGGCACTGAATAAAACCTGTCAGGAATATTTTGAATTTAATAATCAAAATAGCAGACTTTTGGCCCATAAATTTAAATTACAGGCAACAAGGAATGATATTTCTAGTATCGTGGATAGGTCTGGGGTTCGTTGTACGACCCCACAGGCTATTAAGGAGGCATTTAATTTTTTTATATGGAGCTTTATCAGGCCGATCGATCGGTGAGTGTAGAAGGGATTGATTCTTATTTGCTCGATTTGCCTCTGTCTGTTCTTCCTTTGGAAGAGTCGTCCTACCTCTCTCATCTGATAACAGCTTTGGAGATTGAGGAAGTAATCGGGGCGCTACCTTTGCATACCTCTCCAGGTTTGGATGGGTTTATTAATAAGTTTTATAAAGTGTTTCAAAAGATTTCGATTCCTATTTTGGTTTG
This sequence comes from Geotrypetes seraphini, assembly GCF_902459505.1. Lineage (NCBI taxonomy): Eukaryota > Metazoa > Chordata > Amphibia > Gymnophiona > Dermophiidae > Geotrypetes > Geotrypetes seraphini. The sequence continues at coordinate 432,817,860 of NC_047085.1, read as the reverse complement.
AGTGTTTAATAAATTTGATGAGCATCATTCGTTACCGAGGTCTTTGGTGGTTGGCAGCAGTGACATTGATATATAAACCAGAGAGTTGTGCGGAAAAATCCAGAGAGTTGTGCGGCATATCGCCCGATTTCGTTGCTTAATACAGATTATAAAATTTTCACCAAAATATTAGCGGTAAGATTACAAAATTATATGCCTAAACTTGTACATTGTGATCAAGCGGGTTTTATTGTGCAACAACAAACGTTTGATAATATTAAATTAGCTTTGCATTTGATGTGGCATGCTTTATTGTGGGGGACCCGGTAGTAGTGTCATCGCTTGATGCGGAGAAGGCTTTTGATAGGGTGGGTTGGCCTTTGCTTTTTAAGGTTCTTGAGTATATGGGATTTGGACAGCAGTATTATCAGTGGCTACGCCTTCTTTATGATCATCCCCTCTCTTGTTTTAAAATCAATGGAGTTTTACATCCGGCAATAGAGTTAGAGAGAGGGATCAGATAGGGTTGTGCTTTGTCGCCCTTATTGTTCGCCCTCTCTATGGAACCGTTGGCTTGTCGGATACGTTTACATCCTGATATTGAGGGAATTGAAGTGGGGTCCCGTAATTATAAAATCTTGCTGTATGCTGACGATATTTTGCTATTATTACGACATCCGGATAGTTCTTTGCATGCAGTCATGGGAGTTTTGGAAGATTTTGGTGGACTCTCTGGGTTCAAAGTGAATATGGCAAAATCTGAGTTGTTGAATGTCACTTTAACTGATTCCCAAGTGCATTTTTTGCAATCTCGATTTGTGTTTTCTTGGGCACCTCATTTTATTAGGTATTTGGGTGTTAATTTGATGGCGGATTATTGTCAGTTATATGTGGTGAACTATCCTGCTCAGCTGCATAAGCTTTTTGAAGAATTGGAACGTTGTGAGGGTATTTCTCTGAGTTGGATGGGGCATATTTCTGCTATTAAAATGATGATCTTGCCAAAATTACTATATCTTTTTATGGCTTTGCCCATCTCGATTCCTGAGGATTTTTTCCAAAGGTTGTACCGAAAAGTTTTTGCTTTCATATGGAGAAAGAGGCCACTGCGGGTTCGCCGTAGTGTGTTATACCAAGCTAAATTGCAGGGGGGATGGGAGTCCCACATTTTCATTTGTATTATTACGCGGCATTGTTACAGGAGATTATAATATGGGTGTCTTTTGATAATAAACCCTGGGTATATGTGGAACAATATTTTTTGCCTCGGATTTCATTATGAAAATTGCCCTGGGTGCCTTTGGAAAATTTGTGAATGATCGTTTTGTATGCTGTTCTTTTGCAATAAAGTTTATTGAAAAAAAAAATCCCCTTCCCCCCTGCCCTGGATATGTACCAAAGTAAAGAACAAACTGATTCACAGTCAACAATTACAATGAGGTAACATAAGATGCCAATGGGCCCCATATTAATTTAAATATATTACCATGTCCTAAATTTTCATTATGTTAATCACATAGAACTGTGAGGTGTTCGTGGTATACAAATTGAGTGCTATGTTATTATACGTTGGGTAATAAAACTCCCCTAGCACAATATATAAGGAGCCATTCTGAAGGTGCCAGAAAGAGAGCTTAATTAGAACAGCACAGAGGAAAGGAATCAGACCTCTGTTGGGAAGAGACCATAAAAACATAACCCTAACCATACTGGGGCACACCAAGAGATCCATCAAGCTCAGTATCCTATTTCCAACAGTGACTAATCCAGGTTACAGTTATCTGGCAACACACCACAAGAGAATAACAGATTTTATGCTGCTTATCCTAGAAAAAAAAATGTGAATTTTCTCAAGTCCATCTTAATTATGGCTTATGGACATTTCTTTTAGGAAATTATCCAAGCCTTTTTTAAACCCTGCTAAGTTAACTGCTTTTACCACATTCTCTGACATAAAATTTCAGAGCAGCACAGAGGTAGCACATTACAAAGTGTCTTCACTTTATGTTCCCTTAGAGGAACTTACAGATAAATAAGCACTGTCAAGTTGAACAAAGTAGCACATAGGGAATATGTGCCAAATCAGACTACCTTCAAATAGCACCGCCAAATAGAAAAACATAAAGTTTATTATTTCTTTGATATACCGGCCATCAAAAAAGTATCTAGATGGTTTACAATTAATAAAAAGCATTCAAACAAAAATACAGTATATGTAATTAAAATTTACACAAAAAAAGAGAAATTAAAATTTAAAAAGAGAATTACAAGACCAAGGAGGACTAACATGACAAGAAGGAAGGAACAAAGAGATAGTAAAAAATAATAATAATGGAGGGGGGAAGGAGGAGACATTTGGGAGGGTTTCACTTTAAGAAAAGCCTTTTGATGAAGAGAGCCTGCAATTGAGTCTTAACCAGAGAGAGGAGTAAGAATTGAATGCATCCATCAAGAGGTAAGTTTTCAGTTTTGACCTGAATAGTTTTAAAGTTGGCTCTTGTTTAATGTACTTAAATTGCCATATAGTCCTTGTATTTAAATTACTGTATAGTCTTTGTATTGTCCAAATGTACTCCACTGTGAATGCTTTCTTGTAGGCCGTTCTGAGCTACTGGGAGGACGGGATAAAAATCTAAATAAATAAATAGAGTGCGTTCCAGAGTACGGGTTTTATGACAGACAATATAAACTTTATAGTAGTATCACAGAAGATTGTTCGTGCAGAAGGACTACTGGGAGATCTTGGTGATTTGAGCGTAAATTACGAGTTGATGTGTAAGGAATTAAATGTTTGTCTATGAAGGGTGGAGTATAGGAATGTTTTGTTTTGTAAGAGAGGAGTAGAATTTTAAACGTGATACGGTGGGGGATTGGAAGCCAGTGTGCATCATACAGAAGAGGGGTGATATGGTCAAATTTTTTTGCACGGTATATAAGCATTACAGCTGCATTTTGTAGGACTTTATTATTTCTAAAGCGCTGAAAGGCGTACGCAGCGCTGTACATTTTAAACAAATCTCTTACTGACTGATTCCCTGAGTTGCAGTAATCAATATTGGAGATTACTAAAGAATGAATGAGAATATTTAATGAATAGGGGTCTAGTAAGGAAGCAATAGAGCGAATGAGTTTCAGTTTGTAAAAGCATCTGCTGATCTGCTCGTGAAGTGTAAGGCCTTGATCTAAAATGACTCCTAGATTCTTAACTTTTGTGTCCATCTGATGAGCACAAATTTCTTAGAATTCATTTATTTATTTAATTCATTTTCTATCCCCAAAGAATAATAATAATAATAGTTTATTTTTATATACTGCCATACCTGGGAGATCTAGGCAGTTCATATCAATCAATCATTATACATACAGTACAAATAGATATTTAAAATTGAAATTATCTAAAATTATCTAAAAGTTAAAAGCTTACAGTGGGAAGATACAAACAATTTAAAATGAGATAAAAATTATAAGAACTCAGAACGGGTTACAGGTTAAACATGCATAATATACAGTATAATTAACAGGTTACGATTTGCACTAGATTTGCCATAATTACAGTACAACAGGGCTGCCGAAGTCCGGTCCTCGAGATCTACTGGCAGGCCAGGTTTTCAGGATATCCACAATGAATATGCATGAGAGAGATTTGCCTGCACTGCCTTCTTGGTATGCAAATCTCTCTCTTATGCATATTCATTGTGGATATCCTGAAAACCTGGCCTGCCAGTAGATCTCGAGGACTGGACTTGGGCAGCCCTGCAGTACAAGTTTATGATACAAGTTTTCATCCTAACTTGACTTATATACAGTTTACAGGTTACAATTTGCCATAGTTATAGTGCAGGATTTTTCAATACAAGTTTTCCTACTGTGGCACATACTGGGATCCGGTACCAATATAAATTTCTTTGTAGCTCATTGGTCATGGGCAGGGGAATTAGGTGAAGAGGTATGTTTTTATTGCTTTCCTAAAGTTCAGGAGTCCTTTCAAGGGATCTGATCTGCTGGGGCAGTCGATTCCAGTGGCTCTGTATGAAGTGGGAGTAGGAACGTCGTTTGGCGGTTTGCAGTTACTTATTTTTTTTAACCAGTTATCTCCCTAATACCAAGTTGAGGCTAGCAAAAGTTTATATGGAAATTGGAACACATCACATGACACAGACGTGTCATCGGACGAATTTTTAAAGACTGAGTGAAAGTAGAACAAAGAAAAAAATAAAATAAAATCTAGAGTTCTCCCAACAGATTTCACTCTCCTGCCCCAGGCACACTCCAGCACAATCACAGTTTGCCTCATTCTGAGTGCCCTCAGGACCAGTAAACAATTGCTGCCAGGAAGAGATGCACAGAACAGACCATAGGTAGCATATTCTTAGCACTATGAAATGAGCTCCCTCAGAAACGGACAGAGATAAAATAGTTGAAATGCTACAGAATTGAGTACCTGAGAATAGAACATAGCACAAGCTGAAGGTGTCACTGAAGAGTGTTCCCTCAGAGAAGCACACAGAGAAACTTCTTCACCTTTCCGTCTAGCTGAGCAACTTCAGAACATGACACATGCAGCATAATTTGAAACGGTGTCTCACTGGACTCTCTCAAAGGCAAAACCTGCTTGACGTGATGTCAAGTTGAGTTTCAGCAGAGCAGCACATAAAAACAGCATAATTTGAAAATGCCTTCACTCAGAGCTCTCCCAGAGTAGCGTACAGGTCAAACATGTTGGAAATTGTGTCAAGTGAAACTCCCAAGACCGTTCAATTTAAAACCCTTCAGCCTAGCACAGAGCCACACATACTGAGTAGCAGGCAGAGAGCATAATTTTAAAGCAAGGGTCCTTAAATCCAACCTTCAAGTTCCACAACCCAGCCTGGTTTTCATGTAATGTAATGTAATGTAATGTAATTTATTTCTTATATACCGCTACATCCGTTAGGTTCTAAGCGGTTTACAGAAAATATACATTAAGATTAGAAATAAGAAAGCGGCCCGGCAACCTAACCATCGCGGCAGGAGAGATGACTCATCTCCCCTACCGCGATGCCATCACTCTTCTGCCCGAACTGCCGCGACCCATGGCAGTTCGGGTAGAGGAGTGATTGGCATCGTGGTAGGGGAGATGAGGCATCTCTCCTGCCGCGATGCAGCACTCCCCCCACACACACACACAACAGCGGGGCAAGAGGGAGCCCAAGCCCTCTTGCCCCAGGCACCCGCGGCACCCCTGACACGATCGGGGCAAGAGGGAGCTCAAACCCTCTTGCCCCTCCGACTCCCCGACTCGTTCGGGCCAGGAGAGAGCCCAAGCAAGCCCGGCGACCCCCCCCCCCCCCCCCCCCCGCGACTCATTCGGGCCAGGAGAGAGCCCAAGCTCTCCTGGCCAAGGCGAACCTCCCCCCCCCCCCGACGTTACTGTTCGGACCAGGAGGGAGCCCAAGCCCTCCTGGTCCAGGCGACCCCCCCCCCTACCCCCACCCCGCACTACATTACGGGCAGGAGGGATCCCAGGCCCTCCTGCCCTCGACGCAAACCCCCCTCCCCCCAACGACCGCCCCCCCCCCCAAGAACCTCCGACCGCCCCCCCCAGCCGACCCACGACCCCCCTGGCCGACCCCCCCACCCCCCTTCCCTGTACCTATTTTAGGTTGGCCAGACAGATGGTTGCCAAACCGATCCGTCCGGCATGCAGCTCAACGAAGAATAGGCCCAGGAGCCTTAGGCCCCTCGGAGGGGCAAGAGGGCTTGAGCTCCCTCTTGCCCCGATCGTGTCGGGGGTACCTAGGGCAAGAGGGCTTGGACTCCCTCTTGCCCCGATATTGTCAGGAGGGGGGGGTTGCAGTTTGACATGGCAGGAGGGCTTGGGCACCCTCCTGCCTGGATCGTTGTTGGGGGGGGGGAGGATTCTGTAACCGGTGTTGTTTTTGACAGACACCGGTTACAGAATCCAGCTTTTAGGCGAAGGACTGGCTCCTCCTTCGCCTAAAAGCCCTTCTGTTGGACGTTTGTGGCCTAGGCGTGTTTTTGTTTCATTATGGTTAAAAAGTGTAGACGTGCTGTGGGAGTACTTTTAGACGTAGTGGAGATTGGGCGTTTAGGCAGAGGAAGACCATAATCAAAACATGGACGTATGTTTTGGTTATGGACACTTTCCCTGCTTCTGGGTTGAACGTTTAGGGACTTAGGCCAAAAGGGGACTTAGACGTTTTTTTTTATTTTGTCCCTCTAAGGTTGCATGTGCCCCAGAGAAAGAAAATCACAAAGAACTACTTTATTTCTTTCTCACTCTCCATCTCCTGGCTTATGGACATAACACACAGGTTCTAGACTGGTCTGGTAAGGATGCTAAGGAATAAAGAATTTAAAATGTCCTGTAGGTATTCACTGAGGAAGAAAGTTGATAAAGTAAAGACATACAAAAAAAGTTGCCAGGGAAACTTAAACATTGCCAGACTCTGAGAGTATGCTAGCAGGCTCAAAATAAAAAAAGAAAAACAGACTTCCAAAAAACATTCTAAATCAGCACTTGGACGACCTAATCGCTGATAATTAAAACTATCTTTCTGTACGTCTAGCATGATGTTCAAGCCTCTGTAAGTCCAGAGCATTAGATGGGTGTAGTGGTGGCGTGTTATAGGTTGGCTTTTGGCAGTCTCAAGGGCGGGCCAGACATGGACATCTTGAAGCGACAGGCAAACATTTTGCAAGACATCCTGGATGTAACTTATACGTTTGGAACTAGACCTGTTTTAGAAGGGTCTAAGTGCCACAAAGGTGCCCAAACAAACTGACCAGATGACCACTGCATGCATCAAGGTAAAACATACCCACACTCCCCCAGTGCTTACTGACCCCCTTTCACCAGACAAAAATTAGAACAAAAAGGTACATATCTGTCTCTAAAATGGCAGCATCTGGTATGGGGCATTCTAGTAGAGATGCACACAGGTGTCTTAAGTAGCCTTGTGGGTGGGCTAGTGAACCACAGAGAGGAGGACCCAGGCCTATAAGCCACTCTAACCACTACATTTATGGTAGTATGTGTGAATCCACCCAAGCCCTACTATACTGACATATTGGTGCCAGTTCTATTGGAGTAGAACACAGGTGGGTATAATAGGTTTTGGGGGGTTGGGGGGGCTCACTTTAAATTATAAGGGGGTTATAGTGAGATGTATAGCTGGCACCCTTTATGTGAAGTTCACAGCAGTGCCCTCTAATGTGTCCCATTGATCTGCTGGGATGTCCATGTGGTCAGTTCATTATTGTTCTGGCCCGACCCTCGTCCAAATGTTCAGGATTAGGATATTTTCAACTTGGATGTTTTTCTGATCAAAAATGGGGTATAAAGTTAGACATTTTGGCGGCTTAGACTTCCTGATGGACAAGATGTCTAAGTAGATTTAAAAAAAATATATATCCTATATAATAAAACCCTAGAGCACGCATGCGCTCTTGAAAAATCGTGATCCCTGGGGCCGTGTTTTCTGATCCGTGGCCGCGTTCCATTTTAGAACGCGGCCAGGGATCACTCTGGCCACTCCCCTCCTCACTCACCAACCCGAAGCAAGCTCCTCACCTCCCACTCTCGCTCACCGCTGCTGCTGCCGCTGATCCTATTCTTCGGGGCAGCCTGCAATCGCAGCCGGCTTTGGCGGGCCTCGCGGGCCGCTTTCCTTCCTCGGTGGCACATTCCCTCTGACACATGGGATCACGTCGGGAGGGAGCGTGCTTCTGGGTGGGGGAGTGGCCTGTGAGGTTCGCTGGGGCCGGCCACCACGATCGCGGCCTGGAGCAGGCCAGAAGACGCCGGGATGCAGGGAGGGTAAGCAGGGGAATCAATACAGGGGGCCAGAGTGAGAGGGAAAGGGGGCTGCTTTGGGGGGAGGGGTGTGCTGAAGGGAAACAGAAGGGGCCATGGAGAGACAGGGAAAGTGAAAGGGGGCTGCTTTGGGGGAGGGGTGTGCTGGGGGGAGACAGAAGGGGCCATGGAGAGATAGGGAGAGGGAAAGGGGGCTGCTTTGGGGGGGAGATATGCTGGGGACAGACAGTTTTGCTCTGGGGGGAACACAGAAGGGACCATGGAGAGACAGGGAGAGGGAAAGGGGGCTGCTTTGGGGGAGGGGTGTGCTGGGGGGAGACAGAAGGGGCCATGGAGAGATAGGGAAAGGGGGCTGCTTTGGGGGGATGTGCTGGGAACAGACAGTTTTGCACTGGGGGAAGACAGAAGGGGCCATGGAGAGACAGGGAGAGGGAAAGGGGACTGCTTTGGGGGAGGGGTATGCTGGGGAGACAGAAGGGGCCATGGAGAGATAGGGAGAGGGAAAGGGGGCTGCTTTGGGGGGAGGGGTGTGCTGGGGCAGACAGCTTTGCTCGGGGGGGGGGGAGACAGAAGGATACAGACAGACAGACACACATATATTCTAGCACCCATTAATGTAACGGGCTTAACGACTAGTATATATATCTTATCTTACTTTTTAATTTTAATTGTTACTGTTACTGGTTACTTTATCCTGGTTAATCTGACTCTGCATCTTCGCTGTAAATGTATAGTCTCTTCTCCTGTAAACCGCTCTGAACTGTTTTATGGTATTGCGGTATACAAAAATAAAGTTATTATTATTATATATATATATATATTTGGACATCCAGCAATTTGCCATTCAAAAATGGCCATTTTTGTACCTCTAACTTTGGATGATCAGCTGCAAACATCCAAATTTGACTTAGATGTTTTCTTTTTTTTGAAAATACCCCTCCAAATGTCTGAGTAGTAAGTGTTAGATCGGTGCTATGGATAGGGATAGTCTCTAGAAATGGAATTTAGCCCCTGTCACAAAAGCCCCAGGTTGGTCAGGACTCAGAATGTAACAAGGGGACTTCCGAGAAACAATGGGTGTAGAACAGGGGTGTCAAAGTCCCTCTTCGAGGTCCGCAATCCAGACGGGTTTTCAGGATTTCCCCAACGAATATGCATGAGATCTATTTGCATGCACTGCTTTCATTGTATGCTACTAGATCTCATGCATATTCATTGGGGAAATCCTGAAAACCTAACTGGATTGCGGCCCTCGAGGAGGGACTTTGACACTTCTGGTGTAGGAGGATCATAGTCACACAGCCTTTTCAGCCAAAGAATGCTGCATTATATTAAGTTAGTTATTTAAATGAAATTTTAGCAGTAAAATGCTGGAACACCAAAATTTGAGTGGAGTAGATTTACTGAGAGTGTGTGTGTATGTCTTGGGAAATCATTTCCTCATTTCATAAAATCCATGTTATGTCTAAAGAGATACTTCATTTTCACTCAATGGCCTAGATTCACAAAGCAAACCGATCATGAACCGATCAATTTGCGACCCCTTTAAGACTAAATTTTCCTCCAGCCTGATTCACTTACTTCTCCTGCGATCCACTTCCAATCTGTGTATGCAAATGAGGGGAAATGCATGCAAAGTAGGCAGGGACGCAATTCACAACACAAAATTTCACATCCGACTGGGCTGGCCGATCAACTGAAGAAGGGACTGCTGGGGAGCAGTCGAAAACGTCTTTCCGACTCTCCTGCTCTATTGAAGCCCTGCTCTCTGCCCTGTCAGCCCCGATCACCTTCAGCCCTGCCGTGATATGCCTGCCCCAAACGCCTGCCTCACATGTCCTCTCTGCTCCCCCTGGCTCTGTCGCCTTCCCTGCAGTGCAAGCCCATGGGTTTACAGCAGGGCTGCACACTGCAGTGCACACTGCACACGTACTGTTTTAAACCCGCGGGCTCGCACTGCAGGGAAGGCGGCAAGAACAGGGCTTGGAAGGGGAGAGCTGGCGCACGTGAAAGTTAAAAAAAAAGAAAAGTTGGGTCTAGACACATGTGCAGACCATCTACAGATGGTCTGCACATGCGTTGGGATCACAGACCTGCAATCCGTGCCGGCAGATGGGGGCATTCCTCCGATCGCCCCCATCTGCATGTTTCAGTTTAGGGAATTCATTGGACCTGCCCAGATCGGGCAACAAGCTGACCCAAACAAATAATAAACAATGGCAAATAATACATCTGTTGCCTCTGACACCCTTTTAGCATTCTAACTCTGAACCCTTTCACTGGAATACAATCTGTGATTCACTTGCACATTCACAGATCATCACTCTTTATTTGCTCTGTTTTGGCCTGATGAATGGAGTGCCACGTCAAAAACCTAGTCAAGAAATGAATTTGTCTAGTAAAATAAAAAAGTAGCACCTTATATTTTCTCTCCTGGCATACCAACAACAACAAAATAAAGAAGTAAAAAAATGGATAAGAACATAAGAGTTGCTACACTGGGACAGACCAAAGCTCCATCAAGCCCAGTATCTTGCTTCTAACAGTAGCTAAACCAGGTCATAGGTACCTGACAAGATTCCAAAGAATAAAACAGGTTTATACTGCTTATCCTAGGAACAAGCAATGGATTTTCCCAAGTCCTTCTTAATAATGGCTTATGGCCTTTCCTTTTAGGAAATTCTCCAAATCTTTTAAAACCCTGCTAAGCCAACTGTTTTCACCATATTCTCTGGTAACACATTCCAGAATTTAATTACACATTGAGTGAATAAATATTTTCTCTGGTTTTAAATCTACTATTTAGTAGATGCATTGCATGCCCCCCCCCCCCCCAGGTCTAGTATTTTTGGAAAGTGTAAACAAGCAATTCACATCTACCTGTTCCAGACCTCTCAGTATCATATCACCCCTGAGTCATCTCTTCTCCAAGCTGAAGAGCCCTAGCCATTTTAGCCTTTCCGATAGGGAGGACATCCCATTCCCTTTACCATTTTTGTCACCTTTCTCTGTACTTTTTCTAATTACGCTATATCTTTTTTGAGATGACCAGAATTGCCCAAACCAACTCCCCCCAAGCTGTCAAGAATCCCATTCTTAAAGCGACCATTCTATTTACAAACATCCCTATAAAAACAAGTTTAAGTCCTTCAGCTGTACCGTGCCCAATTCAAAAATCCATCTTTGCTCTCGCTGCCTCCAAACACGCCGCCAATTTCCTCTTCGTGCTGATTGCCGACAATGTTCTGAAACTATACATTTCAGCGAGACAAATTCATGCTTATATTACAGGCAATGAGACACCAAAGGCTCTTCTAACCTACGTATATTCAAACAGGAACAATATTGAAATAGCAAAATTTTTAAAGATCTTGAGATTTGGCCTACATACAACACAGGACATATACATTATATTAGATAAATTACCAACTAGAATGACAGTTCATACTGCCTTTCAAGGGATACACTGTTTGGGTGAAATCTCACCTTAATAAAATCACTTTTTTGGATATTTTAGTGGAGATCATAGATGGAATTTTTGAAACTACTGTGTTTTCCAAGAAGACAGACAGGAATTCTTTGTTAGCTTGTTCTAGCATGCATCCTCATCCATTGAAAGCAAATATCCCATTTGTTCAGTTTTTAAGTTGTCAGAGAATCTGTGATACCGATCAACAGTATAAAGAAAAATCCAAGGAACTGAGTAGGAAATTGGGAGCAATGGGGTATCCAGTGTCTATCGTGACCAAGGCTTGCAAACAAGAGCTATTAAGATAGCAAGAGAAGAGACACAGAGGTGGTGCTGGTTTTTGTGTCTAACTACACCTTGTTATCAAGGTAGATTCAAAGAGTGTTAGAGGATGTAAAACTGATTTTTGCATTTGTGCAAAATAAAAATTTGGGAGATTGATTAAGTCAATGTAGTATGCATGGAAGAAGAGATGGAGACTGATGTGGTAGTAGGCCACTGGGCCACTGGGCATGTGGCTGGTGTACAGTTTGTTACCCATAAGGTGTATTCCTTGAAAGGCAGCCAACCCAGGTCTCAAGTACCTAGCTAGATTCTGAGTAGTAAAACATTTTATCCCAGGACAAGCAGGCAGGTATTCTCACTAGTGGCTAACATTACAAAACCTACGTAAGCTCATGGCTTTTATGAAGCTGCATTAGTGTTGTTTATCGCCAGCTGCAGTGGTAAAATCTCTGATGCTCATAAGAATTCCTATGAGCGCCGGAATTTTTACTACTTCAGCTGGCGATAAAAAATAAACTGTAACGCGGCTTCATAAAAGGATACTGGGCTTAATGGACCTTCAGTCTGTCCCAGCATGGTAAGTCTTATGTTCTTATACCTCCCTCTTAAACTAATACTGATATGGCAAACATTGTCTAATTTAAGAATAATGATATTAAATGTGAGGGAAGATAGAGGGCTTCAACGGGAACTCCAGTAATTTGGAACATGAGGACAGTGCTGGGCAGAGTTTAGATAGGCTGGAGCGAGCTTTGACGGCAGCTCCAGTAGCAGGAATCTAAGGACAGTACCAGGTAGACTTTACAGTCTATGGACTAGAAATATCAAAGAAAAAAACATAATTTTTAATTTCATCATGAATTTATAATGTGTGCAACTGTTGTGCAGACTGGATGGACCATTCAGGTCTATCTACTATCATTGACAATGTTACTATGATGAGAAGGACACCAAATGTATTACACTGATGCTGCTACCTTTCTTGAAGAATGGTATAAGGACGGTGAAAGTAAAGGATTTTCCTGCTGGAGAACTTCCTTCTACTCAAACTAAATATCCAGTTGTGATATAATTATTGAATATCCAGATGGGGTGATTTATCTAATATGGTTCACATGTCCTTTGCTGTATGTAGGCCAAACCTCGAGATCTTTAAAATTTTGGCTTTTAGGGAACATCGTACCTATTTGAGTATTCGCAGGTTAGAGAAGCGTTTGGTGCCTCATTGCCTACAATATAAGCATGAATTTGCCTTGCTGAAATGTATAGTTTTAGAACATTGTCACCAATCAGCACGAAGAGGAAATTGGTGACAGTTTTCAAAGCAGCGAGAGCAAAGATGGATTTTTTTAATTGGACACAGTGCAGCCGAAGGGCTTAAACTTAAGAGTTGAATGGTCAGTGTATTTTTTAATAGGGCTGTTTGTAAATAGAACAGTCTCTTTAAGAAAGGGATTGGCAGAGGAGGAGGTACAGATTGTTGATTAGTGACTGTTGAGAAAAGGGGCAGAGCTTGTAACAGAATCAATGGCTATAGAACGCCGAGAGACGTATGCCTCCACAACATGTTGGACAGTTGGACTGGATCGTGAAGTGATAATGTGATCTATGAAATGAGATATTAACCCCTAAAGCAGCCTTTGGCAAAATGGGGATTCCCTGTCGGGTGTTGTCTGCATCTGGATGTAGAAGCAAGGATTTGGATGAATTTGAAGAGACAGTTCACCAAGGATGTAGCTGAGTATTTAGAATAAATGGGAGTTTTGAGAATGGATGAAAGCATTACTAGCGCCACTGGACTTATTTGTGTTGTTGATGATTGAACTCTCTGAGTCTTCTCCTTAATGCCAGCCATATTTAATTTATTTACATGATAAGGAGTGGAGTTTTTTCAGACCCATGAAGCATAACTGAGGTCTTTTCTCTACTTCTTTTATTTTTTAAATAAATTCTGTATGTACTGCTGGCTTGGAGGAGAGAGCTCATGGGTCAACATCTTGATAAAGCTGGATGTGTATATTATATTTGGGGCAGCTGAAATCGCCCATTATTGTTGTGTTACCCAGTTTGTTAGCTTCTCTAATTTCTGATAACATTTCAGCATCTGTCCATTCATCCTGGTAGTATACTCCTATCACTAGATTTTTTCCCCTGTATACATGGAATTTCTATCCATAGGGATTCCAAGGTGTGTTTCAACTCCTGTAGAATTTTCAGTCTATTCGATTCAAGGCCCTCCTTAACATATAATGCTATGCCTCCATCAATTCATCCACCCTATCACTGTGATATAGTTTGAACCCTTATATGACAGTGTCCTATTAGTTATTTTCCTTCCATCAGGTCTCAGATACCTATTAAATTTATCTTTTCATATAGAGAAATATATTCCAACTCTCCCATCTTGTTTCTTAGGCTTCTGGCATTTGCATACAGACATTTCAAACAATATTTGTCATATCCATTTATAATTTGCTCAGCAGTTGGCATGGATAATTTGCAATCTTTAAAATCAACCTGCTCTGTATTACAGAAACCTGGTCTACTGTGGCCTGTATTGCAATTTCACTATTGGGATGCTCTGTCATCCCTTTTATGATGATATCTTTTAAAGATATTTTGCTCTGAACCATACTCTTTTGAATGACTGTCGGCCTTCCCCAAGTTTCTAGTTTAAAAGATGCTCTATCTCCTTTTCAAATGTTGACGCCAGCAGTTTGGTTCCAGCCTGGTTAAGGTGCAGCCCATCTTTGCAGAACAGGTTCCTTCTTTCCCAGTATTTTGCTCAGTTCCTAACAAATCTAAAAACTTCCTCCTTGCACCATCCCCTCATCTATGCATTGAGACTCTGGAGTCTATCTCTTGGGTCCTACGCATGGAACAGGGAGAACTTCTGAAAATGCTATCCTGATGGTTCTGGATTTTACCTTCCTACCTAAGAACATAAATTTGTCTTCCAGAACCTCCATACCACATTTATCTATGTCATTAGTACCCACATGTAGCAAGATAGCCGACTCTTCCCCAGTACTGTCTAAAAACATCTAGGTGACGTGTGATTTCTGCCACCTTCGCACCAGACACGCAAGTGACTAAGTGATCCTCATGTTCACCAGCCACCCAGTTATCTACATGCCTAATGATCGAAATCTCCCACTATAACAGCCGTCCTAACCCTTCCCTCCTGGGCAGAAGCCCCTGTAGACACACCACTGGTGCGAGAGGACATTGCATCTCTTGGTGGGCAGGTCTTGGCTACAGGATTACCTCCTACTTCACCAGGGTGATGCTCTCATTTAAGACCTCCCTCCTCCAAGGCAGCACAGAGGCTGCCAGAATGGAGGTAGGACTTTTCTACAATGTCTCTATAGGTCTCCTCTATGTACCTCACTGTCTCCTTCAGCAACTATAAGTCTGCTAATCTAGCCTCAAGAGATCGGACCTGTTCCCTAAATGCTAGGAGCTCTTTACACCAAGCACACAATGGGAGATAATCAAACATGTGATACTCACTGCAAAAGACTAGATAGCCCCTTTCTTGCTGCTGGACTGTTGCCTGCATCTTAATATTGGTGATTTCTTTGTTAAGTTGCTACGAGATTTGGAATATGTATGCTAAGACTGCTAGTTATATGTTAGGCCAGGAGTGCCCACACTTTTTGGGCTTGCGAGCTACTTTTAAAATGACCAAGTCAAAATGATCTACCAACAATAAAATTTTAAAAAAACACAACGCACACTGTATGCATAGAATTGTTAATTATCATTCCTATTCCGGGTTTTTTTTCAAAGAGGTCAAAGCAGATGACTCTATGCACTGTAACAACCATACAAAAATAGACATATACCCACCCCCTCCCTTTTTACTAAACCACGATAGCAGTTTTTAGCGCAGGGAGCTGCACTGAATGCCCAGCGCTGCTCTCGACGCTCATAGGCTCCCTGCGCTAAAAACCTCTATTGTGGTTTAGTAAAAGGGGACCAGAGTGTAAAATATAGATAGCAGATATGAATTCAGATATATTTTGATCACTAAATTTAAAATAAAATCATTTTTCCTACCTTGTCTGGTGATTTCATGAGTCTCTGGTTGCACTTTCTTCTTCTGACTGTGCATCCAATCTTTCTTCCCTTCTTTTAGCCTGTATGCTTCCTCTCCTCCTGACCTCATTCCCCCCCCCCCCCCAATGTTTTCTTCTTCTCTCTCTGCCCTCTCTTTCTTTCTCTCTTCATGCCCCCTGTCTTTTTTTCTGTTTCTCTTCTTTCCTTCTGTCTCCCTGTCTGCCCTCTGTCTCCTTCCCTGCCCTCCCCCAAGCCACTGCCACTGCCGCTGCCATCGGATAACAGGCCCCCAAAGCCGCCCGCCGCCGGCCAAGCTCTCCCTGCTTCGGGCCCATCAGCATTCCTCTCCCCGATGGAGAGGAAGTTCCGCTGGCCAGAACTTCCTCTCCGATGGCAGAATTGACGTCGGGGAGAGGAAGGCTGATCGGCCCAAGATCGACCTATTGGGAGAAATGCTGCCGATTCCTGCGTTTGAGGAAACAGAAAGTAGGCAGGACCTGGCAGCAAGAAGAGCAAATCGCAAGCTTCACTGACCTGTCTCCCGCTTTAGCCCGCGAATGGGGCTCTAACATGTGCGTGCCGGCTTCCCTTCTCTCTCTCCCCCCCCCCCCCACCGGACATAACTTCCGGTTTCAGAGGGAAGAGAAGGGAAGCCGGTACAAGCACACGTTAGCCCCCGGAGCATAAATTCTCCAAGCCGGTTTTGTTTTTTTTTAATGTTGAGCAGCGGAGGCAGCAGCAGAATTCAGGAGCAGGCCAGTCAGGAGGGGAAAAAAGAGAAGGGACGAAGGGAACCCGCTCTGCGATCGACTGGGGTTGCCTGAGCGAGCGACCTGTCGATCGCGATCGACGTGTTGGGCACCTCTGTGTTAGGCTATGGTGATGTTTCATTTTTATTATATTATAATGTTGTACTTGGTAAGTTACCCTCCAAGGATTTCTTAGATTATTTTTTAAGAGCTAATTATTAGCTAATAGAGATTAGCTAATTATATTTTTAGCTTTCTAATTGGTTCAAGGACCTATAAATCAGAGATCAAGTCAGGGTGAATGGGAGCTGGGGGGAGGGTGGGCAGGAATTAAACACTAAGCAAAGACTTTCCTCAAATGCTATCTGTACCCTAATCTGATTTTATGCTCTGAAATGTACTAATACTAATTTACTAATACTCTGAAATGCTCTGAAATGTACTAATACTAATTTAGACTAAACACTTTTTATATAAAAACCCTAACAGAAACTCTAAATGCTACACTATTGCCTATACTGTCTTTGTTGAAAAAGCAAAGTACTGAACTAAAAAGTAAAAGAGAAGGACAATGAAATAACCTACTGAAGCCCAAGTTTTAATGCCAGCAGGTAAGATATTGCAATGGAGTTTTTCTTCCTTTTAGCAGGACAAAGAGCAGTTGAGGTCTGGGTTACCATTTTGTTAGCTATGCTTCTAAAGTGAAAGTGATGTCAGCTACACCTCCTAGATGAGTCACCCTGCACTGATCCTGATCTTTTGATTTTTCTATTTAGTCACGCACTATTGTTTAACTGAAAGGCAATTAAACAAAAGAGCAGTTTCTAAATGCCTAACTGAAAAGACCTTTGCAAAAAATATGTTATGTAGGGCTACTTTTTTTTAGCTGTATTTTAAATTACTTATTTTTTTCTAGCTGTATTTTAAACTAATGTTAAACACTAAACAAAAACTTTCCTTAACTGCTATCTGTGCTCTAATCTGATCTTATGCTCTGAAATGCAATCTAAAATGCTAACTAGACTAAAACACTTTTTATATAAAAACCCTACAGGCTACACTACATGCTACACTATTCCTAAACTGACATTGCTCTCTCTTTCTCCCTCTCTTTGTTCCCCCCATCAATTACCACCATTGTACAACTCTCTCTCTTTTTCTTCTTCCAGTAACAACATCCAGCCTCATCCTATCTCTTTCATTGTAGCAGAATACCATTGAATCAGTACTTCTCAACACAGTTCTCAGGGCACATGCAGCCAGTGTGATTTTCTGGATATCCACATTGAACAAGAATGAGATAGATTTGCATGCACTACCCCCTGGGTTGGTAAGAACTGTGCTAAGGCCCAAATTCTATAAACACCGCTAGTTAGACACTGTTAGGCACCCTAATAGCTCTGGTTTAATTGTCTTTAATTGACAATAATTGATCAAGTCGTTTAAAAGCAATTAAAATGTTAATTAATAAAGAGACAGAACCTCCACAAGTGGCACTGGGACCACAAATACAGAGGCGCCTAACAGTACCTAAGGGTAAAATAGGCATGGTTAACACAAGAAGTACCCTTAGGCACATCCGTAGTCGCGATTCTCATCACAGATAGATGCTGGAAATGTAGGCCAGAGTTTTCAAGGCATACATTTCTGGCACCTATCTGTGACATAGCCGTGATTCTATAAACAGCATGTCACATTCTATAAATGCAAAGAAAAAACTCCAAAAAGAGCACTGCCAGAGGAACTTGCAAAAGAGACAAACAAAAAGGCAGTAAAGTCAACAGGTTCTAAGAGTGGTATCCTGGCGGGAGAGTGTGAAAAGGGTGACCAACCCTCAATTAAAATACAAATCTGAACCCAATATTATAATAGTGAGACGGGATATCCTCAGTGTGAGGAATAAGATAAGGGAGGAGAACCTCCAACGCTTAACACACTAAGGCAGAGGCAGAAAGCCCCTACCTGCACACCATCACTGGATATCTCACGTGTGCCTAACCAAAATTGGTGCAAAATAGTGCAGTGAATGATAAATAAATCACACAACTAATACAAGCCAAAATACCACTCTAAGAATCCCCCCAGGCAACTCCAAAAGAAAACCTCAACTTAGCTTGAATTGGAGAGTGAACAAGATCCTTCCAATGACAAAAAGTCCAGGAAATGACAAATTCAAAAAGTTATTCTTCAGGCTGGGTTCAACCAAGCCCGGTCTCGGTGACAAGATGTCCCTCCTTCCAGCCAGCTTGGATTGTTTTCCTTCACGTCTCTGATTCCTTCAGTGCTTCTCTTTGAATGGGTTCCTGACGAAGGGACATCTTGTCACCGAAACCGGGCTTGGTTGAATCCAGCCTGAAGAATAACTTTATCATTCACTGCACTATTTTGCACCAATTTTGGTTAGGCACACGTATTTTAATTGAGGGTTTGTCACCCTTTTCACACTCTCCCGCCAGGATACCACTCTTAGAACCTGTTGACTTTACTGCCTTTTGCATTCTATAAACAGCATTGTCGTTTTCCCTGTAGCTTCTTGGCTGACTAAGTTTCCTTAGGAATGTGTGCCCAATGGCCTCAGGGGAGGGGAAGGCAGAAACCATAGCTACAGAGAAAGTGTCTTAAAACCTTCAGTTCTGTGTTTCCTTGCATCCTATTTGCTAGCTAAGCTTCCTTGTATGACCAATGGACTGCAGGGGGAAGTGGGAACGTCTGAAAAATCCCCCATTTGAACCCCCAAATGGTTTTGCTGAACTCCAAACCTAGCTAAATCGCTTTCTTGCATTAAAAACTGTAGATTGACCCAATTTCATAAAAATCCTTAAAGCCGTTTTCAAGATCAGTCAGAGTTTGCTCACTTTAAACCAGGGGTGCCCACACTTTTTGGGCTTGAGAGCTACTTTTAAAATGACCAAGTCTAAATGATCTACCAACAACAACAAAAAAACCCACAAAGCACATTGTACACAGAGAAAATGTTAATTATCATTTATATTCCAGGATTTTTTCAAAGGTCAAGGCAGATGACTCTATGCACTGTCACCTCAATAACAACCATACAAAAATAGACAAACATACCCCTCCCTTTTTACTAAACCGTGATAGCAGTTTTTAGCGCAGGGAGTTGCGCTGAATGCCCCGCGCTGCTCTTGACACTGATAGGCTCCCTGCGCTAAAAACCGCTATTGCGGTTTAGTAAAAGGGGGCCATAGTGCAAAATATAGACAGCAGATATAAATTCTCAAAACGGACACATTTTGATCACTAAATTGAAAATAAAATCATTTTTCCTACCTTTGTTGTCTGGTGATTTCATGAGTCTCTGGTTGCACTTTCTTCTTCTGATTGTGCATCCAATATATCTTCCCTTCTTTCAGCCTGTATGCTTCCTCTCCTCCAGACCTCATTCCCTCCAACTTTTTCTTCCTTTCTCTCTGCCCTTTCTTTCTCCCTGCCTCCCTTTCTTTTTTTCTCTCTTTATGCTCCCTTTCTTTCTTTCTGTTTCCCTTCTTTTCTTCTGTCTTCCTGCCTGCCCCTTTTCTTTCTTTCTCCCTGCCCTCCCCCAAGCCACTGCCGCCGGGGAACAGGCCTCCAAGCCACCGCCGCCCCAAGCTCTCCCTGCCGAAGTGTCAGGCCAACCAGCATTCCTCTCCCCGACGTCAATTCTTCCTTCGGAGAGGAAGTTCCGGGCCAGCCAGGCAGCTATTGGCTGGCCCAGAACTTCCTCTCCGATGGCAGAATTGACGTCGGGGAGAGGAAGGCTGATTGGCCCGGTAGATTGTGAAGGCAACGTGAGTTGATCACGGAACCCAGGATGGGCTCTGCGATTGACTCACGTTGCCTTCGCGATCTACCGGTCGATCGTGATTGACGTATTGGGCACCCCTGCTTTAAACTATTTAAAGCATGGTCAGTATTGGAGAGACTTGAGCACATCACCCCTGATCTCAATGTGGGTGTTTCTATTCCTGCTCTTACCTTGCCATTCTCCGGTAGGAACTGAATTCATATTTCAATGTTTTGTCAGTTGCTTTTAAAAGTTCTGCTCTTTAAGGACAGGAATTCCAGTGTTTCTGAAAAAATGATGTCAAGGAGGAGGGAGGCCAGAAATGAAGTACAATCTTAGAGGAGCAACCATTTCAATAATTCTCTGGATGTGTACTTACCTAAGCTTGATCTTGTATTAGAGCGTTCTATTATTGCATGCTTACTGGGATTGTTTAATACTGAACGTTTGGCAAGCGAGATATCTGCTGTGACCCGTGTAATTGATATTCTGTATGAAAGGGAAAAAAACACACACAAAATTTATAATGCAGTGTTAGTCAATGGACAAATCAGATAACTGAATTTGTATCTAAATTACACTAATAGAAATTAGATCCCTGCTAAAGTGAAAAAATCAAGACCTTATGTTAGAAGAACGTAAAGTAATATGTAAAAAAAGGCAAATTCTTGTTGATTGTGTGTGTAAAAATGTAATATATGGAAATATGTTGCAGATACTTGTACAGAGCAGATCTGAACCCCTAGAGAAGCAGATTGAAAACAGACGGGCCCTTCCTCCCATCAAGGTTTATAGTCAAATGCCCTGCCAGGCTCTGCATCCAATCCCCCCTCCCTGCCTTGTCGAGGGGCTCTGCACCCAGCCCCCCTCCATTCCTGCCCTTCTCAGCTCTTTACCTAGCACCCTCCATCCCCTGCCAGACTCTATACCCAGCCCCACTATCTCCCTACACCCTCACCTGCCAGGCTCTACACCCAGCCTCCTCTCTCCCTGCCCTGTACCCAGCCCCTCTTCCTCCTATGCCAGGCTCTGCAGCCAGCCCCTCTACCTCCCTGCCTTCCTCTCCTCCCCTGCTAGGTTCTACACTCAGCCCTCCTCCCTCCCTGCCCAAATCTGCAGCCAGCCCCCCTCCTTTCCTCCCTTGGGTCTACCGTAAGCCCTGGTGGCCCAGCGGTGGGCCAAGACAGGATAGATCCCTCCCATCTTCTGTCCTGGCTGACTCTGACACATCCCACCTCCTTCCTGCCTCACAAGCTTTTTTAAAAAAACTATCTTTAAAGCCCTGGTGGTTCATTGGAACCACTATCTGAAATGGCTGCTGCAAGTTTTCACGACAACCTTGTGAGTTCCCAAGGTCTTGCGAGGTGCAGTCATTTCAGATAGCGGCTCTGCATGGAAGCTCACTCCTGCCCCAGTTCACAGCTGGACCACCAGAGCTTTAAAGATTTAAGTCTTGAAGGCGGGAGGGAGGTGGGATGTGTCAGAGTCAACTGGGACAGGAGGAATCCCTCCTGTCCTGGCCCGCTCCTAGACCACTAGGGCTTACGTCAGGCCCGGGGGAGGCCTGCAATAGGTGTGGGAGGGGGCGGGTGGGCGCTGACCCAAATATAAACAGACACACCCATTATGGGGCCAATTTTTGGACCAAAAATCTTGGTTTATATTCGAGTATATAGGGCATTTAGAAATAAAATGTTAAATGCTCATAGAGAATGAAAGACTGCTACAAACTCATAGATTCTAGTCACATGGCCCAACAGTATATAATCATAGCATTCAAATGCAGTGTTATCATAAATAATTCAAATGTTGTACCTATCTCAGAGATCCATTAAAAAGTAACATTTCAAATCAAAGAAAGTAGAGTCCTCACATGGTCCTTATTTTAGTATCAGCTTCATCAGGGAACCCATTAAAAGGATGGTGCTTCTGCATTATTGTTACACAATGAAGTATTGAGCACTTGTCTCAATGAATTGTTGGCTATGCATTGAGAGAAGTATCTATTTGTGTTCTATGTGTCAATGTTGGGTTACACTAGTATTCTAAAATGCATTCTGATTGCCCACAGGCTCTTATAGAATATTCTCGCCCCATGAGGCATCAGGGCACTTACAAGGCAGCCATAGTGCAAAAACACACCTACACAAACAATAATGAATTGTATTCCTAATTTTGTCATTCATATTTACCAACAATGCTTTCCATTTATTTCCATAAGGGAAATTTTATGCATTATAACAATTGTCCAGACCCTCATTAACATTGAGACATCTTTTTAAAAGACCAGACAGAACAATTGCAACTTCAGTAATACTTACCGCCCTTCAAATCTATGTTTTAAAAAATCAAATAATGCTTTCTGCATCATATCTGTCACCTAAAGAAGAAATAGAAAATTTACAAATGTATTGGTTTTATATGTGATGTCTGGTACATCAGTTACCATATGACACATTCCATTTGTTTAACCATTTAAGTATAAATAATTTCACTATAAGATATCAGTAGATTAGTGATTCTTAAACTGTGTTAGGACAACAGTGAATGTGGTCACAGAAATAGGACTAGTCCCCACGGGGCCGGCTCAAGAGGCTGTGGTGACCCAGACCAACTTTTGTTTTTGCACCCCCCCTACCTCCCCAAACAATGCCCTGCCGCTCACATCCCACCCCCGCTCACTTCCTGCCTCACCCCTTATCTTGAGCTGCACAAATAAACTATACCCTATTATATAACGAGAGCAATAATTGTAAATTTGAATCTTCCCTGAGCCATCTCCAAACAGAAGAGTTGCTTTAGCCTTTCCTGGGATGCACCGGGAAAGGGAAGACATAAGAACATAAGAATTGCCGCTGCTGGGTCAGACCAGTGGTCCATCGTGCCTAGTAGTCTGCTCTCGTGGCGGCCCTTAAGTCAAACACCAGTGTCCTAACTGAGTCTAGCCTTACCTGCTTACGTTCTGGTTTACGAACTTGCTACTCCCTGTGCATTATCGTACAGGGTCGGTCTATTGGTTAAAGTTGTTTTTTGGTTCTCCGAAAAACTAAATGTCTTCTGATTAGTAGTTGTTTGAATCTGTGCCATTATCTTGAGAATCACAATCCTATTAGGCACTCTATAATATCAATCCACTCAAAGATTTTTCAAACTATTGTTTAAATTTATATCATGTTTTATGAAGCAGCTTATAATACTTGTAAAAGACACAAGGGGAATCTCAGAATGCCACTTGTCTGCTTGTTGATTTCTGCAGTACAATGTGGCAGCACTCGTCACTGGTTCACCCAAATGTGTCCGCTATTCTATTCTAATCTCTTTTTTTCTTTTTTATATTCTTCACACTGTTTCTAATTCTAATTTTTCATACTATTTCTGTGCTCTTTAATAATAAATAAATATGCTAATATCTTTAAAGTCATTTCCAGAATCTCAATTCATTGAATTTTTATCTCTTCCATATGTTTTCTTAGTCATTTCATTCATTTCAATAATTTATCATTCTTTCTAATTCATTTTCAAGTAATATACTGAACATTTCTTATCCCCTAGATAACTTAGCTTTGTTAGTGCAATGTCGCTGTTACACTACGCTCCACCAACGCATTTCGTATCTTCCTCAGGACGGGGGGAAGTGCCTTAACAACTACATTTCATTCATTCGCTTTCTCACGCTGCTTACAATATAGATTTTGCGCCTTGGTGACCGTGTCCTTAAAAAGGAACCATGCTTGCTCTAGCATTTTTTATAGTGTTTATCCTCTTCTTAATCTTCTTCCCCACCATGAGTCTCATCCCTTCATAATTCCCTTTTCGGAAGTGCAGTGTCATGGCCGTCGTTCTGGATCGATGTTTCGCCCCCATATCCAGGTTGAAGCATATCTATTGTAATCACTGCTTCCCAGAATCCCTTTTACTTCTACACCTTGCGGCGGTCCTCATAGTCCATTTAGAATTAAGTCCAGAATCACATTTCCTCTTGTATTTTCCTTGACAAGTTGTTCCAGGAAGCAATCGCCTACAGCATCCAGGAACTTGGTCTCTCTACCACAGTCGGAGGTGCCTAGGTTCCAGTCTATCCCCGGATAATTGAAGTCATCCACGATAACTGCGTTGCCTCCCTTGCAGTTGTGTTTAATCTCGTCTGTTATTTCTCCATCAATTTCTTTGGACTGCTCTGGGGGTCGGTAGTAGATGCTGATCTTCGTTTCCATTCCATTTGTTCCAGGAATTTTGACCCATAGAGACTCTAACTTATTTTTCATTTCCAGCGTGTTTTCTCCGGTAGACTCAATTCCCTCTTTGATGTATAGGGCAATTCCCCCACCTTTCTGACCCACTCTGTCTCTGCGGTATAGCTTGTATCCTGGTAGCTCAGTGTCCCAGACATTTTTCTCGTTCCACCATGTTTCCGTGATGCCAATGATGTCAAGGTTATCTTTTTGTGTCATAGCTTCCAATTCCCCCATCTTATTCTGTAGGCTCCTTGCGTTCAAGTACATACACTTGAGTTTGCGGCCTGTTACTTTCTTGCATTTCTTTTCATCTTGTGTCCCTTTCGATCCATCAGGATTTCTGTCTTGCTTATGATCTGGTGAATCTTCCCTGCTATCTTCCTGAATGGTATCCTTTGGGTATACCGGTTCCCGAACCATCGACTCTTAGTCGACTGTCGGCCTTCCCCTTCTTCCTAGTTTAAAAACTTCTCAATTTCTCTCTTGATGTTGCTTGAAGGAAGCCTCGTTCCATATCATCTGCAAATTTAATCAGCTCGCTCATCGTCCCAATTTCCAGGTCGTTTATAAATATGTTGAAGAGCATGGGTCCAAGCACTGAACCCTGCTGCACTCCACTTGTTATTGTTTTTCCAGTCTGAGTATTGTCTATTTACCCCCACTCTCTGTTTCCTATCCACCAACCAGTTTTTAATCCATGTGAGTATTTCACCCTCGATTCCATAGCTCGACCGGATCACCCTTGTCTATCTGTCTGTTAACTCCCTCGAAGAAGTGTAGCAAGTTCATCAAGCAAGATCTTCCTTTACTGAAGCCGTGCTGGCTGGTCCTCATTAGATTGTGTCCGTCAAGGTGGTCAGGGATTTGGTATGGAGGTCAGACTCACCGGTCTATAGTTTCCCGGATCTCCCCTCAAACGTTTCTTGAAGATTGGCGTAACATTCACCACTTTCCAGTCTTCCTGAATCCTTCCCGATTTGATCGACAGATTGGTTATTGGTTGAAGCAGTTCAGCTATAACCCCTTTCAGTTCCTTGATTACCCTTGGATGAATGCCATCCTGTCCAGGGGATTTATCGCTTTTAAGCCTATCAATCTGCCTGCATACCTCTTCTAAACCAACCGTCAACCCAGTCAGTTTCCCATCTTAATTTCCTGCGTATTGCCTGTCAGCTTCCAGTATGTTGTGTATATCCTCTTCGGTAAATACAGATGCAAAAAATGTGTTTAGTTTGTCGGTGATGGCTTTGTCCTCCTTTAGCACTCCCTTTATTCCATGGTCCACCAATGGCCCCACCGCTTCCTTCAAGGGTCGTTTCCCCTTAATATATCGAAAGAATGGCTTGAAGTTTTGTGCCTCCTTGGCTTTTTTTCCTTGTAGTCTCTTATGGCACCTGCTTTGATGTTGTTTGTGCTTTTTCCAGTTTTCATCCGTTTTTGACCTTTTCTATTCCATTCCTTAAACAAAGTTTTCTTGTCTCTGATCATTTCTTTCACCACTACAGTGAGCCATGCCGGTTCCTTGTTCTTTTTCCTCTTGGATCCCTTGTTGATACGCGGTATATATAGATTTTACGCCTCGGTGACTGTGTCCTTTAAAAGGGACAATGCATGCTCTAGTGTTTTTACAGTGCTTATCCTCTTCTTAATCTTCTTCCCACCGTGAGTCTCATCCCTTCATAATTCCCTTTTTAAAAAGAGGCAGTCCTGCCAGCCAAAGGACATAGGCATACCTCCTGCCGACCTTCATCTTAAAGGTACAGGGGAGTTGTTTTGGGAGGGAATCCAGGCAGCAGGAAGGAGTGGGCATCCTTCCTGCCGGCCTTCATCTTGAAGGTACGTGGAATGGGAGGTTGTCAGGGGGGCGGGGGATTGTGGCTGTAGGAGGGAGTGAGCAGGGGTGGGGGATGCCAGCAGGAGAGAGTGGGCAGGGGATGTTCGGGAGTGAGTAGGGGACACCAATGGCAGGAGGGAGTGGGCATCCCAACTGTCAAATGGGAGGTGGGCATTGAACAGCCCTGAGAGGCACTGGTGGAAGGGAGGAAGGAATCAGGGGTCTTTTTAAAAAAATTTGTTGGGGGAGGTTTGAGCTGTCAAGCCTTTCCTTACTGGCAGTGCCTGAGCCAATCAGTGCTCAAACATTGATCAGAAAGTAAGGGTACAACAGCTCAGACCCTGCCAGAAAATTTTGCCCACAAATGTAGCACACCGAGATTAGGGAGTCATCCAGCGATGATAGAGAATCACCTGGAATGCTCGTTTAAATATTAATGAGCTCATTTTACTACAATTTTAATATTAATGACCTCATTGCACTATATTTGCATAGCAGACTCGGAATCTGCTAGGAAGCTTGGAAAAGGGCACCATGAGCTGTTCTGATAATCAGCTGATAAAATACTGGCACGCTGAACCAGTTTAGCGACCATCATTAAGGGCATAGTAAGTTTTGAGAATCCGGCCCTTAGAGAGGTTCACAGATATAGAGAAAAAGGACTTTATTTTTCAAAGGGGTCACTAGGAGAGGACAGAGACCAAAAGTGTGTGGAGACTCCAACTGAGAAGGGGCTGCGAGTGAACAGACTCTGGACTACGCAGAGGCTGTGTGGTGTTGATCCAGCTTGGCAGGGAAGATACAGAAGCCTTAAAATGAGGGAACAGGGTGGCTCACCGCATGAGTAAAGGAGTTGCAAGAACAGAGTAGGGGAAGATAATGGAAAATATGTCAAATAGACTTTACTACAGTGGTGCCTCACACAACGAACTTAATTGGTTCCAGGAGCAAGTTTGTTATGCGAAAAGTTCGTTATGTGAAACGCGTTTTCCCATAACAATACATGTTAAAAATAAAAATATAATAAAAAAAAAAAAAACAATACATGTTAAAAAAAATAATTCGTTCTGTAGCATAAAATATGCTAAGATGACATAAAAAAAGATAAATTTTTTGTTATTATTTTTGTTTAGATAAATCTAAAAACATACCGTATTTGCCGGCGTATAAGACGACTTTTCAGTACCTTAAAATCCTCCCCAAAGTCGGGGGTCGTCTTATACGCCGGGTACTGTTTACATGCCCTTACTTTACATGCCCTAACATCTCCTTCTTTACCTCCTTACGGTGCTTACGGTAAGTCCTCCTGGCCCTGGCGACCCCCCCCCCCTAGTTGTTCGGGCCAGGAGGGAGCCTAAATCCTCCTGGCCACGGCGACCCCCTAACCCCACCCCGCACTACATTACAGGCAGGAGGGATCCCAGGCCCTCCTGCCCTCGACGCAAACCCCCCTCCCCCCAACGACCGCCCCCCCAAGAACCTCCGACCGCCCCCCCAGCCGACCCGCGACCCCCCTGGCCGACCCCCACGACACCCCCACCCCCCTTCCCCGTACCTTTCTGTAGTTGGCCGGACAGACGGGAGCCAAACCCGCCTGTCCGGCAGGCAGCCAACGACGGAATGAGGCCTGATTGGCCCATCCGTCCCAAAGCTCCGCCTACTGGTGGGGCTTAAGGCGCCTGGGCCAATCAGAATAGGCCCGGGAGCCTTAGGTCCCTCCTGGGGGCAGGGCCTGAGGCACATGGTCGGGTTGGGCCCATGTGCCTCAGGCCCCGCCCCCAGGAGGGACCTAAGGCTCCCGGGCCTATTCTGATTGGCCCAGGCGCCTTAGGCCCCACCAGTAGGCGGAGCTTTGGGACGGATGGGCTAATCCGGCCTCATTCCGTCGTTGGCTGCCTGCCGGACAGGCGGGTTTGGCTCCCGTCTGTCCGGCCAACTACAGAAAGGTACGGGGAAGGGGGGTGGGGGTCGGCCAGGGGGGTCGCGGGTCGGCTCGGGGGGCGGTCGGAGGTTCTTGGGGGGGGCGGTCGTTGGGGGGAGGGGGGTTTGCGTTGAAGGCAGGAGGGCCTGGGATCCCTCCTGCCCGTAATGTAGTGCAGGGTGGGGTTAGGGGGTCGCCGTGGCCAGGAGGACTTGGGCTCCCTCCTGGCCCGATATTGTGTGGGGAGTTGGGGAATCGGCGGGGCAAGAGGGCTTGGGCTCCTTTTTGCCCCTATCGTGTCGGGGAGTCGGGGGGGCAAGAGGGAGCCAGGCGGAGAGAGGGCAGTTAAGCGCAGTGCCTGCGCGGAAGGATGCAGCTCGGGCGACTTCGTTGTGTGAAACGAAGTTCGTTGTACGGATCAAGACATAAAGTTCGTTGTGCGCAGCGTTCGCTGTGCGAGGCGTCCGTTATGCGAGGCACCACTGTATTTGCTGTTTGATCCAGTTTCAACTTGCACACTTAAACTAACATGTAAATAGTTTATGTTTGACTCTGCAATTAAGTTTAACAATAAGAGTTCCAGTTATCAATTGCACCTTAGTCTCTCCACTTGATGCCTTGCTGAATATTTAGGTAAAGGACTTCGTTCTGTGATTGAAACCCCGGGATTGTGATCTTCCAGCCTACTGGGTTTACCTGGCCCTGGCCTGCACCCAAGCTCAAGAAATATCAACTGAAAGAATTTCCCCGCTTAGAAGAAATCATCTTTTTGTGAGCCCTGATCACGGGTGCCCCGACCTTGATGAGCTGGCCAGATCCAGCAAACTGCAGGCTACACCTATAAAGAAACTTGGGATAACTGGGGGTGCCTAATTGTGGTTGGCATGTGGGCAAGTTGTTGGCAATTTCATGGTTGAGTGTACATATAGAGGGGCATAATCAAAACATATGTCTAAGTTTGATTTGCCAAAAAAGGCCTCGAAAGCTATACCAAAATATAAATAAATACCAAATTATGTAAAAATACGACTAATAAATAATTGGTATTATGAATGATGTTATCTTCAGTGAATGTCCCTGGGGATGATACCACAAATGTATATGTGAACCTTAAAAAACTGTGAATAAAAAAATGAAAAAATAATGAAAAAATGATAATTAATCAGACAAATCAAAAGAAACAATCAGTACGGGCCGTATGCTCTCGTTTCAACCAATGGCCCCGGGCAATGCTTATGCAGTGACATGCACTTAGAAATGAATCTAAATAAACCGTGCCCAGTACATCATTTTATTCTTTTGAAACGTGTCAAAGAATGAGTGAAAACACTATCTTCCCCAAGCATGGACTTCTGAAGAAAAGATCATTAAAAAGAATATCTCCCTGAAACCTCATGTACAAAAACACCAAATTGTGAATAATTATATGAAAAAATTATAAGCAAAAAATAATAGTAACTCCAAATCAAAAAACTTACTAAAACAAATAAGTGAAAATATACAATATCCTCAATCTGTGTATCAAAAATTCAATGTGTCTGTCAATGAAAAATCTGAAAAACGTGATGCAAAGTAGAAACCAGTAAAAATCAATAAAAGTACTTAGCTCAGTCCTTTCAGAACGGGATGAGGTTCAAAGTTCAAAGTTCGATAATGGTTCTGTGATGCCTCTACTTGATCAATCCCGCTCACTTACGAAATGCTTACGAAATAAGCATTTCGTAAGTGAGCGGGATTGATCAAGTAGAGGCATCACAGAACCATTATCGAACTTTGAACTTTGAACCTCATCCCGTTCTGAAAGGACTGAGCTAAGTACTTTTATTGATTTTTACTGGTTTCTACTTTGCATCACGTTTTTCAGATTTTTCATTGACAGACACGTTGAATTTTTGATACACAGATTGAGGATATTGTATATTTTCACTTATTTGTTTTAGTAAGTTTTTTGATTTGGAGTTACTATTATTTTTTGCTTATAATTTTTTCATATAATTATTCACAATTTGGTGTTTTTGTACATGAGGTTTCAGGGAGATATTCTTTTTAATGATCTTTTCTTCAGAAGTCCATGCTTGGGGAAGATAGTGTTTTCACTCATTCTTTGACACGTTTCAAAAGAATAAAATGATGTACTGGGCACGGTTTATTTAGATTCATTTCTAAGTGCATGTCACTGCATAAGCATTGCCCGGGGCCATTGGTTGAAACGAGAGCATACGGCCCGTACTGATTGTTTCTTTTGATTTGTCTGATTGATTATCATTTTTTCATTATTTTTTCATTTTTTTATTCACAGTTTTTTAAGGTTCACATATACATTTGTGGTATCATCCCCAGGGACATTCACTGAAGATAACATCATTCATAATACCAATTATTTATTAGTCGTAAGTTTGATTTGGACATTGGGTGCTAGTCACCCAAAGTCGGTAGGGCACAAATGTTCATTCTCAAAAAAATACATCTAAAGTATACTTTTTTCAAAAATCAGCCATCTGTACGTCCAGACCACCACTACGTCTAGCTTTATATTCTCATCCAAATATTCATCCAAGTCCCAAATGCCAAGAACAAGACCTTTTGGACGTGGGACAGGCCAAC
This sequence comes from Geotrypetes seraphini, assembly GCF_902459505.1. NCBI lineage: Eukaryota > Metazoa > Chordata > Amphibia > Gymnophiona > Dermophiidae > Geotrypetes > Geotrypetes seraphini. The sequence goes on along the minus strand of NC_047085.1, from coordinate 432,787,122 downwards.
ATTTTGATGGACTGGCAACAGAGCAGTGAGGCACCTTACAGGGCACTGCTATGAACTTCACAAAAAAGGTGCCACATAAATATCTCAACAGAACTCCCATATAAGTAATGTTGAGCACCTAAAACACCCCCCAAACCCACTATACCCATCTGTATACAACACGAATAGCCCTTATGGTATAAGGCAGTGCAGTAGGGTTTGGGAGTTTTTTGGTGGGTTCACATATTCTACCATTAATGTAGTGGTTAGAATGGCTTATGGGCCTAGGCCCTCCTCTCTATGGTTCAGTAGCCTACCCCCTAGACCACTTAAGCCACTTTTATGTTGCTCTACTAGTCTTTCCTATGCCAGGTGCTGATGTTCTGGAGGCAGGTATGTTCATTTTTATTCCGAGTTTTATGGCGGGTGAGGGGGTCAGTGAACACGGGGGGAGTGTGTGGAAGACTTTACTTTGTCCCTGCAGTGGTTATCTGGTCACTTTGGATACCTTTTTTGGCACTTATACCTGTTTTTAGATCGCCTAAGTCACAATGTATAAGTTCCGTCCAGGTAGCCTCGTCAAACTTTCAATTCCAATCCAATCCTTAGGTTTCTATACCGGGTCATCCCTAAGAAAGGGCTCAATTTGGTTTACAAGAATTGATTCCTCACATGAACTAGATCATGACAATTAAAAATAAACAAAATAGATTATCGCTCTAACCACTCCTCCAAAAATGCCCCTTTTTGCTCTGGGCACACAGCGGAATTCTGAGGCCTAAAAAGTCAGTGGATACATCTAAAAAGCCATTTTGATTGTCGGCACTTGGATGACCTTCCTTTTTGATCATCCAAGTGCCGACTTGGGCGGATTTTTAGATGTATTTTTGTTTCGATTATAAGCCCCTTAGGCATCAAAATGTCAGTATTCTGTACATTCAGGCAGGTAAATTGCAAGTATGTAAATGCAAGAAATTTGTTATACATAAATTTGATAACACCAAGTCCAGGTGATTTACAATTAAATAAATAATTATACAGTTAGGAGGGAACTCCATAAAAATTAAAGAAAAGATGCAACACTTATACTAAATATAAAAGTTTACACACAAACAAACCAAACACACAAACAAATCACATGTCTGCCCCTGTTATCTGTCCAACACCAACCTGTATAAAAATGTAAAAAATGTTTTTTCTAATTTTGATTTAAATTAAATTGCCCTTTATTGGTCTTGAAACTTCAGGTACCATACAGCATTGCTGGAACATTCTTATGTTGGTCCAATAAGCAATATCATTACCTATAAAGAATCTATTTATTTACCAGATGGTACCATTTTTTTCTGTTCCAGTTTTAGCAGCACATGTCAGTCAAAAGTTAAGATATCTCCTACTTTTCAATCTTGATACACAAGTAAAAGGCACTCAGGGCCTGATTCTCGAAACGCACATCCTGATTTCAGGTGGCAGTAGGCGTCCTACCACCATTTGGCAGCCAATCGGGACACGCATTTTTAGAAAAAATTGAGCGAGGATGGACGCCTACATTGTAGGCATCTGTAGCGCTTCTATGGAGACGCTTAGGGACACTTAAGCATGACCAAGGTGGGGCGTGGGCATGGCTTTGCCCAGAAGTAGCTTTGGGTGTGCATAAGTGTCCCTACAAGTCTCTGTAGGTGCGAGACAGATGCCTTAAATTTAGGCCTGCAAAATGTTGGCCTACATTTAAGGCATCTGTTCAGCGATGTAGATGCGATTCTTTATAGGATGCCAATGCATGATTGACATGCGATTGGCGTCTTTTAGAGAATCAGACCCTCAGAGTCTAAGCACATGCTATACAGTAAAACTTGCTTACTTCATATCCCTTTAAGGAGGGTCCCACTAAAACTACTGGTCGCATTGAAGGCACTACGTCATAGGGAGGGATGTGCTCTGTCTATACAAAGAGAAAATACTGTCAGAATAAGCACAAAAAGGAACTGAGATCATTTTCCATTTCAGTAACATTGCAGAAGCAATAGTGAAAAACGCAAAGATACCTCCCTTAATCATTACTTTTACCTCTCAGGTTGACAATTATAAATATATACTGTAGATTTGTTGATTCCCTAATCAGTATTTGTAAAGCAGGGATCTTTGCAAAATTGTAGAAAATACAATGAAGCAGGAGAGAAAGCAGAGCAAGGAAACTCAGGAATCTCACCCGCCAATTCACAATCTCATTCTTCCTCGTCACTTCCTGTTCCTTAGCTCCACTCTTCATAACCTACCATGCTTAAAACTTTTAGTGACACTTCTATAAACTGCTGTGAAACATGTACAAGTTTTACAGTTTCCTCAGTGAATGGGTTGGAACACTACTTAAATAACATATTACTCTATTTATAATTAAAAGAATATCAACAGCAGAGAGGGGCCAGATTTTTTTCAAATGCAAATGAAGCACTATTTTCTCTTGGGTATAATTTTTGTGAAAGATGATAATGGCTCTGTTTTATAATCACTAGGCTAGCTTTTCTATTATTTTTGAACAACTTTCCACTTACCACCAAGTAAGCAAAATAAGTAAACTTTTGAAGACTTTCAATTATTTGGTTGGGAAGGGGGAATTTTCAATAGATCAATGTATACAGTATAACAACTGGGGCAATTTTCAATGTGCATGTACACAAGTCATCTACCTCTGAAAAATGCCTAAAGGCAGGGCCGCCATCAGGGCAGTACTACCAGTCCTGCATTCAGGGGCCCGGAGCTGACAGGGGGCCCGGGCTCCCCAGTGTTCTCCCCAGCGCTTTTCAGCCGGGCGCAACGCCCAGCAAATTTAGATGCCCGCCCGGCTGTCATCTGCCGAATCCTGCTGCCGCCACTGCTTAATGCGCAGCCTGAAGAGCCGCTGAAAAACCCGCCGGACTTTAAACAAAAAAAACCCCAGCAAGCGGCTCGAACCTGGCTTCCATCCGAAACCGGAAGTTACGTCGGGGGGTAGAGAAGAGAAGCCGGCACGGACCATTAGAGCCCCGGAACATGCGGGAGATAGGCCAGCCATGGAGGGAAGCTTACTTGCTCTTGCTTACTTCGGGCCTTTCTCGCTGCCGGGTCCTGCCTATTTTCTGTTTCCGTGAAGGCAGGACCCGGCAACGAGAAAGGCCCGAAGTAAGCAAGAGCAGCAAGTTGTAAACTTCCTTCTTTCGCTGCCCTTTGGGAGATAGGTCAGCGACCAAGGGAAACTTGCAACTTGCCTTTGTCTGTAGCGAATCTGCCGGGTGTGTGAGACAGGGGGGGAATGGGAGGAGTAATGCTGCTGCACCCAATTAGGGGGGAGGGGGAAGAGAAATGCTGCTTCTGCTGTACCCAATTGGGGGGGGGGAAGAGAAATGCTGATGATACTGCTGTACCCAGTGGGGGGAGGGGGAAGAGAAATATTGCTGCACCCAATTGGGGAGAGAGAGGGAAGGAGGGAGAAGGAAGATCAGGAAAAGGAGGAAAGAGATGCAAAGACCATGGGAGGGAGGGAAAGGAGATACCATACCATGGAGTGGAAGAGAGAGATGTCAGGGCATATGGGGGGGGAAGCAGGGCCAGATTAAAGGATAGGCCCAGTAGGCACAGGCCTAGGGCCCAAAATAGTCAGGGGGTGCCTGCCAGTGCTGTGCTTTGTGGCCTCACCCTTGCTGGATTCGCTGGCAGCAGCAGCAGCCTCATCATCATCACCGATCCGACCCTCCTATCTCTCCCTCCTTCCCTCATCAGTGACATGCCAGAGGGAATCACGGCAGGAGAAAGCCCTGAAGCAGCTTGCTTAGAGTAGAGCAGTGCTGTTTAGAGTCTTGTGATGGGAGGGAGGGATGGAGAGGTAGGAGGGTTGTGGGGGGGGAGAGTAGCAGTCTGCCCCGGGTGTTCGACCTGGCGTCATGAACTTCTTCGGCTAGCATCAGCATTTAGAATTCTGTTTCCATGAAGGCAGGACCCGACAGAGAAGGCCCGAAGCTGACAACAGCAGCAAATTGTGAATGCTGCTGCCTGAAGAAGTTCATGACGCCAGGTCATGGGTGACAGAAGGAGGAAAGGGAGCAGAGGGGGAGAGACTTGCTGCACTCAACTGGAGGGAGAAAGAAGATGAGGGAGGGAATGAAACGAGATGCCAGGGATTGGAGGGAAGGGAGGGAGGAAGAGACGCCAGGGCATGGAGGGAAGGAGGTATGTATGCCAGACCAAGGGAAAAGGAAGGGGGAAAGGAAGGAGGAGATGTCAGAGCATGGAAGGGGACGGGGAGATGGAAGAAAAGGAAAGGAGTGAGATGCTAGAGAATCAGGGAAGGGAAGATACCAGACTGTGGGGTGCGAAGGAAAGAAAGGAGAAGAGAGAGATGCCAGGGCATAGGGGATAGGGTGGTGACAGAGAGAGAAAAATGGAGAGGTGGCAGAGCTGAAATCAATCATGTACAAAGGAGAAGAGAAGGGGCACAGGATAGACAGTTTATTGAAGGAACATAAAAAGAGGGAAGATGCCATATAGAAAGGGGAGAGGGCGGACAGTGGATGGAAGGGGCTGATGCTGTATGGAAGACAGAGCGGACAGATGCTGGTTAGAAAGAAGAATGAAGACAAGATGATTAAAGCAAAAATGACAAAAGGTAGAAAAAATTGTTTTGTTGCTTTACGTAGAATCAAGTAGTATTGTATCTATTGATTAAAGTTTATAAATAGGAAATGGAAATAAGGCAGTTTTTTGGGGACTAAACCCCTTTCCTCAGGTCAGGACAGGATACCATAACAGCAGGCGTGCCCAAATGGTCGAGTGCGATCGACCAGTAGATCGCAAAGGCAATGTGAGTCGATCGCGTTGCCTTGGCAATTTTTTTCTTCCTGCCTCCCTGAGCCAGGCCAGGCGCTTAGAAGCGCCGGACTCACAAGACTTCACTTCCGATGTCAATTCTGACATCAGAGAGGAAGTTCTGGGCCAGCCAATCGCTGCCTGGCTGGCCTGGAACTTTCTCTCCATCGTTAGAATTGACATCAGAGGTGAAGTCTTGTGAGTCCGGCGCTTGTACATTCCTGCCCTGGCTCGTGGAAGCAGGGAGAAATCGGCATGGTGGCTTAGGGGGTAGGGAAAGAATCGGGGAAGTGGAGAAATTGGCGCGATGGCTTAGGGGGGCAGGGGGAGAGAGAAAGAAAGAGAGACAGAAAAAAAAGGGGAGGGCCAGAAAGAAAAAATATTGGATTTATAGTCAGAAGAAGGAAGTGCAAACAGAGACTCATGAAATCACCAGACAAAAAGGTAGGAAAAATGATTTTATTTTCAGTTTAGTGATCAAAATGTGTCTGTTTAGAGAATTTATATCTGCAATAGCGTTTTTTAGCGCAGGGAGCCTATGAGCATCGAGAGCAGCACAGGGCATTCCCTGCTCTAAAAATAGCTATTGCGATTTAGTAAAAAGGGAGGGGGTATATTTGTCTATTTTTGTATAGTTGTTCCTGAGGTGACATTGCACAGAATCGTCTGACTTGACCTTTTTGAAAACCCAAGGAATATAAATGATAATTAACATTTTCTCTGCATACAGTGTGCTTTGTGTTTTTTTTTTTAATTTTATTGTTGGTAGATCATTTTGACTTGGTCATTTTAAAAGTAGCTCGCAAGCCCAAAAAGTGTGGGCACCCCTGCTGTAGAGCCATTTCTTGTATGACTGGATGAGCTATATTTATCTTTTTTTTTTTAGTTGTTTAAATTCATGCAGAAATAAATGGCTAGATTGAACCTAATGACTTCATTAACGCCTGTCCCTTTTTTTAACTTCTATACCATTTGAAAGAGGGCAAATACTTCTTAAATTTAGTAAAAATATTCTGGCACAAGTGTCAAACCTTAAAAAAGGAAGTCATATTGAGCATTGGAAAATAATAATAATAATTAACTAATAAAAATAGGGCTCCTTTTACTAAGTTACGATAGTGGCTTTAGCGTACGCCACGCGCGCTAGATGCTAACGGCAGCAATGAGCTGGTGTTATTTTTCCCACGTAGAGCAGGAGTTTGTGCGCGCTAGACATATGTTAGTTTAGAATAGATAGGTATAGATTAGTTTAGGTTAGGTTAGGGCCCTGCTGAAAGAGTCTACCTTGACGTGGTTGCAGGCTTACAAATCTTTTGGTCAAAGAGTGCGGTGACAGAGAAAAGTATGTGTGTATTCGGCCCATGGATGAAGGGGGGGTCAGGGGGGGAAAGGGGTGCGTGGGGGGCCCAATAGGATTGCTCAGTAAGGTGCCCAGAAATTTCTGATGGCGGCCCTGCCTAAAGGTAATTACATATTTTGCTCATTGCTTTCTTTCTTAATGACAACATATGTCAAGTGGAAACACTTTTTAACCCTTATATGGCATCCTGGCCCCGTCCAATGCATCCAGAATGCATTTTGGCCATTTTGAAGATGACAGTTTTGAGGCAGGTACAAGTGGACATCGTTCCTACCTCATTGAAGGTATGGATCTGAAGGGGGGAGCCTATGCAAGAGGTCGTGGGGAGGTCCTCACTAGACACTAAGGACTTTAAAAAAGTCAGATTAAGTGTATGTGTGTGTGTGGGGGGGGGAGAGAATAGTGCCACTAAAAATCTGTTTGTTTGTTTTTAAATGGGTAAAAGGGAGGGGTAATGGAAGGGAGGTACCCTAGGCACAGGGATATAAAAGGAGGTTAGGTAGGTGCCCCAGACGCTGGGGCAGGGGTTAGACAGATGTCTGGAATGCTGGGCCAGATGGGAGGGCTTGCCCTACAAACTAGGGCATGCTGGTTGGGTCTGCTAGGAGCAGGCAAGAGGTTGTTGGTGCAGAAAGCTAACTGGGCAGGGAGGTTATGTTGGGTTATACTTGCCACAAACTTGGGGAAAAATTCATGCAATAACTGCGTCGCAGGCCATTGGTTTTCTGCATTACTGTGACATAACTAGAGCCTCATATGCATTCATTTGAATGCAATCTGGGCTAGATTCTATAAACAGTGCCTATATCGGCGACATCTACAAAAATGGATGCGTGTCAATTGCACTTAGGTGCAGTTAAGAGAATCACAGCTAAGACGCCTAAGAAAAAAACTTAAGACACCTGCAATATAGGCATCTAAGTTCTTTAGTCAGTCGCACCTAATGGCGCCTAAGTTCCACTCTGCCCTTAACCATGTCCACTTAGGTGAAAGGCGCCATTAGACCTCCTTCAGTAGATGCGATAATGGCGCCCACACTGTAGATATGTCCTCGGAGCCTACTACTTTTTTAAACAAAGGTTTTAATGTATTATGCAATTTTGGCTACAGAAAGAATCTCCAAATTTCTGGCATTAGAGGAATCAATTGCATGGTTTATTTTTATTTGAGAGTTCGACATTCGCCTAGAAAAACTCATCTTTTTATGGAGGTTTGGGATCCTTATATTCAGAATCTTTCACCAAGAATATGAAGTTTGGTAATGATTTACTATGAATTTAGGTTTAATAATTACATTCCAGTTATTTATTTTAATTCTTTATTTTTGTCAACTTTCATCCAGGGTGTGGGATTTCATTTAGGGGGTAAGGTAGGGGGGGAGTGGATGGAATTAAGGAGGGTGTAGATAAAATTGGATTAGTCCATATGGAAATTTATTTTGAAAGAATGAAATAAATTTGTATGAAATATTATTATTATGATTCTTATTGTATTGAATGTATTTTTGTATTATCTTATTGTATTGATTATTTGATTCTTTCAATAAAAATTGTTATAAAGTAAATGATGTGGTCATTTACCGCGCCGATTAAAGTCAATTAAAACAATTAAGTTAAACGGTGGTACAGCGCCTACTGCCACCTAACAGGATGTGACCCTTTGTGTCCATGTATGCTGTGTGAGGTAATCCCATGCTCAATCTCTTTTTTGCATGGCTCATGCATGTATATGCCACAGTATCCATGCTGCTAAACTGGTGGTAGCCTCCTGCATCAGCCCCACAGTAGAGAATGACACGGGGACAATTTTTCCCGGTTCCCGCAGGAACTTATTTACTTCACAATAGGGGATTGTAGATTATATGGTGGGCCTAAAAGTATCCAGGGAATTTCTGCAACAAGTACTAGCTTCCCTGCCCGTATAATTGGGTGAAACAGGACCCGTTGGTCTAGAATTAAATATAAAGCTAAGTGCATTCCATATAGTTGCAACATTGAAATTCTGGATATTTTTGAATGAACAAGAAAAATTACATGAGTAAAAAGAAAAAATAAGTAAAAGAATAATATAGAGGTTTTTGGACCAATGAATGAGAATGGAACTGATGGAAACTGACAGATGTATGTTTTATTAAAATCTGCAGTCTGGTTTTCTGAGGTCCTTTCTCCTATTGTGAAGTAAATTAATTGACTGCATTAGTCAATTCATTAAATGAAAATACAGAGTATATGATTTGGTGAAAAGTATATGATGTATCGCATTTTTATGTAAATAGGCCCCTTTGTGGTAAAACTCTTTGGATAATAAGGACATATTGCAATCAATTACAAAACTTTCTAGGTGACCCCCCCTTCCTCCCACACGAGAAAAAAATTGGCAAGAAAGATGCCCACTCCCTCCTGCCAATGGAAGCCCCCCCGCACCATCCTCCTTCCCCACAAAAAAGAAAAGGCAGAAGGGATGCCCACTCCCTCCTGCTGCCGGATGGTCCTCCAAACCGCCCCTTGAACCTTCCCAGCACCTTTGTGTGAAGAGAGCAGGAGGGAGGCTTGGTCCTTCCAGCTCTGAGGCCCACTGATCCAAAATGGCAGGCCTTCCCTTCCTCAGTGTATCATGTGATGCACAGGGAGGGGCCTAAGGATTATGATGAACCGCCGCACAAATTATTTGCAAGCAAAATTTTTAGTGCATCAATAGTTCTTTTAGAATTGGCCAAAAATCGGCTCGGAGCGAAGTGGACCCACAAGGTCTTACCGATCCTGTTTAGTGCATCTAGCTCAGTGTGAGAGTCTGCTCCAAATTTTGCAAGCCAGGGGTGGTGCATAACACTGCATTTTCAAATGCAAGGTGTAGGCAGTCCCATGTGTAGTCCAGTAGAACCTGCCTATGTCTCACCATTGAAAATATGCTGATGCAACACCACGTAACAAAAACATGAGCAGAGGCTCTCAAGCAGCTTAAGAGAGTGCTGACTGAATTCATATGTCTGAAACTAGTGATCAACAGTGTCAAGCAATGCTTCATTTTCAAGACTGTGCTCTATGACCACAATCCAATAAACTTTGCATGCTGGGAAATCCCTGGATTTGTAAGAAGAGTTTAGAATCACAGTTCCAGATCTCAAAATTTCTCCTTTCTAGTACTGGTATAATTTGCACACTGTCCATTTTAGAAATGCTTTGCCTTAGGAGGAAGAAAATATTAAAGGTAAAAGTTTCAATCTCATGAAACAGACTTTTACAGACATTCTAAAACTTGATAATATTACTATACATTTTAACAGAAAACCATCGATGCATCACTAGAGTTTCAAATGTTATGAAGATGGGTTCAAACAAACAAAAAACAAGAGAACAAGGAACATTTTTTTATAACAATAAAACACAAGACAAACAAAATGGTGCACAAGAAGCTGCATGAAAGCAATCTAAAATAATAAAACCCCTGAAATAGCTCAATCTAAAACATAAAAAGCTGCTAAGTGATTCAATCTAGCCTGAAATTTTCTAGGTCCATGGCATCTTAAGCATGTATTGTGACCCTGCTTACCCAGTATAGTGACAAAAGCTCAATATGTTTACAAGCAAAAACAATTGCATCACATTTTGTAATCTGAAATGTGAGCAGAGTCTGATGCAGCCCCTAGGAATGGTCTACGGCAGGCTTACACATGATTTGGTAGACGATTATTGAAATCAACATTTCTGATAACAATACCAGTACGTACTGGTGATGGTTAGTACAGAAGCTTCCTTATTTGATGGAATATTTGTGGCTGCCTCTTTCTGCTAACATGGATAAAGTCTGTCTCCTAAGTGAAAGATCAATAGGAAGAAGTAATGGTCATTTTTATTTTATAATATTTGCAGGGTCTAATGAAACAGTCATACGCTTTGCCAAATTTCGGTATTTTGGACCTGTAAAATGAAGGGTGTGGTATATTGGATACATATTTGGTGGCTATAAACATAGTAGATGATGATATGGTACATCCAGTCTACCCAACAAGATAAACCCCTGCCAACTTCAGGGTATAGACCAAGGGTGGGCAACTCCAGACCTTGAGGGCCAGAATCCAGTCAGGTTTTCAGGATTTTCCCAATGGCTATGCATGAGATCTATTTGCTTGCATTGCTTTCAGTGCATATTCATTGGGGAAATGCTGAAAACTCAACTGGATTCCAGCACTCGAGGACTGGAGTTGCCTGGCACTGGCTTAATTTTCAACTAATAGAGTTACTGTTGAAGTCCTCTCCAGTCCAACCATATCTATCTTGCCATGATCGGGACACAGACCATAGAGGTCTGCTCAGCACTAGCCTTTCTTCCCAGCTACTGGATTTGCCACTCGAACAAAGATGTGGTTTTGATTCCCTTCTCTGTCCATACAGGAATCCTCTGTGCCCTTGATTATATGTCATGCAGGAATGTGTGTTAGTCTCAGGAACTCTGTTTCTTATGATGTCAATATAACACGTTCATTTTAATGAATATAAGCAGGCCTAATTTTTTTCCTACTGAAAATATCACGTCTAAGGTGTTTCAGTTAATCATTTCGCTAGACTGAGAAAAATAATTACATAGATTTTCTTTCCAGGATTTTATGCAACTAGTAATTGCACTGTTTGAAGATAAAGAAGGATCTTCTTTTCTTTCCCTCATGTTCAAAAATATTTTTGCACTATCCAGCCCTGCACATTCTCCATTTTGCCTTTCACAGTTAATTATAGTAATATTTTTCTAGAAGTGATTAAAATCATATGATACCTCTTCAACCATAAATACAGTTCCTGATAGCAGGGTTTGTGGAGCCATAAGTAGAATTAGAACTAGTAATACAAGCTCAGAGCCTAAAAACTTTGCATGGTTAAGTATTAATGGATGGACAAAGAAATTGACATTTTTTTTAAAGAAAAGTATTTTAATATCCACGGCCTGTTGAGTAGGACACAGCAGAACAGAACTGAGCTCCTAAAAATATTTTAAAAGCTGGTCAAAGGTAGAAAAAGGAACAAAATTACTCTTCAGTGTTTATTTGGGGGGAGAGGGGCAGTCAGTTCATGCACCTCTGTCAGCTCCAAAAGGGGTGTCTAATCCCACTGTATTTTGCTGATGGTCAGAGGAAGAGGAGGTGGAAACAGCGAAAGAGAAAATATACACTTGGAAAAATGTATAGAAGATTGACAAAGCGAGTCTGCATTTTCCACGGGTCTAGATAACTGTAGATTTTGCACCTAAGAGGTAATTTGATAAAGTAGGCCTGTGTAAATATTTAGAATACTAACATATACATGTGTATTATGAGGATGTGGAGAATGGGAGGAATAAAAGAATGTGGAAAATGAGAGGAATAAGGCTCCACCTGGGAAAAAGTTCCTTAAACATATTTTCTGGCCAACATACAGTCCCATTGGAAACTCTCCTGTAGTTAAGCCAAGGGCCAGTAGAGGGCATACCCAGCCTCTAGTCTGAACAAACAGTTTCTTTGGCTTCAAGGAAAAGGAAGGAAGTTCAGGAAAAGTATTGGATGACACTACAATTGCTGAAGGCAACTCCCTTGAGGTGAGAGGGAGTCTGAGACAAAGAGGTGGAGAAAGGAGAGCGTTTATATCAGCCTATGGAAGTCGAGAAGCCTGAGTTTTCTGAAGTAGGGGGGAATTGATGGTCTTAAGAGTGATCAGTCCCAGTCCAACCAGAGAACGTTGAAGCAATGGAGGTTGGTGTCTGAACCTGAGAGGATGTTCCCCCCATCAAGTGAAGCCACAAATTATCCTGCTATCCTAGGAGTATCAGAAAGAGGTAAAGTGAAATAAGCTGTATAATTTGAGTTGGTTTTTTTTACTTTTCTTTTGCTAGCAGAGCAGGACATAACAGAAAAATAAGGCTGTGCTGTTATCACTGACCTCTGTAGCACCAAGAACCCTAAGTAAACACATCGCTAGGATCTCATTAGTATTTATATGAGTTCTCCTAGCGATGCATAAAAGGTACCCCCCTCCCCGCTTCGTTTCCAATCTCTAATTACCTGCAGCTCTGGAGCTGCCGGTAACTGTTCTGCACACACACCACAGGCACAACAGCATTAAAAAAAACCATAGCCCTGCTGGCAGGGGGCCCAAAACCGAGATCCCCTGACATCCCCCTCCCCCAAAACCAAGCCACCCCCTCTGATCTCCCTGACCACTCCCACCACCCCAAAACAATATCCTGGCAGTCTAGTGGTCTGTGGTGGGGGAGTCGGGTTGGGTCAGGACCCCTCCTCAGCTCTAGAACTTTCCACCCCTGACACCACTCCCAAGTACTTTTTGTCGAAAATCAGGCAGGAGGAATGCCCACTCCCTCCTGCCTTGAAGAGCCGCCTCTTCAAAATGGTGGCCGTTCCTCCTCCCGGTGCATTCTGGGATACACTGTGAGGGGCCTAAGATCCTGATTGGCTCCTGGGATGCACTGGGAGGGGAAAGGACTGCCATTTTGATAAGGTGGCCCTTCAAGGCAGGAGGGGTAGGCATCCCTGCTGCCTGATTTTCGACAAAAGGTGCTGGGGAGCAGTGTCGAGGATGGAGGGTCTTCAAGTTGGGGGTGTCTGACCTGAATCCCCCCAGCCCACCAGAATTTTGTTTTGGAGTTGTGGGAGGGATCAGGGGGTTCAGAAGGTGGAGGGCTTGGTGGGAGGTGGAGGTCCCGGATTTGTCAGGGAGTCCTAGTTTTGGGCTCACACAACTTCTTTCTTTACTTTTTTAATCGGCTCAGCTGTGTTAGCACAACAGCTGCACCCATTAAAAAAGAAAACAAAAAAAAGCAGCCCCTTCCTGCCAGTTGAGCTGATCGGGGAAAGGGGAATCCCCGATCAGCTGAGCCAGCAGGACTTCCCTGAAGCCGCCGTGGCTTTGAGGAGTCCCGCCAGATCAGATGATGGAGGATTTCCCTGCCCCAATCAGCTGAACCAGCAGGCAGGGAGAGCAGGGGTTGCTTTTTTTGACAGGGCATGCAGGAGGGAACAAGCACTAGGCACAGTTCCTCCTCTCTTGTACCTGTGATTTTCCGCACCAATACTATGCATATAATTTGCTATTGTGCTGAGCATTGCTGATAAAAGAAAAATCACTCCTACCATGGCATTTTTTACCATGGTGTTGGAGCATTGTGCATCTGGCCCTAAGTAAGTACGAGGGAGGGAAGGCGCACGCAGGGCTGGGAGTCAGAGAGGTACCAATGCCCCCACCAAGATAGTGCCTGGGTCAGACCGCTAACCCCCAAATACTTCGCCATTAGCTGTTATGAAGGACTGAAGGAGCAGATCTGCTAGCTGTTTCAGCCCTAGGCTTGCAAGGAGGTGCCCAACAGGGAAGATTAAAAATCTTAAATGTTTAAAAGAAGGTACTGGAGTGCATTCAAACACTCTGAGACTCCAACTGTTCAAAAGTTAGAACCTGTTTTCTTTTCTCTAAAGTGTTTTGTTTACTTAAAGGTGGAGCTGAAAGGCTCAAATGAATGTTGAAATCAACTCTTGAGATAGAAAGAGACTTTAGATGAATGATCCAATAAAACAACAATCTATATGGTGGCTATTAAAACCCAGGTGGTGATGAGGGAGGTCTCATTTGTAAAGCTCGTAGGTGTGGGTGTGTTTGAGGATAATGGAGAAGCAGTTTTACCAGGAGTATTTGGAATTTCCTTTTTGTCTTCAGTGAGAAGGGCTGTACCCTCATCCTTGTAATTAAGATGGACTCAAAGTCTAGATCCCAGAAAAGGAATTTCTCTATGTGTTGAAGCCAGGCATACACCTCTTCTAGTTGGTTGCGGAAGTAGTGTTGAGCTGTTACTCTCACCCTCTTGTAGATTTCCCCTCTTCCACCACACTCACTACTTTTCTTCCTTCAAGTCCACTCCATCTGTCTATTCATTCTGCTACCTCTCCAAGTAGCAGTCATTTACCAACCTCCTGATTAGTCTCTTTCTTCCTTTCTCACTCCTGGCTTTTCTTCTTTTTTGAACCTTCATCTCCTTCCCTCATTTTTAATGATTTTTAACATTCATGCTAATGACCTCTCTGACTCTTATGCTTCTGTGCTTCTAGCCTTAACATCCTCATTCAATCTTAAGCTGTGCTCCACAACCACTACACACCAGAATGGCCACTACTTTGGTCTTGTCTTCTCCAACTGCTCCATCACAAATTTCTCTACTACAGTCCTCTCCTCTCTGACCATCAACTGATAACTTTCACTATTCATCACACTCCCCCCTCCCAATCTCCACCAATACATTTAAGAATCTTTAGATTATTGACCCCTTGAACTCCCTCCGCCACTGTTTCACCCTTCCTCTCAACCACTATGCTACAGAAATCTGTCAATGAGGCTGTCTTCTCCTACAATACCATTCTCTCCTCTGCTCTAGATACTCTCACTTCCCCCAATCCACATTCTATAAGGTGTGCCAATCCCTATCCCTGGCTGACCTCTAAAATCCACTACTTAAGTTCCAGTTCCATGTCTACTGAATGTTTTTGGCTCAAATCCTGCACTTAAGCAGACTTCATATATTTTGAATTCCTCATGACCTCTTTCCAATCTGCTCTTTCACTTGCCAAACAAGACTACCATACCCATTTGATTGACTCTTTCAGCGCCAACCCTTGCCATCTCTTTGCCACATTGAACTCTCTACTCAAAGTGCCCTCACCTCCAACCCATCACTTCCCCCCCCCCAGACTAAGGCTGAGTACTTCTATGGCAAGGTTCACAAGATTAACCTTGAGTTCTCTACCAAGCCACCTCCATCTCTCCCTCCCAAAGCCCACTCTGTCAACTCTCCTTTGGTCCCTGCTACCTTTTATTCCTTTTCTGAAATCAGTGAAGAGGAAACTGCACATTTTCTTTCATCCTCCAAACTCACTGCCTGCTCCTCTGATCCGATTCCCACCCATGTACTCAGCACTATCTCTCCTACTGTCATCCCTTCCATCTGTCACATCTTCAGTCTATCACTTTCCACTGCAACTGTCCCTGATGTCTTAAAATATATCATAATTATACCACTTCTCAAAAAACCTTCACTGGACCCTATGTGCCATTCCAGCTATCACCCCCATCTCCCTCCTCCCCTTCTTATCCAAGCTACTTGAATATGCTGTTCATTACCAATGCCTTGACTTTCTGCCATTCCTAGCTATTCTTGACCTACTCCAATCAAGCTTTTGATCCCTGCACTCTATAGAAATTGTCCTTGCTAAAGTCTCCAATGACCTGCCCCTGGCCAGATCCTTATACTCCTCCCTGGGAACTCCGTTCATCGGGCAAGTCTCTCTTACCTGTACCCTTCTCCTCTACTGCCAACTCCAGGCTACATTCTTTCTCTCTTGCTGCACTTTACATCTGGAACAGACTGCCTGAGTCAGTATGTCAAGCTCTGTTGCTGGCAGTATTCAAATCCAGGCTGAGAGCCCACTTTTTCAAGATTGCTTTTAACTCCTAATTCCCATTCACTTGTAAAGCACCCAGGCCTGAGAAACGTCCTAACCCCCTACTTGTCCTGTTTGTCTGATTAAATTGTAAGCTCTACTGAGCAGGGACTGTCTCTTGAATGTTTTAGTATACAGCGCTGCATATATCTAGCTGCACTATAGAAATAAATAGTAGTAGTAGTAGTTGTTATGCACTTATATACCAATATGCAGCCTGAGCACCATTCTGTAACTATGAGTGCATCTGTGATAATAAGTAGTTTGTAGGTAGCCATACATATGGGTGTCTTCTAGGCAGAGTGCATTTATACATGTAACTCAATGTTGGGTAAAATCATATTGACAAGAATTTAAAATCAAAATCGTTCAGTACAAAATGACTGAAATCAAAATCAGTTGCAATTTCAAATTGAAATCAGTCAGCAAATGATTTCAAACCAAAAATCCATACATGGCAAGAATTAATGTATCAATAGGCTTTATGGACTTTGATAGCTTTACTACCTGAGTTTAGACTGCTGGCATTACTGACCCTTACATTAATAAATCCATGAAACCTACGACTGAATTAACATCCATCAGCAAATGAATGATGATTTAATAACTGAAAAAGATACATAATCAGTTGAGCATATGATTTCAATTCTAAAATGAAAATCAGGGTACAAGAGGGATTTTAAATAAAAATTTTAAAAAATCATACAAAATGATTTTACATAGTCATACCTAACGGTGGTATAATCTAAAGAATAGTCTGTTATGTGCATATCACTGGAGTATTTATATCGATTCTATGGCTGGTGTAAATGCTCATACCCAATGCGTATAAAGTAGGTGCCTAGTTTCATTTATAGAATATGTTACAGAATTACCTTCCTAGTGCATAAAAAGTTTAAAAATTAGTTAAATTAAAATATTTTTTTTTTCAGTACAAACTGATGTAATTAAATTACAATAATTGTTTGAACAGACTGAACCACAAGTTTATCATTTGATTAAAATAAAACCTAGAGCAGGCTCTTTAAGTGCTGTGGTTCAGTTTCCAAGTCAGGTCTTTGTGAGACAGCATGCAGAGGCCCCTGGGAGAAGGAAGGTTCCGGTACTGTTCAATAGGGTCCACATTAGCTAAGCTTCAGGGAGAGCCCTAGTTTGTGGGTATAGGATGGAATATATAAGAGGGGGAAGGGAACATCTAAGAGTTTAAAAAAAAAAAAAAAAAGGCCTCATGGCATCAAGAGAGATTGGTTCTGATTTTGCAGAGAGCTCAAACGAGGAAAAGAAAAGATTAGGGATGAAAGGAAACAGATGTAGATGAAATGACTGAGCACACACTAGCAGCATAGGATTGGCAGAATTGGTCTACTTTGTATAATGAGACTTCCCTCAGTAGCTTATTATTCCATCAAAAAGGAGAAGCACTGCAGCTTCGTTTCACCGAGTCACTCGATGAGCCATCAATCCATTTCTAATGCCTAGAACTGACGAACAGTATGATAGTTTCCCCACTGAATACTAAAATGAAAGGTCTTATAGCAGAAACTGCAGTCACTAATGCTTATGATGCCAGGAGCAGTATAAACACAGCCGATGTCAATGTAGACTTACCGATTTCTGCTTCTGCTTAGCTGGTAGCAGCGTGGAAAAGGGACAAAGAACAACAAGGCATGCATGTTATTGATTGGTCAAAAGACACAAACAGTTAACAGGACTAGTGATGTGGCGCGGTGCACTGTAGCAGGTGGACATATGACAGCTTGGATGCTGGCGTTACCTTCTTAAAGAAGGGCATTCTTTTCTCTTTGGAGTGGGGTGACGTTACACTGTTTGCACAGGTTTTAGGGGAGCGATGGTTTGCCGGAATATCATTTTCTTCTGCCTCTAAGCCAGCAGCATCTATGTCTACAGCTATACACAGACAAATAATTCAACATAATCAGGTAGGGAATGGAGCAAGAACAGGTTAAAATATAAATTAAATTATGCTGAAATTACCCAAAAGTCCAACTTTTTTTTTTAAGATTAAACTACTGGGTACAAAACACATACTGGAAAATCTGGAACGTTCAGCACATTAGGATAAAAATATGTCCTATACACAACAACAGATAACATTCCAAAAAATAAACACTTATACAATATATATATATATATATATATATATATATATATATATATATATATAATACTGCATTATTCTGTAACTAACTGCTATATGGGAAAGTTTGCATTTTGAACTTCAGACTGTACTAGTAAATAAAATAGTTAATTAATAATGTGTGACTTTGTTTTCCATTCTTTGAAGAGAAAACAAGAATTGAGCAACAAGTTAATTCATTTAGAAGAGAGTACAAACCAATTCACTTCCATATCATGGAGAGAGGTGCAACTTCTCACCTATCTTACAGTCTAATCTGATTCTGAATCCAGAGCCTAGGTTTAAGAACCGCTGCATTAAAACCATTAAAACCTTTATTGAAGCAACAATTTCAAATAAAACTTTCCAGAAACTTCTGGAATCCCCTACAATCTTAAACCTTTAGCCCTGATAGCAATCCACAATCATGCCACTCATTTCTGTGACCAATGTAAATAGCAACTAGAGCTGCAGTGGTGATATTTGCAGCTGATTGCATCTTGCCCCTCACAATGATTAAAGGCCAGGATGAAACATACATCTTTATGTCAGACCTTAGGACCTCAGGCATTGATCTTGATATACAACTTAAGATGGATGTTACAATATCAGCTTTACTTAGAAATCACTCACATCTTAACATCCATTACTACTATTTTACTCAGTTTTTGGGTTGCCAAGCAACAGGTTTTCTGTCGCAAGGGCTACTGTGATAAGCAATTTATGAAAGGTATGATTTAATTTGCAAGTTGAAAATATGGATTTAATTTCTCCCCCTCTTGTGTATATTCTAACTGGCAGATCCCAATTGAACAGTAGCTGGCAATCTACTGTATTTTTTTGCTCCATAAGATGCACTTTTCTCCCCCCCCCCAAAAAAAGTGGGTAGAAATGTAGGTGCGTCTCATGGAGTGAATATACCTGCTCCCGGTACCTTTTCTAAAATCTGTCGGTCCAGAGCTGAAAGCTCCTGCCCCTCCCTCGCCAAATTAGCCAAGGCACGGACCCCATAGGGTAATGTGTAAAACATATACAGAACTTGGCAGGAGCTGCCACACACAAAATTAGCTTCACACCACCATCTTGGAACTTTGAAGGCATTTTTAGTTGCTCTAGAATAAGCTAAGAATACAACGTGCTTATAGGACCCACTTGAGCTCCACAAGGTGACATCCAGCCTTTTTCGGATACAAAGGGTGCTCTACACCAGCCATTTTCCCACTGTCCGGACTTCCCAACCACAACAAGAGCACATGCTGAAAAGAAACCAGGACGGAACCTTTACATCAAATACTATGAAACTCACACCTTGGCTCTTTCTCGAAACTCTCTCCCAGTTTCAAAGCTCGCTCCTTGGAATCAAAGTTAGGAAAAGCCACTCTATTCATTCTACTTTACCACCCAGCTCCAGCAGACAGCTACCATCTGTCAGCGGAATAAAACTTTCCGCAGAGACCCCCTCGCTCCGCGTCAACTACGCAACTGGGGAACCACGCCCCCTTTTGTGAAACAACCTTTGCGATTGCTATATTAACTTCCGGACGACAGAATTCCAAAGAGCCTGATTGGGGGAAGAGTGAGGCTTCCGGCAACTTGCCAGCAGTTCGTTGCGCAAAGTCGCTCCAATATGCAAATAGGCTTCTTGCTGTCTTTTTGTCACGCCGGGCACTGAACTGTGAGTAGCCATTGTGATGTTTAGTATTGGGGATTGGTGATGTCACGCCTGGTTCACCGCATGTCAAGTTCGGTGTTTCGCTTCATTTTCATCCCAGGCTCCTTTTATAAAACCTGTTATTTTCGAAATCTTTAGAGTTTTTGGTCTTTGCCACGGTAAATCATGCCAGCAAGGGAGGGGCAGGAGCTTTCAGGGCTGGATCAACAGATTTCTAAAAAGGTACCAGGGGGTAGGCCTGCCCTGCTGCCTGCTACCACTAGACGTGCCTACCATTAGACGTGCCTTGTACTCTGTCCCGGCCTATCACTAAACCACCAGAGGGAGGACAGGGTACAGGGCACACCATTTGATTCAGAATTTTTTTTTTAATTTTTCCTCCTCTACAGGTGGGTGCGTCTCATGGTCAGGTGTATCTTATAGAACAAAAAATACGGTAATCAGCAATCATGAGCACACCATAACGCCATCTGACAAACTCTCAACTCTGCTATACCAAGAATACCATAACATAAAATTAATTAAATATTTAATTTATTGATTTCTGTAATTCAATTCATATCCTAAAAACTAACAAAATGTATTTCATCTACATTTAAAATCTACAATAACATGTAATACAAAGTGCTACTAATAACAAAATCATAGGCTGGGAAAAGCTACAGGTACTCTCTAAAGCTTTAAAGTAGAGTCCATCAATCAATCTTCAAGGTTCTTAATGATGTTAAATTTTGAAGCCATTCAGGCCCAATGAAGCTCACTTAACTTGATGATGATGAGTCAATTAAAGTCCCAATATCTTCTTGAGTAATAATCTGTAGGCTTGACCAGGCCAGTTGTTCCTTATATTAATGATCCAATTAGAAATGCTTAATTAGTTCTGAGGTTCTCTCGTCTTAATCCTTAAAGTTTTCCAGTTTTAATTCCTTATATTGTTCAATCAGCATAAGCCTCCAACTCCAGCTGAGTTTCAGTTGAATCCATCATCAGGGAGGTTGAAGATATAAGTGAGTTTTCTAAATACTAAATACTACAACTAGTGCATTTACTATTCTCAAATACATTCTAATAACCATTAATCCTCAGTTCCTAGTTATGAATACCTAACTTACAACAGTTTAAACAATTTAAAATTATAACTTTTACCTGAAATTACTTCTGATACAGATCTCCGGCTCAGAGTTCCTGCTGGGAAAACATCAAGTGAGGGAACTACCACCACAGAGCTGTTAAATTGGATGACAATTAAGCTCCCAGAGGATAGGTCATTGGGAGTCATGTGACCGATAGTCTCCTCCTATATAAGGAGCTCTGTGGTGGTAGTTCCTTCGCTTGATGTTTCCCAGCAGGTACTCTCAGCCGGAGATCTGTATCAGAAGTAATTTCAGGTAAAAGTTATAATTTTAAATAGTTTAAACAGTGTTCTTCAACCACCAGTCCATGGACCAGTATCGGTCCACAGAAATTTCCTGCCGGTCCACAGGGCCAGCACGTGCATCAGGCCCAAAACAGTGTTCTTCAATCGCCGATCCACGGTGCGATCGATGCAGCGTTATTTTGAGCCAGCTCCCTCTTCCTAACTGATTCAGTGCACAAAGCCACAGGCAGTGGCTCCTACGGGCATCCTGCACCTGAACCGGAAGCCTTCTCTCTGACGTTGCAACGTCAAAGGGAAGGCTTCCAGATGAGGCACAGGACATGCAAGGTGCAATTAGTACTATTATGGGGGTGGGGTCTGGGGTGGGGATTGGGTAGAGATGGGTGGGGTCTGGCCCACGACTTAGCCCAGTGTTCTTCAACCGCCGGTCCACGAACCGATGACAGTCCACAGAATAATTCTTTTATTTCTGCCGGTCCATAGGTGTAAAAAGGTTGAAAAACACTGGTTTAAACAGTTGTAAGTTAGGTATTCATAACTAGGAACTGAGGATTAATGGTTATTAGAATGTATTTGACTATAGTAAATGCACTAGTTGTAGTATTTAGAAAACTCTTATTATTATCTTAGTACTTATATCTTTAACCTCTCTAATGATGTACTCAACTGAAGCTTAGCTGGAGTTGGAGGCTTATGCTGATTGAACAATATAAGGAATTAAAACTGGAAAACTTTAAGGATTAAGAAGAGAGAACCTCAGAACTGATTAAGCATTTCTAATTGGATCAAGCCTACAGATTACTACTCAAGGAGATGTTGGGACTTTAATTGATTCATCATCATCAAGTTTAGTGAGCTTCATTGGGTCTGAATGGCTTCAAAATTTAGCATCATTAAGAACCTTGAAGATTGATTGATGGACTCTACTTTAAAGCTTTAGAGAGTACCTGTAGCTTTTTCCAGCCTATGATTTTGTTATTAGTAGCACTTTGTATTACATGTTATTGTAGATTTTAAATGTAGATGAAATACATTTTGTTAGTTTTTAGGATATGAATTGAATTACAGAAATCAATAAATTAAATATTTAATTAATTTTATGTTATGGTATTCTTGGTATAGCATTTTAATTAATTGAATATCAGTAATTGACTATATTTACCCTACTTTGTATAGTTGTGTAAAACTCTCAACTTTCACAGGTCTCAGAGAAACTGAGCTTCTTTCTATGTGACCATCTTTTCATGTTATTTTCATGTTTTTGACAGCTCCATTGATATTAAAAATGCTATGATCTGAGTCTTCAAGTGGATTCTACTATATAGCTTACTTGGACATTTCAAAAATTTGGTAAAAATGGGAATCCACTATTGAGGTATGCAAGTTATATAATAGAGTTGACATCTATGAAATATGAATGTCACTGAGGCACCTGAACATAGTCTATTTGTGCATACACCTACAGAAATATAAATTCACATCTACACTCAAATCCCTTGTACCTATTGTAGATATGATACACATACGTATGGAAGGCCTCAATAGAGTATAGCCAACATTCTCTGGGTCTACTTAACTAGGAGAGCAGCATTGATGTCACAGTGGTAGATGTTCTTTGATTGAAGAACCTGGTTGATCCTGAAAAGAATCTGGCATGTTGTATGTATGTGGAGCTGTGGAAGTTCCACTAGGTAATTGTGAGCATTAGTGTCAAGGTCATAGGCAGATGAGGAGATGGATCAGATGGAGGTCTGAAAATTCTAGAAGGATCTAGACTCAGGGGGAAAATTTGCTAAATGGTCCTGAATATTAATTTCCATGTAAGAGACTCTTAGCTATGCAAGACTTCTCATAGCAATAGACGCAGCCGATGCTCTGGATGAGACATCGAATGCATCAAAAGCTAATAATGTCTTAAATTTTTTGGTTTGAGGTAAGTATTCCAGAAATCAGTCAGATGGAATATATTGTTGAAATTAGACAACTTCTATATAAGTTGTTTAAGATAAAATGACATATAGAAGATAAAGATGAGTTTATCGACTATAGCATTGTAGTTCTGTATATATATATATATATATATATATATATATATATATATATATATATATATATATATATATGGCAACACTCATGTTCTTCCTCGCGGGAGCTTGCAGTAGCTCTGGTAGTGAGAAGCAGAAGAGGTGTTCCATCTTAATAGGCTCAACACCCATAATGCAACCCTCCGATTGACAAATCCATTCATGATAAGCAGAAGAGGCAACCCAACTTTAAAAGCCATAGTGGATCCCTCCGATTCATCTCTATAGTGCTGTCAATGTGAGAGTGCACAGTGGAGAACAATCAGAAAAGAGTCCAGTATTCAAAGTGCAGATTGTGTAGATCCAATTAAGGTTTCTTGACGAGAGGTGTCAAATTCATATGCATCGAGGAATAGAGGTCTCGATACTGGTAGTAGCTGTTAGTCATCATTCGGAACCAGTACGTAGATTGATGACCTATACCACAGTGATTGGTGAGGATAGGCTGGTACCGAGGGAGACAGTAGAAGCACTGGTACCGGTCGCTGGAGATTGCAGAAATAGAAACGGTACCAAGGGCAAAAATTAGAATCGGTACCGAGCGTTGGTAAGAGTTAAAATAGCCAAGAGCGAGGAGAAAATGGTACCATACAGCCGCTGAAGGAAATTAAGTTGGGCCGGTACTGAGTAGAGAGACGGCATTGAGGCCAACTTCACTGCAATCACATGGCCAGCCCTACACCATACAGGTAGCTTGTGGCAGCAATGGTGTCTTGGTGTCTTTTTGTTTCCTATGAATCTGGATTTGTTTACAACTTATACTTTAGTGATTGAGGCTTTTGATGTTATCGTTAACTGGATGTGTATGAATCATTTTAAGAGTAATCCTGATATAACAAATATTAATGATGAGGAATTCCAGATAGACCATACCTCAAATGAACCCAAAAGTAGCAGTTCTGCTGAAATCAAGCATTAAATTGCTGGGAGTTATTTTTGATTCTAAGTTGTTTATGGATTCGTATATAAGCTTACATTACATTAGAGATTTCTATTCCGCCTGTGCCTTTCGGTTCTAAGTGGATTACAAATTGGATGAAAACTGGACATTTCCAGGAAGTTTACATATCATGTATATAACATATACATATCAAGTTTACATATCAATAGCAATACATACAAATTAGGGAGATTATTACATAACGTTGAGGGAAGGAATATGCTGTGTTCAGAAATGTTTTTTTAAATTGAAATTACTGAGGAGACTCAAGTGATATCTTGAGCATGCTCAGTTTCAGTGGATTATTGGTCCTTACCACATGGATCTACCTAAAAAAAACAAATTCTGCTATGCTGGCAGGCAATAAGGGTCATAATTGAATTTCAAATTCTAGCTTTTATATTTGAGATACTTTATGGCTTCAGTCCTAGTTACCTGGAAGATTTTGTAACAGTTTATATCTCCTCGCGTTCATTAAATGAACTGAATATGATTAAACCAGTAATTCTTAAACCTGTCCTGGGGGATCCCCAGCCAGTCGGTTTTTCAAGATATCCCTAATGAATATGCGTGAGGCAGATTTGTATGCCTGTCACCTCTATTATATGCAAATCTGCCTCACGCATATTCATTAGGGATATCTTGTAAACCTGACTGGCTGGGGGTTCCCAAGGACAGGTTTAAGAACCACTGGATTAAACCATTTAAAGTTCTCTGCACGTTGAATACTACGGAACAACGTACATTAGTAGGTAAAGCAACTGAACTTTGGAATCTTCTCCCATCCTCTATTAGAGGTATTAGGCGTAATGTCATTCCATATAAATTTTTTTTTTAAACTTGGCTTTTTAATGGATATTTGATTGATTTTAATTGATTCATATGTATTCGATATCAGTCAGCTTTAATTATGTAAGTTTGGTAGATGTATATCAACATGTGATTTATAATCCGCTCAGAACTGTCAGAGTGGAGTATAAGGGGCAAATTCTGTAAGAGGCACCTAGGACACCTTTTACGAAGCTGCATTAGCGGTTTAACGTGCGTAATAGCGTGCACTAATTTGCCGGCCGCGTTAGCCGCTACCCCCTCCTATTGAGCAGGTGGTAGTTTTTTGGCTAGCGTGGGGGTTAGCGCACGCTAAAAATGTACATGCGATAAAACCGCTAACGTGGCTTCATAAAAGGAGCCCCTAGTGTTAAGCGCCTATCTTAATTAATAAATGACTTCAATTATGAAAAAAAAAAAATTAATTGGGCAATAGATACCTGTCTTCTTAGGCGCAATTCTACAAAAGATAGGCGCCTAACAGTAAAATAGGTGTGTTTAGGGGTAGAGAGTAATTTAAGTGCTGCTAGGTATGATTCTGTAAGTGTTAAGTTAGGTGCTGCTAAGCGCGATTCTATAATGGGTGCCTAAGAGTGATTGACATATGATAGGCACCATATTTATAGGCGCCTATCTTTTTAGGCACCAATTAAAGAATCTGTCCCTAAATGTGTTGACTCAAATTAAATTGTAGTCTTCATGACAACTGTTAGTCTCCGTTGTCTCTAATTTGATGTAATAGGGTCTTATCCTTGGACAGGCAGGCAGCACAGATGGGTAACATTATCCACAGAGTCTGGTACAGACAGTGCTAAAGTGTACTGTCACTTTAAAAAGCTTTGATACTGTATGCACCGCACGTGCACGAGTGCCTTCCCATCCAATGCAGGCTTACGAGGTTATTATCTTTTCATTTTCTGTGGAGTGAAGAAGACTTATTTGGACTTTGCCCAGTCAAGTTTGCCTTCCCACTTCAATTTTCACTTTTTCCATTAGTTGCATTATTCATTTTTTGTTTTTTGTTTTTTTTCTTTTAAAACCTTTTATTTTCTGTCAAAATTTCCTTATGTTCACCTTTGGGGCCTGTAGGCAATTTTGAATCCTTGCCCCTGCCAAAGGCATCGATGGATTTTTGGCCTTCTTTTTATTCAACCCACACTACTATAGTTTTCCTTCCAGCTGTAACTATTCCTGATTTTCAAGGACTAAAAAAAAAAGAGCAAAACAACTCCTGACTGGCTGAGGGGAGATCTGATTGAAGTCTACAAAATCCTGAGTGGAGTGGAACAGCTACAAGTGGATCAATTTTTCACTCCGTCAAAAATTACAAAGACTAGGTGACATCAATGAAGTTACAGGGAAATACTTTTAAAACCAATAGGAGGAAATATTTTTTCACTCAGAATAGTTGAGCTCTGAAACACATTGTGGTAAGAGCGTATAGCGTAGCTGGTTTTAAGAAGGGATTGGCCAATTTTCTGGAGAAAAGTTCATTGAGAAAGATATAGGGCAAGCCACTGCTTGCCTTGGACAATTAGCATGGAATGTTGCTACTCTTTGGGTTTTGGCCAGGTACTAGTGACCTGGATTGGCCACTGAAAACGGGCTACTGGATATGATGGACCATTGGTATGACCCAGTAAGGCTATTCTTATGTTATTATGTACCTTTATAGGAAAACTTAGGCCTGGAGTCTCATCCCCAACAAATTGGATTTCTATGCAATACCGATTCCTATCAGTACTGGTTGACATTGACATCAACATCATCACCAGCATCACAGACATTTTAAGCATCGAGTCTGTTGATGCATGCCTCTCACTGACACCATCGTTCATCGACGCAGGCTGTCATTTCAGAAGTGTGCCTATTCTTGGGGTTACCAATGCTTCGACATCCTGCTGCACCTTATGTACCAGCTTCATAGTAGATGGTACCGGTACATCCACTTCATAGTACTTATATCCAGCAAATTGTCTTCTATGTGGTACTGATTCCTTTCGGTACTGGTGGATATCGACGTCGGCATTGACATCGTTCTCAAGCAGCATCTTCACAACAAGCATCGCAGGCATCCATAGCATCAAGTCACTCGATGCATGCCTTACATCGACACCATCTTTCTTCGATACAGGCTGTCATCTCTGAAGCGTGCCTCTTCCTTGAAGTTACCAATACTTCGACATCAGCTGCACCTTACGTACCAGCTTCATGGCATCCACTTCACAGAGTGACTTCATTGTATCTGTGCCTATGGCTGTACCTTTGCTAAATATGAATGAAACAAATAGCTGAATGGCCTCAGTCATTTGGTTCAGGATGGTGAAATGAATGGTAAAAGGAGATTGAGGGCTTTCTTTGGTTTCTCTGAAGCCAAATGCACATCCCTTAGTAATATATACCTACAATTTTCAGCTACCAGTGTCAGGGCTATACTATTACCCCCCAAATCCTGTATATAGTGCCATAAGTTGTGCGTGCATATTGATGCACTTAAGACAATTTGCGCACACACCTCATAATTGATGCAAATTGGTGTTAATTAGAAATTACGCACACAACTTGGTAAGTGCATTCTATAAAGTGGTGCACATCAGTTCCAGTGTATGAATCTGAAGAGAGGGTGGGGCCAAAGGAGAAAAATAGGTGGATAATGAGCATTCCTAAAAATTACACAAACTGATGTAGAATACGCCTAGAGCATGCACAATTTTGGCATTTAGACCTGGTGTTTCTTGGCCTAAATAGTTGTTAGCAACACATGTGGCCACTAAGTGTGATTCTATATATGGTGCGTGCCTTTTACAGAATTGCATTAAGTATCATGCTAGCCAGCGCCAAAATTCTTTGGCGCTGTATATACAGAATCAAGCCCTTAGGGTGCAATGTTCTAAAAGCATAAAATTTTCTTCATTGAAATTTAACAGTATTAATTTGTCTTGCATCAGCCTAATTTCACTCTCAAGTATAAGATGTCTCTAAGACACAGATATAACCACATACTTCCATGGAAATGAAACACTTCACTTTTGCACTACCCACAGTCTTGACTGGCCCACTCAGTGCAAAGACGCAACCTCTTCTTTCTGTTGAATATTACAACCCACAATAAATTAAAGAATTAAGAGAACAAAATTAGCTGAATAGTTTGTGCTTACCAGATGACGGAGGAGTCGACCTTCTGGAACTGGGTACTATGTCACCCAAACTGGAAGATGAATTTCCTCCCGATTTACTAAAATAATAAGATAAGAACAACAGGAATATTATTTCCTATAATAATCCTCTGACAATGTGGAGGGGCATAATCGAAAGAAACATCTAAGTCCATTTTTGTCTAAGTTGCAACTCGTCCAAAGTAAAAAACAGCGTAGGACACATTTTTGAAAAATACGTCTAAAAAATTGTTTTTGAAAATCGTCTATCTATACGTCCAGCCGCCTGATTGTCCAGATTGCTAAATCATCCATCTTTATACCACATTTTCGTCCAAGTCCAAAACGCCTAGAAACAGACCTTTTGGACATGGGAGGGGTCTACAAAGTGATGGACAGGACACCCACACAGGGAACCTAAACAGTGGGCTACCTTACAGGGCACTGCTGTGAACTTCACAAAAAGGGTGCCATGTAATCATCTAACTACAGCTCCCTTATAGGTAATGATGAGCTCCCCAAACCACCTCCAGAATCTCCTAGACCCACCTATCTACCATCCCCATAGCCCTTATGGCTGCAGGAGCCACTTATAGGGCAGTACAAAAAGGTTTGGGGGTTTTTAGGGGAGTGCGCATGTTTCACCATCAATGCAGTCATTACAGTGGCTTATGGGCATGGATCCTTCTCTCCATGGGTCCCTAACCCAGCCCCAAGACCATTTAAGACGCCTCTGTGCAGCGCGACTAGGCTTTCCTATGCCAGGCTGCCAGGTGCTGATGTTCTGGAAGCAGAATTTAAATGTTGTGATTATGATTTTTATGGGGGGGGTGTCGGTGATCACTGGGGTAGTGTGTGGGGGTCTGTACTATGTGTTTTCAGTGCTTATCTGGTCTCTTTAGGTTGGTTTTTGTGACTTAGACACTCCTCCTGAAACGCCCCATTTAGGTCTGGTCATTCAGCGGCACTGTGAAGGCCTAGGTCGTTTATAAATACGTTCAAAACCCGGTTTTATTATCGGCACTTGGACGTATTTTGACAATGTCCATCCAAGTACCAACTTAGGCCGTTTTTCATTTTTGATTATGAGCCCCATACTGTATAATGAATATTAATGATAAAATTATTAAAGTTTGGCAGTTTAGATTTTGATATGAAAATTTTCATATTATTTAACCCATAGGCCAAGTACTGTAGTATAATCTCTCATTAACAAGGACAGGGTCACTAGAAAAAGTTAAAATCAGTTAATCTGTTTGCCCAAGTCAGCCTAACTACTAGTACTTATAATATATATATATATAATTTTGAAACTGACCTTATAATTACTATTTTCAATATTTATTGTATGGTTTTATGATTTTCAAGGCTGAAAAGAAAAATCTGTTTTCATACTTGGCTACTCTGCCAGAATATCAAAATAATATAAGATGAAAATGTAAGGTGGTTTTTACCTAAGACTAAGAATGTTATAATGCCTCTGTGTCGCTCCATGGTACAACCTCACCTTGAGAATTGCGTTCAGTTCTGGTTGCCTTGTCATGAAAGATATAGAGGAACTAGAAAAGGTTCAAAGAAGAGTGACCAAGATGATAAAGGGGATCGACCTCCTCTCGTATGAGGAAAGACTAAAAAGGTTAGGGCTCTTCAGCTTGGAAAAGAGACATCTGAGGGGAGATTATAATTGAAGTCTACAAAATCCTGAATGGAGCAGAATGGGTACAAGTGGATTGATTTTTCACTCCGTCAAAAATTGCAAAGACCAGGGGACACTCGATGATGTTACGGGGAAATACTTTTAAAACCAATAGGAGGAAATATTTTTTTCATTCAGAGAATAATTAAGCTCTGGAAAGCATTGCCAGAAATTGTAGTGAGTAGTTAATGTAGCTGGTTTTAAGAAAGGTTTGGACAATTTCCTAGAGGAAAAGTCTATAGGCTGTTATTCAGACAGACATGAGGGAAGCCACTGCATGCCCTGGATCGGTAGCATGGAATGTTGCTACTTTTTGGGGTTTTGCCAGGTACTAGTGACCTGGATTGGCTATACCGTGAAGACGGGCTACTAGGCTAGATGAACCACTGGTCTGACTCAGCAAGGTATTCTCCTGTAGTTTTGCTACATAAACTTACATATTTAATGCTTTTTTCAACATGAATCGCATACTCATCATTTCTTCCCTGAATGCATTGGGAGCCACTCCTATTTTCCTATGTGAATCTGTTCTTATCTGTCTAACCTCCTCTCCTTTAAAAAAAAAATTGTTAAGATTTATCTATACTGTACACCACTTGATCTCTTTAAGGATTCTTCAAGGATCTGTTACCTTTATACTTCTTTCAACCTACCTTCAGTCACTAGGCATTCTGAATCATTTATGACTTGTCATGTTATAGGATGAAAGACCAATCTATAGCTACTTTAGGTTGTTATGTTGCATAAATTACATAAGAACATAAGCAATGCCTCTACTGGGTCAGACCTGAGGTCCATCTTGCCCAGCAGTCCACTCACGCGGCGGCCCAACAGGTCCAGGACCTGAGCAGTAATCCTCTATTTATACCCTTCTATTCCCTTTTCCAGCAGGAAAATGTCCAATCCTCTCTTAAATCCCAGTACTGTATTCTGCCCTATAACGTACTCTGGAAGCGCATTCCAAGTTCCACCACACGTTGGGTAAAGAAGAACTTCCTGGCATTTGTATTGAATCTGTCCCCTTTCAACTTTTCCAAATGGCCTCTTGTTCTTTTATTTTTTGAAAGTTTGAAGTCTGACATTGTGGTTTCTAATGAACTAGATAATACAATAGTCAAAAATATTATGATAACAAAGTAGACCAATAAGAACATAAGAATAGCCTTACTGGGTCAGGTCAGACCAATGGTCCATCAAGCCCAGTAGCCCATTCCCATGGTAACCAATCCAGGTCACCAGTACCTGGCCAAAACCTAGGGAGTAGCAATATTCCATGCTACCGATCCAGGGCAAGCAGTGGCTTCCCCCATGTCTTTCTCAATAACAGACTTTTCCAAACCTTTCTTAAAACCAGCTATGCTATCCGCTCTTACCACAACCTCTGGCAATGCGTTCCAGAGTTTAACTATTCTCTGAGTGAAAAAAAATTTCCTCCTTCTGAAAAATAATTCCAGATATAAAACACCACATATGTTTAATTATAACACCCCAAAAAAGATTCAACCTCTTTCATACCATTCTGCATTGCACCTTACTTGAAAGCAGCTTTCTTGGCTGTCCTCTCACCATTTCATACTTAAACTTTTGTCCTTTTCTCATTCTATCTCCTTTCCACCCATTATCTATCGTTTATTTCCACCCAGTTATCTATCGTTTTGTTTTGCTTTATGCTACAATGTGGATATTGTTCTCAACTCCCATTTGATTTTGAAACTTCATCTTGAAAATGCCTCCATTTCTTTCTTCATAACTGACAAGCATAGCTGATAATGATGATATTTCTAACAAGGCACCTTTATGAAATATTCAAAAGGGAGCCCATTTCATAAAGGCAACATGCTGTAGGAGTTGTAGAGCTCCATTTTAAATAGAATGTAGAGATTGGAATTTGGCTCTCCAGGTTGGAACCTGCTCAGTTCTGGTGATATTTTAGAAGAGGAGCTGCCGACACAGAGCCTTTTTTTAAAATGCCTCAGGAGCTTGCTTGGTTTTAGTTGTACATGCAGAGTAGCAGCCATTTTACTAACCTGCCTCCTGAGGGGAACACTCTTATCCTCCCTGTCTCATCAGCTCGCAACCTCAGAGTCATCTTTAACTCATCTCTTTTATTCTCTGCACAAATCCAACAAACTGATAAGCCTGTCGTTTCTTTATAATATTGCCAAAATCTGACCATTCCTATCTGATCACACTATCAAAACCCTTATCCACACTCTCATCACCTCTTGCTTAGATAACTGCAACCTGCTTCTCACAAGTCATCTACTAAACCATCTCTCTCCCCTTCAGTCTGTTCAAAATTCTGCTGCATACTTTATATTCTGCCACTGTCGCTATGCTCATATCACCCCTGTCCTCAAGTCACTTCATTGGCTCCCTATTGCTTCTGCATACAGTTCAAACTCCTCTTTATAGACCTACAAGTGCATTCACTCTGCAACTCCTCAGCATCTCTCCTATCTCTCCCTATACTCCTCCATTGATCAAGTAAGTCTCTCTTAACTGTACCCTTCTTCTCTACTGCAAACTCCAGACTCCATCCTTTCTATCTCGCTGCACTGTATGCCTGGAACAGACTACCTGAGTCGGTACATTGAGCTCCATCTCTGGCAGTGTTCAAATCCAGGCTAAAATCCCACTTTTCGAGGCTGCTTCTAACTCTGACCCACCTGTAAACTACCCATGTCTTTTTTGTCATTTCATCTGTAATTCCCTAGCCCAATAGTCCTGTTCATCTGTCTGATTAGATTGTACACTCTGTCATGCAGGGATCGTCTCTTACATGGCTAATGTAATGTACAACACTGCATACATCTTGCAATGCTATAGAGATAAATTGTAGTAGTAATATATACATTGAAAACATGAAAAATATAAGCCTGACAGCTACCATTGTGGAGATTTATATTTTGCAAACCTACACATGTAAGTGCCATTAATAAGCAGTGAGGCCATAGTGTCAATATGTTTTCATTTTGGAGGCAGACATATATCACACAGGATTAAGGAGAATAATTCCCTTCATTCCTTGCCAAAATGAACACTTTTTTAAACCTATGTGTGACTTTGAGATGGTGTAAAATCAAACGTGAACATTCCCCTCCCACCTCCCCATCACTAATGGAAAATGGGGAATTCATGCATAGATTTTAGTACCATGCCCAAACCATGCCCCCTTGAAAACAATCTCCAACTCTAACTGGTAGTTCCTGAAATTGGTATTAACATGTGTATGTGATATACATGTACTGTACAAACGCCATTGCTTACATGAGGGTATATTTCTAAAATAATGGCCTACATGCCTTTACAAAGACTCGTACAATGACCCCTTTCTTTGCACCCATCCTCCTGCACAAATTTACCTCTGCTCTCAAAGTGCAAAAATGTGCATGCATCTACTTGCATATTTTTTATAATATAAATGCAGACAACATACACTGTTCCAGCCACCCCTGAGCTATAGCCCTGGTAATGTTTGAAAAAAGAAAAAAGTCACTACTTGAAAAGGTCACTTCATAAAGATGTAATCATGAACCTTTGTACATACTCTTGTACCATGAACTCTGCTCAGAGATATGAAGGCATAATATTCCGCTTCACCCACCAAGTGTTCAATACATAGAGATTTCTCCAGGTTTAAATTCTAAGCTGTTGTGTTGCTAGCTGCTAAAGCTATGCATAATTCTTTTTTTTTTTAATTTTTCCTTTATTTATATTTTGAACATATTATCAAGAATAAACTCCTTGTACAGAATATGATTGAGTCAACATAATATAAACAATTGAAGTAACATCTATATGACAAAATTACTATTTACTCAATCAAAATTAAAGTCCCAATACTGAGATCCAAGATGTTCCTGAGTGAGAAACTATTAAAAGGAAAAAGAATAAATTCAAATTACAAATTAGGCGGTCAGATGAGAGTAGAT
The DNA here is from genome assembly GCF_902459505.1 of Geotrypetes seraphini. Taxonomy (NCBI): domain Eukaryota; kingdom Metazoa; phylum Chordata; class Amphibia; order Gymnophiona; family Dermophiidae; genus Geotrypetes; species Geotrypetes seraphini. The sequence continues at coordinate 432,753,656 of NC_047085.1, read as the reverse complement.
CAAGAGTAAATTATACATTGAGATTTTCTTAATCCCCTTCAAGGCCCCTCCTGGAGAGAAATCCTGTCAGCTGAGAGGGTTCAAAGAAAATATAATTGCAAGATTTATACTTTGCAATGCATTTGCAAGGATATCGTAAAAGAAATGATGCCCCCATTGCAGCGACCCCAGGCTTAAGAAGCAACAATTCCTTCCTTCGTTTCTGAGATTCCCTTGTCACATCCGGAAATATTTGAACTTTATATCCAAGAAATTCTTTATGTCTATTCTTAAAATAAAGCTGTAATATCCAATTTTTATCTGGTGATAAAACCATCGTAGCCAATAGGGTAGCTGGAATAGCTACCTCCTTCATTGAAGATTCCAATAATAATGTTATGTCCATTTGTTCACCCTGACCTTGTTGTTCTAGTGGATGTTGTTCTTCCAAATTTTTTGATGGCAAATAATATATTTTGGAAAAAGGAGGAAAAGCATCATTAGGAACATTAAGAACCTCACAAAAGTACTTTTTCAAAACTTCTTTTGCTGATAAAGAAGGAATCTTTGGGAAGTTCAAAAATCTAAGGTTATTCAACCGCATATTATTTTCCATCATTTCCACCTTTCTCCTAAGGTTAAGATTGTCCTTAATCAGTGTCGTTTGAATTTGAGTTACTTCACTTATCTTTTTATCTATTTTTTCCACATTATTTTTCATCGATATATTTTCCTGTTTAAGTCCATTTATTTCATTTCTTTGTTGTAAATATTTCTCTTCTAGTTCTTTAATTTGTGGTGACAATGTTTGTCCCAGAGTAATTACCAAGTCCCAAATAGAGTCTAGAGCAGGGGTGTCCAATGTCGGTCCTCGAGGGCCGCAGTCCAGTCGGGTTTTCAGGATTTCCCCAATGCATATGCATGAGATCTATTAGCATACAATGAAAGCAGTGCATGCAAATAGACCTCATGTATATTCATTGGGGAAATCCTGAAAATCCGACTGGACTGCGGCCCTCGAGGACCGACATTGGACACCCCTGGTCTAGAGTAACATTCATAGGTTTAGGAACAGAGAATATACTTGCTTGCATTGTCCCAACTACTATGCATAATTCTTAATAGCAATAGCAAAAATATCAAAGAAGTCATTCACTTATCTTTGAAAAAATATAGCTGGTTCCGACGTGCCACGTTTTGAATCTGCTTCAGGGAACCGACACAACATATGAAGTTGGACTGGAGGTGCAAACTCTGAAAACAAATATAAGCATGCTCAATAACTGTAAAGTGCATTTATGAAACATGTATTAAAGAACTCACTTTACGCAATTAAAAAGCTGTGCACGGTTCTGTCTGAAGGGGAGTACTCACCACTAAATATAGTCTATAAATTTCTGAAGATGTCAATAACCCGATTTCTTCTTAGAGTACAAACGGCGACTGAACACCAAGAGAACAATTTAAAGGACTATTTCGCGCCAAAAATAGCGTGATGACGTCAGCACGTATGAATATTACTCTAAAGCTGACCCACTCGTTGAAACAAAGCAAAATACCAACAAAATCAACAAAATACACTGACTGTCCTGCACTATCAATGAATGTGAAAAATTAGATGAAAAGAAAATGTTGTAAGAAAAAATCCCGAACGTCAAAACTTAAATGAAGTAGAATGAATATTACAGAAAAGCTTGCCATTCTATTTCGCTGTTTAAGCCCTAGGGTGCCAAAGAGCCTAGAGTGTAAATCCATCTCTGTTCTAAAGTATGTAATCTGGTTTTAAGATCACCGCCTCTGGGGAGAGTTGGAGCGTCCAGAATGGAGTAACGTACAGAGGAGATAGAATGTTTGGCTTCAATCCAATGGTGGGTAAGGGGTGCTTCCATAACTTCCCTGCCTATTCTGCTAATATGTTCTCCTATTCTGACCCGTATGCTCCTCATAGTGTGCCCTACATAAAGCAAATGGCATGGGCATTCTATGACATATACTACCCCTTTGGTGTTGCAATTAGTCATTTTTGAAGATTTACGGTTCTTAACCCATTCAGGGATGGTCATATCAGTTAACTTTACACTGTAAGGACAGACAGAACAGGCTGAGCATGGGGAATGAAAACCTTTTAAGCTACTATTTGGTGCCTCAGAATGGTATTGGGCTTTGGTAAGGTACTGTTTAAGGTTCCACCCTCGCGAATAAGCAAATTTAGGGGGGCTTTGAAAAATATCATGATATTGTATAATGCTCCAATGTTGATTGATGATGTGCTTGATTTTAAAAGCGTGTTGAGAATAGGGAAGGACACAGACTGCATCAGCGTCATTATGTTGGTTATTCGGCAATAGTAAGTCATCCCTATTGGACCAAAGTGCCCTTTTGTAAGCTCTTTTGATGACAGATGTTGGGTATCCCCTTTCTTTGAATTTCATATCTTCAGCTTTCAGTACATAGTCACTTTTAGAGGAACACAACCTATGGAGACGTAAAAATTGACCTGTAGGTATGTTATTTCGTAAGTGCCTAGGATGGAAACTTTCATACCTCAAAAGATTGTTACAGTCAGTGGATTTTTTATAGATCGTGGTGCAAAATTTGCCTTCACTTAAAGATATGTTCATGTCTAGAAAGGGCAAAGATTGAGTATTGGATTGGGCTGTGAAATTCAAATTAGGATCTTCTTGATTGAGCCAACCCAAAAAAATGTCAAATTCTGATTGAGTACCTATCCACACCGCAAACACATCATCAATATATCGTTTCCATAAGAGTAATTTAGGAAAATACACTGAAGGGTATAGATGTTGTTCCTCAAATGCTGCCACATAAAGGCATGCTACTGTGGGGGCCATTTTGGCACCCATAGCGGTGCCACGAACTTGTAGGAAAAATTGATGATCAAATTCAAAATAATTTTTGCTTAAAGCTATGCGAGCAATGGTGACCAAAAATCAATCCTTTTAGAAGACAATTTCATGTGTACTAAATGCTGACGAATGATCATTATAGCTGCTTCCTCGGTATGTTGGTGTACAATGCTGTGATGTCGAGAGTCACTAATATGGCATGGTGTGGAATGTCCTGGTGGGTTCCCAAGAATTTAATCATAGAACCAGTGTCCTTCACATATGAGGTACATAGAGGAACTTCATTCTTCAGTTGTAGGTCCAAAAATTCAGATAGGGGTTCAAGAATAGAGCCTATCCCTGCCACTATGGGACGCGCCGGTGGTGCCTCCAAAGATTTATGGATCTTGGGCACAAAATAGATCACAGGAGTGATAGGATGTTGACAATACAAAAATTTGTATTCCCCTTCCGTAATAATACCTGCTTCTAAAGCTTGTACTAGTATATGAGAGATACCTTCCTGCAGTTCATCAATAGGATCTTTATCTATGGGTTGATAATAAGTTGTATCAGACAACTGTCTCCAAGCCTCTTGTTCATAAGACTCTGCAACACACGTTCATAAAGGATAATTTGACCACTGCACAAAGAGGTGCTCTAAAATCTTTAATGGCAGATTCTAGTATAGTGATTCGTCCTGCAGACAAAGGAGGAGGAGTGGTTGTTATGGATGCAGAGTCTTATGAACAAGAGGCTTGGAGACAGTTGTCTGATACAACTTATTATCAACCCATAGATAAAGATCCTATTGATGAACTGCAGGAAGGTATCTCTCATATACTAGTACAAGCTTTAGAAGCAGGTATTATTACGGAAGGGGAATACAAATTTTTGTATTGTCAACATCCTATCACTCCTGTGATCTATTTTGTGCCCAAGATCCATAAATCTTTGGAGGCACCCCTGGCGCGCCCCATAGTGGTAGGGATAGGCTCTATTCTTGAACCCCTATCTCAATTTTTGGACCTACAACTGAAGAATGAAGTTCCTCTATATACCTCATATGTGAAGGACACTGGTTCTATGATTAAATTCTTGGGAACCCACCAGGACATTCCACACCATGCCATATTAGTGACTCTCGACATCACAGCATTGTACACCAACATACCGTAGGAGGCAGCTATAATGATCATTCGTCAGCATTTAGTACACATGAAATTGTCTTCTAAAAGGATTGATTTTTTGGTCACCATTGCTCGCATAGCTTTAAGCAAAAATTATTTTGAATTTGATCATCAATTTTTCCTACAAGTTCGTGGCACCGCTATGGGTGCCAAAATGGCCCCCACAGTAGCATGCCTTTATGTGGCGGCATTTGAGGAACAACATCTATACCCTTCAGTGTATTTTCCTAAATTACTCTTATGGAAACAATATATTGATGATGTGTTTGCGGTGTGGGTAGGTTCTCAATCAAAATTTGACATTTTTTTGGGTTGGCTCAATCAAGAAGATCCTAATTTGAATTTCACAGCCCAATCCAATACTCAATCTTTGCCCTTTCTAGACATGAACATATCTTTAAGTGAAGGCAAATTTTGCACCACGATCTATAAAAAATCCACTGACCGTAACAATCTTTTGAGGTATGAAAGTTTCCATCCTAGGCACTTACAAAATAATATACCTACAGGTCAATTTTTACGTCTCCATAGGTTGTGTTCCTCTAAAAGTGACTATGTACTGAAAGCTGAAGATATGAAAGTCAAATTGAAAGAAAGGGGATACCCAACATCTGTCATCAAAAGAGCTTACAAAAGGGCACTTTGGTCCAATAGGAATGACTTACTATTGCCGAATAACCAACATAATGACGCTGATGCAGTCTGTGTCCTTCCCTATTCTCAACACGCTTTTAAAATCAAGCACATCATCAATCAACATTGGAGCATTATACAATATCATGATGTTTTTCAAAGCCCCCCTAAATTTGCTTATTCGCGAGGGTGGAACCTTAAACAGTACCTTACCAAAGCCCAATACCATTCTGAGGCACCAAATAGTAGCTTAAAAGGTTTTCATTCCCCATGCTCAGCCTGTTCTGTCTGTCCTTACAGTGTAAAGTTAACTGATATGACCATCCCTGAATGGGTTAAGAACCGTAAATCTTCAAAAATGACTAATTGCAACACCAAAGGGGTAGTATATGTCATAGAATGCCCATGCCATTTGCTTTATGTAGGGCACACTATGAGGAGCATACGGGTCAGAATAGGAGAACATATTAGCAGAATAGGCAGGGAAGTTATGGAAGCACCCCTTACCCACCATTGGATTGAAGCCAAACATTCTATCTCCTCTGTACGTTACTCCATTCTGGACGCTCCAACTCTCCCCAGAGGCGGTGATCTTAAAACCAGATTACATACTTTAGAACAGAGATGGATTTACACTCTAGGCTCTTTGGCACCCTAGGGCTTAAACAGCGAAATAGAATGGCAAGCTTTTCTGTAATATTCATTCTACTTCATTTAAGTTTTGTCGTTCGGGATTTTTTCTTACAACATTTTCTTTTCATCTAATTTTTCACATTCTTTGATATTGCAGGACAGTCAGTGTATTTTGTTGATTTTGTCGGTATTTTGCTTTGTTTCAACGAGTGGGTCAGCTTTAGAGTAATATTCATACGTGCTGACGTCATCACGCTATTTTTGGCGCGAAATAGCCCTTTAAATTGTTCTCTTGGCGTTCAGTCGCCATTTGTACTCTAAGAAGAAATCGGGTTATTGACATCTTCAGAAATTTATAGACTATATTTAGTGGACAGAACCATGCACAGCTTTTTAATTGCGTAAAGTGAGTTCTTTAATACATGTTTCATAAATACACTTTACAGTTATTGAGCATGCTTATATTTGTTTTCAGAGTTTGCACCTCCAGTCCAACTTCATATGTTGTGTCGGTTCCCTGACGCAGATTCGAAACGTGGCACGTCGGAACCAGCTATATTTTTTCAAAGATAAGTGAATGACTTCTTTGATATTTTTGCTATTGCTATTAAGAATTATGCATAGCTTTAGCAGCTAGCAACACAACAGCTTAGAATTTAAACCTGGAGAAATCTCTATTTATTGAACACTGCAATGATTGGTGGGTGAGGCGGAATATTATGCCTTCATATCTCTGAGCAGAGTTCATGATACAAGAGTATGTACAAAGGTTCATGATTACATCTTTATGAAGTGACCTTTTCAAGTAGTGACTTTTTTCAAACATTTTCCTTCAGTCACTCTACTGTATTCATCTAGTGGTTGAGTTAGTTACCCCTTCAGTATATTTTTTGACATAGCCCTGGTAATGTTTGCATGTAGATCACTTGCACAATCTTGTCTGTGTATACTTATATACAACTTTTAATAGCCATTTTCAGATGTAAAACATACTTTATTTGTAGAAAATACTTACTATGACTTCTTAATAACCAGATTTTCATGCTCTATTAACAAACCATTTATTTGTTGCAAAATGATACTAACAGACTAATTTGGGGGCTACTTTATATTTCTATATTTTTCTATTTTCTGATAATTTATCTAATTGTCTCACATTCATTTAATAATTCTATGGTATTCTCTGGCATGCATTTACTATATACCCTCCATTTAATCCCTTAGGCCTGGATTCTCTAACCCAGGGGCAGGGAACTCTGGTCCTTGAGAGCTGTATTCCAGTCGGGTTTTCAGGATTTCCCCAATGAATATGCATGAGATCTATTTGCATGCACTGCTTTCAATGCATATCCATAGCCGACTGTACTATGGCTCTCGAGGACTGGAGTTCCCTACCCCTGTTCTAACCAATGCTGATTTTTTTAGGCCCTGGTAGGTGCCCAAGTTCAGTAAAACATGCCATTCAAACAAAGATTTTAACTGAGTTTCAAGGTGCCTACTAGCTCCTAAAAAATCAGCACCAATGCTAGGGATGGTCTGTTCTCAACTACATAGGAAATGTAAGATCTCTACTAAATCTTACATTCTATGATTATATCTCAATTGGATTACTGTAATTCTCTATTAATAGGACTTCCTCAGTATCAACTCCGACAGTTTCAGCTTGTCCAGAATATGTCTCTTCGCTTGCTTTATCACCACTTCATATTTGATCATATAACGCTGCTATTTAAAATTGAACATATGCTTCCAATAGCATATAGGACTCCTTTCAAATATTATGTTCTTACATTTCAAATTTGATCATCTGGCCTCTCTTTGCAAACAGCATACACATGTGTGAACTATCACATAGTACATAGTAATGTATAATTTAGTATGCACACACACGCACTATCAGGAAAGAGGGCACACTCTGTAATAATTTGCCCTCTTGGCAAACAGTGCTCACTCCTAGCTTAAATATTTGGCAAAGTGAGCTATGCAGAGCTCTTAAGAACATACGAATAGCCATACTGTATTCATCTAGCTCAATATCCTGTTTCTATAGTGGCCAATCCAGGTCACAAGTACCTGGCAGAAACCCAAATAATGACAGCTTTCCATGCTACCAATCCCAGAGCAAGCAGTGGCATCCCCCCATGTCTGTCTCAATAGTAGACTATGGAACGTGTTCAAACCTTTTTTAAACCTAGCTATGCTAACCACTGCCTTAGAATCTTTAAAATTAGAATGTGGTTGGGTCAAACATTGTTTCTATGCTCCTGCAGTGGGTAAAAAGGCAGGGGTGGCTATATTAGTGAATAAAAAGTGTAATGGGTCATTTAATTTAGTTTCAGCTGATCCTTTGGGTAGATGGGTACATGTAAATATGAGCTTAGGTAAAGATACCCTGATGTTATTTAATATTTATGGTCCTAATTCAACATCTTCTTTTACCTCTGGCTACAGCTAATTTAATTGTGGCCGGGGAATTTAATGCTGTTATGGATCCTCTGATTGATAAAAAACCTAGTAGATTGATAAAGTCATTAGATATAGGTAATTTGATTCAAGTATGTGGATTGAAAGATATCTGGAGAGTTCTACACTATTATGCTCGGGAATTTTCTTTTTATTCACATGTTCATAAATCATTTTCTAGGATTGATTATATTTTTGTTTCAGATAATTTGGTGCAACAGGTCAAAAAAGCTATTATAGATCCAATTATTTTATCAGGTCATGGTGGAGTATGGATTGAATTTGAAATGGAAGAACAAGATTGTAATAGAACTGTTTGGAGGTTCAATAATACATTGCTTGGGGACTCAGAATTTATTGAAGAATTTCAGTCAAAAATGGATGAATATTTTCAAATTAATTCCTCAGAAGATATCTCATTGGAAACTTTGTGGGATGCTTTCAAAGCTACCATGAGAGGTCAGATAATTTCTTACTCGGCTTACATTAACAAGCAAAAAAAAAAAAAAGGAATTCTCAGAGTTAGAAGAAAAGATTAAAGAATTAGAAACAAAAATAATTGTAAAATGGGAACAGGATACATTCCAGGCTCTTTTGAAGGCTAAATATAAATATAATGAGATTTCTTCTATAGGGGTTAGAAAGGAATTGTTCACACAACAAGCTTTGTATTATGGAAGCTCGAATAAAGCGGGAAGATTACTGGCTAATTATTTAAAAGTAAAAAAAAAGTAAAGTAAAGATTATGGCTATTACAGATGAAAATGGGGTTATTCATTCTCATATTGATAACATATTAAAACAGTTTTTGAAATATTATAAGACTTTGTATTCTTCGGAGCTTTATTCAAATAAAAAATTAGATGGTTTAGAGTTTTTGAATTTAATTGAGGGTCCTAAAATTTCTGAGCACATAAAAAGATCTCTTGATGCCCCAATTACACTGAAGGAGATGCAGACAGCATTGAAGTCCCTTAGAGTTGGATCCGCTGTGGAGTTTTATAAATCATTTCAAATTACATTATTGCCTTACTTATTGAAATTATATCAGCTTCAACTGAATAAAGGCTGCATTTCAGGTACTATGGCAGAAGCTTTGACTATAGTTTTGCCGAAGCCAAATAAAGATCCTATGTTGGTCTCAAATTACAGGCCAATTTCTTTGATTAATATAGATGGAAAACTTTTGGCTAAGTTATTGGCTTTACGTTTGGCTAAGGCTCTTCTGCATATTATAGGTGTGCACCAAACAGGGTTCGTTGCTCAAAGACATTCTTCAAGTAACACCAGGTTGGCTCTTCACATGTTGACTTTAACAAAGTCCCTGGAAGATCCGGCCTTCTCTGTATCTTTGGATGCACAGAAGGCATTTGATTGTGTGGAATGAACATTTATGTACCAAGCAATAGACTGGTTTGGATTGGGTTCTAGATTTATTCAAATGATTAAAGCTTTGTATAGCTCCCCTTTTGCTAGATTATATATAAATAATACTTTCTCAGATAGTTTTCGTCTGGAAAGGGGAGTTAGGCAGGGTTGTCCTTTATCTCCTCTGTTGTTTGATATTGTACTGGAATCTTTGCTATTGGCTATTCAACAAGCAGAGGAGATTCAAGGTATTCCTCATGGAGGTCGGGAATACAAAGTTTCTACATATGCAGATGATATCTTGCTTCATTTGAAGAATCCTGAATCTACCATCCCATATTTATTGGATTTGATTGAAAGGTTTGGAAAATTTTCAGGATATAAAATAAATTGGAGCAAATCAGAAATTCTTCTGCTTAACATACATTGTCAAAAAGGACTTTTTTATATGTTCCCTTTTAAATGGAAAGAAGAGGGTATAAAATATCTAGGAATATGGATTTATAAAACGTTGGAAGAGACAATGAAAATAAATGAAAAATCTTTATTGCTAAAGGTTGCAGAAATATGTGAGCAATGGAACCCTCTACATTTATCTTGGTGTGGAAGAGTCCAAACAGTTAAAATGATGATCTTGTCTGTGGTTTGTTACCAAATGGGTATGTTGCCAATTTATTTTCAGGGATCATTTTACAAAAAAATTGAATAGTATTCTTCTTAAGTTTGTTTGGATGGGCATAACTGCTAGAATTGCTTTAGTATCTCTACAAAAACCGATTGTGGAGGGGGGTAGTAAATTTTCCAAATTTCTATAGATACCATCAGGCCTATATTTTGCGTCAGGGTATGTATTGGATCCTGCATGAGCTCGTTGAACATTATCCAGATTGGTTATTTTTGGAATGGAAAATTATGTCCCCAATGCATCTTTCTCATGTCTTGGACATTAAGATACCTAGTTATGTTAAAGAAAATATTATTATTTTGGATACTTGGAAGACCTTGAGATGTATTAATAAGTTAACTGAAATTCCTATAGAACAATCTTTATGTCAATCTATATAGTTTAACTCCAAGATACAAATAGGCGGATCTAACATTGCCTGGAAGAAGTGGATGCAAGCAGGCATAAGAACATTAGATGATGTCATTTTAAATGGAAAACTGCTTGAATTTTCACGGTTGCAACAAACATTCGGTTTTTCTCAAAATTTCAATTTTATAATTGGTTGCAGCTAAAGCAGGCCATTCAGAAAGGGTTCCCTGATTGGCGTAATTTGAAAAATTTTTATAGTTTGCAGTTTCTCTCCTTTCAGACAAATATTCTAGGACATTAGGCCGCCAGGTGGTATAAATTAATATCCGAATTTGTGAATAAGAAACCCAAAAACGTGCTTAGAGACATTTGGAGCATCGAGATTAAGCAATATATTTCTGCATCTCGATGGCCACGCATTTGGTCTTGGAGAATAAAGTGTACAGCGTCAGCATCTATGAGACAAACTTGTTTTTTTTTGTTACATCGTTCTTATTGGACCCCAGTTAAATTGAATAAGTTAGATAATTCTAGGTTTAATAGATGCTGGCACTGTCATCTGGATGTAGGTACTTTGGATCATTTACTGTTTTATTGCCCTTTGATTCTGAGCTTTTGGAAGTCGATTTGAGGACATATTAATAATATTTTAGATTCTGAGATTCCTTTAACTTATGAAGTAGTGATTTGTGGGACTATATTGTATGTTAAAGATCCCTTAGATAAATATAGGAGGCAATTGTTTTTAATTATGACAGGTACAGCTATACAATTGATTATGTGAAACTGGAAAAATTGGGATCGTCTAAATTTCACATTCTGGTGGGCAAATTTATGTTTAATTTATAAATATGAGAAAATGATTGCTGATTTGTCGGGGAATATAAAAATTTTTAAATGAATATGGGGCCCATTTGATGTCATTTGTAGAATTATTAATAGTTTTGAATTATGTTGATATATCAAATGCACATCCAGGGGGGAGGGGGTGGATTTTTCTTTGAATTTAATTTTTGAATTTTTATTGATTGATGGGGTGGGTTGGATTGGTTTGGGTTTTGAATAATTAAATATTTATATAGGTGCTTACTATTTCCTTATAAAGATGAAAAATATGTTATTTGCACTTTTTGAAGGATATGAATATATTTCATTAATAACTATATAATAATTTTTTGATGGGAAAAATATATTGATCTATTTATATATAGTAAGGATTTAAGTGATGTATAAAGTGTAAAATGAATTTTTCTTGTATTCACTTAATTAAAATGTTAAAAATGAATAAAGATATTAAAAAAAAAAAAGTTATCCTGCAATCAACGGGATGGTTGGATAGGCTGGCGTGAGCTTAGATGGCAACTTTAGCAATTGGAACCTAGGACAATACCAGTCTATGGCCCAGAAATATCAAAGAAGAGACAAGTTAATTTAATCATGTATTTTTAATGAGACTAATTAATGGGCAGACTGGATGGACCATTCAGGTCTTTATCTGCCATCATTTATTATGTTACTATGAGCTCCTTTTACAAAGGCACGCTAGTGGTTTTAGTGCGCGCTTAGTGCACGCTAAAATGCCACACGCGCTAGCTGCTACCGCCTCCTCTTGAGCAGGTGGTAGTTTTTTGGGTAGCGCGCGCTAATCCAGTGCGTGAGCTAAAAACACTAGTGCACCTTTGTAAAAGGTGCCCTATGTTTATTTATACTGAAAAATCTGCATGCCTAGGTACGAAGCTTTATTATATAAATTAACTTAATCCCTGTTAAAAAAAAAAATCAGAAACAAAATTAGATCAATTATAAACTAGTTCTAAAGTAGTTCAGAGTAACATTACAAGACTTCACTAAATTGCCTCTTCCCCCTTTGAAACAGATTGAAATAGATGCTATGAACATAGGAGCCAACTTTTCAAAATGATTAGGGGTGCTAAACCCAATGAAAGTTACCCCTCTGTGAAAATAAACATAGAAACATAGAAATACAGAATATGACGGCAGAAAAGGGCTATAGCCCATCAAGTCTGCCCACTCCAATGACCCACCCCCCTGACTTTACTCCCTTAGTCAGTATTGGGAGTGCTTAAGCACCCACAGCCCCACAGAGCTGGATCCTATGGCTATGAATTATTTGTTTTCTTACCTTGTATAGAACTTTCCTTGCTTTGCCCTTTGTTCATGCTGCAATCTCATATTTTCCAGTTTGACTGGACTTGGGATAAATCCTATTTCACAGCCTTCTTTTACCAAACGACCTATCCACCAGTCATTATTAAATTTCTGAAAATGAAAAAAAAAAAAAAAATCCATGCATTGGCAAATTTTGCTCCAGTGTTTCCCATTACTTCTTTTAAAACAATTTGCAATTTTTCTACTATTTCTCATATTTATACTTTGGGCCCCTTTTACAAAGCCACGGTAGCAATGGTGCCACGGTAAATGTGCCAAAGCCCATTTTTAATTCCTGTGGGCTTCGGTGTATTTACTGCGGTAGCATCGCTACCACAGCTTTGTAAAAGAGGCCTTTTGCATTCTCCCTGTGAAGATGTTGCTTCCGTCTTCAGGTGGAAGAAGGGAAACATGATCAGACATGTTTCACTACTTTCATGGCACAAATGCACAGAAAGTAACTCTCTCAACTGAAAGGAAGCTCTGGAGTGAAGGCACATAGGATGAAGGTGAAAGGGGATAGACTCAGAAGTAACCTGAAGAAATACTACTCCACAGAAAGGCTGGTGAATTTGTGGAATGACTTCCAAGTGGAGGTGGTGGAAACAAAAATTGTAACTGAACTAAAAGCAAGCTTAGGACAGATACCTTTATATTTCTCTGTTACTAATGCATAGAAAAGTTGGATCGAATTTTGTGCCACAGGTGATGAATAAACCTTATTGTGGGCATTCCTCTTATCTTTATGCTGAATTGAACATCTTAATGTGCCCTATGAAATCAGGAACTAAATACTTATTAACACTAGAGGTCTGCATGGGAATGGGGATTGCGGGAATCCCACGGGTGTCCCCCCTCCAGGTCTATGGGACTCCCGCAGGGATCCCTCCCAGATTTATGGGACTTCCGTGAGGATTCCCCCCAGGCTCACGGGACTCCCACAGGGATGGAACCGAGATTCCCAAGGCCTGGAAAGAGAGCTAGTAGAAGATGGACAAAAGCAGAAACTGGGACCAAGATGATGGAAAAACAAAATTTCCCACCAGCTACAGCAAGGGAGATGTTCATTTTGAGGAGGGGCTAAGCTCAAAGTGGGAAGCCCAACCCCCTTTCATGGTTATGCCACCAAATTATGTTTAGTACAAAATGAAGTACTTGCTGAGTTTGTTTGGGGGTTTCCAGTTCAGTTTGGGCATATTCCTCACGGGGATAGAGGGGATTCTGGAGGGGATGGGCAGGAACAGGTTGGATACTGGTGGGGACGGATGGGATGTCTGTCCCCGCGCAACTCTCTAATTAACACACAACAAACATGGTCCCCAGAATAAACAAAGTGAGAAATACCCATTAATACATCTGCAGGTGGAGATATGATAAATATTGTCAAATTTTGCACACAGGCTGTTTCTGCAGTGTTGCTGCTGAATTCACTGAGAACTTAGAAAAAGCCTATTAGAAAATCACCCCAAAGGTTATGCATATATGAGTAACTGAGGTGCAAAATGATGCATATTTTTACATGATCGACATCTAGGTATGTTTGAGGGCATAGCATGGATGTAATGTATAGGTCTTACAGGGGAAAGGAGGGTCAGGACTAGCTGCTAATTTGAAAATGAAATTAAAGGAAAAGGTATTCAGTTCTGGTTTTTTCTTGTCTATTGTTATTACGACAAAACAGAGGAAGTGTCAATAAAATGAGATATTTAATTTCAAATGAAAACATCTTACTATGATCTATCCCAGTATATTGCAAACTGTGTGCCCCAGCAGACTTCAGGTGTGCTGCGAGATGCCAGCAAGGAGGAGAGGCGCCGATACTGTACCTCTCCTCTTCACCAGCGCCTCTGCTCCTTCTCCTCACTTCTCCTTCTGCAGCACCCCTCTCCCCCCCCCCCCCACCAGTGGTAAGAGGAGGCGCAGCTAGAGGACATCCGAGGAGGTTGACGTGATGATGCCACACATGCGTGCGATGTCATTGTGCCAACATCCATGCATTACCAGGTGCCCTCCAGCCACAACCCGGAGAGCAGTGCGCCATTTTGAGCCAATCAGTTCTTTTGGCCCCTCCCAACTGCATGTGTGTCTGTCGCGACTGAAATATATGCCAACCGATACCGAGTTGGCGGTGGTCTGTAAATACTGACTGCTACCACGAAACTTAGAGCCAGATATTGAGTGGCAGGCTCTATGTGGGCACTGACACTGAATATCTTGATCTTCGGAAGCACCTGAACGTTATCCAGGTATGTCAAATATTCATTACCATACCTGAATAGCTAACTGGGCATAATTAGGACTGCTGTTTATGTGGTCCTACATGTCCAGTTGCCTGTGCAGATTCTGGCAATGAATATCTCCGGTGCTGGCATAGCTCCCGGCTCCCTTCTGATTCCTCCCCCAGACCTTCCTGGCACTAACCGGCATATGCCGTGGCATTCAGAAGCCCGTACCCAGAGGCACTGTTACGTTAAATACCATGAAACATCGGCTTCTGAACTGTCCAATGCAATTTAACCATGCAGGAGCTCTGCAAATAAGGAGAGTATGGCAGTAAAGTCATGGGTGTTCCATTCGTATGCTATACAAGTTAACAGAGTTCAGTGGCGTACCCCTCCTCCTCTCTGACCACCCTACCACCACACACGCGCCCCCTTCCCTTCCTCCGGACCTCTAGTTGCTCACCGCCATGCGCAACAACATCAACGTGCTCCTTGCTCCACCCCGCCTCCCCCCCCCCGGGCACGCACACACCCCTTCACTTTCCCGTACCTCCTATTTGGTTTACCACCGTGCGCAACAACATCAACGTGCTCCTTGCGACTGCTCCCGCTGACATCACTTCTGGGTGCCGTGCATAGGAAATGACATCAAAGAGAGAGCCAATATGGTCACAAGGAACACACTGAAGTTGGGGCACCCCTCCACTCCGCACCCCCCGCCCTCCCCCCTCCTCCATGCACGCACACACCCCTTCCCGTACCTCCTAGTTGGTACACCGCCATGCGCCAACAACTTCAATGTGCTCCTCGCAACTGCATTGGCTCCCGTGATGTCACTTCTGGGTGTCGTGCATACAAAATGACATCAGAGGAAGAGCCAATGTGGTCGCGAGGAACACGTTGAAGTTGTTGGTCATGGCAGTGAACAACTGGAGGTGTGGAGGAAGGGAAGGGGTGTGCGAGGTGGGGAGAGGGGTTGGGGAAGGAGCAGGGGAGGGGCACCACCGCCCCGGGCATCTCTCACCCTCACTACACCATTCGCCAAGTTTGTGTTTCAGCGGCTGCAAAACAGCAGCTATTTTTCTTACTTCTTTGACGTGAAGGAAGTCTTTTGCCTCAAATGAGATGGCCATGCCTGGGACTGGGACGTCATCATCATGAGCTGCGCTGTAGCCGACATTTGTCCGGACTGCAAATGCAACAGGTTTAGTCTACAGAGAAAAAAACAAACCAACCCAGGCATTAGCTTCATTTGCATATCATCCTGTTTCCATCAGAGCAATAGCGTGACACAATCACGTCAAAATCACAGGCGCCAAAAAGAGACAAGATCCTTCAGTACGTAACT
This sequence comes from Geotrypetes seraphini, assembly GCF_902459505.1. Lineage (NCBI taxonomy): Eukaryota > Metazoa > Chordata > Amphibia > Gymnophiona > Dermophiidae > Geotrypetes > Geotrypetes seraphini. The sequence goes on along the minus strand of NC_047085.1, from coordinate 432,737,769 downwards.
CAAGCATCCCAAAAATTTATTTCCACTGTTGTGATATAAGGATATTAGTTCAGCAGCGGCATAGCAAGGGTGGGAGGAGCCTAAGGAGGTGGCACCCCCTCTTCTCCACCCCCCCCACCTTGCGCCAGCTTCGGCTCTTCCTCTGATGTCACTTTCTAGTTGCGGGACCCGGAAGTAACGTCAGAGGGGAACGCCGAGGCCAGTGCGAGCAGCAGGTTGGAGCTGCTGCTCGCGCTGGCGAAGAGCTAAAGGTTACGGTGGCAGGGAATTGAAGGTGCGTCCACAGCAGGGAAGGAATGGGAAGGAGCAGGGAGGGGGCAGGAGAGGCGCAAGCATCCCCACTAAGACGGCACCCGTGGCGGTCTCACTCCCCTCCCCTTTAATATGCCACTGCAGTTCAGTACTACAAAATGAAATGTTAAATCAAGGGCAATATTCAATTCTATTGGACACCATATTTTGAGCGGTGAGAAACAAATTTGCAAAATCTAAACACTTTGGGACAGATTCTCTAAGAGGCGTCTAACGTTAGGTGCCTAACTTAATTGGCAAAATCCCCTTAAGAGGTTCAATGTTCAAAAAAAAAAAAATGAATTGGGCGATAGGCACCTACCCGATAGTATGATTTGCGGATGGTGCCACTTTTCTAGGCATCTGCCAATTTAGGCACCATTTACAGAATCTGAGGCTTTGAGGGTAATTCTATAAGGTGTCTCCAAGAGGCAGGCACCACTTGGGGCTCCTTTTACTAAGGTGCGCTAGCGTTTTTAGCGCGCATTGAATTGTCCCGCGCGCTAATCCCACGCTACACGCCAAGAACTAACGCCAGCTCAATGCTGGCATTAGCATCTAGCGCGCGGGGCAATGCAGCGCGTGCTAAGCACGCGCTAAAACCGCTAGCGCAGCTTAGTAAAAGGAGCCCTTAGACAGGTGCCTGTGTGAACTAGGTGCTATTCCATTAGATAATACCTGAATGCCATGGCAAGTAACTGCAAGCGGGGCAAACACAGGGGCAGAGCAAGAAAGGAATTCAATAGATGAAAATCCAAACAGAAAAAGAACTGTTGATTTCAATAGAACATAGGCAGTCCATGGGCATAGTGTAAAGCAGGGGTGTCCAACCTTTTGGCTTCCCTGAGCCGCATTGGCTGAAATGTTTCTGGGGCCGCGCAAACGCTGCAGCAAGACAGTAAACACCTCTGGGGGCAGCAGAGGAAAACACTGCATCACCCTCGACCGGGGCCGCACAAAATACTTCACGGGGCCGCATGCGGCCCTTGGGCCACAGGTTGGACATCCCTGGTGTAAACCATGCGTGTCACTTGGTGCACCTAGGCATACCACTGACTTGGCGTAAAAGGGCATGCCTACACATAGGTACACCAATATGAACCTTACTGCGTGCAGTTTTGGTCACCGTGTCTCAAAAAAGACAGAGCGGAATTAGAAAAGGTACAGAGAAAAGCGACGAAAATGATAAAAGGGATGGGACGACTTCCCTAAGAGGAAAGGCTAAAGCGGCTAGGGCTCTTCAGCTTGGAGAAGAGACAACTCAGGGGGGATATGATAGAGGTCTATAAAATAATGAGTGGAGTTGAAAGGGTAGATGTAGATCGCTTGTTCACTCTTTCCAAAAATACTAGAACTAGGGGGCATGCGATGAAGCTACTAAGTAGTAGGTTTAAAACAAACTGGAGAAAATATGTCATCACACAACGTGTAATTAAACTCTGGAATTCGTTTCCGGAGAATGTGGTGAAATCAGCTTAGCGGGGTTTAAAAAAGGTGGAAACAGGATAACTTCCTGAATTATCCTAAAAGAGAAGTCCTAATTTTCTAAAAGAGAAGTCCATAGGCCATTATTGAGATGGCTTGGGGAAATCCATTACTTATTCCAAGGATAAGCAGCACAAAATCTGTTTTACTACTTTGGATCTAGTTAGGTACTTGGGACCTGGGTTGGCCACTGTTGAAAACAGGATACTGGGCTTGATGGACCTTCGGTCTCTCCCAGTATGGCAATTCTTATGTTCTTGCATGGCATTGGGTGCCTAGAATGAGGTGCCAATTTATAAAATTTTATCTTCATCTGAATAAAAATATAACAGACAAATATGGGAAGAAAGGGCCAACTGGTCTAATGAATCTATCTATATTGCCAATGGTATTTCAATGATGCAAATCACAAAAACTTAAGGATTAAAAAATGTGTAAACTGACGCTCTACAGAGATCAACTCAAGAAAACCCAGAATCTTTCAAAAGCAATTAATGTGATTACAGGAATATATTCAAATGATATTTAATAATATGTCATATCATTAAAGTACAAGCAAGCAGAATTGATTTAGTATCTTTCATCCAAATCATGTATGACACCTAGCACAGCATATGCTAGTATTTAATGTACAATCTAACTACTGACTCTATTAATTTTTTAGATCTTCATTAAAGTCAACCAACATACATAGCAATAGGAAGATCTCATACAGACTTATCTTAATGCTTTATAGCTCGCAGACCTCAGTGATACCGTCTGTATGCCGCTAGACTTTTAGATCATACAGAAAAATTGGTATCCCTAATCGTCATTGGTCTCATAGTTATTTTGCTATAAATTTTTCGATATTTCAATAAATATATTAAAGTATTGTACTCATCTTATACGACGCGGGTGGGGGTAAGCACTCCAACGTAGTCCTACGTTTCGCCCATAAGGGCTGTATCAAGGAAATCTCCCTTAGTTTAAACAGCTCATGCTCCCCGCACTATAGATTTGAATCAATTTAATGTAAGCACTTCAGTGTTAATCCAAGTGCTAATGATTTATTCTGGGTCACTGTGATACAGGGATACCATTTACCTAAGCCTCTGTAGAGTGAATAGCATGGAAGTCACATTTCTAGCCAAATGTCTGCACTGAGAATGGCCAAGGGAAGAGATGGGGGGGGGGGGGGGGGTGTCACTGAAGTTATAAACGGAGATGCTTTCAATTGCCTTTTGTCACTTCTCTGTCAACCAGAAGCAAGCTAGGATCTGGATTTATGAAACTTTCACTCTTCCAAAATCTTGTAACAGATTTATAAGCATTTTCAGGGTACAAAGCTAGAGCAAAAAACTTTGATAGTCTGCCCAGAAGTGCCAGAGATGAGAATTTACAATAGTGTTACCATTGTATAGCAAATAATTAGCAGATTATTAGCGAGAGCAGTGTATCACAAACTGTGTGCCTCCTGGGAAGGAGGAGAGGTGCCAGCGCCGGCTGACTGCCTAGAGGACGTCCTAAAGGCAATCATAGCCTCTCCTTCTCTCCAGCCCTCTTCCCTGCTGGCACCCCCACTGGTGGCTCAGGGCCCATCTGGAGGGCCTTCACACATGCATGTGATGTCATCATGGCAATGTCCGCGCACTTCCGGATGCCTCGAGCCGCAGCCACTACGTTTAGTGTGCAGCGGCTAGACAAAGTTTGTGGTACACTGAGCGGGAGTTATCAAAACGTGTTATAAGTGTTATAAAGAGTAGAGAATGACACGGGGAAAAAATCTGTCCCCGTCACCGCCCCGTCCCCGGCCCACCATCCTCTGCACCGCCCCGTCACCGCCATTCCATTCACCGCCCCGTCACCGTCACTGCCATCCCTTTCACCGCCCCGTCACCGCCACTGCCATCCCATTCACCGCCCCGTCACCGTCCCCGCAGCATCCATATAAGCCAAGTTTGCCGGCTTCCTTTTTCCCTAGCCGCACGCGTTCAAAAAGCCGTGCATTTAGCCAGCTCCCTCCCTCCACCTCACCTTAAATTTCGAGTTTTCCGGCTTCCTTTTTTCCGAGCCGCACGTGTTCAAAAATCCGTGCACGCGCGGCTGCGCGAGTCAATCAAACTTCTCCTCTCCTGCAACTTCCTGTTTCCGGTTTGCGTCAGAGGAGAAGATTGATTGACTCGCGCAGCCGCGCGTGCATGGATTTTTGAACACGTGCGGCTCAGAAAAAAGGAAGCCGGAAAACTCGAAATTTAAGGTGAGGTGGAGGGAGGGAGCTGGCTAAATGCTATCGGGCGGGCGGGCGGTGGCTGCGGGGACCGCGCGATCCTTGATACCTCACTGCGGAGACAAGACCATTCACCGCCCCGCGGGCGGTGAATGGCCTTGTCCCCGTCGCCGCAGCGACTGCTAGTTTTCTTCCCCGTTTTCGGCGGGTGACCCGCGGCTAAATGTGGTGGCCGCGGGTAAACCGCCACCGTGTCATTCTCTAATAAAGAGCATGCATTAAGGTAATTAAATTTAGCACATACTACAGCTCCTATTTTACAAAAGAGACTGTGATTGCTAGTAATATGCATTTAAGACCTTAAAGCACATTAGTAACTCTAGCCACTTGTTCTTTAAATGGAACATTTACCTTTAATACCTAGCAAGCAGTAAAATACTTTTTATTTTAGACACAGATCAAATTGATTCCAAATCACTGAAGCATAACAATAAAAAGCCTGTTTTGTTACATTTCATCAGCTTACAATCAAGGATGCAGTGTCACACAGCTAACACGCTGACATTACCAGCATGCTAACTGATTAGAGCGTCCATAACACGGGAACCTTTAGCACCTCTTAAGTAAGAGGCAGGAAGTGATCCCTAATTCATTTTTTTCAATGGTCACTTGCTAATGCTAACATTAACACACAGCTAGAAATTCAACAAATAGAAAAATGACTATTTTACAAGTCACAAAATCAAAAGAGAAAGGGATCACCAAAATGCAAACGCAATACGACAAACAAAACAGCACAAACAGCCTGAAGAATTGGGACATACACTTCTCCCTCCGTATTTGCGGTCGCGGCACTCGCGGTTTCGCGTATTCACGATTTTTCGCATGCTGACTCCGCCCCCCCAAAATTACAACATGAGTAAAGTTCCTTTTTTACTGTACCGATAAAAAAGTTTAGTGCTTACCAACTTTCACTCATGAAAATCGCTGCTTACATGCTTTCTCCCACAAAATCACTGGTTCACATTTTTCACCCTGAAAAACGCTGCTTCCCAGCATCCATAGGGAGAAACGCTGCTTCCCAGCATGCATGGAGAAAATCCCTATTACTGTATCCTGAAAATCGCTGGGGATCGCTGCTTGCCTGCAATAAGCCCAAAAATATCTGGGAATCGCTGCTTGCCTGCTATATCCTCTTCATCTCATCCTGCAGTACTTGTACAGGACGATGAGGATAAAGACACTGCCTGAGTACAGTACTGAACATTTATTTTTTTCCTGGTTGAGAAAACAGTATTTAACTTTTTTTTTCTACCCTGAGATTATTACTGTACTACTGTATTGTTGTGCAATAAATATTGTTATTCCCCCCAAATTGCAAATTTTAATAGTAATAATAGTGGCTGTTTCCCAAAACTGCAAATTAGTGTTATTCACGGTTTCAATACTAAAAACGCTAATTTTTACAAAAATAACCCCCTACGAATAACATATAAAAAGTAATTTGTGGTTTTTCCATATTCGCGGCTATGTTCCGCCTGCATCCACTGCGAATACGGAGGGAGAAGTGTAGATGACTTTTAATAGATGTGGCCCAACATGTCCCGTGTTTCGGTGTGAAGCCTGCAGCAGGGGTCTTAAAAATAATATATAATGGCATATCAACCATATAACCAAGAAAAATTTGATAAAAATGCACATATCCACATATAAATAAATAAGTACAGTATATTAACTATCACATAAAATCTGAATAAATAGAAATGGAATAAAAATTATGTTAACATGAATTTTAAAACATTGAAACTAATAGATCAAAATAAATGATCCTAAAAAACATATGATCTTAAAAATATACATAGAAACATAGAAGATGACGGCAGAAAAGGGCTACAGCCCATCAAGTCTGCCCACTCTGCTTACCCACTACATACAGACTACATATACACCACTTAGGGCTCCTTTTACTAAGGCATGCTAGCGTTTTTAGTGCACACAGGAAATTACTGTGCGCTACACAGCTAGAACTAACGCCAGCTCAATGCTGGCATTAAGGTCTAGCGCGCGTGGCAGTGTAGCGCACGCTGTTCCGCGCGTTAAAGCCCTAACGCAGCTTAGTAAAAGGAGCCCTTAAATTCAAATAATATTCATTACACACAATCAATGGCTTGAATAATTTTATATGTCACACCAGAAATGAGCTTAGGATGCAGGAAAAGTCCTTCGTTAGATTGTACTAAGCCCATTCACTAGTAAAAGGGCCCTTAAAACAAAGCAAGAGGGTAAAAAGTAGATGTGCTGCAGACAATGTATAGGCATTCCCAGGGGCACAAATTATTTACATAACATTGTAGATGATGGCAGATAAAAACCTGTAACAGTCCATCCAGTCTGCCAATCAAGATAAACTCATAGCATAAGGAACGATGTGATACTATCTTGTCTTGTCCTTGCCATTTTCAGGTCACAGACCATAGAAGTCTGCACGGCACTGGTCTTGTTTATTACGATTTATTTACCTTTTGAAGGAATTCATTCAAGGCAGTGTAGAGGAAATTAAAGCAAACATAAGCAATTGACAATCACAGCAGAAAAAATATTCAAACAGCAACACAAAGTATGACACAGTGTGCTGCATTACAATGCCAACACAATATGCAATAAAATGTGTTGGGGTGGATTTGGGCTAAGTGGTGCAGGCACATTTGTAATAAAATTTGAGTACATGCACAATGTAAAGTAGAGAATGACATGGAGAAAAATTTGTCCCCGTCCTGTCCCGCGAGCTCGTCTTCGTCACTGTCCTGTCCTTGTGAGCTCGGTCCCCGCCCCGTCCCCACAAACCATCTTATCCATCCACACAAGCCTCAAATACTTTTATACTGAACTTATTTTATTAAAGTATAAAAAGAAACAATATTCTGTACAATTGTCATTTTATAAATCAAAATTCTAGTTGCTGAACTAAAGAAAGATGTTGAGCTGTCAGGGCTTTGTTTATAAATGTTTATCAGCACAACCTAATACACTACTTTAACCTAAAGCAAAAAAAAAAAAAAAACAAAGAAAGAAAGAAAATAAATAGAATTTCTTTCCTGCCTTTGTTGTCTGGTTTCTGCTTTCCTCATCTTCTCCTCATTCAATAATAACCTTCCATTGCCTGCCTTCTCTCTCCCTTCCATCTCTCCCTCCACCACTCCCCCTCAATTGGTCTGGAACCCATCTTCTTCCCTCCGCTCCCCCATAGTCTGGCATCTCTCTCTTCCCCATTTCCCTTCAGTGCTTTCCCCTCTCTCTTGCCAATTTCCCTCGTGTCTTCAGCCCACTCTCTCTTGCCAATTTCCCTTCAGTGTCTTCTCCCCATTCTCCACTTCTCTTCCCAATTTTCCTTCAGCATCTTCAACCCACTCTCTCTTCCCCATTTCCCTTCAGCATGTTCCTCTCACCCCCCTCTCTCCACTTCCCTTCAGTGTGTGTAGTCCAACAGCCCCCCCCCCCCCCCCGATCACTGGAGATCCTCCCTCCCTCCCAATTGCCAAAGTCATCTCCGAGTCATTCGAGGGCATCTCTCTCCCTTCCTTCCTTCCTTCTTTCCCCTCACCTTACCGTTGTGATTTGGGGGGGGGGGGGTGTTCGTCTCCCAGTTGCCCGAGCCGGCTTTCATCAAGTTGCATGTGGCTGCCAAAACTTCTCTAACACAACTTCCTGTTTGCGGTTGCATCAGAGGAGAAGTTTCGGCAGCCACACGCAACTTGATGAAAGCCGGCTCGGGCAGCTAGGAGATGAAAACCCCCCACAAAATCGTCACGATAAGGGGAGGGAGGGAGATGCCCAATCAGTGACCGCGCATGTTCCCAACCTTAACTGCGATTAATGGCCTTGTTCCCGTACCCGCGGCAGTGATGACTTTTTTCTCACCGTTTCAGCGGGTTACCCGCGGCTAGTCTTGGATAACAGCCACTGTGTCATTCTCTAATGTAAAGTCACAAGCACACCTTCTTCAGAATAAATTTGTGCATCTGGATTTATAGGCCACTGGAGAAGGTTCTAGGTGTCCATTTGTTACAGCCAAATAAGCATTAGTTGTCTTTAGAAAATTACACCCACCAGCATTTATTTTATGGTGCCTTCAGGTATAATAATTCTTATTATACCCTAAGCAAATGTGTATAACAAACAGAAAGACACTTCATTTTTATAGTTAAAATACTACATGATGTCCTGGCAAGCAGGAGGATGGGGCCTGATCCTTGGTCTTGCTTCACAAATCAGGTGGGATTAATGGATGCTCGCAAGGTTCTGGAAGGAAAATTAATTGTTAAAATTCTACAAGCTGGCCATAACGCAGCATTAAAGAAGCTGCATCCTGCTCTTTCAGTCAAGAGATTATGTCTGTAATTAACATATTGAAGGAAGAAGCTGTAGTAGAAAAGCAGATCAATGGAGATGGGGTGATGGTTCGGAACGTTTAAGAAGTGATGCTTTGCAGAACAGAATACAAGGGGAAAATGTTTTCCATATTTTATTTCCCTCCTTTAAACATGAAAGCATACTCTCTTCTATTTAAAAGGATGTGTGTGGTTGTGGTGGTGGTGGTATTTTTCCCCATCCCCTCAGGAATTCAATTTCTCTGTCCCCACCCCATGAGTTTTGTTGCTGTCCTTGTCCCTTCCCCTTTCCTGCAAGCTCTGCCTTAACCACATAAGCCATGAATACTTATGATTTTAAAGTGTTTGAGGCTTGTGCAGATGAGGACAGAGCTTGCAGGATAGGGCAGGGACAGGAAAAGAACTTGATGGAACGGGACAGGAAAATGAGTTCCTGCGGGGACAGGGAAAAATTTGTCCCCATGTCATTCTCTAGTAGGAGCCCACAACAGTAAACACTACATAGAGAGTATTTCTTACTTCCACCCCAACTTTGCCACATTATGTTTATCTGATAATCTTGAGCATGATTTTTAAAAAGGTTCCATTTTGGGCTACTTCAGTTCCTTGCTTCCCAGTTCTAGTCATCAACAATTTCCCTTTCTGCTCATCTCATCTTCCCTTACACTTCATTCTCAGTGGACACAAAAATAAGCTACAATCATTCACTGCAATTTAATCATCGTGATAAAGCATTAGTACTCTGGATCTTAGCCATTAGTGGCCAGCGCTGCCATTCTTAGTGCACCAAAGAAATGAATTATTTAGGAATGGAGAATCTGCTTAACCTATTGAGACACACAGCCTCTACCAGTTTAAACAGTTTAAACACATTGCCATCTTTTCTGACACTTTCAACTCAGATCCTGCTAAGCAAATTGAAGGAATAGAGCATGGTTTAGCACTATTTATTCAGTTTTCGACACCATTCTCCCAGGGGAGCTCAGAAAGGTTTACATGAATGTATTCAGGTACTCAAATGTTTTTCCCTGTCTGTCCTGGTGGGCTCACAATCTATCTAATGTATCTGGGTGCAATAGGGGGATTAAGTGGCTTGTCCAGGGTCACAAGGAACAGTGTGGGGTGCAAAGGTTGTAGCTTTAAGCACTGTGCCACACTCTTCCCCTTAAAGGTCAGTATCTTAGAACAGGGAAGTCTGAAAAACATTTTAAAGCTTCTGTTTTATATTGTAAACGGTTATTAAAATTACATAACATCACCATCAATGATGGCAAATAAAGATTAAAAAGGGCAGGCTATCTATTTAAATCAAATTCTACTCCGCTCTATTGCCAAGATCTAAGCCAATTACATTTAGTTACATGCATAATAAGATAAAAACTCATGACGGTCAATAAATCAAATCATCCTCCGACTCCTACTCTAGTCTGCTATATCGAGATTCCTCCACATTTATCCTGCTTCCAAGTTTATCTCATCAGAGATTTTTTTCGAGTTTGTTTTTATAATTAATCCACAAGCCTGCTTTTAGGACCTACAAGGACCCCTGAAGACAACAGTGTCGAAACATGGACCGTGTTGGGTGCATATGTTTCCAGTGGCTCCGGCCCTAGACATTTTTATGTGAATTATTTACTTGTTTTAATAAAGCCTTCATCTTGGACATCAAACTCAGCGCAAGTCATTTGCTTTGGTTGGTTTTCTTTTGTGGAGGAATCCGGGTCAACTTTTTTGACTGGTATATGCATACATTTCCTATTCCTTCTGATCACATTTTTTTAAAATAATTTGCTTCTGAAGGTACAATGAAAGGAACCGTTTGCTCAGTGCATTAAATGGTATGCTATTACTACAAATGTATAGTGTGGCATTGCTATACATAAGACTCAGGGGGCAAATCTATAACTGGGCGCTTATATTTAGGAGCCCAGGACACAATATTTATTAATTTATTTAAAATTTTTATATACCGCTTAAAAACTAAACGGTTCACATCATTTTAAACAAACATAATAATTAGGACAAATCAAAATCTTAAAATCAACAAGGAGAACTATCTCTTCTATTCCAAAAGAACTGCTAAGTCATAAGAATGCGGTGCCAAACAATTGGGTTTTTCTTGAATTGAAACCGATCGATACATTGTCACAACTGACCCACCAAAGAATTTCCACATCTTGACACCAGCTATGCAGAATGTCATTGTTCTGGTATCTGCATAATATCCTTGCTTCCTTGAGGTTAATAGGTTTTTATTTTCAGATCGTAAAGATTTGCTTGATTTATGGTTCGCAATGAGTTGTTAAAAATGTGTTTGATGATAAACAGTTTGATGGATTACAGAAATAACCTTGTGTTGTACTCAAAATAGAACTGGTAACCAGTGTAATTTCTTCAAAATTATTGTGTGTCATCCCATCGACACTCAAAATGAGACTGTCCTCTACCTTTTGTATCAATTGTAATGATCTTCCTCTCGTCTTGGAAATTCCAAGGTAGAGGGCATTTTGATAGTCCAACCTTGACAAAATCATCCTTTATACAACAATTCTAAAATCATAGGTCAAGATCAATAACTTAAGGTGATGAAGCATATGAAGTTGACCAAAACATGCCTTTACAGTCTTGACCATTTGTAATTTCATGGTTACACTTGGGCTTTTTAACAGGTAATGTCATGCCTAACACACATAAGGAATCCGGCCACGTCTCTTCCCTACTTCATCCTACAATCACCACCTCTGTTTTTCCTAAATTTAAACACAGACCATAACCACTCATCCATTTTTTCTTTCTTTGACATATAACCCACTTATAGAGTGTTGCAGATCTGTCCCCCCCGCTTGTGTACTGGAAAGAAAAATAAAACATCGTCGGCATATTGGCAATACGAGACTTGCAATTGTTCAAACACTTCTAACGACGCCATGCATATATTGAACAGTAATGCTGATAATGCAGATCCCTGAGGTACACCTCTCCCAACCGGAGCCTCCTCTGATGCCGTACAACCATCACACACTCTAAGGGACAAATTCGTTTAAATGGTGTCCTATCGCTGTCTAACCAGCCAATCGGGACCCCTAACTGCCCTTAGTCAATATTCTACAAACTGAGCATGTAATATCCATTAGTGCATAATTAGAAAGAGGGAGGGGCACGGGAACGTCAGGGGCACGCCAAGCACTAATGTTTGCACATTTTAGAATACTATCAGTTAAGTGCCCGTCAGCAGTTTAGGTATAAACCTATACACCAGCCACTGAGCAGGGTCATGCCCCTCCCAAGGGAATATGCCCCCTTTGTGGTTGAATGCTGATATACGACAGGAGCTGTCCTATAAATTGGGTATTTCCATGTCAGTCAGCTGTTTCAGTCCTGGTTCAATGCATTGAAGTTGTTAGAATGTAGTTCCATGCCTAAAGTTGGACATGGAATTAGTGTCAGATATATTAAAACTGCACTGGCTCCCTGTTGAAGCTAGGATTCAGTTCAAGTTTTTCTGTATGGTGTTTAAAGTACATCAAGGGGAGGTACCATCTTATATGCCCCCATTGCTGTGTTATTCAGATACTACATTACATGGTCTGATTTCTGGAGGTAAGAGGGTTAATAATATAGCAAAATGCTCACTTCCACTCTAGCCTATATCAAGCTGCCAAACTTCGGAGAACTTTGTCAGACCAGATTAGTTCAACGAGTGATTATAAGAGCTTTAGAAAGGCTTTGAAAACTCATTTGTTTTAGGAATTTGTTTTAAAAAGTTGTAATTTAAAAAAATGTTTTTATAGTATTGATTATTGTCTTTGTTAACCGCTTTGAACTTGTTTTGAGGTATTTGTGGTATAGAAATAAAAATTGTGTTGTACTGCATTTATAGAATTTGCCAGTTAGTGTAAAACATTAAGAAATAGCAGAAACAGTGCAGCAAACTCTGCTATTGGTTTCTACTGCAGGATACTACAATGATGAATGGTAATGCATACACATACTTTGACCCCCATCCTTCTGTTTCAATATCCTTCTCTGTTTGATTTACTTTATAAATTGTATTTAATCCATTTTATTTTTTCCTTGTGTTTGGCTGGTATATAGTTGTGTAAAATCAATTGTCCGAGTAATGTGTTATTCTTATTTTGTTATCCCAATTTTAATAGTTTTTGTAAATTGCATTGAAGTAAGATTTTGCGATCAAATCAAAATTTTATTAAACTTGAAACTTAAGAAAGGTACCTGCACAAAGTTTTGGGTGCTTAATTTTTAATATTATATGTGAACCTCCCTTCCCCACCCAGGAATGTCTCCCATACTCCATGGATAAAAGTATGTGTATACTTTCTGCCCCATGGGATAGGACAGGCAATAATCCACCATTTTTGTGGGTATAACAGCATTTAAGTCCCCCGATAATGCTTACATTAATGTCACCAAGATTAGCAAAAAAACAGGTTGCATGTAGGAAATGGTAAAGATGAGAGGAGGATTGCTCAGCATGGAAGACTACAAGATGTGCAATGAATTGACGTTAATTATACCTGTAATCATCAGCAATATCTAAAAAGCCCACCTTACCTTCCTCATCTTCCTGCCCTGGTAAACTGCTCCCTCACCTAGGTTGCAGACAGTTTTCTTCATCAGCAAAATAAAGCCAGGAGACTTCCTCAACAGCTTTGTGATGTTTTAATAATGGAACACGTAGACAAAGGAGAACAGAGGAAAGTGATCTGTGACTGCCATTCATTACTTAACATAGTGAACAAGTGTGCGATTATGTCACATGCCTCGGATAGGAGGTGGCAATTCAATACTATGGCACAGGTGGTTCTGAAATAACAATATAGCTTGTTCCTTATGCTAAACTGATATAGAGTGAAAAATTAAACAAACTATTTTCCTGCCACAGCAATGGAGGACAGTTGCTGTGCCCATAGGCATCAAAACGGGGGAGGCCACAGGAGCCATGGCCTCCCCCAAAATTGCTGGTAGTAATAGGGCTGACAGGGATCCTGTGGGCAGAGAAACCACTGAGGCAGTGGTCTCAGCACTCTCAAGGAAGCGGCATCATGTTGACGGCCAGCATACCTGCTGGTCGGCTCTCTCTGCCAAGTCCCTTTCACGACATCTACTCTGCCCCCCCACGCATCTACCTGAATTTCTTGTAACACTTACCTGGCGGTGGAACAGATTCACAGCATTGTTTTGCTGCCGTCTTCTCTCAACTGTGGATCACCCTAGCGGAAACAGGAAGTGGTCAGAAAGGGTGGAACGCAGTGGAGAAAAGTCGGCAGCAGAGTGATGCTGTGAATCAGTTCCACCGCCTGGCAAGTGTTACGAGAAATTCAGAGTAGACACACTGGGGGGGGGGAGAACTAGATGTCGGGGAAAGTAGAGAGAGCCGACTAGAAGGTACGCTGACTGGAAGCAAGATGTCATTTACACTGGAGTGCTACCTAGAAATAAGGCCCCTCCTGAGAAATTTCAGGGAGGGGTAGAAGTTAGAGAGGGAGTGATATAGGTTTTTGGGAAGGGAGAGTTGTTAAACTCGAGGGAAGGAAGGAGAGATATGAGACTCAAGAATGGGGTAAGGGAGGGAAGGAAGGAGGGAGGGAGGGAAAGATGCCAGATTTGTGAGGGATAGGGAGTGATGGACTTGGAGACGGCAGAGGGGGTAAAAGGAGGACTATGAGAGATGGATTTGGAGGAGGACAGAGGGAGCAAGAGAGAGGAGTATGGATATAGGGGGAAGGCTGAGGGGTCAAGGAGAGATGGTAGGAGGTGAAAGGAAGAGAGGGAGAGATGAAGGTAGAGGGGAAAATGGGGAGATGGATTTGGTGGAGAGAGCAAAATAGGGAAAGGGAAAGATTCAGGGAAGGGTTTCAGAGAGGGGAGGGAGAGATGGACACTCAGGAAGAGTAGAGGAGGGAGAGGAGAGATGGACAGGGAAAGGCAGAGGGGGATATGTACTGGGGGAGTGGAAGGGGAGTGGGAGGAGAGATGTTGCACTTGTGTGAGGGAAAGAAATAAAGAGAGGAAGAAATGAGGGTGGAGTAAGCCATAAGGAGAGGAGATGCTAAAAATTGTGGATCCATGTGGGCAAGCTGTCAAGGAGATGAGTGAGCAGAATAATGAGTTTACGAGGGTAGAAATGTGGTAATGGGAAGCAGATAAAAGGGAATAAGAGGATGAGAATGTGAAAGCCAGGTGATGAGATAAGGAGATAGAAAATTGATTAGATGAAAAATGAAAAGGTATAAAGTAATCTTCCCTCTAAGCTGCATGGCCTTGCACCTTTTGGTAGCAGGCCGTGCAGCCAGCACAACCAGGACCTCTGGCCAAAGTTTGCTGCTGCTGCATGTGGCTTTGTGAAGAAAGAAGTGCAGCTGGAAAGAAAGAAGGAGGAGGCCTACTTGGATGTCTTAGAGTCACCAGAATACAGGTACACACCCTTGGGAGGGGGTGCGAACTTAAGACACAGAAGGAAGAGAGGGGGCATAAACTTGGGACAAAGGCTGGAAGGGAGGGGGCATGAACCTGGGACACAGAAGGGAGAGAGGAAGCACATTGGGACACAGAAGGGAAGGGGCATGAACTTGGGACATAGAACGGAAGGATGGAAGGAGGGAGAGAAAGAGATGCTGAGGGTGGGGAAGGAATAGAAAGGGAGAATTGTTGAGAATGGGCATAAGTGAGAGGGAAAGAGATAGTGCACATGGGGAAAGGAAGAAAGAGGAGAATTGTTGGACATAGGCAGCAAATTGTTGGACATGGTGGTGGGAGTGGTAGAGAGAGATGAGAAGGAGAAATGTTGGATGTGGTTGTGGAGAGGGAACAGTGGAACAGACTGAAAGATGCAATGTTAGACATGGCGGTGGAGGGAATGGAGAAAGAGATGTGGCATGGTGCTGGAGAGGGGCGATAGAAGTAAAAATGTTGGGCAGGGAGCTGGCGGGCAGAGGCGAAAAGATGCACCCAATCCAGGGGATAGGAGATGGAGAATGTTGGATGTGGCAGTAGAAGGAATTGGAGAGATGCACCTTGGATCCCTCTATCTCTCTTTCTTCACACCTTTTGCAGCAAGGGAGGGAATGAGAGAAAGAGATGGTGGACAGTGAGAAAGAGGGAGACAATGCACATGGGGGTAGAGGAGAGAGGAAGAAATGCTGTACAAGGGTGGGGAGGGGAAAAAGAGTGTGCTTTGTGTAGTTTAATTTTGTGGTTACCATTATGTGTTGTTAATAAGATTATATTGTATCTATATGAAAAATGTAATAGAAGAATAGCATTTACAATTAGGGACTATTATTATGAGGGCGGGGTGTGGGGTGGAGCTCGGGCATTCTGGGGCAGGGTCTAGGGTGGAACTTTTGGGCCCTCCCAAACAAAAAGCATTCCGCTGCCTATGGCTGTACCTTTTGCTAAAGCTTGTAATTATGCCATTGATGCCTTGTGACAGATTATGCAAAATCAGATGTAACTTAGATCACAAACTTTTTCAGAAATTACATTATAGGAGGGAGAGAAAAGTTTCATCCTAATGCTGATTGTTTAAGCATTAGTGAGACTTGCCTTTGCCTGATGGGTTATAATAGAAAGAAGGGAAAGGCTGAGGGTGACGTGATAAGATCATTGAGGTATTTGAATATGGATTTATCTCTAGCCTTTTCTACCCATCTGGTAAGAGTGAGCAGGGGTGGTGCTCAAGGCCTTGAACAGAAGTCGGAGCTCGTCAGGGCTTTCCAAACCCGGACAAACTGTCGATTTTTGGAAAGTCCATCCAGGCACCTGAATAGTCCTCTAAAAAGAGGCCATGTCCGGGTTTTCCTGGGCATCTGGTAACCCTAGTAATAATACCTATTGTAAGCCATTCCAGCAGAACAGACTTTTTTTTTTTTTTTAGTTTGGTTTGTCTATTAAATTAATATATTACATTTGACTCAGAACGCTAGAGGGGTCTGTTTACTAAAGTATGCAAAGTTTTTGTAGCCCATACAGTATACGCAGTTGCCAAGCTGCCCTGCATTTTGCACACAGAGCAGATACTTATCACACAGGCTCTGAATAACACTTCATTACCCCAGGTACAAAATAAGTACCTGTCTAAATATGTAAACCACTTTGATTGTAACCACACAGAAAAAGCAGTATATCAAGTCCAATACCTTTTACCTGCATTAGCAGATAGTGCCATTGTATTCATGCTATCTGCCAAAGCATGTAGCATAGTACCTTTGTTTAAAAAAAAAAAAATAACACCGAAACTGCCATGATGACACATCCTCCTGACTTTTCCCAAATTGCGAGAATTCATGGAAGTCAATCAGAAAGCTGTTCAGTGCTGAAGCACGCTCCTGCTCGGTGCCGCTCAGCGGCTGAAGAAAGCAGGACTCGCGGCAGCCACCGATGACTGGGTTAGCAGCGGGGCAGAAGCACAGAAAGCAGAGGAAGTACGACAGACAGGCCAGGGAGGAAGGACAGGGTGCAGAGTCTGACAGGAGGGGAAGGAGGGGGGCTGGGTGCAGAGCCTGGGGAAGGGAGGGAAGGGGGCTGGGTTCAGAGCCTGACAGGGGAGGGATGGAGAGGGAGGCTGGGTTCAGTGCCTGACAGGAGAGGGGTTGGGGGGGGGGGGGGCTAGGTGCAGAGCCTGGAAGGGCAGGGCACTTGAATATTAAGCCATCTGACTTATATTCGAGTTAACCATTTTTTTTCCCTCCTTTGGGTGGGAATGGGGGTCTCGACTTATATTTGGATCAACTTATATTCTGAGTATATACAATATTTCCTTCTTTCCCCCCTAGTGGGACCCTGCTGCACGACCCTCTTTCTTTGGCTTTCAATCTCTTGACTCCCAACTCCCAACCTCTCCCACACACCTACCTCCTTCCCGGTGTTTGAAATTTTAAAATCTTCAGGCAGCGTCGACGAGATCAGCGGTCTTGCCGTCGGCCTGCCCCGGAAGTCTTCTTTCAGCAGCAGTATATTTCTGCCCTACTGTTGATGAAACAATTCAGATGAATGAAGAATATGTGCTTCAAAAAGTTAAAGACTTATCTAAGCAGTAGTTGCCACTAAGGTTGTCATGCTGGGATAGGCTAGACACTATAAAAATGATGATTGTTCCCAAATAAACTACACTTCTCCCTCCGTATTCTCTGTGATAGGAGATTAACAGAACCACAAATACAGAAAAAACCGCAAATAACTTTTACCTATATTATTCGCTGTTTTCTATTAAAAACCATTGTGAATTTGGGTGAAACCGCCAATTAACATGGTGGGAGACCTGGCCTCTGTTCCTGAAGGAGAGGCAAAACACGGTGAAGAAAGTGCTGGGAATCGGCGATTTTCTCTGTAAATGCTTGGAATCAGCGATTTATCTATGCAAGCTGATGTAATTGGGAGGGGAGGAGCCAGCCAGCTAAAAACCGTTAATAATTGAAACCGTGAATGCTGAAACTGCGAATACGGAGGGAGAAGTGTATATCTTAAGTATGCTATCGATATATTTTTCATTACAAACTTCTATCGGAAGGTGGAAAGCTTACTTGCAACATTTCTTTGGAACAATAAGCCTCCACGTATTGCTCTTAAAAAACTTAAGCTAAGAAAGAGGCTGGAAGAGTCAATTTTCCTAGTTTTTGGGAATATCATACCGTTTAATTGTTAAACTTGTTTCTAGATGTTTTCTCATTGTTAATTCTCCATCTGATCATCCCAAATGGATCCAAGCTATTGTTCACATTGGAGCAATTATATCAATTTTTTACTTTTATTCAACAACAAAGTACCGGATGTAAGATAGATTACTTTGTAGTGCCTCTCTTGCAGTCAAATGCAATAGGTTCCGCACTTCCTGTGGTGTGGTCCAATACCACATAATGTCTATTTGGAATAATGTCAGGTTCAAAACTGAAGATAAAGTCATCAGCTGGAACTTGTGGCAATTAAAATCTGACAATTAAATTCTGACAATGAATGGATGATTTTTTCCAAAATTCAGGATAAATATCACGTACCATACAATCAATTCTTTTAAACGAATACAACTCCAACTTTGTTTAAGGTCCTTTGTCAAAGCCTCACAGCTCACTAGTAAAACACCAAGCTTATTGGATTCATTAATAAAATCTATTTTATGAAAGGAGCGACAGCCTGGTACAAAGAGTTATGTGACAACAAATTTGGTAGATCTGTTGGCACTGAGTCTATGTGGACCTATGAACTCAAGATGGAAATATCCAATACACAATGGGAGCAAGTTTGGCTATCTGTACATAAAACTCTGAAATCTTCCACCATTATTCAATCTATATATTTCACTCTACATAAAGTAGTATGGACTCCTTACAAACTGAGCAAAATGAGATCTAATGAGTCAGATAAATGCTGGTCTTGCAATAAGGAGATGAGTACCCTGGTTCACTTATTTTATCAATGTGATTTATTAACAAATATATTGGCAAAAGTTTTGGGTTTTCATTTGCTCTTTTATATTCATGAGCCATTGACCATAAATAACATCATGGTAGGATAGTCATTCCATCAAAGCGTCAATTACAGACGAACAGTCCTAATTATTATGAATTCTATATAACCTTAGCTATTAAAATAACTTTTCACTCACTGGAAGGACTCTTCAAATATTGAATACATGGAATGGTGGAACCTAGTAAGTCTAATTGTGAAATATGAAAGAGTGTTTGTGGAAAAAAGGGTTGCTTGCATATTTTTTTAAAAAATTTGGTATCCTCTCATAAAATATAGCGACATATCACATTTAAAATGAATATTATTATTATTTTTCTAAATGGTAATGTACATCCATGCAGTTAGTTTCTTGTGTTAATACAGGTTGGCTTTAGAGCCAACACTACTAAGCATATTTTTTTTTATATTGTAAATGATATTGTTTTAAGAATTGCTATTGTATCTATTTTGTTTATCATTTGTTGTTATTTGAAAATTCTAATAAAATTTATTGAACCTAAAAAAATAAAAATAAAAAAACAAACACCAGGGACAGAGTAGGTGTGTGGGAGGAGTTTGGGAGCAAGAGTTGATAAGCTGAAGAAAGAGGTCGCTGTGGCAGAGTTCCACTAGGAGGGAAAGGAAGGAATAACCTTATACACACCACAGGCTGGGGCTGAGGTTATGGAGTTAGGAAGGCAGGGAGGACAGATGCTCAAGGGGATTGGGAAAGACAGATACTGCATGTATTAAGAGAGGGTTGGGAAGGACAAATGCACAGGCTGGGTGGAGGGGGGGTAGGAAAGGAGGAAAGAGAGATGCTGCACAGGTAGGGTAGTGGGAAGGGAGAGAAGAAATGCTGCCGGTGAAGGGAGGGAAAAGGAATGGAGAATTGTTGGACACTGGTGTGTGGCATGAGAGGGAAAGTAATGACTGTATCATGGGGAAAGGAAGAAAGAGGGAGAATTGCTGAACTGATAGTGGTAGAGAGAAGGGAAGGGAGAAATGTTTAACTAGGAGGGAAAGATGTCAGACCACTGGAATGGGAAGGAGAGAGAGAGATGCCAGACCACAGAATGGAGGCAAGCAGGGGAGAGAGAGATGCCAGACTGCAGAAAGGAGAGAAGAGAGATGTTAGACCTCAGGAAGGAGAGAGACCATGGGAGAGGAGAGAGATTCCAGGCTATGGGAAAGAGAGGAGAAAGATGCCAGACCATATGAGGGGGGAAATGGGAAGACAGAGATGTCTGACCATGGGAGTGGGAGGAGATGGATGCACAGCAATGGATTGTGGCAGGGAAGAGATAAGAAGTAATTCTTCTTATGGATAGATGGGAGGAGAGGAGAAGAAAAAGGGAGGAGATGGTACACATGGATAGATTGGAAGGAAGGCATGGAATGTTAAAAGTTAATGTAAAGAGTGGTTGGGCATTCCTTTGATTTACTTTGTATCTTTGATTTACTCTGTATCTTTCTAGCCTCTACACCTATTTTTTACCTGACTCTGATTTGGCAGCCACACGCCTTGATACGTTCTTTAGTGTCTACGTTCAATGTCCACACGTCACTCTACATCATGAGTGTACAGTGAGTCTCCTCCCAAGTTGTTTGAAAACGGACCGTCAGACAGGGTCCTCCTGTCAGTTGGAATCTTCAGAGCTATTATTGGACTATTATTATTTATTATTGACTATTATTATTATTATTGTACTATTATTATTGAGCTACTTATTGGAGGAGTGTGTGGTGCTGTGGTTGGATCTACAGCCTCAGCACCCTGGGTTTGTAGGTTCAAAACCTTGCGCTGTTCCTTGTGACCCTGGGCAAGTCACTTAATCCTCCATATGCCCCCCCCAGGTACGTCTTAGATAGATTGTGAGCCCCACCGGGACAGATAGGGAAAAATGCTTGAGTACCTGATTTGTAAAAACCGCTTAGATAACCCTTGATAGGCGGTATATAAAATCCTAATAATAATATTAATAATTGACATTTAGCAGCGGTATGTACTACTATTTATGTGTTTTCTTTTTTCCATGGTTGGCCTGATGAGAACTATAATTTTGCATGTATAATGTGTAGTATGTATTCTTACCCACACTTAAATGAAATATTCTTTGTTCACAGACGTGACTGCACATCACGAAGTTAATAGATTTGTTACCATTCACTGCATTAAGCACTTGAAAGTCCCACATCGGGTCTCCTGAAGCAGACTTCGAAATGGGGCACATTGGGACCCTCTCAAACCACATTCAAATAGATAAATGAATAGTTTACATTACATTACATTAGGGATTTCTATTCCGCCATACCTCTGCGGTTCAAGGCGGATTACAAAAGGTTAATTAAAAAAGTAGAGTTACAATGATTAGCTAGAGAGGTAAGTTGTAGATCTTATAAACATTTAACGTGTTGTTGTGGGTGAGGTGGTTTGTAAAAGAATTAATATGGTGGTCACAGTGGAGGTTCTTTTTGTTATTATTAGTGCGGTAATGGGTAGATCTAATGTCAGTTTTAGAGTTACTAGGAGGTCGTGATGTTATTGCTGCTTCAGGAATTTCTTGAAAAGTATGGTTTTTATTTCTTTTCTGAACGTCCTATAGTCTGGGGTGGTCATCAGAAGGTTGGAGATCATCATGCTTTGAAATATTAAGAGAAGATAGAACTCAGTATTTTGGAACGACTAAAGAATTACAAGATTATAAACCTCTCTTCACCTAGTCTCAGAGAGGTTACAATGGACTGGAAGGTGAACTCCTTTTGCAGGGTGGCTTTTTAGCCTTCCCTTTGGTGTTTCATATCTCTGAGCGCTTTATATACATAACTGATCACTCTCCATAGAAGTCAGTTCGTCTTTTGTATATTCTAAACTACTTTCTGACTTCCCATTTTTGATATTCATAGTTCCTGATTTTTCTAAGGAAACAAAGATGGATGTATGGCAGAAAGCGAAGGAGAGAAAAAACAGCAAATGGATAAGGTGGCCCCTGATACAGTTAAACAGCACAGACAGAAGGAAATGCAGCCAGAGACTTGGAAAGATGGTTTGAAAACCAAAATCACCGGGCAACAAAGGTATGTGAAATTATTTTATTTTCAGTTTAGTGATTGAATTGTGTCAGTTTTGAGAAATTACACTTGCTGTCTATATTTTGCACTGTTCAGGAAGAAATTACATTACGTTAGTGATTTCTATTCCGCCATTACCTTGTGGTTCAAGGCAGATTACATATGAATTTTAGGACATTAGAAGTGCATAAGGCGTAGTTTGTACATTTTTTAAGGTTGCTATAGGATTAGAGAGTGTTGAGTGTTGCAGGTGATGTTTGGGACAGTTCTGACTGTGTTAGTTTATGTGTTTTTTTTAATAGAAGGGTTTTTATTTCTTTTTTGAAGGTTTTGTGTCTTTGGTCAAGGTCAACAGATTGTAGAGTTGGTGGTCCAGTGTTGCGTTCAAGTGGCTAGGAGGTTGTCGTATAGCTTTTTTCGTTTAATGTTTTTGGTTGGAGGGTGGGTGAATGGTGTCGTGGGTTCTCTTGTGTCTGTTTGAGGTGGATTGAATTAGTCGATTGTTCCAATAGGCTGGGCCTGTCTCCATTCTATGGCCTTTAAATAGTAGGCAGTAGAATTTGAAGAGTACTCTCGCTTGTATTGGGAGCCAGTGTGAGTCATGGTATGCCTCTGTGATATGGTTGAATTTCCTCAGAGAGTAGCTAAGTCTTAGGGCTGTGTTTTGTATTGTTTTAGTTATTTTATCATGGTTGCTAGGCAAGGGAGATTATTAGTATGTTGCTAGTAGTCTATTAGACCTAGGATTAGGGAATTGTACCACGAGTTGGAATTGTTTTCTGTCGAAGAATTTTCAAACTTGCCTTAGGTTTCTCATGACTGTAAATTATTTTTTTTTTATTGTTTTGTTGATTTGTGGCTGCATTGTACAGCCTCTGTCTATCAGCACTCCTCATGGAGTTGTAAAGTGGGTTGAATGGGGTATGTTATAGAGTTTATGACTAGGTTTGTTACGGTTGGGGTTTTGTTATTTTCGAGTAGGATGAAGTTTGTTTTGTCAGGATTTAATTTTAGTTTTAATTTGTGGTCTTTCATTCATGCTGCTACTGTTTCAAGTGTACTTTGTATTGTGTCTGCCATGGAGGGTGCTGGTTCGATCGAAAGGAAGGAGAATGGTGTATGTCGTCTGCATAGCTGTAGGAGGTTAGACCTTGTTTGTCTAGGTAGGAGCCGAGGGAGGCAATATATAGGTTCGAAGAGTGTGGGCGAAAGAGGTGATCCTTGAGGCTATCCGCAGGGGTTGGACCATGGCTCAGATTTTTCTTTGTTTGTTTTTAACTCCGTAAGTTCTGGATTGTAGGAATCCTTTAAACCATGATAGTACCTTACCACTGATTCCTATTGAGTCTAGTATTTGTAGAAAATGTCATGGTCTACCAGGTCAAAGGCTGTGGAGAGATCTAGTTGGTTAATCAGCATTTTTTTTTTTTTTTTGCATTTTATTTCTATTTCTCTGGGGGTTGTACTGCCATATAGAGTCTTGCATCTTAGGGTTTTGTTTGTATATACTAGTAACTTTTAGTTTGTGGTCCCTGTATTTGCATAGGGGTTATCTGTGTTCTGCATGTGTGACCAAGGTCAGGTGTTCTGGCAGGAATGAATGTTGAGAAACATACAGTGTGCTTTGCGTAGTTTTATATTTTGTGGTTAACCATTATGTATCTAATATAATAAAATGGTAGGCCGCGCATGAGCACTAAAAAAAACCTGTTCCCTGATCCGTCGCGAAAACACGAGTGCGCATGCGCGCGTTTTACGTCATCATCTACTCTCCACCTCGCGCCATCAATCACTGTCATCACCTGCTCTCCACCTTGCGCCAACGATCACTGTTCCTCCTTGCACCATGCCACGCAGGCATGTCCACAACACCGGCCTCGAGCTCCTGGGGGCCGGCGGCGCGAGCCGCCCGGTGGTGCAGTGTTGAGGTCCCGCCTCCACCCTACACAGCGCCACCAGACCCGGCCCTACACTGAGATCCGCGATTGGGTTGCCATGGAAACCCCGCCGCAGCCTCGCAGCTAGGTAGGGGGACAACAATCTCGCTTATGTTCAAGCCGCCGCCACGACTCCTCTCTCGAACCGCACCAGGATCGATGAGAGGAGCTGCGGCGGGTGGCTTGAGCATAAGCGCCATTGTTGTCACCCCTACCCTAGCCGCGAGGCTGCGGCGGCCTTCCTCACCCGGCCCCACCGCTCCTTCCTATTCAGTTCAGCTCCGCCTATGCTAAAAGGAGCTGCTTTGAAATTGGAGCCCTGCCGCCACCGTAACACGTTCCCTCTGCCGCGGGTCCCATATGTCATGAGAAGGGGCGGGACCAAGGCAGAGGGGAACGTGCTACAGCAGTGGCAGGCCTCGATTTCGACGCGGCTCCTTTTAACATTGGTGGAGCTGCACTGCACCTGATGGAGGGAGGGAAGGAAAGGTGGTTGTGCGCTGTTGAGCCCCTCTTTGCCCTCAGACCCTCTCCTAACTGCTCCCTCCTGTCTCAGACCACTGGGGGGAGGTGCCTGTCTTCAGCTGCCGGGATGGAGGGAGGGAAGAAGAAAGAAGGGGCTCTGGCAAGCGAGTTATCAAAAGCCAGCCATAGCCTGGGACCCCTACATGATATGAATAATGACCAGACAACAAAAGGTAAGAAAAATAATTTTATTTTCTGTTTTGTGATTACTAATATGTCAGATTTGAATGTGTCTTGAGGGAGGCTGCCGCCACGGCTTTGGACAGAGGGGTACCATTTTCGTGGGAGCCGGCCCTTCGGAGAAGGCTTGGGACGCGGGGGACGGATGTGGGAGGGGCTTGCCACTGCGATAGGGCTTTTGGTGGGGGAAGCCAGCCAGACCGCAAGTGTGGGGTACGTTTGTAAGCGAGGATTGGTCAAGGAGCCGCCGCTGCTGAGGCTTTGAAATTTGCTCTCCACCGTCACTCCCTCCCGCCCCAGCTCTGCCTCTGCCCCTGCCCAAGTTCAAAAGCAGGAGACATCTAGCACACCCGTTAATCTAACGGGCTTAAACACTAGTTGTTAATAAGATTATACTGTGTATATATATATATATATATATATTTTTTTTTTTTTATTCAATTTTTTTATACCGTTCTCCCAGGGAAGCTCAGAACGGTTTACATGCATTTATTTCAGGTACTCAAGCAGTTTTACTTCTCTGTCCTGGCGGGCTCACAATCTATCTAACGTACCTGGGGCAATGGGGGGATTAAGTGACTTGCCTAGGATCACAAGGAGCAGCGGGGGTTTGAACTCACAACCTCAGGGTGCTGAGGCTGTAGCTTTAACCACTAAGCCACATTCTCTTATGGGGGCGGGGCCCTGGGGCGGAGCTTGCGATCCCCCCCCTTAACAAAAGTGTTCCACTGACTATAACCTGTGTGATGTTTCTTTTAAATTTAAGTTTCATTGACACTTCATAGATTTTGATTTGTTCATCATTCAGATAGCACACAGGGCCTGTTTTACAAAACTGCGCTAGCAGCTGCAGCATGGTAATGGCCCCGAAGCCCATAGAAATTTAAAGGGCTTCGGGGCTGTTGCCGCGCGGCAGCCACTAGTGTGGCTTTGTAAAACAGGCCCACAATTTTTATGTAACGATTCATTTTGATGCTTTCACTTTTTTCTGATTAGTCTCTTGAGATGAGATTATTAGTTCCACATTTGCATATTCAATCAATACTTCCTTTCAACATGTTTTATTGGAAATTTTAATGAAATCATTACAATTTAATCATAAATAACAACCTAATACAATTTAGTAACTATAAAATATAAAGTAATTAAAATTATAAAATAATCTAAATGTCAGGGTTGCCAAAAAATAAATAAAATTATTTTATATAAACCTTTACTCCTTCATATTCAATAAGCAATTCCAAATCTTTAAAATTTTTTTTCATATTTCCAGACTTAGGCCCTCTTTTATTAAGGTGGGCTAACCGATTAGCGCATGTTAATCGATTTAGCACACGCTAAACACTAACGCATGCATGTTAGTCTATGGACATGTTAGCGTTTAGCGGGTGCTAGTATGTTAGCGCACCTTGGTAAACGAGGGGGTAAATTGCATAAATTTTCTCATATTTGGTTTACAAACAAACCATGTTCTACCATATATTGTATTCCAATTTAAAAGAAGTCTTTCCAATTAGATAAAATTGTTTTTACTGCAATCACTATTAAATTCTTAAGTAACTGTTTTTTTATTTGTATTTATTGAAGATTTAAGACCATATTCTCCCAAAATAATTATTGGATAAGTTAGTGATTCTGTAATGGTAATGTATTTCCTTTTAGCTTCTTTTTCTCCTGCATATTTTATCTTTTCTAACTGTATTCACGTCTCCCCACGTATGGTTGGTATGGACACCACAACACCCACGGTCTTTTATATATACTCCTCCAATAAAGTAATTATCAAATGATTTATCTGTTTCAAATTACTCCCTTCGTCTTGTATGTTTTGCTTCACCCCTTATTATTGCCCCATACTTGTGATTAGCTATACATGGACACGGTGATACACAGATCCAAGCACACAAATTTTTTTTTTAAATTATTATTATTTTTTAAGAATCTATATATATAAAATCGGAGGTATGTATGTGTGTATGTATGTATGTGTGTGTGTGTGTATGTGCCGCCCGATCACGCAAAAACGGCATTGACCGATTTGAACGAAACTTGGTATGCAGATCCCCTCACTACCTGGGGTGATATGTTCTGGGGGTTCTCGCGGCCCACCTGCACACGGGGCGGATGCTACAAACATTAAATCAGATTTTCACCCATTCATGTCTACGGAAAAAATGTAAAAAGCTGCCATTCTCACAGTAATTCCAACTACCTGGGGTGATATGTTCTGGGGGTCTCGCGGCCCACCTGCACACATGGGCGGAGCTACAAACATAAAATCAAATTTCACCCATTCATGTCAATGGTACAAATGTAAAAAGCACAAATATTTCACTTTATAATTTGAATATTGTACTTTTTATAAGCTGTAAAAAAATAATTTCATTCACCACTATAAGTATCTTTTTTTGAATCCATTTACTGTGTTATTGCTATAATTAAATACCCGTGCAACGCCGGGGCTTCAGCTAGTAATTTATAATTTTTTTCTCACATTTTGAATCATTACATTATATGGGATTGTTTGCTTCACTATCATAATCAACATCACATTCTTTTTGAAAACACTGTGCACTGGTTCCACTGGTCAACATCCACGCAAAAGATTTATTTTACATTTACATTATATTGTCTCTTAGGACCCTTGAGGAAGGCTTGTTTTCCAAAACATGGCCCGTGTCGGGTCCGTTGAATGCCAATGTAATCAATGTGGATCAGTTTTTAACATTGTTTAAAGATTTTTGCAAGAAATAAAAGGAAAGTCAAGAATATTGTAGTTTCCACTAGTGCTGCCCGATTCAGGAAAAAAAATTGATTCGATTCGATTCAGCCTATTGAATCAATTTTTCGATTCAATTTTCCTGCCCAATTGGGTGTTTTTTTCCCATGTCGGTCTGGTTGGTCCCCATGTCGGTCAAGCTCTCCTTCTTTCTTCGTGCTAACCATCCATCTTACATCTCTGTCCTCCCCTTCTGTTTCCCTTTCTTCTCCGGAGGTCTGGCATCTTTCCTTTTTTACATTTCCATCCCCCCCGCAGCTGCAGCGATGGACCCCCACCCATCCACAGATCCTTTTCTCATCTACCCTTTCATCAAACATCTCTCTTCTGTGTCCCTATTCTCCTTTCCAGCTTCCTTCCTTTCTCTCTTCCTTACCTCCTGTATCCCCTTCCCAGGTATAGGCTTTCTCCTATCTATCTCTCCTGCCATCCTGCACCCTGCTCACCTACTGTGGGAGCAGTATCTGTCCCTCTTGTTACCCTTCCCCTTGTGGTCTTTCATTTCTCTCTCCCTCTCCCTCTTAATCCAGCACCTCTCCTCTGCTTTCCTCCCCCTCTTTTTGGTTTGGTCTCTCTCTTCCCTTCACTTCACCCCAGGTCTGGCATATCCCCTCCCCTCTCTTAATCCTTCCTCCTCCTCCTCCCTTTGCACAGGCCTGCCTCCCCAACGCCCAAAGGATCTCTTCTTCCTCCTCCCCCCTCTTCACAGGCCTGCCTCCCTGCCCTGAAGGCCTGCTTCTCCCCCGCCGCGAACGAACACCTGCTCCCACCGCAAGCCTGCACCTTCCCCCGCTCTTACCTTCTTAATGCTAATTAGGGCAGCTTACAGGCTCGCTGGTGTAATAGCGATCCCTGCAGCTGCCCCGTCTGGTCCTCAACAACACGTTCTCTCTGCCGCGATCCTGCCCCTAACGTCAGAGCAGGGGCAGGACATAGCAGAAAGAACGTGCCGCTGAGGACCACAGGCAGCTGCAGGGATCGCTATAACACCAGTGAGCCTGCAAGCTGCCCTATTAGCGTTAAGAAAGTAAGAGCGGGGAAGCTGGGGGAGGCAAGAGCGGCAAGCTTCCCCCTCAAGCAGGAGCAGCAGTGGACGGCCAGCAAGAGGCAGTGCTGCAGCTCCTGCCTTTAGGAAGGCATGGGGGAAGGGTCGGCCATTGAATCGGGATGGCCGATTTTTTTTTAAAAATTGAATCGATTCGAATCGATTCACCTGATTCAACTTGGTGAATCGATTCGAATCTTGAATCGGGCAGCATTACCATGCACACACACACATATATGCACACATCTCTAATCACAAGTATAGGGTGTAAAATATAGTAGAGTAACCTCCGTGTATTGGTGAAATTTGGTGACAAATGAGAAGAAAAACTAAAAATCTTGTTGACGTGTTCTAAAATATCTTTTTTGTGCTAAAGTCAATGTTAGCTCACACGAAAAGGACTTATCTTTTTCTATCTATCTATATATCTATATCTATATAGATAGAATTCAGCAATAATCTGCCCCCTTGCAAACACTTGGAAGAAGAAGAATAGCTTAAACATGTAGAAAGTTCTTGGTTACTTGGGGCAAGAACCACTCAGTTGTTGAAATGAGTACTTGGTTTAGCAGCTGCTTACTGTGCGAAGCGGGCGCTGGCTCCCTTCTCAATCCTCGTCGTCGTCGCTTTGGCCCCGGTGCCGACAGTAGCTCGGTCGCCGCAGGCAGGCGGGCCCGGGGGCGCGTGCTGCTCGGCCTGCCGCTTCTCGCGCTGCTTGTCCCTGGATCTTGCACATGTCCTTGGCATTCTTAAGAATGTGTGGCCGAACTTGGCCCAGATTTTGTGCGGCACCGTGATTGGAGTTGCGGTAGGTGGGTTTCACCTCGCTCTCACGAAGCAGAAACATGCCCATACTGTGTTGGTGCCCGCGTCATAAGAAGAAGCGCTTGTTGTCCTACCGTGAGCAAGGTGTCCTCGGGCAGCTCGGCCCAGCTCCTCCTTTCACGCCGTAGTCGTCGATGAGCCTTGGCCAGCGCGTTGTGGAACTTGATGAGGCCCTGCGTGGGCAGCGTGATGGTCTGGCCCCTGTCCCGGCACGCGGATGTGCAGGAAGCGGCCTCACAGGTTCTCCTTCAAGTCCAGGTAGTACTTGCTATTCTCGCGCACCAGGAACTCCTCCTGCACCGCCTCCTGCCCTATTAGTATTAAGGAGGTAAGAGCGGGCAATGCTGGGGGAGGCCTTTCTGACCGACCCTTCCCCCTCAAGCAGGAGCAGCAGTGGATGGCCCAGCAAGAGGCAGCGCTGCAGCTCCTGCTTTTAGGAAGGCATGGGGAAGGGTCAGCCATTGAATAGGGACGGCCGATTTTTTAAAATTGAATCGATTCGAATCGATTAACCTGATTCGAATCGGTGAATCGATTCGAATCATAAATCGGGCAGCACTAGTTTCCACAGTTTGTTTGTGTTTGGACTGCTCCATTTCCTGTGGAATATTGGGTCTTCTTTTTTCTGCTCTGCTCACTCTGAAGCCTTTCCTAGCCCATGTTAAACCAAATTGCATATATGGGACACGGACCATGCAAGTCTGCCCAGCACCCAGCTTTAGTTCTTTACAGCCAGAGTCGCCAATCTAAGCTCCATTCAACACATTGACCATACATGCAACCATTTAAGTTTTGTTTTATTTTGTGATATCATTCATTTTCTAACTAGAGATCCTCTGTGTTCACACATTTTTAAAAATTCCATCACCATTTCATCTTTACTGTAGAAATGTTTAGGTGTAATAAATCTGGCAGGTAATTACAGATAAACATTTATTGCACTCATGTCTAGAGGGAAACACTACAAAACACAGTGATGGTTCTTCCTAATGCAATATAATTGGAAGTATGAGGCCAGAGAATGTTTGAAACGTATTCATTATGAAAATAAATACAAGTCATAGAAAAATATAGACCAAACTATATAGAATTAAACTAATGGTTATGCATAAATATTTCTATAAATATACCAGCACACAAACAGTAAATCTATAAATTCACTAAGTGATCAGCAAATATCACTTATATCACACAATACATGTATTCTTACAAACTATGGTTCCTTATAAGAAAATATAAGTAGCAGAAAAGATATATATATATAGCTTGGCTAATTGCCAAGGATCCCAAAAGAACCTCTCCTTAGCAAGCAAAGATCTCTTATCTAACACGGCAAACAGAGAAAATATCCAGATCAGCTTCTTATCAGCAATGGACGGTGGGAAGAATTTCTACTTAGAGCTACAAGCTTTATCAGTGAGCTCTGACGTTCAGACAGATAGATGTAAAATCACAGCTTAGCCACTGTACAAGGTCTCTCGGCCAGACAAAGTCACGGCACTCAGCTGCAGATCCTTCGGGGTACAGGTCGTAATTCAGAAATAAAGTTCATTAGTGTCCAAACTCCAACAGTCTCTGCCCCTCATTCGAGGCTAGGTATGACACCCAGATGTTTCTTTTCTTGTTAGTAATGTTTTCTTGTAATGCACAAGAGAACTCCACAATCTCAGATCCAAACTTCTCCAAATACAAACTTGTCTGACTCTTGCACGGGCTCTCTGTCTCTCATTGTGAACAGATGACATGCAGGGGCCAATCAGGACCTGGTCAGCAGGGGATTTTTGGTCACAGAAAAATAATGAATAGACTTGTTTTTGCAAGATGAGCACGAGAACAAGACACAGTTCATGGCAATGTCTGCAAAGTATGCTCTCCTCCACATCTTCCCACAGTAAAAGAGGCCCAGGGCTGGTAAATGACCTTGGTAGTGCACACACAGATCTTGTAAACAAGTCCATAATGCTCCAGGAGAGAAAAAGATGGTTCTTGACCTTAATTTTAAACCTGAAGGCTCCAAAAAATGGATGGTATCAGCCTCATCTTTATCTTCCAATTTTTTATTCTGTGAGGATGGTTCTGGCTTGTGCCGTTTATTTATCTTGGTGGTAGACATAATAAGATTCTGTTCGATTGTAGTTGAGACGTTAATTATAAGTTTAATCACTAAGAAATTATCGATTTTTGACGATGATTTGCCAGAAACTCAGTGATCAAACTCTCTCTTATTACATTACTCACTGCGCCCTCTAGCGCCCCCCCCCCAACCCTTAAAAAAAGTTAAAGCAGGGATAATCCGTACACTGCCATCTTCCCTCAGTAGGACATTTTCCATGAAATGAATTTTTCTGGCATTACTCCTAAGTCTGAACAAAGAAGAAAGTCATAACACATCTATTACCTACACCAGGGGTGCCCAATGGTTGAACGTGATCGACTAGTAGATCGCAAAGACAACGTCAGTCGATCGCGTTGCCTTTGCGATCTTGTTCTTCCCTGCCTCACCGAGCCAGGCCAGGCCATCGGAGAGGAAGTTCTGGGCCAGCCAATCGCTGCCTGGCTGGCCTGGAACTTCCTCTCCGATGTCAGAATTGACGTCGGTGGGTGGAATGCTTATGGGCCTGGTGCTTGTATGCGCCAGGCCTCGCTCAATGGAAGCAGGGAGAAATCGGCATGGTGGCTTGGGGGGACAGGGGGAGGAGAGAGAGAAGAAAGAAAGGCAGGCAGGGGGAGAAAGAAAGACGGGCAGGCAGAGGGAGAGAGAAAGACAAAATAAAGAGGGGCAGGGGAGAAAGACAGAATAAAGAGGGGGAGAGAGACGGAAAGAAAAGGGGGGTAGAAAGAAAGAAATTATGGATTTTACAGTCAAAGAAGGAAGTGCAACCGGAGAACTCATGAAAATCACCAGACAAAAGGTAGGAAATATGATTTGATTTTCAATTTAGTGATCAAAATGTGTCCGTTTTGGGAATTTATATCTGCTGTCTATATTTTGCACTATGGCCCCCTTTCACTGCAATAGTGGTTATTAGCGTCGGGTAGCTGCGAGGGGCATATAGCGCAGCTCCCTGCGTTAAAAACCACTATCCACATTTTAGTAAAGGGGAGGGGGTCTATTTGTCTATTTTTGTATAGTTAGTTACTGAGATGACATTGCATATTTTAAAGTCATCAGCCTTGACCTCTTATAAAACCCCAAAATACAAATAATTAACATTTTCTCTGTGTACAGTGTGCTTTGTGTTTTTTTAAAATTTGATTGTTGGTAGATCATTTTGACTTGGTCATTTTAAAAGTAGCTTGCAAGCCAACAAAGTGTGGGCACCCCTGACCTACACTGTGCTAAAATACTAAATAAAAAAAGGGGTAACATTACAAATCAAATGCAATGCATTTCTAAAAAAGCTTTCATAAATCAAGTCAAAACTGAAAACTAAGGAGGAGAGAACATCAAAGAAAGTAATGGATCAGATCATAGGATCTCTTATAACCCACTGTTATTCCAGATCCCCATCATATATCCAACACCTCCAAGCACTTGAACTAATTTAACCAAAGCACCCTTATTCATACTAAAGTCTGCGATGTGCAATTCATAGGTCTATTGTTTCCAATAAATCACTCAAAAAATGGCAACACATCTGTGTTATCTCAACTGGACTTCAGTGCTGGCTTGGCTTCATAAATTCCCAATGCTCATGACACTCATAAGTCTGTCCTAAGTCTACCACCTCACAACCTCAATTCGTGTCCTCTAGTTTTACCATTTTCCTTTCTCTGGAAAAGGTTTGTCTCTATATTAATACCTTTCAAGTATTTAAATGTCTCCCTTGTCCCTCCTCTCTATCCTCTCTAAACATATTCAGGTCTTCCAATCTCTTCTCATAAGTCTTTTGGTGAAAGCTTCAAGTGCTTCAAGCTTTGGACTGCTTCAAGTGTTTTTATTTCCTTAGCCAAATATGGCCTCAAAAACTGAACTTCAATACTTCAAGTGGCCTTCACCAATGACTTGTTCAGAGGCATCAACCTCTCCTTTCTTCTTCTGATTATGCCTCTCTCTATACAGCCTATACAACCTAAAAGTCCTAGATAAACGATCCTCCCCCCACCTGGACCTTCTAGCCTGCCAAATTTCCAATCACACACTCACAGGTACCCTGACATGCCTTCTTTGCTACATTACACCAGGAAAATGGAACGCCTCCAAACACTAACTCGAAGACTCATCTTCCAGAACTTTCTAAATTCAACACATAACTTGCTCCTCGGAGACCATTAATCTACACCTAGAATATCACACCTCTAAACAAGTCGAAGGTTTAATCTCATTACCTCAATTGCACTATCCTACCAAATTCTTAACCCCCAACCCACGCACGAAAAAGGCCACCAACTTGATATTGCAGCATTCACAACCCAAAACTCCCTCACACCAGATGCCAATATCTCTAACAGTACCTGGCACCCTTCTCTCTGGTCAGACCTGGGCACAAAACAACAACAAACCCGAACCCCACAAAACCTCCTTAAAAACTCACCAAAAAATCGAACCCTCCACATTCTGGGACAAAATAGACCCCGCAATAGGCTCTACAGATCCTAAAGAATTCATATGCCATTGGCGTAGCTTAAGCGAAACAACACTGAATGAGCTAGCTCCATTAAAACCAAAAAACAGAATCTGTAGGCCATCCGACAAATGGTTCGACACCGAACTTCTCCAACTAAAAGGCACCTGCAGGACATCTTGAAAGAGCCTGGAAAAAACAGAACCAAGAACAAACCAAAGTAGCATGGAGAAGCCTAATCAAACAATACAAGCTAAACTTAAGGAAAACGGAAAGCCTACTACTCCAAACTAGTTGGCACCGAAGCCCCAGACACAATAAATGCTCTTTCAAACTAGTAAAGAACCTCCCGTGACACCAAGATCCACCACAATCAGATCCACCTTCAATAACTCAACAACCCTCCTTGACGAGATAATAATTAAACCTACAATAGAGAAGCCACAGCAAGCTGACAGGACCTGGACCAGCTTCCCACTAGTTCAATGGTCTGACATGGAACCGTCTCTACAAAAAATACAGCAAGCATCATGCAACCTGATAACTGTCCCTCATATCTCCTAACAACCGCCACCCCTAAATTTAGAGCCAACCTCATGCAATGGATTCAAACCACACTCACGAAAGGTCAATTCCCACTTGAACTAGGTGAGATTATAATCACACCACTATTGAAAGATCTCAAAGGCCCAATAGACACCCCTTCCAACTATAGACCCATCGCCTCAATCCCACTATATGTTAAACTAATAGAAGGTCTAGTAGCACAATACTTCACCAACTACCTAGAAGCCCATAACCTACTTCACCCCTCTCAATCAGGATTCAGAACCAACTATAGTTGGTATATTATTAGCAACACTACTAGACACAGCCCGACAGCACTTCAGTAAAGGAAGAAGGATGTTGCTAATTCAACTCGATCTCTCTGCTGCATTAGACCACACCATACTACTCAGATACTAGATTCCATAGGGATCTCAGGAGGGGTATACAATGGTTCCAAGGATTCCTAAAAACAAGAACGTACAGAGTTAAATCAAACGATCATAAATCAGACCCCTGGTCTAACCCCTATGGAGTTCCACAAGGGTCACCGCTGTCGCCCATGCTCTTCAACCTCTTCATATCCTCCCTTGGTACCACTCTAGATACCCTAAACGTAACATATTTCAGCTACGCGGATGATATAACCATACTCCTCCCCTTCAACACCCAAGACCCCACCTCATTAGGCAACCTAAAAACAACACTGGAAACAGTGGAAGAATGGATGGTAGACCACAAACTGAAGCTGAAATCGGACAAAACAAAATTTCTACTACTTGAAAAGGACAAAACCCCATCAATAACAGAATTAGAAATAAACGTCACCAAATACCCCATACAGCCCTCTCTCAAAATCCTTGGAGTGTCGATAGATAGATGCTGCACAATGCAGGTCCAAATCAACAAAACTACTCAAAAAGCATTTTTCACCGTGCGCAACCTACGAAAAATAAGAAAATTCTTCGACAAAGATCATTACATAGTAACATAGTAGATGACGGCAGATAAAGACCCGAATGGTCCATCCAGTCTACCCAACCTGAATTCAATTTAAATTTTTTTTTTAATTTTTCTTCTTAGCTATTTCTGGGCAAGAATCCAAAGCTTTACCGGTACTGTGCTTGGGTTCCAACTGCCAACATCTCTGTTAAGACTTACTCCAGCCCATCTACACCCTCCCAGCCATTGAAGCCCTCCCCTCTACCCCATCCTCCACCAAACGGCCATACACAGACACAGACCGTGCAAGTCTGCCCAGTAACTGGCCTAGTTCAATATTTAATATTATTTTCTGATTCTAAATCTTCTGTGTTCATCCCACGCTTCTTTGAACTCAGTCACAGTTTTACTCTCCACCACCTCTCTCGGGAGCGCATTCCAGGCATCCACTACCCTCTCCGTAAAGTAGAATTTCCTAACATTGCCCCTGAATCTATCACCCCTCAACCTCAAATTATGTCCTCTGGTTTTACCATTTTCCTTTCTCTGGAAAAGATTTTGTTCTACGTTAATACCCTTCAAGTATTTGAACGTCTGAATCATATCTCCCCTGTCTCTCCTTTCCTCTAGGGTATACATATTATAGGATCATAGTCCAATCCCTTGTCCTAGGACTAGTGGACTACTGTAATATCCTCTACCTACCATGCCCCACAATCTTGATAAATCAACTACAGACCATTCAAAATACAGCCCTCGGACTGATCTATTCACTTGGAAAATTTGAGCATATCACTGATGCATACATAGATTCACACTGGCTATCGATAAGAGCTCGAATTCAATTCAAATTTACTGTCTATTATTCAAAGCATTAAACGGAACTGCATCCACTTACCTAAACAACCGCTCTTAAATCGAAACTGCACATCCAGACTAAGAAGAACCCAGACCCAATTTACCTACCCACCACTCAAGGGAACTCAGCGCAAGAAGATGTACGACGGCCTCCTAGTGACGCAGGCAGCAAAGCTAGACTCCTTCATCTCCAACCTGTTGACAACTACAAGTGACTTTAAATCATTTCAAAAAGAAATCAAAACTGCTATTCAAAAAATCTTTCCAGCCTTCCTATCCCCCCCTCCACCGCTTCCTACCCCCTCCATGCAAATTTCCAGCTGACCTCCTTCCCCTCTTCTAATTTTCCCTCAATGACTCTATCATGTAACCAGCCACTAACTGCTACTTCCCTACATGTAATCCTCAAATCTCCACCCTTCCTTCAACTTCTTCTCAAAGCCTCTACTATGTATCCAACTCCTAAATTGTAACTTCCTGGAAATGTCCAACTATCTTCTAATGTAATTCGCTTAGAACTGCAAGGTACAGGTGGAATAGAAGTCACTAATGTAATGTAATGTAATCCTTCTGATTACAGCCACTGTCTTATCACACTTTTGTCATCTTCAGATCCTCAGACACTATGGCCTAAATCAGGGGTCTCAAAGTCCCTCCTTGAGGGCCGAAATCCAGTCGGGTTTTCAGGATTTCCCCAATGAATATGCATGAGATCTATGTGCATGAACTGCTTTCAATGCATATTCATTGGGGAAATCCTGAAAACCCTACTGGATTGCGGCCCTCAAGGAAGGACTTTGAGATCCCTGGCCTAGATGCACTATAGGGAATCGGTAAGACCATGTGGTTCTGCTCCGATCCAATTTTTGGCAGATTCAAAAAGAGCTATTCCTATACTAAAAAGTCTGCATGCAAATGATTCACATGGAGCTTCATTGTAATCCCTGATTCTGCCATCTGATTGATTGATGTGACAGCGACTCTCACACATATTCAGAACTGGCAGGGGAAGCCCTGAAAGCAGCTGTTCGGGGCAGGGAACCTTTTTTATTTTTATTTTTTATGGGCACAGATGTTGTGTGTGTTACAAACGCACAATATCAATCCCATTAAAAAAAAAAGAAAACACCCCCCATCGTTGACAGCCCTCCCCAACAACCCCCAATGAATATGAGACAAGGAATCCGCACCATGCTAGCAAAAACCGGCAGGAAGGATGTCCACTTCCCTCCTGCTATGCCGACCTCCTCCGCTTGTGAGAGAAAAATAGGCAGGAGGGATACCCACTTCCCTCCTGCAATGTCATGCCGACACCCTACCCCCCCTACCCCCGCATGAGAGACGCTAGGCAGGAGAGATGCACAGGGGGCCTTAGGCATCTGAGTCAATCAGGTCCTTGGGCCCATCCCATGCATCACATGATGCACCGAGGAAGGAAGGCCCACCATTTTGGATTGGCGGGCCTTGAAGGTGGAGGGACCATGCTTTCCTCCTGCTTCCAACATTGGAAAAAGGTATGGGGGGGGGGCGGTTCAGAGGAACACCGATGGCAGGAGGGTTTAGGCATCCCTCCTGCCTTTTTTATTGGGGGAGAAGGGTAGAAGATGGTTCAGGGTGGGCCTCCATTGG
Source organism: Geotrypetes seraphini (assembly GCF_902459505.1). Classification (NCBI taxonomy): domain Eukaryota; kingdom Metazoa; phylum Chordata; class Amphibia; order Gymnophiona; family Dermophiidae; genus Geotrypetes; species Geotrypetes seraphini. The sequence goes on along the minus strand of NC_047085.1, from coordinate 432,700,029 downwards.
CAGGAGGGAGTGGGCATCCCTCCTGCCAGTTTTCTCGCTTGCGGGGTGAAGGGGGGGAGTTGCCATGGCAGAAGGGAGTAGGCATCCCTCCTGCCATGTTTGCTGCCAAGGGAGGGGGGGGGATTGGTTCCTGATGCATTGGGGGAGGGACGACATTAGCGGGGAGATGTGCTTTTTTTCTAAGGGGGCAGGTATTATGCTTGTACAGCATGCACAGCATCTGTGTCCATTAAAAAAAAAAATGGTTGAACTATTGTTAGACTGGTAAGCGACTGGTCTTGACCATTTTTTTTGTGCATCGGGAAGCCACGTTAGAGCATCAATTGCTCTTCTAGTTTACATGGCATTTCTTTATTAATGAGCTTATTTGCAAGGTCAGAGAATAAGTGATTATGCAGAAAACTACGTGGTGAGACGTTTTCTGCATCGGGTCAGCAAATACGATCATCGCTAAAGCTGTCAAAACAGGTTTAGCAACGATTGCTGGCTTTAGTGCATCTTGGTCTTGTTTTAATTTTTATCTGGTATTCTTTTCTGTGCTCTTCTTCTTGAGCTTTTTTTTTTTTTTTTAAATTTATTTCATGAATGTCAACCCTTTTGCCTTTGTTTTCCCTGCCACTTGTTTGGACAACCATATTGGTTTCCTTATTTCCTTGCTTTTATTTTTGGTAGCAATTTTTATTGCTCCTTTCTCTTAGCCCTAGATTTTCCATTTCCAGTCTTATTTCTTCCACAATTTAACGTAAACCCTTCAAAATATCTGTGTAGACTGTGAAGACATGTGTTGAAAGTGTGGATTAATGTGCCAGCCAGCCTCCTAATCTTGACCCCAGATCCAATGCTCCCCTAGACAAATAATTATAATTACAGGTTTTTTTAAATTACATAATCAGCAAGATATCTTTGGTAGGTGGTAGCCATGCAAAGCCTAGAAGTAGAGAACAAAAAAATCCTTTAACATACAGTAATTTTAGAAGAAAAAAAATGAAAGCATTCCACAGGAAAAACCGGAATATCTATTTAAAAGGAGAAAAGAGTACAAAATGTGCTGTTAAATCTGAAGCATTGAATGTTATTCTCCCTTCAAGGAATAATGCATGAATCAAGCTATAATGCAGACTTTTTGAAGGCTACTACACCATTTTGAACCCCATAATTTGAATTCTAGTCAGTGGAAAATGTTAACCTGTGGTGCCTCTATAATTTCACTTTAACTTCAGGCTGCCACACAATCTGCAAGATATCTATTTCTATACTCATGTTCCAAAACAGAATATTAAGAGACTAGTGAGAAGCTGGGTTTTCCTTGGCACCTCTTTGAAAAGCACTCTAAAGAAATGAATTCCTGCAAGCTCTGTCCTCATCTGCACAAGCCTCAAACACTTTAAGATCATGTGATCAAGGCTTGTGTGGTTAAGCCAGGGACAGGGACAAAACTCACGGGCACGGGGCGGGGAAATTGAGTTCCTGCGGGGATGGAGAAAATTTTGTCCCCGTGTCATTCTCTACAATGAAGCTTTTATTTCACTGCTCCGTTCAATATAAAACATTCAGGCAGGTAACAGAACAATTTAAACAGCAGTTCACAGGTTTATGGAGAAATAAGGTCTTACCTGCTAATTTTCTTCCTTATTAGTCCTTCACCTCCCGGACCTTACCTGGTGATCTTGCGGTCTTTTGGGGCAGGAGCGATCTTCCTACGCTCCTGCCCCGTGCACATCACTCATACAAAATGGCTACCGTGACTTCCTGTAAAATTCTCGAGAGACTACGGGAACTCACTGCAGGCATTTTGTAAGAGTGATCTGCATGGGGCAGGAGCGTAGGAAGATCGCTCCTGCCCCGAAAGACCGCTAGACCACCAGGTAAGGTCCGGGATGCTGGGGGGAAGGTGGGAGGGAGACGGGGGTGGGTCAGAGCAGGCCCAAAAGTTATTCGCAAATTTTCAATATTCACAGGACGGCTCTGCCCCTACTCCCCGCAAATATTGAGGGAGGAGTGTAAAGCTTTTCATGTATTTTATGTACTTCTGTTTTTGTGCTTTTTCTTTCAAAGACAAGCAAAAATCCTAAACACACTTGCTGAAACTCCCAAGCAGTGCAAAGGAGAAGTATAAATGAGCAGCAAAGTACATCCACACATCCAGTCAGCAGCTACCCCAGAAACAGTGGGAGAGATTCCGGAATAGTGTGAAGGACTATTGGAAAAAAATTAGCCTACCGCTGCCTACAATCGGGATGCCATTTATAGAATCTGCCCCTAAGTTTTAGTGAAAGGGTCATTAAATTACTTACAATGTCTCTGATGCTGTATACTCCTAACTCCAGACTCTAGAACAGTGTCAAACTTTCACGAGCCGGGGCACACTTGAGGGCTTGAGGCACCCAGAAGTGTGCGGACGTCGTTGTGATAACATCACACATATGTGTGACATCATCATGTCGACGTCCACACATGTGCAGAGGCCCTCCAGATGGGCCCTGAGACGCCAGTAGGGGGGTGCCAGCAGGGAAGAAGATCGGAGAGAAGGAGAGGCACTGGCGCCAGCCGATTGCCTACAGCAGTGTTTCTCAACAACTTCAAACTAAGTACCCCCTAAGCCTAACAAATATCAACTGAGTACCCCACCCACAGACCTCCCTAGGCCCACCCAAGCTCTGCCCCAGATTCCGTCCCCTTTACTAATTGTAATGCAATTTTTCCATTCATTTTTCATATACACACAATATACACAGCAGATATAAAGTCTCAAAACTGATACATTTCAATCACTATATTGAAAATAAAATCATTTTACCTACCGTCAATCCTCTGCAGGCTGCTTTAATTAGCTTTAAAGGTAAAATCAGGAAGCCGGGGGAAAGCCGGAGGACTCTAGAGAGAAGAGGGAAACATGTAGGCCTTCAGTGACTCGAGCAGCGCTGGTGCTGTACCGCGCAGGGAAGTCAGCTGGCAGGCGCCTCTCTTCCTCCTCAGTGTGCCGCGGCACACTTGGAATCTCAGGAGGCACACTAGTGCGCCTGGGCACACAGTTTGAGATGCACTGCCCTAGAGGAAGCCAGTCCCTTCACTCTTTAGGAGTTTTTATAGCTTTTGGGCTTACAGGTGGAAAATAAGAAACCAAATAACTAAAATATATTAACACTGCTGGTAGCAGGCCAGTACAGTTCACTACAAGGGTCACTGACAATTCTAGTTACAGCTGCAAAGAGGCTCAGAGTCTTGGGGGTTATGATGCAGTACCTGTCATATCAGGTATAGTTGGGACACGTTTGGATCCATAGGAACTCTGTAGTTTCTGGATGGTAAAATTTTTCTTCAACAACAAAGTAGATCAGTGATTCCCAACCCTGTCCTGGAGGAACACCAGGCCAATCGGGTTTTCAGGCTAGCCCTAATGAATATGCATGAAGCAAATTTGCATGCCTATCACTTCCATCATATGCAAATCTCTCTCATGCATATTCATTAGGGCTAGCCTGAAAACCCGATTGGCCTGGTGTTCCTCCAGGACAGGGTTGGGAATCACTGAAGTAGATGTTCCTGGTCCACAGTGTGTCTTTCCTCCTTAGTCTCAGACGGTTTCCTGTTCCCTCAGGCACCCAACAAGGCAGATGCTCCTGTGTTCTCCTAAATTACTTTGAACTCCATTTACCAGATAGATTTGTTTTCATTACAGCACAGAAAGCTTCATCATCCACTCTGTGTGAAACCTGGGATACAGAATTGGTACTGCAATCGCTTCAGATAGATCAGAGAAGTGCGGCTTGGTTGTCTATGAGTATATGACAGCAGTCCCAAGAGGCGTATATGTTTTGTCACCGAGAGTCTCAAAACGTCTGGTACTGGTTGGCAGCTACTGCCAGCAGGCCAAGAACATCATCTTTTCTGGCTGCAGGATGCAGTGTATCCCAAGAACTGAGCAGGACCCCTGGAATTTTACAGTATTTATATTATTTTTTTTAGTTTTGATTTCTTATATACTATTGAAGAAGTACAGTAGATATGTTTCTGTCCCTAGAGGGCTCACAATCTAGGTTTAAGTCAATGCCAATGAGTTTTCATGATACTAAGAGACTTTCATTTCCCCTCACTTTGCTTTCTTAACCTTTATCATTTATAAAAGAGCCAGTAGCTTTCATAGTCTCAGTGGGTGAAAAACACATTCAACAATAGTGTAAGATAAGATTACCTCAGCAACTCAAGACACTTTTATAAGGAAAAGGTCACCCCTTTTACCTAAAAACAATTTGTCGCAGTAGCTATAGCATACAGCATCAACAAGCTTTGTCAGTTTGTCATATTTTATAATGATGTTATGGTTTCAGAACCTAGATCTTCCATTTGAACTGTAAAAATTTACCAAACCCCCTGCAGCATTTCATATTAAAACAAAAACGTTAGGCTGAGCATCTATCAAGGAATATATAAACAGGATGGAGCAGGTCCAGAGGAAGGCTACTAAAATGATTGGTGGTCTTCATCATAACCCTTAAATTATGACTAGTTCCAAAGCCAGACAGTTGTGAACACTTGAGGCCTTTCAGCCTTAAAAATATATATTCTTCTTCTATTAATTATGGGGAGGAGGGGCGAGAAAATGATTGTTTTTGAATTATTTGTGTATTTAAAGTGTGTCCTGTGTAGTGTTTATATTTAAATTCATTGTATGGCACTGTTAACATTTGAAAATTAATAAAGATTTATAAAAAATTCAAATTCAAATATAAAATCCTAATTTTAAAAAGGGGTTTTCTAACAAGAACTCTCTCTTATACATCATAATTTAAGGGGTATTGGTCATAGACTTAACATATTGAGGGTAAGTTGGTCTTCATCAAAAGACATACAGTATGGGGACAGACTTAAAGATTTCAGTATGTATACTTTGGAGGAAATCTACATGATAGGGGAAAACCAAAATTAAACTGACACCTTCAAAATGCTCAGCAGAGAACATATTTTAATAAGTGACCAATAAATATTTGCATAAATCATTCAAGCATTCACCAGCTATTTCCAAAAAACAGTGCTCAAGAGTTAAATTTGAAATTTTTCAGACCAGATGCCGGAAAAACCAGACGTTTAAACAGGCTATAACTTCATTCTTTAACCACCGCAAATGTTTTTGATTTATAAATTGCATGTAAAACATTCAAGAAAAATCACTTATCTGAGGTTTATACTGCTATCAAATCACTTTGATAAAGTTCTAGGCTTGATGCATTTTGCCGAAGGTGCTTCACAAAGTCCGTAATGCAAGTTGCCCAAACTCAAAAAAGTGGTCTGTCTGTCTTTCCATACCCATTCTTTAATCTGCAGTGATTTTTCTTGAATTTTTACGTGCAACTTATAAATCAAAAACATGTGCGAATATTAAAGAGTGAAGTTACAGCCTGTTTAGACGTCCAGCTTTTCTGGCGTCTGGTCTGAAAAAAACTCAAATTTAACTCTGAGCACTGTTTTTTGGAAATAACTGGTGAATGCTTGAATGATTTATGCAAATCTTTATTGGTCATTTCTTTGTATATGCTCTTTATTTTGGAGGACAGGCAGGAGAGGGGAGTTACGATAACAGATGTTTAAATAACTACATGGCATAAATGCGTATGAGGCAAATCTTTATCATTTGAAAGGAAGCTCTGGAATGACAGGGCGTAAAATGAAGTTAAGGTGTGATAGGCTCAGGAGTAAAAAGGAAATACTTTTTTTTACAGAAAGGGTAGTAGATGCGTGAAATAGTCTCCCGGTAGAGGTGGAGGAGACTATTCAATTCAAGAAAGTGTGGAACAGGCATGTGGGATCTCTTAGGGAGAGGAGGAAATAGTGGATGGGCAGACTGGGTGGGCTATTTGGCTGTTATCTGCCTTCATGTGTCTATGTTAATTGCAACAATGTTGTTGCACTCAGTCAAACGCTGCTCTTGTGAATCTCACCTCGTCCATATTCTGCTTGGTTGCAAGCAAGCACATGACTGGTCCTGTCACCAAGCAGCCCAAGCTTCTGGAAGAACTTAGGAGGCAGTGGCATTGTAACTTGTGGGAAAACAGCAATAGTTTAAAGCTGCTCTCAGTGTAACACAGCAGTTTTAAACTTGCCTTGAGTTGTTCCTCCCATCTGTTTATCCCAATGGACTTTGAATCACCCAACTTGTCCCCATCTAATATCTGCACTTGGCTTCTCGGTTATAGGAGAAGTTGTATTGTAGAAAAGCATTAGTGTCATATCTATGTTGTTTTGAATGCTTTGAGGTGTACTTACTAGTTGTTTCATAAAAACTATGTGAACTTTCAGGGGCATTTTCAAAACACTAAGATGTCCAAAAAACGGCATAAACAGCGCGCACTAAAAATGCTTAGCGCACCTTTGTAAAAGTCTACATCTCTTCTGTCCATAAAGCACTTCATGCCTCTTATCTTTGCTTTTTCTTTTTCCTTGTTCTTTTATTAACAGATATGCAGTACACAGGTAGGATGGTCAGAGAATTATAGTGTGTGCCATCTTTAAATTATTCAAACAGGTTGGAATCAGATGTCACAAAGGTCATTTTATAATGAAATACTGCAACCTTTATTCTGTTTAATATTGTTATGATCAACGTGAGGCAAGCTAGAACACATCTAGGCCTTCATTCAAATGCTATTCTTGGAAAGTCTATAATTATACACTACAGTAGGTTTCTCTTTTATACAGCTATTTTAACACATCTCCTTGTTTTGCAAGTGAGTTCACCTGCTCTATTTCCATATGTTCTGATAAAGATACCTGGCCATGGGATCGAACTGTGGGTGCTATGGGTGCTTGAGAATCTCCCAATATTAAGTGAAATATATGACTATGTCCAACAATGGGATAATTTCCATTGGGTTTAACACCCTTAGGGCTCCTTTTACAAAGGTGCGTTAGGGTCTTAACGTGCGGAATAGCGCGCGCTAAATTGCAGCGCACGTGCTAGACCTAGTAACTAACTAATTAATTGGACCTAGTAACTAACTAACTAACTAACTAACCCCAGTATTGAGCTGGCGTTAGTTCTAGAAGTGTAGCGCGGGTTTAGCGGACGCTAAAATGCTGCGTGCGCTAAAAATGCTAGCGCACCTTAGTAAAAGGAGCCCTTAATCATTTTGAAAAGTTGGCTCCTATGCAATGTTCCCTCTAAGGACTGAGTTCATATGAGCAATTTTTTTTTTTTTTTTTCCAGAGGAAAAGGACTGAGTTGACGTGACAAAAATGTTTTGTTACATTACACAATACACATTATAAATTAAGAATCACAAGTATAAATTAAAAAATGGAAAATAAGATGATTTTTTTTATTGAAAGGACTTAAAACATTTTTTCAGTTGTATCTCAGAAAGCAACACCTTCTCCAGGTCAAGACAGCTTACTATCTTGACCTGAGAAAGGAGATTTAGTTCTCTGACAGTTGGTCAAAAATGTATTAAAATTAGTTCAATGAAAAGATATCATCTTAAATCTATCTATATTTATTAACCTTTATAAATACAGGTACCACACTACTTTATCCTGAATTAAAAATAAAATTATTTTTTCTACCTTTATGTTTTGGCCATTCACTTCTCTGATTTCTGCTTTCCTCCATCTTGTCTTTTTCCAGAATTTTTCTCTCCTGCATATAATACAGAAAGGGATTCCCTCTCTTTCTTAAAACCTATACTAACTATTTAATATAGCTTACTTTAAGGGCCCTTTACATTGTGCTACATATAATTTACAATGTTATTGTGTTTGATACTACTTGTCATGTTATTTTAATTATATGAGGCATACTTTTGATGTATATTCACTTGCTGTAATATTTTATTTATGTTGTGCATCACTTTAAACATAGCATAAAGGAGTGATTCATAAATTTTATTAATAAATATAGGCAGATAAATCTCTGGCAAGGAACTACTACTTCTGAAGGCAGTGTCATTCACAGAAAGGATCTGTTCTTCTTAGGTTTGACTGAGCAGAACAGGGGCTGTATAGGGCCTTGGATGGGGGGAGGAGAAAGGGGGGATTGGATAGTCTAAAGGAATGGAGATAAAGGGCAGGAAGCCCAACCATTTATTCTTCGTAACCATGGTATGCAATATGAACTGCCCTTTTGATTTCAAAAGGAAAACCTCAGACGTGTAGGATGTACTATAATGCTTCTTAGGGGGTTTATAATGTATCGGGGTGGAAGCATAAGAAGGAGAAGGTGAAAGCTTTCCTTTATAAACTGGGTTACAGCAGCTCCACTAGCAGGAGACATTCTTTATCTACTAATCATCCTCTTAACTGTGTGTGTCCCAAATGTGATCATCAACTCCACAGGTGGCCATAACCAGAAGAAAGGAGATATAGTTTGATATGTATTCTTTTTCTTTTGAGGGAGATAATGAAATGTAACTTTTCACAAATGCTAAAATTATGTAATTCTGCTAAACTGGTTTACGCTACGCTTGTTTGTTTGTTTTTTTTCATATGTAAACACTGTGGCCCAGATTCTCTAAATGGTGCCGTTGTTGGCTGCCGCCATTTGCATGCCAGTCATGCAACGGTGCCGCTTACAGTATCGCACCTTCAGGAAAGGTAGGCGCCGGAAATGTAGCTACGGGTTTTCAAGGCCTACATTTCCGGTGTCTACTGGTTGCAGGTGTCGAGGGCAAGTATTTTTCCTTGCAGGGGCCCTTAGGCATGGAATGAGATCCCTCTATACATCCGAGAGCAGGGAAATTTGCACAATTTTAAGAAATTACTGAAAAAAGAATTTGTTTTGTAAGATGAAGCATTAATATAATTGTAAGCGCTGGTCGCTGAAATGTTTTGTTTGTTTATATTGTATGTGATGTGATAATATTATGTAAGTACTTTTTGGAACCTGTTTTGTATAAAGCGGGATATAAGCCTATAAACTACCTTTGACGTGAATTGCGCCTAAGGAGACACTTCACGGCGCCTAACATCACTTCTGGTGTTAGCCATACCTACAGAGGCATTAGGCATCATAAAGCACCTCCATAGATGTGATTCTGGTGCCGTACTTTAGGCACCAGTAGGCACCTAGAAATTTCTTTTAAAATACTTTTTTTTATCCAAGATATTTTATTAGAGAATATAATTAGAAAAACAGTAGATGCTCAACAATCTTAACAACATAATTGAACTAAGTATATAAAGAACATAAGAAAGCAAATTGTTACATTAAATACTCCAAAATACAAAATTTGGAAGCACAGTGCATTAAAAAAGAGAAGGGGGGGAGGGGAAGAAACTAATTATACCATTATACCATTTTCTCAAAATGGAGGAGTGTGTGGCACAGTGTTTGAAGCTACAGCCTCAGCACCCTGGGGTTGTGGGTTCAAACCCTGTGCTGCTCCTTGTGACCCTGGGCAAGTCACTCAGTCCTCCATAGCCTCAGGTACGTTAGATAGATTGTGAGCCCACCAGGACAGGTAAGGTAAATGCTTGAGTACCTGATTGTAAAAACTGCTTAGATAACCTTGATAGGCGGTATATAAAAACCTAATAAACTTGAAACTTGAAAAGGATTGAGACTAAAAAGGGTCACAAAAAGAAGATAAAAGGGACCAATATTTGCAAAATGTTCTGATTGTTCCCAATTTTTCTGCTATCACCAGTACTTTTAAATGGTGTTTTCCTCTTAACTTAGGGGCTAGTAGCCGGCCCACAGGTGCCTTTCATAGAATACGGGCCTGTATGCTAGAAAGAGTATATTTACATATCTCCTGAACTCTAACAACTAATGAGATGCATTATACACAAAATAAATGGAATTCCTAAACAATGGCCCTTGAATCTTGTCAAATACCACCCTGAACATTCTTAGATGTGTATCTGAGAGCCTGGCTTCTAGGAATCCTGTGACCAGCGAAGCCAGCTCAAACTGATTTTGCCAGCAAACTTTCATGTCTCCATCTTAAAACCCATAAAGAACCAATTTCAACTGTCCTTGAATTGTCATAGGATTACTACACACCCAGTAACCTCTTTGGAACCTCTGTCTACACCTAGAATAGGACCCAGTGGCATAGTAAGGGGGGCAATCTGCCCTGGGTGCCATCTTGGTGGGGGACGCTGGCACCCGTCCTTCTCTCCACCCCCCCACTCCTTTCCCTGCTGCACATGTGCCTTTACTTCCTCCCCACCATACCTCTAGCTCTTCGCTGACACAATCAGCAACTCCAACCTGCTGCTTGTGTCAGCATTGGATCTGACGTCACTTCCACATCCTATGCCTAGGAAGTGAAGTTAGAGGGAGAGCTAACACCGATGTGCAGTGGCGTACCTAGCATATGTGACACCCGGGGCCCATTATTTTTGACACCCCCCATCTATATGAAAAATATGATTTTTAGTAACAATCCACATATCGCACAACAAGAGTGTACCTAGGAAAAGGCAATATCTTAAACACTGTAGTGAGCACTAGGACACCAACACATACATTGTAAAACTAAACAAGCCAGATCCCGCGCAGTCAATTGAGCCTGCACAGTCAATTGATCCTGCAGTCAATGCCAACTGAAAGCTATGTCCTTTTCATACACAAAGAACAGAGATATACCCTCGCCCAATATGAAATAATCACAAACTAAAAATAGAAATATGAAGACAAAAGTTAAACTGAACCGCCAAGCAACCAGACTCTGCATACAATGCAACACCACAACACCACAAAAACAGTGATACATGTCCCTAATACTGTGCAAAATATAAAGACAGTAGATGTAAATTTGAAAAAACTGATACATAACAATCACCACTATACAAATTAACAAATAAAAATAAAACAAATAATGAGAAATAAGAAAATACCATTTTATTGGACTAATCCATTTTTCAATTAGCTTTCCGAGGCCAAATCTTTCTTCAAAACAATACAGTATACTGCTGTTATAGTATCCTGTCCTGACCTGAGAAAAGGGGTTTAGTCCAAAAAATCGCCTTATTTCCATTTCCTATTTATAAACTTTTATCAATACAGTTACAATACTACTTGATTCTACATAAAAACATAAGAGTTGCCTCCGCTGAGGCAGACCATAGGTCCATCCCGCCCAGCAGTCCGCACCCGCGGCGGCCCATCAGGCCCATTGCCTGAGCAGTGGTCCCTGACTAATTTTATAGCTTACATAAAAATCTTTCTACCTTTTGTCGTTTCTGCTTTAATCATCTTCTCTTTGCTCTCTTCTTTCTATACAATATTTGTCCTCTCTCCCTTCCATGCAACATCTGCCCTCTCTTTGCCCCTTCCACCCAGCTTCTGCCCTCTCTCTCTACCTCTTCCATCTACTGCCCACACTCTCTCTGCCCATTCCATCTACTGTCCACCATCTCTCTCTTCCATATGGCATCTTCCCTCTTTCTATGTCACTTCAATAAACTGTATATCCTGTGTCCCTTCTCTCCTTTGTACATGATTCATTTCAGCTTCACCCTCTCTCTATTTTTCTGTCTCCACCCCCTCCCCTATGCTTTGGCATCTCTCTCTCGTCTCCTTTCCTTCCTTCCTACTCCACACCATGGTCTGGCATCTTTATCTATGTCAAAGGTAGGTGTCAGAAATGTTAAGCCTCTAAAAATCTTTCTATTTCCGGTGCCTACCTTCGATGCAGGCCGTGATTCCAAAAACGGCACCATAGGTAGAGTGACTAGCGCCTTTTTTTCAGATGCCTGCTGACTACAGTGCTGCTTTCAGAATTTGGGCCTTAGAGCAGGCTTTTTTAAATAATTTTTTAAAAATTTAGCAAACAGTTAGCACACATACATTTGACTGTTACCGCAGAACACCTGAGAGTATCCCATGGTGCATTATTATAGGCTGTGTTAGGCGTGCGTTAGCAACTTAGTAAAAATGCCTTTTTTTGATTAGAAGGAAACCTTAAAATATCAGCCCAATTAGAGTACCCTAAAAGTAAAAACTATTATTTGTCAGTATATGCAAATTTCTATTGATCTGAATTTACAAAAACACTATAATTTCTAAAGTGGGTTCCAAGCAAAACATTACAATAATAAGCAGTTGTAGTATTTAAATATTACAAAGGAGATTAGTTAAAAACAGCTATTAAACCAGCGAGTTATTCCATGAGATTTGAAATAAATAAATAACAGCAGCACTGTTGAATTGAAGCTGATTGTGGGGCAGTAGGAATGGAATCACAACACAGCAGAACTGGGACAAACAGAGGACCAGCAAGAAAGGAGAGTGAGTTAGAGTGTACAGATAGGACAGATATGCTTGCAAGGAGGAATGCACAGACAAAATGGGGTTTACAATAGTCTAATTTTTAATTTCACCACGCTGAGAAATTGCTGTATTTATCAGTAAGGGCTCCTTTTACTAAGCTGCGCTAGCGGTTTTAGCACCCTTGCTAGACGCTAATGCCACCATTGAGCTGGCGTTAGTTTTTGGCGCGTAGTGCGTGCGGCAATGTAGCGCATGCTAAAAATGCTAGCGCACCTTAGTAAAAGGAGCCCTAAATGTTTTTGCGAAATGAGTACTGTGTACAATCTTGTTCCTACTTGAGTTGGGTAAAAAGCTATGTCCTGAGTTCATTCTAAGAAGGTAACTATTCCCACTTTAAACAAGGCTGCTCCTATCACAGCTAAACAGTAAATCTGCAGCCACCACATGTTCAGTTATTTCAATAACTCTGCATGCAATTTTAATAAAGTTCAGCATTAGGGAAGTTCTGGTAGCTCTGCTGACTGACCTTTTTAATGAGTCTCTAGAGTTGGGAGTGGAACTGGGGGACTAGAGAAGGGCGGATGTGGTCCCTCTCCACAAAAGTAGAAGTAAGGAAGAAGTAGGGAATTATAGGCTGACTTCTGTGGTAAGCAAATTAATGGAAACGCTTTTAAAACAGTGAATGGTGAAGTTTCTGGAATCCTGTGGATTACAGGACTGGAGGCAACATGGATTCACTAGAGGTAGATCTTGTCAGACAAATCTGATCAATTTCTTTGACTGGGTGACCAGAGAATTGGATAGAGGATATGCGCTGGTGGTCTAGCGGTGAAGCAGGGCAGGAGCGATCTTCCTATGCTCCTGCCCCGTGCAGAGCCGTCACCAAAATGGCTACCGTGAGTTCCTGTTGTAGACCTGGCAAAGCTTGAAGAATGGTCTGAAATTTGGCAGCTAAAATTTAATGCTAAGAAATGTAAAGTCATGCATTTGGGCTGCAAAAAACAGAGGGAATGGTACAGTTTAGGAGGTGAAAAACTTATGTGCACAACAGAAGAGCAGGACTTGGGTGTGATTGTATATGATCTTAAAGTAGCCAAACGGATTGAAAAGGTGATGGCGAAAGCTAGAAGGATGCTTGGCTGCATATGGAAAGGTATGGCCAGTAGGTAAAAGAGGTATTGATGCCCTAAAATTGGCCTTAAAGCAGTGGACAAACTAGCGGTCCATGAAACGCCGGCCACGTCAGCTCCAGTTCCAGCTCCGAGAGTAGGGAACAGCTCCGGTCCTGGTTCTGGTAGTTTGTGGTGGCACACAGTAAATGAAATCTATGATTGAAAACTGAACAACTACAAATACTAAAGATAAGTAAACCTCTGCAAGTTTTTCAAACTGGGAAGTGGTCTGTATTCAGAGCTCCAGTGTTGAATATATTAATCACAAGTTATAATTAAGAAAAAAAAGATAAAATAGGTTAAAAATAGTTAAAGAGTTATAAGTTAAAGACTAATAGTAAAAATGCACTAAGCAGGTTTTTGTCCAGCGATTGTAGTATGGAGTATACATTCGGACTATATCTATGCTGACAGTGAATGTCGATGAAACTATAAGCATAGTACTCCTTAACTCTGAGGCCTTTTCCTGCATAAACAGTGTGCTTTAAAAAAAATGCTTAAAAAATAGTCAAACTCACAATGCCGCTAGGGATGTCACAGCCCTAGCGGCATTGATATCCCTAGTAGACACCACTAGATTATAAGCTAAGTATCACTTACTAATATTCTAAAAAATTGAATGAACTGAAATAAATCAAATATTAAGCTCTTCATAAAAGATAGTAGAATAATAGATCCAGTGACGAAGAGACACGTAAAGCTTAGAACTATGAGAACTATTGAGTTCTGAGTGATGGTGCTGAGGGTCTATAAAATGTTGTTATAGGTCGCTATACTAGCTAGAAAAATCAATTCTAGCTAATTTGTGAGTTTGAATAGTTTAAGCTACAAAATAGTCAATACATGATTAATCAACTGATTTAAGAAGAATATAAGAATGAGTGACAGAATATAGATCATTACATATGAGTGGAGTATTGATTTTTATTGTATACTGACTACCAATACCATTCAGTTATAATTTCCTGAAGCTTCTGTATAAGACTCTGGTGAGACCTCGTTTAGAATATTGTGTACAATTCTGGAGGCCGCACCTTCAAAAAGACATAAAAAGGATGGAGTCAGTCCAGAGGAAGGCTACTAAAATGGTGTGTGGTTTTCGTGATAAGGCGTATGGGGACAAACTTAAAAGATCTCAATCTGTATACTTTGAAGGAAAGGCAGGAGAGGGGAGATATGATAAGAGTCATTTAAATACCTATATAAAATAAATGTGCATGAGTCGAGTCTCTTTCATTTTAAAGGAAACTCTGCAATGAGAGGGCTTAGGATGAAGTTAAGAGGTGATAGGCTCCGGCATAATCTGAGGAAATACTTTTTTACGGAAAGGGTGGTAGGTGCATGGAACAGTCTCCCGGAGGAGGTGGTGGAAACAGAGACTGTGTCTGAATTCAAGAGGGCCTGGGATGGGCACGTGGGATCTCTCAGAGAGAGAAAGAGATAATGGTTACTGCGGATGGGCAGACTAGATGGGCCATTTGGCCTTTATCTGCCATCATGTTTCTATGTTTCTATGTCTAGGTTACAGAAACATGCTTTGATTGAGCATCAGTCTACTGGAGGATTTAAGGCATAACACTTCTTTAAACACCCATTGGTTGTTGTCTCACGACCAGGAAGTTACTTCAGAGGAAGGGCCGAGGCCAGCACGAGCAGCAGGTTTGCTATGCTACTTATGCTGGCAAAGAGCCAAAGAGGCATTGGGGGGGGGGGGGGCAGAGAAGAGGAGAGGTGCCGGTACCCCATCAAGATGGTGCTTGGGGTGGTCCGCACTGCCCCTCCTTACTATGCCACTTGATGAGAGGTCTAGTTAGATTATTAAATGTCCTTATATAAATCTACGGGGCACAGTTATCAACATGGGCTATAATTAAGATGTGTTATTTTATCGCTAACTTGTGCTATTTTAGCACAGACCCCATTTTATGCTGAAACCCAGTTAAAATAACATGTCATCATGGGACCTCACATTGATAACTTCCCCTAAAGATGAATAATTTCATTTAACATATCCATTAGAAGAGCTCCTGTGTTATGGCTTTTAGGAACCTTGAACCAAGGAGGATGGGAAATATTTGGGTTTTCTAAGAAACCACCTGTGTGTCTTTAATTTGTGGTACTATATTACATGTTAAACCATCTTTGGATCGCAAAAAAAGCCGACTTTTCTTAATAATGAGGGGAATAGCCATCCAGATGATAACATGTAACTGGAAGAGTTATGATCGACTTAATTACACTTTTTGGTGGTCAAACCTATGTTCCAGTTACAAGTATGTAAGAATGAATGCGGAATGTTTGGGATATAGTAATGCATTCAAAATGGTATGGAGCCCATTGACTGCATTCGTTGAGTCATAATAACTGTCGCGTATCTTTCCTTTTATCTGATTTCCTTACATATCCAGAGTAGATGGGTGGGGGGAGGGGAATTTATTATTGTTTGCTATACTTAATTTATCTATATTATTGAAATTAAATATGTATTTCTACTTTATTAGTTATGGGGAAGAAGGGGGGGAGAAAATTATTGTTTTCAAATTATTTGTGTATTTAAAGTGTGTTTTGTAAAATATTTATGTTTAAATTCATTGTATTGTACTGTTAATATTTGAAAATTAATAAAGATTTATATTAAAAAAATAATACTAGCACAAATCCTGCAGAGCAGTGCCTACACTGTGCATGCTGACACTTATGACTGCTGGGGAGCAGGCCTAAATATTATCTAATTAGGATTTCTTAATCACACTTATCAGGTACAGGTTCAAGGCGATATACAAAATTAAAGGCCCATGCATGAATGCAAACATACTTTATATAATATACACATAAATTGTGACTCCCATACATGCTCCATTTAAACTCCTCCCCTGAGCATATCTACCCGACCTATTTCTATGCATGGCTTTATGTACAAAAGTGGGTTCTTAAAATTATCTCATTACCTGGCAATTCATCTCAAAAGTCAGATGCATTAAGCCACAGACACAACACAGTACTCCATGGCTGCATCTGAACTTGGCATAAAGTCAAGGTCTTTGCCGAGTCAAAATTAGGCGTCCCCTCCTCCTTCCTCAGGTGCTACATCTGTGCCTGCCCTTTCACACAGTTGCCAGGGTAGAAATGAAGAGAGCTGACTGGAAGCGCTTTGATTTCTCCCAGGGCTTTCCCTACATTTAGGTTCTCTCTCATTTACCTTCAGTGTTTGCATTATTCATGCTTGTCATCTCTTTCTAATATTCAGACAAGCAGAAGTCTAATTACTCAGTCAGGATCAACATTTGCTCCCACAGCTTGAAAAGGAATGTTTAAAAGCAACTAGACACTCTTACATAATGTGTGATTGACACTGAACAGAAAGGCACAGGAAGGAAAATAGAAATAAATTACACCAAGAAATCAAGGAACCAATTCCTTGACTTTCCATACAGTGAAACCTAATAGGAGTTCTATGAAAATTGTTAAGGTGTATTTGTTACTATTCCTTCGGAGTGGGATTGCTCCACCTACAGTTCTGTCAGTAGAGGGTGTTGTTTCACTACTGCATTTTCAATAATGAGGGTCAGGCATATATGGCCCTGGCATATCTTTTCCTTCCTTCTTTTCGCTCCCTCCCTTCCTCTCCTCTCCCTTCCCTGTTCTTCCTTCTCCCTCCCTTTCCCCAGTCAGGTAAAGCAATTCCCTCCCCCTCTGCTCCCTTTCCTCTCTTTCTTTAACGCCCCCTCCCCAGTTGGCAGTGCAGCGTTCACAACTCACTGCTCTTGTCGGCTTCAGGCCTTCCTCTCTGCCAGGTCCTGCCTTTGTGGAAACAGGAAGTAGGTGGGACCTGGCAAAGAGGAAGACCCAAAGCCAACAAGAGCAGCGAGTTGTGAACACTGCTTCTGTTGGAAGATGTTCATGACGCCAGCCTCAGAGCTCC
Organism: Geotrypetes seraphini; assembly: GCF_902459505.1. Classification (NCBI taxonomy): domain Eukaryota; kingdom Metazoa; phylum Chordata; class Amphibia; order Gymnophiona; family Dermophiidae; genus Geotrypetes; species Geotrypetes seraphini. The sequence goes on along the minus strand of NC_047085.1, from coordinate 432,682,727 downwards.
TCCTTATGGGCTGCACCCAGGGCAGACAACCCTTTCCCACCATCACTACCTTGGTATGTCACTGTGGGAAGGTGAGGGGAAGGAAGTGAGGTGGGCAGAAGAGGAAGAGACACGGACGGCACAAGGTCACATAAGGTCCCAAAAATATTAGGCGTGATTGGGCACCCACAGCACCCACTGGCGCCTATGAATGGGTACCACTGTCCCAGGAGAATTCTGCCACATGAGTGCTCACTGCTGTCTTACTAGTTAAGACAGGAGATAACTGGGATGTTAGGAAGCACATAGAAACAGTACTTGATTCCACATTTGAAAGATGCTTTATAAAAATAAAAAAAGAGAGCCCTTATCTGAAAGGCTCCAAGCCTAAGTGGCATAAACCGCCTTCACTTCTTTAGTTACAACTTGGAAAGCATGCTGGGAAAAGGGAGGCAAAAGAAGACTATCTGGCCAGATCTAAGGCTGTCAAAAAGGCAGTCAGGGAAGCCAAACTTCAAACAGAGGAAGATCTAGCACGGAACATTAAAAAAGGGGACAAATCCTTCTTTAGGTACATTAGCGACAGGAAGAGAAACAAAAATGGAATAGAACGCCTTAGGCAATCAGATGGAAACTACGCAGAATCTGATACTACCAAAGCAGAACTGCTAAACGAATACTTCTGCTCAGTATTCACCTGTGAAGCACCGGGAGATGGTCCAAAACTACAAATAAGAAACAGCCAAAATGACCTGTTTCGTGATTACGAGTTTACACCTAGTAGTGTCTACCACGAACTTTCAAGACTCAAAGTAGACAAAGCCATGGGGCCAGACAATCTACACCCCAGGGTACTCAGAGAGCTGAGTGAAGTTCTGGCTGAACCACTATCCGTACTCTTCAATCTTTCCATGCGCATGGGAAAAGTACCCCTAGACTGGAAAACAGCTAACGTAATTCCACTCCACAAAAAGGGCTGCAGAACGGAGACAGGAAATTACAGACCGGTGAGTCTTACATCCATAGTGTGCAAACTCATGGAAACACTGATCAAACAGAAACTTGACAAAATTCTAGACGAAGAAAATTTATGTGATCCACATCAACACGGATTTACCAGGGGAAGGTCCTGCCAATCTAATCTGATTGACTTCTTTGATTGGGTGACCAGTCATCTGGATGCCAGTGAGTCCCTTGACGTGATATATTTGGACTTCAGCAAAGCTTTTGATAGCGTCCCACACCGCAGGCTGTTGAACAAACTAAAATCGATGGGATTAGGGGATACATTCACTACATGGGTAAGGGATTGACTAGATGGTAGGCTTCAAAGGGTGATGGTAAACGGTACCCCCTCCAAAACGTCAGCAGTGATGAGTGGAGTACCTCAGGGCTCCGTCTTAGGGCCGATTCTATTCAATTTATTCATAGGAGATTTGACCCAAGGACTTAGAGGAAAAGTATCACTGTTTGCCGACGCCGCCAAACTATGCAACATAGTTGGCAAAAGCAGTGTGCCTGACTTTATGACGCAGGACCTAAGACAGCTTGAACAGTGGTCATCAACTTGGCAGCTAGGCTTCAATGCTAAAAAATGTAAAATAATGCACCTAGGCAAAAAAAATCCACACAGAACTTACACACTAAATGGTGAAACCTTGTCCAGGACCACGGTAGAACGTGATTTAGGAGTGATCATTAGCGACGATATGAAGGCTGCCAATCAAGTAGAGAAGGCTTTGTCCAAGGCAAGACAAATAATGGGCTGTATCCGTAGGGGTTTTGTCAGCAGAAAACCTGAAGTCATAATGCCACTGTACAGATCCATGGTGAGACCTCATCTCGAGTATTGTGTTCAATTCTGGAGACCACACTACCGAAAAGATGTGTTGAGAATTGAGTCGGTTCAGCGAATGGCTACCAGGATGGTTTTGGGGCTCAGGGATCTCACGTATGAAGAAAGGTTAAAAAAACTGCGGATGTACTCACTGGAGGAGCGAAGAGAGAGAGGGGACATGATTGAGACCTTTAAGTATATTACTGGGCGTATAGAGGTGAAAGATGATATCTTCAGTCTTACAGGGCCCTCGGTAACCAGAGGACACTCGCTGAAAATCAGGGGAGGGAAATTTCAGGGTGATGCTAGGAAGTACTTCTTCACCGAAAGGGTGGTCGATCATTGGAACGAGCTGCCTCAGCGGGTGATTGAGACCAGCAGCGTGTTAGATTTCAAGAGAAAATGGGATATTCATGTGGGATCTCTAGGAGACTAAGAATCAGGGAGTGGGTCATTGGTATGGGCAGACTCGATGGGCTATGGCCCTTTTCTGCCGTCAATTTCTATGTTTCTATGTTTCTATGCTTTACAGATGGAAAAGAGAATGGCAACGATACATAAAAAATATTTAGCAAAAAACAGTCCTGGTCTGAACTCAAAACCAAGGGCACTATCATGGCCATTGAGCAACCACCCTGGACCTTGATTTTTCAAGTAAAGCCATACAATCCAGTACATGCACATCCTGGGAAGCTTCTTTTCGATCTACAAAATCTTGCTTTTGAAAAGAGAGCAAATACGTAACATGTCCTTGGCGCAGGTCAAATGGCAACACAGGATGCACAGCAGAACATTTCAAAATGAAAGAAATAAAGAAGAGTTCTTTATTTCTTTCATTTTGAAATGTTCTGCTGTGCGTCCTGTGTTGCCATTTGACCTGCGCCAAGGACATGTTACGTTATCACTTAGGTATTTGCAAGTGCAAACAGTGCTACTTCAACATATACAAGCAACAATTTTGCTACCAACATGAGGAGCATACCATCAGCAAAGATGAGAAAACTACTCCTTCTGTGTTCCCTATGGTCACTTTCTCAATGTACGAGATGGATTTTATTCAAATGAAGTAATGTCTTGGGTGAGTAGAAGCTTTTCCATATTCTAAAGCAGATACTGTCAGTTTTGCTCAGGAACTTTTGAAGGACATGGTAAGCAAGGTTAGGGTCCCAGGCATTCATATGTCAAGTAGGGGGTGCACATTTTACCTTCCAAACTTTGAAAAAGACTTGCCAAGCTTTACACTTCTCCCTCCGTATTCGCGGTTTCAGCATTCGCGGTTTCGATTATTCATGGTTTTTAGCTTGCTGGCTCCTCCCCCAAAATTACATCAACTTGCATAGAGAAATCGCTGATTCCAAGCGTTTACAGAGAAAATCGCTGATTCTCAGCACTTTCTTCACTGTGTTTTGCCTTTCCTTCAGGAACAGGCCAGGTCTCCCACCATGTTATTCGTAGTTTCACTATATTCACGATGGTTTTTAATAGAAAACAGCGAATAACATATGAAAAAGTTATTGGCGGTTTTTCTGTATTTGCGGTACTGTTAATCCCCTATCACAGCGAATACGGAGGGAGAAGTGTATGTATTCCTCTGCTCTCAGCTGAAAGAGTTAAAGGAGTGGTGAGAGAAAACTTGGAAAATCTGACCAAATGTACTTCTTGTTGATCACTTTAAAATTCAAACAGAGATTGATTATAGATCTGTTTGGATTGTTTATTTGAATTGCATTTGTTTTTCATTGGACACTTTTTGGGGATTTGAAGAACTTAATGGTCACCACCTCCAGCTATACCTGAGTTGAAGACTACACTGAGAAGATATCATGAGATAAGATTTTATTTTTATATATTTTTTCCATGTGATTAGCTGTTGGATCACATTAGGGTCTGGTAGGAGGCAGTGCTATGATGTGGCAGATGTAGCCATTACCATTTGGGATGGTGAATATCACTTACTGAGCACCTTACACTTATTTATTATATATTTTTTCATTGTTATAGATACATTATCTATTTTTTTGATATGCAATTATATGGCCGTGTAATTTGGTTTATGTCGAACGAAACAGTAAAAGTGATAAATATTCACTTGAATAAATATAAATCTTGGATATTTACCCAAACTCAACAAGCATCTCTGGTACAGCATTGGCAGGAAAATGAATATCAGGTGAATGATATTAAAAGGAGTGTGATAGATCAGATTACAGTAGGGTGGGAAAGAAGCACCTATGAGTTATATATTATAGGGAGTAACACTGGCTATTCAAACTAAACACAGTGGCTCCGCTCGGCTTTAATTTAGAAACTGAATGGGCAGCACTCCTTTAAAAGCCTGGACATACACCTTTAAGATTTACATCTGAAGGATGGTGGTTGGGAATTGGGTAGTGTTAGTAGTGAGATCTATATAAAGTTGAATGAAAAAAACATTGCGGCTATCTTGGTATAAGAAAGACACTGGGAAATGGACTGCATCGGCACAATTAGGCAAGAGTATTTTTAAGAGATTTTAAGGGTGCATTAGGGGAGACAATTTATTATGGGGATAGAAGTATAATTGGTTACATTTCTTCATTAGGGGACATCCTTGAAACAGACAAAAATATGTCGGAGGAAGTCTGTCCCCAGCTAACATCTCAGAACTAGTACTCACATAAGTTAATTACCATATACAGTGGAACCTCGGTTTGCAAGTGTTTTGCAAGATGAGCAAAACACTCAGCAAACTTTTGCCTCGCAAACCGAGCATGTTCCGATATGCGAACACCTCCCCCCCCCCAGAAGGCCTTGAGCATGCGCAAGGCCCGGCCCAGGCAAGAGGCGGGAGCTTGCTTTCACTCTCACAACCAGCAGAAGGGGTAAGGAGCGTGTTTGAGAGGAAGGGTGGACGGATGCCGCTTTCAGCACGGGGGTGCGATGCGGTTCTCGCGGGGGGGGGGGAGAATTTGCGAGGGGGGTTCGCGATGCCAGTTCGGGGTGTGCGATGCCAGTTAAAGCTGGGGGGGGGGGGGTGATGGAGCAGCGCGGGTAGCCTCGGGTGGGTGGGGGTTTGGTGGAATGAATCAAAGCGAGTTTCCATTCATTCCTATGGGGAAACTCGCTTTGATATACGAGTAACTTGATTTACGAGCATGCTTCTGGAACGAAATATGCTCGTAAACCAAGGTTCCACTGTATACTCAAATACAAACTGAGATTTTTGGGCCAAAATATTGGCCCAAAAATGGGAGTCTTGGTTTACACTTGAGCCACCACCTGACCGATGGAGTGGCTGTCCTCCATTCAACTCCTGATAACTACCAGGGCTGAAATCTTCAATAGCTCTCCCCGCTTAACACTGGCATGGTTATCCTCCATATATGTCTTCCCCCCCCGCCATGATGAACCTTGGCGCTGCTATCCTCAGTGCACACAACCTCCTGCCGCCACTCTCCTCCATGCACACCACCCTTCCCAACATCATGCTTACCATTAGTACTGGAAACCTGCTGCCACCGTCATTAGTACTGTATTCTGATCTGGTTCAGGGCCTTGAGCATCTGTGCATGCTCAAGGCCTGCCTGCTCCCACCTTCTTTGAGAATCTCAGAGGGGGCGGGAGCTGGCAAGTTTTGAGCATGCAGAGATGCTCAAGGCTTCAAACTGGATCAGAATACGGCATTGACGGCAGCAGCAGGGTTCTACTACTAATGGTAAGTGTGATGTTGGAGAGGGGGGTGTGCATGGAGGAGGGTGGCAGCGGTGTGGGTGGGGGTTTGTGTGCACGGAGGATAACGGTGTCAAGGTTCATCACAGAGGGGGATAGGCATGCTGGTGTCCAACAGCAAGTTTCTTTGGTACCAAGAATAAGCACGATGCTGACTAGGGAGGGGAATATCTAATCCCATGCCTGTGTAAATGCCAGAATGGTTTATAATGAAGAACTTCAAACTTAGAGGTCCTGTGCTGGGAAATACTGAATGACTCTTTATCAAAACATTTTACATCACTATCAAAACAACCCAATTTTCCCATTGTTTCCCAGGAAACTGCTATGATGTACAGCAAGATTTTTGTTTGATTTTTTCCCCCCCAAATATGTTTAAGTTTTATTAATTGTTTATTCTTATGTGATCATCTTGCTTAATGTAAATCAATGTTTTTAATTATAGAGTTCAGGTCTGTTTTTTATATGGAGGAATGGTGAACCAATCAAGGTGCCAAAGATATATGTCCAAATAAGAAACTCTGCAGTGAGGCCATCAGAAATAAGAAGATCTAATATGTGATCAATGACAGATAGGACGTCATAAACTGAAATGTAAGAACATAAGAATTGCCGCTGCTGGGTCGACCAGTGGTCCATCGGGCCCAGCAGTCCGCTCACGCGGTGGCCCTTAGGTCAAAGCCCAGTGCCTTATTTGAGTCTAGCCTTACCTGTGTATGTTCTGGTCCAGCAGGAACTTATCTAACCTTTTCTTGAATCCCTGAAGGGTGCTTTCCCCTATAACAGTCTCGGGAAGAGCGTTCCAGATTTCTACCACTCTCTTGGTGAAGAACAACTTCCTTACATTTGTACGGAATCTATCCCCTTTTGACTTTAGCGCGTGCCCTCTTGTTCTCTTCACCTTGGAGAGGGTGAACAATCTCTATTTCTCTACTGTCAATTCCCTTCAATATCTTGAATGTTTTAATCAAGTCCCCTCTCAGTCTCCTGTTTTCAAGAAAGAAGAGGCCCAGTTTCTCTAGCCTCTCATTGTACGGCAACTCCTCCAATCCCTTAACCATTTTTGTCACTCTTCTATGAACCCTTTCGAGTATTACTATGTCCTTTTTCATGTACGGTGACCAGTGTTGGACGCAGTATTCCAGGTGGGGGCGTACCATGGTCCGGTACAGCGGCATGATAACCTATTCAGATCTGTTTGTGATCCCCTTCCTAATCATTTCTAGCATTCTGTTGGCCTTTTTTGCCTCCACCGCCACACATTGCGCGGACGGTTTCATTGACTTGTCTACAAGTACTCCCAAGTTTCTTTCCTGTATTCATGCATATGATTTTTGTTACTGACATGCATCACCTTGCACTTATCCACGTTGAACCTCATTTGCCATTTCGCAGCCCATTCCTCAAGTATGTTTATGTCTTGTTGTAGGGCTTGGCAATCCTTCTGTGTCCTCACTACTCTGAATAACTTTGCGCCGTCTGCAAATTTAATCACCTCACTCGTTGTGCCAAATTCTAGGTCCTGATATGAAAACATGTGGATTAAGAAGTGAAAACTAAAAACATATAGAAAATTAAGGGCCTCTTCTATCAAATTGTGCTAGCAATTTGTAGCGCGGTGAGCCATGCTGAATGGCCCGCAATGCTCCCGACGCTCATAGTTCCTATGAGTGTCAGGAGCAGCGTGGACCATTCAGCGCAGCTCTCTGTGCTAAAAATTGCTAGCGCACTTTGATAGAAGAGACCCTAAGTATGCTTGGACATAAAAGTGGAAAGATTAAATATGAATTAATAATAAATCAGAAACCTTTAGCATGGAATAAAAAAACTTTAATAAGAACGTATGAATGTTACTCCATGCATAGTTGCAAAGGCTTAAAGAACTTTAAAAATGGGATTAAAAAGATTCAAAATTAAATTAGAAATCTTCTTGCAGGCGAGCAGAATTTAAAATGAATACATTCCCATGGCGGCATAAGTAAAAATTATAATTCAGAAACCTTTAGCAAAAAGTTAGAAAAAGCTTTAATAAAAACATGTCATGCATAAAGTTATTGCAAAGGCTTAAAAAACTTGATTAAATTAAAATAAATTAAATTTAAAGTCCCGTGGGGGTGAGCAGAATTTAAAATGTTCCTGTGGCGATGTAAATCTATTAGACAAAAACTGTAATTCAAATGGTTATGTTTGCCACAGAAGCACTCCAATATGATAATGTTATCAGCCGAATGGTAGTGAGGCTATAGTGATTTTGTAACATAGTAGATGACGGCAGATAAAGACCCGAATGGTCCATCCAGTCTGCCCAACCTGATTCAATTTAAATTTTTTAAAAAGTGCTTATTGCCAGTGCAATTGCCAGTGGTCAGGGCAAAAAACTAAAATTGGAAGGGGACATCAGATCTTGTTGCCTATTCTCTTAATTAAGAACACAAAAGATGCCATACTGGGACAGACTGAAGGTCTATCAAGCCCAGTATCCTGTTTGCAGCAGTGGTCAATCCAGGTCACAATTATCTGGGAAGCTACCCCAAAAATAAAACAGATTTTATACTGCTTAGCCTAGAAAAAAGCAGTGGATATTCCCAAGTTTTTGTAGACTGGCTCACCAGGATCACTCAAATTTCTAATCTCTGTTTATACTTGAGGCATCCTTTTTTCCTCCTTTTTTGGAAGGCGTGGGGGGAGAAGGTTACTTCGGTTTATATTCAGATTGGTTTTATATTTGAGTATATAAGGTATGTCATAAGAATTGCTGCTGCTGGGTCAGACCAGTGGTCCATCGTGCCCAGCAGTCCGTTCCCGTGTGAACCCTTAGGTCATATATGTTAAAAATATGAGTACATATAAATGAAAGTGAAAAGAGAAATTTTATATTGAAAATGGATCGATGACAAGTGCAGTGCATAATTCCAAATGGTGCAATAGCCATATGGGTGGCACATTTGAAAATCCAGTTTAATTCATCACTAAATACGAAGTTATATACAAAGTTACATCACTGGTATAAGATTAGAGTTGATTTTTTTAAGTCATATAAAAAAGTGCTATAATTGATAATGAATAAAAAAATAGGATTGACTGTATTTTTCACTCCATAAGAAACACTTTTTTCCACCCAAAAGTGGGTGGAAATCTTGGTGCCTCTTATGTAGCAAAGGTACAAAAAAATCACACACCCCATACTGTTTAAAAACACCCCTCCTGCCGCCAACCCTTTTTAAAACACCCCACCCGCTGCCGCACCGCATGCACGCTACACCTCTGTAAAACACCCCATCCCCCTGCATGCCCACCGCCATCTGTCGCACCTTTTTAAAACCCCGCCCGGGCGCCTGACTCTGTCCACCCGACCTCTTACAAATTACAGTACCTGGTGGTCCAGCGTCAACCCTCCCTCCCTAGTTGTCTCCTCTTCTTATTTCCCAGCCAGCGGCACGGAAGTCAGAAGAGAACGGTGGTCAGGTTCAAAGCTTTCCGCGCTCCCGCTTGGTACCATGCTGTTATCTCAATGGCTGCGATCAGTTCTCATGAGTCCCACGAGAACTGATCACAGCCATTCAGAAAACAGTGCGGGCCCAAGCGGGAGTGCGGAAAGCTTTGCTCCTGACTGCTGCGCTCTTTTGACCTCTGTGCTGCTGGCTGGGAAATAAGAAGAGGAGACAGCTAGCAAGTGTGGAAGGGATTTTAAAAGGTACCGGGGGGGGGGGGGGAATGTTTAAAATAGCAAGACAGCCATCGAGGGAGGAATTTTAAAAGGTATTGGGGGTGTGGGGGATGTTTAAAATACAAAAAAAGCTGTCTAGGGAGGGATTTTAAAAGTTACCGGGGATGGGGGGGATGTTTAAAATACCAAGACAGCCATCTAGGAAGGGAGGGAGGGATTTTTAAAGATACGGAGGTATGATTAAAAAAGGTACTGGGGGTACGTAGGGGGTAAGCGGGGATGATTTAAGGTATTGGGGGGTGGGTACGTAGGGGGTAAGCGGGGATGATTTAAGGCATTGGGGGGTATGTGGGGGGATGGGGGATGATTTAGGGTACTTGGGGGGTATAGGGCCGGACTGCCTGCCTGCCATTAGGCCACTAGGCCAGCCTGCCTGTCACTAGGCCACTAGGTCAGCCTACCTGTCACTAGGCCTGCCTGCCTGCCTGTCACTAGGCCACTAGGGCAGCCTGTCACTAGGCCACTAGGCCTGCCTGTCAGCCTGCCTGGCATTAGGCCACTAGGCCAGCTTGCCTGTTACTAGGCCACTAGACCAACCTGTCACTAGGTCACTAGGCCAGCCTGTCACTAGGCCACTAGGCCTGCCTGCCTGCCACTAAGCCAGCCTGCCTGTCAGTCACTAGGCCTGCCTGCCTGCCCTGTCCATGCCCTCCCTGTGCCCTGTCCCAGCCTACCACTAGACCACCAGATGGGGAACAGTGTACAGAGCCTGGCAGGAAGGGGAGACAGGGTGCAGAGCCTGACAAGGAGTATGGAGTTGGGTATAGAGCCTGGCAGGGAGAATTTGGTTCAGAATGTTTTGCGGTTTTTTTGTTATCCTCCTCTAAATCTAGGGTGAGTCTTATGGAGTGAAAAATACGGTATATTTGTATTCCTTGGTCTTTAGGAAGGAAAAGATCCCAGGAATAATGGGGTTAAAGAAGGGGAGAAAGAAGGAGTTACACTCTCTAGTTTGGGGAGAGAAGGAAAGAGGGTTAATGCACTGGATAGGATAAAGCTGACATATACTTGAGCCTTGGAAGGAAGGAGAGAAAGAACTTGAGAATGTTATTATCTGAAAGGTCGGCCTCCTGATGTCCTGTTACAATGTATTCGCTGGAGAATTATGCACAAAAATATTTATATATATATTGCATTTTTTTGTATTAATTTTATAATTCAATAAAAAAAAATAAGTAGAGCTCATAAACATAGATTAGTTCTCTTTTGACAAATAAGACCTGCAGAATTTTATAAAATTCTGAACTATTGTGCACAGAAAAGTTTTAGTTCTTTTGTACAGAATTCCCCTAGGAATATAAGATACATCACAAAACTCAACTACAACCATTGTTTCTGTGCATTAGACATTGCCCAGCTTTAAATGGCTTCATCGCAATGTTAGGCTTCACTTGCCTGCGGTTTCCATGTTATGGAACAGTTGGAACCAAGGTCAGATATGAACACTATTTGTTTGCCAGCTGAACTGAGAATATCATTTTGATATATAGAGACATGATCTAAAACTTAGGGCATGATCAGCTCACTTTTTTTCTTGACTGCCATAGCAGCTGTGCATGAGGTCGTGAATATTATATAAGTCCTTGCACACATGTTCAAGTCGGCATTACTAAGCCAAATTCCCATGGCAACACTCACATAGATTTACTCAGTCACACCTCTTACATTTCTGTCAAGTCCTCCATAGTTTTCCCCATTAAAACCCAACCTGCTACATCCTCACTCATATTTCTTTACTAACCCCCCTTTGCACTTTCCCATATTCCTTGCACAAACATTTTGTTTAATTTCTTACGTTTAGTTTTTCTAACAAATTATGGAACACTATATAGAGAATACTATGGTGCTTATCCAGAAATCGTATACACCGTTGGGAGCTCTAAACAGTCATCTATTACTTCTGAACTGAAATGGCAGATAAGCATAAGAAAGCGAGAGCATTGCAAGTAAGAAAAACTTGATTCTAGAATTTTATAATAAGAACCTAAGATATATCTTATTGGGCCAGACAAAAGGTTCAAGAAGCCCAATATTCTGTTTCCAACAATGGTCAATCCAGGACACAAGTACCTGGCAGGGTCCCAAAAAGTAGACAGTCCCATCATCATATCCCCAAAGACAATGGTTTGTAGACTTTTCTTCCAGGAACTCAGCCATCTTTCTTTTTTACCCCTAACTATATTAATTGCTTTTATCAGTTCTCCAGCAGTGAATTCCAGAGTCTAGCTTTGCATTGAGTGAAAAATATTGTTTCCTATTTGTTTTAAATGTTCTATTTTTAACTTCATGGTGTGACTTCTATCCATTGTGCTCTGAAAAAGCAACCTATTCAAGTTTGCCAGTTCTACTTTGTTCAGGATTTTATACTGTAAATCTCTTCATGTCACCCTTCAACATTCTTTGCTCAGCTGAAGTGCCCTTAACTCTTTAGCCTTTCATCATCTTTCCATCCAGTTCATCATTTTGGTCACTTTTCTCTGTATATTATCTAATTCCACTTTATCTATGAGATGCAGTGACCAGAACTGCACAAAAAAAATCAAAGTGCAATCATAACAAGGAACAGTCCAGAGGTATTATGAGATTCTTTGTTTTATTCTCTATTCCTTTCCTAATAATTCCTAATGTTCTATTTGTTCTTTTGGCTGCTGCTGCAAACTGAGCAGAAGATTTCAATGTACGGTCTTGATGATGCCTAGTTACTCTATAATTTGAGGGTTTCTTCCCTATATACAAAATGTTGCACTTGTCCAAACTTGCAAAGCTATCCTGCAATTTCACATAATTCACACATGACATAACAGCTTTAAACAATTTTGTATCATCTGCAAATTTGATTACTTCATTCACTGTTTCAAGAAAATTTATAAATATGTTAAAAAGCATGGTCCAAATACACACCCAGGGGTACACCACTGTTTGCCATTCTCCATTGAGAAAATTGACCATTTAACCGTACACATATCATTTAATCCAAACATACTAAGGGGCTCATTTTCTTTTTTTTTCTGTAAATCTTTATTAAATTTCCAAACTACCATAGTGCAAACAAACAATTTCAATATACATAAGTTTACAGAAAATGCACATTAACTTACAGACATTAATGTACAACCATTTCCCCCCCCCCCCCCATTCAGAAAAAGTACATACCTACAGGAAACCTCCATATATTCCCCGAATGAAATTCCAATGCAAAACCCTCCCCCTTCCCACCAACCCTGGATGTGTATGCTTAAGGGTCGATAAAATAAAATCAATTATCATTCCTTACAGAACTTAGTCAATGGTTCCCAAACATCCATAAATTTCTTATACCGTCCCTGTTGTATAGCCATCAAACGTTCCATTTTAAAAGTATAACAGAGAGATTCCCACCAGAAAGTGCAATTTAATCTATCACAGTTATTCCAATTCCTCATAATGAAAAATGTCCAAAAAGTGGCATAAAGGAGCAGGTGGACATTTTTCTTGTGAAACCCTTCCAATTTGCTATTTTTGAAACCTATATTCTATCTAGACAGATATCTATGCTGTTGATCAGTTGATCCCAAGGATGTACGCTAGAGGTGTAGTGTGGGTGGGAGTAGGGCGGACTTGTAACATGGGATGTTTTTCTGCATGATCAAACATTTAAGATTGGCTGAATGCATGTATATTTTTTCTCATGTGAGCAACAAGTTATATATGTGTGTGTGTGTGTATTTTTGTGAGCGACCATGTAAAATCTGAAAATGACACTCTTAGAATGTATGACTGCTTACTCATGTGCTCAGCTTAGAGAGAACATAGATCCAGGGTACAATTTGGATGTCGGGGTCTAGACCTGTTTTAATAACAAATAAGTGCCAAAAAGATGCCCAAACTGATCAGATGACCATCAGAGGGAGAGTGTGGTGCAGTGGTTACAGCTAGAGCTTCAGCCCACACTGCTCCTTGTGACCCTAGGCAAGTCACTTAAGGGCAAATTCCATAAAGGATGCCTAAAGTTAGGCATCCAAAATGTGGACATCCAGCAACTTAGATATCCAAATAGATTGAATAGTAAGCACAATTAATGACTTTAACAAGCAATAATTGAAAGTTAGAAATCCAAAGGATGTACACAATTCACAGAACAGGCATCCAGAATTTCGTAGATGCCCATTGGAAAAAGCTGTGCCTTAGGTGATAGAAGTAGGTGTGGTTTTAATTTGGACATCCATTTACAGAATCGTATTCCGCTCAGCATCCTAACACATCTACATTCTCGCCTAAAATGTAGACGTTGCAAAACCAGGTCTACTTTTGGGCGGTAGTTAGGCATCTAGATATAGGGGTAAAGAATACTTCAGTTTGATATTAAGGTTAAACTATATTTAACAATGTATTACTCAAGCAAAGCACGTGAACAAATGTATTGCACACTAAACCTGTTTACTAAAGCTTTCCCAGAGTATTCACTTGTCTATCTGCCCAGTTTCCGGTGGTACAATTATTTTATTTTTTTCAGATTTTATCAGAGTATGAGTGTGTTGCTTTTACGTCTTTCCTATCTCGAATATTGGCATTCCTTGCCCATCATAATGAAAATGTTATTGCAAATTGCTTTGATTTAACATGAAAGGTGGTATAAAAAATACCAAATAAACTATGTCATGCTGAATAATCTCTGATCTTCAAACACATTATATCATGATTTATTTAAGGAACAAAGTTATGCTTGGAAAAGAGACGGATGAGGGGGAGATATGACTGAAGTCCACAAAATCCTGAGTGGAGTAGAACGGGTTCAAGTAGATTGATTTTTCACTCCATCAAAAATTACAAAGACTAGGGGACACTCAATGAAGTTACAGAAAAATAATTTTAAAACCAATAGGAGGAAATTTTTTTTCACTCAGAGAATAGTTAACGCATTGCCAGAGGTTGTGGAACGCATTGCCAGAGGTTGTGGTAAGAGCAGATAGCGTACTTGGTTTTAAGAAAGGTTTGACAAGTTTCTGGAGGAAAAGTCCATAGTCTGTTATTGAGAAAGACATGGGGGAAGCCACTGCTTGCCCTGGATCGGTAGCATGGAATGTTGCTACTCTTTGGGTTTTGGCCAGGTACTAGTGACCAGGATTGGCCACCTTAAGAACCGGCTACTGGGCTTGATGGACCATTGGTCTGACCCAGTAAGTCTATTCTTATGTTCAAACACACATCATCTACATGAAAATAGTGGAAAAAGGACAGTGTAGCAGCACAGGTAAGAGCAATCCTGGAGCCTTGATAAATGGTACTAACAGTGGTTTTAAAGGTACAAACAAAAACAATTTATTAATTGTGGGGAAAGGAGTAACCTGTCTTTCACAGGTGGAGAGAAGTAAAACACAAAATCATTTATTGGACTTGAGTTCTCTCCTGTAGCCTGCTCCTGCAGAACCACATCATGGTCTTCGATAATTTTTAAGCGAGGGTTGTTTGAGGTCCAAAAGGGCTAAAGGAGAGCCGGCAAGTATTTTCCTACTCAGGGCCATGATGCCAATATGCCAATAGTGCATCTCGAGATGCATTCCTCCCAGAACACCTGGCCTTGGGCACACAATGAACCCTATGCGAATACAGGACAAGCTAAAAGTCTTACTATACACAGCTGAAACCCATGATGCTGGACTCTGCATGCAATACACACCACCAGGGAAATAAATGCATTTCTTTCTGAACAGTGCAAAATATAGAAAGCAGATGTAAATTCTCAAATCTGACATATTTCAATCACTGAATTGAAAATGGAATCAGTTTTCCTACCTTTGTTGCTTGGTGATTTTTCTAATCATCTTTTCTCAGACTCTGGCTGCACTTCCTTCTGTCTGCACCCTTAACTCTGTTTCTAGGATCTTCTTATCCATTTGCCATTTTTCTCTCCTTCAGTTTCTGCCCTACATCCTTTTTTCATCTTAACTTTTAACATTCAACTTTCTTCCATTTTTCTGCTTCCTTCTCAAGCTATCTACTTTCCCTTCCTCTCCATTCATGTGCACCATCTCCTTCCTCTCTCTGCCCTTTCCCTTTCCTCACCATCTTTCTTCCCACAGAGGTCTGGCATCTTCTTACCCTCCCTCCCTCCCCAATCAGGATCTGTCACTTTTTGTTTCCAGTGCTGCAGTCCTGCACGTAGCATGAATGAAATAAAGATGTTGCCTTTGGAACCCCTGGAAGCTTTCCCTCTGCTACTGCTTCCTACCACGTTTGAAAGGGCAACAATTTGAGTGATTCAGAGGTGATTGCAGCAGCAGAGCAGTATTTCAGTGATCAGATATCAGAGTATTTTTTGGAAGGGTTACAGGAACATCAGACACGTGCATTGAATATGTGGAATAACTTGTAAGTTTCATGGCTCCACATCATTCATTTCTTAGTTGGGCTGATAACTTTTCAGCACCCCCTCCGTTATGCACAAGTAAACCTAACTGCCTGGTTAACAGACTTGCCCTTTTAGTACATATCTTTAGGGGGGGAAGTTAGCAAGGCAACTTTTTACTGCATCTTGATTTACCATGGGATTTAGCAACCTACAGGATGTCAAGTTGTAAAGCTGCAGCCCAAGACTCTTGGGGCAGAAACTGCTGTTTGAGGTTCTTTTCCCTCGCCCCCCTCCCCCAAGCACATCCCCTCCTCTTATAAAGCCCCCCACCACCACCCAAAAGTAAGTCCACTACTTACATAATTCATCCCACCCCACCCCACTCTATGCCTGAACCTGTCTGGCTTGGAGGTCTAGTGGTCCGAGTGCAGGAATAATCCTGAGTCACTCCTGCCTACCCAGTGCCAGTTGTCAAAATGACACCCCTAGTGGTAATCTCTAGCAAGGCTATCAAATGTAATGCTCTGGGATGGCACACTCACTAGCCTCCAGTACCCTCCTTCCTATCACACAAGCTTCACAGCAAGATCGGCCAGTCAACCTCTCCAAACATAACCCAAATACCCCCCCACCACCCACCGAAAGCTCCACAAACTCTGAATACAACTACGATACCTTTGATGGTCTCCCGACCCACTTGAACATAGCTACAACACACATGATGGCTCCCTAAGCCTCCTGAAAACAGCTCATTCACCTGATACAAAAACATCAAATGCTCCACAAACCCCACTCCTTCATACACTCCCAAACTCCCAACCTCCAACCCCCCCCCCCCCAACTGACACCCTGATATTTCTTGAAACTCCCTGCTCCAGTGATAGGCAAGAATCCCATGTTATCAAATCAGGCCCATCCTACCCTTTTCTTAAACTCTGCCACTTTGACCAAATCTCCACTAAGAGCCCAAACCTCTCTCCACCCACGACCCCTGCCTTGGGATCTGAGAGTCACCAATGGTGGGGCAGTGGGTCTTGGATGACACTGATCCACCTCTTCTGCTGTTGCCTGGGTTAGTACCATATTCAAAATGGTGCCTATTGGTAGTCTCATGGTACCAGTGCAAGATAAACCCTGATGTTAGTACCGTAAGACGTAAGAAGAGAGGGATTGCTGATACTCGGGACCCACTGCCCCATCAATGGTGACTTGGGGGTGGGGAGGGGAGTAGACTGAGCAAAGAGGCAGAGCTTAGAGAAGGCAGCAATATACTCAAGCCAGGGACTGATTTGTTGTGTCAGAAACTGTTCAGAGTATATAGGAGATGGGGGTTTTGTGTTGGGGCGACATCAAGGAGGACAAAAAAAACAAACCATCATACGGTGCCACCGCAATTAGTTGTCATGTTACATCTTAATGCACTGCCACCATGGTACATACCCAGGCTGATAACTCTGAGGGCCCACTTTATTGGCCAAAGAATGTAATACCATGGCGGCTTATTACCTGTTTGTCTGCACAGTCAATGCAGTGTAGATGCAAGGGATGTTCTTGCACTTACTACACAGGCTTAGCAATTGCCACACATTAATTTTTGTAGTAAGAGTGCAATAACTGCAAAACTTGCCATACTTTAGTAAAATGGCTCCTATGTGTGTTGTTGAACACACATATTTTGATCACCCCTAAAGGTAAGCAATTCATGCAGATAAATCACTATTTTCTCATGTAAATAGCTTTGAAAACTGTCCTTCTAAGGAAGATGTTAGCAAAAATTAATTCTGCTGACCTCAATGCTCTTATACAGTTCTATCCATAGATTTTAAAAGGCTTTTAGATGGAAAATGACTTTTTGAACTCAGAATTTTTTAGTATAATATGTCAAGAACCCTAAGCCTCAATTCAAGTCCATGGGGGAACAGGCTGAGGTAAGTTCCTCTGTCCTCTGGTTGTTTGATATGGTAATTAATCCCTTGCTTGCTTATTTCATATCATTGCAAGATGTGCACACAATGGGTTTTACACCTAAAAAATATTTTATGAAATTAAATATTCCTTTCAGCAAGATATATAGAACATTTTGACATGTTATCAAAGTTAGGCAAGCTTTGTGATGCGAATTTATGGCCTAGCTTGTGAAAAAGTCATTCTGTCATATTGGCTTGGTTCTCCAGAGTGCTATGTAAGCTTCATATGTGTCCCACAGATATGCCATTAATCATCTGGAAAACAAGAAATACAATCCTTTGCAATTTTGTATGACTGGAATAAAGTAGGATTATAGGACGGATTCACTGAAGTGTGGTAAGCAAAGTTCCTGTTAACACTGTGAGCATTTTTGCCGATGACTTCATTTTCAGTGAGGCCTATTCAGTACAAAATACACATGGTAATATGAGTTAACAGGAATGCAGCTTAACAAGCTTTCAGTGAAGCAAGTATAGGAATGCTAAGGTGGGAATTCATGAAGGGTCACTAACTGATTTAGTGTACGTTAAATACTAAGATGTCCCTTGATGAATTCCCCCTTAAAACTCTTAAAAATTCTTAAAACTCAAAATTTTTTGGAAGGTTTGGAAAACCAGACCCCCCTAGCCCTGCCCCCAGGCCCACCCATCCCTTCTCTGTCATGCCCCAGTTCCGCCTCCCGCTGCCTGCTCTCATTGGGC
The DNA here is from genome assembly GCF_902459505.1 of Geotrypetes seraphini. NCBI lineage: Eukaryota > Metazoa > Chordata > Amphibia > Gymnophiona > Dermophiidae > Geotrypetes > Geotrypetes seraphini. The sequence goes on along the minus strand of NC_047085.1, from coordinate 432,664,479 downwards.
AGGAGGGCATCCACCTGTGCTATAATAGCATAACTGTGGTTTCACTGACACAGTCTCAGGGCATCAGCTAGCTGTCCGGGTCAGGTGCCTGGTTTTTTGAGATGAGGCTGGATTTTTCTCTGGTAGGCTTGTATTGACTAGCTCAGTTAGCCACTCTAGAAATTCAGAGGAGATGTGATTCAGCGTGTGAGATGGACAGATGTCCAGAGAGCAATGTTTCTTTAGAGAGCCACTCCAGTAGACATGAAACTACATCTGGGGTGATTATAGTGAAGTTCTGCCAACACCTATCGGCTGGGATACCTAATTTTATGTCATCTTAACCAATTCAATGCAGTCTTCCAGTGTGTGGGTAAATGTATCTCTAACTGTCTGAATCTTTTCTTGGAAATAGTGTGCTACATCGTCTACCTCAGGTTGTTGTACTGCGGAATTGTCTAGAATCTCCTCTGGATATTAGGGAGTTGAAAATCCTAAAGAGGAAGAGTTTTTCGATTGGTTGAACAGATCATCATAATATAGCAGTGCTTGTATGCATGTTTATTGTGGAAATCCTGAAAGCTTAACTAGGTTGTGGTTTTCAAGGACCAAGGATGCCCACCCCTGCTCTAGTATCTCTCTTAATGGGTGGTGACAGGATAACTGTACTCTTATCCCAATAGTGGTGATACTCTCCTTTAAGTGCTACAGAATAGGTTCTATGAGAGCTGGACATTTGCCTTCTGAACAGGTTAAAGATAAACCTCTGGATGGTTGAATTATCCACTGACACAGATAGGAAGTTGATACTCACCAATTCCATTGCTTTCAGACTTTAGTCCCTTCCTTGACTGGGACTTAACAGATATCAGTAGCTTCAAATTTGCTGTCTGACCAAGGTTTAAGTTCCAGTCTCCTTGTGACTAGATATTCTGCCTTAGCGCACTTGATGCCTCCAAGAGACAGTGGTGGGTCAGACTTGTTTCTAGCTCTTAGGGCATAATGATCTTGGACCCTTAAGCCAAACATGTACCATAATCCCCAGACTGCTTAATCTCTTGCATGCTAGAACACACAGGAAGTCTCTTTTCTTTTTCTGAAATATATTTTATTTGAATAAATGTAACTGATTTACTTACAGTTAGCAGTTTTTTGGAAGTTTATAGCCCCAGAGCAAGGGACCTCTGTATTTCAGACTGTTGCAGAAGATGGGAAATTGAAGGGAAGGAGGTTTATGGCAGAATTTGAAGAGTCAATCAGTAGGATTAAGGTAGTTCCAGAGGTGAGATGCAGAGGTATAAATATGTATGAATATGTGTGGCTGAATAAGCAAGTAAGGTATAAAGTCAAGCCCAGTTTCAAGGGGATAGGAGAGGAGCACATGTGCTTTCTAGACATGATGGAGTATGGCTGAGCTCAGACACAAAGGGTCCAGAGGGAAAGATCTGGGTATCATTGTAGACAATGTGATGAAACCTTCTGCCCAATGTGCGTCGGCGGCCAAAAAAGCAAACAGAATGCTGGGAATTATTTAAAAAAGGGATGGTTAACAAGACTAAGAATGTCATAATGCCCCTGTATCGCTCCATGGTGCGACCTCATTTGGAGTATTGCATTCAATTCTGATCTCCTTATCTTGTATCTCATGTACTGACTAAATGTACCTTTACTGTAAACCGCTTTGAACTTCACGGTATAGCGGTATATAAGAAATAAATTATTATTATTATTATTATTATTATCTCAAGAAAGATATAGTGGCACTAGAAAAGGTTCAAAGAAGAGCAACCAAGATGGTAAAAGGGATGGAACTCCTCTCGTATGAGGAAAGACTAAAACGGTTAGGGCTCTTCAGCTTGGAAAAGAGATGGCTGATTGAAGTCTACAAAATCCTGAGTGGAGTAGAATGGGTACAAGTGTATCGATTTTTCGCTCCGTCAAAAATTACAAATACTAGGGAACACTTGATGAAGTTACATGGAAATACTTTTAAAACCAATAGGAGGAAAATTTTTTTCACTCAGAGAATAGTTAAGTTCTGGAACACGTTGCCAGAGGATATGGTAAGAGCGGATAGCGTAGCTCATTTTAAGAAAGCTTTGTACAAGTTCCTGGAGGAAAAGTCCATAGTCTGTTATTGAGAAAGACATGAGGGAAGCCTCTGATTGCTCTGTATTGGCAGCATGGAATATTACTACACCTTGGGTTTTGGCCATGTACTAGTAACTTGGATTGACCATGGAGAACGGACTACTGGGCTTGATGGACCATTGCTCTGAACCAGTAAGGCTATTCTTAAGTTCTTATGGCTAGGGGTGGTGAAAACAAGAGAACAATAGGGACAAAGCTTGATAAGGTACAGAGAGAAGTCATACCCTTGCTGGCCAATCAGGGCAAAGGTTGTAGACTTGGGATACCAGCTGGCATGGATGGGTTTTTGGAAATTAGGGAGATTTCTAAAACAGTATTTAGCACTGAATAGCAAAAATGCCTATACTGAGTTTTATATAGAGCAAATATTTCCCCAAAACAAGCTCACAGAACAGGTTATGCTGTTACTCCCACCTTCTGTAACCTTACAGAAAACATGTTGATTCATACCTTGTGGGGTTGTTCTCATATTCTATCTTTTTGGGCTGCCCTTAATGGGTTTTTGGGACAATTCCTGAAATGTTGCATCCCACATACATGGAATGGAGCAAGTCTCAATAAGACAGAGGCTTACGGTGTACAAGGTAGAGGTTCTAAAAGGGAAAGCATATATTTTGAGGAAAAATATATTTTGAATCATTGGCTAAAGGACATTGCTCCTTTATTTTGATATTGGAGTAACAAATTTATGGCCCCTTTTACAAAGCCATAGTAGAGCTTTTCCCGTGGCAAATGCACTGAAGCACATTCGATTCCTTGGGGCTTTGGTGCGTTTGCCGTGGGAGAAGCCCTACCGTGGGCTTTGTAAAAGGGGTCCTTGATGCTTTGGGAAACTCGAGATGTGAGGTGAGAGCGTTTTTACTGGAGTGGAATGGGTTCCCTCCAGAATATATCCCTGCGTAGGGTTACCAGGCATCCGGATTTCCCCGGACATGTCTTCCTTTTCGAGGACATTTCCGGAGGTCCACACGGCTTTTCAAAACCCGGCACTTTGTCCTGGTTTTGAAAAGCTTCCTTGAATTGCATTGGGCAGGAGGGCATCTGCGCATGCGTGGAAAGCCCTCCTGTCCAACGAGAGGAGGAAGTGGGGGGTGGGGTGGGGTGGGTCGGGGTGGGTCTAGGGATCCGGATTTTACTAAAGAAAAATCTGGTAACCCTATCCCCGCAGACATGTAGTTTAGCTCTTAACAGATTTCAGGATAGAATTTGCTATAATCTCTAGCTTGGGTGACAGCTAGGATGGGGGAAGAGTGGGAGGAGGGAGAGACATAAAATTATGATACAAGACATTGCGGGATAATTGATTGAGGGCTTAAGAGTCCAAGCCTTGGGCCACTTTCAGTTGATAGAGTGGAGGCAGTAGCCTAATGGATAGTGCAGCGGACTTTGAACTGGGTTCAATTCTACTGCAGCACCTTGGCTGGGCGACTCACTTAACCCTCCATTGCTCCAGGTACAAAAACAGATTGTGAGCTCACTAGGGACAGAAAAAGTACCTGCATATAATGTGTATATCTGCGTATAGTGTGTATATCTGGTAGCGCTATAGAAATGAATAGTAGTAGCAATATTAGTAGTAGATTTTTTATGAAGTTATGTATATACCTCTGGTTTTTGACAAGTGCCTACAAAGCCAAAATTATTATATGCGTACCTAGGGAAGTAAGGACCCCTAAAGTTATACAGTTGGCTGTGTTAAGTTTGATTTTTTTAAAACGCAGTTCTTAGTACATTGTTCTGTGTACCCCCTAAAGAATGGTATCTTATATCAGCTATGTTCATGGTTTAGTCAAATTAGAACATTACTAATAAGGGTAACACTGATTGTATCTTGATCTTAATAAGTTACTGTTATGAGCGTATTTGGGGGCTTTTTTTTATTCATTGATATACAGTAATTTGGATCTGTGATTGTGACTCCTAATAAAAATCATTGAAACATAAGTGTAAACCATTTTGGTTGTACCATAAACATACACAAACACACACAAAAAAATACCAGTCACTCAACATACAGTTAGTACTCTCCCCCATTCTCCCAAACCCAACCCAATACCAATAATTGCCCACAATACATGCCACTTTATATAGCTATATAAAATAGCAGTCCATTTTGCTCCTTAAAGCTTAAAATCAATACTATCCACCCCCCACCTCATTATCAGAGCTTTCAACACATACCATCCAGCAGAAGAGAAGCACGGTTATTCAGCTCCACCCCTGATTTTACTTCCTACAAACAGCCACATTTTAAAGTCCTTCCAAATGTATATGACCTAATTCTAGCAATATATTTAAGAGAAAGGGGCCCACCACTGATAAAGCTTGCTCTCTCAAATGCAAACTCTTAATATGTCATGTGAATGGAATTTCCAACAAAGACCCCTGATTGATACACAAAAGACAGAGAGGAATGTGCCTCAACTATTTTGGGGATATTCAATAAATTTTTTATTAGAATTTTCAAATAACAACAAATGATAAACAAAATAGATTACAACAGCAGTTCTTAAAACAATATCTTTTACAATTAACCCCCCCCCCCAAAACCCAATATACTTATAGGGCTCCTTTTACGAAGCCACGTTAGCGGTTTAAAGTGCGTAATTGCGCACGCTAATTTGCCGGCCGCACTAGCCGCTACCGCCTCCTCTTGAGCAGGTGGTAGTTTTTCAGCTAGCGCGGGGGTTAGTGCACGCTAAAAAGGTGTGTGCGCTAAAGCCGCTAACGCGGCTTCGTAAAAGGAGCCCAGTGTTGGCTCTAAAGCCAACCTGTATTAACACAAGAAACTAACAGCATGGATGTATATTACCTCAACTATTTTTGGACCAAACGCACAACACCTACATCCTGCAGTGCACCCAAGCTTCTAAAGAGAGCCAATATAATACTTCTATCAAAGGCCATGTAGACAAACAGCAAGGCATCTTAAAATCAATTATGCTGCCACATTTCGAGCTACCTGAAGGCAATGCAATAGGTGTCCAGTGGCATAGTACTGGCACCCCTTTCTCGCCCTCTTCCCTGCACCCCCCCTTATGCTGCGCAAGCATGCCCCTTCCCCGTACCTTTTTATCTTCTGCGCGAGCAACCACAAACTTACTGCTCACGTTGGCTTCAGCGTCCTCTCCGACGTCGCTTCCTGGGCGCGGATCCCAGAAGTGATATCAGAGAGAGTGCCAATGCTGATGCGAGCAGCAAGTTCATGGGGGAGGGAAGGGGCGTGCGCGTGGCAGGGAGAGGGGTGGGAAGTGGGGGGCAGAGAGCAGGATGGGCGCCGGCGCCACGAGGAAGACCATATGAACTGCCCCACCCCCACTCCACTGTGTCCAGGAAAGCCGAGAATTACAATAATCTAACATTAATAATAATAACAACTTTATTTTTTCTATACCGCCACAATCTTACAACTTCCAGGCAGTTTACACAGTGAATTACAGAATACAAAGAGCAAAGATGTCACTGAACAGTCAGCAAATTACAGAATACAATTAGTAAAAATACACATATTTCTCAAAGTTATCAGCATGGTGTTAATAGTTTTTATATGGTATCTGATTAGGAGATAAATCTATCGAACAGTGCTGTCTTAATTTCTTTCTGAAATGCGCCGTAGGTCAACCTGGCTCTGTTGATGTAATTGCCTAGCCAGGTCTGCTGTTTACTAGCTTGAAACTTAAAAGTTCTGTCCAGAAAGGACCTGTATTGCAATCAGTGATCCTTGGATAGGCAAAAAGATTGCAATTTCTGGTTGTCCTAGTGAGGACGTGTAACTCGAAATGTGGAGGACAGACAGCTAGTTGCTACGGAATATTCCCAAGAACATACACATTTGACAAAAGACATAATTAAAGCCAGCAGCTCCTTTAATAAGCACAGAGTGAGACTGACTTACCTTTGCCTTTTCCAGCTGAGCCTGGGCCTGTCTCTCTGCTTCTCTCCGCAATGCTTCTCTGTCTTCCTCCAGAGACACATCTGAATCGGATGGACGGCTGGTATAGGAGTCCGCCGAGCCCTGCCGAGAAAACAATGGATGAGAGCAGAAGGACATGGCATTAGAATAGAGGCCCGGCACTGAGATTTTCCAATAGAACGTTTGACATTTTATTTGCCTGCTCTGAAGCACACACCTTTTCAAAAGTGGGGGAATCGTTTCATTTGGAAGGTACGCAGGTGTATCTCTGTTTTCATACTGTATACGCACAGACATGCGATGCATAGTTTCCGCACAGAGAACAGCATTTGCTGGTTTCTAATGTACAGTATATGTCCTTGCTAAGTTGTGGTTGTTGGTTTAATACGGACAGTCAGTTTCTGTCTGGTAAGTCAGTAATGGTGCAGTGCAGAGATAAAAGGCACAGAGTACAGGATAGCTCAGAAAATAATAAAGAATGGTATTTTAATACAGTTAAGAGACCACTAGAATGTAATAAAAACAATTTGAAGTTAAAAGAAACAATACAGAGACAGAACTGCTTATTGTGCTCCGAGTTTTAACCTAAAGCTTTCTAACGCAGAAATTCAATGCGTTTCCTTTCCTGCTCTCTCTCCTGTCCTAAAAGGACAAGAAAGCCACCTTGGTCCTTCGGCAGAAACATTATCAGACTCAGATCATCGTTTCTAGGCTCTGTACATGTGACAACAATCCTAGGATGAAGCAAGCCGCAACACACTACAGAAAGGACTTATAAATAACAGGGCTAGTGATTGAATTCTGCTTGTCTCTTCGCCACCACATGAAGGGAATTCTACTCTGTCAGTCGTAAATAAGCATCTTTGCTCTTTCCCTGCAGGAAGTATACCCCCCCTCCCCCCCACACACACACACCAAACCACCAACAACACACAAAAGCAAAGCAGCTTACGCAGATCTCAGAATTCTTCAGCCGTCCTCCTTTGGCTCTTTTCAGAAGCCTGATCCAGGTGGCCTTCATTAGCCAGACCGCTCAGCTATTGTCCGCAGCTGCAGCGCCCGGCAGAGGTTCTTACACAACATATGCACGCTGAGCAATGCAGCCGCGTTCTTCGTTCCCTAGCCATGCTCTGCAGCAAGCTCCTTCCTCCTCATCTCCTTTGCTTTATTACTATCAATCTCTGCCTCCCCTCTGCTTCAAATGTTTCTCCCTTTTTAGCAAAATGGAACTGATAACCTAACACCCCCACCACACACACACACACACACACACACACACACCTGATCCTCCGCAAAAAATTATGCCCACATGAGGGACCTCTAAAGTGACAGAGCATCTACCTTAAAAGGTTTCCCCAATTTCTGTTTTAGTGGGGCTTGACACTATTTTCAGCACGCAAGAACATTGTTTTGAAGTCAGGTACAAAATATATTCAGAGACATGTACAAGTGCAAAGTTCAATTCATCTCTTCAGGGTTCTTGTTAGGAGGCAGGGAGGCTTTTCATCTCTCTGGGCATGCCCAGTAAGTCACTGTGGCCTTTTACGCAGCCACTCACATCACAGTGCATTTATTCCACGTCAGATTGCCATTTTCCATCTCAAGGGTAAACAGCTCAAAAATAGCAAGAACCCTGCAAATCTGGACCTGCGGCTACACTCTCTCGTTTTGTTAAAGCTTTCCCACAGATCAGGTTTCTTTCCAAAAAGAATGCATTTTTTTCATTCTACGTCTTCATTTTCTCGAGCAGTTGGGACCTACTAATTCATTATGTTATGTGATCATGAAAAATACTATAACAGTGAATGGCTGCTGTATAATATTTGAAGCCTGAAAAAGCAACAATATTTTAATATATAGAAGTTTGTTTGAGTTGATCTAGTCGGTAACAATCTATAATATATCATTTTCCACAGTGATAAGAGAAGGATGCCTCTGCAGGTTCAGCACTGACAACACAGAGAGAGCCATTTAAAATCTACGTCAAAAAGCATAAATTATAGCCTACAATTTCAAGGTCTTTAAAAACTGCGTGTTGGAAACGTATAAAATTAGATGACAGCAGATAAATAACATTTGGCCCTAGGGATGCCAACTAGCTGGTACATTGCCCACCTGGCTAGTTTTCATTAAGAAGCCTGGCAGCTGGCAGGACCTTTAAATCAGCAATGTACCTAACCTGTATTCTGTCAATTGCAGCAAACTCACCTCCTACCTCCCAGAATATCTCTCATCATCCCCTCCTGCTCCTGGAATGTTTTTATATAAGTAAAATCCCAGCTCTTGGCCTGACTAAATAAATAAGAAACTTCTTAGCAAATTAATAAAGTGCAGAAAAATTCAGGCAGCTCCATTCCATCCTTCTTAGGAGACAGGAGTGGTTTCAAAGGGCTGGAAAAAGAAAGATGTCTTCTTTCCATATATAGACACAGGAAAGAGGACAGTAAGCTACTGGCCAGCGAGTCTGACCTCAGGGACTGGGAAATCAATGGAATCACTACTACTACTAGTGATAGTGGACTATTCTGGATCCAAAGAAGGTGTATCATCTTATTAGGTTCACTAGCCATGCCAATATTCAAAGATAATGTTTTGGGACTGAGACAAAGAATGGAGTTCCTGGCATGAAGTGAGAACAGGAACTATAAGCTCTGAGCTACAACCAGAACTCAAAGCAGGAAGTAGAGTTGGACACATTGGAACCGCAGCTAGAACGCAAAGCTAGAGCTCAGTGTACACTTGGGGTTAGAATTCACTTCAGGACCCAGAGCTAGAATCTGACATAGGATACAAGCCTGAAGGAGGAGGTCTTCGGCTGGAAGGAACTGCGGATAACCCAACGGAACTCTGATTTTGGGTAGGCCTGAGCCCAAAGTTGGTGGGCCCTTGCCCGTTCAGGCTTCAAGTCTATGCCGCTGTCCCTTATAAAGATAGCACCACTTTCTCTAAAACAGATGACACTTGTCATTTTCAAAGCATTTGGACCTTCCAACTTAAGGAATCAACCTAGCAAACTCACTTTTTATATATGCTCCTTACCTCTGATACAGTCTCAATATCATATTCTCAGTGTCACATACACACTTCCACTAAACATGTCTACAAGAAATGACTCTAAAGAGAATAGTCATAGAAGGAGTAGCCAGTTTAGTAAAGCTGTTTGATGGAATATGAATTAATACTTGAAACAAATACATTAAGAGAAGGAATTCTGATTAATCATTCTCAGTTAATAATAATAATAATAATAATTTTATTCTTATATACCACCATACCCTTCGAGTTCTAGGCGGTTCACAACAATTACATTAGGATCCGCATTGACATGCCGATTTACAACAATTTATTAGATTAACAAAACATTTAGCCGAACTTGGCTGATGCAGAAGGGAGAGGGTAGAAGAGAGGGAAGAGAGCGTTTAGGGGCCCGGTAATGCCGGAAGGGGGGCGGTTAAGGGTCTTGTTTGTTGAATAGGTAAGTTTTGAGTGTTTTTCTGAAGCCGAGGTAAGTGGGGGCCTCGAGTATCATTTGGGCGAGCCATGGGTTCATCTTGGCTGCTAGGAAGGCAAAGGTTTTGTCTAGGAATCTATTGAGATGACAAAGCTTTAGTGAGGGGTAGGCGAACAGTTGAATTCTGCGAGATTTTTTGTTGGTGCAGTAAAGGTTAAAGAGGGGGTTGATGTATCTTGGCGAGAGGCCATTTACCGATTTGTAGCAGAAGCATGCGAATTTGAAAAGTACTCTGGATTCGAAAGGCAGCCAGTGAAGTTGGTGATAGAAAGGGGTGATATGCTCCCATTTCTTTAGGCCATAGATGAGACGAACGGCGGTGTTTTGGATCAGTTTTAGTCTCCTGGTAATTTTCTTTGTGGAGTTCAGGTAGATAATATTACAGTAGTCTAGTATACTGAGAATGGCAGATTGCACTAGTAGGCTGAAAGCGGTGTTGTTGAAGTATTTTTTTATGGTGCGTAGTTTCCAGAGTACCGAGAAACATTTCCTGACGATGAGGTCGGTGTGAGTTTCTAAGGATAAATTTTTATCGAGCGTGACTCCTAGAATTTTTACGGTGTTTTCGAGCGGGAAAGTCCTTCCTTTCAGTTGAATTGTGGTATCCTTGATTTTGTCGTTGGGGGTGGCAAGGAAGAATTTTGTTTTGTCGGAGTTTAGTTTCAGCCTGAATTCTAGCATCCAGAGTTCAATCTGGTTGAGGATGTTTGTAATGTAATCGAGTAGTGCTGGTGAGAAACAGGTAAAAGGGATGAGTATTGTGATGTCGTCTGCATAGATGAAAAATTTGAGCTTGAGGGTAAGTAGGAGGTTGCCTAGGGAGGCCAGGTAGATATTGAACAGAGTGGGTGATAGTGGGGCTCTGTCACCATGAAGACCAATCTAGAATTTGGGAGGAGATTATAGAGCGGGAGAAAATATTCCACAGCAGTTATAAATGAAGGTTCCAACTAACCTGGAAACCCACAGAAGCAGGAGGAAACTGCCAAGCCTCCTCTCCCTTGGCCCCTACCCCCTTTTTAAAAAATGGAAACTGCACAAAATATAATTATTCACACAAAATATTGAGCCATTTCAAAAACCACCAAGCAAACTAAGTCATCAGAGGTGCTATGGAGGCAGCATTCACATTCCAGGGGAAAGGGAGCCATGATCAATATTAATAGCGACATCCGGTAGCTGGATATAACATAGTAAAGATACATGGCTTCTGACATTTAAAACTGTTGCTGCAATAACAGGACTAGGAACAGTGAAAGAGTGAATTTATTAAAACAGGAGAAAAAAAATCCAAGTTGTTGCTAATGAAGGCTCATGGCACCAGAAATTTAACCTTGGTTCTTTTTTTTTTTTCTTCTTTTTTTAATCGGTTCTGACTGATCTGAAAGAGAATAAAGGAGAAAGGAAGAACATTTGAACCAACCCCTCCCCCCTCCAATATAAATACATAAACACATGCGCACACAGGATGGGCCAAAAGTAGGTATATAGTATTTATTCATCATTTTTTTATTGTACAGGTATTAAATAGGTATAATACATTACTGAATGATAATTAAATAATAACGAAATAGTGTAACTGATACAAAAATTTCACATGAATGTTATTCATGACACCTATAAAATAAAAAGAAAAAAAAAATGAATAAATACTATAAACTTTATTGCCCCATGTAAACCACTTTGATTGTGTAAATCACAGAGATAAAGCAGTATATCAAGTCCCATCCCCCTTTACTCTTTATCTACTTTTAGCCCGTCATGTATATCTACCATGTTTCCCTGAAAATAAGCCCTTGTCGCCGGCAGGCAGGCTCCTGTGGGTTGGGAAGGGGAGGGGCGGGCCCGCCTCATTTGGACGGTGGTGTGAGGACCCGACCGGCCGTCCAACTTGCTCCAGGGTGTTCCGAGGAGGGGGAGTTGGTCCAGGGAGAGGGGGTTGGAGCATTTCATTGGTGGGGTTCGGGGACAGGGGGTTTGTTGGGGGGTCCTGGCAGGAGGGATTGGCCACCCTCATGTCGGCGATCTTCGGGAAAGAGTGGGGGGCCTTCTAGCAGGAGGGGTTGGGCACCCTCCTGCCGGTGGGGGGGGGGGTCTTTCGGCAGGAGGGATTGGGCATCCCTCCTGCCTCATTCGTTTAGGGGGAAAGGGAGACTGGCGGCCACTATATTAATCACGGCAGGGAGATCCCTGTGATTAAGTATAGCAGCCGTGTCTACTTACAATGCTTTGTCTACTTACAATGTAGGCTAGCATTTTGCTGGCCTACATTATAAGCATCTCCCGTTCTACTAGGGAGATGCATAGGGCCGCCTAGGTTCACCTAAAGCTACCGCCTAGCCTTAGGCAAGCTTAGGCGGGCTTGTGGGCCACCCTAGGCTCCCGGAGACACCTTCAACATAGGCGGCCTGCCTGGGGAGCATTTTTTTTTTTTTAAACGTGCATCCCGATTGGCCTACAATCGGGACACAGTTTACAGAATCCGGGCCTAGATGTGTGCATTTATTATTTTATTTTTAAAATGTATATACTGTCTACATCTAAGTGGTTTCCTTCAAAACATACATAATAAAATAAGACAATACAATAAGAACTGTCAGCGGTGTAGCGAGGGTGAGTAGCCCGCCCGCCCCCTTCCATGTGCGCGCGTCCCTTCCCCATACTTTTTAAACTTCAGCATGAGCAGCTGCCAACATACTGCCCGCATCCGCTTTGGTGCTCTCTCTGACGTTACTTCCTAGGCGCAGATCCCAGAAATTATGTCAGAGAAAGCACTGAAGCAGACACGGGCAGTTGGTGGCTGCTCACGCTGGTTATAAAGGTACGGGGGAAGGGGCAGAGAGGAGGAGGAGGGGTACCGACACCCCTCAGCCCCTTCCCCCCTTACTATGCCACTGAGAACTGTATCCACATTGCTTTCTGCCTCCATGTCTTCTTAACCGCATACAAATGGTGCTACAAAATGTTGAGTCTTTAACAATCTTTTAAAGCCGACCCTGTCAGCACACATCCTCAACTGACCCAAAAAGGAATGCCATAGTTTAACCTCTGCATTACAAAAAGCAGCTGCTCTAGTTTCTTCATTCCTTGGTCGAACATTTAAAACTAATATCATAGCTAAAATCACCTTCCGGAACATCAAATAATTAAAATTATATTGACTGTAGGAAGTCAGGCTCAGATTCTGTTAACGGCACCGAAATAAACAAAGCCAGCTGCAGGTCAATCATGCTTAAGCACCTTTAACAGAATCTTGGCTAGCGGCGCCTAAGAAAAAACTTAGGTGCTGGTAATGTAGGCCACGGTTTTAAAGGCCTATATAACCAGTATCTAAGTTTTTATGTTTTTTTTAGAATCAGGCCTAGCGGCACCTAAGGTCATCTCTGCCCCAAAGCATGCCTATTTTTACTTTAAGCGTCACTAGCCGCCATGCCACTGCCCCAGGAGGCGCCTATTCTTTTTTAAATGGGTTTTTAATTGGTTTTAAATGATGTGGTCAATTACTGTGCCGCTTAAAGCCAATTAAAGAAATTAAGTTAGGCGCCGGTAGGCGTTGTTTATAAAATATGGCCCTCAGTGACTCTGGCGTTTGGGAAGGCTAAAGAGGGATGAGACTGGGTGAGGCTATGGTAAAGTGAGCGGGGGCTGGGAAGAGGTGAGAAGGGGCATGTGACACCTATATTGGAAGTAAATAGACAGCAGATCTCTTATGAAAACAGCAGTGAAGGACTGCTGTCAGTGGCGTAAGTAAGGGGGAGGAGGTCTGTCCCAGGCACCATCTTGGTGAGGGCGCTGGCACCCCTCCTCCTCTGCACCCCCTCACCTTCTCCTTCCTACTCCTTCCCCTGCTGCATGCGTGCTTTCACTCCACCCCCCACCATACCTCTATCTCTTCGCAGGAGTGAGCAGAAATGCCAACATCAGCTCTCCCTCTGACGCCACTTCTGGGTCCCGCACCTAAGAAGTGACGTCAGAGGGAGAGCTGACCTCACACAGGCTGCAAGTTGGTGATGCAGCTCGCGTCAGAGAAGTTAAAAGAGATTTGAGCTAGGGAAGGGTTGCGCACGTGCGGCGGGGGAGGGGGGAAGAGCGAGGGGGTGGAGAAGAGGAGCACCACTGCCCCAAGCGCCTCTCACCTTCACTATGCCACTGCCTGTAGTACAGCTGTACCAGCTGTCTCCCCTCCCGGTACCTCTATTACTGATGCTCCGGCCCCTCTGATATAACCTTCCTGCATTGCTTGTAGCACTAAACCACCCAACCTAGAAAAATAGCAACAGAGTGAGCAGGGGGGTGGGGGGAGGAAGAGAGAAAGAAAGGTGATATGTTGGAAAGGAGGGAAGCACCACATTCCAACTAATCAATCGCACTAGTATCCCCCATCACAACAGTGTGTAAAAAGCACATCCAAAGTCTCCCTCCCTTTCTATGTCCAGCGTTTACCTTCCACATTCGAGTCCAGATAACAGCAGAGGTTGGAAGCAGCTGGAGCCGAGAGGCTCATCTTCTTTTCCTGCCTGCAGCACGCCACACAACCTGGAAGTCCCCTGACGTTGAAGGGAAGGCTTTGCGTCAATCACATGCAGCGTGCAGGGCCCGCTGCCCTGCAAAGAAATTATTCATTCTTCACAGGGCAGTGGGCCCTGCACCCTGCACGTGACTGGCGCGAAGCCTTCCCTCCGATGTCAGCTCTGATATCGGGGGAAGACTTCCAGGTCGGCTACATGTGGCATGCTGCAGGCAGGAAAAGAAGACGAGCCTCTCAGTTCAAGCTGCCTCTAACCTCGTGAGATCGCCGAGACCACGAGGGGAGTCCCCATGGGATCCCCGCGACCTGAGGGGGCATCCCCATGGGATCCCCACGACCTGAAGGGGGAACCTGCGGGATTCCCATCATCCCCGTTCTTGTGCAACTCTCTAGTCTCAATCCCAGAAAACCACACATACAACCTAAGCTGCCTTTTCTCCACAACCCCCAAAATCCCCCCCATTCTCAACCCCAGTCCCCAACCCTTTCTCCACAAATTCTACTATGTGCTTAACTTCCTATGGAACCCAAACTCACCCCCACTATTGTGTTAGGTCCCTAGTCCGCTTAAATAATATAATCCCCTTTCAATCATCCTCCAATCAACCATTTCTCATCGATTCAGCACTTAGCATATAAGTGTAAACAAGCATCCATGCCTAGGCTTAGGGAGAAAACCCAAAAGAAAAAGTGTCCAAAACAAAGCATCTCCACAAGGCAGTGAGAAACAGTGAGACATCCTTTTACTGCCGACCCTGGGAAGATTCCAGAAGGGAGGGGAAAGAAATAAGGTGTGTGTGTGTGGGGGGGGGGGGGGGGGGGTATATCCACTTTGTGGTTTGGGGAGGCTAAGCCTCCACAAGTCTCTTATACATGGGGTCTATAGTTTTGGCCATTTTCAAACACATTTAACTGCCTCTAAAGAGCAAGCTAAGATACAGTCTGGTTGAGGTCATTTAAGGTTACTGGGAACACTTGTAACTGTTCAAATACTAGTCTTCTGCCAAGAAACTATGAAAAAGTAATCTCCATGGATTACTTCTGGTGCAAATAGAAGATATCATCAAACTTTCACAGTGTACTACTGTCCGTTTCTTTTGTGGAGATATTTGGGTTCAAAAATAGATCTTTCCTCGCAGAATAAATGGCTGGGAAAATAACTTAGAGAAAGATTTCCCCTGGCTGACCAGAAAAGCAGACTAACATTTAGAATGATTTTTATAAGAGTTAAAAGAAAAAGGGGGGGAGGGGCAAAGAAACAATGGGAATGTTTACTAAGCTATACTGGGCAGTTATCACAGGTGTTAACGTGTACTAGCCATTATCACTAATCTGCGCTAAAACCAGCCAGTGTAATAAAAAGAAATCCCATGCTAAATGCTTACCAGACAGCACTGAAAACAAATATGTCACGGGCCGTATTGAGGTGGAAGAGGATCTCTTTTTCCTTAAAGGACCCACGGCAACAAGAAGGCATCTGTTGAAAATCAGGGGTGGGAAATTTCATGGCGACACCAGAAAATATTTCTTCACCGAAAGGGTGGTTGACCGCTGGAATAATCTTCCACAACAGGTAATTGAGGCCAGCAGCGTGCCAGATTTTAAGAAAAGATGGGATTGGCATGTGGGATCTCTTCATGGAGGTAGTTAGGGGGTGGACCATTAGTGTGGGCAGACTAAATGGGCCGTGGCCCTTTTCTGCCGTCATTTTCTATGTTTCTAAAGCCTAAATTTGTTGGAAAAGGAAGGTCCAAGTTGAGACTTTAGAAATTTACAATGTATTTTACAAAAGGCTCACTTAACTCAGAGCCTTTTATGAAATACATGTGAAGGCAGATTTTAGAAAGGATGTACAAATTGGAACTGAAAAATTCCAGATTGGGATGTGTCAACTTCTACTAGTATTTTAGAACAGGGTCTGTCTATGTACAGGAAAGCACATGTCTATCAATTATGTGCGGTAGGGGTCCATGCCAACATAGATCAGTATGTACTGGCACATACTTGTATATGTTGATATTTCAGAACATGTACATGTATGTGCCAGGACTTACACATGTAACATAGTAAATGACGGCAGAATGGTCCATCCAGTCTGCCCAACCTTATCCTCTCTTTAAATTACTGATTTAATTTAAATTTTCCTTTTTCTTTTCTGGGCCAGAACCCAAAGCTTTCGCTGGTACTGTGTTTAGGTTCCATCTACTAAAGTCTCTGTCAAAGCTCACTCCAGCACATCTAAACTATCCCAGCCCATCCTAAACCAAAGGGCCATACACGGATATAGACTGTGCAAGTCTGCCCAGTACTGACCCAGTTCTTCAATATATATCATTATTTTCTAATTCAAGATCCTCTGGGCTCATCCCACGCTTTTTTGAACTCTGTCACTATTTTCCTCTTCACCACCTCCCTCGGGAGCGCATCAACCACCCTCTCCGTAAAGAAGAATTTCCTTACATTACTCTTGAGTCTACTACCCCTCAATCTCGGTTTTACCATTTATGTTTTACCATGTATATGTCAGCTATTTTAGAAACCTGCATGTCCGTTTCTCCACACTATTCTAATGTACAGTATGCATATGAAGGGAAATTTAAAAAATAAAGTAAAATTCTGGAATCTCTCATGGAACACCCAGAATCTCTTTGGGGCACACTGCTGTGCCGTTGCATACAGTTTGAGAGACATTGGTCTACATACATACTAACATTTTTCCAGAAATGTTTAATGGGCAAAAAAGTGTGGTCTGAGCATATTTGGGCTGGACAAGGGCAGTACATTTCCCATTTCAGAAGGGAAAAGCATGTTTGTCTGCTAACATCAATGTTGGGATTTATAGCTGCTGCCTGGAATGTCTGGGTTATAGAAAGTTTCTCATTTTGTGCAGCAATCCACTGGAAGGATTGTGGGTAATCGCTCCCAGTGTTTGTTGTCCTTATGAAAGTGATACTAGCAAATGTTATTGGGTGTGGAGAAACAGACATGCAGGTTTCTAAAACAGCTGACATATACATGGTAAAACATAAATGGTAAAACCAGAGAACATAATTTGAGGTTGAGGGGTGGTAGACTCAAGAGTCACCATTGTGCAGCTGCAAACCTCCATTTGCAACGAAGTAGAAGCCATGCTAAAGTCTGTATCTGATTTTTTTCTGTTTTTAACCTTTTGCACATGAAGTTATGTATGCAATCTATATTTTTGTCATGTGCTTTATTTGCTGAATCCACCTGTTCTAAGAATGACCTCAATGGGGCAATCTTTAGTGAGTAAAAAAGGGTAGCTTTTTAGCAAGAAACATAAAGCTGTTTTTTTCATGTGCTGTGCTGTGCTTCAGTTAATGGATCTTTTCCTCTAATTAACAAATACCATTACTGTTTGCCCCCCAAAATAGAAGGTTTTGCATGCAATATCTTTGTATTGATGTGCCCTGTTTATGTGGTAGCTTATTAAATGTATTTTGAGCTTAATAAAGCAAAAATACAAACCCAGAGAGCTATTTAGCAGATTGAATTAAGGACTTCCAAACTGTGCCTAAGTTCCATCCTTAGAACTCAGGTCTGTCTGAACCCTAAACTATGCTCAAAAGTAGACTTCCTTACAATGCATATAAGACCTAGTTTTACAATTGCTATGCAGCTTGCTAGCTCACTACATAGCACACTGCTTAAACCTATAGCCTTCTACCCTAATGTTGCTGGTTCGAATCCCAGTCACTCTGTCTGATGGAAGAGAAATAGATAAAAGCATTAAACAGATCCAATTCCCAGTATTGCAATTATAATGAAAACCAGCATAAAATTGCCATTCTACTAACATAATAATAAAATATTATAATATTAGGGACATTGTTTGGATGTCTAAATCTCACCTAAAACCTGATTCTCTAAAGGACGCCTAAAAAGTTAGATGTCTAAACAGTGCTGAACTCCGCTGAGCGCAAGTCTACAAAGGGCGCCTAACTTTAGACACATTTTGCAGAATCAGGGCCTAAAAGCAAGTAGATCATATTAAAGCCACACAATTGCAGGATCTGCAGGACAAGGAAAAAGCACTGTGGATCAATTTGGAAAGAGGGAATGTTGAATATATTTACATTGGTGTGATAAACAGGTCTTCACACACGGAAAAAGTCGATAGAGATTTAATAGTAGACATTCAGAATATCTCTAAAAAAGGGGAAGTCTTACTAATACGTGATTTTAATATGCCGGATGTTGATTGGGGTATCCCTATTGCGGGGTCTTCTAGAAGTAGGGAGATCCTGGATTGTCTACAAGGAGAACTGTTCCAGCAGTTGGTAATGGAACCCACGCGGGATGGGGGGTCATACTGGACTTAGTGCTTACAAATGGGAAAAGTGTTTCTGGGTTATGATGCACCAGAAAGGGAAGGCCCACAATTTTGTACTGGCGGGCCTCGGAGCTGGAGAGACTGAGCCTCCCTCCTGCTCTTAACTTTGGATAAAGTTATGGGGGGATTGGGTTTGGGGGGAGGTTCGATGAAGCATCCATTGCAGGATGGAGTGGGCATCCCTCCTGCCTTTTCTTGGGGGGAGGGTAGGGGATGGCTTGTGGTGGCATCCCTCCTGCAAATTTTAGCTTGTACAGGGTTTTTTGTGATGGTAAAGGGGAGTGGTATCCCTCCTATCTCTCTGTCGGGGGGTTCGGGGAACCCACAGATGTTGTCACGGGATTGCGGCTCAGCTCACTTTCTATGTTTTTTTAAATGGGTCAGATATTGTGCATTTGTAACACACATTTGTAACACATCTGTGCCCATTTAAAAAAAAACCAAGGTCGCTTTGTTTAGATTGCTACAAGCGATCACTTTTTTTGTGCATTGGAAAGCCATGTTAGAGTATCAATTAATCTACTAATTTACTTAGCATTTCAATATTAATGATCGGAGAATGAGCAATCATGCACAAAACCATGCAGTAAGCCATTTTGTGCATCAGGTCGGCAAAAATGATCATCGCTAAACCCAGGGCCGGATTTAGATGAAAAGAGGCCCTAGGCTATTCCACTTATGAGGCCCTTTCACCTCCCATTTTTAAGTTTGTAAATTACATGATAGATAATAAAATACATCATTACTGTGATATATATCAATATGTTAAATGAAACATGTTGTTATTGGTACTAACCTTTATAAAAAATGTGACACGGACATTTATTCTCAGCTACATATATAGTACTTAAACCGCTTCGAACTTAGGGTATAGCGGTATATAAGAAATAAAATTATTATTATTATTACTTGTAACAATAACTAATCAAACATAACACACAACATTGCCCTTTCCTATGTCCATAGTGCCCCCAGTGCGTCCTTCCTCACCTCACCCATCCTCCGATGCCCGCCTGCCTCCCATCCCCCTTCCATTGAACACCCCCCCATGCCATCCTGCCTGCCTGTCTTCCATTAAACCCCCCCACCCCCCCCTCCGATGCCAGTCTGGGCCGCCCTGTCCTGATGGATCCACGTTTTGCCTCTCTCCCCGCGGGGCTGGGCTTTGCCCAGCTGTTTCCGGACTGATGTCTTTCCCTCCCCGATCCTCCTCCCAGGGCGAGAAAAAGAAAGGGAGAAACCGAGTCAGCGCCCAGTTGCGGCCGGAGCCGGTTCCAATCCCGAAGCATAGAATTTCTCCTTATTTTTGGTTCAGTGTTTTAGTGTTCACTGTTTTTAGAATAGTGTAATTTTAATTTTGCTAACAATTTGAATGTAGGCTCCTCTTGATCTTGAGGCCCTAGGCTGAAGCCTAGTTAGCCTATAGGAAAATCCAGCCCTGGCTAAACCAGTCAAAACCAGTTTAGCTATGATCATTAGATGATTGCTGACTTTAGTGCATCTAGCTCAGAGGGATTGGAGCAAAAGTGTTAATTACCTAAGCAATCAAAAGATGGGATGAGACAAAAGAAATACCATCTACCTGAAACTCCACAGACAATGACCCTATTAAAATCCAATCAAGGCTCTGCCCAACTAGTGATCATATGACCAGCCAAATCATGACATCACTCACCCAGAACAGAAACCAATTTTGAACTATTTTTGACATGTGATTGGACCTGACTTCTGGCTCCGATGATCCATAAAAAGGGGAGATTCACCTAAGCTCCTTCTCTTTAGACATCTACAACACACTTTGCTGGAATCTCCTCTGCACCTGACTCCATGTTTCACTCCCAGTTATTCTGCAACTGAAGAACTTTTCTTCCAGCAAGAACATCGTCTCCTCAAGTTAGCCTCTGCAAACAGACCTCCTTCGCCCTTCTAACCAGAAGCAACAATAAGAAAGAATACTTTGGGGTCTTTATCAGAGTGAGTTACTTTTAATCCAGCTTAATTAATCATTCTGCTTCTCTACCAATATTTTTTCATGTGGCATCTTTCCTTGTTTAAAGATCCCTAAATTGTAACTAAAATTACTGCATTGCCTGCATAATCTTGTAAATAAACTTGCTCAGTAATAATAAAATTCTAGTTCTTCCTTCATGTTCTTAATATATTGTCCTGAAATATTACACTGAGCTAAGTTCAGGGTCCTGGGACGAAAACTGAAGCGGAATACCCGGAGGGTAGCATTCTCAGAGATCCTACCTGTACCGAGAGCAGATGCAAAGAGGCAGGCAGACCTCCAGGCTGTGAATGCATGGTTGAGGAGATGGTGCCAGGAGGAGGGCTTCCACTTTGTGAGGAACTGGACGTCCTTCTGGGGAAAGAGTAAGCTCTACCGGCGGGATGGCCTGCACCTGAGCACAGAGGGAACTAGACTACTGGCTGCCAATGTGAGGAAGGAGATCGAGAGGGCTTTAAACTGAGGAGAGGGGGAAAGCCGACAGCTGATCTGATGTTGACGCTTCGGACAACAGTATCCAGAACAGATACTGAACAGGCTGACTGCAAGGAAGAAGTAGAGGGACCGGTGGATCTCATGATCAGACAGCGAGGGAAACAACAGGTAAAGGGAGCTTGCTGGGAGAAGGAGGAGACTGAGGGGCATGGAGACACAGGGGGACTGGATGGCAAGAAAGCGAAAGCTGAGGGCATTATAGGGGCTAAACAAGGCGAGGGGGATCGAACAGAGGCCGGGGCCCAGGAGGAGGCAAGAAAACCCAGAGGAAAAGCGGGGAAGTGGAGTGGCGGAAATGTGGGGAAGCTGAAAGCTACAAGGGTAAAGGCGGAGGGCAAAGCAGAAGTACAGGGAACAGGAGAGGCGGCCCAGGTGAATGCAGAGGTGAATGCAGAGGTGGAGGAAAAACGACGAGACCTGCGGTGCTTCTACACAAATGCAAGAAGCCTCAGGGCCAAGATGGGTGAACTAGAGGTCGTGGCCAAGGGGGAAGACCTGGATATAATTGGAATTACAGAAACATGGTGGACTGAGGAGAATCAATGGGATGTGGCGCTGACGGGGTACAAGCTCTACAGGAGGGACAGGACCCACAAGAAGGGGGGAGGCATAGCACTATATATAAAGAACTCTATCGACTCAGTCGGGATGGATATGGCAAAGAAGGCAGAGGGGCTGGAATCGCTATGGGTCAAATTGCCGGGAAACAAGGGTGCAGACATAAAACTGGGGATGTACTATCGCCCACCTAGTACGCCAGAAGGAGTCGGACACGACTTGGAAGCTGAACTGAGACAGGAGTGCAGGACTGGAAATGTAACAGTGATGGGGGACTTTAACTACCCGGGGATAGACTGGAGTACGGGTCACTCCAACTGCACTAGGGAAACAGGATTTGTAGAAGCTGTGAGGGACTGCTTCATGGAGCAACTAGTCAGGGAACCGACGCGAGGGAGTGCTACTCTTGACCTCATCCTGAACGGATTAGGGGGGCCTGCAAGCGGGGTAGAAGTGGGAGGACCACTAGGCAACAGTGACCACAATGCGATCAGATTCACATTAGAAAGGGGGACACCCATAGTAAGGAGGACCGCAACAACTGCGCTCAACTTCAAGAAAGGGAACTATGTTGCTATGAGGAAAATGGTGGGGAAGAAGCTCAGAAATATCTTTAAGATGGAGACTGTGGAAAGCGCCTGGACCCTATTCAGGGACACCCTGCAAGAAGCACAAAAAATGTACGTCCCCAATTTCAGGAAAGGCTGCAAGAACAAGCGGTCAAAGGACCCGATTTGGATCTCAGCAGAAGTAAAGAGGGCAATAAATGACAAAAAAGTATCCTTCCGGAGATGGAAAAAAGACCCAACGGAGGAAAACCACCAGGCGCACAGGAAATGCCAAAAAGAATGCCACCGAGAGGTTAGAAAAGCAAAAGGGAAATACGAAGAGGGGCTGGCCAGGGAGGCAAAAAACTTCAAGGCATTCTTCAGTTACATAAAGGGGAAACGACCAGCGAGAGAGGAGGTGGGGCCGTTGGACGATGGGGATAGGAAGGGAGTGATTAAGGAGGATAAAGAGGTAGCTGAGAGGTTGAACACGTTCTTCTCATCGGTTTTCACGAGAGAGGACACATCTAATATACCGGACTCAGAGGAGCTCATGAGTGGGGAACAGGCTGAAAAATTGGAACACATAGAGGTAAGTAAGGAGGATGTCCTCAAACAGATAGACAGGTTAAAATGCGGCAAATCACCGGGTCCGGACGGGATCCACCCAAGGGTTCTGAAGGAACTAAGACAGGAAATAGCGGGCACAATCCAGCATGTTTGTAACCTATCCTTGAAAACTGGAGAGGTACCAAAGGACTGGAAATTGGCAAATGTCACACCTATCTTCAAGAAGGGATCGAGGGGTGACCCTGGGAACTACAGGCCGGTGAGCCTGACTTCAATTGTAGGGAAGATGGTGGAAGCTATGATCAAGGACGGCATTTGCGAGCACATTGAAAGAAATGGTCTACTGAGAACAAGCCAGCACGGATTCTGTAAGGGAAGGTCGTGCTTAACGAACCTTCTGTACTTCTTTGAGGGAATAAGCAGTCGGGTGGACAATGGGGAACCCATCGACATCATTTACCTCGATTTTCAAAAGGCTTTCGACAAGGTGCCACATGAAAGACTGCTTAGGAAGCTGTGGAACCACGGGGTGGGAGGAGATGTGCACAGATGGATCGAGCACTGGTTGTCGGGTAGACTGCAGAGGGTTGGAGTAAAGGGCCAATATTCTGACTGGCGGGGAGTCACAAGCGGTGTGCCACAGGGATCGGTGCTGGGGCCGTTACTCTTCAACATATTTATCAATGACCTGGAAAAAGAGGCAAAGTGCGAGGTCATAAAATTTGCAGATGATACCAAACTGTGCGGCAGAGTTAGGTCCAGGGAGGAGTGTGAGGACCTGCAAAGGGACCTGGAGAAGCTGGAGGACTGGGCAGACAAATGGCAAATGCGCTTCAATGTGGAAAAATGCAAGGTCATGCATATAGGGAAAAAGAACCCGTTGTTCAACTACAAAATGGGGGGGGCATTGTTGGGAGACAGCAGACTTGAGAGAGACTTGGGTGTGCTGGTGGATGCATCACTGAAGCCATCTGCACAGTGCGCAGCAGCCTCGAAAAAAGCCAACAGGATGCTGGGCATCATAAAGAGGGGCATCACAACCAGGACGCGGGAAGTCATCATGCCATTGTATCGAGCGATGGTGCGTCCGCATCTGGAATACTGCGTGCAGTATTGGTCGCCATACCTCAAGAAGGACATGGCGGTGCTTGAGAGAGTCCAAAGGAGAGCGACGAAACTGGTAAGAGGGCTGGAACACTGCCCATACGCCGAGAGGTTGGATAAGCTGGGGCTCTTCTCCCTGGAAAAAAGGAGGCTCAGGGGAGATATGATAGAGACCTTCAAGATCATGAGGGGCATAGAGAGGGTGGATAGGGACAGATTCTTCAGACTGAAGGGGACAACAGGTACGAGGGGGCACTCGGAGAAACTGAAGGGAGATAGGTTCAAAACAAATGCAAGGAAGTTTTTTTTCACCCAGAGGGTCGTGGACACTTGGAATGCGCTGCCGGAGGAGGTGGTCGGGCAGAGTACGGTACAGGGATTCAAACAGGGATTGGACGGATTCCTGAGGGATAAAGGGATCGTGGGATACTGAGAGAAGTATCCAGGAAATAAGTATAGAAACCCGACCAGGTCGTGCATGTGCAAAACCGGAGGGTTAGGACTTCGATGGGAAGATAGGACTTCAATGGGAAACCGGGGTGGCAAGGGGGCCCCTTCTGATGATTCAGACAGGTGACCTGTTTGGGCCGCCGCGGGAGCGGACTGCTGGGCATGATGGACCTATGGTCTGACCCGGCGGAGGCACTGCTTATGTTCTTATGTTCTTAAGTTATAAGTAGGTTGTGCCTTCCCCAAATTAACATCTATTATGTTATATATTTTCTTGCTATAATGTCTATTGGGCAAGTTAACTTCAGTGCAGAAACCATTCCTACATTCAGCAATCACTAATGAGCACATAAAATGCTCATTAACTGTTCTCCTGCAGTTTTCTGCATTAGTCCCTCAGTGAACAAGGCAAAACATCTTGACTAGTTCAATATCTACATTAAAGGAAGAGCACTATTCCATATACTCTTGTCTAAAAATGTTCAATTTGGAATGCATTATAAATAGAGCTTGTTCCACTAATTTATACAACATATTATATTTTCAATGTGACAAAACAATTATAGAAATTTATTACAACAATATACTCATTTTCCAAAAATAAGTTTTGAATATGAAACCAATAAATCTTCATTGCATAAGTTTGCACTCCACACCTGTTGGAAGCTTCTTTTCTAGCATTGGTAAGCATAATACTTTATGGTCCCGATTCTGTAAACGGTGCCGGTAGATGCTGAAACCTTAGGCGCACTCCCATTTTAGTCAGGGTTTTCTTGGCCTAAATGAGTGTGTCTAAGTTGGGCACCTAAGTCAAACCACACCCCAAAAATGCCCAGCATCTGTCCCTAACCACGCCTACTTTCTGGTAGGCACCTCAGGGTAGAGTTAGGTGCCTATTACCTAATTATTTTTTAAATGGTTTTTTATGGGTTTTTTAATGGTGCTTTTCAATTATCAGCACTGATTAAGCTAAATACAAAAAATTAAGGGCTTCTTTAATGAAGTAGCGGTAAGGTACAGGCCGGCAAGGTAAATGCTCAGACGCTCATTCAATTCCTGTGAGTGTCAGAACTTTTGCCTTGTCAGCCCGCGGTAAAAGGCTCTACCGCTGCCACAAGTTAGCTCAAGTTAGCCACAAGTTAGCCAATTAGATTGGCTAAATGCGCTGATCTAAACACCTAATTTTAGATGCCTTATTATTACATTTGAATCACCAGCTAATGCAGGGATCTCAAAGTCCCTCCTTGAAGGCCGCAAAACAGTCGGGTTTTCAGGATTTCTCCAATGAATATGCATTGAAAGCAGTGCATGCACATAGATCTCATGCATATTCATTGGGGAAATCCTGAAAACCCGACTGGATTGCGGCCCTCAAGGAGGGACTTTGAGATCCCTGAGCTAATGCTTTCAGAAGTTCCCTATAACTTCTGCCTGCAGATGTCACCAGATGTAGCTAACATCACCAGGGAGCCCAGCTCCTTAGCATGATGTCATTTCCTCCAGGATGCTATCATGTTTAACTCAGTTAAAATAAAATTTTTAGTGCAGAATGTTCCTAACTAGAGTTTTAAATTATGATTTAAATCAAATCCACCCTGATTCAGATATTTAATCCATACAGATACTAATCCTAATGACATTTCAGGAGCAAAGAAAATTGAAAATATATTTTACTTTAAATACGTACATCAGTAATTATTTTGGTTATTCAATACATTATTGGCTCAATCATCACCCTAAAAATCCAGACTAAATTCAAATTTGATAAATTGCCTGTGGTAAGTATTGACAGGATTCAAGAGAAAAGGCTAACAAGAACTGGCTTACTTCTTAATTCTATGGAGATAAAACTCATTTCCAATTTTGGCAAGTGGCCACTAGAAATGTCTGTAGGAACCTGTACGTATTATTGAAATTTTGGCAAACTTTCACTAGTAGTGTGTGTGTCAAATATTTTGCTTTTGTTTAGTTTCTAGTATACCATGTAGGATTTTGCATTATGTTCAGGATTCTTCAATAGTTGCTCCTGGCTGCTGAAATCACTTCTGTGGAACTATCCACTAAAATTCGGCAACTCAACTGCCAGTTCACTATCTACCCCTTGGTGAACGTGGAGACTTTTGTACCATACCTGTAAGGCTATGGGAAATACAATGCAGACTGAACATCCATTACGTAAAGAAATATGTTCCAACGAGCCAGGGATTCTGAACACAAAGAAATATTTTTATGTGTAAATAGCTGTTTCTGTGACCTATGCATGTAATTTACCTACAGTACATGTAAAAATTGTGGATTTTGCAAAACTCAGCATCCCATAGGAGCCAATAAGGAGATGAGTTCCAG
Organism: Geotrypetes seraphini; assembly: GCF_902459505.1. Taxonomy (NCBI): domain Eukaryota; kingdom Metazoa; phylum Chordata; class Amphibia; order Gymnophiona; family Dermophiidae; genus Geotrypetes; species Geotrypetes seraphini. Next base: position 432,637,961 of record NC_047085.1, on the reverse strand, counting down.
AATTCTAAGTTGAACTATATCTTAGCAACATTGGTTCAAGTTTATGTATTGATTTTTACATTCTTCAATTATTACTCTTTATTTACATGGACTGTTTTTGAAGTTTGTCTTCTGGGGGGCTTAAAGCACTTCTCAGTCTTTTTCCTCCTATTTTGAATTCACATAAGAACATAAGCAATGCCTCTGCTGGGTCAGACCTGAGGTCCATCGTGCCCAGCAGTCCGCTCACGCGGCGGCCCAACAGGTCCAGGACCTGTGCAGTAATCCTCTATCTATACCCCTCCTTCCCAGCTCCTCTTGTGCCTATTTTACCTTCAGGAGCCAGCTATGCCACGATGAAGACAGAAGGAACCCAAAACCAAAGCCTGAGAACAATGTGATTTGAAGAATAAAATTACCAGACAATGAAAGGTAGAAAAAAATATGTATGTTCAAACGAGCCAGGGATTCTGAACACAAAGAAATATTTTTATGTGTAAATAGCTGTTTCTGTGACCTATGCATGTAACTTACCTACAGTACATGTAAAAATTTTGGATTTTGCAAAACTCAGCATCCCAAAGGAGCCAATAAGGTGATGAGTTCCAGAATTCTAAGTTGAACTATATTTTGTGATTAGAATTTTTCAGATTTGAAATATGTATCCTGCTAGAGCTGGTATTTAGATATAACTGGGGACTGCAAAGCCCAGGTTGTGCTGCTTTAGCTTCCAGCTGGCTTAGGGCTCTCTCTCTCTCTCTGACCAGGGGTCAGTTGCCCTCCCCTAACACTATTCCTGCTATATATGACTGAAGCATTCTGTTAGCTTGATTTTTCTATGTAGCATTCTGTAGTAATTTGGTTTGTTCAGTTTTCACAATAGTGGAGGGGAAGTCAGTAATGTAATATTTGTGAAAGGGATGGGAGACAGGGGTTTTGTTGATCCTTGTTCTGTATTATTTGTGTTTATAAAATGACAATTGTACAGAATATTGTCTCTTTTTATACTTTAATAAAATAAGTTCAGTATAAAATCATAACTATTCGAGGCTTGTGTGGATGGGATCTGACAGGGATAGGGACTGAGCTCACGGGGATGGGGACTGAGATCGCGGAGACGGGGCGGGAACGGTGATAAAATTTTTTCCCCTTGTCATTCTCTAATAAGGAGACTAGAAATGAATGCAATACTCCAGGTGAGGTTGCACCATGGAGCGATACAGAGGTATTATACATTCTTAGTCTTGTTAACTATCCCTTTTTAATCATTCCTAGCATCTTGTTTGCTCTTTTGGCCGCCATTGCACATTGGGCAGAAGGTTTCATCGTATTGTCTACAATGATTCCCAGATCCTTTTCTTAGGTGTTAACCCCCAAGGTGAACCCTAGCATTCGGTAACTGTGATTCAGCTTATTCTTCCAATGTGCATCCTTTGCATTTGTCCACATTAAATTTCATCTGCCACTTGGATGCCCAGTCTTGCAATTTCCTAAGGCCTGTCTGCAATTTTTCATAATCCGCATGCATTTTAACAACTTTGAACAACTTAGTGTCATCTGCAAATTTAATCACCTCACTCGTCGTTCCAATTTCCCGATCATTTATAAATAAGTTAAATAGCACCGGTCCCAGTACAGATCCCTGTGGCATTCCACTGTTTACACTCCTCCATTGAGAAAAATTACCATTTAACCCTACTCTCTGTTTTCTATCCGATAACAAATTCCTTTTATTTTTAACTTTATTTAGTTTTTAATGCCAACAAAAAGTGCAATACAATTTATATACAAATAATAATAATCAACCAAGCACTTATAATCTGATAACCAATTTCTAATCCACAACTGAACTTTGCCACCTATCCCATGACTCTTTAATTTTCTCATGAGCCTCTCATGAGGAACTTTGTCAAAAGCTTTCTGAAAATCTAGATACACTACATCAACCGGCTCACCTTTATCCACATGTGTTTTCACACCTTCAAAGAAGTCAAGCCAATTGGTGAGGCAAGATCTCCCTCAGCTGAACCCATGCTGACTCTGTCTCATTAAATCATGTTTGTCTGTGCTTCACAATTTTATTTTTTATAATTGTTTCTACCATTTTGCCCGGCACTGAAGTCAGATTTACCGGTCTGTAATTTCACAGATCTCCCCCTGGAACCCTTTTTAAAAATCACATAACATTGGCTACTCTCCAATCTTCAGGTACCACAGAGGATTTTAACGACAGGTGCCTATCTTTTATAGAATCGTGCTTAGCGCTGTACTAGTCAAAGCCAATTTGTTTTTTGGCAGACTATACAGAATTGGGCTCTAAGTGCTCCCGTGTTAACTGTGCATTAGCTAGTAGCTTGTCCTAAGAATAACGCACTTGCTGACTACCACTTCCATGCCCACTTTCGATCCATGCCCCCCTCAGAGAAAAAAAATTTATAACCTCCTTTTATGAAGTCGTATTAGGCTTTTTTATCACCGGCCGCAGCGGGATTAGCTCAAAGGAATTCTATGAGTGTCGGAACTTTTACCACCATGGCCAATGATAAAAAAAAGCCTAACATGGCTTCATAAAAAAAGGGGGGAGGGGACAGTAACAATCAGTTTAACACATGGTAACAGACAACCACCACAACTCCTTAACATGTTTGAGTAGTGGCCTGTTATTGGGCGTTAACTGTCCTTTATTAAAAAGGTCCCTACTTGTTAAGGAGTTGGCATTTAATGAAATACCATACTTCAAGTGGAAGAAAGGCACTAGGATATTTTTTCACGCAGGAGCTCTGGTTGTGCTTTTCAGTGTAATGACTCATTAGCGTTTGCTAACATGAGTCCTTTTCTTCAGTGCGGAACATATGCTTTCATTGCTTACACTTTCTTTTTAGGGAACACCGATCTCCAAAAGGCTGTTAGAAAAATCTCTCTTCTCTACAAAGTATTGTCTGAGTCTATATGTTGAGCTTCTTCTCATGAATATTGGGGACCTGTGTCTTAACAAACTGAATGCAAGCTAATAAATGTGCACACGTAGTGCCGTATTTTCACCCATATAACGCGCATACGTGTATAACACGCATACGCGTATAGCGCGCGGGTCCAAAGCATTTCAGTAAAAATTTTTTTATATAGCACGCACACGCGTATACCGCGCATGCTGCTATAACCTCCTCCCACTCCCGCTTACTCTTCTGGCCTGCGAACCGGCATCCTCCCCCCCGCTCGCGTCACCCCCCCTCCCCCGCGATCCTACATCCCCCCCTCAGATTGAGAATCTCAGAGAGAGCGAGACCAGAAGGCTTTGAGCATGCGCAAATGCTCAAAGCCCAGTCCAGCCCAGCACGAGGAAGAAGGAGGATCTCCCTCGCACCGCCCAGCACAGCCAAGCCCAGCAACAACGAAGGAGGATCTTCGTGCACTGGCACTGGCACGTCCTGTGCATTGGTGCTGGTGCCGGTGCCCAATCGGGTATGAGATGTTTTGCGGTGCTGGGGGGAATGTAGGATCGCGGGGGAGGGGGGGTGATGGGAGCGGGGGGGAAGATGCCGGATCGGAATGAAAAAAAAAATTGTACAACGCGCTCACGCGTATATTGCGCAAGGTTATGCACGGTTTGTAAAAATCGTGTATAACGCACGCGTTATATGCGTGAAAATACGGTATTCCTTTCCTCCTTGACCGTCAGCTACCCGTTCTGTGTCCATGTTCAATCAACCTTAGTTAATGAGAGATGAACCCTATCCTCTGGGCTCTGATATACAGTACAATGGATTAAGCCACAAAGCTAGCATTGAAAGACATATTCACATATTTTCTTTCAAAAACTATTCCTGGATACAGTAGTGTAGTTCACCTGAACACATGTAAATAAAGGACTGCTTTTTGATTAAAATTTATAATTACGATTAATTGCGCAATTAAGGGTACGATTTTGCACTGCAGCTTCGTGTGACTTTGGGCAAGTCACTTAGGCCCTCTTTTACTAAGCCACAGAAAAGGTTTCTACCGTGGCCTGGGACATTAGATGCTCTGAAGCTGATCCAATGCTCATAGGAATTCTGAGCGTCAGAGCATTTAGCACTCTGGGCTATGGTAGAAACCTCTACCACAGCTTAGTAAAATGGGGGGGAGGGGGGTTAACCCTCCATTGCCCAGAGTCATAAGGAGCTGGTGTGGGTAAAAAATAAATATTAATCTAATCTAATCCTTAGGTTTGTATATCGCATCATCTCCACGTTCGTAGAGCTTGACGCGGTTTACAGTAGGAGAAATAGGAAGGAACTACAACATGATTAATCACAATTACAAATTTTAATCAAATTCAGCCCTAAAAAATTAAAAGTATTAAAAATTATAAATTACCTCCCCCCCTTTTTTTTTTGTTTACAAAACCATAGCGCGATTTTTAGCACTAGCCTTGGTGGTAACAGCTCCGACACCCATAGGAATTCTATGAGTGTTGGAGCTGTTACCGCCATGGATGGTGCTAAAAACCGTGCTATGGTTTTGTAAAAAAAATGGGTGGAGGGGGGTTTAAATAATTTAAAAGAGCGTATAGAATAGCTATAAAAAGTCTTACAGTTTTCACAGCTTTCTAACTTTGGGAGTTAAATGACAAAACCTTAAAATCCCTCGGAAAGAGATTTTTAAAACTAGAGTTCAAGTCAGGCCAAGGAAATTTAAGACCCAAAAGTCAGAAGGAAAGGTCATGGCTGCAATGTTCTGGAATCAGGAAGGCGTTGTAATGACTATCTTCCAAGGGGTCAAACAGTCAAGCAGAATACCACTGTAACTTGCTGTGACAATGAAAGGAAGCTGAAGCAAGGAATTCTCTTTTTGAAAGACAATGTACCTGCTCACAAGGCTAGCAAAACGATGGATGTTTTGATGCAGTTGGAGTTTCAGTACATAGACCATCCACCTTACTCACCTTTTCCAAAGAAAGGAAAATGGTAAAACCAGAGGACATAATTTGAGGTTGAGGGGTGGTAGATTCAAGAGCAATGTTAGGAAATTCTACTTTACGGAGAGGGTGGTGGATGCCTGGAATGTGCTCCCGAGAGAGGTGGTGGAGAGGAAAACGGTGACTGAGTTCAAAGAAGCATGGGATGAACACAGAGGATCTAGAATCATAAAATAATATTAAATATTGAACTAAGGCCAGTACTGGGCAGACTTGCACGGTCTGTGTCTGTATATGGCCGTTTGGGGGAGGATGGGCTGGGGAGGGCTTCAATGGCTGGGAGGGTGCAGATGGGCTGGAATAGGTTTTGACAGAGATTTCGGCAGTCGGAACCCAAGCACAGTACCGGATAGAGCTTTAGATTCTTGCCCAGAAATAGCTAAGAAGAAAAATTTTAAAAAAATTTAAATTGAATCAGGTTGGGCAGACTGGATGGACCATTCGGGTCTTTATCTGCCGTCATCTACTATGTTACTATGATTTTGCTCCATCTGAATATTTTCCGTTTCCAAACCTTAAAAAGAGTTTGAAAGGGCAACAATTTGCGAGTGATTCAGAGGCGATTGCAGCAGCAGAGCAGCATTTTAGTGACCAGATATCAGAGTATTTTTTTTGAAGGGCTACAGAAACTTCAGAGAAAGTGTGCCAAATGTGTTAAACTTAGAGGTGAATATGTGGAATAACTGGTAAGTTTCATGGCTCCACGTCATTCCCTTCTTGGTTGGGCTGAGAACTTTTCAGCACCCCTTCGTAAATGGCCTTATGCAAAAAAACAACCTGTATGATCAGCTTTCCCTTAAATTTTAATATCTTGGAAACAGAGAATACGAGATTGCTGTAAGGTCCATTTAGTCTGCCCATCTTTCTTGGGCTTCCTCTTTTCTTCCTCTCAACTAACGATTTTCTTCGTTTATACCATACTTTCTAGATTCTGAAATCTCGCTAAGCTTCTGCTCCATTTATGCAGCACTCTTCCTCAAAAGAAAAAAATAATGTTATGTTGCTTCTCGCTGTACCAGTTGGAATCAAAAGAATTCTATCTATTCTCTTTATTGGGAGAAAATAATACAGCCACATGTTAAAGAAATTTGAGCATTTTTTGGCGACACATAAAGCCTGTAATCCATAAATACCCCTCTGTACTTTAAGTAACTTGTAAATATCAGCAAGGAATAAGCACATCACAGTTTTAAAACTGAGCACATCTCTAGAAATATTAACTATATCTGGATTCCATCTTACCACTTCAAACTCCTCAGTAATATAAAGATGCATATCTGTCATCCCAATCTGGCATTTCCAGAAAGTAAGAGAACTCTTTTCTTCTTAAATTTCAGAGTCTGAGGATACAGTTTCTCCAGCTGGAACACAGGGTGCGTCTTTCCCACGCTCATAACACTCCTTAAATATGGTCTCAGAGGCAGAAAACACAACCTTTTCACGTAAGCAGTTAAGGAAATACATGTTTGGCAAGCCCAAGATCTAGGAAAAGCTGAAAGAGCAGGACCAGATGGGACGTGCCATTCTCTTCCTGTAAGTGGTATGGGGTGAAAGGGGGACTCAGGGAAGCATGGGGAAGATCCATTTAGGGTCCAGTTTAATGAAATTAGTCACATACTTCTAACTTAAAGAGCTGACTGGCTACTTGCGGAGGCACACAAGAACTCTAATAACCTAAACTTTATGATGACAGCAGTCAGCAATGAAAGCCCTTACAGATTTAAATGCAGAGTGTAAACAAAACTAGAATGTGTACTGCCCTTTGAATGAAGCATTCGGTGAACTAATTCAAATTTTGCAAATGCTTTAGAGATCAGCATCGTCTTTAATAGTCTATTTTCAAACTGAGACGTCAACATTATTGTGCTTGATTTTGACAAAGAAAATTTGTTCGTTTTCAACTTAGCATTTTCTTTTTTTTTTGTTTTGCCTTCTCACAGCTGCCACATTATCATTTGGAAGGAAGCAAAATGCCACATAAAACTAGAACTTGTACTTTGTTAAAATTATAATACGAGTACTTCCAATTCTTTTCCTCAAGTACAGGTTATATAATCATGCTAGGTTGTCATAACACAGAGAGAGATTCTTCCAGGAACTTAGACTCAGATTCTATAAGCGGTGCTGATGATCAGCCGCCACCATATAAAACAGCCACCGATTGATGATTGAGAATACCATGAAATACTCATCTTGCAAAGGAGTGAAACCCTTCTATATGCTGTAACCTATACAATTCTCTCACACACACACCAGCACACAACCAGCCCTATCTAACATCTTCCACCGTTCTCCATACATCCACAAGACATTCCCATAGCCACATATATACTTCAATATAAACCGATCCAAATATAAACCGAGGTAACCCTTTTTCCCCAAAAAGGAGGAAAAAAGATTGACTTGAATATAAACCGAGGTTAGAAATCTGGGTATGTCCTTCTGCAGAAAAAAATGTAACGTTGGAAATCGGCCTCCAGACTCAATTATTCCATCTGTGGAACTCTGTATGCTTGTATAAACGATTTGAAAAATATGCTGTTGAGAAAACGTTTTCTGCTACTTCAGCATCCTCAGAGTCAATTATGCACTCCTTTTCTGATCAACTCACACTGGCTTCCAATCAATCACCGTATTACCTTTAAAACATTACTCTTAGTATTTAAAACTCTTTCCACCAATGAACCACAATTTATCAATAGAATGCTTATTCCTTATAATACACCGCGTTCTCTTCGGACTAGTAACCAAAAGCTCATAGTAGTCCCCTCCCTGAAAGTTATCGGAACTCGACGACATGATATGTTTTCAGTGATGGCCCCACAACTTTGGAACACTTTGCCTCAATATATGAGAGGGGAAAAGGATCTTAGCTGTTTTAAAAATAACTTAAAGTTTTCTTTTTAAAGATGCCTTTAATCTTTAAATTATATTCAAATCTTAAGTACCGTATTTTCACGCAGATAACGCGCACCCGTGTAAAACGCGCACACGGGTATAGCGCGCAGAAACCACGATTTTATGTACAAAAACTTTTGTATACCGCACTCACGGGTGTACCGCACATGCAGCCCGACTGTCCTTTCGCCCGCCCCGACTCTCCTCTGGCCACCCCGACTCTCCTTTCGCCCTCCCCGACTCTCCGTGCGCTGTCCCGACTATCCGTTCACCCTCCCTGACTTTCCGTGCACTGCCCCGCCTCTCCGTGCGCGGCCTGAGGCACATGGTCGGGTTGGGCCCATGTGCCTCAGGCCGCGCCCCCAGGTGGGACCTAAGGCTCCAGGGCCTATTCTGATTGGCCCACGCGCCTTAGGCCCCACCAGTAGGCGGAGCTTTGGGACGGATGGGCCAATCCGGCCTCATTCCGTCGTTGGCTGCCTGCCGGACAGGCGGGTTTGGCTCCCGTCTGTCTGGCCAACTACCAAAGGTACGGGGAAGGGGGGTGGGGGGGTCGTGGGGGTCGGCCAGGGGGGTCGCGGGTCGGCTGGGGGGGCGGTCGGAGGTTCTTGGGGGGGGCGGTCGTTGGAGGGAGGGGGGTTTGCGTCGAGGGCAGGAGGGCCTGGGATCCCTCCTGCCCGTAATGTAGTGCGGGTTGGGGGTAGGGGGTCGCCGTGGCCAGGAGGGTTTGGGCTCCCTCCTGGCCCGATATTGTCGGGGAGTTGGGGAGTCGGCCGGGCAAGAGGGCTTGGGCTCCCTCTTGCTCCGATCGTGGATGCGGGTGCGGGTGGGAGCTAGAGAATGACACGGTGACGGTTTACCCGCGGCCACCGCATTTAAGCCGCGGGTCACCGCCGAAAACGGGGAAGAAAACTAGCAGTCGCTGCGGTGACGGGGACAAGGCCATTCACCGACCGCGGAAACGGTGAACAGGTTTGTCCCCGCGGGCCAATGTACCCCCTTCTAGGAACCGCTATTTCACCGTGCTCCTCATTTGTCATTTCAACCCTTCCTGCCAATCGCAGCAGAAGGGTTCCCAACCCCTCCTGCCGGTCCTCCCAATGGCCTCCCCTAAGATCGCCGGCAGGAGGGTACCCAACCCCTCCTGCTGGACCCCCCCCCCAACGAACCCTCCCACCCCGGAACCCCCTTAGTCTTACTTTTCAAGTTGGACCGGACAGCTCCTCGCTCGTCTGGCCAGCAGGCCTGCCTCCGTCCAAATGAGGCGGGCCCGCCCCTACCCTGCCCAACCCACAGGATCCTAGGGCCTGATTGGTCTAGGCACCTAAAGCCACTCCCGCTATAGGAGGGGCCTTAGGTGCTTGGGCCAATCAGGCCCTAGGATCCTGTGGGTTAGGCAGGGGAGGGGAGGGGCGGGCCCGCCTCATTTGGACGGAGGCTAGGCCTGCTGGCCAGACGAGCGAGGAGCTGTCCGGTCCAACTTGAAAAGTAAGACTAAGGGGGTTCCGGGGTGGGAGGGTTCGTTGGGGGGGGGTCCAGCAGGAGGGGTTGGGTACCCTCCTGCCGGCGATCTTAGGGGAGGCCATTGGGAGGACCGGCAGGAGGGGTTGGGTACCCTTCTGCTGCGATTGTCGGGAGGGCCGTTGGGGGGGTCTACAGGAGGGGTTGGGTGCCCTCCTGCCGTGATCGCTGGGGGGAGGGGAGACTTGCAGCCGTAGCCGCGGTCACTATGCTAATCACGGCAGCATTTAAAGTACATGTCGTGTTTGTTTTTGCATTGCTAGCCCCAGGGGTGGTGGAAGATTAGTGATTGAAAAACTGTATGAAAAATAACTATTTTAAATTTAGTGATCAAAATGTGTCAGTTTTGAGAATTTTTATTAATTAATTTTTTCTCTGCGTGTTTTGTTTTTGTATAGTTATTAACTAATATTTAACTAAGTTTTAAAGTTTTAAAGTTTTAAAGAATGTTTCCTTTATACGTAAATAAAGAAAAGTGAATGGGATTGCAGTGGCGGTGACGGGGCGGTGAATGGGGTGGCAGTGGCGGTGACGGGGCGGTGAAGAGGATGGTGAGACGGGGACGGGGCGGTGACGGGGTTGGTGAGACGGGGACGGGGCGGTGACGGGGATGGTGAGACGGGGACGGGGCGGTGACGGGGACCAATTTTTTCACCGTGTCATTCTCTAGTGGGAGCGCGTACGAGCGGTCGTTCGGGGTGGGGGTGCGAGCGGTCCTGCTGGGGGGGGTGAATCGGGTGTCGGGCGGGGTGGAAACTATGTAAAAAATTTTTTGTATACCGCGCTCACGCGTATAACGCGCGAGGGGTATGCGCGGTAGGTAAAAACGCGTATAACGCGCACGTTATATGCGTGAAAATACGGTAGTTACCCTCCAGGTTTATACTACTTCCTCCCTAATGTTTTTTCCATCTATGGTTCTTTTGTTTTCGACTTTAAAGTATTGAATTGTAACTTTACTCCTCCATCCCTTGTGTACCGATTAGTTTGTAAGTCTGTCGGTCTAACACATCATTTTTAAATTTTAAATAATATGTCTAAATGTATGTTTATCTTTCTTTTATTGTAACTCGCTTAGTAAATTTAAATAAGCAATTCATCAAATCAAAATAAAACTTGAAACTTGATCAAAAAGTATAATCTATCATCAACTATTTATATTCTTTGTATGACATATCTGGCTATTATCCTAGAGTAAGTTGACATTCCCTGATAGTTTTGTTAACTGTTTTTCTATATGTTTATAAAATTCAATAAAAAAAGATTGAACTCAAAGAAATCTGGGTATGTGAGCGTCGTTTGCCAGGGATCATGCCATAAGTAATCACAAATTTTTTTAGCAGGGGCTGTTTCAAGTCCAAAAAAGCTGAAGGAGAGACGACAAATAGGTTCCCTACTTGGGACCTTGATACCAACCAAAGTTTCTGGACTTCTATCCCCACAAGAACACCTGGCCTCAATCACACATACAGAAAACAGAAAAAAAAAACACCACTCAAAACCCTTTTCAAATACAAGCCCACAAACTAAAAGTACTATTGTATACAAATGAAACCCTAATATGCCAGACTCTGCATACAATACACCACAAAAGAAATAGAAAGAAATATATTTTTTTCTGAACAGTCCAAAATATAAAAGCAGATGTAAATTTTCAAAATTGACATATTTCAATCACTAAATCTATATATATAAAATCGGAGGTATGTATGTGTGTATGTATGTATGTGTGTGTGTATGTGCCGCGATCACGCAAAAACGGCTTGACCGATTTGAACGAAACTTGGTATGCAGCTCCCTCACTACCTGGGATGATATGTTCTGGGGGTCTCGCGGCCCACCTGCACACATGGTCAGAGCTACAAACATAAAATCAGATTTCACCCATTCATGTCAATGGAAAAAATGTAAAAAGCTGCCATTCTCACAGTAATTCAAAAACGGCTTGACCGATTTGAACGAAACTTGGTATGCAGATCCCTCACTACCTGGGGTGATATGTTCTGGGGGTCTCACGGCCCACCTGCACACGTGGGTGGAGCTACAAACATAAAATCAGATTTCACCCATTCATGTCAATGGAAAAAAATGTAAAAAGCTGCCATTCTCACAGTAATTCAAAAACGGCTTGACCGATTTGAACGAAACTTGGTATGCAGATCCCTCACTACCTGGGGTGACATGTTCTGGGGGTCTCGCGGCCCACCTGCACACGTGGGCGGAGCTACAAACAGAAAATCTGATTTCACCCATTCATGTCAATGGGAAAAACGTAAAAAGCTGCCATTCTCACAGTAATTCAAAAACGGCTTGACCGATTTGAACGAAACTTGGTATGCAGATCCCTCACTACCTGGGGTGATATGTTCTGGGGGTCTCGCAGCCCACCTGCACACATGGGCGGAGCTACAAACAGAAAATCTGATTTCACCCATTCATGTCAATGGAAAAAATGTAAAAAGCTGCCATTCTCACAGTAATTCAAAAACGGCTTGACCGATTTGAACGAAACTTGGTATGCAGATCCCTCACTACCTGGGGTGATATGTTCTGGGGGTCTCGCGGCCCACCTGCACACATGGGCGGAGGTACAAACAGAAAATCTGATTTCACCCATTCATGTCAATGGAAAAAATGTAAAAAGCTGCCATTCTCACAGTAATTCAAAAACGGCTTGACCGATTTGAACGAAACTTGGTATGCAGATCCCTCACTACCTGGGGTGATATGTTCTGGGGGTCTCGCGACCCACAACTCTATGTTGCTTGCTCAAGGGTGGGTTCACCCAAGAATTTATATGTTCTTGCTCCAGGAGGTGAAACTAAAAATGTTGTTTATAATCACGTATTGCGTTAGTTGTTTTGTATTCCTTGAATATGTGCAGAAGCTCAAGGCTCTTCAGCCCAGCGGAGCGTAAATGTGATGTCAGTCTGGGGCAGGAGGGAGCGGGTAGTAGAGGATAGGTGTGCCGATCATTGGGAGTAGGGTGGAAGAGATATCAATGTCAGTCATCGGGGAGGGGGAAGATAGTAATATTATTCATTGAGGGAATAGAAGTGGTGGTCATCAGAGGGGAAGAGATAGTGGTGCCGATCATTGGGGGAGGGTAGATGATAGCAGTGCAGGATATCGAAGGTGAGAGGTGTGTGGAAGATAACAGCGTTGGTCATCGTGTAGGGAGGAGAGGAAAAAAGCACCATCATTGGAAAGTGGCTCGAATATAAACTGAGACCCCCATTTTGGGCCATCTTGGCTTATATTCAAGTATATACAGTACACATACTCACAAAGCTTACCGTTGCGAAAAATGCATAATTCACCAACACAATGAATCACAGCAAGCATATAGAGGCCAACCAAAATTCAATTTTGGATTTGGCATTGACACTGGACTGAAATTTGGGTTCAGATTTTAGCAAAAACACCAGTAGATTTTCAGCTGAAACCCAAACTCCCTCTACTCATGATTACTTGCTCTCTCCCCGCCGAGGCCTTCCCTCTGCTGCGTCACCGATGACATGATGTTTTGGATTCTTTTGGAGTGGAGGTATGTCAGGCTCACGGTGGGAGGGTCGGTGGGTTTCTGCTGCATAGATGGATGGGAGGGATAGAAAGGCACAGCAGAGGAAAGGCCGGGCCCGGCGGGGAAGGCTGAGAAACAGGCCTTTCAGAGCGCAGACGCTGTTTTTGGAGGCCTCGGAGCTGTTGTACAAGGGGATGGGTGAGAGGTGAGGAAAGATGCTGCACATGGGGGGGGGGAGAGAGGGGGAAGGAAAGAGGAAGAATTGGGGTGTAGGAGAGGAAGGGAGAGATGATTGGCAAATCAGGCAGTACTAGTGTCAGGGATGGAGTCGGAGTGGCTTCGGGGGTAGATCTTAACTAGGGCTTATTTTTGGGGTAGGTCTTTTTCCAGGGAAACATGGTCGTATTCTATATAGGATGCTCTGCATGGAGTATCTTTTACAGAATACTAGCTTAGTGCAGATCATCTCAATGCCTAACTTTGACCACCATTTATTGAATCTAGCCCCAAGTGTGCACTAGTCAACCTGCTGGTTTGAATGGGGCCTGATGAAAAGGTGTGAGTGCCTATGCTGTGCACAACTCAAAGTCAAAGCCATGCTCTAATTCAAAGACACCCCCATAATTTAAAAAAAAAATTCAGCTAAAACTATGATCCAAGATCAAAAAGAAAATGTTAAGCGCCTTTCTTTGTAAGTGGAATTACAGAAACTTTATTCAAAATTCTCATGTCAAAAACCAAAGTTGTTTGTCATTTATAGATTGCCGGACCATTCTTTCACACTGTTTATTTTGCCTGCAGCTTTCTATTTTGGGACGCACCGTGATAAAAGCAGTTCCTCAGAAAATTTCCCAGTCTTCAAACCGTTCACAGCAGAGCGCTAACCTAACACTACCTTTCCAGGGAGTCACATGCAGAGAGTTCTGAGAGCTGTGCTGTAACATTTAATTAAAAACAAGAAAACATCACAGGAGACTGGAGACACTAACCTAACCCCTGCTCAGAAACCTACAGTCCTACTGAGGATTTCGATTCAAATTTAGTTCATTTTACTTTTCATGTGTTTTCAGAAATCCCACCAATCACTTTCCATCAGAGCCACCCCAAGGACAGTGTGGATGTTGTGGCTGCATAGGAGAAAGTGGTGGAAAAATTACTCCCCTCCATTGTCTCCCCTATGGTGGCTATAGTGCAGTGTTGGGGGAGGGGGCAATATGGAACTTGTGCAGAGCACAGCGCCAGTCCAGCTCTTGACACTCCTATTTTGATGTACAGTACATCTTTCAAACATTGTCAGGAAATTATTTTTTTGCTCTGAAACAATTAAGTTCCATTCAATCACTTACTGATCAAAGCTCCTTATGGCTGCTTCTACATACCCTACTAATAGAAATTCTATGATTTCATACCCACCAGTAAGCCTTCTCAGGAGTAGACCCCCACACTCTGGAGCTATGCCCGACTAAACTACCTTTATTTCAGGCAGCAGGAGAAAACCTGCTTCTTCTTATAAACCTTTAATACATATGGTGACTTGACTGTACTGTACACTTACTCCTGAACTAGCTTGCTGCACGCCCTTGTTCCTCATATCTTGTTTAACTGTACATAGTATGACTTGTATATCTCAGCTTTACTTCTTAGATAAAATTTATAATTTAGTAAAGTGCTCAGACCTCACAACCCATAGTGAGATGATAACATCAAACTGCGGTTATTGTAGGGACCATCACAGCCTTTACTGTCCCTTACCAACCACCACCAGAACAGTATAATAAACACTTATCTGTAAGCTTGTTTTGGTTGGAGCCTTTTCAATAACCACAGGAACTTTGTGTAGATCAGTGAAAATTCATGTTGATGTTATCATCTCACTATGGGGTTATGAGGTCTGAGCACTTTACTAAATTATGAATTTTATCTAAGAAGTAAAGCTGAGATATACAAGTCATACCATTATTAGAATCTATCCAGCATTTTATTTAATATCTCCCGCCAGTGAGTAATATTAACTGTACATAGAACATGTCTTGAATTTAGTGACCCATCTATTTATCTCAATTGACTCTGCACTACCACCTTAAGAATAGCCATACTGGATCAGAACAATGGTCCATCTAGCTCGGTATCCTGTTTCCAACATTGGCCAATCCAGGCCACGAGTGCCTGGCAAAAGCCCATACGGCAGCAACATTCCATGCTACTGATCCCAGAGGAAGCAGTTCTTCATCTATATAGCTGCACTTGGCCTCTTGACTACATAGTAAACTGTATTATAAAAAAACATTAGTATCATATCTATGTTATTTCAATGTTCTAATGTGTACTTATTAGGTGTTTCATTAGTATTATGCTGACATTGTATTATCTGTTATTTGAATGTTCTTCCATTCTGTCTACTATGATATTATTTGTATTGTACTTTATCACATTTCTGCTCTCTGATTGATCTTCAAGTGCTGTTAAATGTATATATTTCTGATAAAGTTTGTTATGTTATGTCAGTTTGTATCCTGCCACAGGTTTAAAGCGGGCCACATTATCTCTTCAAATCTTCTTATATCTGAAGCTGTAAATAAAAATGGTGTCAGGTCAAAAGCGCGCTGGGACAAAGGCGCACGCAGACAATTGAGCGCAGCGTGGAGGTGCGCGCCGCAGAAAATTACTGTTTTTAGGGCTCCGACAGGGGGTGTGGGGGGGGAATCCCCCCCACTTTACTTAATAGAGATCGCGCCGCGTTGTGGGGGCGTTGTGGATGGTTTGGGGGGTTGTAACTCCCCACATTTTACTGAAAACTTCACTTTTTCCCTGTTTTTAGGGAAAAAGTTAAGTTTACAGTAAAATGTGGAGGGTTACAACCCCCCAAACCCCCAAAACGCTGGCACGATCTCTATTAAGTAAACTGGGGGGCTCCCCAACAAAAACCCCCGTCGGAGCCCCTAAAAACTATCATTTTCTTTGGCGCGCGCCTCCATCTTGCGCTCAGTTGTCGGCGCGCGCCTTTGTCTTTCACGGGGTTGTCTATGAACTGATAAAAATTGCCAATTTTAATTTCCAAAAATTACATAAAAGTCAAGCCAAAATGTCAAATCTTAACTCCTGATAGAAATTCACAAAAAAGCCAAGTCTTCCCCCCCCAAAAAAAAAACAAAAACAAAACAAAACTGAATAAGCAAAGATTAAAATGAATATCTATTAGTAATGAATTCTAAATCTTCACTATACAATAGCAATAAAAATTTTGGTCTACCTGTTTACTTTTTTTACACTCTTAATTACCAAAAGGACAGCAGCAAATGACCATGATTACAGTTTCCATATTGTCCACCCAATAATTTAAGCATACCACCCACTCAATATGCCTGTCCCCAGTGGCTTAGTGGTTAAGAGAACTACAGAGATATCATGTTGCCCACTTCCAGGCAGGAGACTTTTTGACCAGTCCTGGTTTTGAACTTACACATCTCAAAGCAGTGTGGGATTTATAGTGCCTGATTCTGCCCACTGAAATCAGTGCTGCAGGTCCCATAATGAAAACAGGACGGGGTGATCAGAAATCCATGCCTGTCCCAAAATCTCCAGCCTGGCACTGGGGGCAAGTTAGCATCTGTGAAACTAGAGAAGCCAGAATTTAAATCTCACTTTGTGCATTCGAACGCATTTATGACCTTGCCCAAGTCACACCGTTTTCTGTTGTCTCATGTACCCAGCTCTTTAAGGAATGGACTTAACTATCTGATTTGCTAATAACTAGTGCGGCCCAATTTCTGATTCAAATCGATTCACCGATTCACTTCAGGTGAATCGATTCGAATCAATTCTTTAAAAAAAAAAAAATTGGCCTGGCCAATTCGGTGACCGACCCTCCTCCCCATGCCTTCAGATTGCAATGGGGCTTTTCTCCTTCTTTCACTGTCACTGGTTTTCTGATTATAATTTTTTTTTTTTTAAACATACCCTCCCGCTGTTAGTTAGGCCTCTGCCTAGACCAGGAACAGACTCTCGTTCACCGCCACCAGCCTGGAGTAACCACAATAGGTGATTTCTGTGCGCACCCTGCAGCCATTTGTTCCACCGTCACCATGGCCTCTTCCTCCAGCCCCTGCTGTGGCCCGGATGTGGTGGAGATTATCACTCTCGTGCTCTGTCCTGCTAAGAGCCCAGGATGCATCAGGATAAAATGCCACCGGACTTTCAGTAACACTTCAGCACTGCCTCCTTTTACTAAACCGCGCTAGCGGTTTTTAGCGCCAGGAGCCGAGCTGAATGCCCCACGCTGCTCCCAACGCTCATAGGAACTCTATGAGCGTTGTGAGTAGCGCAGAGCATTCAGCACGGCTCCTGGCGCTAAAAACTGCTAGTGCAGTTTAGTAAAAGGGGAAATAATTTGCTTCTTTTTCTTCCTGTGCTAAATACAGGAGCAAGTCAAAACCCTCAGCAAATGAACAAGAGACCCGCAGAGGTATTCCGGAAAGACCTAATAAGTGCCATGAAAATTCCACATTCTCAGCAAGAATGGGAAAAGGTGTTCAAGTCCCAGCCAGTCCAGATATAATCCTGCAACCTTCTCTCCGGGTGATTGCTGGAAAAGTTAAGGAAGTATTGTATTCTCAACCCAGAAAATACATTCATTGCTCCAGTCTAGAGCCTGCAAAATATGGCTACATCAACATTTTGGAAAGGGCAGAGAACACATGTCGGTATGACTTAGATGATATGGATATGTTTGGGTTACAAGAACTCAATGATGAGCTTGTAAAAATGGGATGTGGGGCAGTAGGTGAAAATATGATGAAGACCATTGAGGTGTTTGAGCAGCAGTGCTATGAGAATATGAACCATGCTATAGAGACTGAGAAATGGCTAGGTATAGAGCAGGGGTGTCCAACCTTTTGGCTTCCCTGGGCCGCATTGATCGAAAAATTTTTTTCTGGGGCTGCACAAACGCTGCAGCAAGACAGAAGAGGGAGCCAGCAAGACGGTAAGCACCCAGGGACAGCAGAGGAAAACACTGCATCACCCTCAACCGGGACTGCATAAAATACTTCACAGGGCCGCATGCGGTCCTCGGGCCACAGGTTGGACACCCCTGGTGTAGAGTATGATGAAGATGTGATCTGTGATGTAAGGAAGGAACCAACATGATTTGAATAATGACCAAACAACAAAAGGTAGAAAAAATAATTTTATTTTCTGTTTTATGATTACAGTATGTCAGATTTGAAACGTGTATCCTGCCAGAGCTGGTGTTAGACCGCAAACGTGAGTTAGGATTTAACAAAGAGAGGAAAAGTCTTTTTTGTTTACACCACAGCGCCAGTGTGGGTAGGAGAGGGCAAAAGGGGTTGAAGAGGCTATAAAATAAACCCACCAGGATGTTTGAAAAAAAACCACCCAATTGGGCAGGAAAATCGATCGAATCGAAAAAATTGATTCAATAGGCTGAATCGAATCAAAATTTTTTTCCTGAATCGGACAGCACTACTAATAATGCTGCAAGCTGTCTTGAACAATAATTACTAAGGTGAGCTGTAAAACCAAAATTAAACTTTACAATGTTGACCCAAAAGTGAAACACATGCATACCTCGGATACAGGAGAGCCTCCATTCTGAATATTGCTCCAGAGAAATGCGCCAGTCAAAGCTGATTAGCTATCAACTAGGCCCAAATACTGATTATGCAATTGCAACATCCAAAATTTGTGTGTGCAGATTATCTACTATTGCTATTATTAAGCATTTCAATAGCATAGCATTGTACATATTATATGCAGATAATATCTCGCTAGGTGTTTGCTCGTTATTTTTATTTTAAAGCTTTTTAAAGATGCTTATAACTGATGTTTTATACATGTATTTAATTCCGCACTTTTTAACTTTTCCCCCACTCCTATTGTAGTTTCCTTTTATGTATTCTTTCTAAGACATTGTAGTTATTCCCTTTTTTCCCAATGTTTTCAGGTCATAAGTATGTTTGTTTAGTTGGTGTATGTCTAATAATTTAAAAATGTTCGTCTCCCAGCTATTTTAAATTACTATGTACAACGCTTTGTACCTGTGGATAAGTGTTTAATCAAAAATCTAAATAAACTATGAAGGACTGATGCCACAACTTTATTTGGCACTTTTTATTAATACTACTCCAGCAAATTCCATCTGTTACATGCACTCTTTAGATAAGATAAATGAAACAGAATTTTCTTATAACAATAGCAATCCTTACATGTAGGACTACACTGATTTCACATTCAGACATATTCAGGGAGGATTTAAGATTTATTTTTTTAAAATTTTAATACATTTATATACTGCTGCTCTAGGTATTCGCAGAGGTTTTCAAAAATTACATACATAATTAAAAATTATCACAAAAAAACCCATACTATGACACACATTAAATGTCACATATAACTCAATCATTATAATCATTACAGCAGGAAACTTAACATTAACGACTTCTTTTACAAAGCCGCGCTAACGGCCCCGAAGCCCATAGAGATTTAAAGGGCTTCAGAGTTATTGCCGCGCGGCTTTGTAAAAGAGGTCGTAACTGTCTTGAATCAATTACCCCCGCCCCCCTTTTTTTTTTTTTTAATAAAACTGTGGCATGGTTTTTAGCACCAGCCATGGTAGTAATACCTCCAATGCTCATAGAATTCCTATGAGCATCGAAGATGTCACCACCACAGCCAGTGCTCAAAACCGTGGTACGATTTTGTAAAAGTGGGGGTTAGAGAGGTATAGAAAGAGCTCCAGAAAAAATGGCTGCCTTATGGCTCTTTGCTTAAAACACAGATTAAGAATTAGAAACAAAATAAAAAAAGATTGTTCCTCAGTTTGTGAAAACAAAGGGGTGACTGGCGATACCATCAATGTGAATAACTGGAGGCAAAAACACTGGAAACCTTAGCATGTATAGATATTTATCTATATAAGAATTTCTTATATATATATATATATATATACTAGTCTTTAAGCCCGTTAAGCTCCTTGGCCACTGTCTTTCTTTCTGGCTCTCTCTCTTTCTTTGGCCGCTGGCTGTCTGTCTTTCTTTCTTTCTTTCTGTGTCTCTCCTTGACCACTGTCTGTGTGTCTTTCTGTCTCTCCCTCTCTCCTTGGCCGCTGTCTTTCTGTGTGTCTCCCTCTGTCACTCTCTGTGTGTGTCTGTCTTTCTGTCTCTCCCTCTCTCCTTGGCCGCTGTCTGTCTTTCTGTGTGTCTGTCTGTCTTTCTGTCTCTCTCTCTCTCTCTCCTTGGTCGCTGTCTGTCTGTCTCTCTCCTTGGCCGCTGTCTGTGTGTCTGCCTGTCTTTCTGTCTCTTTCTCTCTTTCTTGTTGGCAGCTGTGTGTCTGTCTTTCTGTCTCTTTCTTTCTCTCTCTCTCCTTGGCCGCTCTCTGTGTATGTTTCTGTCTCTTTCTCTTTCTTTCTCCTTGGCCGCTGTTTATATGCCTTTCTGTCTCTTTCTTTCTCTCTCTCTCCTTGGCCGCTCTCTGTGTATGTTTCTGTCTCTTTCTCTTTCTTTCTCCTTGGCCGCTGTTTATATGCCTTTCTGTCTCTTTCTCTCTCTCATTGGCCACTGTGTGTCTGTTTTTCTGTCTTTTTCTCTCTCTCTCTCCTTGGCCGCTGTCTGTGTATGTTTCTGCCTCTTTCTCGCTCTTTCTCCTTGGCCACTGTTTATATGCCTTTCTGTCTCTTTCTCTCTCTCTCATTGGCCGCTGTCTGTTTCTCTGTCTCCTTGGCCACTGTCTGTGTGTCTGTCTTTCTATCTATCTTTTTCTCTCCTTGGCTGCTGTCTGTGTATGTTTCTGTCTTTTTCTCTCTCTTTCTTCTTGGCCGCTGTTTATGTGCCTTTCTGTCTCTTTCTCTCTCTCATTGGCCGCTGTGTGTCTGCCTTTCTGTCTTTTTCTTTCTTTCTCTCTCTCCTTGGCCGCTGTCTGTGTATGTTTCTGTCTTTTTCTCTTTCTCTTTCCTTGGCCGCTGTTTATGTGCCTTTCTGTCTCTTTCTCTCTCTCTCCTTGGCCGCTGTCTGTGTATGTTTCTGTCTTTTTCTCTCTCTCTTTCCTTGGCCCCTGTTTATGTGCCTTTCTGTCTCTTTCTCTCTCTCTCATTGGCCGCTGTGTGTCTGTTTGTCTTTCTATCTCTTTCTCTCCTTGGCTGCTGTTTGTGTATGTTTCTGTCTTTTTCTCTCTCTCTTTCCTTGGCCGCTGCCTGTGTGTCTTTGTGTCTCTCTCTCTCTTTGGCCGCTGTCTGTCTTTCTATCTCTTTCTCTCTCTCTCTCCTTGGCTGCTGTCTTATCTGTCTCTCCCGTTCCCTGCCTGCTCCCCGCTCCCCTTCCTTTGACCACCCCCCCAGCCCATCCCACCCCCTCTGCAGCAGCGCCACCAGCCTCCAACAAATCCTCATCCTCGACCCGGAAATTCACCCAGAGGGGAGAGTGGAGGCAGAGGAGAAGGCTGTGCGACCACGGAGCGGCAGTAGTTGTGGCCTTCCCTCCCCTAGCTCCGTAGCTTGGTTGCTGCCACCGCCTCCTTCTCTCCCTGATGTTGGCTCCCAATGTGCGCACACGCCACACTCTGCAACATTTCTCTGCTGACCATAGAGCGATGGACGCACAGAGCCACAAAAATTGAAGTGCAAATGTGCACTAAGGGTATTATTATCTTACTAGTCTTTAAGCTTGTTACATTAACGGGTGCTAGAATAGATGTGTCTGTCTGTCTGTGTTTCATTATCTCTCTCTCCTTGGCCGCTGTCTGTGTCCTTCTGTTTCCCCCCCGAGCAAAGCTGTCTGCCCCAGCACCCCCCCAAAGCAGCCCCCTTTCCCTCTCCCTAACTGTCTCTCTATGGCCCTCTTCTGTCTTCCCCCCCAGAGCAAAGCTGTTTGCCCTAAGCACACCCCTCCCCCCAAAGCAGCCCCCTTTCCCTCTCCCTGTCTCTCCATGGCCCCTTCTGTCTTCCCCCCAGAGCAAAGCTGTCTGTTCCCAACACACCTCTCACCCAAAGCAGCCCCCTTTCACTCTCCCTATCTCTCCATGGCCCCTTCTGTCTCCCCTCAGCACACCCCTCCCCCCAAAGCAGCCCCCTTTCCCTCTCCCTCTGGCCCCCTGTATTGATCCCCCCCCCCTGCTTACCCTCCTTCCATCCTGGCGTCTTCTGGCCTGCTCCTCTTCAAAGCAGGCCGCGATCGTGGTGGCCAGCCCCAGCAAACCTCGCAGGCCGCTCCCCAACCCGGAAGCATGCTCCCTCCCGACGCGATCCTGTGCGTCAGAGGGAATGTGCCACTGAGGCCAGAAAGCGGTCCGCGAGGCCTGCCAAAGCCGGCCACGATTGCAGGCTGCTCCGAAGAGGAGGATCAGCGACAGCAGCAGCAGCGGTGAGAGAGGGCGGGTTGGTGAGTGAGGGCGGGTTGAGCTTGCTTCGGGTTGATGAGTGAGGGCGGGAGGAGGGGAGTGGCCAGAATGATCCCTGGCCGGGTTCTAAAATGGAACACAGCCACGGATCACACATCACAGCGGCAGGGATCACGCTTTTTTAAAAGCGCATGCGCCGCTAATATTTTATTATATAGGAGATATATATATATATATATATATATATATATACTAGTCTTATAGCTAGTTACATTAACGGGTGCTAGAATATATGTGTGTGTGTCTCTCTTTATTTCTTTCTCTCTCTCTCTCCTTAGCCGCTTTCTGTATATCTGTCTTTCTTTTTCCTCGGCTGTCTACCCATTCTCCCTTCCTTTTACCTTCCCTGTGTCCACCACCTCTCCTTTACTGCTCTCCTTATCCAGCAGCAGCCCTTCTCCCTTTTTTTTAATCTCCCCCCTGTCCAGCAGCATCTCTTTCCTGTCCCCCTATCCAGCAGTAGGCCTCCCTTCCTTTTTCTTCCCCCGCCCCTCCCCCCCACCGTCTCTCATCACCGGAAAAATTACAAAAGACATAAGAACATAAGAATTGCCATACTGGGACAAACCAAAGGTCCATCAAGCCCAGTATCCTGTTTCCAACAGTGGCCAATTCAGGTCCCAAGTGCGTAGCTAGATCTCACAAACTTCTACTGTAACTGTCAAATTGTAACCTGTTAACTGTACAGTATATTATGTATGTTTACCTGTAACCCATTCTGAGCTCTGGGAAAAACAGGACAGAAAACGAATTAACAAAATTAAAAAACATAACAAAACAATAAAACACAGATTTTATGCTGCTTATTCTAGAATAATCAGTGGATTTCCCAAAGCTATTTTCCTTTTATGATCACCCAGGTTCAGGAAAACTAAAAGAAGACAATCTATAATATATTTGACTTGTGACATCATGCTTTAGCTAACTTGAATATTGAAAACTTTACATTAATATTCCCCTCATCTGCAATATAACTGCAGTTTAACCTTAATAAGAAAAAAAAAAAAAACTTCTAACTTATAGCTAAAAAACTATTTTTAGTGACTGATCTACAGACACACTTGCTAATTTTTTTTATTTTTGTCTAATTTAAGCCTAAACACACCAAGCATCTGGTCCCTCCCGAACTGCCGTATGCTTACCGCAGGAATAAAAAACATCTGGGGAGACATCAGGCGTCTGTCATGCATGCCAGGTCCGTTCCAAGTGAGTTATCCCCACAGGAAGCAATCCAGACAAACTCCGTCCCAGCAAAGTAATCAAGTGCTCAACAACTTTCTCGTCATTTGCTCCATGGCATCGGTAGAAGCAAGGTTTTGGCCTGTAAAGAGTTCAAATCTCTTCAGGGAAACAAAGGACGGGGCTGTGGTAACTGATTACCCCTTGGCGATGTGCTCCAGCCCCGGATTTCCAACTCCAACTCAGCAGGGAAGCTGGTCCAACATCAGTGAACGAGCAATGTAGGAGGGCTCTGCTCTGGTCGCTGTGACGTGCACAGCCTGGGCGCTTAACAGAGCAAAATAACACTTCATTAGTCCATCTGTTAAGATCTATGCTTAGGAGCACGAAGAGGTCAGGATAATAGCAGGCTCTCCCTCTTGTATAAGCAGTCAAAGAGCTGGCTACCCAGCCAGAAGCAAGCAAAGCGCTCTTCAAAGCTGCTGGCAAGGCTCGCTCTCTGGGTTTCTCACCTGCAAGGAAATACACTGAACTCGCCTAATGATTTAGCCCTGCTTCCAAATAAAAGATTCTTTATTGTAATACATTTGGAAAAGTTTTAGGGGGGGGGGTTGTAGGGTTATAACTTGCAGTACAGCATAAAGACTGATTGTGTGTGATCTGGCCAGACAGTTCTTAATATGAAAATGTGCTCATGCTTCTCAGACAGACTATTCAATCCTTATTAAATAAAAATGTCACAAAGATACGCAGTAACAGTACTGATCAACTAATTAGTCTTAAAGGTTTATAGTTTAAAATGGGAACTACTTCAAATATATTTTTTAAGAAGATTTGAAGAAGAAGGGTTACCTTCCAAAGCGCATCATAAAATGTATTGAGTCCGTCCAATAAAAAAAGTTATTCCCTTATTTCATTTTTTTTGTTTTATTTCTGTATATTACCTTAAGGAGACGGGAAAAACATGAACAGCAAAATTAGGCAGTTAGGATTTTAGTTTCTCTTAACACTGTACCTAGGAGAAGTGGACCTTCTAATGCAAAGATATAAAAAAATGGACAAATGACAGCTGCCAATTTGCAAAGCTTCACAAGAAAATAATGTATGTACACTGGCGAGGAATCATTACAAGGATCTGATATACATTAAAAAAAAAAAAATCTCTAAGTTAATGACAAAAAAGAAACCCAGACCACTGTTCCACCTGCTATAGAGGGGATATCTGCAAGTGGAGTTTACAACATTATTTCAGCCAGCTGATCAAAAGTCATCCAGTCTGACATGCTCAGTCACAGCTGCAGGCTATTAGGTAAAGCAGCACTTTTTTTAATCTTTGGGGGTATTAAATCCTCAGTATTATGCTTAATCAGCTCTCCAGCCATGCTGATTCTCAGCAGAGTACCAGCAATGAGAGAGAAATCATAGGCACACAAATAAAAATATCAGTCGCCCATCCAGTCTGCCCACGATTTCCTGTTCACACTGTGAAGGATACATCCCAGCTGCCTTTCTGTGATGTCTCCGTCATACTATTTATTTATTCAGTTTTCTATACCATTTCTCCCAAGGGAGCTCAGAATTGTTTATATGAATTTATTCAGGTACTCAAGCATT
The DNA here is from genome assembly GCF_902459505.1 of Geotrypetes seraphini. NCBI lineage: Eukaryota > Metazoa > Chordata > Amphibia > Gymnophiona > Dermophiidae > Geotrypetes > Geotrypetes seraphini. Next base: position 432,612,882 of record NC_047085.1, on the reverse strand, counting down.
TTTCCCTGTCTGTCCCTGCAGGTTCACAGTCTATCTAATGTACCTGAGGCAATTGGTGGTGACACAGGGAAAATTTTGTCTCCGTCCCCGCAGGAACTCTGCGCTGTCTCTGTCCCATTCCTATAAGCTCTGCCTTAACCACACAAACCTCAAACACGTATGATTTTAAAGTGTTTGAGGCTTTGCAGATGAAGACAGAGCTTGCAGGGATAGGAAAAGAACTCGACGGGATGGAAAAATGAGTGACGGAGAAAAATTTGTCCCCCTGTCATTCTCCACTACTTATTTCTATAGCACTCCTAGACATTATACCCCCAGATTCTATATATGGTGACTAAAGTTGTGCATGTGAATCTGTGTGCATTGCCAATTTGTATGCACAACTTACATCATTGGTTAACAAGCCCATCAGCGCCGATAATTGTCACTTAACAAGCTATTATTGGCAGTACACTTCTCCCTCCGTATTCGTTGTGATAGGGGATAAACAGACCTGCGAATACAGAAAAACACGCATAATTTTTTCATATGTTATTCGCTGTTTTCTATTAAAAACCATTGTGAATATGGTGAAACCGCAAATAACATGGTGGGAGACCTGGCCTGTTCCTGAAGGAAAGGCAAAACACGATGATGAAAGTGCCGGGAATCAGCGATTTTCTCTGTAAATGCTCGGAATCGGCGATTTCTCTATGCAAGGTAATTAGGGGGGGGAGGGGAGGAGCCAGCAAGCTAAAAACCGTGAATAATCGAAACCATGATTGCTGAAACCGCGAATACCGAGGGAGAAGTGTAGTTAGAATTTGGTACATTAGATAGATTGTGAGCCCCCCAGGACAAATAAGGGAAATGCTTGAATTGCCTGTATGTAAACCGCTTTGAGTGTGTTGTATAACTACAAAAAGGTAATATTCAAGTCCCAAGCCCTTTCTCATTGCGTGCACAACTTGCTAAGCATATTTTATACAGTTGTGCATGTAAATTGTACCATGTGGATCTCAAAAGGAGACATGGCTAGCAGTGGTATAGTTAAGGGCGGGGGGGGGGCGGTCTGCCCAGGTGCCCTCTTGGTGGGGCACCAGCACCCCTCCTCCTCTCCGCCCCCTGCTCCTCCTTCCCATTCCTCCTCCAGCTGCTCAGGCCAGCTTGTCCTCTGACATCACTTCCGGGACCCTTGTCTAGGAAGCAAAGTTGGAGGGAGAGCCGATGCTGGCACGAGAAGCAGGTTGGATTCGCTGCGCGCACCAGGGAAATTAAAAGAGATATAGGTAGGGAAGGGCTGTGCATGTGTGGCAGGGGGAGCGGGGAAGGAGTGAGGGCGAAGAAGAGGATGGGGAAGGGGTGCCGCCGCCCCAGGCTAGGGAGGGGCCCCTTCCCCATCCCACTGATGGCTAGGGAGGGGTCTTGGGAGTTCCTATCAGTTATATGCACTGTTATAGGGTAGCTCCCAATCTGCACCTAAGTTAGGCGCGAGCATTTACACCAGGTTTTAGGTGGTGTAAATGGCCGCGGCTATATTGCTGCTGTGGGAATGGGCACTGTGTGTATTCTATAAACACACCTAACTCGAGACATGGTTTATAGTGTGGATTTTTTTGGCGCCATATATAGAATTAGATCCATACAGTGCTGTACGCAAACACATAAGAGTCAGTCCCTGCTTCACAAAACTTATAATCTAGTCAACATAAAAACACAGGACAAATAGAGGTTTCATTTAATTACGAGAATGTAGTTTTACTGTCCTATATTTAGGGAGTTCTTCTCTTTTTCCTATTTTTTTGTTGGTTTTTTTACTCTGTAACATCACCATTTGTTACTTCCTTTCTGCCTAGTGGTATGGGGGTGTGTATAGGGTTATGGGGTGTGTGTGTGTGAGGGGGTGGTTGTGAGGAGTGAGGAGTTGTAGGGTGTGTGTGGTTGTGGGGGTGGGGTGGGGGGAGTGTTTGTGGAGTGTGTGGAGTTGTGGCGTGTGTGGGGTTGTGGGGGTGTGTGGGGGTGTATGTATGTATATATATATACACACACACACACACACTCCCCCACACACATACACCCCCACATGATATGGGGACGGGTACTGCAGTTAACTGGGGGGGGGGGGGGGGTTGGAACGAGGACAGAGCCCATGGAGCAGGGACAGAGACAGCCTCTAGGGATGGGATGGGGACTGAGACAGAGTCCAGGGGAATAGTGACAAACTTTGAGACTAGTATCTATATGTAAAAACTTAACACACCTTAGAAAATTGACAACTGAATTCAATTATTTAAAAAAATAAAATAAAATAAAAACAACCTGCAGCTTTTGGATTTAAATGAACCACTGTTAAATGACATCATTTGTGTCTTGTCTGCCCTTCATGTAGCAATAAGAGTCTTGTCTGCTGATCAGATTCCTACCATCTGCAAAGTCCTTCCATCATGTGCTCAGCTACTCAAGCATCTTACTGTTACTACAACAGATTCATCCATCATTGCTGGCATCAGGGAACATTTCCAACATTTAATAGACACTTATTTCCCTGTTCATCCACTACACAGTTTAAGTTCTCCTCGACACCCTTATCTGAAAGACAATCCACTTACCTTCCCAGATGATGTAAAAATAGAGACAACTGAATCTTTGGAAAGGTTTTATCAAAACCAAATCGAAATGGAAGGCTCTATTTGTGATTTATGAACAATTGTGCAGTGGTTGACGTAGTGGTTAAAGCTATAACCTCAGCACCCTGAGGTTGTGTGTTCAAACTCATTTCTCCTTGTAACCCTGGGCAAGTCACTTTGGGCTAGATTCACAAAGCAAATTGATCGTGTAACAATCGGTTTGTGACCCCTTTGCGACCAGATTTCCTTCTGCACTATTCACTAACCTCTCCTGCGATCTGCTTCGAATCCATGCATGCAAATGAGGAGAAATGCATGCAAAGTGGACAGGGACATGGTTCACCAACCAAATTTTTGAAACCGACTGGGCTGGGGACCAGTAGAAAACATCTTTCTGACTCTCTAGCTCCATAGAAGCTCTGCTCTCTGCTGCCCCGAATCTCTCCTGCCTGCGCCCTGATGCTCTTCCCTGGATCGCTCCTGCCCGCTCTGCCCTGAATCGCCGCCCTGCTCTGCCCAGATCTCTCCTGCCTGCTTGCCCCCAATTTCCGCATCACCACTAATAAAAAGGTAAAAGTTTTTTTTTAAAGTTGTGGCTTAGACGGGCATGTGTGGGGATCGCACAACAGTGATCTGTGCCAGCAGATGGGGGCGTTCCTCCGATCGCCCCATCTACATATTCAACTTTCAAGAATCTATCGTACCTGCCCAGACCGGGAACGGGTTGGTCCCGATCGGGCAGGTTCATGAATCTAGCCCTTAATCCCCCCAGTGTCCCCAGGTAAATTAAATAGATTGTGAGTCTTCAGGGACAGACAGCTCCCGGCTTCTCTCCCTTTTCTCTCCTGCAGGATTTCTGGCATCTCAACTACCCCCCCCCCCCCCAACCTCCCTGTACCTTTAAACACCTTTGTTTCTTTGCCAGCAGTGACTCATATCTGCTGCTCATGTCATTTTGAGCCTTCCCTCTGATGCAAATTCCTGCTTCCACATAGGCAGGATCAGGGAAGGTTGTGGGCCGGCACAAGCAGTGGGTATGAGTCACCACTTGTTGCTGGCAAAGAAGTGAAGGCTTTAAAAGGTATGGAGGAGTGGGGAGTTGAAAGAGGCCTTGTCACTGGGATGGGAAGAGGAGTGAGAGATGCTAGGGGGGGGGGGGGGGGATATTTTCGTGCTTACCAACTATGGGCTCAGGCTCACCCAAGATTGGTTGTCTAGACATCCTAGGATCACACTGTCTGATGCTCCTGTTGACCTACAACTCTATATGAAGTGATGGCCACTAAAGCAAACAAGATGCTAGGAATTATTAGAAAAGGGATGGTAAATAAGACTACAAATATTATAATACCTCTGTATTGATCCATAACGCAAACTCACCTTGAGTATTGTGTTCAATTCTGGTTTGCCATATCTCAAAAAAAAAAAGATATAGTGGAATTAGAATAGGTTCAAAGAAGAGCAACCAGGACGATAAAGGGGATGGAACTCCTCTCGTGTGAGGAAAGACTAAAGAGGTTAGGGCTCTTCAGCTTGGAAAAGAGATGGCTAAGGGGAGATATGATTGAAGTCTATAAAATCTTGAGTGGTGTAGAATGGGTACAAGTGAATCAATTTTTTATGCCATCAAAAATTACAGACTAGGGAACACTAGAAGTTAAAGGGAAATACTTTTAAAACCAATAGGAGGAAATATTTTTTCACTCAGAGAATAGTTAAGCTCTGGAACATTTTACCAGAGGATGTGATAACAGCACTTAACATAGATGGGTTTAAAAAAGGTTTACACAAGTTCCTGGAGAAAAAGTCCATAATCTGCTACTGAGACAGACATGGGGGAAGACAATGCTTGCCCTAGGGTCAGTAATATGGAATGTTGCTACTGTTTACTTGTGACCTGGATTGGCCACTGTGGAAACAGGATGCTGGGCTTGATGGACCATTGGTCTGGCCCAGTATGACTATTCTTAGGTTCTTATGTTTTCAGTCATTCTGAGCTGCACAGAGCCTGGGCTCTCACATTTCTTAGAAATCGCTGTCTGAATAGTAAGGAGTACAGGTACTTCATGACTCAAATTTCCTGAAAATCAAGGAGCCAGGAATCTTGCAACAGAATGCTCTGGCACAGAAGCTGATTCCTCCCACTCCCACAGAGCTGGCAACAGGAACAAGGCTGTGACCCTGTCACTAGAAAGCTTCTGCAAGGTTGAAACCCCCTGTTTGAAAATTATAGATTCTTCCTTAAGTTTTATTTTCTTACTGTATCCATTCACATATCCCCTTCCATATAGCTTATACCCTGATTATCTTTTGAAACCTTTATTTTACTATTTATTACATTGTCGCATTTTTGCTTATATATATATATGTATATATATATATATATATATATATATATATATATATATTTTAGCGTGTTTCCTGTCCTTCTCTTCTACTTTACCCACTGATATGGTCTCTAGAGTGGTGGAAAAGATAAGAATGAATGCACTCAGTGTTTATTCTCCAGAACAAGGGTAGGCAATTCCGGTCCTCGAGAGCCACAGGCAGGTCAGGTTTTTAGTATATCCACAATAAATATGCATGAGATAGATTTGCATCTCAAGGAATCAGTGCATGCAAATCCATGTCATACACAGTCATTGTGGATATCCTGAAAACTTGACCTGCCTGTGGCTCTTGAGGACCGGAATTACCTACCCCTGCTCTAGAAAGAAACATTCTGGCACTTAGATAAAGAGTTGTCCTGAGGAGAGGGGGGTGGTGGAATCTGGTCAATTGCCCAATGCACTGGATTGCACACCCTCCTCTCAGTAACTCTACCTCCTACATCCAGTTGTCAGCAGGAGGAGTTCAACAGCAATAGTCTTCTGTAGATGCTTCCTCTGCCCAGTGCCATCAAGGGCTTTGCCCAGGGGTGGGCAACTCCAGTTCTCGAGGGCCGGAATCCAGTTGGGATTTCAGGATTTCCCCAATAAATATGCATGAGATCTATTTGCATGCACTGCTTTGAATGCATATTCATTGGGGAAATCCTGAAAACCCGACGATTCCGGCCCTCAAGGACCGGAGTTGCCCACCCCTGGCTTTGCCAGTGGTACGGCTGCACAGGGTGCAAATGTAGAGGACCACAAAAACTGATGCCAGGTTACCCATCTTCTCTAGTTTGCAGCAGTGAAGTGGATGAGGTGGAAATGCCAGTGGGCAAGTCGCTCAGGGTATCAAATATAGCTTGGTGCATCCCTGCCTCTGCCACTTTTCTGAGATGGCAAAACACCAGGAAAGGTGGAAATTCAAAGAAATAACCTGGTGCTAATCTTTCTCCTTTCTCCGTGTCCTTGGGTTCAGCAAAGTTTATTGGCATGGCAAAATGTATTTCTGTGGCCAATGTAAGACACAAAGGGTTAAAAGGAGAAAAAAATAGAAAACAACACACAGAAGAATAGTGCTAAGAACAGTAATTACAATTTCAGGATACAGAATGGTGTCTTTGTATGGACTGTTACTATGGATGTGCATGGTCAAAAAAGTTTTGGTTCATTTATAGAATTTTTAGAATTATTCTAAATTTTTCAGTTATATTTTTTCAGTTTGTTTAACACATTAAGTTTACGAAACCATTTTTAGTGTGCATTCAGGGCCCCCTACTATTGAGCGGCTGTCTGTTTTTTTGCACCTGATTCTGGTTTATAGCCGGTGCCTCTCACTGGTGTGTGCTAGAGGGTCGCCTCTTCGGTTGTTGGTTTTTCTTTCTGCCTTATAGCCCATATTGTCTTTGGCAAATCAGGTTCTGTAGTGAGTCTCTGCAAATGGTCCTGCCTGCCTTTATATGCCCCAAGGGCCAGCCATGCACACATTAGAACGTTTTAACGCACACACACTGATTTTACGTGTATTAATTCATAAGCTAGTGCATGTTAAATCAAATTTGTGTGTACAATTTTTTTAAGAGTCACTAATGAACAAATGCACATATTTAATAGTTGCAAGGTTCTGGTGTTGTCCTGTACTGTCTCTGCTCACAGAATGCAGGGCAGGTGCACCAACTCAGTCTGTGCTCTGAAGACAACAGCTCTCTGCTTCCTTTCTATCCAGCACCTCTTTTCCCAGGACGTAACATAGCAAATGACGGCAGATAAAGACCTGAACGGTCCATCTAGTCTGCCCATTAGTTAAACTCATTAAGAAAATAAGAGCATAAGAATAGCCTTACTAAGTCAGACCAATGGTCCATCGAGTCCAGTTGCCCATTCTCGCAGTGGCCAATCCAGGTCACTAGTACCTGGCCAAAACCCAAAGAGAAGCAACATTCCATGCTACCAATCCAGGGCAAGCAGAGGTTCCCCCCCCCCATGTCTTAATAACAGAGCATGGACTTTTCCTCCAGGAAATTGTCCAAACCTTTCTTAAAACCAGCTACACTATCCGCTCTTACCACAACCTCTGACAACGTGTTCCAGAGCTTAACTGTTCTCTGAGTGAAAAAATATTTCCTCCTATTGGTTTAAAAATATATGGTTAGATTAACTTGTCTTGTTTCTTTGATTTATTTAATTCTTTATACCGTTCTCTCAAGGAAGCACAGAACAGTTTACATCAGGGGTGTCCAATGTCGGTCCTCGAGGGCCGCAGTCCAGTCGGGTTTTCAGCATTTCCCCAATGAATATGCATGAGATCTATTTGCATGCACTGCTTTCAATGCATATTCATTGGGGAAATCCTGAAAACCCAACTGGACTGCGGCCCTCGAGGACCGACATTGGACACCCCTGGTTTACATGAATTTATTCAGGTATTCAAGTATTTTTCCCTCTCTGTCCCAGCACGCTCACAATCTATCTAATGTACCTGGGGCAATGGGGGGATTAAGTGACTTGCCCAGGGTCATAAGCAGCAGCATGGGTTTGAACCCACAACCCCAGGGTGCTGAGGCTGTAGCTTTAACCACTGTGCCACAAACTCCCACACTTCCGGGCCATAGACTGTAAAGTCCAACCAGAACTATCATAGTTCCAACTGAAGGAGTTGCCGTCAACGTGCATGTACAGTGGTGCCTCACACAACGAACTTAATTCGTTCCAGGAGCAAGTTTGTTATGCGAAAAGTTCGTTATGTGAAACGCATTTTCCCATAACAATACATGTAAAAAAAAATAATTCGTTCTGTAGCATAAAATATGCTAAGATGACATAAAAAAAGATAAATTTACCTTGTTAGAGCTGTTAGCATGATATAGAGGGGATATATGTGAAGGGGAGGGGAGACAGGGGTTTTGTTGATCCTTGCTGTGTATTATAATCACCCCCCACATACTCCCCAGTACCTTTTTTAATTCCTCCCATCTTTCCCAGCCAGTGGCGTACAGGCCAGAAGCGCAGAGATCAGGAGCAATTCCTCTGCACGCCTGTGTGGGCCCATGCCGATCTCCGAATGGCTGCAGTTAGTTCTTGTGAGTCCCGCGAGAGCTGGCTGCAGTTAGTTCTTGTGAGTCCCGCGAGAGCTGACTGCAGCCATTCAGAGATCAGCGCAGGCCCAGGCGGCGGGGGGGAGGTTTAAAAATATGCGGTGGCGGCGGGGGGAGGTTTAAACATATGCGGTGGCGGTGGGGGGAGGTTTAAACATATGCGGTGGCGGCGGGGGGAGGTTTAAAAATATGCGGTGGCGGCGGGGGGAGGTTTAAAATATGTAGCGCCAGTTAAGCGATGCAGCTCGGGCGACTTCGTTGTGTGAAACGAAGTCCGTTGTACGGATCAAGACAAGAAGTTTGTTGTGCGCAGCGTTCGCTGTGCGAGGCGGCCGTTATGCGAGGCACCACTGTACTGCCCTTGAATCTGCTGGGAATATCCACTATGTGAAGCAGCAGATTGTTGAGGATGAACTCTGTTTTTGCTGTGGGATGGGATTGTTGTGCCTTGGGGGAAGGGCTGCTAGGCTGATGGATGAAGTAAAAGGGAAAAGTAAAAGAGCAAACTTAGTCAGATTAGCTCTACAGGTGCAGTTAATGATAAAGAAAGATGTCATAAGAACATAAGAATTGCCGCTGCTGGGTCAGACCAGTGGTCCATCATGCTCACGCAGCGGCCCTCTGGTCAAAGATCAGCGCCCTAACTGAGACTAGCCCTAGCAGCACACGTTCTTGTTCAGCAGGAACTTGTCTAACTTTGTCTTGAATCCCTGGAAGGTGTTTTCCCCTATGACAGATTCCGGAAGAGCGTTCCAGTTTTCTACCACTCTCTGGGTGAAGAAGAACTTCCTTTCGTTAATGTGGACAGAGGAGGGGCCGAGTGAAGTGGCACAGGAAGTTCCACACTCACTCAGAAAATGCTTGATGACATCAACCACTGCTGGGGCTGATGTCATCCCAATTGACAGAGAAATAGCTTTGGAAATTACTCAGTACAGTAGTATTTTGGACAGGTAGAGAAGAGGATAATGATAACCTGCAGAGATCCAGAGGCTGAGGGAGAAAATTAAGAAGAAGGGAACTAGAAGAATGGACCAAATAGGACAGAGCAGAGAATTACTCTGCTAGTTCACATTTAGCCATTCTGGAGACTGATGGGAAAAGTGTGTGTACTAGGCACTGACGGGAAAGACCTTGACATTCAATAGGAAAGTGTCATTTACAGCATATTACAGTTCAAACAGTAACCAGAAATGATTCAATCCACCCTTCTTATAGGAAGAAATTATTTGCAGCATTTTGCAATTCAAACTGGAACTAGAAATGATTTTTAAGACATGCAATCTTCTCTAAGTGCCAGATTAAAATTGTTTCCGGAAGTTTGTTTTTCAAATGGTATCACTGCTGCTAGTTGGCTCAGTATTCATGCGGTTATTTATTTTTTTTTGCAAAGCTTCGGCAATTTTGCCAGCTATTTGTCATGTTCTCATGAGATTATGATCCATTTCTAGTTTACATCATTCATCCCAACGCATTCTGTACAGCAAAAGGGTGCATTTGGAGGAGAGATGGGAAAAGCAAAGATGATCTTATTTCATGATAAGACAGGAGTTTGATTTTTGTAACACTATACAACAGTAATTCCCAGACTTGTCCTGGGGAAAACCCTGCCAGACAGGTTTTTAAGATATCCACAGTCAGGGCTGGTTTTAGACATGCTTGGGCCCAGGACAAAAATTTAAGGATCTCCTCTCCTTACCCTCTCCAATATCCCCACCTCCCATTACTACCACACATAAAACAACTTTAAATGACGTCTTTACACAGACAGACGTTTACCAAATACAGAACAAGGGATCACTTTGAGAAATAGAAATTGAATTCAGAAAGTATTAAACACTGGAGAAATAAAAACAAATATGCACTTTTGTAGTGAACAGACAGGGATCCCAGGCCCAGGTCCACCAAAAATTAGCCATCTCCCTTGCTGTGTCTGGTGGGGATTCCAAAACCCTGCTAGTTGAAGATCATCTCCTGGCAGCCAGTAATCTCCAAGCTCTGTAGCTAGCAGCAGGGTCTCTGAGCTGCCACCAGCTGCAGAAGTCAAACAGTTCTGGCAGCCAAACTAGAGGAAGAGATCTTCAGCTGGCAGGGCTTTGGGAAGCCCACCAACTTAGGTATTTATATTTTCCATTTGTGTAGGAGTCATGCGGCATGGACTAATACATTTCTCAATTAGCTTTCAGAGGTCAAAACCTCTTTCTTCAGGCCAGTAAAGTATACTGATGTTACAGTATACTTTACTTGCCTGATCTGAGGAAGGAGGATTTGGTCTCTGAAAGTTACTGTATTTTTTGCTCCATTAGATGCACTTTTTTTCCCCCAAAAGTGGGTAGAAATTAGGGTGCGTCTTAGGGAGAGAATACCCATAGCGCCCCCTCCTCTCCCCCCCCGGTTACCTATTTTTAATGCGGCCGCCCTCCCTTGCTGGACGCAGTGCCCTCAGCTGGCTGACAGGCGACAGGCAGGCCCTGGTCCTCTTGCTCCACCCCACTGCCCACCGCGCGTACCTTTTTCTTTTCTTACTTCTGTTCGCAGCCAAGGCTGGCTGGCTGCCTGGTTCCTGCCGCTTCCTCCCAGAACTGCCGGCTGACGCAGCTTCCTCCCATTCTCTTGCGGCATAGTGGCGCACCAGGTTGTCTACCTGGTCCTGCGCCGCTTCCGTGAGAACTCAGTTCTCGCAGGAAGCAGTGCGGGACCAGGCAGGCAACCTGGTGCGCCACGAGAGAACGGAAGAGGAGGCAGCCACATCAGCCGGCAGTTCTGGGAGGAAGCAGCAGGAATCAGGCAGCCAGCCAGCCTTGACCACGAACAGAAGTTAAAAAAAAAAAAAAAAAGGGTACGCGCGGGGGGCGGTGGGGAGGAGGAAGAGGGCCAGGGCCTGCCCGTCGCCTGCCTGGGGGGTGAGGAGCAAGAAGCTGGGGCCTGCCTGCTGCCTGCCTGAGGGGTAGGGAGGGAGGATGGAGAGGCCAGCGCCTGCCTGTTTGCTCTGCCCAATTAAAAATAGGGAGAGAGGAGAGAGAGGCTGGGGCTTTCCTGCTGCCTGCCTGGGGGGGAGGCCTACCTATTTGCCTGCCTGCCTACCTACCTACCTACCCGCCCTGTCCCATTCCTACCTGCCTGCTTGCCCTGTGCCGGCCTGCCCTGTCCTGGCCTACCACTAGACCACCAGAGGGGGGACAGGGTACAGAGCCTGGCAGAGAGAATTTGGTTCAGAATGGTTTTTTCTTGTTTTCCTCTAAATTTAGGATGCGTCTTATGGTCAGGTGCGTCTAATGGAGCAAAAACTATGGTAGTCAAAAATGTATTAAAATTAGTCCACTAAAAGGATCACTTTATTTTCATTTTCTATTTATAAACGTTTATCAACACAGCTACTAGTTTATCCTAAAGCAAAAAGGAAAAATAAGAAGAAATCTAAACATTTTTTTTTCTACATTTGTTGTCTGGTTTCTGCTTTCCTCTTCTCGCCATTCTCTTCCTTCCATCCAACGTCTACTCTCTCTCTGCCTCTTCCATATGGCATGTGCTCTCTTTCTATGCCTCTTCCAAAAACTGTCTGCCATCTCTCCCATCTCCCATCCCCCTCCCCCCTGGTGGTCTGGCATCCATCTTCTTCCCTCTGCTCACCCCATGGTCTAGCATCTTTGTCTCCTTCCCTTCCATCTCTCCCTCCCTTCCCCAGTGGTTTTTATCATCTTTCTCATCCTTTCCTCCCCCCAGATCTGGAATCTGTCTCCTCCCCTCCCCTATGCTTTGGCATCTCTCTCTCCTCTCCCTTCCTTTTCTTCCTTGGTCTTACTTCTCAATTTATTTTCTGCCTCTGTCTAGATTACATTCTCTCTTACTATCCAGTCCTCAATTTCCCTCTTTTCATTGTGTCTACCTGCAGCTTGCCACCTCTTTCCCTCACCCCTTCCAGTATCTCACTAACTCTTTTTCCCCAATTTAGCATGTCTTCTCTCCTCCCCACTTCTATCCAGCGTCTTTATGGAGAGGGTGGTTGAAGCCTGGAACACAGTCCTGAGGGAAGTGGTAGAGAGGAAAATGGTGAAAGAGTTTAAAAAAGCGTGGGATAATCACAGAGATAATGGCGGAATAAAAACCACTAATGTAATGTAATGTAATATTGAAGAACTAAGACCCGTACTGGGCAGACTTCCAAGATCTGTGTCCCTTATATGGCCATTCGGTTGAGGATGGGCTGGGGAGGGCTTTGATGGCTGGGATGGTTTAGATGGGCTGCAATGAGCTTTGACAGAGACTTCAGTAGATGGAACCTAAGCACAGTACCCAGCAGAGCTCTGGTTTTCTGACCCAGAAATAACTAGGAAAATTAGTCCTTTTTCTAAGTTATTTCTGGGTAAGGTTGAGCATACTGGATAGACCATTCGGATCTTTGGCTGCTGCCATTTACTATGTTACTATGCTCCCCCCTCTCTCTTTCTCCTCCCCACTTACAGTGTCTTCTCCCCCACTCTCTCCACTTCCATTCAGTGTCTGCTCCTCTCTCACACTGCCCCCCAACTTCCATCCAGCATCCGCCCCCCCTCTTTCTCCACATAATAAACCTTAAGTGCCACTCAACCTCTTTTCCTTGTCAGGTCATCTCTCTCCCTTCCCCTCACCTTAGCGGACGCTTTTCAAAATTAAAGTTTTTTTCTCTCAAAGGAGTCATGACACGATAGCCATTCTCAGAAGTTGTATGTGGCTGCCCCAAAGCTTCTCTGCTGTTATCTGCTCAGGTGGAAACAGGAAGTTGTGTCAGAGGAGAAGCTTCGAGGCAGACACGTGCAACTTCTGAGAACGGCTACCGTGTCATGACTCCTCTGAGAGAGAAAACGTATTTTGAAAAGTGCCTACTAAGATGAGGGAAACGGAGGTAGATGGCCCGACAAGGGGAAGAGATGACCGAACTGTGGGGCCCCCTGGAGCTGTGGGGCCCAGGGCAGCTGCCCTGTTTGCCCTCCCCTAACACTGGCCCTATCCACAATGAATATTCATGAGTTTGATTTGCCTCCTTGGTATGCAGATCTATTGCATGCATATTCATTGAGGATATCCTGTAAACTGACTGGAGAGGTTTGGGAACCCCTTGTTGTACAAGGAAGCTAGTGTTATATTGTAGAATCTCTCTCAGCTTTGGAGACTTTCATAATTAGGAGGCAATTGCAGGCTATTTTACTGCTTTCAGCCTTTGTGTTATTACTTCCGCTGAAGTAAAAACATAAAACAGCAAAAAAAAAAAAAAAGAAAAGCACCAAGGGCCTCATATAATGGGACAATAGAGTTCTCTTTATTAATTGACCCAACATGGGCCATGGTTCGGGGGTCAATAAAAAAAAAAAACCCCACTTAAATTTGATGAAATCCAGAAATAGAGATCTCTCAAAACATCTGTGTCTGATCTGCTGAGTTTGTTTGGTTTTTTTTTGCTGCTGTTGTTATTACTTCCCCAAAGGCATTGGAGTCTGTAGTTTTCAGTATGTTTAAAACTGAAATATGTCCTTAACTCTGGGCTATGCAAAAGCACCATAGAAGCTGCAGATTCAGCCACAGGAATAGATATCTTTTTTCCCTTCTCTGCTTTGCCCTTACTATAAAATACAGTATGTACGTATTGTGAAATGAGAAATCTGAAGCTAATAAAAAAACATGTGAAAATATGGAGGCATTTTCCTTTGAGGGACAAAAAAAAAGAAGAACTTAAAATTAAAAACTCTAGTAAGCCAATGCCATAGATTGATGGAAATATCTTTTGAAACAGAATGATCATGCAGTTTCTTACAATATATTTATAGAACTCTCCCATGTTTGTCAAATCATATTTTTCAGTTAGGGAAAAAAAACAAGACATCACCACAATCCTTATCCTCAGAAATTGACTTACTATCAAGTGTCTAATAACAGTATTGTTAAGAATGTAACTCACCTGGAGCTACAACTGAAAAAGACATACATGGGGAGAGAAAGCAAGATGGCGACTGAGCAACGCGCTTGTTGAGAGCTCCCGTCGTTGTTCGGGAGATTTTCTTGTTAAGTGGCCTGCCCGAATTACCTTAGCGATGCTTAAATGACGTGGTAGGCCGAGGGGCAATCCTCCAGCTGCCTCGGAATCCTCGACACCATGCCAGACTGTGATGACAGTGTTCATAGTCCATTCTTCCCTGGGCGCATCTGCAGCTATGCAGAGGAAAATGCATAGCCTGGACGGCGACTTGTCGCTGAGCCCACGAGAGCCATATACTCCTCCAATGCCCGGACAAGCAGCGAGAGGACTGGCGAGTTTGGAGGACTCCCAGAGAGGACCTGGAGAGAAGCATCCTGAACGCCCTGCTAACCCGGTTGTCAGCATGGGAACGCCGACTCCCTTGGTGGAGCCAGTGCAAGTGAGGAGCTGTTCTCCTCTGATTGCGAGCGGTGGTGAGTGAGGGAGCCTTGAGGCAGGACTCCAAGGAGAGTGCCGAAGTAAATCTGGCAGTGATATCCCCCCTCAAGCCGCTCATGAGACCAAAAGCAGTGACCCTGGATTCGATTTGAACCACAATAGAAAATCTCCATGCGGTATGTACTAATTTTGTGTCTATTACATTGAGTACCTCAACTAAGATATCTCACTTGGAAACTTCTCTCCAACAACAAAAGCAAGAGCTTATTAATTTGGAAAAATCTACAATGGAAACAAAGAATTTAGTGACTAAACAAGTAGCAGATAAAATTTTACTAATGAGGAAAATAGAGAACTTGGAAAATCAACAAAAAAGTTTGAATTTAAGAATCTTAAATTTTCCAATTGCAAAGTTTATGATTACTAATGAACTTTTCAAGAATTTTCTGATAACAATTTTGGAAATTCCTGACTCAAGCCTACTTCCAATTCAAAAAATTTATTACCTTAAAAAATTTCTCAAGAAACAATTGAAGGGAAGAAGGCCGAGTTAGACGTATCTGCATTGTTAGAATCATCTGAGATAGAAGTATTAAGTCATGCTACTTTGTTGGTTTCACTAGTTTTCTTACAAGATAAAGAAATGTTGTTAAAATTATACTTTAAAAAGAAACAAGTCTCCTATTTAGGAGAGAAGATATACATATTTCCAGACGTTTCTAGATGGACACAAATTCAGAGAAAAGAGTTTCAGTTATATCATTCAAAATTAATTTCTTTGGGGGCAGTTTTTCAACTGAGATATCCTTGTAAAAGTTTTGTTTCCTATCAAGAAAACAAGTATATCTTTTTTGAACCTGCTCAATTGGGGATTTTCTTGGAAGATAAAAGGGTATCTACTGCGGCCCAGAATGAACCAGTATAATGTGGATTGAATAAATAGGAATGATGTTTGCTCATCTTTGCTTTCATATTATGTTTGTAATTTCCCCTTTATTTCCCTAGGGGGCTTTCTTTAAACTTTCTCTCCCATGTAGTGGACTATGTTAAAAAATATTATCCTATTATTTTTTGTGTTAAATCTGATCAAATTGTATTGAGCTGATTGTAAATTGTATTTCAGTATTTCTTGCATGATGGTGTATGTTTAATTGAAAATGAGAAAAAAAATGAGGAGAAAAAGACATGCATCAAATAAATAAATCTCGGTGTATACTGTACATTTTAATATAGCTCTATATGCAGAGATTTGAGCAAAAGACCTCTTTGGCTGATGGGGCTTGACAGCACCAACAGTGATGGGGGGCAGGGGAGGGAGAGAATACCTGGCTCTCTCAGCCTAACTCTAGCTAACAAATAAATGTGATAGCGTTTCACAATGCTTAACCACTATCTGTTATGTGAGAGGGTGGGACAGATTGGGGTTTTGGGGAGTTGAGATTGTATACCGTTATGTACTATCATTTTGATTGCTTAGAACTGATAAACTCCCCCTTGTGGAGGAAGTGGTGGAGACCAGGACAGTGTCTAAATGCTGGAAAGCACAGGAGAAGCACAGAGGATCTGTGAGGTATAGAAACAGATCGCAGAGATGAGCATATGACATGGATGGGCAGATTTACCTTCCTTT
This sequence comes from Geotrypetes seraphini, assembly GCF_902459505.1. NCBI lineage: Eukaryota > Metazoa > Chordata > Amphibia > Gymnophiona > Dermophiidae > Geotrypetes > Geotrypetes seraphini. Next base: position 432,596,794 of record NC_047085.1, on the reverse strand, counting down.
TTTTATTAATTGTACTTTGATGTATTTTAAACAACTTCTCCCTCTCCAACGTCCCTTTTGTTCAATGTACATTAATGTGAATTTGTCCAGTATTTTTAATATTTGATAAAATATTGCTTTTATTTACCAATTTTAATTATTTTCTACAATCTTTTTATATTGTACACCGTTTAGACACTTGCTTTGATAGACGGTATATCAAAAAATAAAGAAACTTGAAACCTTTACTTCCATCATGCTTTAGTCAGCTCTGATCTGTACACTGTGCATTTGGAAGGTTTTGTAGTCAGAACCTGATTTTTCCAGCATGCTTCAGAACTGTTTCTTCATAAGGGGATTTAGGAAGCTTACATCCACTCTGGATCTACTGGAGATGCACACGCTGTACCCTTTTAATACTCAATAGCAGCTGTCTGTTCCTTTTCCTTACAGCAAGGAAATCTCTGAGTGGTTGCATATTATTCATGAGGAAGAATGAAGTGAATTATTATTTTCACTCAAGTCATACATCTATTTCAATAGAACTGAAGACAGAATATGTTCAGATAAAATATGAAATCCATATCCAAAACCAGAAATTATTGCTGGTTATAAATGAAAGAGTAATGTGATAAAATGTGTAACAAAATCAACTCTGATTCTAGAAAATTAATTTTCTAGCATTTTAAGTTTAAAGTTTATTAAAATTTTGATAAAACGCAAATCAAAGACTTCTAAGCATTTTACAATATATATTAAAAAGGGGGGAGACACACTAAACAATACTAGACCAACGTAAAACAATAGGGAAGTTTGGGAGAACTACAAAGTCAAAAGAAAAGGATACATAAAAAGTTAACCACAATAGGATTATTGAACAAGTCTGGCTGTAACTAAGAGCCATATTTTATAAGAGGTGCCTACAATTGTGGCCACCTGGTAATGCCTAAGTTCGGGATCTGCATCTACTACATTTTTTTTTTTTTAATTGGCTTAATCGGCATGGTAACTGATCTTGCTGGTTTTCAGCCAATCAAAAAAAATAATTAATTAAACAATTTCTGAATATCAGCTAGGATCCACGCATGGCCCGATATTCAGTGCCAATGCCTGGACATGGCCTGGCATTAATTATCAGGGCCTAATTTTGCCCACGGTGTATTATAATTACCTAACTTTATTCTAATTTAATCGTGGATTCTGTTGACAGATAGGTTCATACCGAGCCTACAGTGGTCAGTGCTTCTTTTTTTTTAAACACAAAATATACTCGGATACTAGCACCTAATATGCAGATACTGGCATTAAATGTCCTAGTATAAAATGGCTGCTGGAAATTACCCATGTGCCACCAATATTCATCAGTGGCACCCAGGCAGGTATCTGGGCAGTCACACAGATACCTACCCATAGGGTTACCAGATTTTCCTTCGGGAAAATCTAGACCCCCCCCCATGGCCACCCCCCCAGGCCTGTTCAGTTCCACCCATGTGACACCCCATCCAGCCCACAGCCCCACCCCCTTAACCCATCCGTGCGTCGGGTCAGCATCCACGCATGTGTGAATGCGACTTGATGATGTTGCGCGTGTGCGGGAATCGTCACACATTGCATCCATGTGTTCACGGATGCTGTCCCAACGTCGGAAGCTTTTAAAAACCCGGACAAAGTGCAGGGTTTTGAAAAGCTGTCCGTACCCATGGACATGTCCTCAAAAGGAGGACATGTCCGGGAAAATCTGGACGTCTAGTAACCCTACCTTTCCAGGCAACATGCGTAGAGTTTTTTCTGCCACTAAACATCAGACCACCCTAGCACTGTTTAGAGAGTGGCAAGATATTCTGCCCACATTTTAGCAGCCCTCTCCAAGTGAGCGCAGCTGAACGTTCAGGTTTGACCTTCTTGGTGTGATTTAACTGAGAAGGGGGCTGTCTACCCACTTAAATCACCTACAAAAATCTTTATTTGGGCCTTTAATCAACATATACAAAGACTACTAATCATTGGTCAATAAGGGAAAGGGAATGGGGACTTGGATATCGCATGTTTGTCACTTCAAAGCTAACATTCAAAGCGGTGTGCACTGGAGGATTAAGTGACTTGCCCAGGGTCACAGGGAGCAGCACTGGGATTTGATCTCCCAACCTCTGGGCGCAGAGGCAGCAGCTCAACCAGTGAGCCAGAGTCCTAACAAAACAAAGGTGGCAAACAGAGGTCCAGCAATGTTACAGAAAAAAAGCATGCTAAATCCCTTTGCAACTATTCTGTTAAATTCACATTCTACTTACAATAGATTTTAATGGGAGAATTTCTGCATGAAAAGGAAGAAAATGTGACACATTTATATTCCCCTATTTCAACTTTTGCTGTGTTCTTCTAATCCAGGAATTAGAACACAACAAAAGGATTCATTTGCTGCATTGTTGCTTACTAAATAAAAAATAAAAAAAATCCCTTCCAACTCGATAGTAAAGCCTCTCTACATACAGAAGGCCTAATGTTCAACCTGGATGGCAGCATATATTACAGCATTGGAGCCAACTTCGTAGTGCCAGTGGAGGCTGAGCACCCCCACGATTGAGTGAACTCCTTCACTGTGTCCAAGGAGAGGTCATTTGTATTAGATTTGGCACCTCCAATTATTTTGAAATGTAAGCACCTATGTATTTTGAAATATGATACCAATTTTATTTGTACATTAAGTGACACTGTCCGTATAACTACCACCTCTGAATATGCATATTCGAAGGGGTGGTGAAACGTGCTCAGCCCAACCAAGAAGGAAATGATATGGAACCATTAAACTTACAATTTATTTGACATATTCACCCCTATCTTCAACACACTTGACACATCATGTCTGAAGTTTCTGTAACCCTTCCCAAAAAATACTCTGATGTCTGGTCAGTGAAATACTGCTCCACTGCTGCAATCACCTCTGAATCACTCGAAAAATGTCTCCCTTTCAAACTCTTTTTAAGGTTTGGAAACAGAAAATAATCAGATGGAGCAATATCTGGTGAGTAGGATCTATCCACTGAAAACCCAACTGCATCAAAACATCCATTGTTTTGCCAGCCTTGTGAGCAGGTACACTGTCTTGCAAAAAGACAACTCCTTTCCGCAGCTTCCCTCTCCTTTTTTCTTTCAATGCCTCCTTTAATTGGCACAGTAGTATTCTGCTTTAACTGTTTGGCCCCTTGGAAGATGGTCAGTCATTACAACACCTTCCTGATTCCAAAACATTGTGGCCATGACCTTTCCTGCTGACTTTTAGGTCTTGAATTTCCTTGGCCTTGGAGAACCTGAGTGCCGCCATTGCACAGACTGTTGTTTTGTCTCAGGATTATAGTGGTGCAACTATGTTTTCTCAACAGTAACTAGTTGTTCCAAAAAGTTGGCACCAGCTTGCTGAAAATGCTCCAAAACAACTTGGAAATCTCCACTCAATGTTGTTTCTCATCAGCATTCGAACATTTGGGCACCCACTTGGCCAACAGCTTCTGTATACCCAGCTGCTTTATACTGGATATTTGTAATGTCTTAGCAATTGTTTTAGCCAATATTCACCAATCTACCAAAATCAGGTCATGGACATGGTCAACAATTTCAGGAACTGACACCGTTTGAGGCCTCCCAGATCTTGCTGCATCTTCGGTCTTGAAATCTCGATGCTGAAACTTTACACACCACTTCTTCACTGTGTAATATGATGGGCATTTGTCACTCAATATTTGCATCATACATTCATGAATTTCCTTTGGAATTTTCTTCTGCAGAAATAGGAACTTCATGACGGCTCAGAGTTCCACACTTGAAAATTCACCAAACTGTATATTTTTCCTCTTTACTTTCTCTTCTCTAACATTTCATACTGTAAACCAAGTTGAGCTTTATTCTTATAACGATGACGCAGTCTATAAATTCAAGCTTTAGTTTAGTTTATATGGTTCAATCAATGATCTGAAACGTTGAAGCATAGCATTAAAATTCTGCAAATTGGCACTTTACAAAATAAAATAACACTCTTGTCAGCTCCAGTGGCAAAATAATGCTCAGAATTTAGAAAGTAGGTTGGGCTGAGAACTTTTCAGCCCTCCCTCGTAACTGAAGACCAGGCACACATGAATAGGTCTGAAGTTAGGAATGCTATTTAGCAGGCTTAAATTTAAATGCATAACTTATCCAAGTGGATGGTAATTCTATAAGGGTGCTGAATATGGTGCTTGCTTTGCTTAATAAATCTCAATAAAAAAATAATAATCTATAAACTGTCTTTTCTTGAAGAGATCCACCCAAATAGCCAATCTGTTGATCAAAACGGGAAAGATTCCGGAGGAATGGAAAGTGGCGAATGTTACGCCAATCTTTAAAAAAAGGTTCAAGGGGAAACTCGGGAAACTACAGACTGGTGAGTCTGACCTCGGTACCAGGAAAGATGGTAGACATGCTGATAAAGGACCACATCATTGATCACCTTGACGGACACGGGCTGATGAGAACCAGCCAGCACGGTTTCAGCAAAGGCAGATCTTGTTTGACAAACTTGCTGTACTTCTTCGAGGGAGTGAACAGGCAGATAGACAAGGGCGACCCGGTCAACACTGTATATCTGGACTTTCAGAAGGCATTCAACAAGGTTCCGAATGAATGACTACTTCGGAAAATTGCGAGCCATGGAATCGAGGGTGAAATACTCACGTGGATTAAAAACTGGCTGGAGCATAGGAAACAGAGAGTGGGGGTAAATGGACAATACTCGGACTGGAAGAGCGTCACCAGTGGGGTGCCACAGGGCTCGGCAATTCTTATGTTCTTATGTTCAAAGCGTTTATAGTTCATTGAAGAGAAATCAGGTACTATTGAGTATTTTCCCCTATTCATCTTGGAGGGCTCAGAATTTAACTATGGTACCTGGGACAATGGTAGTTAAGCTACTTGCCCAGAGTCACAGGGAGCAGGCTGGGATTGAACTTGCAACCTCAGGGTGCTGAGGCAGCAGCTCTAACCACTAGGCCATTTCCCTCCCCCCATTAGGCCACGTCCCCAAATGGCCCAAAATATGCATATATTACACCATGCCTATAGTCAGTGACGTGGTACGGGGGCTGGGTGAGCCGCTCCTTCCCAACCCCCCTCTCTGTGCACCTGTGCCCCTTCCTTTCTCTTGTACCTCTTTCATTCTCCTGGCGTGAGCAGAATCATGAACTTGCTGCCCACATCAGTGCCGGCTCTCTCCGACATCACTTTGGGGTCCCACGCCCAGGAAGTGACGTCAAAGGGAGAGCAGACACGATGCAGGCAGCACATTTGTGATGCCGCTTGTGCCAGGAAAATTAAAGAGGTATGGGGGAGGGGGAAGAGGGGCCGGGAAGGAGAGGGGGTAGTGGTGGAGAAGAGGGCGGTGCAGGGGCACCATCGCCTTGGGCACCACTCACCCTCGCTATGCCACTGCCTATAGTTGATATAATTTCCCACTCCTAGATGTTAGCATGTGCCTGAACAAATGATAGTCTATAATCTAAGAATGTACTTTGCATATGTTCCACCCATGAACATGCCCACAACAAAGTACATCATTAAAATCATTGCAGACACTTTCCCACTAGTTGGCATTCTATAACAGACATCTTACACATGTAATTGACTACAAGACTGCCACTTATTTTCACTCTTTCCTGCCACCTACAACTAGATAGCTCCTTATACAATTACCCCGTAAGTGGCTGAATATTGATGTGCTGGTGCCACATTTGTCCTAGCACCAGGCAGCCCCCTTTTTGTTTGCATAAAAATGTGCCATTCAGCAAGTTAAATGGCCCAATTTTGTACACACAATTATTGAAAATCCATAGATATGTGAGTTGTAAATTCACTTCTTGCCAGAGAACAAATAACTCAGTGCCATAGCCACAGATGGATCTTAGTGTGTCTGGGTCCACCCAATTTGGACTCAGGCCCACTCTTGCTGTGGCTGTCCGGGATCCCCAAACTTCAACAGCTGAAGCTTTTCTCCATAGGCGACCAGTGTTCTTCCAAATGGCAACTGGCAACGCTTGCTTCCAGTCAGTTTTGAGAATTTATGTCTGTTGACTTTATATTTTACTCTGCTCAGGAAGAAATTTGTTTCTTTGTATTTCTCTGGTGCTGTACTCTAAACAGAGGCCTCCATCTTAGGATTTTTGTTTGTGGTCCTGTATTTAAAGAGAGTTTTTTTTTCTGTTTTCTGCTTGTGTGACTGAAGTCAGGTGTAGGGATGGAAGTTGAGTAGAATTGGTTGTTGTCATTGCTTCAAGTAGGAAGATATTTGTTGACTCTTCTTCAGTCCTTTTGGACCCAAAATGGACCCAGCTTAAAAATTAGTGAAGACCACTGCTCTATTCTATTACAGAATTTGGGCAGCCAGATGCCATTATAAAATACTATCTTAGGGCACCGATTTGGGTTCCTAATTTTTAATACCCTTTTTTTTTTTTTATTTCACAAAATTTAACAGTAATTATACATATAATACAAAAATTCCTTTTTAAGCCCACAAAGTTGGAGAGTCAAACCTTACAACTAAGACAAAATATAAAGAAAACAAGGAATTAGTTCCTGATTCATCGAATCCTAACCATTCCATTTTTGGGGACTTGACATTCCTCCAATACCCTTTATCAGCATGCATATAAGTACATACCATTTTGTTACATTACATACTTATACCCGCATACACCACCACAGAAATTTATAATGTACAAGGCCTTTTCCACATGAAAAACTAGTTTTACCCCCTTTTAGTCTAGCGTTCAAGAATTACGGCTCTTTTTACAAAGCTGCACTAGGGCCTTAACGCGCGGAATAGCGCACGCTAAATTGCCGCATGCGCTAGCCGCTACCACCTTCTTTAGAGCAGGCGGTAGATTTCCAGCTAGCGTGTGCAAAACCAGAAGTTACATCAGAAGCAAAGACTCCGGTGGCAGAGGGAAAGCCCGAACGGGTCTCTGATGCAGATCGGGGCAGCAAGGCTCTCTCCTCTCCTCTCCGGCCAGGCAAAAGCGGCGATAGCAAAGGGACCAACGAATCGGTAAGCCCGATTTTCTTCAATAGCAAACCGATTCGAATCGATTTACCCAAAGTGAATCGGAGAATTGATTCAAATCGCGAATCGGGCAGCACTAGTGGTCAATATTAGTGTTGTCATCAGCATGAACATAATGCACTTCATTAAGGTTTCTTCATTGGTTTCCATACATAAATGACATCAAATCAATGTTGCTTTTAGTAATCTTCACTTTTTTTAAAAAAATTTATTATTGCTTCCCTTTGGTCTTTTAATATTGTTTGTTACCTTATTTTCTTTATTTCCCTTTTTAATTTTAACAAATCATTAAAGTTTTAATGTTCTTCTTTATTTAAAAGATGTTTATTTTTAATATAAATGTCTTTTGTATTTTTGTTGCAATAATTTTGGTGATATTATATATATATGGTTATAGGTATAAACACATTTATGATTAGATTGCTTTGGTCAACGGTTTCTTATTGATATGTTTCCCATTGGTGATGATTTGTATTTAATCACACATAATTGTCACACGTTGACAAATGGATAACTGTTGTCCTTATATCTTTTTGCTCCTTACGTGTATATGTGTGTATGTTTTTATAGCTTGTTGTGATATTTATGATATCTTTTATGTCATAGATTTTACATTGATTTGCATGTCATCAACTACTTCAAATATTTCCTTTAGTTTTAACTTGTTTTATTAGATTTATAAATGTAGTTTTATATTTGTGCTTTTATTTGCTTTTTAATATTTATTATGTTTGTAGACTCCTGAGGCAGTCCCGTCAAGGGCCAAAACATGATCGTGTCAAGTCGTCCTATTCAATAAACGAGATTGAACACCATTCAGTCACCTTCGTTGTTTTTTCTGCTTTCACGGTCTGTGAAGGTAGTATCTCCTATGTTTTCTCCAGATATAATGGAAATATTGTTTTGCTCTGATTAGTACCTAATTGCAAATCAAGGCAAATTTATCTGTGCCACCACTCAATTAACTGATGAAAGGAGTAGAGCTCTCGAAAGCTAATCTATAGTGTTTTATAGGCAATGAAAGCTGATAGTGGTACTTTTATTCACAATCTTGGATAGAGTAAACATGGTTCCATCTAAATTGCTTAAGAACATAAGAATCGCTATACTGGGACATACCGAAGGTCCATCAAGCCCAGCATCCTGTTTCCAACAGTGGCCAACCCAGGTTCCAAGCAAGATTCTAAGTAGCAAAACAGATTCTATGTTGTTTATGCTAGGAATAAGCAGTGGATTTCCACAAGATTTCTCTTTTAGGAAAATATCCAAACCTTTTTTAAACCCTGCTAAGTTAACTGATTTCACCACATTCTCTGGCAACAAATTCCAGAGTTTAATTAGACGTTGTATGGGAGGGGCCTTAAACAACTTGGGTCAATCAAAGCCTTAGGCCCCTCCCTGAATTTATCGGGAAGGGGTCTAAGGCTCTGATTGGCCCAGACACCTAAAGCCCCTCCAATATTGGCATCCAGTCCAATAAGAGCCTTAGGCACCTTCTCGATGCATCTAGGGAGGGGAACTGAGGCTCTGATTGGCCCAAGTTGTTTAAGGCCTCTCCCAAGATGCACCAGGGAGGGAAAGGCTCATTTCAGATGACACAGTAAGATGGGAGGAGTGTGTTCACGTCCCTCCGGCTCATCAACTTTGAGGTAAGGGGAAGGAGGGCAGCGGTGGTGGGGGTGGGGGTTACTTGCCAACAGGGTAGAGTGGACATCTCTCCCACAGCTGGGGGGTCGGGTCAGGTAGGGAGGAAGGGGAGGCAGAGAAAGCTGAGGGGGATTACTTGCCAGAGGGGGAGAGTGGGCATCTCTCCCGCTGCGGGGGGGGGGGGGGGGGGGAGGGAGTCAGGTCAGAGATTTTAGTGCTGCAGGAGAGTGTCGGCATCTCTCCCACTGCAGAGGAGGGTTTCTGCCATTCCGGGAGGAGGGTGGTGTTTGCTGCCGCCGGGAATGATGCAGCAGAGAGAATGGGCATCTCTCCTGCTGCATCACAATACATAGGTTTCTAGCAGTCTGTGACACTGACTGGCACCAGCACCCCTGGACCAATCGCTTTTATTAGTCACCAAAAGCCAACGCCGCTTTTTACAATGGCTCGGCATTTTTTAAGAATCCACCAGAGGGCTCATTTCAATGTTGAGGAGCCCATTTGCATATCAGTGTCGGAGACTGCTAGAATCCTCGCTAAAGATAATCCCTTTTGATAATCCGTCGCTAAATTGCGTACAGGCTAAACCACCGGAAAACGGTTTAGTGACGGCGTTAAAGTTTTGAGAATTTGGGCCTCAGTCTTTAGGATATAATCCTTATTGCTCCTCAGGAGATGTAACAATATTGTACATTGTATATACCACCAATACAGATAGCTCTCCTTTACAAAGTTGCCCCCTGTAAGGTAGCCAATTGTCTTACCCATAACCATCTTTTTCTGAACATTAATAAATGTGAAGCAATTCATTTTCCTAGCCTAAAATGTGCAATTGTCTCAGTTCCCACTAATAAAAATATTACTTTCCCATTTCAAGATACAATCTGCATTCTAGGGGTTATAGTTGTCTGTGATTACTTCTTTAAGCTCAGAATAATTATGTACTATGCTCAGCATTCTTGGGGTCCTTTTACTAAGTTGAGAGAAAATGGAAGAATGGTTAATTTTCTTTCTTTTTTTTTATTTTTAAATTAATAGCCATGTGCTAATTTTGTCATTTGTAAGACCTTTAAAAATATTAGCACATGAGCACTTCTGGCACCCATTTTGTAGGCAATAAGGGCTTGTGTACTAATCTTGCTTTAATCAATTAATGTGCAAAAAAAGTAAACGTGCTGATTAGCACAGAAACACAGGCCCTCTTTTACTAAGGTGCGCTAATCAAGTTAGCTGCGCTACACGCTAATGCGTGCATGTTAGTCTATGGACATGCTAGCATTTAGCGCACGCTAATTTGATTAGTGCGCGCTAATCGGTTAGAGCACCTTAGAGCACCTTAGTAAAAGAGGGGGATGCTCTCTCCATGACCCACGGTTTGTGCATGGAAATAAAAATATTAACGCATAATGTCTGTGTCCCATGGTATGTCATTTTATGCTGTGGTAAGCGTGATCCAGCTCTTACCACAGCTCAGTAAAAGGGCCCCTTTGCAGTACAAAGAATCAAGTTTTAAACCATTTCTTACTATATAGGTGATCTAAAAATACTGAAGTTTGCATTAGTTATTGATTATTTTAATACAATATATAATGATTCACCACAGATTTCCTTCAGAAGATTGCAACCATGTATTGGCTTCCTGTGATTGTGCATATACTGTTTACAATATTGATTTTACCCCTCTCTTCTATTAAAATGCGCTAGCAGTTTTTAGCATAGAGAGCCACGCTGCTCCCGATGCTCATAGGAACTCTATGAGCATCGGGAGCAGCACAGGCCATTCAGCATGGCTCCCTGTGCTAGAAACTGCTAGCGCAGTTTAATAGAAGAGGCCCTTAGTTTATAAAGCCTATCACATGAGAAAAAACCACCTTTGTAGTGCGTGTTTGATAGGTGGATCTTCTGGGAGGGTGGTGATGGATGGGGACATGGGCTTTGGTGGGGTCACACAAAGTCATGGCAGGGATATGCAAGTGGTGGGAGTGGGGTTGGAGGGGAGGGGGGGTGGGGGAGAGAGAGGAAGGGGGTAACAGCAAGGGCTTATGGGGTTAGTGGGGGGGAGGGGGAAGAGGGGTGACTGTTGTGGATTTGGAGTACTGGGTTATGGGAGCTGATATATTGAGAGTGGACAGCTTTAATGTCAAGGGTCTCAACATGCCCCGTAAACATCAGCTATTGTTAAAAGAATTAAAGAGGTTGAGGACTGATATTAGTTTTGTTCAAGAAACTCACTTTGTGAAAACAGGGGGAAAAGTTGGTACAATATAGAGAATATCCGGGGAGGTTCTGGGCCTCTAATCGGAAAGAGAGGAAGAAGGCAGGGGTGGGTATTTTGTTCGCTAAACATCTTAAAATAGTGCTGGAACAAGAATGGAGGGATGAGGGGGTTATTTGGTTGGGTCAGATAAAGTGGTTACTTTGGTGAATTTGTATGCCCCGAATTCTAAGCAGGGTTCCTTCTTTGATGAGGTATTGGCCAAGATACTGCTGGTTAAGAAGGGTTTGGTGCTTGTGGGAGGGGACTTTAACCTGGTTATGGATCCCAGACGAGACTCTACGGGGGTTGGGGGGGACTGGCTTAAATTGGATAGGAAGCATCTTAAGCACTTTGTGGATGTACTAAATGTTGTGGATGGCTGGAGATCCCAGCACTGGATGGGTAAGGATTATTCATATTACTCCCCTGTTCATGGGGTTTATACCCGAATAGATATGGTGGATAAGGGGTGGGGGGTAGATTAATGGGGTCACACATTGAGGACATTGGGTGGTCGGATCATGCTCCCATTTGGATGGATGTGAGATGGGGAGCATCGAGGGTAGGGGATCGCTATTGGAAACTGAATGATAGTTTATTGAGGGATCCGATGCTGGTCCGTAAGGTGGAGCAGGTTATTTTGGATTTTTTGGAGCATAATAATGTTAGTCTCTATTCTCTGATAACAATTTGGGAAAGTCTGAAGGCCGTACTGCGGGGGGAGCTTATATCTATGGCTGCTCAAAAGAAGCAGCTTAAATTACAGAAGGAACAGAGGTTGCGAGAGACTCTGCATCGGCTAATTGATCAGCATAAGAGGGATCGGGGGGAGCTCCCCTTGGGCTTTGGATCCGTGAGGTTAGGGCGGAATTGGGGAAGTTGGAAGATGAGGAGATCCAATTCAATCTTGAGCGTCTTCATCTACGGTTTTTTGAATCTGGTAATAGAGCGGGGAAATTGTTGGCCCATCGTCTATGCCTGCAGCAGACGCAATCTAATATTATGGCTATTAAAGATGGTTCGGGCCGGACATTGATGGATGAGGGGGATATCCACACACAATTTTGTGAATTCTATCAACAGCTTTATACACCCGAGAGTCAGGGGACGGAGGAAGAGATCGGAAACTATCTTCGGGACTTGGGTTTGGCATCCCTCATGGACTCCGAGGTGCAGGGGCTGGATGAGGATATTACCTTAGAGAAGGTGCATGTGATTTGACAGCTGAAACTGGGGAAATCCTCAGGATTAGATGGGTTCACGGGGTTGTTTTATAAGAAGATGTCTACCTTGGTGGCACCATAGTTGGTGAGGTTATATAATGATATGAGAGAGGGAGCCCAAATGCCTTTCTTTATGCAGGGCGGGGATCGCGATTTTACCAAAGCCAGGAAAGGATGCCACTCAGTGTGGGAGTTACAGGCCTATCTCACTGTTGGGTATTGATACCAAAATTCTTGCTCAAATGTTGGCTGATCTTTTGTCGCTTCATATGCCGGCGCTTATACATCCAGATCAGGTGGGGTTCATAGGGGGACGGCAGGCGGTGGATGGGATCCGTAAAGTTTTGAACTTGGTCTGGAAGGCCCGACACAGTGGGGACTCCTGGGTAGCAGTGGCGGTGGATGTCGAAAAGGCTTTTGACCACGTGGATTGGCGATTTATGGAGGCGGTCCTCCGACATGTAAGCATCGGGGCCCGCTATGTGTCTTGGATTCTATCTCTGTATAACGGACCCATGGCGTGTGTTAAAATTAACGGAGTCTATTCCTCCCCTTTTGAGCTGCGGTGTGGGATGAGGCTAGGCTGCCCATTATCGCCCCTGCTTTTTGCATTGGTGATCGAGCCTCTTGCGCAAAAGATCCGACAGACAGCTCAGGTGCGGGGTATACTGGTTCAGGTGTGTGAGCATAAATTGTCTTTATTCGCTGATTATATTTTAGCAATTGTGGAGGGTTCAGAGAAGTCACTTAGGACCCTTCAGGACCTTATGACGGACTATGGGGCTTTATCGGGCTTTAAGGCCAATATGACTAAAATGGAGATACTTAATATATCTGTCCTGGAAACGGATATACCGAGTATTAAACAGGTGGTGCCTTTTCGGTAGGTTAAGGGCCCTATAAAATATTTAGGTATCCAGCTGGGGGTGGATTGGACGTCTTTATTTCAACTTAACTATGTTCCCTTGGTGGCATACCTGGTTCGGGATATGGAACGGTGGGACAAATTATATGTGTCTTGGATGGGGCGCATGGAGGTAGATCGGATGTTGATACTACCTAAGTTTCTCTATTTCTTTCAAGTTTTGCCTATAGAAATCCCTCGGAAGTATTTTAACCGGTGGCAGCGTAGCCTATTACGGTTTGTGTGGGGAGGCAGACGTCCCCGGGTGGCTCATTTGGCCATGTTTAAGTTCAAGGCAGAAGGGGGTCTGGGAATCCCTCAACTGGAGCATCATTATAGAGCGGTTCAGCTACGGGCGGGAGTGGAGTGGCATGCGCCCTCTTTGAAGTTGTGGGTGTACGTTGAGCAGGGTGTGTTGGGTAGTTCAAGGGGACACGGATCCTTGAGTTGCTCATGTGGGGGGACTTGGGGGCACAGGAGTTGGGGGACCATCTCTAATCTGTTCACTAAATGGACGATGCGGGTCTGGAAAGGAGAAGATTGCAAATTACTCAGTAAAAGCAGGGGGTTGTATCATCTGCCATTGTGGTATGCTTCTGATTTCTTGCCAGGTAGAGATGGGGGGGATCTTTGTGCAGTGGGTAAGGAAAGGGTTGCAGTACTTTGGCCAATTTCTTAAGGGTGAGTCCATCCGTGCTTTTCCTGAGCTCCAAGCACTTTATCATTTAGACTCTAAGGACCTTTTCCCATATCTTCAAGTGAAAAGTTATTTACAGATGGCTAAACAGGCTGATGCTGCGGTTTATAGTTGTTCTGACTGTGAGCAGCTGTTGGGGTTACCAGCTTGTAGAGCTTGCATTTCACTGTTGTGTAAGTGGGTGCATCAAGAAAGGGCCCAGAAGCCTTCACACCTAGTGGCTTGGGAAGGGGACTTGGAGCAGGTCTTTGATGAGACTATATGGGAAAATATCTCATTTAGGATACACCACCTAGCATTGGCTCCTGTTTTGGTGGAGAATGCTCTCAAGATGCTGGTCCGCTGGTATATGACCCCGGTTATCCTGAGTAAGATGTCTGCTCAAGGTACGGATTTATGTTGGCGGGGATGTGGCCAGCAGGGAACATTTTTTCACAAGTGGTGGGGCTGCCCTCCAATTCAGGGTTTCTGGAGACAGGTGTTTAAATATGTGGGGAACCTCCTTCAGGTTAGAGAGCTGCACGGGAACGGGGACGAAGGGAATCCTGCGGGACCCGCGGGTTCCCCCTTTGGGTCACGGGGATCCCGTGGGGATGCCGCCTAGGGTCACGGGGATCCCGTGGGGACGCCTCCGAGGGTCACGGGGTTCCTGCGGGGTTGGATGGCACTCAAGCCACGAGGCTAGTCTCTTTCTCCTTACCTGCCCTGCCGCAGTACACAGCCGAACGGAAGTCTTCACGATGTCAGCACTGACGTCGGAGGGAGGGCTTAAGCAAACCCTCCCTTCCTCCGACATCAGCACTGACATCGGGAAGATTTCCGGTCGGCTGAGTGTGGCAGGGCAGGTAGGGAGAAGGCAATGGCATACCAAAAAGGGGGGGCGGTCCGCCCTGGTTGCAGCCCTGGGGGGGAGTGTGCACAGCCGGTCAGGTCCCCTTACCTTTGTGGCGCTTCCCCCGACCAACCAACAACAGGCCCAGCCGACAAACCTCCCTGCCCTGTAGCCGCGAATCTAAATTACCTTCTTACAGCAGCTTCAATACTCCAGCTGCTGTAAGAAGGTAATTTAGATTTGCGGCTACATGGCAGGGAGGTTTGTCCGACCGGGCCTGTTCTGTTGTCAGTCGGGTAGGGAAGCGCCACAAAGGTAAGGGGCAGGGAGGGAGAAAGGGAGGAAAGGTGGAGTGGAGAAGAAAAGACGCTTAAGGGAAATGGGTAAAACTGATGGGGGAGAAGGCCGCTGAAAGCACTGGGGAAGACAAAGGGGTGGAGAAGGATGCTGAAAGGACATGGGGAAGACGGGGAAGACAAAGGGGTGGAGAAGGACGCTACAACATGAGGAAGACAAAGGGGTGGAGAAGGACGCTGAAAGGACATGGGAAGATGGGGGAGAAGGACGCTGAAAGGACATGAGGAAGACGGGGGGAGGACGCCAAAAGGATATGGGGAAGACAGAGGGGGGAGAAGGACGCTGAAAGGACATGGGGAAGACGGGGGGGAGAAGGACACTGAAAGGATATGGGGAAGACAGAGGGGGGAGAAGGACGCTGAAAGGACATGGGGTAGACAGGGGGGAGAAGGACACTGAAAGCACATGTGGAAGGCAGAGGGGGGAGAAGGATGCTGACAGGACATGGGGAAGATGGGGGGGAGAAGGACGCTGAAAGGAAATGGGGAAGAGAGAGTGGGGAGAAGACGCTGGCAGTAAAGAAGACAGAGATGCCAGACTATGGGGGGAGCGGAGGGAAGAAGATGGGTGCCAGATCAATTTGGGAGGGGGGAGAAAGGGAGAGGCACAGTAACAGAACAAATGGAAGACACAGAGAGAAGAGAGTCAGTGGATGGAAGGAATTGAATGAGAACATGAGGAAAGCAGAAACCAGGCAACAAAGGTAGGAAAAAAATTATTTATTTTTTTTTGCTTCAGGATAAAGTAGCATATTAGTTGTGTTGATAAAAATTTATAAACATTAGAGGCTCTGGTAGAAACCCATTTACAAAGTATGTATTCTTCCCAATTAATATTTCCAAATTAATAAAGTCTTTTTGCTTATTTTTAAATGGGTTTCTACCAGAGCCTTTAATTCAGTAGCATAATTAAATGAAATAACTATTTCTGTAGTTTATAGGGATTGGGCGGGGACATAGGGGATTCCTCGCAGGGACGGGCGGGGACGGAGGGGATTCCTCGTGGGGATGGGTGGGGACGGAGGGATTCCTCGCGGGGACGGGTGGGACTTTGGCGGGGACAGGTGGGATTTCTGTCCCCGCACAACTCTCTACTTCAGGTGCCCCTTGAGGAAAGGGCGGAGGTGGCTTTATTGGGGTTTCCCACAGGAGGGGACGATGATACCTAGGATAGACTGGCACAGTTGGCATTCACAGTGGCAAGGCTGACTGTGGCTCAACACTGGTGCAGCATTGTTCCACCTACTTTGACCCTGAGAGAGAAATTGGGGTGGGTATGTGAGCGATACAGGCTTTCAGCCTTGTTGACTAGAAAATGGCAGCAATATCATGATATTTGGGGGAGATACCTGGTAGTGGAGGGATTGGATATGGGGAGTTCAGCTGCGAGCTGATTGATTGCACTAGACATGGTCTGGGGGCATTGGGGGTTTGTATCTTTCTGGTTTTGTGCTCATTTTTTTGATTCTGCTCTTTCTTCTCTTTCCATTTCCTTGGGTGTTACGACACCCATCAGTGGGGTTACTTGGATATTGGAGGTTGCTTGTCTCTGTATGCTGCTACCGGGGGGAGGAGGGAGAGGGGGGCTGGGAGGGTGGTGAGGGAGGGGTTGACATCAGTGGGACTTGCAGTTTCCATGCATGTACTACTTTTGTACTGTACTGCTGTTTCGATGCGTTCTTTTTTTGTTATAAATAAACAATTACAAAAAAAAGATTTTAAAAACACCTCTCATTTGGCCATACTAGTAATTTCTATATAACATTTTTATAAACGATATTGCTACAGTGCTGTTGGGTAAGATTTGTCTCTTTGCAGATGATATCAAAATCTGCAATAGAGTAGACACCCAGAATGGTGTGAATAACATGAAGAAAGACCTGCCAAAGCTTGAAGAATGGTCTGAAATTTGACAGCTAAAATTAATGCTAAGAAATGCAAGGTCATGCATTTGGGCTGCAAAAGCCCGAGGGAATGGTACAGTTTAGGGGTGAATAATTTATGTGCACGACAGAAGAGCAGGACTTGAGTGTGACAGTATGTGATGATCTTAAGGTGACCAAACAGGCTGAAAAGGTGTCGGCGAAAGCTATAAGGATGCTCGGCATAGTGAGAAGTATGGCCTCTGTAAAAGACTCTGGCGAGACCTCATTTAGAATATTGTGTACAATTCTGGAGATTGCACCTTTAGAAAGGTATGAACAGAATGGAGTTGGTTCAGAGGAAGGCTACTAAAATAGTGTGTGGTCTTCATCAACGCATATGGGGACAGACTTAAAGATCTCAATCTGTATACTTTGGAAGAAAGGCAGGAGAAGGGAGATATGATAGAGATATTTAAATACCTATATGATGTAAATGCGCATGAGTCAAGTCTCTTTCATTTGAATGGAAGCTCTAGAACAGGGGTCTCCAACCTGCGGTCCAAGGGCTGCATGTGGCCCCGTGAAGTATTTTGTGCAGCCCCGGTCGAGGGCGATGCGGTGTTTTCCTCTGCTGCCCCCGGGTGTTTACCATCTTGCCAGCTCCCTCCTCTGTCTTGCCGCAGCGTTTGCACGTTTGTGCGGCCCCATAAACATTTTTTTTGGCCAATGCGGCCCAGGGAAGCCAAAAGGTTGGACACCCCTGCGGTAGAATGAGAGGGCATAAGATGAAGTTAAGAGGTAATAGGCTCAGGAGTAATCTAAGGAAATACATTTTTACAGAAAGGGTAGTAAATGCGTGGAACAGTCTCCTGGTAGAGGAGACATAGACAGTGTATGATCTCAAGAAAGCCTGGGATGGGCAAGTGGGATCTCTTAGAGAGAGGAAGAGATAATGGTTACTGTGGATGGGCAGACTGGATGGGCCATTTGGCCTTTATCTGCCATCATGTTTCTATGTCTGCTGATTTTTATTATTGTAAACTACTTTGATATACTGCATACTGCAGCAGTATAACAAGCAACGGTAATAAACAAATAACTATTTTTCTGATCACACAAAATTAGTAATATAAATCAGAATAGTTAATGGAAAAAATGTATAGGTCAGACATAATTAACTCATTTTCTAAATCCTTGCTTCTGACAGCTACACCAAGAAACATCATTAATTAGAATGTGGTGATTAATTAGGTTTTGCAGTGGAGTGGCACAGTCTCTAAATTATCATATTTGTATTTGTTCAACCAGTGATAAATTTACAGAAGATATTAGGCAAGCCACTATTGGAAACAGGATACTGGGCTTCATGGACCTTCGGTCTGTCCCAGTAAGGCCGTTCTTATAAATATGAAATGCTAAAAAAAAAAAAAAATCAGCAAGACTGTTTTTAAATTCTGTTTAATATTGGTATAGTAGACAAAACAGAAAAAGCAATTAGCTCAAGTTATGACTAAAAGCCCATGCATAAAAATTTTTAATATAAAGAAGATCATATTGAAACTTGTGATACACCAGATTATATTACTTGCTATTACACTGTCCACAGGAACGGTAGACCATATGATTAATATAAAATAATTTAGAATTTTAGGCCTGTGTAAAAAAAGGGAAACAGAGAAATTCTGCAGAATAGCAATCAGAGGGGCAATGCATTATTTTGTGAAATTTATGAATACTGTAAACTTAAAGTAAGGCAAGATGTGTCTTAATAAGCTAGGCTGAATGCAAATGCATGCAAAAGTGTTTGTTGCCATGGAAAGTAGCATAGCTCATAAAAAAAATATTTGCACACTGTACTACTCCAGTACACTACTGGACTACTAAACTCAAGGGGATGTGGATAACTTTGCCTTTGATGCCTGCCAGTGCTCCTGAGGCCACCATATTAGAGGAGCCACAATCACCTCCTAAAAGCCTGCTGCCTCCCCTACCAAAAATCCATAGTGGCCTATGAGGGGAAGGTAAAGTCCCCTGGTCCTCCGCGTGCTTAATATGTTGAGAATTAGATTCCCCTTCAAAATAATTCCCACGTGTTGATGAATAACCTTGCACTAAACTCTGAAACCCATCCCTAATTGAATTTCAAAGGACCGCATCCCTGGCCATTCCAGCTTGCACCATAAGCCTTGGTTCAAAGAGGATAGGAGTAAGTCCCAGTTGTTCTTTTCTACCAGGGTCCACCACAAAATGGTGTCAAGGTCTTCTGTGCCCATTTTGATCTCTAAGGCTATATGATAAGCTATGGATACGTGGTCTTCTAGAAAGATTTTGGATTAACATAGTAAATGACGGCAGAAAAAGACCTGAACGGTCCATCCAGTCTGCCCACTAGTTATACCCATTAAAAATACATGATTAAATTAACTTGTCTCTTCTTTGATATTTCTGGGTCATAGACTGTAAAGTTTTGCTGTTCAAGCTCACTCCAGCCTATGCAACCATCCTGTTTGCAGGATAGCTACCATAAAGTCTGGTCAGTAACATCCTCATGTTCCAAGTTAGTGGAGTTCCCATTGATGCCCTCTCCAGCCCAATCCTACACCAAATCATCGCATATGGGACACAGCCCATGCAAGTCTGTCCAGTACCGGCCTTAGCTCTATGTTTATCCCACGCTTTTTTGAATTCCATCACCGTTTTCCTCTCCAGCTTTGGAGGCTGGGATTATGGTTACTTGCTAGGTGGCAGGGCTTATTTAAGAGGGCTAAATGGAATGGAAGGGTGGCCACTGGCACTACCAAGGATTTTTGTACAGCCTCAGTACCCTGGGGTTGTGGGTTCAAACTCATGCTGTTCCTTGTGACCCTGGGCAAGTCACCTAATCCCCCCATTGCCCCAGGTACATCAGACAGATTGTGAACCCACCAGGACAGACAGGGAAAAATGCTTGAGTACCTGAATAAATTCATGTAAACCATTCTGAGCTCTCCTGGAAGAACGGTATAGAAAAATAAATAAATAGCTGGCTAGGTTAATGTCCTGAACAGGCTATGTAAATAGCTGGTCTATCTTTGGAGGCTATAAACTTAGCCAGCCAGTGCTTAATATCAACTTAGCCGATTAAATTTATAGCGACCAATAATAAATTGAATAGTCAATGCTGGTTACTGAAAATGGCCCAGCATTGCATATCTGGGCTCAGCGCCAACCACGGTAGTCAGCCCAGCTAACCCCAGTGGTCTGAATTTTGGCCCCTTAATATATTACTTTCCCTAACTATGGATAATCAAATCTGTGTACAAGTAAAATTTTAAAACATGGCAAATAAAATCAGACAAAACAAAAAAACAGCAACAAAAGTAATATCGAATCGAATCTAATGCACAATTTATTAATCACACTATACCAAAAAGGTTCAAGGCGATTTACATTCAAAGAGGCCATAAAATCTATGGGAAAATACAAAAACAATCAATAATTAAAATATCATCATAACATGAATATTACAAGTCATATTGAAAACTTTTCTATTTTTTGCGAAACCTTAAGTAATTGATATCAGTCCTAATGTAAACAGGTAGATTATTCCAAATTGCTATGGCAGCTTAAGCAAAAGAGGAGTTGAGCTGTCGTTTAGACCGTACTCCTCCAATCTATGGAAAATGTAGTAATAAAGTACCACATAATCTGGTGGAAGAATAATGCAAATGAGAAAAAAGTATAATCAGATTATCTGAAGGACTGTCATGTAAGATTTGCATCTTTGCAGATGATACCAAAATCTGCAATAGAGTAGACAACCAAGATGGTGTGAACAACATGAAGAAAGGCCGGGTGAAGCTTGAAGAATGGTCTGAAATTTGGCTGCTAAAATTTAATGCTACGAAATGCAAGGTCATGGATCCAAAAGCCCGAAGAAACGATACAGTTTAGGGAGTGAAGAACTTATATGCATGACAGAAGAGTGGGACTTGGGTGTGGTTGTATGTGATGATACTAAGGTGGCCAAAGAGGTTGAAAAGGTGATGGCAAAGCTAGAAAGATGCTAGGGTGCATAGGAAGAATTATGGCCAGTAGGAAAAAGGAGGTATTGATGCCCCCATACAAGATTCTGGTGAGACCTCATTTTGAATATTCTGTACAATTCTGGAGACTGCACCTTCAAAGAGATATAAAAAGGAAGGAGTTGGTCCAGAGGAAGATTACTACAATGGTGCGTGGTCTTCGTCATAAGGCATATGGGGACAGACTTAAAGATCTCAATATGTGTACTTTAGAGGAAAGGTGAGAAAAGGGAGATATAATAGAGACTTTTAAACACCTACATGGCATAATTGCACATGCGTCGAGTCTCTTTTATTTGAAACGAAGCTCTGGAATGAGAGGGCATAGGATGAAGTTAAGAGGTGATAAGCTCAGGAGTAATCTAAGGAAATACATAGTAGTAAATTTGTGGAACAGACTCCTGGAAGAGGTGGTGGAGACAGACTGTGTCTGAATTCAAGAAAACATGGGATAGGCATGTGGGATCTCTTCGAGAGAGGAAGAGATGATGGTTACTGCAGGTGGGCAGAATGGATGGGCCATTTGGCATTTATCTGCCATCATGTTTCTATATGGTTGGTGATGGGGAACAAATTTGAAGTGCAATGATGGCTCCTATTTTTCTTGCCTTCACTAACGTAGAGTGATATGCATTTATTGATCTCATTTATTGGATGTTTGGATGTTATTTATACTGAGCAAATGAAGTACTGAGAAGCGGTGATTGAAAAACAAACAAACAAACATACTCCTCCTTGTTAGACTAGCAGGAAGGTGTAAAGGAAAACTGCCATCCAAACCACTTCTATTTATTAGTTTCATGACATCATTATCTTCTTCTTGACCACTATCTGTTGAAAAGAAATAGCCACAAACACTCCCATAATTAAATCAGTAAATTGGCAGAGAGAAGTGATGCCCCTGCTTAAATACTCTCACACTATACAATATCAGCACTGTATACTAAGGCCCATACAGTACTACTTACTGGAACACTTGGTGATCCGAGTCACATTATATATTTAAACTTTTAGGGCTCCTTTTATGAAGGTGCATTAGGGCCTTTACGTGTGCAATAGCACGCGCTAAAATGCCACGCGCGCTAGCCGTAGGCGGTAGTTTTTCAGCTAGCGCATGCTATAGCAGGTGCTAATTTTGTGCATGCGCTAAAAACACTAGCGCACCTTCTTAAAAGGGGCCCTTAGTCTCTGTGAACGGAATGTTCAATGTTTTCATTCTGAGTGATATCACTGAATAGTTTTGACTCCAGAAAGACTTTGGTCCTTGTTAAAACCATCATTTTTCCTGAAAACCTGAGAAATCATTATGTATTGTCATAAATGGACTCTCCTGAAGCTGAGGATCTCATAACAGTTTAATTCCAAGTACCCTGAAACAGTTGCTTTTTCCAAGGAAGCGTTCCCTCTGATGTCACAATGTCAGAGAGAAGACTTCCGAAACAGCCGCGGATTGCGCGAGGTGTCGACACCCGTGGCTTTGAATGGAAAACCGGCTGCAGTAAGGAACCAGCCAGAAATGCTGTTGCTGCACAGGGCAGGGAAGAGAAATTTTGCTGCTGTACAGGGAAGGGAGGGGGAGAGAAATGCTGCTGCTGCACAGGCAAGGGGGAGAGAAATACTGCTGCTGCACAGGGAAGGTGGGGAGAGAAATGCTGCTGCACAGGGAAGGGAAGGGGAGAAAGAAATGCTGCTGCTGCAGCACCCAATTGGTGAGAGAGAGGGAAGGATTGAGAAGGAAGACAAGGGAGAGGAATCAGAGTTGCCGTCCATGGGAAGGAGGGAAAGGAAAAGAGATACCAGACCATGGAGGAGGGATGGAGAGATGCCAGGGCATGGAGGGAGGGAAGGAGACAGATGCAAGACCAGGGGAAAGGAAGGAAGGGAGGAGGGAGAGAAAGGAAGAAGAGGAGATGCCAGATAATGGAGGGGAAGGGGGAGATGGAAGGAGAGAAGAGAGATGCTAGGGCATGGGGGGAGGGAAGGGAAGGAGATAAAGATGCCAGACCATGGTGTGGAGTGGGAAGGAAGGAAAGGAGATGAGAGAGAGATGCCAAATCATAGGGGAGGGGGTGGAGACAGAAAAATAGAGAGAGGGTGAAGCTGAAATGAATCATGTACAAAGGAGAGAAGGGGCACAGGATATTAAAGGGACATAGAAAGAGGGAAGATGCCATATGGAAGAGAGAGAGAGAGAGTGGACAGTGGATGGAAGGGGCACAGAGAGTATGGGCAGCAGATGGAAGGGGTAGAAAGATAGGGCAGAAGCTTGGTGGAAGGGGCAAAGGGGGGTGCAGATGTTGCATGGAAAGGGAGAGAGGAGAAATGCTGTATAGAAAGAAGAGAGCAAAGAGAAGATGATTAAAGCAGAAATGACAAAAGGTAGAAAGATCTTGCCAGGACCTGGCAAGATTTTTTTGTTGCTTTACTTAAAATCAAGTAGTATTGTAACTGTATTGATAAAAGTTTATAAATAGCAAATGGAAATAAAGCAATTTTTTTTTACTAAACCCCTTTTCTCAGGACAAGACAGGATACCATAACAGCAGTATACTGTAATGTTCTGAAGAAAGATTTGGCCTCTGAAAGCTAATTGAAATATGAATTAGTCCTATAAATGTTATTTTCTTATTTTTCATTATTTGTTTTATTTCTATTGTTAATTTGTAAAGAGGTGATTGTTATGTATCAGTTTTTTCAAATTTACATCTACTGGCTTTATATTTTGCACAGTATTAGGGGACATGTGTCACTGTTTCTGTGGTGTTGCATTGTTTGCAGAGTCTGGTTTATTGGCGGTTCAGTTTGTCTTTTGTCTACATATTTCTATTTTTAGTTTATGATTATTCCATATTGGGCGAGGATGTATCTCTGGTCTGTGTGTATGAAAATGACATGTTTTTCTGTTGGCATTGACTGTACAGGATCAATTGATTGTGCAGGATCTGGCTTGTTTAGCTTGCTTAGTTTTACAATGTATGTGTCGGTGTTCTAGTGCTCACTGTAGTGTTGAAGATGCTGCCTTTTCCTAGGTACACTCTTGTGCGATATGTGGATTTAAAAATCATATTTTTCATATAGATGAGGAAGGTGTCAAAAAAGTATGGGCCCCGGGTGTCACATATGCTAGGTATGCCACTGTTGTGAACAACTGCATTGCTGGATTTTGTGAAAAAAGCCAGATGCTCATTCCTGCTATGTTTAGAATTTAAGGCCATGTAACACTCACTGAAGATCAAAATGAAAGGGTCTCTTTCTTGTGAAGTAAATCAAAATAACTAAATTTACTGTAGTAGAATTTCTTCTATCAACAGTCATATTTCATGTGCTTCAGACAGCTATATATAGTTAAAGCATTCTGTGGCCCATGAGACTTAAACAGCTTTTAATATGCTAGGCAACTCTCTACAATTGGATCTAATTTACTTCTTGGGGAAATTCTGCATCAAAACAAATTAAAAATTCTGCTCACAATATTTCATGAGTGTTTTATTTCTCAAAATGACACAATACATCCACTGAGTTTGAATAATAATAAGGTGAAACTATCGCAAAAGCACAGAACATTCAGTTCCTACCCAGTCAAGTCCTGCTTTCTGAGCCATAACTGGATTTTCAGCAGAACCTACCTGGAGAGTATCACTGAAAAATCAGGTGAGACCACCTCAGCATTATCTGGGCAATAATGGGGCAGTATAGAAGCAAAGTCAGGGTAGAGACAGGAGATTCCAGGTCAGCGGTAATATTCAGTCCGCTAATCATCTAACTATGGAGATAAAGCTAGGAAAGCAAGATGGCCATCCTAACATTATCCCCTGGATTCTATGTATGGTGCACACACCCCATTTGCAAGCACAGTTTGAGTAACAAACCAATTAGGCACAATTCTATAAATATGTGTGCATAACTTTTTGTGTGTGGAGCTGAAAAGGGAGTGTGGCCATGGAAGAGGCATTCCCAAAATTTATGCACACTGTTACAGCATACACCGGATCCATACCTAATTTAGGCATGGAGATTTACAACAGGTTTCCATTTGTGTAAATCCTCGCACCTAAAACTGAGACGCGGATCCCAGCGCTAGGCAATATTCTATAAATGGTGCACAACGAGCATGAAAATGTCTCCACATCTGATTTTTCTTTTGAACCCTTAAGCCCTTTATACTCACTGCTCCAATGAATTTCTTTGATGTTACTGGTGGTTAGTGTGTCAGAAACATAGAAACATAGAAACATAGAAATAGACGGCAGATAAGGGCCCACGGCCCATCTAGTCTGCCCACCTTAATGTCCCTCCCCTACCTTTGCCCTGTGAATAGATCCCATGTGCCGATCCCATTTGGCCTTAAAATCAGGCACGCTGCTGGCCTCAATCACCTGTAGTGGAAGACTATTCCAGCGATCAACCACTCTTTCGGTGAAAAAGAATTTCCTGGTGTCACCTCGTAGTTTCCCGCCCCTGATTTTCAACGGATGCCCTCTTGTTGTCGTGGGACCCTTGAAAAAGAAGATATCTTCCTCCGCCTCGATGCGGCCCGTAAGATACTTGAACGTCTCGATCATGTCCCCCCTCTCTCTGCGCTCCTCGAGCGAGTATAGCTGTAATTTGTCAAGCCGTTTTTCGTATGGTAGATCCTTGAGTTCCGAGACCATCCGGGTGGCCATTCTTTGATACTGATGTACTACTAGCAACTCAATGAAGGTGTGAATAAACATGTGGATAAAGGTGAGCCGGTTGATGTAGTGCATCTAGATTTTCAGAAAACTTTCAGAAGTTCCTGAGAAAATTAAGTCATGCGATATGTGGCAAAGTTCAGTTGTGGATTAGGAAATGGTTATCGGATAGAAAACAGAGGGTAGGGTTAAATGGTCATTTTTCTCAATGGAGGAGATTAAACAGTGGAGTGTTGCAGGGATCTGTACTGGGCCCGGTGCTATTTAACTTATTTATAAATGATCTCAAAATTGGAACAACAAGTGAGGTGATTAAATTTGCAGATGACACTAAATTGTTCAAAGTTGTTAAAATGCATGCAGATTATGAAAAATTGCAGGCAGGCCTTAGGAAATTGCAAGACTGGATGACCAAGTGGCAGATGAAATTTAATGTGGACAAATGCAAAGTGATGCACATTAGGAAGAATAACCTAAATCACAGTTACCAGATGCTAGGGTCCACCTTGGGGGTTAACACCCAAGAAAAGGATCTGGGTGTGGTTGTAGACAATACGATGAAACCTTCCACCCAATGTGCGGCAACAGCCAAAAAAGTAAACAAGATGCTATGAATTATTAAAAAAGGTATGGTTAACAAGACTAAGAATGTTATAATTCCTCCATAGTGCAACCTCACCTGGAGTATTGCATTCAATTCTTGTCTTCTTATCTCAAGAAAGATATAGAAGCTCTAGAAAAGGTTCAAAGAAGAGTAACCAAAATGATAAAGGGGATGGAAAAGAGACGGCTCAGGGGAGATATGATTGAAGTCTACAAAATCCTGAGTTGAGTAGAACGGGTACAATTAATTGATATTTTTCACTCTGTCAAAAATTACAAAGACTAGGGGACACTCGAAATTACAGGGAAATACTTTTAAACCAATAGAAGGAAATATTTTTCCACTCAGAGAATAGTTAAGCTCTGGAATTCAGTGCTAGAGGTTGTGGTAAGAGGGGATAGCGTAGCTGGTTTTAAAAAAGGTTTAGACAATTTCCTGGAGGAAAAGTACAAGGTCTATTATTGAGAAATTCATGTGGGAAGCCACTGCTTGCAACCTCACCTGGAGTATTGCATTCAATTCTTGTCTTCTTATCTCAAGAAAGATATAGAAGCTCTAGAAAAGGTTCAAAGAAGAGTAACCAAAATGATAAAGGGGATGGAAAAGAGAGGGCTCAGGGGAGATATGATTGAAGTCTACAAAATCCTGAGTTGAGTAGAACGGGTACAATTAATTGATATTTTTCACTCTGTCAAAAATTACAAAGACTAGGGGACACTCGAAATTACAGGGAAATACTTTTAAACCAATAGAAGGAAATATTTTTCCACTCAGAGAATAGTTAAGCTCTGGAATTCAGTGCTAGAGGTTGTGGTAAGAGGGGATAGCGTAGCTGGTTTTAAAAAAGGTTTAGACAATTTCCTGGAGGAAAAGTACAAGGTCTATTATTGAGAAATTCATGTGGGAAGCCACTGCTTGCAACCTCACCTGGAGTATTGCATTCAATTCTTGTCTCCTTATCTCAAGAAAGATATAGAAGCTCTAGAAAAGGTTCAAAGAAGAGTACCCAAAATGATAAAGGGGATGGAAAAGAGACGGCTCAGGGGAGATATGATTGAAGTCTACAAAATCCTGAGTTGAGTAGAACGGGTACAATGGATTGATATTTCACTCTGTCAAAAATTACAAAGACTAGGGGACTCTTGAAATTACAGGGAAATACTTTTAAACCAATAGAAGGAAATATTTTTTCACTCAGAGAATAGTTAAGCTCTGGAATGCAGTGCTAGAGGTTGTGGTAAGAGGGGATAGCGTAGCTGGTTTTAAAAAAGGTTTAGACAATTTCCTGGACGAAAAGTACAAGGTCTATTATTGAGAAATTCATGTGGGAAGCCACTGCTTGCCCTGGATTGGTAGCATGGAATGTTGCCACTCTCTGGGTGTTTGCCAGGTACTAGTGACCTGGATTGGCCACCATGAGAACAGTTAGGCTATTCTTATGTTCTTATTTGCTTCTGAAGTTTTAGGAATCACCTCCTCATCAGACACCAGGCTACTAATAACCTCCTCAGCTTCCACAGATTAGATATTATCAGAACTTTTCACTTCTACTTCTTGGATATCATCATCATTTGGTATCTAAGAAAAGAGAGCATTGTATTTGCTTTGGCTACCGCTGGTCTTGTACTACTGCCAGGCTGAACCTTCAATCCTCTTCAACTTCCTGTCTGATAGGATATGTTTATTTGTGGATATTATAGGGGACTGATGGGATTACTAGTGCCACCTAGTACAGTCATAGTTTTCCTTCCCTTCTTCTTTTGCCCTGTCCCACATGTGCTGTAAGGCAGCAACAGTGGGACACTGTCAGTTCCTCAAGCAGAAGTACCGAAATAAAAGAGAAAAGTCATAAAAAGAAGTCACACAGACTAAATTCTGCCTTTAAAAGAAAAAAGCATAAAAATTATTTGGTCTCTCTTTTTTTCCTTTCTCCACGCATACCATCTGTCTTCCCCTCCCACTCCATGCATTTATGTCCAACAATTCTCTTTTTCTCTTCCCTCCCCCACCGGCAGCATCTCTTTTTCCCTCCCTTCTCACCAACCCATTCATGCAGCATTTCTCTTTCCTTCTCTTCCTAAACCCCCATCCCATGCAGCATCTGTCCTTCCCAACCCCCTCTCAGCCTGTGTATGATCTGTCTTCCCTCCCTTCCCAACTACCTCCTAGCCTGTGCAGCATCTGTCCTTCCCTGCCATCTCACCCCCAGCTTTGCAATATATGTTCTTCCCTCCTTTTCCAGTCCCCCTCCCCCCCAGTGGGATCCTGTGGCAAGGCCTCTCTTGCTCCAGCTCCCAACCCTTCCATTTACCACTTCCCCACTGCTATAATTTTAAATCTTCTGGCAGCCGGTGGTGACAACGAAGTGAGCCTGCTGCTATTGACCTGCCCTGGAAGTCTTCATTCTGCAGCGACTTCCTCTTCCCATGTTGACGGGAATGAAGACTTCTGGGGCAGGCTGACGGCAGCAGGCTCACTTCGTTGTTGCCGCTGGCTGCCCAAAGATTTAAAATTACAGTGGCAGGGGAGGAGGCAGGTGGGGAAGTCAAGAGAGCCATAACTGACTCTTCTGACTTTTAATTTTTGAGTAGGCCATGGTCCCTGTGCCACCACCCCTATTTTGATGCATATGCATTCAGTAGTGGTGAAATGCTTTTTTTTCAAATGCCCAGAAGCTCAGCTTTTCTTTTCTTTCTATGTTTGTGTGACCAGTTGTTTTTTTTCTGTGTGATCAAGCCTTTGATTAAATAAAAGGAGAGAGAGAAAGAGAATGAAAATATGAATATATGAATGTTTCAAAATAAGCTGAAAATAGCTTGGGTTGGGAAAAGGGTTATAGACTGAAGATCTAAAGATCCCATGGTTTCAGCAATCCTTTGTCTCTCAAAGAGAGAGGAGGCAGGTCTGATTGCAGAGAGAAAAACCCAATTTCAGTGTATGTGTTTGTGTGTGTGTGTGTGTGAGGGGGGGGGGGATTTTAAAATGCAAGAGAAAGAGAGAGCAGTCCAGACAAACTAGAGCTATGTAAAAAAAAAAAAAAGGTTGAATTTTATTTTTTTTAGAAAGGTGTTGCTCCTGAGCGTTTATTAATGCGTTATAAAACACAAAAAACAAGCGAGGATGGTGTTATCCATGTGTAGAATAGGGAGGGGGTATGTGAAAACATAGGCCAGGATTCACTAAACCTCCAAAACCGTGTGTGATCTGTTTCAATTTGCATGCCGGCCGACTGATTCAATAAAGTCCTGCATGCAAATGGGGACGATCCTGCTCCCAACTATTTTACAGGTACCGGGTAGGTGGGCCGGTCCTGACCGCCTGGGCCGACCAGGGGTGGGCCGTGGGGTGGTTGGCCTAGGAGCAGGAGGGACTGAGCACCCCTCTTACTCCCAACTTTAACGCGGTCAGGCCGTTCGGGTGTGGATGGACCATGCCGTGTCGGGCAGAGTTAGTTGGTGGCAGGAGGGAGTTGGCATCCCTCCTGCCATATTCATGCGGGCGGGGAGGGCAGCATTGGGTGGTAGCAGGAGGGAGTGGGCATCCATCCTGATATATGTGGGTCATTGGGGGGCCCTCGCGTTTATCGAGGGGGGGCCTCGGTCTTTTTTTTGACAGGTCTGCCTGTCTTTTCATTTTTTTTATGGGGCAGATATTTTGCGTGTGTAACACATGCAAAATATCTGTGCCATGGAAAAAAATGAATAAAAAACCAGGCAGGCCTGTCAAAATACCTGCAAACCTGACAGTAACTCAGTTACCACAGGTCTGCAGCAGTCGGGTTTGCCAATAGTAAAACCCGACTCAAAATAGCCAAGCAATTGTTAGTGAATCAATCGCTTGGCTATTTTGCATGGGGTTTTACTAATTTGCTTGGGATGATCGGGATTGGATTGCTACAGGTGTTAGTGAATAGTGCAGAAGGGAAATCTGGTCGTAAAGGGTTCACAAATCAATCGGTTTGCATAGTGAATAGCCCATAGACCAGTCTTTAGTTAAACAAAAGCAAAGAGAGAAGATGTCGGTAAGATATGGCTTTGTTTCTGTGCGTGCAGAGAGAGAAAGAAACCCTGATCATTTTGCTGCTACTTAGAAGTTGTGTTTAAAATAAAAAAAAGGAGAATTTTACTTTTTGGGAAAAGAAGGTATGGCTAATGAACATTTTGCCTGTTATTAAAAAAAATAAATAAATAAATCCAGAGAACTAAAAAACAAGTTGGGAGGGGTGAACAAACTGTGCAAACTCCTCCAGGACTACAAGGGGCAGTATCAGACAATTGACATAACTTCTTGTCATGTGATCCATCCAATATAGCAGTGGGTAGTGTGAAACAGGAAGAGACATAGGGGCCTCCAGTATATATGGCCATATTGAAAAGAGGATGTTGCCTGAGCAGAGTTATGACTACTTCCTGTGATGTCATAAAAAGGATGGGGGTTCAGATTAAATAAAGTGGGATTAGAAGCAGGGTTATGTGAATGAGGAAGGCTTGCACGCTATTCCGTGCGTTAAGGCCCTAACGCACCTTTGTAAAAGGAGCCCTAGGGGGCACTCAATGAAGTTACAGGGAAATACTTTTAAAACCAATTGGAGGAAATTTTTTTCACTCAGAGAATAGTTAAGCTCTGGAATGCATTGCCAGAGGACGTTGTAAGAGCGGATAGCGTAGCTGGTTTTAAGGAAGGTTTGGACAAGTTCCTGGAAGAAAAGTCCATAGTCTGTTATTGAGAAAGACAGGGGGGAAGCCACTGCTTGCCCTGGATCGGTAGCATGGAATATCACTACATCTTGGGTTTTGGCCAGGTACTAGTGACCTAGATTGGCCACCGTGAGAATGGGCTACTGGGCTTGAAGGACCATTGCTCTGACCCAGTAAGGCTATTTTTATGTTCTTACTATAAAGACATTTAAAACTGCTTTGTCATTTCTCTGTCTCCTGCTTACTCACCCCTCCCTATCCCTGAAATGCTTTGAGGGGAGATATGATAATAGATATTTAAATACCTAAGTAATGTAAATGTGCATGAGTCGAGTCTCTTTAATTTGAAAGGAAACTCTGCAATGAGAGGGCATAGGATGAAGTTATGAGTTTATAGGCTCTGGAGTAATCTAAGGAAACACTTTTTTCCAGAAAGGGTGGTAGATGCATGGAACAGTCTCCCAGAAGAGGTGGTGGAGACAGAGACTGTGTCTGAATTCAAAAGGGCCTGTGATAGGCATGTGGGATCTCTCAAAGAGAGAAAGAGATAATGGTTACTGCGGATGGGCAGACTAGATGGGCCATTTGACCTTTATCTGCCGTCATGTTTCTAAGTTATATATACTGATATTTGTCAACATTTGCTTATTTCTGATCTGAAGAAGGTTACCTTTGAAAGCTCATCATAAAATGCATTGTTAGTCCAATAAAAAAGGTAATACCTTATTTTCTTTGTTTTTTTGTTTTATTTATATATATTACTGGTTTTGAGGTTTCCTCATATCACGCACCTACCAAGTCCGTTTTAATCACGATCTCTCTGACACATGGAGCAATCCATCTGGCGTGCCACAGGGATCACCACTATCCCCTTTGCTCTTCAATGTTTACATGTCCTCATTGGGTGTGAAATTGTCCCATCTGGGGATAAAACTATTTAGCTACGCTGACGACTTCACGATAATTATCCCATTCACTAACTCTGTCTCAGAAGTCACCCCCAAAGCAACAGAAGTACTAAATCAGATGGAGCAATGGATGACTGAATTCATACTAAAACCAAACTCAGAGAAAACAAAATTTTTCATAGCATCGCCACACCCACTTGACATTAAAGCATCAATGTGCATCAATAACCTTAGTTATCTCATTCAACCCACCATGAAGGTATTGGGAGTAACACTGGACCAGAGCCTGACCATGAAAGACCAGGTAGACTCCTTGATTAGAAAAATCTTTCTCACTCTCTGGAAGCTTCGGTCCATCAGAGCTTACTTTGATGTCTCATCATTTCAAATTCTGGTACAATCCCTTATACTGAGTCAGCTTGATTATTGTAACATCGCCTACTTGGCACTCCCCCAGAAGAATATGCGGCGATTGCAAATGGTACAAAATGCAGCAGTTAGACTACTTTGTGGACTGAAGAAGTTTGATCATGTAACATCTTCCTATCGATTTCTGTACTGGCTGCCGATAGAGGCACGTGTGAAATTCAAGTTTGGTTGTTTTTCCTTCAAGGTACTTTATGGCTTAGCCCCTAAATATATAACAAACCTTTTCACTTTCACAACCAACAAACATAGGCGAAGCTCACACCCGAACTTTGTTTCTCCACCGGTTAGAGGTTGTAAATTTAAGTCACCACCAACATCTTTTCTCACATCAAGTAGCACTATGGGGTAAAGATCTAGAACAATTACTCGTGCCAACTATTTATAGGGAATTCAGGAAACGCCTAAAAACACATCTGATCCTGAAATACTTAGGAAACCAACCTATACAATCTTAGTCCTCAACAAACGATCTCTAGAACTGTTAATCACTAAGTCTGTACTTTGTTTATTCCACTCAATCTGTAACATCTTTAATCATTGTAAACCGCATAGAACTTCACGGTCCTGTGGTATATAAATTGTTATTATTATTATTATTACTGAGAAAAAAGAAGAAAATACATATACCATAAAAGTACCACTTATATAATTTATAAAATGGAGAAGATCCCTAAATAATATAAAGAAAGATAGATAGAAAAAAAAAAAGAAAAACAGCCAATACTCGTATCTCTCTCATAACTTGTCTCCTTTATCTAACTGCTATCCTGTTGTGATACCTGCTTTTGGTTCCACACAAAATCTTCTAATTGCTTAGGATCAAGAAAATCATTTTCACATTTCCTTGGAAATTGTAGAAAAAATGTTATACCAAGTACCAAGGCCCTAGGATTCAATTGTATAAATGCCTTCCTGATCTGTGTTTTAGGAGACACATCAGGACCATGAAAATCCTGAATCTGTTAAGAAAAAATAATGTTGTCATTTGACACTATCTCTATCAAAGAGCTGATAAATGAGACAAACCAAGGTAGTTCTATTACTGATATCTTCAATAGAGATCTCTAAGTGTTGTGTTAAGTCCAAAGTGCTGTGGTTTATTTTGAAACAAAAACTTTGAAGCTTGAAGTCACTTTTAATTTCCCCATGGCAAAGCAAATGCCAGCAATTAAGAACCGACTCCTTGACCTCTGTAGGCTGCCCTCTGGATGGATCTGTGTTTCAAATTGGATCATTAGCAAACCACAAAACAGCTGTGAAATGGAGAAAAAGAAACAGAGGACTCCGCCATCTGTCTTATGACAGATTTTTTGGTTTACTAGGCATCTGTTATTGGTTATATTATTGTTCCAACAGCAACCACTGAAAAATAGCAGATACCCACGTGGAATTCTCTAGAATTTTTGTGCAAGTATTTGATCCCTTCTACATAGATCATAGCAATTATTTTTGTGGGGACAGCATCTTACATAAAGAGGCTATCGCATTGAGTCCTTCAGAACTGCATAAAAGACCAACCTAAATATGCTGACTCACCTTATGCAAATCTCATGACTACTGATTGTGCATATCTTCAAAAACAGACATGTTTGTAGCCTTTGAGGCTCAACCTGATGTCCTAGACTCAGGGCTTAATTTGTACTAGAATGGAGTGGAATCAGGAGTAGAGTTGTATGTGTCCTCCTCCAATGTACTGGAATGGCATTCTGACACTTTTTTAGGGGTTCAAGAAGTGATGGCACCACCCTTGACCTCCTCTCCACCCCCCCCAACCACTATAAATCGGGCTTCTCTACCTTTTGCTCCTTCTATAATGTGTGATGGCATCCCTCCCTCCCTCTCTCTCCCCATATCTTTCTACAAAGCTGTCTTCTTGTTTTAGAAGTTGCTGGCAGCCAACTGCGAGTAGCAATTCACAGTGTGCTGCTTGTGTCAACATCGAAGCCTTCAGTCAGATGCAACTTCCCGTTTCTATATAAATGGGAAGCTCAGACAGAAGGCTTCAATGTTGGCAGAGCAGAGCGTTTAGAATCACTGATTGCTGCCGGCAACCTCTAAAACAAGAAAACAACTTTGAAAAGTAAATTTCAAGATCAAGAACCTTCAAGTTTCACTTCCAGATTTCCTTGAACAGGAGATGGAGGCTAGCTTTTCATATGGAAGGTCTTTGGGAACTATACCATCAAATCTATGATGGATTTGCTCAAACATCTCTGAGCAAGGTGAAAACAGAACTTTGAAGGGTGTATCAAAGGCATGTTTAAACTATCCAACCTCTTCGATATCAGGACAGTGGTGATGCTTCACTATCATATAGAAGGTGATGGGTGGCAGAATACATTATTTAGCCACTGATTTTAATTTAATCTGCAAGCTTACTCTTACAAACTCTCTTTTTTTTCTAAGTAACATTCTTATTAGTTTCCTCAGCTCAGAATGATCAGTCATATCATCAAATAATTCTATTGTGAGTTGATAGGATGATCTAATATGCTACTTAAATAGCTAGTCAGTAATTCCCAATAAATTGTGGATTTTCACATATCCCATAACAGTGACCCATCAAAACCGCGCAGGACATTGCCATGCCGACAATACCATGCAGAACTTCTGCATGCCGCCTAAAAACTGTTGCCGTTAGAGCTCGGGGGGGGGAGGAGGGGGAATACCCCACTAAACTCATAACTGTTCGTACTCACATTGGGGGTGGGGGGAACCCCCACTACACTGAAAACTGCTGATTACCCTCATACCAAAGGAAAATGGCAGTTTCTAATATAAAGGGTTTCCCTTCTCCACACACACCCCCTATGGGAGCACAAACACTTGTAAGTTTGCTGGGGGGTTCCTCCCCAGACCCCCACTCACAGCGGTAACAGGAATAGCATAAGTCCTGCATGTGATTTTCGGCGCGCCAATGTCCTGCGCACTTTCGTTACGGAACCCTCAAAACATATGCCCTCTCGATCATTGCACTCTCCTACACATTGTAATTTGGTTATTTGCACTCATAAGAAATAACATTTACAGACTACGAGATGTAGTACTTTGCTATGTGTGGAACCTGCTCAGTGGAACAGGCTGCCAGAATACAACAAGCAACAAAAAGATTTTTGTGTAAATTAAAAAAATAAATAAATAAAAAATAGTTAAAACGTCATCTGTTTTGTAAGATGAATAATGATAGTTAATGCCTGCAGTTCTGATGTTTTTTTGACATTTTTGGTTGTAATCTGCTTTGTTTAAATGCTAATAAACTATATGGCCCAATTCAGCCTTTTTATTTTTTAAGTTCAATATTCTTTATTGTATTTATACATCATACAAAAATCCACTGACCTGATACAACATTGCATGACAAGTATGGATATACAAGGTCAATAAACATTAAAATAAGAAAACCAATAAAAACCTGTAACAAATATCCTATACAGTCGTGAGTGAGTCCTAGACAATGAGAGCTTAGAGCAGGGGTGTCCAACCTGCGGCCCAAGGGCCGCATGCGGCCCCGTGAAGTATTTTGTGTGGCCCCGGTTGAGGGCGATGAAGTGCTTTCCTCTGTTGCCCCCGGGTGTTTACCGTTTTGCCGGCTCCCTCCTCTGTCTTGCTGCAACGTTTGTGCGACCCCAGAAACATTTTTTTTCGGCCAATGTGGCCCAGGGAAGCCAAAAGGTTGGACACCCCTGGCTTAGAGTTTATAAGTCACACTGAGAAGGTATTAAGAGAGATACAAGTAATGAGAAATGCAGAATATGCCATTATAAGCACAGTCACACTTTATAAAAAGTAACGCACTAGCACCCTGGAAAGCGATTATCCCCTGGGGGGAAGGGGGGTAGCCTGTTAGTCATTGGTGCCCACATTTTCTCAAAGTTTCTAATGTAGTTATTCCGGTCAGCTGCTATTCAGCCTATTTTTTTAATATTTAAAGCATCACCCCTACCCCCATCCTTGCAGAAATCTTAATTAAATAAACCCGTTGAGATGAGAGTCTCATTAAAAATTATATTGCTATTCTTGAAGAAGAGCTAAATAAGGTAACTTCTTCACCGCTTTCATCATTCTTCCCTTGACACACTGCCCACACCTGCTAAGTCTCTAGTCCATTTGTCTGCTAAAACATCACTATTCCACTTAGAGGAGAATCCAGACCCCACTTTTTGGTATACAGTGAGATTGCCTTTCATCTTTCTCAATTAAGAGGTGTGCTCTTTTAACCTTTCCCACATTTCCTCCGCTAAATATTTTGCATTTAATGTGTGAACATAATGTTTAATTCATAGATAAGTAAACCATTGCTGATTTTACAAATTTGGCTCCCTTTGCAAAGTTGCGAAAGGTTGACATCAACCCTCCTCAGTGATCAAATCACCTGTGGAGGAGCATATGAACTGGGACAAGGTTCCTTAGACAAGGTGGGGTGGTAAGAGTGGGGTGGACACTATTTGAATTCAGCAGGGCCTTGCTGATATTCAAACTGGTGTCCAGTTGATCTTAGTGCATAAAGGGGTCCTTTTACTAAGGTGTGCTAGCCGATTTGGCGCGTGCTAAATGCTAACACATGGATCCATAGACTATAATGGGCGTGTTAGCATTTAGCACGCACTAAATCGGCTAGCGCACCTTAGTAAAAGGCCCTCAAAGTTAGGAAAGCTTTTT
Organism: Geotrypetes seraphini; assembly: GCF_902459505.1. NCBI lineage: Eukaryota > Metazoa > Chordata > Amphibia > Gymnophiona > Dermophiidae > Geotrypetes > Geotrypetes seraphini. Next base: position 432,559,916 of record NC_047085.1, on the reverse strand, counting down.
TTCTGTCATAACTTTATGTGCTTACCTAGCTGCTCAGTGGTCTGAATATAGTCAATAACTGGCTAGGGCTATGCTCCACCCACTCTCTGCCCTGGGCCTGCCCCACCCCTACCATGCCAGTTAGGGGTTGGTCATTTACTGGTAATATTCACTGTACAGTTGCATGCCACTGAATACTGCCAGTTAGCCTTGACCAAGCGATTTAAATCATTTTGAACAACAGGTCCTATATGATTGGCTAGATAGGGAGTCAACTGGGCCTACTACTTATTGTTCTAATTCCAATGGTGTGTAGTAATGAGTCCCTTTAATCCAGTCTTCCCATAAGAACAATATAGAAAACTGAATAAATAGTGTGAAAAGTTTCAGCCTTGATACGCAGAGCTCGTTTTGTGACATCATAATGCCTCATTCCACCAATAAGAGCCAACCTCATCAGTGATGTCATAATGGCTTGATTGTCCTATTCTTGACTCACTGTTACTACATTTTGATTTCTAGAGTGGTACAGTGGTTAAAGCTACAGCCTCAGCACCCTGAGGTTGCAGGTTCAATCCCACACTGCTTCTTGTGACCCTGGGCAAGTCACAATCCTCCCATTGCCCCAGTTACATTAGATGGATTATGAGCCCACCGGGATAGATAGGGAAAAATACTTGAGTACCTGAATAAATTCATGTAAACTGTTCTGAGTTCCCTTGGGAGAATAGTATAGAAAACTAAATAAATAAATGGTGTATGAGCCCTGAACAGTTTTATAAATCTATCTAATCCAGATTCCTGTTTCCAACAGTAACAAATCCAGGTCACGGTAGAAACCCAAATAGTAGCAATATTCCAAGCTACCAATCCAGGGCAAGCAGTGGCTTCCCCCCTGTCTATCTCAATAGCAGACTATGGACTTTTCACAGGAACTTGTCCAAACCTTTCTTAAACCCAGCTACGCTAATCACTGTAACCACCCAATGACTCGTGATATAGGCTATATTGTATTTCCCCAACAAACTCTCTTTTTAAGACACATTGTAATACAATAGCAAACGTCAGCACATAAAGACCTGCATGGTCCATCCTGTCTGCCCAACAAGGTGGCCAGAGTTGAATCTGACACTCTGCAGTGACTTTTTTTCTGATTCACAGATTTAACATATAAGTGAGAGGCTGAAAATGATAGTGGATTGCACTGAAATAAAAGGAATACAACAATTACAATCTCCTAAAGTCAATGCTACCAAATGATTTGCAAATAGGGAGGTTTATAAATAGAAAACAAAATTAAAAATTTTTTTGTGCTTGATGTGTTCAGAACCTAAACCTTCAAGCTCCTTTAAGAATGTCTCCAACCATATATAATTTTTTTTTTTTTTTTTTACATTTCTTTACTATTAAATAAATCACTTATTTTGTGGCTGAATGGTGAACTGTTAACAATATAACATAGGAACATAAAAATTGTCATATTGGGACAGACTGAAGGTCCATCAAGCCCAGTATCCTGTTTCTAACAGTGACCAACCCAGGTCCCAAGTACCAAACAAGATCCCAAGTAACAAATCAGATTTTATGCTTCTTATCCTAGCAATAAACAGTAGATTTCCTCGAGCCATCTCAATAATGGCCTATGGACTTCTCTTTTAGGAAATTATCCAAACCTTTTTTAAATCACGCTAAGCTAACTGATTTCACCACATTCTCCAGAGTTTAATTACACATTGTGTGAAGAACTATTTTCTCTAGTCTGGTTTGATGCTAAGTATGAATTCTGTAATGGCAATCATGCGTGTAATTGCCATTATAGAGCATTATTAGCATAAGTGAGAAGCCGAATGAAACCATGCTTTTTTTTTCGGGTTTCGGCTGAACCGAATCTGTGGCCACAATTTGTCCTGAATACCCATATGCACGAGGGTTCTGCAAGATCTATTTAGGAAGCCAAGATAAATGTTTTCTCCCACCTAGGTCTATGGGAAAAATGCTTAGTATGTAGGGCCCTGTGTGTATAGAAGTCTCAGTGGAAGGGTATTAAAATCAGAAGAGACTGGGAGAGTTCAGAATGGGACTGGACTTTAAAAAAAAAAAAAAAAAAAATTTGAGTTTATGAATGATTTAAATAAAGCATTCATGGAATGTTTTTACCAACATTAATGGCTCCTTTTACTAAGCTGCGCTAGTGGTTTTAGCGCGCGTGCTAGATGCTAACGCTTCCATTGAGCTGGCGTTAGTTTTTACGCATAGCGCGGGGGTTAGCGTGCGCTAATCTGCAGCGCGGGCTAAAAACGCTACCGCAGCTTAATAAAAGGAGCCCTTAGTTTAATAGTTAGGACAGATATTTTACTTTTAAGTAGTACCATGGCTAATAATTTTCTTTGATATTGACTATTCAATACACTCCTTTCCCCTTTGCACCTGTCCTTTCTATAGACACTTTATCCCTCCTCATTCCAGAAGCCATTCCCCCTTCTACCTCTCCCTCTTTGATTTTTCTTACCTCCCTCATACATAAAGTATCCCCCTTCTCTCGCTTTCCCTTAAGATAGAGGCTCTTAGCGTCAAATTGTATAAACGGCGTCCCAATTGTAGGCAGCAGTAGGTGTCTTACCACTGTCTAACCAGCCAATCAGGACGCATATTTTCTAAAAAAAAACCAACCAACCCGAGGCATTCTGAAGAGGTAGGCCTGCCATCCAGAGGGATTAGGCATCCTTCTGGCCAGCTTTGCTTATAAAGGTGTGTGTGTGTGTGGGGGGGGGGGGGGGTCCAGGTGGGCTTTGGAGGGTCATGTGTTCAGGGGGTTTGCTGGCAGGAGGGCGTGAGCATTTTTCCTGCCAGGGATGTTGGGGGGAGGGGGGGGGGTGCCAGCAGGAGGAAGTGGGCATCCCTCCTGCCGTGGACAGTGTGTGTGTGGGGTTCGGGGATGGCGGTGGGAGGGAGTGGGCATCCCTTCTGCCGGCTGACATGCGGTGGGTTTCGGGGGTTCCCTGCCACTGCCACTCAGCTGACTACAGCAGGGAGATTCCCTTGCCCAATCAGCGCAGTGGCAAAGCGATTCTCTAAATGGCACCTGTGACATGGGCGCCAGTTAGAGAATTCAGGTGGTTAGGCGGGGTTGGGTTAGGCGTTTGTCCGTTAGGACAGACACGATTCTGTATAGGATGTTCGTGTGCAATTCTCCAAAACTGCTTAGGCAGCTGCTGAGAGCAGGCGTTCTATACAGAATCAGGCTCTTACTTCCTAATATTCTTCTTTCTATCTCAAACCCAAAATTATTTATCCTCTTTCTCACATGAAATATTTTTCCCAAATTCCTTCTCTTAACTCCCTCATTCCTCAAGTTCCTCACCCTCCCCATCTTCTCAGGACAAACAAACCATCAAACTAAACTAAACCTTAGGTTTGTATACCGCATCTTCTCCACGATCGTAGAGCTCGGCACGGTTTACAGGACTAAGATAGAATGGAACTCCAAAGGGTGGTTGTGGATTAAGAGTAAAGGAGGAATAGAGGGTTTTAGGATACCAGAGAGGGGGGGAGGTGTTATATTTTTGAGAAAAGCCAAGTTTTCAGATGTTTTCGGAAGAGTTGGAGGGAGCTCGAATTTCGGAGAGGGGATATGAGGTTGTTCCAGAACTCGGTGATTCTAAAGGTGAGGGATGTCCCTAGTTTTCCAGCATGGGATATACCTTTTATAGAGTACCCACACTTGAACCTCCTCGCACTGTGCATCCCTAATGGCTGCCAGCAGAAGGCATATTTAATCTGATGTCATCCAACCTGAGACCAAACCTTGCAACACTTATAGTGACATGTGGCCCTAAAGCAGCAGGTGATGACATCAGATTAAACATGTTTCTTGCTGCTTACCTGCAGAGATGCACAATTGAAGGGGGAATGAAATGGATACCAGTGCATGGCAGCCAGTTCAGGAAGGAGGGGTTAACAGAAAGAGTGTTGCCCGATATGTCTTACTATACGACATCTGAGGCAGCTGACCCATTTGCTATATCCTAGTCCTGACCACATCTGTATGTTCTTTTCCCTTTTCTTGCTTATACCTTTTTTTAAATGTTTGATTGAGCCACATCATCTTTTGAAAGATCTTTTAATAGATCATTCAGGATACAGCTCAATGCCTACTGTTCAGGATTAGTTACATTATGAACCCATTGCTAGTATTATAACTAGGACCCAATCAATCAACAGAGCTTTCACATTCGTATTGATATAGAACATATTAGCAAACTCCACTCCTTATTATAGGGCTTATTGTATATGTACGAAAACAATATGGTAGTAAATTTTTTATTAAGTTATTTTAAGACTATTAACAAGTTTTACATTTTACTACTCAGCAGAACTGAGTTTTAGATGTATGTATAATGACCAAAATAGATTATTTTATTAAGTCTTCTAATGAAAAATTATAATTCCCGTTGACATTGTTCCCTCTCGGGCTAGAGAGAAAACTGTAATGTATATGCATTTGCCTTTATACGTTGAAATATGAACTTGAGTGCACATCTTTTTTTAAATAAATAAAATATCATATGACAAACCCTCTCCCTCTGCTTGCTCACCTTCTTTCCACTACAGGACACCTCAGTAAGAACTCCACATGGACATTCTGTGCAAGATCAGACTATGCTAAATATGTACTTTAATTAGCAATGAAACTAGAATATGACAACAGATAATAGATACAAGGACTCTCTAGAGCAGTGGTCTCAAACTCGTGGCCCGCAAGGTACTATTATGAGGCTCTCAGTTTGTTTATCATAATCACAAAAGTAAAATGAAACAGTTTCTTGATCATATGTCTCTTTAGCTATAAATGACAATATTATTATTAAGACTTAGCCAAAAAGGAAAGATTTATAAACTATAAAGAGTTTATTTAACCTCATGCAAAATTGTCATTTCTTTAATAAGACATTAACTATTTTTTTCTGAGGTCCTCCAAGTACCTACAAATCCAAAATGTGGCCCTGCAAAGGGTTTGAGTTTGAAACCGCTGGTGTATATCCAGTCAAATCCTCATTAATTAGAGGTCTAGACAGGTTATAGCAGTGGTCTCAAACTTGCAGCCCGCCAAGTATTATTATTCCCTTGGTATGTTTATCATAATCACAAAAGTAAAATGAAACAGTTTCTTGATCATATGTCTCTTCAGCTATAAATTACAATATTATTATTAAGACTTAGCCAAAAAGGAAAGATTTATAAACTATAAAATGTTTTACCTCATGCAAAATTGTCATTTCTTTAATAAGACATTAACTATTTTTTTCTGAGGCTCTCCAAGAACCGACAAATCCAAAATGTGGCCCTGCAAAGGGTTTCAGTTTGAGACCGCTGCTCTGGAGTGACCATTTCCCTTTCCTATGGCAATGCTTCATACCTTATTTGATCTCCCTGTGATACCTTTGCCTCCATTTTCAAAAACGCAAAAAGTCCATTTTTTTTTTTTCTAAAAATGATCTGCTAGATGTCTTGCACCCCGAGTGCGTCTTTTTTGGCCAATTTCGACCAACACGACATCCAAATGAAAAATGCAAAAGACATGCCATTTGGATGTGGGGAGAGGGGGGCTGGCATTTTTAGTAGACTGGCCACACATGCATGCCAACAGAGCAGTGGGACACCTTAGAGGGCACTGCTGTGAACGTCACATAAAGAGTGCCAGAAATACATCTCACCAAAAAACCTTTACAATTTATGATGAGCCGTCCAAAACTGCCCCAAAACATACTATACCCATCTGTCTGCCACCCCAATAGCTCTTATGGCTGCAGGTAGCACCTATATGGCAGTACAGTAGAATTTTGGTAGGCTCACATTTTCCACTATAAATGTAGTAGTTAAAGTAGGATATGGGTGTGAGTCCCCCTCTCTATGGTTCATTACACTGCCCAACAGGCTACTCCAGACACCTACTATATTTTTCGGCCCATAAGATGCATTTTTTCCACCCCACAAAAAGTCTTATGGAGCGAAGATGACCCCTCTCCCTCCCAGTACCCTTTAATAGCACAGCCGGCCTGCCGGCCCTTCCTTTTAAAACACCCCCGCCCGCCCTTCCTTATAAAACATACCCCGCCCTGCAGTACCTTTTTAAACACCCCCTGAAGCCTGGTGAACCAGCAGTGTATGGGCCAGCAGGAGCACGCTGCCTGAGCTGCTGCCTGGGCCTGCCCCACTTTCTGAATGACTGCAGTCAGTTCTCGCGAGTCCCACTAGAACTGACACAGACATTCAGAAAGCGGGGTGGACCCAGGCAGCAGCGCAGGTAACCAGGGAGTGTTAAAAAAGGTACCACGGGGGTGTTTCAAAAGGAAGGGCAGGCGGGGATGTTTTAAAAGGAAGGGCCGGCGTGTTATTAAAGGGTACCGGGAGGAGTGTGGGAGGGAGGAGGATTGTTAGTCGGCTGAGATGGATCCCTCCTGTCCTAGCTACCACTAGACCACCAGAGGTGAGGGGGTGGCAGGTTACAGGTCAGGGAAGGAGGGATAGGGTGCAGAGCCTGGCAGGGAGGGAGGACAGGGTGCAGAGCCTGGCAGGGAAGAAGAGGGAACAGGGTGCAGAGACTGGCAAGGAGTGTGGGGTTGGGTGCAGAGCCTGGCAGGGAGTGAGGGAGGCTGGGTGCACAATTTGGTTCAGAATGTTTTTTTTCTTGTTTTCTTATGGTCTGGTGCGTCTTATGGAGCGAAAAATACGGTACTTGCTGCTGTACTAGGATTTCCCATACCATATACTGCTCTTATAAAGACTGGTATGTACTATTTCATTCAGATCTCTGAGGGGTGGGAGGGGGGGGTCAGTGACTACTGGGGGAGTGGGGTGAGTTATGACAATTCCTCCAGTGGTCATCTGATCAGTTTGGGTACCTTTTTGTCCCTTATTTAATTTTAAAACAGGTCTAGCTCCGAACATCTAAATGGCATTATGGACATCTTGGTAAATGTTTGATTATTGTCACAAGACATCCAAGCGCTAAGCATACCCTAAGCCCGCCTATAAAACGCCTCTAACATGCCCTCTTAAACTCATATTAAGATTTTTGACAAGTGGATTAGTCCTCCAAAAATTGATAGACTGGCTGTTTCTGATACATATATAAAACTTTAAGGGCCAATATTCAGACTGTGGGAGTTAGCCGAGTTGACTCCTGCGGTCGGCACTAAGCCCTGATATTAATTTCTGGACTGTTTTTGGAGACTGGCATTGAATATCTGGTTTATTTTTGGCTGCTACAAACTTAGTTGGCTCAGTCAATACTCAGTGCTACTGGCTAAGTTTATAGTGGCCAAACACAGACAAGCTGTTTAAGTGGCCTGATCGGGCCACTAAACATAGCCGGCTAGTGCTTTAAATTTTACAGTACAATACAACATTTATTTATATAACACAAATGCCTCAACAGATTTTGAATGTAAAGTCATCCATAGTCAATTTTCAAAGAGATCAATTTAGGAGCATAACTCTCAAAGTTAAGAGCACAAATCCTTTGTATATTAGGCTAGAGATTACTGTTATGCTCCCTGCAGCCTTGCCCTGGTTGTAACAGGGCTCTAGATATGTCTTATGTAATTCAGTATTGACTTAGGACCTTATTGCTATAGTTATTTTCTGCCAGGACATGTGAGAGAAGCATTATGGGCAATGTAGTCTGAGAGATGTTACAACTCCCCTGCTTGTCTGTATAAACTTTTTCTATTGGTCTTTATCCTGCAAGACCTCTCCTCTCTCTCTTCCAGCTAAACTTGATTCATAAGAACATAAGAACATAAGAAATGCCTCTACTGGGTCAGACCTGAGGTCCATCGTGCCCAGCAGTCCGCTCACGCGGCGGCCCAACAGGTCCAGGACCTGTGCAGTAATCCTCTATCTATACCCCTCTATTCCCTTTTCCAGCAGAAAGTTGTCCAATTCCCTCTTGAACCCCAGTACCGTACTCTGCCCTATCACGCCCTCTGGAAGCGCATTCCAGGTGTCCACCACACGCTGGGTAAAGAAGAACTTCCTAGCATTCGTTCTGAATCTGTCCCCTTTCAACTTTTCTGAATGCCCTCTTGTTCTTTTATTTTTTGAAAGTGTGAAGAATCTGTCCCTCTCTACTCTCTCTATGCCCTTCATGATCTTGTAAGTCTCTATCATATCCCCTCTAAGTCTTCTCTTCTCCAGGGAAAAAAGTCCCAGTTTTTCCAATCTCTCAGCGTATGAAAGGTTTTCCATCCCTTTTATCAGACGTGTCGCTCTCCTCTGAACCCTCTCGAGTATCGCCATATCCTTCTTAAGGTACGGCGACCAATATTGGACACAGTACTCCAGATGCGGACGCACCATTGCTCGATACAATGGCAAGATAACTTCTTTCGTTCTGGTTGTAATACCCTTTTTGATGATGCCTAGCATTCTATTTGCCCTTCTTAGCAGCCGCTGCGCACTGTGCCGACGGCTTCATTGTCAAGTCCACCATCACCCCCAGGTCCCTTTCTTGGGTACTCTCATTTAAAAACATAATAATAATAATAATAATAACTTTATTTTTCTATACCGCCATAGTCAGGCGACTTCTAGGCGGTTTACATTGTAAGAAGGCTGGACATTCAGGCCTAAATTCTCTATTACTGCGTTTAACTTAGGCGTGCTTTGGACGTCGGATATAATTGAATAATCACGGAGTTAAGGGTGTTAATTAATGTTAATTGGGTAATGAACGACACATAGACGTCCCTAGGTAGTACATAACGAACTAACGTCTATCGAAAGCATAGTCCCGTCTGCAGCTCTGGACGTGGGCGTTCCGTGGGCGTTCCGTGGGCGTGCCACGTGGGGACGCTGGATAGGCGCTACCTGGGCGAACCTGTGCGTCTAAATCTCGTGAATTATGTAGACGTAAGAAACCCTGGTCTAACTTGGATTTCAATGCCGTTTTCAACTATCGTAATTGCGGCTCTTTGTTACACGCGAGGCAGACGTCCACTGTGTTTTTTCATCAATAATTCCAATAGTGAATTTCAATAGGTAGTTTTCATATTTTCTCTGTCCTAATAAATATAATGACACCATAACAATGGAACACATTATATTGCATGGATAACAAACCACATTTCAGCCCAAACCATAATATAATTTTCACATGGCTTTTACATCCCCCTTTTTTGTCTCAACAAACAGCACTGCAATCGGCTCTCTTTTGAAAGCAAAGAAAAACCAGCACACATTATCAGCACTTAAAAAGAGAATAAACAGATACACACCTTAACATTCCAGTTTCCCTCATTGCAAAATGGAGGTGTTCAGTTGCACAAAACTGACCTCATTGTGACCTCATCAATCTGCATCTTCCAAAGTAATATGCCACAATTAAAAGATGTGGTGGGTGTTGAACCCACAACCTCTGGATGTTAGCAGCAAAGGCTGGGCTCCTAACCGATAGAGCTACAGCTGCTTGACTGAGCTGTTTGTGCTTCATTAGGTATCATATCAGGATGAACTCAAATAAGTTTAAGCAAAGGAATGCCTAAAGATTTGGAACGTTTTCAAGTAGAAAACAAATATGAAATATGTATTAAAGAATTGCAGCACAAAGAACGCCTATACGGAACAGATTATTTACAGTCCTATATATGCATTAGTACAGTGCTTAAAATGAAGATTAGCGTGTGAGAAAAACGGAGCTCCACCTCACATGCATTCAAGCACACTTGGGAATATGGGTTTGGGGCTCAAGGAAAGCAGCGCTTTTAAACCATTGAGCTACCACTTGTTTTGTCTCAGCCTACTATGACATTATAGCTAAACTCCTTTTTCCCTTAGCACTTCACTAAGATATGATATGACAAGGGAGCCAGAGGCATTGTAGCTGTGGGTCAGTGAGGAAAGGCACTCTCTACCAATCTTCCGGGCTTTGAGGGTTCAAATCCCAGCCTGTATTTTACTTGTGGCGTATCTGCCTTCCAGGTGCACTTTGATGATGCTTTCCACTTCTTATAGGAGTTGAATATAACATTTCTCCATTTAAACATGGCATACTTTGTTAGTTTTTATCGTGGTAAAGTATACATTTCTGAAATGGTGAAGAAACAATAAGCGGTATAAGCAAATCCAAACTGCTGTAAGCACAAGAAAGCATGTGTAGCTCAACATGCTAATGCTCCTCTTCTGAGCTCTGACCTCTGAAACTCCCCGGTTTGACTCCCACCTTTGCTCATTTTAATAAGGTCCTAGTTTTTTCCTATTAGATCTTATAACATTTCCCTTTGCAGGCAAACCTATTTTCAACTTACCATGGCTCGGACATCCTACGCAGTGATGAGAGAAACCTTTCCTCTGACAGCAAGATGACATTTTGTGGATCGCCCTGGTTAATGTGCTCTCATCACTGCGTAGGATGTCGAGCCATGGTAAGTTGAAAATAGGTTTGCCTGCAAAGTGAAATGTTATAAGATCTAATAGGAAAAAAACTAGGACCTTATTAAAATGAGCAAAGGTGGGAGTCGAACCGGGGAGTTTCAGAGGTCAGAGCTCAGAAGAGGAGCATTAGCATGTTGAGCTACACATGCTTCTTGTGCTTACAGCAGTTTGGATTTGCTTATACCGCTTATTGTTTCTTCACCATTTCAGAAATGTATACTTTACCACGATAAAAACTAACAAAGTATGCCATGTTTAAATGGAGAAATGTTATATTCAACTCCTATAAGAAGTGGAAAGCATCATCAAAGTGCACCTGGAAGGCAGATACGCCACAAGTAAAATACAGGCTGGGATTTGAACCCTCAAAGCCCGGAAGATTGGTAGAGAGTGCCTTTCCTCACTGACCCACAGCTACAATGCCTCTGGCTCCCTTGTCATATCATATCTTAGTGAAGTGCTAAGGGAAAAGGAGTTTAGCTATAATGTCATAGTAGGCTGAGACAAAACAAGTGGTAGCTCAATGGTTAAAAGCGCTGCTTTCCTTGAGCCCCAAACCCATATTCCCAAGTGTGCTTGAATGCATGTGAGGTGGAGCTCCGTTTTTCTCACACGCTAATCTTCATTTTAAGCACTGTACTAATGCATATATAGGACTGTAAATAATCTGTTCCGTATAGGCGTTCTTTGTGCTGCAATTCTTTAATACATATTTCATATTTGTTTTCTACTTGAAAACGTTCCAAATCTTTAGGCATTCCTTTGCTTAAACTTATTTGAGTTCATCCTGATATGATACCTAATGAAGCACAAACAGCTCAGTCAAGCAGCTGTAGCTCTATCGGTTAGGAGCCCAGCCTTTGCTGCTAACATCCAGAGGTTGTGGGTTCAACACCCACCACATCTTTTAATTGTGGCATATTACTTTGGAAGATGCAGATTGATGAGGTCACAATGAGGTCAGTTTTGTGCAACTGAACACCTCCATTTTGCAATGAGGGAAGCTGGAATGTTAAGGTGTGTATCTGTTTATTCTCTTTTTAAGCGCTGATAATGTGTGCTGGTTTTTCTTTGCGTTCAAAAGAGAGCCGATTGCACTGCTGTTTGTTGTTCACTTTTGTTTCCTGGCATCCTAACAGTTCTCAGAAGTGGTGGAATTTGCTGTTTCTCCTCAGCATTCTGCAGCCACAGGTGCATGAGATATTTTCATTTGCTCCTAACTGCAAGCCATTCTAGTAGGAATGTGTTTCTTTTGATGCAATATAGGCATTGGGCAACAGCTATGAGTTAAATCAAACTTCAGAGGGCTTGGACAGGTGTTGAAGAATGATCCAGTTAGGGGGGGGAGGGTGTTCAGCATGAGAGAGAACAGGTTGCATTAACTATTAGACAATGGGCTGCACATAATAAAAGCTGAAGCAAAATATTGATATGTAAAGGGAAGGCTAAAGAGTTACCAGGTGTCCTGGCAGAGAAATGAATATAACCTATTTGCTAACCTTACTCAAGACTTGAACCCCCTGATGTATGGAAGATGAAAAAGCAATGCCTTAAGGCATAGAGCTATAGAGGTAACTTTGTTTAGAACATAGAGCTTAGAGATGTGAAGGAAATGACTACAACGTCACTACAGCTGTATATTGCAAAACCACATCCAATGCACATCCAATTAGATTTGAATTCTAACGGTTCCTATGACGTTCGCCGCTACATAGGCGTGCTTAGTATATAGAAAGCTTTGGCACAGCCATTTTGCCTATGTAAGACCCCCTCATGTGAGTTTGTGTTTGTGATGTTCCGTTTCCTCAATGATGAAACTTTGTGCTATGACTTGCCTGTTCTCCCTTTATACTCCCTTCTGCCTTTGACACTCCTCCCCACCCCCATTATCTGTATTTCCTTAGTTTATGGATTTTTCTGGGTGTTGGTGTGAGGGATTGTTGGGGACTTAAATTTTGTGTTAAGTGTGGAGGGGAATAAATTGTTAGGGAAAAGAAGGGGCCAGGTCAGGTTACACACAGATGCCCACACCCACCACTCTCCCTGCTTTCATAATGTCATTGTCTGCCCCACCTCCATTTTCCATATCTGCAACTCTCCATGCAAGAAATTCGATTTTCGCTTTGAAGCCATGTTGCAAGGTGTAGCCATCTTTTCAGGCTACTTGTAGAACACGTTCAAACACACCCCCTGTACAACAACCAATGAGGTGTGATGGGCGTGGTTAGGAAGCGGGCTAAGGAACCGCACCCGAACGGCGCCCAATAGGCATAGAGAAAGTTTTCCTGCTATGATGACGTCAGACGCTACATAGGCGTGCATGGGTATAAGAAGGTCCAGGTGAGCAGTGTTTCCTTTCTATTCTATCCTATTGCTTATGCAGATGTTTGAGACTTTACTCTGTCTTAGTCTTTTACATTTCTTTCCCTATCTCTGCCTCCCATTTCCCTCTATTCCACAGAGCCATTAATACTGGCCATTCTAATATGTTGTTTTATCTTTTCTAGAAGCAGCTCAGATAGTAAGTCCAGGTGAGAATGATATTTTGTAAGCTACTTTGAACTATCATAGAACTAAAGAAACCAACCAACAAAAACTGACTTCTCTTTATGGCCTTTCATTGTGTGCTATTGTTTATACTAGTTATTTTATTTCTGATATCTCCTACTCTCCATTCCACAGGGCTGATAAAAATGACTGAGAAGACTGATAAAGACCATGCTGGTATATATTTTGCTGGTACACAAATGGATATGTAAGTAAAAATGGATGTGTTCATACATCTGAGAGGGTTTACTCAGAGTTAAAGTTAATTCTTTGTAGAATCAAATTACAGGCAAATTAAAATCAGGTGAGGAATGGTTCTGTGTACTAACTCATTGATAAGAATAGGTCGGGTATGTTGGGGGGGGGAACACTGCCATTCAATGGATATCCAATCAACATGGTTCAGGTGGAAAATCTCCTAATGAGTGGCTAATGGCTGCCATTTTTAATAAGGAGTCTAAAGGTAATGTTAGCAGCTCTGTTACTTCTAGGTGTGTGTTCTGCCACAACTTCAGTGTTTAATTTAGGAGACATAGGTCCTTTGTTAACAGTTTTCTCTCTATTCTTCATTTCAGACCAGAGCAGCAGCTCAGCACACCAGTTTGCACCTAGCCAAACAGTTGTAGGTGAGAATATATATGGTAACCTTTATTTGCTTACTCTACTATTCTTCACTTGAGTACACTCTTCTGATGAGTGAAATAAATGTTTCACAACTTCTATTGTTCTCTTCACACAGGTATCCTTGATGACTTTCAGGAACAATAGTAAATTGATATTGTTGGCCTCATAGAACACCATGGCACGCATTCCTGCTGTTATATGCACACAAACTTTTTGTTTTCAGTTAGTCTATCCCTCACATGAGTTCTAAACAGTAGCAGTGGAGGATTACAGGTGATACTAACCCACACCATCAGCAAGTTAAGGTTATTGCCTTAACACCTATACCACGGTGACATCTAAGCAGCTCAACATATATGAGGTTAACACATTGCTTCAGGGAAGGGAGGACCTTGGGGGTTGAACCCCCCTGTTTGTGAACGTTGTGTAAACCAGCTTCTCCTCTTTTCAGTTTTCAGGTGTCTTACACAGGCAACTGCAGTATTGTCAGATGGAGTTTTTATAGTACTGAGAGCAGTGCAGCTGTGAGCATCTTTGTGGTTTCCACACCTGCTTTACCAAAATAGTGTAGCTCAAGAACCAGGAGGATAGATTGAGGGATCTGGCCTTTACTTCCATCACCTTCATTGAAAGGAAGAAAAACCCACATGTCTCATTTGGATTCTCCTGGTGTGGAGGCCAACTCTTACTAGAAATAACCCTATTCCTTAACAACAAATCTACCACAGTGACTTATATTCTCTTCCTTATGTAGCCATTTACTTTGGAACAGGGACTGGCTTACTTTGCACATCATAGCTGAGATGTCGTCATCTACCTACAGTTGCATATACCCTTGCATTCACTTGCTTTTTTCCTAGATTCTGCAATGATTTGACATCAGAGTGGCTAGCAGGTAATAGAATGAATGACAGACCCCAATAAAGATTGTCAAACTTTCTATATGTCACCTTGTTGTTATAGTGAAAAGGGCCCATTCAGCAGTCCCTCCTGAACCCCTATCTACCTTGGACTCTGTCCACTAAGCTGATGATGCTACAAGGCTAAAACCACACAGGAAAGTTTAAAGTAAATATAAACCAATATTTTTATTAAATTATTAAAACTTTTAAAAACGTAAACTTTTTAAAAAAACTATTTACATATATAACATAACATATAACGCAGGGAAAAAGGGTGGGTGCCCCCCAAGAGCAGCTTGAGCTACCTCAGGCGAGGGGGGCGGAAGAGGTGCAGTCATTGAGAGGGTGTATGGCTGCTGGCACCATGCCCTCTTTCGGCTATCAGCCGCAAGAGGGCATGTTCCATCCTCTCCACACACCCTCTCAATACCTGCACCTCCTCCAAGATGGCAGAGTAGGCCGCCATCTCCCTGGCCACCCCCCTCCTGAGGCTGGTCGGGCTGCTCCTGGGGGGGAACAGCAAGGAAAGGGGGTGGGATGGGAACAGGAAGGGCAGGAGAGTGAGGGGAAGGGCTATGGGTGGGGGAAGGGGAAGGTCCAACAGGGGATGGTGGTGGTGGTCCTGGAGGTAGTGGTGGGGCAGGCGGTGGGGGTCCAGGGGGCAGTGGTGGGGCAGGCAGTCCAGGGGGCAGTGGTGGGGGCAGTGGTGGAGGTCCAGGGGGCAGTGGTGGTGTGGGTGGTCCTGAGGGCTGCCAGGCCTCCTCCTCCTCCTCCATCTCCGCCTCTATCTCCTCCTCTATCTCCTCCTCTTCCTCCTCCATCTCCTCTTCCTCCTCTGCCGAGGACCAGGGTGGGGCTCCCTCCATCACCTGCGGGGCCTCCTGAGGGGGTGCCTGCGCTGCTGCTTGACAAGAGAGAAATAGGATACAGTCAGATATGTCCACAACACTTTTGAACATGACATTATTTACTACGTTATTTTCTTCAAATGCTAATAACAGGATGCAAAGCACCTACTCCACTGTCAACATCAAAATGTAGCGTAAGTAAGTGAGGCAAGTAGAACACCATAAAGCCATTGTGACATGATATCACAATAGCAGCTTTACTGCAGATTTTATGATTAAGAATGGTTTACAGCTACTCAAGCATTTTCATCTATTTATTCTGGTAGGCTGATCACAAAGAAACACACGCTGGACTCATTACTCACCGGCTTCTGCACGCAATTCCTCCCTCACCCCCTCAAGGAAGGCCCGCTCCTGGCGCCTCAGCAGTCGCCCCCTTTTCCTGAGATCCTCAACCTGGATAATAGAGAGAGAGAAAGAACAGAGAGGGAGGGATATGATGAGTGCCATCTAGCACTATGGCATAACATGTTTACTTAAGTATTGACCTCTATAAGCACATAAAAATGGAGTACACTGCCCTCCAAGAGCCCCTATCCGCTTTGCTGTCTGCCTCCACCCCCTTCTGCCACATGTTTTACATGAATTTATTCACGTACTCCAGCATTTCCCCTTTCTGTGCTGGAGGCATCGCTATCTCTCTACTGTACCTGGGACAGTGGGGGGGGGGGGGAGGGGGGGGTGTGAGGTGACATGGACAGCATCACAAGGAGGAGGTGGGATTGAACTCACAACCCCAGGGTGCTGAGGCTGTAGCCTATCAGCACTGCCCCACATTACAGCATGTCCTGGTGAGCTTACAATCATGCAGCAGGGGCAATAAAATAGTTTGGTGAGAAGGAGCAGCGTGGCTTGAAACCCCTGACGTCAGGGTACTGACGCTGTCACTTTAAACGTCATGCCACTATCTCCCTAGACCAGCAGATTGAGTTTAAGGTATTTGAAATGACATAGCAGATTGAGTTTAAGGTATTTGAAATGACATAGCAGCACTTTGGCAAAGTTGATGTCAAGATGTTTCGATTACAAATGTGAAGCTTGTGACCCAAAAATTAGTTGTGTGCATGTTGTGAATGGAATAGATGCCTTCTAGGAGCTGAATTTGTCATTTGAAATCCTACTACTGCTCCTTTGGGATGTGCTTTAATTTCAGTATTCAATGTAAAAGATTTATTATGCACAATTGTAGTTTTTAAAAGGAATCAAAATTTACACACAAAACATGAACAATTTGATTGAGACAGGTTTCCATCATTACATTTTACATGATTATTTGTGAGGGCCTGACTTGGAATACTTACTTCCCTGGGACAGGAGGCTCTGTGATTGTACCGCCGGGTCAGGCGGCTCCATGACTCCCTGAATTGCAGGTATGACCTGCGATGGCCAGGCACTACAAAATAGTGGTGCTCCCGGGAGAGAAACAGCCTGGCTAGCAGCCTGGTGTCCTGTGTGGTAAAATTTGGCTGTCTTCTGGCAGCCATTTTATGAGAAATAACTGCGTATGAAGAACGGACGATTCTATGACGTCACAACGCAAAAAAACGCGATGACGTATTTGTGCCGCTTGGGCGTGCTTGCAGCAGCCGCTCCGCGCTACAGAAATACTGTACAGTACGCCGATATCGCTGTTATATAAAAAAGTACAGCAGAACGCTTAAAAGCTTACGTCCACCAAACACAATGACAAATTAAAGAAATGAAGATTGGGTTCACATATTTGAGCTTACCTATGCATGTTTGGGTGGGTGGAAAAAAAAAAGAATATTATGTCTTTGGTAACCTTAGTCAGGACTTGAACCCTTCAGCTTTGGAATATACATGCAAGTGCTTTTAAGCACTGAGCTATGTTGGGGACTTGGGAATGGGAGTCTCCAGAAATGGCTATAGGTACAAGCTTTGACAAGGAGTAATTATTGCAAGTATCTACAGGTGTATTTGATCTATGCACACCCAATGACTGTGCAAATAGATTTCAAATTTCTAACGGTTATGACGTCAGACGCTACATCGGCGTCGAGAGTATATAAGGATCTTTAAAAAACCATTATTTTGTCTCCTTTAGACTCCCGTGCGTTCGTGCTTCTGGTGGTTGATTTGTGATAGTGTGACTTTGTACTGTGATTGTATTGTTTCTCCTTTCCCCCATCTTCTCCCTTTTGTTGTGTACTTGTCAGTTGTGTCTTTGGTCTGGTATTGGTTTGAGAGATGATTGATGACTTTGAGTTTGTCTTACATGTGGTGGCCCATGATAGATTGCTGCGCAGAGGAAGGGGTCTGGTGGCGGCCCCGGCCCCAGCCCCGGCCCTGGCCCCGGCCCCGGGGCGTGGGCAGGTTAGAGGTAGAGGAAGAGGTCCGGCTGTGGCCCTGGGGCGTGGCCAGGTTGGAGGCAGAGGCCCAGGCCGACGCCGACGCCAGGCCCCCAGGGTATATAGGCCCAGGGCAAACTTCCTTGATATGACAGATGAGCGGTGTATTGGTCTCTTTAGATTTAATCGGGAGACCATAGTTCATCTCTGTGAGCAACTGCAGGTGGATTTGGAGCGCACCACTCTTAGGGGACATTCCCTTCCAGTTTATGTACAAGTAACTACAGCCCTGGGGTTTTTGGCTACAGGAACCTTCCAAAGGCCCCTGGGAGCTGGGGCTGGCATCAGTCAACCGTCTGTATCCAGGATAATCAATAAGTTTTTGGATGTCTTTTTAAGGCGTATTGCTATGTATATCCAGTTTCCGATGAGTGAGGCAGAGCGGCGACGCACAATGAGGGGTTTTGCTCAACTGGCACATTTCCCCTCTGTCCTGGGAGCTATAGACTGCACACACGTAGCACTCAGACCACCTGCTGAAACTGAAAGGCAATTTAGGAACCGGAGGGCATATCATTCCATGAACATGCAGGTGGTCTGTAGTGCTACCATGGAGGTGACAGATGTGTGTGCCAGCTTCCCAGGGTCCTGCCACGACGCTTATATCCTGGCCCACTCCGGCCTAGGTGGCAGGTTCCAGAGGGGTGAAATCCAAGGTGGATGGCTGGTTGGTGAGTTAACGTACTACTGCAGATAAAGCTTTGTTACATTAACCGCCTTTCTCTCATTTTACCACAGGGTCATGGCTAACTTTGGAGGTGATGCAGAACAATGGACAACAGATATGTGCCCCTTTTCTAATATTGTTTCTCCTTGCAGGTGATCGTGCCTATCCCCTGAGG
The DNA here is from genome assembly GCF_902459505.1 of Geotrypetes seraphini. Lineage (NCBI taxonomy): Eukaryota > Metazoa > Chordata > Amphibia > Gymnophiona > Dermophiidae > Geotrypetes > Geotrypetes seraphini. Next base: position 432,541,311 of record NC_047085.1, on the reverse strand, counting down.
ACGTGGTTGATGACCCCAATTGTGCGTCCCCAACAGCCAGAGGAGGAGCGATATAACCGGGCCCTGAACACCACAAGGACCATCGTGGAACGTGCGTTTGGGTTGCTCAAGTCCCGCTTTAGATGTCTACACCGCTCAGGAGGGCAACTGCTGTACAGGCCCGACAAGGTGTCCAGGATGTTTGTTGCCTGCTGCATGCTACATAACCTAGCACTGAGAAGACGGATGCCAGACCCTCCTGAGCCGCTCCAAGACAGTGACAATGATGAGGACATCCAAGCTAGACGCAGGCCTCTACCTGAGCAAGAAGAGCGTAGGAGAGGGCAGGTGGTCAGGGACAACCTAATAAGAGCCCATTTCTTGGGATAATGGTGAGTATATTTATGTGAACCCCAAACAGCTTCTCTCTCTCTCTCTCTGTCTGTCTCTGTCTCATGTGAGTGAATGTGATGATGCCTCTTTCTCTAGGCTGAAGTTAAAGTTCAGATGTCCCTGACCAGCAAAGCAAGAAGTTATTGGTAGCAGCTCAAGTATTAAAGGTAGAATAATAGGTAAACTCTCTTTGTTTTTGGCCTCATTCACTATGTTGCTCCTGTATATCATTCCATTAGCAGGCTTTATGATGAATTGCCCACATGTCAAATAGCTAACAGCTTTCATACTCTTGTTGCAGGTTGGATGTCCAAGACTTTCATCGTCACCATACAAGGGCATCGTAATGTGCTTCTCGATGGCCTGGTATGAGCTAGCAGTTTAGGACCTCTTGGTTTTTTGTTGTTTTACTAACAACAAATTGTATATCGACACATGCTGGTGTTAGGTTAGCATGTGTGTTGATTGAACACCCCCTTAGTTTTAGGTATAAATGACATCTATATTGGGAGCTCAGAGAAAGCAGATTGGATGAGTTATACTGCTAAAATGTTAAAACTATGGCTATCAGAAGCCTATATGCTGCTCAGCTTTCCACACCTTGTAGGAGTTAATGATGGTATGGGTCTACATGTTTCTGTGTAGCATAAGACTAGCACCCCCCCCCCTCCCTTCTCCATGCTGGTACTTCAAGTTCAACTGAAGCTATAGGGTAACTGTAGGTATTGTGACAGTTTGAGGTGGGGGACTTTTCCAATGTATTAACATGCTTCCCCTCTTTGCAGGTGTTCGGGCCCAGCTGATCTCCTCCTCCTCCTCATGTGGCTAGCATCTCATCGTGAAGCTGTTCCTGTGATACAGGCGGATCCTGTGACGTATTCCTGATACTTGTGCATAGTTAGGTATGAGACATTTGTGCTCACTTCTACTAACCTTCAACATTCCAACCAGTGTGTGTAGGTTATTAGCTCACATATGGACTCTGTAACAAGGAGGATGGCTTTTATTTCCCTTGCTTCTCTGGCATAAACCTCTGGCCTTTATTCTCTGACCTCCTTACTTTCCTGTCTTTTTCCTACATCCTGCCTTACCTTACGATGAGGAAATCTTAATATTTCACAGGCACTGACATTGTACCCTTTCCTCCTGTAGGCTGGGAGTTGATTTGGACCTAGGAGTGGCTTACTCTGTATACCGGTGTAGCTGTGATCCATCTCAGCAAACTGCAGTTGCATGTGTTACAATTTCACACCGCTTTTCTGGACTTTTGAGTGTCAATGAAATGACATAATATTGTACAATAAAAATCTTAAACCACTTAAGGATGTTGTGATTACTTATCAAAGGAATGCCATTATTGTAGCATATAGGACGGCGAATGTTAAGCGCCTAAACGGAATAGATTCATTCAGTAGTACAGTTCGGTTTTAACACCCTCAACTCCTTCAGCTGACACAATACTCATTTGAATAAAATTACAAGATACAGACCAATCACATCTCATTTTCATCTGAAACAGCACATTAGCAATACCAGATACAAAACATTTGAAAAGTTGAATTTGTGTGTGATCAAGACAGCACTTTTGAACTATGTATTCAACCATACTTGAGAATATGGATTTCGAGTCAGTGAAAGCAGTGCTTTAAACCATTGAGCTACCACTTTTTTGTGTCAGCTAAGCTGATTATACCTTGGCACATCACTAAGGTATGCTATGACAGGGGAACCAGAGACACAGGTGTAGGTCAGTGAGTAAAAGCACTATATCGATCATCTGTAGGTTGTGAGTTCAAGTCCCGGCTGGTCTTTTACTTGTGGCATATCTACCTTCCAGGTGCACCTTGATGATGTCACAATGAGATCAGCATTGTGCTGCTTGCTACTTCCTCTTCCTGTGAACTGGAAGCCACATTCAGGTTTAATCTGTGTTTTGATTCTGTTTCTTGTTGTGAAGAATGAGCTGATTGTTGCAATGTTTTAAGACCAGGAGAGTCTTCTTTCGAGCAAGATATCATTTCTAAACTATCCTCTCTGAAATAATGTCTCTGGCAAATCGAAAGAAAGCTTATTGCATGACTTAGGTGCCTTTTCTGCCAGTCTTTGTGGAACTTAAACGAAGTTTATATGAAGTCTATATGGTGTTCAAAGTCCTATCATTTCCACTTCCCTGGGACATGAGGCTCTTCTGTTATACCGCCAGGTCAGGCAAATGCAGGAGTTTCTGAATTGCAGATATGACCTGTGATGGCCAGGCACTACAAAGTAGTGATGCTCGTTTGGTAGGAAGAGCCTGGTTTAGCTGTGTCCTGGCTGCCATTTTATAGGAAATAACTGCATATGAAGAACAAGCGATTCTATGATCAGTATTAAAAAAAAACAAAAACGCAATGACGTATTTGTGCCTCATGGGCGTACGTGAAGCAGCTACTCCACTCTACATCAATACTGTTCATTACATGCGCAATGACGCCGATATCGCTGTTATACAAAAATGTACAGCAGAACGCTTAGAAGCTTACCATGTAAACCTATTGAAACTTCTCCTGGCCCAAACACAATGACGTTATAAATTAAATAATGCATGTTTGGGTGGGTGGAAACAAACAATATTATGTATTTGGTAACCTTAGTCAGGACTTGAACCCCTGACCTTTGCAACATACATGCAGTGCTTTTAAGCACTGAGCTATGTTGGGGACTTGGGAATGGGAGTCTCCAGAAATGGCTTTAGGTACAAGCTTAGAAGCTTACCATGTAAACCTAATGAAACTTCACCTCCCCCCCCAAACACAATGACGTTATAAATTAAATAAATGAAGAGGTTCACATGCTTAGCTATGCATGTTTGGGTGGGTGGAAAAAAAAATATTATGCCTTTGGTAACCTTAGTCAGGACTTGAACCCCTGACCTTTGCAACATACATGCAGTGCTTTTAAGCACTGAGCTATGTTGGGGACTTGGGAATGGAAGTCTCCAGAAATGGCTTTAGGTACAAGATTTGACAAGGGGTAATCATTGCAAGTATCTACAGGTGTATTTGATCTGAGAACACCCAATGAACGTCCAAAACGATTTTAAAATTCTAACGGCTTCTATAATGTCAGATGCTACTTTATGGTTAGGGTTAGGGCTACAGTTAAGTAGCTCGGTAGCTCAGTTAGTAAACATGCTGTACCAGTTATCCATAAGTTGTGAGTTCAACTCCCAGCTTGTCTTTTACTTGATTATAACATGAGGGGTTTATGCTGCAGGAGTGTGTTGTTGGGGTGTTGCAGGGGTGTATAGGATGACAGAGAATAGTCACTTGCATTTTCTACAATGCATTTGAATTTCTTAAGATGAAACCTTAGTGAGCCGGGGAGGAAGGTCCCCGCAGCCTCGCACCTCAGATGAAAAGGTTAATTTTTGAGCGATCTGGGACAGTCTTCAGCGACTCAGAGCCCTCCTCCCGGCTGGCCAGAAGGAGGAAGCTTTGGCGGTGGTGATTTTGGTGGTGAGGGAGGGAGGGAGGGAGGGGGGGAGTCACCTGGCTGCTGCATCTGCACTCCTGCTGGCCACAGACCTACTGAGCAGAGATCACAGAAGCACGCAGGTATGTGCGCATGCGTGGCTAGGGTTTATATATATACACGTATCGCATCTAAGTTTCATCACAAACACATTAGCAAGACTATACACAATACATTACAAAGTTGAGCTTGGGTTTGATAAAATAAACAGCATAATTTTGACTCTGTATTACATTTATTGAACCATACTTAAGAATATGGGTGTTGCATCCGTGACAACAGTGCTTTACACCATTGAGCTACCAGTCTTTTGCCTCAACTGACTGTGATATGATAGCTAAGTAGAGTATACTTTAGCACATTACTAAGGTATGCTATGACAGGGGAATTAGAGACACAGGTGTAGGTCAGTGAGTAAAAGCACTATATCGATCATCTGTAGGTTGTGAGTTCAAGTCCTGGCTTGTCTTTTACTTGTGGCATATCTACCTTCCAGGTGCACCTTGATGATGTCACAATGAGATCAGCATTGTGCTGCTTGCTATTTCCTCTTCCTGTGAACTGGAAGCCACATTCAGGTTTAATCTGTGTTTTGATTCTGTTTCTTGTTGTGAAGAATGAGGTGATTGTTGCAATGTTTTAAGAGCAGGAGAGTGTTCTTTCGAGCAAGATATCACTTCTAAACTATCCTCTCTGAAATAATGTCTCTGGCAAATCGAGAGAAAGCTTATTGGATGACTTAGGGTGCCTTTCCTGCCAGTCTTTGTGGAAGTTAAACGATGTTTATAAAAAGTCTATATGGTGTTCAAAGTCCTATCCTTTCCACTTCTAATAGGAGGTGAGTATGACATTCCTGTACAGCTTTCTGTGTAGCACACATCTACCGGTTCCCACCTTCCATACTGATAATGTAAGTTCAACACCCACTCGGTACGTTTCATTTTCTAGTTTTCCTTTGAAACATAACATATTTTTTTTCCTTGTATTAACTGTACAATTCTGATACTGTGTTTTAGTTATGTTTTTCATCATCCTATACTTATCAATGCTTGAATGTGTGATAATAAAGAGTATATATAAAGTATAATAAAAAAAAAACAAATAAGAAAAAAAAAACCCGTACTCACGTCTATCACGGGTCCATTGGAGACGTTTCAGAAACCTGCGTCTATTTTGAGCACGTCTATTTTGGGCGACGAGGGACGTCTATTTTGAGCACGTCTATTTTGGGCGACGAGGGACGTCTATTGTGCGGGACGTCTATCTCACGCCTAAATATAGTTAATTGGTATTTACGTTTACCGGACGTCCAAAGCACGCCTAAGTTAAACGCAGTAATAGAGAATTTAGGCCTCAGCGAATAACAAAAGATCTTAATACAAAACAATAAGTCTACATACAATACAATACAAAATAGTACAGTACAATACAGTGAGTCTAAATACAATACAATAAAATAAGACTAGATACAATACCATACAAGAAAAGAAGGACTCTTTCAAAAAATGGAAACACATGAAAACATTCAAAAAATGGAAACACATGAAAACAACCGAAGCATGGAACAAACATAAAGACGATCAGAAGAAATGTCACAGGGCGGTGAGGGATGCCAAAAAGGACTATGAAGAAAAAATAGCGCAAGAGGCCAAAAACTTCAAGCCCTTCTTTAGATATGTGAAAGGGAAAAAACCCGCAAAAGAGGCGGTGGGACCCCTGGACGATCAGGGAAGAAAAGGGTACATTAAGGAAGATAAACAAATTGCGGACAAACTAAATTCCTTCTTTGCGTCCGTCTTTACGGAGGAGGATACCGCAAAAATACCAGAAACTGTGAAAGTGTTTAGTGGAGTAATAGAAGACATCCTCACCACAGTTGAAGTAGATTTGGACCAGATATACTACCAGATCGACAAACTTAAAAGTGACAAATCCCCTGGACCGGATGGAATTCACCCGAGAGTCTTAAAGGAATTGAAGGTTGAAATCGGAGAGTTATTGCAAAAACTCGCCAATCTGACAATCAGAACTGGACAGATACCAGATGACTGGAAGATAGCGAACGTCACGCCAATTTTCAAAAAGGGATCAAGAGGAGAACCGGGCAACTACAGACCTGTGAGCCTTACGTCTGTCCCTGGAAAGATGGTTGAAGCACTGATCAAGGATAGCATAGTCCGGCACTTAGATATACACGAATTGCTGAAACCCAGTCAACATGGGTTCAGGAAAGGGAAATCATGTTTAACGAATTTGCTTCAATTTTTTGAGACCGTGAACAAGCAAATTGATAGTGGAATGCCGGTGGACATAATATATTTGGACTTCCAGAAGGCATTCGACAAAGTTCCGCATGAAAGACTTCTCAGGAAACTACAATGCCATGGAATAGAGGGAGATATACACAGGTGGATAGGCAAATGGCTGGAAAACAGGAAGCAGAGAGTGGGCATAAATGGGAAGTTCTCAGACTGGGAGAAAGTGACTAGTGGTGTGCCCCAGGGCTCGGTACTTGGGCCGATCCTATTTAACATTTATATCAATGACCTTGAAGACGGAATATCCAGTGAGATCATTAAGTTTACAGACGACACAAAGCTATGCCGGACAATCAGAACGCAGAAAGATAGCGAAGAACTCCAGAGCGACTTGTATCAGTTAGAGAAATGGGCAGAGCAATGGCAGATGAAGTTCAACGTGGAGAAATGCAAAGTAATGCATTTAGGCAGTAAGAATAAGGAACACGAGTATAGAATGTCAGGAGCAACTCTGGGTAAGAGCGAACAAGAAAGGGACCTGGGTGTACTGATAGATAGGACCCTGAAGCCGTCGGCACAATGTGCGGCAGCGGCAAAGAAAGCGAACAGAATGTTAGGAATGATAAAGAAAGGAATCACGAGCAGATCGGAGAAAGTCATAATGCCGCTTTATAGAGCAATGGTCAGACCACACTTGGAATACTGTGTCCAACATTGGTCTCCCAAACTAAAGAGGGATATAAAACTGCTGGAGAGGGTGCAGAGACGAGCAACGAAGCTAATAAGAGGTATGGAGAACTTGGAATATGAGGAACGACTCAAGAAACTAGGACTGTTCTCCCTTGAGAAGAGGAGGCTGCGAGGGGACATGATAGAGACGTTCAAAATACTGAAAGACATTGATAAAATAGAGCAGAAAAACAAATTATTTACACTGTCCAACGTGACACGGACAAGAGGACATGGTTTAAAGCTAAGGGGGGACAAGTCCAGGACAAATGTCAGGAGGTTCTGCTTTACGCAGCGAGTGGTGAACGCCTGGAATGCTCTTCCACAGGAGGTTATTAAGGAATCCACTGTGCTAGGATTCAAAGGCAAATTAGATGCACATCTCCTTATGAGAGGCATAGAGGGATATGGGTGGTAAAACTACATCAGGTGTATACCTGACTGGGCCTCCGCGTGTGCGGATCGCCGGACTCGATGGACCATGGGTCTGATCCGGAGATGGCAGTTCTTATGTTCTTATGTTCTTATGTGTCTAATACAATATAATAATCTAATGGGAAACTACCGTGCTAATTGGAGTTCTATGGGTAATAAATACCTGAATACTTTAGAGCTTACATATGAGTAGGAGTTCTATGAGTAGAGGTAATCTGGATAGGTGAGGAGCTTCTTGAGAGGAAGAAAAAGGCGTTTAAGGGGAGGGGAGTCCTAGTGAGGGAGGGTCTTCGTGAGGAAGGGGACAGTTTTAGTCAACGAATTTAGCGAATAGGGCGGTTTTGATTGATTTACGGAAGGCACTGTAAGACAGATTGGGTTCGTTTATGTAGTTTTTCAGCCAAACTTGCAGTCTGCTTGCTTGGAACTTAAAGGTTCTGTCCAGGAATGATTTGTATCTGCAGCCTGTAATCTTTGGGTATGCAAAGAAGTTATTGTTTCTGGTTGCTCGTGCAGTTGTACCTCGGGTTTCTGTTTCCCACATGTAATACTTTACATTTCTCAACATTGAACTTCATCTGCCATCTCGTTGCCCATCCCCCTAGTTTGTTCAAGTCCCTTTGCAGTTTTTCACAGTCTTCTTTAGTCCGAGCTCTACTAAATAGTTTAGTGTCATCTGCAAATTTTATTATCTCACACTTCGTCCCTGTTTCCAGATCATTTATGAATACATTAAATAGCAGCGGCCCTAGTACTGAGCCCTGCGGGACCCCACTCGTGACCTTCCTCCAGTCCGAGTAGTGGCCCTTCACTCCCACCCTCTGTCTCCTACCCACCAACCAGCTTCTGATCCATCTATGTACATCTCCTACCACCCCATGGTTCTTCAGTTTCCGGAGTAGGCGTTCATGGGGCACCTTGTCAAAGGCTTTTTGGAAATCAAGATATATGATGTCTATGGGGTCTCCATTGTCCATCCGTTTGTTAATTCCTTTGAAGAAGTGCAATAAGTTAGTTAGGCAAGATCTTCCCTTGCAGAAACCGTGTTGGCTGGTTATCAGAAGTTTGTTTCTTTCAAAATGTTCATCAATTTTTTCTTTTATCAGTGTTTCTGCCATTTTCCCCGGTACCGAGGTCAGACTCACCGGTCTGTAATTTCCTGGGTCACCTTTTAATCCCTTTTTAAAGATGGGCGTAACATTGGCTATCTTCCAGTCCTCTGGGATCACGCCTGTTTTCAGGGATAGATTGCAAATTTGCTGCAGTAGTTCCGCTATCTCCTCCTTTAATTCCTTCAGAACCCTTGGATGGATTCCGTCCGGACCCGGGGATTTGTCTGTTTTTAATTTATCTATCTGCCTGTGTACATCTTCAAGGCTCACTTCCATGGTTGTTAATTTTTCTGCCTGATTTCCATTGAAGAATTGTTCAGGTTCCGGAATGCTGGATGTGTCTTCGTTTGTAAATACAGATGAAAAGAACGCATTAAGTCTTCCTTTGTCCCTTTGCTGTGCATCCTGGCTATTTCTTGCCTCTGCCTGATAAGGTCATCAAGGTGCAATCTTTCCTCAGCCACCTACAGCTAAACTCAGCTCTGATTGACCTCTCTCTCTTGTACCTCCTCCCCTTACCTCTGTGGGTTAACTTTAGATCCTTTGTGCCTTTGCAGTCATACTTGAGCTCTGCTGAAAGACACTCCTGGCTACATGGTCTGGCTGCATGGTCTCTGGCCAAATGGCTGCTGAGACCACCCTGCTGTCCCTTTTTGATTAGAGGACCATCGTTTTCACCCTTATCCATCTGACCTCATGCAAGAATCATCCCGCTATCCTCTCTAGCACCTGGATTCTTCAGTACCTACCTCTTTTTCCCTCCTGCTCTTCAGACTTCACTACCATCTGCATTATACTGGAACAAACCAGCTTTACTTAGAGGGAATCCACCTCTGAAAAATTCTTCTGAGTATTTATGTTATATTTGCTCAATAAAGCGTAATACCAAAATTATGAGGATTATCTGTGTGTGCATTAGATGCAGGCGTGGGGGGTAAACTTCTGATAACTGTATTCTAACATCTTAGATGTGGTAATGCAAGATCAGCAAAATTACTGTCTCAGTACTTAATCAGTGACTCCCAAATGCAAAGGTTTGTAAAGTGGCTGGTTATACATGAAAGCAGTGTCTTTCACGTGTAAAAGTTACAAAACTGAGTTCATGCTGCTCAGTTCTTGCCACTCATCTTTTTCACAAGTATATTGGTAAAATGTGTGCTACTGCTATACCTGCCGGCAAACTCATATGCATTCCTGCACATTCTAACACATATTTTACAAAAGGCACAACACAGTTTTTTGTAAAATGCCACTTAACCTGAGCATGTCTTGCATTGGACGTCTGAATTCTGATATCAGCATTCTACCGTATGTACAATGGGCCTTCACTTGTCTCAAATAATGCAGCTGTTGCAGTTCATTTAAATTTATAACACCCAGTCTTGAACTTAGGATTCTACTGAAATTAGTATCATAAAAATTACTTTGTGATGCCTTATTTTTACCTCTTGATGAGTATATAAAATACATCAAGAGATCAAAAGATCAAAGAGATCAAGAGATCAAAAGATAATTGCAATTGCATAACCAAAGGTTTCAGGTTTATTTAAAATTTGATACTATCGTTTATAATATTACTAAGCGGTGTACATGACAAAAATGGGGACATAGTATTACAAATTAAAACATGAATTGGAACATTAGATCATCTTTTAGTTCACTGTCCTTTAATATCTGGGTTCTGGAAGTCCATATGGAGCAAAATAATTTCTATTCTTGAAGTTCCCATTCCGTTATCATATGGAATTATATTGTTCGGTACTTCAATTATGAATAGAAGTCCGCTCAGTAGTTCCAAAGATAAACTTCTTCTCATTATGACAAGTGTGGCTTTGCAAATGATTACAAGGAATTGGAAGCAATGGGATCGGTTAAATATGCCGTTTTGGTGGGAGACTCTTTGTATGTATTATCGATATAAGAAAATGCTAGCAGAAAAAAAATGAGTGAATCGCAAAAATTCATAGGAATCTGGGGTCCATTAGATTCTTTTGTTAAACAACTTTAATAGCATTGTGAACCTGCCAAATTAAATATTTAATATTCTACCTACAAATCCAGGGGGGGGGGGGCCGAGGGAAGTGGATTGTTTATTTTGTATTTCATGTATAGTACATAAGTTCTTTTAATAAATGTTATTGATGGATAATTTGTTGCATTTTCTGTAAGATGTTCTTATAAAACAAATAAACAATTTAATAAAGCAAAACAAAAACAAATTAAAACATGGACAACATCGGTCAAGGACTAACCTGATCCATAAGGGACAAGGGTAGAACTATAATTAAAGAAAAGAAACAAGGGAAATACAATTGGGTAGGCAAAAAATATGTCTGGTGAACTCATGGTTACAAATCTACTTCATCTCCTCATGCTCAATATTACATTACATTACATTAGTGACTTCTATTCCGCCTGTACCTTGCAGTTCTAAGCGGATTACAGTGTAAGATAGCTGGACATTTCCAGGAAGTTACAATTTACAGTATAAGATTGCTGGACATTTCCAGGAAGTTACTATTTACAGTATAAGATAGCTGGACATTGCCAGGAAGTAACTATTTACAGTATAAGATTGCTGGACATTTCCAGGAAGTTACTATTTACAGTGTAAGATAGCTGGACATTTCCAGGAAGTTACTATTTACAATATAAGATAGCTAGACATTGCCAGGAAGTTGCCATTTAGGGGATGATTACACAGTAGATGCAGGGGATGCTTATATAGTGGATGCAAGGGAATTACATATGTCTGCATGTACCAAGACAGAGTAAGAAAAAACAACATCTAAAACATACTGGATTGTGAACTGTATCACCCCACCCATTGCACAACATAGTATAAATCTGAACACATTACTGGCTCCATCGTAAAACTGAAAACTGAAACAGTCATGTGTTGTTAAACTACTGCATAATCACTGGCTTGGACCCAGTACTGACCCAAGATTCACAAATATTGTACCTATAGATGGGAACACTTTCTCAATCGATCTTCGATTTAGAATCTTGGGAGTAGACGTTGATAACCTATTCTCTCAGCAGAACCACATCCAATCAGTAATAAGCCATTCTTTTATAATTTTAAGGAAACAGGGTGATTAGAAAATATTTTACCCCCTGAAGTATTCAGGATCTTAGTGCAATCTTTAATACTTTCTAGACAAGACTCTTGTAATCTTTCATTACTTGTTGTAAATCACGTATTAGTCATGGTATATGGTCATGCTAGGCCACTGTGGCTTGTGCGCATCTGAGAAGCTGAAAGCTATGCCGTCGGTAGTTTCACTACCAGTAGGGCCTCCCAAGGCGGACAGATTCAGTGCTGAGGTTAGACTAACAATGTACCACCCATCTGGGCAGTAACAGATGGGCAGTGCTGGAGGCAGAGGATCTGACTGATGCGACAACAGTAACATTGGAATTTATCCTGTGCAGAAGAAAGGACCGGCAATCTACTTCTGTATTCTGCTATGAAAACATGGTTTATTTATTTATTTAAAACATTTAAAAATCCACTTTGAACCAAAGCAGCTCACAATTAACATACACAGCCTTGAACACATACATGGCAAAAAAAAAATCTAGATAAAAAACTATATAAATCAAACAAATTAAAATAAGGGTACAGCACATTGTGTCCATCAATGAGAAAAGTGACATCATTATTACCAGGGAAAAGTACTACTAAAAAAAAAATGTTTATGCAAAGAGGGAAGTCTTCAGTAATTTTCTAAAATGTAACAAACTTCCTCAAAATCTCAGAATACCTGTCAAAGTGTTCCATAAGACAGGGCCAGCAATGGAGAAACAAGATTTTATAGCCCCCTTTTGCAAGTATCATGCAACACACCTTTCTCAAATCTCAAAGCTCTGAATGGCCTGTAATCAAACCCCTAGCCCAGGGGTAGGCAATTCCGGTCCACGAGAGCTGGAGCCAGGTCAGGTTTTCAGTATATCCACAATAAATATGCGTGAGATAGATTTGCATCTCAAGATGGCAGTGCATGCAAATCCATCTCATACATATTCATTGTGGATATCCTGAAAACCTGACCTGGCTCCGGCTCTCAAGGACCGGAATTGCCTACCCCTGCCCTAGCCAAATAGACCAGCAAGATATCATAAATACTCTGTTGGACAACTTTCAGAATTTTCAATTGGATACAAAATTGTATTTGTAGCCAATGTAATTTTTTCAGGATAGGCGAGATATGTTCATAACAGGACACTCAATATAACAACTGGGTGAAATTCAAACAGAAAAAGTTCCCAAAAGACTATGAACTAACAAAAACAAAAAAGGGAACAAAAACCAAAATGAAAATGCCTTTAAACCACGAAGGTGCTCAGAACCATTGCATGGTAAGAAAGTGACCAAACCAGGGCAGCAACCCTTGTAAGGACTTTCAAAGAGTCTATCATAGCACCATCCTCAAGCGATAGAAAGGTATTTAAATTTTGGTGAGTGTCTTTTTATACTATTTTTCTTTTTTCTATTAAATGTCCATTTGAAGTGTCCAATACTTAAGTGAAAACTATGATAATAATAATAATAATTTATTTCTTATATACCGCTATACCGTGAAGTTCGAAGCGGTTTACAATAAAGATTCTCATGAGAATCTTGGAGAGGGTGAGATCAGAAGGCCTGAGCATGCGCAGATGCTCAAGGCTCAGCAGCAGACCGGCGGCAGGCACTTTTATCATAGGCGGTGCAGGGGTAAGGACAGGACCAGTCGGGGAGGGGGGGGAAGAGGCAATAACAGCGCCGGTGGCCTCGGGTGGAGCATGGGAGTCGAGGTGCGTCCGGCAGGAGTGAGCCAGCACTTGAGAGTCCAAGCAGAGGGGGTAGTGGCATCCGGGGGGGTGCAGCATCCGGGAGCGGCAGAGCCAACAGTGTCCAGTCGGGCTCTGTGGCGGCGTTTGCTTAGTGAGCACCACTCGCAGTGAGAGGCAGCGAACAGCAGCAGAGGAGGAGAATTGGAGGAGCCGCGTGGATGGCAGAGGCAGTGGTGGAGGCGTCCCTAATGGTAATTAAGTTTTTGGGGATGTGGAACGAATTGTCCAAGTTTACACTAACTCTTATGGGAAAAGTTGCTTTGATATACGAGTGTTTTGGTTTAAGAGCATGCTTCTGGAATGAATTATGCTCGTAAACCAAGGTACCACTGTACCTTTCTACCGCTTGAGGATGGTGGTATGATAGACTGTTTGAAAGTCCTTACAAGGGTTGCTGCCCTGGTTTGGTCACTTTCTTACCATGCAATGGTTCTGAGCACCTTCGTGGTTTAAAGGCATTTTCATTTTGGTTTTTGTTCCCTTTGTCATAACAGGAAACTTCCATCAACATCCAAGCTGCTGAGTTCTGAAGCGTTAGTAATGCCTTGATCCAAACAGTGGGCATGCCTAGATAGATACCATTACAGTAGTCGATGGCACCTATCAAGCAATTACAGTTCAAAATGCTGCTATGAAATTGATTTTTGGTTTATCCAAATATGAGCCTCATTGGCTCTCCATGGCTACATGAATACAGTACAGATTGAGTGCTACCTTCCTATGGGCCCCTTTTACAAAAGCTGTGGTAGGGATGCTGCCACAATAAATGCACCGAAGCTCAATTCAATTTCTCTGGGCTTCGGTGCATTTGTCACGGCTACATTACTACCACATCTTTGTAAAAGGGGCCCTATATGTCACACTAGCGGCTGCAGCGCGGTAATAGCCCCGAAGCCCATAGAGATTTAAAGGGCTTCGGGGCTGTTGCCGTGCGGCAGCCACTAGCGCGGCTTTGTAAAACAGGCCTTTAGTAATACAATTGCATGGGGCCAATTTAAGATACAATACAATTTTTTTTTTTTAAACTTAAATTATCCTATGTTTAAAATCAATTAGTCACCTTTTAACTTCAATGCATTTTACCAGAGGACTGAATTATGGAATGAACTTCCTCTTTCATTAAGATCATATGGTGACTATCTTTTGTTCTGAAAGAATTTTAAAACTTTTTGTTTTTTCATACACTTACTTTGTCTACTGATTGATCTCAATATGGAGGTCCAAGGCAGCGATTAATCTCAATATATTATACTGTAATATAATGAAATATCTTAGGGTCCTTTTAAAAAAGCCGCAGTAGCGAGTCCCACATGGCAAATGTGATACAGCCCATTCAATTGCTATGGGCTGCGTAGCATTTGCCGTGCTGATATTCACTACCACGGCTCTGTGAAAGAGGATTTTAGTCTTTTGGAATCTGTCCTTAAACTGCTAAGTTAAAGTGGAAAAATGACATAACACAGATTTTTGAATGCTTAAATAGGAATATGATGATGACGGTTCAAAAGAATGGTGGTGTGTGTCCAGTAGCCGAGTCCACAAAAACAGCTGGAAAATCTACTTGAACTGATATCTGCTTTTTCATAGCACTAAACCTGTATTTAAAACAATTGTTTCAAATTTACAATAGATTAACAATTAATGGACAAATGTGTATAGTACTGAAGGTTTGATAAATTGGGATCATGGCATTTTGATATAAAACTTTAAGATCATGTTTTCCTGTTATGTTTTCATGCATGCAAATATGAATTTATGTGTTAAAACAAAAGACTTCACAAGAGTATAGCAGACTTGGATTCACAGAAGTGAAGCTCTGGGCCCAGATAGGAAGCGGAAGGCACCTGCTCTCACTGAAGTAGCCAATGCAAGCCAGAAAGCATGGCAAATGTGAGATTACAATGGAAGAAACTCTCCTACTAGCTGGGAGCTAGTGAGGATGGCCAGTACAATCTAAGACAGGGTGTTAAAAGGAGGGGAAAACAGGTGGGAAAATCCTCTCAAAAGAACTTAACTTATACATATTCATTGTGGATATCCTGAAAACCTGACCTGGCTTCGGCTCTCAAGGACCGGAATTGCCTACCCCTGCCCTAGCCAAATAGACCAGCAAGATATCATAAATACTCTGATGAACAACTGGACTTACCCATGATACATTTTTACCCTTGGGAGTCTTCAGCATCGCAACACACAGTGCTGTGATGATCAACAGCCCCACCAGCATGGACGGACAGACAGAGGGATATTCCAGATGTCTTTATTACCCAGATATATACAGTCCCTTGGCCTGGATGATGCAGGCATAGTGAATAACAGAGAGAGTTGCAATGCAAAAAGTCATTCCTTTTCTTAATTCCACCCCATGGGGGCACCGAGGGAAAAACTGCTGGCTGCCAAAATATTTTGACTTCCCACTTAATCCAGAGTGGCCTCTTTTCGCCAAATACAGAAAATAAACATTCAGAAACAAACGTCTAACCGACCACTGCAAACTGCATTCCTTCTTCTGCTGTGGAAAAAGCATTGCCCGATTACTCACCAAGCTTTAATGAAAGCATTGAGGCTTCAGCTTATAAAAGAATTAACGAATAAATACTAGAAGCAAGGAGGGCTCAGAAGATCTGGAAGGCTGGCCCGCTTGGTGCATGGATTTAGCTGCCCTCTCGGCAGCTGCAGGACCAGCTTCGGTCAGGAAGGTCTGAGCGGTGATGAATAATGAATGCAAACAGACACACTGCATGTGTGTGTGTTTTGCTCCCTTCTCTGTAAGGCTGCTCCCTCCCTAGCTGCTTCGAAGCCTCAAAGCGCACCTGTTGTTGATGTAACACCACAATGAGCACACCTGGTTACCAAACACCAAGAGCATTTCTTCAGAGCAGAAAGAGAGAAGCTCCAGAAGGAAGAGCAACAGCCGGAAATTCCCTTTGCTCCGCTTGCCCTCCCGTCCCTTTTACTTTTACTTTCTGTCAGTCTAGCTCAGGACAGCAGATCCAGGCTACATTCTGCAGCTCTCATCAGTGCCTAGTGTTAGTTGATTGAAATCGGATTATCCAGCGAGGATCTCTGCCGTCTCACTCAGCCAGCAGACAAGTGCCCTGCATAAACCATTCAGGCTTTCCCTCAATCTGAAGATTAAAGCGCACGAAGCAGACCATTTTAGGGAAATGTTAATATGACTGTTATACAGTACGTCCTAATTTTGGGGTTAACTATCCTGAGTTTGTGCATCCATCACCTACCTACACACTAATATTAGAACCAAACTTTTAGGACTTCACGAAGTGAACAAGGATCCCGACAGGCTGTGGCGTATTAAGGGGGGGTGAAGTTAGTGATCGGCCCCGGATGCGGTATTGCTCGGGGCGCCGGCACCCCTCCTCCTCTCTGCCCCCTGCTGCATGTGCGCCCCTTCCCTCCCCCCCGTACCTTTATAAGTTCAGCGCGAGCAGCCACCAACTTGCTGCCCATGGCAGCCTCGGCACGCTCTCCGACATCACTTCCTAGACACGAGTCCTGGAAGTGATGTCGGAGAGCGTGCCAAAGCTACCTAATAGATTGAGGATTTAATATGAATAAAACCCTGATTATTGTCAATGGATTTCTGGTCCTTTTGGTATTGGATTATTTGTCCATTCAATCTTTTCTTTAGTTTAATTTCCTAAGACATGAAGTATGTCTCCTCAATAATGTGGGCTTGAAAAGAATTTATGATTTGTATTGTTCATTGTTGGTAAAATTGTGATGATTTGTCCTTTTTTTTTTTGTTCATTTTGGCCTCCTTTTACGAAACTGCGATAGCAGTTTCTAGTGCGGGGTGCCACGTTGAATGGCCCGCGCTGCTTCCGACGCTCATAGGAACTCCATGAGCGTCGGGAGCAACGCGGGCCATTCAGCTTGGCTCCCTGCGCTAGAAACTGCTATCGCAGTTTTGTAAAAGATGGGGTTTGTGAATGTAATGATTGAAATTTTTTTTTTTTTTTTTTTTTTAAAGAGAGACAGCGCCGTAGCCGACGCGGGCAGCAAATTGGTGGCTGCTTGCGCCAAAGTTAAAAAGGTACGGGGAAGGGGCGTGCTCGTGTGGCGGGGAAGAGGGGGGGACGCTCACCCTTGCTGCGCCACTGCCGATGGTAGATTTTCTTCAGCTCTATATTTGTGTGTGACGTGAACTTGGAATGCGCTAGGGCAGTGGTCTCCAATGTGCGGCCCCAGGGGATGCATGCAGTCCCTGAAGTATTCCTTTTGAGGCCTGAAATGTTCGTGAAATCCTGTAAATGCCTTGATTTCAATCCTGCCCATGTTATACAGTAACTGAAAACAATCTCTCAAGTGTGTCACCCAGATGTCTCATTTATGGAATTCACTGCTGTTGACAATCCAAAATAAAGTGAGTTTTTAAAATGTACCCTTGAAGTGTTGTAAAATCAATGTTAGTATCAATGTTTAATACCCAGTCTGAACAAGTAAGACAAGGAGGTTTACAGAATTAGTAGCATGTGTATGCTTGAAATCTTTTGATGGCCCTCAGAGGTGAAATTAAGATGGGGCCTTGCAATGCCATTTCTCCCAACTTTAGCAGGAGAGGCTCTAAGGGCTCCTTTTACTAAGGTGCGCTAGCGTTTTTAGCGCGCTATGCTTCTAGAACTAACGCCAGCTCAATGCTGGCGTTAAGGTCTAGCGCGTGCAGCAATGTAGCGCATGCTATTCGGCGCGTTAAAGCCCTAGCGCACCTTAGTAAAAGGAGCCCTAAATTGTCTTAGCCAGCTATTTAAATGATTCTCCTTTTTGTATGTTAAAAACTGTGTTTTATAAGATATCAGATCCCAAGTGTGTGCTGATGTAAAATTCTGTCTGTATGAAGTACTCACTATTTGATGATGTGATAAAAGAACAAATACTTTGGATTTATCTAACAGTTGTCTATTCTTTTTCCATAGTGGCTCTGTGCTTCCTCTGGATTGTGTGTTTCTGGCCTTTGTATTGTGTTGATGGAGTCATTAAAAACATCGAGTATTTTTTTTTTAATGATGATTTTTAGGCTCTACAGTACTCCCCTGATATTCGTGGGGGTTCTGTTTCAGTAACCCCTGCAAATCTTGAAAAACCGTAAATACCCCCTTGGGAGCCCCTTGGAGCCGCGCTTTTCCAGGTACTATTTGTGGGGTTTTAATTGTAAGTAGTTTTTCTACTTTTTTCCCCTTACATGGTTATGAGGAAACGTAAAGTTAAACCTAAGAGCTCCATACCAGTAGTGTCTGGACCCATGGAGCGTCATATATTACAATCCAAAGGAATATCTACCCCAGGTGGGGATTTACATACTGTTTCGGGAGCATCGCTAAGTCCCTTAGAAAGGACTCCTCCTCCCCCACCTAAAGAATCTTGTGTTAATGGTACTGAAGCGGTTCCAGTTGGAACTCATGAAGACATAATTCATCAGGAATCTTCAACTCTTATATTTAAATCTATGCCTCAGGCCTTGTTGTATTCAGAAGAAGCTGTTGGACCAATGCCGTCTGAGTTTCCACAGGATGTTTCCCTAAAGGATATTTGGCTTATTAATACTAGAGTAGAGGGAATGTTACAATCAGTTATAAAGCAAAATGTAAAATTTTCTGGTGAGGTTGTTCAGAAATTTCAAAATGTTGATTTTAATTTAAATATTATAGATAAACGTCTGGGGGTTTCGGAGGTTCAAATCTCCACATTGCAGAAGGTTTCTACCTCTGCTATTAAAGATTCACAGATAATGTATTCGAAAATGGAACATATGGAGAACTTATTTCGTTCGAAGAACCTGAGATTGGTTAATTTCCCCAAAACACATCTTATTTCATCAGAAATTTTGCTTCGAAAATATTTAAAGGAAATTTGGGGACTTCCAAACTCAGATTCTTTACCAATTTCAAATTGTTATTATATCCCACAAAAGAAAAAAATAGGCTTAGAGAAGGGAGTGGATCAATTGGTATCAACGGATTTAAATCTTACTGAATTCTTAGAAGATTCACTTGACACTTGAATCGGTCCACCCTATTAATTACCTGTTTTCATGAGATGGATAAGAGTCTAATTATGAAAACTTATTTCCAGAATAAGCAAGCAAAATTTTGCGGTGATGTAGTACAAATATTTCCTGATGTGGCCAGATCTACTCAGATGAAAAGAAAATCATTTCTTTCTTTAAAGCCTAGAGTTTTGGCTATTGGTGCGCAGCAGCCTCGAAAAAAGCCAACAGGATGCTGGGCATCATAAAGAGGGGCATAACAACCAGGACGCGGGAAGTCATCATGCCATTGTATCGAGCGATGGTGCGTCCGCATCTGGAATACTGCGTTCAATATTGGTCGCCGTACCTCAAGAAGGACATGGCGGTACTTGAGAGAGTCCAAAGGAGAGCAACGAAACTGGTAAGAGGGCTGGAACACTGCCCATACGCCGAGAGGTTGGATAGGCTGGGGCTCTTCTCTCTGGAAAAGAGGAGGCTCAGGGGAGATATGATAGAGACCTTCAAGATCATGAGGGGCATAGAGAGGGTGGATAGGGACAGATTCTTCAGGCTGAAGGGGTCAACAGGCACGAGGGGGCATTCGGAGAAACTGAAGGGAGATAGGTTCAGAACAAATGCAAGGAAGTTTTTTTTCACCCAAAGGGTCGTGGACACTTGGAATGCGCTACCAGAGGAAGTGATAAGGCAGAGTACGGTATAAGGGTTCAAACAGGGATTGGACGGATTCCTGAGGGATAGGGGGATCGTGGGATACTGAGAGAGGTTCTGGGATGTAACACAGGTATAGAAAGCTAACCAGGAAATAAGTATAGAAATCCAACCAGGTCGTGGATGTGCAAGACCGGAGGGTTAGGACTTCGATGGGAAGATAGGACTCAATGGGAAACCAAGGTGGCAAGGGGGCCCCTTCTGGTGACTCAGACAGGCCGTGACCTGTTCGGGCCGCCGCGGGAGCGGACTGCTGGGCGGGATGGACCTATGGTCTGACCCGGCGGAGGCACTGCTTATGTTCTTATGTTATGTTCTTAATACATTTTCTGGGATTCAATTCAGTTGGAAAGTTTATAAAATATGACAGAACAACATAAGATCTAAATATCTGATTTATTTTGAGGAGAAATAAGGAAACACCTAAATGTTTAGAAGAGTTTTTTCTCTCCCTTTTTAGATTTATCCTGGGTAATTATAAAGTATATATTTTTTTCCTAGGTCAGGGAATTACTGCTCTTGTTTACCTGTATTAAAATGTTGTTTTTAAAATAGTTAGCTTTTCCTTAATGTGGGCTAAATGGAAGTAGTTTATGATGTAAAGATTTTTTCATTATTCACCTTATTGGATTGTAAAATTCCATTCCTAAACTGTTCTAGATGTAGAACTGTTGTAAAAATTACAAATTAAAAAAAAAAAAAAAAAAGGAAAAGACAGTGCCGGTCAGCTGGGGGAAGGAAAGATGTGTCGGTCATTGGGTGGGGAGGTGGTAGCACTGAAGTGCCGGGCGGGGTAAAAACAAGTGCAGGTTAGCGGGTAGGGAGGTGGTAGGGCTAAAGTGCTGGTCAGGTGAGGTCAAAAACAGAAGTGCTGGTTAAAGGGGGGGGGGGGGTGTAATTTTCAAACAGAGGGTATTTTAATTTAGCAAACATTATAGAGGGGAAAAAGTGGAAGTAATTGCAGAATCCACCGTTCTAATTAGATGCACATTTCCCTTGAGAAGCATACGGTGATATGGGGACTAAAACTAGGCCAAGGTACACCTGGCGGGGGCCTCCGCATGTGCGTATCACCGGACTTGATGGACCCAGGGTCTGATCCGGAGATGGCAATTCTTATGTTCTTATGTTTGGATCTGGGGTTAAAGTATTGGACTATGCAGAATAATTATTGTCTTTCTTAATGCATGTCATTGTGATATGTTTATGCTGTTAATGCTCATTGACCATTATATGGTCTTGTCAACATTGATATTATGAGCTCATTCGTTTTTAACATGGCATGATTGCTGTTTCTATTCATTTAACATCCCCTCCCCCCCCCCCTTTTACTAAACTATGATAGCGCAGGGAACTGTGCTGAATGCTCCACCCTGCTCCCAACACTTTTAGGAACTCTATGAGCGTCGGGAGTAGCACGGAACATTCAGCACGGCTCCCTGCGCCTGCTATTTTGGTTAAATTAAAGGGGTGGGAGGTTATTAATTTATTTAACTTTTCATTTAGGGTCTCTTCTATTAAACTGCACTAGCAGTTTTCTAGCGTGGGGAGCCACGCTGAATGGCACGCACTGCTCCCGACGCTCATAGAGTTCCTATGAGCGTCGGGAGCAGCGCAGTTCTCTGCGCTAAAAACTGCTAGTGCAGTTTAATAGAAGAGGGGCCTAATGATATGTATATTTTACTTTGTATGGACATTTTTTATGATTTTGAGTTCATTATTGGATTTATTATTGATCTCTTCATTTTTGTTATTAATTAATCATATGTTCATTTTTATTTGTTATTACTTACATTTTAGTATATCTGCTAGTATCGTGGTTATTCTTACATCTATTGTATTATGTACTGTAATATTTTTAATTTACGTTTCAGCTATGCTATACATTAAGGCCTCCTTTTACGAAACTGTGATTGTAGTTTCTAGCACAGGGAGCCTTGCTGAATGGCCTGCGCTGCTCCCAATGCTCATTGAGTTCCTATGAGCATTGGGAGCAGCGCGGGCCATTCAGCGCAGCTCCCCGTGCTAGAAACTGCTATCACAGTTTCGTAAAAGAGGGGGTAAATGCCATATTGCTTGATTTTATCTTTATGATTTGTGACTTTTATCCATTTTTATGTCTCAGACTTTTGTGTGGTGGTATACACAAAAAACTTTCTCTGTTTTTAAGGTTTATGTCAGGGAAGCAAAGAAATTAAAAGTTAATGTATTAAAACTTATGGCAAAAATGTCTAGTCTTTGTAGACTGGCTTACAGTGATAACCCAAATTTCTAACCTCGGTTTATATTCGAGTCAACCTTTTCTCCCCCTTTTATGGGGAAAAAGGTTACCTCGGGTTATATTTGGATTGGTTTCTATTTGAGTATATGCGGTTCATTTGTATGCCAACATATTAGACAGGCAATTTTGTAATAGACCATTTCTGCAGGGAAAGAATTTATACCCACAGAAATGGCTTTAAAAATGACCTTCAGCATGTTGTTACATGGAAAATTTTTAATTTCCAAAACTCAGCACTGCCATATACTTCACAAATAAAGTGTTCTAGTTCACGGTGTTCAATTTTACCATTGAAAATACATCAGCATTTGGCCTTGCAGACCCCTCGTAATCATAAGCAAGCCATCCTCTAACAAATGAGATCAATATAGAATGCTTGCGTAAAAATGTAACATTTCTACAAGCAAGACAGCAAATATGTGAGGACAGTAATTTTATAGCAAGTCACTTAGGTTGAAAGTCCAAGCAGATATACATTTTGAGGATATCTTATAAAGTCACATAAGCGCCTATGTGTTTTTAAAAAAGAGCACCCCAAATGTGGCAAAAATATGCACCCAAAAACATGAGCCAATTAACATCAATAATTGTGTGACCTTAACTGGCACCATCTCTGCGTGCATCTGGCTGAGCGCAATTCTATAAGACGTGGAGTCTAACTCTAGTAGCATGCAACTCAAAAGGAGGTGTGGCATCTCAGGCGTATTGGGAAAGTTGTGTGTGTTGTTATAGAATACTGCCTCAGCGATCCTAACTTGGGCGCCAGCATTTACATCAGGTGTTAAGTCTGGCACCAAAGGTTAGGTGCAGGAATAAGCGTTGGCACGATTCTATAAACTGTGTGTGCCCTTGTACAGAACTGTGCTTAGAGCTGACTTTTTTGTGTCATTTCTAGAATTCCCCCCCCACCCCACCCCCAGAAAGCAAGGTTTATGCTTGAAAAATCCTTTTGATTACACCCATTATGTATGTGCTCCTGACTTGAGAAGAAAATGTTGCTTAATACTGCAGCTTGGCCAATTTGCATAAGCCTTCAACTCTTTATCACATGCCTCTGAGAAATACAGAATGACTCAGTTTTTGTTAACCTTCTTTGTGGAATTTCATGCACTAATCTCCACTTCACAAAGACTGATACTTCCGTCTTTAATTTCTTACCCAGCAAAAAGAAAGAAGGAACACTGGTGAAAACACTAGAATAACTTTACCAGGGCACTTTGTAATCCTGCTAGCAGCAATCAAACCAAATACAAGCAGAGCCTGAACTTCAAGAGGATTATAATGCTACACCTTACAGCTAGCCTGACTTCCTTACTGCCACTGCCACAGCCACCCCCCCCACCCCCCAGTAATTGTATTTGATACAGAGAAATCACTGGGGGAGAAAACCCTGCTTTTGACACACACAACCTACATCGTGTTCCTTCATGCAGACTGCTTACACAGGCATTCTCCATGCTATAATTGAGCGTAACACAGAGTTTCATTGCTAACATGATTTTAAGATAAATTGGGACTCACATAGGAAACCTGAATCCGCCGTCGGTGTCCCAGCCCACAGCACTGCATGAAGAGGACAGCAGCAGAATGCAGTCAGTATATGGCTTCACTTAGCTCCACTCTGATTTGTCTTCTCTTTGGAGCCGCTGTCCATGGCCGCTCACCTTCTGCCTCCAAGCAGGTAAGAGACACAGAAGCATCGTGCCAGCAGCCACTCTATCAGTGCAGTCAGTCCTGAATACAGATGTTACCCTTCTTTCCTCCAAGGCAGAAATCAATCTCCTGATTCAGATGGATGGATACTTACAGGAGACGAAAAATATGCCCTGATCCTTACTATGGCTAAGATGCAAGCTTCTTTAATAAGACAAATCGTGCATGGCACATAACTGGGTGATTATCTCTGCTCTGCCAAAGTTAAGGTCACAGGATTATCGAATATCACATACCTGCAGTGCCCTGATTTTTGATGGTCTCTCCTGCTGCTACGGCTGTTGCAGTTCTTACAGCCTGCCTTATAGATCTCACACGATTAGCATGAACCGTCTTGGTCCAGCATTACCACTGTACCTGGGTAAAGCTAAGCTCTCACTTATCCCCTCCCCTCTCTGTCTTCCAAAATAACAGGGTCTAGACTTTAAGTCACTCTGGACAACTGTGCCACCCCTCAAAACCTCTAGACGCATTGTCTTTTCCTACGTGCTTCACATGAATTGCTAGGCAGTGTTTCTCAGTGCCTTTGCTATCTGATTCACAGAGACATGGCAGCTAGCTTGGCTCCTTTTTTCCCTGTTCTGTATATTTTGTTTTCTGGTGCTCACTTATATTGATATTGGCATGTCAAGGGAACTGGAATAAGGTGTAAAACCAGAATGTAAGTTTGGATGATTTTGTACCTTGGCTTGAAACAGTACAGAAGTTAATTACATTTATACATGAAGTGGCACTTTAAAAAACATGTACAAATTGGAATTGAGATATCTAGGTCAGAACATCCCAAGTTCTATTAGTATTTTAGGATAGATCTGTTGACATAGATCCTCTACTAAAATACATGGAAAAATGGATGTTTATTTGCGGCAAGCATCCATTAGAAACACAGATGAAAAATATATACCGTATTTTTCGGACCATAAGACGCACTTTTTCCACCCCCAAAAAGGGGGCGCATCTTATAGAATGAATACACTGCACCCCCTCCCCCCCCCGGTACCCTTTTTAGTGGCGGTGGTCCAGCGCGGTCTCCCAGACAGCTGCCTTATCTTAGAAGAGCGACACACAATGCAGGAGCGTGACCTTTGCGCTTCCTGCCTGGTCGCACCCCTCTGTGATTTATGGTACAAAACAGCAACATAAATGTTTATGTGCCATACCATAACCATTTATGTTACCCATTTTAAAATCATAAATGTTGAGTTTTCTTGAAGCCGTCACTGAGCCCAGTAGCTCTTGCATCAGCCACCGGGAGATTAAGGGGCCAACTTCCCATATTTCTCCCAGTAGACGTGTAAATCCCAACATTGATTTTTTTGGGGGGGACATGTGCGGCCCCTTCTAAAATAGGGAATATATGTTTATATTTTAGGTTAGCCCTAGTACCATTCGAAACATGTCCGCATGTTCCCTTGCAAGATGTTTTTTTTTTTTTTTCATTTCTTTCAACTTCATTTATTTATTTAATATACCGCAAAATCATTAAATAGATAAGCAGTTTATAAAAAGTAAAAGGAAAAACATTGAGAAGGACATGTATATCTTGGCATTCGAAAATCAAGATTTTTGGGGTGAATTTATCAAAGGGCGATAAGCGCTTTAGCACGCACTAACCACTAAAGATGCCTATGTTGTTTAGACATGTCTATGTTATATGTGATAATCGTAGGGAGATAAGGTTTTATGCATGTGATATGGAAACCGCATAGTTGTGTGCGGTATATAAATTTTTAAATAAATAAATAATATTCTATGTCCCATCACTCAGTCTCAGGATATAGTAAAATACTTTATACTTTCTTTTTTTCTTTTAATGGAAGGAGTCAGTCCAATCTAAAGTAGATACTTTAACGTGTGTATTACCTCTCTTTAGAGAAGTGAAACAGTCTTTGGATATTATGAAAATGCATTGGCATATTATCCAGATATACCCACCCTGTTCAGAGTTTCCAATGATAGCATACTCAAGATCTAAAACCAAAGAAGAATGAGTCATTTAAAATTAGGAGATAAAAAGGAAAGGAGGGGAAAGGGAAGATATAAGCACAAGATGAGTGGGGGTTGTCAGTGGTGTTGATGCACGTTACAGGAGTGGAATGGAAAGATCCTCAAACACAGAGAATAGTGGAGAGTGCCTGTGATACGTGTTGTAATAGCTCCCAAGTGGTATATATGATAGAATGCCCTTGTAAGCTGGTGTATATAGGATGGACTAGCCGCCCTATAAAATTTAGGCTAAATGAACATAAATCATTTATCATTGGAGAGGTGTATCAAACTCCTTTGGTACAACACTGGCATGATATGAATCATTAAATTAAGGATATCAAATGGAGGATTATCGATATAGTACAGATGGGGAGAGATTGTGGCAATTGTGAAAAGATACTAAACTTTAAAGAACAGTTTTGGATTTTCACTCTGATTACATTGACTCTCTTTGGTCTAAACCTTGAGACTGAGTGGATGTCGCTAATTTAGATCAGGACAGTCCATGATTGGCGGATTGGGATATATGACATCATAAGAGGGAGATTTAAAAGTCTATTGAATGTGCCAGAACCATTGTATGTCCGGAAATGCGGGGGCACACAGTGGAATATGGCAGTAAAAGGAAGGAGTGAAAGTTTATAAAATAAGTGGATAAAATAGGGATTTGAAGCTAAGAAAATGATTAATCTCTGCCTTTTGTGTAGGGGAGGTCCTTGAAAGAGCCACTTCTGTTTGGTGAAACATGTTGGATCCCCCCCCCCCCCACCGGCCGACGGACATTATACTTTGAAGATAAGTGATCATAAACCTTTATAAAAGGTTTTCTAAGTATTTATAAAAGTGTAATGATGGTGATAGAATCATGAGAAAGGTTTAAATTAAGGATTAAAGTTATAAAGAGAAAGAAGAAAGGCTAATGATGAGGTGGGTGGGTGAATCTCATTGCCATGAAATTGATTTGAGCTTTGAGTGACACCCCTGAATAAGCTTTGAAGCATAAAAGAAAAAAGAAAGAAAGTATAAAGTATTTTACTATATTCTGAGACTAGGTGATGGTGTTGTGATTATCTTGGGATACAAAATTGAAGTGCATATTACATTTTGGATTATTATATTCTATGGGCATCTTTAATGGTTAGTGTGCCTTTGATAAATCGCCCTTTGATAAATCTCCCACTTAGGGCCTCTTCTATCAAACTGCACTAGCAGTTTTAAGCGCAGAGAGCCGCGCTGAATGGTCCGTGCTGCTTCCGACGCTCATAGGAACTCTATGAGCATCGGGAGCAGCGTGGGCAATTCAGAACAGCTCACTGTGCTACAAACTGCTAGTGCAGTTTGATAGAAGAGGCCCTTAGTTGTGTGGAGCCACATTTTAGAAAGAATGCCTAACTTAGAAAATGGACGTTGAAGTCAGTATATCATATATGGATGTCCTTTTCTTTCTTCCTTTTTTTTTGAAATTTTATTTTTATTGTTACATTAGACAATCTTAGCTCATAATCATGATCTTCGACCAGGAAGAATCCAATTATTATGAAAAGAAAAAGTCAAAATATTAAAATTGATACAGACTTTTCTTTTGCCTATAAAAATTATTAAAGAAATTTGGAAGAGAAAACCTAAATCAGAGCAAAGATATCGCCTAAGACAAATCCAATACAAAGAAAAATGATAGGATAAAAATAAAATCTATCAAAAGATCTTTACTCAAGCAAAACGCTGCTATACAAAATAATTAGCCTAATATACACCCTTCCCCCTTTTACAAAACCATGCAAGAGGTTTTTAGCGCCGGTCGGCGTGCTGAATGCTCTGCGCTGCTCCAATGCTCAAAGGAACTCTATGATCATCAGAGCAGTGCAGAGTGTTCAGCACACCAGCCAGTGCTAGAAACCTCTTGAACGGTTTGTAAAAGATGGGGGGATCGGGGGGGAATAATCACCAGTACTAGAGATCAAACATCACTTTCTCCTATTTTGTTAGAAGATGTAAACTTTACTGATTCCTGAGCCTGTAAATAGCCTCTATGACCCCCTTTTACTAAGTCAATTAGCACAGGATGGCACAGTAACCATATGGAAGCCCTTTAAATTCCTTTGGCCTTTGGTGTGGTTGCCACGCGGCACTCACTAATGCCACTTAGTAAAAGGGGGCCTATAAGTGTGAGGTATCCAGAAAAATAGAATCTTTCTCCTGAAATTTAACCTGACACTGTCTGATTCATGGAGATCCAATTCAAATTAATCTTAAAATTAGTAGGTATGTGTGGGCAGGGCCTCTTGCTGAGGGATTGAAGTATATAATGTTAAAACATCCAGAGATACCATTAATGTAACTTTCTCCAGGACCGGTTCCCATTTCACCAAAAGCTATAAAGGTGTGTGGTATCCTTCAGCAGAGACTTCATCTTTTATAAGCTATCTTACAAATGGCTGTAAATACATTTACACGATCCTAGGGATCCCACTCCTGGTGACAGGTTCCCTTGGCTTAACCCTCTAAGGGATCCCACATGGGCATCCCATTTGCTCTTAAATTCTTGCACGCTGTTTGCCTCGATCACCTGCACCGGGAGCTTGATCCTTGGAACGAGCTCTCGGTGCAGGTGATCGAGGCAAACAGCGTGCAAGAATTTAAGAGCAAATGGGATGCCCATGTGGGATCCCTTAGAGCAGGGGTGTCCAATGTCGGTCCTCGAGGGCCGCAGTCCAGTCGGATTTTCAGGATTTCCCCAATGAATATACATGAGGTCTATTTGCATGCACTGCTTTCATTGTATGCTAATAGATCTCATGCATATTCATTGGGGAAATCCTGAAAACCCGACTGGACTGCGGCCCTCGAGGACCGACATTGGACACCCCTGCCTTAGAGGGTTAAGCCAAGGGAACCTGACACCAGGAGTGGGATCCCTAGGATAGTAGACTTGGGGTGGGTCAGTAGAGTGGGCAGACCTGATGGGCTTTGGCCCTTATCTGCCGTCATCTTCTAGGTTTCTATGATCTCTCAAGCAGAGAGCCTATAGCTGACACAATTGGGCATCCTGGTGGATTCTCCATATCCTTGTGAATTTTAGGAAGCAAATAAAATGCTGGAATCTTAAAGAACTGATATGTAAGGAATTTATATTCATTGTCTATCAAATATCTGTAATTCCTACCTTCATTTACCAATCGCTGAATCTGTTTTCAGCAATGAGATCAAAATAAGAGGCCTGTAATTCCAAACATCCTCCTTACTTCTGCTCCTGTGCAGAGGAACCACATCCACCCTTCTCCATTCTTCTGGGTCCACTCTAGACTCTAGCTTTGAAAAGATCAGACAACAGAGCTGCTGGAACTTCTGAGTTCCTTGAGTACCCTCTGATATATTCCATCAGGCTCCATTGCTCTGTTTATTTTTAGTTTAGATCCTCATTGTCAGTCTTCTGAAAATTGGACCTGGTCTACCACACATTTATTCCCATTAGAATTTGCTTTTTGCAGTCCTACCTCTGGCCCTTCATCCATGAAAATAGAACAAACGTAACTGTTAAGCAGTTCAACTTTATCCTTATCAGCTTCTACATATTCCTCCCGTTCACCCTTAAGTCTCATAGTGCCATTTTGGCACTTCCTCCCATCACTTACATATCAAAAATATGTCTTCTCTCCCAATTATACCATATTGGCTATCATTTCTTCCATTTCCATCTTTGCTTTCCATTTTGCATTCTTGCTATATGCGAAAAGCAAGAGAAAATTACCCAAGTTTCCACAGAGAGAATGACAAACCAAACAAAACAGAATTGTGGAAACAGGCAATGTTCAAGGTCTTTGTTTTATTTCTTCAAGAAAACTTAAAAACTATCCACATTTGTATTGAACGGGCCATGTTTCGGTAAAACACCTTCCTCAGGGATTCTAGAATTTTAGTAAACAAATGATAATAATAAATGAATGTTAACTATGTATTAATGTGTGTTATGCAACAAGACGAATGGTGCCAAATGGTGCTATATGCTACAGGGTAGATACAACAAAACAGTAATATATGAATAAAACTGTCCATGCCTCCATCTTCCAAATCCTGATCCCTTTTCTTCCTATAACCGCTTCTCACTTCAAAGATCTCTATGCAATTCACATCTGTATCAGCTTACTTCCTATCCTTTCCAGTCAGATGAAAGAAACGCGCAAATGTCCAGATTCTATAAATGATATCTGAAGTTAGGTGCCTAAATCAGCAAGGCACTGCCAATCTAGGCACCTAATTTTTTAATTGGCATGTTTGACGTTGTTAGGGGTGGAGTTTGGGCATGGATTGAGTTAGTCGCCGGTATAATAGGCCTCAAAAACCCTAGCTTAATATAAAGGTGCCAAACATTATGACACCTTCCAGCACCTGATTTAATTTAGTTGTCTAACTTTGATTGACATGCATTAGGTGCTGCTTCCACGGGTATCTACTGAGTTCGGGCGCCGTTGATAGAATCTAGACCACGATGTCCAAATTAGTTTACATGTAACTCTCATTCAACCCTAATCCTCCCCTTTGCAATCCCTACCAGATACCAAGGGGCTCATTAAAAAAAAAAGAAAGAAATAGGTATGTCAAAGGTTTGGTTGGGAGTGACTAGGGCAGGCTCATGACTTGGACATTTTTATGCCATAATCGAACATTCTACAACAAA
This sequence comes from Geotrypetes seraphini, assembly GCF_902459505.1. Classification (NCBI taxonomy): domain Eukaryota; kingdom Metazoa; phylum Chordata; class Amphibia; order Gymnophiona; family Dermophiidae; genus Geotrypetes; species Geotrypetes seraphini. The sequence goes on along the minus strand of NC_047085.1, from coordinate 432,510,674 downwards.
CCTAGACACCGGAAATATAGGTCTTTAAAACTCTGGCCTACATTACTAGCGCCTAAGTTTGTCATTAGGCGCCGGTAGCCGTGATAATTGCGGAATCCACCATTCTAGGATTTAAGGGTAAGTTAGATGTACATCTCCTTATGAGTGGCATGAAGTGACATGGGTAGGGGTAGGCTAGATGCACTTCTCTTTACGAGAAGCTTGGAGTGATATGGGGACCAAAACTATGCCAGGGTATACCTGGCGGGGCCTCCGCGTGTGCGGATCGCCGGACTTGATGGACCTAGGGTCTGTTCCGGAGATGGCGCTTCTTATGTTCTTATGTTTTATTTTAGAATTTGTCCAGGTCACGATTTGGATGTTTGGGGCTAAACCTATTTTAACAACGAAAATGTGCCACAATGGTGCCCAAACTGACCTCTGGAGAGATGAAGGCATGAACTCCTACACCCAACATTCCCCCAGTGGTCACTGACTTCCTCCCACCCCTCAAAGGTGTAAATGAAATGATACATACCTGCCTGTAAGCCAGCTGCAGGTGTTATGGCCAGTCCTAACAGAGCAGCAAGCAAGTGTCTGGAGTAGCAAGGTGGTCAGTGCAGTGGACTGCAGAGAAGGGGATCCAGGCCCATATCCCACTCTAACTAGTACACTTGAGGTGGAAGGTATGAGCCCATCAAAATCCAGCAAAATCCTACTGTACCATCATATAGGAATAAGGACTACTGGTGTGGTATACAGTTGAGTATAGTAGGTATTTGGTGGCCTTTTCAGGGCTTACCATAAAATATAAGGGAGTTATGGTCAGGTATGTACCCGGGACCTTTTATGTGACATACATTGCAGTGCCTCCTGAGGTGCCCCACTGATCTGCTGTGATGTCTGTGTGGCCAATTAACTACAAATGTTGGCCCTTCCTACATCAAAATCTTTTGGTAATCCTAAACTTTCTAGGGATAAGCAATAAAGTGCACACTTGGCTAGAAGGATTTCTAACTAACAGAACATACAGCATAAAAATAAATGGAGAAAGATCAGAAGAATGGTCAACATGAAGCGGAGTACCCCATAATAGAAACATAAACATAGAAACATAGAAATAGACGGCAGATAAGGGCCACGGCCCATCTAGTCTGCCCACCCCAATGACCCTCCCCTACCTTTCTCTGTGAATAGATCCCACATGTCTATCCCATTTGGCCTTAAAATCAGGCACGCTGCTGGCCTCAATAACCTGAAGTGGAAGACTATTCCAGCGATCAACCACCCTTTCAGTGAAAAAGAATTTCCTGGTGTCCCCGTGCAGTTTCCCGCCCCTGATTTTCCACGGATGCCCCCTTGTTGCCACGGGACCCTTGAAAAAGAAGATATCTTCTTCTACCTCGATGCGTCCCGTGAGATACTTGAATAGCTGATCAAAAATGATAAACATAAATTAAACCAAAATCCAAGAAGCCACCACCTTCCATGTAGTACAACACCAAAGAAATAGAAAGATCCATTTCATCCTATACTGTGCAAAATATAAAGATCACACATCAAGGATGGTATTAGGCCAAGGAGTGCAATTAGGGCAACTGCGTCCTGGCTAGAGAAAGCCCTAAGCCTCCTAAAAGCTGAAGATGGCACGGGCTAGTGGTGGGCTTTGCGGATCCCTCCCAAATTTCTGCCCTGTGCCCTACCCATGTCTAACACCAGCACTGGCAGGATAAACATTTCACAAATAAAATTATTTTTCTAATTTTTCTTGTCTGATCATTTTATTTTTCAAGTCATGTTGATCCCAGACTCTGGTTTCCGTTTCCCTGTGTCATCTCCTAACTCGCTCGCCAGAGTCTACTGCTCATTTGACATTTCTTCTTCTCTGTGCTCATCATCCATCTTTCAGAGGGAAAATATTGAGTTTTATAACTCAGTACTAAAAATAGCTAGGAAGAACTACTACGGTGATAAAATTTCCAGATCCAACAATCAGAGCAGCACACTGTTTAACATCTGGCGCTCCTTAACTTCCAAAAACGACTCCACCATTCCCCCCTCCTCCCCATCAGCAAACGACCTAGCAAAATTCTTCAACGAAAAGATCACTACCATAAGGAGCTCCTTCCCCCCATCAGTCTCCTACAACTCTCTGGCCCCCAATGACTCTAACCCTATCCCAGCAGACATATCCTGGACTTCTTTCGAACTCGTATCTGAACCCCAGATCACCAATCTCTGCCTCAAACTGAAATCCTGCAAATGTACCCTGGATCCATTCCCTTCCTACTTGTACGAGAATATTCCCGCACAGGCCATCTCATTTCTTACTGGACTTATAAACTCTGCTTTAACATCGGGCCTATTCTCTGCAGAAATGGGACATATTACTGAAAAAAGCCGATCTTGACCCTTCCTTTCCTTCTAACTACAGTCCCATAGCAAACATCCCTCTCCTGACTAAAATGCTAGAGGCCATCATTTCCACCCAGCTCTCATCCTACCCAGAGAGATTCTCCATTCTCTTACCTTACCAATACGGCTTCAGACCCAACTTCAGCACCGAATCCCTTCTGGTCTCATTAATTTCAAAGGTGCAACAATTACACTCTCGCAATAAGTTTGCTCTCCTATTACAATTCGATCTCTCTGCAGCTTTTGATGTCGTCCACCACGATATTCTAATTTATTAACTTTCTGAGATAGGCATTGACTCCACAGTCTTAGAGTGGTTCTCGAACTTCTTACGTTCCTGCTCCTACACTGTCAACACAAATGGCACCATGTCCGCTCCTTGGAAACCGACTTGTGGAGTCCCGCAGGGATCACTCCTATCCCCTATTCTCTTCAACATCTACATGTCTTCCCTGAAAATCTTCCATCAATCTTCTCTTGAAACAATCTATACTTATGCTGACGACATCCTTGTCTTTCTCGAGACAGACTCGAACCTTACCAACCTCTCTGAGAACATAACAGCCTGCATAACGAAACTCCAATCCTGGTCCCTCTCTGTTCAAATGAAACTGAACAAGTCCAAAACGAAACTTCTCTGGCTCGGTCCAAAATTAGAACAGTTGCCTACCCTCTTTGCACTGCCCTCTGGCGTCACGCTGCAGCTTGAGTTCTCAAGCAAAGTTCTAGGCATCATTATCGACTCTTCTTTCCTTCAATGACCACCTGAACTCCCTGGTAAAATCATGCTTTTTCAACCTCCACATGCTGCGGAAAGTGAGAACCTGCTTCCGCCAACAACATTTTGCCGTCCTTGTTCAATCCATCATCCTTTCCAAACTAGATTACTGTAATTCCATCTATCTAAGTCTATCCAAAAAGAGTCTTCATAGACTTCAACTAATTCAGAACACTGCGGCCAAGTTGATCTTCACAAAACGTAAATTTGACCATGTTTCCCCACTTTTGTCCAAACTTCACTGGCTCCCAATAATCGCCAGGGTTCATTTTAAATGTTCCTGTCTAGCTTTTAAAATCCTACACGGCATCCTCCCTCCTCTAATCCCTCTATCTTGGAACTCTACAAGTCCCGACAACACCAGGCCCACCCAAAAACTTATCCTTCCCCTCACTAAAAGGTATCTTCTATGCAGGAAAATTGGGAAAATCTCTCTTCTTCAGAATCACAGGGCTTTGGAATAACCTTACTACCCCACTGCGGAATCAGGTCTCCTTCCAACTATTCCGTAAGCATCTGAAAACTAGGCTTTTCACAAAAATGTAACGCTTTCCTCCCCCCCCTATACTCAATCCACCAAACTCAATGTGTTATTCTTTACCTTTATTAAGCTCTTGTAAACCGTGCCGAGCTCTATATTCATGGAGAGGATGTGGTATATAAATTTAAGGTTTAGTTTAGTTTAGTTTAGCCATACCTACTTGACAGTGCTCATGGTCTTCCTTCTGCTGGACTTCTCCTTATGAATAAGTTCCTCTCTTTGCAAAAAGAGGAAGTTGTGTCATAAGGAGGGGCCCAGGAAATGGAAGGCTGTGAACATCGTTGAACAGGCATGTGTACGGATCAGCTCGCTCTTCAAGGTGTGTGCCAGCAGCAGGGAGGGAGGGAAGTTGGCTGGACCCGTGAGAGAGGGAGGGCTGGAGCTACTGGAGTTGCTGGACTCACAAGCTAGGGGGGGAATGGAGCCACCGGTCCTGCAATGAGGGAAGGGATGGCTGGAGCCACAAGGTGAGGAAGTATGGCTGGAGCCACGAGGGGGGCTGTGATCATGGGTGGGGTTCCCTGCAAGATCAAAGCTTTGTTCCCTAACTTGCAGAAAACAGTCCAAATTTTTAACCATTCCTGCAGTTTTACTACGGTTTGCCGTGGTTTACTGCGGGAATGGGTCACCGTGTCATTCTCTAGTCCAAATTCCTGTTATTTACTACTCATGAAGACACTCAACCATCTTATGATTGGGAGCAATTAGAGTTTTGCAAAAGCACATCACCAGAGCTGAATTAAATGCTGTCACTTTGGCTGAATATTATAGAGCTAAGCTTGTCCCAAGGGGATTACGTATTCAGATAATACCAAGATTATATTTAGATAACCTGGTCTTCTTGGAAAAATGGAATGTGGTTCTCAACAAGTGTTCCCTTGATCTAATGTTATTGATCATTGAAACTACCTAGTCAGAACTAGGGTAGGGATCTGCATGGAAATAAAATATTGGCTCATTTTGAGATTATTTCTGGATTTATCTTGCTTTCCAGGTATTTTATAAGCATTAATTGATTTTATATAATTTATTTTTCCATGAAAGTTTATTAAGATTTTGAAAAATACAAGAGAATATAAAACTGAAACATCAATAAAGTTCACAGTACATCAGTGCATGAATCAATACAAAACAGAGTTACAACATCTGTTTGTATACTTACATTCAAACACAATAGAACAGACAGAATTGATATGAAGTAAGGTTTCAACATTAAACACTACTGGAAAATGATTGCAAATATGCCTGTGAAGGAGACTAGTGTCTATTGAAAAAGACTGTGGTTCCAAATTTCTTGGCAAGGACCAATTCATATTTATAGTAATGTAAAACTGATTGCCACCAGTGATGTGAGGAAAGAGAGCTAATTGACTTCCAATTAGAAAGAATGAGCTTAAGCGCTATAGAGAAGAATATCAAGGAGTTTGGTATGATTTTCACTTAGAACCATTCCTGGAGCGTGAGACTTGAAAATTACTACGGAGAGAGAGATATCAGCTTGGATATCAAAAATTTTAGTATAATATTCCAAACTTCTTTCCAACATTGTGATACATATGAACAATTATAAATCATATGAAGTAATGAGCCAACAGCTCGTCCACAGTTCCAACAATTATTAGACGGAAGGAGGCCTGCCAGTGAGAGCTTATGTGAAGTCCACAGGGCTTTATGGTACAGGAAATACATGGATTGGGACATGTTAGCTGAAGCCAAAGGCCTTGCCGTTCTTTTCCAAAATTGCGACCAGTCCTTCCCCCAAGGGAGAACCATAATCTTTTTCCCAGATATGTTGCAGGCTCTCTATTGAAGAAATATCTGCAGGAAAGGGTGCAAAAAAAATAGAACAAAAAACCCAGTGTGGATAACAAATGCAGTGAAAAAAGCGATAAGTGACAAGAAAGCATCGTTCAAAAAATGGAAAAAGGACCAAACAAAGGACAACCAAAAGGAGCACAAAGAACACCAAAGGGAGTGCCACCGAGTGGTTAGGAAAGCAAAATGAGAATACGAAGAGAGACTGGCGGGGGAAGCAACAAACTTCAAATCATTCTTCAGGTACGTTAAGGGGAAGCAAACGGCAAGGGAGGAAGTGGGATCCTTGGATGATGGAGGCAGAAAGGGAGTGGTAAAAGAAGAAAAAGAGATAGCTGACAAGTTAAATGAGTTCTTCACGTCAGTCTTCACGAGGGAAGACACAACCAACATTCCGGAACCCGAGGAGATCGTAAATGGAGACCAAGATGATAAGCTGGTCCAATTAGAGGTAAGCCAAGAGGATGTCCTCAGGCAAATAGACAGGCTAAAGAGCGATAAATCGCCAGGTCAGGACGGCATTCACCCAAGGGTACTCAAGGAACTAAGGAACGAAATAGCAGAGCCACTTCGACAAATATGCAACCTATCCTTAAAAACTGGAGAGATCCCGGAGGACTGGAAAATAGCAAATGCCACGCCCATCCAAGAAGGGTTCAAGGGATGACCCAGGAAACTACAGGCTTGGCCTCGGTCCCAGGAAAGATGATGGAAGCGCTGATTAAGGACAGCATCTGTGAACACATCGAAAATAATGGACAGCTAAAGTCAAGTCAACATGGCTTCTGCAAGGGTAGGTCATGCCTCACAAACTTATTGTACTTCTCTGAGGGGGTAAACAGCAAGGTGGATAAAGGAGAATCTATAGACATCATTTACCTTGACTTCCAAAAAGCCTTTGACAAGGTACCACACGAAAGACTGCTTAAAAAGCTATGGAACCACGGGGTGCAAGGGGAGGTCCACCGATGGATCAAAAACTGGCTGGCGGACAGGAAACAGAGGGTTGGAGTAAAGGGCCATTACTCAGACTGGAAATGGGTCACGAGCGGAGTTCCGCAGGGATCGGTGCTGGGACCGCTCCTGTTCAATATCTACATTAACGACCTAGAGGCGGGAACAAAATGTGAGGTCATTAAATTTGTAGATGACACCAAACTATGCAGCAGGGTTAAAACCACGGAAGACTGCGAAGATCTCCAAAAGGATCTAACGATACTGGAAGAGTGGGCCAAAAAGTGGCAAATGAGCTTCAACATAGGTAAATGCAAGGTCATGCATGTGGGGAAAAAGAACCCGATGTTCACTTACAAAATGGGGGGATCTCTACTAGGGGTAAGTAACCTTGAAAGAGACCTGGGAGTGATGGTAGACACAACACTGAAGGCGTCGGCACAATGCGCCACAGCCTCAAGGAAAGCAAACAGAATGTTGGGTATCATTAAGAATGGTATCACGACCAGGATGAAGGAAGTCATCCTGCCACTGTATCGTGCAATGATGCGCCTGCATCTGGAATACTGTGTCCAGTACTGGTCGCCGTACCTCAAGAAGGACATGGCAGTACTTGAGGGAGTCCAGAGAAGAGCAACTAAGCTGATAAAGGGAATGGAAAATCTCTCATATACTGACAGATTGAAACAATTTGGGCTGTTCTCCCTGGAGAAGCGGAGACTTAGAGGAGACATGATAGAAACCTTCAAGATCCTGAAGGGCATAGAAAAAGTAGACAGGGACAGATTTTTCAAATTATGGGGAACCACAAGTACAAGGGGGCACTCGGAGAAATTGAAAGGGGACAGGTTTAGAACAAACGCTAGGAAGTTCTTTTTCACCCAGAGGGTGGTGGATACATGGAACACACTTTCAGAAGCTGTGGTAGGCAGGAGCACGTTACAGGGCTTCAAAGAAGGTTTGGATAGGTTCCTAGAGGACAAAGGGATTGAGGGGTATAGATAGGTGTAGAGGTAGGTTATAGGGATAGGAGTAGAGGTAGGCTATAGAGCTAGTCAGGGACCACTGCTCAGGCAATGGGCCTGATGGGCCGCTGCGGGAGTGGACCGCTGGGCGAGATGGACCTCTGGTCTGCCTCAGCGGAGGCAACTTCTTATGTTCTTAATAACATCTTATATAGGTTTGAAGCTACATGTACTGTCTGAAATATAGACTATGGCTTGAGTCAAAATAGAAGGGAAATGAGTATGAAAAATTTGTAAAAGATTTCTATGACTAAAGCAGTGATGTAGTTGCAGCCATTTGTAATGGTCTTTAACATTCAATGAATAGCTTTTTCTTAATTTGGAGAAGGGGAACAAGGTTTTCTCAGAAGTTAGAACTTCATGAAGCCTGAGAATACCTTTATCTATTCATTCCTTCCAAAGGAATGGAGTTCTGTTAATGAGAATGTGGGAATTGAACCAAAGATAGGCATATGTTGATGAATGAAAAGGAAAATCAAGTAATTTCTCAAATTATCCTAAGCATTTATAGATGGAAAGGGTTTTTAATATAAGAGCATGGTACTGATAATAGTGTGTGCAAGGGAATAGGTTGTGATAGTTTTCTTCAGGCAAGTACCAAGAAGGAGTGTAATAAAAGTGATCCATGAACCAATGAAGTCCCTGATGTGTAATGAAAGCTTTATGGTAAGTAATAAAATCAGGAAAAAGCACCCCTCCATGTTCTCTTTTCATATTTAATTTTTTCAAGGTCAATCTGGGTTGCTTTTGTTTCCAGAGAAATGCAGTGAGAATTTGATCTTTGGTTTTATAGAAGGAGATATGGAATAACACGGGGATCATGAGTAGAATATAATTTATTTTTGGAGCCATCATCATTTTTATCGTATCTAGTCGACCCCACCATGAAAGGTTAAGTGGGTGCCAATAATGAGTTATTGTTTTAATTGATTAAATAAGTTTGTCACTATTAATGGCAATCGTGTCATCTAAAGACTGAGAAAGTTCAATGCCTAAGTATTTAAGCTTGGATTGAACCCATACCAAACCATAACAGGTGACTGAACTAGAATGGGTAAGCATATTTAGGGGAAGGGATTTCGTTTTATGTTGGTTTATTTTATAACCGGAGAAGGTGGAGAACTCCGCAATGATATTCAGAATCGCTGGAATTGATTTATCAGGATTGGAGATAATTTGATGTCCATGGAGTCTACGGATAGTTCTTGCACATCTGTATTTAATCTTAATACTATAAGCACGGTTCTAAAGTGAGGTTAAACAGGTATGGAGAGAGAGGACACCCTTGACGTGTGCCTCTTTGCAATCGAAAAAGAGGAGACAATGAGTTGTTTACTATGATTCTTGCAGATGGGTGAGTGTAAAGGATTTGTATCATTTTAACAAAACTAGGCAGGGCACCAAACCATTTAAGGACTAAAAATAGGTATTTCCACTCAACTCTATCAAATGCCTTCTCACCATCAAGTGAGAGACCTAGAGCAGGCGTCGAGAGAGATTGTGCAATGTGAGAGACATGAATGAAGAGTCATGAATTATAGATTAGCCTACCTGGCATAAATCCCATTTGGTTAGGATGAATTACCTTATTAATAATGGGTTTAAAATGATTAGAGAGAATTTTGGCAAAGATTTTATAATCAACATTAAGGAGTGAAATGGGTCTAAAGATTTGCACCAGTAATGGGTCTCTATGAGGCTTAGGTATAACTGTTATAACCGCATTTGTGAATCTGGTAGAGGTTACCATTTCTGGAGAGAGATTTTGATAAAAATTTAGGAGCCAATGCATTAATTCTGATTTGAAAAGTCTATAAAACTCAATTGGTATCCCGTCCAGGCCAGGTGATTTACCAATAGGTATTTATTTCATAGCAGTGAGAAGCACTTCTTCAGAGATTTCTTTTTCTATGAAGTTAATATTAGAGGAGTTCCATTTGGGCCCTGAGAGATTGTAAAGAAAATTATGAATATGGGAGTCATCTGAGATCGATTCCGATTGGTATAATTCAGTGTAGAATTCTGAGAAACCTTTAAGGATATCCTGAAAAGCAGTAACTGTTGTATCATTTTTGTCCTTAATAGGTGTAACATACAATTTTTCTGTTTTCCATTTAAGATAATTAGCTAGCATTTCACTGGATCTGTTACAATTTTATATTATCTACTAGTGTTTAAGCCCATTACATAAACGGGTGCTAGAACAGATATGTCTGTCTGTCTTTCTTTCTGTTTCTCTCTCTCTTTGGCTGCTGTCTGTCTGTATTTCTTTCTCTCTCTCTCTCTCTCTTGGCCGCTGTCTCTTTCTTTCTTTCTGTCTCTTTCCTTGACCGCTGTTCGTCTTTCTTTCTTTATGTCTGTCTCTCTTTCTCCTTGGCCGCTATCTGTCTTTCTTTTTTTCTGTCTCTCTCTCCTTGTACGCTGTCTTTCTTTCTTTCTTTCTCTCTTTCTCTCTCTTGGCCGCTGTCTCTTTCTTTCTGTCTGTCTCTCTCCTTGGCTGCTGTCTGTCTGTTTTTCTTTCTTTCTGTCTCTCTTTCTCCTTGGCCACTGTCTGCCTTTCTTTCTTTCCATCTCTCTTTCCTTGAACGCTGTCTGTCTTTCTTTCTTTATGTATCTTTGTTTCCTTGGCCACTGTCTGTCTATCTTTATTTCTTCCTTTCTGTCTCTCTCTCTCCTTGGCCGCTGTCTGTCTTTATTTCTTTATTTATTTCTGTCTCTCTCCTTGGCCGCTATCTGTCTATTTTTCTTTCTTTCTGTGTATTTCTTTCTTTCTTTCTGTCTCTCTCTCTCTCATTTGCCGCTGTCTATCTTTCTTTCTGTCTGTATCTCTCCTTGGCCGCTGTCTGTCTGTCTTTCTTTCTGTCTTTCTCCTTGGTCGCTGTCTTTCTGTCTTTCTTTCTCTCTCTCTCCTTGGCCGCTGTCTGTCTGTCTTTCTTTCTTTCTGTCTCTCTCCTTGGCCGCTGTCTGTCTTTCTTTCTTCCTGTCTGTCTCTCTCTCTCTCCTTGGCCGCTGTCTGTCTGTCTTTCTGTCTTTCTTTCTTTCTGTCTCTGTTTCCTTGGCCACTGTCTGCCTATCTTTATTTCTTCCTTTCTGTTTCTCTCTCTCCTTGGCTGCTGTCTTTCTTTCTTTCTTTCTGTCTCTCTCTCTCTCCTTGGACGCTGTCTGTCTTTCTTTCTGTATCTCTTTCTCCTTGGCCGCTGTCTGTCTGTCTTTCTTTCTTTCTGTCTCTTTCTCTCCTTGGCCGCTGTCTATCTTTCTTTCTTCCTGTCTCTATCTCTCCTTGGCCGCTGTCTGCCTTTCTTTCTTTCTGTCTCTCTCCTTGGCCGCTGTCTGTTTGTCTTTCTTTCTTTCTTTCTTTCTTTCTGTCTCTCTCCTTGACCGCTGTCTGTCTGTCTTTCTGTCTCTCTCCTTGGCTGCTGTCTATCTGTCTTTCTTTCTGTTTCTCTCCTTGGCTGCTGTCTATCTGTCTTTCTTTCTGTCTGTCTCTCTCCTTGGCCGCTGTCTGTCTTTCTATCTTTCTGTCTCTCTCCTTGGCCGCTGTCTGTCTTTCTTTCTGTCTCTCTCCTTGGCCACTGTCTGTCTGTCTTTCTTTGTTTCTGTCTCTCTCTCCTTGGCCGCTGTCTTTCTTTCTTTCTGTCTCTCTCCTTGGCCGCTATCTGTCTGTCCGTCTTTCTTTATTTCTGTCTCTCTCCCTGGCCCCCTGTCTTTCTGTGTGTCTATCTGTATTTCTTGCTGCCCCCTGCCTGTCTGTTTCTTGCGCATTGAGACGCTTCAGCTCCAGCCCCCCTTCTTCCACCTACTTTGTAAAAATCAAGCAGCTCTGGCAGGGAAACTGCGGCACACAAACCGCTGCAGGCTCAGCTGGAAGACGTTTGAGGAAACCGCCGCACGTGCTGCAAAATGCCACAGGCTCCACTACCGCACACTGTACTGCGCATTCGACACCATGGAAGTACAAATCACGGCGGCATGGATCACGCCGTTTGAATTGCGCATGCGCACTTAAGGTTTTATTATGATAGATATGGTTGGAGTAATATATTCTAATAACTGTTAATTTAACCCCCCCCTCCATTTTTTTACAAAACCGTTATAGTGTTTTTTAGTACAGGCTGGTGTGCTGAATGCTCTGTGCTGCTCCTGATGCGCTAAACACCGCTATTGCGGTTTTGTAAAAGGGGGGGGGTTAGCTTTATATTTTCAAATCATAATTCTCCCATTACTCCTTGCTTCTTCAGTGAGATTATTGCTCTTACGAGGGCAGTTTTGTATCAAAAGCGTCTATGAATAGGAAAGACTTCAACTTAATCTTGAAAGGGCCTATGGAAGTTTCTTCCCTTATGTAATTAGGAATGGAATTCCAAAAGGGAAGGTGCCGTCACTGCAAAATTATTGGCTCTGACCATATGAACTTATCCCAAGCATTAGTAAAAAAAAAATGTACTGTATAACCTGAAAGTGATTAAAGAGAACAAATCTAAATGATGACAATCTTTCAAGTTTCCAAGTTTATTTAAGATTTGATGAATCGCTTAATCATATTTCAAAGCGATGTACATAGCTAAAATTTATACAACTTTCGGGGGGGGACAAACATACCACATTTAGCCACAAACAAGACTCACACATAATGAGGAAAGAGGTAAAGGAATACAATATTTTAAAGAAAATGAGACAAAAAGGGAATGGACAAAAGGGAGGGTAACAATAAATAAATAAAGTTGCACGGCAGACCGTGTGCTAAGGTAGTAGCAGATTGCTGTAATGCTATAGAGCAGGGGTGTCAAACTCAAATCACACAATGGGCCAAAATCTAAAGCACAGGCTAAGTCGTGAGCTGAATTTTTTATTAAGATACTTATGGCCTCTTCTATTCAACTGCATTAGCAGTTTGAAGCGTGGTGAGCTGCGCTGAATGGCCCGCGCTGCTCCCGACGCTCATAGAGTTCCAAAGAGTGTCGGGAGCAGCGCAGGCCATTCAGCGTGGCTCTCTGCACTAAAAACTGCTAGCACAGTTTGATAAAAGAGGCCCTTAGTCTTAGTAGAAGTATAGGGATACAACCTCTCCAACCCCACGCCAGCTCTATGGTATAAACAAGATAAAAAAGACTTTTCCTTTCTCTTTTAGGTCCTAGTTCACGCTTGCTGTCTAACACCAGCTCTGACAGGATACACATTTCAAATTTGACATTTTGTAATCACAAAATAGAAAATAAAATTATTTTTTCTACCTTTTGTTGTCTGGTCATTTTCCCCCTCTTCCACAAAACTGCGCTAGTAGTTTCTAGCACGGGGAGCCGTGCTGAATGGCCCATGCTGCTCCTGACACTCATAGAGTTCCTATGAGCGTCGGGAGCAGTGCGGGTCATTCAGCGCGGCTCCCCGTACTAGAAACTGCTAGCGCAATTTTGTAGAAAAGGGGGTTTGTTTTTCCATCATCTTGGTCCCAGTTTCTCTTTCTGTTTTTGTCTATCTTCTACTAATTTTCTTTCCAGTGTCTGCTGTCCACTTTTTCTCCTTTTCTCTCTTGTTCCATTCCCTCCTTATGCCTGTTTCCATTGACTTTCCCATTCAGCTTTCTTAACTTTTTCTTTTCTTTTTTGCCTCTGTCCACTCAAATCTTGCCCTCTTTCTCAACCTTCTTTTAAATTTTTAGCTACCTCTCAATGCTCCATCTCCTCTTACTCCCTAGCTCTCCCATTTCTCATCTCACTCCTTTCCCAGCCTCCTATTTCCTTCTATCTACTCCCCATTGCCACATCACTCCTCCTCTCTCCCTTTGGTCCAACATTTTGCTTCCTCTCTTTTCTGTTGGTTTTCTTCCCTCCCCCTTGATGCTGAACAATGAGATGGAAGGAAAAAAAAGAGATGTTGCATCTCTTTCTCCCTTCTACCCGCAGGCCTAACATTTCTCTCTCCCTTCCAACCCCAGATCCAAATTGTCACCCTATCTCTTCCCTACTGCCCCATCCCATCTCTCCCCCTGTCTGTCTGCCTTCCTCCCTCCAGGTCCACCATTTCTCCCTCTCTTTTCTTAACAGTTATCCATTCAAGTATCTCTTTCCCTCTTCCTTCACACCACTCCAGGTCCAATCTGTCTCCCTTCATCTCTCTCTCTCTCTCTCTCTCCTCACAGCCCAGCATGTATTCTCTCCCTTGCCACTCCGATGTCGCCGTCAAGGTGAAAAATCTGCCGGCCTCGGTAGTGATTCAGCCACGTTGTTCTTGGCTCATCTCCAATGATGCACAACTTCCTGTTGCTGCCTGAGTGGACCATGGCAGATGGAAAGCAGGAAGCGGAGCCACAGACAACATTGCTGAATCGCTGCCGAGGCCAGCAGATTTTTCAGCGTGGCAGTGACATCGAACTGGAGCGGGAGGGAAAACATGCTGGACTGTGAGAAGGGGAAGTTTGGAAGCACTACCGCGGGCCACATAAAATGGCCAGGCGGGCTGGATTCAGCCTGCGGGCCTTGTGTTTGACATCTGTGCTATAGAGTCTAAAAAAGCTGAAAGATCTTTTACATTCAGATCATTTCTATCTTCAAAATGTAAATTAATATCTCCTAACAATAAAGTATGACTAGAATTAAGCAAATTATGTGCCATAAAATCATAAACCTCAGTTTTCATCTCACTCCATTTATCAGGTGGGCAGTATAATATTGTACAACATAATTTGGGTCCAAAAATGGGGGTCTCTGTTTATATTCAAGCCTCCTTCTGATGATGATGCTTTTTTCCTCCCCTCCCTACCTGATGACCAAACACTTTTATCTTCCAACCCCCTTGATGTCTGGCACGCCTATCCTCTACTATCATGTTTCCCTGAAAATAAGGCCTACCCCAAAAATAAACCTTAGCATGATTTTTAAAGATGCTCCTATTATAAGCCCTACCCCCCAAATAAGCCCTAGTTAAGATCGACCCCCAAAGCCACACCAACACTCCCTGACTCCATCCCTGACACTACATAGTGCTGACCGATTTGCCAATCACCTCTCCCTTCCTCTCTCCAACCCTAATTCTTCCTCTTTCCTTTCTCTCCCCCCCCCCCCCAATTTGCAGCATCTTTCCTCGCCTCTCACTCATCCCATTGTACATTCTCTGAGGCCTCCCAAAACAGCGGCAGTACTCTAAACGAGCTGATTTGTGGCTTTCTCCACCGGGACCTTCGCTCTGCCTTGTCACTGACGTCATCAGTGACACTGCAAAGGGAAGGCCACTGCGGAGATGGCCGCAAAGCAGCCCGTTCAGAGCACTGCCGCTGCTGCTGTTTTGAAGGCTTTGGAGTAGAGGTATATATGTAAAGCTCTCGGTGGGAGGGTCAGTGGGGTTCTGCTGCACAGAAGGATGGAAGAGAGGGATAGATTTTGCAGAGGGAAGGCTCCAGCCCCAGTAGAGAAGGCTGCAAAGCAGCCCGTTCATAGCACTGCTGCTGTTTTTGGAGGCCTCGGAGCTGCTGCACAAGGGGACGGGTGAGAGGCGAGGAAAGATGCTGCACATGGGGGGGGGGGGGGGGAGAGAGAAAGGAAAGAGGAAGAATTGGGGTAGAGGAGAGGAAGGGAGAGATGATTGTTGTACATTAAAAAAATAAATAAATAAGACATTCCCCGAAAATAAGCTCTAGTATGTTTTTTGGAGCACAAATTAATATAAGACCCTGTCTTATTTTCAGGGAAACGTGGTACCTACAATCCCCTGCTGCAGACCAACATCACACTTACAATTGTAGTGCTCAGCAAGCCAATGCTAACGCTCCATGCTGGGCTGGAAAGGGGCCTTAAGCAGCTGTGCATGCTCAAGGCCTGCTGGTTCCCACCCTCTCCGGGATTCTCAAGGGACCAGCAAGCCTTGAGCATGCGCAGATGCTCAAGGCCCAACACTGGCATCCACTTCCTGAGCATCAGAACTGTAAGGGTGATATGATGTTGGTCTGGAGTGGGGGGAGGGGGGGAACAGTAGTGGAGGATAGACGTGCCTAAGCCAGTATTCTCCAGCGTTACCAGTAGCCTCTTCTGTACTGTTATTTTACCACAGCCAGTGGCATACCAAAGGGGGGGAGTCTGCCCCTGGTGCAAGCCATGAGGAAGGCTGTTCCCGGCCTTGGAGTCATGGTCCAGGAACTTCCCTTCTCAAGGCCCGGTCCCAAGGTTCTGGGTAGTCCCCGTGGCCCAGCATATTCCCAGCCTTCTCTCCTGTCCGTTGGCACTTTACCTTCCATGAAGCTGAAAAAACTGCTGGCCTCGGCAGTGATTCAGCTATATCACCCGCGGCTCCCCTTCCTGCTTTCCGTGTCCGCCAATGACGCAACCTCCTGTTTCCGCCCGAGTGGATTGCGGCGGAGGCAGACATGGAAAGCAGAAAGGGGAGCCGTGGGCGATGTAGCTGAATCACTGCTGAGGCCACCAGTTTTTTCAGCTTCATGGAAGGTAAAGGGCCAACGGACAGGAGAGAAGGCTGAGAACATGCTGAGCCACGGGGACTATCCACAGCCTTGGTACCGGGCCGTGAGAAGGGAAGTTTCCAGACCATAATTCCCAGGCCGGGAACACCCCCTCATGGTTTGCATGTAGGGGAACATTGCCCTAGGTACGCCTCTGACTGCAGCCCCCCTCCCCTCTGAAACAACTTCCTGATTCCACTTGAGATGCTGAATGGGAGGGTCAGAAAGTAAAGGAATAGCAGGGGGCACATGGATGGAGAGGAAAAGAAGCAGTGGAAGAGGAGGGAAGAAAGGGATGCACATGGATGGAGGGAAGAGATGGTGCACAGGAGCAGAAGGGAATGAGATGATGGCACATGGATGGAGGGAAGTCAGTTAGAAGGAGAGAGAGAAAATATAGAGGAGAGGGGAAGAGATGGAAAGATAGATACATTTGAGATGTAGGCAGAAAAATGGAAGAAAGCTGAAGAATGGAAAGCTTGTATATGGTAAATGCCATCAACTCTGTTGTAGATGCATTCATTTTCTCCCGTAATTCAACTTTTAAAAAACTTTTATAGCATACTGCTACACCTCCACCTCTTTTCCTATTCAAGGCGTATGTAAAAATATACAATCATTCGGAAATACATAAAATATTTCAAGTCCACATCAGTTGGAGCACAGAGGCCCATATTCTATAAATGGTGCCTTAAGTTAGGCGCCTAACTTAAGCAGAAAATGCCATTTAAAACCAAAATGTGGGTACCTAAGGGTGCCTTTATCATGGCTACAGAGGCGCTTTATAATGCCTAATGCCACTGTAGGCATGGATAATGTCATGGGGCATTAGGCTTCATATAGCACCTCTTTAGCTGCAATTCATGTAAAAAGCAGGCACTGGAAATGTAGGCCTTCAAAACCCTGGCATAGATTTCCGGTGCCTACCTTTCACGAAACCAAGATTTTATAAGCTATATCTATTGACACATGATCAGCAACTGTGTTTTAGATGGCCGATGACACCGGTTATAGAATCCGGGCCATAGTGTATAAATTTAAAAGAAAAGAAAGCAGGAAAATTACAAATACCTATGTACAGTATATGAATCAGAGCTGAATTTCTTATTAAGACCTTACCCTAAACTGAAGTTCTAGAAGACTCTCTTTCCAAAATAATAAGTAATGCAATGTAATTAATTCTTAAAAATAGCAAGATATTATTTAAAAAAAAGATTACAAATTTTTTTTTGCAGATTTACTCCAACTTCTAATATGCTTCAATAAACAACTTCATTATTCAGTCATATCTTGAGATTTTCTTATACTTTTCAATCATGACCTAAGGGCTACACTCAAATTATCTATTTCATGTACAATTCTAGTATACTGTAGCAAGCCTCCTCATCATTCAAATTTATTCTTATTTTATAAAAATTAATATCATGCCATGCTTAGTTAGCAGCAAGGAGGGACTCCGATGTGAATTCGCGTTTCGCTATTACCGTAACTGTATCAAGGAAAGTCCCCTATAATAGATATGAAGCACTATTAGAGAAATCTAACAGAAAATCTAACAAGAAAAGTTAAATAACCTAGCAGAATATACTCATAAACACATATTCTCACCATTTAGATCAGACCACCACACTCTCCATTTATGAGTATATTCTGCTGGGTTATTTAATTTTTCTTGTTAGATTTTCTGTTAGATAATTCGAGTGTAGCCCTGAGGTTATGATTGAAGAGTATAAGAAAATCTCAAGATATGGCTGAATAATGAAGTTATTTATTGAAGCATATTAGAGGTTGGAGTAAATCTGTAAAAAAAAAAAATTTGTAATCCACTTTAGGAGTGTTCCTATTTTTGAGAATTAAGTTATTTGCTATACTCAGAGTTATTATCTTTATATAATAGGCTAAGTATTTGGTGATCTGCAATGTAATTAAGCATTTACATGGGAATTTCAAGAAAAAGGTGTCTAACACTGACACACAGGATTTCAACTCAAGAAATTTCTTATGTCTTTCCTGAGTGGCTCTGGCCACATCAGGATATTTTCTAATTTCTTGGCCACAAAATAATTTCTATATCCAGTTTCTTGAAAACTGTTCCTTTTTCTTTTACAAATTGATCAACGTGCATATAAATACAACTGGGATTTAATTTTAAATGAGCAGAAGTTAATAGTTAAAAAAATCTGCTTTTGGAACCCGATATAAACTAGATAAATTTGTGTATGTGTGAAAGCATGAGCAGTGCAAACAGTACTTTGAGCAAGTTAGTCTGGATTTGGACCCCAGTATATACTATTATTCAGCTACAATATAATACTAGATAATTTTGTATACATGTGTGTGAATACATGATCAGTAGAAACTGTACTTTTGAGCAATCAGGCAAGACTGGGCTGATTATACAATAATCTAGGTGCTGTGCTTACATTTTACCACTAGGTGGCAAAGTTGACCATAAAAGAACAGTCATAGTAGAACTACATTTGTAGCATTCGATTAAATGGAATTATAGCCAAATTATATTACCAATACAATACATTATAAGCTCAACTCATAAAACAAACTCATCAGCTTCAAATAGAACAGCAAGCCTTCTAGAGGGTAATTCTATAAAGGGCACCTTTTATTAGGTGAAAAGAACGTACCTATTCGAAACCTTTTTCACAAAGAAAGTAGGTGCTTAGTTCCTTTGTAGAATACTAGTGTAGCAGGGTAAATACATGTGTATATATATTAGGCATGGCCATTTACACCTGTCACAGATTTGCTGTAGATACTCACATTTAGATTGATAGTATTCTAGAATGTACATACAACTCTTGTGTCCAACTTACCCTCTGCCCAGATTCTATCCTACCCTCAAATTATACACCGTCACCTGCAGGCACAATTTTTTTAGAATAGCACATAACACCTACGGTATGTGCACCCATACATGTGTATATACTGGAATTTTGGTAAGTTATGTGCATTCTTGGTGTCTAAGGGCTCCTTTAATTAAAGTTGCACGCTAAATGCTAAGAAGTCCATAAGAATAAAATGGGCTTCTTAGCATTTATTGCATGCTAAGGCTCTCTAATACAAAGCCGACTACTGCAGCAGCCTGTGGTGATCGCACCAAAGCCCACTGGGAATTCATGGGCTTCAGTCATGTTGCTGAGCAGCTTTATAAAAGAGGGTGTAAATTTGTTAGCACACCTTAGAAAAGGAGCCCTAAATGTTTGCACACCCCTTACAGAAGTATCCTTTATGTCTCCAGTTATCAGTGTGTCCTCACTTTAAATTTTTTTTAAAAAAGAGTCTCTGACCAAATTTACAGAACTTTTTCAGCATGACTTCAAGGGATTAATCGTACTTACAAAATGATAGAATGGTACTATGGTAATAATAATCATTTAAAAGAAATCATTTAAATTAAATACAGCACATCAGTATTGAACTGGTATTTCTAAAAAGGAAGACACTAAGGTTGATATGCAAATGGATTTTTCTGGTTGGTGGCACAATCAGCTACATAAATGCTTATAAAAAAGAAATGGCTGGCAGTTGCATATATAGCTTTGATCATTCCCCCCCCCCCCTTATGAAGCCGCGTTTTTTATCGCCAGTCACAGCGGTAAAAGTTACAACATCCATAGAAATTCTATGAGCATCAGAGCTTTTACGGCCAGCGATAAAAAAATGCTAGCACAGCTTCATAAAAGGGGGGTTTTATTTGCAAAACAGCTAACATTATCAATACTATTTTAAACAGGTCACAGAAGTAGGAACTAAGGCATGCAAGTCAGCGCATCTGTTTCCACCTGTATTTTAGGACAGAATAGGCCAATGTAGAGCCTGTTCTAAAATACAGTAAAACCATGGTATATGAGCATAATTTGTTCCGAAAACATGCTTGTAATCCAAAACACTCGTATATCAAAGCGAATTTCCCCATAAGAAATAATGGACACTCAGACGTTTCGTTCCACAGCCCCAAAACTTTAATACAAAATACTCTATGTACTTGTATTGCAAGACTTTGCTCGTTTAGAACAGTCACTACACTCTTGCAACGTCAGAGAGAGAAGAACCATCGGCTCAGATGTGATGTGTGTGTACAGTATGCACTGGTATTGCAAGACATTGCTTGTATATCAAGTTAAAATTTAATAAAATATTTTGCTTGTCCTGCAAAACACTTGCTAACCAAGTCACTTGCAATCCAAGGTTTTACTGTACAAGGAAATTGATATTAATGCACTGGGCGCATGCAGCATAAATGCCCATTTTATTTTAAAACATATACAGTCTCTTTTCTGAAATTCTGACAACCAAAGCTCACATTTAGGCCCTGATTCTATAAATGTTATCTAACTCTTAGGCGCTGTTCCGTGCGGTTGTCAATCATCCGCTATAAAATTTATAAAATTGTGTCTAAAAAACACATATAATTTCAAATATCTAACTTATAGGTCTAAAGTTAAAGGAAACCATGCCACTGAATATTGACTTCAGTATATTTTAACTTATATGGAATGCCTTAGAGAACAGATGTCTACTTAGCAATAGCTATTAGCACTGACCTAACATGTAAAATCTTCTTTAAATTGGTATTCAGTTTCTATATTGAACAGCAAGGTAGAGAATGACATGGGGATAAATTTGGCCCCATCCTCTTGGGATCTATCTCTATTACTACAAAATTCACAGGAGAGAGTACGTTCTAATCACAAAAAGCCACTATACATACTCTATAATCACTAGTATAAGGAATCCCACCTGTATTCACACAACCACAATCTACTAAATACAAAAAAAGGAAGAACAAGCAGAAAGGCCAATCGCACACACAATCATTCAAAAAGCAGAAAAGCAACACATGAAAATGAAAAAAAAGTTGAGGAAAAAACCTCAGATGAGCTTCATGGGTTAAAAAAAAAAAACCTCCACTTTCTTAAATCATATACAAGCGATCAGCCATTTCTTCTTCCAGTCAGGTAGAGCAAAAAGTCATTTCAATATTTGCAAGGAAGGATTCAATATACCACAAGGGCACAGTTAGTAGTCAGCAGCGTGCAGTCAAAAGCAAAAAACTGCAACAAACACTTAGCTGTTGTAGAACGCTGCTGTTGCTGCCAGTATCCCCAAAAGCCTGGAACAATCAAAGGCTCAGCTTCGTGCTAAACAAATGCCGTTAGCACAATACCCGACAGGGAACTTCCGTGTTTTGCCGGAGCTGCGTCAGGGATCTTGTCTCAGCAATAGGCAGCTGGTATTACCACTCAAAGGCAGAAACTGCAAAAACACACTGCACACAGAATGGTACCACAGGGGTGGTAGATTCAGGGGCAATGTTAGGAGGTTCTACTTTACGGAGAGGGTGGTGGATGCCTGGAATGCGCTCCCGAGAGAGGTGGTGGAGAGGAAAACGGTGACTGAGTTCAAAGAAGCGTGGGATGAACACAGAAGATTTAGAATCAGAAAATAATATTAAAGATTGAACTAAGGCCAGTTACTGGGCAGACTTGCACGGTCTGTGTCTGTGTATGGCCGTTTGGTGGAGGATGGGCAGGGGAGGGCTTCAATGGCTGGGAGGGTGTAGATGGGCTGGAGTAAGTCTTAACAGAGATTTCGGAAGGTGGAACCCAAGCATAGTACCGGGTAAAGCTTTGGATTCTCGCCCAGAAATAGCTAAGAAGAAGAAAAAAAAAAAAAAAAAAATTTTTACATTGAATCAGGTTGGGCAGACTGGATGGACCATTCGGGTCTTTATCTGCCGTCATCTACTATGTTACTATGTTACTATGTTAATGGCGCCATCCCCCAACCTCGCGAGTTCTGTCCCTGTCCCATCCCTGCAAGCTCTGTCCTCATCTTGCACAAGCCTCGAACACTTTAAAATCATGTGTTTCAGGCTTATGCAGACGAGGACAGAACTCACCGGGATGGGACAGGATGGAGAAAGAGCCTGCAGGGACAGGAACAAATTTATCCCCGTTTCATTCTCTACAGCGAGGGTCCCAGGTTCTACAAGCTGATGGCCCTTGCCCATGGAATGCCAATAAGTAAATGAGAATAAATAAGATTTTTTTTTTATTATTATTGTACTCTGATGATTCCATGGCTACATAAACATGAATGGCAGTGCAGAAAGAATTTCACCTACAGTAATCAATGGCTAGGACCACCCAATACTGTTATCCTAACACCAAAAGTCCTCAATATATCAAGGAGGAAAAGACTTCAAGTGTGTCTCCGTGACAAGTATTTAATCCTGTCATCTCCTTTAGAAGCTATCATCAGTCACAAAAACTCCCTTAATGCCTAATAAACATCAGCTTGTATTTACTGCTTTTAATTCATCAACTTTTTTGTAGCCATTAAAGCAAAAAAAAAAAAAAAAAAAAAGGATGCATCATCACTTAACTTCCATGCTAATCATGCGGGGTGTCCATTATGTGTTCTTAAGTGCTCTGTGGAGCTTTCCCATTTCACACTGTAGCTGCATGCACAGGGGCTAATGTGCCGTGTTAACCTGCAGTAAACTGCAGTGCTGAATCACAGTCTTCTAACACGGATGCTAAGCATGATGAGAAAGCAGGAGCAGAAGTGATGAAAACTCTCCAGAAAGTTAAAAAGAAATAGAATGAAAGCCCTCTTGAAAAACAAGGAAGACGGGGGTAAGTTTCACCCAATCCAATCCAACCCTTAGTTTTATATACCGGGTCATTGCCAAAAGGGACTAGATCCGGTTCACAAAGTTAACCCACAAGGGTAGGAGAAAACAATAATTAAACAGAAAGTACAACTATTACAATCCCTTATTCATCCATTAAGAATTTCTTAAACAAATACATCTTCAAAGTTTTTCTGAAATATGTCAAAGAGAAAAGGAGTCTAATTTCTGATGATGACGGGGATGCGAGAGAAACCTGAAATCACGGAGGGGGAAATTAGAGAAAGTTATCAGGAACTCTCAGGAAAAGATGAAATGGAGGTGTTGCAGGACTGGTAGACTAGTGCAGTGGTTCCCAACCCTGTCCTGGAGGAACACCAGGCCAATTGGGTTTTCAGGCTAGCCCTAATGAATATGCATGAAGCAAATTTGCATGCCTATCACTTCCATCATATGCAAATCTCTCTCATGCATATTCATTAGGGCTAGCCTGAAAACCCGATTGGCCTGGTGTTCCTCCAGGACAGGGTTGGGAATCACTGGACTAGTGAATAAAAGGCAGAAATCAAGATGAGCCTTTTTAGTACATTTGCATATTGATAAAGAATTTTCCAGCGTAGAGGAGAAACTTTCCAGTTAAGACTAAGAGCCTATGGAACTGTATAAGAGTTTTTATTACTAAGTGACATAACTGTGGAGTTGGACTGTTAGAAGAATATTAACTGATAGCTGTTTTGATCACTTTACCTTGTTGCCGCAGGGGCTGTGGGCTGTGCGGAGATACCCCTAGTGGGTGGCAAAACAACCCAAAAACTGGCACGCTACTCAATATGAAGACAAGCCCTATATGTATTATATTAGAACTAGTGTTTAAGCCCGTTACATTAACGGGTGCTAGAATATATGGCTGTCTGTCTTTCTTTATTTATGTCTCTCTCCCTGCTCCTATCTCTTTCTTCCTTTCTTTCTGTCTCTCTCCCTCCTGCAATTTTTCTATCTCTCTCCCTGGCACCCTTTGTCTGTCTGTCTTTCTTTCTGTCTCTCTCTCTCTGGTCCCCTGTCTGTCTTTATTTCTGTCTGTCTCTCTCCCTAGCCTCCTTTGTCTGTCTGTATTTCTTTCTGTGTCTCCCCCCCCCCACTTTCCTTTGCAGAAGCAGCAGTGATATTTCCCTTCCCCTCTAGATCCCTATGAAGTAGTAGCAGCATTTTCCCCCACCCCCCATTCCCTTCTCTCCCCCCCCACTTTCTTTTGCAGAAGCAGCAGTGATATTTCCCTTCCCCTCCAGATCCCTGTGAAGTAGTAGCAGCATTTTCCCCCCCACCCCCCATTCCCTTCTCCCCCCCCCACCACTTTCCTTTGGAGAAGCAGCAGCGGTGTTTCCCTTCCCCTCCAGGCCCCTGCTGAGTAGTAGAAGCATTTTCCCCCACCCCCCATTCCCTTCTCTTCCCATGAGCTGCCCTGCTCCGTTCGGCCCCTCCCCCTTCCCTTCCCGCGTGCTGGCCTGCTGCGGCTGAAGGTTTTTTTTTGGCGACTCCTCCTGTTAAAACTCCCCCCCTTCCCGCAACAACTGCCACCGTTCCTGTTCAAAGCGGCCTGCTGAGGTTCGCGGCCGGCTGTAACGAACCTCGCAGGCCGCTCTCCAACTCGGTAGCTTGTTCCCTCTAATGCAATTGAGTCAGAGGGAACGTGCTACCATGTGGAGAGCGGCCTGCGAGGTTCGTTACAGCCGGCCGCGAACCTCAGCAGGCCGCTTTGAACAGGAGTGGTAGCGGTTGTTGTGGGAAGGAGGGAAGTCGGCGACGTGCAGGCCCTGTGAACAGGAGCGGCAGCAGCGGCAGGACCATGAGCCCTCCTCCCGCCAGCGCCGCTCCTGTCGTCCGATGCACCTAACTGGCGCATACGCCTCAAGCCACGGACACAGCACACATCAGGTCCCCACAGGAGATGAGCCGCCGCTGCTGACGGCCAAGGTAGGCTGGGAAGAAGGCTGGGGACTCACGCATGTGCACTCATGCGGCCACGGAACTACAGATCATGGAAGCACACAAATAGGAGTGCGCATGCGCGAGTTAGCCTTTTATTATATAGGATGGCAGTCAATGCAAAACAAAATACTGTTTTAATAGTCTTGAAATCTCAGTAAGCTGTGCTTTATTCCATCACAGAATAAAGTAAGGAAAACTTTGCAATAAGGCAAAAGCATAAAGGTTTAAACAGTCCTTCAGGTTCCAGGTAAGCACAAAACGAGAAAAACAGTTCAATGGAGATAGGCCTCTCCTAGGCCTGGCCTTTTTCAAGTACAAGGCAAGCTGTCTTTTCCAATAACACAGTTCATGCACTTGGCTCTGTTGTGAAACACCAGGAGCCTCCAGCTTTCTTGAGCTGGGTTGGGAGAATTGTCAAGTTTGCTTTATTCAATGGCTGTATACAGCTTTCATACTTTCCACCCATGAGATATCAGCAAACTTCTCCCCACATTACAATCCTCAGCTTCCTGGAAAAACTCAAAATTAAAAATTAAAAAAACCCAAAAATACCTCCAGCAATCCAGCAGTGCAAACAGTTCGGTCATTAAGCACAATAAGGTGTCCTTTCCCCACAAAGGGTAATCAGTGTTGAGGCTCAGGTGCCTCTCTCTTTGCACAGGCCAACCATAGCATTTCCAGTGAAGCCAAATAAATACTCCTCAGAACACAGTCTCAAACAATTCATGTGCAAAAAGGCAGAAAAACAAAAGTTCCCTTTAAAGTTCTCAGCAATCAAAACACAGTCCTTATACAGGCTTTAGCATAGTATGTTATCATGTCATCTCACTTCCATGGCATCTGGGTCTCACAACACCTGCTTAGTAACCTCCATGGGTTCTTCCTGGATTATGGCTTCTTCCCCAGGGTATGGAGAAGCTTCCTCAATTTCCATCCATTCCAGGTCATTATCTTGACCTAAGCTGGCTTCTCTCCCTGCAGGGTAGGTTCCTTACTCTTCCCTGCCCTCTCAGTTGTGTAGGGAAACTGCCTGCTTTTCAATTTGAGAGCCCCACCCAAACCTGTGTGCACCCGATCTAGCATGGGGCTCTCTTGGGCTCCCCCCGTGGTCCTCCTGAATACTGCAATGTTTCCTAAAAACAGTACCTTGCTTAAATTTCCTGTTTGATGATTTACAAACCACTGTTTAACGACTGGGTAGGGTTTCCATTTCCTCATCACTAAAGTCATTCTGGCAGAGCTCATTTTCAGACAAAGTTTCTTCAGAATAGTCAGCTAACTCAGAAGGGAAATGTGAAGTAGAATTTTGGTATGTGTTTTTAACCCTAGCACT
Source organism: Geotrypetes seraphini (assembly GCF_902459505.1). NCBI lineage: Eukaryota > Metazoa > Chordata > Amphibia > Gymnophiona > Dermophiidae > Geotrypetes > Geotrypetes seraphini. The sequence goes on along the minus strand of NC_047085.1, from coordinate 432,484,747 downwards.
GCCTTTCATAGGGTTCTTAAAGAGGACCAAGGCAGGCACAACCAAGAAGAAATACAAACCAAATATTGATGTTGCCAAACAAGTGTGAATAAATTATCTGGCTAGGGGTGATGATGTGGAGGACTTGAAATCTCAGTGAATCTGGAAGATATACTAAGCCAAATCAATAAGTTAAAAAGTGATAAATCACCAGGACTGGATGGTATACATCCCAAGGTACTAAAAGAACTCAAACATGAAATTGCTGACCTACTGTTAGTGATCTGTAATCTGTCATTAAAATCATCAATAGTACCTAAAGATTGGAGGGTGGCCAATGTTACGCCAATTTTTAAAAAGGGGTCCAGGGGAGATCTGGGAAATTACAGACCAGTAAGCCTGACTTCAGGATAGGGCAAAATGGTGGAAGCAATTATAAAAAATAAAACTGAGGAACACGTAGACAAACTTGATTTAATGGGACAGAGTCAGCATGGGTTTAACAGAGGGAGATTTTGCCTCACCAATCTGCTTGACTTCTTTGAAGGTGTGAATAAACATGTGGATTAAAGTGAGCTAGTTGATGTAGTGTATCTAGACTTTCAGAAAGCTTTTGACAAGTTTCTCCTGAAAGGCTCCTGAGAAAATTAAAGAGTCATGGAATAAGTGGCAAAGTTCAGGTATGGATTAGAAATTGGTTATCAGATAGAAAACAGGGTAGGGTTAAATGGTAATTTTTCTCAATGGAGGAGAGTAAACAGTGGTGTGCTGCAGGGAACTGTACTGGGATATTTAACTTATTTATAAATAATCTAGAAATTGGAACAAGTGAGGTGATTAAATTTGCAGATGACACTAAACTGTCCAAAGATGTTAAAAATGCATGCAGATTGTGAAAAATTGAAGGCAGACCTTAGGAAATTGGAAGACTGGGCATCCAAGTGACAGATGAAATTTAATGTGGACAAATGCAAAGTGATGCACATTGGGAAGAATAATTCAAATCATAGTTCCCGGATGCTAGAGTCCACCTTGGGGGCCAGCGCCCAAGAAAAAGAACTGGGTGTTTTTAGCTTCTCACAAACTATTTAGAATAATTAAACAGTATTTATTACATTTTAGGAAGTCTGAAGATTGATAGAAACAAGCTATTTTGAATAACACAAATAAACTATTTGAAACAAATGGGATAGACACCATCAGCTGGGGTTTTCTATGAGCCTGTGAAGTATTTTCCCTATCTAGCACAGCCTGTTAAGATAAGCTCTGGCGGTGTGCGGGGACCTGAGGCTTCCCCCCCCCCCAATAGATAGAGGGATGCTGGAAGTGTCCAGTCTGGGCCACAATGAATAACTAAGACATTATTGAATAGTGTAACAGTTGAAAGGTATATTGGGAAGTGGTTAAATAATTGTTTTCCTCTCAGAACGACTTGCGTATTGGGTTATAGGAAGCCACTGCTTGCCCTGGATCAGTAGCATGGAATGTTGTTACTCTTTGGGTTTTGGCCAGGTACTAGGGACCTGGATTGGCCACTGTGAGAATGGGCATACCTGTTATACAGAGAGCTTTTCAGAAGCTGGGGAAGGGGTTGAGGTCCTTGGTAAGAACTGTGGCTTTTTTTTTCTGAAATACTGCCTGACTATGGAAAGGGTGAGGAAAGACTTCAAAATACAGTGAATTATAATAGGTGGCTAAAACCCTGGTGCTAAAAAGAAGGTTTTAAATACATAGGAGGATAGGACAATATATGGAAAAACAAAAGGCCATTTTGTACTGATAGGTTTCTATATCTTTCTGACACAGGAGAAAGGACCCTTAGGAAGAAATACAGGCAATACATTTCTAGGCATTTAAACTAGAAGTTAGGGGTGCTAAACGGAAAAAGATGAACTCCAGAATTTACCCCCACCAACCAACAACTAATGAGTGACAGTAGTGGAGACAGAATTAAAATAAACCAACTTAGCAACTCACCTATCATTAAGAAGGTAGATGAGGAGAGTAGGCGGAAGGATAAACAGAGGGTGAGAGACAATATGTAACTGGAAAGCTATGTGCACTAATGCTCCCAGTCTATGTAAAAAACAAAGTTCATGATCTGCAAGCCCTGAAGGTACAGGCAGTCTTGGATATGTTTCTATCATGGAATCACGGTTCAATGACTCCCGTGAATAGGATGTAAACATTCCAGACTATACCCTGCTTTGGAAAGATAGAAGGTCAGAAAGGTGAATGGATTGCTTTATATGTAAAAATCAATATTAAAGCGGCTGAAATGCAGGAGACCTGGGGAGAGAAAGAAGTGATACAGATTGTCTTAGAAAGAGAAGATGGAAACATTCATCCACATGGATGTTGTCTACAGACCTCCAACAAAGAGAAGTTGGACAAAAATTTGATCATAGATATCTAAAAGTTGGGAATGAAGGGGGGAAGTACTGTTCCTGGGGGATTTCAACCTAATGGATGCAGATTGGTAGGTCCCATCTGCAGAATCATGGATCAGTACTGGGGCCAATTCTGATCAATATATTTGTGAGTAACATTGCTGAAGGGTTAGAAGGAAAAAATTGTCTTTTACAGATGACCACAAGATTTGCAACAGAGTGGATTCCCCATAGGGAGTGGACAACATGAGAAGAGATCTACAAAAATTAGAAAAATAGTCAAATGTTTAGTAAGTTGAAATTTTAATGTGAAGAGATGCAAAAAGATGCACTTTGGGAGAGAAATCCAGAAAAGCAGTATATGCAAGAAGGTGAGAGACTGACATGCATGGATCAGGAGAAAGACCTTGGGGTGATAGAGACCAGTTAAGTGCCGCTGAATATAACTGGTTATCCCTAAATAGGTGATTTATCTGGCCAGGAGCCATTTCTGGCCAATTAAACTATATTGAATATTCACCTCCTAAGACTCTTGTGTAGCACAAATTAGTTTAACTTAAATGAATGCAGCTTTCGCAAAGGGATTTGCCAAGAATTTCAAGATACCAGCAAGACACTGGGAAACCTCAGTCATGTCTAAAAAAAAAAGTAAACAGAAGTAATCTTGCAAGCTATAAAAAGATTTTCTTTTTGGGAAATGAAAGGAACTATAAACGTGTGTTTTAAATACTTCCCATGAAAGTCAGTCTTGCCTTCTCAAACCACTGGGTAACATTAGCATAATTTGTTTCCTGCAAAGTTATCATAAATAGAAAAATAGTATGGCAATAACAACTACGGCTTAAGCATCAGAGGAGCTGAAGTGACGTAGATTTCTGAAGGTTTCTCACTGAAATTTGATGTAAACTTTTTCTCTAGGAAATATACATATCATCTCAGTTTTGCAGAACAGTCCCTGGCCTCAGCAGCCCTGAAGATACAAATTCATTCACAGGAACAGCAGATTTATCAAGAGAAAAGAACAATACTGTCAAGGGTTGCTATAGGCAACCAAAAGACAATTGACCCCCATGGACACAAGCCTCCGTTTAGTCTAGAAACTCTGTGATTGTGTGACTGCAGAGAGTAACTTGTAAAGACAGACTCAAATCATGGCTGAAAAAGCCATTTTTAAGCAGTGGATGAAGAAGTTGGCCGGGGGGGAGGAGGGGGGGAGGCTCAAAAGAGTTCTGGATCACCAGAAAGTTCATGATCCTTGCATTAAATAGTGCCAAGCAGAGCCAGAGACCCAATGAAATTGCAATGTCCTCCAGAGCAGTGGTCCCCACCCTTTTTGACACCAAGGACCACTTTTATAGAAGCAAATTTTTCCAGGGAGTGGTGGGGGGAGGGGGAAGGATTCGGCCGGGTTCATAGGGCAGTTTTATACACAATATACATTACATTTCTATTATTATTAAGTTATAATATCATAATAGAAATTAAACAACTTACCATAATGCAGAATCAATGGGAGCCCTGAGCTTGTTTTCCTGCAACCAAAAGATCCTATCTGGGGACGATGGAAGACAGTGACACACATGCAGAAGAACCACGACAACCCCGCCAACCTATCCACCTGCGCACCTTTCCATCTCTCCATCCCATCCCCCACATGCAGCAGAACCCTGACGACCCCACCAACCCTTCCCCCTGCGCACCTTTTCATCTCTCCCTCCCATCCCCCACATGCAGCAGAACCCCGATGACCCTCCAACCGCGAGGCCCCGCTGACCGCCGACCTCCATTCTGAAAAGCAGCAGCAGCGACAAAACTACACAGGCTGCTTTGCTGCCTTCCCCGCCAGGGCCTTCCCTCTACCACTGTCTCACTAATAAAACAAACCTCAGACCTCATGGCACACCCTGAAGAAAGCTATAGCATGATGGCTGAATCACCGGTTCTACCTATTCAGATGCGGCGAAACCCAGACAACTGCGACAATCACATATAAAAGTCTTCTCAATAGATAATCAGGCTGATTCAAATACAGAGCTTTAAAAACCAAACTTAAAAGCTTAAAATAAATACAACTGGAAATTGGTAATCAATGCATCTGATACAGAACTGGAGTAATATGCTCTACTTTATAAACTCCACTAATGAGCCTAGCAGCCATATTCTGCACCAGCTGCAAATGCTGCAGACTAGCTTTACTGGATCCTGAGAAGAGAGAGTTACACCTAATTGTAGGCACTTAAGCACATAAATGATACTATTCTGCTAATAAATCAGGTCCCCCTTGACTAAGGGCAGTTATGCACATAACTGCTAATTGGTGCCAACAAAGGCCACATCGAGCCAATAGCTGCTGACTCCACTTAACAGCCAATTATTGAATTAAGTAATATGTGCAAGTGACTTTATTCTATAATTTTTGTGTGCAAATTGCAAGTCAGTAGAAATTTGAGAGTGCATGCTTATGGAGTTAGGGGAATAGAGTATAAAATTCCTTAATTTATGGGCACACATCTGTAAGGTACATATTAAAATTTACACCAGCCCTCAAGCTGGTATACTTGCTAGCGCCTACCTTCCCAAGCATTCTTTTGCACCTATAAAGTCAAGTAGGTGCATACCTGATTTTATAAAATATGCACAAAAAAGCTAAAAATCACCACTCTTCTCACATTAACTCCCTTTCCCAATCGAGGTCCAAACAGATAGGTCAGTTGACAAACCACATAATCATTAATGCCCTTAACCACAAAAGCTTGTTAATAGAACCAAATTTTGCCCAGCCTATGGAAGGCTGTAATGTCATCCTTGTAGATGACATTAATGCACATTACTTGGTGATTAGGATTGAGCCTGAGGCTAGCCTGCTGCTCTGTCTTCTAAGACGCACTGAAATGAAGCCCAAATATGAATAATGTATTCAGAGCATTAGGGGGCCAAATATTCATTACATCCCTAAATTGATGACTTCCAGTAATCTTAAAAAGAGGTCAATCCAAGAAATACTTTCTATGGGTACTGAATTCAATGGCAATGAGTTGGTTCTAAGTGGAAGATCATCCACAAATTTTGGTCACACAGTGCATATAATTTACTACCTTATGCAACAGCAATGGTTTCAGCTGAATCTATTTCTTGCAGGTCGTGAGAAAACATCATAATATGATTACAGAAGCTCAGTTTCCATCCTCATAAAACGTTTGCAATAGAACATTAACCAGTCTAATTGATAACATCAAATCTCTTTAATTGAAGATATGGAAGAGAAAGAGACATGTCATCTCATCAAAACAACAAGGAAAAGAAATTTGCCATAAGGTTGTTCCATGAAAGACTTCGAAAACAAAAAGATAGGATTTATTTTCCTATTGTTTGTGTTATTTATACTACATTTTAATAACATTTTTTATTGATTTCATCTTTCTACCTCATGACACATTAGATTGTGAACCTTCTAGAGACAAATAAATACCTGTATATAATAAATGTAAACCACTTTGGCTGTACTACAGAAAGGTGGTATTTCAAATCCATGACCCTTTACCCATTATCAAATGGAGAAATTCTGGATGTGATCAATAGGGCATATATCATTTTGTTCAAGCAACAAACAGAAGAGTTTTCTCACTCACTGTGCTAGAAATAATATTTCTAAAAATGCATTACCTCTTGACATGTATTTGAATTGATTGTTTAGCCACATTAAGTTTGACTTGATAGTTGGCGGGTATCCAACCTCCCTTAAGCCTAGGAACCTAATTCAGTCTGCACTATGTTCCTAGCTAGAAACATAAATTGCAAGATTTTTAAAGATCCAGAAGTTTCCATGTCCAGAACAGAAAACCTAGTTTTTCTTGGAGATACATTTATTAGAACATCAAGGTTTGCCTTCAAACTTTTGTAACGGTTATAAGAAGAAGGTTGTCTTTAATAGGTAGAAGCAAGAAGCTCCATACTCATAACATTTGGGAGAAAGTTCAGTGGAATAAAATTCTGTGAAGTGTAGCCACTGAAAACAGATCTAGCCTTTATTTTTTAGAAGCATCACCAGGTGTAAAAGGCAGTATTAAGAAGTCTGGAGAGGCCCAAACATTTAAATGCCATTTCAGATGGTGGTGGTGGTGGTTGTGGTGGTGGTTGTGGTGGTGGTGGGGTGCTATTCACATGGGGAAGCTGAGAACATTCAGAAATCAAGGGGTTGTGGCATATGTGTGGGGAGAGAAAGTTGTCTAGATAGGCTTATAATGCAGACATGGATTAAAGATAGATGGCAGTCTACCCCCTCCACAATCATCCCTTTTCCCTCTCATAAATTCTCTTTTTCCATGGCATCCTCCTTGGTAAACTTACCCACCCCCTGGAAGGCAATGGGCAACCTCTTCCCAATTACTGTCTCCCTCATTGAAGCCCCTATGTATGTGCAACTGCTGTACATATGACATCATTCTCCCAGTCACAACCTTTGTATATGGTGCTCCCCAGCAGCTCCCAATTTTCAGACCAGGTTTTGATTTGATCCCTAGTGATAATACCTTAATATTAACATAGCCTTGATGGCTATTCTAGATAGCTCTATCATTGAGTGGACATTGTTCCTACTCCACTAGACCTCAGACACAACTCATGCTCAAGAAGTGGGTCACGGGATGAAGCTTCTGGAAGTACTATTTATAAAGTCTGAGCTTTGATGGGGGTAAGGCAGCACATATTGGACAACTGCCCACATACTAGGAGCTTTACCAGACAGAGAATTACTATTGGGAGGGTTGCTATGGGGTTCCAAATGATGGCTTTGCCAAGGAGGGACCCACAATTACAGGTAGAGTTACCAGATATCTGGGTGCCGAGGGATTTCCAAAACCCAGCAATCTGTCTTGGTTTTAGAAGGCCCGAGCTCGAGGCTGTGTCTGGATGTCCTCTGCGCATACGTGGATGTCGATGTGATAACATCACATGCATGTGTGCATGCTCGTGACATCATCGTGCCGACATCCATGTATGCGCAGAGGACATCCAGACACGGTTCCAAGCTTGGAGAAGGAGACACATGGTTTGTATGGGGGTGGAGTGGGGCCAGGTGCTCTTGTTTTTTTTAAGAGGAAATCTGGCAACCCTACTTTTGGGTGAGGTAAGACACCATTCATCTATGAGGGCACCATTGCTGAGACCAGGGCCTTTTGCAAAGAGAGTAATGATTTTAGAAAACAATTCCCAAGTCTGTTTTAGAAAAGGGTATCTATGTTTTATTTCCTGACTTGAACTTGTGAATTCTAAAATCTGCATGCAAAGCAGTTAAGAATTAAAAATGAATCCACTGTCTGTGATCAACATAGTTCTATGCCTATTTGTGAAAAATTTCCTAAAATATTCCTTTCCAGTGTTTAGAAACAATTGTTCAAGTCAAAAGTGAATCGTTATAAAACAGATAGCATGGCATCGTAGGGAGCAGAGGCATTTTGTGGTACTCTAATGTTGTACATTTATTTTCTCAGTTGTTGATGTTTAACTTTTTTGGCTAAATGTGGAAACACATGGGAAAGATTAGGACTGTTTCTTGTAAAGCCCTATGGTTATTCCAGATCCCTGGGGATCCTGTCACTAGATCCACTGCCTTGGTAGCTGTGGAAGTGGTGTCCTGGCTGGATAGTGATATCTGATTAACTCTTGGGGAGCCATCTGTTTCAGAGCTTGAAATGCAGATCCTTCTGGTGCCAGTGTGGATCTTTCTTTCTGAAGTAGCAAATGTCATTCTGGAGGAAGATACTTTGCCTAGGAATGTCACAAGAAAAGCTTCCTGTTGTTTAGGAGTCAGTCAAGCTGGCCTTTGCCCAGCAAGAATAGGAAGAAATTCCTAAGGAAATGTTCTTGTGATAATGAATAAAACTTTTGGACTTCATGAGGTAAGTCCTAATGCCATATTACTACCTATTGCAATTGCAAGTTTGGCAACAAGGTCTTGGTTCACAAGGCGAGCTAATACTGACTTGTAGTAGTGAACTTCAGGAAGGAAATAAAAAAATTCACCTCTTCCCCTGACCCTCTTTGAGAATACGCCAATCCTAATTTCCCAGACCTTCAAAGGGCCTGACTCTCCACTGACTTGAATCTCAAACGCTGATATGCCTCGTCTTATGTCTGCAGGGAAAGGGAAGTACATGGCAAGCCTCAAAACGAATCCAAATTAACAGAAAAAGAGGCACTGGAAATGTCAAATCCATCCTATAGTGAGAAATGCTTTATTGACAGTTTCTACCAAAGTTCAATGATTAGTCCATTAAATGATAAAACATACAAAGTCCCAACAAGGGTCCAAGTTTCGGCAACTTCGTCACCTTCCTCAGGGGACAATCGTGTACTTGTGATATGCTACGAATGGTGCATAAATGCATGTCGGTGTCTCTGCTTCTTTTCCGATGCAGAGATGGTGATACGCATTTATGCACCATTCATAGCATATCACAAGTACACGACTGTCCCCTGAGGAAGGCGACAAAGTCGCCGAAACTTGGATCCTTGTCGAGACTTTGTATGTTTTATCATTTAATGGACTAACAATTTAACTTTGGTAGAAACTGTCAATAAAGCATTTCTCACTACAGGTTGGATTTGACATTTCCAGTGCCTCTTCATCTTATGTCTCACCATGCCATGTTTTGTCATACAGTGTGCTACCACACTCTATCACACTGTCCTACTATGCACCATATTTACCATACTATGTTTGCCATACTATGTCAGCCAAGCTTCAATCTCCCATGCCTTGTCTACCACACAATGTCTGCCGTTCCACGTCTTCCATGATATGATTCATCATGCACGCTTGCCTATCCATTTTTTCTAGTCATGTCATACTATCTTAGCCATGACTGTAATACAATGTTTGTCGTGCTATGTTTTGCTGAACCATGCTCGCTATACTATGTCTCACCATACCCTGTTTTGTCATATTATATTTTTACCATGCTTTGCCAGAAAATATTTGCCATGCAATCTTTTACCATACTATATCTGAAAATGTGGCACAGTGGTTAGAACTGCAGGTTGTAGATTCCAACTCACACTGCTCCTTGGGACCCTGGGCAGGTCACCAAATCCCCCACTGGGATCCAGGAATAAGGGACTGATCCCCCACTGGGACTGATCCCCCACTGGGATCCAGGAATAAGGGACTGATCACCTGGACATCTCAAGCATGCAATAAGAAGTGTTTCAGGTTGTTGGGGGGGGGGGGGGTTGCATTATTTTACCAGCAAGTTGTTTTGGGGGAGATAATGCACTTTATCTCCCCAAAAACAACTCACTGGTAAAATAATGCAAAAAAAACCCAAAAACCCCGAACAACCTGAAACTCTTCTTATTGCATGCTTGAGATGCACAGGTGATCGTCCCTTATTCCTGGACATCCCAGGCTGATAAGTGGGATGCATCTACCATGTCCCATTAGCATCCTGAAGGAAATACAAATCATAGACTCCTTTCTGGACAGAACTTTCAAGTTTCAAGCAAGCAAACAGCAGTCTTGGTTAGGCAATTACATCAATGGAGCCAGGTTGCCTTATAGCGCATTTTGGAAAGAAATTAAGACTGCATTGTTTAACAGATTTATCTCCTAATCGGAAATCATTTTAAAATTAATAATGCTATATTGATTATTTTTGAGAAATATGTTGTATTTTTGCTATTTGTATTCTGTAATTCGCTGATTGTCCAGTTCTCTTCAGTATACACCGTCTGGAAGTCGTAAGATTGTGGTGGTATCTTAAATAATAAAATGCTAGCCGCGCATGCGCACTCGTGCCGCGTGTTCCCTGATCCCTTTTCTGTCGGGGTGTGACGGCACGAGTGTGCATGCGCGCTTAGTACGTCACTGGCAGGGATGGACAGAAGCAGCATTTCTGGGCAAGGGGCCGTCCTCGCCCACCCCGAGACCAGGGCAATCTCATGGCGCAGTGGCCATGCTAGGGGTAGGGTAGGGAGGAGGGCTTTGAGGCAGGCGGCTGTCGGCGGAAAGCAGCCGAATGCAGGAAGCGGAGCGGCCAGGTAAAAAAAACAACAACCGAGCGAGCTGGGCCGCTGAGAAAGCACGGGAGGCCTGGGCCGGGCTGCGGACGGGGACGGAGCTGGGGCAGTGAGGCTTCCCTGCGGCTGTCCGCTGAGGCGAATAGCTTTCCAGCGGCTACGTTTCACTCCCTCTGCCACAACTTCCTGTTTCCGGAAGGGCGGGACGCAGCACATGGAAAGAAGTTGCAGCGGAGGGAACGGGACGTTGGAGAAGCAAATTTTTGGATGGTGTTGGAAACTTCAGAGACAGGTTTGTAGGTCGGACGTGGGGATGGGGCATTTGAGAATGAGGGAGAGAAGTCGGGCCACAGACGGTGAGACTCGGGAGAATGGGAGGAAGAGATGCCAGACCGTGGGCAGAGCAATCCACGCGCTTTGAATTCGGGTGAAGAGAGCTGTTATGACGTCAAAATTCAATGCAATTCAGGGAAGTGGTGTGGGGGGAGGGAAATGGAGGGGGAGGGATGCTGCTTTGGCTGCTGCACAGGGAAGTGGTGGGAGAGAAATGCTGCTGCATAGGAGGCAGGGAGAGAGACAGATAGATAGAAAGACAGACAGACAGCGGGAGGAAGAGAGACAGAAAGAAAAGAAGAAAGACACAGGGGCAGGGAGATACAAAGAAAGACAGACAGACAAAGGGGGCCAGGGACAGAGACAGACAGAAAGAAAGACAGCGGGAGGGAGAGAGAGACAGAAATAAAGACAGACAGACAGACACATATTCTAGCACCCGTTAATGTAACGGGCTAAAATACTAGTAGAAAAATTAAGTTATTATTATTATTATTATTATTTATGAACGCACAGATGAATCAATTCAGATATCTGCTACTCTTCACAATCTGCTACCACTAAATTCTCTTTTACTCCTGTATTCTTCTCTAACCTTGCTCTCTAAGCACATATGGATTCTTACTTATTTTTCCTTAGTTCATATCACTTGAATTTCATCTCCCCTTCAAACTTTACTAAAGAAATACTGAGGAGCTCTTATAAAAGGTTGTGCCAAGCTCTCGTTGCTAGGGGAAACTTATTTATTTATTGTTTCATCCATTCTGGTGCATATCTAGAATTATTTCACTTAAGCCTGTGTATCTGAGTAAGAAGTCAAAATCCATCTTCATACACAAAGAAGTCCAAAAAAGAATTAAAACAGTAATACTACTAATCCCTCTATGAAAAACAAAAATATAACATATAGATATAATTTTCATATATATTGATAAACATATATAAAAAATTATGTTGGCCATGTTAGCAACATGTCAATAAATATGTATGTTTTTCTTGAAATTCAGTGTAAACAGTATCTTATCCAGTTAAAGTTAATTAGATAATTAATTTTAACCAGATATTTAAAGACATAACAGATTATGTCTACATCACTGATTATACCCAAATAAAGATAATAATATAACTCCTGGCTACCAGAGCTAAACAAAATATACTTCTTTCATGCAGGGATCACATTGAAGGAACAGAATTATTGAGCCCACTCCAAAACAAATCTTTACTTGTCAAAAAAAAAATCACTTTTTACAGTTCCAATTATAAATATAGCCCCCAATATTCAGGCCGTGGCGGAGAAATGGAAGTGATTTGTAATACTCAAAACACCAACTTTTCCGCCACAGCGCCTGCTCTCTGAAATGCTCTGCCATCTCACCTCCGCCTTGAAGAATCCCTTGACAGATTTAAAAATCTAACTTAAAACCTTCCTATTTCAGGATGCTTACCAAAATATAAGCTAAGATCCCTTCCCCGATTACATTAACAATGAACAAGAACTACTTTTAAGAAGCGATTTCCCCTCCCTTCTTATTTATCCCCTTCCCCTCCTTACCGCCCTTTAAATTTACTTTAATTTCGATGTAAATTTGACTCTTTCGATGTAAATTTGAATCTTACCCTTACCCCAGTCCCTTTTGTATCAAATATGTCAATATCTTGTCCAAAAACAACCACGATTACCCAATTTCCAAAAACATAAAAATACTCGGTATCACTCTAGACACACACCTAACTATGACTGACCACACAAACTCACTAGTGAAAAAATGCTTTTACACACTATGGAAACTAAGGACCATAAAAAAATACTTTGACCCAACATCATTCAGGCTGCTGGTACAGGCACTGATCTTATCCATTCTTGACTACTGCAACATCATCTATCTGGGCATCCCACAAAAAACAATAAAAAAACTGAGATTAATACAAAACACCGCCGTTCGGCTAATTTTCGGACTAAGAAAATCGACCACATCAGCCCCTACTATAAAAAGCTGCATTGGCTTCCAGTCGAAGCGCGAATACTATTCAAATTTGCTTGCACCTGTTTCAGGCAAGCCTGGGGTCTAGCACCTTCATACCTACAATCTCACTTCATCCTACACAACCCCACAAGAGCGACCAGAAGCAAAAACATCTTTGCATACCCTAAGATGTCTGGCTGCAGATACAAATCATTCCTGGACAGAACCTTTAAGTTCCAAGCGAACAGACAGCAAGTTTGGCTGATAAACAAACCCAATCTGTCTTACAGTGCATTCCGCAAATCGATCAAAACCGCCCTATTCGCAAAATTCACTGAATAAATCTGTCCCCTCCCTTCACTAGGACTCCCCTCCCTGTAAACGCCTTTCTTCTTCTCTCAAGATGCTCCTCATATATTCAGTTATTCGCTACCCATAGAACTCCAATTCAAATGGAAATTCTAAAGATATACTCAGATACCCATGACCCATGGATCCCAATCTATATGTAACTTTCCCCTTCTACACGATTGCATCATATTGCATCACATTGCATCATATCATATTGAGAATTATTGTATGGTACTGTATTTAATCTCAGGTACTGTATTGTACTTAGACTTATGTATTATATAGTATTCAGACTTATTATATTGTACTGTATTTAAACTAGTAGTATTGTACGGTACTGTATTGTATACAGACTCATTGTATTGTATTGTATGTTGACCTACTGTATTGTATTGAGTCCTCTTGTTATTCGTTGAATGTCCAGCCTTCTTACATTGTAAACCGCCTAGAAGTCACCTGACTACGGCGGTATAGAAAAATAAAGTTATTATTATTATTATTGCCCCCTTTTATTTTATTTTTTTCTTAAATTTTAGCATTGTAAACCGACCAGACACTTGCTGATAGTCGGTATATCTAATAGTAAATAAACTTGAAAACTAGGAATAGAAATGCTGAAGAGGCTGGGGTGGGGGGGGGGGTAAGAGAGAAAAAGAGAGAGGGCTAGAGAGAAAGGGTAGAAAGTTGAATCAGTACCAGGAGCGCTATTATTGACTGGGAGGAAGGAGATGCAGTTTAAGAGCTTGCTAAAGGGCTACCGTATTTTCATCCATATACCGCGCACCCGTGTAAAACGCGCACACAGGTATAGCGCGCAGGGAACACAAATTTATGTTAAAAAAAATTAATATAGCGCGAACACGCATATACCGCGCATGCTAAAACCTCCTCCCGCCTACTCCGAATCGGCATCCTCCCCCCCCCCCCCGCTCGCTTACCCGAGAGAGCATATTTTTTCATTCGAATCCGGCATTCCCCCTGCGAATCGGCATCCTCCCCCTGCTCGTGTCACCCCCCTCCCCCACAATCCTACATCCCCCCCAGCACCGCAAAACATCTCTTACCCGATTGGGCACCGGCACCGGCACCAGCACCAATGCACAGGCAGTGCCAGTGCCCGAAGATCCTCCCTCATTGGGTTGGGCTGAGCTGGGCTGGGCGGTGCGGTGCGAGAGAGAACCTCCTTCTTCCTACGCCGGGCTGGACTAGGCTTTGATTATCTCGGAGAGAGCGAGACCAGAAGGCTTTGAGCATGCGCAAATGCTCATAGCCTAGTCCAGCCCAGCGCAGGAAGAAGGAGGATCTCTCTCGCACCGCACCGCACCGCCCAGCCCAGCCCAGCCCAGCCCAACCCAACGAGGGAGGATCTTCGGGCACTGGCACTGGCACATCCTGTGCATTGGTGCTGGTGCCCAATCGGGTAAGAGATGTTTTGCGGTGCTGGGGGGGATGTAGGATCGCGGGGGAGGGGGGTGACGTGAGCGGGGAGGAGGATGCCGGTTCGTAGGGGAGATGCCGGATCGGATTGAAAAAAAAAAAAGCTGTAAAACGCGCTCACACGTATAACGCGCACGGTTATACACGGTTTGTAAAAATCGTGTATAACACGCGCGTTATATGCGTGAAAATACGGTAATGGTGAAACACCAAAGGAGGAAAAGCGGATGGATGGCATGTGTTATAACTGGGGGTGTAGGGAGGGAGGAGGTGAGGTAAAAGGTAGGGGAATAGAGAAGGAGGAAAATGTTCAGTGATGACTAGAACTATGTCATTTGAGTTCAAATTTTTGCGTCTTGTATCAATTCCAGATGTTTTCTGATGAAGATTGTTCAATAGAGTTAATTTATCTTTATGTGTGTTTGTGTAGATACATATACATATTAGTCCCCAACAAGCACAGAATGGGCTACTAGTTGAACATATATAATATATAGTCATGATGGTTACAGGTTAAACATGCATTATATACAGTCTAAACGGTTATAATGTGTCATATTTATAACACAATTTGAATGTCCTAGTATATATATACTGTATAGATAGATAGATACTGTAGTCACTCCAGTCCATCCCCCATACCAGAATTGGTTATGGACTCAATATTTAAACAAGCATTCCGGGCGATTCTCCATCATTGCTGGGTGATTCTCCAAGCACAGCGCTGGCTTTTCATAACCAAAAATTATTGGCTGGTCCAGAGGTGCCAGTACTTTGAAAAGTGAATCTCAGGCATGTGTTTCTGGCTGTGGCTCATGATAAAATTAAAAAAAATTAAAAAATTTAAAAAAAAATACACCACTCCAGTGGTGTACCAAGGGGGAGGGGACGGGGGGAGGGGAGATCCGCCCCGGGTGCATGCCCCAAGGCGGTGCACAGCTGGCCACCTACTGGGGAATAAGCTGCCACTGCCGCCATTGGGAACAAGCCGGCGCCGAGTTCTCCCTCCCTGCTTTTCTTCCCCATAGGGTCAACCAACTTTCGCCACCCAAGACTGCTGTTCAGTAAAGATTTTGGCTTACAATCCTGCTCATTGGCCATAAGATCATCCATTCCTTAAATGGTAATTTACTCAAGGTCACCTTGGAAAATAAATGCCCCGTCCACTGTCTGATCCACAACATCCTGTATGCTGAAATGGAATAAGAATTTTGCTCATGACTCTGAAAAGATCATATAGAGCAGGGGTGTCCAACCTGCGGCCCCGTGAAGTATTTTGTGCGGCCCCGGTTGAGGGTGATGCAGTGTTTTCCTCTGCTGTCCCCAGGTATTTACCATCTTGGCAGCTCCCTCCTCTGTCTTGCTGCAGCATTTGCACATTTGTGCGGCCCCAGAAATTTTTTTTCGGCCAATGCGGCCCAAGGAAGCCAAAAGATCGGACACCCCTGATATAGAGCATCAGCTACATAATCTACTCCAGACATTAAAAGATGGTGATCCCTCCCTGCAATTGTCTCCATATCACGGTGCAACTTGGAGTAGTAAGCCTGGGCAACAAGAGACACCGTTGCAGCTACTTTTAAATCTGAGGCCATAGCCTTGGAGCTTCTTATGAACAAAACCCAGTCTACGGTCCTAGGCATCCTTTATGCTGCCTTTACTAACTCTAACTCCAGAACCCCCCAAAATTTGATTTTAAAGACACTCCCCTCTCTGATTTTGCCAGGCTGTCAGCCTGTTACTCACTGTGCCATGCTGTGTGCTAGGAGCTACTAGGGTGGAAGCTGCAAATAGCTGATTGTATCTTCTGACTACCTCTTGAACCCAACAAACCGGTTGGAGACCTCAACCCCCAGCAGATCACACACATGCAAATGGGGGGGAAGCAGTTGGTCTCCGATCCTGGAAAAACCACCACAGAGCCACTCAGCCTGCACTCAAGCCCACTGTGGAAAAACTGGGATGAGCTTTGCTCACAAGGGAACGGTCCCTGAGCCCCCATACTGGTAATACAGGCTGCCCGTGGGTGCACTGCCAAGCAGTCTTCCCCTTGGAAGCAGAACCTCAACCTTCATTCTCCCGCAGCCAGAGCTGTTCCAGGAGTGGGATCCTCTGTAGCACCAAAAATCCTTACAAACGGTAAAAAAACACAACTGAATATAATTGTAAAATAAACACTAGCAGAAAAGATTGGCTTCTACCATCTCGCTTGTAGAGAGACAACTGAGGAATTGGAGGACAGCCCAGAAGGATGGGAGCCGGAGCAAAAGAATGCTAATGATGATCTCTACAAGAGTTCTTACAAGGAGAAATCGATTACCCACGGGTTCAGGAACAGAGTGTCTGTCGCACTAGAAATATCTGTTACACTATTCATTTCAAACAGTAACAAAGGAAAGGACAGAAGCCAGAATTCCAGTAATGCAGGTCATTGCCAAATGATTTTTTTTTTTTTTTTAGTTCAGCTTATATGTGTTAAACACAGAAAAATATAGGCTGTCCCCTTTAGGATTATACTTGGCCATGTCAAAGGTTTGGGATCTCCAAGACTGATAAGGTAGGTTTAGAAATTAGGTAACTAATTGTAGCTAAAGTGTGTTTTAACTTATTCAGTACAACTTTAGAACCTACTTTCTGCCATCAAAGAATTAAAAGAAAAGAGGGGGGGGGGGAAGACTCCCGGGGGGGGGGGGGACTCCCAGAGCTCAACTCAAGCTTACTTAGGCAATTACTTTCTAACAACCTGTTAAATGTACAATTTGAGGGGAAAAGGGGGCACTAATTTGAGCAGAACCTCTAGTGACATCCTGCTGAATAACCTAGTCAATACACTTTGTCACACAGTTGCTCTCATGCACAATCTAAATGACATTTCAAATGAGTTAATACACAGCAGCCTTAAAAGTACCATGGCAACAGGAAGAGCCTGGTCTGGTTTCTATAGTAACTATCACACAGACCATCTGTAATCAAGTGGAATTCATAAGAAGGGAAGCAAAATGGATATTTTGGCACAGGTCTATTTGCCCATTTGCACAAGCTGGAGTTTAACATTCATAAACTTAAGTATCACTTTTTTTGGGGGGGGGGGCTTTTACAAATTTGTCTGTGCTAGTGTGTGTGTGTGTGCTATGCTTTATATATATATTAAAAGCACCTAAATTATCTCAAAATCAAGTTAGTTTTGGTACTGACAAACATTTTGAGTGCCCTGCAGTGATTATAAAAGTTAATATTCTGTATTTTGCTCCTGTACAAACAACTAGACTTGACTAGATAGTCACAAATGAAGCAAAAATAAACTGGCGATTTTATTTGCATACGCAAGATTTTAGGAACATTAAGGAGACAATCAATGCTGAATAACAGGTTCACAGTCACCTATACAAGTTTTCCTGGCAGAACAGCCCTGTTATATTTTTTCCCCCTAAGATCTGAATATTACACAAAAACAGTAAGATTCTCAGGGTGTCAGGATAAAAAACAAAAGATAGAAAAGAAAAAGAAAAAAAGCCTCTTGCTGTTTTTGAACCAGGCACCATTTGGGTTGAGAGATTTGTTTCTGTGCCACTGAGTGGCTCTGGTTAGCATAGTAGGCTAAACAACCCATATAAGGATTGCTGCAATCTCAAACATGAACTTGCAGTTCCCCAGACAATTTCGACTTGACCCTCAGGGGTGCCAAAAGAGACTGCATGAAACATTATATTTTTCCCAGCAATGAAGACTAAACAGCACAGCTGTTTAGACACATAAGAAACCCCTCCTATATCAGTGCACCTGGTCTGTAAGGTACATAGAGCTGCAGTGGGAGTGACTTATGGGCAGAAGATCAGCAGAGGATTTTTTTATACTGGTTAAAAGTCAGATTTGCCAACATAATTTTTTATTTTTTTAAAAAAAGGAAACACAGACAGAAGTGAGGCTCTTCTCTCTGATTTTCTAAAGTAGTTCTGTGGACAGGAAGTTTTCACAGGTTTGACAGTAACTGCAGCTGATAGGCTGCAGTTACAGATTCACAGCTGCAGATGCCCTGTATAAGTGTGTCAAAACTTGGGAGTAAACCCGGTATACCATATCATGACACTCAGGCATTGGCATCAGAGTACTGCTACTGTTGTGATACCATCTAGGCCTGTAGGCATTGCTTATCTGACCGCTTCTTTCTGAGCACACTACCAAAAGTCTTATTCACGCCCTTATCACCTCTCGCCTAGACGTAACCATCTCTCCTCCCCCTACCCCTTCAATCATTTCAAAATTCTGCCACACAATTTGTTTTCCACCAGAGTCGCCATGCCCACATCTCCTCAAGCCACTTCATTGGCTTCCTATTCATTTCTACATAGAGTTCAAATTCCTCCTACTGACTTTCAAGTGCATTCACTTACAAACTCCTCTATCAAGTTTCAAGTTTATTAGATTTTAATATACCGACCATCAAGCAAATATCTGGACGGTTTACACTGGATTTAAAAAATTACAAGTAAGAGTAGAAACAATTGAGAAAAAATAAAAAACAAAGGATATTAAATAAATTAAATAAAGTATAGTGAACATTAACGACAATAACAAGACAGACTTGACAGTGAGGAGAGAGGGAATGGATGGGTAAAGTTACATTGTAAGTAAGAAAAGGAGAAAGAGGGATTAGGAAGAAACATGTTGGATGGGGATAAGATATATTGAATGTTTAAAAGAGCAAAATTAGATAGAAAAGAAATTGAGAGGATAGATATTAAGTGGAAGAGAATGCATCTCGAAATAAGAAAGTTTTTAAGTTTTTCTTAAATTTGTCTCTCTTATCTCTCCCTCCCCGAGAACTCCATTCATCTGTCAAATCTCTCTTATCTGTAGCTTTCTCCTCTACTGCCAACTCCAGACTATGTTCCTTCTCCCTTGCTGCACCATCGGCCTGAAACAGACTGCCTGAGTCAGTATGTCAAGCTCCTTCCCTTCTTTCAGTGATATTATGAATCTAGTCAAAATAACTTCACACTCAACTGTTAATGTGCTAACTTCTCTTCTTTTTTTTCTTTTTTTCAAACACAATGCATAGTACTATAAAGGAGTTCAGATTTCCACCCGGTTTAACAAACTCGGGGCGGTATGGATCTTCATTATTCCCAGTACAGCATTTTAACTATTTTTTATTTACTTTCCTAAAGTTTTCTCTATTTTATTTTTAGAAATCAGTAACTCTTCCCTAAATTCTCTTCATTTCCTTTTTTTTTTTTTAAAGAACCAGTGCAATAAATAGTTTATAAATACACTAGTGTTTAAGCCCGTTACATTAACGGGTGCTAGAATATATGCCTGTCTGTCTTTCTTTATTTATGTCTCTCTCCCTGCTCCTGTCTCTTTCTTCCTTTCTTTCTGTCTCTCTCCCTCCTGCTATTTTTCTCTCTCTCTCCCTGGCACCCTTTGTCTGTCTGTCTTTCTTTCTTTCTGTCTGTCTCTCTGGTCCCCTGTCTGCCTTTATTTCTGTCTGTCTCTCTCCCTGGCCTCCTTTGTCTGTCTGTATTTCTTTCTGTCTCTCTCCCCCCCTACACTTTCCTTTGCAGAAGCAGCAGCGATATTTCCCTTCCCCTCCAGGTCCCTGTGAAGTAGTAGCAGCTTTTTCCCCCATCCCCCATTCCCTTCTCCCTCCCCCCCCCACTTTCCTTTGCAGAAGCAGCAGTGATATTTCCCTTCCCCTCCAGATCCCTGTGAAGTAGTAGCAGCATTTTCCCCCACCCCCCATTCCCTTCTCTCCCCCCCCCACTTTCTTTTGCAGAAGCAGCAGTGATATTTCCCTTCCCCTCCAGGTCCCTGCTGAAGCAATTTCCTTCTCTTACCTGAGCTCTCCTGCTCCGTTCGGCCCCTCCTTGTGATCTGGCCTGCTCCGTTCGGCTCCTCCCCCTTCCCTTCCCGCGGGCTGGCCTGCTGCGGCCGAAGGTTTTTATTTTAACTTTTAAAAGTGCCGGCAGCGGCTCCTCTCACGCTGCTGATCCTCCTGTAAAGAGCAGCCTGCGATGGTGGCCGGCTTTAGCGAACCTTGCAGGCCACTCTCCAGCCTCTTTAGCACGTTCCCTCTGACGCACGGGATCGCGTCAGAGGGAACGTGCTACCGAGTTGGAGAGCGGCCTGCGAGGTTCGCTAAAGCTGGCCACCATCGCAGGCTGCTCTTTACAGGAGGATCAGCAGCAGCGGCGGCGGTGGCGAGTGAGGGCCGAGGTGTGTTCCTTGCCGAGGACGCGGGCAGGGAGAGAGCTTGCCTGGCTTCCAGGGTGAGTGAGGGCGGGAGGAGGGGAGTGGCCAGAATGTTCCCTGCCGTTGGGTTGGCTGCCACGGAACACACACCACAGCGGCAGGCAACATGAAATCCTAAGTGCGCATGTGTGCTTAGTCTTTTATTATATAGGATTGATAAATAAGTTACTAATAAGTTCATAACTTAGCTTTATTCTGAATGATTCCCTGTCCCGACGCATTTCACTTGACTTTATCAAGGTCGGGGGAACTAACAAACAAATCAGAAATATAAAAAAATTTCAGTTCATTCTATTACATCACCATACTATTTCCATCAGTACACCTATATTCAACCCATTAAACTACAGAACAAGCTTACCATAAACTGAAGCTAAGCTTTTCCCATTCAAAATAGCCACTAGCAATCAAAAGATGGCCGTGGCGTCTTCCGGTAGCGCTAAAAATAGACCCTCCCATTAGTGACGTCAGGACGATGCCAATCACCTAGCAACCAACTACAACTGCATTTAAATCTCTTCTGAGCTCCATATCAAAAAGGAGCCTACATTTAAAAACTTACAGCAGCCTTATTGCAGTACTTCAATTGTCTACCTGAGCCATCCAGTCTGAGGTCTCATTCAAACCATTTAGATCAAACATCCACCTCAGTTCTCTGAGGTTCAGCGTGCGCTCAGTATTACCTCCCTCCCATCCTACAGTGATGACATCCCAAATCCTCCATTTTAAATCTGATAGTTTATGACCACATATACTCCAATGGCGAACTAAAGGGGATGCTTCACTTCGAGTGTAAACCCTAGATTTGTGTTCTGTTAATCTTATTTTTATTGCTCGAGTTGTCCTACCTATATACAACTTAGGGCAAGGATATTGTATAAGGTAAATAACATGATCTGAGTTACAATTAGTTTGAAATTTGGCTGAGTAAACTTTACCAGTGGTAGGGTGAATCCAAGTTTCACCCGCCATTGTATAAGGGCACCACGATGTACAGTATCCCTCAGTATACTATGGTTGATGCTTTCCCTAATGCTTTTCCCTCGCCTATAGGAGCATATCAGGTTTTCACTTATTGTAGGGTTTGCAAGCTGTACAATATGCTAATGTTTTAGTATGATCTGAGTAATCTCATGGGCGTGAGTGGAGTATTCCTGAACAAATGCTGCTGTTTCCACGCTAGAACTTTCACTAGATTCATAACAGAGTAGCAGCTCTCTCTGGGCATACTTGGCTCGTTTATAGGCATTCTTCACCACATCATCCCCGATTATAAAATTGTTTTTTTCATTTCTTTAGGCTGTATCCAAAACTCATCTACTGAATGGCAAATACGTCTCAGTCGTAAAAACTGGCTAATAGGTAAACTTCTTTTTAGACTGCTCGGATGGAAACTGTGGAATCGTAAAAAAATATTCCTGTCAGTTGCTTTACGGTGGATAGTAGTTAGCAATTTCCCAAAAATGCAAAAATAATGTCCAAAAAAAATTAAAATGCTGTGCTGGGAATAATGAAGATCCATGCTATCCCGAGTTTGTTAAACCAGGTGGAAATCTGAACTCCCTTATAGTACTATGCATTGTGTTTGAAAAAAAGAAAAAAAAGAAGAGAAGTTAGCGCATTAACAGTTGAGTGTGAAGCTCCTTCCCTGGCAGTATTCAAATCCAGACTAAAAATCCACCTTTTTGAGGCTGCTTTTAACTCCTAACCCCCACTTGTCTGTAAAGTACCCATGCCTGAGAAACTCTCTAACCCCTTACTTGGTCCGTCTGTTAATTAGATTGTAAGCTCTACTGAGCAGGGACTGTCTCTTGAATGTTTTTAATGTACAGTGCTGCATACATCTAGCAGCACTATAGAAATTATAAGTAGTAGTAGTAGTAGTAATCTTGTCTTCACTGGTCAGCTACTGGAACAGCAGCAGAGGCAGTAGCACTAATAACTTGCAGATGGCCAGGGCAGGAACAAGGCATAGGCAAACTAGATGTGTGTCTAGGGTAAAAATGTCTAGGAGAGGCCCTCTAAGGTGTGCTAATTCAGTGGCTCTCAAAGTTCACAAAGCCTTTCATAAATTTGAGGTAGGGGGCATCACCCTCCCCTCTGGTGCTTATTGGCGCCCAATTTAGTTTTAGTCATGGTCTCTGCTTTATTTTATGCTATACTTCACCAACAAAGCCAAAAGTGCTAAACAAGGGGGAAAAAAAAAATCACACACACACACAAAAACCCTCCATAACCACTACAAAAGCAGAATAATCATTAGGAATTAAATGGCTTCTTAAAAAACTATGTTTCCAATTTCTTCTTAAATACTGAGATAGAAGGTTGACAACATAACTCCAAAAGGGAGCTCATTCCACAGTCTGGGTCACATAACTAAAGAAGCCATAGTTTATAAGCATATATTGGAAACAATCGCCAATAAAGCCTATTCTGGTGTTTCTGTATCTTTTTTTAAATTTCTTTATTCATTTTAAAGCCATAAGTAAGTGCAAAATAAAATACAATCATATAATTCTATAAAAGCACTTAAATACAATTACAATTATAATCTATGACAAAAAGATTATCACCCCCCCAAATAATTATATCTAAGAACTACACTCATATTGGTATTTCTGTATCTACTGCCTATTTAGAACCATACCAGAAGAGTTTCTATCACAACTACACGAACAGAAATAGAAAGAACTGAATTATCAGTGCCAAATCCACAATCAGCTGATGACAACACAGGAGAATATGATCAAAATGAATTACCCTATTCACAGCCCATTGTTCCTAAAGTGATTTTGATGGTAACAAATGTGTGCTATCAGCAGTGGCGTACCTAGGGTATGTGGCACCCGGGGCCCATCATTTTTTGACACCCCCCCCCCATGTAAAAAAAATTTTTTTTTTTTTTTTTGCAATAACCATGAAATGGAATAAATGGTCAGAATAGAAACAGGCAGTGAAAATTTTCTTTTATTGAACCTCATATATGTAACCATTATTCCAAACATAACATAACATAAATTATGTCTAAATTGTCATGACATTAGAAGTACATATGGAGTAGTTGCAGGTGATGCTTGGGACAGTTCTGATTGTGTTAGTTCGGTTTTATGTGTTTTTTGAATAGAAGGGTTTTTATTTCTTTTTGAAGGTTTTGCAGTCTGTGGTTGATATCAATTGGTTGTAGAGTTGGGGGTCGAGTGTTGCAGCTCGAATGGCTAGGAGGTTGTCGAACAGTTTTTTTCTTTTGACGTTTTTGGTTGGAGGGTGTGTGAATGGTGCACAAGTTCTCCTATGTCTGTTTGAAGTGGATTGAATTATTTAGCTGAAGAAATTAGTTACCCCCCATTCCACACACATTAATTCTCTTCCATTTTTGTTCCCATTATAAAAAACACTGATAAGTTCCCAGAAAAAAAATACATTAAAATAAGAAGTGAAAACAAAGGCCCCTACAGATGAGAACATAACATAAGAATAGCCTAACTGGGTCAGACCAATGGTCCATCATGCCCAGTAGCCCATTCTCATGGTAGCCAATCCAGGACACTAATACCTGGTCAAAACCCAAAGAGTAGCAACATTCCATGCTACCGATCCAGGGCAAGCAGACACTTCCCCCATGTCTTAATAACAGATTATGGACTTTTCCTCCAGGAATTTGTCCAAATCTTTCTTAAAACCAGCTACACTATCTGCTTTTACCATAACTTCTGGCCACTTCATTTTTAAGTTTAGATCTTTCCTTTCAAACAGAGACCTTGCTAGATGTCAAATACAGCACAAGGTAACTTCACATGGACTTAGCTGTGCAGGAAATGTGAATCTCCTCATACACCCACCATATAGTGCAAAAATGTGCAAAGGTCTGTTTTTTTCTTTCGATCACTACATAGCCTAATGCCACACAAGCAGCGCTGTTACAAACATATTCTGTAGGTCAATGCTAAGGATAACAAAGTTTCCTTCCTTGGACCAGAAGGAGATAAACCACTGGAAGAGATCCCAAAACAACACCCAAAGACCCACTCAGTGTGTGAATCAGTTGAGTGGAGTGGACTAACTGGGGGGTGGAAATGGGCCCGGAGTTTGCTCAGCAGAATTTCCCAGACCACCTCTTCCTCTCAACACATTGACACGCTGCCACCATCACCACTAGGAACACCTCACTGGGTAGGCCAGCTATGCTATAAACTTTATAAAACACATTATTATATTTTCTTATAAAGCACATATTTTAACTGACCTCTCTGACATCCTCAGCCTTTCCATTCACAAAAATAGAAGGAAGAAAAGTTCCCATTTCCTGCTGTCTCATGTCCCCGGCCTATACAATATTTTTTTTCTGCAGACCCTTCAAAAGTCTGACCAAATCCTCATTTCACTTGCATTATAAAGTACTGAGGATGCCATCTCTCCCCAATCCCAGGTCCTAAAGTCTAAGACAGTAGCGCAAACTAATGCTGCCAGATACAGGAAAAAAAAATTTTGATTCGATTCAGCCCTATTGAATTGGTTTTTCAATTCGATTTTCCTGCCCAGTTGGGTGATTTTTTTCAAAACTCCTGGTGGGTTTTATAGCTTTTTCACCCCCTTTGGATTCTCCTAACCACACTGGCGCTGTGGTGTAAATAAAATAAAGAAACAAAAAGGACTTTTCCTCTTTCTGTTAAATCCTAGCTCACGTTTGCAGTCCAACACCAGCTCTGGCAGGATACACATTTCAAATCTGACATGTTATAATCACAAAACAGAAAATAAAATTAATTTTTCTACCTTTTGTTGTCTGGTTATATTTCAAATCTTGTTGGTCCAAGGCTCTGGTTTTCTTCTGATAACTTGCTTGCCAGGGTCTCCTTCTTTCTGCATGCTAACCATCCATCTGCCAACTCTGTCCTCCCTTTCCATTTCCCTTCCCTTCCCAGGAAGTCTGGTATCTTTCCTTTTTTTCATCTCCCTCCACAGATCCACCTTTTCTTAAATACCCTTTCATCCGGCATCTCTCCCTCCTTCCCCACCATCCCAGAGTCCACCATCTCTCCGTTTCTTTTCCTAATTACCCTCCTATCCAGTATCTCTATCCCTCCTCCACACCATCCCTTGTGTCCAATTTCTCTCCCTTTCTGTTCCTTCCCTCCCTAAATCCCATGGTCCATCATCTCTCTCCCTCTCCTCTATTTTCAGACCCATTATTTCTTCCCCCCCCCCCCAAAGTTTGGCATATGCATGTCTCTTTGAACACCCCCTTCCCTCCGTGTACTTCTAAATCATGGTCCCCCCCCAAAGGCCTGTCCCCCCTTAAAGGTCTGCCTGTCCCACCTTGAAGGCCTGCACCCCCCTTGAAGGCCTGTCCCTTCCCCTTGTAGCTTCTCCCCCCCCTTGTAGGTCTGTCCCCCCTTGAAGGCCTGCCTGCCTGCCTTTCCCCCCTTGAAGGCCTGTCCCCCACTTGAAGGCTTGTACCACCCCCTTGTAGCTTCTCCCCCCCTTGTAGGCCTGTCCCCCCCTTGAAGGCCTGCCTGCCTGCCTTTCCCCCCCCTTGAAGGCCTGCACCCCCTTGAAGGACTGCCCCCCCCCCCCGAAGGCCTGCACTCCCTTGAAGGTCTGCACCCCCCCGAAGGCCTGTCCCCCCCTTGAAGGCCTGTCTCCCCCCCTTGTAGGCCTGTCCCCCCCCCCTTGTAGGCCTGTCCCCCCCTTGAAGGCCTGCCTGCCTTTCCCCCCTTGAAGGCCTGTTCCCCCCCTTGAAGGCCTGCACCCCCTTGAAGGTCTGCACCCCCCCAAAGGCCTACACCCCCCCCGAAGGCCTGCACCCCCCTGAAGGCCTGCCTGCCCCCCCTTGAAGGCCTGCACCGCTTGAAGGTCTGCACCCCCCCCCCCCGAAGGCCTGTCCCCCCTTGAAGGCCTGCCTGCCTGCCTGTCACCCCCTCCCCCTTGAAAGCCTGCTTGCCTGCCCGCCCGCCCCACCCTGAAGGCCTGATGCCCCGACCCTCCCCGAAGGACCGCTCGCCCCCCTGGCCTCCCCGCACCACCTATGAAGCAGCCGCAGCAGGATCGCGAAGTCAGCGTCAGCGATCCCTGCGCTGCTTCCTGCGCCACGGTCCCGCCCCTCCTCTGACGTCAGAGGAGGGGCGGGATCGCGGCGCAGGAAGCAGCGCAGGGATGCTGACGCTGACCGCGATCCTGCTGCGGGCTGCTTCACAGGTGGTGCAGGAAGGTCAGTGGGGCGAGCGGTCCTTCGGGGGTGGCGGGGGACTGAACGGCAAGGCCGGGAACACCCCCTTAGGGCTGGTACCCGGGGCGGCCCGCCCCCCCCGCCCCCCCCCTAGGTACGCCACTGGCTATCAGGGCTCCATCCATAAATGTAACCTTCCTTTCAAGATGTATCCTACTCCAGGGAGCAAAGCATGAAAATCTAATGAGTCATTAACTTGCTTATAGATGGAGCTTTAAAATGGGAATCCAAAGCAACAAAAGTAGAATAATAGTCTCTGGATGTCACAGAAGTTAGATAAGAGTTTATTATAAAACCATCAAAGTTAAAAACAACAACAACAACCTTGAATACAGAGCAAGCATATGACAAAATCATTGGGAAATAATACTAGATGTGGTGTATTTAGATTTTAGCAAAGCCTTTGACTGTGTTCCACACAGACGTCTAATAAATAAACAGTGCCCTAGGGATGGGCCCCAAAGTGATGGGCTGGGTCAGAAACTGGTTGAGTGGAAGACGACAGTGGGTAGTGGTCATAAGAGATCGCTCTGAGGAAAGGGATGCTACCATTGGTGAGCCTCAAGGTTCTGTTTTTGGGCTTGTTTTTTTTTACATTTTTATAAGCGAAATGGCTGAAGGGCTGTCAAGTAAGATTAGCCTCTTTGCGGATGATACCAAATCAGCAACAGAGTAGACATCCCGGATGATGTGAATAACATTAAGAAAGACCTAGCGAATGGTCTGAAATTTAGCAGCTAAAATTTAATGCTAAGAAATGTAAGGTCATGCATTTGGGCTGCAAAACCCCAAAGAACGGTACAGTTTAGGGGGTGAAGAACTTATGTGCACGATAGAAGAGCGGAACTTGGGTGTGATTGTATATGATGATCTTAAGGTGGCCAAACAGGTTGAAAAGGTGACGGCAAAAGCAAGGATGCTAGGGTGCATAGGAAGAAGTATGGCCAGTAGGAAAAAGGAGGTATTGATGCTCCTGTATAAGACTCTGGTGAGACCTCATCTAAAATAATAAAATGCTAGCCGCGCTTGCGCACTGAACTGCCGTGCTTCAGTTTTCCCTGATCTGTATGTCCGTGGCTTTGCAGGAGTGCGCATGTGCGAGTCCCCAGCCTTACTGCTGCCCAGCCGCACTGCTTTCCAGCCGCCAGCGTTGGATTCCCTGCTCTCCAGATCGCCGTGTACAGACCGGTAGGGCACTGGGAGCTAGGGAGAAAGCAAGGGCACAGCCGGAAATGAAAAAACGGCACTACCATGTGAAGTATATTTTTTAAGTTTAAAGTTGACGCGGCGGCTCCTCTCACGATCGCTGCCTGCGTCGGAAGCCTTCTCCAACGCAGGTGCGGCTCATGAGAGGAGCCGCAGCGACTTTAAAATTTAAAAATATACTTCACATGGTAGTGCCGTTTTTCGTTGATGGAGGTCTGCGCGAGCAGGGAGGCGGTGTGGGGCCGTAATTTTGAAGGCTTCTTATGCTGGCGGGGATCGAGAGGAGCAGCCGTGACACTTTTAAACAAAAACAAAATTCGCCCGGAGCAGGCCAGACCGCAGGGCGGGCAGTGAAGTGCCGACAAAAAAGTCTCCAGCTGCGAGCTGCTCAACGGGACCAGGCAGCCATGCGAGGGAGGCCAACAGAATGAAAAAAAAGTAACATGCAGGGAGAAGCTGGGCCTGCCTGCGAGGAACGCAATAAGGGAAGGGGAGCCCTTAGAGCAGGCTAGACCCCGGGAAGGGAAGGGGGAGGGGCCAAAAGAAGCAGGTCACATCGTGGTAAGAAGAGGGAAGGAGGGTGGGGGGAAATGCTGCTACTGCTGCACAGGGACCTGGAGGGGAAGGGAAATACTGCTGCTGCACAGGGAAGTGGGGGGGGGAGCGAAATGCTGTTGCTGCTGCACAAGGAAATGCAGGGAAAAAATTACAGACAGCAGGAGGGAGACAGAAAGAAATGAAGAAAGACACAGGGGCAGGGAGAGGGACAGAAAGACAGAGAAAGGGGGCCAGGGAGAGAGACAGAAAGAAAGACATACAGACATATATTCTAGCACCCATTAATGTAACGGGCTTCAAGACTAGTTTAGAATATTGTGTACAATTCTGGAGACCACACCTTCAAAAAGATATATAAAGGATGGAGTCGGTACAGAGGAAAGCTACTAAAATGATGTGTGGTCTTTGTCATAAGGTGTATTGGGACAGACTTAAAGATCTCAATCTGTATACTTTGGAGGAAAGGCGGGAGAGGGGAGATATGACAAAGATGTGATGTAAATGCGTATGAGTCGAATATCTTTCATTTGAAAGGAAGCTCTGGAATGAGAGGGCATAGGATGAAGTTAAGTTTCAAGTTTATTAATAAATTTGATAAATCACCTATTAGAATCACTAAGCAATGTACAAAATCAAAAATAGAGTATAATAAAAGAAACAAACATTTAACAAAGTTCTTTCGTCATAAACAAACATGAATTGGGAGGGAAAGGATAAAAGTTACAATTTTCAGTTGGGGTAGAAGAAATGGGAAAAAACAAAAGGAGAGGGGAAATAAGCCACAGCATAATTTGGAATCTCGCTGAACATTTAAATATTAAAAGTGTCTTTAAATAAGTAAGATTTTAAAAGTTTTTTAAATGTTATAACGTCCTTTTCATTTCGAATATATTGTGGCAGGGCATTCCACCATAAAGGTCCCATCACAGAGAATATGTCTGCTCTTCTTGTACCGATAATTTTCAAAGAGGGGACTGTGAGAAGGTTTTGACCAGAGGAGCGAAGTGATCGTTGGGAAGTATGAGGTATTAATAGTCTAGATATTAATTGAGGTTCGTCGAAGGCTAGAGTTTTAAAGATGAGCAGTATTATTTTAAAGGTGATTCTATGACCAATTGGGAGCCAGTGAGCATCTATCAGTAGCGGTGAAACATGGTCATATTTCCTAGCATTGTATATTAATTTAATAGCAGTATTTTGAATCAACTGTAGTCTCCTTTTTTCTTTCTGAGTGATATTAAGGAAAAGTGCATTGCAATAGTCGAGTTTTGCTATTATTAGTGAATGGATTAGTATTTTAATGGAATTGGGGCTCAAGAATTTGGATATCGACCTGATAAGACGCAGTTTGAAAAAACAGTTTTTAACAGTGAGAGAAATATGATCATGATAGAGCAGTTTATCGTCGATTACTACTCCTAGAATTTTGACTGTAGGGACTAGATTTAGAGGAGTATTATTGAGGGTAAATGAGTTCATCAGAGTTATATCATTTCTCCAAGTAAATAGCATAGATTTAGTTTTCTTTATATTAAGAGCCAGTTTATTTGTATTAAGCCAGGTTTGTATTGTCTCTAGTTTATGATTAATGGATATGATTTTGTTATTGTTTTTTGGATCCAAGGGGTGTATAAGTTGTATGTCGTCAGCATAAGAGAATGGAGTGAAACCAATGGATTGACAGATGCTTAGCAGTGGGGAAAGGAATATATTAAACAGGAGAGGAGACAAAATGGATCCTTGAGGGATTCCGAAAGTAGAGGAATAAGTCTTGGACATTAGAGAATGACACGGGGAAAAAATCTGTCCCCGTCACCGCCCCGTCACCGGCCCACCATCCTCTGCACCACCCCGTCACCGCCGTTCCCTTCACCGCCCCGTCACCGTCACCGCCATCCCTTTCACCGCCCCGTCACCGCCACTGCCATCCCATTCACCGCCCCGTCACCGTCCCCGCTGCATCCATATAAGCCTTAGTACTGTAATATTTAGCTTATTCCTTTCTTATAAATCAAAGTTCCTGCTGCTGAACTAGAGAAAGAGATGTTCAGCTGGCAGGGCTTTGTTTATAAATTTTTATCAACACAACTAATATACTATTTTATCCTAAAGCAAAAAATAAATAAATAAATATAATTTTTTTTTCTACCTTTGTTGTCTGGTTTCTGCTTTCCACATCGTCTCACTGAATTCCTTCCATCCACTGTGTGTCTTCTCTCTGCGTCTTCCATTTGCTGTTACTGTGCCTCTCCCTTAACCCCCCCCCCCCCAATTGGTCTAGCACCCATCTTCTTCCCTCCGCTCCCGCATAGTCTGGCATCTGTCTTCTTCCCACTCTGTCTTCCACATTTCCCTTGGGGGTCTGTTCCTCTCCACCCTCCTTCAATGTCTGTTCTATTCCTTTCCACCACCACCCTTCCCTCCCTCCTTTACCATCTGTTCCTTTCTACTACCCTTCAGCTCCTCTCGCGTGGCCTATCTACCTTCCTTCCTCTTATTTTCATGGCACGTTACAATGTAATTTGTGCAAGCCACTGGAGCCTGCAAGCTCGGTCCCTGTCCCATCCCCACAAACCATCTCGCTTCTGTGCTCCTATTTTCTCCATTTCTAATATCTCCCCTATGTATCTGTCATTGCCCCCCCCCCCCGTGTCCATATACCATCCCCATGGCATGTCCCCTTTATGTCTCTGTCCCTATGCCCCATGCACATAATTTCCCCTCTTTCTGTTACCTTCCTGTGTCCAGATTTCCCCTATCTTCCTCTTCCATACCAGTGTGTCTCTTCTTTTCAATCCCATCTAGCTTTTTTCCCTCTTTCTTCCCCCCCCCCCCTGCTTCTAGCATCTGGCTCACCTGCCAGTCCTTCCCTTTCTTTCCTGCTGTGGGTTTTTCTTTCCGACTTCATCCCCTTGGCCCAGAATCCTTTTCCCTTTCACTCCCTCCTTCCAATTTGAGCCGGGAACACTAGCAATCGCACGGTCCCCGCAGCCACTACCTGCCTGCCCAATCGATCCTAGTGTTTAGCCAGCTCTCTCCCTTCTCCTCACCTTAGTTTATAGGTTTTATTTTTCGGCGACCTGCACGCTTTCCCAAAGAGCCGCGCACGCGCGGCTGCTCAGTGTTCAATCTTCTGCTCTGCTGCAACTTCCTGTTTCCGGTT
Source organism: Geotrypetes seraphini (assembly GCF_902459505.1). Lineage (NCBI taxonomy): Eukaryota > Metazoa > Chordata > Amphibia > Gymnophiona > Dermophiidae > Geotrypetes > Geotrypetes seraphini. The sequence continues at coordinate 432,452,872 of NC_047085.1, read as the reverse complement.
GCGTCAGAGCAGAAGATCGAAACTGAGCAGCAGCGCGTGCGCGGCTCTTTGGGAAAGCGTGCAGGTCGCCGAAAAATAAAACCTATAAACTAAGGTGAGGAGAAGGGAGAGAGCTGGCTAAACACTAGAATCGATTGGGCAGGCGGGTGTGAGCTGCGGGGACCGCGCGATCCTTCATACCTCACTGCGGGGACAAGACCATTCACCGCCCCGCGGGCGGTGAATGGCCTTGTCCCCGTCACCGCAGCGACTGCTAGTTTTCTTCCCCGTTTTCGGCGGGTGACCCGCGGCTAAAATGCGTTGGCCGCGGGTAAACCGCCACCGTGTCATTCTCTATTGGACATTTCATTATTAAACTTAACGGAAGAAGTGCGATTAGCGAGATATGAAGTTAGCCAAGATAGGATATTTTCTGTTTTGCCTATTGATTCTAAGAGGTGATAGGCTCAGGAGTAATCTAAGGAAATAATTTTTACAGAAAGGGTGGTAGATGTGTGGAACAGTCTCACGGAAGAGGTATGGAGAAAGAGACTGTCTGAATTCAAGAAAGTGTGGGATAGGCACTTAGAGAGAGGACGAGATAATGGGCAGACTGGATGGGCCATTTGGCCTTTATTTGCCATCATGTTTAGTCGTAAACTGAGTTTTGCAAGAATGTAACTGGATTTTCTTGGACATATATTAGACTTACATAGCCTAAAGTCCCCTGCAGGGATTGAGATAAGTTTTAGGAATCAAGTTGCATGAGATGTACGAACCAGAGCAGTGGAATCTTCCAGTCCTGTGGTATCAGTATCTCCTGAACTTATAGGATGAGATGAAGTATGCAGTCACCTAATAGATACCAGTCTTAGTAAAGATACTTGGCTAGGAAACATGATACGGAATAAAGGGAGCATTGGGGTGGAGCTGCCCTTATGGATCTATCACCTCCGAGTTCAACTCACTTTTACCATTAAAAAGAGGAGGCTCAACACTCTTATGAACAGTGAATAGAAAGCAAATCGATCCCCGCAGCGAACCGCTGCGTGGCTGCGGTTTGGCTGCGGGTTATGGTGACCTCATTAGCAAATCGCCGCAGACGCGGGGACAAATCCTTTCACCGCCCGCAAAAACGGTGAATAGATTTGTCCCCGCAGGCCAATGTCCCCCTTCTAGGAACCGCTATTTACCTGTGTTTCACCTGCACGTTGCCGCATTGACTCCGCCCCCCAATATACTGGCTCCTCATTTGTCAGATCAACCCTTCCTGCCAATAGAACCCGCCCCCCCCCCGACGATCGCCGGCAGGAAGGTGCTCAGCCCTTCATGCCGACAGAACCAGCCCTCCCCAACGATCGCGGCAGGAGGGTACCCATCCCCTCCTGCCTACCCCAACCCCCCCCAACGGCCCTCCCGACGATCACAGCAGGAGGATATCCAACCCCTCCTGCCAGCTCCCCAACAGCCCCCCTATGATCACTGGTAGGAGGGTGCCCAACCCCTCCTGCCGGCCCCCCCAACGGCCCCCTATATCGCCAATAGGAGGGTGCCCAACCCCTCCTGCCGGACCCTCCCCCAACAAACCCCGCCATCCCGAAACACCACCCTTAGTCTTACTTTCCAAGTTGGACCGGACAGCTCCTCGCTCGTCTGGCCAGCAGGCCTGCCTCCGTTCAAATGAGGCGGGCCCGCCCCTCCCCTCCCCTGCCTAACCCACAGGATCCTAGGGCCTGATTGGCCCAAGCACCTAAGGCCCCTCCTATAGCGGGAGTGGCTTTAGGTGCCTAGATCAATCAGGCCCTAGGATCCTGTGGGTTGGGCAGGGTAGGGGCGGGCCCGCCTCATTTGGACGGAGGCAAGCCTGCTGGCCATACGTGTGAGGAGCCGTCCGGTCCAACTTGGAAAGTAAGACTAAGGGGGTTCCGGGGTGGGAGGGTTCGTTGGGGGGGGGGGTCCAGCAGGAGGGGTTGGGTACCCTCCTGCCGGCGATCTTAGGGGAGGCCATTGGGAGGACCGGCAGGAGGGGTTGGGTACCCTTCTGCTGCGATTGTCGGGAGGGCCGTTGGTGGGGGTCTACAGGAGGGGTTGGGTGCCCTCCTGCCGTGATCGCTGGGGGGAGGGGAGACTTGCAGCCGTAGCCGCGGTCACTATGCTAATCACGATTAGCATAGTGACCGTGATTAGGTACACGATTAGGTACACGATTTGCCGCGATTAGGTACAGCAGCCGCGTCTACTTACCATGTAGGCTAACATTGTAAGCATTAAAAGTACATGTCGTGTTTGTTTTTGTATAGTTATTAACTAATATTTAACTAAGTTTTAAAGTTTTAAAGAATGTTTCCTTTATATGTAAATAAAGAAAAGTATTTAAAATCGTACCCGTTTGAGGCTTTTATATATGCAGCGGTGACGGTGACGGGGCGGTGAATGGGGTTGCAGTGGCGGTGACGGGGCGGTGAATGGGGTGGCAGTGGCGGTGACGGGGCGGTGAAGGGAATGGCGGTGACGGGGCGGTGCAGAGGATGGTGAGACGGGGACGGGGCGGTGACGGGGACCAATTTTTTCACCGTGTCATTCTCTAGTGTGCACGGGAACGGGGATCACGGGAATCCCACGGGTCCCGCGGGGGTCCCATGGAAATCCCCCCATAACCCACAGGACTCCCACGGGGACCCCCCTCTAGCCAACGGGACTCCCACGGGGATGGAAGGCTTTGGAAGAAGGGTTCGTCCATATAATATAATGGACACATCAGCCTTAGTAAAAGAGAGGGTTTATAAGTTAATTACCTGAACAGAAAACAAAAAAAGGGTTCCACCAAAGAGATTCCACAAGGAAAACAGCAAAAGAAACTGTGGAATTGATGATCCTGTCAGAAGTAATTGCTGCTTTTTGTGGGGACGGTTGGGGATGGAGGTAATTCCTTACGGGGACGGGTGGGGATGAAGAGGATCCTGACGGGGACAGGTGGGGACGGAGAGGATCCTGACGGGGACGGGTGGGGACGGAGAGGATCCTGACGGGGACGGGTGGGGACGGAGAGGATCCTGATGGGGACGGGCGGGGATGGGTGGGATTTCTGTCCCAGTGCAACTCTCTACAGTGAAGTCAGTGCCTCTACTGTTCTAGCTGTAAGTATAATGTGGCTAGGTGCTCCCCCCAATAAAGGAAGAAATACAGCATGCTGTATCACTCTGACTAGGGCGACATCCACAATCCAGGCAGAGGAAGCCAAGGTTCAGGAAGTAAACTGTCTCAAAGCTCAGGAATAAAAGGAGACCCCCCCCCCCCCCACACACACACACACATATACTATATTAGGATGAGCAAAATGGCAAGACCCATCATCTTTAAACTGGGTATAATGAGGTTGACATTCATAATGATTCATGTGGTTAACTTCAAAGTTCAGAGTTAACTACATAAATCATTGTTGATGAAATTTTGTACCCGGCTAGTGGCTACATTCTAAACAGGCAATATGTAATCTAGTTAAAAATCATTCATATATGTATGGGTGAAGCAAGAGGCATTCTGGAGGAAAGGCTAAAAGTTAAGGCCTGGATTCTCTATTTTAGGCGCCAGTAGGTGCCGAAGCTCAGTAAAAAAAACAATATTTTTAACTGCGTTTCAAGGCGTCTACAAGCGCCTAAAGATCTGGTGCCAGAATCGTGCCTCTGTAGGTACTTTAGGCCACCTAATGCCATTGTGGGCATGGCTTATATGTAGGCGCAATTCACGACGAAGACAGGCACCAGAAATGTTGGCCTGGAAAACACTGGCCTACCTTTCTGGCACTTATCTTTCTCAGAGGTGCGATTCTCTATACTGCACCATCATGTGATTGGCACGCGATCGGCGGAAACTTTTAGGTGGCTGCTGATATTGGCATCATATATAGGGTTACCAGACATCCCACATGTCCTGTTTTCAGAGGAATGTCTGGATGTCCGGATGGATTCTTGAAAAGCAGCAGTTTGTCTGGGTTTTCAAGCTTGGGGCCACATCTGGAGGAAAGAGGAGAAGAGGTTTGGGAGCATAACATGGCCTGACTTGGCCAGAACAGGGCTGGGGTTGAACAGGGTGGGGCTGGAGAATCTGGGCCTAAGTCAATAGCCACACAGTGCTGAATATCAATACTAACATTATTTGGCTAACTAGGGCCACATACTTGGCTCTCCTAACACATCAATTAAATTTAGGACCACAGATTCAGAAATTCAACTCTAAGTGGGTCTGAATAGTGGCTTCAACAGTTATGCCTATAATCTCCAAATTTAATGACACACAGAAAATGACAGCCAAAGACTGCCCATCTAAACCAAATTCTACAATTCTTTGTTTCCCCCCCCCCCCCTTTAGATGTCCTGTGCACTTCTCCCATACTTTCATGAATTATTATGCAGTCCTCATCTCCACCACCTCTGCTGGGATGCTGCTCCATGCATCTGCCATTCTTTCTGTATATTTCCTTGTCTCACTCTTACCTTCAGCTTAGAAGGCAATTGAAGACCCATCTCTTTAACAAATCTTAAGTAATTAGATCTCTTCATTCGGATTATTTCTGTATCCTTATTACTCTTTTGTGAACCGCATAGAACCATTTGGTTATGCGGCCTAGAAATTGATCTATTGTATTGTATTGAGTCTACTGCTATTCTCTATCACCTTCATTCTACAATCCAGTGTATCCTTTCAACTGAAATAGGTATTTAAATATCTCTAACACAATTTGTCCCACCTTTCTTCCAAGTTATATGTATTGAGATCTTTAAGACTGTCCAGTTATATTTTAGTAGCCACTCTCTGGATTGACTCCGATCTGTTTATACCTTTCTGAAGGATCAGTCTCCACAGTACTCCAAATGAGGTCTCATCAGACTGAAGCACTATTACCATGTAACCTTAAGATCTTCAGATATGGTCACTCCCAGGTCCTGTTCTTTTACCATGCGCAGAAGTACTTTACCCCATATGCTGTATCACTCCCTTGGACTCTTGCAGCCAAAATGTATGACTGCATTTATCAGCAATGAATCTAGCTAGCAAATTCTAGAATGTTCTTTGGATTTTCATGTGTCTATCCATCCTCACTCCTCCAACTGAAAGTTGTATGCTGCTATCAAACAGATTGTAAATCAGAAATCTTCTTCTGTTAGATTAAATGGTCTCTGGAATAAAACACTCCTTTACTCTGTATATGATTTACAGTTCCTCAAACTGACACATGAGAATCTCTGTACTAAAACTTTCCTCAGTGACTAAGCAATTCAAGTCAGCCTAAATGGGAACATTATTATTAAGTAGCAGAGCATTGGTCATAGCTATTATTTCCCTTTTTCAACACATTCTTCAGAGGAATATGAAATCCGCAAGATATTGCTTTATAAAAGTAATCAAGAAGCATTCCATATAAGCATTTTTTTTTTGCCATGTGGCGCAGTGGTTGGGCAAGTCACTCAGTCCTCCATAGCCCCAGGTACAGTAGAGAGATTGTGAGCCCACCAGGACAGATAGGAAAAAAATGGTTGAGTACCTAATTGTAAAAATTGATAGGCGGTATATAAAAATCTAATAAACTTGAAAACTTGAAACTTAAAAGTCATAGACGTTTTGATTGGATTTTAACAGATTATCATTGCATAAGTATTTTGTATAATATCGTGGCATACTTTTACTATAGAATGTTAGAACCTTTGACACTTTTTTTTTTTTGTCCAGCATGGTTAGGATCCCAATGAAAAAGTGTTCTGTCCAATACCACCTGACTGTTTTATGGTGATACATACTAAAAGACTTTCCAGAAATGCTGTTTTACGAACTGATCTGCAACTATGAAAATTTGGCTGTATATATTTTATTACTAGAACAAATTGTTAAACCTAGTTTGACCTTTGATATTTATGTCAACAGATAAAATGCATCTCTCTTCAGTAGAGTCATGTTCTACACTGTACCGCAGGATGAGTAATATCTGACTTTTTGCTGGTATATCAACAAACTGTACAATAACCTGGGTGACAAATATATGAAAGCCTCCAAAGAATGTTTGATTTAAGTCAGCATACTATCTGTCGAACACAACCAAAGCATTCTTTTTGTCAAGTCATATTGCAAAACAAGTGTCTGCTCTGATTTACCATAAAAATACTTTTGCTATTCTTGTAAAACTTTCTGGGATATGTAAACCAGTAATATAGTTCGGTTACTTCAAGGTCAGTTCACTCAATTTTAAGTTTAAGAGGAAGCCAAGGCAAATAAAACAAAATTAAGCAAAGTCTGTAAAGGAGATCAAAATAGCAAGGAGTTTGGTAACATTTAGGGATCACCTGGTTCTAAACCTTGGAATGCATTATTAGCCTTATTACATAGGACTCTCATTATTGCCCTTTTTTTTCTCCAAACAAAAAAATATCCATGGGACCAATAACCAAATGATTTATGCTTCTAACTTTGAGAGTTATGCCCAACAATTGGCCTCTATTAATAGTCAAACTACTGCTGATTGCATAATTTAATTAAACTCCTAAATTTAAGAGCAGAAAATGTGGATGGCAACAGGGGTAGATTTAAGGTACAGCTTCACTGTTCCTCAAAAAATACCACCAACAAAACATTGCCAGTATTATTCTGTCCCTAGAATACTGGGTTGCAAAGATGGAGCTGAATGCTCCTGGATGGCACCCGTTGCCTCTGGTCCCCCCCCCCCCCCCCCCCCACACACACACACACAAAAAAAAAACCCCTCACAATATATTCCACATAAATACACTTATGATAAAGAAAGGCAACTCCCCTGGGCCGCAATCCAAATGAAGCCAAAAAATAGTATGTTTCCACTAGTGCTTAAAATCTTTTTGTAGAGCCTTTTGCATGGAGAACAGAAGGAAGTGTATGCCACAGTGTAGGCACTTAAAAAAGGTAAAGAGTCTGTAACATTCATGCACATAAGTGTTAGCATTCTATAAATTTGAGTGGGCAAAACAACAATTAGGTTTAGGTGATCTGTTATGGAGAAGGGGAGGGGGGATTAAAAGCCATTGTATAAGATGGTGCTGGGGAGTGTGTGGCACAGTGATTAGAGCTACAGCCTCAGTACCCTTAGGTTGTGGGTTCAAATCCTGCGCTGCTGCTTGTGACCCTGGGCAAGTCACTTAGGCCCTGATTCTGTAAAGGACTCTTAAGCATACCTATGTTCTGCCTAAAGTTGTGCGGGACTTAGGCATCCAAATTAAGTAGTTAATAAAGTAAACTAAACCTTAGGCTTATACATTATAGCGCATCTTCTCTATAACAGTAGAGCTTGGCATGGTTTACAAAATTAGAAAAGATAACAAATTCAATGTAGATTTGGAATAGTATGGAGAGGAGCAGAATTTACAACTTTGAAAATATCCAAGTTTTCAGATGTTTTTGAAATAGTTGGAAAGAGCCCAAATTGCACAGTTAAGCAGGAAAATTATTCCACAACTCAGTAATTTTGAAAAGTAGAGACTTCCCTAATTTGCCAATGTAGATAACCTTTTGACGTAGGAAAGTACAATTTTGCCAATGTAGATAACCTTTTGACGTAGGAAAGTACAATTTAAATTTTTGAGTAAATCTGGTAATGTCAGATCTTGCAGAATTCCAAGACAGGGGAATTAAAGGAGGAAGGATGCCATGCAAGATCTTAAATGAAGCAGGCACATTTAAAATAAATTCTGGAAATTATTGGAAGCCAATGAAGTTTTTCCAGAAGCAGAGAGACATGATCAAATCTACTTTTTGCAAAGATCAGCCTAGCCACAGTATTCTGGATCAGTTGAAGTCTTTGAAAGCTTTTCTTGGTCAAGCTTAAAAAGACCGAATTACAATAATCCAGCCTCGAAAGAATGATTGATTGAACAAGGACAGCAAAATGTTGTTGATGGAAACAGGATCTTACTTTCCTCAACATATGGAGACTAAAGAAACATTTTTTTAACCAGAGAATTAAGGTGGTTGTTGAATGAAAGTTTTGAATCTATAATGACACCCAAAACTTTACTTGAGAATTCAATCTGCAGTGAGGATCCTGAAGGCAACAGAATGGATAAAGGTAGCCACTCTAATTTTGGGTCAAGCCACAGTAGTTTTGTTTTGGATTCATTCAGTTTCATTTGTACAGTAAGGGCCCAGGATTGAAGTTTCGTTATACATTCTATTATGTTCATTACATTACATTGGTGACTTCTATTCCGCCTGCACCTTGTAGTTCTAAGTGGATCACAGTATAATATAGCTGGACATTTCCAGGAAGTTACAATTTAGGGGGCGCTTACACAGTAGATGCAGAGGACGCTTACACAGTTGATGCAGGGGAGTTACAATTTTGGGGGTGTTAACTAGTGGAGGTGAAGGGGAGAAAATTGAGGAAGGGGGAGAATTGAGGATTACTAGAAGGGAAGAAGAAGTTTAGGGTTGGTTACTAGATAGGGTCATTGGGGAGATATTAATGGAGGGGTAGGAGGTCAGCGGTAGTTTGCATAGAGGGGGGGGGAGGATGCGAGGGGGGGGGACGTGAAGGTTGTATAGCCTTTTTGAATAGCAAAGTTTTGATTTCTTTTCGGAATGATTTAAAGTCACTTGAAGTTGTCAACAGATTGGTAATGGAGGAGGTCCAGCTTCGCTGCACGAGGTTAGTGAGATTTGAGTCTATCTCAGGGAGGACAAAGATGTCATCTGCATACGTATATAGTAAACAGAAAAGCTTCAAAATAAGAACATAAGAATTGCCACTGCTGGGTCAGACCAGTGATCCATCATGCCCAGCAGTCTGCTCACGCAGCGGCCCTCTGGTCAAAGACCAGCACCCTAACAGACTAGCCCTAGCAAAGCACGTTCTTGTTCAGCAGAAACTTATCTAACTTTGTCTTGAATCCTTGGAGGGTGTTTTCCCCTATAACAGCCTCTGGAAGAGCGTTCCAGCTTTCTACCATTCTCTGGGTGAAGAAGAACTTCCTTACGTTTGTACGGAATCTATCCCCTTTCAACTTTAGAGAGTGCCCTTTTGTTCTTCCTACCTTGGAGAGGGTGAACAACCTGTCCTTACCTACTAAGTCTATCCCCTTCAGTACCTTGAATGTTTCGATCATGTCCCCTCTCAATCTCCTCTGTTCGAGGGAGAAGAGGTCCAGTTTCTCTAATCTTTTGCTATACGGCAGCTCCTCCAGCCCCTTAACCATCTTAGTCGCTCTTCTCTGGACCCTTTCGAGTAGTGCCGTGTCCTTCTTCATGTACAGTGACCAGTGCTGGACTCAGTACTCCAAGTGAGGGCGTACCATGGCCCGGTACAGCGGCATGATAACCTTCTCTGATCTGTTCGTGATCCCCTTCTTTATCATTCCTAGCATTCTGTTTGCACTTTTTGCCGCCGCCGCACATTGTGTGGACGGCTTCATTGACTTGTCGATCAGAACTCCCAAGTCCCTTTCATGGGAGGTCTCTCCAAGTACCGCCCCGGACATCCTGTATTCGTGCATGAGATTTTTGTTACCGACATGCATCACTTTACACTTATCCACGTTGAACCTCATCTGCCATGTCGATGCCCATTCCTCGAGCCTGATTATGTCACGTTGCAGATCTTCACAATTTCCCTGTGTCTTTACTACTCTGAATAACTTCGTATCATCCGCAAATTTAATTACCTCGCTCATTGTACCTATGTCCAGATCATTCATAAAGATGTTAAAGAGCACAGGTCCAAGCACCTAGCCCTGCGGCACCCCACTGGTGACGCTCTTCCAATCCGAGTATTGTCCATTTACCCCCACTCTCTGTTTCCTATGCTCCAGCCAGTTTTTAATCCACGTGAGTATTTCACCCTCGATTCCATGGCTTGCAATTTTCCAAAGTAGTCGTTCATGCGGAACCTTGTTGAACGCCTTCTGAAAATCCAGATATACAGAAGTGCAGCAAGTTCGTCAAACATGATCTGCCTTTGCTAAAACCGTGCTGACTGGTCCTCATCATCCCTTGTCCGTCAAGGTGATCAATGATGCTGTCCTTTATCAGTGACTCTACCATCTTTCCCGGTACCGAGGTCAGACTCACCAGTCTGTAGTTCCCCGGATCTCCCCTCGAACCTTTCTTGAAGATTGGTGTAATATTCGCCACCTTCCAGTCTTCTGGAATCTTTCCCAATTTGATCAACAGATTGGCTATTAGTTGAAGCAGTTCAGCTATGGTCCCTTTCAGTTCCTTGATGACCCTCGGATGGATGCCACCGGTCTTGGGGATTTATCGCTCTTAAGCCTATCAATTTGCCTACACACCTTTAGAATGACCAGCAATCCTGTCAGCTTTCCGTCTTCGTTTCCAGCATATAGCCTGATGCTGTGTACATCTTCTTTGGTAAATACAGATGCAAAAAATGTGTTCAGTTTGTTCTTTTTCCTCTTGAATCCCTTGTTGATACGCAGTATATATAGATTTTGCACCTCGGTGATTGTGTCCTTAAAAAGGGACCAAGTTTGCTCTAGCATTTTTACAGTGCTTATCCTCTTCTTAATCTTCTTCCCTACCATGAGTCTCATCCCTTCGTAATTCCCTTTTCGGAAGTTCAGTGCTGTGGCTGTCGTTTTGGACCGATGTTTCTCCCCTGCGTCCAGATCAAAGCGGATCATATTGTGATCGCTGCTTCCCAGCATCCCTTCTACTTCTACATCTTGTGCTGGTCCTCACAGGCCATTTAGAATTAAGTCCAGAATTGCATTTCCTCTAGTATTTTCCTTTGCTAAGTTGTTCCAGGAAGCAATCGTCTATAGCATCCAAGAACTTGGTCTTTCTAATGCAGCCGTAGTCATGTAGATGTTGAAGTAGTCAAGTAGATGTTGAAAAGAATAGGTGATAAAGGTGATCCCTGCAGGACTCTGCATAATGGCTTCCAAGAGGATGACATAGTGCCATTCATATTAACAGTATATGAATAAGATCATAAGAATTTTGAAAACCAGTCTAAGACTGGAATCAATACCTATCTCAGAAAATTGGTAAACCAAGATATCGTGTTGAACAACGTTAAAGGCCACCGATAGATCAAATTGTAGCAAAATTGCAAACTTATTATGCGATTGCAATTGCTGAACCTTAGAGATTAATGAGATCAACAGAGATTCAGTACTGAGATTGGATCTAAATCTATATTGGCAGGATAAAAGAATGAAAAATCTCTCCAAATATGATAAAAGCTGAGCAGATATAATGGACTCTACATTTTAGTCAGTAGAGGAATATTCGCTATAGGTCAATAGCTAGACGGTGAAGATGGATCTAAGTCAGTTTTCTTCAATAATGGGGACAGAACAATGTGACCCATCTCTGCAGAAAAAAAGACCTGATGATAAGGCAGAATTAATAAGTTTGGGAAGAGATGAAATGGCCTGAGCAGGAATTTTCTCATATAAATATGAAGGGAATGGGTCCAGCGCACATTTGAAGGATCTTAATTTATGACACAGGTTTGAGACCTGGGCCTCAGATACATACTCAAAGACTGTCCAGATTCTATCTGCTGGAATTGCAATTGGATTAGTGTCACCTGACACCAGGGAATTATAAGAAACTACTGTATTTTTTGCTCCATAAGACACACCTGACCATAATACGCACCCTAGATTTAGAGGAGGAAAATAAGGAAAAAAAACATTCTTAACCAAATTCTCCCTGCCAGGCTCTGCACCCAACCCTACACTCCTTGCCAAGCTTTGCAACCTGTTCCCCCTCCCTGCCAGGCTCTGTATCCCATCCCTCCTCTGCTGGTCTAGTGGTAGGCCAGGACAGGGCAGACAGGGACAAGGAAGACAGGTCTAGTGGCTGGCAGGCAGGTAGGGACAGGGCACGCAGGCAGGCCTTCCCTCTTACAGGCATCTTCCCCCAAGCAGGCAGGCCTCCCCCACCCAGGCAGCCCCCCTAGGCCGGCAGGCCTCGCCCTCCCAGGCATACCTCCCAGGTAGGCAGGTCTCCCCCCTCCCAGGCATTTCCCCCAGGCAGGCAGGCCTTCCCCTCCCAAGCAGCCCCTCCATGCAGGCCTCCCCCCTCAGGCACCCCCTTCCCTGAGGCAAGCAAGCAAGTAAGAAAACAGGCCTCCCCCCTCCCAAGCAGGCAGGCAGGCAAGCCTCCCCCTCCCAGGCACCTCCCAGGCAGGAAGCCCCCCCAGGGAGGCAGGCAGGCCTCTCCCTCCCAGGCATCCACCCAGGCAGGCAGGCCACCTCCCTCCCAGGCAGGCAGGAAGGCAAGCCTACTCTCTACAGGCCTCTCCACAGGCAGGCAGTCTCTTTGCTCCCTTTCTAATTTTAATTTGGCAGGGCAGGCCCTGTCCCCTCCCATTACCTTTTTTTCATTCCGTCACCCTCCCTCGCTAGACACGGCTGCCTGCCTGGTCCCTGAAAGCAGTGATAGCTAACACAGCTCAAGTCCTCTTCTTTTTCCTTGCAGCAGAGCGGTGCACAGGGCTGACTGCCTGGTTTCCACAAGAACTGAGTTCTCGCGGAAAGCAGTGCGAGATCAAGCAGGCAGCCCTGTGTGCCACTCTGCTGCAAGGGAAGAGGACACGAGCTGCGTCAGCCGTCACTGCTTGCGGGGACCAGGCAGGCAGCCACGTCTAGCGAGGGAGGGCGACAGAATGAAAAAAAAGGTAACGGGGATGGGAGTGGGGTTGGGTATTAGCTCCATAAGACACACCCATATTTCCACCCCCTTTTTGGGGGTGGAAAAAAATGTGTCTTATGGAGCGAAAAATACGGTAATGATGGAAAAGAGTCTTTTATAACAGCAATTTTTTCAATAAAAAATTCCGCTAAGTCATCCGCTACTGGAGAAGAAAGGTATCATATCACAGCTGTCTGAAAGAAAGCAGCTCTAGGTCTGTGGTTTATAGCACTGCTTTCATTGTCCAAAAGTCCTGGGTTCAAATCCCCCCTCATCTCCAGTACCTTTACAGCTTTTTTTTTTGCTCTCATAAGAGAGTATGGATGGTAGACCTTGCCATTTTCATTAGCACTCTGCCCTTTACAGGCAAACTTATTTAGAGCTTTACATGGCTAGGATCTCCTAAGCTCTCATGGTAGGAACCCCTAATGTAGGGCCAGGGTTTATCTTACCTACATTGAGGCACCTAATGTAAGTGCCTACTGGCACCTAACTATGTCTAACAGCACCTAACTTTAAAAAATGTTCCCGATCTACCCCTACACACACCTACATGGTGTTAGGCACCTGGGTGTAGGTACCTAACGAGTCAGACACCTACCACCCAATTAACCTTAATTTTTTTGTCACTACAAGCTTGTTAAAGCTCATTACTGATACCATTAATTCCAATTTTGAAACTGATTTGTTTTAATGTAGGCGTCACTTATAGAATTTCCCCCATTATCAACATGAGTTCAAACAACCAGCATGATTGCTTCATAAAGCATCGCATGGCCAAATCTCTAGGCATAGCATTCACTGCAAACTTCCACTCTCTTTTCACAGGTGCTTCTCCTTGACCACTATCCAATTGGGAACCATCCCTGGGGTTCTTCCTGATAACTACATTACCTGGCATGTCTTGCTCATGTCTTTCTATGCAAGAATGGTAGCATCAAAAAATATGTTTGACAAAACAGCATTGTACATTACAATTTTTGGAAAACCAAGTCTAAGCCTTTACCAAAAATTAATAATTGACTTTGTACTGGTGGACTTGGTCCACTAACAAATATTTAACTTGTTTTTGTTCATTTTTTTTCTGGTTCACTTGGACTCTGTCACAGGATTTATTAAGAAGACAGGAGGAAGTAGTTATGAAAGATTCTCAAGAATAGAAAGGCCCACAGGACCAGCACGGTATAGTGAAGGAGATCCAGCCAGTATTTGCCTCTGCATGTTTACAATCGTTCAACAAGTATCTCTTCACGTGGTGTTTATCTGGCATGCTTGTGGGGGCACCTGCTGTGCTATCCTTTCTTGTCTGTCATTCTGACAAATTCTTCTACAGTGTGTGTCTACTCCTTCTGTTCCTTTTTCTTCCAAGGAATGGTTTTCCTTTTTATGTTGCATGCACTGAAAAAAAACACATGCTTTTCCAGTGCTCCCTAACTAGTGTCTGTTATATGTCTTTTATGTAGTTTATTCTTGGTTGCACCATATGTCTTTTTTCTTTTCTTTGTATCCTAACTTTCTGTTCTTTACTGTGGCTCACAAATGTAACTATCTAAATAAATGTATCCAACTTTCCAATTTTTAAAATTTATCCTTAACTACTGAGAGCATGCAGCAGACTCCAAAAGCTGGCATCTTTGGGGTGATTTTCTCTCCTGTTGCTTCAATCTGGAGATGATTGTGCTTTCAATTATTTTGTAATATACATTTATACTTTTTATATATACTAAAGGGACAATATGATGTACGGGGCAGGGTTTATTTAGATTTATTTCTAAAGTGCTTGTCACTGCATAAACACCTGCCCGGGGCCAATGGTCAAAACGAGGGTACTGGGCCATACTGATTAATCCTTTTATCTTATTTCTTTTGTTTTCTTTAATTCTAATTTGGGGAAGCACAATTTTCTTTTATCACCTCCAGGGCTATTTAAGGATAGATTGTCACCATTAATACCAATTTTTTGTAGTTTGCATCTTGCAGTGCAGACATACCACAGGGGTAAGAATATCCTGTAACTTTCTGCAGAGATAAAAAAAATGCCCCTGTTGTCAGTGGCGTAACGAGGGAAGTAGGTGCCCGGGGCAGCAGCGCCCCCTCCACTCCTTCCACACCAACCCCCCATGACCTCCTTTCTGACACCCACTCCTTCTGCACCTCCATACTACACTTGTACCCTCCCTTCCCACCCCTGTAACCTTTAAATCTTTGCCATCACGAGCAGCTTCTCCAGCCTGCTCCTTACACTGGTGTTGGTTTTCCCTCTGATTTCACTTCCTGGATCTGTGACCCAGAAGTGATTTCAGAGGGAGCCAGGCCGATGCAAGCAGCAGGGTAGAGTAGTTGCTCATGCTGGCAAAGATTTTAAAGAGGTATGGGGGTGGAGAAGTGAGGGCGTGAGTATGACATGGGGGAACGGATAGGAGCCAGCACTCCCACCAAGATGGCACCAGTGGTGGTCTACCCACACCCTTTACTATGCCATTGCCTGTTGTGCCACAATTGTTAATTTATGATACTATCATTTTCCTGCTTTGCATCTACCTGTTAGGACCTCCACTGGGCAAAAGTATGGATGGAGAAGTCAGTGTTTCAAAAGTAAAAACAAAGACACACTAAATGCAGCTCTGCACAGATATCATGCTAAATTACAACTAAAGGTTACAGGTAAAACCAAATAGGAAGAAGGAAAACAATGAGTTATACGTGTAACCATTATCCACTAAGTGGTATCAGCATAATTTAACATCAAGGGCTAGATTCACTAAGCCCACCGATCGTGTCTCGACCAGTTTGCGACCCCGATGTGATTCACTAACCTTCCTCCTGATCTGCACATGCAAATGAGGGGAAGGGCATCCAAAAGTAGGAAGGCAGTGATTCACAAAACAAATTCATGAAAAACCGACTGAGCTGGCCGATCAAAAAAGAAGCGAATGCTGAGGACCAGTCGCTCATGTCCTTGTCGACTGTCCTCGCCCTGAAATCCCAGCCCTGCAACCCTGATACCATCAACAAAGCGCCCTGCTCTCTGCTGCTCTGCCTCTCTGCGAGCCTGTGTTTTTAACCCGTGGTTTCAACCATTCGAACACTGATTGATATTTTTCAATTGTAAATTTGTATCACCAAGGAGAGGATTATTAATAAAACAATATCTAAACCATGATTTCTAATCAATGAACACAATGGTCAAACAGATATTAAATATGAGAGGAGATAAAAGGTAGGCCTTGTCAAACTCCCCACTTCCACTCAAACAATTTAGCAGTTGTTGATCCATTGTGAACCCGAAATTTGTGATTTACCATAAATGAGGCAATCCAAATAAAAGCTAATCCTTTTACATATAATCCCTAACATCTATATCAAATGATACAGTCAACAGACGCATGATTTAATGGATTTCGGATTTATCAGACAAGTTGGGAGTTCATCAAGTTACATTATATGCAGTTATGTATATCCATGTTGTTTTAAGTATACATTGCTGGAGGTTATGCATTATAATGACAGCGCTGACATTAAATATTTGATGGACACAGCTAAATTTGTGGTTTTAAATATGAAAACTGATGGTATTGCACTTCAAAATATATTCATAGACACAATCTTTCACAAATTTTGATTTAACAGCTCAAGCTTCGTCTCTGGCTATATTAAAATCAAGGCTAAAAGCCCACTTTTTGGAGGCTGCTTTTAACTCCTAACTCCTATTACTACTTACCATTTCTATAACGCATCCACATGTATGCAGTGCTGTACATTAAACATATAAGGGACAAGAATCACACGGTAGACTTTCTTATCGGCTTGTTTTTTTCTGATTGGGCTGTGTTAATGAATATTATGTTTTCTGTATTGTGCATTTTCTAAATAAAAATAATTAATTAAAAAAAACAAACATGTAAGGGAAATTCCCTGCTTTATAGAGCTTAGGACGATCTAATCAAACATAGTAACATAGTAGATGACGGCAGATAAAGACCCGAATGGTCCATCCAGTCTGCCCAACCTGATTCAATTTAAATTTTTTTTTTTTTCTTCTTAGCTATTTCTGGGCAAGAATCCAAAGCTTTACCCGGTACTGTGCTTGGGTTCTAACTGTCGAAATCTCTGTTAAGACTTACTCCAGCCCATCTACACCCTCCCAGCCATTGAAGCCCTCCCCAGCCCATCCTCCACCAACCGGCCATACACAGACACAGACCGTGCAAGTCTGCCCAGTAACTGACCTAGTTCAATATTTAATATTATTTTCTGATTATTGTCCTGTTAAACAAACAGGACAAATAGAGGTTAGGGAATTTCTCACAGAGGAAATGATAAAACAGACATGTATATATGTACATACCATATATGTCACCACTCAAAAGTGGACTTTTTCATACTATATATGTACATGAATGTTTTAATCATTAGTACCATAAGCAATTCCCTAACCCTTATTTGTTGTGTTTGCCTATTTTGATTAGATTATAAGCTCTGCTGAACAGAGATTGTCTCGTACATGTTTATATAGCGTTGCATATGTTTAGCAATGCTACAGAAATTATAATTAGTAGTAGTAACAGACAACATGATTTAACAGATACCACCTTCCTCCAATTAGTCCGTTAAATCACGAGTTGACTGTAATATGATATCAAAAGAACTGGAATATCCTGATCTGTATTACAATACCCTGTAAATCAGGTCTAGTAAAGCAATTGATAAATACCACTACCTGGTCAAAAGCAACCTTAAGCAACATCAAGGACAAAGCTCTCTTCCAGAACAGGGATGCAAGAGTTCCACAAGCCTCAAGTGCTGCAAATTGGTCAGCTGTTCAAATTATCACTAATGAATATGCATAATATAGTATCCATGCAGGTGCATCTTCATTTTTGCAATTTTATCTCATGCATGTTCATTAAGGATATCCTGAAAACCTGACCTGTTTGTGACACTCAGGGGGAAATTCTGTAAATGGCATCTAAAAAGATAGACGTCTTATCGCTTGTCAGTCACACTTAGGTGCTTATTACAGAATCACGGTGTCAGATCAAAAGCGCGCCGGGACAAAGGCGCGCCCAGACAATTGAGCGCAGCGTGGAGGCGCGCGCCGCTCAAAATTAATGTTTTTAGGGCTCCGACGGGGGGCGTGGGGGGGAACCCCCCCACTTTACTTAATAGACATCGTGCCGCGTTGTGGGGGCGTTGTGGGGGGTTGTAACCCCCCACATTTTACTGAAAAGTTCCCTTTTTCCCTGTTTTTAGGGAAAAGGTTAAGTTTACAGTAAAATGTGGAGGGTTACAACTCCCCAAACCCCCCATAACGCCGGTGCGATGTCTATTAAGTAAAGTGGGGGGTTCCCCAACAAAACCTCCCGTCGGAGCCCCTAAAAACAGTAATTTTGAGTGGTGCACGCCTCCGCGCTGCGCTCAATTGTCTGGGCGCGCCTTTGTCTTTCACGCCGTTGTCTATGAACCCAGAATCACACCTAACTTAAAACTTAGGCGCCTGTAATATAGGTCAGAGTTTTAAAGGCCTACATTATAGGTGACTAAGTCCTTTAGAGAATCACGCCTAGTGGCACCTAAGTCCTTCTCCACCTGCAAACATGCTTACTTTGGAGTTAAGTGCTGCTAGGCGCCATGCGATAGATGCCTAACCACCCAATTTACTAATTAAGTGAGGCGCCTATCTTTAAGCGTCTGTTTATTTAGGCGCCTCATAGAATTTTCCCTTCAGTAACTGAATGCCTGCATTCCTTTTCTAAAAAAACTGCTAAACTGATAAACTTCTTTCTCAATCACTATGGGCTCCTTCTACGAAGGCGCGTTAGGGCCCTAAAGCGTGGAATAGCACGCGCGGCATTTTAGCCGCTACCGCCTCCTCTTGAGCAAGCGGTAGTTTTTTGGCTAGCGCACGCTAATCCAGTGCGTGGGCTACAAACGCTAGCGCACCTTCGTAAAAGAAGCCCTATAGGTAATGTGGTGAGGTTAAAAATAGGTCTATATATAGGTATCTCAAAGTCCCTCCTTGAGGGCCGCAATCCAGTCGGGTTTTCAGGATTTCCCCAATGAATATGCATTGAAAGCAGTGCGTGCACATAGATCTCATGCATATTCATTGGGGAAATCCTGAAAACCCAACTGGATTGCGGCCCTCAAGGAGGGACTTTGAGATCCCTGGTTATAATTTCCACATTTAGATTTATAAACTCTCTTCTTCTTTAAGGAGGGCAACCGGATAAAGATACCAAATACCTGGATAAAAAGTGATTACCAGTATTTATCCAGGTGCTGGCAATATTTAAACTGAAACTTGGATAGCTACTTGAATAGGATTACCAGACATCCAGATTCCCCCAGACATGTCTTCCTTTTGAGGACATGTGCGGGGGGTCTGTCCGGATTTTGAAAAGCTTTCCTTCAGGTAGGAGGGCATGAGCAGACATGACGCAGTGACATCACGCGCATGCCCGTGTGCAAGTGATGTCATTGCATCTCATCCGTGCGTGCGCAGACATCCTGCCTGATGAGAGCAAGCAGTGCTAGGGCAGGGGGAGGGCTTGGGGGTGTGATGGGGCCGAACCGGGGGCGTGACAGGACAGGGATGGGTGGGACTGAGTGGGCCTGGGGGCAGGTCTAGGGGGGGTCCAGATTTTTCAGATGGAAAAATCTGGTAATCCTATACCTGAATAAAGTTAGGACAGCAAAAAGGCTGACCTATCTCTGGATAGTTATCCAATTAGCGGAATGAATATTGCTGCTTTGTGGGTAACTCCTGGCTCTGCCCAGACTCCTCCCTCAGTCTGCCCTAGCACTGCCTGATAGTGCTGAGGTTGTCTGGTTGTGTTTTCAGTGGCACTATTCAGGTGAATGCCTCTGAAAATCTGGGTATGACCCAGTGAGTGAGACTTATTTTAACAGAAGCTGTTCCTAACTGTATAAAAGCCACACTGAACATGAATCTCCGTGTTTCTTGGCCTGACAATTTCGTTCTGCTAATTTTGGGCAGCCAGCTCAACTAGTACTAGTACCTGGGGATTCCTTCTCCCACCCCCACCCCCAATTTACGTTTGTTCAGTTATCTTAAGACCATTCCTCATCCAAAGCATGGCCCCAAATCCAGTCACTAGGTGTCACCAATGCCCAATGACTGACTATGACTCACGCCATCACAGGAAATGTAACACTTCCTAGTCCCAGTGGTCCTTGGGAAGAAGAGGACCACCGCTAAGGATTAATCCAGATTCCTCCCCGAGGCAGTACACAATAGTGGCTTTAAGATGACCACAAAAAAATGCTTTCTATCTACATTAAAAGGCAGAAGCTAGTAGTTAAAATTGCCTGTGACACTAGACTCAAGGCAGTAATTATCAATGATTCCCACTTATTTACAAAAACAACAGCAAGGGTCAGAGGGGCCTATTCACATCATACCACTCACAAGCACAAGCACTTTCACATTAGACTAATGCATGCATTTAACCAGGAAGCAGTTTTATGAAAGGTAAAATTATAGCACTGCAAACGTGCTGTAATTATTTCAAACAGCTGGTGCTCATGATAGTTTTACATCTTTTCAAATACTGAGCCATCATTCACTGTAACTTTTAAACTGCTCTGTGATTTGAAGTTAGAAATCTGTAACCATGAACATTTAATACTGGTAAGCTTATTTCCCCAGCAATTATGCTAATCATGCCAAAAACATTTAATTCTTTTACAGAAGCCAATTTACCAAAGCATATTTTACAATAGGATTTCATGTATTAAAACAGCTAATTATGCAATAGAGGGCAAGTCTAAAACAAGACACTTATATTTAGGCACCAAGAGAGCGCCTATAAAGGATAGTACGCACTGACTCTTTTACAGACTTCTAGCGTAACTCTGTATTTATCAATTTTACAACAACTTTTGTACATAGAACGTAAAATGTCAGAACACAAATTTCAATATGAAAAAAGGATGGAATTATTATCTCAAGTCCAATGGGGTGGGGGTGGGGGGAGAAAGTTATCAATGTGGGCAACAAGCCGTGCTATTTTGGCACACGTTACATTTTATACAAGGTTAAACTCCAAGATTCAAATAGGCGGATGTGGGATCGCCTGGAAGCAATGGATGAAAGCAGGGATTCGAATACTTGATGATGTTATCTCAAATAAGAAAATGCTAGTATTGCTAATTCTCAAAATTATAGGTGGTTGCAGTTGAAGCAGGCCATTCAGAAGGGGTTCCCTGTTTGGCAAAACCTAAAAAATTATTATAGTTTGCAGATCCTTTCTTTCCAGATAGATTTGTTAGGGCATCAGGCCACCAGGTGGTATAAATTAATATCAGAGTTCTTGAAAAAAACCAAAAAATGGTCTTCGTGACATTTGGAGCATCGAGATAAAGCAGTATATTTCTACATCTCGATGGCCACGAATTTGGACATGGAGATTGAAATGTACAGCGTCAGCATCTATGAGACAGACATGGGTTTTTTTATTACATAGATCTTTTTGGACCCCTGTTAGGTTATATAAGTTAGATAATTCTAAATCTAATAGATGCTGGCACTGTCATTTAGACATTGGGACACTAGATCATCTGTTATTCTATTGTCCTTGGATACTTACCTTCTGGAGATCAATATGGGGTAGAATAAATAACACTTTGGAATCATCAATTCCTCTAACGTATGAGACAGTTATTTGTGGTACAATATTATATGTTAAACCCCTTATAGATCAATATAAGAGTCATCTTTTCTTTATAATGGCCAGGATAGCCATCCAGATGATCACCCAAAATTGGAAGAAATGTGATTGTTTAAATTTTTCATTCTGGTGGGCAAGTCTTTGCTCTAGTTATAGATTTGAAAGAATAAATGCTGAAAATTTAGGTCATGGTAATATATTTAAATTAATATGGGGCCCATTGGCATCTTATGTTATCTCATTGTAATTGTTTGTTCTTTACTATGGTACATATCCAGGGCAGGGGGGGGGAGAGGGATTCTTTATGTCATAAATTGATTTTTGAATATTTATAATTGGGATGGGTGTGAAGATATCATTATTCAGAATAGATAGGATATTTATAATAATATATAAGAACATAAGAAGTTGCCTCCGCTGAGTCAGACCAGAGGTCCATCTTGCCCAGCGGTCCGCTCCCGCGGCGGCCCATCAGGCCTATTGCCTGAGCAATGGTCCCTGACTATTTCTTTAACCTACCTCTACTCCTATCTCTATAACCTACCTCTACTTCTATCTGTACCCCTCAATCCCTTTGTCCTCTAGGAACCTATCCAAACCTTCTTTGAAGCCCTGTAACGTGCTCCTGCCTATCACAGCCTCCGGAAGCGCGTTCCATGTATCCACCACCCTCTGGGTGAAAAATGTTTGTGTTATATGGAATGATGATTGTTTGGGTGGATGGGTGGGTAGGTGGGGGGGGAATGGATGATTATGAACATGAGAAAGATGAATGTGCTTTTATTGTATTACTATGAAATTGCATTGGTTGTATTGCACTGTTGTAGTTTTGAAAATTAATAAAGAATATAAAAAAAACAACCACGTTTTATGCAAGGAGACCCTAAGCCAAAATAGCAAAACCTGTGGTATAAAAACAAGAAACCAACCCACATTTTAATGGTAGCCCACATTGATAATGTCCCCCTTAGTCCACTATACACTTAAAGGGGATGATTTAATTAGCCAGATATGGAGGCATAGAGTGTAGGAGTGGCCTAGTGGTTAGAGCAGCTGCCTCAGCACCCTGAGGTTGTGAGTTTAATTCCCGCTGCAGCTCCTTGTGACTCTGGGCAAGTCTCTTTTCATTGCCCAGGTACAAAATAAGAACCTAAGATATGTAAACCGCTTTGATTGTAATCACACAGAAAAAGCGGTATATCAAGTCTCATTCCCTTTAAGTTTCAAGTATATTAAGTCTTTTTTTTTTTTTTTAACCTTTAATAATTTTCAAAACTAATACAAAGTGCCATGAATTATACAAACATTAATAATCAACGTAAGCACTTAAATTCCATCAATAACAATACAGTATATTAAGTCTTGATATACCGCTTTTATAAACCAAAGTGGTTTACATCTTTACAATGTTTAAAAAAAATTGTTAAAAATCAGCGGAATGACAAACAAAACTAAAAGTAACTATTGAGACAAAAATAAAACAAGGGACAGAAAATTGCTTGTGCTGGGCTACCAACCGATAGTCAGTGGCACTTAACTAAACTGAACGCTGGCTATTCTCTGAGTGGTCTAGGGGGTAGAGCTGGCACTTCTCCAGTTAAGTGCCGATATTCAGCACTCAACCACCTAAGTTTAAAAGCCAAGTTGGACCACATAAAAGTCAGTCCAGTGCTTATGCAGCCTCTCTTAGGAAGTTAAGTGCTGAATATTGCATTTAACGGCATAAGAGAGAAACCCGGATATTCAAGTGCTGGTGCTCAGACATGACTTGGCATTGAATATCCAGGAATCACACCAGTGATGGCATTAAAAAGTATTCTCTTCTGCCAGATGAATATCTATCCCATGGTATTCTATAAGTTAAATGCTCTACCCATGTTCCACCCAGATTCTGCCTATGCATAAGCCAACCTGTTCGATATGCACCATGTAAGATATATGCATAATTACAGAATAGCGCTTAGGTGGGATTTTACAGTTTATATGTTCATGTACACATATACATCATCACATGTACACATGTACATCATCACATAAATGACACCCTCATAACGGTGTCATTTAGGAGGGGATGTTATAAGGGGTGCTAGCTGTTTTATTACACTCTAATGATTGGCATGCGCTTAATGCTAAGACACCCATAGGAATATAACGGTCATCATAATAGTTAGTGCATGCTATTCGTTAGTGCCCTTAATGAATTCCCCCCTTACTGTTCAGGGAAGAGGATCATTTGCTAACAATTAATGCCATTCATGCAAATTATTTGCCAGAGGGCCCAATATCTAATATCTAGTTTAGTTTAATCATGCATTTGCAAATAAAAGCTCTTACTCCAGTGACTTCAGAGCGGTTTACAAGTACTAAAAGGGTTCTTGTGGCAAATTAAATATTCTATTGTCATTAGAAGCTTTAAAAATAAAAAAAAATCAACTCACTTCATTACAGATTTCTGCAAAAGCTAAATTCTGTGCAAAACAATTAAACCTCCAGGTGGGGGTAGTTCCATTTTATTGCAATGATTCTGCGAGGATTTTATCACAAGAAAAATGCATGGCCTCCCCTAGTTATCAATCTGTTGCTATAACAATTTTATACCTTATTATACTTGGGATCTTTATTTTTACTGTACAGCATTCACACTATATGCATTAAAAATATAATGCTGTAATGCTTCTTATTGATTTCTTAATGCTCTATATCCACAACCTTTGTTAAGTGAAAGACTCTTTACAACGTGCTCAGTGCTCCTCCACCCAGGTCATTAGCAAAACACTGTAACCATGTGTGTGACTGCCGGGAACCATCATCGCACATGTATGTTCCCACCTATATGTCTACACAACTTCACAAAACAACCAACTTTAAATTGCTACTTATCTTTAGCATAGATGTTCTGCGGTGATAATGTGCAATGAGGATCGGAAGCTCACAGACTTTCATTTATACAAAAGTGCTCATGCAAAATCAGGAAATTATATTAAAACCTTCAGTCATTTCATTACTGGGCACTGACCACTTGACAATACTGGAACCAAAGGGGAATAGGTTTTATTTAAGGACAGGCACTGATTGTACATCTCAGGCAGTTGTTTACTGCATTGTATGTCCTTGTGGTAAATTTTATATAGGCCACACGAGAAAAGTCATTAAAGTGTGCATTGCTGAGTACCTTAGTAATATTAGGTGGCAGCGTTGTACGGCTCCCTTGGTCAGTCATTGGTTGGAAGCTGACCACACCATTGAGCAAGTTAAATATGCAGTGTTGTTAAAAGCTCAGAAAATGACAGGAAATGTTTCTCAATACTTACTACAGCAGGAACACCGGTATATATTCAACTGGCAAACTTTGGCCCCCGTGGGATTAAACAATGAAATTGATTGGTCCCAGATTTAGGCCACGACGGGTCTCGCGATTCTTAATAAGCTCCGCCCCCAGCGTCAAACATCACGATGCTGACGCTTGGAGGTAGGAGTTTTAAAGGCTGGGCCTGCTTACTGACGGCGTGTCGCCAGAGTTGGCTGTTAGCCGGGTGGAGGAGTGTTTGTTTCCAGGTAAGCCAAACTAAATGCATTGAAAGGTTTTAATGTTTTTAATGTTGTCAACTAATCTGTTCGGGCTTCTTGATCGCCGTGGCCCCATTTTCACTTTGGTGTGGTGGTTAGTGTGTTATATTTCTCTTATAGTGTCCCCTCCTGAAGAAGCCAACTGTGAAACCCGGGTTGGGGGGTTGGAAAGAGAATGGCAGCAACAACTTAATAGCATTTTAAGCATGTACTCGGAGTAGTTATAGAGCAGCAGCATCGCCACTCTGCATCCAGATAAGTAATCTATAATAGTTTGTATTTTAGGTTGCAATTCGATGCAAACCGTTGTTTTCATAGCAGGTGACGGAGACAGTGAATTAGCTGTGATGGTCTCTATAACTGGCTCCGTGATTTTTCACTAGAGTTTCAGTTATGGGTCTGAGTGTTCACTTAGAAGTCTAGAGTCACTGTCATGACCATGAGATGTATCTATTTATTAATATATTTAACAAGGTGATTAGTGTTTGAGATCCAGAAGAAGGAGGACAGATTGAGACATCCAGGATTTACTTCCACTGAAAGCAATGGAAGTAAATTCTGAATGTCTCAATCCATCCTTTTTTTTTTTTTTTCTGGAGCCATAAGCCATACATTTCCCTAATAAAGGGTATTCTACTTAGTTATCTTGAAAGGAACATATTTTTACATTTCCAAAGATTATTATAGATTTGCCATACCACCTTTCTTTGGTACAATTAAAGCAATTTACCTTTATCAGCTCAAAATCCAAGATTTGTACCTGGAGCAATGGAGGATGAGGAGAGTGTGGTGTAGTGGTTAGAGCTACAGCCTCAGCACCTTGAGGTTTTGGGTTCAAACCCTGCACTGCTCCTTGTGACCCAGGGCAAGTCACTTAGGGCTAGATTCACTAAAGATAGTGACTCAATTGCTGTTGGCCGATTCTTTGGCTGATTTTCAAACAGCGATTGATTCACTATCAAGTTTGCCTGCAAATGATTTGCACAGAGGTGCAAATCATTTGCATGCAAACCCACCGACTCAATTGCTCAGTGAGCGATTGAGACATGCGCAGAGCCCTGACAATAGTGACAGGAGAGGTAGCCTCCTGTTACTGCTGTCAGGGCTTCTACTTTGTTATAATGGGACAGATATTAAGCGCGACTTAAATGCACATCATCTGTCCCATTAAAAAAGCTAACAATCGCCCACCCATCCCCGAGCCAATGTTCCCCCCTCCCCTGCCCACCTGATGGCTCCCCGAAAAACCAGCAGGAGGGTGCCCACTCTCTCCTGCCACTGCAGTGTCCCCTCCCCTCCCCTTTCCTCCTCCCTTCCCCGATGTCCATAACTTTTCTATTGGGAGCAGGAGGTACTGCAAACATCTCCTGCTCCTGTTCCTCCACTCACCATGCTATGCCACTGAGCCTTAGGCCCCTCCGCGGTACATCATGTGATGCACAGGAAGGGTCTAATGCCCTGATTGGCTCAGATGCCTCAGGCTCCGCCCTTGGGAGGGGCCTGAGGCTTCTGAGCCAATTAGGACTTCCTTAGGAAGGAGCTTAAGAAAGTCCCTGATTGGCCATTTGAAAGGAAGCTCTGGAATGAGACGGGCATTGTCAGAAGTTAAGAGGGGATAGGCTCAGAAGTAATCTAAGGAAATATTTTTTTACAAAAAGGGTGGTGGATATGTGGAACAGTTTCCTGAAGGAAGTGGTGGAGAGAGAGACTGTGTGTGATTTCAAGAAGGCATGGGATAGGCACGAGGGATCTCTTTTGAGAGAGAAAGAGATAATGGATGCTGCAGATGGGCAGACCTCATGGGCCATTTGGCCTTTATCTGCCTTCATGTTTCTATGATTCTATGATCATATTTCCCTACTCCAAAGAGGCTTCAAATAATAGAATTTTGAGTAACCTGTAAGGCCTGCATGGTGGTTGCAGAAACTCCTGGAAAAAAATAAGCTACATTAACCAAGGCTGGACAAGACAGTCACCTGGAGAGCATGCTTATAGTCACTATCAGAGAGATACGATCGAAGATTATTCAATAACCACGGTTTAAAGCAGTGGTCTCAGACCCGCGGCCTGGGGGCCACATGCGGCCCACCAGGTACTATTTTGAGACCCTCAGTATATTTATCATAATCACAAAAGTAAAAAAAAAAGTTTTTTGATCATATGTTTCTTTAAATATAAATTACAAAAGGAAAATTTATAAAGTATGAAGAGTTTTACCTCATGCAAAATTGTCATTTCTTTAATAAGACATTAACTATTTTTTTCTGAGGCCGTCCAAGTACCTATAAATCCAAAATGTGGCCTTGCAAAGTGTTTGAGTTTGAGACCACTGGTTTAAAGTATACCTTCTTTATTGTTACCTGTATACGTTCTTTAAAAGACAACTGTGAATCAATGATTACACTCAAATAAATCTCAGATGAAAATTTCATCGGTGTGCCTAATATTCTAACAAATGGTGGAATATTTACAGCAGACTGCCTTGATAGGCACATTTTTTTGTTTTCGCAATTTTCAGTATTATTAGCATCTATCCATTCTTTTATCTCAGCCATAACCTCAACAGACCGTCTCTTAATCATTCGACTCTCCATCGTTCAGCAGAAAAATATTTTGTAATCCACTTGTGTTAAGGGGAAGAAGATCAAAAAATCTCAACAATGTCCTTGTTTCACGGACATGGCCGCTGCATCAGGAGAAAGCCGGTACTTCTTCACTACACAGTTCTTGCTTCAAAAAGGTGCTGGGCTTACAAAGCATTTTCTCAACAAGAATGAAAATAGATTTTTAAATTTTAAAACACCTACTACTCTAATCGTTTATATTATTCCAAAAATTCATAAGGATCCTCTATATCCACCAGGACATCCAATTTTATCTGATAGGGTCTGTAAATATGTTGATTGCTTCCCTTATCCCTGTACCATAAGCTTTGAGGCTCATTTTGTTTAATTTAAACTAACTGAAGGTGGTCCTTTACAACAAAACCACCAAATAATATTGAATTTCATATACTATGGGGCTCATAATAATTAAAAAAAAAAAAAAGTCTAAAAAGTGGCCTAAATGGGTACTTGGACTTTCAAAAAGCCTGATCAAAACCAGCTTAGGCCTTTCCCCTGCCTCTAAATGCATAGAGCCAAAAGAGGCGTTTTTAGAGGAGGGGAAAGGGCGGGCGGTGGGCGGGAGGTGGGCCGACTTAGACCTAGGCGAACAGCAGATATAACCAAAACTTTAGGCAGGTTGCCTAATCAGCACTTATACGTTTTGACTTAGACCAAGTCAAAACAGGTATAAGTGCTGAAAAAGGGGCCACTGAGCTGGTCGCTGCAGCTCAGCGGCCCCAGCAACCTGCCTATCGCTGCAGGAGAGATGGCTCATCTCTCCTGCCGCAATGGTGATCGCCCACCCCCCTCCAAACCACGGCACTTTGGGGTGAGCAATGGTGCAGGGCATCTCCCTTGCCGGCGATCCTGACCCGGAAGTGCCGCGATTTGGAGGGGGGTGGGCGATCACCATCGCGGCAGGAGAGATGAGCCATCTCTCATGCAGCGATCAGCCCTCCCCCTCCCCACAACAATTGGGCAGGAGGGAGCCCAAGTCCTCCTGCCCCGACACCCCCGAACCTTCCGACACTATCAGGGCAGTAGGGAGCCCAAGCCCTCCTGCCCTGGTGAACCCCGAACCCTCTGACACTATCGGGGCTGGAGGGAGCACAAGCCCTCCTGCCCAGGCGAACCGCCAAACCCTCCCGACACTATCGGAGCAGGAGGGAGCCCAAGCCCTCCTGTCAAGGCGAACCCCGAACCCCCGACACTATCACAGCAGGAGGGAGCCCAAGCCCTCCTGCCCCAGCACCCCTGAACCCCCCGACACGATCTGAAAGGAGGGAGCCCAAGCCCTCCTGCCCTCGACGCAAGGGCCCCCTCAAACCCCCGATAGCCCCCACGCTGACCCACAACCCCCCTGACAACCCCACAACCCCCCCCACCCCCATCTCCCCTCCCCGTACCTTCAAAATTGTTGGTCGGACGGACGGGGGCCAAGACCGTCCGTCCGATAGGCCAGCCATCGTTGAATGGCTGGCGTTAGGGCCCGATTGGCCCAGGCGGCTCAAATCCCGCCCACAGGTGGGGCCTGAGACGCCTGGGCCAACCGGAATAGGCCCAGTAGGCTTAGGCCCTCCTGTGGGCAGGCCTTAGGCACATAGGCCCAACCCGGTGGGTCGGCAGGGGTGCGATCGGGGGTTTGGGGGGCCCCCTTGAATCGAGGACAGGAGAGCTTGGGCTCCCTCCTGCCCGATTGTGTCGGGGATTCGGGGGTGCTGGGGCAGGAGGGCTTGGGCTCCCTCCTGCCCCGATAGTGTCGAGGGGTTCGGGGTTTGCTTGGGCAGGAGGGCTTGGATTCCCATCTGCCCCAATAGTATCGTGGGGTTCGGCGGTGCCGCAGGGCTGGAGGACATGGGCTCCCTCCTGCCCAGATAGTGTCGAGGATTCAGAGTTCGCCTGGGCAGGAGGGCTTGGGCTCCCTCCTGCCCTGATAGTGTCGGAGGGTTCAGGGGTGCCGCGGAGCAGGAGGGCTTGGGCTCCCTCCTGCCCAGATCGTTGGAGGGGGGGAATTCTGTAACCAGTGTTGCTTTTGACAGACACTGGTTACAGAATCCAGCTTTTAGGCAAAGGACTGGCTCCTCCTTCGCCTAAAAGCTCTTGTTTTGGGCATTTGGGAGTTAGGCTTTTTTTAGGTTGATTATATGGTGTTAGTGTAGACGTAGTAGTGGTCTGGGCGTTTAAACAGTTGAACATAGAGACAGGCCATTATCAAAAAAAACCTTCTACTGGACGTTTTTTTTTTTATAAAGGACATTTTCCCTGCTTCTACTTTCTACTTAGGCCAAAAGGGGACTTAGATGGTTTTTTTTTACTTATGCCTCTCTATACATTTTCCCTTCATTCAATTATTAGTATAGTGAAGTTAGCACATGGCCATTAAGTAGGAAAACCGGCTTATTTCTGGCTGCAGCACAAGTGGCCTTGGCACAAGGCACAGACCTGTGACAAGGGCACGTTTGGGCCACATTTGCTGAGGCTTTAGTAAAAGAACCCCTCTGAGAGCTCTGCTTGGATAGTAATCTCTTCCCGGGCTGTATTTATTCATTTGATTTTATATTCCATCCTCCCAGGAGAGCTCAGAATGGGTTACAAATTTACGTAACAAAGCTTGGTAAAATATAATATGACAAACATGGTATGGTGTGACATAGCATGATGAGCATTGTATGAAAAAGCACAGCATTGCACATATTGTATTATAAATACAAGCATAGCATGGCATGGCAGCCATTGCATTATACATGATAAACATAGTAGTTTATTTATTTATTCTGTTTTTAGTGTTTATATACCACTTATAGCCTAAGAGGGGTATAATAAAAAGAAAACGTCTAAGTCCCCTATTGGCCTAAACGCTGAAAGTAGAAGTAGGGAAAATGTCCATTCTCAAAAAAAACATCCATAAACAACCAAAAAACAGCCTAAATCCCAAACACCCCAAACCAGACCTTTTAGGCAAAGGAGGGGCCAGTCCTTCGCCTAAAAGTTGGATTCTGTAACTGGTGTCTGTCAAAAAGAACACCGGTTATAGAATCCCACTCCCAGGCAACGATTGCGGCAGGAGAGATGGCTCTTCTCTCCTGTCGCGATCGTTGCGGTGGGGGGTGGGCAGGTTGCCGGGGCTGCTGAACTATCGCGGTAGCCGCAATCAGCTCAGCAGCCCCTTTTCGGCACTTATACCTGTTTTGACTTGGTCTAAGTCAAAACGTATAAGTGCCGACTAGGCAACCTGTATAGCTTTTTGTTATACCTGCTGAATGACTAAGTTTAGGTCGGCCCACCTCCCGCCCTTTCCCCTCCTCTAAAAACGCCTGTTTTCCCTCTAGGCGTTTAGAGACAGGGGAAAGGCCTAAGCTGGTTTTAGATACGTTTAACACCAGCTTTGATTATCGGTACTTGGACGATCTGGCTTTTTGATCATCCGAGTACCAATTTAGGCCACTTTTTAGACATTTTTTGTTTTGATTATGAGCCCCTAAGTGGTTTACATTCAGATACTCAAGCATTTTTCCCTATCTGTTCCAGTGGGCTTACACTCAATCTAATGTACCTGGGTAATGAGGGGTTAAGTGACTTGCTAAGGGTCACAAAGAGCAGTGTTGGATTTGGGTACTGAGGGATGAGGGTACTGAGGCTGTAGCTCTAACCTCTGTGCCACACACTACCCACAAGTTCTTCCTTGTGTCCAGTGGCGTAGTAAGGGAGAGGGGGTAAGTGAGGCAGTCTGCCCCGGGTGCCATGTTGATAGGGATTAGGGATGCTGACACCTTCTCCTCTCCACCCCCCCCCCCCCCGCATGTCCCCTTCCCTTCCCCCAATACCTCTAGTTGAAGAAGTTGTTCGCTGCAGTCAACAATGTGCTATTTGCAACCCCGTCAGCTCTCCAGCTGACGTCACTTCTGGCTGCCATGCATAGGAAGTGGAATCAGAGGGAGAGCTGACGGGGTCGTGAGGAGCACGTTGTTGACCGCCGCAAGCAACTTCAGTTAGAGGTACAGAAGAAGGAAAGGGAAAGGGTGGTGCACGCGGCAAGCAGGATCAGAGAAGGAGCGGATGGGGCGCGCACGGCAGGCAGGATCAAGGAAGGAACAGGGGCAGGACAGAGATGAGGACGGGGGAGGGGCACCACCGCCCAGGGTGCCTCTCACCTCTCGCTATGCCTGTGCTTGTGTCTGCCCACTGGGTCTCTCCTGGGTTATGGGCATGGTATGGTTCAAGTTTTTAAATCAAAATCAGGGGTTTTCAACCCAGTACTCAGAACATACCTAACCAGTCAGGGTTTCAAGAAATCCCCAATGAATATGCATAAGAAATTTCCATGTCCTGAGTTCTGTGCAAATCCATCTCATGTATATTTATTGTGGATAGGTTAGGTGGGTCCATTAAGCTGGGTTGAGAGCCCTTGACTGGCCTAGAGGAACCTTCATCGGCAAGAGTAGGGAATTACATTTCTCCTCCTTGCTATATGAAATTAGATGAAAACACAAATCTCCTCTCCTTTTGAAATCCTCCTGTTTGTTGGCCTTTCTGGAAAACAGGGACCCAAAGCTGTGAGTGGCTGCAGACCACTCTCTTTCTTGGATCCTTTTCAACCCTCTGCTTCCCACTTGCAATCCCAACTCCAACTGAACCTCTTTTTTTCACCTGTTGCATCACAGGTGTCCAGAATTCAAACAGCCATGAGGAAGCTTACCCTGTTGCACCCTTGCAGGGACAGAGCAAGTCAAATATGGTAGGGTTACCATATTTGTAAAAGTAATTAAAAAAAAGAGGACGACATGTGGCTTCGCTCACCCCACCCAGTCCACTCCCATTCTACTCCAGCTCCGCCTCCATACAAACCTCTCCTTCCTAGAATTTGGGGCCGATTCTGGAGGGCCTCCGAGCATGCGCAGATATGACACAATGACATCACATGCATGTACTCATGTGTATAATGTCATCATGTTGCATCCATGCATGCTTGGAGGCCCTTCAGACACAGCCCTGAGCTCTGCCAGAGCTGGGGCCTTCCATAACCAGGACAAACTACTGGGTTTTCCAAAATTCAGACACTGTCTCCACTGTATCTAAGGTACCTCTTTCATATTAATTGTGTATATCCTGCAAACCCATCTAGGTGAGTACGTACTGAGCAATAGTTTAATAACCACGGATCTAGGTTAAGCTGCTTCACAAGACCTGATTACTAGGACAAAAGAAGTGACAATTGAACAATATATGCCATTTTCTGCTTGACTTCTGGAGGTGTTGGTTATGTATAACCTACAGAGGGCACATCAACTATTAAGTCAGAAGTGAGGGTAGTAGTTTTGCCCTGTTTCTAAGGACAGTGAACCCCAGTTCATTGATGGATTGGGTTGCTAATCAACAAGAGACACTTCCATTAGTAAAGGAGTATTCTGACCATGAAACAGCATTTATGGAGAAGCATTGATGACAGCTGACATCCCACAAACTGTTTCTGGTAGGCAAAAAAACAAGAACAGATGCTGTCTGGCTGACTGCAAGTGGAAAGTATTTTAGGATAGTTATTTACACATAGGGCCTCTTCTATCAAACTGCGCTCGCAGTTTTTAGCACAGAGAGCCTCGCTGAATGGCCCGCACTGCTCCTGACACTCATAGGAACTCTATGAGCGTTGGGAGCAGCGTGGCTCACCGCGCTACAAACTGCTAGCGCAGTTGATAGAAGAGGCCCATATAATTGCATCATGTTAATTATTTTAAACATTTAATTGTATTCTTGTCACAAAAGTTTTAAGTTGCAGCCATGGATGACTATATGCAAGAAATTTCTTCTTCACATGAAATGTGTGAGTCTCAATTATTAAGACAAAAATTGATGGGTTTGGTGAAGGAGTATGAGAAGCGAAATGAGAAGGTGCCTTCCTAGTGCATGTCTGGGCTGTGGAATATTCAAGTTCAGCATTACCCGCCTCACCTTTTAAACCTTGGTCATCCATAAATTGAATCAAATTCTGTGCTTAGATCACTAAATGCAGAAAATGGAAAAGTCAAACCTCAAAAGGATAGCCACATCCATCTATCTGTAAGGAAGCTATGAAGGTGTAAGACCATGACCCATTAACCATCATCTATTGATTTTTGCCAGTTGGAAAGGTACCATTCTGAGAACATAAGGTTACTAGCACTTCATTGTAGAACTAAATTATGTTTCTAGACTCTCTTTATAATAAATCACATACATCTAATGGTTCATAGTATTTTAATGTGCAATAAGAATCCCAAATCTTTCTCTATTTTCTACAAAGAAGATTATTCTAGACTGGAGTCCCTGCTTTCAGAATAATCTTGCCCTGCAGTATGAGGTAATGGAGGTTGGGCTTACCTGTTCTTCAGTGGTCAAGAAGGAAATACAAAAGACCCTCTTTCTTTCTTTTTTTAAAAATATTTTTATTTATTCAAATTTTGAAACATAAACAAGAAGTATAGGCCTGATTGACCTCATATACAACATATCACAATGCCATCAAATACAAGCCAATGAAACAGAACTACCAATACAGTATACATTGGTGCGATATGCAAGCTAATATCTCCTCTGGAACCACCCTTCCCTCAACCCTCCCCTCTTACATAATATTGAGGCTTTCAATTTCAAACCATCAAAATGAAACAGAGGAAAGGAAGATGAAAAGCTATTACTAGCAGTCAAAGTTCCCCAAAATTTCTTACAGTCCATTTAATACAAAAGATCCTCTTTCTAATGGCCAAGGGTGGTCTTCTTCCAAGAGTCTAAGTGAAAGGAAAAGGGCTGCAAGAATATAGCGGGGCCCAATATTTCACCCCAGTGAGCACCTTTTCTGATGGCCAGATAGGTTATTAAGCTGTGAGGGTAACTGCCTTTAAGCTGGCTTGGATTGACACAGGAGTACAGATAAACGAGGAGACAGCTGGCTGGATCAGAGATCTTAGGAGCTAAGATCCCAAGCACTCAAGCACAAGGCCCCTGAGGAGTCAAGCATTTCAAAGTTTGATTGCCTCAGGAAAGTGAATGGGGTTGAAGAGATTTAAGATCTTATACATTCTTGGCAGTTTAGGCCTTGAGGAAAACCTGGACATATTCTCTTTTTAGAGGACTGTCCGTGAGTTTCATTGTATTCACAGTTTCTTTTATTGTAAACCGCCTAGAAGTCGCAAGATAGCTGGCGGTATATAAAAATAAAGTTATTATTATTATTATTAAAAAAAAAAAATTAAACAAATTTGTATTTGTCTGTCCGTCGGTCCATCCATTTGAGTCACCCGCAAGCCTGACAACCCACTTTGGGCTCAGCATAAATTATGCATCCAACCTCTCCCCCTTTCTGAAGTCTGGTTTGTCTTCGGTCTTCCTCTCCTCCCAGCTGCCCTGCACTTCCTCTCTAGTCCCTCCCTCCTCCCCCACTGCAATCTACCAAGGCTCGGATTGGATACTGGCAGCATTAGTGATTAAGACACCCACTGCCAGCTGGCTCCTCCTGAACTCTTCATTCTGTCACGTCCCACATTCTGTGATGCAATTTCCTATTCCCTCCCAGGTGGGACATGGCAGAGAGAGGAGTTCAGTAACTTTATATTTGCCAATTTGAAACTTGGAGTTCAATCATAGGGACTGATGAATTGAAATCGGTGTCAAATCATTTAAAGATTTTATTGTTTGCCATGTGGAAACTAATATTTTGTTGTCTTTATAAAGCCTAGGCATCTTGATACTCAAAACATGTCCCAAACGCAATGGGGACAGGAGTTGCTATTCCAAATATAGCCAATCCGGAAGATGTTCCAAGACATCAGGAAGGATCCAATTCATACCCTGTCTCATGATAAAAGCTTGATGATATCTATAGCAGTTTGGAAAATTTACCCCTTCCGCCGCAATTAGTTTCTGTAGAGCCACTAAGGCAATTCTAGCCTTTTTACTCTGCCAAATAAATGTTGTCGGGATACTATTTAACTTATAAAAGGACCCCTGAAAATAAACTGACAACATGCTCATTTGAAAACAGACCACAGGAAGAATCATCATTTTTACAGTCTGAATTTTCCCCCACCAAGAAAGATGTAAAGGGTTCCACTGCTCACACATTTTCTTGACTTTTTGCAATAAAGATTTTTCATTTACTGTCATAGTGTCTTCTATTGTTTTTTGAATCATAATGCCTAAATATTTTATTCCCTCCTCCTTCCAAAGGAAAGGGAACCTTTTGTAGAATGCGCATTACCAATGTCTCACTTTTGACTGCGGGATATACTGTTTAAGTGTCATCTACTTTTAAAGCAGATTTATTTAAATGGGCTACTTTTTCTTTGATTAAGGGACTATTTCTTGATGAATTAGGTCAAATTTTGGTTACCCCTATTCTTAAAGATCAGAAGGTATCAATTGCCACAAAATCCAATTATAGACCTATAGCAAGCATTCCTTTGTTTACCAAATTACTGGAAGGTTTAGTTAATTTAGAATTAGTAAGTTATTTGGATAAATGTAATATCCTTAATGACTATCAGTCGAGATTTAGAAGAGGACATAGTATGGAGACCGTCTTAACTTCAATGCTTAATTATCTTCATGGTCTATTTAGCAAAGGCACTAGAGCAGTGGTCTCAAACTCAAACCCTTTGCAGGGCCACATTTTGGATTTGTAGGTACTTGGAGGGCCTCAGAAAAAATAGTTACTGCCTTATTAAAGAAATGGCTATTTTGTATGAGGTAAAACTCTTTATAGTTTATAAATCTTTCCTTTTAGCTAAGTCTTAATAATAATATTGTAATTTATAGCTAGAGAAACATATGATCAAAAAACTGTTATATTTTACTTTTGTGATTATGATAAACATACCGAGGGCCTCAAAATAGTACCTGGCGGGCCGCATGTGGCCCCCGGGCCACGAGGTTGAGACCATTGCACTAGAGCCTTAATTCTTCAGCTAGATTTTAGTAGTGCCTTTGATCTAGTAGATCATAAAATATTGTTGAGTTGTTTAGACACAATAGGACTTTCAGGAAGGGTCTGGAATTGGTTTCAAGGTTTTTTGAAGAAAAGATCTTATCAAGTGATTTGTGACGGTAACTATTCTCATTCATGGAGCAACCCATCTGGTGTGCCCCAAGGTTCTCCGCTATCACCTACCTTATTGAACATCTACATTTCCCCTTTAGGACATTTATTACAGAGTTTAAATGTAAAATTTTATATATACGCAGATGACATTTCTATTTTAATACCTCTAAATAATTTTACCACTGAAATTTTAAACCAGATATCTTCTATTATGACTCAATAGAACAGTGGACAATTAATTTCAAACTGAAACTCAATACGGAAAAGACCAAACTTTTCTTGGCTAGTCCCAACGACAAAATAACAAACTCATTTTTTTTTTTTTTTTTCATGAGCCACAGTCAAAACACATACCAGAGATGTGCTTTTCACAGTACACCCCCCCCCCCCCCTGGATCAGTCGCTGATATTTGCTTGCCAAAAGCTGGCAACATGCTTGGAAAATCACTTGGTGATCATGAAGAATCAACCGGAGTGCTTGTTTAAATATTGATGAGCCCATTTGCATGGCAGAATCGAAGACTGCTAGGAAGTTTGGAAAAGACCGCTAAAATATATGCATGCTAAACTGGCTGGAACCAGTTTAGCAACCACGTTAAAGGCAACCTTAAGTTTTGAGAATCTAGTCCATCCCACAGATGTGTTATGCTGTTGTCTACACGGGGCAGACAAAAGCCTCCTAAAGGCTAGACTGTTTGAAGCAAAACAACAAATGGAAGTTTTACAGGCTGAGCAGACATTCCTTCCTGCTTTGTTTCACATCAAATCCCAGAACACAATGTACTTCTAGCTATTCGTGGGTTTTTGTTTTTTTTTTTTCCTTTATAGATACTTTATATGTTGAGTAAGTGCACAGTTTAAAACTTCAACCTCCCTCTAATCAATCTATTGGTCTGATTTGTCTTATTCCCAGGTGCCAAAGTCTAAACTTAAATAACATGTCAGTCACCTCAGTACAGTCATGTCAAAGTGCTATACATCAGTATCATTTCTACAAGTAATCCCCATAGGTTTATGAGTCCCTGCTACATTTATTTCCTGTTTATAGGAACAAGTGCCCATTAGCTCAGTAGACCTCATAGGCACAAAATGAGAAAAAGTTGTTGTGGAATAAAAAACACAACTGAATATAGTGGTCTCTAGCAAGTGTTATTAATTGTTACATGCAGTCACAAGTTGCCAATGACAGCATTCTATCATCTTCCTTTTGCAAAAGTCACAGAAAAATATTATTTTTTTAACTAAACCAGGGAAGGGCAATATTTATACCAGCTTGAATGTCAGTACAAATCCCTAGTGGGCTTCAACTTTATGTAATGTTGGGAACTGAAAAATGCACAGACTTGTGATAAAAAAAAAAGTAATAAGGAAAAATGTAACTAAAAATAATAAAAACAGTGCTGGAGTGGCTATTCAGAAAATATTTGCCAAATCCTGTCGCTTGCTCCTCTATAATATTACCAAAATCTGTCCTCTTTTCTCTGAACACATTACCAAAACCCTTGTCCACGCTCTCATCACCTCGCGCTTAGACTACTGCAACATATTCCTCTCGGGCCTCCTGCGGCCCGTCTCTTGCCTCTTCAATCCATTCAAAATGCTGCTGCGCGACTGATATTCTATGAGAGCCGCTATTCTGACATTACTCCTCTCCTCAAGTCGCTTCATTGGCCCCCCGTCCATTACGAATACAGTTTAAACTCCTCTTGCTGACTTACAAGTGCATTCGCTCTGAAGCCCCCTGATATCTCTCCTTGCTTATCTCTCCTTGCTTATCTCCCCCTATGCTTCCCCCCCTCCTGTGATCTTCGCTCTAATCTGTACCCTTCTCTTCCACTGCCAACTCCAGACTCCATCCCTTCTTTCTTGCGGCGACATATGCCTGGAACAGGCTTACTGAATCAATACGTTGTGCTCAAATCCAAGCTAAAGGCTCTTTTTTTTTTTTGAAACTGCTTTCAACTCCCACTCACTGCTGTCAGATATCTATACCACTATAATCTCCCCAACCCTGAAATGTCCTGTCTAAATTAGATTGTAAGCTCTTCTGAGCAGGGACTGTCTATTGTGTGTTAGAATGTACAGCGTCGTGTATGCCTTTCAGCGCTATAGAAATAATAAATAGTAATAGTAGTCTCTTATGATAGCATGTATATGTGCAGGATGCAGTCATTTATTTCCATTAAAAAATACAGGAGGAAACCAGGAAGCCTTGCAATCTATAGAAATGTCACATAAGCAAATTTTCATTACTTAACAGTCCATAATTTTTCAAAGTTAAAAAGAGAAGTTGGTGTAGCTAGAAATGCTGCCTGCACATCCAAAGTCAAAAAGCTCTGAATATGTTATATTTTGTTATGTTAATCAGGTTTTCTATTCTGCCTTTACCTATTCAGTTCAATCAGCGCTCAGGCACTGACAGAAAAGTCAGGCTATGACAGCTCAGACCCTGCCGGTAAATATCTACCCTGATTCCTTGTAAATGGAGAGGCATTCATTTTTGAAAATCATCCAGAGGTCATTTTAATATTAAATGACCTCGTTATACTACTATTTTAATATTAATGGCCTCATGGTACTACATTTGCATAGTTGAATCGGAGGCTGCTAGAAAACACAGAAAAGACCACAGTGAGTTGTTTTAATAATTGGGCAGTAAAATACGTGCATTTAGCAATGATTTAGTGTCCTTGTTAAATGCACGGTGACTTTCGGGAATCCGGCTCTAGGTGTGAAGAGCTGATATTAGAAGGTCTTTATATAGAGAGACAACGTATCTGAATGACTCATCCGCTTAAGATTACGTAAACAGTATTACGCTGCTCTTTCAGTCTGGGCTTATGACCATGACTGAACTGCAAAGTATGGAGAAGTTAACATCAGGCCAGACACTTTCCTGCTACTCAGTGAAGAGCTTGATGCAGGAAAACCAGACATTGTAGTACAGGAGAAAACCCAAAAAGCGCATTGCTAAAGAAAATAAAAAAGTTCATATAAAATGGCTATTCTGTTCAAAATATGGAGACAAGGACGATCTTCAAGTTCCCAAGAAATAAAATCAGAGTCCAAGAAAAGTGCACTGAGTGCCACCAGCCTGACTAAAAAAGAATTTTCAAGCACAAGCACATCTTGATATTACACCATATAAACTCTAGAAGGAGGCTGTCTTTGGCACAGTGTAACTATTTAGAAGAGCACCAGGAGAAATTTGAGACTGACATCTTTTCCAGCGCACCCAGGCTTATGAGTGAGATTTATTCCTTTCAAGGTATTCACAAAACAAACCCATTTAGGGACAATAGGGTCATGCCTGGGAAAAAAAATATTTGCTTAATTTCTATACAATTTTCTAACTTTTCCCTTCATTTTCTGAAATCTTCTTGGTCCAGTTTAACAAAAACATTTTTAATATACCTTAAAGCATTTTAATGCGTGCAAACCAGTGTTGCATATATTAATTTATAGGTTAATATATATTAAATCAATTTTGCAGGCATCAAATTTTACAAGGCACACTAACTACCCCTTTTACTAAACCGCGCTAGCAGTTTTTAGCACAGGGAGCTGTGCTGAATGCTGCGCATAGGTCCCGATGCTCATAGGAACTCTATGAGTGTTGGGAGCAGTGAGGCTTCCTGCGCTAAAAACCGCTAGTGTGGTTTAGTAAAAGGAGGGGGTAAGAAATCAAACTGTTCATGAATGCATTTCATATAAGTCATTTTTAATGAGTGCACACTTAAACCAGTCCCTTATATTCAACTGAAATTGGTTTTCAAGTGTTAAGAGTTCTAACCTTTGGGGGCGGAGCGAAAGTAAGATGGCGGCCTGAAGCTTCCCTCAAGATACCACCTCTTTACAAGTTTTTAGAGCACCAGATGGTAAAAAGGAAGTCCAAGTTCCGGGTCCTCCCGGACGAAACTGGTTCCTTTTCAGGCCCGATGGACGCCTTCGTGGAACGCAGCTCTGTAGCTGCAGATTCAGAGGTTTCCTCTGCTGGTGAA
Source organism: Geotrypetes seraphini (assembly GCF_902459505.1). Lineage (NCBI taxonomy): Eukaryota > Metazoa > Chordata > Amphibia > Gymnophiona > Dermophiidae > Geotrypetes > Geotrypetes seraphini. The sequence goes on along the minus strand of NC_047085.1, from coordinate 432,412,278 downwards.
CCCACGTGAACTGAGGCGCAAGACTTCTCCTTAGAGAGTGTCACACTATCCTCCGAAGAGCGCAGTCCACCTAGCTGTCCTGGAGTGACGAGGAAGACCTTTTTGGATGTGCCGGCCCAGGAATCCTACTTGCTGGACCCACGGAGCGGGAGGACAGGCTCCAGTAGGGGGCAAGATGATAGAAATTCATCTCTCCAGCAGGTGTTGAGAAGGCAGCAAAATCAAGGTGATATTTCATCAGCTGAGGTGGTTCAAACTATACAGGGAGCTGCAGGGATTATCGGAGCAGAAGGCCCTCCCTTACAGAGACCCAATATTTTCACGATGGAATCCATTTGGGAGGCTATCTCTACAATGCAGACTTCTCTTGGGAACCAAATCCAGCAACTATTCATTAAATGCACTATGGTACTTTCAGAAAATCTGTATCTGAAGACTAAGGTAACAAGTTTAGAGTATAAAACTAATGATTTGAGACTAAGATAAAATCCCTGGAAGCACAAGCTCTAACGTGGACTAAGGACAGTGCTAGTTTGCACTTTAAACAAGAAATGTTGGAAAATTCAATCAGGAGATGTAATCTCCGGATTATTAATTTTCCTAAAGTTCATCTTATACCGCCCTTAGTGATACTTAAGAGATATGAGTGAAATTCTGAAAGTCCCTGAGACCTCATATCCACCTCTTTCAAAGATTTATTACCTTCCAATGAAAAATACAACTCAAAAACCTGACCAGCAGAACGTTTCTGCTGATAGTTTGGACTTGACACATTTTCTTGAGAGGTCGGACTCTGAGGCTCAGGAGTCAGCTACATTGATTGTGCAGTTTGCTATTCACTCTGATAGGGAATGGATGCTTAAGATGTTTTTCAAGTATAAAGGCATACCTTTCCTGATGAATACCATAAGAATGTATCCAGATGTTTCTCGATCCACCCAGAAGAGAACTAAACTAAACTAAACTAAACCTTAAGTTTATATACCGCATCATCTCCACGGATGTTGTGGAGCTCGGCACGGTTTACAAGAACTTAAAATATAGGAAGAGAAGGAAAAAAAAAGTTTACATGAACTTATATATAGAAGAGAAGAGTACGGGGGGATAGAATTACATTTTAGTGAAAAGCCAGGTTTTCAGTTGCTTGCGGAATAATTGGAGGGAGCACAGGTTCCGCAGCGGGGTAGTAAGGTCGTTCCAAAGACCTGTGATTCTGAAGAGAAGGGATTTTCCCAGTTTGCCTGCATAGCGAATACCGTGTAGAGAGGGGAAGGATAATTTATACCTTTGGATGGGTCTGATAGAGTCAGGACTCGAGAAGTTATAAGATAGTGGGATTAAGGGAGGAAGGATGCCGTGAATGATCTTAAAAGCCAGGCAGGAGCATTTGAAATGGATTCTGGAAATCACTGGGAACCAGTGAAGTTTGGCTAGGAGTGGGGAGACATGGTCAGACTTGCGTTTTGCAAAGATCAACTTGGCTGCAGTATTCTGGATTAGCTGGAGTCTTTGAAGACTTTTTTTTTGATAGGCTTAAGTAGATGGCATTGCAGTAGTCTAATTTGGAGAGGATGATGGATTGGACAAGGACGGCGAAATGCTGTAAGCGAAAATAGGATCTTACTTTCCTCAGCATGTGGAGGCTGAAAAAGCATGATTTAGCCAAGGAGTTGAGGTGGTCATTGAGGGAGAGAGAAGAATCGATAATGATGCCAAGGGCCTTGCTTGAGAACTCAAGCTGCAGTGTAGCGCCTGAGGGTAGTGTGAAGAGGGTGGGCAGGTGTTCTAATTTTGGGCCGAGCCAGAGTAATTTTGTTTTTGATTCATTCAATTTCATCTGTACCGAGAATGACCAGGAATGGAGTCTCATTATGCAAGCTGTAATGTTCTCGTGGAGGTTGGTGAGGTTCTGATCTGTCTCAAGGAGGACAAGGATGTCATCAGCGTATGTGTAGATTGTTTCAAGGGGGGATAATTGGAGAAGTTTCAGGGAGGACATATAGATATTAAAGAGAATAGGGGATAGGGGTGATCCCTGAGGGACACCGCAAGATGGTGTCCAAGGAACGTACATAGTGCCATTTGTGTTGACAGTGTAGGAGTGAGAGCGTAGGAAGTTTGAGAATCACTTTAGGACGGTGGATTCAATTCTTACCCGGAAAGTTGATAAAGTAGTATGTCGTGGTGGACAACATTGAAAGCTGCAGAGAGATCGAATTGTAATAGGACAGCAAATTTGTTACGAGAATGTAGTTGTTGCACCTTAGAAATTAAGGAAACTAGGAGGGATTCGGTGCTGAAGCTGGGTCTGAAGCCATATTGGTAGGGATGGAGGATGGAGAATCTCTCTAGGTAAGAAGAGAGCTGGGTGGCGACTATGGCCTCTAGCAGTTTAGTTAGGAGAGGGATATTTGCTATGGGGCGGTAGTTAGATGGTAAGGAAGGGTCGAGATCGGCTTTTTTCAGAAGAGGGGACAAGGCAATGTGTCCCATTTCTGTGGAGAACAGGCCCGATAGTAAAGCAGAATTTATAAGCCTGGTAAGGGAGGAGATGGCCTGCGCGGGAATGTTTTCGTAAAGGTAGGAAGGGAAAGGATCCAGGATGCAGTTGCAGGATTTCAGTTTGAGACAGAGTTTAGAGATCTGGGATTCGGATACAAGTTCAAAGGCAGTCCAGGATCTATCAGCAGGGATAGGGTTGGAGTCGTTGGGAGGCAGAGAATTGTAAGAGACTGCTGGGGGGAAAGAATTCTGAAAAATTTAGCTAGGTCGTTTGCGGATGGGGGGAAAGGGGAAAGATGGAGTCATTTTTTGAGGTTAGGTTGCGCCAGATGTTGAACAGTGTACTATTTTGGTTTTTTGATCTGGTGATTTTATCTCCATAGAAATTCTTCCTTGCTTTTTTTAGTACTGTGTTATAGAACTTGATGTTGTCTCTCCAGGATTGTCTGTCTGAAAGGGATTTTGATTTTTTCCATTTACGTTCCAGGGCTCGAAATTTCAGCTTTAATTCCCTGTGGTATGGAAGATACCAGGGAGTCTTGCGGGAATGGGAGATAGGTTTAGTAGACAAAGGGGCAAGAGCACGGTAGGTAGTCCCGGAAAGGGTTACCCAATTATGCCAGCTGGAATCTGGGTCGGCATGTTTAGGAAAAGGGGGGAGTTGGTTGAGAAATTGGGTCCAGAACAGTTCACTCGTGATTTTTTTGCGGTAGGTAATAGAGTTTGTGGGTCGGGGTGGAGTGCCAAGATGAGACATGAAAATGGGAAGGCAGAAAGAGCCTAGAAGGTGATCAGACCAGGGGACATGTTCCCAAAGGGCCTCTTCAGCAGAAGTTTTGTGCTCGGTCAGGTCAAGGAAGCTGATGATGTCTAGTGTATGCCCCTTATCGTGGGTAGGGATTGGCGAAGGAGCGGTGAAGCCTAGGGAGGTGAGGAAGTCTTTGAATTTGATTGCATCCTTGCTGGTGTTATCGTCTAGATGGAGATTAATATCTCCAATGATTAGTAGTCTCTGGAATTTTAGGAAGGCTCTTGTTATGGTCTCGAGAACGAGTTCAGAGGATTTGTTCCAGGGGGTTGGTGGGCGGTAAAGTAACAGGATGCCTAATGGGTAGGGATGAAGTTCATCGTTGACTGAAGCTAACATGAATTCTAAAGAGGTATGGCTGGACATCGAAGAAGAGAAGGAAGCAATTTCTTATACTGAGACCCCAGGTATTTCAGTTGGGAGCGACTTTTGTTTTAAGATATCCCTGCAAGTGTGTGATAACTTGCAAGTGTGTGATAACTTACAAGAATGATAGATATGTTTTCTTTGAACCGCAACTGCTGTCTAAATTTGTTTCAGCTAGAGAACAACCAACTTCCACTACATGAATTTTGCTGTTTCTAAGAAAGCTCAAGGATATTTGCTACTTTTAGAGCAGTCAGGCATAAACCTCTTTTTTTTTTTCCTATTATTGATTTCCTTTATTTAGTTTCAGTTATATTTAAGCTACATCCCCAATTATAGTGGACTAACTATATCTTGTGTTGTGGATATTACCTTTAAAGAATTCTGATTCTCTATTTCATGTACACAATATTTTTTACTGTTTGACTTGTTATGATTATTATTATTATTTATTTCTTATATACCGCTATACCGTGAAGTTCAAAGCGGTTTACAATAAAGATACATTTTAAATACAAATAAAGAATTCAAGAATCTAACCTTTGCCAATCTATAGCTCTACTCAGGCATTCACATACATCTCTAAAGGTAGAATATGCACATTATTTATGTTTAAATCTGTTTTATTAGCCACATACAAAAAAGGTGACAGGACAAAAGCGCGCGAGATAAACGTGTGCTGACATTTGAGAGTGGACAATTGAGCGCAAGACTTCAGCGTGCCGCTCTAAAAGCTTATTTTAAAGGGCTCCAATGAGGGGTGTAGGAGGAACCCCCCCCCCCCACACTTTACTCAATAGTGTTTGCGCTGCCATGTTGGGGGAGTGGGGGGGTATAACCCCCCATATTATACAGAAAACTTAACTTTTTACCTATTTTTAAGGGAAAAGTTAAGTTTTCTGTATAATGGGGGGGGGGGAGTTTACAACCCCCCAAAACCACTCCCAACAGCAGCGCCAACACTATTAAGTAAAGTGGGGGGTTCCCCCCCCTACACGCCCATCGGAGCCCTTTAAAATAAGCTTTTAGAGTGGCACGCTTAAGTCTTGCGCTCAATTGTCCGCTCTCAAATGTCAGCGCGCATTTGTCTCGTGCGCTTTTGACTGTGAACCACAAAAAAAACCATGCAGAGCACAAGAATACATAGAGGCTAACAAGGTTTAAACATTTCCTCCTCAGCTCCCAATCCTACCTATCCCTGAATGAACAGAATACATCTGAGCAATCAATCTCTTGAATTGGGCCCAGCAAACCATGCTCCCAACCAATAAATCTACCGCTTCCTAAATGAGAGGCCTTAACCTTTATAGCCTCCCACCGTTCGTCTACTAGAACACAGTCTCCCCCACCACCAGCCCATCCTTCCTTCACACCCTACCCGGCACATCCTACTATAATCATTAAACTGTAAAACTGTTATAAGGATAATATATTTAACACCAAACTCCTTGCCCTGGGAGATAATGACTGAATATAAGGTTCCCATACCTTCCAAAATTGCTGTTTCCTCTTTTAGGTGTAACATGCATCTCAAGCTTCCAGCATCAGTATGTTGTGATAGGCTGTTCTCCAGTGCCAAAAAGATGGGGATCGTGATAAAAGCCAATATAGTAAAATGCATTTCTTTCCCACAATACATGCTTTACTTAGTAATATACATCTTTCTTTCTCATACACGCCAGTGTTCCAATCATTAAACAATATAGCCTGAGGTCATGATTTCACTATTCTATGCATTAAAGCCCCCAGATAGGTCAAGAGTCTAAGCCCAAAATTCCATATATTAGGGCAGAGCTACAAAGCATATGAAAAGGTATCTGCTCTGCCACACTTCACACATGTCTACACAGAGGCACATCCTGCATGATAGGCCTGTGCTTGGGAGAAATATGCCCTAGTAATGGTATGATTAAGCAGGTTAGAAATTTTTTAAATAAATAAATTCTCTATAAAAGGCACTATGGACATTAACTGGAATGTGGAAGAGAATCCTTCTAACAGTGTCTAAGCGTAGCTGGATCCTCAACTCAATGTTCATTTTCGAATACCAGGTAATGGGACTACGATGCTTAAAGACACCGAACACACAGAGTCTTCATTCGGTCCAAAAAATTCCTGAAGTCTAGTTCCAAGTCCACGAAAAATCTTCTCCCTATACACATTGTGAGAAATCTGCCTGTAAGCAAAAATAACCCACAATAATATTCCCACTTCCTGAGATAAATGCTCTAAAGATCATAGCCAACCATTTTGTTGAATCAACAAGAAAATATGGACTATCCCATGCCGGGCCCGTTAGGCAAAGGGTTCATTATCAAATCCTGGTAGAAAATCCAGTTATGGGCAGAGAATTGGTATTAGGCATTAGCACAGAGCTGCCCAAATCTGGTCCTCGAGATCTACTGGCAGGCCAGGTTTTCAGGATATCCACAATGAAAATGCATGAGAGAAATTTGCATACCAAGAAGACAGTGCAGGCAAATCTCTCTCATGCATATTCATTGTGGATATCCTGAAAACCTGGACTGTCAGTAGATCTTGAGGACCGGACTTGGGAAGCCCTGCATTAGCACATTCTACTTGATCATTAAGGTCCTCCCCACTTCTTGTAAAGGCTGCAATAGCACATGTGATCTATAGACTCTTGGTATTCTGGTCCAGACTGTTTGTATCAAATAATAAGGAAATATACACATCCTGGGGAGGGGGGAGGGGATATAATATGGGATTGATTAAAGCTTGTTGAATTGTTTATAAATATTTTAAAGATTTTGTTGATTAACTGGTTGGGGGATAATAAGTTTTCTTATTATCTTTAAAAGTGTATTGTGCTATAAAATTATTCTTCTATGTAACTATATCATTTTTTATGCACAATTGTAGTTTTAAAATGAATAAAGAAGTAAAATAAATAAATAAATAATAGGGATGAAAGGGACAAAAAAAAAACCAACTCTCCTTCTAAATGCTATAGAGTATATTCATGAAGCTCGAGAATTTAATCTCGAACATGACGTAAGAGACAAGCATGTCTGGTACTCCTACCCTCCCCACCTCCAATTACCCAAAAGATACTTAAATTGTAATTTATATTTCTTCACCTGCCAAAAAAACCTTTAATACAGAATTCAAAACCTTTTACTTAAAAGCTACAATACATGCTTTACTTTTAAAAGCATTGCTGTACCAAGACAAGGAGCCAACCCTGAAGTAGAGAATGACATGGGGATAAATTTTTCCACGTTCCGTCCCCGCGAGGTCTGTCGCTGTTCTTGTCCCTGCCCCATTCCTGTAAGCTCTGCCTTAACCGTACAAACCTCGAACACTTATGATTTTAAAGTGTTTGAGGCTTGTGCAGATGAGGACAGAGCTTGCAGGAATGGGGCAGGGACAGTAAAAGAACTCGCTGGGATGTGACGGTAAAATGAGTTCCTACAGGGACGATGAAAATTTGTCCCAGTGTCATTCTCTACCCTGAAGTGACTGAAATGATAATTGTAAAAGCCCATTTCTAAACTGTCTAATGCACCTCCTGGGACATAGGGCTCCTTTTACGAAGCCGCGTTAGCGGTTTAACGCGCGCTAATTTGCCGGCCGTGCTAGCCACTACTGCCTCCACTTGAGCAGGTGATAGTTTTTCGTCTAGCACGGAGGTTAGCGCTTGCTAAAAAGGTGCGTGCGATAATGCCACTAACGCAACTTTGTAAAAGGAGCCCATAATGATGAGTCAATGACCTACCATATATACTCAAATATAGGATGAAATTTTGGGGCCAAAAAAAATAGCCCAAAAATGGGGCCTGCAGGCCTGCCCTTAGGCCGGGACAGGAGGGATCCCTCCCGTCTCCTATCCTGGCCGATACTAACAATTACTACCCTCCCTCACTCGCTCGCATACCTTTTCATTGGTGGTCCAGCATGTATCCCACGCGTAACCCCTCCTGCTGATTTCAGCAGGAGCTTGCTTTTTGTGCTCCCGGCCGTCCCTGCACTGCTCCTTGATAGGCTGCTGCGAGAGCCACAAGAGCCGCGAGTCCCACAAGAACTGGTGGCAGCCTATCAAGGAGCAATGCAGGGCCGGCCAAGAGCACGAAAAGCTCACTCCTGCGTGCCGACCTGGGTGTGGCACTGGCTACTAGCTTCAAAATCGGCAGGCAGGGTTCCACGCTAGACCACCATGAAAAAGGTACGCGAGCGAGGGAGGGTAGTAATTGTTAGTGTCGGCCAGCCTAACACTTAGTGGTTTCAGTTAAGGGGAAGGGTTAATCTGCTGGCTGGGTTGGAGGTCAGAGGGGACAATCAAGCCATTGTGATATCACTGATGAGGTTGGCTTTTTTTAGTGGGAAGAGGGTACAGGGAAGGAAGGTGGGACAGGGTGCAGGGCCTGGCAGGGAAGGGAGCTTGGTTCAGAGCCTGGTAGGGAATGGGAATGAGTGCAGAGCCTTGCATGGGAGGGTATGAGGGAGGAGACACTGGGTGCAGATCCTGGCAGGGCATGGCACTTGAATATTAAGCCCCCGTCTTATATTCGAGTCAACCATTTTTATTTTTTTTTTTCCTCCTTTTGGGGGAGGGAATGAGGTCTCGACTTATATTCGGATCAACTTATATTAGAGTATATACGGTACTTGAATTTGTAACTATGTATTTGTAATTATCACCTAATTATATTAAGAACTGCACTGATCTACCTGTACTAGCAACTCTATTGAATGTCAGTGCCAAATTGTCCATTGTAACTTACTAGGTAACTGACTCAACCTCTTGCAATGTAATACAACCTTGAACTGAATAGGTAACAGTGGAATAGAAAACCTGATTAAGAACATAAGAATTGCCGCTGCTGGGTCAGAACAGTGGTCCATCATACCCAGCAGTCAAAGACCAGTGCTCTGAGACCAGCCCTACTTGCGTACGTTCTAGTTCAGCAGGAACTAGTCTAACTTTGTCTTGAATCCCTGGAGGGTGTTTTTCCCTATAACAGCCTCCGGAAGAGCATTCCAGTTTTCCACCACTCTCTGGGTGAAGAAGAACTTCCTTACATTTGTACAGAATCTATCCCCTTTTAACTTTAGAGAGTGCCCTCTCGTTCTCCCTACCTTGGAGAGGGTGAACAACCTATCTTTATCTACTAAGTCAATTCCCTTCAATATTTTGAATGTTTCGATCATGTCCCCTCTCAGTATCCTCTTCTAAAAGGAGAAGAGGCCCAGTTTCTCTAGCCTCTCACTGTACAGCAACTCCACCAGTCCCTTAACCATTTTTGTCACTCTTCTCTGGAACCTTTCGAGTAGTACTATGTCCTTTTTCATGTACGGCAACCAGTGCTAGACACAGTACTCCAGGTGAGGGCGTACCATGGCCCATTACAGCAGCATGATAACCTTCTCTGATCTGTTTATGATCCCCTTCTTAATCATTCCTAGCATTCTGTTTGCCCTTTTTGCCGCCGCCACACATTGCACGGACAGTTTCACTGACTTGTCCACAAGTACTCCCAAGTCTCTTTCCTGGGGGATCTCTCCGAGTACAGCACCGGGCATCCTGTATTCGTGCATATGATTTTTGTTACTGACATGCATCACCTTGCACTTATCCATATTGAACCTCATTTGCCATTTCGTGGCCCATTCCTCGAGTGTATTTATGTCTCGTTGTAGGTCTTCGCAATCCTTCTGTGTCCTCACTACTCCTCTGAATAACTTCGTATCGTCCGCAAATTTAATCACCTCGCTTGTCGTATCAATTTCTAGGTCATTTATAAATATGTTGAAGAGCACAGGCCCAAGCACCAAACCCTGCGGCACTCCACTTGTGACGCTTTTCCAGTCCGAGCATTGTCCATTCACCCCCACTCTCTGTTTCCTATCCGCCAACCAGTTTTTAATCCACGTAAGTATATCACCCTCGATTCCATGGCTTGCAATTTTTCGAAGTAGACGTTCATGCAGAACCTAGTCGAACGCCTTCTTAAAATCTAGATATATGATGTCGAACGGGTCACCCTTGTCTTTCTGCCTATTTACTCCCTCAAAGAAGTGCAGTAAATTTGTCAAGCAAGATCTTCCTTTGCTGAAGCCGTGCTGGCTGGTCCTCATCAAACTGTATCTTTAAGGTGATCACTGATGTGGTCCTTTATTAGCGCCTCTACCATCTTTGCCGGTACCGAAGTCAGATTCACTGGTATGTTTCCAGGAACAACATGATAGTATCATCTCACTTATATAATGTCTCAAAATAACTCAAAATGTCTCACAATGTACATCTTTGAGGATAGCCTTTACACGTCAACATAATATCATGGAGATTTTAAGTCCTTCTGACATCAGACACCCTGGTCCTTCAGAGACTCTATCAGGCAGTCACCATGTTTGCCTACAGTGTAACGTTTTGTTCTATTACCTTGGAGTTAGAAGATTTTTTTTTTTTTTTTACAGACCCCCAGCAAGGGGAAACATTTCTTTTGTAGTCTATGTAATCGTGTCCTTTTGTCCTAAATTACACCATCAATCCACAACGGCATATAATAAACTTCAAAGTGCCTAATTTCTAAGTGATCTTTTTTTCAGATAATACCTTTCTAAGTACCTCTATGGTCTTCAGTTCCAGCCAACCACCAGCCAAATTATTTAAAGCTTGTTTTTCTTTCTGGCTTTTATTCATCATCAGACCTTAGTTTTTTATTAAAGTGCTTGTGCTCTATATTCTATGTTTTGTGCAAATCGATAAACTTTTCTTATACAACTTTAAAACTTTTGTACTTAGCTTTAGCTATTTCTTCATTCTTTTTTTAAACCTCGAGAAGGACCTTAAGGTTCAACCAGTTTCGCCCGAAGGCTTTTTCACAGCTGTGGAACAAAACAAAAGGGGGGACCTGTTCTTGAAAGATGACCTGTTCAATTAAAGATGAAGGAATATTTTCAAATCAATGTCTCAGAAGAAATCTCATTAGAAACAATATGGGATGCTTTTAAAGCTACCATGAGGGGGCAGATCATTTCATATGCAGCACATGTTAGGAAACAACTTAAAAAGGAATTTTCTAATTTGGAACAAGATATTAAGGTATTGGAGGCAAAATTGGCTGCGAAATGGGAACAAATTACTTTACAAGCCCTCTTAAAAGTTAAATATAAATATAATGAGATTTTTTCACAGTTGGCCAGGAAAGATTTGTTTTCTCAACAAGCTCTGTATTATGGAAACTCGAATAAAGCGGGAAGATTATTGGCTAATTATCTCAAAGCGAAAAAAAGGAAAGTAAAAATTGTTGTGATTAAAGACAAAAAGGTGACACTCATTTACAAATTGGAAATATTCTAAAACAATTTTTGAATTTTTACAAAACTTTGTATTCTTCTGAGCTTTATTCAAATAAAGAAAAGGATATTATAGAATTTTTAAAAATTAATTAAGGGTCCTAAAATTCCCGAGCATATAAAAGGTAGTCTCGAAGTGCCCGTATCGATAAAGGAATTGCAAACAGCATTGATGTCCCTTAGAGTTGGATCCGCTCCAGGTGGTGATGGTTTCACGGTGGAATTTTATAAATCATTTTAAATTACCCTATTACCTTATTTGTTAAATCTATATCAGGCTCAACTAACTAAAGGTTGCATATTAGGTACTATGGCAGAAGCCAAATAAAGGTCCTATGTTGGTTTCAAATTACAGGCTTATTTCTTTGATTAATGTAGATGGTAAACTTTTGGTTACGTTATTGGCTTTACGCTTAGCTAAGGCTCTCCCTTATATCATCAGAATGCACCAAACGGGGTTCATTGCTAAAAGACATTCTTCTAATAACACTAGGTTGGTGTTACATATGTTAAATCTATCAAAAGTTATGGATGATCCAGCCTTCTCTGTATCTTTGGCCTTTGATCATGTAGAATAGACCTTCATGTATCAAGCGATGGATTGGTTTGGTATTGGTTCTGGATTTATTCAAATCTTGTATAGCTCCCCCTCTACCAGATTTTATATTAATAATACTTTTTTAGAGCGTTTTTTTGGGGGGAGGGGAGTTAGGCAAGGATGTCCGTTATCTCCTCTGCTGTTTGATATTGTTTTGGAACCCTTGTTATTGGCTATTCAACAGGCAGAGGCGATTCAGGGTATTCCTTATGCAGGTCGGGAATATAAAGTCTCTGCTTATGCAGATAATATTTTGCTTCATTTGAGGAATCTGGAAACAACCATTCCACATTTACTTGAGCTGATTGAAAGATTTTGGAAATTTTCAGGATATAAGATAAATTGGAGTAAATCAGAGGTCCTTCCTTTAAACGTTCACTGTTCCAAGAGATTATTTGATAAATTCTCTTTCTTGTGTAAGGAAGGAGGTATTAAATATTAAATATTTGGATCCAGAAAACGTTGGAAGAAACGATGCAGGTAAATGAAAAATCCATATTGCTAAAGGTCTCAGAGATGTGTGAGCATTGGAACCCACTGCATTTTTCTTGGAGGGGGAAGAGTTCAGACTGTAAAAATGATGATTCTGCCTGTAGTTTGTTACCAAATGGGTATGATACGGGTTTACTTTCAGGGGTCTTTTAATAAGAAAAATTAAACGTATTCTTACTAAATTTATTTGGCTGGGTAAAAATGCTAGAATTTCTATGGTAACTTTAAAAAAGCCGACTGCGGAGGGTAGGGTAAATTTTCCCAATTTTTATAGGCCTATATTATGCGCCAGGGAATGTATTAGATTCTCCCCGAGCATGGAGCATCTGCCAGAATGGATACACCTGGAATGGAAAATTATGTCCCCAATACCACTTTCTCATGTATTAAGTATCAGATTACCTAGCTATGCTAGGGGCAACATAATTCTATTGGATACATGGAAAACAATTAAATTTATTGATAAACTAACAGATGTTCCAATATTGAAATCTACTTTACAGTCCTTATGGTTAAACTCCAAGATTCAAGTGGGTGGTGCTGGGATCGCCTGGAAGAATTGGATGCAGGCAGGTATTCGGACATTGGATGATGTTATATCCAATGAGAATCTGCTGGAATTTTCACGGCTGCAACAATCATTTGGCATTTTAAAATCTCAACAGTATAGGTGGTTGCAGTTGAAGCAGGCCATTCGGAGTGGGTTCCCTGAATGGAAAAATTTTAAAAATTATTATAGCCTGCAGATCTTTTGCTACCAGACAGATTTAGTAGGACATCAGGCTGCCCAGTGGTATAAATTAATTTCTGAATTTTTGAATAAAAAACCTAAAAATAGTCTCCGAGATATTTGGAGCATCTAGATTAAACAGTATATTTCTGTATCTCGTTGGCCACATAGTAACTTAGTAGAAGACGGCAGATAAAGACCCGAATGGTCCATCCAGTCTGCCCAACCTGATTCAATTTAAAATTTTTTTTTTTTTTTTCTTAGCTATTTCTGGGCAAGAATCCACGAATTTGGACTTGGAGGTTGAAATGTACAGAGTCAGTATCTATGAGTCAAACATGGTTATTTTTATTACATAGGATTTTTTGGACCCCAGTTCATTTGCAAAAATTATATAGTTCCAAATCTAACAGATGCTGGCATTGTCATGCTGATATAGGGACTTTAGATAATCTGTTATATTTTTGTCCACTGGTATTTAGTTTCTAGAAGTCAATTTGGGGACAAATAAATATTGTTTTAGAATCAGATATTCCCTTAACATACGAAGCCATAATTTATGGTACTATGTTACACGTTAAACCACCCCTTGATAAATATAAAAGCCGTCTTTTCCTGGTTTTGAATGGAATAGCTGTTCAATTGATCACAAAAAATTGGAAAAGCCATGATAGATTAAACTACACATTTTGGTAGACAAATGTATGTAATACATACAAATATGAGAGAATGAATGCAGAATGTTTGCGGTCAAGTGTTTCATTTAACAAAGTATGGAGTCCATTGGCTTTATTTGCTGCTTCACATTAATGGTTTATGTATTTTTCTTTAAGTTTTTCCTTACACATCCAGGGTGGGGGGTGGAGGAGGGAGAGGTAATTGAGAAATTGATATTAATTCGTCATATCAATGTAATAAATAAAGTTGTCTTGTATTATTAATAATTGATAGATGGGTGGGTGAGTAAAGTTATGGCTCTATATACTAAGAGGGGCATAATAAAAAAAAACGTCTAAGTTCCCTTTTGGCCTAAGGTCTTAAACGTTGAAATTAGAAGCAGGGAAAATGTCCATTATCAAAAAAAATGTCCAAAAGGAGGGTTTTTTTGATAATGGCCTGCATCTACCTTCAGCTGTTTAAATGCCCAGACCACCACTAGGTCTAAACTTACACCATATAATCAACCTAAAAAAAGCCTAAGTCCCAAACATCCAAAACAAGGGCTTTTAGGCGAAGGAGGAGCCAGTCCTTCACCTAAAAGCTGGATTCTGTAACCGGTGTCTGTCAAAAACAACACCGGTTACAGAATCCCCCCCTCCCTACAATGATCCGGGCAGAAGGGAGCCCAAGCCCTCCTGGCACGTGGCACCCCAAACCCCCGACTACATTTGAGGCAAGAGGGTGCCCAAGCCCTCTTGCCCCGGTGGCACCCCGAACCCCCAACATCATCGGGGCAAGAGGGAGCCCAAGCCCTCTTGCCCCGGCGACACCCCCTAACCCCTATCCCCCACTAAAATAAGAGCAGGAGGGATCCCAGGCCCTCCTGCCCTCGACACAACCCCTTCACGACCACCCCCCGAACCCCTGATTGCCCCCCGCCGACCCGCGACCCCCCGCCAACCCCATGACCCCCCCTCCCCCCTCCCCGTACCTTAAAAATTGTTGGTCGGACGGTTGGGTGCCAAGCCCATCCGTCTGACAGGCCAGCCATCTCCAGAATGGCTGGCCTTAGGGCCTGATTGGCCCAGGCGGCTCAAACCCCGTCCACAGGTGGGGTTTGCGGCGCCTGGGCCAACTGGAATCGGCCCAGTTGTCTTAGGCCCCTCCTGTGGGCGGGGCCCTAGGCACATGGGCCGGTTGGGTCCATGTGCCTAAGGCCCCGCCTACAGGAGGGCTCCCTCTTGCCCTGAACGTAGTCGGGGGTTCAGGGTGCTGCCGGGGCAAGAGGGCTTGGGCTCCCTCTTGCCCCGATGCTGTCGGGGGTTCGGGGTGTTGCCGGGCAGGAGGGCTTGGGCCCCTCCTGCCCGATCGTAATAGCCGGGGGAGGGCTGATCTCTGCAGGAGAGATGGCTTATCTCTCCTGCCAGCGATGGTGATCGCCCACACCCCTCTAAACCGCGGCACTTCGGGGTGAGGATTGCTGGCAGGGTAGATGTCCTGCCGCGATGCTCACCCCGAAGTGCCGCGGTTCGGAGGGGAGTGGGTGATCACCATCGCTGGCAGGAGAGATGAGCCATCTCTCCTATAGTGAACGTTGCAGTAGGGGGTTGCTGGTTGCTGGGGCCGCTGAGCTGCAGCGATCAGCTTAGCGGCCCCTTTTCGGCACTTAAACCTGTTTTGACTTGGTCTAAGTCAAAACGTATAAGTACCGACTAGGCAACCTGCCTAAAGTTTTGGTTATACCTGCTGTACGCCTAGGTGTAGGTCGGCCCACCTCACGCCCTTTCCCCTCCTCTAAAAATGCCTCTTTTTGCTCTATGCGTTTAGAGGCAGGGGAAAGGCCTAAGCTGGTTTTAGATACGTCTAAAACCAGCTTTGATTATGGGTACTTGGATGATCAGGCTTTTTAATCGTCCAAGTACCCATTTAGGCCACTTTTTAGACGTTTGTTTGTTTTTGATTATGAGCCCCTAATTGTATAAAATGGTGTAATCTCTGTAATATTTTTCTGTAGTCAACCAAATGTACTACACTGTTGTAGTTTTTAAAATAATAAAATCTTTACAAAAAAAAAAAAAAGAAAATCAATAAAGAATAAAAAAAAAAAAAAAAGAAAGAAAGAAATGTCTGCATCTATCACGGTACTGCTGATGGCTCCACTATTCCTCTTGCCCGTGTCGTTCTGTACAGTTTTTCAGCCGCATTTCTCTATCAATCGCAGGTCCAGGTGAAGAGAGGCAAGGCAATAACAAGCAGTAAACCATATTGTTGACTGTTTTCTCCTGACCAAATTTTCTTAGGTCTATCACACACAAGGTCACTTTCTGTGCGCTTTGGACAGAATATCTGACATGTCTCCAATTTTTTTGGAACAGAATGAGCATAACAAAAGTAGCCTTGTGGAGGCCGTACACCGTCACCAGTCCCCTTCTATGGCAGTCTGCACTTTACTATCTTTCATCTGGAAAGCAGAGGAGGGGAGAAATAGAAAACCGAGAATTAAGAGGTGATGAAAGAAATATACAGTTTAGGAGAAAGGAAGCCAGTGAGAAGAAAAATGGCACCGGTTGAGGGGAAGAGAGAGTCTGTATCAAAACAGGATACAGTAATACAAAGAGAGAGAAAAAAGGAAATGTAGGAGAAAAGATTAAGCTAAAGAAAAGTAAGAGGAAAATCAAATAAGAGAATAAATGAAATTATCCAGGCGAGTGGCTTTAGGAAATTGGGTGTCAGGTCAAAAGCGCGCCGGGACAAAGGCACGTGCAGACAATTGAGCGCAGCGCGAAGGCACACGCCAAAGAAAATTACTGTTTTTAGGGACTCCGACAGGGGGTCATGGGGAGGGAACCCCCCCCCCCACTTTACTTAATACAGATTGCGCCGCATTGTGGGGGGTTTGGGGGGTTGTAACCCCCAACATTTTACTGAAAACTTCACTTTTTCCCTGTTTTTAGGGAAAAAGTTAAGTTTCCAGTAAAATGTGGGGGGTTACAACCCCCCAAACCCCCCGCAATGCCGCCGCGATCTGTATTAAGTAAAGTGGGGGGGGGGCTCCCCAACAAAAAACCCCATTGGAGCCCCTAAAAACAGTAATTTTCTTCGGCGCGCACCTCCGTCTTGCGCTCAGTTGTCGGTGCGCGCCTTTGTCTTCCGCGATTATGTCTATGAACCGGAAATTGCCTTCATAATGTAGTTTACAATAAATGTGGAGTATTTGTTCACAGAAACTAGTATGAGTTGTTTAAAATCTGGAGACGTAATACATTCTGGGGCTCATTTTCCAAAAAGTCCGACTTGCAAAATATGGCTATTTTCAAAACTTATTTTCAACATAGCTTGCCGATCTTATGTTTTCAAGTGGACTTTCTGGAGCACCAGGCCACTCAGTGGTATAAAATAATATCTGAATTTTTGAATAAGAAACCAAAAACTGGTCTTCTTGACATTTGGAGCATTGAGATTAAGAATCAGATTACTGCGTCTCAATGGCCACAAATTCGGAGAGAACAAGAGCCAGAAGGCCTAGAGCATGCACAGGTGCTCAAAGCCCAGTCAGAGAACAGGCATGATCTTCAGGCATGGCACCTCCTGTGGCTTAGTGCTGCATGCCGGTGCCACATTGGGGGGTAAGCTTGCAGTTTGGGCGGGGGATGCCAGTTCGCGCGGGGGGCAAGGGCGCTCATGAAGGGGGGTGATGCCGGTTCACGGAAGGGGGAGGCAGTGTTGCGGGAGGGGGCGATGCCGGTTAGTGGGCAGGGGGATTCGCAAATTGAGTCAATGCTTGGTTTGCGAGTCACAATTTGCGAGAATGTTTTTCTCGTCTCGCAAACCGGTGTACTCGTAAACCGAGGTTTGACTGTAATTGATTTTTATTTTATAGACGGGGAGGGGGGGGTGAGGGAAGGGAATGAAATTGGAATTAATCCAGGGATTTTATGAATAGTTTCATGAAGGTTTTGATATTTTTGTTTATTAGCTGGGAGGGTGGGGAAAATTTCTTTGTGCAGTAATATTTGTAAGTTTTGTTGAGCAATCATTTATTGTGCATTTGTAGTTTGAAAATCAATAAAGAATTAAAAAAACAAACAACCTATTTTCTAAACAGATATCTATGCTGTTCATCCTGTTTGTCTAAATATCAAGGGGGCATGTTAGAGGCCTGGTGTGGGTGGGACTAGGGTGAGCTTGTGACCTGGATATGTTTCTGCTATAAATGAACAATTAAGAATACGTCCAGGGCTCAATTTAAATGTCTTGAGCTAGACCTGTTTTAATAATGAATAAGTGCCAAAAAAGATGCTCCAACTGGCCAGATGACCACTGGAGGGATGTAAACATGACTCCAAGAATACAAAAAAATCCCACATAGGGGTGTGTAGAGTGAGAAAGGAAGGTTGAGGGTCAGAAACTTGCTTGGAGATAGGTATACTTACCCTCCGCAAAGACAGACTGGTTCTGAGTCTCAATCATGGACCCTCTTAGCTCCTCCTCCCAGTGCTAAAATTTCACTGCTTCCTTTTGTGTTTATTTATTTTTCTTAATTAAATCAGCAGGAAAAATTACTTATCTTTAGCATACAGAATTCCAACAAGCCCGACGGAACCCATTTCGCCAACAAGATGGTTTTTTTTTTAAGAGTTCACAGGACACTCTGCATTTGTTAAAAATCATGCATCCTTCTTCTCTTAGGGCTAGGTTTTTTTTGCAACTGCCTAGCCCGTGCATTTTCCCTGTGGAAATCCAGAAAACCTGGGTCTAATATCCTTGCACCAGCTCTACCTCCTGTTGCCTCTATATCTCTGCTCTGTACCAGATAGAGGTATGGGGTAGAGAAGATGCAGTGGTGATATCAGAACAGAACACCAAAACAGAGAGGTTTGGAGCCCTGAAAATTTGCTGTACCAATGAAAGCCTGAAAGGAAGAGGCCTTGAAATCAGCTATGCTAACTTCAGGCAGGAAGGATGGAAAGCGGAAGCAATGGGCTTAAGAAGTCCAAGTCTTGTATAGCTCAGAGGAGGTGAACTCTGGCTCAGTCTGGAACTGAATAAAGCACTGATGGCAGACTGACCAGACACAGGTTATAGGAACTGAGTGATGACAGGCAAGTCTAACACTTTCCTTCAGTTCTAACCTAGAGCAAATGGAATCTTGCTTATTCCATTTTTAACTCACAATTCAAATATCTATAGTAGCTTTTGCTTTGTCTTTCATAAGCATTGCTATTGTGTCAGATCAGTCTTGAAAATGGTACCAACTAGGAAGTCAGCACAGTTTATTCATGATAAAATAAACACATTATAAGACATGAATATTTTCAGCGATGTGCTGTAAATCAAAGAACTTGAAAGAGTGTGTTTCTTGTTTACAAGAATCGGTTGACCTTTAGTAATATTGTCATGAATGTAGCCAGTCCTTGAAACAAAATAACTACATTAAGGAAGCAAGTTTGTTAATAATAATTGTAGTATTTCTTCCCTTCTGACAATGACAATATTACTATGGTTACATTGTATGTTATATTTTATATAGTTCTCAGTTGTATTTTGCTGGTTATAAAAATTTAATAAAATGTTGAACTAAAAACCATGCAGCTCATTTTAAAAAAATTGAAAAACTGGGATAGATTGAACTATACACTCTGATGGGAATCTCTGTTACACCTTTAAAATGGAACGTTGCATGGCCATACAACAGGGACGCTACAGGAATTTTCTGGATGTTTGGGAGCCATTGGCTAAATTATGTAAGGAAGAATAAATGAGTTTTATTTCATAGACATGTAAACATACACATCCAGGGAGGAAATGGAATTTGATTTAGGGGTTTCATAAATAGTTTTGTAAAGGTTTTATTTTAATTACGTATCAAGTGGGAGGGTGGAGATAATATAATTGTAGGTTGAAGTCCGTAAGCTCCATTGTGCTTGTTTTGAATTATTCATATTTGTGAATCATTTGTTGCACAATTGTAGTTGAAAACTTAATAAAGAAATTTTAAAAAAGCAAGTTTGTGCTTAAGCCACCAGAAAATTTACCAGTATATTTTTCTTGCAACATACAGTACTAAAAACCTAACACAACTTAAAAATCAGGTTAAGCACAAAGGAAGCCAAGGATCAAAGTATACTATCAAGTTAACATGCTCTAAACATGTTCTTAACCTGGGTTCGACCGAACCCCAGGGGTTCGGTGAGTCAGTCTCGCGGGTTCGGCAGAGGTCATATAGCGCTTCGGTCACGTTCAATCATCTATCAGTTATTCAGTGATTTTGATCAAGACTGATCGTGTACTCGGTTTCTTGATCTATCAATCTGTAACTAACGCCTTATATACATCAATCAATTCCTGATCAAAATTTGTGATTTAACTGATAGATGATTGAACGTGACCGAAGCGCTTATGATTCGTGATGATACGCCCTGCTTGTCCATAATTGGCTGCAGGTGATCACGCAACATCGCTTGGCCTATCTGTGCTGCAGGGGATTTGATGTGCACTGTAGTCGAATTGTAACTGTTGTGATGGTATGTCGTGTGATACCTATCTTAATATTTTAATCCCTTACTAACTATGTCGAGCAAAATACGAAAGTGGTCGGAACGTGATGGGAGTCAGCATCCTAATTGCATTATTATTCGAAATATAGGAGAACTTTTTTGTTTTCAAAATTGATATTATTTTTTCCCTCACTGTATACCTATGTTTTGAATTTGTAAAAATCATATTTTATTTTTCCAATAAAGAAGGGTTCGGTGAACATGCATATGAAACTGGTGAGGTTCAGTACCTCCAACAAGGTTAAGAACCACTGCTCTAATGGATGCCCACTGCATAAACTGGGACCTGCAACATAGAAACAGAGAAAAATGAGAGCTCATCTATACCATCTGCTCTCCCTTTCTCTCCCTTAGAGATCCAGATCCAGATTTCTACTACTACTACTACTACCCATCATTTCTATAGGAGGAAATTTTTTTTCACTCAGAGAATAGTTAAGCTCTGGAACGCGTTGCAAGAGGATGTGGTAAGAGCGGATAGCATAGATGGTTTTAAGAAAGGTTTGGACGAGTTCCTGGAGGAAAAGTCCATAGTCTGTTACTGAGAAAGACATGGGGGAAGCCACTGCATGCCCTGTATCAGTAGCATGGAATATTGCTACTCCTTGGGTTTTGGCCAGGTACTAATGACCCGGATTGGCTACCGTGAGAACGGGCTACTGGGCTTGATGGACCATTGGTCTGGTCCAGTAAGGCTATTCTTATGTTCTTATGCTACTAGACATAAGTAGCAATACTAGACATATGTAGACATATGTAGCACTACAAAACATAGAGAAGACAGTCCCTGCTCAAAAAGATTTTATTTCTACCACGTCCACAGGAGACTGTCCCACAAAATCACCACTATTTCCATGAAGAACTATTTTGTCAGGTTACTTCTGAATCTATCCTCTTTCACCTTCATCCTATGTATTTGTTTCTATTTGGTCTTATTTCTGTTATGCTATTAACAAAATTCTAAGCTTCCAAAGTTTCCTTTCAATTGAAAAAGACTTGTCTTAGGCACAAAGTGACAAGAAGGAAAAAAATGATGGCCAGCGGAAGGGGTGACAGATGGGTGAGTTTGAGGAGGAGGATAGAAAAACAAGAGGGGGGGGAGCTGGAGAGGGGGAAGTATAATAGGAGTGAGGAGGGGCTGAAGGAAACCTTAAGCCTATGTTAACAGCTGTTTATGAATTGTACAGTAACAGACAATCAGGTTTATAGAGAAGGAATATGGAGAAGTGCAGCGGTCAGTACACTTCCCCCTCCCCATTTGCGGTTTCGGCAATCGCGATTTCACATATTCGTGATTTTATTTTAGGGGGGGGAGAAAAAAACCCACAGTTTAGCCTTCCCCCCGGCATCCCGGCCTTACCTGGTGGTCTAGCAGGCTTTCGGGGCAGGAGCGATCTTCCTACACTCCTGCTCTGTGTAGATTTCCAATAGGAAATGGCTGTGGGGAGTTCCCGTCGTAGTCTCAAGAGACTACAGGAACTCACGGCAGCTATTTCCTATTGGCGATATGCACGGGGCAGGAGCGTAGGAAGATCGCTCCTGCCCCGAAAGCCCGCTAGACCACCAGGTAAGGCCGGGACACCGGGGGGAAGGCAGGAGGGAGGCGGGGTGGGTCAGAGCCGGACCAGAAGATATTCACGGTATTTCACCATTCGCGGTCCGACTCTGCCCCTATCCCCCGCGAATCTGGAGGGAGAAGTGTATTCAGTGTTTCTCACTGAAGGACACTGTAGGCATACATAAGGGTGATCCATACAGAAAAGGAATGAGACGGTCACCTAGAAGTTATTTAACTAATTGGGATGTGCACTATGTAAAATACCTGTACCACTTCCCCAGTGATGTAATTTAGAATTTTCTTTTTCTTAGAGGTAATTCCTTCACAGTCTTCCCAAAAACACCTCTAAAGATCTATCAGTTATACAGCCAAATATAATAGCTAATAATCCTTCTTTCTTTCTTCTTCTGATCCTCAGCCCCACCACTCCACTGCATCAATAAACTTTCATAGCAGTGAGCTTTAAGTGGTAATATCATCACTGGCTCAGTAAGAATCGTGTATTCTTTTTCTCTTTTATATACTAGACCAACGATGGCGAACCTATGGCACGCGAAGGCCTTGCAGCTGGCACGCGCAGGGCCGCCATCAGGGCAGTACTACCAGGGGGTGCACAGGAGAGAGAGCTGAACGGGGACGATGGGGGACCCGCGGGGTTAAATATAACTCGAGCCGCGAGGCTCGTCTTCTACTCCGACTGCCCTGCCGCTCACACAGCCGATCGAAAATCTTACCCGACGTCAGCGCTGACGTCGGAGGGAGGGCTTAAGCAAATCCCGCCCCTCCGACGTCAGCGCTGAAGTCAGGGAAGATTTTCCGATCGGCTATGTGTGCGTGCTGGGACAGGCAGAAAATAGAAGACAAGCCTACGCGGCTCGAGCTACATTTTGCTGAGAAAGTTGCTAAGATGGGCTGGGAGACAAACGGGGAACACAAAAGGGGGAGGGAGTGCGTTTTGGACACAAGGCATGAACTTGGGAGAAAGGAAAGGAGGGAAAGAGATGCTGAGGTGGGGGAGGGAATGGGTTTTTGGACACAGAAAGCATGAACTTGGGAGAGAGGAAGGGAGGGAAAGAGATGCTGAGGTGGGGGAGGGAATGGGTTTTTGGACACAGAAAGCATGAACTTGGGAGAGAAGAAGGGAGGGAAAGAGATGCTGAGGGGGGGAGGGAATGGGTTTTTGGACACAGAAGGCATGGACTTGGGAGAGAGGAAGGGAGGGAAATAGATGCTGAGTTGGGGGAGGGAATGGGTTTTTGGACACAAGGGCATGGGCTTGGGAGAGAGGAGGGGAGGGAAATAGATGCTGAGGTGGGGGAGGGAATGTGTTTTTGGACACAGAAGGCATGGACTTGGGAGAGAGGAAGGGAGGGAAAGAGATGCTGAGGTGGGGGAGGGAATGGGTTTTTGGACACAAGGCATGGACTTGGGAGAGAGGAAGGGAGGGAAAGAGATGCTGAGGTGGGGGAGGGAATGTGATTTTTGGACACAGAAGGCAAGGACTATGAGAGAGAGGAAGGGAGGGAAAGAGATGGTTGTGTACACGGGGAATAGAAGAAAGGAGAATTTTTGGTCATAGGGAGGGAGTGAGGTACAGACAGTGGCATACCAAGGTGGGGGTGGGGGCGGTCTGCCCCGGTTATACACCCCAAGGGGGTGTCACAGGTGGCCACCCTCCAGTTTTCCTCCCTAGGCTGGCAAACTGCGTCTCTTTAGCCACTTGAGTGCCACCTCCGCCATGGGAAACAGGCCGGTGCCAAGTTCTCCCTGCTTTTCCCTGTGGGCCGACCAACTCTCGCCACCCGCGTCAATTCTGATGTCAGAGAGGACGTTCTGGGCCAGCCAATCGCTGCCTGGCTGGCCCAGAACGTCCTCTCCGATGTTTAGAATTGACGTCGAGGTGGCGAGAGTTGGTCGGCCCCGTGGGGGAAGAGAAGCAGGGCGAACTCAGCGCCGGCCTGTTCCCGATAACGGCAGTGGCAGCCTATTCCCCAGTGGCGGTGGCAGCATTTTCCCAATGGTGGTGGCATAGGGGAGGGCAAGGAGAAAGAAAGAAAGGGGGGACAGGGAGCCAAAAAAAAAAAAGAAAGAGGGCTGGTGAAACAAAGAAAAAATGGGGCACGGAGAGAGAGAGAAAGACAGACATACAGAATGAAAGGGGGTATGGAGAGAGAGAAAAAGAAAGAAGGGGCAGGGTGAAACAAAGAAAAAGTTTGGGGAGGGAATGAGGTCTGGAGGAGAGAAAGCATACAGGAGGCTGAAAAAAAGGGAAGAAATATTGGATACACAGTCAGAAGAATAAAGTGCAACCAGAGACTGATGAAATTACCAAAGGTAGGAAAATGATTTTATTTTCAATTTAGTGATCAAAATGTGTCCGTTTTGAGAATTTATATATGCTGTCTATATTTTGCACTATGGCCCCCTTTTACTAAACTGCAATAGCGTTTTTTAGCACAGGGAGCCTATGAGCTTCAAGAGCAGCGTGAGGCATTCAGCGCAGGTCCCTGCGCTAAAAACCGCTATCGCGGTTTAGTAAAAAGGGAGGGGGAATATTTGTCTATTTTTGTATAGTTGTTACTGAGGTGACATTGCATAAAGTCATCTGCCTTGACCTCTTTGAAAACCCGCGGAATATAAATGATAATTAACATTTTCTCTGCGTACAGCGTGCTTTGTGTTTTTAAAATTTTATTGTTGGTAGATCATTTTGACTTGGCCACAAAGGTAAAGGGGAGGGAGGGGAGCTGCTGAAAGAGTCTACCTTGACGTGGTTGCAGGCTTACAAATCTTTTGGTCAAAGAGTGCGGCGAAAGAGAAAAGTATGTGTGTATTCGGCCCATGAATGAAATCATTAAAACATTATAAATTGCCAATAAATTGAAATGAAAACCAAAGGATTGTGAATCAAATTGATTCTCTGACAATACAAAGATTCCAACCTTTAAAAATGATGTTACATAGTTCAGGCAACTTTATAAAGAGTTTTTAGATACTAAAATCTTGTTATTAAGGTTTAATTGACGTGCTGGCACTTTGAGGAAATTCTTTGGTTTTGTGCGGCAGTTTGGGCACTCGGGCTCAAAAAGGTTAGCCATCACTGTACTAGACCATTATTATTATTACTCCATTCACTTTGAAGTGCTCATTAACGCCAAAGTTCTCAATGCTTAATACTTTATCTTCGCATAATAAATAAATCTTGAAAAATACATGTCCAATTTCATTTTAACCATGAACTTATCTTAATGAAGTGCTTCTTTGTGCTACACTCCAGCTTTTTAAGCGCAGTTTGGGAGGGTTGGACCTAACATGTTTCATGTCCTGCTTTTTCAAGGGTCCTCCCATTAGCGCCAGCATCAGCCACCCCACCAAAAGTTTAACTTACGTAGCACTACTAGACATATGTAGACATACATAGCACTACAAAACATAGAGAAGACAGTCCCTGCTCAAAAAGTTTAACATACGTAGCAACAAAAGTTTAACTTTTGGTGGGGTGGCTGACGCTGGCGCTAATAGGAGGACCCTTGAAAAAGCAGGACACGAAACATGTTGGGAGGCCAAGGAAGGCAGAGGATCGCCGTTAGATAAAATGATTTTATTTTCAATATAGTGATTGAAATGTGTCCTTTTTGAGAATTTATATCTGCTGTGTATATTGTGTGTATATGAAAAATGAATGGAAAAAAATTGCATTACAATTAGTAAAGGGGATGGGATCTGGGGCAGAGCTTGAGTGGGCCTAGGGAGGTCTGTGGTTGGGGTACTCAGTTGATATCTGTTAGACCTAGAAGTTACTTAGCTTGTAGTAGTTGAGAAAAACTGCTGTAGGCAATCAGCTGGTGCCAGTGCCTCTCTTCCCTGCTGGCACCCCCTACTGGCATCTCAGGGCCCATCAGGAGGGCCTCTGCACATGCAAGGGCATTGACATGATGATGTCACGCATATGTGTGATGTCATCACGGTGACGTCCACGCACTTCTGGGTTTCTCAAGCTGTGGCCACTACCTTTAGTGTGCCCCGGCTTGAGAAAGTTTGAGAGACACTGATCTAGCCCTCTGTCATAAAGGTAGTGCCAGAGGGTATCACTCATTAATGAGAGGCAGTTTCATGTATGTATTTTTCTGAGTGTACCTATGGAAATCACACTTTTGTAATACTATGTAAAATATTCTGTGGAGATCTTACTGAATTTCTGTCTCTCAGAGCTAATACAAACACTTTCACATAATGCTATGATGATTGATCATTAATGGATGGGAAACTAGAGACCTTGAACTGGACTGTTTCAGGTTGCCAGGGATTACTGCTTGGTGCCTGGTAAGAAATTTGTTCTTAATCTGGTGCTGAGGTTTTCCTTTTGGTCCCTTCAATGCCTCTTAAGCACTCATTTATTGAACTCACTCTAGTACAAAGCCAATGTGCCATTACAGAAACTCTGAAAGTGGTTTATTTTACTGAATCATTTGCCCAAATACTTCTGCTTCTGCTTTGTTATTTCTAATTCACAGCTGGGAATTTATCTATTCTAATCTCAGTATTTCACCCTCTAGGTTGGTTCTGGATCCTTGAGCCCCCTCCGGGTAATGCCCCTCTTTTCTGGTTGGGGGGGTTTCCAAGGTCTGTCCCATCAGGGCCCAGGGGAAAGAGGTAAGGAGAACCTGAATCATAAAAGGAGATCTGAGATCAGGAGAGAGAAAGAAAAGGTCAATCCACTCTGACACCTTTATATATATTTGATACTTCCTCCAACACATTTACTCATACCTTCACCATCACTCTCCTGCATCACCGATTCCTGTATCCTTTCCCTACAGCAGTGTCTCTCAAACTGTGTGCCACAGCACAGTGGTGCGCTCTAAAGAGATTCCGAGTGTGCCATGAAAGATTCCAGAATTCTACTTTATTTTTAAAAATTCCCTTCCTAAGTATACACTAGAACAGATGACATGTAGGTCATGAACGCAAGAGTCTGTTAATGTTATGAGCGTCTGCGTGCATAAGGATACAACTGCCCAGACAAGCATCATTCTTTGATGTGATTGGTCCTTGAAAACTAACGGCAAGTAATTTTAGTTTTATTTTTTTATGCAGTAGTTTTGCTGGTGTCAGGTCAAAAGCGCGCCGGGACAAAGGTGCGCGCAGACAATTGAGCGCAGCACGGAGGTGCGCACCGAAGAAAATTACTGTTTTTATGGCTCCGACGGAGGGGGGTGGCATGGGGGGAACCCCCCCACTTTACTTAATAGAGATCGTGCCGCATTGTGGGGGGCGTTGTGGGGCGTGTGGGGGGTTGTAACCCCCCATATTTTACTGAAAACTTCACTTTTTCCCTGTTTTTAGGGAAAAAGATAAGTTTACAGTAAAATGTGGAGGCTTACAACCCCCCAAACCCCCCACAACGCTGGCGCAACATCTATTAAGTAAACTAGGGGGGCTCCCCAACAAAACCCCCCGTCGGAGCCCCTAAAAACTGTAATTTTCTTCAGCGCGCGCCTCCGTCTTGCGCTCAGTTGTCGGCGCGCGCCTTTGTTTTTCGCGGGGTTGTCTATGAACCGTTTTGCTAACTCAAGCAATAAAGCAATCAAGACTTTGTTACCATTTGGATCTTCTTATCTTTGCAAACTTGTAGTTTTAGCTCTGACAGAAATTCATTAAAAAATAAAAAAAGAGAACAACTGCAGATGTTGGATGATGAATTGTGTTTGCTTGTTGACTACTGAGCCCTGTTTTGAGCTAATTTGCACTCAAAAACAAGCACACCCATCGCATTGATTAGCAATTCTATTTTATCTACTTTAGTTTCACCATTGTTACAACTACCCACACATAGCTGAAAAAACTTTAAATAACTAACTCTCAAATTTATTTTTTGTTGGTTTTGCAATTATAGAATTTAATTTATAATGTGCTGTGAAAAACATTTTTTCCATTTACAGTAGTGTGCCAGAGCTAAAACAGTTTGAGAGACACTGCCCTACAGCATCTTTTAATCTTCTCAGTCACCCCAGCTAGCACCTCCGATTGTCAATTACTTTCACCCCCAGCATAATCCACAATCACTTCAGTCCCCTCCATTCATACTGTCTTACCCTCCCCACTCCCCAAATTCTCTTCCTTCTTTTCCTCTCCCTCCAATCTCCAAGGGTGCTCCACATGCTATCTCACTTACTAGGAAACAAAGGAGATCAATGGCAGTGCAGCACTGTCAGTCATGTCCTTCTCTTTAGCTGCTCATTCAGGGTCCACTTTGAACCAGACAGGTTCCTGTAATGCTGTGCATTTCTAAGTATGGAACTTTGGCCTGACAGAGAAAAATGGCATGACCTGAAGCACTGTTGCTGCAAGGTGGGGGGTGGGGGAGGGAGAAAGGAAGAATTGGATGGCATGCTTCTGACACTTGAAGGGCCAGATTCTAGGAAAGGTGCCAAACAGCGCCTACCCTGCAGGTGGTGATCGGTGTGGCTGTCAATCAAAAATATTGGCGCCATTTATAGAATCATGCCTAGTGGTGCCTGCAGACTTAGGCATTGCTAGGCATCCTAGACAC
Organism: Geotrypetes seraphini; assembly: GCF_902459505.1. Classification (NCBI taxonomy): domain Eukaryota; kingdom Metazoa; phylum Chordata; class Amphibia; order Gymnophiona; family Dermophiidae; genus Geotrypetes; species Geotrypetes seraphini. The sequence goes on along the minus strand of NC_047085.1, from coordinate 432,384,134 downwards.
AGGCGCCAGTCCATTAGACCAGCCTAATTTGGCGGTGACTATGTTGGATGCCTAATGACGCCTAAGTCAACGACGCCTATTCTCCATCCATAACCATACCTACTTGATGGTCTCAGGACTCAAGGATCTCCTGTATGAGGAACGGCTGGGTAAGTTGCAGCTATACTCACTCGAGGAGCGCAGAGAGAGGGGAGACATGATTGAGACGTTCAAATATGTCACGGGCTGTATCGAGGTGGAAGAAGATATCTTTTTTCTTAAAGGACCCACGGCAATAAGAGGGCATCCGTTGAAAATCAGGGGTGGGAAACTTCATGGCGACACCAGGAAGTATTTCTTCACTGAAAGGGTGGTTGATCATTGGAATGATCTTCCACTGCAGGTAATCGAGGCCAGCAGCATGCCAGATTTTAAGAAAAAATGGGATAAGCATGTGGGATCTCTTCATGGAAGAAATTAGGGGGGTGGGTCATTAGAGTGGGCAGACTTGGTGGGCCATGGCCCTTTTCTGCTGTCATTTTCTATGTTTCTACTTTTAAACATAGGTGTCATTAGGCATTCCTAGGAACTGGACGGTGCCTCCACTTAAGCGTCGCTAGGTATCTTAAGAGTTTGGCACTGAACTCTTAAATTGCTTAGTTTAGTTTTTCTTTTTTTTTGATTGCCTAAAATCGGCGTGGTAAATTACCACGCTAATTAAACCAATTAAAGCATTAAATCCCCCCCCCTTCCTTTAACAAAACCATAGTGTGTGTTGGGGATGTTACTGCCGTGGCCGAACCTAAAAACAGTGCTACGGTTTTGTAAAACTGGGGGGAAGGGGGGGTAGGTTTGGCATATTTCCCAAACTTAGGTGTCACTAGGAGGCTGCAATTAGGGCACCTAACAGTGCCTAAATATGACCGCTGCGGCCTAGCTGTAGTAAAACGTATGGTCTGAGGCCTACACTGCCACCTGTCCTACTCCTCCTCCTCACCGGAAGGATCTGCTCAGTAGGAGGAGAAGTGCCACCATTTCTGCTATTCCTGCTTCTTTAGCCTCCCGTCACTGACCCTAGAAGAGGCTGCTGGGGTCAGAAGCAGTCATCAGGCCTTCTGTTTGACCCCTCAGCCTTATATTGTCAATGTTTTGGAATATGATAAAGCTCATATAGCTAGAAAGCTAATAACTGTAAACTAGGATAAAGAATCAATAATACAATTGTACATACAGTATACACAGACTAGGAATTATGAAAAACAGTACTAGAAAGATGTGCCTGGTCATGTGGAAACCCTGAAAAAAAAAATGTGTGGGCTTTACTATTCGCATATGACCCTCTGACACTGTATACAATACTGACAGAAAAGACTTTCAAAAGAAAGCAGGTTAATAAAGCGCAGACCTATTTATAGATATGTTTGCAACTGGAGACAGTGTAACAGGAATCAGGCCAACATTTAAGACTTGAAAGAGCATGTTTATAACATCTCAGTTCTCCTGTATAAGCAGGGGAGTCTGCAGTCTGTATCACAAATTCATCTGTAATCATAATGAATAAGGTAGAAATATGGCCTGCCGCAATGTTTGTAATCATTGGGCTTTAGAAAAATATCTGAGCAATGCAGAACCTCGGCCATTTTGACTCCCCTGAGTCCTCTACAAACCCGGTGAAACTTTTCAATTATGCTCTGTCATACAGACAGCACTTGGGGGATTATTCTTTAAAACAGGCATTAACATATACATGCCTATTATGTGTGTAAATGCCAGATTTCCACCTAAGTGCTATTCTGTAAATATGTACACATCTTACATAATATATATTTTTACAGATAGTTGTACACACAGGCCAAATATTAGTGGAACATAGACAAGACTCCTGCTCATGGATGTAATGAATACAATACTATAAGTTATATCACCAGAACACTCCCTTATAAGAACATAAGAATAGCCTTACTGGATCAAACCAATGGTCCATCTAGCCCAGAAAATGGAATTCGCTAAGTAAAATCTAGAATATCTATTTGATCAATAGCCAGTAAGAATCTCTGGAATTCAATTCCAGGTATAATGAGATTATGCAAAGATCGTATGTCTTTCAAGAAATTGTTAAAAACACAATTGTTTGTGGACGCCTTTCTCTAATTCTGTGGTTATTTGTGTTAGATTTAAAGAATTTGTATTAAGGAAATTTTGTGAGGAAGATTGACTTATTTGTTTACTGCATTTTATAATGTTTCTGCTTGAAATTGTGGATGTAATTATTTTGTACATCACGTGGAGGGGCATAATAAAAAAAAAACCAAAAAACATCTAAGTCCCCTTTTGGCCTAGGCCCTAAAATCCTGAAAGTAGAAGGGAAAATGTCCATTCTCAAAAAAAAAAACATCCAAAAGGAGGTTTTTTTTGTAATAGCCTGCCTCTACGTTCAGCTGTTTAAACGCCCAGACCACCACTACGTCTACACTAACAACATATAATCAACCAAAAATAAAAGCCTAAGTCCCTAATGCCCAACACAAGAGCTTTTAGGCGAAGGAGCAGCCAGTCCTTCACCTAAAAGCTAGATTCTGTAACCAGTGTCTGTCAAAAAGAACACTGGTTACAGAATCCGCACCCCACACACACCCCCAGCAACAATCGTGGCAGGAGATATGGCTCATCTCACCTGCTGCGATAATGATCCCGAAGTGCCGTCAACTGCGAACACTGGGATTGCTATCACAGCAGGAGAGAGAGCCAATCTCTCCTGCCGCGATCCATCACCCCCCCCCCTCCCTGAAAAAATTGGGCAGGAGGGAGCTCAACCCCTCCTGCCCCAATGCAGCCCCGCGATCGGCTGGAGCAGGAGGGAGCCCATCCCCTTTTGCCCGGTGACCCCCCCAACACAATCTGGGCAGGAGGGAGCCCAACCCCTCCTGCTCCGACAACCACCCCACTGCCCACCCCCACTAAGATACAGGCAGGAGGGATCCCAGGCCCTCCTGCACTGACACAGCCCCCCCATGACCGCCCACCTGAACCCCTGATCAGCCCCCAGAACCACCACACCCACCCACCGACCTGCGACACCCCCCTGCTGACCCCGTGACACCCCACCCCCACCCCCGACACCCCCCCTTACCTTAAAAAAAGTTGGCTGGACAGGCAGGATCTAAGCCTGGCCGGCCAGCAGGCCCGCCACCCAAAGAATGGCGGGCCTTAGGGCCTGATTGGCCCAGGTGGTTCAAGCCCCGCCCACAGGAGGGGCCTTAGGTGCCTGGGCCAACTGGAATTGGCCCAGTTGCCTTAGGCCCCCTCCTATGGGCGGGGCCTTAGGCACATGGCCTGACCCAGTAAGTTTATTCTTATGTTCTAATTATTTTTCATAGAGTAGCTAGTGAGTCCAACCATATTGGAGGGACATGGCTTTGAAGGGAAAACATCTTTCTCCTAAACCCTGAAAGGCAGAGGAGAGCAGCCAGCCTGGAAATTCAAGCCACACTGCTTTGTCTACTTCAGTCAGGTAACAAGGCCTTGAATAGGAAGACTCTCTGTTCCAAAATGTTTGGAAGAGAAAGGTGGCTATTTACTTCTGTAAGCTGAAGTGGAAGCACTGATTCAGTTCTCACATGCAGCTCAGCATTGCCCCAGGTGCAGCATGGATAGGTTTCCCATATTTGACGACGGACAAACCCCTCTCATGGCCCCACCTTTTTCTGCCTCCAGCCCCTCTCCATTCCGCCTCCAGCCCCACCCCTAAAAAGCCTCATCTCTTTTTTCCCAACCTCCAGCATGCACGGATGTGTATGACGTCATCCGCACATGCGTGTTGAAGACCCTCCAGATGTGGCCAGAGCTCGGGGCTTTCCAAAACCCATACAAACTGCCAAGTTTTGGAAAGTCCATCCAGGTACCTGGACAGTCCTCTAACAAGAGGACATGTCCAGGTTTTCCCAGACGTCTGGTAACTCTAAGTGTGGAAGCAGCCATGTTGAAGTGTTTCTTTTTCTACCAAGCTGACCTGAATGCTAGACTGCAGTAAATAAGGACCTTGGTACAAAGTAAGGACTCCTTTTACTAATGTGTGCTACGCATTTTAACATGCACTAAATATACACGTGTGCTAAATGCTAATGTGCCCATTATAGGTCTATGGGCATGTTAGCATTTAGCGCGCGCTATATAGCGTGCGTTAAAACACATGGCACACCTTAGTAAAAGGAGTCCTAAGTGCTACAGCTAGAGTAAAAAAAAAAACAAAAAAAAAAAACACTCACCACAGGTTTTGAGTATTGACCCAATGCTGCCCAAATGAACATACCGTTCAGTTATCCAAGATTTGTCATCTGATGCTATGACAAATGTATTTCAAAATGACTATGCTTAATATGTAACTGCTGTTAATTGTGTGATGTTCATTATTCTTCGCTGCAAAAAGAAATGCCACTGACACTCGAGCAATGTATGTCAATGTGTTTTAAAATAATACTGCTATATATAAAAAGTAATTTTAACTGTTCCTATGCAGTAACTTGGCTACCATTACAAATAAACAAAATTCACAAAAAAAATGTTGTATATAGTAGATCTGTCAGCATTAACATCAGTTCCAGATTGTGTGCATGATTCTATTACTGTACAAATTTGAAATATCTGTGTCCATAATGAAATACATTCTGGAATCTGTGAGGCATTTTTGTGATCCTAAAGAAACAAGATAATCTTACAAAGTAATTCATTATCATTTTTACATGCATAAAAAATCACCAAGAATGTAAAATATATAATAATTATACTATAGCAGAGATGGGCAAACTTGCAATGGCCTGGTAAATGTTCATTTTCTGATGAACCAGGATACAGCTGGCTTAGACCTGTGAAATTTAATAATGGTCTGCCAAGGCATAGTTTTCCTGCACCATATTCATTTATGATTTTCCACAAAGCTCAATGATGGTACTGTTAACGCTCTTTCAGAAATAAACAATACCAAAACCAAACTGTGGAAATTAAAACCGACCAAGAATCGGATCAGATCAAAGTCTTCTTATACATGGAGTCATAGTCTCACTGGTTGCAAAGCATCAACAATTCTAAAGGAACTAAACTAAGCTAAACGACAATGAAAAGATGAAATGAAACCTTGTGTGTAAAGTAACATGGTAATATCACAAACATACTTCAATCAGTGCATCATAATACTAACCATAAGTTTGACAGAGAATTCAGTAGACTAACCTGGATGTCAAAGCAGTTAATACAGATATGTGTGATAACCATCAAACAGTGCCCACCATCACAGTTAAGTGTCTAAATGATTTTGTATACAGGTACAAATGTCAAATTATTATTATTTTTTTATTATCACTATTATTATTATTTATTATTATATTATAATTTATGCTTGCTATTATTATTTTTTGTATCACTGGATGTTGTACTATTAGGAAATAACTCATCTGCATTATAATGACGATCTTAATTGACCGATAATATGTTATATCTATTATGCGCATTTTGTGTATACTTTTTTGTATGATTTGGAAATTCAATAAACCTTTCACGAACTTAAAAAAAAAAAAACAATTCTAAAGGAAATATACTCTATGAGCATCCTCAAAGACCACATTCTGCTTTACTAAAATACATTATCTACCACAGACCTTTTAGGAACAGGGCTTATCATTCTCAACACTGTACGCTCTTATGGTCATTTTGTTGCCAGTCTATGTTTCAGTGTAAAAGCCAATAAAATTTAACCAAACACTAAAAAAAAACCAAATACTGAAAACGTACCTGTCGGACAAAACTATTAGAGGTAGTGTCAGATGATGTGCTGCCATCAGACCCTTTAAACCTGTTTTTTCTTCTAGCCCCCTTTCCATAAACCTGAAAAAAAAGAGGAGTATCAAAATTATTCCGCAGTACACTGTCACACACATGCAAATATTTGGCATAACGGTTACAGAAGAGGTCTGGAAAGGGGGGGCGGGGTGAGCTTTCATACCTCAAATCATTTCAAACACAGAGAAAGAGAAAATGTTAGAGGTAAATAAACTGAAAGATATCCCTAGGTGGGCTCCTGTGCCATGCAGTAATCTAAGAAGTCAGGCAGCAGTGAATACAGTCTTTCAAAGCATGGACTTCAGTTAGGTAGGGAGAATGCTGCTAAGTGAACCAAAGCTACAGTTAGTAAAATCAATCTATGTAGGGTTAACAGATATTTTTGTCCAGAGAAACCCACACACATGGCCCCGCATTATTCTGCCCCTAGCAATGCCCCATTCTGTCTCTAGCCAAACACCCCGCAAAGCCTCATCTTTGTTTTCCGACTTCAAGGTCACGTCTGGAGGGTCTCCGAGCATGCGCGGATGCGTGTGATGTCATCCGCGCATGCTCAGAGGTACCCTCCAGACGTGGCCGGGAGATCAGGGCTTTCCAAAACCCAGACAAACTACCGGGTTTTTGAAAAGTCCTTCTGGGCACCCAGACAGTCATAAGAACATAAGAACATAAGCATCGCCTCTGCTGAGTCAGACCACAAGCCCAGCAGTCCACTCCCACGGCGGACCCCCAGGTCAATGACCTGTAAGTTATCCATTACTCTAAAGCATTTTGTACTGTATAATACCCCTCTATTTGTACCTTCAATCCCCTTTTCCTTCAGGAACTTCTCCATACCGGTACCCAGACATGGGCTGAATACTGATCAGGATATTCTCACTACTAAACATACATATGCATAGGGTTAACAGACATCCGGATTTCCACGGACATGTCCTCTTTTATTTATTTATTTATTCCCCCCCCCCCCAAAAAAAAAAAAAATTATTTTTTTAGTGAAAATTTTCAGAATACAGTCCAAACAAAAGCAGCATCACTTTTCCAACAACCCATCCAGTCCCTCCCTCAAATTCCTCTCTCCCCCCCTTATACAAACATTCAGAAAGACTGAAAAGCAAATTATAAAACTTTAGCCCAATAAGCCCCCCCGCCCACCCCGCAGAGCTCCCCCCCCTTCCCACCCACACCCACAGGACAACAGCACACAGGTTTACAGCTATAACAGAGAGCAGCTACATAGCTATCCCAGATTTTATGAAAAGGGACTAACCTCTGGCACTGTAGCCCGACATGTCTGGGCGTCTGGACGGCTTTTCAAAACCAGGGCACTTTGCCCGGTTTTGAAAAGCTGGTGAGATCAGGGCTGGGGCTGGAGTGCATCTACGCATACGCAGATGCACTCCAGCCCTGGCCCGAAGAGATGAGGTTTGTGTGGGGCTGGGCTGGGGGAGGAACAGGGCAGGGTCACGTGTCGTCTTTTACCACAAATCCAGAGCTAAAAATCAGCACAGTCTACTCAAATAATGAGCATGGAAAGTAATGCTGCATTAAAATCACTCTACCACAATTAGCTGACTCACCATTCAATAAATAAATCTTTCCCCACTTTAAACTCCACACTCAACCAAATACTGCTGAATGGACCAGCACTCCATCAATGGACACCCAGAATCCACCCCCCCACAGCAGAATTGATGGCACCATGTGGCACTCTTCATCATGCCATCTCCACACTAGAGTCATCAATCTTCCACCATTTTTTTCTTTATAAAATTCTTCACTATAAACCAGAGGACAAATCACTCTAACAAGAGGACAAATCTGGGTTTTTCCAGATGCCTGGTAACCCTAAATCTATGGGCTGGTTTCCTCATTATAACAGAGAATAAAACAAATTTGCTGAGTCTGTTTGTTGCATTCAAAGTCACTATAGGCTGGATTCTAGCAACGGTGACTCGAAAAACAGCACCAACCACATATCAGTCACGTGAAGGCGCCATTAAGAGAATCACGGCTTATGTCTAACATGGGCACCGGTAATATAATTACTCATACAAGAGGCTATATCCCACTAAATGCGAGAAATACAAGCAAAAATTATTAATCCAGGAAAAGGCCTCAGAATTGGAGCCTACGCAAAGTCCTATCATGGACTAGACTGTCAGCGTAGTATTACCACTCCATGCTCCAATCATAGGCCAGAAAAACCTGGAACTTGTAGAATCTCTTAATTTATTATTCTTTTTAATTTTTTAATATTTTTGATTTTATAATATAGGTTTAAACCTTAAAGTCTATACTTAAAACTTCATTTTAAATTTTATTGTGGTTGATCTTAGAATTTTTCATAAATAGACCCTAAGCCTACATTACCAGTGTCTATGTTTGACGAGAATCGAATCTACAGAGGCGCCTAAGGTCACTTCCGGCATAAACCACACCTACTTTGACCTTAGATGTCGTTAGGCACCTCTGTAGATGTATGCGTCCTTTTTGTAGGCGCTTGTGGGCAGCTACATTTTATTAAATGACTTTTTAGTTGGTTTTAAATGACATGGTCAACTACTGTGCCGATAAAAACCAATTAAAACAATTACCCCCCCTTTCACAAAAGCGTAGAATGGTTTTTAGTGCTGGCCGCGGCAGTAACAGCACCAATGCTTACTATGAGCGTCGGAGCTGTTACCGCCATGGCCGGTGCTAAAAAATATGCTACGGTAAAAGGGAGGTAAATTAGATGGCAGCAGGGCACCTATTGCCGCCTAACTTACTGCACCATTTAGAGAATTTGGGCCTATCTGCTGTTGTAGTGCAAATGATTCACTGATTTTAAAGCCCCTTTTTTTTATTAATGGAATGCTCCTCATTTTTTCCCTCCTCTTCTCTGCAGTTCACCTCTGCTATCCATTCAAAAGGTAACAGCAGACTTTGACTATTTATTATTTATAGTGGATCACCATTCGGAATAAGAAATCACACCAAAATAGTTTACATAATTCCAGTGAAGCCAAGACAATACAAATTAAACTCAACACTTAAAAATAGCAAACGCCATCATTCCAAGATTAGGAAAGAATGCAAACAGAATGCAATGGGGATCCGGAAGAGAGGCCGCACAAAAAAGAATTACCGATGCCATAATGGAGATTAAGCATTTCAGGTCTGTAACTCAGGTTGAAAAGATAGCTCCTTTAAGTAGTCTAAAAAGGACTAGTTTCATTTCTTCACATGGTTATGAGTTCCAAATGCTTTTGTTCAGATCCTTCTTTTTGCTCCATAATCCTTAAACACATGGAGGATAATTTCAGAAAGGGGATATTTCAGGAAATTTCAGGATGTGTGGAGACCATTTACAAAATATTGTGCGGATTAGTTGGCATTGTTTCCCTTAATTTATTAGTTTAATTGGGAAGGAGGGGGATATTTTAATATTACATATTATATAAGATAATGGAATATATGGTAGGTAGGGATGGGGAGGGGGGAGGGATAAGAGTTTATGTAAGATACCAATGATAGTTTTTAAGTGATGTATTTATTATTAATGTGATTGAACATATATAACACTTATTGTAATTTTGAAAATGAATAAAGAATTATTTAAAAAAAAAAAAAAAAGAAAGGCTTTCTAGGGGAAATTCCATAAATGGCATTGAAACTTCAGTGTAAAAAAAAAAAAAAAGTAGTTCTATTCTATAAAGGGTGTGTGCACTTGGGCACTGGACTTAACACCTGCTGAAATTAAGGGCCTCTTTTACAAAGGCGCGCTATGCGTTTTAGTGCGCATTTAGCACACGCTAAATCAATGCCTGCGCTAACTGCTAATACGTCCATAGGATAGCATGCGACGCGTTAGCATTTAGCGTGTGTTTAGCGTGTGCTAAAAAACATAGCGCACTTTAGTAAAAGAGGGGGTAAGAGTAAATGCTGGCATCCAAGTTAGGCGTGCTTAGGCCAAATTCTGTAAGCCCACAAGCAACTTTTCAAAATGCCCCTGGCCACGTCCCCTTTTCAGATAAACTCTATAAGACTTAGGCACTGGGGCCCGGATTCTGTATAGGAACACCTGGTCACAGAGCACACGGGCATCCTATACAGAATCGCGCTTAAGCCCGCCTAAAAAAGAACCCGATTCTCTAACCAATGTCCATGTTACACATACTGGTTAGAGAATCGGGTTGCCGCTGAGCTTATCACGGCAAGGAATCTCCTTGCTGTGATAAATTTAGTGGCCTTGGCTGCGGCCGCCCATCTCCCCCGAATGATTCGGCAGGAGGGATGCCCAATCCCTCCTGCCGGAACCCTTCCCACCCCTGTAGATCGCTGGCAGGAGGGATGTCCAGTCCCTCCTGCCGGACATCCCCCTGCCAGACCACCCAGCCCAGCCCACCCCCCTCTACTGCCACACAGATGTTCATGTCCTTTGTTTTGCACTATTCATAATTTGGACATCTCAGTTTGTAAAATGGAGGTTCATACTGGACATAACCAGAGCTTGAACATCCATTTCTCATGTATTTCAGAACAGGTTGTATGTCAGCAGACCCTATCTTAAAATACAAGAGAAATGGGCATCCATATTCTGAACTGGACGTCCAGTCTAAAATTCTTCCGTAAACCTCTAGTATAAATAAAGGCGTCTTTGATGTGTTCACTCTGTTTTGCACTGCGTTTTCAATTTAGCGGGCACAAAAGCTGTTTGAACCTATCAGTAGGGAAATATTTCACTGCAAAGCATATTAAGGGGTAATTCTCTAATTTACATGTGTGTTTCTTAGCAATTAAATCCCCCCACCCTCCCCGCTTTTTAATAAGCCGCAGTAAAGGTTACTACTGCGGCCTGGAGTGCTAAATGCTCTGACAGTCATAGAATTCCTATGAGCATCGGATCATTTAGCGCCAACAGGCCATGGTATAAATCTCTACCGCAACTGGCTGGAGCATAGGAAACAGAGAGTGGGGGTAAATGGTCAATTCTCAGACTGGAAGAGTGTCACCAGCAGGATGCCGCAGGGCTCAGTGCTTGAACCTGTGCTCTTCAACATCTTTATAAACGATCTGGACATTGGTACGACGAGCGAGTTGATTAAATTTGCAGACGATACAAAGTCATACAGAGTAGTGAAGACATAGAGGGATTGCGAAGATCTGCAACGTGACATAATCAAGCTCGAGAAATGGGCATCGACATGGCAAATGATGTTCAATGTGAATAAGTGCAAAGTGATGCATGTCGGGAACAAAAATCTCATGCACGAATACATGATGTCCGGGGCAGTACTTGGAGAGACCTCCCAGGAAAGGAACTTGGGAGTTCTGATTGACAAGTCCATGAAACCATCTGCACAATGTGCTATGGCGGCGAAAAGGGTGAACAGAATGCTAGGAATGATAAAGAAGGGGATCACGAACAGATCCGAGAAGTTTATCATGCCGCTGGTGCGCCCTCACCGGGAGTACTGCATCCAGCACTGGTCGCCATACATGAAGAAGGACACGGTACTACTCGAAAGGGTCCAGAGAAGAGGTGACTAAATGATTAAGGGGCTGGAGGAGTTGCCGTACAGCGAGAGATTAGAGAAACTTCTCCCTTGAAAAGAGGAGACTGCGAGGGGACATGATCGAAACATTCAAAATACTGACTTAGTAGAGAAAGCCAGACTGTTCACCCTCTCCAAGGTAGGGAGAACGAGAGGACACTCTCTAAAGTAGAAAGGGGATAGATTCCGTACAAATATAAGGAAATCCTTCTTCACCCAGAGAGTGGTGGAAAACTGGAATGCTCTTCTGGAGGCTGTTATAGGGGAAAACACCCTCCAGGGATTCAAGACAAAGTTGGACAAGATCATGCTAACCTGGTGAGACTGGACTCATTTGGAGCACTGGTCTTGACCTTGGGGCCGCCGCGTGAGCAGACTGCTGGGCAGGATGGACCATTGGTCTGACCCAGCAGCAGCAATTCTTATGTTCTTATGTTAGGTGCGCTAGCGTTTTTAACGCACGCACCGGATTAGCGTGCGCTAACTGAAAAACTATCACCTTCTCAAGAGGAGGCAGTAGCGGCTAGCATGAGCAGCAATTTAGCGCACGCTATTCAGCATGTTAAGGCCCTAACGCACCTTTGTAAAAGGAGCCCTGTGAGTATTTATACCAGATCTATGGCTCATGTACGCGGTCACGCCTAAAATATACACATATATTTGCCCTGCTATGCCAGTATTCTGTAAAGGCAAGTAAGGTAGGTACTTTTCTATCTTCTTATCTCCTGAACTGGACTATCACTACCTACTAGGCGTGGAGAACTGCCGCTTTGGATTCAGAATATTAAAAAAATATACAATGCAACTAACCTACAAGCTGGCGCGCATGAAAGATGATTTCCTCATGTTGATTGGATGGGGAGGGATCACTGATTTACCATCTTTCGCATTAAGTGGAACAGAAGATTTATGGCATAGGTTAATCCCTTTGCCAGGTCATTAGTAAACAGCAAGGCAAAACTGCATCACCCCATCAAGACTGAAATGTTTTCTCTTTATTATTAAGAAGGAAAAAATGGTCCGTATAAGCTAGCACCCTTGTTTATTTCAGGTGTTCCATCTCCTGCTGGTGGAATATGAATTTAGTAGAGAATGACACGGTTAGAAAATTCATCACCGTTCCTGTCCCCACGGATAACCACGGGGAACCATCTCCATATCATTCTTTAAGGCGAGAGGGAAAAATCAGAGTCTGAATGGGCCCAGCCACTGGCCCTCAAGCCTTGCATTGAAGAACGCTGGTGTAGAAGGACTGAGTTTGAGATGGATACTAAAGAACGGCACAGAATGCTTTCCTACGGTTATCTGGCTGGGACGGGAAACGGTGATGAATTTTCTCACCGTGTCATTCTCTAGTTGCCATGGTTACTATTATTTCTTTAAATCAGTGAAATGTTAACAGTTGCATAGAATTCATATGAGTTGTAATGACCTGAATTATGTCTATTCTATGAAGTTTCCTTCCAAGTAGACTTTCTAGAGAGATTTAATTTTGTACTGTATTTTTATCTAACCTACTCATTAGGGATCTCTATAATTATTTTAAATTGCATGGTCAGTGCCTCCTATGGCAGAAGTACCCTATACAACCTTGCTTCATCCTATTTTCATTCACTGAGGCAACAGTTCATATAGAAGTCTCTATGCCAATCAATATTTGTATATCCCAAATAAACCCCATACATGAATTCACAAATAAATGCATCTCATCAAAATCCAGCTACAGGGTACCCATAATGCCTTTTACTGAAACAGTCAAGCTCTGTCCAGGAAAGAGACACTATTTACATTAGCAACAGCCATACCCAGTGTAGTAACCTACAAATAAGTGATGAATGCATACACATACAGTGGTTTTTGCATAATTAAAGAAAATAAAAGCCCCCCGCCCCCGATCAAACGTAAAATATACATAGCACTGAAAAACAATGTCCACATCTTGTGACAGTTTGCTTCCAGACCAGATTTTTTTTTTCATCATATTTGCTTTCAGATGCCACAATGCAAACCTGCTAACGATCAGATCTCACTGTGCTCTTCAACCATCCACCTTGTTATTAGTTAGATGTGTCATGTTCTCCTACAAAAGGCTATGTTGCCATAGACGAAAAACATACAACACTCTTATGTTTAAATTCTACTGCTTCCAAGGATACCAACCCTATTATGCAAGACTCTATTATTTTTTTGAAAGAGGAAAGTGCATTGTGCATCAAATGAGACCCAGCATAAGGGAGAGAGAAATCATGGAAAGCAAAATAATGCTTGATCTTCAATTTATGCAATCTGAAACGTTCATTCTATCATTCCAAAAGCCTGATTTAAGGAAGATTCTTTCCATAGATTTGCTCTCATTCTGAGTCTATTTTGAACAAAGCACTAGGAGTGTAATTCTTTAAACCGGTGCCTAGATTTAGGCATTTGGAAAGTGTCTATTTGAAACATATTCTACAAAAAAAAAAAAGCAGGCAGCTGAAAATACGCCTATATTTAAGGCTTAGATTGCAAAAGACTGCAAGCAAATTAAGGGGTTCTTTTACTAATCTATGGTAAGCACTGGCACATACTTAACACAGAAAAAAAAAAAAAAAAAGGCTCTTCCACATGGCTTACCACAGGATGCACTGAGATATCCCGTAGTAATTTCACCATGTACACACATACTAAAAAATTACATATATTTTTTAGTGCTGGGGCAGGTCTGGGGGCGGAAAGTGAGCATGTTCTGCTCTAATCAGTTAGCGCAGCTACATTGTTACATGCTGACCTATTAATGCACGCTTAGGGGATGAGCCCTTACCGCTTACATAATGGGTGGTTGTAGGGGGCTCGTGCTAATGGCCCTGCACTAATGGGAAAATTAGCATATGGCCAGTAATACAAAAAAAATAGAAAAATTGGCCATTTTAACGCAAGGGAATAACTCACATAAGGAAGCGCTAAGGCCACTTTTTTTTACTGCTGTTTGGTAAAAGGGTCTGTAGATGATTTCCTAGTCTATATATTCGTGAACGCCCACATGCAAAGTATGCACCACTGCTGCGTACTTACAGAATACAACTAACTTGGACACTACTCAATTACTTGCATATATGTAAATGACTTGTTGATGGCATAATGCAAACTCAGCATCCATGTGCATTCTTGCCAACCAAAACTGGGTAGCTCCTTATCAAATTACCCCCTTGAAAATAGATTTATAAGAGGATATCATGGTTGGAAGGTCAAGTGCCTTCTATGGAGATATTTTGTAAGGACCCATAAGGCACACAAAACCAGCCACAATCATGGTTAAATGCAGCCACAAAAACATCTAACAGAGCATGCACGGCTGTCCATACAATTGGAGGGATTTACTTTTGAGCTACCAAATTTATCCCGGTTCATGTGTTACAGTTATTCTTGATGATATGAGAGCACCATCTATTGGATGTAGATTGTACTCTTGAGGCAGACTTCCATGCCAAAACACGGACCATGTTGGATCCATGGCACACGGTGAATCTATGATAAAGACTGTTATATTGCTATTTCAATAAATATTATCTAATTTAACCTATCCCGGGTCGATGTGTACATTTCCTAACCTCACTTATTTGCTCTAGATTGTTCTCCTATGGGGCTCTTTTCCTTGTCTTTTCTGCATTATAAATGCAGCCACATACATTTACACCTTCTCAAGAGTAGACAGAAATGTATTATTGTCAACATACACATGTATATTTTATAAACACACATACTTTGCAACTCTATCCAAGTTCAACCCAAATTCCTTCCCCAAACACGCTTATATGTAGGTATGAAAGAGTAAGGGGTTATCTTCCACTAATGCTACCATTCCACCTCCATACAGCAGGGGCTACCAGCCCAAGACTGAGTCGAACCACTTGTCCCAGACGCATTGGGTTTTATAGGTCAGTGCTGATTTACCTTAACAAGGTAACCCTGCTGAGTCCGGGGGGCGGGGTTCAGCAGGGAGGTGTTTATCTGCCACAGAGGAGAATCATTAGGCAGAGGTCCTAGACTGAGAGGATCCCAAAGGAGAGAAACCTTACCTAGCTGTGGCTGCATTCAAGCCCTGGGGAGGACTGAGTGAGAAGGCTAGCCAAGAACCCATCCAGGAAAGCACTAAAGAGGTGAGCTTCAATTCAAGACTCTGTAAACTGAACCAGCTTGTTTAAAGGTGACTGACCTGTATTTGGGGTGTGCAAGCTGAGTTGAAGTGAGTTAAGACTGTTGTTGGAGAAAGGGATTTCTTTATCCTAAATGTTCTTCTATTTGGACTATTTAACAAGCAAAGTAGGAACCAGACTTATGGTACTTTAAACCTGAGAGAACTGGGGAAATTGACCAAAAGCTGAGGCTGGACTGAATCTGATATGGATAACTGCCAAAAGTGTACAGGCTGCTGCACTAGACAAGAGATATAAAAGTTAAAAGCATATCTTTGTTGTACCTTTTAAAGTGGTTTATGTGCAGGGTTCCTGGAAAACCGGCCAGGAATCTCAAACAGTGGGTTACATAAAAGTGCACACCTCAAGGTCACCAACATAGATGTATCATGATATGAATGACCATAAGATGGATGTAATAAATTAAAATATTTTATTATAATCCAACTGCATTAATTTACAATGAACAAATTACTTCCAACTATTTTCTTCCTAGATGCTATCATTGCTCATGTTTCTATGAGCTGCACAGATGTTAATAAGGTAGATACAAATGTCATAAGAACATAAGTATTGCCCCTGTCGGGTCAGACCAGAGGTCCAATCATGCCCGGCAGTCCGCTCACATGGGCGGCCCCCTCAGGTCCATGACCTGATAGTGCTCATACCCTAAAACTCTCATACGCTTTTGCTTAATGTCCTGTAGAGTAACCCTCTATCTGTACCCTGCAATCCCCTTCGCTTCCAGGAAGTCATCCAGTCCCTTTTTGAACCCCAGTATTGTACTCTGTCCTATTACCTCATTTGGAAGCGCGTTCCAGGTGCCCACCACCCTCTGAGTGAAGAAGAACTTCCTTGCATTCGTTTGAATCTGTCCCCTCTCAGTTTTTCTGAATGACCTCTTGTTTTTGTTGTCCCCTGCTAGTCTGAAGAATCTGCCCCTCTCCTCTGAATAATCTGCCCCTTCTCTATGCCTTTCATGATTTTATAAGTCTGTATCATGTCTCCTCTCAGTCTCTCCGCTTTTCCAGGGTAAAGAGCCCCAGTTTGTATAAACCTTATGGCATAATGAAAGGTTCTCCATTCCTTTTATCATCCTAGTTGCTCTCCTCTGGACCCTCTCAAGTATCACCATGTCTTTCTTAAGGGTAACGGTGACCAGTATTGGACGCAGTATTCCAGAAGTGGGGCGCACCATTGCTCGATACAATGCAGGATAACTTCCTTTGTTCTGGTAGTGATATCTTTTTGATAATGCCCAACATTCTGTTTGCTTTCTTTGAGGCCGCTGCACATTGCGCTGCTAGCTTCATTGTTGTATCCACCAATACCCCAGGTCTTTATCTAGACTGCCTTTTCCCAGCACCCTCCCTCCCATCATATAGCTGTACATGGGGTTCCCATTCCCTATGTGCAAGACCTTACATTTCTCCACATTGAAAGCTCATCTGCCATCTTTTTGCCCACTACACACAGTTTTGTTCAGGTCGCTCTGCAGTTCTTTGCATTCCTCAAAAGTTCTGACCCTGCTGGAGAGTTTTGTATCATCCCGCGAACTTGATAACTTCGCACTTTGTCCCCGTTTCCAGATCATTAATGAATATATTGAACAGCAGGGGTCCCCAGCACTGACCCCTGCGGGACACCACTCGTGACCCCTTTCCAGTCAGAGTAGTGTCCTTTTACTCCTACCCTCTGCTTCCTATCCACCAGCCAATTTTGGAGCCATCTGTGGACGTCCCCTTCCACCCCATGGCTCCACAGTTTCTTCAGCAGGTGCTCATGGGGGTACCTTGTCAAAGGCTTTTTGGAAATCCAGATATAGCTATGTCTATGGGGTTACCTTGGTCCAAATGTTGCTTATCCCCTCAAAGAAATGCAATAGATTAGTTTGGCACAATCATCCTTTACAGAAACCGTGCTGACTTGATCACATTTGATTTTTTTAGTTACAGGAGAGGGAGGAATAGAACTTTTTTCAACCCATTTCCAAAAAAGGAGCTTGAATGTCAAATGTTTCTTTTCCTGTCAAGTTGACCCAACATATCTGATTGGTTTCCAGGGATCAGTTAAAGGGATTGGGACTGGTATACTACCTTTTTATAGTTTTACAACCATATTCAAAGCGGTTTACATAAAGGTACTTTTCAAGCATTTCCCCTATCTGTCCTGATGGACTCACAATCTATCTAATGTGCCTGGAACAGTAGAGGATTAAGTGACTTGCCCAGGGTCACAGGGAGAAGCATGGGGTTTGGACCCACAACCTCAGGGTGCTGAGGCCATAGCTTTAACCAGTACGCCACACTCTCCTCCATAGTCCACACATCCAAATCTAAAAGTATTTTCATGTTTATGGAAATACCAAACTTTGAAACTGAAGAAAAAAAGAAATCTTTTCGGACATCAGTTACTTCCACTGTCTGACATCCACAATGGTTTTTTTACATGTATTTTAGATGCAAAAATACAATTAAAAAATGAATTAAAACCCTGAATATTCCCTAATGTGTATTACAGCTGCTGTATCCTTGAACTCTCTTCTAACTTTCTGGTGTGTGTATGTAGCTGTTTTATTATATATATATATATATATATATAAATATATAAATATATATATATTTTAATATTTTTTTCATCATTTCTGGCAAACACATTGCATCAACCTCATTTGCTTTCAGCGTGCTAATCAGCACTTCTACTCAGGAGCTGAAGCTAAGCAACCAGAGGATTAAGTAACACATCATAAAAGTTTGCAATTACTGTATTCTACATCTGTTTCACCTTCCAGAGAAGATAAAAAGCAAGCAAGTCTATGTGTTGTGACCAACCAGACATCCACGCCTGCCTTGGTCCCCTTTAAAAAACCAAATGAAAACAAGTTCTAGATGAGAAAAGCTCACCAAAAACCCAGCTCACACACGCTGATAGATTTGGCTGCCTAACCTAATAGTTCTGCCCCAGATCATGAACCCTAGCAGGATGAGATAATTTATAGTGAGAGTAAATGCACTCCCAGGCAGAAAAGCAGCCTCACATAGAATTTTGCTCAGAAAGAAGAAGCAATGCCCTGTATTTAGAAAATGCAGAGATTTTGCAGAAATGACCAGAGGGGGAGCCCAAGAGAACCAAGTTTCAGACCAGTGCCACATAGGTTTGGGCCAGGCTCACACCACAGGGGGCAGAGGAGGAAGACTCAAGGGCAGATTCTCAAAACTAAAATCTTCCTTTAATGTTCCAGCTGGTAGCAGTCTCCAATACTGTCATGCAAATGTAGTACAACAAGGTCATTCTCTATAATCATCAAGTAATTCTCTAACCTCGTTGTACCACATTTGCAACCAAAATTTATCGGCAGGTCTGAGCTGTCGTTGCCTTACTTTCTGATCAGTGCCTGAATGCTGATTGGCTCAGGCACTGGCAGGAAAGTAAGGTTTGACAGCTCAGACTCCCCCTCCCACATGCAAATTAAAATAATAATAAACAAATTGAAGATTGGCAGGAGAGATGCCCACTCTCTCCGGCTGCACTGCCCAATCACCCGACACTGTTAACCCCCCACCCCCCCTCCCCACAAATTAAAATTTTAAAAACAAATTGAAGTTTGGCAGGAGAGATGCCCACTTCGCTCCAGTCTCATCGCACAATCATCTAACACTGATAACCGATCCCCCCCCCTCACAGTGGGAGAGATGCCCACTACCCTCCCGCCACCAAGCAACATACACACCACCACGCCCTCGGCAGTGGGAGAGATGTCTACTCACTCCCACTGGCACGCAGCCACGCCCGACCAACCCTCCCATGCCTTCGATAACCCCCTCTCCTCCACCCTTACCTTACCTTACTTACAATGGCTGGTCGGAGGGATGCACTGGGGAGAGGTTTAAGGCCCTTCCTATGGATGCACTGGGGAGTGGAAGGCCCACCATATTGAAGAGGTGGGCCTGCTAGCCTGAGAAAGTAGGCATCCTTCCAGTCAGCCATCATAAATAAGGTAAAGGGGGAGGGGCAGGGGGATTGTTGGAGGCCCGGGGGGGGGGGGTGCGGTGGGACATCTCTCCTGCTGCCAGGGGAGTGTCGGGTGGGGAGTTGCTTGTCAGCAGGAGGGGAGTAGGCATCTCTCCCGTAGTCGAGTGGAGTTTGGGGGGGTTGTTGCTTGGTGGTGGGAATGACCATCTCTCTTGCTGCTGGGGAGGGGGGAGTTGTTGGGGGGGTTTGCTTAATTTCTGTGGCTCAATTTGGTTTTATTTGGGGGGGGAGTTTGGGGGGTTGCATTTATTCTGCACATGTGCTCATCGCTATCACCAACAATGGCGACATGCAGATTTAGCGAATCTTCACTACTTTCTGCCAACCTCATTTGCATGAGCATTCTTTGGAGAATAACTTACTATTTAAAAATCACTACAATAATGGCTGTGATAGTGGCCCATCGGTTTTTAATGCAGATTTTGAGAATCTATCCTTCACTGTGGAGTGAACTCAGGTCCAGATGCACTAAAGAGGATTGGTAAGACCTTGTGGGTCTGCTCTGATCCGAATTTTGGCCGATTTAAAAAGAGCTATTCATGCACTAAAAAAGTTTGCATGCAAATCATTTCGTAATCCCCGACTCTCCTGTACGATTCATCACTTTGAGAGCAACTCTCACACATGCACAGAGGCAGGGAAAAAAAGGAACCCCCCCCCCCCGATGACTGCTCTCCCCGATGAACCCCAATGAATGTGGCATCAGGAATCCCCCTGCACCGCACTAGTGAAAATTGGCAGAATGGATGCCCATTCTCTACTTCCATGCCCCCATGCAAGAAAAAAATGGTAGGCGGGATGCCCATTCCCTCCTGCCATGCCGACCATGCCCCTACAGCAGCGAAACAGTAGGAGGAGTGCCTGCTACTTCCTGTCATGCCAACCACCTCCCCCTGCAACAGCGAAAGGGCAGGAGGGATGCCTACTCCCTCCTGCCACTGAAGGCCCACTCCTGCACTAGGTGCCCCCGAACCATCTCCTACCCTCCCCTTCCCCCCCCCCCGAAAAAGGTAGGAAGAATGCTCACTCCCTCTTGTCACAGGATGCTTCCCCCAACCCCCCTCCTGAACCTTTTATCAAAGATGGAAACAGAAGGGATGCATGGTCCCTCCACCTTCAAGGCCCACCAATCCAAATTGGTGGATCTTCCCTCCTAGGTGCATCATGTGATGCACAGGGAGGGGACAAGGCCATGATTGGCTCAGATGCATAAGGCCCCTCCCCAAGCATCACAATATAGAAGGAGGAGCCCAGGGTGGGGCCTTAGGTGTCTGAGCCAATCAGGATCTCAGGATCCTCCCTCTTAATCCCATGTGATGCATAGGGAGGGGCCTAAGGCATTTGAGATATCTTAGGCTCCTCCCCATGCTTTGCACAGGTGCCACATAGGTTTGGGCCACATTTGGGGAGGGAGGGGCTTAGGCATTTGAACCAATCAGGGGCCTTGGGCCCCTCCCCATGCATCACATGATGCACCAATGAGTGGGCATCTCTCCTGCCAAACATTTGGATTGGCGGGACTTGAAGGCAGAGGCATCATGGTTCCCTCCTGCTTCCATCTTTGAAAAAATGTATGGGGGGTTGAGGAGAATCCCTCCTGCCTTTTTTTGGGGGGGGGGAGAGAAGGAAGAGGGAGGGTAGGGGATGGTTTGGTGGGGGATCACCTGGCTCAGGAATGGGCCTTCAGTGGCAGGAGTAAGTGGGCATCCCTCCTGCCATTTTGCTGCTGCCATTGGAGATGGTCAGCATGGCAGGAGAGAGTGGACATCCCTTCTGCCATTTTTTTTCATGGGGGGTCACAATAGCAGGAGGGGTAATCATTAGTGAAGACATGAAGACGGCCAACCAAATGGAGAAAGCTTCGTCCAAGGCTAGACAAATCATCGGTTGTATCCGTAGAAGTTTTGTCAGCCGTAAGCCCAAGATCATAATGCCATTGTACAGATCCATGGTGAGACCACATCTGGAATACTGTGTACAATTCTGGAGGCCACATTACCACAAAGATGTGCTGAGAGTTGAATCGGTTCAGCGTATGGTCACCCGGATGGTCTCGGGACTCAGGGATAGAGAGTTGCGCGGGGACAGAAATCCCACCCGTCCCCACCCGTCCCCGCCAAAATCCCACCCATCCCCACCCGTCCCCGTGAGGAATCCCTCCGTCCCCACCCGACCCCGTGAGGAATCCCTCCGTCCCCACCCGTCCCCGCGAGGAATCCCCTCCGTCCCCACCCGTCCCCGCGAGGAATCCCCTCCGTCCCCACCCGTCCCCGCGAGGAATCCCCTCCGTCACCATCCTTCCCTATAAACTTCAGAAATAGTTATTTTATTTAATTATGCTACTGAATTAAAGGCTCTGGTAGAGACCCATTTACAAATAAGCAAAGAGACTATTAATTTGGAAATATTAATTGGGAAGAATACATACTTTGTAAATTGGGTTTCTACCAGAACCTCTAATGTAAAATATAAAATATAAATACTCAGCTGATGAGAACCCACAAACTGTCAGCTGAGGACTTTCCTTTGCAGTTGGCCTGGGGTCCCTTTTGCCAAGCTTGGCAGGCAGCAGTAGCGTCCCTGAGTCACAGATGCTGGCACCTCAGTGGCTCATGGATGCTGCCAGCGACTGCTGCGCTTGGTGGAGGGGAGTTCTGACCATCTCTAGAGGAGGTCCTCTGCTGGCGGTGCTTGGGGATCCCCACCAGTCACAGCAAGGGCCAACAAGTACTTCAACACTGTAGAAATAAAACCAGAAATGCATTTCCTTTTCTTTTGAACACAAAATAAAGATATCTGCCATATACATTTCCCAAGGCAGATGACTCTATGCAATGTCACCTCGGTAACAAAATACAAAAATAGACAAATACATCCCCTCCCTTTTTACTAAACCACAATAGTAGGTTTTAGCACAGGGAGTTACGCTGAATGCCTCGCGCTGCTCTCAATGCTCATAGGCTCCCTGCGCTAAAAAACAATATTGCGGTTTAGTAAAAAGGGAGCCATAGTGCAAAATATAGACAGCAGATATAAATTCTCAAAACAGACACATTTTGATCACTAAATTGAAAATAAAATCATTTTTCCTACCTTTGCTGTTTGGTGATTTCATGAGTCTCTGGTTGCACTTTCTTCTTCTGACTGTGCATCCAATCTTTCTTCCTTTCTTTCAGCCTCCTGTATGTTTCCTCTCCTCCAGACCTCATTCTCTCCCCCAACTTTTTCTTTCTGTCTCCCTGTTCCCCCTTCTTTCTGTCTCTCTGTCTGCCCCCTTTCTTTCTTTCTCCGTGCCCTCCCCCAAGCCACTCGTTTTGCTGCCACAGCCATCGGAGAATAGCCCCTAAGCCACCGCCGTCCCAAGCTTTCCCTGCAGAAGCGTCGCGCTGACCAGCATTACCGCTCCCTGACGTCAATTCTGACGTAGGAGAGGAAGTTCCGGGCCAACAAGGCATTTCTCCTCATTCCAATCCAGCCTGAGCCCCATCTCTCCTTGATCCAGCATTTCCCTTCTGTGTCTGTCAGAATTACCATTCCCACCTATTTTCCAGCATCACCCTTCTTTGTGTCCATCTCACCTATATCCGTATCTCACCACTTTTTCAGAATCTTCATTTGTCTCTGTCCTTGTCTTTACCCCATATTCACCATTTGCCCTTTCAATGTCTTTATCTCCCCCCCCCACACACACACACTTTTTCAGCATTACTTCTATGTCTCTATTTCACCTCCTCTTCATGTCCCCTCTGTATCTCTATCCTTATTCAGAAGGTCCTGCTTACCCTTTCTCTTCTTTGTGTCACTATCTCCATTTTTAGCTTTCCCCCCTTTTCTTTGTTAATGCACCCTGTAGCCAGAATCTTTCCACCCTCTCTCCACTCCAGCCCAGCCCAGTATGAAATATTTCCTTTTGTTTCTCTCCCCTCTCTCTTCTCCTCCCTCACCCACGAGTCCTGCATCTGGCCCTCTCCCTTCTACCTGCACCTGGCAACACCCCCCTGCTCCGCGGCTCTCTTCAGCAACTCGTCAGCAGCGGTGATCAAGACAAGCTGCCGACATCGAGGCCTTCCCTCTACGAGTCCCACCTTTGTGGAAAAAAGGAAGTTGAAACAAGCGGGACTCGCAGAGGGTAGGCCCCGACGTCAGAAGCTGCTGCTGAGTTGCCGAAGAGAGCCGCAGGTAGAAGGAGAGGGAGATAGGAAGGCTGTAGAAGCTCCGGAGCATGACACCGAACCCGGCCAGGATGATTTCTTTTTCAGGCTGCTGCTGCTGCTGCCATCCCCCACCCGAAATGACAAAAAACAGCCTAATGCCCCGCGTCGGGAAATAGCCATGCTGAGGCAGTGAGCTCAGCACGTACACAGATGAAAGCCTTGCTTGCTGATTGGTCCGGCGGCACGGTGGGGCGGGGGCCACCGGACCAATCAGCAAGCAAGGCTTTCATCTGTGTACGTGCTGAGCTCACTGCTCAACATGGCTATTCCCGACGCGACGCGCAGACTTGTAAGCTGCATGCTTGCATCGCCAGAATTTAGGTAGGTTGTTTTCATCCCCGTGGGAGTCCCGTGGGCAAGGGGGCGTCCCCGTGGGAGTCCCGTGGGTCAGGGGGGCATCCCCGTGGGAGTCCCGTGGGCCAGGAGGCGTCCCCGTGGGAGTCCCGTGGGCCAGGGGGGGAACCCGCGGGATCCCCGCGATCCCCGTTCCCGTGCAGACCTCTACTCAGGGATCTCCCGTATGAGGAACGGTTGGATAAACTGCAGCTATACTTACTACGAGGAATGCAGAGAGAGGGGAGACATGATAGAAGACATTCAAATATGTCACGGGCCGTATCAAAGTGGAGGAAGATATCTTCTTTCTCAAGGGTCCCACGGCAACAAGAGGGCATCCATTGAAACTCAGGAATGGGAAATTTCATGGAGATACCAGAAAATATTTCTTCACCGAAAGGGTGGTTGATCGCTGAAACAATCTTCCCCTACAGGTAATTGAGGCCAGCAGCGTGCCAGATTTTAAGACAAAATGGGATTGGCACGTGGGTTCTCTTCATAGAGGAAGGTAGGGGTGGGTCATTAGTGTGGGCAGACTAGAGAGTTTGCGCGGGGAGCAGAAATCCCACCCGTCCCCGCCCGTCCCCGCCAAAATCCCACCAATCCCCACCCGTCCCCGTGAGGAATCCCTCCCTCCCCACCCGTCCCCGTGAGGAATCCCTCCGTCCCCACCCGTCCCCAGCGAGGGAATCCCCTCCGTCCCCACCCGTCCCCGCGAGGAATCCCCTCCGTCCCCACCCGTACCCCGCGAGGGAATCCCCTCCGTCACCATCCTTCCCTATAAACTTCAGAAATAGTTATTTTATTTAATTATGCTACTGAATTAAAGGCTCTGGTAGAGACCCATTTACAAATAAGCAAAGAGACTATTAATTTGGAAATATTAATTGGGAAGAATACATACTTTGTAAATGGGTTTCTACCAGAACCTCTAATGTAAATATAAAATATAAATACTCAGCTGATGAGAACCCACAAACTGTCAGCTGAGGACTTCCTTTGCAGTTGGCCTGGGGTCCCTTTGCCAAGCTTGGCAGGCAGCAGTAGCGTCCCTGAGTCACAGATGCTGGCACCTCAGTGGCTCATGGATGCTGCCAGCGACTGCTGCGCTTGGTGGAGGGGAGTTCTGACCATCTCTAGAGGAGGTCCTCTGCTGGCGGTGCTTGGGGATCCCCACCAGTCCACAGCAAGGGCCAACAAGTACTTCAACACTGTAGAAATAAAACCAGAAATGCATTCCTTTTCTTTTGAACACAAAATAAAGATATCTGGCCATATACATTTCCCAAGGCAGATGACTCTATGCAATGTCACCTCGGTAACAAAATACAAAAATAGACAAATACACCCCCTCCCTTTTTACTAAACCACAATAGTAGGTTTTAGCACAGGGAGTTACGCTGAATGCCTCGCGCTGCTCTCAATGCTCATAGGCTCCCTGCGCTAAAAAACAATATTGCGGTTTAGTAAAAGGGAGCCATAGTGCAAAATATAGACAGCAGATATAAATTCTCAAAACAGACAACATTTTGATCACTAAATTGAAAATAAAATCATTTTTCCTACCTTTGCTGTTTTGGTGATTTCATGAGTCTCTGGTTGCACTTTCTTCTTCTGACTGTGCATCCAATCTTTCTTCCTTTCTTTCAGCCTCCTGGATGTTTACTCTCCTCCAGACCTCATTCTCTCCCCCAACTTTTTCTTTCTGTCTCCCTGTTCCCCCTTCTTTCTGTCTCTCTGTCTGCCCCCTTTCTTTCTTTCTCCGTGCCCTCCCCCAAGCCACTCGGTTTTGCTGCCACAGCCATGCGGAGGAATAGCCCCTAAGCCACCGCCGTCCCAAGCTTTCCCTGCAGAAGCGTTGCGCTAACCAGCATTCCGCTCCCTGACGTCAATTCTGACGTAGGAGAGGAAGTTCCGGGCCAACAAGGCATTTCTCCTCATTCCATCCAGCCTGAGCCCCATCTCTTCCTTGATCCAGCATTTCCCTTCTGTGTCTGTCAGAATTACCATTCCACCTATTTTCCAGCATCACCCTTCTTTGTGTCCATCTCACCTATAATCCGTATCTCACCACTTTTTCAGAATCTTCATTTGTCTCTGTCCTTGTCTTTACCCCATATTCACCATTTGCCCTTTCAATGTCTTTATCTCCCCCCCCCACACACACACTTTTTCAGCATTACTTCTATGTCTCTATTTCACCTCCTCTTCATGTCCCCTCTGTATCTCTATCCTTATTCAGAAGGTCCTGCTTACCCTTTCTCTTCTTTGTGTCACTATCTCCATTTTCAGCTTTCCCCCCCTTTTCCTTTGTTAATGCACCCTGTAGCCAGAATCTTTCCACCCTCTCTCCACTCCGGCCCAGCCCAATATGAAATATTTCCTTTTGTTTCTCTCCCCTCTCTCTTCTCCTCCCTCACCCACGAGTCCTGCATCTGGCCCTCTCCCTTCTACCTGCACCTGGCAACACCCCCCTGCTCCGCGGCTCTCTTCAGCAACTCGTCAGCAGCGGTGATCAAGACAAGCTGCCGACATCGAGGCCTTCCCTCTACGAGTCCCACCTTTGTGGAAAAAGGAAGTTGAAACAAGCGGGACTCGCAGAGGGTAGGCCCCGACGTCAGAAGCTGCTGCTGAGTTGCCGAAGAGAGCCGCAGGTAAGAAGGGAGAGGGAGATAGGAAGGCTGTAGAAGGCTCCGGAGCATGACACCGAACCCGGCCAGTGATGATTTCTTTTTCAGGCTGCTGCTGCCGCTGCCATCCCCCACCCGAAATGACAAAAAACAGCCTAATGCCCGCGTCGGGAAATAGCCATGCTGAGCAGTGAGCTCAGCACGTACACAGATGAAAGCCTTGCTTGCTGATTGGTCCGGCGGCACGGTGGGGGCGGGGCCACCGGACCAATCAGCAAGCAAGGCTTTCATCTGTGTACGTGCTGAGCTCACTGCTCAACATGGCTATTTCCCGACGCGACGCCAGACTTGTAAGCTGCATGCTTGCATCGCCAGAATTTAGGTAGGTTGTTTTCATCCCCGTGGGAGTCCCGTGGGCAAGGGGGCGTCCCCGTGGGAGTCCCGTGGGTCAGGGGGGCATCCCCGTGGGAGTCCCCGTGGGCCAGGGGGGCGTCCCCGTGGGAGTCCCGTGGGGCCAGGGGGGGAACCCGCGGGATCCCCGCGGACCCGCGGGATCCCCGCGATCCCCGTTCCCGTGCAGACCTCTAGGGCAGACTAGATGGACCGTGGCCCTTTTCTGTCGTCAGTTTCTATGTTTCTATCACTCCTGCTGTTTTTACTGCCATGGGTGGGGGCTCAGTTCCTGGTGCTGGTTTGTCGAGGGGGGGCACTGGAGAGGGCTGTCATCATCTGGGAGGGGGTGCATTTTTCTCTTTTTTAATGGGGCAGATATTGTGCTTCTGTGCCCATTAAAAACAAAAAAAAGGGCTCAACTATGGTTAGATAGGTAAGTGACTGGTCTTAGGAGTTATTCTGTAAAGATGTGCATGTAAATTTTTCAGCATACAACTGGGAGAAGGAGGACATGACATGGGAGGGTATGGCCACATTAAGGGTGTTTGCTAAAGATGCGCGGCATCTTTGAATGGATGGCTTCTGGGCACGGATTTGAGTGCCTATGACATGCTCTGTCTTTCTTACTCCCCGCGAGGCAAAATGCTGACCATCGTCATTGGGGCTGGGAGCCTGTGCTGCCTTGCACACTTAAAGATAAGTTTAGTTATCAAACTGTTTCAACGATTTACTAAGGTCACTGGTAAGTTTACAATGTTCCAATGACTTTGCTTAGTCTATAATGGAGGTTTTTATGCTTTTGAAGTCAACCTGCCATTTCTAGTTAGAGGAGGGTTTCCTCCTTGAAAGGATTCGGAGGGTTTTCCTCCTGAATACATCTAAGTTGTTTAGCTCGCTTCCCATCATTTTCATGACTTTTTTTTTTTTAAATGAGATTCCTTAGGGATCTGCGCTTGGACTGATGATTTTTTTAATATATATTTATAAATGATCTAGAATTGGGAACCAGTCAAGGTGTGATTAAGCTCTGGAATTCGCTGTTAGATAATGTGGCAAAAGCAGTGAATGTAGTAGGATTTTAAAAAAGGTTTGGACAAATTCCTAAAAGAAAAATCTATAAATCATTATTTAGATGAACTTGTGAAAGCCTACTGCTTATTCCTGGGATAAGCAGAATAAAATCTGTTTTACTTCTTTGGGATCATGGCAAGCACTTGTGACCTGGACTGACCAATGTTAAAAACCAGATACTTGGCTTGATTAACTTTAGGTCTGTCCAGGGACACTGCTTATGTACTTAGTCTGACTGAGGTGTATTCTGATTGTGCTATGTCAGCCTGACCTGCCAACTTAGGTGTAGAGGTGATTTGGGACCTTCTAGGTGCTCTGTTCCTCTCTACCCCTGCTCAGTCCATCTGACAGCCATTCTAATATCAGTTACATGCCTCTGAGCTAAGTTTGAGTACATACGAGTCCTTCTTTTTGGAGGTTTAATTGACTTGAGTCAGTCTCTTCAATTGCAGTCTAGCTATTTTTCTGACTCTCATTGTTACATTGTCCCTGGTTATTGGAAACATTCTAATATCAGTGGCAAGATCTCCAAGTTGTGCTGCCTCACCTCTTCACAGGCCGCCATGGATATAATGTTCAATTCCCTATGTAGTTGCGAGGAAACTGCACTGAGATTTCAGGCCGATTTTCTCTTGCCACAGAGAGCATCTGGATTCCTTTCCATGCAGCTATTTCTTTGTTTGACTTGCCACAGATCTTCAGACCTCTAGTGGCCCTGTTCCAGCAAGGATATACTGTACAGACTGTTGAAATTAGTCAGTTTACAGCAGCAAGTGATAATTTGACTGCTATTATTCATCACTGGGTCGATTTTAATTGCAAGGGCAGAGTGCTCCCCTACTGGGCAAGTTCTGATCCCAGTTAAATATAAGTTTAGAAGTATATGGACATTGTTATTTTATTTGCTTTTTCTATATAGATCTTCAGTGTTCTCCCCAGAAATTTTTTCCAGCCAGGTGGCATGAAAAAGTAGCCGGGTGGAGCGGGATGGGGAAATTTGGTGTAGGGAATATTAACACCTTCTTTTACTAAGGTGCACTAACATTTTTAGCACGCGCAAACTCCCGCGCTACTTGGGAAAACTAACACCAGCTCAATGCTGGCATTAGCGTCTAACGCGCGTGGTAATTCTGCGCGCGCTAAGCACATGCTAAAACCATTTTCGCAACTTAGTAAAAGGAGCCCTAAATGTGTACTACTTTTATTAGTTAATTACTATTATTTCCAATGCTCAATATGACATCCTTTTCTAAGGTTTAACACTTGTGCCAGAATATTTTTACTAAATTTAAGAAGCATCAATGCTAGAAGGGAATAATTAGATATTTGCCCTCTTTCAAATGGTATAGGAGGTTTAAAAAAGGGAAATGCATTAATGAAGTTATTAGGTTCAATCTAGCCATTTATTTCTGCATGAATTTAAACAACTAAAAAAAAAAAAAAAAGATAAATATAGCTCATCCAGTCATACAAGAATGGCTCTACAGCAGGAGTGCCCACACTTTTTGGGCTTGCGAGCTACTTTTAAAATGACCAAGTCAAAATGATTTACCAACAATAAAATTTTAAAAAAAACACAAAGCACACTGTACGCAGAGAAAATGTTAATTATCATTTATATTCCGTGGGTTTTCAAAGAGGTCAAGGCAGATGACTTTATGTAATGTCACTTCAGGAACAACTATACAAAAATAGACAAATAACCCCCTCCCTTTTTACTAAACCACAATAGCGTTTTTAGCGCAGGGAGATGCGCTGAATGCCTTGCGCTGCTCTCGATGCTCATAGGCTCCCTGCGCTAAAAACCACTATTGTGGTTTAGTAAAAGGGGGCCAAAGTGCAAAATATAGACAGCAGATATAAATTCTCAAAACGGACACATTTTGATCACTAAAATTGAAAATAAAATCATTTTTCCTACCTTTTTGTCTGGTGATTTTATGAGTCTCTGGTTGCACTTCCTTCTTCTGACTGTAAATCCAATATTTCTTTCTTTCTGCCACTTCCCTTTTCTTTCTCTCTCCCCCTGACTGCCTGTTTCTCTCTCCCCTGCCCCTCTTTATTTCTGCCTTTCTTTCTCTCTCTCTCTCCCCTGCCTGTCTTTCTTTCTCTCTCCCCCTGTCCCCCCAAGCCATCGCGCCGATTTCTCCACTTCCCCGATTCTTTCCCTACCCCCTAAGTCACCACGCCAATTTCTCCCTGCTGCTTCCTGAGCTAGGCCAGGCATGTATAAGTGCCGGACTCAAAAACTTCACCTCTGACGTCAATTCTAACATCGGAGAGGAAGTTCCAGGAGGCCAGCCAGGCAACGATTGGCTGGCCCAGAACTACCTCTCCGAAGTCAGAATTAATGTCAGAGGTCAAGTCTTGTGAGTCTGGCACTTGTACGATGCTGGCCTGGCTCAGGGAAGGCAGGAAGAAAAAGATTGCAAAGGCAACGCAATCGATTCACATTGCCTTCGCGATCTACTGGTACATCTCTCTCTTCTCTCTCTTTCCTTCCTTCCTTCCCTCCCACTCCACCCCATGGTCTGGCATCTCTATCTCCTTCCCTTCTCTCCTCCCATGTCCTGGCATCTCCCTCCTCCCCCTCCCCCCATATGCGCTGACATCTCCCCCCCCCCATGGTCAGGTAGCTCCTTTCCTTTCCCTCCCTCCCATAGTCTTGGTGTCTCTTCTCCCCTCTCTCTCCCCAATTGGGTGCTGCTGCAACAGCACTTCTCATCCCCCTCCCCCTCCCCAATTGGGTGCTGCTGCAGCACTTCTCTTCCCCTCCCCCTCCCCAAATTGGTGATGCTGCAGTATTTTTCTTCCCC
The DNA here is from genome assembly GCF_902459505.1 of Geotrypetes seraphini. Lineage (NCBI taxonomy): Eukaryota > Metazoa > Chordata > Amphibia > Gymnophiona > Dermophiidae > Geotrypetes > Geotrypetes seraphini. The sequence goes on along the minus strand of NC_047085.1, from coordinate 432,353,119 downwards.
CCCCCCCTCCCCAATTGGGTGCAGGCAGCAGCAGCAGCACTTCTCTTCCCTCCCCTTGTATATGTGCTCTTTTGATTGATAACTTTTCTCTATTTTAGATGGCATTCAGGGATGCATCATTCGAGCCAGTACTTCATTGTCTGCACAGGTGGTTTAGCCTGACCTACATCTTTCTGGGATTTAGCTGGTCAATACCTTTGTAAAAACTCCTGAGCTACTCCACCCTTCAAGCCATTGTTTTGTAAGAACTGAGGTGCTGATGCTCAAAAGCTTTCTGTGGCAGTAAGAGTCATTAAAGCACTCTTACTGGCATGGAAAGCTGTCCCTGCTGAAGCACAAAAGGGTTCTCCATGGCTGCTACTGATCGTCCTAGCAGCCACCAAAAATCCTATGCTAATGTATTACAAGGAGCTCATTAATATTATAAACACACTGTTTCCTATTCAAACTATAATGTCAAGGTCCGAGTTGTCAAAGCTTTACTTTCATGTCAATGGAGATCGCTCTGAGGAAAGGGATGTTACCAATGAGGAAAGGGATGTTACCAGTGGTGGTGTGTCAAAGTTCTATTCTTGGGCCTGCTCTTTTTAACATTTTTATAAACAATATTGCTGAAGGGTTGTCGGGTAAGATTTGCCTCCTTACGGATGATACCAAAATCTGCAATAGAATGGGCCACGCCAGATGGTGTGAATAACATGAAAAAAAGACCTGGCGAAGCTTGAAGAATGGTCTGAAATTTGGTAGCTAAAATTTGATGCTAAGAAATGCAAGGTCATACATTTGGACTGAAAAAAACCGGAGGGAATAGTACAGTTTAGGGGGTGAAGAACTCATGTGCATGACGGAAGAGCAGGACTTGGGTGTGATTGTATATGAATGATTTTAAGGTGGCCAAACAAGTTGAAAAGGTGACGGCGAAAGCTAGAAGGATGCTAGGTTGCATAGGGAGAGGTATGGCCCAGTAGGAAAAAGGGAGGTATTGATGCCCCTGTATAAGACTCTGGTGAGACCTCACTTAGAATATTGTGTGCAATTCTGGAGGGCTGCACCGTCAAAAAGATATAAAAAGGAATGGAGTCGGTCCAGAGGAAGGCTACTAAAATGGTATGTGGTCTTCATCATAAGGCGTATGGGGACAGACTTAAAGATCTCAATCTTATACTTTGGAGGAAAGGCCGGAGAGGGGAGATAAGATAGAGACGTTTAAATTACCTACGTAATGTAAACGCGCATGAGTCGAATCTCTTTCATTTGAAAGGAAACTGCAATGAGAGGGCATAGGACAGACATGGGCAACTATCTGGTCCTCAAGGGCCGGAATCCAATCGGGTTTTCCCCAATGAATATGCATGAGATCTAGTTGCATGCACTGCTTTCAATACATTGGGTAAATCCTGAAAACCCAATTGATTCCGGCCCTCGAGGACCGGAGTTGCCCATGTCTGGCATACGATGAAGTTAAGAGGTGATAAGTTCCAGAGTAATCTAAGGAAATACTTTTTTACAGAAAGGTAGATGCATGGAACAGTCTCCCAGAAGAGGTGGTAGAGACAGAGACTGTGTCTGAATTCAAAAAGGGCCTGGGATAGGCACATGGGATCTCTCTAGAGAGAGAAAGAGATAATGGTTACTGCGGATGGGCAGACTAGATGAGCCATTTGGCCTTTACCTGCCATCATGCTTCTATGTTCTATGTCAGTGCCATGAGCTCTGATTGGCTCAGGTAGTAACAGGAAAGTAAGGCTATATGACAGCTCAGACAGTTGTCAGGGGGGTCCGCTGAAGAAAACAGAGGACTCAGGTTTTTTGGGGGGGGTTTCTTCAGCAACGTGGGCCCCCGTGGAAAGATCAGCAGTGCTAGGCCATGGGCCTCACTGGGAGATGGACAATGCCGGCCCCCTAACCGCGGAGATCAACAACAGCCCCCCCCCAGCATCAACGGCAACGCATCTGGAATAAGTGACATCAGAGGGGAGTGAACCAGCAGATGCGGGGGAGATTGCTGCAAGGTCCTGCGATGACTGGCGTCTGCCGCTCTGCTCAGGGGAAGAAGTAAGTGATGTTGGAGGGGGGTGGACGGCAGACGCAGTCATCACAGGACCTTGCTGCAAACGCCCCACATCTGCCGGTCCACCCCCTCTGACGTCACTTATTCTTCCCTGAGCAGAGCCGGCAGCTGAAGTCATCGCAGGACCTTACTTCACAGCATTGGTTAGTTTGCAGGGAGAGAGTAGAAGGGTGGTGGAGGGAGAGAAAGGGGCCAGGGTGGTATAGAAGGGGTGGTGGAGGGAGAGAACGGGAGCAGATGCTGATTGGAAGTGGGGGGAGGAGGGAAAGGGGAGAGAGACATAAGGAAAGATACTGGATGGAATTGGGTTGGAAGGAAAGAAAAGGGGCAGATGCTGATGGAAGTGGGGGAAGGAGAGGAGAGAGAGTGAAATGCCAGACCATGGGGATGTGGGGGAAGGGAAGGAGAGGAGAGTGATGCCAGACCATTGGAGGAAGGAAGGGAAGAAGATGGATGTCACACCAATGGGGGGGAGGAAGAGATGGAAGGGAAAAGAAGACAATTTCTGGAAGAGGCATAGACCGAGAGCAGATGCCATATGGAAGAGGCAGAGAGAGGGCAGACAGTGGATAGAAGGAAGAGAATGATGAGAAGATGATAAAAGCAGAAACCAGATAACAAAGGTAAAAAAAAAATTTATATTTGTTTTATTTATTTCTTTTTTTGCTTTAGGATAAAGTATTATTGTAGCTGTGTTTGATAATCGTTTATTAATAGAAAATGGAAATAATGTGATCCTGTTTATTAGACTATTTTAATACTTTTTTTTACTACTTCAAAGACCATAACTCCTTTCTTCAGGTCAGGACAGGGAAACTGTAACAGTAGTATAGTTTACTGACCTGAAGAAAGAGGTTTTAACCTCTGAAAGCTAAGTGAGAAATGTATTAGTCCAATAAAATGACGGGCACTAAATTTTCTTGCCCCTTGCCTCCTACCCATATGCAAAATATAAACTGGTGGGCTTCCCAAAGCCCTGCCAGCTGAAGATCTCTTCTAGGAAGGAAGGGGAGATTTGTTCAGAGATGTCTGGAGGTTGCATAGAAGAAAAACTGTACACTGGCACTGGCATGGTAATCTTTGTTGTTTGTTTTGAATTTAAAAAAAAAAGAAATAAAGTGGAAATAAAGAAGCAAATAAGAAAATGGGTAAATAAATGGGGTGGAGTGGAGCGGGTCAAGGGGCCCACTGTACTTGTGTGCCTAGGGCCCTCGACGAATTAATCCTGCCCTGCTAACAACCGGCAAAAAGTGATTTCTGTTGAAAAAGCACATGATTAGATGTAGCTGTTTTCTTTTCAACCAAAATAAAATATTATTTAAGGTGGTGGAGTGGCACATCTTAAAGCAGGCCAGGAAACATTCCTCAAATGCGGCCACCAACAGATTTTTTTTCTAGCAACTACAGATTAAGACTCTGACTGTTTCCCCCTAATCAGCTAAAATTACTATGTGGCACTCAAAATTTCCTTGTACCGATGGATCTAGGAGCTCACGAAAAAAAAAATGTCTATTTTTCCCAAGACATGAAGCAGATGTCAGGTTTATAAAGAAGGTACTGTTGCTTAAGTCTTTATTCATTCTTTACAGATGCAATGTGTTTTCCTTGTGTAATTGAGATTTGTAGGGCTGTGCAAGTGGGTGCTGGGGTGTATAAATAAGCTACACCCCCCACAAATAAAGGAAGCCTTCGGAAAAATTTGTTTCCGCAAAAAAAAAAATAAAAAAAAAATACTTTTTTTTAAATCTTTATTCATTTCAAATCTTAAATCAAGTACAATATTGACATTTATCAATGAAGCATTCAAATACACTTGAAATCCTATAATTGATCATCATAATATAAAATATAAATCCCCCTCCCTTATTTATTTATGAAAATGAATTTGTTTCAATTATAATCAAAAATACCCACCCCCTTCCCCCCTTATGTCTTAAAAATTTTATACAGGGAAGAATATTTTTAATCTTTACAATAATTTATTAATGGCCTCCACACATCATGAAATGTGTTATAATTTCCTTTTGGACAGCTAGTGTCCTTTCCATTTTATATATATGGTATATAGAGTTCCACCAAAAACAATCATTAAGTCTATTCCAATTCTTCCAAATTGTAAGTGATCTGTTGAATGGCAACCCCAGTTCAAATTAGCAATAACTTCTTATTATTAGATGAGACTTTTAAACACCGTTTCACGATGTCTATCGTTAACTGGAACACCTTGCTGTTAGAAACTCTGTTACAGGGATTCTCAAATGCACACGATGGTGGAGCCTCTGGTTAAAAGCGCAACGCAGGGGAACCAACTTTTCCAGGAGTCAAACAAAATACTTCAAACCCCCCCCCCCCCCCCCCCCCAAAGTTTGGACATCGGGAGACAGGTCTAACGTTGCACCTTGCAGCCGATCATGTTCAAGTCGGAGTTCTGGTGACTTGACATCTCCAGAGTCGAGGGTGGGGGAAGAGGTAGGAGGAGGGGGTGCAGGAGCCGGAGCCCCAGCCAGGACTGGACAAGTGTAAGAAAGAAGCACCTACCTGAGCGCCGGGATTTTCCAGCACCTCCATCTGGATCTCCTGCGAAGCAGATGGCGTTTTGGACATGTCGCTGTGGACCATTTGATAAGGTAAATAAAAGAGAAACGGGGGGGTTTCAAGAGAGCCCAGAACAACAAAGAAATCATTAGAAGAAGAAAAAAAGAAAAATCCCCCAGTACGATCCAGTCCGGTCTCACTGGAGCACCTGCGGACGCCTGGTGCCGGGCTCGCTGCGCTCCTGCCCCGGGCTCCGCCGCTTTCAGCTACTGCCGCGGTTGCTGCCACGGGCGGCCCGGGGACTGGGAGGGGAGGAGGCGGGGCGCCGGCGAAGGGGCGCGGGTCCTGGGAACGCTGCGGGGGGCGGGGCGAGGGGGAGAGCGAGAACAAACAAAAGCCACGCGAAGCCTGGGAAGGTAGCGGTGCCGCCTCGTGGCTCCCCAGCTGGTATCTCTCGTCATTGATTCATTGCAGGGCTGCTGGCCTGAGAGAATGAATGTACAGTATCTCCTGCTGGATTGTACTGGATGCTGCTCAATGATCTTCGCCCAGGGTCCTAGATATAAGTGCTGGCCTAGCGCGATGTGCTTCAGGGGAGCCTCTGGTAAGTTCCGGCCAGATCCAGAGTTGAAGGTGCCCTGATACCGTGCAAGTGGGTTTTAAGCGAAAAAGACCGATCATGGCAGGGATAGGTGTGCAGTTGATAACCCGCAATTGGAAGAATTGCGATCTTCTCAACTTTCCGTTTTGGTGGGCCAGTTTAGGTTTAAGGTACAAATACGAAAAGATGAATGCAGATATACTGGGGCATAGCAAAGTATTTAATTTGATCTGGGGCCCGTTGACATCTTTGGTTAATTCAACATAGTTTCTTGGTTTTCAAATCTTTTCTTTATTTTTATGCATGTCCAGGACGGGGTGGGTGGGGGGGGGGGGGGGAGGATATATTTTTTGGTTCATTTCTTGATCAAATTGTTGGATGGGAGAGGAGGGATATTTATTATCTTCTTTGTTACTGATGGAATTTAAGTGCTTATTTTGTAACGAATGTATGTATAATTTATATAGTTTTTGAAAATTAATAAAGATCTATAAAAAAAGAAAAGAAAAGACCAATCAAGGTTGCATTTACTTATGCAGTTAGAGATTTCTGTTCCTAGGTGCTTATAAATTGTAAATTTAGGTTTAATTTTCCAGCTGATTCCGGAGTTCTGGACTGGGGACACACAGAATCAGTGTTATATGGGGCAGCACCTTACCAAGAGCTCTATCATTACATTACATTACTGGCTTATATTCCGCCTGTAACCTTGCAGTTCTAAGCGGATTACATCAGAAAGATAGCTGGAACATTTCCAGGAAGAGAAATACAATTATCAGGTAGAAATATGAAGCCTGCAATTATTGCTCCCAGCCTAAACATCTGTCATTGATGGAGGTAAAGGTGGCAGGGGTGAGGGGCACCACTGGGACTCCGCAAAGGTGGTGCAATTAATGTTTGGGGTGGGGTCCCACAGCATGTACTATAGCTGCGTACCTTTTCCGGAGCAATTGGACGTGTACATTTAGGTGTGTTAGCAACAGAAAAGACACAAGAACTGAGTGGAGGATACACAAGTCAAGGGAGCAGCGAGAGCACTGACTGGAGGAGGAAGTAGTGTTTATCCAATAAATCCCTATTTAACTATTTTTTGTATGGGGTGTTTAATCAGTGTTTATATGTGAAATCAGAAGCCCTATATCTAGTTTGGGACAGAACATCTTTTGGTCATCATTTCATAGAGAAAATTTAAAAAAGCAGTTTGACTTATTTATTTATTCAGTTATCTATTATCTATACCGTTCTCCCAGGGGAGCTCAGAACAGTTTACATGAATTTATTCTGGTGGTCCAGCATTTTTCAGGCACTCTAAAGTTGGCTCTTTTGAGGAGAAATCCTGTAGTGCTTCTTGCATAACCTTTTGTTTGCACAGTTTTTCTAGGTTTTCTGTTTAATTTACAAAGGCAAGGAGACATTAAACTCCTGGAGAAAATATATTTAGTTCAGAATTATGCAAGAAGCTGACCTGCATATATTTTGTTTTCATGTTGGCCCTTCTTAGGTTCCTTTCACTTCTGTAATAGTTTCCTTCGGGAATATTTCTCTCTCTATTGGAATGTGTCTGTTTGCACATGCGCATATACAAACAGATGCATACATAACAAGGGGGAAATTGTGAAGATGCAAGTCCAGGACCCACCATCCGAACAAGAAACATGCTTCAGCTGAACAGTAGGAGAAGCTGCAGGTGGCAGGGAAGTCTGGTTCACCATCAGAAGAGGAATGAAGTTGAGGGAAACAGTGCAGGAAAGTGCTGAGAATGACAATTTCCTTCTGGTGCTGTGGTAAGGAATGAGGGAGAGTGCCAGAAGGGGCTCAGATAACTCTAGCACAGGAAGACCACAGACAACCTCAAATGGGGTGTGTGCAACAGTGAAATCAAGGTGAGCTATATGGAGGTGGGGGGGGGGGCAGTAAGAGAAGAAGAGTGCACAAGGAGAGAGAAAGGCAACTGGGAAGTGTAAGAGGGAAGGATGGTGAGGAAGGAAGGAGAATAGTGCAGGAGTAGCAGGGAGGGAAGAGTTCAGGCAGGTAGGAGTGATAGAATCAGTCCAAAAGGCAGAGCGTAGTACAAGGGAAGAGCCTGCCCAAGATGCTCATACCAACATGAGAAAATATGTGCTCCACACCTTTCACATGCTCTTCCCCACCACTGACACATATTCTACAATTCTAACACACAAAAACTCCCTGCCATCCCACATCCCCAGAAATAAACAGCTATTTTTCAAATAAAAAATAAGTGTCCATACCACTAGTATAAGTCCACACTCTTACAAAACTGCACTTGTCACTACTCAAACCCCATACCATCTCCCCCCAATTCACCTACCCACACCTCGATTGCACCCTACTGAGACATGCCTTGAATGAGCTCAGCAGTCATTGCCCATTCACCTCCTCTCCACTCCAGGTGCTTCTGGTCTTCCAGGCATTATTCTAACACCTCTGTTCTTTATCAAACAATCTTTCTGGTTCTCTTGGACCACCAAAGATAGTTCCAGCCATTGCCGGTCCATCTGGTTGCCACCAATCACTCACTCTGGTCATCTCTGGACATTCTGGTAGCCAGTTCTTCATGGCCCCACTGTCCATCTGGTTGCTGGCCTCGGAATCCCCTACCAGCCCTGAATACCACTGGTCTCTCTGGTTGCCAGCGTCTTGGGCTCCAGCCGGTACCCTTGGATTCCTCAACTGGTCACTACCAATCTCTCACAACCATTTCAGCAGTCTCTCACATGAGTTCATCAGTTCTTCACACTGGTCTCTCCACCAGCCACTGTCAGCCCGAACTTCCCTGGTACCCTGTCATCTCATACAGACCCTCAGTGGTCACTGGTCACTCCTAAGGACTTCCCCAGTACCCTCAGGTGTTCCACTGGGGACTCTCCAGGTCACGCAGATTCCCTCTCACTGGCTCATCCCCTGGTCATCAAGCTTGAGGTCTCTCCAGTTCCTCCAAGCTCTACCAGGTAGACACTCATATCTGGGCTACTATTGATCTCTCTGGTTGCTGGGTCTCTCAGGTCCCCTCTTTCTGAGGACTCTCCAGGTCCCTCAGATGCGCTTTCTCTCTCTGGATCCTCTACTGGTCATTAAGCTTGAGAGCTCTCCAGTCCCTCTGATATCTACCAGGTAGGTAATACAGAGCAGGGTCTCTTATTCCCATGCTCCCTGTTAGCATTGGACAGCACCTCTACTGAACCAAGCCCCCTATTAGGCACTGGCCAGTACTGAACAGCATCTCTATCTCACTGGCTCCCTCTCTGCACCAGCCAGTACTGAGCGAATCAGAAGTTAGGCTAAAGCCAGCATTCTACCTCCAAAGGGTCACCTATCTCCCCAAGGAGCTCTTGGTGTGCTCTTCTCTCTCCTTAGGTCGTGTCCTTTTCAGCACCACTGTTCCCTTAGGGTGAATGGACAGCTCTCAGCAGCCCTTGCAGGATGGTATGCAGATTATCTTTTCTTTCAACTGCTCAGGCTACCTCTGCTGGCCTGGGACAGGAACTTTACCCTGTCACACATGCCTTACCATAGCTGTTTTCCATTGAGTTCCCTACACAGCATCCTGAACCTGAACTGAGAAAGGGGAAATGCACAATAAAAGAAGTGTTTTTATGAAGTATTCTAGTGCATATGTAATTACATATGTTCATAAGTGGCCTCTTACACTTTTATACCACTTGGTATTTTATGTTACATGACCTGTAGGTACTTTGCCAGAAGGCATATACAGGGTTGGAGTTTGGGTCGAGTTGCAAACACATGTGACAGATCTGTGCACATATGAGTTGAATAAACTAGGCAAAGATGATTAGCAGGTGTAATTGTCTACACCTGCAAGATAGGCACAATGTTTGCTGCATATGATAAAATTTATAAAGACTCTTAGATGGCTACATGTTTGGTGTTATATCATTTTGTACACATCCCAGAGGGGTGGTTGGATGCTAGGAGATGTGGTTGGATGCTTAGCAGTTAACATTTAATTTGAAGAAGTACAGTGATGCATTTGGGGTACAAAACCCCAAAGTAATTGTATGTGATAGGAGAGGAGAGATCTTGGGGCAACATTGGTCTGAGAATCTCAAGGAGGTGAAACAATGTGACAAGGCATTAGCTAAAGCTAGAACGATTCTAAGTTGCTTAGCAAGGGCATAATGAGCAATAAGAAGGTGTCATGATTGCTCCTGTACAGGATGCTGGTAAAGCTTCAGCTTACCCCTCCTTTTACAAAGCCACGCTAGTAGCTGCCATATGTCAATGGCATCAAAGCCCATTAAATTCCCAATGGGCTTCGGTGCGATTACTGTGGTCCACTGCAGTAATCAGCTTTGTGAAAGAAGGCTAGTGTTCAGGTTTGACCTCCATGTCCTCAGGCTCACTCTCTCTCTGTGTTTGGGGTTCAGGGGCTTTCTCTGCTTCCATGGCTTAGGGCTCTTCCTCTAACTCCCCCTGACTCTGCCTCTCCCTAGTCTCTTCATATTATGGTCTTGCAATTTGGTATAGCAGCCAAAGATAGACCAGTTGTTTAAGCTGCTCAATTTAGCCACTTGACCTTGCTGAATATTAGCACTTATGCAAACAAAGAAATCACTCTGGCTGGTGCTTATAAAATGCGCTGTATCAATAGTATATACAGTGTTAGATGACTATATGCTCAGAATCATGGAGGTGGTAAACGGGGGGAAAAAAACCCGAACACTACCGCTTCACCGCCCAATCATCGCATAAGGGGACTATTACCAATGAATTTATATGTTTAACGTTGAGTGCTCAAAGAAGCCAAGGGCTAAAGTTCTTTAAACTGTGTACGTCGTATCTTAACAAAGGGAGCACAGCAACTTATCTTTCGGTTTTGCAGGTTCCGACGGTGCCACGTTTCACTCCTGCATTCAGGAAACCCAAGGAATTTTGCAAAAGATTTTCAATGGTGGGCGAAAAAAATTCAGTTAGAAACAAGATATCTCACATAATGCACAAAGCTTCTGTTCTTACGATGTGCTCCCTTTTGTTAAGATATGACGTACACAGTTTAAAGAACTTTAGCCCTTGGCTTCTTTGAGCACTCAACGTTAACATATAAATTCATTGGTAATAGTCCCCTTATGCGATGATTGGGCGGTGAGGCGGTAGTGTCGGGGTTTTTTTCCCCATTTACCACCTCCATGATTCTGAGCATATAGTCATCTAACACCGTATATACTATCGATACAGCGCATTTATAAGCACCAGCCAGAGTGATTTCTTTGATTGCATATACGTACCTTCATCACTCTATTTTTGACAGTTTTAAGTCAAACCCCTTTTGTTTGAATATTAGCACTTAAAGATATTAAGCTGTCCAGGAGCAGTTTCTGGCTGGCTAAATAGCTCTGAATATTTTGTGGTTGCCCGTTCTCATGGGTTCATAGACAAAACGGCACGAAAGACAAAGGCGCGCCCAGACAATTGAGCGCAGCGCGGAGGCACGCGCCGCTCTAAATTACTGTTTTTAGGGCTCCGACGGGGGGGGCAATGGGGGGAACCCCCCCACTTTACTTAATAGACATCGCGCCGGCGTTATGGGGGGGGGGTTTGTGGGGTTGTAACCCTCCACATTTTACTGTAAACTTAACTTTTTCCCTAAAAACAGGGAAAAAGTGAAGTTTTCAGTAAAATGTGAGGGGTTACAACGCCCCCACAAAGCGGCGTGATATCTATTAAGTAAAGTGGGGGGGTTCCCCCCACCCACCCCCGTCGGAGCCCTAAAAACAGTAATTTAGAGCGGAGCGCGCTTCCGCGCTGCTCTCAATTGTCTGGGCGCACCTTTGTCCCGGTGCGCTTTTGACCTGACACCGTTCTCATGTGCTAACCCTGCGTTAAGGGGCATAGAACTCTTTAGTAAAAGGGACCCTTACTTTGTATTTGGGGAGAACTTTGGTTTAGCTCTCTATGCCTCTCCTCAATGACTTCCATTATCATTAATGCCTGCTCGTATGTATCCTTTTAATTGGAGCACGGAATACATCAGGAATGCATGTCTCTATTGTTCCCTCGTGTTATTTGCTTTAGTGATTGAACCCCTTCGTAAGCTGCACACTGGCCTTCAGTGAATGCCTTCAAAAGGTGGTAAATAAATCCTAATACATAAATAAGCAAATCCAATTAGTATAAGCGTCCCGCAAAAACACATTACTCCATTTAATGTGCCAAAGCTAAAAAGTTTGAGAGACACTGGTCTAAAATGTCTCTCCTGGTTCTCTTAAAGCAAGGCGAGAGTGTGGCGCAGTGGTTAAAGCTACAGCCTCAGCACCCTGAGGTAGTAGGTTCAAACCCTCGCTGCTCCTTGTGACTCTGGGCCAAGTCACTTAATCCCCCTATTGCCCCAGGTGCGTTAGATAGATTGTGAGCCTGCCGGGACAGAGAGGAAAAACTGCTTGAGTACCTGAATAAATGAATATACACTTCCTCTGTATTTGCGGTTTCAACTGTTCACTGGTTTTTAGCTTGCTGGCTCTTCCCCCAAAATTGCATCAGTTTGCATAGAGAAATAGCTGATTCCCAGCACTTTGTTCCTTCAGAAACAGGCCAGGTCTCCCACCATGTTATTCGTGGTTTCACCATAGTCACGATGGTTTTTAATAGAAAACAGCAAATAACAATATAAAAAGGTATTTGCGGTTCTGTTAATTCCCTATCACAGCGAATATGGAGGGAGAAGTGTAAACCGTTCTGAGCTTCCCTGGGAGGACGGTATAGAAAATTTAAATAAATAAATGTGAGAAGGAGAAGAACCTATAAGCTCTTTTTCCTCCTTGTATATGGTGTAAAAGGGGTAAAGAAGCAAAGGGCATGAAAGCAGATAAACACTTCCAATTTCCTCTTTCTGTTCAGACAGCAGGGTGTCGGGGTGATGTGCAGAAGGAGAAATACGACTCCTAATGGTGAGAACATGAGGGTAAAGGGTCATGGTGTTGATATACTGCCTTTCTTTGGATACAACCAAAGAGGTTTACACATATTAGAGAATGACAGGGTGACAAAATTCATCACCGTTCCCGTCCCCGCAGATAACCGCGGGAAATAATCCCATGTCATTTTCTAGTGTCTATTTCATCCTCTGTCCTTCTACACCAGCATTCTTCAAAGCAAAGCTTGCGGGTCAGTGGCTGTGCTTATGTGAGCCAAAGATAATGAAGCCATTGTGACATCACTGATGTGATTGGTTCTTAGGCACTGGTGGAATGAAGCATTATGACATCACAATATCTGCTCTGGATACCAGAGACTGTCATTCTGTAGTGTCTGTTTCAACCTCAGTCCTTCAAAGCATTATTCAAAGCAAAGCTTGAAGGTCAGTGGTTGTGCCCAATTCTTTCCTCTCTCCTTAAAGAATGACATGAAGATGGTTTCCGGCGGTTAACCGCGGGGAGGGGAACGGTGATGAATTTTGTCACTGTGTCATTCTCTAACACATATCAAATGAGGGATCAAGAGTCTGCTAGATGTAGCTAGCATCTAAGCAGGGTGAGTTGATATCCAGTTTCCAGATGAAAGCCACAGATTAGGTGAGGGACTTGCTTCTGCCGTGAAAAATCTATCTCCCCTGGCAATTGTAACTGACTTGCAGTTCAGTGTGAACCGGCTTGCTTGACATTTGGCAAATGTAAGTTCCAACAGTAAGACATCCTGGATTTTGATTCAATTATGGTTGACTCGGAAATCTGAGAGAACTGTGTCCCGTGCAGATTTCAGGCTTAAATGCTGACTTCTCATACACGTCTCGAACACTCCTTACTAAGTAGTGAATTTATCCTTAGAAAATATGTGCTGTCATAACAAGCACCGATGCAATCAAGACAGTGTAACGAATTTCTTCTTAACAAGGTCTTCAAGATGCTGGCAACAAAACCTGACTGTCCTAAACAAGTTGGCTGCTTGGTTCTAAAAAAAAAAAAAAAAAAAGGTCGAGGGTTTTTTTCCCCCCCAGTTTTCATGAGATCTCATACTTTATGCTAAAAATAAAGTAAGACAGCTTTCAGATGGTATTACTCACGTAGGGCTCCTTTAACTAAACCGTGGAAGAGCTTCTTACTGCAAGCTGGCAAGGTAAATGCTCCAATGCTCATTCGATTCCAATGAGTGTCGGAGCATTTACCTTGCCGGCCTGTGGTAAGCAGCTCTTCCGTGGTTTAGCAAAACCCACGTTAGCAAGGCAGTAACTCAGATAGAATGGGATGGGCCTGAAAATTCCCTTTTTTCTCTGTTATTAGAAGTACCTATCTATGCTATTTCAAACATGCGAATCTAATTACACTATAATTCAAGAAAAAAAAAGCATGTAGGCCTCAGGAATCAGTGTGGAGAGCAATTTTTATTAGGAAAGACCTCTATTGTATGCAAATCTCTTTCATGCATATTCATTGTGGATATCCTGACAACCTGACTGACAAGGGGGTCCTCCAGGACTGACAAAAACACTGTTCTAGCTCATGCCTGACAGAAGGAGTTGCAGACACTGATATGACTCCAGTCTTTTCAGCAATACTCAGGCCACTGTCACATGCTCATTGCTACAATGTAAAAGTGTAGTCGAGAAGGGATCTTAAGTGCTAATGAATGAGAATCTCACAAAGTGCAGGAAAGATGTTTGGAAATGTGGCGAGCAATGCTGACTGGAACGCTGAGGAGGTTGTGATGAGATTCCAAGAACATTTGACAATCAGTCTCAGCTTTTGGAACTGTGACACGTTGGCTGCTATTATTTCCTTTTACAGTAGGAATGTGCTTACCATACAGGATCTGTTCATTATTGTTCCTTTCTTTCTTTGATTTATTAACTACTTTAACTGCAATTTCACCTGCCCATCACTCTAGCTTTCAAGAGGAGCCCTAAGGGACCATACTTTACAAGGGAGGATAACAAAATACACACTGCTCCACGCACAGCCAGCATACAGTAATAAATGAGCACTCATGATTCTATGCATTGTGTGGATGAGTACATGATTCTGAAAAAAAAAAAAGTCAGTCTATTTCAGGGTTTCAGTACTGGGTATTGTTTATGTAGAACAGAAGCAATGCAAGTTTCCTTGACAACCAAGAAAATCACTCACTTTCAATATGACATATAAAAATATTGTTGAAAAAAGGGAAGTATGTAAGAATATTATTTAATTACTCAGAGCCAACAGAGATAAGTACTGTACATGGGGTAAATTTTCAAAAAGCACCAAACGGCCCACGCATGCCCAGCTGATTTTCCAGACACAAAGAACCTGTGTACGCTAAGGATGTACATAGGGAAAAATTAGGTTCATTTCAGAAAGCTTGACTTTTGCCCTTGATTTTCATTAATTTTTTGGTCTATTTTACATATTTGTGTTAAACATTTTTCAACTCACATTAGACCTTTTAATATGCAGAAATGGATTGCATCCATGTTAATGCATAAGTTAAATTAAATTGACTAGAGACCTTTGGCACCATTTTGGATGATAGCAAGGACAGGAAAGACTGTCCACTGGGGACCAGGGATTTGTTAAGTTAGGCCCAACGAGCCTTTCAAAGGGCAAAGTGGCCCTAGAGGGGGGACTCTATTAATGTGGAGTGGGAAGAATTCCAGTATGGGGGGAGAATTGGGCAGGGCACTTGATTTAGGGATGATCAAGATGGGGAATTCCGGAAATGGTTTGTGCTTGGAGACGAGGATGGCCCTTTAAGATTTGACCTGGGACTATCATCAGGCCATGACTTTTTGGCTCAGTACTCCCAGGATGATAAAATAATACCAGCTTTATGCTGGGGTTGTATTACTGGTTATAACATGACTTGCACTGTGCAACCAATATTCATTACAAGTCATTTTATAGGATTTGCATAGTAATGAGCTGCTTTACATGTTTGTATTTCATTAATATGTACTGGGAATGACTTAAATAATGCTATGTTTGGGCACCAAAACCAGTGTTAAAAGACTTTAAGGGGCAAATAGTGTGGGTTATTGTCATAATGTAGCTTGATAACTGCCTCCTTTAATAATAATACAATTTTATTTTATAAACTGCAATACCTTAACAGCAAGAGAATCTGCCAAACGCAGAGAAATACATACAAAACGTGTTCGATACATGACTTGAAAATTCTTAAACAAATTTATCAAATAAATGTCTTCAAAGATTTTCTAAATGTTTGATAAGAGATTGAATTCAGGAGCCCTAAAGCTTACACATAGCTTTCAAATATCCTGCATAGAAGGCTATGGAAGGTAGCTAAGCCTTTGAAAATTTCCCTAAGACTGATATAGCAAATTTCCTCATTGACAGTAAGATTCTACATCAGGGCTGCCCTAAATCCGGTCCTTGAGAGCTACTAGCAGGCCAGGTTTTCAGGATATCCACAATGAATATGCATGGAGAGAGATTTGCATACCAAGAAGGCAGTGCAGACAAATCTCTCTCATGCATATTCGTTGTGGATATCATGAAAACCTGGCCTGCCAGTAGCTCTCGAGGACTGGACTTGGGCAGCCCTGTTCTACATGTTGGCTATACAATGAGAAACCAAAAAAACACTGTGGAGAGATGATGCTCCTGAATTGGACTTCATTAGAAAATCAACATAGCAATCCACATAAAAACCTTAAGGACCTAGTCCACTGGGAATGTTGGACCCAACATGGTCCGTGTTTCGACAGTAGAGTCTTCCTCGGGGGTCCCTGCTAGTCCTAGGATGAAATATACGTGGAAAGGCTAAACAATCCGAAAGTACAGATGCGTAGAAGCACGTCATATGTCCCACCCTTCTAACTCGGTAGGTTAGTGCCACCTGCCATATGGTGACTCAACTTCATCACCAGTGAGGAAGTGTTCATAGGGAAACCTGTCCCTATACCACTAACTCCCTCTAGTATCCTGAATAAATGTTTTGTGTTTTTATAATATCCGCAGAAGGTTCTGCCATTCTACAAACTGGATAACTCAAACTGCTATCATCAGATCAGAACACGCAACAAGCATAGGCAGTTCAGTGTTGTCTGTTGGGTGCAACTACATGTTGACCAGTTTCTCCAAGGAGATGATTGTCCAGCTCTAGTTTTTGACCTTGCATTCCAATGCACTATAATATTAAGTTCTTTTTTTAAAAGTTTTTCAATATGAAATCTGCAGTAGAGATACACAAAATACTGGGATATAAACAGAGAAAACTAGTTTAGTTTCAAAAACAGATCATTTATTTATCATTTCTGTTCAATTTTCTAATCCATTCTCGCAGGGAATCTCAGAACTGTTTACATGAATTTATTCTGGTACTCAAGCATTTTTCCCTGTCTGTCCTGGCAGGCTCACAATCTATCTAATGTGCCTGGGGCAATGGGGGGATTAAGTGACTTTTCCAGGGTCACAAGGAACAGCATGGGTTTGAACCCATGATCTCAGGATGCTGAGGCTGTAGCTTTAACCACTGGCTAAGATAAGCACATATTTTCTATGGAATTATTAATTATTAGAGGTCCAAGACTAAATATTTCCCCCTCATCCACAATATGGGCGAAAACTTTCAGCACATCTAGCTCTAAAGACAGGAACATTTTATTAAAGTTGAGCTACAATATTAAAAGATTACTTCACTAGCTCCCTTTTTTACTAAGCCCGACTGCATGGGCCAGCACAATAAATGCTCCGATGCCCATAGGAATTGGATGGGTGTCGGAGCATATGCCACGTAGCACTCACCTGCACGGCACAGTACAAGGGGGAGGGGTGGCTAAGCTTTTTTTTCCCTTATACTGTACATGCAACAAAGCCATAGTAAATCATAGTTCATAATTTATTAAAATTTGATAAAACGCTTCTCCTGGAATACAAAGCGTCGTACATAGTAAATTTTAAATATAAATAGGGAACAAACAACAAATAATGAACATAGACCTTCCAAGACAGACATACTTGGTTGGGGTTGCAACATGAAATCCCGACTCCAAAGGTACACATTAACAAATAAGAATATATCATAAGAACGTAAAAATTGCCATCTCCGGATCAGACTTTAGGTCCATCAAGTCCAGCGATTTGCACATGCGGAGGCCCCGCCAGGTGTACCCTGGCATAGTTTTAGTCCCCATATCACTCTGTGCTTCTCATAAGGAGATGCACATCTAGTTTACCCTTACCCGTATCACTCTATGCCACTCATAAGGAGATGTACATTTAGCTTACCCTTAAATCCTAATGATGCTAATAAGATGTAAATGAGGCATACATTAATGCAGATGCTAAAGTAGCTAAATGAAAGTGTGCATCAACCTGGATGTTAATACAAAGAGTTAACTGCTCTTCCTAGAGTGCTGTTAATGTTTTTACATTTTCCTAGAGTGTTACGTTCTGTACATTTTAATCTGTGTTATTTTTCAGTGTAATAGTAATGAACTGTTTAGTATAATTTTGCATGAGATTTTATGTTACTACGTACTAGTACTCGCTAAGAAGGTAATTTATTACTGAATGCATAGATCGGTGTCTCTCAAACTGTGTGCCACGGCAGAGTGCTCTGAAGAGATTCCTGAATTTTACTTTAATTTAAAAAAATTCCTTTCTTAGGTATACGCTAGAATAGATGACATGTACGTCACATACACAAGAGTCTGTCAATGTTATGAGCATCTGTGTGTGAAAGGATACAACCACCCAGAGAAGCATCATTGCGATGCGATTGGTCCTTGAAAACGAACGGCAAGTCATTTTAGTTTTTACGAAGTAGTTATCCTAACTTGAGCACCAAAGCAATCAAGGCTTTGTTACCGTTTGGATCTTCTTATCTTTGCAAACTTGGATTTTCAGCTCTGACAGAAATTAAATCGAAAAAAAAGTGACCGACTGCAGATGGTGGATGATGAAACGTGTGTTTGTCGAGCTGAGTTTTGAGTTAATTTGCACTCAAAAACGATAAGCAATTCTATTCTACCTACTTTAGTTTCACCATTGTTACAAATAATCATACATCGCTTAAAGAACTTTAAATAAATAACTCTCTAATTTAATTCAATTATAATGTGCCACGAAAACCATTTGCTCCATTTACAGCCTCTTTTACAAAGCCGCACAGCAACAGCCCCAAAGCCTTTAAATCTCTATGGGCTTCGGGGCCATTAGCGCAGGGCAGCCGCTAGCACGACTTTGTAAAAGAGGCCGTTAATGTGACACACTGACAGAGAAAAAGTGTATGTATATATATATATATATATATATATATATATATATTGTGACCAGTCAGGCTCCGGGCCTGCCAAGGTCACTATGAAAGCAGGAAGAAAGGGTACCAAGAAGGCCAAAAAGGGGATTGCCAAGGCCCGCTCCCAGTACCAATCTGCCCCGCTTGAGGATGCCACTGACCCAGAATGGGGGGAAGAGGAAACCCTGCACAATTATTACCATCCACACAGCAGGGCTAGGAACAAAGATTTTAAACCTAGTCCTAGGAAAAGGGAGGAAGACTTTTGCTCTACTGTCCACTGGGGGAGCCAGAGAGAAGCCCAGGTGAGAGCAAGCGGTGTCAGATCAAAAGTGCACCGGGACAAAGGCGCGCGCAGACAATTGAGCGCAGCGCGGAGGCGCACGCCAAAGAAAATTACTGTTTTTAGGGACTCCGACGGGGGGGGGGGGGGGGCGGGGGGGTTGTAACCCCCCCACTTTACTTAATACAGATCGCGCTGCGTTGTGGGGGGGTTGTAACCCCCCACATTTTACTGAAAACTTCACTTTTTCCCTGTTTTTAGGGAAAAAGTTAAGTTTCCAGTAAAATGTGGGGGGGTTACAACCCCCCAAACCCCCCACAACGCCGCCGCGATCTGTATTAAGTAAAGTGGGGGGGCTCCCCACCAAAACCCCCCGTCGGAGCCCCTAAAACAGTAATTTTCTTCGGCGCGTGCCTCCGTCTTGCGCTCAGTTGTCGGCGCGCGTCTTTGTCTTCCGCGATTATGTCTATGAACCGAGCAAGCTAAGCTAGAGCAGGGCGTGGCTCCCCTCTTGAAAGGCCAGTACATGTTAGCAAGCTACTAGGCAGGTTAGGGAGGAAGCTCAGGTCTCTCCCTAAAGAAGAGCTTCCCAGCTCAAGCATGGGTAATACCTGTGACCCCATGGAAGTGGAAGAGGCTGGATCAACTTCAGAGTTGCTAGAAACAGACCAGGAGATACCTATGGAGCTGCAAGGAGAGCTGGTCCCTGAGGGCTTGGCAGTGGCTCCTGAGCTGATGGAAGTAGGCTTGGCAACCATTTTTAAGGACTGAGCAAATAACTGTGAGTTTGTTTGTTTTTTGTTTGCTATTTTGGCTGAAGTGGTTTTGTTTTCCAGCCAGTTTCATGGACTACCTGAACTGTGAGATTGTTTGTTTTTCTATTTGTGTTCTCTGCACATTTTGTTAAGAAGCTGAGAGTGCCTTTTTGTGGGGAGAAGTTTGCCAACAACTGGGAGGGTTTTTGGAAGCTAATAAGGTGCGCTAATCAAATTAGTGCGCGCTAAACGCTAACATGTCCATAGACTAGCTTTTGTAAGGCAAACTTGAGGCATTCCCCTAGACCCAGTAGTGTGATAAGATAAGCTGGAGGCTTTGCTATGTGAGACTGTGTGGATATTGAAGTATGATAGCAGGGAACTGAACTTTACTGAAACCTGCTAGGAGCAGGCTCTGTAGAGAATAAAATCACAGAGCAGATTATTGACTTTGGTGAGGGGCCTAAGGCTACTGGGTCAATTCCGGTTGGCCCAGGTGCCTCAGGCCCCACCTGTGGGCAGGGTTTGAGCCGCCTGGGCTAATCAGGCCCTAAGGCCAGCCAGTCCGGGGATAGCTGGCCTGTCGGACAGATGGGCTTGGCACCCGTCCGTCCGACCAACGATTTTTAAGGTATGGGGAGGGGGATTGGGAGTGGAGGGGTCGGCGGGGAGGTTCACAGGTCGGCGGGGGGAGCCGATCGGGGGTTCGGGGGTGGTCATGGGGGGGGTTGCGTCGAGGGCAGGAGGGCCTGGGATCCCTCCTGCCCGTATCTTAGTGGGAATGGGGGAGTTCGCCTGGGCAGGAGGGCTTGGAATCCCTCTAGCCCGATCGTAATCGGCAGGTGGGGGTTTGCCTGGGCAGGAGGGCTTGGGATCTCTCCTGCCCGATTGTGATCGGCGGCTTGGGGTCCCGCCGGGCAGGAGGGCTTGGCATCCCTCCTGCCTGATTGTGATCAGTGGGTGGGGGTGCCGCCGGACAGGAGGGCTTGGGCTCCCGCCTGCCCCAATCATTGTAGGGGAGGATTCTGTAACCAGTGGTGTTTTTGACAGATACCGGTTACAGAATCCAGCTTTTAGGCGAAGGACTGGCTCCTCCTTTGCCTAAAAGCCCTTGTTTTGGGCGTTTGGGACTTAGGCTTTTTTTAGGTTAATTATATGATGTAAGTTTAGACGTAGTGGTGCTCTGGGCGTTTAAACAGCCGAATGTAGAGGCAGGCCATTATTTTAAAAAACCTCCTTTTGGACGTTTTTTTTGATAATGGACATTTTCCCTGCTTCTACTTTCAACGTTTAAGGCCTTAGGCCAAAAGGGGACTTAGATGTTTTTTTTTAATTATGTCCCTCCACTAAAATTATATTAAAAATATAGGGCTCCTTTTATCAATTAGCAGTAGAGCCTTTTACCGCGGGCCAGCGAGGTAATTGCTCCGATGCTCATACAATTTCTTTGAGCGCTGGAGCATTTATCTCACCAGCCCGCAGTAAAGGGCTCTGCCGCTGCTTGATAAAAGCCCATAATGATGTGATAAAAGAATATGTAACAACTATATTCATAAAAAATAAAAAATTGAGTATAGACAGTGCAGGTTAAGATTCGAGCATTGATCATCTATGAGAATAATTCTGACAGGCACAAAAACATGTACATAAAGGTTATCAGCAATCGTATTGCATATAGACTAGAGAATGACACGGGGAAAAAATTTGTCCCCGTCATACCCTGTCCCCGCAACCACTGTCCCATCCCCGTCTCCACGACTACTGTCCCTGCAGCATCCATACAAGCCTCAGTACTGCAATATTTAGCTTATTCCTTCCTTATAAATCAAAGTTCTGGCTGCTGAACTAGAGAAAGAGATGTTCAGCTGGCAAGGCTTTGTTTATAAATTTTTATCAACACAACTAATATACTACTTTATCCTAAAGCGAAAATAAATAAGAAACTTTTTTTTCTACCTTTGTTGTCTTGTTTCTGCTTTCCTCATCATCTCATTCAATTCCTTCCATCCACTGTCTGCCTTCTCTCTGTGTCTTCCATTTGCTCTGTTACTGTGCCTCTCCCTTCCATCTCTCCCTCCACATACCCTCTGGCACCCATCTTCTTCCTTCCGCTCCCCCCATAGTCTGGCATCTCTGTCTTCTTACCTTCCAGCATCTTCTCCCCACTCTCTGTACCCCATTTCCCTTTAGTGTCTCTCCCCCACTCTCTGTTCACCATTTCCCTTCAGCATCTGTTCCTCTCCACCCCCCTTCGGCGTCTGTTCCATTCCTTTCCACCACCACTCTTCCCTCTCGCCAGCCCCTTCAACGTCTGTTCCTTTCCACCGCCCATCAGCACCCCTTGCGAGGTCTGACCATCTCCCTCCCTCCCTCTTACCTTTGTGGCGCGTTAAAGTGTAATGTTTTCACGCCACCAGAGCCTGCCTGAAATCATGTGCATCTGCAGGTGGAAGCTTCTCCTCTGACACAACTTGTCCCCATACCCGCAGTGAGCACTTTCCCCCCTCCCCCCCCCCCCACCGTTTCAGCAAGTTACCCATGACTAACTGTGGTAACAGCCACCGTGTGATTCTCTAATATAAAATTCAATGATTTTTGGAGCACTGAAACAGCCCACCCCTCAAAAACAAAATAGGAACAAAACATTCAGCATTCTTTGTTATTGCACCAGCACTATAGAATTTATTATCCTTAAATCTACGCTAAGAATCTTCATTTGGGTACTTCTAAAAACTTATCTTTTTGAACGAGCATTTTCCAACTTATGAAAAGGAGAAATAACGGAGAGCATACCTTTTTTTCTGGTATTAGGTTCTGAATGTTTACATCCTTGGAATGAATGATGATTTCTATCCTATTTTACTAATGGCATTCTATTTCCGTTTTATAAATAATTTTTATTGTAAACCACTTTGAATTGTGCTGCAACTAAGGTGGTATATCAAGTTTAATAAATGAGAAACTGTAAACGATGCCATTGCATTTACCCCCTGTTTTACTAAGGTGCGCTAATCAAATTGGTGCGCGCTAAACGCTAACATGTCCATAGACTAGCATGCACGCATTCACGTTTAGCGCATGCTAAATTGATTAGTGGCGCTAATCGGTTAGCGCACCTTAGTAAAACAGGGGGTTAGGCGCCACTTTATAGAATAGCATGTAACTGGAATATTGGCATTGCAATGCATATATGCACTCATTTACATAACATAACATTATACTTATAGACTACGTTACCAAAAAGTTCTACGTGGACCAAAAAGTTCTTGGTGCTAAAATCTAAGGAAGCCTTTTACTTTTTTTTTTTTTTTTTCTTCTTTCTTTCCTTACTTTTTCTCTTGTGTTTCTTAGGAAAGTGCAAGACAAGGATAGGAAAGGGGAAGATTGAGATAACATGAGAAGAAAGGGAAAATCAGATATGGTATAGATAGAAGGGAAGGGGGGAAAAAAAGGGAAAACTTTTTTCTTTTTTTTTTTTAGGGGTTGGTCAGTGTTGTAGGTTTGTGATATGTTTTAATGATATTAGCCCTGCAGTACTTTTTTTTTTTAATGTATTATCTGTTGCTATTATATTTGCCCTGCTTTTAAAATTATGGCAGGAGGGTTCTCCACTATTTTCCCCACCCCAAAAACAAATAGCAGGAGGGTTACCGATGCCTTCCTGCCATCCAAGGGACGCCCCCCCTCCCAGTTCCCGGCTGGACCACCCCCCCCCTCCCCATATCTTTAAAAACATTATTTTTGGCCAATCAGGGACTTCCTTAGACTCCTCCGTAAGGAAGTCCCTGATTGGCTGAGGCGCCCCAGGCTCCTCCCAAGGGAGGAGCCCAAGGCACCTCAGCCAATCATGGTCTTAGACCCCTCTCTGTGCATTACATGATGCACTGGGGCATGACCTAAAGTTGGTATTGCGTTGCGGCTGGCAGAGGAGCAGGAGGACTTTACGCTTCCTCCTGCTCCCAAAGATCACGAGAGACCTAAGGAGCAGGAGGGACTGGGCACTCCTCTTGCTCCCAATGTTTTTAAAGGTACAGGGAGGGGGGAAGGGAGTGGGCCCGGCCCGGCCTGGCCGAGTTTGTGATGGCAGGAAGGAGTTGGCATCCCTCCTGTCATATTCCTTCGCGCATGGGGAGGGGGTGTGTAGGCGGCAGCAGGCATCAGTGCGGGGGAGGGGGTGTCATTTCAGTGCAGGGGGCAGGTTTTTTTTTTTTGTTCGGGGAGGGGGTTAAAATCACAGGCTTGCAATGCGTTTTGCTGAATATATAAACAAGGAAAAATTCCTTTTTTATATATTCTGCTAAAAGCACTGGGAGCCCGTAGTTTTAAAAGGCAGGAGAGTCGGCCAGGATAGAAGTGACTGGTCTTCAGCAGTCGCTTCTGTTCTGATCGGCAAGGCCAATCGGTTTTGTATAAATTGTTTAGTGAATCGCTGCCTTCCAAAATTTGCATGCTATTTCCCTCATTTGCATGTGCTGATTGGATCGGGTGCTGATCGGATTGGAAGGTTAGTGAATCGGTTCGGTGAACAATCAGGTTGCAAAGGGGGTTGCAAACCAATCGGTACACGATCGGTTTGCTTAGTAAATCAAGCCCTAAGTGCAGTCCATAAAATGGGGTACATAAATTCTTGTGCATGAACCTCGAAAGGGGATGTGGCCAGGTGAGGGCCATGGGCGTATCGTGGGCAGTCTTAAAAATTAGGTGCACCATTATAGAATGCACCCGATATGCGCACAATTTAAGTGCAGGTATTTAGACCTGGTTTTCATTAATCTAAATGGGTGTTCCTAAATATTAGACACGTGTACAGGTGCTAAGCATGATTCTAAATATGGAGAGCGCCTTATTATATACCATGCTCAGATATATAATTTTGAGATAACTGTTTAACACACTTTAGTACTGTAAAAGGGCCCCATAGTTGCTTAAGACTGGAACAGTATTTGAAAGATTAACCTCTATGAATCGTATTAAAATAACAGACCTTACGAATATATACTTGTCCTGAAAGTAAGGGGTTTTATGTCTCCCAGTCATTATGAGAAAGATGATGGCTAAACTTCTCATTTAATTCAATGGGAGGTCCATACAGGATCCCTCAGATCTTGATGTGATCCACACAAATGAGCAAGCTCGGTGTACTGCCAGAAAGCCTGTTCCTCTGTCTTGGAGTTGGCCCATGCTTTAAATAAACAGCTGGTTTCAAACATAACCATAAATACTCTACACACATTCACTGGCCTAGTATGCTTTCCAGCCTTTTTTTTTTTTTTTTTTTTTTTAAATCTAAGCACTAGGGTTGGCTGGAGTCTGCCTTAAGTCAAGGCTTAGCTCTGAAATGGTCAAGAGTTTAGACATCACCACCTATTCTACAGAAATTTGTAAAAATTTATGTTTTCTAACAGCAGACATATTTATATCATTCCTTAATAAAAACAGAAGTGACTCAAATTATAAGCACATGGATTCTGAAGAAATTGTGTTTATACGAAGGCAAAGATTTTGTTTTTATTTCAACATATTACGAGGGGGTGCTGAAAAGTTCTCGGCCTAACCAATGAACTTCCTAAATTCTGAGTGTTATTTTGCCACTGTAACTGAAAATTAAGTGCCAATTTTGCAGAAATAAAATTCTATGTTTTGACATTGTTTCAGATCATTGATTGAACCATGTTCACATATTCTCTTTTTGTTTGGGCCAAGAACTTTTCAGCACTCCCTCTTAAATATAGTGATAGGGCATTGAAGGAGTTCTGTGTTCACAGTTAATGAAGTAACACAAAAATCTATACCCAAAGCATAAAAATCACTTTTAGACACAAATGAGTGTTTGGGGGTTTATTTTGTTTTTATGTATTTTATTTTATTGAAAGTAGATTATGAGGTAGAAGAGAACAGAAATTTGTACTAACATTTAACTGATTTAAATGATTAACATTTAAATGATTTCTTTTGGAGCATATCCTTAATTTAACAATGAGCTGTTAGATACTGATAACTCTGAGAACTAAGGCATGACACTAATTAGGCTCAAGGTTAAGTTTTGCGATGTTTACTTCTGTTTTCTTGGTAGGTGAGCATTCTCATTTTATTTCATATTGTGGGTGGAGGTTTTTTTGTTTTGTTTTTTCATTATAGGACTTTTACCCTATAGAGCCCTCTGAATTAACCACTCCTTTTTGCTTAGCTAGTATTTGCTGGGGCTGGCACTTGAAAATCGGAGTCTTGGGCTACTCCTAGTACATCCCAGAATGCACCGGGAAGGGGAAGGCCCAACATTTTGGTGTGGTGGGTCTGCCAGCCGGAGGGTGTAAGGATCCCTTTTGTCAGACTTTGTACAAAGAGGTATGGGGGAGGGGGGCTTTGGGGTGCAGGGGGGTCTAGAAGCTTAGGGGGAGTATGGGGGGGTTCCAGCAGGAAGAAGTGGGTATCCTTCCTGCTGGGGGAATTCATGGGAGGGGGTTGAGGGGTTCCCTGCCACAGCCGCTCAGCTGATCGCAGCAGGAGGATTCCCTTGCCTCAATCAGCTAATGGCAATACATAAGAACATAAGCAGTGCCTCCGCTGGATCAGACCTGAGGTCCATCGTGCCCAGCAGTCCGCTCACGCGGTGGCCCAACAGGTCCAGGACCTGTGCAGTAATCCTCTATCTATACCCCTCTATCCCCTTTTCAAACAGAAAATTGTCCAATCCTTTCTTGACCCCCAATACCGTATTCTGTCCTATCACGCCCTCTGGAAGCGTATTCCAGGTGTCCACCACATGTTGGGTGAAGAAAAACTTCCTAGCATTTGTTTTGAATCTGTCCCTTTTCAACTTTTCCAAATGCCCTCTTGTTCTTTTATTTGTTGAAAGTTTGAAGAATCTGTCCCTCTCCACTTTCTCTATGCCCTTCATGATCTTGTAAGTCTCTATCATATCCCCTCTAAGTCTCTTCTTCTTCAGGGAACCCCCTCCCTCCCCCCAGTTTCTCCAATCTCTCAGCGTATGAAAGGTTTTCCATACATTTTATCAGACATGTCGCTCTCTTCTGAACCCTCTCGAGTATCGCCATATTATTCTTAAGGTACAGCGACCAATATTGGACGCACCATCGCCCAATACAACGGCAGGTTAACTTATTTTGTTCTGGTAGTAATACCCTTCTTGATTATACCTAGCATTCTATTCGCTCTTTTAGTGGCCGCTGCGCACTGTGCCGTCGGCTTCATTGTCATGTCCACCATTACCCCCAAGTCCCTTTCTTGGGTACTCTCATTCAATACCATCCCTCCCATCGTATAGTTGTACCTCGGGTTTCTGCTTCCTACATGTAATACTTAACATTTCTTAATGTTGAACTTCATATGCCATCTCGTCGCCCATTCCCCTAGTTTGTTCAAATCCCTTTGTAATTCTTCACAGTCCTCTTTAGTTCGAGCTCCACTAAATAGTTTGGTGTCGTGTGCGAACTTTATTATCTCGCACTTCGTCCCTGTTTCTAGATCATTTATAAATATATTAAATAGCAGTGGTCCAAGCACCAACCCCTGCTGAACACCACTCGTGACCCTCCTCCAGTCCAAGTAGTGGCCCTTCACTCCTACCCTCTGTTTCCTACCTGCCAACCAATTTCTGATCCATCTATGTACATCTCCTTCCACCCTATGGTTCTTCAGTTTTCGAAGCAGGCGTTCGTGGGGTACCTTATCCAAGGCTTTTTGGAAATCTAGATATACAATGTATATGGGGTCTCCTTTGTCCATCCATTTGTTAATTGCTCGAAGTACAATAAGTTCGTTAGGTACGATCTCCCCTTGCAGAATCCATGTTGGCTGGTTATCAGAAGTTAGAGAAATGGGGGTTAGTCATCTGTCCATTAGGGCAGATGCGATTCTGTATAGGACGCCATTATGGGGTCCTTTTATTAAGGTTCAATAGCTGTTTTAGCGTGCACTAAACGCTAATGCATCCATTATAGTCTATGGACGCGTTAGCATTTAGCGCACGCTAATATTTAGTGTGTGCTAAAATGGCTAGCACGCCTTAGTAAAAGGACCCCTATGTTAATTCAACTCTCTCTGTGGTTTGTTCAGTTTTATTAGTCATGACGGCGAGTCTTATAACTTTTGTGGCTTTGATTCCTGAGCTTGATGCGTTTTTTAATATGGCAGTTTTTGTACATGCCGTTTAGGATTAATCACATACATGCTGTTTTTGGTTTTTATTTTGAAATTCACTGCCGTGTGCTCCTTTCTCCCATCCAAAGCCAGTAAGGCAAACGCTCCAGAGTACTTTTTTCCCATATTATGCTCATAGCGGGTTTTCACTAGCCATTATGTTGAATTATTTTTCTCTGGGTGATGTGCAATCTCACTAGCGATGACGGTGGGTCTGATAACTTTTGCTTTATCGTATTGATTACATCAAGGAGTTCAATGGGGATGTGTTTTTCTCTTGGATTTTTTCTTTTAATTTATAGTTATGTTCATTTTACATTTTTTAATGTATTATTTTGTATGCTCTTTATGCATGATTCATTCCGTATTTTACAACATAATTTGTTAAAACAGGGGATTTTACTTTTTGTGGACACCTTCTTGTCTTCCTTTCATTACGGCACACTTATGACCAGAGACACGGACTACACGATGGGTTCTAATTGTGGCATTTGTAAATATTTTTTATGTCGCTATTTTATGCCACATTTTTTGTGTCGCATTTCTTTTAACCATAAATTAATAAGATCTGTTGATTGTAGATTGCATTTTTACATAATTTTATGTTTGATGTTTGTAGGATTTTCTGTGATGTTATGTTTTTGACTGCTTTTTACTGTTTCTAAGTGCATTTCCATATTTTATTTTTATCTAATCTAATCCTTAGGTTTGTATACCGCATCTTTTCCACGTTCACGGAGCTCGGCACGGTTTACAGGAGATGTAGTAGGAAGGAACTACAATAGTCGAAGTTAGAGGTCAAAGAATGAAGAATGTTTAGAGGACTAGGGAAGCCAGATATGAAGAGATTTTGAGGACTTGGGATACCAAAGTTGGAGAGAGGCTAACATTTTTGAGAAAAGCCAAGTTTTCAGAAGTTTGCAGAAAACTTGTAGAGAGCTCAAGTTCCGAAGAGGGGAGGTAAGGTTGTTCCAGAGCTCAGTGATTTTGAAGGGGAGGGAGATCCCTAGCTTTCCTGAATGGGAAATGCCTTTTAGCGAGGGGAAGGAAAGTTTTAATTTGTGGAGGGGTCTAGTGGTATTAGGGTTTGAAGAATTCCAAGTAAGAGGGATAAAGGGAGGGAGGATACCGTGTAGGATCTTGAAAGTTAGACAGGCACATTTAAAGTGGACCCTGGCGGTTATCGGAAGCCAGTGAAGTTTGGACAGGAGTGGAGAGACATGGTCAAATTTACTTTTAGCGAAGATGAGCTTGGCTGCGGCATTCTGAATCCGCTGAAGTCTATGAAGGTTTTTCTTAGTTAGGCTTAAGTAGATAGAGTTGCAATAGTCTAATCTGGAAAGGATGATGGATTGGACAAGGAGGGTAAAATGGTTTTGATGGAAGCAGGATCTAACTTTCCTCAGCATATGAAGGCTGAAAAAGCATTTTTTTTTACCAAGGATTGGAGGTGGTCATTGAAGGACAAAGTGGAATCAATGATGACACCCAGAACATTGCTCGAAAACTCAAGCTGTAGAGTGGAGCCAGAGGATAGTGGGACGGAGGTGGGTAGTTGGTCTAGTTTTAGGCCGAGCCAGAGAAGTCTTGTTTTGGACTCGTTCAATTTCATTTGCACAGTGTGGGCCCAGGATTGTAAGTTCAGTATACAAGAGGATATGTTTTTAGACAGGTTGGTGAGGTTCGAATCGGTCTCGAGGAGGACGAGGATGTCATCAGCATAAGTGTAAATTGTTTCAAGGGGGGATAGATGGAGGAGTTTGAGGGAGGACATATAAATGTTGAAAAGGATAGGAGAAAGGGGAAAGCCTTGCGGGACTCCACAATTCGGTTTCCAGGGGAGGATGAGGTGCCTTTCATGTTGACAATGTAAGAACGAGAGCGGAGGAATTTTGAGAACCAGTCTAGGACTGTGGAGTTAATGCCTATCTCAGAGAGTTGGTAAACAAGAATGTCATAGTGGACAACATCGAAAGCAGCAGAAAGGTCAAATTGAAGGAGGATGGCGAACTTGTTTCGAGAATGAAATTGTTGGACCTTTGAGATCAGGGACGACAGTAGGGATTCGGTGCTGAAGTTGGGACGAAAGCCATATTGATAGGGTAGGAGAATAGAGAATCTCTCCAAGTATGATGAGAGTTGGGTAGAAATGATAGACTCTAGCATTTTGGTTAAGAGAGGGATATTTGCAATTGGGCGATAGCTGGAAGGTATGGAAGGGTCAAGGTCAGATTTTTTCAGTAGTGGGGTCAAGGCAATAAGACCCATTTCTGGGGAGAAAAGGCCCGAATGAAGGGCAGAATTTATGAGGTTAGTGATAGAAGAGATAGCCTGTGCGGGAATATTCTCATATAGGTAGGAGGGGAATGGGTCCAAGGAACAGTTACAGGATTTCAGTTTGAGGTAGAGTTTGAGGACCAGGGATTCTGATACGTGTTCAAAGGTAGTCCAAGATCTGTCAGCTGGGATAGGGTTGGAGACCGTTAGGGTGGGAATGGAGTCGGTGGGTACCAGGGAATTGTAGGAGACTGAGGGAGGGAAGGAGCATCTCAGGGTAGAGACCTTATCGTTAAAGAATTTTGCTAGAACGTCAGCTGAGGGAGAAGAGGGGAGCAGGGTGGGGGTGTCTTTTGGAGGTTAGGGAGCGCCAGATGTTGAATAGTGTACTACTCTGATTGCTGGATCTGGAGATTTTGTCACCGTAGAAGTTCTTCCTTGCTTTTTTTAGCGCTGTATTGTACAGCTTAATATTGACTCTCCAGGACTGTCTGTCTATGGGACATTTTGATTTTTTCCATATGCATTCCAGAGCACGACATTTCTGTTTTAGTTCTCTGTGGTATGGGAGGGCCTTGTGGGGGTAGGAGATGGATTTGGTGGAGAGAGGGGCGAGGGAGTGGTAGGTAGATTCGGAGAGAGCGACCCAGTTATGCCAGTTAGTACCTGAGTCTGTAGGCTTAGGGGCAGTGGAGGATAGGTTGAGAAATTTAGACCAGAACAGATCGCTTGTAATTTTTTTGCGGTAGGTAATGGGGTAGGAGATGCGGGGTGGAGCCCCAAGATGCGACATGAAGATGGGGAGACAGAAAGTACCTAAGAAGTGGTCAGACCAGGGGACATGTTCCCAGCGAGTGTCGTCAACTGATGTCTTGTGAGAGGTGAGATCGAGGAAGCTAATGAGGTCTAGTGTGTGCCCCTTTTCATGGGTTGGGGATGGTGCAGGGGGGGGGGAGGCCCAGGGAGGTGAGGAAGCTAATAAATTCAGTCGTATCGTTGCTGTTGATGTCGTCTAGGTGGAGATTGATGTCCCCAATGATCAATAATCTTTGAAATTTGAGGAAGGCGCTTGTTATGGTTTCGAGGACGAGTTCGGAGGAATTGTTCCAAGGGGTAGGTGGACGATATAGAAGCAGGATGCCTAGTGGGTGAGGATGAAGTTCATCGTTGACAGAGGCTAGCATACATTCTAGTGGTGTGGCTACCCCTTTCGAGGAGCTGAACATCGAAGAAAGATTTGTAGAGAATTGCCAGGCCACCTCCTTTACAGCTAGATCTGGGTGAGAAGAGACCTTGGTAGCCATGGGAGCAGAGTTCATTTTGTGTAAATTGGTCATCTTTTTTAATCCATGATTCCGTGATGCATAAGAAACCAGGGTCAGAATCCTCGAGAAGGTCCTTCAGAATTTGAATCTTGTTGCAAGCGGATCTTGCGTTGCAATAAAGTGTTGGGACTGGGGTGAGCGAGTCAGAGGCAAGGTTGGGGAGATTGGCCGGGGAAACAAGCTTTAAAGAAACGTGATTGATTCTTCGGGGGTTCTTTTTGGGGGGGATGTGATCTGGTGCGAATCAGCGTGGGGATTTTAAGGCCAGGGCAGATATTGTTGGGACTCGCAGAGTCGAGAAGATTTGGAGAGGGAAGTATTACATATTATGTTAATATAGATTGTTTTTAGTCATATTCTTATGTTTTTCTTTTGTGTTCATGTGGTTTTTGTATTACTGTATTTCATAGGACCCCTGAAGAAGGCTAAACATTGCCGAAACACGGACCATGTAGGGTCTGATCATCTTAATGCAGTAACATTGATCTGTGTCCTTATTCTGTTGGAATGTGTTTGGCTTATACAACACTGTGATATATTTTTATTTGTTCAAGACATTAATAAACTTCACCATTTTTTTAACTCTTGGAAGTCCAGGATCTGGTTCTACTTTTCACTTCTGAAGTGAGAGACAAGCTCAGAGGGTCCATTTCCAATCTGCAAGTTCAGTCATGAACAAATGGGTTCAGTTCCGGTCATGATTACTTGAATCTCTTCTACATAGAAACTCTTCCCATCCATAACTCTCTTATCCTATCAGGAATTAAAGTAAAATCTCGCTTTCTGAACATCCTGACATGAATGATTAATTGGACATATTTTCAGCAGCTGTGTTCAGCCTATTAATGTAAATGCCTGTCCTGGTGTTTAAATGAATAAGTATATTCAGTGCCGATACACAGACTGCCCGATATTCAGCCCAGGAAGAAAGTGGCATCTGAGCCGCTCACAGACATGGGTGGAACTGACTATGGATATTCAATGTCGGGGCAGGCCTGGCTTCTAGCATTGAACACTATACTTCAAATAGAACACTGAGATTGAATGAACAGCACTTATTGACGATTCTTTCCCTTAAAATTATTAATACAATTATTAATACAAGACGTCAATTTATTTTTTCTATCACAGCCCCTCAAACATGGAATTCGCTCCCTATCTACTTGAGGGAAGAAAGTAACTTGGAAAAATTTAAGAGCAAATTAAAAAGCTTCCTTTTTAAGGATGCCTTTGATATACTCACTCGAGGAACGCAGAGAGAGGGGGGACATGATCGAGACGTTCAAATATCTCACGGGCCGTATAGAGGTGGAGGAGGATATCTTCTTTTTCAAAGGCCCCACGGCAACAAGAGGGCATCCGTGGAAAATCAGGGGCGGGAAACTACACGGTGACACCAGGAAATACTTCTTCACCGAGAGGGTGATTGGTCACTGGAATAATCTTCCACTGCAGGTGGTCGAGGCCAGGAGCGTGCCTGATTTTAAGTCAAAATGGGATCGCCACGTGGGATCTCTTCACAGAGAAAGGTAGGGGAGGGTTATTGGGGTGGGCAGACTTGATGGGCCGTGGCCTTTATCTGCCGTCTATTTCTATGTTTCTATGTTTCTAATTAGCAAGCCAGTTTACTTGCCTGATTTTAACTTTACTGTATAGCTTCACTTAAGTATACAGACTTCTCCTTTCCTCATGTATTTCCCTTGAATGTCTTATTTACTATCAAATAACTTGTAGTTCTTTTCCCTTCCTTTCCCTGTGTCTATGGGTTTGTTAAGTTTGTCATTAGTCATGCAAAACTCAGTTCTTGTTATATATTGTATTGTTCCCTAAATTTTGTAATTTTAGTGTTATGTACATCGCTTAGAATTATGATTAAGCGATTAATCAAAACTATATTAAACTTGAAACTTGAATATCCAGGTCTCAGCAATAACCCAGAAGTTACATAACTGGGCGCCGGCAGTTATTTAGACTGGAGCCCAATTTACTTCACTGCATAAACCCCCTCTTTTACTAAGGTGCGCTAGCCATTTTAGCATGCGCTAAATATTAGTGCACGCTAAACGCTAATGCGTCCATAAAATATAATGGATGCATTAGCATTTTAGCACATGCTAAAACAGCTAGTGCGTCTTAGTAAAAGGAGCCCAGTACATACAGTTACGGCCTCTTTTACAAAGCCGCGCAGCAACAGCCCCGAAGCCCTTTAAATCTCTATGACATCGGAGAGAGCGCTGATGCCGACGTGGGCAGCAATCGCGCACCAGGGAAGTAAAAATGGTACAGGGAATGGCAAGGGCACTTGGCAAGGAGAGGAGCACGGGGTCAGGGGTGGAGAGGAGAAGGGGTGCTGCACCCTTAATAGGACGCCCCCCCACCCCTTACTATGCCACTGCATACTACTCATTTTGTAAACCACCTTGATCTGCTTGTTCAGACTGGGTATTAAACATTAAAAATTAATACTAATATTGATTGTAGAACACTTCAAAGATATATTTCAAAAAAATCACTTTATTTTGGATTGACAACAGTAACAAATTCCCTAAATGAGACACCCAGAGTAACACACTGAAGAGACTGTTTGCAAGTAGGCAAGATTGAAATTAACTCATTTACAGGATTTGAAGAGCATTTCAGCCACCTGTTTGAGGGCCACAGTAGAGGACTTCAGGGGCCATCTGCAGCCTGGGAACTACTCGTTGGAGACCAATGACTTAAGGCAAACTCAGGAGATACCAGCAGTCTCATGTGACATGCTCAGGTCCCTTTTCTGGGCTGTAGACTCCCTTTACATTGGTGCTGGGGGCCCCAACTCCCCAAGGACACTTGTTTTACATGTTTCTCCAAATGCATAAATCTTTCCTTTTCAGTCCATCTTCTGAATTCCTTTGGACTCCTGGAACAGAGCACGGGATTGGTAGCTCTCTCTTTTTGCCTCTCCTCTGTCATATGACTGGGTTTATCTGAATAGACACCTAACAGGCACTTCTCACCACACCCACAAAGACCTTTATTCTCTCTGGAACTCAGCTCAGAGTCCATTTTCCCTTTGAAAGTCAGTCCTAAAGTAAGAGAGAGACTCGGAGCAGAAATACCTCCCCACTTTTCTCCAGGATCCTTCAGGAACAGTTGCCTACAATGAAATGCCAAAGAAGCAGCACTACACGGACTTTACTGTGTGACCCTCTGCGAGGACACAAAGACAGGATCTAGTTTCCTTCTGCTTAGGGCAGGAGTCTCAAAGTCCCTCCTTGAGGGCCGCAATCCAGTCGGGTTTTCAGGATTTCCCCAATGAATATGCATGAGATCTATGTGCATGCACTGCTTTCAATGCATATTCATTGGGGAAATCCTGAAAACCCGACTGGATTGCGGCCCTCAAGAATGGACTTTGAGATCCCTGGCTTAGGGTTATCATATTTTACAAAGGAAAACCCTGTAGCCCCACCCTGTTCTGTTCCAGCCCCACCCAGTTCCATCCCCAACAAGCCTCTCTTCTGCAATGAGCTCCAGTCGTGTCTGAGGGGCCTGGAGCATGTACGAATGTGGGTGATGTTATCGCGCATGTTCAGAGGCTCTCCATATGGGGCCGGAGTTCATCAGGGCTTTCCAAAACCCAGGCAATTGCTGGGTTTTGAAAAGCCTGTCCAGAAGCCTGGACAATCCTCTAAAATGAGGACATGTCTGGGTTTTCTCAGACGTCTGGTCAACCCCACTTCTGCTCCAGCTCCCTTCTCCTTCTAAAGAGAAAAGAACAAGACTTTTTCTCTCTGTCAGCTCTAAGCCCTCTGACTAGATTATTCTTGAGCTTCAGTAACCAACGCACAGATCTGTGCCGTTGTGGCCACCCCTTGAGACAGTGCCACAGCAAATGATTTCATCCACTCACATTTCTGACAGCCACAATAAAGAAGGAGCCCAGACTTTTGCTTCTTTACTAGACTGTCAGTCTGGCCTAGTACAGAAAGAAAGCACAGGACACGCATAACTAAACCGCAGATGCTTCCATTTAGAAATGTATGGACTTGGAATGTTAGAAGATATTGTAAAATACAGTCGCAGATGTTTGTACAGTTTTATTATAGACTTTGTAATTAACAACTATGGTTTTATTACAGTTGTGCTGTTTATGAAATGTTATTAGCATTGTAAATGTTGGGACAAGAATGTGACCCCAAAGACTTTATCTCACAATTGTGCAATAAAAGTACAACTACCCTAGACGAGCTAGCCCCAGCACAAACAAAAACCAGAATCAGCAGACGATCAGACAAATGATTCGACAACGAACTACTCCTACGTCTTAAGAAACCAGACGGAGACTATGTGGAAAAGGATTCCAAAAAAGCCCAACTATTAAATGAAAACTTCAGCTCAGTCTTTACCCGTGAAGCACCGGGGCTTGGCCCTCAGCTACAGACAAGGGTTGACTCAGTTGACCCGTTTAGTAACTTCGAGTTTACACCCAGCAGTGTCTACGATGAGCTGTCAAAACTCAAGATTAACAAGGCAATGGGGCCTGACAACTTACACCCCAGGGTGCTTAGGGAGTTGAGTGATGTTTTGGCGGAGCCACTGTCAGCGCTCTTCAACCTCTCCCTTAGTACAGGCTGCGTCCCGCTGGACTGGAGGACGGCTAACGTCATTCCACTCCACAAGAAGGGCTCAAAGATGGAGACAGCAAATTACAGACCAGTGAGTCTAACATCAATAGTGAGCAAACTAATGGAAACTCTAATCAAACACCAATTGGATAAGATCCTGGAGGAGGAAAATCTACGGGACCCCCGTCAACATGGATTTACTAAGGGGAGATCATGCCAATCCAACCTGATCAGCTTCTTTGACTGGGTGACGGGGAAGCTGGATGTTGGGGAGTCCCTGGACATCGTGTACCTGGACTTTAGCAAAGCATTCGATAGCGTACCACACCGCAGGTTGCTGAGCAAGATGGGTTCTATAGGATTAGGTGACACTTTGACGAAATGGGTTAGGAACTGGCTTGGTGGTAGGCTTCAAAGGGTAGTGGTGAACGGCACCCCCTCAGAAATGACGGAGGTGATCAGTGGAGTGCCACAGGGCTCAGTCTTAGGCCCGACCCTATTCAACATCTTTATAAGAGACTTGGCAGAAGGGCTTCGAGGTAAAATAGCATTATTCGCTGATGACGCCAAACTAAGTAATGTAGTGGGCAAATGCACAACGGACGAAGATTCAATGCCCGACAACATGACGCACGACCTACTCCTACTGGAGCGCTGGTCTAGGACCTGGCAACTTAGCTTCAATGCCAAAAAATGCAAAGTCATGCACCTAGGCAACCATAATCCATACAAGACTTATACCCTTAATGGTGAGATCCTAACAAGAACGGTAGCAGAATGAGACTTGGGGGTGATCGTCAGTGAGGACATGAAGGCTGCCAGTCAGGTAGAGCAGGCCTCATCCAAGGCAAGACAGATCCTAGGTTGCATACGCAGGGGTTTCGTCAGCCGGAAGCCAGAAGTCATTATGCCATTGTATAGATCCATGGTGAGGCCCCACCTGGAATACTGTGTGCAATTCTGGAGGCCACATTATCGCAAAGATGTGCTGAGATTGGAGTCGGTTCAGAGAATGGCCACCCGGATGGTCTCGGGACTCAAAGATCTCCCGTACGAAGAACGGTTAGACAAACTGCAGCTATACTCGCTCGAGGAGCGCAGAGAGAGGGGAGACATAATCGAGACGTTCAAGTATCTCACGGGCCGCATCGAAGCGGAAGAAGATATCTTCTTTTTCAAGGGACCCACGGCAACAAGAGGACATCCGTGGAAAATCAGAGGCGGGAAACTACGAGGTGACACCAGGATATTCTTTTTCACTGAAAGGGTGGTTGATCGTTGGAATAGTCTTCCACTGCAGGTGATTGAGGCCAGCAGCGTGCCTGATTTTAAGGCCAAATGGGATCGACACGTGGGTTCTATTCACTAAGCAAAGGTAGGGGAGGGTCATTAGGGTGGGCAGACTAGATGGGCCGTGGCCCTTATCTGCCGTCTATTTCTATGTTTCTATGTTTACTCAAAAGACAATGCAGGCAACTAGAAAGAAAATGGAGAAAAAATAATCAAGAACACATAAGAGCAGTATGGAAAAAACTAAACCAAAAATACAAACTAAAAGAAAAAAGAAAGACATACTACACAAACCAAATAGGCATAGAAGCCCAAGACACAAAAAACTATTCCAATTGCTAAAAGAACTCACAGACACCAAATCCTACCTAGCCAAAAACAACAACCCTTCCCCTTCAGCCACCCTTTTAGCTGAATACTTTAAAAACAAAATTACAACTGCCAGGACAAACTTCGCAGGAACTCCAACCCACCTAGAAGAGATCACAATGCCCCCCACAGAAAAAGATTCAGCTGCAGCAGATAGAACCTGGTCCCACTTCTCCACAATACAATGGCCCAACCTTAACAAACTCTATAAAAAATATAGCCACGCAGCTTGCGACCTCAACCAATGCCCTCCATACCTATTAAAAACCTCCAGTCTAAAATTCCGCACTCTCCTCATGCAATGGATGCAAACCATACTCACAGATGGCCTTTTCCCACAAGACCTCTCTGAAATCATCATCACTCTGATCTTAAAAGACCCAAAAGGAGCAACAGATCAACCATCCAACTACAATTCCATTATATGTCAAGCTAATGGAAGGCCTCGTAGCTAAACTCCTCACCAACTACCTAGAAAACCACAACTTTCTCCACCCTACACAGTCTGGATTCAGAACCAACTTCAGCACTGAGACACTACTAGGCTCCCTTCTGGACACAACTGGACAACACCTCAGCACAGGCAAAAAAAAAAATGCTGATTATACAACTAGATCTCACCGCAGCATTTGACCTGGTAGACCACAATATCCTGCTACAAATGCAAGATACAATAGGAATCACAGGCAAAGTACACACGTGGTTTCCTACACCCAAGGATTCCTACAATCCAGGACCTACAGAGTAAATACAAACAATGAAAAATCAGAAACATGGTCCAACCCCAAGGATCGCCATTATCCCCAACACTCTTCAATCTCTAAATTGCATCCCTTGGCACCTGCCTAGACAAAATAGGCTTAATCTCCTATAACTATGCAGGCAACATCACCATTCTCGTTCCTTTTGATCAACCAACACCCACCATGACAGACGCACTACACAGAACTCTAGAAACAGTGGCAACATGTATGAAAGACCACAAACTATAACTGAACCCAGACAAAACAAAATTGATACTTCTCAAAAAAATAAATAAATAAAACCCCAACCATAACAAACCTAGTAATAAACTCAATCACATACCCCATTCAACCCACTCTAAAACTTCTGGGAATGACGATAGACAGATGCTGCACCATGCCACCACAAAGCAACAAAACAATACAGAAATCATTTGTGGTCATGAGAAACCTAAGGCAAGTTCGAAAATTCTTTGACAAAAACAATTCCAGCTCATGGTCCAGTTCTAGGTCTCCTTGACTACTGCAACATCCTCTATCTCCCCTGCCCCGCAACAATGATAAAACAACTACAAACAGTACTCTCCTACTGTAAACCGCGTTGAGCTCTACAAACGTGGAGATGATGCGGTATACAAACCTAAGGATTAGATTAGATTAGATTAGAAAACACAGCCCTGAGACTAATCTATTCACTAAGAAAACACAACCACATCACCGAGGCATACCTTGACTCACACTGGCTCCCAATTCAAGCAAGAATACTATTTAAATCCATAAATAGTGACAGCCCAGCCTACTTGAACAACTGCCTAATCCAAACTACCACAACCATACACAGGAGAACCCAGACACCATTCACATACCCTCCAATCAGAGACTTCAAATGGAAAAAAACTGTACGATGGCCTTCTAGCCACACAGGCAGCAAAACTAGACCACCAACTCTCTAATCTACTAATCGCGACCCCAGACTACAAAACTTTCAGAAAAGAAATAAAAACCTTGCTATTCAAGAAATCCATGAAGGCTAACTAACACCGAATGAAACATTTCAATCCTCTGAAGCAACCCGCTCTACTCTGTAACACATCTGGACATGTCCAGAAATCCTCCTTGAACCGCAAGGTAATGGTGGATAAAAATCACTAATGTAATGTAATTATACTGAAGACAAGTTGCATTCTTACTGTTGGTGTCCCAAGGTGTTATAACCAGTGACTAAGAATATTACAGTGCATTGTGATGATGAGAATATTATAGCAATTGATGGGCGGAACACTGATTTAAAAAGACCACCACTATCCTTAGGAATAAAATCTTTGTTTTTCCTACATCGTGGACCTTTCTGCAACGGAAAATACCACTAAGTACAATATTCATCAGGATAGTCTTCTACCCGCAGTGAGATCAACTCTCGTCTTCTCTGCAGGGCGTTATTTCAGCCTTTTGAATCATTTTTGGAAATGAAGTCCAGATTGTAAGTTTATCTGTTAAATTCAGTTTGTGAACCGCAGCCCTAATCACATTGGATCTTGAGATGAAAGATGCAGTTCTCGTGATATACTCATGTGAAGGGGTTTGAAACACACAATTGTGGAGTTCATTAAAATGTCAACAGACAGTTGTCAGGATGCCTCAGGAATTGTCTCCCTTCCTGTTTTGCTGCTCAGTAATAAGACTGAATGAATTAGAACCGGATGCTGTTTTAATCAAATTCTGCCTGAAAATGCATTATACAGAGTGAGAGCAGATATATTGCATATAGTTAATCACTTTCAATTTTAGTCCCATCATCCTGAGCTACAGCAGTATTCATTACATCTAGGCTTGGCTATGCTTTGGCAACTGCAGAACAGGTATATAAGACCAGCACGATCCTTTGTCCCTGTGAAAGTAATGATAGAGGTACCACTGCCAGTCTATTGTATTTTACTTGGGTGACTACATAAGAGGTCAGCTTCCAACATGTGTTGAGTGCAAGACTATACAGAGATATAGCTGTGCCCTGTACTGCTCACCCACGGGCACCCTTCTACCTTGCTTGCTTCACCCCTCCAATGAGAGGAGCCAGTGGGCTGGACAAATATTTTGTGCCCCTTCCTATCTGCACCCTGTCTAGCCACACTGCTCTTTCAGACCTTGGTATGGCACTGGTTGAGCTACTTAGATAACTGGTTAAGCTTAGCTAATTACCTTAATGCATATACCCCTCCCCCTTTTACTAAACCGCGATAGCAGTTATTAGTGGAGGGAGCCACGCTGAATGCTCCGCGCTGCTCCCAATGCCCATAGGAGCTCTATGAGCGTCGGGAGCTGCGTGGAGCATTCAGCGTGGCTCCCTGTGCTAATAACCACTATCGCGGTTTAGTAAAAAAAAGGGGGGGGGGATATTTTGCTGAATCTAAAAGCCTTCTAAATATAGCTGGACAAAATTTCACTGTCTAACTCCCCCTTTTAGAAAACCGTGCAAGAGGTTTTTTTTTAGTGCCGGCTGGTGCACTGAATGCTCTGCGCTGCTCCGACAGTCACGAGGCAGTGCTAAAAACCTCTTGCGTGATTGTGTAAAAAAATAAAAGGGGGGGGGGGAGTAATTGGGACAGCTATTTGTGCAGCTTTCATTGCTTTTCTAAATGTGACCTGTTTGCATTGAAAAATAGATTTATCTGGCTTTTTCATCAAAAAGACCCACCCCTGGAATGTACCTGAAACTGCCTCTTATTTTTGTCTAGCTAAATTTGCTCACCTGAGAATTCAGGAGGGTTAAATACAGTTGGCCAGTGAAAGGAACCTTTAAAAGCAAAAGTTGGACAGGCAAACTCCTTTGCTATTAAACTGTTTGAAATGTTATCATTAGGTAAAGCCAAGGCCTCCCAAATTTTTGAAACATATTTGCTAATTTAATCATGATTTGTCACATTTCTTTATTTTCTCTGGTATCATTTGCATTGAAAAACAGTAGCACAACCACCCCCCCCCCCTTTCTTTTTGTTAGGGCATTAGTCCCCTCCTTTACAAAGCTGCATCAGCATTTATTTTATTTGAAATCTATTTTATTAAGCAATAGTAAATACAAAAGCAATGACAACCAAGATATGCATTTTCATCAAACACCCGCAGAGGACTGGACTCTTATGCCCTCCCCGGACCCATCTCACCCCACCCCACAGCAAAGAATCCCCAATCCCCCGCCCTCCCCTCCCCATCCCCCCCCAGATACAAACAGCAAATGCATAAGCAGGGAACAGCGAAAAAACAATAAAGCTTTGAATCAGAGGAGAAGTCTATTCAAAACACGACTACGACTCTCAGGAGTCAAAATGTTCAAATACGGAGTCCACGTGTGAACAAAGTCTCTGCTCCGGCGTCCATGGCAGTAAGAATTCTGATGCTCATAGAATTCCTATGAAAAAACCAAAACAAGCAGCGGTGCCAGTAGACCAGACCCGACCCACCACACTAAGCTAAAAACTTGCCCCATAAACTTTTCTTTTGAAAAAAAAATAAAAATAACCATGATGATAATAATAATTTTGTAACATGAACCCTCAGTGCGGAATGGTAAGCTAAGGGAGAAAGTAACTGAAGTTGCCACTCAGAGGCTTAGTCAAGGCAGAAAACGAGAGCGGAAAGCTCACTTAACTGCCACACACCCTCATCGGGTGTGTTCGTGTGCTACTATAAAGTGAGATAAATAGTGCAAAAACACTTTTATTAATAACAGTGAATAAATTTATGGAGCAATTTAAAGCAAAACGGGAGCGAACCCAGCCTCCTCCTCAGATGTTAAGACGCCCCCCCCAAAAAAAAATACTTACCCCCCTTTTTTACTAAAGTGTGCTAACCGATTAGCTCGCACTACATGCTAACACGTCCATAGACTTAACATGCACGCTTTAGCGTTTAGCGTGCCCTAAATCGATTAGCGCCCGCTAATCAGTTATCGCACCTTAGTAACAGGGCCTAAGCTTCTTGAGCTGTTCAGGCCGTTTAGCGCTCCGGTGATAGAAGTTACCCCATTGATCGTAGACTTCACAATGGATTCAACCAAGCATGGTTTCAGGAACGACAAGAGCCCCTTCTTCAGGAACCAACGCTAAAGAAGCGCAGGCATCATATCTCGCTTCTTGGTAGCACACAAATGCACCCGATGATGGTGTGCGGCAGTTAAGAGAGCTTTCCGCTCTATTTTTCTGCCTTGACTAAGCCTCTGAGTGGCAACTCCGGTTGCTTTCTCCCTTAGCTTACCATTCCGCAATGAGGGTTCGTGTTACAAAATTATTATTATTATCATGGCTATATTATGCCTTTTTTTCTAATAAGAAAATTTATGGGGCAGGTTTTTAGCTTAGTGTGGTGAGCCGGGTCCGGTCTATTGGCACCGCAGCTTATTTTGGTTCTTTTAAGGATCTTGGTGCAGCATTTTTGAGATATTTCTGTTGACATAGAATTCCTATGAGCAGCAGAGGTCTTACCACCGCAGCCGGCGCTAAAAATGCTAGCGTGGCTTTGTAAAGGAGGGGCTAGATCTTATCCTGAAAAGGAGCAACCTTATGACCAGCTGATCATCCTATTCTAACTAGAAGTGCCAATAGATTATTTAAAACTTAGGGCTGGAATTCAGCACAAAACATTTTTCTCCACTAGTGGTTTATAGCATAGCTTTTGATAAGAGAATGCTGAGAAAAATAACTTTCGAGACACTGTTGAATAGATCTTTCTGAAGGTGTTAATTGTTTGCTGGGTGAAAAGGCCCTATAATTTTGAACCTGTAGTTTGATTAGCTTAACTAAGATGTGATGAAAGCTCTGCTCTGGTATTTACAGAAGTAGTATTGAAAACAAAAAGGCTCTGCACATCAGAACTAATATTACTGTTTTATAAACCAAGCAGATTATTATATCTCTAACAGATGTAGTAAGCTTTGATGAGAAGAGTCCCACTTTAATACGTTTCAAAGCCTGCAGTGCTTCCGATCCGCATCCAAGAAGAATCAGTAGTATAAACATTCAGGGCAGGCCTTTGGAAAGTTCAATGTAAATTTGGTACTTTAATTTTATGTTCATATATAGCCAGAAGTAAAAGGCAAAGCCAGCCTAAGAGCAGTCCAAGATTTTGAAGAAGAAACAGCAGCCAGGGTCGTTGCGTTTGAATGTGAATCATTTCCGGAAGCTAGAGAAAGAAATGAAAACAACAGTTATGATTCATTATTAAGTGACCACAATCCTCTCAGAAGGTTTATATAAAAGATAGAAAGCATTCTTAAAGAAAATATGAAACCCTGAATCCTTCGGTATTTTGAAATCTTTACAGTACATACTTTGTATACGTAAGTAGGATTAATCACTCAAACCAGTAATCTTTTGTAATTAATTTTTGACTGAATCAGTTTTCAAAGGAAATAGCAGAAAAAAGGCTTAGAAAGCATGTCGAAAATGATACCCTTTTATTGGATTAAATCAGGCCATCTGTGGCTAGCTTTTAAAAGCTCTGCTTCTTTCACCACGCTAGGGAGGAAACAGCAGAAGCAGAACAACATTCATTCAAGTTTTTGAATACGGTCAGATCCGCCCAGGATAAAGATTGTAGGTGTGCAGCAGCAGCTAAGAAAGCAAGTAGAATGCTAGCAATTAGGAAAGGAATGGAAAACCAAAATTGAGAATGCTATAATGCCTTTGTATTGCTCCATGGTGCGACCGCACCTCGAATATTGTGTGCAGTTCTGGTCACCGCATCTCAAAAAACATAGAGCGGAATTAGGAAAAGTACAAAGAAGGGTGGCAAAAATGATAAAGGGGATGGGATGACTTCCCTATGAGGAAAGGCTAAAGCAACTAGGGCTCTTCAGCTTGGAGAAGAGACGGCTGAGTGGACATGTGATAGAAGTCTATAAAATATGGAATGGAATGGGTAGATGTGAATCGCTGGTTTATTATTTCCAAAAAATACTAGAACTAACTGGTGTGCAATAAAGCTACTAAGTAGTAGATTTAAAACAAACTGGAGAAAATATTTCTTCACTCAACATGTAATTTAATTCTGGACTTTATTGTTAGAGAATGTGGTAAAAACAGTTAGCTTAGCATGGTTTAAAAAAGGTTTGGCTAATTTCCTAAAAGAGAAGTTCATAAGCTATTATTAAGATTGACTTTTGAAAATCCACTGCTTCTTTCTAGGATAAACAGCATAAAATCTATTTTACTCTTCTGGGATCTTGCCAGGTACTTGTGACCTGGATTAGCCACTGTTAGAAATAGGATCTGGGTTTGATGGATCTTTGGTCTGTCTCAGTATGGCAATGCTTAATTTCTTATGATATT
The DNA here is from genome assembly GCF_902459505.1 of Geotrypetes seraphini. Taxonomy (NCBI): domain Eukaryota; kingdom Metazoa; phylum Chordata; class Amphibia; order Gymnophiona; family Dermophiidae; genus Geotrypetes; species Geotrypetes seraphini. The sequence continues at coordinate 432,308,571 of NC_047085.1, read as the reverse complement.
CAGCCATGGTGTCAGCATGGCTTATCACAGCTAAAAATGTCTTTCCACAAGATGTGCTCAGGTGTCCTGCAGTGGTTTTGGGATTGATGCATGGTATATTTTTTTCTGATTTTTATCTGATTGTATGTCTTTCCTATCCAGAATATTGGCATTTCTTTCCCATTATAATGAAAATTTATTGTAAACTTAACATAGTAACATAGTAGATGACGGCAGATAAAGACCCGAATGGTCCATTCAGTCTGCCCAACCTGATTTAATTTAAATTTTTTTAAAAAAAAATTTCTTCTTAGCTATTTCTGGGCAAGAATCCAAAGCTCTACCCGGTACTGTGCTTGGGTTCCAACTGCTGAAGTTTCCGTCAAAGCTCACACCAGCCCATCCACACCCTCCCAGCCATTGAAGCCCTCCCCAGCCCATCCTCAACCAAACGGCCATATACAGACACACACCATGCAAGTCTGCCCAGTACTGGCCTTAGTTCTTCAATATTTACTATTATTTTCTGATTCTTGATCCTCTGTGTTCATCCCACGCTTCTTTGATTTAGCATGAAAGATGGTATATAAAGTATTGAATAAACTAAAAACTATAAGCATATGAAGGGATAAAGTGATGTCCAAGATGGGAGAATAAATGAAAGTGCCAGAAGAAGAGCGAGGGGATTGGAGGGGGTGTGGGCTGTTAGACTGGAGACTGGCAAGAGTGCAGAGAATGTGTGAGAAAAATGGAAAACTGGGTTATGTTAAAGGAAGGATGAAAATGAATGAGTTAAGGGAGGGATGAAAATAAGTGAATAACGGTGAGCTGGTCAATGTGGAGGGGCATTTCAGATATGATGTCTAAATCCAAGTTTAGATGTTTAGCGAACATACACAAAAAGCCAGTACCAAACATGCCCATTTTCAAGATTTCAAAATATCTATCATGGTTTTGGTTTTCTTTTAATGGATATGTTTGTGCTCAGTGAGTCTATCATTTTGAACCATTTGTGAAAAAAGCATGTCCAAAAGAAAAACATGCAGAACAAGCCATTGGGATGTAGGAGGGGGCCAGCAGTCTTAGTAGACTGGCCAAACAGACATCCCAGCAGAACAGTGGGGCACTCTAGGTGGCATTGCAGTGGATTTCACATAAAAAGTCCCAGGTTCAAATCTCAGCATAGCCCTCCAAAACCCACTGTACTCCACACCGACAGTCCTTATGCCTGCAGGTGCACCTACAAGTCAATTAGGATGGAATTTGAAAGGCTTACAAATTCCACCTTAAGTGTAGTGGTTAGAGTGGAGTATGGGCCTGAGATTCCATCTCTATGGTTCTCTACACCGCTCACCAGGCTACTCCAGGAACTTTCTAGACTGGTCATAACATCTGAAGCTGTCATACAGGAGGCATGTACTGTTTCATTCATGTCTTTGGGGCATGGGAGGGGGGGTCAATAACTACTGTGGGAGTGTGGTCAATCTTATATACCTCATCTGGTCAGTTTGGGCACCTTTTTGGAACTTATTTGTTGTTAAAACATGTCTATCTCCAGACTTCTAAATTGTGCCCTAGACATATTCTTAAATGTTCAATTATGGCAGAAAAATGCCCAAGTCATGAGCCCGCCCTAGTGCAACCCACACCATACTTCTAACATGACCCCTTGAGATTTAGACAAACTGCAGGTTTCAAAAATAGAAAAGTGGAAGGGTTTGGTGAGAAAAACATCCATCTGCCCCTTTATGCCACTTTTTGGACATCTTTCTTTTTTGAAAATGAGCCCCATAATGTATTTGGATTTTCAGAAGACCTCCAACAAAATCCCTCATGAAATACTTCTTTGTAAATTAAAGTCCTGGTACAGGAGACAATGCATTTAAGTACAGTATACTGTAAACTGGCTGAAAGGAAAGAGAGAGTAGGACTAAATATTAGTTACGAGTTATCCATATGGAAAAGGGTCATAATGAAGTATCCCAAGGGTTTTCACTTGAATTGGTGCTCTTTTAACATATTCATAAGTGTTCTGGAGATAGAAGTGATGAGTGAGGTGATCACATATGTGGATCGACACAAAATTATTCCAAACAGCAGAAGACTGTGACCTATTTCTAGAAGCATCTTGTGAAGCTAGGAAACTGGGCATCTAAATAGCAGATGCAATCTAATATAAAGAAGTGTGAAGTGATACACATAAATAGGGAAAAACAATTCCACCTACAGATACAAATTACTAGCAATGGGCTGTCAAATAAGCAGTGCACACTGGAGAGTCGAAGATGGACTTCTCGGCTCCGCAGAAAAGTAAGAACTGAGGAGACGCGCCCTGGTCTGGGCGGGAAGGCCATACCCATCCGGTCCAGGCGATTTAGCTAAATGCAGCTTCTTGATCCCCAGACGAATCTTCGCCTCCGAGATAGGCGCATTCAACAGATCTAATGTACCATAAAGATTAATACATTCATACTATGAGTAAAGAGGGTGCACTTTTTCTGATAGAGAGCCAACTTTAAAGCAAAGAGGGCACACTAATTTGAAAGAGCATGTACGCTGAACGGCATTGCCCAAAAACAAAAATGAATACGAACAAGAACAAAGCAAAATGAACAATCCTGCAAATGACACGAGGATGAAACAAAATAAAAATTGTAAAATGCCCATCCCTACAAATTAGGGTTGCATTTTGAGTAAAATCTTTAATTGCAATTATGCTATAAATGGCACTGTGGGGTTGATTGACAACCATGCCAACTGGCGTTTATAAGTTAGACACCATTAGGCACCATTTACAGAATAAGGCCTTTGTGGTCTGCTCTGAATCTTTTGCTCTGATTCATCCGCCCCTGAGGAAACAGGAAGTTGTATCAAAAGGGGAAGGCAGGTCAGAGGGAAAGCTTGGGAGTAGGCCGCAAATAGCAACAGAGTATCTCTGCTGCCTTTGCTACTGGGACAAAGATCTGGGGGGAGGGGGGAGAATGGAGGGAAAGAGGAGAAGATGCTGGGAGGCGACTGCAGCCTAATGAATTTTATTGGTTGCAATCTTTTGTGACTAATGTGCAGCCTTAGTACAAATTGCTGGGTTCTGGGTTAGAAGTCACCACCATTGAGAAAGATCTTGAATGTGGACAGTGTTTTGAAATTTTCAGTGTAATGTGCTAAGGCTAATTGAGCAAATGGATTATAGTGATTATTTGAAAAGACAGAAAGACCAAAACTGAGAATATCATTGTGCCTTTTTATAAATCCCTGGTAGAACTGCATCTTGAGTATTGAGTCTCATTCTAGCAGTCCCATCTCGGAAAATATTATAGTGGAAGTGGCGTAGTAAGGGATGGGGGGTAGACTGCCCTGGGCACCGGCACTTTTCCCTTCCCCCCGGTACCTCTTTAAATCAGCATGAACAACTTCTCCAGGTTGCTGCTGGCCTGGCTCCCCTCTACAATAACTTCCTGGTCGTGGGTCCAGGAAGTAATGTCAGAGGGAAATCCAATGTAGGCGTGAGCAGCAGGCTGAAGAAGCTGCTCGCTCTGGCGAAGATTGAAAGAGCTGTGGGGGAAGGAAGGGTGCGAGTGTAGTGTGGGGAACGAAGGGGCGTGGAAGGAGCAGGAGGGTGTGGGGTGGGCACTAATGCCCCGAGCGCCTCCTACGCCACTGTATAGTGGAACTACAGAAAGGCTCAGAGATAGGCAACAAAAATGATAAAGAGGATGAAACATCGCCTATATAAAGAAAGGCTAAAACGGGTTTGTGTTCTTTAGCTTAAAGACTGAAAGGCCATTTGATAGAAGTTTATAAAATTATGAGGGGGGCTGGATAAGTTGTAACAGAAACTAAGGGCTAGATTCACAAAGCAAACCGATCGTGTACCGATCGGTTTGCGACTCCTTTACAATCAAATTTTCCACCGGCCCCATTTACTAACCTCTCCAACGATCCGCTTCGAATCCGTGCATGCAAATGAGGAGAAACGCATGCAAAGTAGGCAGGGACGTGATTCACAACACATTTCATGGTCTGACTGGGCTGGCCGATCAACTCCAGAAGCGACTGCTAGGGACCAGTCGCAGACCTTCTTTTCCCACTCTCCAGCGCCGCCCTGTTCTCTGCCGCCTTGATCTTGCTGTTTCAGGGGCTTCAGAAGCCCTGGGGCCGGGGATGGACTAGAGGCTCATGAATAAAAGATGCCTGGCCAGCAGCCAAAGAACTATTATTGCAATGACTGGACCAAAATAAGCTTGGATGTGATGTAACAGCAAATGAAAGGTAAGGTACCAGATCCCAGCTCTGGTTCTAGTCCAAAAACAAACTGCTAAGCCCAGAAAAGGAAACCTGGAAAATAGAGATCACAACAGAGAAACTCCAAAATTCCTCTTGCCGCCTAGACTGATTTCTGCTGCCTTCCCAGCAGTGCGAGCCCGCAGGTTTAAAGTAGGGCTGCACTGTGGCATGCAGCCCTGCTTTAAACCCGCGGGCTCACACTGCAGGGAAGGCGGCAGAGAGCAGGAGATCCAACCTGCGTGAAGGAAAAAGGTTTTAAAAAAAGTGTTGCAGCTAAATGGGCATGCGCAGATCATCTATAGATGATCTGCACATGCACGAGGTCGCACAACAGCGATCTGTGCCGGCAGATGGGTGCGTTCCTCCGATCGCCCCATCTGCATATTTTAGTTTGAAGAATTCGTCGGACCTGCTCAGATCGGGCCCGATTGGGCAGGTTTGTGAATCCAGTCCTAAGGGTCCTTTTACTAAGTCGCACTAACCACGCTCGCTAAATTGATTAGCGCGTGCTAAATCGGTTAGCGCGCCTTAGTAAAAGGACTCCCTAACTTTTTAATCTATAATAGCATCTTTTTGAAATCAGTTTTTACAGGTGTATGAAATATACAAGTGCAAATATTGGACTTTGCATGTGGAAATTGCAAATAAATCTTAAAAAAAAAAAAATAAATCTCCATTATCTATTATTCTAAACAATGTTAAGTGGTCATTGTTTTCTGCAGGAATTATTTTGAAGTCTGGATTTTATGCCTGGAATTGGGACTAATCAGATGTTCATAACTCTATGTCTGCTGTGCATTTCTAACTTACAGTTTGAAACGATAGCTTACATTTTATTGCAAAATGCTTTGATGGGAAAGAACTGCATACCAAATAGTAAAAGGAAAACTGAAAATTAAACATGCCCTTGGGAGCATCTAATTAAAGTACTTTTAACTGGCCGAAAGATGGCAATTTTCAGACAGCAGAACTTAATCTACTTTCAAGTCAGCCAGATGGAGGCATGTGATGCAAATTTAATGGATCCTCAGTAGGTGGCACTCTTATATTAATTATAGACCAACACAGAACATACAGTATTTACATTGTCAACATATAATTTCTTGCCAGAGTACTTCAGCACAATGATTATAGTTGATTTCCAGTTTAGCTGTTATGAATTCTTACTTCTTACCTCTCCCTTTACTACATATTAGTATGCAGAAAACAAAATACCAAGATCTAATGTACCATAAAGATTAATACATTCATACAAACAGGGAGCAAAGATTTGAAACATTTGCCTAATACTTTTAATTCTGACTAGAGAATGACACAGTGACAAAATTCATCACCGTTCCCATCCCCGCGGATAACCGCGGGAAACCATCTTCATGTCATTCTTTAAGGAGAGAGGGAAGAATCAGAGTATAATTGGGCACAACCACTGACCCGCAAGCTTTGCTTTGAAGAATGCTGGTGTAGAAGGACTGAGGTTGAAATAGACACTAAAAAATGACATGGAATTATTTCCTGCGGTTATCCGTGGGGATGGGAACGGTGATGAATTTTGTCACCGTGTCATTCTCTAATTCTGACTGAAATGGCAATGCTATATATAATCTATTACTCTTCCGATGGTTAAAAACTTCAACAAGGTAATAATATACTTAGGGTGCAGAATGCAAGACATCAATAAACATTACCCCAACTGCATGAAGAAATTAATAAATAAACTTGATTGGATTGGTTTATTTATAATCTGCCTTTTACAAGGCAAGCAACATCAATACCTTCATAAATATACACAAATGACATTTCAATCGTTTTATAAAAATTAAAATTGATAACACCAAATTACTTTATTAATTTCATCACGCACTTCACACCCTAAACCTACCAACTGAAGATTTGTCTCCCCCTTGGGCAGCCAGCACTTTTCCTAATGGCAGCCAGCAATACTTGTCTCAAGCCGACGCCATTTCCAGCCTCTCTTTGGGGCCTGATGGCAGGAAGGAGTGGGAGGTGGCGGGATGGTGGGGGTTTACAGGGGGGTGGAGGGATGTCAGGAGTGTGAGTGGATGTCGGACGGGAGGGGTGTAGTGCCAGGGATCTCTGTGGAGGGGGCTGGGGGATCTGAGCCTGTGAGGTAGGAAGGGAGAGAGGAATCTTCCCTGCCAGTTCAGTTGATCCTGGCATGGGGAATCCCCATCAGCTGAGCTGGCAGGATTCCTCAAAATCAGCTCAGCTGATGTGGATTCCCCTGTCGCTATCAGCTGATGGCAAGCTATTTTGATGGGGTTGGACAATTTGATACCACATCCGAACAACTTGCTTTTATGCATTTTTCGTGTGGACATTTTTATATCTGGGGATATCAAAAAAAGATAGACATATTATGCATAACTGGAGCATTAAAAAAAAACAACAACAGAAATCTTAGGCCTTCTTATATCAAGCTGCATTAGTGTTTTCTTATCGCAGGTTGCTGTGGTAAAAGCTCTGATGTTCATAGGAATTCTATGAGCGTTGTAGCTTTTTTCGCAGTGGCCTGTGATAAAACACCCTAATGCAGCTTGATAAAGGGGGAGGGGCCTAAGTGTGGTATTACTTGAATTACATGACCTGTGAATGAGTGTCAGGTTATCACTACCATGGCATTCTGATATTCCTGATATTGTATATATACATTAAAACGATAAAAATGTTTTTTGAGATAGGCCCAGTTTATTTATTGAAACTTTCTGTCTCTCTTTCCCCCTCATATTAGTTGAATTAGTTGGCGTTGCTCAGGGAAATCAAACGCCTAATGGCTGACATTGGAAAATCAGACTTTTATTGGAAAGCAATGGTCTATAAAATGTTTTTGTTTTATAGTTCAGGGTGAATACATAGACATTTCTATCAATTCGACACTTATAACTGGCCATGAGAAAAGCAAGATGTTCTCAGCTTAATGCCTGCCACCTTAAGTGACTCTCCTAGAGCTTTACTGATGAGAAGTCAAAGAGAGGGTGAGTTGCGTTTCTAAGAGAAAGAAAGAAAGAAAAAGGCCTCCGTTGCCTTCCTCTATCTTGACTGTTATTGAGGCAGTATTCTAGAATCTTGTTACTCTTTGGGATTCTGGAATCTTGCAATTCTTTGGTATTCTGTATGGAATGTTGCTACTCCTTGGGTTTTGGCCAGGTACTAGGGACCTGGATTGGCCACCGTGAGAACAGGCTACTGGGCTTGATGGACCATTGGTCTGACCCAGTAAGGCTATTCTTATGTTCTTATCTTAGAGAAGACCTAACATTCTGGGTCAAGAACAAGAACATAACCCTCTTCTGGATGAAAAGTTTGGCTGCCAAGTTTGATCGCATTTACTTGAACAGTTGCCAAATGTATAAAGAGCACACAAACAACATTTTATAAATACATATACAGATAAATATAGAGCAGTAGTTCTTGAACTTGGCCTGGGGGAGTACTAGTCAATCAAGCATTTGGTATATCAGCACTGAATAAGCGTGGGATAAAATTGCACGACATGGGAGAAGGAGTTGCAATTCTGTGTCATGCAGAGTCATTGTGGATATCCTGAAAACATCACTGGCTGGTCTTCACCAAGGACTAGTCTGAGAATCACTGATATAGACAAATATACATTCATATCGGTTAAATGAACTGAACGTGCCAGACCACGAATACGTTCTCTTAAAAATCTTGGTTTGTTTTACTTCTATAAAATGCCCCCTTCTGAAAATATGAACAGGACAAACTTAATCCAGACAAAACATACAGTACAAGCAATGTGCATGGAATTACTATTCTGTAAAAGAGCATAACCAGGAGAGTGTGGCGCAGTGGTTAAAGCTACAGCCTCAGCACCCTGAGGTTGTGGGTTCAATCCCACGCTGCTCCTTGTGACACTGGGCAAATCACTTAATCCCCCCATTGCCCCAGGTACATTAGATAGATTGTGAGCCCACTGGGACAGACAGGGGAAAATGTTTGAGTACCTGAATAAATGCAGGTAAACCGTTCTGAGCTCCCCTGGGAGAACGGTATAGAAAATTGAATAAATAAATAAATTAGAAAAATGTGAGCTTCTCATTTTAATTTTTTTTTTTTTTACTTACTGCTGTATGGATAACTTATTTTGAATAAAAATATCTTGATAGGGTAACTTCAAACTGCTATATTAACTTCCACATCAGTAAGGTTTTTGACAGGTAAGGATGTGCATTTTTGTGTTTTTTGTACATATTTAAAAAAAATTAAGGGGGAAATTTGTCAATGGGTGCTTCCACATTTGTGTGTGCTAAACAATAAAGCACTGTATTACAAACTGTGTGCCGCGGCGAGAATCTTGATGCGCTGTGATACGCCGGCGAGGAGAGGCACTGGCTGACTGCCTACAGGATGTGCCCCTCAAGGCGAGAGGCACATCCTGTAGGCAGTCGGCTGGCTTCTCTTCTCCTCGCCATCACCTCTGCGCCTCTCCCAGCCCCTCCCCCCCACCCCTCTACTGCTGGCTCAGGACCCCGTCTGAAGGGCCTCCGCGCATGCGGACATTGACATAATGATGTTGCGCATGCGTGTGATGTTATCGCGTCAGTGCCCGTGCATTTCCAGATGCCCTCCAGCCGCAGCCCTGAATTTAGTGTGACGCGGCTCCAGAGAGTTTACGAGACGCTGCGCTAAAGGAATGCAATGGGCGTTTGTAGTATTTAGCACACGCTAATTGTTAACACCCATTGATGAATTCCTCCCTTAGTACACATATATTGTTCAATATGCAATTAAACAAAGTAGCATACACTAAAATAAAATGATTAAAAAAAAAAAATTAAAAAAACCAACAGAAGATGGCATGAAGCAAAAGAAAAGAGTACAGTATAAAAAGATATGAAATAAAAAAAAGGGAACAAAAAAAATTGTACTGCCTGCACACTCCAGGTTACACAGTAGTTTCTACTGTTCTTTATTTGTTTGGCACTGTTTCTAGTTTAAAAATCAATAAAGATTTATAAAAAATATATATATATCATTGCTTACCATTTCAACCAGTGACACGTACAAAAACATTCCAGCTGTGACAGTAAATATCCAGGTCTGAATGCTTGGGTCTGCTGATATGGACAGGCCAATAAAAAGGCCCACAAAGGCTGTCAATGCACTTATAAAATTAATTAAACAGGCCATCTTTGCCGATAGCCCAGTGTTCAACAGAACAGCAAAGTCTCCTGTAATTAAGACAAAACAGAATAAAGAATTTTCTTACTGAGTACTTGAAAAATAAAGCCCTCAAATTGTAACAGGTTGCCTAAAATTAGGTGCCAAGATGATCAACGCTACACGCAAATTTTATAAGGGCCCAGATTCTATAAATGGCGCCTGAAGTTGGGCACCTAGATCGGTGCACTTAGCTAATCTAGGTGCCTAACTTGATTGTTTTAGTTGGCTTAATTGGCACCGTTAACTGAAAGCACCATTAAAAATCAATTTAAAAACCATCAATTAGCTGATAGGCACCTAACTTGGTAGTCGTCTACTACTTTGAGGTAGGCATCTACTTCAAGGCATCAACCAACGAGTGGGCATGGTTAGGGGTGGATTTTGGGCGTGGTTTGACTTAGGCACCTAACTTAGATGCACTCATTTAGGCCAAGAAAACCCTGGCCTAAATGGGAGGGCGCCTAAGGTTTGAACGACTCCCTGTGCCCAAGACCAATTAGCATAGGACATGCCTACTCTCAACCTCCAAACATGCCCCCCACACTAATGTATTCTTTAGCACATGGGAAGCACACACCAAGCCCGCTGTTAGTGCATGGCTCCTAAGCATGTGCCACTATTGTTGTTTTTAGTAAAAAGGCCACTTGATAATTTATAGACCTTGTCGCACACCCGGTGCTGGCTGGTCAGAACGGCTACCGGGACGTGTGCAAGACATACAATCCAGACGTGCCTTTCCCAAGTGAAAAGCCCTGCTGGTGTTCCAATATCAGCTAATATCAAAAGAAAACAAGTTAGCTGTGATTTCAACAAAAAGAGAAGTGCTTTATTTCACAATAGCACTGAAAACAACACTGTAGCCACTGTTCAAAATTCAAATTCAAAAATAACAAGTTCAAAACAAAACACAGCTCAGAAGAAATGGCGCCTAAGTCAGCCAAGGTCTGAGCAACCTTCTCTTCAGGGTATATCCCTAATAGTCTTAACTGGTTTTTAGTCACAGATAAGGAAAATCATAATTGGTAATTGTAAGTCAATTTGCTTCTTCCAGCCCACTGTGTTAGCCTGGAATTGGACAGGCTTTCCCCTGCCAGTTCAGGTAAGCTGGCGGGGGGTGGGGAGTTGCTGAATCCACCTTGAAAAAACTTGCCAGAAAATGGCCCCACAATCCCAACCCAGGATCTTTTGTGGATTCAATCCCCACAACTCCCATTAACCTCAAACAGTAGCAAAACTTTCCTTATCTCAAGAAAAGGAAACAAATCCAAAAACACATAGTTCACAGTCCTTCAACAATATAGGAGAGTTCTTCTGGAGTGAGCTTTGGAAATGCTCACCCACACACACCCAGCCAGCACAAGTCCCAAAACACAATGCAGAAAAAAACACAAGGAGAAACTTCGCTTTCCTCCATGGGAATTTCCTCAGGCTCCCAGGTAAGGTCCATAGGTTCCTCAGTCTGTAGACCATCAAACAGACTTGGCAGAGACAGCTCATCCAGGTCTCTCATCTCAACTTCATTTTCAGTTTGGAACCTGGAAGCACCTGGCCACGAGTCTCCTTCCAGAGCTTGATCCAGACTGACTTTACTCAGCTTGCTCTGTTCTATTTGTCTAGCCTTCAGAGAGTCACGCCCTACTCTGTATGGGGGTTGGGCAGCCTGGTTCTGAGCTTTCAGCTGTTTTCCTATTAGCCTAAGCAGATGGGGGCTGGGCTGGATAGGAGCTTGTCTCCTATGGGAAGTTTTAACAGGAGCAGCTCTAGGTTTAGAGACCCTTATGTTCTCCTCTGGTTTCCCCTCCTCCCAGCCCTCTTGTTCTAGGGCGCCCTTGTCACTGACAGAGCTCTGGGAACTGTTTGTAGGAGGACTGCTGTACTGGTCTGCTCTCCTAACAGTCAGGGGGTTTTGTCCCTTCTCTGGCACAAACCTAACTCTGGCGCCGGGTTTGTGACAACCTCTAGAAAGAAAATTAGCATTGGGAAGAATTAATCTCAAATGCCATAAAGATATGATTCTCAGGTAGAGAGGGAGGGAATCCCAGAGTTGGGCCCTTTACACTGTAATAAGAATTTCTATAAATATCCAAATAGGCCTGATGGAAAGAAGGAATTATTAGATGATGTTGTCGTGAAGAATGGAGTATTCTTATAGGTGGATAACAAATCAACAGGCTAGCAAGAAAAAAAACGGTAACCCTGAGTTCAAGTTCAATTTATTTGATATACCAACAAAAATTATGTGGGGTTACTATTATGAGTCTGTATTGTATGCTTGTCTTTAAGTTTGTAAATCTATAAACAAATACATAAATAAACAGACAATCAGTACAAGTAAGGGGTTAGGGAGTTTCTCAGGCATGGGTACATTACAAGCGTTTGTGTGTGTGTGGGGGGGTAGGGGGGGGTAGGGGTTAAAAGCAACCTCAAAAAAGTAGGGTTTTAGCCTGGATTTGAATACTGCCAGGGATGGAGCTTGACAAACTGACTCAGGCAGCCTGTTCCAGTGTATAGTGCACCAAGAGAGTCTGGAGTTGGCAGTAGAGGAGAAGGGTACAGATAAGAGAGATTTGCCTGATGAATTGAGTTCCTGGGGAGGAGTATAGGGAGGGATAAGCGACAAAAGATATTGAGGAGTTGCAGAGTGAATGCACTTGTAAGAGGAGTTTGAACTGTATGTGGAAATGGATTGGGAGCCAATAAAGTGACTTGAGGAGAGGGGTGATGTGAGCATAGCGATTTATGGTGGAATATAAGTCGTGCAGCAGAATTTTGAACAAATTGAAGGGTAGAGAGATGGGTATGTGGAAGACCTGCGAATAGCAAGTTGCAGTAGTCTAGAAGAGAGGTGATAAGAGTGTGGATAAGGGTTTTGGTAGTGTGCTCAGAGAGGAAAGGTTAGATTTTGGTGATATTACAAGAAAGAAATGACAGGTTTTGCTGGTCTGTTGGATTTGTGCAGAGAAAGAGAGAAAGGAGTCAAAGATGACCCCCAAGGTTGCGAGCTGATGAGACAAAGAGGATGGGAGTGTTATCCACTGAGATAGAGCATGGGGGGAGAGGAGAGGTAGGTTTAGGTGAAAGGATAAGTTTTAAGTAGCAGTGGGACATCCGAGCAGTAGTGTCGGACAGGTAGGCTGAGATACGGGCCTGGATTCCTGTAGAGATTTCTGGTGTAGAGAGAAAGATCTAGGAATCGTCAAGTTAGAGGTGATATTGAAAACCATGGAAGAAGATCAGCGCACCATTGGAATGAGTATAGATGGTGAAAAGAAGAGGTCCCAGGACAGAGCCTTGGGATACCCCAACCAATAGTGAAATAGCAGTGGAGGAAGATCCACCACTGCATACTAAAGGTGAGGGATAAGAAGAGAGCCATGAAAGAACAGAGCTCTGATAGCCAAGTGAGGACAACGTAACAAGGAGAAGGTGGTAGTCTACAGTGTTAAAAGCAGTGGATGGATTGAGAAAGATGAGGATAGAATAGAGGCCTTTGGATCTGGCCAGGAACAGGTCATTGGAGCAAGGGCAGAGTCCATAGAGTGCAGGGGGTGAACGCCTGATTGGAGTGGGTCAAGAATAGCTAGGGATGACAGAAAACCAAGGCACCAGCGGTGAACAGCATGTTCAAGTAGTTTGGATAAGAAGGGAAGGAGGGAGATGGGGTGATAGTTAGAAGGGTTGGTGGGATCCAGTGAAGGTTTTTTTGAGGAACTGGTGTAATTATTGGCAAGTTTGAAGACATCAGGGTCAGTAGTGGAAAGTGATAGACTAAGGATATTACAAATAGAAGGGATGACAGAAGGAGAGATAGTGCTGAGTAGATGGGTGGGAATCAGATCAGAAAAGCAGGTCGTGAGTTTGGAGGAGGAAAGAAAATGTGCAGTTTCCTTTTCAGTGATTTCAAGAAAGGAAGAAAAGGTGATAGGGGCCAAAGAAAGGTTGACAGAGTAGGCTGGGGGGGGGGAAGGTGGAGGTGGCTTGGTTGAGAACTCAAGATTAATCATCTGAACCTTGTCATAGAAGTACTCAGCCACAGTGTGGGGTGAAAGTGACTTATGGGTAGAGCAAAGACAGTGCAGGAGCATTCATGTAATGTGGTGTGGGCCAAGTGTAAAATGAATAATAAAGAACTGCCATAGCAGTACAGTCCCTCACCCCATATCTTTCCATTATCCGGTCATACTGCAAACACCTGCCCCCAGTAATCACACTCTCAAACTCATGGATCACATTGCAACCCTTCCCCCCACCCCCCAGCTCTCCATCTGATATCACTTCCTGTACATGATGACTTTCCCATATTTGTCTCAATAGCAGAATATGGATTTTTCCTCCAGAAACATGTCCAAATATTTTTTAAACCTAGTTACACTAACCACTGTTAGTGCATCCTCCGTCAACAAGTTCCAGATCTTAACTATTCACTGAGTGAAAAAAATTATTTACTCCTATTTGTTTTAAAAGTATTTCCATGTAATTTCATTGACTGTGCCCTAGACTTTGTACTTTTGAGAGAAGTCAAATATCGATTCACTTTTACCTGTTATATACTACTCAGGATGTTATAGATCTCAATCATATCTTCCCTCAGCTCTCTTCTCCAAACTGAAGAGTCCTAACCTCTTTAGCCTTTCCTCATATGAGAGGAGTTCTATTCACTTTATCATTTTGGTCACTCCTCATTGAACCTATTCTAATTCTGCTATATCTTTTTTTAGATACAGCAACTAGAATTGAATACAAAACTCAAGGTGAGATCGCAACATGAGAGATACAGAGTCATTATAATATTCTTGATCTTATTTACCCTCCCTTTCCTAATAATTCCTAGCATAAGAACATAAGAATGGCCTTACTGGGTCAGACCAATGTTCCATCAAGCCCAATAGCCCGTTCTTACGGTGACCAATCCAGGTCACTAGTATCTGGCCAAAACCCAAGGAGTAGCAATATTCCATGCTACTGATGCAGTGGCTTCCCCCAAGAACTTTTCCTCCAAGAACTTGTCTTAAAACCAGCTATGCTATCTACTCGTACCACAACCTCTGGCAATGTGTTCCAGAGCTTAACTATTCCGTGAGTGAAAAATATTTCCTCCTATTGGTTTTAAAAGTATTTCCCTGCAACTTCATCGAGTGTCCCCTAGTCTGCCACACACTAAGCAAAAGATTTCAGCCTATTGCCTGGGATGAATGTTTTTAATGAGTGCTGACTTCCAAGGTAGACCCTAGTATCAGGAAACTATAATTTGGATTACTTTTTTCCAATGTGTATTTTTACAGTTTGTATTTATCCACATTAAATTTCATCTGCCATTTGGATGCCCACTCTTCCAGTCTCCTAAGGTCTTGTCTTTTAGCTGCTTTGAAAAGTTTTGTGATATCTGCAAATTTAATTATCTCATTTGTCATTCTGATTAGAGAATGGCATGGCGACAAATTTTTCCCCGTCCCCATGGGAACTCATTTTCCTGTCCCATTCTTTTCCTGTCCTTTCCCATTCCTACAAGCTCCGTCCTCATCTGCACAAGCCTCAAACATATAAAAATCATGAGTTTGAGGCCTGTGTGGTTAAGGCAGAGCTTGCAGGAATAGGGCAGGGACAGCGACATAACTCACGGGAACAGGAAGGGGAAATTGAGTTCCTGCGGGGACGGGAAAAATTTGTCCCCATGCCATTCTCTAATTCCGATTTCCAGATCATTTATAAACATATTAAATAGCACCAGTTCCCTTACAAGATCCCTATGGCCATCCATTACTCACACTTCTCCACTGAGAAAAAATGTCCATGTAATCCTACCTTCTGTTTTCTGTCCAATAACCAATTCCTAATCCACAACAGAACATTGTCTCCTGTCCCAAGACTCTTTAATTTTCTCAGGGGTCTCTCATGAAGAACTTTGTCAAATGCTTTCTGAAAATCTACTACACTTTGTAAATTATTACCTCTTTATTCATGTAATAAACAACCCGTGCACAGACTTGGTTTTTCAGTTTCCTTATTCCTAGTGGAAAGTGGGAACTCAGGCCCAGAAGGAGAAGGTGCATTTGCATTTCCTTAGGGTAGTAATTACCTTGTTATTCTCCACATGCCGTTGTTTTTCGCTTGAACCAAACTGCTTTTGATAGGGATGAGCAGCCAGAACATTTTTATTTTCTGTCATTTCCTTTTTCATTTATGAGAATTTTTGTTTGATTTGGGTTGGTTTTTGCTATTACAGGTGTACAAACCATTTTGCTATTTTGCTATTACAGTGCACACACTTTTGAAAGAGTAAACCCTCTTTGCAAAAAAATGTGACTGAGAAAAGTATGCAATGTGACTGAGAAAGTGTGTCCTGTTTGCACAGAGCATGCGCTCTTACCTGATAGTACATAAATGCATAAACCATTGCACACATGCAAATTGTGCATTCACATGGGCACTATTGGAAAACAGTGCACACTCTTTACACATAGGGGTCCTTTTACTAAGGCGCGCTAACTGATTTAGCGTGCTCTAATCGATTAAACGCGTGCTAAATCGGTTAGTGCACCTTAGTAAAAGGGACCCATAATGCACACTCTTTCAAAAGTGCGCCTTACCAGCTGAAAATGAAAAACGCACAAAAGGTTGTATTTTTTCTGCATGTTTATGTTTGTTAATGACATGGAATGGCGAGAGATACATTGTCATTCCAAACAGTCCATGCCTAGCATTAGAAGGCAAAAAGGCAAATTTACCTTCAGTATCCTGTAGAAACAAAAAACATATTACAACTTATGATAATATGAAAGTGTTTGGTAGGTGAACAGAATGTCATAGCTATACAGTATATAAAAAGTAGTAATTCCATAGTTTTAATTTAATTAGCCTCTCCTTTTACAAAAGCACAATAGCGGTTTTTAGTACTGGCTGGGGTGCTGAATGCTCTGCGCTACTCCCAACACTCATAGTGTTCCTAAGAGCGTCGGGAGCACCACAGAACTTTCAGCGCACCAGCCTGCACTAAAAACCACTATTATGCTTTTGTAAAAGCGGAGTAAATAGATTTATATATTTAATTGCATGACATGCCCTAGATCAGTGATTCTAAAACCTGTCCTGGGGGATCCGCCTGCCAGTCAGGTTTCTAAGATATCCCTATCACCTGTCACCTGCCTGTCACCTCTGTTATATGCAAATCTGCCTCGTGCATATTCATTAGGAATATCTTGCAAACCCAACTGGCTGGGGGTCTCCCAGGACAGGTTTAAGAACCACTGCCCTAGATTGATATTTCATCTGCTTTTGACTGCAACAAAACAATCTTGGAGGTCAAGTATATTTTCCTTTCCGTGGCTGCGCTTACCCATCTCATGAGGAATTTCATGACACAGCATTGCAACACTGGTTGCTATACCAGTTTCCGTTGACGATGAAAATGCTGCTCCTATGACCATGCCATCAGCAAAATTATGGAGACTGTCACCCACCAGAACCATAATTGCCAACACACTAATTCCTTTACCTGGGAAAGAAATAAAATGTATAAGAACATTGGTTTCCTTTTTATGTTAATGATTGCTTTTCTACTAAACATATTTTTCTGATTCATTTAGGGCCAGATTCTCTTAAAAGCACCTAAAGTTAGGTGTCTTTTAGGTGCCTAACTTAATTGGTAAAGTCCCCTTAATTGTTTTTTTTCAGTTATTGAACCTAATTAATTGGGCAATGGGTATATACCCGATTCTATAAAAGGTAGGTGCCTATTGCATGCCACTTAGCAGTACCTAACGCCTAAGTGGGTGTTTTTATGGGCCGAGCATAACTTAGGCACCACTAATTGTGATTTTCCATAAAACTTAGGTGCCTGAAATATAGGCCTCAGTGGCGTAGCGAGGGTGAGAGGCACCCCTCCATCACCCTCATCTCCGCCCCCGCTCCTGCCTGTCGTGCATGTCCCCCACTCCTTTCCTGAGCCTGCCTGCCATGCCCCCCCCCCTTTTCCTTTTCTTCCCCCATACCTCCAGTTGAAGTTGTTGCTTGTGGCAGTCAACAATGCACTCCTTGTGACCCCGCCGGCCCTCCCTCTGATGTCACTTCCTATGCGCAGCACCCGGAAGTGACGTCAGCGGGAGAGCCGACGGGGTCGCAAAGAGCACATTGTTGACCTCGGCAAACAACAACTTCAATTAGAGGTATGGGGGAAGGGAAGGGGGGCGCAAACGTGGAGGGGGAGAAATGGGAAGAGGCGGGGGTTGGAGAGGACGAAGGGTGCCGGCGCCCCCACTAATATGTAACCCAGGGTGGACCACCCCCACCCTCCTTACGCCACTGATAGACCTTTAAAACCCTGGCCTACATTTCCGATGCCTAAGGGCCTGTTTTACAAATCCGCATGGCAACAGCCATGAAGCCCTTTAAATCTCTATGGGCTTCGGGGCTGTTACCGCGCAGTAACCGCTAGTGCGGCTTTGTAAAACAGGCCCTAAGTTTTTACATAGGCACCATTAGGCGTGATTCTGTAAATGGCACCTAAGCATGATTGGCACATGGCTGGTGTCATTTTTCTAGGGGCCGGTTGATTTAGGCTCAGTTTACAGACTCCAGGCCTTAAGTCTTATCAGCTGCAGTTACAACTGTGGGTGATGAAAAGTGATGGAATAGGATTGTGAGGAGAGTGAATGTTTTGCTCTTTGAAAATGAAGCTGAATTTCCTTGTTGATTTTCTTAAATGTGTAGAAATTTAGATCAGCAATTGAATGGTTTACGACAGTATATGAAACATATCAAAACTTTTCAGAAGGTCAAAGATGGCTTATATCTGGAGATAGAAAATCAGTTCAGAAGAAGAGCCGTTACTGTTCCACAAATCTAGAAAAAATATACAAACACAAGTAGGATATGGCAAGAAATTCATATTTTGTACCTACTCATATATTTCAAATCATTCTTACACATTAATTTGTTTCAATGGTTCTCAACCCAGCCAGTCAGGTTTTCAGGATATCCACAATGAATATGTATGAAAGAGATCTGCATGCCCTGCCTCCATTGTATGCAAATCTATCTCATGGCTACTCATTTTGGAGAACATGAAAACCCAACTAGCTGGGAGTGTTCTGAGGAGTGCGGTGAAAACCCCTGATGTGTCGGACAATGTGCTCATCAGAAACTAGGAGTGAGTTTTGAAATTGGAATTAGGTTCTATACCAACCACATATTATGATCCTTTTTACGTGGGATCATCAAAATGTTTCCGCACTTTACTTTTTTAAACACTATTTATTAAACATCTCAAAGGCAAATTACATAACTTGTCCACATAGTCACATGACATTCTACAACATGCCCTCTTACCACTTCTCCCACCTCAACTATTCCCCGTGAAAATATAAAAGTGCAACGAGTTATTGCAACAAGTTATTTTTTTTTCTGCAAAACCTGATATTTCTGTAATATGCCCTAAATCACTGCAAATGAGGCACTTACACTATCTACTATGTGGAATGGCAGATAGAAAGCAACAGGAGAAAAGAGGAAGTTCCCATGCATTCATACACCAAAATATAGAGTTGGGACAAGGCGATGGTCTTCACAAGACTAATGGGGCCGTAGTGAAGGTAACATAATTTTTCAAGTTTACTTTTTATTTGATAT
The DNA here is from genome assembly GCF_902459505.1 of Geotrypetes seraphini. Lineage (NCBI taxonomy): Eukaryota > Metazoa > Chordata > Amphibia > Gymnophiona > Dermophiidae > Geotrypetes > Geotrypetes seraphini. The sequence goes on along the minus strand of NC_047085.1, from coordinate 432,289,482 downwards.
GCTGCCCATTACACAGCCATCTGAGCAGTTCACAATCTAATCAGGTACTCTTAAGTATTTTCTCTATCTGTCCCGGCAGGCTCACAGTCTAACTATGATACCTGGGCGCAATGGAGGGTTTATCATTAAGTATCACAAAAACAGGTAAGAGGCTCATCGTGGAGCCATGTTTCAGTGGGGAATTGCCCGCTTCAGGAGTTGTAATATCTGTTAACACTTCTTAACGGCAGACCCACCAACGTTCATCGGGGCAGCTCCTACACGGAGCTTGAAGCGGCCCCCCCTCCAGGTCCACCGACGATCAGACCAGCTCCTGCACGGAGCTTTGCAGCTTGGCCCGCCTCTCCCATCAGGGCGTGCGAGCTTGCCTCCGGAGGAGGGAACGGTGCTTAGCTGTTTGGTGCGCCGGCTAAGGCACCTTTGCGAAGCAACTAAGCGGAGCCTAGCTAAGCTCCCTTACTCCACTGCTCCCCGCCTCCTGTAGCCGGCACATCCAAACAACGGGCGAAGGACACCACTCCGCCGCCACCTCTTCCCCCCAGCTACTTGGGGACTACTATGGAGAACTTCCACACACCTCCACAAGCTCTTCCCAACAACCTGCGCCTGATTGAGAGACCTCTACTTCTGCCCTGGAAGGCCCATGGACCAGGAAAAAATCTGATAAGTATTTGCATGACTATTCCACCTAAACCTTTAGCACGACTTTTCCACTAAAAAAAAAAAAAAAATTCTGCATGATTACTCCAGCCAATTCCTACCCATTCCCTGCATGACTTAATCTACTAGCTCCCCTCTCAAGCCTCTCAGACCACTCTATATAAGATGGCTTTCTTAACCAATTGTTTGATTTGGGCCCTCATGGTCTATTGGATCTGCTTCAAAAGCAGGTCAGTTGCTGCATTTTTTGCTATCCCTAACCCAGTACTCATAAGATCTCGCCCAGCCAACTCAGACCATCTTAGAGCTGATAATCCTTCTCTATACGAATGCTCAGAATGGGGTCCCTCCCTAATCCCAGTCATACCCACCTCACAAAAACCTAGAAGACCCTAGTGTAAAAGACAGCGGAAACTGAGAAAGATTACCTATTCTGTAACCACCGACGCTTCTTACCATCACACTCTTCAGGGTTTCTACTTAAACATACGTTCAATTAGGAATAAGTCACAGCTGGTCAAAGACTGCTAGAAGAAGCCAACCCCGATTTTGTTCTTCTAACGGAAACTTGGTTGGTCGCAGACAATGACATTATTATACGCGACTGTCTGCCCCCGAGATTTAAAATTTTATCTCTACCCAGAAAAAGAGGCAAAGGAGGAGGATTAGCCATCATCCTAAAAGAATCTTTCAAATCCACAATCCTAGCCTCAAACTCCTTAGCGGACCTCGAAATCATGTCCTGTAAACTCTGGTCAGATCAGTTAGAAGAAGCTCTAATAATCACCTTATTCTACATTCCTCCTAAGAAATGGCCAGCAGCCAAAGACATTTTCTACGAATTCCTCCTCACAAATTCTACACTAGGCCCACACAGCCTATTGGCAGGCGATCTAAACATTCACCTTGAGCAGACAGAGCAGGGTGACTCCAAAGATCTAATTTCCTTCATTTCTTCACTTGATTTCTTTGTGCCGCCTCCAGAAAAGACCTACCTAAAAGGCCACCAGCTAGATCTTGTCACTTTTTCCACCAAAGAACCAGCCAATCCCAAGATTTACTGGAAAAAAGCCATATGGATCAACTCGCTATGGTCAGACCACCGTTTATGCAGTTTCAATATCTACTGGCAAGTAAGACGCCCCCACACAAACCCAAGGTGACAAAAAGACCTTAAAAAATGGTTGCTAGCAGAGGTATGGTGAACCCAATAGAATTCTGGTCACACTATGACCTATCTTCTAGCCCAGACTCAGACTCCTTCTCGGCAGACTCCTGGACCAACATGAGTACACAAATATTAAACAAAATGGCCCCCACTAAATTAAGAAAAATAAGAAACAAGAATCTGGATGGCTGGTACGATACCGAGTTAGGAAATATGAAACGGGAGTTACGGAAACTCGAAAGACAATGGTTGAAATCAGGGGACAGTGTGGGGAGGTCAAATTGGAGACTAAAATTAAACAAATACAAAAAACTAATAATAAAGAAACGCTCTAACTTTTACGCTCAAAAAATTGGATCGCCGAACACCAATAGTAGAAATCTCTTTGAATTAGTCAACAATCTCTATGACATACAGGTCTTATCCTGTCCTACCCTTGATTCCCCACCATCTGCAGATGACCTGGCTGAATTTTTCAACAACAAAATCATCAATTTGAGATCCAAACTAGCGGGATCCTCAACCAACCTTTTGGACTACCCGGTTGCCCAACTCAAAGATGACCCTAGGGTAGACATGGCCTGGAATAACTTCACTACACCATCCTGGCAGCAATTCTCCAAACATTACGTAAAATATGTCGTTTCCTACTGCAGATTAGATTGCTGCCCCCCAAACATTATGAAAGTCGCTCCAATCTCTTTCAAAGCCAAGCTATACAACTGGCTCTCCTCTCTCTTACTAACCGGTACTTTCCCTGAGGATCTAGGCCAGATTTTGATCACCCCAATCGTAAAAAATCCTAGAGAATCTACCAAACTGACATCTAATTACAGACCAATTGCAAGCACTCCTCTATTCATCAAGCTAATGGAAGGACTGGTCAACCAGGATCTAGTATTGTATCTGGACAAATTTAGCATATTGCATGACTATCAGTCTGGTTTTTGTTCTGGATTCAGCACCGAAACTGTCATGGCATCACTTCTAGACTTCCTCCATACCTTATTCAGCCAGGGTACAAGTGCTCTTATCCTGCAACTAGACCTAAGTAGTGCCTTCGATCTAGTTGACCCTGCTATTCTGATTGCCTGTCTGGAATCGTATTAAAATGGTTTCAAGGGTTTCTGAGCAAACGGTCATATCAAGTCTGCAGTGACAATAAAATATCCTTTAGTTGGGTTAACTCTTGCGGAGACCCGCAGGGCTCTCCTCTTTCCCCCACATTGTTCAACATCTACCTTGCCTCATTGGGGAACCTACTACATAGGTTTAATTTTTTATCTATGCTGACGATATCACCATTGTTATTCCCCTTACTTCTCTGACCTCCGAGATAAAGATTCATCTATCATCCATTCTAAATGAAATCGAACAAATTCAAATTGAAGCTCAACACCGACAAAACTAAATTTTTCCTGGCAAGCCCTAATGACAAAATCAAAGACTCCTTGATCTCCCTGAATGGTCAGGACTTCCCTATTGACCACTCCATTAAAATCCTGGGAGTCACCCTGGACCACCACCTCACTCTAAATGCACACACAGACTTACTAGTTAAAAAATGCTTTTCGGTTCTATGGAAACTCAGAACCATCAGAAAATACTTTGATGCACCATCCTTCCGCTTACTGGTTCAATCATCCATCCTGAGTTTGCTCGATTATTGCAATATTATTTACTTGGGTTCCTTCAAAAAAACCATTCTAAGACTCAGAGTTATTCAAAATTCGGCAGTTCGACTGATCTTTAGGCTGAAAAAATGGGAACACATAAGCCCCTACTATCAAAGACTCAATTGGCTGCCCCTAGAGGCGTGAATCCTGTTTAAGTTCGCTTGCCTATGTTATAAATCAATATTTGGTCTGGCTCCCACTTCAATCTGGCAAATTACCTTAGGCCCACACGAAGAATTCATCTGTTCACCTATCCGACAATAAAAGCCTGCCACTACAAAAGATTCTTGGACAGAACTCTTGCCTTCCAGGCAGGCAAATGAAACGACTGGCTTAGTAACGATTTTGCGCACTCTTCATCCTACTTCAATTTTAGAAAATTATTAAAAACAAGTCTGTTCAATCGATTTGTTAACTAAGAATATACTCACCACTTCTTATTCAATCCTGTAACCCTATGAACCTTTTAGCCTTCATATTCTTTATTATGTAAAATTGTATTGCTGACTTTGATTGTAACCTCTTCGCTGATTGTCCAGCGCCTCTTGCTGTAAACTGCCTCGAACTTATATGGCTTTGGCGGTATATAAGAATAAAATTATTATTATTATATACAAACAGCAAACCACTGCCACAGTTGAAAAACACTATTTCCTCTTGTATTCTGCATTCATTTTTTGTGTCTTTTCTGCTCTGAATCCTAAGTGATACAAATATACCTCTTTGATTCTACTAAAGAAGGTACCCAGCCAGATGGACACAGATTTTTTTTTTTTAAATTAGAACTCTTAAACCTGTTAATTTATATGGAGCCAGATTTTTTGTAAAGCATTTTCATAGGATTCGAGGTCTCACATCTCGAAACCTGCTTGCTTTGCTTACTCAGTTCAGATGTTTAAGCAGGTTTGGATCTAATTTGACCTGGTCACCTCATTCGCTGAGCATTTGTTTTGCTCACTTTTGAAAACAAAGCTCAGCCTGTAGTAGGATTATTGCTACGAAAAAAATATCAGAAATATCTGAAGCTTATTTAACAAGATTATGCTGACTAGCTGAGGAAAGTACACAGGCAGCATAAGAGTCTGGAAAACTCATGTGATGAACAAGCTGCTTCTGACTTTGAACAAATCCATTCTAGCTCTGTGAAATAGACTGAAGCCAGCTTGTACATTTAAAACTATGGCCCTCTTTTACTAAGGTGTGCTAACCGATTAGTGTGGGCTAATCGCTAACACGTGCATATTAGTCTGTGGACGCATTAGTGTTTAGCAGGCACTAATCGGTTAGCGCACCTTAGTAAAAGAGGGGGTTTGTCTCATAGTGAGGGTGTCTATAGGACACTATCACGCCCCCTGCTGGAGACTCTATCACAATGTCAGAGCCACCTTAATTTCCATAGCCCCTCCCAAAGGGAAAGTGACACAGGAGAGGTGGAGTCACTAAAACAGCTGCTGGGAAGTATAAAAGGCAGGGCCAGAGCTGGGTTAAGGGGCCCAGAAAAGGAAAGAGTGATCACCAGTATGTTTTAACAACATGTGTCTAGCGATTCTTGGCTAAGGTAAGCCAATCTTTTTCCTATTGAACACTTGGAAGCCCTGTTAGAGGTCTGGCTGAAAATCAGACCTTGTACACTAAGACCTGAAGATGAGACTCCACCCAGAGCATGAGCAGAGCTGCCTCCTGTGCCACCAAAGCGCTCTTGGTGCCCCCCTGATGATTGACATAAGCCACCATCGTAGCATTGTCCGAAAGCACCCTGACTGACTTACCCAGCAGAAAGGACTGGAAGGCTAACAGCACTAGCCGGATGGCTCTGGTCTCCAAGACATTGATCGACCAGGAAGCCTCTCCGTGGACCAAGTGCCCTGAGCTCAGTGACTGAGACACTGAGCCCCCCAACTGAGACTGGCATCCGTGAGCAGCACCGTCCACTACGGCTGGTCCAGACCTGCCCCTTGTATAAGATGGGAGGTCTAGAGCCACCACCGAAGACTGCAACGAGCCAAACCCCAAAGAGGAACAGGATGATTCAGACTATGCCTCTGAGGCGACCACCTCTGAAGAAGAGCATACTGAAGAGGACGCATATGGGCAAGAGCCCACCGTACCACATCAAGAGAAGCTGCCATTGACCCTAAGACTCGGGGGAAATCCTGCGCCCGAGGACACAGGGACGCCATAAGCAGGTGAATCTGAGATTGCAATTTGCATACCCGGGCCTCTGGGATGAAGACCTTCCCCAAGGAGGTGTTGAACAGAACTCCTAGGTACTCCAGGTGCTGATAGGGTTCTTGGAAAGGTTGACGACCCATCCCAGCGACTGCAGGAACTCTACCACCTGAGCTCCTGGAACGACTTCACTCGAATCAACTAGTTGTCCAGATAGGGATGAATCAAAATGTCCTCTTTAAGCAATGACACCGCAATGACAATCATAATCATGGTGAACGTCTGTGGGGCCGTGGCCAGACCAATGGGAAGTGCACAGAACTGATAGTGTGGCCCCACGATCGTAAAGAGTAGGAAACGATGGGAGGCCCGAATAAGAATGTGCAAGTAGGTCTCCATCAGATGAGAGAGGTCAGAAACTCCCCCAGCTAAACTGCAAGAATCGCAGACCGCGGAGTTTCCATGCGGAAGAATGGCATATGAAGAGCCCTGTTGACCCCCTTCAAAATCTAGGATGGGCCGAAAAGTCCTTTCTTTGGCACCACAAAGTAAATCGAGTACCAACCTGTGCCCCACTCCTGTGGGAGAATCGAAACCACCGCGTGGAGATCCAACAATCTTTGATGGATCTGGCGAAAGGCCTACTGCTTCCGCACCATCTGCGAGGGAGAAGTGAGAAAATTATCTGGCAAGGAATGGACGAACTCCAGAGCATAGCTGTTCCGAATCACCTCCAGAACCCACTGATCTGATGTGATCTCCGCCCATTGTGGACAAAAAGCTCGCAGCCGGGCTCCCACCGGAACCAAGACGAGCGCTGGCAAGGAGTCATTGGGCAGGATGGGCTGCAGGGGACCTGGCAGGGGCGCTACTCATACCCTGGTGGGCCCTCAAAAGGACTGCATGCGGTGGAAGAACCCACCTCTAGAGAACATAGGAGACTGAAAAGAGGCGGCCCCTTGACCAGGGCGGAAGCGGTGGAAATCAAGCCCACGCTCACGAGCAGCACCACCCTGAACCAGTGGCCTAGGACTATCCTCAGGCATACGAGGAACTTTAGAATCAGTTAAAGTCTGAACCAACTTGTCCAAGTCCTCACCAAACAATAAAGACTCCTTAAAAGCAAACTTAGTCAACTTAGCTTTGGACGCCATATCCGTCGACCAAGCGCAAAGCCACAAGATACGACGCGTTGACACTTCAAAAGCCAATGACTTGGCAGAAGCTCGCAAGAGGTCATAAAAGGCATCTGAAAGATAAGAAGCACCTAATTCAATTTTGGCAACTTCTTGCTTCACCAATTCCCAATCCTGTCAAGCATACGCTTGGCCCAACAAAAACTCATAAGGTACTAGCGGCGGGGTTCCCTGGCCACCGGCACCCGCTGCCGATGAGGCTCCCTCACCGCTCTGGCCTGCACAATGCTTGCACAGGCCAGCTGCAAGTACCTCACGTCTGGAGCTCCCTTTCAAAGTGTTCATTATGCTGAAAACTGCCCTATTTGCATAGCCTCAGGATTTTTTTTTTAAAACTCAGAACAGACTCGGCTCTCAAAGCTGAAAGCCTGACCAACCATGGGGGCCAGACCTCTACAAAAATGTGGGGAAGTGGAGGAAGGTGGGGGGAGGGACCCAGCACAAGACCCGCCAGGTTTAAAACCCCCGAGGTCGGACAGATCCCCAAAAAGGACCCGTCCAAGCTCCGTCTGGCACAAAAGGGGAACCCAGGAGTCCGAAACAAATTCTAACAGTTCTAAGAGGGGAGCCAAATTAGTCTTACCAACTGCTGGAGACTGAGATAGACTGGATTGCTAGGGAGGAGTTTTGATCTCAGTCTCCACCTGCTGGTCGCAGAGAGGTATAATATCCATTTGTAAGGACTATACCGGTCTAACAAGCGCTACAGAAATGTGATTTATTTATTTGATTGATCGTAAATTGTTCTATCTTTTCATGCTTACTTTTTCTGATGGCAGTATTATTATTCATTGAAAGGTCAATTGACTCGGTATCTTCAGAACTTCTCTAGAGAGAAAGAAAAATACATGGATGTGTTTTTAAAAATGTAATTAAACGCATAACTTACAGTATCATATGCTTTTTGAAAACTACAAATCAAATATAAAGTTGTCTCTTGTGAAGATTTTCAGGTTTCTGTATCACAGTTCCCCGGCATTTCTGTGAAAAACAGTGTTAACTTAACTGCAGCTATATCAACTATACTGTCACCTTATATGCAAACAATATAAAAATTATTTGGGAGTATAAAGTAAACCAAAAGATAAATATACATTAGAAAAACATTAAAGCACTTATATTCATCACAGTTTGCCATAAGGAGAGAAAAGGAGCTAGGAATAAAATAGAGATTAAAAAAACAGAAAATCAAAAAAGAAAGAATATCAATCATGTGGTAGCCTCAGTAAAATAGAAAGCAGGGTTTGGGGGGTTTGCTTCCAAGAAGATCCTCAGTTAATCATGAAATAAAAATGCATATCTTGAACCAGAATACTGAATATAGCATTTGCAATAAAAAGGAGGCTCCTAAATCTCTACTTTCTTATCTCGTTGCTAGGAAGCCTTATGCCTTTCCTGAGTGACTTTTGCAACATCAGGATAGATTCAAACTCTCAGACCCAAACATAACACTTGAGAGTAAAAATGCACAATCCCATTCAAATCCTGTTCAAAAACAAATGAAGCCAAGAGTGTTGCTCTTACATATCCTTCCACTGTGGTAGTCTATAAAATATTGATTACCAAACCAAGTCCTTCATAAAATCTCATTTGAATATTCTCATTCAATCTCTTAGGCAAAAAAATAAATCATGTTTACCGGTGGAATCACTTCTGAGGAAAAGTGGAGGAAATCCAAATGTGCACCTAACTCAGCAAAAATGGCCTAACGAGGATGCACTAAACCAGGGATCTCAAAGTCCTTCCTTGAGGGCTGCAATCCAGTCAGATTTTCAGGATTTCCCCAATGAATATGCATTGAAAGCAGTGCATGCACATAGATCTCATGCATATTCATTGGGGAAATCCTGAAAACCCGACTGGATTGCGGCCCTCAAGGAGGGACTTTGAGACCCCTGCACTAAACCATTTTGCATTAGTTTTGCTATCTGCACATGCTAAAGTGCTCAAAATTTATTTTTTATGTATTTTTGGGGCGGGGGCAGAGAATGTGCCAATCAGCCAGTGCAGTAAGGGCCAGATTCTATAAATAGCGCCTAAATTAGACTTTGCTAGATTTCCTAATTGCAGCCGCCTAGCGAAACCTAAGTTCAGGACCTGCACCTACCCCCCTCCTTTTACTAAATCACAATAGCATTTTTTAGCACAGGGAGTTAGGCAGCAAACTGTTAAAACATTTTTTTGATTGATTGAAAACCAGTGTGATCAATTAAAAAATAAAAATTAGCCCCCCCTTTTTCTAAACCACAATAGCGGTTTTTAGCGCAGGGAGCTACGCTGAATGCCCTGTACTGCTCCCGATGCTCATAGGAACTCTATGAGCGTCGGGAGCAGCACTGGGCATTCAGCACAGCTCCCTGCGCTAAACACCGCTATTGTGGTTTAGAAAAAGGGGGGGGCTAATTTTTATTTTTTAATTGGCTTAATTGGTCACACTGGTTTTCAATTGGCTTAATTGATCACACTGGTTTTCAATCAATCAAAAAAAGATTTTAAGAGTTTGCTGCCTAACTCTTAAGATACCTATCGACGCCTAAGTGGATGTGCCCTCCCACACCTAAGGATGCCTAATGATGCCTATGTTAAAAAGTAGGCATGGTTATGGGTGGAGAATAAGTATGGTTGACTTAAGCATCGTTAGGCATATGACACAGGTGCCTCCAAATTAGGTGAATGAAAAGCTGGCCTAATGGATCAGCGCCTATGTCAAGGACACCTAGCAACGGCTAAGCCCACTTAGACCCCGCTAGGTGTGATTCTATAAACGGTGCCGGATTTTTATTGGCAACCATGACATTTATAGAATCTGGCCCTAAGTGCTCCCACATTAACTTTTTGAAATGGATCCTGTGCTAAGGCTAATATTAAATCATTCAAGAAACAGAAAAAAGCCCTTCTTGATGGTCACCCTAGAAATGGGTTTAGCATGTGGAAAAGGCCCACATAAGGATATGCTAACCCTATTTCTTAGTGGAATATAGTAAAAGGGCCCCCCGTATTTTGCAAAATAAAAGCTTGTTTTTAAATGTTGAGAATGAGGTAGTGCGTAAATAATTTCCATAAGAATATGCAGTGTTTCAAAAGAAGTAAAGTGCATTATTGAGGCAATATAGATTAGTGGCATACCAATTGTATGGTTGAAATGGATTTGTTTCTCTCTGACTGTTGACTCAAAACAGATTCCATTGGCAGGTCATGTGAATGTCCCACATGTCCATTAATTGAAGAGAGGCTCTGTTAGACAAAACATATTCTACAGTTAAATCTGTCATATTGTCCAATTTACACAGCAAATGCTTCTCTTGTGTGGGAGCTCAGTTTTCAAAAAGGTAGCAAAGCAAATGCCCAAACACTTGGCCAAGCTGTCCACATCTATAGTTTGAGCTTTTGTCTGGCAAATAATGGCTGATAAGTATCCAGAGTCTACTGAACATGAACTTTTGTGAAAAGGCTTATTTGGGGAATATTCAGAGCAGGTGAATATTTATTTAGCACAATTTAGAAAAATAACATTAGAATGTGACCTTTATTTTCTTTCCATGGAAAATTATGTGATTCATGCATTGTACAGCAGGACAGCCATTTTGTAAAAACACACACTCACATACAGAGTGGCATTACTTGGGCTTCAGTGCATATACATATTGCCATTTATACAGATAGTTGGCAGATTTTGCGACCTGTGGCTAGTAAGTACAGGATTTCACAATATTGGATGTCTAAGAGGAGCCGATTCAAAGATGAGCTCCAAAACTCAAATTTTTGAGGTAGCTTTAAACACCACAGAGGTAAACACAAATTTATCAGTGCTCCAAAACTTAAGTCCAAGTGCGCAGCTAGCTGATATTAATATGTGACTTGGAGCTAGTGTAAATCAAGCCTAGCAAATTTTTAAAAGTACAATTGCATTGCCATTGCTAAACAGGAAATACACACATTTTCTAGGCCCATCCAGATCACAAATGTACCTCTCAAAACATTACATACATTAAGGGCTAAATGGCACCTAACGCAGTAGTCACCTAGCAAAGCTGCACCTACCACATATCAATCAAAGTTAGGTGCTTTTTGTAGAATTGCTCCTAGTGGCACCTAACTCAACTTAGGCATTGATAGGCATCATAATGTTAGGCACCGGTATTTTAAGCTAGGATTTTCATGGCCTAATAAACTGGCACCTAATATGGATGCCTACCAGAGCCTAACTCAATCCACACCCAAATTCTGCCTCTTTCCATGTAGGTGCTTTGGTGTAGATGCCTATTCCAAGGTTGTAGGTGTCTACCAAATTAAATGTCTATAGCAGGGGTGTCAAAGTCCCTCCTCGAGGGTCGCAATCCAGTCAGGTTTTGAGGATTTCCCCAATGAATATACAATGAATATACAATGAAAGCAGCTTATGCAAATAGATCTCATGTATATTCATTGGGGAAATCCTGAAAACCCGACTGGATTGCGGCCCTCGAGGAGGGACTTTGACACCCCTGGTCTACAGGCTAATTAATATATAAAAATTGTTTAATAGATTTTTAGTGGCGCTGTTAATTAACAGCACCCATTAAGCCAGTTAAAAAAATTAAGTTAGGTGCCTAAATCAGAGGAATCCAAACTATTTTTTTAATTAAATTTTGCCCCGGAATCCGAATGCTGCTTTGGAATCTGAACATACAGGAACTTCAAGCGGTGCTCAGCCCAAAGCTTCCCCTCTGACGCAGCTTCCTGTTTCCGCCTGGGCGGTTCACGTCAAAGGGAAGCTTTGGGCTGAGCACCGCTTGCTGTTGCCGATCTTGCTCTCTATGCTGGTGGGGGCCCGATCTTGCTGTCTTTGCTAGAGGGGGGCCCGATTTTGCTGTCTATGCCGGTTGGAGTGTCCATTCCAGTGTGTTTACTATTAAATTTATTTGAAAATCTGAGTTTGTGGGACCAAGGAATGGATTAATCCAGTTTCTATTATTTTCAATGGGAAAAACTTCTTGGAACTCAAATGTTTTGGAACTCGAACGGGGTTCTGGAATGGATTAAGTTTGGATTCCGAGTTACCACTGTATATACATATATGTTATGACTTTTCTAAAATTGTTACTTATACACAAAGGGACATTTACACATGTAAACCTGTTTTTTTCTCATGCAAATGTGATGTAATTCTTCTATAATGGCCGCATTAGTTTCTCAATGCACAGTGTGTGTGTGGTGTGTAGGGGTGTTTCCTTATTCACACCTGAAGGTTAGGCCTCTCTGACGTCATAAAGCCTGATCCATTGTCTGCAAGAAATCTTTCCAGCATGAACCATGAATGCAAGAAGAGAAAGAAGTAAACATCTTTGCTGTCTATGCCTGATGCATTCTGGGTATGTACCAGAACTGTATTCTAGTCAAGGACATCCAGTATGCCTACATGCTCAGCCTGTGTGAATCTTGGGGGAGGCATTGCTCCTATGCTGTTATTATCTAATGAAGGCGCCTCTGTTTCATAGCCTGTGCGAGACTCTATACAAAAAGGCTATTCATCTAAGTTATGTTTCTGGATTGGTCCGGAGAGGTCATCTGATGAACCAAGTGGAATGTGCCTAATTAATTTATTCTGTGTTGAGGTGTGAGGGAGCTTGCATCTTAACATTGGATTCTCTGCACCTCTTCTATAATAATTAAGACCTGAAAAGTTACCTCTTGTGACAATCTGTCTGAGAGAGATAACCGGACTTTTATACATCTGGATTCCATCACATAAAGGAAACCTTTGCTGCCAACCTAATTTAAAGCTTTTCCAGTGGCTGATGGACTGTTCCTAATCAGAAGAATTTCTATATCTGCTAAGCGGAGGAAAGACACCGATTCCTTCTCCCCGATCTTTGCTGAGGCCTGATCTATGTGGTGAGAATAAGGAATTCTATTATCTTTTCAGCTGGGTTAGAGAGAGAATTCTATTGTCTTTGGGACAATGAAGAGAAGTACCTGTGGTGATAAGCTATATTTTAGTTGCTGCTAATCAGGAATTATTATTATAAGGAATTATTTAGAGTGTAAGAATTAGTTTTACTCATTTATCTAGCAAGTGTGGTGTGATAATTATGTACTGAGTTTCATTTATGTATTCAGAGACATTGTGAACAAATAATTAGTTTATTATTTACTGCTGGCTTATGAATTAACATTTCTAATAAAATTCTTCATATAGCCTTGGTCTCTATTCTTAGTACAAATTGGCAAAATAACGAACCTTGGGTAAGGAGATTATGGTTTTCCCTAGCATCTGACTAAAACAGGCACGTATTAGTTTATGTAACTGATTAGTCTTCCATAAATCTTACTACAGGTGAGTGATTTTTTTATGAAATTGGTTATATGAAAAATAGGTGTTTGGACCAAAGGACACTCCAAGATATTCTTGTCTTCTGTAGGGCATCTGAGGTCCTACAGAGACTACACCTAGGGGCTGATTTGTGAAAGTGACTTGCAATATAATTGCAAATCTCAAAAAACTACTCAATTCTAAATCTTCAGTGGTCATCTTGCTATAACTTCAATATAAATACATGTTAATTGTAATTCATGTGTTGCTTTTTATAACTTTATAAGAATGAGAATGTGAAAATTTGACTATCCTGATCACAAAAGCAAGGGTTTATGGAAATAACAAACATTTTCTAAATGCTTTAAGCATGAGCAATTAGGAAATTACACTTACTGCCCAGGAACAAAAATCATGCTACATAGTGTTATTAAATTCAGTTGCATGTGCAGTTGATCTTATTCTAGAAACTGTGCATACAAATTTGTGAAATAAGCACAAATGTGGGCATACTAGTTTACAGAATTAGGGGGAGTGTACATATGAAATCAGAAGTAATGTATTAATTAGTTTAATGCACAATAGAGAAAACTGATGAAAAGAGAATTTTACCTGCCTATCTGATGATAATAGAAGCATATAGAGTTTTTCTAGAAGAAAAAATAGATACACGCCTCCAATTAATGCCAGCAGTTTCCAAATATATTCATTATCTTCAAAGGGGTGCTCATCTTTTTCCTCAGTGTGATCATGCAAATCAAGTATCTAAAAATCAAAATAAAAGTACAAGAGAAGCGTGAAAGCAATATAGGCCTAATTTAACATAATACCACTGATGGAAAATGATAGCAAATAAAAACTATACTGCCTCTCTAGTCTGCCCATCCTTACTAACTAGTAGAGTTCCCATGTGTTTCAAGTTTTATTAAAATTTGATAAAATGCTTATTTCAAATTTTTAAGCTATTTCCAATAATAAAAATAGGCATCTAGAGACATATAAGAGACAGAAGTAAATCATGACTAACTTGAATCTAGGGTAAAGGACAGAACTACAATATAATTAAAAAGAAGAACAAATAAGGACAAAACATCAGGGAAGGGATAAGAACTGCCTGAAATAAGGCTGTATTTGAGTATGGCAGAGTGGAGATTGTGCTTATCCATGTTTTCTTGAATTCAGATACGGGCCTCACCTCTAGCATTTCCATTGGGAGACTGATCCCTGATCCATGTACCCACCACCTTTTCTGTAAAGAAGTACAGCAGACCCTCAATATTCGTGGAGGTTAAGGGAGAGCCGGTCCACGAATATTGAAATATCGTGGATAACTTTCAGGGCCGGCTCTAACCCACCCTCCGCCTTCCTCTCAAGACTACAACGGGAACTCATGGCAGCCATTTTGATGACGGCTCTGCACCGGGCAGGATCGTAGGATGATCGATGCTGCCCTGTGTCGCCGCTAGACCACCAGGTAAGGTCTGGGGAAGGTCCAGGAGGAAGCGTTTCTTTAAAAAAAATTGTGAATAATTGAATCCGCAGGTACTGAAACTGCGGATTCGGAGGGGGACTATATTTCCCTGGATTACTCCTGGGTCTATCACCTTTTCCCTCTTTTAGCCTTCTCTTATCTCTCATTGCCCCCTGTTCCCTAAGAATTGCATCTTTTGTATCAAGTTTCAACAGAAATCAAACCATCTGGTATAGTACAGTGAGGAAGTTATCCATACTGGCAGTAACTCAGAAGATAAGAAGGGATGAAGTCCACGTCCTCAGTTATCATTTCCAGTTGACCTTATGATTTTACCTGATTTCCTAATCTTTTTGATGCTTCTATAATTATTCCATTATTCCTTATAAGTAATTGATGTTTTGCAATTTTATTGTAAACTGTATAAGTATTTGTTATTTTGTAACCTTATCGTAAATCGTGTCGAGCCCTATAGTTCTAGGGATGATATGACAAAAGATTAGATTAGAATAGCCAAATATATTTTTGGCTTCTTTTCAGCTTTCCCAAATGTTTCCTGATATTTTGGTATGTTGGGGTTTTTTTTTTTCCAAGATCATTTCACACATTTGTTTTAATGGTTTTTTAGTAGGTAAGTTAAAACCTTTTAACATGCACAAATTGGTTGTATATGTGTGTTAATGCCTAGCTACATATATGTAAAATCAAGTTTGGGTAAGCTAAAATTTTTAAGGTACCAAATGAGCCTCCTGCTTGTTTAAAATTTCAGAGGTAGGCATCATGTGTATATCCTAATAACATTTTTGTTTGGAATCCTATGCAGTGATAATTACAAAAAAAAAAAAAAAAAAAAACCCCAAAAAACATTTGGGGGCTCATGGGGTGTTTCTACCTTCTACTCATTGAGGAAAAGGAATCAAATTCAAGGAGGTCCTGGATTAATAGCCAAAAGTCAGCAGTCTCACAGAAAAATCAGCATAAGAGTTTAGTGGCAGTGTCATGGTACAGAGAGGAACATAATTTTGGCATAGGCAGGTTGCATTTATATTTCAACTGCACATCTATAGATTCACCTCCAAGTGGGTAATTCTGTAAAACGGCTACCGACAGGTGCCAAAGGCATGCATAAATGACAAAAATACTGGCATAATTGCATATGTGTTTCTAAATGTCAATAACCTAGCTCTGCACTAGTTTCTACATACATATTTCCATAGTTTGCAGGTGGTATTCGCATGTGCAAAGTCTGGGAGAAGCATGTAACTTACAGAATATGATTCACATCTCTCTGGAATTTAAATGCCATCAATTACTCCAGCTCTATTGCTAGTAAAACTGTTCACACCTAGCCATATATATATACACTACATCTGGTAAACTAGTATTCTATAAAGGAAACTATGTACCTACTTTAGTTTATAGAGTAGACTCCAATTAGGTACACAATTATAGAACTGAGTGCTACATGCTTTTGGCAGATAGCACTATCAGCATGTCATTATTGTGGCCCAATTCCCCTAATTAACATCTAACAACCCCCACCTCAGTGCTCAGCAAACACCAAACCCACTTATTGTTAGATAGTAACAAAGCAGATGAAGGCAGATAAAGACCCAAATGGTCCATCCAGTCTGCCCAACCTGATTCATTTTCTTTCTGGATTCCAAGGGGTTAGGAATGGAATCTCTCTTGCTCCGTCACTAACCCACCTCAGGGATCTAGGCGAGTAGGGGAAGGGGGCAGTGCTGATGGAGTGTGAGGTGTGTCTGGATGCTGATTGGGAGTGTGGAGACTTAGTAGATGCTGCTAAGGGGAGAATTGTTGGTTGTTGTTGGTTGTTTTCTTAACAGCAGCAGTCTGTCGTAACTGCATGCCATTTGTCCACTTGAGGAGGGGGGGGGGGGGCAGTATGAGCAACCCCATTATCAACATCTGTGACAGTTCAATATATAATCTACATTGTAACCACCCAGTTCTGGCTGCATAACACAGTTATTGTCTATTTGTTTTTATCACACACTATTCTAACATTTAAAAATGAAAATATGGATTTGTTTGATTACCTGAGGAATGAAATGTAGAAGGGCATCCCCAGAGAGTGTCCCAACCGCCAATCCGACAAACAACTGTAAAATAAGCTGGTACGTCTCTTTGTAAGAAACAAACAGAATGAGGGTGACACCGAACATAGAGCCTACCGTAAGTAGTAACACGGAAATTATGCTGTAGCCATATTCTGAAAATAAACACATATTTAAAAACATATACAATGAGGCTTTGTACGGCTGAGAAAGGATACAACAGTATTCCACACTTAATATCAAACACTGATAAACCATCAGACCAAATATATCTCGAAACTGCATCAGTACACATTCAGCACATGAATGGGATTAATTTTCTATACTAATCATTTATTGAAAACACAGGGGTTTTTTCTTCCATGTGCTAAAGCCAGTTTTTTTTTTGCAGCAGTAAAATGGCTGATTTTCTATTTTTTTGTATTAATGGCCATGTGTTAATGTCATGATCAGAGCACCAATAAAACCAATCACTGTGTGAGCACTTACCTCCACCCATTTTGTAGGCAGTAAGGGCCTGATTCTGTATAGAATGCTCGGTCTCAGCAACCACCTAAGTGGCTTTTGAGAATCACACATGGGCGTCTTATACAGAATCATGTCTGTCCTAACAAACAGATGCCTAAACCCGTCGAAACACTTTGATTCTCTAACCAGCATCCATGTCACAGGCACCGTTTAGAGAATCATGTTGCCGCTGAACTGATCGTGTCAAGGGAATCTCCCTGCTATGATCAGCTGAGTGGCAGTGGCAGGGAACTTCCAAACCTCCCCCTCCCTGCAAGTTGGCTGGCAGGAAGGATACCCACTTCCTCCTTCCACCACCCCTGAACCCCCCCCCCCATGGTCTGTGGCAAGAGGGATGCCCACTCCCTCCTGCCGGTACTTCCCCTAACATCCCCAGCGGGAGGGATGTCCACTCCCATGGGAGTGGCCTTAGGGATCTGGCCAGAGTCTTAGGCCACTCCCAGTGCATCCCAGAATGCACTAGGAAGGAGGCCTAACACTCCAGTTGGCCCAGGTGCCTAAATCTCCTCCTATGGGAGGGGCTTTCGGTGCCTGGACCAATCATGGCCTTAGGCCACTCCCTGGTGCATCCCAGGATGCACTGGGAATGGGAAGGCCCACCATTCTGAAGAGGCGGGCCTGCTAGTCAGAGGGAGTAGGCATTCTGGCAAGCCTTGCTGATAAAGGTAAGGGGTTTGGAAGGTCATGTGTTCAGGAGGGGGTGTTGGCAGGAGGGAGTGAGCATCCAATCCAATTACACTAGGAGAACATCAGTCCCCTTATCAAGATATCTCCAACAATCATCAACAATATCTAGTTAAAAAAACTGTCTCAGTGTTATAAAATTTCCTATAGCTTGACTGAAAGTCAGACAACACCTCACAATCTTCTACAAAATCAAGCAATTGAGTTAATATAACTTTCTCCAAACTCTTAGACAAAAAAAAAAAAGGTAAATTTAAAACAGGTCTCTAGCTCCATGGCACACTTGGATCCAGAGTAGCTTTCTTGAGATTAGGGCACAAAATTGCAGTTAGTATTGCAAGGAATTGTGGGTCACTTTATCAGCCGAGAATCACAAGCACAGAATAATTTGCTGGTATAAGAGACATAATTAATGGGGATTAAGTTAAATCAAAGATAAACAAAAACTGCTATGCATAAAAACCAGAAACCAACAGAAAGGTAACAGAGTGAATGAATAAGAAAAAATAGGCATTACAGAATAGGTAATAGTAAGATCAAGCTGCATGGTGATGAGATGAGGGTGCCGTAAAACCCAGTTATGGGATGGAGGATAAGACATCCTGTGATCAACTCTGCATTAACCATTAAGCAAAATAATAATGTGCTTAGGGCACATGGGGCACCATTCAGCTTTATTCCCTAGCTATCATGCCCTTAACTCTTTCACTGCCGTCTGCCACGCCCATTATCCAATATGAATTCCAGTGTTTTTCTTATCATTACAAATATAGATGATATTTTGTTTTGTATAATAATGGTATTTCTCAGCACTTATTGAGTATTGATGGCTTGTCAGTTAAGCAATGGAAGGGCTGAGGGGCATCATTGTTTGGCTGTGCATAGATTAATCAGTTGGACTTAATCTGGCCCTGCCTCTGATACCATTAATTATTCACAGTGGATTGGAAGGTACCTGACCCCATAGATCTGACTTTACTAGTGCTCCTTGGAAGTTGTATGGAAACATGATGGCAGATAAAGGCCAAATGGCCCATTTGCAGCATCCACTATCTCCTCCTCCTCTCCATAAGAGATCCCATGTGTCTTTCCACAGACATATAGAAACATGATGGTAGTTGTTCTTTGATCATGGTAGGATGTGAGAAAGATGGTATTTGGTTAATATGAGTAAGCTTGATGGCAACAAAATATCAAAACCTTGGCAAATCTGGCCTCCCATGGGAGAGAGAGTTTCAAAGCCTAGAGATAAAGGATGGGAAGATTGCTTAATTCTATTCAGCCTACAGTCCTTAGCAACAAGGCACTGTGGCAGAATGTACAGAAACCCTTAACTGATAAACAAGTATTCCATGTACACAGATCTAAACTCCTGCATCTTTTACTACCACAATTCAATCCACAAGACCAACATACTGTAACTTACTTTCTAGCATTGTTGGTTGGCGATTTCTATGCAGGTGTCTGGTGGGTTGACAGGAGCAGCTTAATATTTGCTGAATGATGGCCGGGCTGATTTGTACGAAGTGCTCTTTAGAAACGGAAGAGCTGTTTTGCAAAAATATCTTCATAAGTTCATTGGCAGAGAAGCAAGTCTGGGTGGGAAAAATATGTTTTAACTAAATTTGTAGAGGTAAGAGATCCATATAAAATTGTACAGATATTCAGTGGCAATGAACATTTTACGAGGCAATTCTAGAAATTGGCACCTCCATTTAGGCACACCAGTGCCTAGTGCTGGGTGCCAATTCTATAATGGCCATCATAGAATACTGTTATTGATGGTGGATCAATTCTTTCTTGTTCCACTTTCTGTTCTCATTCACATGTTTTATGTTTAATCAGCATTGCTTCTAATGACCCTCAGAAACACCACCTGAGACTCATATCATTCCTTGTCTTAGGCTTTAAGTGCTGTCTCCTCATTGGGGCTTATTATATAGGCATAGCTCTCTCAATCTGTGTTTTATAATATAAATAAATAAATAGCTCAGCTCAGGATTATATTAAAGTGACAAGTGACTTATCTTATATGTGGTTGTCCTTTCGGGGATAGCTTGGCCGACATGTTTCACCAAACAGTTTTCTCAAGGCCTTACATCCCTTTACCAGGCTCCAAGCTACTCTATTCGACCACAGTTAGTGATATAATCCTGAGCTGAGCTATTTATTTATTTATATTATAAAACACAGACTGAGAGAGCTATGCCTATATAATATGCCCCGAAGAGGAGACAGCACTTAAAGCCTAAGACAAGGAATGATATGAGTCTCAGGTGGTGTTTCTGAGGGTCATTAGAAGCAATGCTGATTAAACATAAAACATGTGAATGAGAACAGAAAGTGGAACAAGAAAGAATTGATCCACCATCAATAACAGTATTCTATGATGGCCATTATAGAATTGGCACCCAGCACTAGGCACTGGTGTGCCTAAATGGAGGTGCCAATTTCTAGAATTGCCTCGTAAAATGTTCATTGCCACTGACAAGGATTGATATGAGTCTCCGGTGGTGTTTCTGAGGGTCATTAGAAGCAATGCTTATTAAACATAAAACATGTGAATGAGAACAGAAAGTGGAACAAGAAAGAATTGATCCACCATCAATAACAGTAGATTGAATGCTCTCATTATTAAAAGGAATTGAATCTAACAGATGCCGTATTGAAATTCATCATAGAATACTAGCATATCAGGATAAGCACATCTACGTCTAGGTGTGACTATTTACACATTGCAAATGGCAGGTGTAAATGGGCGCTCCTTTATTTATTTCATTTATTTATTTAAAAAACTTATACCTAAGCAAAATTACAGAAAAAAACAAACATAATCATAAGATAAAAACATGAACACCCTCCCAGTATAAAACTCAATAAAACAAAACAATATACAGATAACATTTCCATCAATCACTTTATTCCTTCAGTCACTTCTTCAAAACCACTTAAAAAAACTTCTATAAAAAGAGATGTTTTAATAATTTTTTTAAATTATGAAAGTTATTATTCATTCCCAATTGTACAACTAGATTATTCCAAAGCTTCACCCCTGCCACCAAAATAGCCATTGCTCTGGTTCTAACATGCTGTAACCCATCAACAGATAAACGCATCGTGTTCTCCGATCTTAAGGATCGACGGAGCTGATATAATGTCACAGCATTTGAAAGATACCACAGTATCTCTTGGTAAATTGCTTGAAAAAATCAATACCAACACCTTAAATACTACTCGAGATTTAAAAGGTAGCCAAGCACTAAATGATGTGAGTAGCTGATAATATTCTATAAGTTACACATATCGCTTAAAGGCATGCCCATGGCTTGCCCATGCTCCGCCCATGTATACGTTCCCCTGCAGTTATGTGCTACAGCACTTAGGTGTTATTTTATAGAATAGCACTTACTCTCAATTCTATAAAGTTCAGCCCCCATCTTTTGAATCCTTTTACAAAGCTGTGGTAAAAAATTGGCCTTAGTACATCCCTTATGCAGGGTTTTCCTCACAATCTAAGGCCTTTTTTACCGCAACAATAAAATGGCATATTTCACTCCTCTTTTGCATTAATGGCCATACACTAATATCATAATTTGCACACGGCCATTAAAAAAAACAAATACTGTGTGTTGGTATTTAGAACACCTTTTGTAGGTGGCAATCCTGTACTAATCAATTAGCACATGGTAATGTAGTTGCAATAACTGATTAGTGCAGAAAAGTCCATTCTCCATTCCCAGACACACACCCTCTGTTCAGAAATTAGCGTTTTTGTGTGCCGTTAACCTGTGCAGATTTAAGACTTATCACAAAATGTGTGAGCATATTACTACAGCTTAGTAAAAGGACACTTTGGTGGTTAGTATGTAAAGTTGCATGTGCAATTTATAGTATAAAGTCAGTTACATGTGTAATTTAATAATCTAATGAGCAGCTAATTGGCATTAATACATTTTTGGCTATAATTGATATTAATTGGCAGTTGTGTTTTTAATTGCTCCTATTCAGTATTCTATAAATTGAATGCAAATAATAACAGAGCATTCAACTGCAAGGGGACATGGACCAGTTAGGGGAATATCTGGCAGTTGTGTGTGCATTTAAGCACCTAACTGGATAGAGTTAGTCAAGAGCATTTACAGCATCCATTTGGCTAGCAAATGTATTGTTAGATGCATACATGTGGACTTATGAGGGGCATTCATTAATTATCTACCTGAGTATGAAAGAAAGTAGCAAACGTGTTGATGTCTTGGCGGAACCGCTATCCGCGCTCTTCAATCTCTCCCTTAGTACGGGTAACGTCCCGTTGGACTGGAAGACGGCTAACGTCATTCCACTCCACAAGAAAGGCTCCAAGATGGAGACAGCAAACTACAGACCAGTGAGTCTCACATTAATAGTGTGCAAACTAATGTAAACTCTAATCAAACACCAATTGGATATGATCCTGAATGAGGAGAATCTACGGGATCCCCGTCAACATGGATTTACTAAGGGGAAATCCTGCCAATCCAACCTGATCTGCTTCTTTGACTGGGTGACGAGGAAGCTGGATGTTGGGGAGTTCCTGGACATCGTGTACCTAGACTTCAGTAAAGCATTCGATAGCGTACCACACCACAGGTTGCTGAGCAAGATGAGTTCTATAGGATTGGGCAACACATTGACAAAATGGGTTGGGAACTGGCTTGGAGGTAGGCTTCAGAGGGTAGTGGTGAACGGCACTCCCTCCGAAATGACGGAGGTAATCAGTGGAGTGCCGCAGGGCTCGTTCCTGGGCCCGATCCTATTCAACATCTTTATAAGAGACTTGGCAGAAGGACTGCAAGGTAAAATAACATTATTCGCCGATGACGCCAAACTAAGCAATGCAGTGGGCAAAAGCACAACAGACATAAATTCAATGTCCGACAACATGATGCACGACCTACTCCTACTGGAGCACTGGTCTAGGTCCTGGCAACTCAGCTTCAATGCCAAAAAATGCAAAGTCATGCACCTGAGCAGCCAAAATCCATGCAAGACTTACACCCTTAATGGCGAGATCCTAACAAGAACTGAAGCAGAACAAGACTTAGGGGTGATTGTCAGTGAGAACATGAAGACTGCCAATCAAGTGGAGCAAGCTTCATCCAAGGCAAGGCAAATCATAGGTTGCATACGCAGGAGTTTTGTCAGCAGTAAGCCAGAAGTCATTATGCCATTGTATAGATCCATGGTGAGGCCCCACCTGGAATACTGTGTGCAATTCTGGAGGCCGCATTACCGTAAGGATGTGCTGAGACTGGAGTCGGTCCAGAGAATGGCCACCCGGATGGTCTCGGGACTCAAGGATCTCCCGTACGAGAAACGGATGGATAAGTTGCAGCTGTACTCACTCGAGGAACGCAGAGAGAGGGGTGACATGATCGAGACATTCAAGTATCTCATGGGCCGCATCGAGGTGGAAGAAGATATCTTCTTTTTCAAGGGTCCCGCGGCAACAAGGGGGCATCCGTGGAAAATCAGGAGAGGGAAACTGCACGGGGACACCAGGAAATTCTTTTTCACTGAAAGGGTGGTTGATCGCTGGAACAATCTTCCACTTCAGGTTATTGATGCCAGCATCGTGCCCGATTTTAAGTCCAAATGGGATAGACACGTGGGATCTATTCACAGAGAAAGGTAGGGGAAGGTCATTGGGGTGGGCAGACTAGATGGGCCATGGCCCTTATCTGCCGTCTATTTCTATGTTATGTTTCTATGTAAACAAGTCCGTGCATGTTGTGACATGTCTCAAGGTTACTCATGCACAGTTGTGACTCAGTGTGAGTCTAACATTCCAATAGGCAGGATGTCAAGAGAGTCCTCGTGCGAATCAAGTAAGAAAATGCTAGATTTTGATCGACATTTAGTGATAAACTTTCTCACAACAGAAGAGAAAAAGCCAAAGGAGATCCATGTATACATGACTGCAGTTTATGGTGATCTGCCCCATCATCCTACAAAGTAAATTTTGGAGCAAGTAGTTTAAGTGGGGTAGAGAGTCCATTGAAGATGACCCTCACACTGGATGGTCTGTAGAAGCAAATTCCACAGAAATGTGTATATAAATTGAGGATTTAATTTTGTCAGATGATGAATTAAGGTTTCTCGAATAGCTGAAGAAAGGGGCATCTCAGCTGGTACAGTTTAGAAAATTTATTCATGAAAAGCTGGGCATATTTAAGGTTAGTGCAAGATGGGTCAGAAAGCCATGAGGCTCCAGTACAGTCAGGAGAACTTAGAGATGCTCTGTGAAGACAAAGTGAATTTTTTTCATTGTTTGGTGTCTGGAAATGAGACTAGGGTCTATCACAGAGATCCTAAGTCCAAAATGGAGTCAATTCAGTAGAAACACAAATCATCCCCATCCCCCCAAAAAGTTCAAGACAGAATAATCTGCAAGCAAAGTCATAGTAACTGTTTTCTGGGATGATGAAGGACTTTTGCTTCTGGAGTTCATGTCACACAAGACAATCATAACCAGGGAGAGTTACGCCAACACAATGATCACTTTGCAGAAGTCAATCAAGGAGAAAAGATGAGGACAACTCACAGAAGGCATGCTGCCTCTTCACAACAATGCGCTGGTACACATGTCATAACAATCACAGGCTGCCATTCAAGCATGTGGGTTTCAGCAGCTGAACCATCCACCCTACAGTCCTGACCTGGCTTCCTTGGATTATTTCTGTGGACAGCAGTTTTCAAGTGATGAAGACGTCAAGAAAAATGTGACGTCCTAGTTTAAAGGTCAGAGAAGAATTCTTATCAAAGGAGTTAAAGTCATTGCAGGAAAAGTGGATGAAGTGTATGGATCTAACAGGGGACTAACTTTTCTTTCCTACTGAGGTAGATTCATTATTGAATTCCCCTCATATGCTAGTATTCTAGAATGGGGATAGTAAATAGCATGGTTAGGTAGACTAGATAGGCCATATGGTCTTTATCTGCCTTTATTTTTCTCTGTTTCTGTGTTAAGCACATAATTACCATTACAGAATACAGTCAGCACACAGGATTCTGACCACCAACTGTAGGCAACCTTTTTAGAGTTATCCCCTTAGGGGCTGATTCTATAAATGGACATCCCGATTATAGGTGGTGGTAGGTGTCCTACCACCATCTGGCAGCCAATAAGGATGTACATTGTTAGAAAAAACCCAGGCGAGAAAGGTCACCTACATTGTAGGCATCTGTCACAGGTCAACAGAGATGCATAGATACACTTAAGCTCATCCAAGGCTGGGCATGGGTATGGAAGTGGCCTTGGGCACCAAACACTTGAAATGTAGGCCAGCTTCAATCCTAAAAGTAGACACCTCTGCTGGCTCAGCTGATCACGGCAAGGGAATCCCTGATCAGCTGAGCAGGCAGGACTCCTTGAAACTGTGGTTTCGAGGAGTTCTATCAGCTCAGCTGATTGAGGGGAAAATGCCTGACACCTCCCAAAAATGGAACCTCCCCCCCAGATCAGCAGGAGGGATTCCCAATCCCTCCTGCTGCCGGCTCCCCAACATGTATGACCCCCCCCCCCTTGAGATTGGCAGGAGGGGTTCTCACTCCCTCCTGCCACTGGCCTCCCAACATGGACACCCCCTATGAGGTCAGCAGGAGGGATGCACACTCCTTCCTGCTGACAGCTCCCCATACCCCCGACACACCACCCCAAACTTGCGATACCTCCAAGCACCCAAACACCCCACCCCAAAACCTCCAACACCCTACCCTGGCACCTCTAACAGCCCATACCGATGCTTACTCCCTCCATCCAGCAGGCCTGCCTCTTCAAATTGGTGGGCCTTCCCAGTGCATCCTGAGAAGCACTGGATAGGGGCCTAAGGCACCTGGGCCAATCAAAGCCTTAAGCCTCCTTCTAGATGCATTCTGGGATGCTCTGGGAGTGGCCTAAGACTGATTGGCCCAAGAAGTGACCTCAGAGGGAGAGCCAAGGCTGGCACGAGCAGCAAATAAAGATGCTGCTTGCGCTGGGGAAAATAAAGAGGTACAGGAAAAGGGAAGGGGCATGTGTGCAGAAAAGAAAAGAAAGGAGAGAAAGTCAATATGAAACAAAAGTTTACAGGTAAAAAATTAACACAGGTAACAAATGAGGCAAAGGAGGAAAGAGAGAAGATCAGAAAGTGCTGAAAAAGGGGATGAGAGAGTCATGTTGATCAGACAAAAATAAGAATTTAGGATTTAGAGATCAGAGTTAAGCATCAGAATTCAGGAACTCAGAGCCATCAATGGGGCACCCTCTTGAGCTACTGAGTCCTGCTGTTTAAATTTCACTGTCAACAGTAACAAGAGTAATGCACCTGCTCCCAATCTGTAGTGGTCTTGCTGTGTTCATAGAAGCCTTTCAGGGAATCATCCTCTTCTTGTTTTGGTGGGGCAGACATATTTTCAGGCCGAACATCAGAAACTGGTATATCTCGCTCTTTCTGTCTATAATTGTCAGTGTGTTCATTGGCTTTACAGCTTCTCCCTTCTTGTAGTTTGTCGAGAAGTTCCTCGATGTCTGGAAAAAGAAGAAAGCAGAGATTTTATTCACGAAACCAAAACAAGATACAAAAAGCTTGGGCAGGTTAGGAGCGGTACAGGGAGCAGCATTTGGGAG
The DNA here is from genome assembly GCF_902459505.1 of Geotrypetes seraphini. Taxonomy (NCBI): domain Eukaryota; kingdom Metazoa; phylum Chordata; class Amphibia; order Gymnophiona; family Dermophiidae; genus Geotrypetes; species Geotrypetes seraphini. The sequence continues at coordinate 432,262,913 of NC_047085.1, read as the reverse complement.
AAGCCAGCAGCTGTGCAGGTGCCAGCGATATTCAGTGAAAGTGAAGTCCCCCTTGATCCTATTTGTTGCAGCTAGCCAATGTAATTGACTGCCATGACATCTTGAGGCACCTCACAGTAATACCCAAGTCCTGTCATGAGAAGTTGCAGAAGCCATTTACAGAGGCCAGCTGCAAGGGGTGAGAGTGAGGGAGCTTCGCTCCTGTCCCCAGTGCACCTACTAGGTCCTCTGAGGAAACTCCCCCCCCGGCAGAGAAGTCTACCTATACTTTTGGAGGTGGGGGTGGGGGCTCATTTGGGGGGAGGGCTTTGATTTTCATGAGCTAGAGGAGAGGGGCTTTGTTTGGAGCAGGAGGGGAATCAGGACATTTTTAAATTTAAATTATAGTTATGTAGGCCCCGGCTGAATATCATATAGAACCTGGATAGCCTCCAGCACCCATCCGCACCAAATTTAGCCCCTGATATTAAGTGCCAGTTCCCAGATATGACTCGGTACTAAATATTGGGGGCTAATCTAGTCCAGAATGGTAAGCTGAATATCAGCTGGATGATTATTGTGTATTTGTCATCCATTATGCAGTTGATTCCAGTGGCTTGGTATGAAGTGGGAATAGGAACGTCATTTGGTGGTGTGCAGTTGTAGGGCATGACCAAAGGGCATTTTGAGGCATATTTCATCCTCTTAGGTCTCTGTGGCTTTTGGGCAAGGTTCTACCCCATATCCAACTCACTACAGCAGTAAAGGGTTGCAGTATGAATATGAGACAGCTCTGGGGGCCACCAAATGATTTCAATCTTACACATACTAATAATTTTATAAACCATCTTGATCTGCTTGTTCAAAGTGGGTATTAAGCATTACAAATTAATACTAATATTGATTCTACAGCACACTACACCAATCAAGCCAACAGGAATAGCACATAATTGGTGAGTTAGATCTGGCTAGAGTTCCGAGACGTCCGGATTTTCCCAGACATGTCCTCCTTTTGAGGACGTGTCTGGGGGTCCGGACAGCTTTTCAACACTTGGAACTCTGTCGTAAAATCTGGCAACCCTAGATCTGGCTATGAGAGTGCCTAGGTTTCAACTAGCCTTACGGTACACTTACAGCCTGCCAGACAGATATGACCAAGATTTACAGGAGTGTAGTAGGTACCAGTAGGCGTAAAACAAAAATCCTCAGTTCAACTTGTGTTCAGATCATTTGGCCTTGCAGGGATTTTTAAACAGCATTCTGAAAACATTGTTTTGTTTCTTTCACTTGGGTCCATTAGAGTCAATAGGACAAACAATTCTGCATTCATAGAGGGTAATTTCATAAAGGGTGGCCAAATATCTAGGAAAGGCTAAAAATGGCCCTGCCTCGATGAACACCAGTTAACTTATTGACTGCATTTAGGTGCGCCTACACTTTATAAAATTAACATGGATGCAGGGCCAAATCCACATGCCCACTTGCAGGATACCATGAGAATGTCCACACTTACTTCCACATCTGTGTGTACATGGCCATGCCATGTGTGCTGATGTGGCATAGGGTTACCAGATTTTCCATCTGGAAAATCTGAACCTCCTAGACCCGCCCCAGCTAGATTACAAATCTGTATGACACTTCTTATGACTGGCATCCTCCATCGCTGAGGGGGGATGCACTCTGAGATGTAGGGGAGATTAGGTGAAGCGGGACGAACACAGATGTTCCCAGGTAAGATACATATGAAAACAGGCTATTGCAGCTGCTCCAGGAAAAGCTCGGCTGCCAAACCTATATGCACATCCTGTGTTGTTAATACCATGCAGGATACTTAGCCAAAGCCCACATGAGAGAACATCACATAGTAGGAGACAGAAAACAAAAATGCTAATATGTAGCAGAACATAAAACATGATGGCAGATAAAGGCCAAATGGCCCATCCAGTCTACCCATCCGCAGTAACCATTATCTCTTTCTCCAAGATATCCCATGTGCCTATCTCAGGCCCTTTTGAATTCAGACACAGTCTCTGTCTCCACCACCTCTTCCGTGAGACTGTTCCATGCATCTACCACCCTTTCCGTAAAAAAGTATTTCCTTAGATTACTCCGGAGCCTATCACCTGTTAACTTCACCCAATGCCCTCTCATTGCAGAGTTTCCTTTCAAATGAAAGAGACTCTATTCATGCAGGTTTACATGTTGCAATTACTCAAGCAACACAAGGCCTGGCTGTCAGGGCTATCTTGTTCCTTTATATGCATTTTGCACTCCCAAAAGCACTTCCTATGATAAAGAGCAACCACACCAGCTCTGAAGGTACCCTGCAAGATGACAGAAGGGACCTCTTATAGTTCCACCAAAAATATAATGGAGAGGGCATGTATTTTAAATCAAAATTATTCTTAATAATACTTGCCCAAAAAGATCAACTTGTAAACCTTCTCATTTGCTCCTTCTTGTTTAACTGATTCCAATAACCAGCAAAAATACTAAACATGGTGAAAAAAATATTACAAGTGGAAACAAATCCTGTTTAGCTTCACGGGTTAAAAAAAACTCCAATTAGTCCATACAATCTTAATCTTCTATTGATACAAACAAAACAGAATATGAGCCCTATCCCAGAGGAAAAAAAAGCATACTTGAAAGCAACTAACATTAATTCCATCAATTAGAAACCCAGTGAAAAAAAAAAAACAGGGACTTAGCAGTATTCCATGCTTGGCTTATCATCGCCATAGACGGTACTGAAATTCACTCGTCCACATCCAACTTGACAGGGATTCCCCATTTCACCAATGTGAATTTGTTTTGGTCAGTCTGGATGCAAAATTTTCAAAAGCCGTTTCATGAAATATAAGAACACGTTTTATACTACCCTCATTATGTGAATACATTATCAGGGAGAATTCCATCCATCTTGATAAGGTTATATTTATAAATCTGTAATATGTGTTGTCAATTTATCCATTTGGGATTGAGAATATTATGTAAAAGAATAGCGGCAAAAATGAAATCCTACCTGTTGCATGAAGATCATCTGTGCAGTTTAATGAACTGAAAATGTATTCTGTGAAGAAATCTGGGGAGGGTAAACCTGTTGTACCCATGCAGACACCTTGGAGAGCGAAGCTAACCATTGCAGCAGCCAGTGCTGGAAGTGTGTTGACGTCAGCACCTTTACTGTTCGATATACCAGCTTCCTGTTCCAAAGCATGGGCACTGACACACTGAAAAGGAGCATAACATTTTAAAACATGCACAGTGTATAACGGGAAGCGGTAATGGCTCGTTTGGCTGTTAACATTTTATTTTGACATGAACTGCTAATTTTAATTAGAAATCCAGATCACAAAAGCTACCAGGTTTCCTGTATATGTTTCTGCTAGGATATCCTCGATCTATAAATTTTTTATACATGATCTCGGCTTGTTTGTCAAAGTCTTGTGTATTTGAACAGATTCGTTTTAATCGCAGAAACTGCCCTATTGGTATGCTGTTTTTTAAAACCCGTGGATGATAGCTCTATTTATAGATCGAGGATATCCTAGCAAAATAATCAAGAGAGCCTGGAAAAGGGCTAAGTTTTGTCAGAGATCTTGGCTAATGCAATCAAATGTTAAAACAAAAGAACACCATACAGTTTGCGTACTACCATATTCAAACAATAGTAACGCAATTAAACAGATCATATTAAAACATTGGCCTATAGTCCAATATTATCCAGCGTTGATTGAAAAACCGAAATTTGCTTTTTCCAGGTCTCAGAACCTGGGGAAGATGTTGAAATATAAGAAAAATGCCAGGGTGTTCAAAAATAATACATTACCCCCACATAAACCATGTGGACATTGCCGATTATGTAGTTACGTTATGCAGCAAGCATTTGTGTTATTTCCAGCATCAAAAGATAAAAAATTTATGTTATCTACGGGCACAAATTGTGAATCGCAGGGAGTGGTGTACTGTATAGTATGCCCATGCGGTCTCCCATATATAGGGCAGACCAGTCGTAAGATCAAAATAAGAATAACAGAACATCTAAGCAACATACGAAAAGAAAGAATTACTGCTCCCTTGGTAACCCATTGGCTACAAAAGGCACACTCCCTGGAAGATTTAAAGTACACGGTTTTGATTCATGTAAATTTACAAGAAAGAGATATCACGAAATGCTTGCTGCAGAAAGAACAACGTCTTATTTTTAATAAAAATACTATGCATCCATATGGACTTAATTCTGAAATAGAATGGTTAAATTTGTAAGTCTAAGGTGGAGTCTGATACGTCATTTCCGGTTAGAATTGAGAGATCAAAAGAGGAGGGACTAAAAGCAATATGGAGAGAGTATATATAAGACACGATAGTTGGTAGATCCCCAGCGTGTTCATTTTGAGGTGACAACCCAGCAGAAGTAAGCCATATAGGTATGTAAAAATGAATTATTTAAATAGGTTGGTCTAATAGACAATACATATGAGATTAAGTAGGACATAGAAATTCAGTACCGTTTAAATATTTAAGTTTTAACAAGGTTTTAATTAAAATTGTGTTTTTAACAGGGACCCCTCCTGATGAAGGACCCGAAACTCGAGTCGGGGGGCCGGGCTTAAGAATAAATTTTAGCGAACACGGAAGTTAATAGTTAACACTATACGCACAAGCACTTTATGATTTAAGCACTTTACCTCGCTGCAGCTGGAAGTTAAAGAGAATAACGCCAAGCCTATTGGAACAGCTATCAAGATAAGTGTGGTTTTTTAAAAAAACTATCTACAAACATATATAATGAGTATTAAAGAGTCTTATCAATTATATAGAAGAAGGAGGCTGGCAATGGGACATTAGAAGTGTGATGATGGTCCCAAACGTACCCCAGTTCAGTGAGATCACAGAATACACGGGTATTGGTCTGAACACTTCACATATTATAATTAAAATTAATTATTATTTATAGAGCTGTGATAATAATAAATAGGGAGGCAAAGGCTATCCATTTAAAAGAAGAAATAAAAACAATATACTAGGGCAGCCAGGATTCAAATCCTACTGACACTCTTTGTGACCTTGGGCAAGTCACGTAACCCTCAGGTACAAACTTAGGGTTCCTTATATTAATGTGATGTAAGAAATAAGCTTAGCAAGCCCTTATGCAGGCCTTTTCTCTGTGCTGTCCATTTCTAGTAAGGCTGGCAAAAAAGATTTTTTTCAAGTTGTTTCTTTTTTTTTAAATTTATTTTAAATGTAAACACAGAATAACACTATATAAAGTGGAACAAAAACTGCAATTATTGGAAGCAATTCATTGCATGGACAAGCAGCAATTATGGTATATAAGCCATAAGGGCAGAGTAAGATCAACATTAATCAAATCATAAAAGTTCCAGATGTTAGGAATACTTGATATGTCTCCCCTGCATTACCTTTTTTAAATAGTTTTTAAACAAATATTCCACTTACATCCTCATTCTATAGAAATTCCAATAGCCCAATGGTTCTTAAACCTGTCCTGGGGGACCCCAGCCAGTCGGGTTTTCAAGATATCCCTTAATAGCTGCTTTTAAAGTTTGAGTAATCTAATTGGCAGATATTTAATTAAATTTAAAAAACCAAGCTTAGTCTTTAGGTTAATGAATATGCATGAAGCAAAGTGGTTAGAACATCAGCCTCAGCACCCTGAGGTTGCGAGTTCAAATCCCACACTGCTCCTTGTGACCCTGGGCAAGTCACTTAATCCCCCATTGCCCTAGGTACAATAGATAGAGTGTGAACCCACCAGGACAGACAGGGAAAAATGCTTGAGTACCTGAATGTAAACCACTTAGGCTATAAGTGGTATATAAATACTAAAAATAAATAAATTAATAATAGAGATGACAGGCATGCAAATCTGCCTCATGCATATTAATTAGGTATAACTTGAAAACCTGACTGGCTGGGGGTCCCCCAGGATAGGTTTAAGAACCATTGCAGTAGCCCATTCATGTATTCCACAATCACCCCTCAAACAGTCCCTCCCAGCCATCCACCTTCCCTTAATTTCAAAAATGTAGGCTAAATAAATATTTCCCCATATTCCTATCACGTTTTTGTACCACCAAGCCTATGCTGGGAGGTGAGGAGGTAATTTTTAATAGCTTGTGCCAGGTAGATAACTTATTGGGAGTGACTAGGATCTTCATTATGTATAGATCCAGTGCTCTGTATGTTCAGGCATCTCCATACTGGCACTGGAAAGAGTTCCAATAGTGATGTGCCTGGAGGTAACATAATAAATGCTTGTATGACACATATCACCTGCGTGAACCTGTGCAAAGGAGGAAAACTGACCTTCTCCCACCAATTCCAAAGTGTCTCCAACCCTTCTGAGCCCTTTGTTGGAACAGAGAGTTCCCCATACCAGAAGGGAAATCTATATTGCCTCACTAGTAGCAAAAAGGGAGAAGCTTCTGGTGCTTTCTGATTTTCCTCCACCAATTCCAGTCCAGCAGGAGAGGTCTCATAAATTTTAATTTCAATATATGATTTGCTATTCTATTGGGCTGACAGTTGGTCACCCTATATGTAACTGTCATATCCCTTTTCAGAGCCATTGACTGTATTATAATGCATTTTGAACTGCCTAGTGCAGAGGTAGGTAATTCCGGTCCTCGAGAGCCTGAGCCAGGCCAGGTTTTCAGGATATCCACAATGAATATGTATGAGATGGATTTGCATGCACTGCCTCCTTGAGATGCAAATCTCTCTCATGCATATTTATTGTGGATATCCTGAAAATCTGACCTGGCTCTGGCTTTCGAGGACTGGAATTGCCTACCACTGGACTAGTGGTTACTGAACTTTTCTCTTTTCTTTCAAAAACTTTTGTCAAAATACAAGGGTTGATTCATAAGTCATGGCAACAATTTTTTTTTATAATGAGTCATAATGTTGTGTGATCGTGGCACCGAGGTACCCCCCTTTTCAAACCCAGCATGCACCCAAAAAGAGGGAGAAAAAGCCTCAGACTAATAAAGCAGTATAGAACCAAAAGGTACAAATCAAAACTGCTTTTGATACTTTCACTGGCAAAAAAGCTCCCTCACAGAACAGCTCAGGTTTAGAAAAGGGCAAAGTCACCCGGAGGCACGTTCAAGGACTTAGCTGCCAAAAGACGACTTGAGCTCCAACGCTGTCACATCTTCTCCAATCTTCCCAACAAGCGACCTTGTTTAACCAATGTTTGGCTCATCCGGGGAACAAACAATATAGCCTTGAAAAGTGCTTGTTATGATTATGGCTCATTTTTTATTTTTTGCTTACTACTACTTTTATAAGGGCACAGAAGTGAGTGCATCACTTCTTTTATCTATAGTGCTGCATTTACATAATGGGTGCACTACTTCTGTTTTTAGTAAGGCTGTTAGTGCCATCTCTAAAGTATTACTTACATTACATGACATTGATGTCTTCTATCCCACCAATACCTTTCAGTTCTAGGCAGTTTACAACAAGAAATTAGCTTGGGCATTCCCAGGGAGATTACAAGGTTGATAGCTATAGTATGCGTCGGGATCTGGGAAGGGTTGATACAGTTTTTTAGGATCATTTGACAAATTTCTTGAATAATATGGTATTCAGTTCTTTTCTGAATGTTTTGTAGTTGGGCGTCGTGATCAGCAGATTTGAGAGGTGGTGGTCTATTTTTGCTGCTGTGGTGGCTAGTAGACCGTCGTATATTTTTTTGCTTTGCAGCCTTTGATTGGGGGGGGGTGTGAGTAAAGTGTGCTTGAGTTCTCCTTATTCTGGATGTGTTTTTCCAGATTAGGCTGTTGTTCAGATAGCTTGGTCCATTTTCATTTAGGGCTTTGAATAGGGTGCAGTAGAATTTGTGTTGTATACTTATTTTATTTGTTTTGTAGACTCTATCACTTAGGTGATGTGATATATTCATACACCAAGTGGATATGTATTGATTATTCCACATCCTTTTATTATATATCTGGTTTTATATAGTCGTATGGTTGTCTCTGTTTTATATTTTACTTTTGGTGTTCTTACCTATTATATATTTGGTCTGTGGTAATATTTATTTAGTTATGCAATTAATGGTTTTAATCTTTTAATCTTTTTAGTTCTTATGATTTTATACTAACATTCCCCCCCCCCCCCCTTTTACTAAATTGTGATTATTAGCACAGGGAACCACAATGAATTCTCCGCGGAGCTCCCATCGCTCACAGGAACTCTATGAGCATTGGGAGCAGCGCGGCTGCCTATTGTGGTTTAGTAAAAGGAGGGGATTGTTTTTTTCAATATATATATATATATATATTAACAGTTCTTATAGCCCCTGATGCAGCCCCTGGAGGGGGGCAAAGCAGTTGATTTTACGTTTAGTTCCTTAATAAATATCTGTTTAAAGGACTCTACCAAGTTTTAACATGGGCCAAACTGGATCAGGGATTCCTGAGAAATGAGACCTCCTTCCCCAGAAAGTGGTCCAATGCATTTCTATGGAAGAAGGAACTTCAACTTCTGTAGCATAGAAGCTTTTATACAGTGAAATATAGCAGTTAGGAAATTTGTGGGGGGTGGGGGCAGACTGCCACGGGCACCATGTCAGTGGGGGCGCTGGCACCTCTCCCCCCTGCCCTACCACACCATACCATGCTTGTGCCATCTCTCCAACCCCTCCCCCCCCAGTACCTCTGTAGATCTTCGGTTGTGCAAGCAACTTCTGCCTGTTGCTCGCACCAGCCTGGTTCCCCCCTCTGAATTACTTCCGGGTCAAGGGGCCAGCTACAAAATAGGGATGCATTCTAATGGCAACATTAGCACATGGCCATTAATTGGAAACATGGAAAATTGGCCATTTTCTGGCTATGGATGCATTCTAATGACAACATTAGCACATGGCCATTAATTGGAAACATGGAAAATTGGCCATTTTCTGGCTATGGTAAAAATAGCCATAGTTAGTGGGAAAACCCACATAAGGGTTTGATTAGGCCACTTTTTGCCACAGCTTTGTAAAAGGAACTCTTTTTAAAAGAAAGCATTAAAAAAATGTTACCAGGCCTTCTTCAGAAATTGTAAAGTGATGCCTCATTCCTGCCAAGATATCTTCGGTTTCATTTTGGGAAAGGTAATGGCAGTCCTCTTCCTGCCTTAAGTTGAGTAAGCCATGAAGGTAAAAGTCATAATCCTTGTTACCGAGACTGATTGCAGTAGAGCAAAGATCTTTCTGATGAATGATGTAGTAAAGGAGAACAACACAAATTTTCTGCAACATTTCCTCACTGGGGTGCTCGTCTACTTGCCCTCCAACTTTCAATAACAAATCTTTTGAGTCTAGGCACTGTAAACACAATATACAAAGAACTTTTTTTAAAATGCCATTTAGAGAATAGCAATTAATTCAATGACAATTTGACTAATTTTACATTTTATTGATTTTCTGCTACAATTACAGGAATAATTTTCCTTCAAATATATAACCTATAGGCAACTTAGTTAATAAATATGAGGGGGGGTTTTTTGGGGGCGGGGTTTACCTGAAAAAATAGATATTGAAATATAATGTACATTAATATAAATAGCTGGTATCATGAATGATCATATCTATGCTTATTCAGTATTAAAAATGTATAGTCTGCTCCATTTACCATTTGGGGAAGTTAATGTACATAAGAGAAGAAAAACACTCAGTTGCCATATAATGCTAAGATATAGAAACTCACAAAATATATACCACCCAGAGCCTAATATAAAAGAAATCAAGAGCCATTACTATCAGCATCACTACTAAGAATTATGTAACAATGTTCAGCAATGAAATCGAACCATAATGCCATGCAATATGAAATAAATACATAACCTTTCATAATCATATGCTGTCTCTTTTGTATGACTATTGCATTTTCCCATATAAAAAATCAAGTATAATTAGAAGAAAACAGGTAAAAAACAGGTAAAAAAATATATACAGTATTAGAGTAGCAATGCATTAAAAGCTTAAAGAAAGTCAGATGGGTACAATAGATAAGGGAGCCCTGTGCTCACAAAAGGCAATTCTATAGCCTTAGGGGTCCTTTTACAAAGGCGAGGTAGCGGTTTAACACGCGGAATACCGCGCGTTAAACCGCCTGCCGCGCTGGTACCTAACGCTTCCATTGACGAGGCGTTAGGATTTTAGGCTGCCGCGGGGGTTAGCGCGTGATGAAATATCCGACGCACTAACCCCCATAGTGTGCCTTGATAAAAGGAGCCCTTAGTCTATGCTTCTCAAACCTGTCCTGGGAACCCCAGTTAGTCAGGTTTTCAGGATATATGCTATGAATACGCACAAGATAAATTTGCATATAAATATGCATGAGATAATTTTGCATACCGAGGAGGCGGCGCATGAAAATTGCGATATTCCCTGGGGATATCCTAAAAATCTGACAGGCTGAGATTCTCCCAGGACAGGTTTGGGAACTACTGATGTAGGTTAATGAATAGGTAATGCACATACAGTATATTATATACTATATTTAGAACAGTAGCCTTCATGGGCATATGTTCACACTTGAGCACTTAAAAGCTAGTACAGTGCCTAAACACTATTTTGCAAATGCCTGCTTAACTTAAGTAGCATGTATTTGCAAGTGTGGGGATACATAAGGGTGAATGAAACATAGGCAGGCCATAAGTGGGACACAGGACAAATTTTGTTCCATTTCTGTGATTTCATTTTCAGTCTTTACACTCATAAGTCCATTTTATTTGCATAATATCAGTTTTTATGTGGGTAAAATGTTACATGTGTTCCATCCTGACATATTTAGGCATGCACACTTGTTAGCTCTATGACTAACAAAGTGTGGGTATCTAAGGGCTCCTTTTACTAAGGTGCCCTAGCATTTTTAGCGCACGCACAAGATTAGCACACGCTATAATGCGCACTAGCTGAAAAATTACCACCTGCTTAAAAAGGAGGCGGTAGCGGCTAGTGTGCACTTTTCCACGCATTAAGGCCTTAACGCATCTTTGTAAAAAGAGCCCTAAATGTTAGGCACATTGATAGCTGGTTACAGTGGTACCTTGGTTTACGAGCATAATCCGTTCCAGGAGCATGCCCGTAATCCAAAACACTCGTTTATCAAAGCAAAGTTCCCCATAGGATATACTGCTGCCAGCGACCGACAAACATAACAGAACTGGGGCGCTGGAGCTCTTTTCCACAGCCGAACCAACCAACCAACCAACTGGGGCCTTGCAGCTTTAACTTCTTTTTCATTCGTTTTGTGCCGTGGGTGCCTACCTTCATGCCGGCTTTCTCCTCTTTCTTTCCGCAGTGGTCATTCAAAGCCGCGGGCAGCAGTTCCCACGTGCCCCTCGTGGCCAACCCCGAAGCCCTCCCTCTGAAATCGCAACGTCAGAGGGAATGTCTCCGGGCCAGCCATAGGAGGCATGCAGGAGCTGCCGCCGGCGGCCCTGAGCGAACACCACAGCAAGGAGGAGGGAGCCGGCAAGAAGGCAATCATCCAGGGGCGGCAGAGGGAACAAACGCATTGCCCTCGAGCGGGCTGCACAAGGCAGCAGGTTGGACACCCTAAAAGGCAAAACTGAAGTGGAGAATCAGAAAGAAAATCTGCAGTCGGTGTACGTGCATTGCAAGGTATGAAGAAGGGGATGCGGGATGTTTTATTTTGGGACACGCTCGTATAGCGCGTCAAGCTCAGTTTACGAGTCGCAGATTTTACAAATCTTTTGCTCGTCTTGCAAAACACTCGTAAACTGCGGTACTCGTAAACTGAGGTTTGACTGTATTCCATAATGCAATGCTTCTCAAATCTGTCCTTGAGGCACACCTAGTCCCACCAAGTTTTCAAGATACCCACAATGAATATGCACGAGCGATTTGCATGCACTGCTTCCTTGATATGTATATTCACTGTGGGTATTCTAAAAACATGATGCGATCCAACAATTTTGCTGTCACTGCCCCTTCTCTTTGGAACTCACTGCCTAATCATTTGCGCAGTGAATCCGTAATAAATCAATTCAAATCAAAATTAAAAACATTCTTGTTCCAGGATGCTTTTGGACAATAAAACTGTCCTTTTAAGGACTAAAACAAGCTTCATCGCTTTTTACCCTACCCTATTGTTTTTCCCTTTTATTGTGCTCTTTTTCTCATCCTTCCTCCCTACTGTTTGAAGTTAGTCCACACGTCTCGTTATGCGTCTTACTAATCTATGTTGGTATCGTTTAGTATCCCTAACTTTTAAATTGTTTTTATGTAATTTTTATATTGTACACCGTTTAGAAACCTAATTAAGTGGTTTAAAAATTTTTTAAATAAACTTGAAACTTGAAACTAGGTGTACCTCAAAGACTGGGTTGAGAAGCACTGCCATAATGGACGCTAAGCACCCAAATTTCTTGATAGAATAAGCTTCTACAAGGCGTCTTCCTAACACGTAATTGGAAATATTCAGTTATAAAACTGCCTCCAAAGCCCACATCTTGTAATTAGTTATTATTTACTAGTACGTACATTATGCTCTTACTCAATAAAGAGGACTGGAACCCTGTTCCATTTTTCTTAACTGAGCTATTCAGGTGACTGGCCTGCTTTGAACACACTAATTTTTTTATTTTTTATTTTTTCAAACCCCGGGAACCTCAGTCAAGAGCATCAAGAAGGCACCAATTGGGGCAGGTGGTGGCTTACCTTGCAGCAGACCCCCAGCTCGGTCTCAAGCTCCAACTATGAGCTTTTAACTACAGCAAATTTAATATATGCCAAGGATATATTTGGATGTCTGCCCTAGCAACATTCGACTGTACTTACCCGATAACAGATTCCCTGAATCTTATTAGTCCTTTCTGGGCATTCAGCCTTCTCCAATAATACCAAAAGAAGTTCCTCTGTGTGGTTCTCTTTTAAATCCGTGTTGTTGTGGGTTGCAAGAGTCTTTAAAAGTTCCAGCAGAGATCCTTTGTGCGTGTTGGTGTGCTCTTGGTGCCTTTCTGGCTGTGCTTTTGTGTCGACTAGGCCGAATAAAAAAACAAGTGCTGCTCCCAGAAACAGGATTCTCTTCCAATAAGACATGTTTTTAACCACATTCAATAACATGCAAACTTATCTGCTCTAGATTGTAGATACTGTATAGCAGTGTATATTGTTAGGCTTACAACCTAAAGAATATTCAAGACAAAAAAACTCAGATGAAATGGCAGCAGTTGGAAAAAAATAATTAACTGGTTGATTAAAGTTGATTTAGTATGACAATCAGTTTTTGAACAATAGAAAGATTATAAAGAAGATGTGGAAGGTAAGATGATTATGAATTCAAAGTTAATCAAATGGACTGTCATATATTTATTAGAATTTACTGCTTTTTTTAAAGAAATTTACTCAAGACTGTGTAGAGCATGTGAACCTGGACACAGACAATAAACAATTACAACAGTAAAAAAAATAAAATTCAAGTAGCAGTATAAATGAGGGCCATTTTCAACAGGATGTCTAAATCCAACTTTGGCTATTTCCTGCAAAACATTCAAAGTCAGAGGTAGAAAAATGGCCATTTTCAAATGGGACATCCAAATAATTTTTGTTTTTTCTAAAATCTCCTACTTGGACGTCTTGGTCACCAAAATGACTAGACCACCAGAATATCTAACTTTCCCCTTCCTTTACTGGGGCTGAGCAGAGCTGGAGAGTAGGGGGCCGAACAGGGCAGGTGAGTCGGGGCTGAGCAGGGTGGCAAGAGGAGAGCAGGTCATGGCAGAGAGCAGGAGAGCCGGGAAAGGCAGAGAGCAGGTCGCGGCAGAGAGCAGAGGCAGAGAGCGGGTTTATTTCAGGGCTGCAGGGCTGGCAAGACAGTCGGAAAGGAGGTGAGTGACTGGTCCTCAGTAGTCGCTTCTTGTTGATCGGCCAGACCAGTCGGTGTTCAAAATTTTTGTTTAGTGAATCGCATCCCTGCCTACTTTGCATGTCGTTTCCCTCATTTGCATGCATGGATCGGAATCGGATCAGTACACAAAAGGTTTGCTTAGTGAATCTAGCCCTTAGACTGAAACCAACAAAATATGTATTTTTCTCAAAAATATCATTTTTCTTTAACAAAATTCTTTAACAAACAAAATTCTATTAACAAAATTACCGTATTTGCCGGCGTATAAGACGACTTTTCAGTACCTTAAAATCCTCCCCAAAGTCGGGGGTCGTCTTATACGCCGGGTACTGTTTACATGCCCTTACTTTACATGCCCTAACATCTCCTTCCTTACCTCCTTACGGTGCTTACGGTACTAGTAAACCTGCCGGGACATCAGCGGGGCCATGGCGGGACATCAGTGTGACAAGGGTGCCATCTCCTTCATCTTGCGCAGCGGGAAGCAGCGGCGCTCTGGCCCCACCCCTTTTCTCTTTACTACGTCTCTCGCACATGCGGCCGTGTGTGGAGTCTAGCCCTTAAGGAAGTTGCGGGGGCGAACAGGAGGCTTTTGAAGGCTTTTAAAGGGAAACTGTCATGCCAGCAAACTTGCTAGGGACTTGCCCGGCACTTGCTCTCTCCCTCTATGTGTTATCTTCCTTCTATCATTGACAGTTTCAGTTTGGTTAACAGTTTAGAAAACAAATAGCATGGCAGCTCCCATGGGTTTATTGTTCTATTCAGCTTTAGTGAATTAATTAAAATTGTTGAAATAAATTCTGATGTTCTTTTAAGTTTTATTTGTTGTGCAGAAGGTGTGCGGAAGAAGGGGTAGTCTTATATGGCGAGTATATAACAAACTCTATATTTTAACTGTAAAAGTTGGGGGGTCGTCTTATACGCCCAGTCGTCTTATACGCCGGCAAATACGGTAGATAATTGAACAGCTAACACAAAATGTAGAGTTTTCAAAAACATTAGTGCATTTTTAAAGAAGATTTATCATGAAAATAAGTAGGGGAGATCTTTGTTGTACTGGCTCTTTTATAAATTACAAAGATATAGGGCCCAATATTTAAAAGTGATTTAAAGGGCAGGAAAGGAGCCAATCTGCTTAAGTTATTTATTTATATTCTGCTTATCCTACAATTCTATATGGATTACAAATTATTGAGGTACTCAAGCATTTTTCCCTCTCTGTCCTGGTGGGCTCACACTAAGTTTATTATCAGTTTTTTTGAGTTATTTGATATACATCATCTTAAAATTAGGCAGGAGGGGGAGAGTGCCGATGAGGTTAGTTCCCTATCTAGTGCTGTTGTATAGTTAATCACTGGCAACGCACGGGGATCTGAGGCCTCTCCTCTATAAAGAACTTTAAAATGTGTGATCAGTGGAGATAAGTCTGATATGAGAATACTTCATCACTGTTTCTAATTAAGAATTTGAAAATTGAACAAAAGGGAGGTATTTTTGTGGAATTAAGTGACTTGCACAGGGTCACAGGGAGCAGTGCGGGATTTGAACCCACAACCCCAGGGTGCTGAGGCTGTAGCTCTGACCACTGCACCACACACTCCCTACCAGGTGGCCACTAAATATCAGCACTAACTAACTATATCAAATCTGGGCTAGAGAGGGGCCTTCTTAGGGTGGAGTCAGGGAGAAGATATAGTGCTGGTAATATTCAGTGCTGATGTCCACCTCACTAGAGAGGCATGCAGGACCCATACACAGTACATAGTAGTCTTAACTTTGCCCATTTAGCTATGTGAGTGTCATCATTGAATACTGGGCACCAGAAATATGTGTTGTGCTTCCCGCTCCCTCTCACCTCCCCCCACCCCCGAAAATCCATCTGAGCTTCCTTCCGATACCCTCCACCCTCTCCTCAACCCCAGAACAACATCTGCTTCCCCTGAAGGATCTCCCCCCAGGCCTACCTCCTAAGTCCTGATGGTTCAGCAGAGAGAAAAAAAGGCAGGAATGATGCCCATTCACCTGTCCAATGTGGCTTCTTCTTAAAATGGTTGCCACAAGATAAGGAGGGGGATCCTGAGGGGGGCAGTTGCTTTTGTGGGGGCTCAGATGCTGTTCCAAGATGAGAAGCAAAGAGGGGGAATTGGGGTTGGGGTCAGGACCTGGCCAGATAGCCTTATATAGGTCCTGGCTAGTATTCAGCCAGAACCCACATACATTTTAGCAGGTGCTTTCTATCTTAACAGGCCTAGATTTTTAATGCTGATGTCCACACATGCTGATGTCCACCCGATAACTTAGCCAGTGACTGTTTAATAATTTTCTCCATCGCTGGCTGAATATTAACTGGATACTCTTTTGGGAGCCCTGTTACTAAACTGTGCTAATATTTCTAGCTACCATGACTTGACACGGAATACATCATACGGTAGCTGAAAATGTTACATTGCTCCCAGTAGGGGTGGAACCTGGATTTCCTAAGGCTGATCCAGCATTAAGGTGACAATTAAGAGAGTGTGCGGTACCTAACAAGAGGGCATTTACCACCTCTTATTTAGGAAGTGCTAAGCACTCCTAGGTTAACTGTCCATTAGTCAAGTAGCGCGCAGTAAGTGTAACGTGCCAATTGGCTAATGCTTCAACGTTCACTCTGTACTAATGTCATGTCCTTTGACAGAAAAATTCAGTACTGCTCAATTTAAGGTGCAGAAAGAAGCAAATGACCACAAACCCCCTTAACACGGTCATGTGGTAGCCTGTTTACCACACATTAAGGGTCAGATTCCATAAATAGTACCAATATCTGGATACTGGAAAAGATCAGCAGCAAGCATGATTCTGCAAAGGGTGCGTGGACTTTACGAAATAATGCTTAACGCTGATTTCCGCACCAGACTTACACCTGCTAAAACGTGGTGTAATTCCCAGTGGCCAGGTTAGATGCAGAGACCCCCTTATGCTATAACGCTGCACTGATTTTCTCAGAATGCCCCTGACCCACCCATGAACCTCTCATGGCTCCCTTTGGGGTTGATGCTATGGGATTTCAGTGCCCAGGGTTATAGAAAAGTGTGCAGAGAGATACATGTGAAAATCCACATTGTTGCCCAGTCTAATGCAACTCCTGGGACATAACAATGAACCAACAATGACCTACTTGAACTTTTAACTATGTATTTGTAACTACAACCTAATTGTATTAATAACTATACTGATCTACCTGTATTAGCAACTCTATTAAATGTCCATGTCAAACTGTCCATTGTGACTCCCTGGGTAACTGACCCAGTCTCTTGTAATGTAATTCAACCTTGAACTGAATAAGTACAGGCAGAATAGAAAACTGTTTAACATAACATACTGTAACATATTAATTGGCTTATTAAACCATTTATTTGTGTTCACATCTTTGATCTGCACTGAAATTTTGACATCCAAATTTTGACTCCTTATATGGAATCTGGGGATACGTGCTTAACTCCCTTTAGTAAAAGAGCCCCTTATTTTTCAAATGTATGGCATATTAAAGAAACAACCCAGGGCAGTCCAAATATCAGACAGCTGCGGTCTATCAGACGAGTAGAGGGTGAAAATCAAAACGGTTTACTAGGTTTTCCTTTGTTTCCTCCCTTTGATCTCCTTCTGACTTTCTGTCTTCCTTACTGGATGTATAGGTTTCACTTCAAACTCTATAGGCTCCTTTTGCGATAGCGTTCTTAGCACACGCAGAATTTTAGCACGCGCTAAACCCGCGCTACATGGCTAGAACTAACGCCAGCTCAATGTTGGCGTTAGGGTCTAGCGCATGCACTAAAACCGCTATCGCAGCTTAGTAAAAGGAGCCCTATATTTCTGGGAATAACTTAAACTTTTTGGGCTCCTTTTACTATGGTGCGCTAGTGTTTTTAAGCGTGCGATAAAGATTAGCATGCGCAAACCATGCGCTAAATAAAAAATACTAACGCAAGCTCTATGGAGGCATTAGCATTTAGCACATGCGGCATTATAGTGTGCGCTAAGCGCACTACCCTTTTTTTAAAAAAAAATTTTTTTATTATAAATAATTATTAAATAATATAGTGAAGTGTTCAGACCCACAACCAAATAGCCAGGTGAATCAACAACCATGCTGGCTGCCGTTGGGACCATCATAGTGTTTCACTGTCCCAAACCGCCCTTTATTTGTTATATATGAAATTCTGTATAAAAATATAATCCCATTTCACTTATCTGAATTTTGTGGCGGCATGTGCTGTCTCAGCAACCTCGCTGGTAAAATAAATATAAGTGTGAGTGATTTCCTAATGTTAATATTGCTGCGGTCCTGTTGTGGGTCTGGGCACTTCACTATATTATTTAATATATATTTGATTTATTTCAACAAATTCTGTGATTAAAATAGAATAATAGGTTTTACTTCAACCAATCGACAGACAAAGCTGAATATGACTTAAGAAAAATGCTACAAGTTATGAAAGTAACAATATAGTCTCCATAAGAACATAAAGATCTGTCTTGTTTTCTTCAGCAATAACGATGAAATAACATACAGTAAATGAATGATGTCCATTTAATTAGCATTCACCACTCACACGCTTCACAGAAAATCGGGGCTGTGAAGCCATTTTACAAGAAACTGGCTGAGCTTTCTTGTTTCAGCAAGAAAAAACAGGATTTTGATCACTAAAATCCACATAAATAGTATGCAAACAGAATACTGCAGCCTTTAATACTTACAGATCTTACCTTATTTCACAAGCATGCTTATTACTTCTTTTGGAATGCTCTGTCCGAGAAGTGCCTAGCTGATAGAAAGTCTGTAGGTTTTGGAATTCCTTCACGGTGCTCCAGAAGTTGAAAAGGATTAGTTATTTTTCTGCCTCTTACAAGTTCACAGTTGCTATGGAGAGAGCTGCCCTTAAGGTAACAATGGAAGTGGAACAGATCTGGATACTATTCTCATTGGAAATCATTAGGAAAGTGCCAATCGATATAGATCCCTAGTGGCTGTAATAAGTGTAGATATCTTTCACCAGTTATCACATGAATGCTTCCTGCTTATTCTGCTAGATTATTTCAGTTGTTAGTGGTTGAAAAATAAAAAGTCCAGAGCTGACGCTAAAATAGAGTGGATTCGTTTGTGCTAGATCCGAGTCCTATTTCACCTTAGCAAGGAGGAGTTTAGATAACTGGAGTGAACTGGGATGGAAGACTAATTGGGATAACTCAATTCTGAAGCATTTTAAGATGGACTTAGGATCTGAATACTTCATATACGGATTATGGTTTCCACCCTGATTTGACTTACACCTTTTAAGACACTGTGTGGAAATATGTTCATATTGGTGAAGATTATGTTTAAATTCACTTTCTGCCTGGCTGCAGGCAAACCAACTAATTCTTAATCCTGCAAAGTCTCTTGCTTGTTACTTAGAAACATGACTGCTGATAAAGGCCAAATGGCTCATCCAGTCTGCCCATCTGTAGCATCCAATATCTCTTCCTTTCCCTAAGAGATCCCTTGTGCCTGCCCAATGCTTTCTTAAATTCAGACAGTCTTTCTCTCCACCACCACCTCTACTGAGAGACTATTCCATGTATCTACCACCCTTTCTGTAAAAAAGTATTTCCTTAAATTACTCCGGAGCTTATCACTTCTTAACTTCATCCTATGCCCTCTCATTGCAAAGTTTCCTTTCAAATTAAAGAGACTCGACTCATGTGCATTTACATTACATAGGTATTTAAACATTTCTCACAAGAAAAAAACCCAGAGTAATAACTAAATCAAAAAATTCAGAAGTTATATATATTACTCGCCAGAGGTGGGCTAAACACTCCCGATAAGCATTTCACATAAAAGGTGGAGAAAAAGCTTTTTCTCCACCTTTTATGTAAAATGCTTATCGGGAGTGTTTAGACCCACCTCTGGCGAGTAATATATATAACTTCTGAATTTTTTGATTTAAACATATCTCCCATCTCCTGCCTTTCCTCCAAAGTATACAGATTGAGATATTTAAGTCTGTCCCCGTACGCCTTATGATGAAGATCACGCACCATTTTATTAGCCTTCCTCTGGACCGACTCCATCCTTTTTATATCTTTTTGAAGGTGCGGCCTCCAGAATTGAACACAATATTCTAAATGAGGTCTCACCAAAGTCGTATACTGTATAGGGGCATCAATACCTCCTTTTTCCTACTGGCCGTAACTCTCTCTATGCACCCTAGCATCCTTCTAGCTTTCGTGGTCACATTTTCCAACTTGTATGAGCACTTTAAGATCATCACATACAATCACACCCAAGTCCCGCTCTTCTGTTGTGCACATAAATTCTTCACCCCTAAACTGTACCATTCCCTCGGGTTTTTGCAGCCCAAATGCATGACCTTACATTTCTTAGCATTAAATTTTAGCTGGCAAATTTCAGACTATTCTTAAAGCTTCGCCAGGTCTTTTTCATGTTATTCACACAATCAAGTTATTCTTCACCCCCTAAACTGTATCAATCCCTCAAATGTTTGCGCTCAAATGCATGACCTTGCATTTCTTAGTATTAAATCTTAGCTGCCAAATTTCAGACCCTTTCTCAAGCGTCTCTAGGTCATTCCTCATGTTATCCACACCATTGAAAAGTATTGTATATATATTTTTTTACAATAAATGTTTGTTTCCTGCTTCTGGATATAGCATTTTATCCCACTTTTTTTTTTTTTATTCATTTCTTTTTTTTTTAAGTTCAAAACTGTTTATTAAGTTTTCACAGTACATTATAGAATGAAAAATGGTGAATGTAATACAATACAATTCAGGATGCGAAACACCGTTATACATAGGCAATATACTTTGCATTTGCATGCTTCTGTAAATCTGCTTGCTCACATTCCTTAATACTTAATACTTATGTTTCTCAGTTATGCATCCAAGCCATGAGCACTCTGATTGTACTTATTGCTTTCGCTCATTATACCAGAATACATCCAGTATATTCCTTTCTGTTTTTGGTGTGGCTATTCTTTTTCCTTTTTTTTTTTCTACTCATTTTGAATAGCCAGGCAGTGGTGCTAATAATCTGCCTTGTGGCTAATATTGAAAGTTTCAGACCAAATGTCTGAATCAGGTCATAACATTACCAACCAGTGCAGCATATACTCTACAGCAGGGTTGCCTAAGTCCGGTCCTTGAGATCTACTGGCAGGCCAGGTTTTCTGGATATCCACAATGAATATGCATGAGAGATATTTGCCTGCACTGCCTTTTTGGTATGCAAATCTTTCTCTCATGCATATTCATTGTGGATATCCAGAAAACCTGGCCTGCCAATAGATCTCGAGGACCGGACTTGGGCAGCCCTGCTCTACAGACATTACATTACATTAGAGATTTCTATTCCGCCATTACCTTGCGGTTCAAGGTGGATTACAAAAGAGTTATAGAAGGAGGGTTACAAAGTAGGATCACAGGTCATTTCTTGTGAAGATAAAGAGCAGATCAGATATTTCACTGAGGAGATGTGTAACATACAATAGTTTAGGAAAATTTAAAGGTTGAATCAATAATATCTGAAAAATATATAGCTTGTAGCCAAAATAAAACTATTCAACCAAGGAAAGATTCTGGGCTGGTCTGATAGGACTAAAGGAAAGAATATTATATTAGGTAAGACATAATTTTCCCTTCCCTAGAATCCTATCAATCGCCTGTTCAAGCTACTATATCTGCATCTATAACACCAGCCACCACAGCATCTGTATAACATCTGTCACTGCATCCACCAGTATTACACTAGTTGCCATAGTGCCTCTATGACACCAGATACCATGGCCACCCGCATGGCACTACCTGCCTCAACTGACTATATATATGGCACCAGATACCACAGATTTCTATATGGATACAGCTGCATACACATTTCTATACCTCCTGTTCCAGTGGTAGCCTAGGTGCCTCCAGTTTTGACAGTCATATCTATAGCTCCAGCTACCATAGCTACATGTATTAACATCTCAGTGGAATTTGCTTATGGTGCTTGGTTGCATCAGTAGACCGTCTCCTCTGGTTCTGGTGGCTGATTATGTGCTCAGAGAAAACAGGAAATTCATCCTTCCTGAATTGTGGAAGCAAAGAAACAAACAAAGAAGGGGGTCATAGTATTGCCCTTGGCCACTACATGTCATTCTCTATGCTCGATCTCCTTTATTAGATAATATGACCCTGACTCGACACAATCATGTTTCGGCCTAAAAAGGCCTGCCTCAGGAGTTTGATTTTTGTGGACTGAGGAGAATGATATTTAGGGATTTACAAACATGTGACACTTCTCTTTTAGTCTTTAAAAAGACTTGTATTTGTCCGCCTGTTGGCAAAAGAAAGACAGTTTGCTTTACCTCAAACTGTCTTTCTTTTGCCAACAGGCGGACAAATACAAGTCTTTTTAAAGACTAAAAAAGAAGTGTCACATGTTTGTAAATCCCTAAATATCTTTCTCCTCAGTCCACAAAAATCAAACTCCTTGGAAACCGATTTGTGGAGTCCCACAGGGTTCACCTCTATCTCCTATTCTCTTCAACATCTATATGTCCTCCCTGAAACTCCTCCATCTATCCCACCTGGAAACTCTTTACACTTATGCTGATGACATCCTTGTCCTCCTCGAGACCAACTCGAACCTCACTAACCTCTCTGAGAACATATCCTCATGCATAATGAACCTCCAATCCTGGGCCCTCACAGTACAAATGTAATGTAATGTAATGTAATTTATTTCTTATATACCGCTACATCCGTTAGGTTCTAAGCGGTTTACAGAAAATATACATTAAGATTAGAAATAAGAAAGGTACTTGAAAAATTCCCTTACTGTCCCGAAGGCTCACAATCTAACTAAAGTACCTGGAGGGTAATAGAGAAGTGAAAAGTAGAGTTAGAGGAAAAATAAAAATAAAATAAACATTTTAACAAGACAGCATTGATCTAAATACTTTGGAAGGTAGAAGAGAGGAGAGAAAGGAATAGAAGCATGATGAAGTGATGAAGTGGAGCAAGTAAGTTTAGGAGGAGCGATTGATGTTTCCAGAAAGGGCTTCTTCAGGGAAGAGACTTGGCCGACAGTCCCAGGATGCCTATGTCTCCTCCCCTGAGATGTTCTCCCATCCATGCATTCCCTCCCAGACACACTGCCCGTGCCCCAGCCGCTCCAAGGAGGCTGCCCCAGATGAGGCCCACGGTGAATGCAGGATTCTCTCCTCTGCGGGAAAGCCGCCCGGAGCCAACAGTCGATCTTCTTAGCGGATTGCAGGGGGGGAAGAGTTAACACTCTTGGTAGTATCGGGTCTGTGTGCTCTCGGTGGTTGTGGCTGGTCTCGTTGCTGCTTAGGTGTAAAAGCAGTTGATCTCCACTGCTGCTGATATTTAAAAGCAGGCAGATTGATCTCTCCAATGGACTGCAGGGGGAGGAGTTCACACTCTGGCAGGATCGGGTCTGTGGGCTCTTGGTGGTTGTGGTAGGTCTCGCTGCTCCTTGAATGAAACTGAATGAGTCCAAAACAAAACTACTTTGGCTCAGCCCAAAATTAGATCAGCTACCCACCCTCATCCCACTGTTCTCTGGCACCACACTGCAGCTTGAGTTCTCAAGCAAAATTCTGGGCATCATCATTGACTCTACACTGTCCTTCAACAACCATCTTAACTCCTTGGTAAAAAAAATGCTGTTTCAGCCTTCACATGCTGAGGAAAGTGAAATCCTGCTTCCATCAACAACACTTTGCTGTCCTCATACAATCCATCATCCTCTCCAGACTGGACTATTGTAACTCCATCTACTTAAGCCTAACAAAGAAAAGCCTTCAAAGACTTCAGCGGATTCAGAATACCGCGGCTAAGCTAATTTTCGCAAAAAGTAAATTTGACCATGTCTCCCCGCTCCTATCTAAGCTTCATTGGCTTCCAGTAATCTCTGGGGTTCACTTTAAATGCACCTGCCTAACTTTCAAGATCCTACATGGCATCCTTCCTCCCTTTTTTCCACTATCTTGGAATTCCTCGAATTCTAATACCACCAGATCCACCCAAAAATTCAAACTATCCTTCCCCTCATTAAAAGGCATATCCTATGCAGGAAAACTAGGGACATCCCTCTCCTTCAGAATCACAGAGCTCTGGAATAACCTTACTACTCCACTTCGGAATCTGGGCTCGCTCCAACTTTTCTGAAAACATCTGAAAACTTGGCTATTCTCAAAAATATAATACTTCCTCCCTCTTTGGTATACTATGTCCCTCTAAACATTCTCTATACTAAGTCCTGAAACCCTTCATTGGAGTTCCTTCTCTATACCAATTCCTGTAAACCGTGCTGGGCTCTACGATTGTGGAGAGGATGCGGTATACAAACTTAAGGTTTAGTTTAGAAATTTTTTTTCTACCTTTGTTGTCTGGTTTCTGCTTTCCTCATCTTCTCATTCAATTCCTTCCATCCACTATCTGTCTTTTCTCTGCATCTTCCATTTGCTCTGTTACTGTGCCTCTCCCTTCTTTCCCCCCCTCGGTCTGGCACCCATCTTCTTCTCTTCGCTCCCCCATAGTCTGGCATTTCTGTCTTCTTCCCTTCCAGCGTCTTCTCCCCACTCTGTTCCCCATTTCCTTTTAGCATCTTCTCCCTACTCTCTGTTCCCAATTTCCCTTCAGTGTCTTCTCCCCACTCTGTCTTCCACATTTCCCTTCAGTGTTTTCTCCCCACTATCTGTTCCCCATTTCCTTTCAGCGACTTCTCCCCACTGTCTTCCACATTTCCCTTCAGCGTCTTCTCCCCACTGTCTTCCACATTTCCTTTCAGCGTCTTCTCCCCACTCTGTTTTCCCCATTCCCCTTCAGTGTCTTCTCCCCACTATCTGTTCCCCATTTCCTTTCAACATCTGTTCCTCTCCACCCCCTTTAGCATCCGTTCCTTTCCTTCCCACCACCCTTCCCTCTCGCCACCTCACCACCTTTCAGCACCCCTCACGTGGTCCAAGCATCTCTCTCCCTCCCCCTTACCTTCGCAGTGCATTTTAAGTTTAGAGTAACTTGTTCAAGCTGCCGGAGCCTGCAAGCAGTCGCATGCGTCTGTGGGCGGAAGCTTGTCCTCTGATGCTTCCTTAACTGCGAGGTCTAGGCCACGGGGCGGTGGATGGCCTTGTCCCCGTACCTGCAGTGAGCACTTCCCCCCCCATTTTGGCGGGTAACAACCACCGTATCATTCTCTAATCGAGCACCAACTAGTCACCTTCTTTGTTTGTTTCTTTGCCTTCAGCGGATTATGTGCTGTATCTGCTCTGCACAACTATTTATTACAGTTTTTCTGGGCGCCCGTATGGCTCAGGCTATATAAACTACATACTTTGTGCAATTCTACAGTCTAGCTGTTTTACACAACCAACTGAATAGTACTGGCATTAGCCACCACTGTTATACAACTTTAGGAAGACTTTGATATTATGATTTTATTCTTGATTGTCCTCTCTGAGTGTCTCATGTTCCATGCCATGTCTCAGACCCTTATACTCTCTTTATGGTCTTATAATGACATTTGGATTTTCATTATCAGAATGGGTCCTTCTTTGACAGCAGGTCAGTCAACAACCATTCTATTTAGAACCCACTGGTTTCCCTTCCTTGCTCTCAGAAAAGGATGATTTTTCAATTTGCTTCTGAATTTTCTTGGTTGTAACATGTATACAAGAAAGCACAATGGTTTTTCAGCTCCTTGTAGCTTTCTTCATACATTCCCTTCTCTGGATATTGTGACAGGGAAGCTCCTGTCACCAGTTTAAACCCGGTTTTAAACCCTGCCATGCAAAGGGCTGCCCCTATTCCTAAGCCCAGGAAGCTACCCATTAACCCTGTTCCTATTACAAAGAGCCAACAGGCAGGGCAAGGCAGAGAGAGAAGGACAGAAACCACAATATCTGATTTAGGGCACTATAATCCCTTTTATAATTCCTTGGGCAGTTCTCCAGTAAAGCCTCTGGTAAAGAAAACTAGCCCAGGAAGGGTTAAGGAAAGGGGCAGAGCTGACAGGCAAGACAAACCCAGAGGGAGAGTGGGAAGGAGCCTGCAGCATAAAACCAACACACCTGGGAACACTCGGGGGAACTCAGGAACTGCAAGAGAGAGACCTGCCGTGCAGAGCAGGAAGGAAACAGCTAGGAGTTTTCTTTCACAGTCCAGGGCTAAAGAACAGGCTGTCCTACAGCCCTCACGAATTAATAAACTTCTGGCTCCCAGGCAGAAGCTCAAGGGAGGAGAAAGGCTTCCAGAGCAGGGCTGGCCGGTAGCTGCCCCTGAAGGGAATTCCTATCCAGCCTCAGAGAGCGGGGAGTCCCTAATGGAGATAGAGATAGTGGTCTCTGAAGGAAGTGAAATAGAGTGCAGTCTGGCAGCCTGGGATCTCCTATCTAACTACAGTCAATAAGGTAATGAATGGGGGAGGGAATCTTTCTGTGCAGCGTTCTTTCTCCCTTAGGCAGGACTGTAAGGGAGTATGAATGTGTCAATTAGAGCCTGAGAGATAGGCCTTGCAGAGTGAAGGAGGTGGGAACCCTAATTAACCTCCGAGAAAAGCCTGAACGGAAATTCAGTGACCTGATGTTACATAGCCCTGAATAGGGGAACTTTTGGGTGGGGACTTAAACCAGTCAGAAAAGGGTGGATGGTTCCCCAGCCCCTACCCCAGGAGCATAAGGGTAGTGGGGGGCACTGTACTTCAGGTGGGTCAGGTGGGAAAAGCTTCCTGAAGTATCCACAGGCACAATTGGTGAAACTGAAGAAAAAAAACGTTTTTGTTTATTTTTGGTTTATCTGCCTGAACAGCAGTCTGGACTCTCTTATAAAGGAGAAGCATTGCTGAGGTATTATTTGTTTCCAGTCCACTCAGCCAAGAGGGACTATTTGAGACCCAGTGCCTTGAACTGGGGATAATAAAAAGAAAAATCTGAACTTTACCAAGTGAACAGTGTATGCTATTTTCTACTGGGATTATCTAGCAGGAGTCCTCCAGGGAGCGCTCCGTCCTGCGCCTGGGGCGGGAGCCGGGTTGCCAGCGCTAGGCTTATCCCTGTCCCCGCCACAATATTCAACTATTCCAGGACTTCTATTGTAGTTACAATACTCCCTTTATAGTTGTGCTTTAGTTTTAGGCTCGGATCACTTCATAGCATTTCACTATATTATTACAATATGGTTAAGAGATATATTTTTATAATTGATATTGTGCACTCTGTGATATAGTAAGGTATACTTATATTCCAACTTAAAGATGTACCTTTTTAAGGACGCCTTTGATAAATAAACGCTAGACTTCAAGAAGAAGGAAGAGCGTATCCCCTTCCTCCTGTGTTGACCTTTTTATGTCTCTCTCTCCTATTACAAATTATATTTCTCCCCTAATCCTTTTGTCTCCTTTATGTCTGTTAAGTCTTATTGTACAATGTCTTCCCATTGATTTTAATAGTTATGACTTTGTGCACCACTTAGACAAATTTTTTTAAGCAGTATATCAAATTTTAAATAAAACTGGGAAACTTGGAATAAAACCCTAGCATTATTCCATAAAGTTATACACACTGGTACCCCTCCTTATCTTTAGTCTCAAATTATATCCTACACTCCTTCACAGGCCCTTCGATCTCCTTTCTCTTTAAACAGAGCCCTCATACCTTCATTTCAAAAGAACTTTGAAGCCTCACCTCTCTTTAGTCTTTCCCAGGATGGTGGGGTGATCGTGGCTGATCAGTATCCTTTTCTCTCCCTTTTTATCTCTTTTCTGATTTTTCTCTATTCTATCCATTTTGTAGCTCCTTCCGTTTCTGGATTATTGAGTTTTGTTGTTAATCACTTCTTTTGTTAGAGAAAGGTGGTATATTGAGTATGTAATAAACAAACATGACATTAAATTATAGCATTAAGTACAGAGACCAACAGTAGTGTTGATGCTGCTGGTAACAACTGATAAGTGTGTGCTCATAGGAGTTTGTGGAGGCGCCTTCTGGCTGTTCAGTGAAAGATCCTTAACCTTTTCCCCTCTGCCTCTCCCCTTTTCCTATCAGCATATATTTTTCTCCTTAGCCTCTAGCATTTTCTCTCTGCCTCTACCTTCTCTCTTCTCTTACCCTCAGCATAACCACCATCTCCTTCCCCATTTTCTCACCGGTTTTTGTCCTCCAAGGCTGGCCAGGCAACTTATTTTTCGAACACCATCTGTGGCATCGAAGGAGCCAACTCTGTGGGTGCCAGTGGGTGCTGAGCATCCACAATGTTGAGCAAACTCTTTTATTTCATCAAGGGAATTTATATTGTGTTTGCCCCCTACCCCCAATTAGAGAATGACACAGTGACGAAATTCATCACCGTTCATAACCGCGGGAAACCATTTTCATGTCACTCTTTAAGGAAACAGGGAAGAATCAGAGTATGAATGGCCACAACCACTGACCCTCAAGCTTTGCTTTGAATAATGCTGGTATAGAAGGACTGAGGTTGAAACAGACACTACAGAATGACAGTCTCTGGTATCCAGAGCAGATATTGTGATGTCATAATACCTCATTCCACCAGTGCCTAAGAACCAATCACATCAGTGATGTCACAATGGTTTCATTATCCTTGGCTCACATAAGCACAGCCACTGACCCGCAAGCTTTGCTTTGAAGAATGCTGGTGTAGAAGGACTGAGGTTGAAATAGACACTAGAAAATGACATGGGTTTATTTCCCGCAGTTATCCGCGGGGACGGGAACGGTGATGAATTTTGTCACCATGCCATTCTCTACCCCCAATCATTTCAAAATGTTTGTGCTATGTGTGGCACTCAAATATTCTTTAATCCTGTCCTAGCCTGCAGCTGTTTCTCTCGCTGAAAGCATTTGCTCTCCCTCATGTACTTAAAAATGACCCTTGATTTCTCAGCATTTAAGGAGGGAGGTGAGGGATTCCAAACAAGGACACAGGACTTGCTGTGTCTGATTTGATAATCTGCTAGGAAAACAAACAAAGTAAAAGCAAATATAAAACATAGTGAAATTAATAGATAAAAGGTGTTGTGGACCAGATAAATTTGTTCCATGTGTTCAATTCAGTCCACAGACCATAGTTTGGGAAACCTGTAATGTAGCTAGCACAACTAAGGGGATTACCAGGTCCAGCAATGAGGTAAAGGAGATAGAAATAAAAGTTCATACCTATCACCAGATTTAAAAGATATTAAAGCATATAATGGAAACTACCTTTTATGAAAAATTCAAATGCTCTCTCATTAAGCAATATGATATGTTATGTTAATCAGGTTTTCTATTCCGCCTTTACCTATTCAGTTTAAGGTCGGATTACATTACAAGAGGTTGAGAAAGTTACTCGGGAAGTTACAATCAACAGTTTGGCACAGACATTCAATAGAGTTGCTAGTATAGACAAATCAGTACAGTTCTTAATACAGCTAGGTCATAGTTACAAATTCAAGGAGGTCATCAATGGCTAACCATCCCAGGAGTTGCATTAGACAGTTTAGAAATGTGCTTTTATAATTACCATTTCAGTTATTTCAGTGTCGGTTCTCTGTCTTGGTACAGAAATTATTTTAAACATTTTCTGAACCTGAGATATTGGTCACAAGATCATAGTGTAAGTGGTAGTTGGTTCCAGCATTTTGCTAATTGATATTGGTTGGATAAGGTAATTTGCCTGGTAGCCTTTATATTATTGCATGCTGGGAATTTTAAGTGGAAAAGATTTCTAGTGGAATATCCATTGGAGGCACCCTGGAGTAGGATGGCCAGTTCTGTTAGGTAGTCAGAGGCATTCCTTGTCAGGATCTTAAAGGCATTGATGCCTAATTTAAATTTAATCCTTGAGGTTATGGGCACCGGGTGGGTCTAGTTTGCTATATAAGGGAAACTGGCCTTGCATGGTGCAATCATAGGATGTACTGTGCATTTTTCCAAGATGACAGAACCAGAAGCAGGAATGAGTAGGTATTGCTTTTGCCTCTTAAAGTATGGGGGTTGGGGGTACCTGGGAGAAAGGTTGGGTGGGTGCTTCTAGACACCAAAGAGTAGGAATTTTTGGAGTCAGGGAGGTCAGAAGTACTTCTAGGAGATGAGGGGTGGGTGAGGATTACCACTAATCACCAGGGTTCTGGGGGGGGGGGGATGTTTTTAGTTTGGGGGGGAATGAAGGAGAAAATGTTGCAAGGCACCAGGAAGTGGGATTTTTAAAAAAGTCAGCGCAGGGGGTTGGAAGTACCTAAGGGAGGGGTAACATGGAGATGCCACTAGATACCAGGGATTATTTTTATTAGCCAGGGAAGTAGGATCAGGTCAGGGACCGCTGCTGGTGGCTTGGCACTTCTTATAATGTTACTCTTCCTATCTCTGCCTCAGCCAATCACGAAGGGTGACATTTTGCAATGAGCTGCAGATTACACAGTTTTAACATGGCAGTAATTTGAATGCTACCTTAGGTTTTGAGCAAAAGTTTTAGTGTAGAGCCAAATGCTGAGCTTGCTCTAACACGAAGCTTTCTTCATTGGCTCCTCTGTCTGGTCACAGGATAGTATCCAATTCGTGAGTGAATAAATAAGATCATGCTTTTATGAATGTGCTTTGAATTTTTGTATTGCTGAAAATGTTTTGAAATTTTTAACTATTTGAACCTGGCTATGCTTGTAATGAATTAATAAAAAGCTCCAAAGTTAGCACATCAAAATTGCTGTCCTAACCTTATGCACCAGGTTAACCAGATACTGGTCCTGAATTCTGGTTGGTGCCTGGTTAAATTCTGGGTTAGCACACATATCTGGACATTCAGAGCTAGGAACTGTAGGAGTATATATTGCCCATACCTGTTTGTATGCATAAGCACTGGCATACCATGGGGGGAGGGGAGGGACAATCCACCCTGATTGCAGACCATAAGAGATACTCCTGGGGTTGGTATTGTGGTCTGGGAACTTCCCCTTCCAGCAACAGCAGCCTTCACAACCCGCTGCTCTGCCTGTATCAGCCCTTCCTCTCTGCTGCTTCCTGCCTTCACAGGAAGTAGGCGGGACCCAACAGAAAGGGCAATATTCTATATGAAATTTAACAAAATTGCAATCCCGTACATAATTAGACGTAGGTAGCTAAGGCAGAGACAGTAGAACAAAAATGGACACAAACACAAACGAATTGTAGAATATAAGCAAATGTTAAGACATTATTTCCATTATTTCACAAAAATTTCAATTTTACAAGATTTACAGAGATGCAATTATGATTGTATAATCTGGGATCACATCACACAGAGCCTAACTCCTGAGTTCTTACAGTTAGAAAGACTATTGATAAAAGCATAAAATACAAGTGGAACACAAGTTAACTGCAAACCTGTCAAAATAGTTCATGGTAGTAGAGAATGACACGGTGACAAAATTCATCACCGTTCCCGTCCCCGCGGATAATCGCTGGAAATAATCCCATGTCATTTTCTAGTGTCTATTTCAACCTCGGTTCTTCTACACCAGCATTCTTCAAAGCAAAGCTTGCGGGTCAGTGGTTGTGGCCATTCATACTCTGATTCTTCCCTCTCTCCTTAAAGAATGACATGAAGATGGTTTCCCGCGGTTATCCGCGGGGACGGTGATGAATTTTGTCACCGTGTCATTCTCTACATGGTAGGACTGTTATGCTGCAACACCAAAGACTTAGTACCCCATGCAGATAAAAAAATTCTAATTAACATCACCACAGAATGTCACGTTATCGATTTGCATAGGTTACCTCCATGCTTATACTGTATTTGCACAACTCTTGAGGCTCTTGCGTGCCCTGCTTTAAATTAGGTATAAACAATACTTTTGCTGTACAAATTAAAATTACTGGAACTATCTTTCCATTGCTTCATATTATAATGTTGGTACAGCTTAAAAGGACTTCTGTTTGGTAGTGTTATTTATTTATTTTTTTAAATTAATAGTACGCAAAACTATTTCGAGATGAGTAAGGGCTTTGGTGTAACGCTGTCTGTGTTCCCAATCTGCAGCTTTATCTCTGGCAGGCCTTCGTGGATGTGATTGTATTAAATGTCAACGCGTTCATTCCGTTCAATGTTAGTCATCAGATTCTTTGTATCACTAGTTCCGATTTCAAGACCACTATTAGAATACAGTGTGTTGTCAAAGTTACTTTCTGTTTGCAATTGGCTATGTCTTCGTTTGTAGAAGAAATATAAGGCTACTCCAGCACCTGCCATAATAAGAAGAACTGTGACGACGACTCCGACTACGCTGTAGGAAGAGGCAGATGCCTTATTGTTTATTGATGCTGGAAAAAGAAAAAAAAAAAGAAATCCATCATGAACAATGAAACAAATGAAACTTTTTCCAATCATGAAAGGGGCCCTTTTTACTAATTTGTGATACAAATTTGCAGTGCTCCAAGTTCTTATAGACCAGTGACCTTATTGTCTTACTGAGCCTTTTAGAGAATTTTGGTCCGGGAAGATTGGTTTTACAATGGTTTACAGGATTTTTGAGAAACAGGGGCTCATGAAACCAAAACACAAAAATGTCCAAAAAAGTCGGCCCTTGGACGTTCTAATCGCCAGGACGTCCAATTGCTGATAATCAAAACTGTTTTCCTGGACATCTAGCAAGACGTTTCTCCCTCTTACGATTCCAGAGTTCCAGTGAGCATGTTGGGAGGCATGTCATGGGTGAATTTTAGGCGGGCTTTGGGTGTGCTTAACTTGGATGTCTTGCAGCAATAATTGAACCTTTTCCAAGACATCCTGGACGGAACTTAGGTATTCAGAGCTAGACCTGTTTTAGAAGCATCTAAGTGCTACAAAGGGACCCAAACTGACCAGATGGCCACTGCATACATTAAGGTATAACCTCCCCATACTTCCCCAGTGCTCACTAACTCCCTCCCACCCCCCAAAAATCTGAATGAAAGAGTACCTACCTGTCTCTAGAACAGCAGCACTTGGAATGGGAAAGCCTAGTAGAGCATCACACAGGTGATATGGTGGATGGACTGGTGAACCATAGAGTGGAGGACCCAAGCCCATAAGTCATTCTAACAACTACATTTATGGTAGAAAGTGCGAGCCCACTAAAATCCACCAAAACTTTACTCTACTGCCATATAAGTGCTACCTGCAGCCACGAGAGCTATTGGGCTGGTAGACAGGTGAGTCAAATAGATTTTGGGGGAGTTTTGGAGGGCTCAGCATAAATTATATGGGGTATATGTTGAGATGTACATCTAGCAAGTCACTTGGTCTCCCATTGCCCCAGGTATATTAGATAGATTGTGTGACCGCAGGGACAGATAGGGAAAAATTTTTAATATCTGAATAAATCCATGTAAATCGTTCTGAGCTCACCTGGGAGAATGGTATAGAAAACTGAATAAAAAAATAAATATATGTGAAGTGCCCTCTAAGTTGTCCCACTGCTCTGTTGGTATGTCGGTGTGGCCAGTCCATCACAATAATGGCCACTCCCATGTCCAAATGGTCTGGATTTGGATGTTTTCAACTTGGACGTTTCTTCGGTTAAAAATGGGGTTAAAAGTTAGGCATCCTAAGGGTTGTATGTCCTGTCGGCTTAGACATCCAAGTAGACGATTTTCAAAAAAAATCTATTTTTGAATATCTGGCGGTTTGGCTTTTGAAAATGGATGTAAATTTGCATCTGACTTAGATGTCCTTTTCAAAAATGGCCCTCATAGGACCTATAAAGTCCAAAACAATGGACAGATTTCTGATTCATGGAAGCCTTTGGTAGGGGTCCCCCAGGTTCCACACTCTTCTTCAAAAAGATGTAGCTCTGGACATTATAATTTAAACTGATACCAATAAAACTAAGATCTTGTGGATTACATCCCCT
Organism: Geotrypetes seraphini; assembly: GCF_902459505.1. Classification (NCBI taxonomy): domain Eukaryota; kingdom Metazoa; phylum Chordata; class Amphibia; order Gymnophiona; family Dermophiidae; genus Geotrypetes; species Geotrypetes seraphini. Next base: position 432,229,130 of record NC_047085.1, on the reverse strand, counting down.
TTGAAGAATCTACTGAACAAAAGGATTAACATCCAAGGCACAACGTTTATGTTAGAAATAACTATCAGTGTTCTGTGGATACTATTAGGTTATCGATTATCAAAGAATGACCAAATTAAACAATTAATTTGAAAAATTATTTTCAGACTGCGTGGTTCAAGGCTGGTGCTGACTCAGTTTATTTATTGTAACTCGTTAAATACTGGTTATTCTAAGATAGCTTTATGATGTTTTCAAGTTATGCAGAATACTGCAGCAAAGTTGATTTATGGTAAGGAAAGATCAGACAGAGCCACTCCACTATTGCAGAGACTTCATTGACTCTCAATAAGAGTACATTGTCAATTTAAATTGTGCACATTGGTTCACAAAATGTTATACAGTTACTATCCAGAACATATGACTAATCTTATTCTAACTAAGCCTTCTAATCATTCTCTACTTAGATTGAAAGATTCTTTAGTTTTACACTATTCATCATTTAAGGGTATAAGATTTAAATCAATTTTTCAGCTAGTTTTATTATCAGTTCAATGCTGAAATTATCTCCCAGTAGAACCAAGAAAGATTTCTTTTTATTTGAAATTTTGCAAACTTTTAAAAGCATGTCTGTTTTATGAATATTTGATGCCATTATTTTTGTTATTTCATTTATTATGTAAATATGCTGGTATTTAAGAACAGAAGAATAGCCTTACTGGGTCAGACCAATGGTCCATCAAGCCCAGTAATGTTGGTGCCGGGCAAAATGGTAGAGACTATTATAAAGAACAAAATTATTGAATGTATACATAGGCATGGAGGAGAGTGGGGCGCAGTGGTTAGAGCTATAGCCTAAAGGGCTCATAATTTAAAAAACATCTAAAAAGTGGCCTAAATGGGTACTCAGATGATCAAAAAGCCTGATCGTTCAAGTACCCATAACCAAAGCTGGTTTTAGACGTATCTAAAACCAGCTTAGGCCTTTCCACTACCTCTAAACGCATATTGTGAAAAGAGGCGTTTTTAGAGGAGGGGAAAGGTTGGGAGATAGGCCGACCTACACTTAGTCGTACAGCAGGTATAAACAAACCTTTTGACAGGTTGCCTAGTCAGCACTTATACGTTTTGACTTAGACCAAGTCAAAACAGGTATAAGTACTGAAAAAGGGGCCGCTGAGCTGATCGCGGAAAGTTGCTTTGATATACGAGTGTTTTGGTTTAAGAGCATGCTTCTGGAATGAATTATGCTCTTAAACCAAGGACCACTGTAATTAATTAATTGAGACAAAGCCAGCATGGTTGGCGAGATAGAAGACACCAATGTAATGTAATGGTTTTAGTCAAGAGAAATCTCTGTCACCAATCTGCTACATTTCTTTGAAGGGGTGAATAAACATGTGGACAGAGGTGAGCTAGTTGATATTGGGTATTTGAATTTTCAGAAGGTATTTGACAAATTACCTCATGAATGATTCCTGAGGAAATTTAAAATATCATGGGATAGAAGGCAATGTCCTATCATGAATGCAAGAACTGGTTAAAAGACAGAAAAAAGAGAGTAACGTTGAATGGTCAATATTCCGAACGGAAAAGGGTAAATAGTAGTGTTCCCCAGGGGTCTGTTCTAGGACTGCTGCTTTTTAACATTTTTATAAATAATATGGAAATGGGAACAATAAGTGAGGTGATTACATTTCCTGATGACACAAAATGAAAAATTGAAAGAGGACCTTACAAGACTGGTAGACTGAGCATCCAAATGGCAGATGACCTTTATTGTGAGCAAGTACAGAGTGATGCAAGTAAGGAAGAGGAACCCAAACTATAGCTACATGATGCAACGTTCCACATTAAACGTCACCACACAGAAAAAAGGATTTAGGTATCGTTGTTGATGAAACCCTCAGTGTGCAATAGTGGCCAAGAAAGCAAATAGAATGATAGGAATTATTAAAAAAGAAATGGAGAAAAATAACTAAGACTATTATAATGTTTTTGTATTGTTCCATGGTAAACCACACTTTGAATGCTGTGTGCAACTTGTCACTGCATCTCAAAAAATATTTAGAATTAGAAAAGTTACAGAGAGGGGTGATGAAAATGATAAAGTCAATAGGATGACTTCCCTATGAAGAAAGGCTGAAGAGGCTTGGGCTCTTCAGCTTGAAGAAGAGATGGCTGAGGGGAGATATGAGGAAGCAGTGGTGTAGTAAGAGTAGGTGGTTCTTGGAGCAGTGGTGCCCCTCACACACTCCTGTGCCTTCCTATTGGCACCCCTGCACCTTCTACTCACCCACCCCCCTGCTCCTTCCCGCCCCCATTCTACACTAAAGCTCTCCCTTCCCCCTCCCATACCTCTAAATCCTCGCCAGTGCAAATCGCTTCTGTAGCATGCTCATTACGCCAGCATTGGATTTCCCTCTGTTGTCACTTCCTGGACCCATGCCCCCGGAAGTGATTCAGAGGGGAAACAGGCAGGAGAAGTTGCTTGTACTAGCAAAGATCTACATATGTACAGGGTGGGGGAGAGGGATGGCGTGAGTGTGGCATGGTGTGGCGGGGCAGAGTGGAGAGGTGATAGCACCCCCACTGACATGACACCCAGGGCGGTCCACCCACTGCCCTCACCTTTACTACGCCACTGTGATGAAGGTCTATAAAATACTGAATGGAGTGAAATGGGTAGATGTAAATCACCTGTTTACTCTTCCAAAAATACAGGGAATAGGAGGCATGTAAAGAAGCTACTAAGTACATAAGAATAGCCTTACTGGGTCAGACCAATGTTCCATCTAGCTCAGTGTGGCCAATCCAGGTCACTAGTACCTGGCAAAAACCCAACATTCCATGCTACCAATCCAGGGCAAGCAATGGCTTCCCCCATGTCTGTCTCAATAACAGATTATGAACTTTTCCTCCAGGAAATTGTCCAAACCTTTCTTAAAAATAACTACGTTAACTGCTCTTATCATAATCTCTGGCAACGCATTCCAGAACTTAACTATTCTAAGAGTGAAAAAAGAGTGTGAGCATTGGAACCCATTACATCTCTCTTGGTGGGCGAGAGTCCAAACTGTCAAGATGATGATTTTGCCTGTAGTTTGCTACCAAATGAGTATGTTGCCAATTTATTTTCAGAGGTCCTTTTATAAGAAATTGAATGGAATTCTCACTAAATTTATTTGGCTGGGTAAAACTGCTAGAATAGCTTTAGTATCTTTGCAAAAACCAATTGTGGCGGGTGGGGTAAATTTTCCAAAATTTTATAGATACCATTAAGCTTTCATACTGCGTCAGGGTATGTATTGGATCCCTCCTGAAGTCTTGGATCATCTTCCGGACTGGCTTTACTTAGAATGGCAACTTATGTCCCCATTTCGGTTATGTCATAAGCTTTCTGAAAATCTAGATACACTACATCAACTAGCTCACCTATATCCACATGTTTATTCACACCTTCAAAGAAGTCAAGCAAATTGGTGAGGCAAGATCTCCCCTGGCTGAACCCATGCTGACTCTGTCTCATTAAATCATGTTTGTCTACATGTTCCACAATTTTATTTTTTATAATTGTTTCCACTGTTTTGCCCAGCACTGAAGTCAGGCTTACTAGTCCGTAATTTCCTGGATCTCCCCTTTAACCCCTTTTAAAAAATTGGCCACCCTCCAATTTTCATGTACTACAGAAGATTGTAGCAACTGGTTACAGATCATTAACAGCAAATCAGCAATGTATACCATCCAGTCCAGGTGATTTATCACTTTTAACTTGTCAATTTGACTTAGTACATCTTCCAGATTCACCGAGCTTTATTTCAGTTCCTCTGCATCATCACCCTTGAAAACCTTTAACTGTTCAGATTGATCTCTTAAAACTTCTATAAAGACTGAAGCAAAGAATTATTCAGTCTCTTCACAATGATCTTATCCTCTCTAAGCACTCCTTTTGCTCCTTGATCATCCAGCAGTCCCATGGATTCCCTTACAGGTGTTCTGCTTCTGTTATAACTAAAAATTGTTACTATGAGTTTTTGCAAGTTTATCTTCATATTTTTTTCTTAGTTTTCTTTATCAATGCTTTGCATCTAACTTGTCAGTGCTTATGTCTCTTTTTATTTTCTTCATCTGGATCTTTTTTCCAATCTTTAAAGGATGTATTTTGGCTCTAATAGCCTCTTTTTCTTCACCTTTTAACCATGCTGGCTCTTGTTTTTTCTTCTTTTCACTTTTGTTAATATGTGGAATACATCTGGTCTGGGCTTTCACAAATTGGAGAAAATATTTCTTCACTTAACATGCAATTAAACTCTGAAACTCATTGTAGAGAATGTGGTAAAAGCAGTTAGCTTAACAGAGTTTAAAAAAAAAAGTTTGGACAAATCTCTACAAGAAAAGTCCATAAGCCATTATTAAGATGCACTTGGGAAAACCTACTCTTTATTCTGGGATAAGCGGCATAAAATCTGTTTTTACTCTTTTGGGATTTTGCCAGGTACTTGAGATCTGGATTGGCCACTGTTACTCGATTTGATAAGCATATGGTGTAACCCAGTTGAATGCTCAGTTGAAAATGTACCTATTCATTTAAAAATAGCTATGCAAATCACCAATCTAGAATGTATTATGCGATAACATTGGACATGAAGAGTGTGCAACACACATGGGTCTTGCTTTAATTTCTTTGTAACAACAGACTTACGTTTCATAACTGGAAGTTTCTCAGTTGGTTCAATAGCTATTAAAAGAAAAAAAAAAAGATAATTGTACATTAAACATTATACAACATTGGAACATAAATAATCATGTGTTTGTAAATACATTTCATGAACTACAGTACACTTCCATTACAGTATTTTAACTTACTGACACAGTAATTTAAATAAAAACTGCTCTATTTATTCTCTAGTTAGAAAATGTTTAGGGTTATGTTCTTAAAACTGAACCCAGTGATAGCCACTTTGATTATGTAACTAATCCCCTTTTAAAGAAGATAATACATTTCAGAGTGGTGGTTAGCACTTGGAGAGAGTTCATTGAGGCAGGTTCATTCATGGTAGTAGAGACGTATGGTGGAAGAGGAGAGAGCCCCACGTCTTGAAGTAAGTTGAGCTGGCCCTAAAATTACAGTAGTACATATGTATCTAATATAATAAAACGCTAGCCACGCATGCGCACTCCCATCTGCGTGTTGCGTTTTCCGTGCGCTGTAGGACACCGCAGGTAGGAGTGTGCATGCGCGTGAAGCTCTCTCTCTCCCCCCCCCCCCCCGAGGCGGATGTCGGCCGCGGCGGCTGCTGGCCGCATTTAAAAATAAAACAGGCAAGTTTTTAAAGTCCTGAAAAGCCGTTGGCCTAGAAGTATGCAGGCGGCATACTTCATGGCCGATGGCTTTTCAAATCCCCCCTCCCGCACCGCCGCCGCTGTACATTTTAAAACCTCCAACCCCCCCCCCCCCCCTCAGCTTTGTGGTTAAGGCCTGACTTCTTCAGGCAGCATCAGCATTTAAAATTCGCTTCTGTTGCCAGCTTCAGGCCTTCCTCTCTGGAGGGTCCTGCCTACTTCATGTTTTCATGAAGACAGTACCCGCCAGAGAGGAAGACCTGAAGCCGGCAACAGCAATTAATTATAAATGCTGCTGCTGCTTCTGCCCGATGAAGTTGAAGGAGGAAAGGGAGCAGAGGGGGAGAGAATGATAGGGCATGGAGGTAAGGAGGAAGGTATGGGGGGGAAGAAAATGCTGCACAGGGAAGTGGGGTGGGAGGGAAATGCTGCAGCACAGGGAAATGGAGGGGCAGAAAAAGGAAGGGAGGTGTACTGCTGGGCAGGGGGAGCAAGAAAAAGGGGTTGATGGACAGGGGAAGAGGTGCTGATGGACAGGGGGGGGGGGCAGAAAAATAAAGGGAGGCCTACTGCTGGACAGGGGGAGTAGGAAGGAGGTGATGATGGACAGGGGGGAGGTAAACAAAGGGAGAAGGGCTTCTGCTGGTTAAGGTGAGCAGTGATGGGGTGGTGGAGGACACAGGGGAGGTAAAAGGAAGGGAGAATGGACAGGGGGAGCAGGCAAGGGGTGGTGGTGGAAAGCCAAGGAAAAAAAAAAAAAAGAAAGAAAGAAAGACAGAAATACAGAAAGCGGCGAAGGAGAGAGAAAAAAAATAAAGACAGACACACATACATATATTCTAGCACCTGTTAATGTAACGGGCTATAAGACTAGTATTACCAATAATTTCCCTAACTGCCTTTACTCTATCTAGAAAGTTTCAATAATTTGCCTTAGATTTCAAGACTACTGTCTACGTAATGTTTCTCCTTGTGGTATCATGCACAGAGACGGGCCCTCAAGCCAGGATAAACTTGACCCACACAGTGGTCAAGGTCAGCACAATAATAATACTTTATTAAAGTGTTAGGTATGGAACTCTATTAGCTTCATAGGCAAGTAGAAAATAATGCAGTCTAGTCATTAGGTGTAAGTAAAAAGTCCTCCCATGGTCCTGCTCTTGCAGGCCATGGCATAAACTGGTCTCTAGTCAAAACACATTCACCATCTGGATCCAGCATATAGTTCTTCAAAGTCCCCAGTGACACTGGGCCTTCCTGACTGTCATAGTTGCAGGTTGCAGGTGGTGGAAGCAAATATAGTTGGGCAATTCGGCTTCCCTCTGGGCCCCCCTTAACCTGGCTGTGCCCCTATCTTTTACACTTCCTAGTTTCGGCTCTTTTGGCTCCACCCCTCCCAAGTCACTTCCTCATTGGGTAGGACTATTAGGGAGTATCCTTAAGAGAAAGTGTCTGTGCACCTACAGACTCCCTCACAGATTCTTTCTTCATTGCTTGGGGTTGAAGGCTTAGCTGATTAAGAATCCCTGCTCTAGATTGTTCCCCTATTCTATGCTACTTCGTTCTTTCCTTCTCTGTTCTTGCTCCCCAGCTTCTCTTTTCTCCCTTTGTCTGCCCATGCTTCTCCTGCCAGGACTCTATGGGCTCCTTTTACTAACAATGAGAGATTACGTGACTCGCCCAGGGTCACAAGGAGCAGCATGGGATTGGAACCCACAACCTCAGGGTGCTGAGGATGTAGCTCTAACCACTGTGCCATACACTCCACATTAAAAATCTGTACTAGTATCCCATAACTATAGGAGATACAGTGACAAGCCTGTAAATGACACTGAAGAAATTCCCAGAGAGTTAAATATGACAGCACAAACAAAACATATGTATGAAACAACAAAGGAAACCATCTAAATATGACAATTATAGAAAGAACCATGACTAAGGTTTTCTTTTACTAAGCTGCGATAGAGGTTTCTACTGCGGCCTGGGGCGCTAAATGCTCCGATGTTTCTCCAACGCTCATAGGAATTCTATGAGCTTTGAAGCAGCGTTGGAGCATTTAGTGCTCTGGGCCGCAGTAGAAACCTCTATCATGGCTTAGTTAAAGGGGGGAGGGGTAAGTTTGCTCTCACCATAAAAGGTCTGCAGCATAAATGAATCCACAGAATAGCTCTTGCTGGCACTCAGCAATACCAATTAGCAACAATGTTCTATTTTGCAGCATGCTGAGGGGAGGGGTCTTTAATTTTGTTTCTTTTCTTTCATTAGCTTTTTTTCAATTTCATTTCCATGGTTACACAGGTACATTGATACATAGACAGAATGGATAGGCCATTCGGTTTCATCTGCTCATCCTTCCTCTCCTATGTGCTTGCCTCATTCAGATACCGTCTTTGTCTCCCCCACCTCACCACCCTTTCTGTGAAGAGGTATTTTTTTAGATTACTCCCAAGTCTGTCCTCTTTCATCTTTATCTTATGCCTCCTCGTTCCAGAGCTTCCTTTTAATACAGTATAAAAGAACACAAAAGCTTAAAACTAGACGTGACCTGGTGTATCACTTACTTTTCGGTTTTTTACAAACATATCCTTTGTTTACGTTGCAATTTATGTTATTCCAGTATCCAGAATTGGAATAAACTTCCACGCAGTTTTCCCTTTCGTGATTTGAGGGCTCGCCTTCGTTCCAGTTGACATAATCAACCACAGATGAATCAAGCCATAGCCAGTCCCCTAATATTAAATGACAATGCATCAAGTTAAAGAACAAAAAAAGCAAGGCACAGATATCGTGCCACAAAAGAATCAATCCAGGAAATTTTTATTCATAAAATGGGCACTTTTACTGAGCTGTGTTAAGTGCTAATATGCACCTAATGCCGCTTAAAATGTCATAAACTGGGATGTGCTCAGGCAACCAGTGGTAACTGTCAAATGTACACACACTAACTGCATGCTAAAATGTAGGGGTCTTTTTTGCAGGGAACATGTCTTGGGGCAGAGAGGTCTTGACTCTATAAAACTCGCCTAAATTGAGGTGCTTAGCTCAGTGCGCCTAGCCCAAGTCACTTATAAGAAAGTGGGCATGGTTAGAGGCGGACTTTGGTTGGGCATGTTTTGCATGTTGGTGCCTTAGGTGCTGGTATTTAAGACAAGTAAACCCTAGCATAAACACAGCCAATTTTGGACAGGCCTGATCCCCATAAAGAACGGGCATCTCCCTCTTTCCCTCCTTCCCCTTCCCCCACCCCCACCTCAGCCTGTGCAGCTGGGATGCCATACCAGAGGAGGACAGAGAGGTAACAACCGAAAAGAGAGGTAGCAACTGGGAGGGGAGACAGTGTACCCCCTCTGTCCTCCTCCAAACATATTTCTCCAAGTCCATATTTCTCGGTCCCCCTTCTAGCCTCCTCTGCCACCTCTCCCTCTTTTCCTTCTATACTTCTGCCCTCCACAAGTCCATCTCTCCCTCCCTCCTTCCTTTACCCCATCCCCGAGTCTTACATCTCTCCCTCTTTCTCTCATTTGAGTCCAACATCTCTCTGTTTCCCACTCCCTCCCCTAAGTCTAATATCGCTCCCACTCTGCCTTCTACCCCTCCATGAATCAGACATGTCTCAAAAGGGGCCTAATTTCTAAGCAGCACTCTAGTGGAAGTAGCATCTTGCTGCCGGCCAGTGTACCAGCTGGTTGTCTCTCTCTGCCGTGTCTCTTTCCCGGCATCTACTCCTTTTATTCCCCCCCCCCCGACAAGCATTTCCTTTTACCCCCCCTCCCCGGCATGACTACCCTAAATTTGCTATAAAAGGAGAAAAGGGATCATTCGGGGGGGGGGGGGGATGGCAAGATGGCGGCGGTGTGAGAATCGCAATGGAGCAGTTTGAAAGACCCGACAATTGCCAATGCCTTCCACTGAATTATTTTACCTTGTTTTGCCTTCCCGAATGCCGCATTCAAAGAGGAAGGGGGTGATAAGGGCCGTACCTTCGCCAGCCCTTTCTTCAACACCCATCCAGCAAACTGTCAACTGCTTCTTTGCGGTTCTGCCGACGGCTACCCAGGATACCGGAAGAAGTGATCTGGCTTTGGGGGAAGGTGGTGGAGAGCCTTTTCACCTCTCAGGACTTGAAATATCCTTATCCCCTCCAGTTCCATCTAACCCCGTGTGTCCAGCCTCTGCCGGGGCTCAGTTGCAGGAGATCTATGACCCCGGAAGGGATTCAACGGGGTTTCCTGGTGAGGGCACTTAGCCAGTAATGGCAGGGCAGCTGAAACCATCAGAGAGGGAATTAACCCTGCTCCCATGGAGGCGTCCTTAGGAGACATTTGGTTACTCCTACAGCGGCTGGAGATTGCAATGGCTAAAACTACTGAGGCGGTAACAGATATTAATTCTAAGATTGATAACCTTACTAAAACTGTCTACTCAGTACAAATGGACTTCTCAAACCAAACCAAACAGATGCAGGATGATATACAGCAGTTGCAATTGTTTAAAATAGCAACAATCAAAGATAATTCCTCTATACATAGAAAACTAGAACAAATTGACAATTATAACAGGAGATTAAATCTTCGTATCTTGAATTTTCCAATTCCACCTGGAACTCCGCCTATAGATTTTTTCAAAAGATATTTAATTTAAAATTTGGAAATTTCCCCTAATAATATTCCTCCTTTAAATAAGATTTACTATCTGCCGAATAAAAAGATTCCTCAAAGAGAGATGGAGAAAAATAATGGACGAGAGAAATATTGATTTTGGTAATGTTACTGCTCTTCTGGAACAAACTTTGAACTCAGATACTGAAAGAGCTACGCTTCTAACATTCTTTGTTTTTGAGCAACATCTAAATATGATTTTAAGATTATACTTTAAGAACTCTCAAAAACTATTTGGAGAACAACTGATTTGGATGTATCCAGACGTTTCAAAAGTTACTCAAGAGCAAAGAAAAGATTTCCTTTCCTTACATCAAGAAACACTCTTCAACTGGGGGTGACGTTTCTTTTGGCCTAACCCTGTAAATGTCTGGTGAGGTATTTGGGAATTAAGTATGCATTTTTTTCTCCAGACCACTTGAAGGAGTTCCTAAAAGTCAAAAAGATCATTAAGGACTGATTAAGAATGGACTATAATTAGATGGTAGCCGCGCCACACTAAGCTTTTTCCTTTGAAGGTACTTTTTAATTTAATCTCTCCAATATTATATGATTATCACACCCCCTAAATTGTGGTCTAAGGAAGGGATAACGTTGTATTTCGATAAGTTTTGTATAATTAGTAAAAAATTGTTTCTTTCTCTATGTTGCATGGAACAAGATTATTCTTGTGAATTGAACTGAAAATTCAATAAAGAAATAAAAAAATTAAAAAAAAATTTTGCTATAAAAGTTGCCGGGTGGAGGCAGCAGCGATTCACAGCGCTGTCCCGCTGCCAACCTTGGTTCCTTCTCTCTATTGTGGCCCACTCATTCTGACAATTTCCTGTTTCTGCTGGAGCAGGCCGCAGTGGAGAGAAGGTGTCGGGGTCAGTGCCAGGACAGTGCTGTGAATCACTGCCGCTACCCATCAAATTTTATAACAAATTTAACGTAGACGTGTTAGGGGAAATAAAAAGAAATGCCAGAAAATGCTACTCCAGGGGGGGATAAATGGAGTAGATGCCAGGAAAAGGATGTGGCAGAGAGCTGACCAGCAGGTACTGTAGGGGTGTTTCCTTATTTGCACCCGAAGGTTAGGCCTCTCTGACATCATCAAGCCTGAACCATTGTTTGCAAGAAATCATTCCAGCCTAAATCTAGCAAGAAGAGAAAGAAGAATACATCTTTGCTGTTTCTGCCTGATGCATTCTGGGTATGTACCAGAACTGTATTCTAGTCAAGGACATCCAGCTATGCCTACATGCTCTGCCTATGTGAATATTGGGAGAGTTATGGCTCATGTGCTTCTTATCTAACGAACACGCCTCTGTTTCACAGCCTGAGCGAGACTCTATACAGAAAGGCTATTCATCTAAGTTATGTTTCTGGATTGGTCCGGAGAGGTCATCTGACGAGATCCAAGTGAAATGTGCTAATTATAATTTAGTCTGTGCCAGGATGTGAGGGAACTCGCATCTTATCATAGGTTACTCTGCATTTTCTATAATAATTAAGACCTGAAAAGTTACCTCTTGTGACTCTCTGCCTGAGAGAGAGAGAAACCGGACTTTAAACAGATCTGGATTCCATCACATAAAGGAAACCTTTGCTGCCAACCTAAGTTACAGCTTCTCCAGTTGCTGACGGACTGTTCCTAAACAGAAGGATCTCCATATCTGCTGAGCGGAGGAAAGACGTCTTCCAGTTCACCTGATTCTGTGCTACGGCCTAATTGGAAGGTGAGGATAAGGAATTATATGTCTTTTCAGCTGGGTTAGAGAGGGAATCCTATTGTCTTTAGGATAAGGATTAGTTTGCTGCTAATCAGGAATTATTGTTATAAGGAATTATTTAGAGTGTAAGAATTAGTTTTACTCATTGTGATAATTATGTAATGAGATATATGCATGTATTCGGATATTTTGTGAACAATAATAAGTTATTGCTGCTGGCTTATGAACTATATTTTTCTATTTTCATAATAAAAGTATTTCATAATGCCTGGGTCTCTATTCTTAGTATAAACTGGCAAAATAACGAACCTTGGGTAAGGAGATTATGGGTTCCCTAGCATCTGACTAAAACATGCCCGTATTAGTTTATGTAACTGATTAGTCATCCATAAATCTTTCTACAGTAAGCTGGCCGGCAGTCTGAGGCTGCTGGGTGGATGAGCCTGAGTCTAAACTGGGTGGGCAAGGTCTGTCTAGGCCCACCCATGGCTATGCCCCTGGTGCATCAAAGGCTAGGGTGCCCACTGGTGCCTGTCTAGTTTAAGCACTGCTAGGAATGATTCTATAAACAGTGCCTAACTTAAGATTTAAGGCCAGCCCAGCACTGAAAGAATGCCTACAGTGTGTGGCCAAGCTGTCAATGGATCCCATAAGGAAAAGGGGTGGACAGAAAGGAAGGGAGAAGAGGGGAAGGAGACAATGGAAGTAGGTGAAGAATAAATGGAAGAGGCTGGAAGGAGAGGGGAAGAAATAAGGTGTGTAAGTGGGGAAGGAAGAGGGAATATGCTTGACAATGGGAAGGAAAGAGGCAATACTAGAATGGTGGAAGAAAAGAAAGAGAGCTGTTTCAACTTTGAAAGATTTGTGGCAATGTTCATAAAAGGTTTAAAAATATTTGCTCTTGTAATATACTCTGCTTAATATATTCTTTACTGTTTTAGGTTTTGTCCAAAATAAACAGATATTTACTCATCTAATGAGCCATTTTATCCATTGAGTTTCTCCCATTTTTTTAATGAATTTTGATCAAATTGCCATTCCTATAATTGAGATTTTATCTGTATGTCTGTTTTTCCATCCATCATCCATCTATACATATGTGCACTTGCACAGCTGGACAAGCAACCAATAAGATCAGAAGCTAGGAAAAGATGAGAAAGCAGGGAGTCTTGGTCTCACCACCTGAAAAAGCTGATAAGGCATCAGAACTGCCTGTTTCTCCTCCACTTCTTTCTGGCCTATCCTAAAAGGCTTTTTCATATGGTGATCAGTTCAGAGTTATACTGGCTGTTGGAGATTTTAGGCCCAATTTGTCCTTCTTCCTCTACCAGTCTCCTCCTCTTCAGATATCCATGTTACTTTTTCACCCTACTTCTACCGTGTTTCCCCAAAAATAAGACCCACCCCGACAATATGCCCTAGCATGATTTTCAGGGTAGGAATTAATATAAGCCCTACCCTGAAAATAAGCCCTAGTTACGAAGAAGCCTCCTCCAACCTGCGTGTGTCCCGGAAGTTATCTCCACTGCCGATAGGGAGCAGGAAAAACAATTACAGCAGCCGCACGAAAGTTTCCCTGCGGCTGCTGAACGTCCCTCCAACATGTGCATTGTCTCAGCGGCTGACAGAGCAGGAAAGCAATTTTATCAGCTGCAGCAGCCACACAGAAGCTTCCTTGCGGCTGCTGAATGTCCCCCTAACCTGCATTTTGTCTCGGTTGTCTCCACTACCTACAGGGAACAGAACAAGCAATTTTATCAGTTGCTTACAGCAGCTGCAGCACAACCTGAAACGGGGGCTCCTGGTAGTTGTCTCAGGGTCCTAGATTCTACTTTCTCTCAGTCAGTCTCTGTCTCAGTCATCTCTACTGCAGCACCTTCAGGTTTAGGGCACCAGGGAAAAATAAGACATCCTGCAAAATAAGTCCTAGTGTGTTTTTTGGGCCCAAAATTAATATAAGACAGTGTTTTATTTTCGGGGAAACACGGTATCAGTCATCTGCACTCAGCTCTACCCACCAGTGACTCAGGAACTGCTCCAGTGAGTTTTCCCTGGCCATCTTTACCACATCTAGCACACACAGACCCCTCAAACGATGAACAGAAGTCTACATTTGTTACCCATAGAAGTTTATTCATTATTTAAACTGTATTTATTAATATTCTGAATTATCCCATTTTGGCTCCCCATTATTTGTCATTGTTTGTGCCTTCCGTATTGTCTCCAAGGGATGTTGTAGACCCTGAAAGGGGCTACATGAAGATTAGGCCCCCCCCAGGAAAACATATATAGTGAAATTCAGACATAAAGAAGATTGCTCTGATATATCAGATAAGATTTGATATGATAGAAAGCTTGCACTATACCCCAGAAACTTATTAGAACATATTAAGCAAGTGCCATAGGCAATAGGAGCTTGTTAAGCAATCATCATGTCACTCTGACCATCTACAGGAAGGCAGGAAATATAAAATTAACTGCTAAAAGGAACTAATCTGAAGAACTAATCTGAAGAACCATGGGGTGGACGGAGACGTGCATAGATGGATCAGAAACTGGTTAGAGGGTAGGAAACAGAGGGTAGGGGTGAAGGGCCACTACTCGGACTGGAGGAAGGTCACGAGTGGTGTTCTGCAGGGCTCAGTGCTCGGGCCGCTGCTATTTAACATATTCATAAATGATCTAGAAACAGGGACGAAGTGTGAGATAATAAAATTTGCGGACGACACCAAACTATTTAGTGGAGCTCAGACAAAGGAGGACTGCGAAGAATTGCAAAGGGACTTGGACAAACTAGGGGAATGGGCAACGAGATGGCAGATGAAGTTCAACGTTGAGAAGTGTAAAGTATTACATGTGGGAAGCAGAAACCCAAGGTACAATTATACGATGGGAGGGAAATTCAATAATTTGGGTACTCTCATTCAATAAGTTATTGAATGAGAGTACCCAAGTAAGGGACTTGGGGGTAATGGTGGACATGACAATGAAACCGATGGCACAGTGCGCAGTGGCCGCTAAGAGAGCGAATAGAATGCTAGGTATAATCAAGAAGGATATTACAGCCAGAACAAAAGAAATTATCCTGCCGCTGTACCAGGCGATGGTGCGTCCGCATCTTGAGTACTGCATCTAATATTGGTCGTTGTATCTTAAGAAGGATATGGCGTTGCTCGAGAGAGTTCAGAGGAGAGCAACACGTCTCATAAAAGGTTTGAAAAACCTTTCATACGCTGAGAGATTGGAAAAACTGGGACTCCTTTCCCTGGAGAAGAGGTGACTTAGAGGGGATATGATAGAGACTTACAAGATCATGAAGGGCATAGAGAGAGTAGAGAGGGACAGATTCTTCAAACATTTGAAAAATAAAAGAACAAGAGGGCATTCGGAAAAGTTGAAAGGGGACAGATTCAAAACGAATGCTAGGAAGTTCTTCTTTACCCAACGTGTGGTGGACACCTGGAATGCGCTTCCAGAGGGCGTAATAGAGCAGAGTACGGTACTGGGGTTCAAGAAAGGATTGGACAATTTCCTGCTGGAAAAGGGGATAGAGGGGTATAGATAGAGGATTACTACACAGGTCCTGGACCTGGTGGGCCGTCGCGTGAGCGGATTGCTGGGCATGATGGACCTCAGGTCTGACCCAGCGGAGGCATTGCTTATGTTCTTATGTAATCCAACCACCTCAGGGTGGGCCAACTTTAATCCCTTTTACTTCGTCCTAGTAAACACCAAACTCTGCTTATCACTGCTAAATCTAACAGATCATGTGAGAATAAATCATAGAGGGTAACTTTAGTGCACTTCCCTGACACCATAAAAGTAGCAGCCTTCAGGGAGGGCTAAGCACTGATCTAGTCCTTGCTTGAAGGTAAAGGGTTTTTATGACATTACGACCTTGTGATTTATGGCTTGTGTAATGTGTCTTTTGTCCATGGACCATATGACCTATGGCTTGCATCCTGTGACGTATGTAATCAATATCTTTTGACCTTTGCTTGTCATTTTGGCCTTCAAACTTCTCAGTAAAAGGAAGCAGATCTGTGTGCCACAGTGAGTCATTTCTTGATGATGATGCTTTAAGCATCAGATAGAAATCTCCCTGAAGCTTCGGTTTCTGTATATTTTATGATCCATAATTGTGTGTGTGTACCTGATGTGCTTCTTGTTCTCCCTTCGCATCTCAGTTAGAATTCCCCTATTAAGACCAGGGGGTTGCTCTTTGTGCAGGTGAATCTTTTCCAACAATGGCCTTGGTGCCTGTGACTCTGAGGGTGGGGGGGGGGTTCACTAACCTGCCAACCGGAGACCGGAGAATTCCTCACTAAGGTAGGATCATGGGTAATTTATGTACTCGAGAGCATGCTGATAAGGAAACTTTAAAGGATATCCTTAGGGAAGCCACGGCTCTATAGGTGGCTCTATTGGTGTTATGTTTAAGCGTTATGGTGAGAAGGCATTAACTCCCATCCCCAGGTGGCATCGGATGACAGCTGCTGTTAAAGAGATTACCGTTCCCAACAGGGGGGTACTTTCTCTGTTGAGAAACTGTCTTATTTAGCAGAGTAGCTACGCTCTGAGCACCACGGTGGGGATCATAGGAATGCTGATTGGCCAATGTTTTGTTTATGGTTAGAGGAGATTTAGGGTTTTTTTTTTCACTTATACCGTTGTCAGTACTAAGAGTTTTTTGTGTATGACACGGTGCAACTGAACGCTGAAGGTCTAAACTGATGCTAGGGTTGTCTATCTGTCTTTAGAATTGTATCTGTGTATAAGATGTTTATAATTCTCAGCAGTATGTTTTTTGGGTTTTTTTTAAATAATTCTTTATTCATTTTTATAATTTACATCAAGTGCATAAAAAAATAACACTATTTTGACTTAAATAAATCACTTGAAATTCTACAATTCTTTAAATTACAAATAATTATCCCTTTCCCTCCCATCCCTTCAATACCTCATAACACATATACCATATAATAAAATCCCCCTCCCCCCACCCCATTCTTTCATTTGTACAAATCAGGGAAAATAATACCTATTCATTGCAATAATTTGTTAATGGCCCCCACACAGTATGTTTTGCTGTCTCGTTATTCTGCTGGAGAGGAAGTGAGTGTCTGTGTGTATGCTGTCTTTTTCATTTAAGATGTGAGAAATAACTTTTTGGTTTATGTTTACTCCCTTTTCCCTTCCGGACGCAGTCGGTTTTAACGAACCTCATTTAAATGCCTGGCAGTGGAGGATAACGGCATTACCTCACTGACTAGGTCTTTTAGGACACTGTACCCCTGTGTTATCTAATATGTTCTGATTTTTTTCTTTCCAGTGCTTTCCTGAATGCAATAGGAGATTCTGTTTCCCTAAGTGGGTTTTTGGGCTCTTCATTTAATGGAGAGTGTATAACATCTTTGCTACTCCCCTTGTGATGTTGAGATATGTAGTAGAAAATATTTTATCCGTAAATATTTATTACCCTGTATCTGAGCCACCGAAGATCAGGATTTGAGTTCCCCTTTTCCCTTCTAGTCACTGCACTACACCAAGTTGGGTTAGTTCTGTTCATCTGCGCATCGATGTGAGGGGAGCTGAGGTATTTTAGTTTTCCAAGGGCCAAATACATATTTTAGTCTCTGCAAACACAATTTATCCACCCAGGACATCAGTGTGCTGGATTCTGGTGCAGTAGTTAAGGCTGCCTCAACACACTGTTGTTTCTGACCATGGGTTGATTTCTCATGAAAGCCGTAGAAAATGCATTGTGTTTATGAGCAAAAATCCCCTTTTTCCCTTGTATATTCTCTATTTTTGCCATTGTGCAACCCCCGCCCTCCCCCAAACACACTTTTAATTATGATGTCCTGTTTAAGGGGCATTTGCTACATGAGCAGGAGATTGTTAAAACTTTATCTCCCTAAGTAATGTGTAATTAGAACTTGTTCTCAGTTGAAGAAAGTTATGATGTTTTTCCTTTTCACTTCTTTCCCTTTCATCTGGGTTTGGATCACACGTCCTAAAATTACTCTCATTCTTTTACAGCTGTTGTATACCTTGACATTAGACGTATTTATGATGCTTATCAGGTATAAATCCAAAAATATTACCATTTACATTCTTGTACATTCCTATCCAAAAACCTTTAGATTTGTCATGCAATATCTCCATGTGCTGCCAGACAAAGTCGGATTCTGCTGAGTCTTCTATGGATACCAAAGAAGCTTCTGTAAATAGAGGAATTCATTTGGGAAAATGTTAAAGACTCAACTATTTGTAGATGCATTTCTCTGAGCAAATGATTTTATGCAAGGCTGAATTTGTCTGTTTTTATTTCTATTTTGTACAGACTCTTAATATTTTATGTATGTAACTTCTAGTAAACCATTTTGGAAAAAAAAAAGTATAGAAAATTTAAAAATAAATAAATAAATAAATATTGACAGCATGAAAGTGAATGTAATGTCATTTATCCATTTAGTCTAACTTTATATTCTAAGGGGTTTAAAAAAAAATCATATTTTACAAACATGATAACCTGCATACATTTTGGGATATGTGGGATATAAATGTTTGTAAATAAACCCATCTTCCAAAATTTGACTTCTCTTCTAGAAAACTGGATTATTAAATGCATCTTCCCTGGAACATTCATTGCTAGAAAATGTGGTGAAAGTTAGCTTAGCAGGGTTTTAAAAAGGCTTGGATAATTTCCTAAAAGAGAAGTCCATAGGTCATTATTGAGATGACTTAGAGAAATCCACTACTTACTCCTAGGATAGGCAGCATAAAATCTGTTTTACTACTTCAGATTTAGCTAGGTACTTGGGGCCTGGGATGGCCACTGTTGGAAACAGGATAGTGGGCTTGATGGACCTTGGCTCTGCCCAGTATGGCAATTCTTATGTTCTAAATATATATGGGAATTCAATCGTGTAAGTCAGACTGAATGTAAGAACGCATTGAGAATACTGCTATGATAGCCTAGGACCATTCATACCACATTAACACAGAACACTCATTAACATCACACCATCAATATCAGAAATTATAAAACAACGGAGAAAAATAAACCTCAAGTGTGAGAGGCCGGGACTACACAAGTGCCCGAGTCTATTCACATCATCACTGGTTTATGAAAAAACTCCGTGTACATTTAAATCAATACTTCTTCATTCACACTCAATAACTTCTTAAGAGTTTTCAAAGAATTTTCTCAAAAGTGTTTCAGGGTGATATATAAAGACATATTCATGGCATGAACCAGATCCCAAACTAATCAAAAACAGCACGAGGGCTACAGCTCAGCTAAACAGGTGTATGCAATTTGTTGAGGCATGGAAATTTGGAGCACAAGAATGAGAACAAGCAACAACTCATCTGAAAAAACGGAGTGTCCCAAACGATGCTCAGTCCTTTATCCCGACAGAAAAGTCCTTCTGTTTCGCCTAAAAGGCTACTTCAGGGGAAAGATCCAATGTCCAAAAAATCTCCTGCTTCTTTCAACGCCACAAACATGCAGCTGGAGGAGCCAGCTGCATGTTTGTGGCGTTGAAAGAAGCAGGAGATTTTTTGGACATTGGATCTTTCCCCTGAAGTAGCCTTTTAGGCGAAACAGAAGGACTTTTCTGTCGGGATAAAGGACTGAGAATCGTTTGGGACACTCCGTTTTTTCAGATGAGTTGTTGCTTGTTCTCATTCTTGTGCTCCAAATTTCCATGCCTCAACAAATTGCATACACCTGTTTAGCTGAGCTGTAGCCCTCGTGCTGTTTTTGATTAGTTTGGGATCTGGTTCATGCCATGAATATGTCTTTATATATCACCCTGAAACACTTTTGAGAAAATTCTTTGAAAACTCTTAAGAAGTTATTGAGTGTGAATGAAGAAGTATTGATTTAAATGTACACGGAGTTTTTTCATAAACCAGTGATGATGTGAATAGACTCGGGCACTTGTGTAGTCCCGGCCTCTCACACTCAGTGTTCCCTCTAAGCGGGCGGGTGTTGTGAGCAAACTTTTTTCACTGTGAGCTAAAAATATCGGGCGCCAGCAAGTTATGAGCCAAATAAATATGTTGCTTTCTACCACAGAACTTCCTTACGTTTGTATGGAATCTATCCCCTTTCAACTTTAGAGAGTGCCCTCTCGTTCTCCCTGCCTTAGCTACTAAGTCTATTCCCTTCAGTACCTTGAATGTTTCTATCATGTCCCCTCTCAATCTCCTCTGCTCAAGGGAGAAGAGGCCCAGTTTCTCTAATCTTTCGCTGTACGGCAACTCCTCCAGCCCCTTAACCATTTTAGTTGCTCTTCTCTGGATCCTTTCGAGTAGTACCGTGTCCTTCTTAAAGTACCAGTGCTGGACGCAGTACTCCAGGTGAGGGCGTACCATGGCCCGGTACAGCAGCATGATAACCTTCTCTGTCTCTTCAGTCCAGCATCTGCCCCTTCCATTCACTGTCTGTCTTTCCCTGCCATCTCTCCTCCTGCCCCCCCCCACCCCCCAATTTGGTCTAGCATCCATCATCTTCCTTCTGTTCCCCTCATGGTCTGGCATCTCTATCCTTCCCTCCCCCCTGTGGTTTTTAGCATATCTCTCTTCTCATTTCCTCCACTCAGATCTGATCATTCTCTGCTCTCTCTTCCCTTTTCTTCTCTGGTCTTCCTTCTCTATTTTCTGCCTCCATCTAAATTAAATTCTTTCTTACTATTTAGTCCCGTTTCCCTCTTTTCACTGTGTCTACACACAGCTTGTCACCCCTTTCCCTCACCCCTCCATTATCTTACTATTTTCTTCCCCCTTTATTTATCTCCTCCTTCCATCCAGTATGTGTTCTTTCCCCACTTCCATTCAGCATCTGCTCTCCCTTCTCAACTGACATCCATCTGCCTTCTGCTCTCTCTCCCTTCTTCTCACTTCCATCATCTGTCCCCTTCTCTCTCTCTCTCATCTCCTCCATTCCATCATCTGCCCCTTCTCTCTCTCTCTCTCCCCCCCCCAACTTCCATCATCTGCCCCCCTTCCCCTCACCTTTGTGGGTCACTTTCTTTCCCCTGAGGGTGGCTCATGTCACAGGGGAAGCTTTGGCCGAGCAGAACCGCTTGATTGACAGTGGAACTTACTTGATTGATGTCGATGCTGGGGCCCGTTGCCGTTTGAAGGAAAAAAAAAAAAGGTGGAAAAAAGGAACCTGTAAAGGCGAGAGGAAGAGAAACCTCCAGGACAGCTGCTTTTTGCCCTCCTTCAGCGGCCCAAGAGTTCAGACCAGCAGCGGCAGCTCTGTATGCTTTTAACTTCGGCACAGAGCTGCCCCTAATCAATAGTTTAGCGCGGTTTCATGAGGCAGCCTCGGGGCCTTTGATAGCCGGCCCGCTTCGATGATGCGATGTGGGCCGGCCTAGCAAAGGCCCCGAGGCTGCCTTATGAAACCGCGCTAAACTATTGATTAGGGGCAGCTCTGTGCCGAAGTTAAAAGCATACACAGCTGCCGCTGCTGGTCTGGAGGTGCGGAGACAAGGCAGGAGGCAAACGCGGTGGAAGGCAGGAGTCCCGGCGAAGGCAGGAGTCCCGGCACAGCGACTGCAACAGGAAGTTGCAAGTCAGCTGACGCCGGCCTTTCGTTGCGGCGGGGACCGAATCCTTCGCGGACCGGCAAGATTTTGTTTGCGGACCGGCGGTTGAAGAACTGTGCTCTACACTGTGTGCGCTGTGACGAGAAACTTGTGCGCTGCGAGGTAATATTTTGTGCGTCAACGCACCCCAGCGCAGCTTAGCGGGAACACTGCCCACACTTGAGGTTTATTTTTCTCCGTTGTTTTATAATTTCTGATATTGATGGTGTGATGTTAATGAGTGTTCTGTGTTAATGTGGTATGAATGGTCCTAGGCTATCATAGCAGTATTCTCAATGCGTTCTTACATTCAGTCAATTCTTATGTTCTTACATTTTTGGAAAATGTATCCATTTCTCTTTTTTTTTCTATGTATTTTCCAGAGCATTTATGACAGTTGTTTCTGGGTCATTCTGTTTTGTATTTTCTTTTTATCTGACCAATAATTAACCTGTGGCAGTCAGCATTTTTAAAAAACACTGTCACAGGTAGAATTAGCCTCAAATATTCAATGCTGGGCCACATCTGTGCTCTGGAACTGTATTTCTGTTTATTCACAATATGCTGGCTGTTGGAGCTTACATGAATCCCAGCTGATATTCAGGTGGGACCTGCATAAAATACTCATGCAGGCCCTAGCTGAATATTGGCTGAGAACCACATAAGAAGAATCAGGTGCTTCAGTTTCCTCACTATCCCCTGTCCCACGATCCCGATTTACCCTCTCTCTACCCCCCCAACACCCCATCTTCATAGACCCTCTTAGCATCCCTGGTGGCCTATGGTCTAGGGCAGTGGTTACCAACTGTGTCCCGGAGGACCACTAGCCAATTAGGTTTTCAGGATATCCCTAATGAATATGCATGGAGCAGATTTGCATGCCTATCACTGCCATTAAATGCAAAGCTCTCTCATGCATATTCATTAGGGCTATCTCAAAACTCCAACTGGCTGGTGGTCCTTCAGAACAGGGTTGGGAACCACCGGTCTAGGGGGTCCTATAAGCAGGAGCAATTCCCACTAGTTCCTGCCCATCGTGAGTCTGGCCTCAAAAAGGCCACCACAATCTATAGCAGCAGTTTTGTGGCACTTTTTTTTGTCCTAACTTTAGTCACCTAATTAACCAGTTAGCGGTCTGAATACTGCCACTAACTAGTTAAGTACCAGCTTCTCACAGGCTCCGCCGAAGGCCCACCCATTCTGTAACCAGCGTCAATGTAGACGGCTGCCTTAAAAGCACTGGTTATAGAATCAGGCCTAAGCAGCCATGATAGGAGGCTGGATTTTCCAGGCCTACATTTGCACCGCCTATCATTGCAGCTAGATCGCTGCAGCCATAAGCTGATCGTGAGTTAGCAGGGATCCCTGAAGAATGCTGCTGGCTCAGCTGATTGGGGGGCAGGGGGAATTTCCCTTCCACAGTCAGCTGAGCTGGGTAAATCAGACAGAGCCTCCCCACCAATCTGCCTGACACTCAAAACACCCCTCCCCAACTAAGATAGGCAGGAGGGATGCCCACTCCCTCCTTCCCTGATACCCATAATACTCCCCCAACTGTGATAGGCAGGAGGGATGTCCACTTCCTCTTGCCAAAATTCCTGATACCAGATACCAGTATCCAGGCCAATGAGAGTCTTAGACCCCTCCCAGTGTATCCCAGGATGCAATGGGAAGCTGGCCTAATGCCCTGATTGGCTTGGGTACTTAATGCCCCTACTATGAGTGGGGCCTTAGGTGCCTGGGCCAATCAGAGCCTTAGACCCTACCCTGGTGCATCCCAGTGGACATAATTTGAGGTTGAGGGGTTGGAGACTGAAGAGCAATGTAAGGAAATTCTTCTTTACGGAGAGGATGGTGGATGCCTGGAATGCGCTCCCGAGAGAGGTGGTGGAGAAGAAAATGGTGACAGAGTTCAAAAAAGCATGGGATGAACACAGAGGATCTAGAATCAGAAAATAATAGTAAATATTGAAGAACTAAGGCCAGTACTAGGCAGACTTGCACAGTCTGTGTCTGTATATGGCCGTTTGGGGAAGAATGGGCTGGGGAGGGTTTCAATGGCTGGGAGGGTATAGATGGACTGGAGTGAGCTTTGACGGAGACTTTAGTAGTAGGAACCTAAGAACAGTACTGGGCAGAGCTTTAGATTCTTGCCCAGAAATAGCTAAGGATAAGAAGAAAAAAAACAAAACAAATTTTTAGATTGAATCAGGTTGGGCAGACTAGGTGGATCATTCGGGTCTTTATCTGCCGTCATCTACTATGTTACTATGTATATTGCAGCTAAGCATTATGGAGGACTAACAGATCAAAGTTTTTAGACATTTTTGGCATAGTGTGCTTCAAGAAATAAGTTACATGTGTGGACTACAAACTGGACACCCATTTGCACACCTCAATGCATGTTTCCTAGATAGAATGAGGACAATTATGTTAGGACCCTCTCCCCTCTCTCTGCCACTTTCATTTATTTGGTCGTATTCTGGCCATACGTTGATTTGATATATAAGCAGCAATCATTTTCAGCAGGAATTATATATATAGTTGGCACTGAATGCTGAATACATAAGTTGTTTTGAAATTGACCCCCCTATATTTTCTAAAAGTTATAGGAAGGCAAGTACTTAACATGCTTTACATGGATAAATTGGTATTTTGTAACATAAACAGCTTATTTGAAAATTGTCATGCCCTCCTTACAGGTTAAAAGGCAGAGGGTTATATCAAGGAAGAAGAATTCAATACAGAGATTTTATTTAGAGACACCCATGCCTACATTCTCATGTGTACTTTGAACCTGCTTCAACTACCCCAAAGTCAGTTTAAAATTGTTTCCAATGAAAGCAGAGCTATAGTCAATCTTCATTAGGGAATATTTGATCTATAAAATACATGAAAGATCCCAAACTCTGGATGGAAGTGTTTAACTTCTTTTATTTGCACAATTTCTAGAAATTTGAGAATATATCTAAATGTAGCTATATAACTGAACTACTATTGTTTATCAGGAATCCATATTTCTAACAATGGGAGATACCAACCTAATTGGAGACATTCCAGTGAGGCTTCGGACCAGGATTCTATAGAGGAGGCTTCATATAAATAACAGGAATCGCGGAAAGGTATCCAAGCTTCTTTCTCTGATTCTGGGCATTTTCCAGGTTTTTGTGGTAGTTCAGGAGGTGGTTCCACTGTTACAAAGAAGAGTTGAGAAAAATCTTTCAAAAGCATGTTTGCATATGCTAGTCTGGTTCATTTCCTGTTTCAGATCTTCTAAGGCCTGGGCTTGTGGATGCTGTGGAGGCAATATTCACAGCCCTTTGGCAAAAAGAAGCTTCAGCTATTTGCTTAGCTGTGATGTAGCAGGTTCTGCAGGGAGCTGAACTCTGATTACGAACCATCATTACAATGGCTAGGCAAGATATGTGCAAGCTCATTGCACCAATGCAAGCCATTCTCTACTGACATGAGGGCCCAAAGGCTTAGGAAGAAACTGCCAGATCAAAACTATAATTTAAAAGAAATCCTAAGGGCCCTTTTACTAGGGCAGGGCAAAATCTGAGCTTATTGTATACAAGCTCAGTACTTTCTCGCATGCTAAGCCCAAATTTACTGAGGCATGTATAATGGGCATTGAAGCATTTGCTGTGCATTTGTAAAGGGGGGGGGGTATGTTTTTATTTTATTTTTTATAGATCCAGTGCTACTTTTTCCATTAGTGCATGGGACGTACAAAAAAAAAAACCCCAACCAAAACACTTACAAAATTATAACGAGGGAGCAATGGAGTAGCCTAGTGGCTAGTGCAGTTGCCTGAGAAACAGGGGAATTGGATTTGATTCCCAGCGCAGCTCCTTGTGACTCTGGGCAAATCACTTAACCCTAGAACATAAGGGAGGCAATGATCTGCAATGCAAGAACAGCAGACCATACAAACATATGAAGCAAACTAGTTTAAACAAAGCATGTGCCTGACATGGCCACTTTTCACCAGAAGGCTATGTCAGAGGCAAGAACTGTAGACAGAACAATAAAATCCAAACATTCATAAAAAGCCATAAATAATAAGTACATAAACATCAGTTGAACACTAATAAAATTAATTCAGCCTGGTTTTTGGCAAATGATCATGATGCTAACTGCTGTGCTAAACTTTTTTTCATACTGTTACTGATCTGTTACTCTAGAGAGAAAAGTGTGTTTTGATTTCTCTAGGTATATAATTCTTCAGACAGCATCTTCTCACATGTGGTTGACATCATCCATGAACCTGGCACAGACCATCCAAAGTGAACTGTCACTAAGAAATCAAAACGCTGCCTGTACTGCGCAGGTACCTTCTCACCCAGCTTGCTGGACCATCAGTTCTTCATTTTCCACAGGGCGAGAAGCCGTCTTGGTTTTCTCTTCAGCGTATATCGTACGCATTTTTATATACATCTATTATATGCGTTTATTTTCTGCATGTTTTAGCTGCGTACATTTTGTGCCTTCCCGTATTATATTTACTTTCCATTTATTTTATTTGCCAATATTACCAGGAGTGCTTTTAGACCTTGGCCTACTAGCCTCCTTATCCTCTCTGAGGAACCTCGTGCCGATGTTTTTTCTCTCAGGGGTCATTAACCTCCTGATAATTTTTAAACTTTCGGGTCAGTTTCCAAGCATTCGGGAATAGCCACTTAGCCAGTTCCAACACTGAGACTCCTCTTCCCAGCCCTACTCCAGGGTCATCTACTTTAACGTCCAACTCTACCTCAGCTATTTCTGTACTGTCACTATTGGGGGAACTGCATACAACTGCATACAACTGTTCCCCCCCCCTCCTCCAATGCTGCTGCAAAGCAACTACCTTCTCCAACTAAGAAGCTATGATCAGTGCCCCTGCACAAGCGCATTCTGTGCTGACTACCACACAAGTGCCAGTTCCACTATCTGTGCAGCAACGAGCATAATTTGTACTGCCTACGTAACGAGAAAGGAAGCCGGCGCGCACAGTGTTAGAGCAAACTGAACCCAGGCCGTGTTAGAGCCCCACGGCCTGGGTTCAGTTCGCTTGCGGGCGGTGGGCAAGAGGGCAGTGAAGGAGTGTAAGGGAGGGAAGCTGACCTCACCAGGCAGTCGGGGACCCCCTGCCCGTTTTGCTTCCCCCCCATAATGCCCCCTGATATTTTCAGGCCCGAGGCATGTGCCTACTGGGCCTACCCTTTAATCCGTCACTGGCATTAAGGTGGGTATGTAAATGTTTTCCAGCTAGTGCGTTGTACTTAATACTTGCTAACTGGATAATGCAGAGCAAACATGGGAGCATTATCCGCTTCCCAGGAGATACCACACACTAATGGGAATATTAGTGCATGACCTGAATTGAAAAAAAATTGAAATGCCCTAAAAAGTACTGTGGGAAAATTTTGCATTAAGCCAAGTTAACTCCAAATTTTAATGCATTTTAGTAAAAGGGCCCCAAAATGTCAATTGATATCAAATCTGCAAGTAAAATACAAAAATATGCTATATTATTATGCAATATTTGAAAATTGTTCCTCTATGTATTGCATATCTAATATAATAAAACCCTTACCCACGCATGCATAGTTGAAACGGCGTGATCCCTGCCGCCGTGATTTCTGCTTCCATGGTCGTGTTCTGTGCGCGGTGTGTGCGCAGCGGTGGAGTCTGTGGAGGTTTGATTTACGGCGCGTAAGAGGAGTCTGCAGTGCCGATTTTACCCATTGCTGACATCGCTTCCTGCCAACGGCTGTGTGAGACCCGGGAGGAGAGGGGAGGGGGGAATGAGAAACGCTACTGATGGCTGGCCTACTACAGGATAGGGGGAGCAGGAAAGGGGTGCTGCTGGAGGAGGGTAGGTAAAAGGAAGGGAAAAGGGCTACTGCAGGACAGGGAGAACGGAATGGGTGCTGACTGCTGTTTTGACAGATTTAGACTTGGCCAAATAGTCTAAAGCTGTCTGAAGGATCCCTAGCTAGCTGACATAGCTGGGTCACGGTGTAGATGAAGAAACTCCATTTTAGATCAGTGGGTTATAATTGGTACAAATAACAACCTGTGACTCCATTTTATTGCTCTGAGAAATCACGTATACATGCAGGCCTGTTCTATGTATCTGTCTTAGTGCCAGGCACGGCCAGGAGGCAACAGGATGCTGCTGTATAGATTATAGGATGGATTTATGGTTTTGTTTTTCTCTCTGCTCTTACCTTTTGGTCAGAGCTGGTTAGACTGGTTTGGACTGGTTAGGACCCTATATAACCTTTGTGTCCGAAATTCTCGGGGTCTTCTGTTTATGCAGCCAGTTCTGCCCAGAAGTCCAGCATATATGCTTGTTTAATAAAAGCCTTTTTACATCTCTTCAGTCTCTGGCTCAAGTCTCTGCACTACTGACGAAGGGCCTAATCCAAAGAGGCACCTTCACTGTCAAAACAGCAGTCAAAAAGGCCAAACTCAGAATGGAAGAGAATCTAGCAAAAAACATTAAGAAGTGGGGATAAATCCTTCTTCAGGTATATTAATGACAGAAAAAGAAACACAGATGGGATAGTACGCCTCAGGAAACTAGACGGGAATTATGTAAAATCGGACTCCGATAAAGCCAAACTACATAATGAATACTTCTGCTCCGTCTTTACCTGCGAGGTGCCGGGATCTGGTCCACAATTGCAGACAAGGGAATTTCGCCCAGCAGCGTCTACTATGAACTATCAAGACTCAAAGTGAACAAAGCCATGGGACCAGACAAACTACACCCCAGGGTGCTTAGAGAGTTGAGTGACATCCTGGCGGAACCGCTATCCGCGCTTTTCAATCTTTCCCTAAGTACAGGAAGAGTCCCATTGAACTGGAAAACAGCTTATTTACATGATCTAACGTTTCTTTCAAAATCTTATGATATCTAAAATTTTTAAATCAGCCCATTCCTTACTCTTGTCCATAATTGCAGTGCTGAGTTTTTCTTCCTCTCCCCCCAGAAATCAGAATTCTAGCTTGTACAAATGGCTGAGGCTTCAGTTCTGCAACTCTTACCTAAATATTCCCATAAGCTCTTGCAATTGCCAGTCATGCCACCTCTGCCCAACTCCAAAATTTCTAAGTACAGTCCATTCTCATTATTCGTATGTTCACGACGTATGAATTTGCCTATCCACGAATACATCAATTACAACCAAATTTCCCATTCGTGTCACTGTGTTTACATATTCAAATACCAGACCTTCAAAAATAAAAGATTTTTTACTTTCATTTTCACCTTGCGGTCAGGCTTTGCTTCCAGATTCAGCCCATGAGCATCTGGAGAGTGAAAGAGTAAATTATAGGTACTTCATGCAGGAACCTAACTCTATTTTCCCATAGGTTCCACTGGTCACTTTCTGTGGTTTTGAGGCACAATGTGAACTGCTAGAACCTAAACTCTATTTTCCCATAGACTTCACATTTCGTTATTTGTGTTTTTGCAGTTCAAACCAGGGGAACAGACTCTATGGTGCATATCACTTCACAATCTGCCAGAGAGGGAAGAAAATAATGTCCACTAGATTCCAGCCAATAACAGAAGGCCCAAGAGGAGGAAAACTGGAGGTGCCCTTTATATTCTGCAGCTGCTAATGTCCCCACAGAGGGCTCCAGGGACTGATGGATGATGAAGCCAGAAGAGTGCTGGGGGCTGGTGAAAGTTGTCAACGATAAGGATGTGAAAATAGATGTGCTTATAGGCAGAACTATCTGGTTTGTCCCCTTAAGCCCAAGATCACAATTCAAATCCAAGTGGCTTCTAGTATACTATCTTATACAATTTAAAATTCTTACTTTGACTTATAAGACATTATATTCAGGTATTCAAGATTATTTGGCAACATTAATTATTCCTTATTCGCCATCTCAGACTCTTTATTAACAGATAATAGACTTGTTATTCCTCACCCCTCAAAAACGAAATGGGAAACAAGACATTCAGCATTTTTTTCTATTGCACCGGCAATATAGAATTCATTACCCTCAAATTTATAGAATCATCCTTTACTAAGTTCCGTGTACTTTTAAAAACTTATCTTTTTGAACAAGCCTTTTCCTATTCATAAAAACAAAAGTAACGGAGAACATACTTTCTGTGGTATCAGGTTTTAAATGTTTATGCCTCTTGAATGAATGTTGGTTTCTATCCTATCTTATTTATAAATTGTTTTTATTGTAAACTGCTTTGAATTGTGCTACAACTAAGGTGCTATATCAAGTGTAATAAACAATAAATGATAAGAAGAAGTTATGATGCATGATGTGCAGTTGGGGCAGAAAGGGTGACTTGTGTACCGCCTTTTTCTAGTTTTTACAACCACACTCAAAGCGGTTTACATACAGGTACTTCAAGCATTTGCATGAACTCACAGTCTATCCAATGTGCCTGCCCAGGGTAACAAGGAGCAGCATAGGTTTTGAACCCACAACTTCAGGGTGCTGAGTAGAGAATGACACGGTGGTTGTTACCCGCGGCTAGCCGCAGGTAACCCGCCAAAATGGTGACCAAAAAAAAAAGGTCACCGCGAGTTCGGGGACAAGGCCATTCACCGCCCCATGGAGCGGTGAATGGTAGCACGGGGCGGTGAACAAGTAGTGAACGCGTGGTGAACAAGCGTTCGATCCGGCAGCCCACTCTCTCCTGCTGGCCATCCATGCATTTCCCCCCTCCTTTTCCCTTACCTTTTCTTCTTGAAACTGGCGATTTCTATAAGGCTACGAGCTGTATTACAGCAGGAGCCTTGAAGTCGCGTCACGTTGCCTGCTGGAAAAAGTCTCCTCTGACGCAACTTCCTGTTTCCGGTTGCATCGGAGGAGACTTTTCTAGCATGCAACCCAACGCGACTTCAAGGCTCCGGCTGTAATACAGCTCGTAGCTTTATAGAAATCGCCAGTTTCAAGAAGAAAAGGTAAGGGAAAAGGAGGGAGGGAGGGAAATGCACAGCTGGCTGGCGGGAGGGAGCTGCTGGACCGCGTGAAGAGTGCTGGGGGTGGGGGGATGGAGAGGAGAAGACGCTGAAGACAGGGACGGTGATGGGGCGGTGAAAGAGACAGCGGGGATGGTGACGGGGTGGTGAAGGGGACGGCAGAGACAGGGACGGGGCAGTGAAAGGACCAGCAGGGACGGGGCGGTGCAGAGGATGGTGGTCCGGGGATGGGACGGTGATGGGGACAGAATTTTTCCCCGTGTCATTCTCTAGTGCTGAGGTTGTAGTTCTAACCACTGCGCCATGCAGTAATAGAGTGCTGGTACCAGTTAGATATCCCCAGATTCGGTATACTGCGACTAAAGTTATGCATGCAAATCTGTGTTTAATCCAATTTGCAAAAACAACTTAATTAGTTAACAAGCCAATCAGCGTCAATAATTGCTGAATAACAAGCAATTGTTGGCACTTAGAATTTAATTAGACAACGTTCTGAGCATATTCTATAAAGTAGTGTGTGTAAATTCCAATGCAGGGAAAGGAATAGGCAGAACGTGGGTATTCCTAAAAGTTAGACACACTATTATAGAATACGCCCAACCCATGCACAATTTAGGTGCAGACATGCCAGGTTTTCATTGGCATTATGCATATTCTATAAACCACACTTAATTCCGAAATGGAATAGCGCTAAGTGCAGATTTTATCAGCACTGATTTGTTTTTTAGGTGGCATACATGGAATTCCCCCCTATGTCCATAAACATGCACCCTACCCCATTCCATCTTAGTTTATTTAATAGTTTTAATGGCTTTTCTCAAAAAATGTAAGTCTCCCTCCAACTTAGGAATCAAGGAAACTCTTATATCTTGGCATCCCAAGTCCTGTAAATTTTCTTCACACTTCTACCTCTAACCCTCTGTTGTAGTTCCTTCCTATTTCTCCTACTGTAAACCGCGTCGAGCTCTACGAACTTGGAGATGATGCGGTATACAAACCTAAGGATTAGATTAGATTAGATTAGTTTTTTGTAATATCTAGTTTATATTTTATTATTGTGATATTAGCTAAGTTAATGTGCGTGTTTTTCCCTTTTCTTGGCCCTTTTCTTCCTTGATTATTCTTCTAAACTGCTTTATTACTTTGATGGGCGATATATCCAATAAAGATGACCAATGACCAAATCCAAGCTCCACCCATTTGCACATGGCTTAGGGGCTTCTATGTCACACTACAATTTCTTTTGTTCTGTATTGTTATCAGAACTTATTAACCCACCCCTTTTTACAAAACCACACGTGAGTTTTTTAGTGCCAGCTGATGTGCTGAATGCTCTGCTATGATGCTCAAAGGAACTCTATGACTGTTGGAGCACCACAGAACATTCGGCATGCCAGCCGGTGCTAAAAATCTCTTGCACAGTTTTATAAAAGAAGGAGTGGGGGGGTGGGTAAGATTCTACCAAAATAGTAAAAAGAAAAAAAAATGGTGAGGGCTGACATTACAGTCCAACAAAAAGAAGAGAGCCAGAAATAACAAACAAAAAAATTAAGCAAAGCCAGAAAAATAAAAATAATTATTTATGCAATAGGTGGTAAAAGAAATCAAATGGAATTTTTAAAAAACAGGTTTTAAAACAGACGCAGTATGACCATGTTTTGGTATACTTTGGAGCTCATAATCAAAATATCAATACGCCCAAAAACCCACCTAAGTCGGCACTTGGACATCCTAACAGCCGGGATGTTCAAATGCAGATTTTCAAAACCAACATTCTGGTCGTCCAGCAGGACTTCCAAGCCGCTGTACGTCCAGAACCCAAAGGTGCGTGTTGGGAGGCGTGTTATGGATGGGCATAAACCTGGATATTCTGCAGCAATTAAAACTTTCCCAGGACATCCTAGACAGAACTTAGACGAACGGAGTTAGACCAGTTGTAGATGTGTCTTGTGCACCAAAGGTGATCAAACTGACCAGATATCCATTGCATTAAGGTATGATTCCCCCCCCCCCAAACACACACACTCCCCTAATGCTCACAGACCCCTTCCCACCCCTAAAATATCCTATTTAAAGAGTACATACCTGTCTATAGAACAGCAGCATTTGGTATGGGAAAGCCTAGTAGAGCAGGTGGGTATAGTAGGTTTTGAGGGAGTTTTGGAGGGCTCAGCATAAATTGTAAGGGATTTTTGGTGAGATGTACTTCTGGCACTCTTAATGTGAAATTCACAGCAGTGCCCTTTAAGGTGTCCCATTGCTCTGCTGGCATGTCTATATGGCCAGTCCATTAATAATAATAATAACTTTATTTTTGTATACCGTAGTACCAGAATAGTTCAGAGCGGTTTACAAATATAGCTTAGCAAGTCAGGAGCAGGCAACAAGGAAGTAGCGAGGTTATAAACAAGTCAATCAGCGTAGCTTAGGAAGTTGGGTGCAGGTAGGTAGGAGGTGCAGGTAGGTGGGAGGAATACGGCAAAGGTAGAGTTGCAAGGAGGGCGGGAGTCAGAGATATTTGTCAAAGAGATAAGTTATGATTGATTTCCTGAAAGTTTGGTAGGAGGGAGAATTAGAGATGAGAGTGGAAAGACATTTGTTCCATTTGCCTGCCTGAAACGCCAGGGATCTGTCCAGGAATCTCTTGTAGATGCAGCACTTTAGGGACGGGAAGGCAAACAAGTGGGCATTATGCATGCGGGTGGGGCCAGGACGGACAAAGCGATCTGACAGGTAGATTGGAGATGCTAGATCTCCCACGTCCAAATGGTCTGCATTTGGACGCTTGGATACATCTGGGGGTCAAAAATGCCACATACTCCCCTCCTTTTTTACAAAACCACAGAAGCGTTTTTTAGTGCAAGCCGGCACACTGAATGCTCTGCTCCCAATGCTCATAAGAGTGTTGAGAGTGGCGCAGAGCATTCAGTACACCGGCAGGCGCTAAAAAACACTTTCGCGGTTTTGTAAAAGGGGGGGATGAAGTTAGACACCTTGTCGGACAGGCTGTCCAAGTAGGTAATTTTTTTTTTTAAAAAAAAAGGACATCCAGGACATTTGAAAATGGACATTTATGTCTAGTGGGAAACGTCCATAGTTGGACTTAGACACACTATCACAATGCCTCTCCACATCCGCATAAGGCATCATAGGTCGCCATAATGAATCTTCTCCATACAGACATGAGACACTGGTAAAACTTACTAGAGATAATGTTGCAACCAGCACAATCATCATGCACAAGCTGGGAAAATTTATATGAAACTGGAAAAGTTTTCATTTGCTTAATAAAAATGAAAAACTTTACAGACATTCTCCATTGAGTATAATTAAACATAAGAAACCATAAAATTATAAGTAGTAAAGGTAATTGCTTACGAGCTGATTTTTTGCAGGCAACATAGTAATTTTCTTCACAGGATGCTGTTTTCCATTTTCCATCAAGATCCAGATACACACAGGCTATTTTTTTTTTAGGCTCATCTTCTTTCCACTTAGAATACTTTAATCTCCAGCCATCAATCCATTTGAAATATTTATTAGTCTGAAAGCAAATGAAATTATCTTAATTTGATTAGCGACTCATAGGAAACAGTATTTACTTTCATTCAATTAATTTCATAACTTAGCAAAAGTTCAGAGAACCAACACCAACTGTCTTGATTAAACTCTACTGGCCATAGTGATAGGATAAAAATTAAAAAAAAAATTCACCCTAGTTCATCACTGTTTGCATCCTAGTTGCTCTCAATATTGAGCTGATTTACTAGTTCTTTATTCCAGATTTAATCTGGGTATGCTCTTCTCACTTCCGCCCTCATTCAAACATGCAATTTTTAAATCTTCCCTTCAGCCCCTACATCCATCACTCCCTCTCTCTTCCCCTCCATCTGCTCTGCCTCAAATCAGCATCTGCTCCTCTGGAGGCCCATAACCTGGAATCTGTATGTCTGTTTCTAAGGTCCTCTCACTCACCCCCAGGTGGTACCTCAGAGATGCCACTGGTGGTGATTCTTATAGGCAATCTACACCAGCTCTGCAGGCTTCCCTCTACCTCATCTGTGACCATGAAGAAACAGGAAATGACATATTTGAGGGCAAGGAAGCAGTAGAGGGAAGCCAGCAGAGCCCTCAAGATGCCTAAAGATGTCGTCAGCAGCAATTCCTATGTGGTAGACCAGGGTGGGGCTCAGAAACAGACAGACAGATGCTGGGCCACAGATGGAGAAGTGGGAAAGAGGAGAGTGGGGCACCAACACAGAGGTGTTTTGTGGTCTCATGAGTCATTAGACTGGCCCACCCAAGCCTACCCATGGCTTTGCCACTGCCTTATTCCCTTGCAAGAACTCTACATTCTTCCCAGCACATATTGCCAACTTTATCATCTGCCTCCCAAATACATTTTGAATTCACTCTGTTTCTCTTTCTTGTAGCAGGCCTCACTGTTATTTACCGGTATTTCTTGCCAGATTATCTGAAGGGGCTTATCGTATGACATTTTTTCCCAAATATTACATCTTGAACAGGAATGCCAAATTCTGAAGGGCAGCTATTGCTTGTTTTTTTATTCTTACTAATCTCTTGCCCACTGAGTGCTGGTATGTATACTGAAGTACACAGAAAAAAGTTTTGGTTTTTGATTCAATCACCACTTTGATTCATTTTCAGAGTTCAAATTATTTAGAAGCAGAGAAACACAGAAACAGAAACATAGAAAATGATGGCAGATAAAAACCTTCACCCTAGTTCATCACTGTTTGCTTATCCAGTCTGTTCATCTTTACCGACTGCTAATATCTACTGTTAGCTCCTAAATTTTCTGGAAGCTACTAACATTTTCCATCCATACTAAACTGGATTTCATAGAGAATGACACGGGGACAGAATTTGTCCCTGTCCCAATGGTTAACTATCCCCGTGTCATTTTTTTTAAGGTGAGGGAAGAATCAGGCTGAGCCTAAGGAAGTCCCTGATTGGCTCAGGCACCTCAGGCCCCTCCGAAGGGGGGAGGAACCTAAGGCACCTGAACCAATCAGGGCCTTAAGTCCCTCCCTGTGCATCACATAATGCACCAGAGCGGGGCCTAAGGCACAGGCAGACGCATCGCTGGACCCGGAGGAGCAGGAGGGACTGAGCACTCCTCCTGCTCCCAACTTTGAAGTATGGGGGGCCGGGCTGGGCCTGGCCGGGGGGGTGGGTGGGAGGCCTACAGTGTAGGAGGGATTGAGCACCCCATCCTGCTCCCAACTTTTAGGTATGGGTGTGGTCAGGCCGGTGGGGAGGGGTTGAGTGCCGTGCCAGAGGGTGTCGGCTGGTGGCAGGAGGAAGAGTTGGCATTCTTCCTGCAATATTCACACAGGTGGGGAGGGAAGTGGTGGCAGGAGAGAGCGGGCATCCCTCCTGCTATTTATGGGTCACCGGGGGGGTTCGTGTTTGTCGGGGGGGGACCTCGGCCGTTTGACAAGTCTGACTGTCTTTTCTTTTTTTTTTTTTTATTTGGCAGATATTTTGCATATGTAACACACGCAAAATATCTGTGCCATGGAAAAAAAAAAGAATAAAAAAGACAGGCAGGCCTGTCAAAAAGCCTGCAGACCTGACGGTAACTCAGTTACCGACAGTTCTGCAGCAGTTGGGTTTGCCAATAGTAAAACCTGATTCAAAATAGTCAAGCAATTGTTAGTGAATCAGTCACTTGGCTATTTTGCATAGGGTTTTACATATTTGCATGGGAGGATCGGGATTGGATTGCTACAGGCGTTAGTGAATAGTGCAGGAGGAAAATCTGGTCGCAAAGGGGTCACAAACCGATCAGTACACGATCGGTTTGCTTTGTGAATCTAGCCCATGAAGACTTATACCATGTCATTATCACCTTTTTTTTCCTACTGGCCATTCCTCTCATATCCTCCTAGTGTTTGCCATCATATTTTGCACTTGATTGGCCACCTTAAGATATGATCACCCCCAACTCCCACTTTTTAGTGCAAAGAAGTACTTCATCTCTATACTTTCATGTTCCCCTGAGGTTTTACAGTCCAGTCGCATGACTTTGTGTTTTATAGCTTTAAACTGTAGCTGTCATATTCTAAGGGGTCTTTTTACTAAGTTGCACAGGTTTTCCCCATGCATTAAGGCCATTTTGACTCCGAGTACTGTCACAGAAGATCATACTGTAGCGTTAACTTGAGAACCTATACAATTACTGAAACAACACTTAATATAACTTAGAAGACTCTCAAGGCTTCTGAAGCAGGCCTGTTGGCCGAAACATGTACATGTTGAGTCATTGAGTTATTGGATGAATAAAGTCATTTGAACAACTGGATGAGTAAAAGGACATTTTTTTTAAATAATTTGTGGTCATCAATCTGATTAGGCAATTCCACTCCTTACTTGATGCACTAATGTTGCCATTAGATTGCATTAAAAAAAATTATGGCATGAGATGTTTTGTAGGTGTTAAGAGCTCATGCAGTAATCTTGCACTAATCATTTAGGCCCAGATTCTCAAAAAGCCGCTGAAAGTTAGTCGCCTAGATTGCGCCTACCAGCAACTAACTTAAGCATTATAATTGGTTCTAAATGGCATGATAATTGGCCACACTGTTAAAAACCAATTAAAACCTAATCAAAAAAAGATTAGGCACGCCAAGCAGCCTCTGGGACTGGCGCTTAGGTCCGTGGCACCTAGTGTTACCTAGTGATGTTGAAGCCCAGAAATAGCTGTGTTTAGGGGTGACACCAGACTTCAGTGTCACTAGGCGACACTAACCATGATTCAGCAAGGATCCTAGGCACCAGAAATGTAGACCTGTAAAACCCTGGTCTACTAATCATTTCTATAGCGCTACTAGATGTACACAACAACAAAATAGAGACAAAGGATATTAATGACTCTAAGCCACAGTGAGAGAGCAAAGTAGTGCAAACAGTGTAATACAGACTCCAAGGTACTGGGAGAGGATTAAAAGTTGCTGTGAGAATGAGTATATGATGAGGGTTTGAGTTTGGTGATTAGAGAATGGTATATGGAGAGAAATCAAAAACCGACTCTGACAAAATAACTTTGATACTAGGGAGAGTAGGCATCACCTAAATTAAGCAATCATTTTATCCAAAATGAGCCTCAGAGCTAAAGGCACGGCCTAGAATACCAGAATATAGCTGAATACAGAGGTTCTGGTGTTTTTTTTGGATAAAAGGATTGCTTAATTTAGGTGATGCCTACTCTCCCTATTATCTAAGTTATTTTGTCAGAGTAGGTTTTTGATATAGTTTATTTAGCTGACATAAGTTACCTTGTGCATATGGAGAGAGATGACAGAAATCTTTATGGAAGGGGTATGGGGGAATGCAGCTCAAATGGCTGTGGGTATGGATTTTGAGGGAAGTTGAGTCAATGAGGGATGTGGATTATAGCAGATATTGTTCTTCAGGTAATATGTAATTAGTGAGAAATAAGGTTGAAATTTTGCATGATTTGGTTTTAGATAAGCAATTGGATACTTTGTTTATAATGGAAGCTTGGATGGATAGCGTGAATTGTTTTGCTTTTACTGTTATGTCCTATTGGTTTTGGAAACTTTTGGGTAATGCGGGAAGGTAAGAAGGGGCTGGGGTGATTATGGTATATTGGAGGAGTTTGTTGGTGTGGCAAATGCTGCTGTGTTGGGGTTGCAATGTTTACTTCTTTATTGAGGGAATAACGGGGTCTGAGGATTTTGTTGGTTTATTGGCTCCAGAAAGGAACTGCTATTTTGTTGAGGATAGTTATTGAGGTGGCACTAATAGTTTGCATGACTGATTGTGGTAGGGGTTTTGATGTGCCTTGACAGGAATTAGGAGATAGCAAGAGAATAATTATATGATTTGGGGGTCCTTTTATCAAGCCGCGCTAGCCGGGGTTAGCACGTCAGACATTTCATCACGCGGCTGGCTAAAAAACTAATGCCTACTCAATGCAGGCATTAGCGGCTAGCGCGGCAGGCGGTTTAATGCACGTTAATCCCCCTACCGCAGCTTGATAAAAGGACCCCTTGGCCTTGGTGCTTGGGTTAGAGTACGTGACTATGCATGATGCAGGAGGGAATGTAGATTTTCTTTTTGTACAAGGATTTGTATTATGAGAGATTTTACCATGGAGATGATTCCCTAGTCAGAGCATAAGGTTTATTTTGAGTGGCTGGACTGTAAGGATATTTTGAAGAAGGACCAGGTGTTCCTTTTTTAGAGATGGAAAAAGGAATTGAGGTAGAGGAATTAGTGGAAAGTTGAAATGATGATAGTCATATGACATTAATGAAATTAGCTCCTTCGAAGATCAGTAAGAATAGAATTGGATTAGTTGTGTCATAGCTTACGTGGGTATTGTATGATTTGATACACACAACTCAAAGAGTGTGGATAGTGGAGGAGACTATCTAATCAGTTTAGAGAGTATGTTATTGTCCTTTCTTTAACTATAAATTTATATTAACTGCTATAACTATTATGATGTAAATTTCTCTTTCTATTCTGTGTTTTAGCCTAACCTTAATTGCTAACTAGGATTGCTACTTTGGAAACGCACGTAAAATTGTCATTACAATAAAGTTCCATATCAGCTAAACTCTTACCATATTACTATTCAGACCAATCCATACAGGTTTTCCATACTTTAAAATCTGGATTGTAAGGAATGACTGAGAATATGAACTTAAAATGCTTGCAAGTTCAAAATCCCTTTTCTGGCATTCTCTGCGTGCTTCATCCCATTTCATTTCAGAGCGAATAATTTCATAGCTGCTCTTGTCATACTCAAAAATATTAGATGGAATCTGTGTTGGGGAATTAGGGCAACTTAGGATCTGTAGGAAAGAAAATTAAGACAAACTTAAATAGAAATTTTATTGGCATATTACAAAACGCAAAACTCTTCAAAACAGTCCTGCCTTAAACACGTGGAGGGGCATAATCGAAAGGAATATCTGTCTGTTTTCGTCCCAAGTCGTCCAAAATAAAAAACAGCTTTAGGACACATTTTCGAAAGATACGTCCAAAATTATTTTCCATTTCGAAAATCGTCTAACTATACGTCCTGCCGATCTGATCGTCCAAGCTGCTAAATTGTCTATCTTTATACCATACTTTTGTCCAAGGCAAAAACGCTTAGAAACAGATCTTTTGGATGTGGGAGGGGTCTGGACAACCAGACATGGCACCTAAATAGTGGGGTACCTTTCAGGGCACTGCTGTGAACTTCACACTATAGCTCCCTTATAGATAATGGTGAGACCCCCAACCACCTCCAAAATCCCCTAGACCCACCTATCTACCACTTTAATAGCCCTTATGACTGCAGAAGCCACTTATAGGGCAGTACAAAAGTGTTTGGGTTTTTTTTTAGGGAAGTGCACATGTTTAACCAGCAATGCAATGATTACAGTGGCTTATGAACATGGATCCTCCTCTCCATGGGTCCCTAATCCACCCCCAAGCTGACTTAAGCCGTCTCTGTGTAGGTCAACTAGGCTTTCCTATGCCAGGCTGCCAGGTGATGATGGTCTTGAGGCTGAATTTTAAAGGTGTGATTATGAATTTTATGGAGTGGGGTAGGGGGGGTCAGTGATCACTGGGGTAGTGTGTAGGGGTCTGTAGTTTGTGTCTGCAGTGCTTATCTGGTGACTTTAGGTGGGTTTTTGTGACTTAGACCTTGTTTTAAATGGTCTAAGTCACAACGTCTAAGTTACGTCTATGCTGTACGACTAAGTCTAAGCCCTGCCCACGTCCCGCCCAAATCCCGCCCTCAACACTCCTCTTGAAATGCCCCGTTTAGCTATGGTCGTTCAGCGGCACTGTGAAAGCCTAGGTCTTTTTAAATACGTCCAAAACCTGGTTTTAATATCGGCACTTGGACGTTTTTGACTGATGATCGTCCAAGTGCCGACTTAGGCCGGTTTTTGGATGTTTTTCTCTTTCGATTATGAGCCCCTAGGGGTGTGCAGCTTAGAAATTTTTGTGTTCTGTTATTACCCATGTTGTTTCTAGAAATGTCATTTTTTTCAAGGGCTGTTTGCCTTTTTTTTTTTTTTTCCATTATAAGAGCAGTGTTGTTAAGAATGCAAGTTCTTTCAGAAAGAGTGTGTACTCTTTCAAAAGATTTAATACTTTCTCCAAAGGTTATACTCTATTCAAAAAGTGTGTGAGCTATTTGCAAAGAGAATGTACATTTATCAAAGTGTATGTATTGAAAATATCACACATTGATGGCAAAAAGTGTGCACTCTCTGGTGCCAAGATTCTGTTATTGAATACTAGCTTAAGGTCAGCAATGGCAGGCTTATGAATAGATGTATCCTCTTATACCATTCACTGGCAGGTGTAAGTTGGCATGCCTAGGGGCACCAACTGCCATGCATAGTTTACAGTATTCTATATATCACACACCTAAATAGGAGATATGCTCATGGCCCATCTATGCTCTACCTGTGTGTATACACTCCTTGCAGTTAGGTGATACCTTATAGAATATTGCTTTGTGCACATATGCACCTAACTGGTGGCACCTTTGATGGGCAATAATTGCACATACATTAACTCTAGGCATCACATTATAAAATTGCCTCCTT
Source organism: Geotrypetes seraphini (assembly GCF_902459505.1). NCBI lineage: Eukaryota > Metazoa > Chordata > Amphibia > Gymnophiona > Dermophiidae > Geotrypetes > Geotrypetes seraphini. The sequence goes on along the minus strand of NC_047085.1, from coordinate 432,188,263 downwards.
AGGTAATATGAATAAATATATGATATATTTTATATAGGTATATACAAGTAGGTATATATAAGCAGGTAGATTGATTATATATTATAGGCAGAAATAAAAAAGAGGATTAATTATGGTTTAAGAGGTCTGTATTGAGAACCAACTCAGAAAACGCTAACTCTGTATTGTGACACTTTTACAAAAGCACAAGTATTAATTATGGTTTAAATAATGTATTGACTATGGTTTAATAATGTCTGTATTGAAACCATCCCAGGAAATGCAAACTCTGTACTGCAACACCATTACAAAGCTCATTATAAACCACTCCGAATTGACTCCCCCTAGTCATTAGCAGCGGTATTAGAAGTTTTTCATAAACAATAAATAATATGTATGGAAAATTAAAACTGCATCCTAAAATGAATTTAACTTGAGATACCTTTGTTAATATGGCACATATATGCTCTTTTGTTGTTGCAGTCTTCATCAATCCAACTTCCTGCATCTAGGGTTATTCCACTTTTCATAGTCACACAATCAATCTAAAAGAAAAAAGGTATTCAGGAGTCCTGTTTTCAAAGAACCACTGCATAGCTAAAAATTTTTCCTTAAAAATTAAAAATGTAATTACTGTTCTCTCCAATTTACTTTGGCTCCTACTCACCCATCCTGTTGTTTTCCCCCTATTTGTTTTCTTTCCTATCAAATATTGTATTTCTTCCCCTTCTTCCCCTTTGGCACAGTAAGTCCTGTAGGTCTATTCAGTGGCGTACCTAGCATATGTGACACTCGGGGCCCATCATTTTTTGGCACCCTCCCCCATCTGTACGAAAAACATGATTTTTAGTAACAAGCCACATGTCACACATGAGTACCTAGGAAAAGGCAGCATCTTACATATTGCAGTAAGCAGTACATCAATACACCCATTGTAAAACTAAACAAGCCAGACTAGTACAGATCAATCCTACATCGTCAATCCTAACAGAAAACCATGTCTTTCGAACACACAGAACACAGAAAACACCTTCGCCTAATATGGAATATATCATCACAAACTAACCCCTCCCCCTTTTACAAAACTGTAGTGTGAATTTTAGCCACGGTGGTAACAGTTCTGATGCTCATAGAATTCTAAGCATCAGAGCTGCTACCACCACGTCTGGCGCTAAAAAACGCTTCACAGTTTTGTAAAAGGGGGGATAAAATAGAAATACATAGACAAAGGTTAAATTGAACCAGTAAGAAGCTGAACTCTGCATACAATGTAACACCACAGAAACAGTGACGCATGTCTCCTAAAGCAATAAATAAATAGGAAATTTTTGTTCTACCTTTGTCTTCTCTGTTTTCTGCTTTCCTCATCTTCTCATTCAATTCCTTCCATCCACTGTCTCTCTTCTGTCTACATCTTCCATTTGCTCTGTTACTCTGCCTCTCCCTTTCTCCCCCCCTTCCAAATTGGTCTGGCACCCATCTTCTTCCCTCTGCTCCCCCCATAGTCTGGCATCTCTGTCTTCTTCCCTGCCAGCGTCATCTCCCCACTCTCTCTTCCCCATGTCCTTTCAGCGTCCTCTCCACTCTGTCTTCCCCATGTGCTTTCAGTGTTCTTCTCCCCCTCTGTCTTCCCCATGTGCTTTCAGTGTCCTTCTCCCCCCTCTGTCTTCCCCATGTCCTTTCAGCGTCCTTCTCCCCCCTCTTTCTTCCCCATGTGCTTTCAGCATCCTTCTCCCCCTTTGTCTTCCCCATGTGCTTTCAGCGTCCTTCTCCCCCCTCTGTTTTACCCATTTCCCTTCAGCGTCTTTTCCTCTCCACCCCACCTTTCCTCCCTTTCTCCCTCCCTGTCCCTTACATTTGTGGCACTTTCTTCCTCCCCCCCATCCCAGACAACAGGCCCGGTCCGACAAACATCCCTGCCCTGTGGCCGGCGACGTCTAAACTGCCTTCGTACAGCAGCCAGCTGCTGTATGGCTGCCGTAAAGGTCGTCTCTGATGCAACTTCCGATTAGAAACATAGAAATATAGAAAAATGATGGCAGAAAAGGGCCACGGCCCATCTAGTCTGCCCACACTAATGACCCACCCCCTAACTTCCTCCATGAAGAGATCCCACATGCCGGCTGCTATAAGAAGGTAATTTAGACTCCCGGGCACGAAGGTAAGGGGCAGGGAGGGAGAAAGGGAGCAGTTTCAAATTCAACGCTGAATATTCCGGACCTGGCCAGCTGTTCACTCCCCCTAAACCTGCACCCGGGGCGGACTTCGCCCCCCCCCCCCCATCCCTTCCCTTGGTACGCCACTGGGTCTATTGTATGTTTGATATAGTGTACCCTTTGAGTGTTGTAAATTTTATTTATGTTCATCACAGAAGTTTGATTAAACGATTTATCAAATTTTAAATAAAACTTGATTAACAATAATACAAATATTGATTCTGCAAAACTTCAAAGATAATTTTAAAAATTCACTTTATTTTGGCTTAGCAAATTCCAAGCCCTTTTTTTAAAAACATATTTAATGCACTACCTGAATGGGCAAGATTGAAATTAATGCATTTACAGGACTTGAAGAGCATTGTAACCATCTGTTTGAAGGCTGCAACAGAGGACTTGGAGGCTGCATGTAGTCTGGGGGCCACACATTAAGGAATACTGGGTTACGCAGTAAATGTTATGTTATGTTAAACAGGTTTTCTATTTCACTTTTACCTATTCAGTTCAAGGTCAGATTACATTGCAAGAGGTTGAGTCAGTTATCCAGGAAGTTATAATGGACAGTTTGACATGGACATTCAATAGAGTTGCTAGTACAGGTAGATCAGTACAGTTGTTAATATAGTTAGTCATAGTTACAAATTGTGACATACCCAGCCCCTGGGCTGGTTTTGCCCCTAGAGCAGGCAATAAGATCCGGTGCAGAAGAGCTGACCAGATCAGCTCTTCTGCAATCAGAGCACACCGTTCAGCTGTACTGTTTACTAACGGTTGCTACAGGAATCAGAGAGTCTTATGCAAAATGTATTTACTGCTACCTCATCTCTCTGGGTGCCTCAGAAAAGGTTTAAACTGTTAGCTGCTGAGTTATAACCCTCCTGTATGCCTTATTCTATGAATGGTCTTGATCTGCCTAAAATTTACTGTCACAGAGAAGTAGCTCTGTTTCTTGAGAGCAGTTTTGCTTTGAATGCTGAGCAAGAGTGAAAATGCCTCATGCAAGTCAAATTAATTTTTTGTTTCTCTCCAAAATACCTTTTTATAATATCTCACTGCAGTCAGGACTGAGGTACATGACCTTGTGCAAGGAATGAATGCAGGTTAATATTATACTGCAGTGCTGGACTGGAGCCGGTTTTAAAGCTCATAGCATTATCTGTGCTGTTTACCAGAAGCATATGTTTTCTTTTGACTTTATTTTGAAAAGCTGATTTTTGTGAAAGCTGAATGTTATTTTCTTTACGCTATATATTTGACCACTGGGATCAGAATAAAGACCATTCCTGATTTTGAGAACTTTATGTCTGAGTTTGAATATTTTTGATGAATGCAGCCAATATTTATCTAGGCTCCCAGGATCTTATTGCCTAGGCTCCCAGGTCTAGGCAGTTGCCTAGAGCCAAGTAAAATCCTGAAGATACCCTTGGTAGTAGGGGACATGTCAGATCGCTGTTTTTTTTTTTCATCTTTCAACTCCGCCTCTGAGGGGTGTTGGTGACAAAATACATAGTTACAAGTTTAAGTAGGTCATTGTTAGCTCATCATTATATCCCAGAAGTTGCATTAGATAGCTTAGAAATGGGCTTTTACAATTACCGTTTCAGTTCCTTCAGGGTTGGCTCCGTCTTGGTACAGAAATGATTTTAAAAGTTTTTGAACCTGAGATAGTGGACACAAGATAGTAGTGTAAATGGTAGTTGGTTCCAGCATTTTACTAATTGATATTGGATGGATAAGATAATTTGCCTGATAGACTTTATATTATTTCATGCTGGGAATTTTAACTGGAAAAGATTTCTAGTGGAGTAGGATGGCCAGTTCTGTTAGGTAGTCAGAGGCATTCCTTGTCAGGATCTTAAAGGCGGTGATGCCTAATTTAAACTTAATCCTTGAAGTGATGGACAGCCATGTAGTTTCATTATAGTAGAGCTGTGTTTCGATTTCCAAAGTCCGTATATGAGTCTGAGACAGGGTGACGTTCCTGTCACAGGCCAGCAGAGGGAATCTGTTTCAGAGCAAAGAACTAGTGTTACATTACAATAGTCTAATCAAGATAGGATTAGGGATTGCATTAAAAATTCAGAAAGTCTTTGTTTCAATGTATTTTTTTAAGGATCTTAGCTTTCTCATCACAAGGAAAGATTGTTTATTGATTATACGTGGCTCTTCATGGATAGGTGGTTATCAATTTCTACTCCTACGATTCGGGATTGCAGTTCTAATGAAAAGTCTTTGTTGTCTATTGTAATCTTTGGAGTGTAGTGTGGGACTGTTGAGGGTCCTAGCCAAATAAGAACATAAGCAATGCCTCTGCTGTGTCAGACCTGAGGTCCATCATGCCCAGCAGTCCGCTCACATGGCGGCCCAACAGGTCCAGGACCTGTGCAGTAATCCTCTATTAATACCCTTCTATCCCCTTTTCTAGCATGAAATTGTCCAATCCTTTCTTAAACCCCAGTACCGTACTCTGCCCTATTACGTCCTCTGGAAGCGCATTCCAGGTGTCCACCACACATTGGGTAAAGAAGAATTTCCTAGCATTTGTTTTGAATCTGTCCCCTTTTAACTTTTCAGAATGCCCTCTTGTTCTTATTTAATTTGAGGCAAAGTAAAGGCAAAACATTTAACAGCTTTAATAGAAGTAACTATGAGCAATTGAACATATCACTTTTCCACATAGTCCCCATGCAAGAAGACTCATTTGTTGTGTTGTTCAACTATCTTCTGCATTCATGAAGAGAAGAAGTTTTTTGGCTGCTCCCAAAACCAGGTGTGCACCACTTCCTCATCATGCTTTGTCTTTTGCTCTCCGGGTTGCAGTGATGCACCCATGTCTCATCATTGGTGACAATTCTCTCCAGAATTCTCGGATCTTCTTCATATTGTCACAGGAACTGGGTCACAACCTCCATATACTGTTGCTTGTGCAGATCAGTAAGCTGTTTGGGAACACATCATGTGCAGACTTTCCTGTATCCGAAGTCATCGTGCATTATGGTAAATACAGATCTATAGCTGATATCCAAATTTACATTCAGTCTTCTTTAATCAAGGCATCTGCCCTTTCAATGTGCTCTTGTGTGTGCAATGTTGATGAGTGACCATAGTTACTGTTGTTGGTCAACAGCAAGAAGTAATTATAAACAGGATACTCTGTAGTTGTAGGAAGATCTTGTCGAACATTCTGCAAGGATCCGCCCTGTCGGCCCCTCTATTCCACCTTTATCTTGTATCACTCTGTAAACTTCTGACAGGTCTAGGGAGACAATATTCAATTCTTTTTTTCCTGTCGATGGAGATTTTCACAGGGTAGTGTAGCGGCTACAGATGATTGTGGCAAAGATAAAGGGTTAGATGGATCACACCAAATTGAAGTTGAGTATCCAGAAAACTAGTGATGTTTATTGGGATGGCGCTTGGGAATGATACGCTGGTTGCACACGACCTTTTCGGTACAACAGTAACAGCTGTAACAGAGGTAAACTACCTGCGAGTTCTTGTGGACTCAGTTTTGACTTTTGGAGGTCATGTTCAGGCAATGGATCGGAAGGTATTTTTAAAACTGTGAATGTTGAGTAATCTCAGACCATACTTGTTTGGTAGTACTTTTAGGACTGTTCTGCAAACAGTTGTTCTATCAAGCCTAGGTTTACCCACTTCAGCCTTATGTGCCCTTCAAGTTGTGCAAAACTCGATAATCAGAACACTGTTCTGGCTGTGGAGGCGTGAGCATGTGTCAGAATGTTAACGTTAACGTCTATTGGCTTAAACTGAATTATAGGATTTGTTATTAATTGCTGCTAATGGTTATTTGTGTGTGCATAATTTAGCACCAAAGTATTTGGTGGAGAGCATTCTGCCACATATTCTGCCCCGTCAGTTGCGTTCTGTAGATCGTCCGGACTTACATATTTCAACTGTTAAGGAACTAAGGTTGAAGGTGTCTAGGGACAGTATATGTTCATGTATAGGTCCCAGAGAATGGAACGAACTTCCATTATACATTTGCCAGCAGAAAAATTTACAGAACTTTAAAAAATTATCGAAAAGATACATTTTTTGTAAAATGAAGTATAGAACCTGGGGAATAAGATCATCCATTTTATTGGATAGCAATAGGGAGAAGAAATGAATAAGTTTGGTTATCTGAATTAGAAATGCTTAGAAGAAGAATAGGAGAGTGATGTACAAGCCAACCATCTAATTATTACTTACTGTATCTCCATAGATATACCCGCCACTTTGTGGATAACCTTTGGCCCAGTATGTAAAGTAGACTCCACTTCCATCTGTCCATAAAAACCTGTACTCAGAATTTATGTCATTTAAACCAATCCAGACAGAAACATTCAACTCCAGCAGATGGTAGGTGAGGAAGGCTGAAAAGAAGCACACAGAATGAATGTATAAATATGAGTTCAGTGATAGCTTATTTAAACTGAATGGTGTACTTTTATGCAGAAAATAAAGGTCTGGGTTACAAAATTTGTTTTATTGTTATGAGTTATTGAAAGGCTGAGGAAGAAGAGAGATGTAGGAATGAGAGTTCTGGAGTAAAGTTATAGGCAAAAAGATAGAGATTGAAGGCTGAATGGTAAAATATATGAGTGGATAGAGAAGCAGAAAATAAATGGAAGATAGATGAGAATGAAAGATATAGGGAAGAAAGTGAAAATAAGAGAGAGAAAAATGGTAAATAGAGAGGAGACCCTTAGAGGCCCAGAGACTGAGAGCATCAGACAATTAGAAAAATGGCCAGACAACAAAGGTAGACAAGAATTTTGATTTTAGTTTTGAGTATATAAATTTTTGAATTTATGTCTGCTGGCTTTAGACCCCTTTTACTAAGCCATGGAGTGAGTTCCGTGCGACAATGTTCCAATGCCCATTCAGTCCCTATGAGTGTCAGAGCATTGACCATGCTGGCCCTTGCTGCCGGCTTTAGTAAAAGACAGGGCTTATATTTTACACAGTCCAGGGAGGAATTCTTCACTAGCATATTCAAAGCATCTCCTGCTTAGTTAAACCCACTGAGCTGGCTTGCCACCAATATTCAGTAGCACTTAACCTCCTTTTACTAAACTGCGATAGCGGTTTTTAGTACAGAGAGCTGCGCTGCTCCAACACTCATATGAGCGTCGGGAGCCGCATGGAGCATTCAGCACAGCTCCCTGTGCTAATAACCGCTATCACGGTTTAGTAAAAAAGGGGGATTAACTAGGTAGTGCCACTGATTATCAGCTTTAACCAGCTATTCCCTATCTAACTGGGGGTGGTCCGGGGCAGAGCTTGGGCAGTGCCATAACTTAGCTAGTGAGCAGTGATAGTTATCTCTTTTCCAAGCTACACAACTCTTCTTAGAACCTGTTCTAATTCTACTACATCTTTTTTCAGACTAGGTGACCAGAATTGCACAAAATACTGAAGGTGAGGTTGCACCACTGAGTGATACAGAGGCATTATGATATTTTTTTGTCTTATTTTCTCATTCCTAATAATTCCTAGCATTCTGTTTGCCTTTTAGTTGCCTCCACACACTGAGCAGAGGATTTCTATGATGGCACCAATATCTTTTTCTTGGTTGGTGACTCCTGAAGTGGAACCTAGCATCAGTTAACTATGATTTGAATTATTATGTCCCAATGTGCATTTGTCCATATTAAATTTCATCTGATCTTTGGATGCCCAGCCTTCCAACTTCCTAAGGTGGTCCTGCAATTTCTTACATTCTGCATGTGATTTAACAACGATGAATAGTGTAGTCATCTGGATTTAATCACCTCACTCATTATTCCCATGTATAGGTGATTCATAAATATGTTAAATAATGCCTATCCCAGTACATGTCCCTTGAGCACACCACTATTCACCTTCCTCCACCGAGAGGATTTACCATTTAACCCTACCCAGTGGTGTAGTAAGGGGAGGGGTGTTGGTCTGCTCCGGGCACAGTCTTCCTAAGGGCATGGCACCCCTCCTCATCTCCACCCCCCACTTCTCTCCTTGCCACGCATCCCTTTCCTCCCCCGTACATTTTTTTTACTTCCCCGGCGTGAGGTTGCTGCCCGCATCTGCATCGACGCTCTCTCCGACATCACTTCTGGGGCCCGCGCCTAGGAAGTGGCATCAAAGAGTGAGCCAATACCGACGTGGGCATGCTGCTCATGCAGGAGAAGTTAAAAAAAAGTACGAGGAAAGGGAAGGGGGCATGTGCATGGCAAGGGTGTGTGTGTACGTGAAAGGGGGCAGGGGAAGGGCACCACCGCCCCGGGCACCTCTTACTACATCACTGAACCTACCCTCTGTCAAACATAACAAAAAGCTTACTTTCTAGCTGAGGTCAACTTGACCAAAGTCATTGGAGGATATTGAAGAAGAGAATGTTGTAATGAACATAACTGATGCTTATCCGTTCTGAAAGATATTTAGGAAAACCCAATTGAAAAGCCTTGAATGCAAAGCACATCTTGAAAGTGATTCTCACTGATACAGGTTTGTCAATGTAATCCAGCCAAAACTGGAGAAATGTGGTCAATCTTTTTCTTTGCAGTTATTAAATGTGCTACTACATTTTGACTTAGCTGTAATCTTTTTAAGCAAATCTGAGCTATACTTTGAAAGTGTGTGTTACAGTAATCTAATCTACTATTGATAAAAGCATGTACAACCTTTAGCAGATTGACCTTACTCAAAAGAGGGTTCAACTACTGAAAAATACTAAATTTGATGACTTTACCAATATGCAAGTTAAATCTTAATAATTACAAAGAAATCCCAGAGAGATAATATCAACTAATATAAACTGTTTACCCTGAATAATAGGCTTTATAGCCAGGGCTGACATTAGGGAAGGGCAAACAGGGCAGCTGCCCTGGGACCCCCAGCTCCAGGGGGCCCCACGGTATGGGCAACACCAGTGCTAACTCAAATGAATAAAAATCTTCCTCTTTCTGCCTCCTCCCACTGTCTGTTTAAGTCCGGAGTCCATGCAAGGCCTGGCACTAGCACTAAGTGCTCATGAGATCTAATTGATACCGCCCTTCTGATGCATGTGTCAGAGGGGGTGGTGTCAACAAGGCCTTCCTGAGCATGTAGACTCAAAGGCCTTTCATTATTGACATTAGTGCTGGTCCTGGGTCAGGCAGCGGTAGGGCAGCAGAAGGAGGAAGGCTAGAGGAGGAGAAACACTAGACATGCTATGGGGGTTGGGAGAGAAGGGGAGATGTTGGACAGAGGGAGGTGGGGAAATGGAGAGAATTGGTAAGACTGGGTGGGTCGGAGGGGAGAGAGTAATGCAGGGGAGAGAGGATAAATGTTGGACATGGATGGAGAAGGGGAGAGTGGATATGCTGCATATGGGATGGAGAGGAAGGAAAGAGGAGGAAATGCACATGGATGAAGAGGAAGGGAAGATAGAGGAAGGAGATGTGTATGGATCAACTGGAATGGAAGGGAGGAGATGCATGGAAGGGAAGAAAGGGGAAAAAGAAACATGTAGATGAAGAAAACAGGCAAAGGTTGGATACCCAGATCTGCTGAATCCACTGTATACCTCTCCCAGGATCCAGTCAAGTCAGCAAAGGACCTAGCTTTTACTTATGGACTATTCTGAATCCTCTGCTGTTTCTGACATAGAGCTCAAACTTGCCCTGCTTTGCCCCAGATCCACTGCTGTCTCAGTCTGTCCTAGAAACATAGAACACAGAAATATATAATATGATGGCAGAAAAGGGCCACTGGCCCAACAAGTCTGCCCACTCTAAGAACCCTCCCCACTAAGCACTTCTTCGAAGTGAACCCACATGCTTATCCCATTTTTTCTTAAAATCGAGCACGTTGCTGGCCTCAATTACCTGAAGTGGAAGATTATTCCAACGATCAACCACCCTTTCGGTAAAGAAATACTTCCTAGTGTCACCATGAAATCTCCCACCCTTGATTTTTAACGGATGCCCTCTTGTTGTTGTAGGTCCTGTAAGGAAAAAGATGTCTTCTTCTAACTCAATACGATCCTGTGTCTGTCCTAGCCTCATTTATGATTTTTTCTTTTAATATTAAGTTTGATCTGGGAATCTATGGGGTTCATAATAAAAAAAACAACAACGTCTAAAAAGTGGCCTATTCTGGTTGGCCCAGGCACCTTAGGCCCCACCTGTAGGTGGGGTTTCAGCTGCCAGGGCCAATTGGCCCCATTCTGGAGCCAGCTGGCCTGCCGGACGGGCGGGCTTGGCACTCGTCCGTCCGGCCAACATTTAACAGGTATGGGGTGGGATTGGGGGGGTCATGGGGTCGGCGGGGGGGCTGATCGGGGGTTCGGGGGTGGTCTTTGGGGGGTTGTGTCAAGGGCAGGAGGGCCTGGGAGTCCTCCTGTCCATATTATAGTGGGGGGTGGGGGATAGGGGGTCTGCCTGGGCAGGAGGGGTTGGTCTCCCTCCTGCCCAATCTTGTAGGGGGTGGGGGGGGTGAGAGGCCAGGAGGGCTTGGGCTCCCTCCTGGCCACATCGGACTCGGCGATGGGGAGGGTTGGGGATCGCTGGGCAAGAGGGCTTGGGCTTCCTCTTGCCCCGATCTTCATTGGGGGTGCCGCAGGGCAAGAGGGCTTGAACTCCCTCTTGCCTCGATCTTCATTGGAGGTTCGGGGGTGCCGCAGGGCAAGAGGGCTTGGACTCCCTCTTGCCCCGATGTCGGGGGGGGGGGGGAGGGGTGGATTCTGTAATCGGTGTTGTTTTTGACAGAAACCGGTTACAGGATCCAGCTTTTAGGCGAAGGACTGGCTCCTCCTTCGCCTAAAAGCCCTTGTGTTGGATGTTTGGGGCTTAGGCGTTTTTTAGGTTCATTATGGGGTATAAGTTTAGACGTAGTGTGGTGGGTGGTCTGGGTGTTTAAACAGCTGAAGGTAGAGGCAGGCCATTATAAAAAAAAACCTCCTTTTGGACGTTTTTATTGATTATGGACATTTTCCCTGCTTCTACTTTCAACGTTTAAGGCCTTAGGCCAAAAGGGGACTTAGACGTTTTTTTTTATTATGCCCCTCCACATATCTAACTTTGATATAAAAAAAAATTCTGAAGCTTCTGGGCAAGATAAGCCCTGCCGAAGCAGAGCAGGTCTTCAGAGCAGCCACAGGATCTGGGACAGACCGAGACAGCAGAGAATCCAGGGCAACCACAGGATTTTGCTGAAGCAGCATGGTATCATGGGCAGAACAGGGCAAGTTGGAGTTCCATATCCAAGAGTTTCAAGTTTCAAGTTTTATTAAGGTTTGTTGTATAAGCAATATCATATACTTCAATGTGTATAACATTTTTAAAAATAGGGGACAAAACAAAACATTTTTTATACAATTGAATACAAATTATATACATTCTAATACATAACTGATACATAACTGAAGGCGAGGGGGAAGAACTACAATCTTTAAAGAAAGAGAAGAAACATTTAGGGAAGAACACATATGGTGGGAACACAAAAGAGAAACAAAAAAAAAAAAGGATATAAAGGCAGAATGATCATAGAAAAAAAAAAAAGATAAATTTACGACCTACTTATAGGTCTAATTAAGATCTATAAGATTTAGTAATTGGTAAGTTAAGCTATCTATGTTTCAAATGCATCCTTATACAGGAAGCTTTTTAAGGAACGCTTGAATTTTTCTAAAGAAGGTTCATTGCGTAAGTATATTAGTACATTGTTCCAAAGCTGAGAAAATGATAGATCTCCTGGTCCCTATTACTTTTAAAGAAGGGATAGTCAGTAAGTGTTGTTGTGTTGATCTAAGTGCCCTGAATGAAGAATACGGTAGCAAGAGACGATCCAGAAATATCAGAGCATGTGACTGTTGAATTTTAAAAGTATCCAAGGCAGCACATATGTAAAAACCAAATCCTCTACAGACCCCATTGTAGATGGTATAGATCAGATCCACAGGATTTGTCTTTAACCATTCCTGATGGATGGATGGAAGTGGAAAGAAAGAGAGAAGGAGGATACACCACACAAGAATGGATGAGAGGGGAAGGGAAAAGAGAGGAGGATGCACATGGATTGGGTGAAGGGAACAGATGGAAAACTAGAACTGACAAAGGGGCAGAAGAATGGAAGAAAGCTGAATCTGAAAGATCAGTGCCAAAGATGGGCATAAGGCAAGAAGTGAAAAAGAAAGGAGGAGAGTAAAGAACAAATGGACTGGAGGCCCTGGAAACAGATCTAGAATCAGAGACTGGGACCAACATAATCAGAAAAACAAAGTCACCAACCCACAAAGGTAGAAAAAAATTATTTTATTTTCATTTTAGTGTTTGGAATATGTCCAGTTTCAGAATTTACATCTGCTGCCTTTATGTTGCACTTCTGTTTTCCTGGTATTTGTGCTGCATGCAGAGTTTGGCTTCTTGGGATTTCACGTTAATTTTTGCCTGTATTTGAAAAGAGGCTCTCTCTGTTCTGCAAAGCCCTTTTATATGCTCTTCTGCTGGTAACAAAGGTACATGGCTACTGTGGCTACTTATTTATTTATTTATTAGGTTGGTCTTTAGGGAGTGTATGTATTTATTGTGCCTTTACTACCCTTTTCCCTTGGTGTACAAGTCTGATTTTCCATTGGGAGTGTGACTTTATTCACACACTTAGTTTCTTTATGGACTATATGATATATGAGGCAATTCTTACTTAGACCATGAGATATCGCCTGAGCCAGAGGTTTACGTTGATTCATCAAGGGCTCATACTGATGTCCATTATTTAAAAGCCTTTTTTACCCCATTGGTTGATTTTCTTTACAGACTTCTTATCCAAGGACTAGATGTGAAGCCAATTCTTTAGTGGTGTTATTTTTAGGATAGTATTGGCTATTATCCAAAGGGTTATACTATTGTACTGTGGGTGGAACCATGGATAGCCCTACTGTTCCCTAAGGATGACCCTGTATGTGTACCAGGCAAAGCAAGGAAGATGGCTAATTTGGGGGGGTCTTGGGCCTGGGATCCCTGTATGTTCAGTACAAAAAGATGTGCGACTCTGTTTTTATTTCTCCAGTGATGTCGTACTTGCTGAGTTTAATTTATCGGGGTTCCTAGTTCAGTTTCTATTTCTATTTGTGATCCCTTGTTCTGTATTTGGTAAAGGTCTGTCGGTGGTGTGTGTGTGTGGAGAAGTCATTAAAAGTTGTTTTATCTGTAGTAGTAATAGCATTGGGGAGATTGGAAGTGGGGGTAGGAAGGAAAAGGGATCATGGGCCCACTCCTTAACTTTTGCCCTAGGCCCCAACATGTCTAAAACCAATCTTGTTTTTAGCATGAGGATTATATTTATGTGATAATCACATTACAATCATCCATAGTACCTGAGAACTGGAGGGTAGCCAATTTAATGCTAAGTTTTAAAAAGGGTTTCAGCACCACTAATTGGACCACCATAAAATATACCACCAAGTCACTTAATCCTCCATTGCCTCAAGTACAAAATAAGTACCTATATATAATATATGTAGACCACTTTGAATGTGTAGCCACAAAAATTAGTATATAAGTCTCATCCCCACTCCTCCTAAATATGGTGATTCAGTTTTAATATCACTTAAACTCTGGAAGCAGGCAATTTAGATTGCCAACACACCATTTTGAATGTGGGTGTTGGAAACACCATTTATGACTTGTTCCAGAACTGGATTTAATTTTTTGTGACACTTTTGGTACAAAATATGAAGAGAAGGGTTTTCACCATATTTTATATAAGGGGCAAATGACTATGAATAAGACAAAGATTGGGTTCTGAAATAGGCTTTCTCCTATAAGAGGCCTTATTGGCCCTGCTCACATTATGTTGATATCCTTTAAAAATTAAAACAGAAAAAAATAAATAAAATACCCCTACCCCCCCTTTAACAAAGCTGCATTAGCCATTTTTATTGCCAGCCATGGCTGTATTAGCTCTGAAGCTCATACGAATTCTATGAGCATCTTTTCTAATACCGCCGCGGCCAGTGATAAAAAAGCCTAACGCAACTTCGTAAAAGGAGGGTTAAATAAATTGTAATTTATAAGTATATGGTTAGTATTTTATATTACACATCACAGATGTTTTTTCTCCCGATTAATCTGTGTGATTATATAGGTAGATCTCTTACATCCTCTTCAGTATAGATCAAAGCAAAAATTAATTTAGTCTTTCTGCTATGGCCTTGTCCTCCCTGAGTCCCTCATTTATTACATGATAATTTACTGGTCTAACTGATCCCCTCACAGGCTTCCTGTTTCAGATATATCTGAAAATATTTTATTGTGAGTTTTTCACTCTATGGCGTTTCTCTTCACATTCCCTTTTAGACTTTTTTTATCAGCACTTTGGGGCTCATTTTCAAAAAAGAAAGATATCCAAAAACCATTATAACCCGTCACTTGGACGTTTTAATTACCGATTTTCAAAACCAACTTCCCAGATGTCTTGCTAGACTTTTTGTCTGCAATTCAAGGGGACTCCTTGAAGGTGTGTTATGGGTGGGATTTGAGCATGCTTAGTAGCGCTTGAACGTCTTGCAGCGATAATCAAACATTTCCCAAGACATCCAAGATGCCATTTAGACATCTGGATTTAGACCTGTTTTAAAAGTATCTAAGGGCCAAAAAGGTACCAAAACTGATCATGGAAACATAGAAAATGATGGCAGAAAAGGGCCATAGCCCTTTAATGACCCACCCCCTCGACTTTACCCCCCTAGAGATCCCACATACTTATCCCATTTACTTTTAAAATCTGGCACGCTGCTGGCCACAATCACCTGCTGTGGAAGTTTGTTCCAATGATCAACCACCCTTTTGGTGAAGAAATACTTCCTGGTGTCGCCATGAAATTTCCCTCCTCTGATTTTTAGCGGATGCCCTCTTGTGGCCGAGGGCCCCTTAAGAAAGAAGATATCATCTTCCACCTCAATACGGCCTGTGATATATTTAAACATCTCAATCATGTCTCCTCTCTCTCTACGTTCCTCGAGTGAGTACAGCTGCAATTTATTCAGCCTTTCCTCATACGGGATATCCCTGAGCCCCGAGACCATCCTGGTGGCCATTCTTTGAACCGATTTGACTCTCAGCACATTCTTTTGGTAATGTGGCCTCCAGAATTGTACACAATATTCCAGGTGAGGTCTCACCATGGATCTGTACAACGGCATGATGACTTCGGGCTTCGGCTGCCACTGGAGAGATTAAGTCATGATTAGGGTTACCAGAAGTCCGGATTTCCCCAAACATGTCCTCCTTTTGAGGACATGTCTGAGGGTTCGGATGGCTTTTCCAAACCCAGCACTTTGACCGGGTTTTGAAAAGCTTCCAACAAGTCCCTGTCGGGATGACATCGCATCGCATCCGCCGATTCTTTCCAATTCCACCCCAGCGAGGAGCGGGGCTGGGGTGGAATTGGGGGTGGGACTGGGGCATAACAGGACAGGGATGGGTGGAACTGGGTGGGCCTGGGGGCAGGTCTAGAGGTTCAGATTTTCCATTTGGAAAATCTGGTAACTCTAGTCATGACCCCCCCTCCCATGCCCCTGGTGGTCACTGACCCCCCATCTCACTCCCAAATATCTGAATGAAACACTACATACCTGTCTCTATAACAGCAGCACCTGGTATGGAATATCCTAGGGTTACCAGATATCTGGATATCTCCGGACATGTCCTCCTTTTGAGGACATGCCCAGGGGTCTGGACGGTTTTTCAAAACCTAGCACTTTGTCTGGGTTTTGAAAAGCTTCCAACAAATTCCCGTTGGACAGGAGGGCATCTGCGCATTTGCAGATGCCACGTGATGACATCATCACATCGCATTCGCATATGCTCGCATTCCCTCCTGCCCGATGAGAGTAGGTAGCGGGGGGCGGGGCTGGAGTAGGGCTAATGAAGGGTGGAACTGGGAAGGCCTGTGGGGCGGGTCTAGGGCATCCAGATTTTCCATTTGGAAAATCTGGTAACCCTAGTCATGACCCCGTCCCCCCCCACACACACACACTGACCCTCCTCCCACTCCCAAAGATCTGAATGAAACAGTACATACCTGTCTCTATAACAGCAGCACCTGGTATGGGAAATCCTAGTAGAGCAACAAGCAGGTGTCTGTAGTAGCCTGGTGTGTGGGAGGGGCCAAGCCCATATCTCACTCTAACCAATCATTTCATTATGGTATTCTATACATGACGCCCATATGCAATTCTCATAAGCCTCTTAGGCGGCTAATGAGACCAAGCGTCCTATACAGAATCCAGCCCTTAGTCTTCTCATGAAGATAATATCATATATCTTATAATTCTAAAATGGCATGAGTGTCTAAAGACTAACAGTAGTTCTTCACTGGAAAGCAATATCAAAGAGTGGGTATGTAGACTAATAGCATATGGTAGATATATTTATTGTGATCCCTGAGGAAGGCTTGTTGGTTGAAACCTGGACTGTGTCAAGTCCGAAATAGTAGGCTGCAATAAATATTTTCACTGGATGATTATCCCAAGTTGTGGTGACTTTCCATCCCTACTCTCTCACCGTTTCCCTAGTCCCATTTATCTTTCTTTCACTTCTGTTTCCACCTTGTCTGTCTGCCCTTTACATACTCAGTATGAGTATCTCCCTACCTATTACCCTTCATCTTACCCCACCTTCCCATAAAGCTCAACATCATAGAAACATACATAGAAACATAGAAATAGACGGCAGATAAGGGCCCACGGCCCATCTAGTCTGCCCACCTTAATGTCCCTCCCCTACCTTTGCCCTGTGAATAGATCCCATGTGCCGATCCCATTTGGCCTTAAAATCAGGCACGCTGCTGGCCTCAATCACCTGTAGTGGAAGACTATTCCAGCGATCAACCACTCTTTCAGTGAAAAAGAATTTCCTCCTCTCTTCCCCAATTTTCTTTCTCCACATCCTACTATCTCACAGTACTACTGTGCCTATTTTTTTCATCCTTTGACCTATTGGCACCTGCAGTAGAGCACTTGCCAATAGGCACTTGGTCCTGGGGGGGGGCCACCTGCATCTTATGCATTTTTCCATTTCTATCATTACAAGTTTGCATGAGTGCATCACTCAGAAGCAGCCATAGTGGGATAGGAACCCCTATAGCAGGGGTGGGCAACTCCAGTCCTCGAGGGCCGGAATTCAGTCGGGTTTTCAGGATTTCCCCAATGAATATGCATTGAAAGCAGTTCATCCAAATAGATCTCATGCATATTCATTGGGGAAATCCTGAAAACCCAACCAGATTCTGGCCCTTGAGGACTGGAGTTGCCCTATAGGAAGGTTCTCAATCATAGGTAAGGGCAGTTAAGTTGCCGCCCCCAACTCCTTCCATGCCTGGGATGTTTACAAAATTTGCTTATATCTTTAGGGAAACAGGTATTTCATGCGCATGACTGTGAGCAGAATGGATTGTGTTAATGAACATCTATGAAACAGTTCTATTCCTGTTGTTAGAAAGTTTGCTTACCTTGCACAGATAGATCAGGTATACTAGCCAGATATCCTCCTTTAGTTTGACAAGCACTTTGTGCAGACTTCCAATCCTCTCTGTCTTCTTCATCAGTGCCAAATATTTTATAACACTAAAAATAATGTGGTGTAATAGGAATGCTTACTATACAGCAAAAATACACTGAGCATCAGTAGAAGTATGTCTTATACTGTGTGCAGACTAGGAAAGGTATTTTTAATATCTGCTGAAAGTTAGTTCTAATAAATGAGTCACAAGGGAGAGAAAATAGATCAAAGTTGAAAGAGTGAGGATTGATACAGTACAGTACTCCCAAGCTGGGAATGAGAGGAATAAGCAGAAGTTTGAGATGAGCCAAGTTGTGAATAACCTTAGATCTTCAGAAGATGATTTTAAATAAAAGGTGCTTTTTAATGTGAGCTGATGTACAGCAGATAAGAAAATGCATTAATGTGATGCATCAATGTCTTTCTGTAAAGATTATTTTAACTTTTCCATTTGTTTCTTCTGTAATCTCTCTGAAACAGTTGATCCTATCAGAAATATGAAATTTGACTGTTGAATAGCAATTTATGACAGAATATGTAGGAAATTGATGGCAATAACACAATGACATGGGTTATTGGAGGATGAAGACATTATTGCTCTACTGAAATCTGTTTTGACATTGCAAAATGCCTCAACAGAAGTGTGCTAAAGAAAATCGTTAGAGATGCTTTTTTTCTGTCATTTTTTTTCTCTGCCCACCTGAGTAAGGACCATGGGGACAAAACCACGGGTACCCAAGATGCAGTACAGAAGTTTGTTTGTTCACTGATATCATTCAAATATTTAAAAGTCTGCTTTCATATATCCCCTGCCTCTCCTCTCTTTTCAGATATACAAATTCAGGTCTTCAAGTCTTTTTCTCATATGTTTTCTGGCACAAATCCCATACTGTTTTGGTCACATTCCTTTTAACAGCTTTGAGTCTTTTTTATATCCTTGGCAAGAACATGGGCCTGATATCGAGACCACAGGAGTTAGCTTGGCTACCTCCCACAGTCTGTGGTGATTCCAGATATTCAATGCAGGGCCATATCCAGCCACCAGCATTGAATATCCAAATCAGTTTCCACAGATTTAGTCAAGCTAAGCCAATATTCAGCGGCAGACTGGCTAAGGCCTAGTGGCCAAAGATAGACCTGCTTTCTAGTACTCGATATCATCAAGGAAGTCTTTAAAACTGAACCCAGCATTCCATGTGAAGTCTCACTAACAACTTGTACCTCCTTATTTCTGCTAGTTGTACAGGGGGGGGGGGTAATATGCAGTCGATCATCCTTCTGACTTTGTCACTATCTTGTCACATTGTTTTACCACATTGAGATCTTCAGAAACCATCACCCCAGGGTCTCTTTCCTAGTCGGAGCATATCCACCTATCACATACAACTCTTTTGGTTTTCTGTACCCCAAATGTTCCATTCTACATTTCTTCATATTAACTGCCAAACATTAGGCCAAGCTTCTAAATTTTGTAGATCACTTCTCACGTTCAGGATTTCAACTTTGTTACAAATCTTCTTGACATCAGCAAAACTGCATACTTTTCCTTCTAACCTTTCAGCAATATTACTCACAAAGATATTGAACTGAATCAGCCCCAGGACAGATCTCTGAGGCTCTCCACTACTGACCTTTCTTTCTTTTGAGTAATGTAGTAGGGTAGCTGTGTTAGTCCACTTTTTAAGGTAATAAATAGAAAGAAAATAAAGAAATTAACAAATACTCTTTTGTTGAACTAATCTAATACATTTTTGATTAGCTTTCAAAGGTAACCCCTTCTTCAGATCAGAAATTCAGAAATGATCAAGTGATGACATATATCAGAATATATACATGAAACATAAAAGCATTCCAATGACAGTCTCATGGGAAAAGGTATGAGTGGATGGGGTGAGATGGTTTATGTTGTGATAGGAAACCCAGATCTTTAAATCCTCTCTGGTAGGTATTGTCTTATAATTTCTTTTTAGTAGTCTTACTAATCCAGGAACAATAAACCTTTGAAATCAAAAAGATGATATATGTTGATACCCACCAGACAGGAGTTAACAAAGAACTGAGTTTCCTATCAATTAAAAAAATGCATTGATGAATAGAAAAACAGGAGACAAAAGTAATCATGTTATAAGACCAGATACTGCAAACCAAAAGGCACCCAACAAGAAGCTGGAATCAGAGTTATATGCCAAATTCATCTGTAAAAAGAAAAGTTTATGGCAAAGTTTTTAATCCTGATTTAAACCTATCCAGAAAATGTTCTAAATGAGGATACTGAGGGAGAAAATTCTAAAGGCAAGAGACTGCTGCACTATAATATGGGTCCTGACAAAGTGAAAACATATGGCAGAGCAGAGGAATGAAAAGAAATTATGATTGAGAAGAGAACATACAGGAAGATATGGTATCAACAAATGAGAGAGATAAAGCAGAGAACCAGAATGATGCATTTTATGTACTACAATCAACAGATTGATAGTGATTCTATGAGTTCAAGGTAGCCAATATTCTTCTCTTAGTAATGGGGTAACATGGTCAAATTTGCCCGAACAAGTTAATAGTAAGTAAATGGGAGGGAAAGGGTGGCCGGTCTGAGCAGATGTCTTCAAGTTATCACATTATTAGGAGGGGAAGGGAAGGGGAGGGCAAAGGGAATGATTTTTGGTATCATAAAAATATAATATTTAAGGAATTAAGAGTGGGGAAGAATGTTTTATATAGTAAATTGATGGAATGATTTATGTGTATGCAAATTATAATAAATTAATGTATTTGTTGGAGTTCAAATGTGCTGGAAATAAATATATAGATGGAACTTAAATTATTTTTGCTAAATGTAAATGGCTTCAACCATCCAATAAAAAGAAAGAAGGTACTTTTATTCTTAAAACAACAGAATATTGATATATGTTGCATCCAGGAGTCTCACTTATCAGCGTTAGAGTCTCAAAAGCTTCATGGAGACTGGGTGAAACATTGATTTTATGCCCCAGCTGTAAAGAAAAAAGCAGGTGTTGCTATATTGGTGAATAAGAGATGTAATGCTACGTTCAAATTAATTGCTGCTGATCCCTTAGGAAGTTGGATACATGTAGACATGAATCTGGGAAATACTACCATTGCGCTGTTCAATGTATATGCACCTAATTCTAATCAAATTGAATTTTTCAAATCTCTACAACAATTATTGTTACCACTGGCTGCTTCTAATTTAGTTGTGGCAGGGGATTTTAATGCTGTTATAGATCCTTTAATGGACAAAAAACCTATTAGAATTATGAAATCATTAGGGTTGGATAATCTGGTTCAAAATTGTGATTTAAAAGATATATGGCGAATATTTCATTTTAATGATCGGGAATTTTCATTCTGCTCCCATGTCCACAAATCATTTTCAAGAATAGATTTTATATTTATTTCAAATGCATAAGTTCAGCAAGTAACACAAGCCTCCATTAATCCAATTATTTTATCTGATCATGGAGGGGTGTAGATTAAAATTAAGGAGGTTAGAAGATCTGTGTGGAGATTTGATAATGCTTTGCTTGTAGAACCTAATTTTATTGAGAAAATTCAGTTAAAAATTAATGATTATTTTCAAATAAATAATACGGAAGATATCTTAGTGGAGACATTATGGGATGCTTTTAAGGCAACCATAAGAGGCCAAATTATTTCTTTTTCGGCGTATACTAAAAAACAAATTAAATATCAATTTTCTAGGTTAGAACAAGAAATTAAGATATTGGAATCAAAATTAAAGGATAAATGGGAATATTCTATTTTACAAGATCTTTTGAAAGCTAAAGGGAAATATAATGAGATTTCTTCTAAAATGATAAGGAAAGATTTCTTTTCTCAACAAGCATTGTATTATGCAAATTCAAATAAGGCAGAAAGATTACTGGCAAATTATTTAAAAGCAAAAAAATGAAAAATAAATGTAGTGGCGATAAAAGATAAAAAAGGAAATTCTTGTACACAAATTGATTCTATTTTAAAATAATTTTTACAATTTTATAAAGATCTGTATTCTGCTGAGCCTTATTTAGATAAAGAAAAAGATGGATTGGAATTTTTAAATTTAATCAAGGGGCCGAAAGTTCCTGAGCATATAAAAGAAAGTTTAGAAAAGCCAATATCAATTAAGGAATTTCAAGCAGCAATGAAGTTCCTTAGAGTTGGATCCGATCCAGGTGGAGATAGTTTTACAGTAGATTTTTATAAATCATTCCAAATTACTCTATTACCATATTTACTAAATTTATATAAGAATCAACTAACTAATGGTTGTATTACAGGTACCATGGCGGAATCATTAACTACAGTCTTGCCAAAGCCAAATAAAGATCCCACTCTGGTTTCAAATTACAGGCCTATTTCTTTAATTAATGTTGATGGAAAACTTTTAGCTAAAACTTTAGCAATACGTTTTATTTTTGGAATGCACCAAACTGGATTCGTTGCTCAAAGACATTCTTCTAATAACACTACGCTTGCCTTGCATATGTTGAATTTATCAAAAGCTTTAAATGATCTGGCTCTTTTTGTATCCCTTGATGCAGAGAAGGCCTTTGATCGTGTTGAATGGACCTTCATGTATCAAGCGTTGGCATGGTTTGGTATTGGTACAGGATTTATACAAATGGTTCAAACATTGTATAGCTCCCCTGTTGCTAAATTGTATATTAATAATAATTTCTCAGATGGCTTTAGGTTGCAGACAGAGATTAGACAAGGCTGTCCTTTATCTCCTCTGCTTTTTGATATTGTATTGGAACCCCTGTTACTAGCTATTCAGCAAGCAGATGAGATTCAGGGTATTCCTCGTAGAGATCAGGAATAAAAGGTCTCGGCTTACGCAGATTATATATTGCTCTATTTGAGAAATCCTGAGACACTTGAAATGATTGAGAAATTTGGAAAATTTTCAGGTTACAAGATAAATTGGAGTAAAACAGAAATTCTTCCACTCAATGTCCATTGTTTGATTCATTTCCCTTTCTACGGAGGGAAGATGGAATAAAATATTTAGGCATTTGGATTAAAAATACAATGGAAGAAACAATAAAAATAAATGAAAAATCGTTATTTCAGAAGATCACAGAAATGTGTGAGCAATGGAATCCTTTACATCTTTCATGGTGGGGGAGAGTCCAAACTATTAAGATGATGATTTTGCCTGTGGTTTGTTATCAGATGGGTATGTTGCTGGTTTATTTTCAAGGGTCCTTTTATAAAAAATTAAATAGTATTCTCATAAAATTTATTTGGCTGGATAAAACTCCCAGAGTAGCCTTGGTATCTTTACAAAGCCAATTTCAGAGGGAGGGGTAAATTTTCCCAATTTTTATAGGTATCATCAAGCCTATATTTTGCGCCAGGGTATGTATTGGGTCCTCCCAGAGCTCATGGAAAAACTCCCAGATTGGTTGTGGCTTGAATGGCAACTCATGTCTCCTTTGCGCCTTTGTTATGTGCTCAGTATCAAAATGCCTAGTTACAGTAAAGATAACAGAATATTAATGGAAAACATTGCGTTATGTAAGTAATTTAACAACAATTCCAATTCACAAATCTACAAATCAATCTATATGGCTGAACTCCAAGATTCAAATTGGCAGAGAAAGGCTCGCCTGGAAGCATTGGATGATAGCAGGAATACGTTTATTAGATGATGTTATCTCTAATGGTAAAATGCTTGAATTTTCACAGTTGCAACATAAATATGGTCTTAATAAATCAGAATGTTTTAGATGGTTGCAACTGAAGCAGGCCATTCAGGCGGGGTTCCCTGAATGGAAAAACCTTAGTAATCATTTTAGTATGGAGTTCTTATGCTTTCAGGCGGACTTCTTGGGTCACCAGGCCGCCCAGTGGTATAAATTGCTGGCTGGATTTATTAAAAAGAAACTAAACACTGGTCTGAGAGACATTTGGAGTATTGAGATTAAGTACCAAATTACTATGTCTCAATGGCCACGAATTTGGACTTGGAGGATGAGATGTACAGTGTCGGCATCTATGAGACAAACTTGTTTTTTTCTGTTACATAGAGCATTATGGACCCCTGTTCGATTACAAAAATTGGATAGCTCTAAGTCTAATAAATGTTGGCACTGTCATCTCGAAGCAGGGACTTTAGATCATTTATTATTCTATTGTCCATTTATTATGAATTTCTGGAAATCAATTTGGGACCAAATTAATTGTTTATTAGATAACCCAGTGGCATTATCATATGATACTGTGCTATTTGGTATGGCAATGAGAGCAAAAAGTCAGATTTCTACAAATAATAACAAATTATTACTTATAATGACTGGGGTTGCCATTCAACAAATTACGTATAATTGGAAAAATTGGAGTAGATTAAATTATAATTTCTGGTGGAATTCCTTATGTCATGTTTATAAAATGGAAAGATTTATTGCAATACAGCGCGGTTTTTTCAGGAAATTTCAGGATGTGTGGGAGCCATTTACAAAGTATTGTACCGATTAGATGACATTTTATTTTATTTTTTTTTCCCTTAAATTTACAAGATTGTGAGGGGGGGGAGGGGAAGGTAAATTTATTGTTACCTATTGTATAAGGTACTAGCTGATGCTCCGGCGTTGCACGGGTATTTAATTATAGCAATAACACTGTAAATGGATTCAAATAAAGATACTTTATAGTGGTGAATGAAATTATTTTTTTACAGCTTAATAAAAAGTACAATATTCAAATTATAATGTGAAATATTTGACAAAATGAATACAATACAACTAACGCAAAACGTGATTATAAACAACATTTTTAGTTTCACCTCCTGGAGCAAGAACATATAAATTCTTGGGTGAACCCACCCTTGAGCAAGCAACATAGAGTTGTGGGCCGCGAGACCCCCAGAACATATCACCCCAGGTAGTGAGGGATCTGCATACCAAGTTTCGTTCAAATCGGTCAAGCCGTTTTTTAATTACTGTGAGAATGGCAGCTTTTTACATTTTTTCCATTGACATGAATGGGTGAAATCTGATTTTCTGTTTGTAGCTCCGCCCACATGTGCAGGTGGGCTGCGAGACCCCCAGAACATATCACCCCAGGTAGTGAGGGATCTGCATACCAAGTTTCGTTCAAATCGGTCAAGCCGTTTTTGAATTACAGTGAGAATGGCAGCTTTTTACATTTTTTCCATTGACATGAATGGGTGAAATCTGATTTTCTGTTTGTAGCTCCGCCCACGTGTGCAGGTGGGCCGCGAGACCCCCAGAACATATCACCCCAGGTAGTGAGGGATCTGCATACCAAGTTTCGTTCAAATCGGTCAAGCCGTTTTTGAATTACTGTGAGAATGGCAGCTTTTTACATTTTTTCCATTGACATGAATGGGTGAAATCTGATTTTATGTTTGTAGCTCCGCCCACGTGTGCAGGTGGGCCGCGAGACCCCCAGAACATATCACCCCAGGTAGTGAGGGATCTGCATACCAAGTTTCGTTCAAATCGGTCAAGCCGTTTTTGAATTACTGTGAGAATGGCAGCTTTTTACATTTTTTCCATTGACATGAATGGGTGAAATCTGATTTTATGTTTGCAGCTCCGCCCACGTGTGCAGGTGGGCCGCGAGACCCCCAGAACATATCATCCCAGGTAGTGAGGGATCTGCATACCAAGTTTCATTCAAATCGGTCAAGCCGTTTTTGCGTGATCGCGGCACATACACACACACATACATACATACCTCTGATTTTATATATATAGATTGATTATATGATAAGAAAGGGTGGGAGATAAGAGCATATTATATGTACCATTGATGATTATTAAGTGTTATATTTATTGTTAATTTGTTTGGATATATTGTTATACTTATTGTAAATTTGAAAATGAATAAAGAATTTAAAAAAAAAAGGCTGTTTATAGCTATTCTGCATGTTGTTTTAGATTCTTTAATTTATCATTTTTCAATTTGTATTTTGTATATATCCTTTCATTATTTATTATGCTTTAAATTTTTCAGGGTTTCATTTCAATAAAAATTTGTAAATGTGATGAATCACTCAAATAAAGGTATGTTATTTTTTTTCCTCTGCAGCTCCTTGTGACGCTGAGCAATGGAGGATTAAATGACAGAAGAGTGGAAGCAGACCAGACAAATTCCAGCACAAGGATTTTTTTTTTTTTAATCCAACGCAGATCTGCATTTTGATGCAGAAGGTCCTTCCTCAGGAGTCAACAAGTCACTGCATACAGGTATAGATGCATACAATATTCATACAGATGAACTGCAGAAACAAGGACAAGCTACATCCAAACTAGTGAGTTTATTAAACTCAAAGAGGCCCTGATTCTACAAGTGGTGCCTAGATCAGGCCAATGTGTAGATGTGTACCTGAATTCTGTACAGAATTCAAAATTGTTTAATTAGCTTAATTGGCAAGGTAATTGACCATGCCATTAAAAGGTAATTTAAAAAAAATTAAAAAAAGACAAATTCTGTGAGGAACTTGGTGCAGTGCCTGCTGACCCCTACAATTTTGGTGTTGATTTATTTTCACTAATTGGTTATTTTCTCACACGCAAAGTGTGTGCCTATGATAGTGTGTGACATTGGGCTGAAATTATTCCTGGCAAAGTCTAAGAGTTTAGAAAGTAGTAGAGCTGTAATTGTTTTGGCTACTGGGCTCACTTAACTTACCACTACACACTGAGGCGTAGATTCTGTTTAGGTGGCTTCTGAGAACTGCACACAGGCGTCATATATAGAATCGTGTCAGTCCTGATGAACAGACGCCTAACCACCTCAATTCTCGAACCACTGTCCATGTCACAGGCACTGGTTAAAGAATTGTGTTGCTGCTAAGCTGATTGTGGCAAGGGAATCTCCCTGCTGCGATCAGCTCAGCGGCCGCAGCAGGGAACCCATATCCCCTAAGTCGATTGCCAGGAGGGATACCCACTCCCTCCTGCCAGAACCGCAGAAGCCAGCCTCCCTTCCCCCACCCCTGAATGTCCATGGTAGGAGGAGTGCCGAATGCCTCCTTCCACCACCACCCCAATACATTCCACAACAGAAGAGATGCTCAGTCTCTCCTGCTGGAACCCCCCCCCTAAGAACATCAGCAGGAGGGATGCCCAGTCTTTCCTGCCAGACCCTCCCTCCTTTCCCCCCCCCCCCACCCCCATCGAAGCAGCTGCGTCTATTTGAAATGTAGACCAGCATTTTGCTGGCTTACATTTCAGCTGCCTATTGCGGCCCTAGGGAGACACCTAGGGCTGCCTAAGCTTGCCTAAGGTCACTTCTGGGAGAAACCATGCCTAGGCTTGGGTGAGCTTAGGCGGCCCTAAGCACCTCCCTAGGCTCACGAATGTAGGCAGCCTGCCTCGGGGTTTTGGTTTTTTTTTATTTTTTTTTAAACATGCGTCCAGATTGGCCTACCTCTGCCTACAATCGAGACACTGTTTATAGAATTTGCCCCCTGTGGTGAATTATTCGCGAGCTGTTTTGTTCAAGTGCTTACCATTATATGCAATAAGGATCTGTATTTGACACTTACAATACTTTGGGTAGGTGCATCTACCTGCACCTACCCAAAAAGTAGGCATGGTATGACAGGCATCAGTAGGCAGCTGTGTTATACGCCAGTAAATTAGGTCAGGAAAACCCTAGCATAATATACCGGCACCTAGCATTATGATGTCTAAGTCAAGTTAGGTGTCACTAGGTGTGATTCTATAAATGATGCCTTGTGGTTGATTGACAACTGCGCTGAACGGTGCTTAGGCGTTAGGCGGCATTACGCACTCTTTATAGCATCAGGCCTAGAATGATTATCAACCACACAGTGAATATTGTTGCACATTTAGCAAAAAGATAGGATCAGGGAGAAGGGATTAACTTCAAAAGCTAATCATAAACTACATCAAGTTAGTCCAAAAAAAAAGGTGGGTTTTTTTCTTTTATGTTTTTGTTTTATTTTTACATATTACTTTGAAGAGTGGATTAACACGGCCCCCACAACATTTCACTCGAGCATATCACGCTAATTGCTACTGCTAATAATGAGTCACCTTTATGCCACATTAAGAGTGCCTTAGTTTTATTCTGGGTTGAGTTTCATTTTTTTAAATGTTTGTAACCAGTTAGCTTTTACAGTAAGTTTATTATTAAGAGAAGCAATTTCCTGTGAGTAATTACAATTAAGTCCAATGACATTTGAATGTTATTAGCATGGTAAAAACTGGTACCCCCTAAAGACTGAATAATTGTAAGGAATGGGGGTCACAAAGATATTAAAGAGAAGGGGAGATAAAATGGAACCCTGGACGACTTCTTATTTCTCTTTCTCATCTTTCTTTCTAGGTCTCAAACTGGATTCACCAAAACATTTGCAAAAGACAAAGCTCCTAAATTGTTGCAGCTTAAGACTTAAGATATGTCTGTACCTACTTAAGTGGCAACAAAGCAAAAGACAACAAGAAGAGGCACTGGTGATGTCACAGCCAACTGATGGATACAAGTCTTTTATTTGAAATGAAACGACTGAAATTTGTAAAAACAGACAAAGTCCCAACAAGGTTCCAAGTTTCAGCGACTGCGTCGACTTCCTCAGGGGACAATAAGCTTGAAGCAATACTGGGCACCAGTTGGAAGGAGAATAGGATGAAGGAATTACTGCTGCAGCAAAAGGAACAAGCTTGATGTTTGCTGCTGGTTATGTGCAGCAGTAATTCCATAGGATTGTCTCAGATCCAGCGCTTTTGCCCTGCAAGTTTGTATTTCATTACTAGTAGCTGTATATCAGCGTCCATGCATCAAGCACTTGGATTAATATATCTTTGTGTCTGAGGACTCGCCAGACTCCTGAGGCAGGCCAGTGTGGCCGAAACATGTACATGTCGAGTCACTGAGTTTTTGAGCCATTTTTGGATAAATAAAAAGTATATTTTAGAATCAAATTGTGTCCACCATCTTTTTAGTAAATCAAATCAATGCACTAATTTTAAATGTTTATCAAGGTGCCAATACATTCAAATCAATCTTATAGCCAGAGTATACACTTTCTTAAGGCTATGAAAACACCTTGTTCAGATTTTCCCCGACCCTCAGTGGCACCACTCAGGACTCAAACTTCTCATCGTCCTAAGCTTTATGTGTCAGTTCGTCATCGGGTCTATTACTTTTTAGTCGAGCTTAATCTTATTTATATTATTATTTGATAAATTCTTATAAAGGTGAATACTTAGCTTAAAATATGGCTAAGTCTTCTTGGTTAGAGATGTCAGCACTATTAAGGGATGTCAAAGCCACTGAGGGTCGGGGAAAATCTGAACAAGGTGTTTTCATAGCCTTAAGAAAGTGTATACTCTGGCTATAAGATTGATCACCATCTTTTTAGGCCATTTCCACTCCTAGTTTCACGTCTTTGAGTTTGTGGATTTGGTTCTCCTGTTTTATATTTTGCTTGTTTTTTTATTGTAAATATTATAAACTGGCTTGGGCAATCTATGAGAGCTAGGGAGGCAATACACAAGAACTGTCAAATATTTTACAGCTGTATCTTTCTAATCTAGTGATGCTAATTATACTACTAACTCTCCATTTAGTTCTAGCAAATAGATATTATATAGTTGATGCTTATAGTACCTTTTTCTTATAGGAAAACCATTCCTTTGGGCATCCTCCTGGAACAGAAGGTTCTGTAGGAACAAATTCTGCATTGATGGTACGATTTCGTCTTTCACAAATAAATGGATGTGGATAGCCACAATTAATGTCGTTCCACAACCCTGTAAAAACAGCAGCAAAAAAAAAAAAAAATGCCTTAAGAATGAGAGATACATGTAGCTTTCCAAGTTCAAAATATAAAGACTTTTGCAAAAACAAACTTGTGAGGGGATAATTTAGTGAAATACACCCATTTTATAAGATAGCTGCCTATATGCTTTTATAAAATAGACTGCTATAATGGCCCTCCCAGTAGTGCCTTAATTCTCTTGCACAAATGTACACCTGTTCTGAAGACGCTATATTCATGTTTTTAATAAATTAATCCCCCCCCCCTCTTTTACAAAACCGTAAAAGCTGATTTTAGTGCAGGCCGGTGCGCTGAACCCAATACTCAGAGTTCCTATAAGCGTCAGGAGCAGCAAAGAGCATTCAGCGTGCTGGCCTGCACTAAAAACAGCTTTTGTAAAAAGAGGGGGGGAGGGTAATTAATATATATACACTGTAACTCTGCCCAAAATGCCTCTGCTGGAATGTCTATGTGCAGATTGCTAAGTTTATGCATCTACACTAAGTCCAGATTCATCCATGGCTGAAAATAACAATATCTCACAATTCTGCCAATTTGCAAGTTGAACTTTAGTGAATTTTCACAATGAAAACCCAATATAATAATATCGTCCTTATACAAAAGTGATTTATCTTGTAGCATTGGCTTAATGGTCAGAGCTTTAGTTTTACCAAATAGCCATGTGGCTAAAGATTTTTCTACATTTATGTTTTATTTAAAATTTAATATACCACTTTAAATAAATTGTCAAAGCAGTGTACAATGTTAAAATTATTAAAATCCTGGGGAAGACATCATCAAAATTGGAGTAATAACTGCCTCTTAATTTATTAGGAACATTTCCACCCTGAAGAGATAAATTAATCGAGTAGGCCACAAATGATAGAAATACTTTATTACACTAAATTAAAAGAGAAAAGTAATCACATAAAGAGCAGCATTTAAACCTTGAAGAAGTCTAGCAACTATATCTGTCACTGCAAAATAGCCAAGCAATTGATTCACTAACAATAGCTTGGCTATTTTGAATCGGGTTTTACTATTGGCAAACCTAACTACTGCAGACCTGTCGGTAACCGAGTTATTCATTTTTTTTCCATGGCACACCGCACCACCCCTGACTGGCACACTGCACCATCCCGACTGGCCCGGTCCACCCCTGGTCGGGCCTGGCCCAACACCTCCCCTGTACCTAACAGTTGGAAGCAGGAAGAGTGCTCAGTCCCTCCTGCTCCTTAGGCCTCCAGCGACATCTTCCGGAGCAGGAGGAACCGCAAAGTCCTCCTGCTCCTTCGCCTTCTCCTGCTTCCCTGATGATGCACCGTGATTGTGGGTCTTAGGCCCCGCCCCGGTGCATCATGTGATACACGGGGAAGCGCCTCCGGCTCCTTCCTTGGGAGGGGCCTGTGGCGCCTGAGCCAATCAGGGACTTCCTTAGGGCTGAGCCTAAGGAAGTCCCTGATTGGTCAAAGTAATAGGCTGCTTCTCCTGTCACTACTGTCAGGGCTTTAGCGATCCGTGCAGTCGATTGGGGGAATGCCTCCGATCGCCCCCATTTGCATGCAGATGGTTGGGGAATCGGTCGGCCTGCCTCCAATCGGACACGGATTGGAGGGTTAATGAATCTAGCCCAAGGTGAGCCGGGGGTGGGGGTGGGGGTAGGGAGGATTCATTGGGGGGGGGGGTCCGGCAGGAGGGATTGGGCACCCTCCTGCCACAATTGTTCATGGGGGTGGGTGGTCTTCGGGCAGGATGGGTTGGGCTCCCTCCTGCCACAATTGTTCATGGGGGTGGGTGGTCTTCGGGCAGGATGGGTTGGGCTCCCTCCTGCCACGATCTACATGGGGGGTATCTTCGGGCAGGAGGGGTTTGGCTCCCTTCTGCCACGATCTACGTGAGGGGTAGGCAGTCTTCAGGTAGGAGGGGTTAGGCTCCCTCCTGCTGTGATCGTTCGGGGGGTGGCAACCGCGGTCACTATACTTATCGCAACAGGGAGATCCCTTCCTGCAATAAGTATAGCAGCTGCGTCTACAGTAACCCAGTTCTATAACTGTCATCTGTAACATGGACGTCGGTTACAGAATTGGGTTTATTTTGGGTGAGCCTAGGCCCGATTCTGTACAGGACACCCGTCCCGGGCATCCTATACAGAATCCGGGCCTTTGTGTTCACCCTGCTCATGGGCTGCCACATTACTGTCCATGTTCCTGTATGGCCCTGTTCATATTTTATTTGTAAAATGGATGTTTAGGCTAGACTTAACCAGTTAATGGACGTCATTTCTCCATCTGTTTTAGAACAGTTTCTGCATTGTAGCTGGAGACTAACAAACCATTGTGTGTGTCAACCTGGCTTTTACATCATTTACATGATTTTATATAGCACAGCACAGGACATACGGACTCCTAATGAAGGCATAGGCTGCCGAAACACAGACCGTGTTGGGTCCTTAGTATATCCATTTATCTGGATTTTGCTGCCTTATTTTTTATAGCATTTTTAATAAAGTGCCATTTTTTTTTTTTTACTCCTGCTCTCATTCAGGTCATTTGTGGCTTTTCCACCCTTTGCATTTTTATTTGATTTTTGTGGTCTGCCACCCCTGTGTTTTTCTTCATGTATTTTAGAACAGGTGAAATGTCAGCAGGTCATGTTCTAAAATACAAGTTGGAGGTTCTTTCTAAAATGCTATTCCACGTCACTAAGGTGCGCTAATGGATTAAGCCTGTGCTAAATGCCGCATAGACCATTATATACTTTTAAGCTACAAGGCACTTAATGCACATCAATTTTTTTAGTGCATACTAAAGGTGTTGGCGCACCTTAGTAAAAAGGACCCCTTCGATTATAGGTTGATAACAGCTGAAAATCATTGTTTCAGTGCAATTTAGAATTGTAAACAATCAAAACCAGACGCCATAAATGGTGCCCTCGTTAGGCGCCAATAGGTGTCCTAATTTAGGCAGCCTGGTGACGCCTAACCTAAATTACCTCAATTAGCTTAAACAGTGTGGTAATTGACCATGCCATTGAAGTTACTTGAATAATTAATTTTAAATAAATAAAATTAAAAGTTAGGTGCCTACCTGCAAACTAGGCATGGTTAAGGATGAAGAATTGATGTTGCTGAGTTGGGCATCGCTAGGTGGCTGAGTCAGGCGCTGGTAAATTAGGCCCGGCAAAACTTGGCCTAATACACTGGCACCTATCTCCAGGATGTCTAGCGATGTCTAATCACACCTAAGTGCCTCTAGGTGGGATTCTGTAAAATAGCACCTACCGGTTCACTGACAACTCCACTGAGTGGTGTCACATTGTAGGTACTGCTTATAGAATTTGGCCCTCAGTTCATACCACACTAAGCAATCTTTCCTATAGCAGTTTTACAGCATCGGCCATTTAAAGAAACATCTTCAGTCCCTTCAGCATAATATATATAAATGGTGTACTATTGTATAAATAGTACAAACATATACAATTCAAAGTTTTAAAATGTTACTTACCAAGTCCTTTATACATAACAACGCAGTTTTCATCATTATTTGCGAAGTTGGGTTCACCATTACTCCATGCTACAAAGCTTATGGGTGTATTGTCCATCCACCTTAAATATAATACGACAGTACTTACTTTTTAACATTTCATCATTTTCAAGAGAATTATTATATTGTACACTTCACAGCTAAATTTTGCAAGCAGGTAACATTTTACCCTTTTTGGACCTTAGCACTGTTTTCGTTTGTGGCAAACAAATTTGAATGAAATATTTCACTTACAAAGACTGTATTGTATAATGTGCAAGATGAGTTGGATATTCAAAAGCTGTCTGGAATTAGAGAGGAAATTCTGTAACGGCTACCTAAAGTTAGGCGGTGGTAGGTGTCTGAAGCACTCCTACCGATGCCTAACTTAATTGCTTTTAATTGGCTTTAAGTGGCGCGATAATTGAATTTGCCATTAAAAGCCAACCAGCATAAAAAAATAGGTGGTGCTAGGCGTCTTCCGCGACCGACACCTACAACCTTGGTGAATAGCAATGCCTAGTGACGTCTATCATGGAAGTAGGCATGGTTAGGATGGCACCAGAATTAGGCATCGCTATTCTTGATTCTCTGACACATCTATGTGCCGGAAATAGAAATAGAAAGATGATGGCAGATAAAGCCCAAATGGCCCATCCAGTCTGCTCATCCGCAGTAACCATTATGTCTTCCTTTCTCTATGAGATCCCAAGTTCCTATCCCAGGCTTTCTTGAATTCAGACACAGTCTCCATCTTCACCACTTTTTCCAGGAGACTGTTCCACGCATCTACCACCCTTTCTGTAAAAACATATTTCCTTAGATTAGTCCTGAGCCCATCACCTCTTAACTTCATCCTTTGCCCTCTCATTCCAAAGCTTCCTTTCAGACGAAAGAGACTCGACTCATGCGCATTTATATCACATAGGTATTTAAACATCCTCCAAAGTATACAGATTGAGATCTTTAAATCTGTCCCCATATGCCTTATGATGAAGACCACGCACCATTTTAGTAGCCTTCTTCTGTTACGACTCCATCTTTTTTATATCTTTTTGAAAATATGGCCCCCAGAATTGTACACAATATTCGAAATTAGGTTTCACCAAAGTCTTTTACAGGGGCATCACTGCCTCCTTTTTACCCACTGGCCATACCTCTCCCTTTAAAACCCTGGCCTACATTTCCAGTGCCTAGGGTTTGTGATAGCTTTGATTCTGGAAGCAGCACCTAATGGTGATTTACATGCAAGAGGCACCCATTTTGTAAGCACCTTTCACAGCAGGCATCATTTCTAGAATCAGCCCCTCGGTGACCCACTGAACAAAAAGATACCAAAAGTGGGGTATGTGACTTATTTAACCACAAGGTAAGAGGAATATCAACTGCATAATCCTGCCAAATTTCAGCCACAGGTATGGACGTAAAAACATAAGAGTTGATATACTTGGACAGAACAAAGGTCCATCTAGCTCAGTATCCTGTTTCCAACAGTGGCCAAATCCAGCTCACAAGTACCTGGTGAGATTCTAAAAGAGTAAAACAGATTTTATTCTAGAGTGGCTTTTCCCAAATGCATCTTTATAATGTCTTATGAGCTTTTCTTTCAGGAAATTAGCCAGACCCTTTTTAAACTCTGCTAAACTTAACTGTTTATTTACACATTGAGTGAAGAAATATTTTCTCTGGTTTGTTTTAAATTTACTACTTACTAACTTCATTGCATGCCCCCCTAGCCTTTGTATTTTTGGAAAGAGTAAACAAGCGATTCACATCTACCCGTTCCACTCCACTCAGCATTTTATAGATCAGTAGTTCTTAAACCTGTCCTGGGGGACTCCCAGCCAGTTGGGTTTTCAAGATATCCCTAATGAATATGCATGAGTGAGATTTGCCTATAAAGTAGGCAGTAGGCATGCAAAGCTCGCTCATGCATATTCATTAGGGATATCTTGAAAACTCAACTGGCTGGGGGTCCCCAGGACAGGTTTAAGAACCACTGTTGTAGACCTCTGTCATATCTCCCCTAAATCATCTCTTCTCCAAGCTGAAGAGTCCTAGTCACTTTAGCTTTTCCTCACAGGGAAGTCATCCCATCCCCTTTATTATTTTTATCACACTTCTCTGTATCTTTTCTAATTCTACTATATCTTTTTTTTCAGATACAGCGAGAAGAATTGCACATAATATTTGAGGTCAAACCATGGAGCAATACAAGGAGGGGCAGGTTCAGCAGCCCTCTATTGAGAGGCCCATAAAATTGGGCTACTTGCGTGTCAACTTTCATCCACCCTGCAGGTGATTTATTATGTACTCAATTGGTAGATTCTCTCATCCATCAACTCAGTCCTTATGAGTAATCCCTAAATATAGGAATAGTCAAGCATACATTTTAACACTGAGGATATCCAGATGTGGATATTTTTGCTTCTATAAAAAATTTAAAATCTTTCATTTGTGTTATATTTACCCATAGAAACATAGAAAAGGGCCACGGCCCAACTAGTCTGCCCACACTAATGGCCCACCCCCTAACTACCTCCATGAAGAGATCCCACATGCCAATCCCATCTTTTCTTAAAATCTGGCACGCTGCTTGCCTCAATTACCTGTTGTGGAAGATTGTTCCAGCGATCAAACACCCTTTCGGTGAAGAAATATTTTCTGGTGTCGCCATGAAATTTCCCAAACCTGATTTTCAACGGATGCCCTCTTGTTGCCGTGGGTCCTTTAAGGAAAAAGAGATCCTCTTCCACCTCAAAACGGCCTGTGACATATTTGAACGTCTCGATCATGTCTCCCCTCTCTCTGCGTTCCTCGAGTGAGTACAGCTGCAACTTACCCAGTTGTTCCTCATATGGGAGATCCTTGAGTCCTGAGACCATCCTGGTGGCCATTCGCTGAACCAACTCAACTCTCCGCACATCTTTTTGATAATGCGGCCTCCAGAATTGTACCCATCTCCAAACAAGCAGACTCATGATGCCTTCTCAATTCCAAGGAGCATAGATCTCATATAAGCATTTCCACCATTCCAGCTGATTTTAAAATTTCTAGGATAAAATCACATAGGCATCGCTCTGGTCATCTTCATTGCTCTGTACTGGTTCAGACAGATATGATGTACTCATCTTGACTCCAATAATTTTGTGTCAGCATTCAACCTTCCATTCACAATCAGGGCATTGGATTTATCCTAAACTCAGGAGCCTTACACAACATAAAGATTGAATGGCAACTTTTAGCTGCACTTCCATTTTAAATAGAGGTGAAGGATATCTTCATGGCAACAATGAGAAAATCTTATCAACTGAATTGAAATAATTTTACTTCTTGAGTAAAAGCCCAACATCAAAGTGCCACCAAATATCCACTCACCAACATCCTGAAATATCTCCTTTATCTATCCAGTTCTGGACTGAAAACCACATCTGTATTTATTTATTTAGGTATTTATATACTGCCTATCAGGTTATCTAAGCAGTTTGCAATCAGGTACTTAAGCCTTTCCCTATCTGTCCCGGTGGGCTCACAATCTATCTAATGTACCTGGGGCAATGGAGGATTGAGCAACTTGCCCAGGGTCACAAGGAGCAGCATGGGATTTGAACCCACAACCTCAGGGCACTGAGGCTGTAGCTCTAACCATTAGGTCACTCCTTCCCCCATTTATGTGGCTGCTATTGTGGCTTGTTCCATCCTATGTTTAAATTCATGAAGTGTGTCTTCAACATACAACCACCTCTCAATTCTCTGTTACTGGCTTTGAGCCTCGGTATAATCCTACTCAAACTCACGGCATCCCTTTTTGAGTCTTTAGGTCTCATCTCTCTCAAATACCAGCCCTGGAAGATGATGTTGCCGTGTAACCATTCACTTCTGTTAGGCAAATAAGTGAGGTACAAGCTCTGCTTCACTATCCACCTTTTCCTTTGTTCGATCAATATTGTAACACCATGTACTGTAGATTATGGGCCTCATATTTGACATTTATAGTCAGTTAGAACTAAGAAGTTGCCACCCGCTGAGTCAGACCAGAGGTCCATCTTGCTCAGCGGTCGCTCCGCGCGCGGCCCATCAGGCCTAGTGCCTGAACAGGTCCTGATTAATTTTATAACTTACCTCTAATCCACTTCCCTATAATCTACCTTCTACGCTTATCTGTACACCCTCAATCCCTTTGTCTTCCAAGTACCTATCCAAGCTTCTTTGAACCCCTGTAGCGTGCTCCTGTTTATCACATCCTCCGGTAGCGCGTTCCATGTATCCACCACCCTCTGTGTGGAAAAAGAACTTCCTAGCGTTTGTATCTAAACTCTCCCCTTTCAATTCTCTGAGTGCCCCCCTTGTACTTTGTTGATCCCCTTAATTGAAAAATCTGTCCCTGTCTATTTTTTCTATGCCCTTCATGATCTTGAAGGTTTCTATCATGTCTCCTCTAAGTCTCTGCTTTTCCAGGAGAAGAGCACCTTGCTTTTTCAGTCTTTCAGTATATGAGAGGTCCTCAATACCCGTTATTAACTTAGTTGCTCTTCTTTGAACTCTCTCAAAGTACCTCCCAGTATCCTTCAAAAACACTTGAGATCCAGGAAGCTGAACTGAGGTCCCTCAGCACAGCGGTGCATCATACTGTCAATGAGCCATTAAGCTGACCAAATCTCTAAGGCATATAACCAGGCAAGACAAGTTCCTGCCTGTTCTAAGAGCCCTGAGTAGGTCAGGAGCAAATATTAGATGGCCTTAACCAAAGTGTCTTGAAGAAACAGGAGATTATCGCCTTCCCAGAACTTGGAAAGCAAGAAGACAATCAACGAAGGAGACCTTTAGATGCCCAAATTGCTTTATTGTGCAAGGTCTCCTTCATTGATGTTTCTTAAGTAACCAGAGTGTGTCCCTGAATATCAGCTCCGACTACCATGGCATTCTCCAGTAAGTTCCAGGGTGATCCGAGGTAGGGTGGACTAGAAAGTTATCTGGGCCCAGCAGTTTAGCAAGGGAAAAAGGCACCTGGGACTGTGGCACCCAGCATTGCCACACTGTGTGCTCCCTCCCCCTTGCCCTCTGCACCCAATCCCAGAGACGGTGCTATTTGCCTGTGAAGAGTTGTGGAGAAATGGGTGGGCAGATGGTGTGGAGGAGAGGAGCCAACTCCCCCACCAAGACGGCACCTGGGATGGTCCGCACTCTCTCTCACTACACCACTGTGTAGGCCCCAGTGATATACAAGGCAAGTGTAAGCATAACTACCCAGGCAAGTAGGAGGACATAAATGGTAGTCTTAACTATCCCCAGTAAGTGTCCGGGTACAGACACTAAATATCAGCCAGACCTAGAAAAGCTCTGGCACCCTCCAGTGGTGGTACAAGAAGGAGGCTCAGAACTGACTATCCAGCAAGTTTATGAAACCTTGGTTTTAATGTCCAACCTCGTTAAGTATTTGCAAATTATATACATGACATGTTTACTAAAATAGCCACAAGCTTGGATCTTCCCTGTTAACTTACCTAAATGTTTTATCTAATCCTAAAAGTAAACCGATGAAATAGTCACCAATTTCATCCTTGAGGATCTAAAATGAAAACATAGATTTTTAAATAATGTACTTCTTGTTTTAAACACATTAGTAGTTAAACTGAACAGACACTTGGCTACACTTTGAAATGGAGTATATAGTACACTGTATTTACTTCTGTTTTTGTGGTGATTGTGGATATATTGTAGAGTGCATACAATACAATTTCTATGCTGCCACATTCCTAAATCACTCACATGTATTTATGGGAGATTCCTTATCAGTCATACTCTTAAAGTAATGGTGGCTCAAATATCAGAAAATACACATGCACAGAACCATTAGAAAAGTCAAATATGTGGCAGTAGACTATATTTTTATGTATAGGGACAAGCCTCCGATTTATGGAGTAAATCTCCCCCTATTGGGGTTTCTTCAAAAGAAGGAAAGCCAGTCTTTACTCCTGATACATCACCCGGCTTTTGTCCCAAGCCTCCCTACCAGTTTAATTAATGTTGGGTGGGTTTTCAAGTGTCAATTTGGTATGTAGACTTTTTTTAGAATCCCCTATCATGATGAATTATTGAATCGATAAATTTTATACAGTATTAATTAGATCAATGATTAAATGAATTAAAGTTGGATAGTAATTTAGAAGTTTTTTAAGTGTAGGAAGTAGATCATAATATTAAACATTAATTAATCTAGTAGGAAGGTGGGACAAAGCCGGTGATGTTATGATGAGTATGAGAAGACTGGCTTTCCTTCTCTTGAAGAAACCCCAAATTTGGGGAGATTTACTCCATAATATGAGGCTTGTCCCTTATATATAAAATTTAATAAAATAATTAATTAGAACATAGTCTATTGCCCTTTTTGACTTTTCTAATGGTTCTGTGCATGTGTATTTTCTGATATTTGAGCCATCCATTACTTTAAGAGTATGACTGATAAGGAATCTCCCATAAATACGTGTCAGCTACCCTCAACCCAATCCTCAATTCTCTTGATTTTAGATTAACTCATGCTCTTCCCATTTGTAATGGTATTCCACTCAAACTGTTTTCCCCTGCACCCCAATCTCTGACTAGATACTTTGTTTGATTCAAACCAACTTGAAAATACAAGGTCAGCTTTTAACTATGATTTTTCCTAAAACCACGGACCGTAATAGTCTGTTGAGATATCATAGTTTTCACCCCCAGAAATTAAAAGCCAGTCTCCATATTAGCCAGTTCTTACGTCTCAGAAGGATATGTCATTCAATCACTGAATTCAAATACCAGGCTCGATTAATGAAACATAGATTTTACCAAAGGGGCTACCCGAGGGTAGTAGTTCATCAAGCCTATTTGAGAGCCAAATATGGCCACCGCACCTTACTGTTACAATAACAGCAAGAAAGGGAGAATGATCCTCAGGTAATGTTTGTTCAACAATACTCCCTCCTAGCCACCAGAATTAGCCAGATAGTACAAAAACACTGGCATGTAGTTCAACTGATAAGCCCTAGTTTAGGAGAGGCTCCAATTTGTGCCTATAGGCTAGCGAGAAATTTGGGTGAATATCTGAACTCAAAAAAAGGGGTTTTATACGTGAATATAGAGGTCAGCACAGGGCATGTAATAACTGTCAGTGGTGCCCCTAAACAATGGAAGGAGAGAATTGGATCCACCCAAGTATGGGTAAAATGTATACTGCTAGGCATGATACAACTTGTAATTCTGCCTATGTTATATATGCTATTCAGTATCCCTGTCCGAAATTGTATGTGGGCCATACATTTTGCCCTGTGAAAACTACCCAAATGTGAAAAATACCCAAAATGAAACAGCTTCCTTAGTTTGTCACTGGAAGTTTTTTAAAACATAACATTAAAGATCTTAAATGAGTGAATTATTGATTCTGCTGCAATCAGGTGGGAGGGCGGGAAATATTATGCGCACCTTGAACTTAAAGGAATTAAGGTGGATGTAGAATTATAAAAATATGCAACCGGAGGGGCTGAATGAGACAAGTGACTTGCTTACTTTAGCTGAAACAATATGGTTTTTGACTTAGGCCGAGTCTGTGTATTTCTATAGAGGGAGAGTTCATTGTTTAAACAGCACAGTTGTGAAGCCTAAATGGTGTGATGCCTTGATTGGCAGTCTGAGTAATGCCGTGGCCATCTTTAGATTGTTGGCTGGGTGTTTCTAAGATAGAATAAGCATGTAGATGGTAAGAAATGGATATGATCGCTGTAGTTATAATAGTAACGTTTTTGAGCTAATTATATGCATTGCTCTTTTAATTCATAGCACTGGCACCTTTCCCTGTCCTGAAGAAAGTCCGAAACGCGTTGCCGGGCTGCAGTGTATCAGCGACATGAACTAAACTAAACTAAGCTATGTAGCTATTTGGATACAATTACGGATTGCCTAACATAATAGAGAAATATAATAGAGATACAACAAGGAAAACCAATGAAAATAATGAATATGAATAATGGTGCAGGAAAGATAATTGTTACGCTATTTATTTAATTAATTACTTGAAGAAGATGAGATTACCTGTAGGAATATAGATTTCTAAGCAGATATAAAAGATAAAAACATGATAAAAAAAGAAAAAATAATAATAGTAAACATCTAAATAACACACGGTGGGTGTGCGGTGAAAGAGTGTGTGGTACTCTGAGACTCCCCATGTGTGTTTTATAAATAATTTGTTTTCTTTGGCAATGATATAGTTAATTATAGATATACATTTTGATAGGTTGTTATATATTTTTGAGTGCCTGTGTTTCTGTGTGAGTACTGCATATCAGCACTATGATATAATAGTTGTAGTAACTAGGCAGTGGCCGTACAAGGGGGGCGGGGCGGGGGTGCAGCACGTACGCCAGGGTTGCCATCCCTGAGGGGGTGTTCCCGGCCTTGCCGCTCAGTCCCCCCCCACGCCCGAAGGACCGCTTGCCCCACTGACCTTCCAGCACACCTATGAAGCAGCCCCGCAGCAGGATCGCGACGTCAGCAATCCTGAGCTGCTTGGGCGCTGCTTCCTGCGCCGCGGTCCCGCCCCTCCCTCTGACATACAGAGGACGGGGGCGGGACTGCGGCGCAGGAAGCAGCTCCTAAGCAGCGCAGGGATAGCTAACGTCGCGATCCTGCTGCGGCTGCTTCATAGGTAGTGCGAGGGGAGGCCAGGGGGTGCGAACGGTCCTTCGGGGTGGGTCGGGGCATCAGGCCTTCAGGGCGGGGCGGGCGGGCAGGCAGGTAGGCAGGCTTTCAAGGGGGAAGAGGGGTGATAGGCAGGCAGGCCTTCAAGGGGGGTGCAGGACTTCGGGGGGGGTGGCAGGCCTTCAAGCGGGGGTGCCAGGCTTCAAGAGGGGGGACAGGCCTCCAAGGGGGGGACAGGCAGGCAGGCCTTCAAGGGGGGGGACAGGCCTACAAGGGGGGGGGACAAGCCTACAAGGGGCGGGGGGGACAGGCCTTCAAGGGGGGGACAGGCCTTCAGGGGGGGTGCAGGCCTTCGGGGGTGGTGCCGACCTTCAAGGGGGTGCAGGCCTTCAGGAGGGGACAGGCCCTACAAGGGGGGGACATGCCTACAAGGGGGGGGAAAGGCCTTCAAGGGGGGGACAGGCCTTCAGGGGGGTGCAGGCCCTTCAGGGGGGGCGCGGTGCCGACCTTCAAGGGGGGTGCAGGCCTTCAAGGGGGGACAAACTTTCAAGGCGGGGGGACAGGCAGGCAGGCCTTCAAGGGGGGGACAGGCCTACAAGGGGGGGGGGACAGGCCCTTCAAGGATGGGACAGGCCATTCAGGGGGGGTGTAGGCCTTCAGGGGGGTGCCGACCTTCAGGGGGTGCAGACCTTCAAGGGGGTGCAGGCTTTCAAGGGAGGGGGCAGGCCTTCAAGGGGGGGACAGGCAGGCAGGACGTCAAGGGGGGAGGACAGGCCTTCAAGGGAATGGTGCAGGCACTTTTGAGGGGCTGGTGCCAACCTTTCAAGGGGGGTGCAGGCCTCAAAGGGTGGACAGGCAGGCAGGCCTTCAAGGGGGGGTCAGGCCTTCAAGGGGGGACAGTGCCTTCGGGGGGTAGCAAGGCCTTCGGGAGGGTGCCAGCCTTCAATGGGGGACAGGCCCTTTCAAGGAGGGGGACAGGCCTTCTAAGGAGGGGACAGGCCTAAAGGGGGTGGGACAGGCCTTCAAGGGGGACAGGCAGACCTTTAAGGTGGGACAGGCAGACCTCTTAAGGGGGGACTCCTGGTTTAGAAGTACACAGAGGGAAGGGGGTGTTCAAGAGACGTGTATATGCCAAACTTTGGGGGGGGGAAAGAAATAATGGGTCTGAAATAGAGGAGAGGGAGATGAGATGATGGACCATGGGATTTAGGGAGGGAAGGAACAGAAAGGGAGAGAAATTGGACACAAGGGATGGTGTGGAGGAGGGGATAAGATACTGGATAGAAGGGGTAATTGGGAAAAGAAAGGGAGAGACGGTGGACTCTGGGGTGGTGGGGAAAGAGGGATAGATGCCGGATGAAAGGGTAGTTAAGAAAAGGTGGATCTGTGGAGGGAGATGAAAAAAGGAAAGATACCAGACTTCCTGGGGATGGGAAGGGAAATGGAAAGGGAGGACAGAGTTGGCAGATGGATGGTTAGCACGCAGAAAGAAGAAAGAAGGAGACCCTGGCAAGCAAGTTATCAGAAGAAAACCAGAGCCTTGAGACCAACAAGATTTGAAATATAACCAGACCAACAAAAGGTAGAAAAATTAATTTTATTTTCTGTTTTGTGATTATAATATGTCAGATTTGAAATGTGTATCCTGCCAGAGCTGGTGTTGGATGCAAACGTGAGCTAGGATTTAACAGAGAGAGGAAAAGTCCTTTTTGTTTCTTTATTTTATTTACACCATAGCGCCAGTGTGGTTAGGGAAGCCTTAAGGGGGTGAAAAAGCTATAAAACCCACCAGGAGTTTTGAAAAAAATCACCCAACTGGGCAGGAAAATCGAATTGAAAAAACCAATTCATAGGCTGAATCGAATCAAAATTTTTTTTTTCCTGAATCTGGCAGCATTAGTTTGCGCTACTGTCTTAGACTTTAGGACCTGGGATTGGGGAGAGATGGCATCCCTCAGTACTTTATAATGCAAGTGAAATGAGGATTTGGTCAGACTTTTGAAGGGTTCAGCAGAAAAAAAATATTGTATACGGGCCGGGGACATAAGACAGCTGGAAATGGGGAACTTTTCTTCCTTCTATTTTTGTGAATGGAAAGGCTGAGGATGTCAGAGAGTTC
This sequence comes from Geotrypetes seraphini, assembly GCF_902459505.1. Taxonomy (NCBI): domain Eukaryota; kingdom Metazoa; phylum Chordata; class Amphibia; order Gymnophiona; family Dermophiidae; genus Geotrypetes; species Geotrypetes seraphini. The sequence goes on along the minus strand of NC_047085.1, from coordinate 432,144,446 downwards.
AGTTAAATATGTGCTTTATAAGAAAATATAATAATGTGTTTTATAAAGTTTATAGCATAGCTGGCCTACCCAGTGAGGTGTCCTAGTGGTGGTGGTGGCAGCGTGTCAATGTGTTGAGAGGAAGAGGTGGTCTGGGAAATTCTGCTGAGCAAACTCCGGGCCCATTTCCACCCCCCAGTTAGTCCACTCCACTCAACTGGTTCACCACACTGAGTGGGGTCTTTGGGTGTTGTTTTTGGAATCTCTTCCAGTGGTTTATCAGTATCTCCTTCTGGTCCAAGGAAGGAAACTTTGTTATCCTTAGCATTGACCTACAGAATATGTTTGTACAAGCACTGCTTGTGTGGACATTAGGGCTATGTAGTGATCGAAAGAAATAAACAGACCTTTGCACATTTTTGCACTATATGGTGGGTGTATGAGGAGATTCACATTTCCTGCACAGCTAAGTCCATGTGAAGTTACCTTGTCCCCCTGTATTTGACATCTAGCAAGGTCTCTGTTTGAAAGGAAAGATCTAAACTTAAAAATGAAATGGCCAGAAGTTATGGTAAAAGTAGATAGTGTAACTGGTTTTAAGAAAGAGTTGGACAAATTTCTGGAGGAAAAGTCCATAATCTGTTATTAAGACATGGGGGAAGTGTCCTGCTTGCCCTGGATCGGTAGCATGGAATGTTGCTACTCTTTGGGTTTTGACCAGTTATTAGTGTCCTGGATTGGCTTCCATGAGAATGGGCTACTGGGCATGATAGAACCATTGGTCTGACCCAGTTAGGCTATTCTTATGTTATGTTCTCATCTGTAGGGGCCTTTGTTTTCACTTTTTATTTTAATGTATTTTTTTTTCTGGGAACTTATCAATGTTTTTTTTATAATGGAAGAGAATTAATGTGTGTGGGATGATGGGGGTAACTAATTTCTTCAGCTAAATAATTCAATCCACCTCAAACAGACATAGGAGAACTCACGCACCATTCACACACCCTCCAATCAAAAAACGTCGAAAGAAAAAAACTGTTCGACAACCTCCTAACCATTCGAGCTAACAACACTCGACCCCCAACTCATACAACCAATTGACAATCGACCATAGACTGAACCTTCAAAAAAAAATAAAAGCCCTTTCTATTCAAAAAACACATAACAACCGAACTCTAACACAATCAGAACTGTCCCAAACATCACCTGCAACTACTCCATATGTACTTCTGATGTCATGACAATTCAGACATAATTTATGTTATGTTATGTTTGGAATATAAGAAAATTATTCACTGCCTGTTCTATTCTGACCATTTATTACGTTTCATGGTCATTACAAAAAATATTTTTTTCCATGGGGGGGTGTCAAAAAATGATGGGCCCCGGGTGCCACATACCCTAGGTACGCCACTGGTAATAGGGCAGAGACTGGATTGGCATGTGGGGAGGGGGAGGGAGAAAAGACTTAGCCATAAAACCAGGTGAGGTCAAAGTTTGGGTATTTTGGCACTCTTAATCACCGGTGCCAAAGGCCAGAGCTTCACCTAGTCAAATGGTTAAATCAGCCCTGCCTGACTCCTTTTAGCCTTGCATCTCGACCAGATACCAGTTGCTTTTTTCACACTTCACGATAAACATTCATTCTCTACTACATCAGTCTACAGACTTTGGACCCAATTCACTAACCTGCCCGATAGTGACCGATCTGTGTCCGATCCATGGCAGGTCGACCAATTTATGATGGGACAAATATTCAAATGAGGGCGATCAGAGGAACGCTCCCCACCGACAGCACAGATCGCTACTGAGCAATCCCGACGCATGCGCAGACCATCTTCTTTGCCTGTAGATGGTCTGTGCCTGCTCTCTGCTCAAACTTTTTCAGATAGCTATATTCACATACCTCTTCATTGCCCTGAAAATAATTGGGAGCAGGGAGTTTTTAACGCTGAAGCAGCGAAGGGGAAGAGAAAGGGACGGCAGCGGGTCTCCTTCCCTCCCCCCGGTGTGCGAGTGCTGCCGACTTGTTGCAGGAAAATGTTCCAACCTTTGTAGTCCCAAAACAACAGGAACCCTTCCCCCCTGAAATTGTGGGTTTTTCCTGATCACTCTATTCACAATAGAATACTCTGCTTATAAAAAGTAGGCACTTTTTCTAAGCAATGGTAATGGAAAGTGGCACGCATACAATCGTATCGAAAAGGAACATGCATTACAAACTATTTAATAAGTTGTCCCAAAATGTGAAAAAAAAAATGTATTTAAAAAAAAGAACAAAATGTTCCAACTTTTGGCCTATATACCCCTACTGTCGTAAGCCATGTCAAGCATGTCAATGAAACACACACCATGCTGTGCCAGAATGCTTCAGCTGCGACAGAAGGTAAAACCAGAATTAACAGAGCACAGCTCACCAATGCTAGGCCCCTTGCCTAATGACAGCTGCTCCCAGCTTTGTCTTATTTGATATTCAGATTTGACCATCACAAATTGCACGGCCTCTTCCGACAAACATGCACTCTCTGCCTTCATTTTTCAAAAACGTGTTCAGCAACCTTTTCGAAACACACACCAGCTCTTCCAGCTGAGGTCCCTACTGATTTGCAGACTGTCACTTGTGTGCCCAGCGTGACGTCAGGCTAATAGTTTGGGAGGCAGAAACCGAAATGGAAGTCCATGCCACCCTGACACTCCTGCTCTCTGCCACCCTTCCCCCCACAGTGCAGCCCATGCTTTAAATCTACGGGTTTAAACCACGGGCTCGCACTGCGAGGAAGGGCATCAGAGAGCAGGAGAGCCGGGGTGGCAGAGAGCAGGAGATGTGCCTCAGCTGTCTAGTTGCTTTTTCAGGGGACCCATAGGAGAGTCAGCAGGGATATGTGTGACTGGTCCACAGCAGTCGCTTCTTTTGTGATCGGCCAGCCCAGTCGGTGTTCCTTCATTTTTTTTGTGAATTGCTGCCTTCCTACTTTTGAATACCCTTCCCCTCATTTGAATGTGCAGATTGAAATTGGATCCAGAGGAAAGTTAGTGAATGGGGACCGGGTCGCAAAGTGGTCGGAACTTGATCGGTATGCTTGGTGAATCTAGCCCTTTTGTTGTCTTGGCCTTATTTTTTGTTCATATTGCACATGTTTAATTTTGTGAGCTGCTAATAAATGTAAATAAATAAATAAATAAAAAACACTTTCATTGTCTCTCACCGTACAGTTTTTTGTTTTTTTTTGGAGGGGGGGTGAAATATTTATCTTATCTAGCCCAGCCAATACAATGACAGTCATTGCCCAGAGACTACAAGCAATGGCTCCTTCTGGAAACTCATACACTTGCATGTGAAAACCCTTCTTACTGAGCTTTTGATTTTTTCTAATTCTACTACTACTACTACTTATTTCTATAGTGCTGTCAGACACACACAGCACTATACATTGCATTAACCATGAAGAGACAAACCTTTCTCTACAGAGTTTACAATTTAATTCTAGAAATCCCTCCTAGGATGATTTTTTGCATGCAGTTGGCATCTGCCTTCTTTTGGTATTTCACATTTTCTACAATAGGTGTCAATCACTGTTGAACTATAGCCGAGCTTCACCCCAGCCCCATCCCAAGCTTGCTGAAGACAATCTCTGAAATAAAATCTACATTTTCTAATATAGAGGGGAATTATTAAAGGCACCCGATTTAAACTGTCAAATTATGTGCACTTTAAGTTCATCTAATTTTCAACTGAACCTGATTCAGTGAGTGGAAAAAAGGGATCGGGAGGGTCCAAATACAGAACCACTTTTTTAGGCATGTTTATCAAAAGCAAGAGTATCTCTTGTGAAGGAGGTTTTAATCTGTTCATCTGTCTGTTTATCCATATGTATGCATATGTTTATGAATGTCCACAGGATGATGGGGAGTCCAAGTAGGATGGGATTAAGCAAACTAGGCATATGCCTAGGGCCTGATAGCTAGATGCACTAAACAAAGTCGATAATACTGCATGGGTCCGCAGCGATCCAATTTTTGGCCAATTTCAAAAGAACTATCAATGCACTAACAGGTTTGCATGCAAATGATTTATGCAGAGGTTCGCCATAATCCCTGTCTCTCCTGTCCAATGCATCACTGTTAGTGCAACTGTTACACATGTTCAGAACCAGCAGGGGAAGCCCCGAAGCAGCCTCCTGCCACTCAGCTGTTTGGGGCAGGAAACCTGGGTTTTTTTTAATGGATACAGATGTTCTGGGTGTATCTGTCTCATTAAAAAAAAGAAAAGAAAAGAGTCCCCACCGCTGCTAATGACAGCCATTTCCAACATCACTCCCCTCCCCCCCCCCCCACCGGTTGAGCCGGCACTAAGGAACGACTCCTCCCGCTAAGGCAGCAAAAACGGCAGTAAGGATTCCCATTCCCTCTTGCCCTGTGAACTCACCCCCCCCCTGTAGCAAAAATGGCAGGAGGGATGCCTACTCTCTCCTGCCAACGGAGGCTCCTACATGCCAGGCAACCCCCCACCACCAAATCCATCTCCACTCTCCCCACTCCCTCCTGCCACCGAATGCTCCCACAAACCTCCTCCCAACCTCCCCCAGTACCTTTGTGTGAAGAGAACAGGAGGGATGCTCAGTCCCTCCAGCTCCAAGACCTGCCAATCCAAAATGGCGGTCTTTCCCCTCCTTGGTGCATCATGTGATGCACGGGGAGGGGCCTAAGGCCCTAATTGGCTCAGATACCTTAGGTGTCTGAGCCAATCAGGACCTTAAGCTCCTCCCTCTGTATCCCTAATGGTTAGTGAAGCAGACTGTGATCTAGGGGAACTGGGTTCAATTTCCACTGCAGACCCCTGTGGCCCTGGGAAAGTCCCAGGTATAAAAAAAACCCATACTAGACAAGACAAGAGTTTTCAGGGGAAGAAAAGCAGGCAAATGAGAGAGAGAGAAGAGGGGGAGAAAGAGCAGAAGGGAGCAGAGAGAGAACTGGGGGCAGCGGTAAGTTAGCTCTGCCCATCCCCGTCACCCACCGGAGCTCCCCCTTAAAAGGAGAGGAGCCAACGTCAGAGGCAGGGCGGGACCGCGGCAGAAGGACGACAGCTCCTGAGGCCTATGGCAACCTGCAAGGATAGCTAAAGTACCCGTGATCCTTTCTGCAGGCTGCTCTCTGCCGCAATCGGGTAAAGGGAGGCGCGGGAGGCCAGAGGGGAACACACAGGCCTTCCGGGGGGAGGAGGTACAGTCCTTCGGGGGGAACAGGCCTTCAGGTGGGGGTGCAGGCCTTCAGGGGTGGGGTGTAGGCCTTCAGGGGGGGGTGCAGGCCTTCGGGGGGGACAGACCTTAGGGGGGAGTACAGTCCTTCAGGGGGGTGCAGGCCTTCAAGGGTGTGGTGTAGGCCTTCAGGGGGGTGCAGGCCTTCAGAGGGGACAGACCTTCAGGAGGGAAGTGCAGGCCTTCAGGGATGGGGTGTAGGCCTTCAGGGGGGACAGAACTTCAGAGGGGAGGTGCAGGCCTTCAGGGATGGGGTGTAGGCCTTCAGGGGGGACAGACCTTCGGGGGAGAGGTACAGTCCTTGGGGGGGGTGCAGGCCTTCAGTGGTGGGATGTAGGCCTTCAGGTCGGGTGCAGGCCTTTGGAAGGGGGGTGTAGGCCTTCAGGGGGAGGTACAGTCCTTCAGGGGTGTGGTGTAGGCTTCAGGGGGTGCAGGCCTTCAGGAGGGACAGACCTTTGGAGGGGAGGTGCAGGCCTTCAGGGATGGGGTGTAGGCCTTTCGGGGGGGGGACAGACCTTCGGGGGGAGGTACAGTCCTTCGAGGGGAGACAGGCCTTCAGGGAGGGACAGGCCTCCGGGGAGGGGTGGTCCTGGTATAGAAGTACATGCAGGGAGGGAAGGGGGGTTCAAAGATACGTGCATATGCCAGACTTTGGGGGGAAGAAATAATGGGTCTACAAACAGAGGAGTTGGAGAGTGATGGTGGATAATGGGATTTAGGGAGGGAAGGAACAGTAAGGGAGAGAAGTTGGACACAAGGGATGGTGTGGAGAGGGGGAATAGAGATACTGGATAGGAGGAGTTGGGAAGAGAAAGGGAGAGATGGTTGACCCTGGGGTGGTGGGGAAGGAGGGAGAGATGCTGGATGAAAGGGTAGTTGAGAAAAGTTGAATCTGTGGATGGAGATGAAAAAAAAGGAAAGATGCCAGACCTCCAGGGGAGTGACGGGTAACAGAAGGGGAAGACAGAGATGGCAGATGGATGGTTAGCACGGAGAAAGAAGAAAGAAGGAGACCCTGGCAAGCAAGACAACCAGAGCCTGGGACCAACAAGATTTGAATATTGACCAGACAACAAAAGGTAGAAAAAATAATTTTATTTTCTGTTTTGTGATTACAATATGTCAGATTTGAAAAGTGTATCCTGCCAGAGCTTGTGTTAGACCGCAAATGTGAGCTAGGATTTCTTTATTTTGTTTACACCACAGCACCAGTGTGGTTAGGTGAAAAAGCTATAAAATAAACCCACCAGGATGTTTGAAAAATACACCCAATTGGGCAGGAAAATCGAATTGAATCAAATCGAAAAACCAATTCAATAGGCTGAATCAAATCGAATCTAAAATTTTTTTCCTTAATCAGGCAGCACTAGTTTGTGCTACTGTCTTAGACTTTAGGACCTGGGAATGGGGAGAGATGGCATCCACAGTACTTTATAATGCAAGTGAAACGAGGATTTGGTCAGACTTTTGAAGGGTCTGCAGAAAAAAAATATTGTATAGGCCGGGGACATGAGACAGCAGGAAATGGGAACTTTTCTTCCTTCTATTTTTGTGAATGGCAAGGCTGAAGATGTCAGAGAGTTCAGTTAAAATATGCGCTTTTTATAAGAAAATATAATAATGTGTTTTATAAAGTTTAGAAGCATTGCTGGCCTACCCGATGAGGTGTTCCTAGTGGTGGTGGTGGTGGCAGCATGTCAATGTGTTGAGAGGAAGAGGTGGTCTGGGAAATTCTGCTGAGCAAACTCCGGGCCCATTTCCACCCCCTAGTTAGTCCACTCTACTCAACTGGTTCACAACTGAGTGGGTCTTTGGGTGTTGTGCCTGGGTAGTTGTTTTTGGATCTCTTCCAGTGGTTTGTCAGTATCTCCTTGTGGTCCAAGGAAGGAAACTTTGTTAACCTTAGCATTGACCTTCAGAATATGTTTATAACAGCGCTGCTTGTGTGGCATTAGGCTATGTAGTGATTGAAAGAAAAAAACCAGATCTTTGCACATTTTTGCACTATATGGTGGGTGTATGAGAAGATTCACATTTCCTGCACAGCTAAGTCCTTGTGAAGTTACCTTGTGCTGTATTTGACAAGGTCTCTGTTTGGAAGGAAAGCTCTAAGCTTAAAAATGAAGTGGCCAGAAGTTTATGTTATGTTATATTTGGAACAATGGTTACATATATGAAGTTCAATAAAAGAAAATTTTCACTGCCTGTTTCTATTCTGACCATTTATTCCGTTTCATGGTTATTATAAAAAATATTTTTTTACATGGGGGGGTGTCAAAAAATAATGTGCCCCAGGTGCTACATACCATAGGTACGCCACTGGGCAGCAGCGAGAGTTAGCTCTGCCCACCCCCCAACGTCACCCACTGGAGCTCCCCCTTAAAAGGGGAGGAGCCAACATCAAAGACGAGCGTTAAAGGCACTCGCCTTAGCGAGTGCGCCTTTGCGAAGGGCCTTAAGAAGGGACGAGTCACTGAAGAAGAGAAAGGGGACAGCCACAGCAGATGAAGAGGACAGCCACAACAGATGCAGAGGACGCTGTATAAGGAAGCAGGGAGAAGCCACTTCACACAACAGACCAGCAAGCAGACAACGATGGAAGTAACAGGCAAAAGCAGGAAGTTGAGCTACCCAATTTTCTACACTGTCTGCCATATGTATGACTACCTCCCCTCTGGGAGGCAGTCTTATGTATGCACTTGATGCGGAGAACTGGAGATCTTGAAGAAACAAGTCAGACTCCTGGAACTAGAAGCACTTCAAGCAGTGGAGTAGGAGGACAGAGAGACAGAGAAGGTCAAGACACAGGGAGGCCATGGAAAATCACCAGCGACAGTAGGACTGCCAAAATACACCCACAAGGAGTGAGGACCACCTGGAAGACAACCACACAGCAGCGAGATCTGGAAAAAGCGGAGGAAACCCACATGAAGACGAATCTAGTGCAAGCCAACGCCAGGATGAGGGAAGATGGAAGTGCACGGAGGACACAGACCTACGGTTGGAGAGATGGTAATACACCAGGGAGATATACCTGCGGCTAGAGAGGCAAGAGAAGAGAGAGAGGACAGCGATCGACTTGTCATCAGACAAGTCGACAGCCACATAGCGGGAGGAAGACAGGATCGGCTGGTGACCTGCCTACTGGGAGCCAAGGTAGAAGACATAGTGAGCCGCATCGACAGATCATCGACAGCGTAGAAGAAGATACGGTGGTGGTGATCCATGTGGGGACAAACAACGTGAGCAACTGGAGCTACAGCAGGGAAGGACTGAAGGACCAGTTCCGGATGCTAGGAGGGAAGCTGAAAACCAGAACGCAAAGCGTAGTGTTCTCGGAGATCCTGCCGGTACCCAGGGCAAATGAAAAGAGGCAGACGGAGCTGCAAGCAGTCAACATATGGATGAGGCACTGGTGTGAGGAAGAAGGATTCCACTTCATGTGCAACTGGACAACATTCTGGGGTAAAAGCAAGCTATTCAGGAAGGATGGACTCCACCTCAGCAGATATGGAACAAGGCTACTCGCAAGCAACATCAAGAGAGAAATTGAGAAGTTTTTAAACTAGGAAGAAGGGGAAAGCCAACAGTCGACCAAGAGTCGATGGTTCGGGAACCGGTATACCCATTGTCTTCCTGCACGGTATCCTCTGGGGAAGACTCACCAGATCATAGGCAAGATAGAAATTCTGATGGATCAAAAAGGACACAAGAGGGAAGAATTTGCAAGAAAGTAACAGGCCGCAAACTCAAGTGTATGTACACAAATGCAAGAAGCCTAAGAAACAACATGGGGGAATTAGAAGCTATGGCACAAAAAGATAACCTTGGAATCATCGGAGTCATGGAAACATGGTGGAACGAGGAAAATGCCTGGGACACTGTTATTGGGATACAAACTATACAGCAGAGACAGAGTAGGTCAAAAAGGTGGGGGTATTGCCCTATACATCAAAGAAGGAATTGAGTCTATAGGAAAGAACACGCCGGAAACGAAAAATAAGGTAGAGTCTCTATGGAGTCAAAATTCCCAGGAACACAAAGGAACGGAAATGAAGATCGGTATTTACTACCGACCCCCAGGGCAGTCCGAAGAAATTGATGGAGAGATAACGGATGAGATTAAACGCAACTGCAAGGGTGACTTCAATTATCCGAAGATATGCTGGAACCTAGGCACCTCCGGCTGTGGTAGAGAGACCAAGTTCCTGGATGCTGTAGGCAATTGCTTCCTGGAACAACTTGTCAAGAAATGCAATTCTGGACTTAATTCTAAATGGACTATGAGGACCAGCGCAAGGTATAGAAGTAGAAGGGACGCTGGGACACAGGGGCAAAACATCAATCCAGAACATTGGCCATGGCACTGAACTTCTGAAAAGGGAATACAAAGGGATGAGACTTATGGTGGGAAGAAAGATTAAGAAGAGGATAAGCACTGTAAAAACGCTAGAGCAAGCATGGTCCCTTTTTAAGGACACGGTCACCGAGGCGTTCAATCTATATATACTGCATATCACCAAGGGATCCAAGAGGAAGTAGAACAAGGAACTGGCGTGGCTCACTGTAGCTGTGAAGGAAGCGATCAGAGACAAGAAGACCTTATTCAAGGAATGGAAAAGGTCACAAACGGATGAAAACTGAAAAAAGCATAAACAACATCAAAGCAAGTGCCACAAGGTGGTAAGAAGGGCCAAAAGAGACTATGAGAAAAAATAGCCAAGGAGGCGAAAAACTTCAAGCCGTTCTTTCAATATGTTAAGGGGAAACAACCTGCGAAAGAAGCGGTGGGGCCGCTGGATGACCATGGAATAAAGGGAGCGCTAAAGGAGGACAAAGCCATCGCCAACAAACTAAACACATTTTTTGTATCTGCATTTACCGAAGAAGATATTCACAACATACCGGAAGCCAACAGGCTATATGCAGGAAACAAGGACAGGAAACTGACAGGGTTGATGGTCAGTCTAGAATTGGTATGCAGGCAGATTGATAGGCTCAAAAACAATAAATCTCCGGGATCTGATGGCATCCATCCGAGGGTAATCAAGGAACTGAAAGGAGCTATAGCTGAACTGCTTCAACTAATAGCCAATCTGTCAAACAAATTGGGAAGGATTCCGGAAGACTGGAAAGTGGTAAATGTCACGCCGATCTTCATGAAAGGATCGAGGGGAGATCCAGGAAACTATAAACCGGTGAGTCTGACCTCAGTACCAGGAAAGATGGTAGAGGAACTGATAAAGGACCGCATCATTGATCACCTTGATGGACACAATCTGATGAGGACCAGCCAGCACGGCTTCAGTAAGGGGAGATCCTGCTTGATGAACTTGATGCACTTCTTCGAGGGAGTAAACAGGCAGATAGACAAGAGCGAGCCGGTCTGTAGGGGTGTTTCCTTATTTGCACCTGAAGGTTAGGCCTCTCTGACATCATCAAGCCTGAACCATTGTTTGCAAGAAATCATTCCAGCCTAAATCTAGCCAGAAGAGAAAGAAGAACACATCTTTGCTGTTTCTGCCTGATGCATTCTGGGTATATACCAGAACTGTATTCTGGTCAAGGACATCCAGCTATGCCTCCATGCTTAGCCTGTGAGAATCTTGGGGGAGGAATTGCTCCTGTGTTTCTTATCTAACGAAAGCACCTCTGTCTCCCAGATTGTACGAGACTCTATACAGAAAGGCTATTCATCTAAGTTCTGTTTCTGGATTGATCCGGGGAGGTCATCTGACGAGATCCAAGTGAAACGTGCTATTTATAATTTAGTCTGTGTTAGGATGTGGGTGAACTCACATCTTATCATAGGTGTTCTCCATGCACTTCTTTTATAATAATTAAGACCTGAAAAGTTACCTCTTGTGACTCTCTGCCTGAGAGTGAGAACCAGACCTTTGAACAGATCTGGATTCCATCACATAAAGGAAAACTTTGCTGCCAACCTACGTTACAGCTTCTCCAGTGGCTGACGAACTCTTGTTCCGATACCAAAAGAATTCTTATCTTCAGTGCTGAGTAGAACACGTCTTCCCTTTCACCTGATTTTGTGCCAAGGCCTAATTGGATGGTGAGAATATGGAATTCTATTATCTTATCAGCTGGGATTAAATAAATGAATCCTATTGTGGTTTGGGATAAGGAGAAGTGAAGCTACTCTTGGTGGTAATAGATTGCTGCTAATCAGGAATTATTATTATAAGGAATTATTTAGAGTGATAATTATGTACTGAGTTTCATATATGTAATCGGATATTTTGTGAACAATATTTAGTTATTGCTGCTGGCTTTTGAATTATATTTTTCTATTTTCATAATAAAAGTATTTCTCATTAGCCTGGGTCTGGTGTCGTGTAAGTAGGCAAAGATAGCTGAACCTGGATGAGATATTATGATCTTCCCTAGAAAACTAACAGGCACGTATTTGTTTATGTAACTGATTAGTGGACCATAAATCTTTCTACAACTGGGGGCATCGTCCGGGCTTCTGTGTTCCTACTTTACATCTCTGTGACCATCGCAACGGTTTATTTTGTTCTAGTTTTGCTGTGTTTATTTTACTTGTCATCATGTGAACGATTGATGAGCTCTTATCAGCCGCTAGCCAGTTTAATGATTCTTTTGCTCTGATAGCGAAAGACTGTATTTTGCCAGATGACTGGTTACCCTTTAAGGACAGGTTAGCAGCTTTGGAATCCACTGCTCATTCTATCTTTGCCTTCTGTACCGATGACAGGTTTGTGTCTCCGCTTTGGGATATTTTCTTTCATATTCTGCTCACTTTTCTTGGCAATGTAGCTGAGTTACTGCCTGAGCTTGAGTATATAACTCCTGACTCTCTCTCTTTGCCTGCTACATCCGTGCCACTGCCTGTCCCTGTGCCCAGAGCCGCCGCCCATTTGACTTTCAGCTCTGAAGGGGTGGGAGGTGGGGTAGAGTTTGCCGGAGCGTTCCGCTTCTGCTGTGGATGATTTGTTAGTCAGTGCCAAGCCCTGCTTTGATAAATCTTTGCTTTTCGCATCTTGTGAAGGGGGGGAAAGCAGCCCACGGCTTCAGCTTTGCCCAGGCAGGTCAGCAGAGAACAGGATACTTCCTGACTCTCAGACACACCCAGTAAGGTCTACTTCCACTCCCTGTGATGTCACTGGACTCAATGATTTTCAGACATGCCCAGTATGGTCAGTTTCTGGTGAGCCTAAACAACCACCAGATGGCAGCAGAGAACCCAAAACATCTCAACCAGTGCAAACATCAGTTTCACAGAATTCACATTGCAACACTGTGTCTGTCCATAATACTCAGGCACAAGCAAGAGAGGATTTTTCTGTTAGAGGAGACTGAGAGAGAACATGATCGAAACGTTCAAGATAATGAAAGGAATAGACTTAGTAGATAGAGACAGGTTGTTCACCCTCTCCAAGGTAGGGAGAACGAGAAGGCACTCTCTAAAAGTTAAAAGGGGATCGATTCCGTACAAACGTAAAAAAGTGGTGGAAAACTGGAGCGCTCTTCTGGAGGCTGTTTTAGAGGAAAACACCCTCTAGGGATTCAAGATACAGTTAGACAAGTTCCTGCTGAACCAGAACATACTCAGGTAAAACTAGTCTCAGGGCGGACTGCTGGGCACAATGGACCACTGGTCTGAGACAGCAGCGGCAATTCTTATGTTCTTAAAATACCTTCATAAAATGTAGTGCTATAGAAATGATTAGTAGTAGAATGTGTTAGGAGTCTATTCTATATGTAGGCACCTATTTTCTTTCATATAATACTAACATAACTGAGGCCATAAGGAGTGAATGGGCATCACCTCTGCCCAAATAATCCCTTGCTAGATCACCAGGTACTGAGGTAGATCTGTGGGAAGTAGAGGAGGAGGTCCGGAAGGGAGGGGGCCTTAGATCATGGGGAAAAGAGGCAGTGAGGGCTGGGTGAAGGGTGCCAGAACATTTTTGTTTTGTGCCCCCTCCCATGATGACACAAGAACGGGGTGGGGTGAGGGAGAATACAAACAAAAAGAAAACTCTCCCATATGACAAGGGAAACAGGATGAAATAGAGCTTTTCTGGCTGCCTAGTCCTATCTCTATTCTAATGCAAACTAAGTCAGGGTGAGACAATAAAAACCTGTACTGGAGCCTCATCAGAGGAAACTGCAGGATATTTGGATGGTCTTACGGACAGGTGTGCTAACCCTTAATTTTGCCTCATTTCTGCTCAATTTTTCTTTAATTCAAGCACTAACACTATGCTCATATGAGTTATATATATGCCTTAATGTAAGTCATCACCCAAATTGTTTTGCATCATCAACGCTTTTGGAAAAAAAAATAAGAAAATACTTGATTTCTTAACAGATGTGACAAACGAATTAATTTGCTTGGCCATGAGACCATCCATTTATCATTAAAAATTAAAGGCCTACCAAAACTGCTTTTTTCCAATTCATCTGAAACCGAAACTGTCTAACTACTTTTGACTGGAACGGAAATTAAAGCCGAAATTTATCTTCTGGTTTCACCCAAAACTGAAACCAAAAACTACAGTTTGGTTGTGTGAATGCAGACTAATGAGGCCCACTGAGATTTCAAGAACTTGTCGGCAGCCCTTTGCTAAACCCATAAGAAATTATTCCCAGGAACTACAAGCACAGGCTGACAACTGGGAGAGCCATTATAACAAATACTTTTGAAATCTGGCTCATTTAGGTTCCCAAGTCAATGCAGACATAGTTAAATATCCTCTAAAAATTATCATTGGGAAATAAAAAGGGAAATCAGCACCTTTTGTATAAAAATAGAAAAATACAATATAATTTTAAAAGTTTTTTGCTAGTCCATTACTATTGTGAATTATTTTCTGAAATCAAACCTAACATATTATTCCATGTTAAAACATTTATACATTTTTTTTCTTACATATTTCCAGAGAAACTTTCTTTCACTTTCGCTATCAATCACAACAAGATCACTGGCATTCTTCTGACAATACTCCCTAGCCTTCTCCATTGGGACACTGTTCGAGTTAAAGTAGTATTCGGAGTCATTATATGCAACCCATCCATCTTCAGTGCTGTTATATCCTGCAAAATCAATAATGAAAACAGGATGAAATGGGGCTTACGACCTGGTATTTTGAGCAAACATTCAGTACCATCTACAATAGTTATAGGCTTCTGGATGTTGATAATATTGCAGGGTTCTTGGTTACTGGAGAAAGCTCTTTTTTTCTTTCTCACAGGGGTTATTTTGTTTTGAATTGATTGTTTTGTAATTTAGCTTTTTGTATTTGCATAGCTCCTTGATGGATCACTATTGAAAAGCATTTAATCAAATATCAATACAGATAAATATAAATGTAGAGCTCTCTAATGTGTAGAAGGTAGAGACCTCAAGTGATTCTACTGAATATTGTATGTGATCCTATTATGCCATCTTGTACTTTTCAGAATTGGGAGGGGTCTCCTTAATACTGAGGTAATAGAAGAAGACCTCAATTAGAGGGCACATTAATTGTGCAAATACCAAGCTAAAGGCAATCAGTCTCTTATCTTTGGCTGCCTAAGCCATTATACCAGCAGACATGTGATGGCAGGAGTTACTTAGGGCACTGTAATAAAGCAATACCAATTTTGATGGCTGGCTCATGCCATCATGTTAGCCACTGACTCATGGCAACATGCACAGTAAGGAATCCATCCTGTAATGGCTCCACTATGTTTCTGCTGCCCAACATAGGGCCCCTCAACCTATAACTCCTGGCATTCCCAGGCGGCTTCCCATCCAGGTACTAGCCAGGCCTGACCCTGCTTAGCTTCCAATAGTAAGAGTGGGCCTAGCCAGGCTGTAGGCAATTAGTACATTAAAAAGTCAGGAGCAAGGGGAGGCCTCAGAAGGGGATAATAAGGGTAAGAGGCTTCCACTGATCCTAGAAGAGAAATAGAGGATTCAGGTGACAATCCCAGGAGTAGAATTCAAGAAAAAAAGAAGCACCTATGGCTAGGGTTACCATATTTTTGAAATGAACAAAAAGAGGACACTGGACCCCGCCTATGTCTGGTCTGCCTGAAGTGAAGGAAAGAGAAAGAGAGATGAAATAGTTCTCTTTTCACATCATTGTGATGGCCGCTTGATTTATTGGCACCGTTCTCTACTAGCAATAATTTGCCATCATCACCTGCCTCCCTGCCTTAAATTTGAGAAACTTGTAGTCCTAGAAGAGCTGAGATACCCGTGGGTCTAGTGGTTATGAGTATTAAGCACAAAACCTTTGATTTTACAGAGTTCTTTTATAGCAGCACAGCCAGCAAACAAATGCCACGTGACAAGATGACAAATGAATCCACTGGAGAGATCAAGGCCTGGGCTGTCATCAGGGGGGCCTTCACGCAAAAATTAAGGACTGGATGCTAGAAATAAAAGCAGACAATTAAGACAGTTCATACTGAACTTCTCTCTGCTGGGATGAAATCTGTGAGATAGGTCACAGGCTAGAGGATGCAGAGCTTCGTGTCGTGTCGATGAACACTGAATCCGCAGATGGGTTTGAAAAGCAGTTGGAGGAAGTTTTCAGCTGCACATCAGCACTGGCGGATAAAATTGTGATCTTTGCATCATCTTGATAGATTCATTTGTGTATTGATGACTTAAAGATTTTCAATAAACTGTTTCATAATAACCCCTGGACTTGACAGTCAAGTTTGTGGAAGCAAAATCAAATGGCTGAGTGAACATAAGAACATAAGCAATGCCTCCGCTGGGTCAGACCTGAGGTCCATCGTGCCCAGCAGTCCGCTCATGCGGTGGCCCAACAGGTCCAGGACCTGTGCAGTAATCCTCTATCTATACCCTTCTATCCCCTTTTCCAACAGGAAATTGTCCAATCCTTTCTTGAACCCCAATACCGTACTCTGCCATATTACGCCCTCTGGAAGCGCATTCCAGGTGTCCACCACACGTAAGAAAAACTTCCTAGCATTCATTTTGAATCTGTCCCCTTTCAACTTTTCCAAATGCCCTCTTGTTCTTTTATTTTTCGAAAGTTTGAAGAATCTATCCCTCTCCACTCTCTCTATACCCTTCATGATCTTTATCATATCCCCTCTAAGTTTCCTCTTCTCCAGGGAAAAGAGTCCAGTTTCTCCAATCTCTCAGTGTATGAAAGATTTTCCTTGCCTTTTATCAGATGTGTCGCTCTCCTCTGAACCCTCTCGAGTATCGCCATATCCTTCTTAAGGTACGGCGACCAATATTGGACTCCAGATGCGAACGTACCATTGCCCGATACAATGGCAGGATAACTTCTTTCGTTCTGGTTGTAATACCCTTCTTTATTATACCTAGCATTCTATTCGCTCTCTTAGCGGCCACTGCGCACTGTGCCATCGGCTTCATTGTCATGTCCACCATTACCCCCAAGTCCCTTTCTTGGGTTCTCTCATTCAATAACATCCCTCCCATCGTATAGCTGTACCTCTAATTTCTGCTTCCCACAAGTAGTACTTTACATTTCTCAATGTTGAGCTTCATCTGCCATCTCGTCGCCCATTCCCCTAGTTTGTTCAAGTCCCTTTGTAATTCTTCGCAGACCTCTTTAGTCCGAGCTCCACTAAATAGTTTGGTGTTGTCCGCGAGTTTTATTAACTCGCACTTCGTTCCTGTTTCTAGATCATTTATAAATATATTAAATAGCAGCGGTCCGAGCACCAAGCACGCGGAACACCACTCGTGACCCTCCTCCAGTCCGAGTAGTGGCCCTTCACTCCTACCCGACAACCAATTTCTGATCCATCTATGTACGTCTCCTTCCACCCCATGGTTCTTCAGTTTCTGAAGTAGGTAGTTCATGGGGTTACCTTGTCAAAGGCTTTTTGGAAATCTAAATATATGATGCCTCTGGGTCTCCTCTGTCCATCTATTTGTTAATTACTTCACAGAAGTGCAATAAGTTTGTTAGGCATGATCTCCCCTTCCAGAATCCATGTTGGCTGGTTATCAGGTTTGTTTCTTTCAAAACGTTCATTGATGTTGTCTTTTATCAGTGCTTCTTAGCCATTTTCCCAGAACCGAGGTCAGACTCACCGGGTCTGTTAGTTGTTCCGGGTCACCTCTTGATCCATTTTTAAAGATGGGCGTAACGTTGACTATCTTCCAAATCCTCGGGATCAGGCCTGTTTTTCAGGGATAGATTGCAAATTTGCTGCAGTAGTTCCGCTATTTCCTCCTTTAGTTCCTTTGGAACCCTTCGATGGATTCAGTCTAGACCCGGGGATTTGTCAGTTTTTAATTTTTCTATCTGCCTGCGTACGTCTTCAAGGCCTCACTTCCATGGATGTTAATTTTTTCTGCTTGATCTCCATTGAAGATTTGTTCAGGTATGTTGTTTGTGTCTTCATTTGTAAATACAGATGAAAGAACATGTTAAGTCTTTCGCCACTTCTTTCTCCTCCTTCACCACTCCCTTCCTGTCTCTGTCATCCAGCGGTCCCACCTTCTCAATAGCCGGCTGATTCCCTTTAACATATCTAAAGAGCGGTTTGAAATTTTGTGCTTCCCTGGCTAGCCTCTCTTCATACTCTCTTTTCGAACCACACGGTGACATTCTTTTTGATACTTCCTGTGCTCTTTCCAGTTCTCCTCAGTTTTTACATTTCCTGAATGAATTTTTCTTATTGCCTATCGCTTCCTTCACTATTTTAGTTATCCACGATGGGTCTTTTGTTCGACTCTTTTTGCACCCCTTTCTGAATCTGGGGAAATACAGATTTTGCGCCTCGCTCACCGTGTCCTTGAGAAAAGACCAGGCATATTCTACCGTCTGCCATTTCTTGGAAGTGTTCCTAAGTTTCTTCCTAACCATTTCCCTCATTGCTTCGTAGTTTCCTTTCTTGAAGTTGAATGTTGTCGCTATGGTTCTCTTTCCTTTTGGTATTCCTACTTCAACCTATACAATTAAAAGGGCATCAACACAGACAGATTAAACAGACTGTATATGTATAACATAGATAAGGTACTAACAGTACGAATTATGTTGGAAACGAAAGGAAAGGATGGGTAAGAACTACATATTGCTGATGAAAAGAGAACAATTATGGTAAAAGACAATAGGGGAGGGAATAAACAATGAACCTTAAAGAGGTTATAAAGATGGAATGGAACTCCCAATTAGGACTGTTTTAAGTATCAAAGGGATCCCTGAAAAGAAAACATTTTTTAATTTGCTCTTAAATTTATCTAGATTGTTTTCTTCTCTAAAGTAAATGGAAAGGGAATTCCATGTTTGCGAAGCCGAAACAGAGAAAATAAATGCCACGTGTATTATATATTTTGAGTGAAGGAATAACTAATAAATGTTGATCAATATATCTGAGTAATCTGGTGTGGAGTATAGAGGATCAAAGATTTGTAAATGAAAGCCATGGTTTTTATAACAGGGACTTAAAGGTAAGCAGGCTTAGTTTGTACTGTATACGATGTGCGACTGGGAGCCAGTGTGCTTTTCTTAAGAAGGGGAAGTGACCATGATCAAATTTCTTAGCTTTTCATTATCAGTTTTATCGAAGCATTTTGAATAATCTGTAGACGTCTACTTTCATTTTGGGCTATTCCCATTGAATTGGGCATTACAATAATCGATTTTTTGAGATAACCAATGAATGAATCAGTATGTTAATGAGATTTCGGACATAGAAATTTAGATGACTGATCGGATTTGACGAAGTCTAAAAAAAGTGGATTTAAACAATATTGCTGATGTGATTATGATAGGTTAGTTTATCATCGAACATAACCCCCAAAATTCTGATGTTACTTATCGTCTGTAAAGTGGTACCCTTAATAGAAATGGGACGATAAGGGAAAGAACATAACATTTGTTTTGTTAACATTAAGGGCTTATCTGTTAGTATCAAGCCACTGGTGAATCTTCTCAAGTTTCCTGTTGATTGCTATTGTTTCAAGAGAGTTAGTAGGATCAAGTGGATGTAAGAGCTGAATATCATCGGCGTAGGCGAATGCAACTTGGCAGAGAGTCATAAGCGGTGCGAGAAAAATATTGAACAGAAGTGGTGAAAGAATAGACCCTTGTGGAACACCGTATGATACTGTAAAACTTTCAGAAGTTGTATTATTGAAAGACACAACTGAAGAACGATTATCAAAGTAGGATTTAAACCTAAGAAGATTGTGGTCAATTGTATCAAACGCTGATGAGAGATCAATGGAAATCAAAAGGACAGATGTATGATGGTCCAAGAAGTAAAGTATAGATGTGGACATGCCGATCAAAGAATGTTCAGTATAGTGATATTGTCTAAAACCTGTTTGGTTTGGATGTAAGATGTTCGTTTTTCCTATGAACTCAGATACTTGATTAAATACCACCTTCTCAGTCAACTTTGCCAGGAAGGGGATATTTGCAATTAGCCTATAGTTAGATTTTTCTTCAGAACTAATTTTTTGATCCTTGACAATGGGATGAATAACTGATTCCTTCCATTCTTAGGGCATTATGCTTTTTTGAATGACCTTTTCATTAACTAACGTAAGGAATGAAAAGACCGAAAATTGAGGAAGTAACGCTTGAGAATGCAAGGGGGGATTGAATCAGCTTGGAACCTTTAATATTAATAGTTTTAATAAGGGATTCAATCTCAGTAAGATTTGGGAGATTAAATTGCGAGCACTTTGAAGATAATGATAATCTTGAGTCAGTTTTGGTCCTGATCTAATATGGGATGCCGATTTACGGTGAGATTGTTTCTAATGTTATCAACCTTGTCTTTGAAGTAGGCTGGCAAGTTCTTGGGCAGTAGGCAAGGTTATTGGTAATTTGATTTTGTTTTCTGGTAACTGATTTTAAATTAGAAGTAAAGCGCAGAGACGTTTTTGCTTTCAAAATTAGACCTGAGGTAATATTTCATTTTTGCCTGATTTATATTTGCTTTATAAATTTTCGAAAGCTCTTTATGTATTTGAGATGATCTGGGTTTTATCTTTTCTCCACCTGCAATTCTAAGGAACGAAGCTGCTTTTTCATAGCACAAGTTCTGCCGTAAACCAGGGGTTTGATTGTTTCCCGTACTGAAATAAGTCTTATTTGAGTCGGTGCTAATTCATCTAATAGAGTTTTGTGGATGAATTTCCATTGGGATAGGTGATCGTCCAAAGAGCATGCCCTTTAGGTCAGAAAAGTTTAGTATTTAAAAGCGGAGGTAATTGAGTTTTAAGGATTAGATTGTTGTAATCTCTATATGTAACAGTATGGGGAACTGTATGCACCTTGCTAGATGAAGTTAGTATATATATAGGGACTAGGTAATGATCTGACCATGGTACTGGGAGGCTGGGTCCTGCCAGATAATTGCTGATTGTAGAAGAGGAATAAAATCCATATCAATTGTATGTCCGGCCTTGGTGTGTTGGTTCTGTTAGTAGCAGACATAATCTAAGCTGATTGATGTAGGAAAAATTTCTTTAGTGTAATTTTTAGTGAGTTCATCAAAGTGAATGTTAAAATCACCAAGAATCAGAGGGATTTAAGGAAGAAGAACCAAAGTCAAACAAAAGTGATTGTAGTTGAGTGAAATTTTCACGATTAATTGGAGGGGATAGATAGAGGAGAAGCGCGTCTAAACTTTGGCCTACCTCTGAAAGTGAGAAAGTGGATGAAAATTCAATTGAGGAGTTTGCTGGAGAATATTCAGTGCCTAATGCTATCGAATCATGGAAAATCACTGCTAAACCACCTCCACGTTTTAGCGCGGCGGATGGTTGTAAAGAAAAGAGAATCCAGGAGGACAAGTATAAGAAAGATAAGCTGTCTTTCCCTTCAGTCAGCCATGTTTCGGTTAAACATAATATATTATAAGAATCTTGAACTATTAAATCTTTGAGTAATGATATTTAGTTTTGAGGTGAACGAATATTAATTAAGCCTATTTTAATTGATTGGTCACTAAGTCTAATGAAGCAGTGTTAGCATTAAGTGAAACTATTTGATGGGGACCAGAGAAATATCTAAGGCGTTCCATAGGTCGCAGACAAGCAGGACTTCTGTAGGGCTTACATGGTTGATGCCCACAGACAACAGGAATGTTTGAGGGAAGATTATCCATATTTAAAAAGATATTAGAGTTAAACAAACAAACAGGTAAATGTTTTAAACTAAAATGAAGTGATAGAGGGGTAGAAATAAGAGTAAAGCTGACACTGTAAGTATGAAAGTATTTTTGAAAGGCCTACTTAATAGAATCCCAGAATTTTCTCTGGCGCCCAACAGCCGCGCACAAGGAGTGCACTAAGGAGCAGGATCTGCTCCTTATGCCGCGCGCCTTTGTGGCGTGCAACGCAAGAAGCCTGTATTTTAAGTAACATGTACCGGGTTCAGGGGACGAAGTCCAGAACGAGCCGCCGCTATGCGGCAGCAGAAGCCTTGAGTAAGAACGTTTAAAAAAGAAATTAGGAACAGATAAAAACAACATAAAAATACTTGAAACATAAAATACAATTTAAAATAATCTTTATAATCTTTAAAATCAACTTGTGCAATGGTAACGTGGAACAGTACCTCCAAGTGCCAGTACTTCAACTTTGAACTTGATCATATTATGATCGCTGTTTCCCAACGGTCCCACTACTTTCACTTCCTTTGCAGGTCCCTTAATCCCATTTAGGATTAGATCCAGAGTGGCATTTCATCTCATTGGTTCTCTAACAAGCTGCTCCATGAAGCAATCTTGTGTAGCCTCCAGGAATTCTGTCTCCCCTAGCGCATTTTGAGCTTCCAAGACTCCAGTTTATCCCGGGATAGTTGAGGTCTCCCATAATAACCGTGTTTTACCGCTTTTGCATTCTCGCTTCATCTCGGCTTCCATTTCTTCATCGATATCTCCGGTTTGCCCAAGTGGACAATAGTATAGGCCCATCTTTATTTCAGGCCCTTTCCTTCCCAGTATGTTTAACCCATAGTGATTCCAGCTTGTTGGTCGTCTCTGCTGACTTTCCCTTCTTCAATTTTCGCTTTGGTCTCAGGTCAATGTCCTTGGAGTGCCTTTGCTGCTTCTTCTTCTATGTCCTCGGTGTGCTTCACTGTTTCTTCATCTGGGCATCGACTAGCCATTTTTCTCCCCCTCGTGTAGTGTTCCTCTGTGGGCGTCTTCTTTGAGGTCATATGTTGTCGTTGTTCTCCCTTTATTGTTGGTGTGGTGTAACTTCAATCTTTCATCTGAAGTTGTTCCTCTTCCACTCTCCTCCTGTAGGCTTCCTCAATAAATTTCTCGAGTTCCCTGACCTCCTCCTTAATGTGTCTCTCATTCATTAAGTCTTCAGCTGTCCTGATTGGGTCCTCCATAGTGTAAAGTCCTTCTAGCTCCTGTATCTTGTGTTCTAGTCGCTTTACTTCTTCTTCAAGCTTTTCAGCTCCTGACACCAACCGCATACTATGACTGTCTCCCCGAGGGGAGGTAGTCATACATATGACAGTCTGTGCAGAACACTGGAAAGCTCATCTTCTGGTTTCCCTCTTCTTCCATTGTCGTTCACGTTTTTTCGGAGTACTCTCTTTTATTTCACTGGTTCTTTTATTCCTGTGTGAGTGTGTGTGTTCTTCTGTGTCTGCTGCTTGCTAATTCTTTACTCCTTTTGTTGTATGTTTTGCCCTGTGGTGTTCTGTGTTGGCTGACGCTCTTACGTTAAGATGACAGTTAACAGTTTACTTGTGACCTGCTGATGTTACGTATGTAAATGCCCTCTGTGTCTGCTTTGTTTTGCTTTTATGTTCTAAATGATTATTTTGCTGTGTTAGTTATTGGTTTTCTTACCTTGTCGCCCTTCCTTGATGTACTGACTCTGCCCTTCTTAAGGCCCTTCGCAAAGGTGCTCTTGCTAAGGCGAATGCCTTTGCCGCTCGCCTTCACCATGCGCCGAACGGCTGTGCACCATTGGCTCCTCCCCTTTTATGGGGGAGTTCGGCTGCGAGGTGCCTCTGACGTCGGAGGAGTGGGCGGAGTTATCTCTCGCCTCTGCCCCTCTCTGTGCCTTGCCTGCCTTTCTGTCCTCTCCCCTCCGCTCTCTCTCTGATTACCACGTGCTCACCGCTTCAGCCCAGCCGCCTCCCAACTCTCCGGGCTGCCTCTGAAGCTAGCTGCAGTGGTCTCCGCACCATTGGCTCCTTCCCTTTTATGGGGGAGTTCGGCTGCGAGGTGCCGCTGACGTCAGAGGGGTGGGGGAGTTATCTCTCGCCTCTGCCCCTCTCTGTGCCTTGCCTGCCTTTCTGTCCTCTCCCCTCCGCTCTCTCTCTCTCTGATTACCATGTGCTCACTGCTTCAGCCCAGCCGCTGAATGATTGCGGGTCCATTAATCTCCCAGTTCATGCTGGTCCCATCCCAGAACTGAAAAGTGGCAGTATTAAGCCTGAAACCATGTACCCAAGGGTCTTCCCACAGAGTAAAGAGTGACTGGTGAGGGACTCCAGATATGCAGTTACATAAAGATTCATTTTGCATATTATATTATAACTAGCTTCATAGCCCGTTACATTAACAGGTGCTAGAATATATGTGTGTCTGTCTTTATTTCTTTCTCTCTCTGTCTCCTTAGCCGCTTTTTCCTGTCCATTCTCCCTTATTTTTACATCCCCTGTGTCCACCACCACCCCTTCACTGCTCCCCTTATCTAGCAGCAGCCCTTCTCCCTTTGTTTTACCTCCCCCCTGTCCATCAGCACCTCTTCCTGCTCCCCATGTCCAGCAGTAGGCCTCCCTTCATTCCCCCCCCCCTGTGTCCATCAGCACCTCTTCCTGCTCCCCCTGTCCAACAATAGGCCTCCATTCCTTTCCCCCCGTCCCATCATCATTCTCTTCCTGCTCCTCTGCTCCAGCAGTAGGCCTCCCTTCATTTCCCCCCCTGTCCATCAGCACCTCTTCCTGTTCCCCCTGTCAGCAATAAGCCTCCCTTCCATTTTTCCACCCCCCCTGTCCATCATCACCGCTTCCTGCTCCCTCTGTCCAGCAATAGGCCTCCCTTCATTTCCCCCCCCCTGTCCATCACCACCCCTTCCTGCTCCCCCTGTCCACGGGAGTTAGTGCAGGGCCGCTGTCTGCCATTCTCCCCAGAGTCCTTGTGCCCCCCCCCTTCCCTTCCCACGGACCTGACTACCTACCCAGCGATTCAAGCAGTGTGTGCAGCAGTCTTCACACGCTGCTTCAGGTCCTTCTACTGCCCTGATTTACTCTGGCACGTCCCTGATGACATCATCAGAGATGCGGCAGAGCAAATCAGGGAAGTAGAAGGGCCCGAAGCAGTGTGTGAAGACTGGTGCACTCGCTACTTGAATCGCCAAGGTAGTTGGGTCCGCGGGAAGGGGGGTGAGCGGAAAAGGACTCGGACTCCTGTGGTCTGTCGCGGAGGGTGGCCAGGCTCCATTTCAGTCGCAGGGAAGGCTCACTGCCCCAGCTCCTTACCCGTCCGCAGCCCGGGCCAGGTCTCCCGCACTTTCTCAGCGGCCCGGCTCGCTCGGTTGTTTTTTTTTTTTTTGTTTACCTGGCCCTCCGCTTCCTGCATTTGCTGCTCTCCATCAGTGACGTAATAAGCGCGCATGCACACTTGTCTTGCCACATCCCGACAGAAAAGGGATCAGGGAACACGCGAGGCAAGTGCGCATGCGCGGCTAGCATTTTATTATTTAAGATATATGTTCAGTAAAAACAAATTAATAGTGGCTTACCATAAATGAAGGGATTGTTTGGCTCAGGCTTTAAGGTTGCTCCTGTTTAAAAAAATAAATCAGAATAAGTCCTTAAGTCTTTAGTCTTTTAGATATTCTTTATTTTCATGTAGAAATAGCATAGATTCATCTACAGGGGGGATAAAGCTAAGAAATTAACTCCCCCTTTTACAAAACCATAGCACAGATTTAGCGCCAGCCGTGGCGGTAATAGCTCTGATGCTCATAGGAATTATGAGCGTCAGAGCTGTTACCGCCACAGCCGGCGCTAAAAACCACCCTACGGTTTTGTATAAGGGGGGCTAAGTAATGGGGGGTGTAGGAAGATTTATGGTTCACTAATCAGTTGCATAAACAAGTTTACGTCTGTTAGTTTTGTCTAGAGGGAAAACCATAAACTCTGATCCAGGTTCATCTTTATTGCCTGTTTACACGACACGACACAAGACCCAGGCTAATGAGAAATACTTTTATTATGAAAATAGAAAAATATAATTCACAAGCCAGCTGCAACACAAAATATCTGATTACATAAATGAAACTCAGTACATAATTATCACAATACAATTGTTAGAAACTAAGTAATACTACTTGTTACACACACACTAAACAATTCCTTATAATAATAATAATCCCTGATTAGCAAATGATTACCGTATCACCAAGGTAACTTTACGAACCTTTTCCTCTATCACAATTGGATCCTTATCTAACCCAGCTGATAAGACTGTAAATTCCGTATTCTCACCCTTAATCAGGCCTCCGGCACAAATGAGGTGAAATGGAAACTTTTCTTGTTAGCTGTAGGCGATGCAGGAAATCCTTGTTAAAGGTACACGTGTTCGTCAATCCTGGGTAAGGCTATAATTCATCAGCAGACAAGTTCCTTTTAGTACTGAATTCAGAGCTGTATTAGAGTCCGAATTACTCTCTCTTAGGCAGAGAGTCACACGAGGTAACTTACAGGTCTAATTATTAAAAGAAAATGTTACGTGCAGAACACCTGTGGGAAGATGTGAGCTCCCACCCATCTCAACACAGACTAACTAATTAATTAGCACCTTCTCACTTGGATCTCATCAGATGACTTCCTCGGACCAATCCAGAAACAGAACTTGGATGATTAGCCTTTTTGTGTAAAGTATCATATAGGCTGGTAGACCCAGGGCCGTTAGACAGATAATAACATATAGGAGTATAACTTCCACAAGATTCACACAGTCCCATAATGAAGACATAGATAGATGTCCTTGAATAGTATAACATTCTGGTACATACCCATAATGCATCAGGCAGAAACAGCAAAGCTGTGTACTTCTTTCTTCTTGCAAAGATTCATGCTGGAAAGTTTCTTGCAGACCATGATTTCTTGTAGACAATGGTTCAGGCTTGGTGAGGTCATAGAGGCCTAACCTTCAGGTGCAAATACGGAAACACCCCTACAGGGGTAAGATTCAGTCTGAGGCGGTAAGCAAATTCCAGCCATGCTGCAGGTCCTAGCTTTGACTATCTAGGTATTAGAGTGGCCCTTGAAGGGGAAGAGTGACCTAGTGGTTAGAGCTGCTGCCTCAGCACTCTGAGGTTCAGAGTTCAACCCCAGCCTGCTCCCTGTGACCTTGAGCCAGCCACTTAATCCTCCATTGCCCCAGATACCACAGTCAGATTGTGAGCCTACTGGGACTGATAGGGAAAATATTTAAGAGTACTTGATTACTATTCAGTGTATTGTAAACCAGTTTGGATGAATCTCTTCATGAAAAGGTAGTTAATAAATCTCAATAAATAAATAAATTGTGCACCAGTCAATATCCAGAGCAGTGCTCAGTTAACCCTGTGCTTAAAGTTAGGACAGTGTGTTTGCTGAAGTTTGACGCTATCGGGCTAAGTGTTGGTTCCCTAACCTAGATAGTTAAAAAATGGCTGGTTAGTAGACACACACAACAACACTATCCAGTTAAGTGCTGTTGAATTTTGGTGGCCGCTGAGCTCAGCAGAGAAAAGCAGTTAGCATGGCTGGGTTTAAAAGTTATTAAGTCAGATCTGGAGAAAACTACCGGTACTCCTTATCCTTGTGATAAGCATCACTGAATGTTGCTACTTTTTAGAATCTGCAAGATTCTTGCGACTTGGATTGGTCACTGCTGGAAATAGGATATTGGGCTTGACTGAGCATTAGACAGAGCAAGCTAAAGAAATAAAAAAAATCCCAGAGTCATGAACAAGAAACATAAAGCAGGACCAGCAAGAAGTGTTGTAAAAACCACAAGATTTATCGGCCAGTTTATAATACTTCAGACTGGTGCCACTTTACAGCTTCCTGGATACTTTGCTCTGACCTAGTATGACAATTCTAATGTACCCATAAGATATATGGTTTGGAAGGGGAGTTTGGTAGGCCTGATTTCAGAAGGAAATAAAAGAATGTGTGTAATTCTGATTTTACAGTGGGAACACACATTTACAAGCGGCTCTTAGCTGTACCCTTCTCCTCCACTGCAAATTCCAGACTTCGTTCCTTTTATCTATCTGCCCTCTATGCCTGGAATAAATTGCCCAAGTTTGTCTGCCAAGCCCTTCCCTTACCTAGACTGAAAACCTACCTTTTTGATATAGCCTTCAATCTATAACACTACTCCCCACTGCCCTCCAACCCAGCCAGTAGATTAACTCTTCCCCTTATCTGTATCCATGACATCCTGTTTGTCTGACTTGGCTGTTTAGATTGTAAGCTCTTTCGAGCAGGGACTGTCTTCTTCTTTGTAACTCTGTACAGTGCTGCTTATGTCTGGTAGCGCTATAGAAATAATTAATAGTGGTGGCAGACATAAGTTCTCTTTTGGACTTGAGGTTTGCGCCAGTCATTTAGGGGCCAATTGTGCTTACTTCTTTGGTACAATCATGTAGAAAAAAATATAGATGTACACAAGTCTGAGTGGGAATTGTCCAGATCTAGCCTTTGGTACATTTTGTGTTTGTGGTTTTGTTTTTTCCCTGTTTTTGCCTTTGAAAAAAACATAGAAACATGACAGCAGATAAAGGCCAAATGGCCCATCTAGTCCGCCCAACCACAGTAACCATTATCTCTTTCTCTCTCTGAGAGATCCCACGTGCCTATCCCAAGCCCTCTTGATAAACACATCTATTTCGCTTGGCTCTTCAATTGGCCTCTCCTGGATTTCCAGTTTCTAAACTCTATCATTTACATGGTGAGTGCCAAGATTTACACAAGTAGGTTGCAAAAATCATCACTTGAACAGATAAATATTGACACTTAGACATGTGAATGGTAATTTTTATAACAAGTCACACTAAAATTAAGATGGCAGAAAGGCATCATTTTTTTTTTTTTTTTTACCTTTTTTGCAAGATACTAAAGGCTATATTCTATATATATCGCCTAAAAAATCGACACTGACTAGAATGGCACTTAGCATGATTCTATGAGGTGCACGGACTTTTTACAGAATTGCACTTATGTCTGTGTGCAACGCATAACTTAGGCTAAAACTATGCCTAAATATAGGGTTACCAGATTTTCCACCTGGTAAAAGGGACGTGTGGCCCTGCCCCTCTCTACCCCCGAGGCCCGCCCTGTTATGCCCCTGGGTCTGCCCCGCTCCGCCCTAGGCCCCCACACAACCTTGTCTCTTCGGGCGGGGCTGGAGTACGCATCTGGCTAAGTGGCTCCCGATCACACCTGCTTTTCAAAACCTGGACAAAGTGCCGGGTTTTGAAAAGCTGTACAGACGGACCGGACATGTCTTCTATAAAGAGGACATGTCCAGGAAAATCTAGATAGTCGAATAACCCTACCCTAATACTTCAAATTAGTAAAATTTGATGCAAACACTTATAATATTATTTCAAAGCGAATTCCATATATTAAATAATCAGGGGTAACAAAAACACATAATTATACGTACAAGGGACAATTCTGAGGACAAACATACTGAAACAGAAGGAAAAAGGTAGTAGAACTATAATATTTTTAGCATAAGGCAACATTGTGCCCTTTGTTGTGCCTTCATCGGATTATATTATATAACAATGCACCTAATATTTAGGAATGCCCCTGATTCATCCTTGGCCTTGCCCACTTTTCAAATTCATGCACTGCAACATAGAATCACACTTTCTGAACTGTAACTTTTAAGTAGTCCAATTAGTGTTAATTCCAAGCTATTTGCAAATTATCAGCACAATTAGACCCATTAATCAATTAAGTTGTGCACATACATCGGCTATGTGTTCCAATTTACACACACAACCTTAGGCGCCATTTACAGAATTTGGAGGTAAGTGCATATGTGAGTTTATAAAATAGATCTGTGAGTCTCTATACAATTTACAGGGGTAAACTGGTAGAAATCACCCTAGAGTAGACTGCAATCAGGTGCATTTTACATGTTGCTCAGGGACATGGCATAACCGTTAGCATGTAAAGTACACACCTATGCATGTATTTTATAATGTGGGCACTTTAATCATGACTCTACCTACTCTCCACTCCAGAATACCCTTACGCATGATGTTTTGTAGAAAACGGGTACCTTTCTTGGTGCTTTAGAAGCAATAAAGGCAACAAACCATGATTATATAATTTTTTACTTATCCTTTATTGTAAGGTAATATGCTTACTCCAGTGTTTGAATGCCCTAATATGCTTGCCCCAGTGTTTGAATGCCCGACGGGACCCGTTTCGCCAAAACAGACTAGAATTTATGTTGAACTGGTGACCTAATCCTGAAGAGTGAGGGCACTATACCTTGTGGAGTTTTCCTTTGTACCTCACTTTTAATCTACATTTTTGGAGAATCCCTAGCGCAACCGCTATGATTCAACTGCATCAAGCAAAAAGTAAACAAAAAAAATTAAAAAGCAGGACTATAAAGCTGGGGATTTGCTGAATCCCCTGAAAGCCCTCACCGCACACCACTGGCCACCTATGTGTTTACATGCATAGTTTGTGGGGTAATTTTAGTTTAAAAAAAAAAAAAGTTTTACACATGTAAAACAGAGTTTAACCATGAAGAACATTCATCAAATTACCCCTATAAAGTCCCCAAAAGGCACTACTGATTTTTAAAATGTTTGTTGGTTAAATGGTTATTCCAATTGAATATCTTGCACCTGAATGAATACTCTTGTGCATCATTATGTGTATTTTAAAAGGGTCTTTGTGTTCAGTGAACCTTAGTAAAATACCTGGATAACTGCGAACATCTTGACGAACATCTTGACTACGAATACCTGCATAACTACAGACATCTTGACATCCTATTTCCCACCCAGACACCCTGTGCAAAATGGGTCTTAAAGTATTTTCCATCTTAAAGATGACTGATCAAAGACCCAGAGTATAGAGTGGCGTAGTGGTTAGAGCTACAGCATCAGCACCCTGAGGTTGTGGGTTCAAATCTCATGCTGCTCCTTGTGACCCTGGGCAAGTCACTTAATCCTCCACTGCCCCAGGTACTTTAGATAGCTTGTGAGATAGGGCAGATAAGACAGATAGGGAAAGTGTTTGAAGTACCTGTATGTAAACTGGTTTGAGTGTGGTTGTAAAAACTACAAAAGGCAGTATATAAATTCCAATCCTTTAAATTTAACCAGAGGGGCAGTGGAGTAACAAGGGGAGGGGGAGGGTCCGCCCCGGGAGCAAGCCATGATGGGGTTGTTCCCGGCCTTGGAGTCATGGTCCAGGAACTTTCCTTCTCACGTCACGGTCCCAAGGCTCTGGATATCTGGATAGTCCCAGTGGCCCAGCATGCTCCCAGCCTTCTCGCCTGTTCGGTCCGATGGCCCTTTTCCTTCCGTGAAGCTGAAAAAACTGCCGGCCTCGGCAGTGATTCAGCTACGTCACCCGCAGTTCCCCTTCCTGCTTTCCACGTCTGCCAATGACACGACTTCCCGTTTCTACCTAGGTGGATTGCGGCAGAGGGATCTTAATTATAGCATTATTTCTTACCCTCATCTTGCTGAGGATAAACAATAGTGCATTCCACAGTAGGCAAAACTATTATAGAACTACTAGATCCAAGATCATCCTGTAATACTAAATCAGAAGCCACTCTAATGGAATAGAAGAATCCAACTAGGGCTTCTTGGGCTCCTCCAGGAATGTGCAGACATCGGGGCTTAGGGAAACGCTTAACTAAAAGCCCTGATTCCTCTGGAGAAAAAGGTGGTATAGGCCCCTGAATAGATGTCTGCACTAAGGGAATGTTGCTTTGCACAGTTGTTTATCACTTTGGATAGTTTTTAGATCTTTAAATTGAAACATAAACGACTTATATGAATCCATAGAGCAAAAAAGTTTTACCTTTTTGTATCTCGCATATAAAGTCCAGGGGACTTTCACAGTGACGATCATTCCACTTCATGCTTGAATATGTAGTAATTTCTCCACATAATTCCACTCCTTGACTGTTATTAGGTTCCCCATAATTCCAATTGGTATAGGAAAACTGTAATAGAAATACATTACAGTAGATTTCTTCCCCTAGAACAAATGTATTCAGACATGGAAGAGGTAGCGCAATGTATTTGCTGTGAGAAAGCACCTGTCAGGGAAGTATTGTTCTCGCCAAACTCCAGTTTCACATGGAAACCACTTCAAAGATTATACATTTGCAGAAAGGATTGAAGAGACCGATGGTGTAAGATGGAATGAGTGCAGGCCAAGACATACATTGAGGATTGATTGCAAGATGGAAATTATTGAACATATGAGGGGGTGCTGAAACGTTCTCAGCCCAACCAAGAAGGGAATGACGTGAAGCCATGAAACTTACAAGTTAGTCCACATATTCAACCCTAAGTTCAACGCACTTGGCATATCATGTCTGAAGTTTCTGCAACCCTTCCAAAAAATACTCTAATGTCTGGTCACTGAAATACTGCTCCACTGCTGCAATCGTTTCTGAATCACTCAAATTGTTGCCCTTTCAAACTCTTTTTAAGGTGTGGAAACGGAAAATAGTCAGATGGAGCAAGATCTGGTGATTAGGGTGGATGGTCTATGCACTGAAACTCCAACTGCATCAAAACATCCATCGTTTTTCCAGCCTTATGAGCAGGTGAATTCTCTTGCAAAAAGAGAACTCCTTTCTGCAGCTTCCCTCTTCTTTTTTTCTTTTAATGTCTCTTTAATTGGCACAGCAAGTTACAGTAGTTTAGCCCCTTGGAAGAATACTTTCCTGATTCCAAAACACCGCAGCCATGACCTTTCCTGCTGATTTTGGGTATTGAATTTTCTTGGCCTTGGAGAACCTGAGTGCCGCCATTGCATGGACTGTTGTTTTGTCTCAGGATCATATAGGTGTAACATGTTTCATCAACAGTAACTAGTCATTCCAAAAAGTTGGCACCAGCTTGCTGAAAATGCTGCAAAATTAACTTGGAAGAGTCCACGCAATGTCGTTTCTCATCTGTAGTGTGTCAGCAATTGTTTTAGCCAATATTCGCTGATCTGCTAAAATCAGGTCATGGACATAGTCAACAATATCAGGAGTTGACGCTGTTTGAGGCTTCCCAGACCTTGCTGCATCTTTAGTCTGAAAATCTCCACAGTAAAAGTTTGCACACCGCTTCTTCACTGTAGAGTATGATAGGCATTTGTCACTCAATGTTTGCATCATACATTCATGGATTTCCTTTGGAGTTTTCTTCTGCAGGAATAGAGTTCCATACTTTTTGTTGGCATGGTTCAATCAATGATCTGAAACAATGTCAAGACATAGTATTACGATTCTGCAAATTGGCACTTTGCAAAATAACACACTTTTCAGCTACAGTGGCATAATAATGCTCAGAATTTAGGAAGTTGGTTGGCTGAGAACTTTACAGCACTCCTCTGTAAGGTGAAAAATACATACCAACAAGTAGAAAACTGCACACATGGAGAGTAATTCTATACAGTAGTACCTGTCTTTAGACACCTGCAATGACCCTGCTTGTAGTCTATTCTAATGAAAAATAGGAGCTACTTTTCTTTAAAGAATATCATTGCAACATAGAGCTGATGTCAATGATCACACTTAAATTGCAAAAGAATGCATGAAGATTATACTGTAGTATTCAATAATCTACATGTATAAATGTGAATCTCCCCCCATGCTCTACCCAGCTCCACCCTTGTGACCTCTCATCTGCTATAACTCTGTATTGTAACACCATTACAGAAGCTCATGTAAATCACTCTGAATTGACTCCCCTGTCATTAGTAGTATGCGTTTTTACCTACCGCGCATACCCCTCGAGCGTTATACGCGTGAGCGCGGTATACAAAATTTTTTTTACATAGTTCCCACCCCGCCCGATGCCCGATTCACCCCCCCCAGCAGGACCGCTCGCACCCCCACCCCGAACGACCGCTCGCACGTGATCACACCCGCACCCGCATCCATGATCGGAGCAAGAGAGAGCCCAAGCCCTCTTGCCCGGCCGACTCCCCAACTCCCCGACAATGTCGGGCCAGGAGGGAGCCCAAACCCTCCTGGCCACGGCGACCCCCTACCCCTACCCCACACTACAATTACGGGGCAGGAGGGATCCCAGGCCCTCCTGCCCTCGACGCAAACCCCCCTCCCTCCCAACGACCGCCCCCCCCCAAGAAACCTCCGACCGCCCCCCCCAGCCGACCCGCGACCCCCCCTGGCCGACCCCCACGACACCCCCACCCCCTTCCCCGTACCTTTGGTAGTTGGCCGGACAGACGGGAGCCAAACCCGCCTGTCCGGCAGGCAGCCCAACGACGGAATGAGGCCGGATTGCCCATCCGTCCCAAAGCTCCGCCTACTGGTGGGGCCTAAGGCGCGTGGGCCAATCAGAATAGGCCCTGGAGCCTTAGGTCCCACCTGGGGGGCGCGGCCTGAGGCACATGGGCCCAACCCGACCCATGTGCCTCAGGCCGCACCCCCAGGTTGGGACCTAAGGCTCTAGGGCCTATTCTGATTGGCCCACGCGCCTTAGGCCCCACCAGTAGGCGGAGCTTTGGGACGGATGGGCCAATCCGGCCTCATTCCGTCGTTGGCTGCCTGCCGGACAGGCGGGTTTGGCTCCCGTCTGTCCGGCCCAACTACCAAAGGTATGGGGAAGGGGGGGTGGGGGTGTCGTGGGGGTCTGCCCAGGGGGGTCGCGGGTCTGCTGGGGGGGCGGTCGGAGGTTTCTTGGGGGGGCGGTCGTTGGAGGGAGGGGGTGGTTTGTGTCGAGGACAGGAGGGCCTGGGATCCCCTCCTGCCCGTAATGTAGTGCGGGGTGGGGGTAGTAGGGGGTCGCCGTGGCCAGGAGGGTTTGGGCTCCCTTCTGGCCCGATATTGTCGGGAGTCGGCGGTCCTTCGGGGTGGGGGTGCGAGTGGTCCTGCCGGGGGGGATGTATCGGACGTCGGGGGGGGGCATCAGGCTTTCAGGATGGGGACAGACCTTCAAGGGGGACAGGCAGACCTCAAGGGGGGTACAGGTACTTCAAGGGGGACAGGCAGACCGAAGGGAGTGAAAAAGCTATAAAATAAACCCACTAGCGTGTCAATGTGTTGAGAGGAAGAGGTGGTCTGGGAAATTCTGCTGAGAAAACTCCGGGTCCATTTCCACCCCCCAGTTACCCTAGTCCACTCCACTCAACTGGTTCACATACTGAGGTGGGTCTTTGGGGTGTTGTTCCTGGGATCTCTTTCAGTGGTTTGTCAGTATCTCCTTGTGGTGAACGGAGAGCGGAACAGCGCACGGAGAGTCGGGGCAGTGCACGGAAAGTCAGGGAGGGTGAACGGAGAGTCGGGACAGCGCACGGAGAAGGCGGGGCATGTGCACGGAATAGTCAGGGAGGGTGAACGGATAGTCGGGACAGCGCACGGAGAGTCGGGGAGGGCGAAAGGAGAGTCGGGGTGGCCAGAGGAGAGTCGGGGCGGGCGAAAGGACAGTCGGGCTGCATGCGCGGTATACCCGTGAGCGCGGTATACAAAAGTTTTTGTACATAAAATCGTGGTTTCTGCGCGCTATAACCCGTGTGCGCGTTATCTGCGTGAAAATACGGTATATAGAAGCTTTTCAATAACAATAAACTATGCGCCATCACATTTAGGTGCCATATTATTGAATAGTTCTTAGCCAGAATATTGACATTTACCTCCTATGTGTGCACATATCCATGTAAATGCCATTATTTAGGCTATATATTTGAGTTCCATGAACCTAAATCTTAACACCCTCCTTACAGAAATACCCCCTTATAGATTGGCAACATAGCACATTTCCTCTTCCTTCATTTAAAAATTCATAAATATCTCTTCAGGAACTATATGTGAAATGACATGGTAAGGTATGTCTCGTTTAGGTGACAGGGGTTTTATGAGGTGTGTGCATGTATATGATCGGGTATGTGAATATTTTTCTGCCTATTTGTACAGAGGGACATACAGATAGATAGATGGAGCCTCCCCAATAAGTGCCACCACTTGGGTGAAATGTGCCTAAAAATACTCACCGGAGAACCATCAGACCAAGTAAATCCCTCCTGAGGATTCATATTGATTAAGCCAATCCAAAATATCACTATAAAATCCATATTTTCTTCAAAACAGAAAAAAAAAATATATTAGCATACAAACCACATTAATCAGAACCCTATTAACACTGGCTTCAAAAGCATTCCTCAGTTATTCTTCAGTGCTGACACTAATTTAACTGTCACTAATGTCAAACAGGTCAGCAGTTATGTATACTACTTAGCTCCTTTTCTTTTAAGTAGGGTGAACAGGTTACTCATGCCAAACGGGAGACTTTTTCACCAGTCCTGGATTTCTGCCGACCTCATCCTGGTGCATTATGGGACCTGCAGCACTGATTTCAATGGATAAAATCATGGACTACAAATACTCCACTGCTTTTGGAATGTAATTTTAAAACCAGGACTGACCAAAAGTCTCCCTTCTGGAATGGGTAACCTGGTCGCCCTACTTTAGGGATAGTACCACATCAGCTGTTTTACAGTTTCTTAGAAAATGTGATAAAAACATAGACATCTTGGCGGTCTGGATGAACAATGGCCTAGATGTCCAGATAGATGATTTAAATAAATAAATATATAAATATATATATCAGTGGTGCCTCGCACAGCGAACGCCTCGCACAGCGAACGCTGCGCACAACGAACTTTATGTCTTGATTCGTACAACGGACTTCGTTTCACACAACGAAGTCCGGGGTTCCTGCGGGGTTGGATCGCAGCGGGGTTGGTCGAGGGTAGTCTCCTTCTCCTTACCTGCCCTGTCGCAGCACACAGCCGAACGGAAATCTTCCCGATGTCAGCGCTGACGTCGGAGGGAGGGCTTAAGCAAAGCCCTCCCTTCCTCCGACGTCAGCGCTGACATCAGGAAGACTTCCGTTCGGCTGTGTGCGGCTGCGGCATGGGCAGGTAGGAAGAAGGCAATGGCGACGAAAGAGGGGGGAGGGGGCGGTCCGCCCCGAAGAATGTGCACAGCTGGTCAGGTCCCCCGATCGACCGACAACAGGCCCGGCCGACAAACTCCCTGCCCTGTAGCCGCGAATCTAAATTACCTCTTACAGCAGCTTCAATAATCCAGCTGCTGTAAGAAGGTAATTTAGATTTGCGGCTACAGGACAGGGAGATTTGTATACCGACCGGGCCTGTTCTGTTGTCGGTCGGGTGCAAAAGCGCCACAAAGGTGGAGGCAGGGAGGGAGGAAAGGTGGAGTGGAGAAGAAAAGACGCTTAAGGGGGGAGAAGGCCGCTGAAAGCACATGTTGGAGCAGGGATGAGAGGGAGGGAGAGAAGGGGAAATATTGGACAAGGGCAGAAGGGATGCTAAATCATAGGGTGACAGGCAGAGAGAACAACAGGAAAAAGAGTGGAAGCAATCTTGAACCCTGAGGGTGAGGGCAGAGAGAGGTGGTGAGATGATTGATCATGGGGAGAGGGACAAAAGGGAATAGAGATGGGATAGGAAGATAGTGGAAGTAAAAGGACAGGGAGATGTATGTTTTTAGATGTATCTAAATAAAAATAATAACAAAAAATTTATCTTTTTTATGTCATCTTAGCATATTTTATGCTGCAGAACGAATTATTTTTTTTTACATGTATTCCTATGGGAAAACGCGTTTCACATAACGAACGTTTCACATAACAAACTTGCTCCTGGAACCAATTAAGTTCGTTGTGTGAGGCACCACTGTATATAGTCTAGATGTATTTTTCAAAAATGGGCATTTTATCACTGCCAACTTTGGGCATTTGACAACATACGCCCCAAACGGACTTAGATGTAAGTTTTGATAATGCCCCTCCACGTCTGATATGCTCAGTGAACAATACTTGAATCACAATGTCCATAATACAAACTTGAATGTTTTCAAAAAACTTAAACGGCACTTATCCGAGTGCTATGGTTCAAGGTTTGATAAATCTCAGAGCACATTTTTGAACATAATTACTGTAAAATCACAATATTCTTAGAAAACTCACCTTGACATTTGAAGTAAGACAGTTTCTTTCTCTTTACTGTTAACTGTAGCTAAATCTCCTCCTATGGCTCTGCAGACCGTTTGTGCTTCAAACCACGACATCTTTTCCTGTTTTTTCTTTCTTTACATCTAAAAGAGTGCATTTTTACAAACACAACTGTAAATTCCTGCAGTATAAATCTTCACAATTTAAGGCTTTATTTAAAACATTAAAAAAAAAGAAATTGAACAAGGCAAGTTGGAACATATTAGGATGATATATTTCCTATGATTACTACTGACCAATTTTGTGGCATGGAGAAGCATCTGCAGCTGAAGTTTATACTTAGCATATTCGTTCATGAATGATCTGATTGAGGGTCTCTCTCTTTAGAAAATAATAATACTCTGGGACTGCATTTCACGGTTCTTTGTGTCAAAATGTTTGAAAATCTAGAGGCCAACCAAATTTGGGTTCAGTTACAGCAGGGGTGCCCACACTTTTTTGACTTGCGAGCTACTTTTAAAATGGACCAAGTCAAAATGATTTACCAACACATAAATTTTAAAAACACAAACCACACTGTACGCAGAGAAAATGTTTTGTTTTGTTTTTTAATTTAATATTCTTTATTGATTTTCAAAACTTATAAAATGGCAAACAAATAATACATTCAGATATAATCAAATAACAGCACTTGTATTCTTACAAACAATGAAACAAATTACCCTATTCCCTCCCCCCTTTCCCTCCCTCCCTACCTGGATGTGTGTAGAAATCTAAGAAAAGCTAGGAATTAAGGATTCAATCCTTCTTCTGTTTGACAAATTCCTCCAATGGACTCCAAGGCCCGATTCTGTACACTGCACCTAACTTTAGGCGTGCTTTAGATGTCCGATTTAAGTGGATAATGAGCGATTTAAGGGTCTTAACAAGCATTAATTGGGACTTAGACGGAGTTAAACATTCTTAGAACACAGACGCGAGATAGACGAAGTTTTAGGGAAAAGTCACATCTAAGTTTGTAGATGTGGGCATAACAGGGGCATAACGTGGGCATGGTTAAGGATAGGCACCACATAGATGCTAGTTAGCGGAAGACCGCATCTTAACATTGTGGAAAATGTAGGCAAAGGAAAAGCTGCAATCAGCTCTTTTTTGAGAGCAAAGAAAGAACATGAAAAACATATCATTATTGCACACATTACTTCATTTCTCAGCGCTTAAAAAGAGAAAATCCAGATACAGACCTTAACATGCATTTTCCCTCATTTGAAAATAGAGCTCTTTAGCTTCACAAAGCTGACCTCATTGTGAGATCATCAAGCTGCACCTTCAAGGTAGTAAGCCACAATTAAAAGATGTGCTGGGTGTTGAACTCAAAACCTCTGTATGACCAGCACAGGATTTTAACCCTTAGAGCTACATCAGCTTCTACCAAGGTGGATCTCACTTCCTTTTCATATCATAGTTGACTGGCCTGCCTATGTATCATATGCTTAGGAATGATATCATAATCACCACAAAGAAAGCATTTCTGGCTCACCAGGTTAATGCGCCTTGTCCATTCTCTCAAGCACCCTGGTTCAAATCCCACCTTCACTCATTTTTACAGTTTCCTATTAGCTCTCATAAGAGGGTCTAGATGGTGGACTTTTGCCGTCTTTTATCAGCACATTTCCCTTTCCAGGCAAACTTATTTTCTCCTTCCCGTGGCTAGGACATCCTAAGCTGTCATGGGAGGGAAACTTCTCCTCTGACAGAAAGATGCCATTTGTGGCTCACCAGGTTAATGCACTTTGTTGCACCTTGACCATCTTTTGAAAACTCCCTGGTTCAAATCCCACCCTCACCTTCACTCATTTTAACAGCATCCCTACAGCTCTCATAAGTGGTGGACTTTGGCTGTTTTTCATCAGCATTCTGCAGTTTGCAGGCACAGATGCATCAGATATCTGTAAAAAATTTGGAAAATTTACCCCTCCCGCCGATTGAGATTTTTGCAAAGATACTAAGGCTATTCTAGACGTTTTACCAAGCCAAAGAAATTTTGTAAGAATCCCATTTAGTTTTTATAAAAAGAACTCTGATAATAAACCTGGTAACATACTCATTTGGTAACAAACTACAGGCGAGATCATCATTTTGATGGTTTGGACTCTCCCCACCAAGAAAGATGTAATGGATTCCAAAGCTCACACATTTCTTTAACCTTCAACAATAGGGATTTTTCATTTACAGTACTGCATTGTATCTTCCAATGATTTTTGAATCATTATACCCAAATATTTTATTCCATCTTCCTTCCAAAGGAATGGGAATGGATCAAATAAACCTTTTACACAATGTACATTCTATGGAAGAACCTCTGATTTACTCCAATGTATCTTATAACCAGAAAATTTACCAAAATGATCAATCAATTCCAGTAAATGAGGGATGGTTGATTCAGGATTCTTCAAATGAAGCAAAATATCATCTGCATAAGCCGAAACTTTATAATCTCGACCTGCATATGGAATTCCCTGCATCTCCTTTGCCTGCCGAATGGCCAACAAGGGTTCCAAAACAATATCAAAAAGCAAAGGAGATAAGGACATCCTTATCTAACTCCCCTCTTTAAACTAAAACGTTCAGAGAATGCATTATAAATATATAATCTGACTGAAGGGGGAACTATACAAGGTTTGAATCATTTGAATAAATCCAGATCCTATTCCAACCCAATCCATTGCTTGGTACATAAAATCCATTCTACTTGATCAAAGGCCTTCTCTACATCCAAGGTTACCAAGAAGGCCGGATCCCTCAATAGATTTTGCTAAATTAAGCATATGAAGTGCTTAGCTAGTATTATTTGCAGAATGTCTTTGAACAACAAACCCGTTTGGTGCATTCCAATTATATAAGGGAAAGACTTAGCTAATCTCAGAGCCAATAGTTTAGCCAGAATTTTTCCATCTACATTCATTAAAGAAATCGGCCTATAGTTTGAAACCAACATGGGATCTCTGTTTGGCTTTGGCAAAGCAATAGTAAGTGCTTCTGCTATAGTACCTGATATCTGACCCTTCGTCAGTTTCAAGTTTCAAGTTTTATTAGGTTTTTATATACCGCCTATCAAGATTATCTAAGCAGTTTTTACAATCAGGTACTCAAGCATTTGCCCTATCTGTCCCGGTGGCTCACTAATCTATCTAACGTACCTGGGGCTACGGAGGATTAAGTGACTTGCCCAGGGTCACAAGGTGCAGTGCGGGGTTTGAATCCCACAACCCCAGGGTGCTGAGGCTGTAGCTCCAACCACTGCGCCACACACTCCTTGTGATTGATATAATTGAAAAAGATGAGGTAATAGTATATTTGAAAAAATATTGAAAAACTCCACTGTAATCCATCACTTCCCGGAGCGGACCTAGCTCTGAGAGTCTTTAATGCTGACTGAGCTCTGTAGATGATATAGCACCTCAAGCTTTTTTTTTATATGCTCTGGAATTTTTGGCCCATTAATTGAATTAAAAAAATCTCTTCCTTCATTCTCTGTATTTGAATATCGCTTAGAAGAATATAAAGCTTTATAATATTCCATAAATTGATTTAAAACATCTGGTATGTGGGTAAAAATCTTACCCTTTTCATCCTTAATGGCCACAATCTTTCCTCTTTTCTTTTTAGCTTTCAGATAATTAGCTAATACTCTTCCCACTTTATTCGAGTTTCTGTAATACACCGCATGCTGACGAAACAATCTTTCCTAGCCAATTGTGAGAAAATCTCATTATACTTGTATTAGCTTTCAACAGGGCATTCAAAGTATCTTGCTCCCATTTTAAAGCCAATTATGATTTTAAAGCAGAAATAATTTGTTCTAAATTAGAAAATTCTAATCTAAGTAATTTCCTAATATGTGCCGAATATGAAATAATCTGCCCTCTTAGAGTTGCCTTGAAAGCATCCCATATAATTTCCAAGAGATCTCCTCCGAGGTATTGAATTGAAAATACTCATTCATTTTTTATTTTGAATTTTCCTCAAGAAAGTTTGAATCAGCAAGCAGTGTATTATCGAACCTCCAAACAGGTTAGAATCTTCTTCAGTGAACTGATAATCAATCCAAATTCCAGCATGATCTGATCAATATGATTAGAGTCTATGCTGGCTTTTGTAACCTGTAGAATTAGATGATCCGAAACAAAGAAATAATCAATTCTTGAAAATGATTTATGAACTTGGGAACAAAACATAAATTTTCAAGCATTAAAATGAAAAATCCGCCATATATCTTTTAATCCACAATTATGCACAAAAATTATCTAAACCTAGGATTTTAATTGTCTACTTGGTTGTTTATCCATTATTGGATCAATTACAGCATTGAAATCTCCAGCTACAAATTAAATTAGATTTTAGTGAGCAAAAGAATTACTTGGAGCTTTTTAAACAATTTCACCTGATTGTATTTGGTGCATAAAATGTTAAAATAGTGTCAGGTATCATTTCCTGATGTCATATTAACATGGAGCCATCTACCCATTGGATCAGCACGAAAGTTATCAATTAGTAGCAGAAATCTTCTTATTAATCATGATTGCCAACCTGCCTTTTTCCCCATTGCTGGAGCAAAAAAACAATGTTTATCCACCCTCCATTCTAATTTGGCTGCCTCTTTAGCTGACAAATGGGTTTCTTGTATTAAAATATATGTCTTGCTTGTTGCTTTCTTCAGAAAGTTAAGAATCACTTTTTCTTCTTGATGGGATGATTGAGTCCATTAACGTTCAAGGAATAGAATTTTAAAGCCATTTTATTTGATTAATACATGTTAAAGAATTGACCCCTAATTTCCTTTTAGCCTAATCTAAAATTCCCCCCACTCCCTCCCCTAACCCATCCCTGCATATAATATGAAAGCTTGTGTTACAAAACCACACAAGAGGTTTTTAGCACCGACCAGCGTGCTGAATGCTCTGCGCTGCTCCAAAAGTCATAGAGTTCCTATGAGCGCCAGAGTAGCGCAAAGCATTCAGCATGCCAGCTGGCGCTAAAAACCTCTGAGATTAATTTCCTGCAATTCATGTGTGTGAAGGTTATTTCACTTGGAGGTAAAATACAGTTTCACTATTTCAATTATATAGTCACTTGGGTACTTTGGTTTTAGCAGAAGGATGTGGACTACAAGCTCCGACAATCACTAGTGGCTCTTAACGGTTCACATTCATATAACCAAACTTGAGTTTTCAGTTGTGGCTTTGTCAGACCCAGGTAATGTTTCAGCTGTAGATTCAGTTTCAGCCAAAAGCTTTCATGATTCTCTAAAAGGTGTGTGCACCTTAACGAATTGTGCTAAGCACCAGTGCATGTCGTAACTTTTAGGCGCACCTGTTTAGGCCAAGGCAAACCAGGCCTAACACCTGCACGTAACTTGTATGTGCATCGAGTGTATTCTATCGCAGTGCACATAAGAACATAAGAATTTGCCTCCGCCGAGTCAGACCAGCGGTCCATCCCGCCCAGCGGTCCACTCCCGTGGCGGCCCTCCAGGTCTATCACCTGTGCTGTGGTCCCTGACTATTCCTATAACCTACCTCAACTCCTATCTGTACCCCTCAATCCCCTTATCATCTAGGAACCTATCCAAACCTTCTTTGAAGCCCTATAATGTGCTCTGTCCTATCACGGCCTCCGGAAGTGCATTCCACATGTCCACAAACGTACTCCACCCGAACCAGATGGGATTTCAGAAATTTCATAATACAGAATATTCAATGTTAGGATTGATAACGAACATTCACTACTATCTAGACCATCACAAATCCGTAATTCTTTTCTCATTAGACCTAACCGCAGCTTTCGATACAATTGATCACGATCTACTACTCAAAAGACTAGAATCCATAGGTGTCGCTGACCATGTCTTAAAGTGGTTTATTTCATTTCTCTTCAACCGTTCTTCTATGGTCAGATACAACGAAACAAATTCCAAAGCCTTTCATTAACCTATGGTATTCCCCAAGTTCCATTCTCCTCCCCCTTTTACTGTTCAGTATTTTCCTTTCTCCATTATTGAGCCTCTGTCATCAATTATGCTTTCACCACATACACTTACGCAGACGATATACAACTTCTATACCCGTAAATCCAGAAAACATGGGACGAAATAAATGCAATCAATAAGAAACTCGAGATCATAAAATAATTGGCTTAATTCAAATAAACTAGCCTTAAACATTCAAAAAACTAAATCAATGCTTTTCTCTTGGAAAAAGGATCTTCTCCTGAGCACTCCTTTTGTCCTTAACAATATCCCCTTAGAGGTAGTATCTTCTCTAAAAATCTTAGGTGTCATCGTTGATGATAAACTCTCAATTCATGACCATATTAGTAACACAGTTAAAATATGCTTTTACAAACTACTTATGATACTCTCTATCTCCAAATTTCTCGAGCCCAAATCGATTAATATATTAATTCACTCTCATATCATAGCTAGACTCGACTATTGTAATTCTCTTTTAATCAATATTATATAAAAGGAAAACAGACGTTTACAAATAATACAAAACACGGCCATTAAACTCATTCACAACCCAAAAAAATATGATCATGTCACCCCTCTACTAATCAACTCCCATTGGCTCCCAATTGGTCATCGCATTACTTTTAAAATATTACTTTTAGTATTTAAAACTTTAACCTTTAAAGAACCATAATTCATCAACAGAATGCTCATTCCCCAAAATACTTCCCGGTCCCTTCGTTCGACATCACAAAATCTCTTAGCAGTCCCTTCATTGAAAATCATAGGTATTAGAAGACAAGATATGTTCTCGGTAATGGCCCCCCAGCTGTGGAACTCACTTCCCCAGTATATTAGAGA
This sequence comes from Geotrypetes seraphini, assembly GCF_902459505.1. Taxonomy (NCBI): domain Eukaryota; kingdom Metazoa; phylum Chordata; class Amphibia; order Gymnophiona; family Dermophiidae; genus Geotrypetes; species Geotrypetes seraphini. Next base: position 432,100,156 of record NC_047085.1, on the reverse strand, counting down.
GGAAAAAGATCTTAATCATTTTTAAAAACTTCTTAAAGTTATCTTTTTAAAGATGCATTTAATATTTAATTTTAGAGGAAGATTTTTGGCTCAGTCTCTTACACCATCTATTGTTTTCTCCTAGCTTTAATCTTTTTTTTTTCTGAAACCAGGAACATTGTAACTTTGCCCCGCTTTCCCACTTGTCTCGTGTCTTTCTTTGATTTGTAAGTCTGATGCTACGCTTGTTAAAGTATATAACATGATTTTATATAATTATAAATCGCTTAGCAACACGAATAAGCGATTCATCAAATATTAATAAAAACTTGAAACTTGAATCCATCCATGTTCCCTTTTCAAATTCATGCACTAGACCTGATGCACAGCATTTTGCATCTACCACGTTGCATGTATAGCTTCTAATTAGTGCCAATTACTGTCACTGCTGTCAGGGCTTTGCCGGCTTTTTTTTTTTTTTTTTTTAATAGGTTGCAAAATATCAGGCCTATTAAAAAAAAAAAGAAAGAAAAAGCCTCCCCTGTGTCGAATCCCCCCCTCCCCCATGCGTGCCTGAATCGGCATCCCCCCCCACCCCACCTCATCCGACTGGCACGGTCCACCACCTCCCCGTACCTTTAAAACTGTTAGGAGCTGGAGGGGTGCCCCAGTTCCCTCCTGCCCTGTCCGCACCCCCTCCACCCCCCCCCCCCCCGACTGGCCCACCGCACACTCCGGCCCACGCTATAGAGGAGGCTTTTTTTTTCCATTTTGGCTGTTTTTTGACAGGTCTGCATATCTTTCCTTTTTTTTTTTTTTTTTTTTAATGGGGCAGATATTTTGTTGTGTAACACACACAAAATATCTGTGCCATAGAAAAAAAATGAATAAAGAAAGACAGGCAAGCCTGTCATAAAACCTGCAGACCTGTCGGTAATTTGGCACCATAAGTAGAATTTGGTGGTTCGTATGGATTTTTTCCCTATTTTTGAGTGCTCTTTATTGAACTTGGCCCAAAATGCTTCAAATAGAAAACTTATATACCGATCGTAAGATAAGATACAAATGCTGGTCTTTGGACATTTTGGAACCCCATCATGATAGGTTCTTGGGGAGGGGGGGGGCTGGTACTTATTGTAATGAATAATTCTATTCCATTGCAATAGTGATGATTTTAAAAGTAGAGCATAGGATCTTCCATACATGAACAAGCAAAAGTCCCCTGCCCAGAATCCCTGCCCACTTAGTATCCCAGCATTCCTAGCCTTCCAGAGCACAAAGGTATGGAAGCCTCATGCTTTCTTTTTCTCTTTGTTACTGTTCTGTCATTTATGAATACTTGCTGTGTGATATACTACAATCATATGGTCTGGCTGGGAAAAAGGTGAGGCAAATACTAGAGAGGCCCCTGCCCCAGTTGAACCTATTACCCCCCCCCCCCCCGCCCCCCAATATACACTGCATCTGAAGTATGGGTACCTCTTTTTCCCAGAGAAAGCAGGAACTGAGGAGGGGGGAGGATTTTTTATAAATGGTGCCCTAGGGTTAGGTCTAGTGACGCCCAACTAAAAATCGCTCACAATTTTTTTAAATTTACTTAATTGATGTGGTAATCAACCATGACATTAAAATCCAATTAAAAAAAAAAATTAATTAGGATTGCACAGGGAATATTGCATGGCATCAACGAAGCCTAAGTCAAGGCACCTACTGGCACCTAATTGAAACCTATCTGAAAGGTAGACATGGTTAGGGGCAGAGAATAGGCGTGGTTTGACTTAGGTGTTGCTAGGCATCTGTGTTAGGTGCCAGTAAATTAGGCCAGGATAACCTTGGCCTATATCTACCACAAATACGCCTGGTGATGCCTAAGCATGCCTAGGCCCGCTAAGCGTGATTCTATAAGCGGTGCATAACAGTTGATTGATAATTGTGCCGACCAGCACCTACAAGTTAGGTGTGGTTAGGTGCCATTTATAGAATCAGGCCCTAGGTGTCACAATTGTACAATGATGGAAACTTTCTCTTTCCAAATTATTGACTTGAGGGTGGCACAGAAACTGCACATTAGAGCCATAGGATAATAATAATAATAATAATAATTTATTTCTTATATACCGCTATACCGTGAAGTTCGAAGCGGTTTACAATAAAGATACATTTGACAGTACATGGGATAGAAACAGTTTACAATAAAGATACATTTAGTCAGTACATGGGATGCAAGTGGTTTACATTAAAGATTCATTTTGTCAGTACATGGGATACAAGTGGGTTACAGTAAAGATATATTTTGTCAGTACATGGGATGCAAGTGGGTTACAATACAAGTGGTTTACTATCAAGGTGCATTTAGTCAGTGTAAGGGATTACAGGTGGTTACCATAAAGATACATTTAGTCAGTACATGGGTTACAATGAAGATACGTTTTGTCAGTACATGGGGTGCAGGTGGGTTACAATAAAGATACATTATGTCAGTACATGAGATTCAAGGTGGAAAGTATAATTAGTTTCGGGTCTTGGAATTAGGGGGCGAGGTGGAAGGGTCATGGTGAGGAAGAGTTGGGTATGGGAATTTAGAATTTGTTAAACAGTCGAGTTTTCAATGCTTCTATCATGAACCTAATGCAAAGGTTTTGCTCTCCGGTGCAGGAAACTAATGGGATGCAAATTACTACCACATTAAAAAGTTTGCACTGTCATCCCCTCCATAAAACACAAAACAAAACAAAAACCCAGTACACACTATGGTGATAGAAAGCAGACATTTTCTGCAGAGAGCAAAAGACTGCCTATCTTCCTATGCAGTGAATGGCTCTTGCTCATACCAGAAGGGTCACATTTTTTTTTAAAAAAGCCTGCTGCCATATTAGGGGTCCACTCCCCCAAGATCAACCCAATCCTCTGATCCTGATCCCTCTCCCCAAGAGGTTCGCTCACTCCTCTGTACCCCACTCCTCCCAAAAAATATCCCTAGTAGTCTAGTGGATACCCAACCTCCCCCCCATCCCTATTCCAAAAGGAATACATGGTAGTCTAGTGGATCCCCAAAACTAGATCTCCCACCAATAGCTTGAAGGTGCCTGTCCCTGAGCTGTGCATCCCAGGATGCACAACTTGAAATAAGGCACAGCCATTTTGGAAAACAGCAGTGCAGAGGGAAGAGTAAGTGGGCATTGCATCTGTCCCTTCTTCAAAGTACATGGGAGAGTCTGGGGTCTGGAGGTAGGGAGTCCACTACACTACTAAGGATTTACTTTTAGTTTGGGTGTGTTGGGGGAGACTGGAGGGTCAGGATAGGGAACTGGAGCATGAGTGAGCTTTCTGCGGTTGTGGATTTTGGATCAGGGGTCAGGAGACCCTTGCCAAGAGACTTCTGCCTTGATGCAACTGCTACAAAAGAGCAAGCTAACCCTTCTACACTTTCTCAGACCTAGTGTTCAGATTCTTGTGTTGTGTTTTACTTTAATAAATTTTCTGCTACAGTTCTCTGACTCAGGACAAAATGACTAACAGTATCCATTTTAATATCATAAGCACTGGTGTCTAAAGCTTCCTTGCAAAACCATTTTCTGAAACCAGCAGCACCCGCACAGAATTGTTGGATAAGTGGGATATACATTTTTAAATAAATAAAATTGATCACAGATATTGTGCTAACTCCACACTTCTGTCCGCTCTAGTTTTCTGTATCAACCCTTCTAATTTGTCAGGGCACACTGAGTTAACCCTTGCTTTTGTTTTTGAATAATTTTTTTCTTTAAAGAAAAAAGTTTCTTGTCCCCTCCCTCTTTCCTGAAGTGGTATTCAGAGAGTGGCATAGACTCATTTTGGCGAGACTGCTAATGCCCTCTTATTGTACTGGAGTCATTTAAGATTGAAAGATTCATCTACCAGCCCAAAGTGAAATTCAGTATTACAATATAAATAGCATCAGCATATCTGACATTGCTAAATTTATAATGGTAGGAAAATGGAAATATTAGTGCATAAGCATGCCTATATGCATGGGAATAAACTTTTAAAACAATGCTCTGATCTAGATTTTATAGCTGTTAAAAGGTCTGGGAACATTCAGGATATTTTGTGAGAACTGACTAAATCCTGACAATTTTCAGTAGTTGATAAACAGCAATCTTCTAGGTAACATGTCCATACTTTAAATAACTATTAAGGTTGTCTCAGTAATTTATATATATAGCTTCGCTATACTCTTTATCCAAATGTATGGACCTTCAGACCACCATAAGGGTACATACCCCTGGCCTTATGGTGGTCTGAAAGTCCATACATTTGGATAAAGAGTATAGCGAAGCTATATATATAAATTACCGAGACAACCTTTATAGTTGTTTGATTATATTGAAGGTACAACTGAGGCTTACTTACTTACTTACTTACATACTTACTTTAAAACATGTCCCAATTTTGTCACTTGTCTCCCAGTCTTCTAGGCATTTGGGCATAGGGGTTGTTACTGGAGGTGGTGGTGGAGTTACCCTTCAGCCCACTCTTTGCAGATAAACTTTGCCTTCTCTGTACAATTTGTAACATCCCATAAGCCACCTGCAATTCCAGTGTTCATTACAACGCATCCTGGATTTCTTCCTTCATGAGAAACAGAAGAAACAATTAATTATTGCCTTTGGTTTTTAAATTAAGGAATAAAAGTGATAAAACAACTTAACATGGTAAAAGTATATACATTTGCCTACCACGCAATTTCTTTGAAATCTAACCTTATAACATAACTTTATTCTTCTATACCGCCATAATCAAACAATTTCTAGGTGGTTTACGCAGAAGAGGGCTGACAATCAGCGAAATAAAATTAATTGAAAACAGCAATTTTCCTAAAAAATTTCGTATAAAATTTTAGCTAACAGTAATGTTCTCGTTTAGGTAATAAATTTATCAAACAACTTTGACTTAATTACTTTTCGAAATGCATCATAAGAACACAATTCCACCAATTCAATTACCCCACAAGGACTGCTGCTTACTTGCTTGAAATGCAAGTCTTGTACAAAAAGTCAGTACATGGGATACAAGTACATTGTCAGTACATGGGATACAAGTGTCTTATATCTGCAGCCAGTAATTTTTGGATAGGCAAATAAATTGGAGTATTTTTTAGTTTCTAGACTCCACCTTCACCTTTTTCCCCAACCCCTGGGTTTTCCTATTTGACAGGACTTAGACCCTATCGAAATAATCCCTTTGCTGACTTTATGTCAATCAATTGGTCTCAGCAAATACACTTACGTGGATGATATTCAGATTATCTATCCAAAGACACATCTATACTGATGACATCACTCATCAATTTAAAGCTCAATCAGATAAGCCACTGGCTTAGTGATAATATGCTTTCGTTGAATATCACTAAAACCAAATGTCTTCTCTTTCCATGGAAAGAAAATATTAGTCTAACAACCCCAATAACTATCAACAATAAACCAATAAACCTTGTTAGTTCGACCAAAATCCTTGGGGTATTGATCGACAATAAACTATCCTACCATTCTCAAATCAGTGCAGTTGTTAAGAACTGGTTTTAGAAACTCAGAATGATTAAATCCATATCCAACATTCTTGATTCTCAGTCCCTTAACATTTTGATTCACTCCCTCATAATTTCCAAACTTGACTACTGCAACTACCTGCTCAAAGGAGTCTGCCAAAAAGACATCCCATGATTACAACTAATCCAAATACTGTCATAAAAATTATTACAAACAAAAAAAAATTTGATCACGTTACTTCCCTGTTAAAAGGTGCTCACTGGCTATCTATCCATCAATCAATGTATCACTTACAAAATAGCTCTAATCTCCTACAAAACAATGTTTTTTCCACTCCACATTTACCATCCCTTTTTTACTAATTCTACTTCAATGTATTTTAAACAATCCTTCCTCCCCTACTTTCCTTCTGTTTCATGTACGTTAACCTAAATTCTTCTAGGATTTTTTAATATTTGATAAAATATTTAATTTATTTTAATTGGGTTTTTTTGCAATTTTTTTATATTGTACACCATTTATATACTTATTTTGATAGATGGTATATCAAATATAAAGATACTTGAAACTTGAAAACCAAGGAACCTGCTTTTATCCATATATACCTGATTCCACATGATCCTCTGAGAACCTTAAGCATCTTCTTCATGTCCCATCCCTAAAAATCATTAGTACCCATAGGGCTTCTTCTTTCACAACGATTGCACCAACAATATGGAATTCATTACCATTATATTTAAGGTTCAAACAGAATTTAGATAAATTCAAGGGTGGCCTCAAAAGCTTCTTATTTAAAGAAGCATACGACTGTTAATCGATCTAAGGGACTTTGCAAGCTTATTTTCTATACTAAAATTGATTTTTCCCTTTCCCATGTTATTATCCTTAATTGTTCTTTCTTTCTTTTAAATTGTATTTCTCCCCACTATCCTATTGTTTCATGTTAATAAACTTATGTTATTAATAATTTGTTAACTGGACCCCTTTTCAAATTTTTACTGTAAAACGCGTGGAATTTATGATTAGCGTTTTAATCAAATTTTTAATAAACTTGAAACTTGCCTCTTTAGCAAGAAGGCAGTGGTTGTGTAGATGGCTCTTACGCATTTGGGAAGTATGCCAAAGGTGGAACTGATGTTGTCAAGTCAATAAACTAAGAAACTTAGGATGGAAAATGATCTTTTGCCTCTTTCTGGCAAACTCAAAAGGGAGAATAGGCCTCCTGAGATTGATTCCTAGTTATTGGCCTAGCTGCTGGATTTCTGCCTTTTAAAAAGTGGATGGGAAGCCTGAATTTAGGTTATGACCAGTGTGGAGATTCACTAGAAGATAGAACATGTAGCTTGTGCATAGTTTCCAGTCACAGCCTGTCCCTCATTCTCTGAATGCCTTTTTTTTCATATGACTAAAATTTGTACATTGTGAAACTATTTGTATATCGTCTACAAATTCCTGAGTGCTGCACAGCAGGTAAAAGTGAATAGATATTTTATTCTTTCAAAAAGTACAAAGACCAAAGGACACTTTAAAAAGTATATCCACATAATTTCATTGAAACAAATACAATAGAATCTCAGTTATCCGGCACCCATGGGGATTGGTGGATGCTGGATAACTATAGTTTCTGGTTGAGAGTTAATATAAAAATAGTTGTGTCTCCCTTCCCATCTCATTCTATCATCCCCACCCCCATACACACTTGTAGGCCCAGCAACTTCTTCCCATCTTTCTTGGTCAGTTTCTCTTTCCCCTTTGCCCTCTATACTCCCTCCCTCCCTTACCTGAAACAGCGGAGCAGGTCCTGACAACACCCTCCCTCCGTTCCCAAACCAGTAGAGCCGGTACTGAACCCCCCCTCCTCCCTCCCTCATCAGCTGATGTAGTGGCAGCCAGCAGCAGAGGAAGTGCCAGTAAACAGGCAGCTTCTGGCCAGCCCCAGTAGGGCCTTTCCTCTGCTGCATTGGAAGTGGCACAGCAGAGGAAAGGCCCTGCAGGGGCTGGCCAGAAGCTCCTATTTACCGGTGCTACCTCTGTTCGCTGGCTGCCATTACATCGATGGGTGAGTAAGGGAGGAGAGGAGGGGGTTGTCAGTACTGGCTCTGCTGCTTCGGGAACAGAGGGAGGGAGGAGGTTGTCAGGACTGGTTCTACTGCTTTGGAAATGGAGAGGGGGGGTTGTCAAAACCGGCTCTGATGCTTTGGGAATGGAGAGAGGGAGGGAGATCGGTGGCTGCCATGATGCTTCGAGAGCTGGAGAGAGGGAGGGAAGGACAGAGATTGGTGTCTGCCGCAATGCTTCAGGAGCTGGAGGGAGATTGGTGGCTGCCGCGATGCTATGGGAGCTGGAGGGAGAGAGGGAGATTTGTGAATGCTGCTGATCTTTCTGGGGCTAGAGGGAGGGAGGGGAGGTTATTGGGACATTGTCTTAGGAACGCAGGAGACAATTTTTTTTTGCAGACAATATTTTTGCTGGTTGGTTGAGTGTGTCGGTTAATTGAATGTCAGTTAGCCGAGATTTTACTGTAGAAGGAAATACACAAAAATATATATCTCATAAGAACATAATAATTGCCATACAGGGACAGACTAAAGGTCCATCAAGCCCAGTATCCTGTTTTCAACAGTGGCCAACCCAGATCCCAAATAGTAAAACAGATTTTATGCTGCTTATCCTAAAAATAAGCAATGGGTTTTCCCCAAGTCATCTCAATAATGGCCTATGGACTTCTCTTTTAGGAAATTATCCAAAAGTTGTTTTTTTTTAACCCTTCTAAGCTAACTGATTTCACTACATTCTCCGGCAACAAATTCTATAGATTAATTAGAAGAATAAACTCAAATAGTGTATTTAAACAGAGAAAAGAATTGTGATTCCTAAGCATGGAGGAGCATCAGAGAAACACAAGTGGGAAAACTCTATAATCACAATTCAGCATCAAAATAAATCAGTACTGGATAGTATTCTCTAACAGGCGTTCTGGGATTGGTGCCCTTTATAGAATAGTGTATAGCAGTGTTCTTCAAACTATGGACCAGCAGAAATAAAATAATTATTTTGTGGACTGGCACTGGTCCGCGGACTGGCGGTTGAAGAACACTGGGCTAAGTCATGCACCAGACCCTGCCCATTTCTACCACAGACCCCGCCCCCATAATACACTTCTCCCTCCGTATTCGCTGTGATAGGGGATTAACAGAAGTGCAAATATTGAAAAACCGCAAATAACTTTTTTATATGTTATTTGCTGTTTTCTATTAAAAACCATAGTGAATATGATCAAACCGTGAATAACATGGTGGGAGACCTGGCCTGTTTCTGAAGGAGAGGCAAAACACGGTGAACAAAGTGCTTGGAATCAGCTATTTCTCTATGCAAGCTGATGTAATTTGGAGGGAGGAGCCAGCAAGCTAAAAAACGTGAATAATCGAAACCGCGAATAAGGAGGGAGAAGTGTAGTACTAATTGTAACAACATTTTTTCCATTTATTTTTCATATACACACACACATAATATAATCTTATTAACAACATATTATGGTTAACCACAAAATTAAACTATACAAAGCACACTGTATGCTTCTCAACATTCATTCCTACCAAACACATATAACCCCATGCAAATACGGGACCAAACACTAACAGTCCTAATATATATAAACAAACTCTACGATGCAAAACTCTACATGCAGTACAACCCCAGAGAAAAAGAAAGAAATGCATTTCTTCCAGAACAGTGCAAAATACAGGCAGCAGATGTAAATTCTCAGAATTGACACAATTCAATCACTAAATTGAAAATAAATCATTCCCCTACCTTTGTTGTCTCCCTCCCTCCATGCTGTGCCTTAACTTCTGGCCTGCTCCCGCCTGGCCATTTTATGCCACCCCCGGTGTTATCTTCAGGCTGGCACCCTCTTCCTCAGTGCCACAGCCCACAAAGCCACGGGCAGGGCTCCTTACATGTCCTGTGCCTCACCCGACAGCCTTCCCTCTGACATTGTGACGTCAGAGAGAAGGCTTCCGATTCAGGTGCAGGACACCCATAGGAGCCGCTGCCCATGGCTTTATGCACTGCAGCACTGAGGAAGAGGGAGCCAGCCCAAAGATAACGCTGCATCAATCGCACCGTGGACGGGCAGCTGAAGAACACTGTCTCAGGCCCAATACACATGCTGGCCCTGTGGACTGGCAGGAAATTTCTGCAGATCAGCACCAGTCCGCGGACTGGCGGTTGAAGAACACTGGTGTATATACTGGGATTAGTGCTCAACTTTGAATGCAAAAAGTTATACCAATTGAATCTATGTGTAAACCCCAGTGCATAAGTTGAGTGCAGATCCTGCCCCCCAATTCTATAACACTGTGCGCACTTTAAGAAATGCCCCTAGCCCACCTTTCTCCTTTGCCGATTTGCGCAGAACATTTACATGCTATTCTATAAATGGGCTTTATCCCAAGGTGATGCTGTAAATCACCCTTAATGCCTTGTAACAAAGAAGTAACAATCAATTTACCCGGCCCTCAGAGATGCCACCTGGGGGATCAACAATCATATCCCCCGCTTTACGCACCTAATCGTCATCGGGTCAGTGCAGAGTGTGAGACTGGTATATCATTTTTTTCTTTTTCTTTTGTTTTTTATATATGTGATGAACTCTTATACTGATTTAAAACAATAAATATTTCTAATGAGTTTGAAATGAATACTTAGCTTAACCGGATGGTAAATGGCGGTTGACAAGGGATAACAAGCCAACATGTTTCACCCGTAGAGGGGGTTTCCTCAGGCTACTATCCCTGCAACAAGAAACGTCGCTTTAGTATGGGCAACGCTAAGTATAATATAGAATATAAAATGTAATATAACATTCACACTATAAATATATTTATATTCATACCTTTTTGAGCTAGTTATACATGACTTGGCCACCCGATCTAAGTTCTCAAGATGGCCGCGGCGTGGTAAAAGGTGTCTTTAAATTTCCCGGAACCCGGAAGTGAGGTGGGAAGGGGAGGGCAAAAAGAACCCGACCTCTACGTCACCCAGCTTGAGGGGGGGAAATATACAAAGGATAAATCAAATGTTTTCTATCCTCCCATCATGTTGTAGGAACGATTGTACTCCCAGAGAAAAATCATAAAAGGGATGACCATTCCAATTCAAGGTTTAAAACCATAAGGATAACAGAGTTTAAAACGATATATCCATCGTGTGTTCCAGGTAATTCAACTTAGCCTCCAATCCCCCTCCATCCCTTGTGCACTTAGAGTGCAATGACTCTCCATCTAATCTGGTCTATCTGATGTTGTTTTGACAGCCAGTGTTGGACTAAGGGTGCAGATAAGTTGCCCGTCGCTATTCTGGATTTATGCTCATTGAGCCTCAGCTGTATTGTCACGCTTGGTGCGACCCACTATGCAAGAGGGCAAGGGCATATAATAAACATATATAACCCAAGCCGACTTGCATGTAGTATGTGTTCTTGCTTGAATAACTCTTCCTGTACATGGATCGCTCCAAACGCTGCCCACTATAGCTTTATCACACCATTGACATTGAGAACAGGGAGCATGGAGACCCAATGGAACCTGATGGAACCCAATGGAACATGGAACATGGACCCAATGGAACCATGTACAGGAAGAGTTATTCAATCAAGAACACATACTACATGCAAGTCGGCTTGGGTTATATATGTTATTATATGCCCTTGCCCCCTTGTATACGTGGGTCGCACCAAGCGTGCAATACAGCTGAGGCTCAATGAGCATAAATCCAGAATAGCGACGGGCAACTTATCTGCACCCTTAGTCCAACACTGGCTGTCAAAACAACATCAGATAGACCAGATTAGATGGAGAGTCATTGACACTCTAAGTGCACAAGGGATGGAGGGGGATTTGGAGGCTAAGTTGAATTACCTGGAACAACGATGGATATATCGTTTAAACTCTGTTATCCCTTATGGTTTAAACCTTGAATTGGAATGGTCATCCCTTTTATGATTTTTCTCTGGGAGTACAATCGTTTCCTGCAACATGATGGGAGGATAGAAAACATTTGATTTATCCTTTGTATATTTCCCCCCCCTCAAGCTGGGGTGACGTAGAGGTCGGGTTCTTTTTGCCCTCCCCCTTCCCACCTCACTTCCGGGTCCCAGGAAATTTAAAGACACCTTTTACCACGCCGCGGCCATCTTGAGAACTTAGATCGGGTGGCCAAGTCGTGTATAACTAGCACAAAAAGGTATGAATATAAATATATATATAGTGTGAATGTTATATTACATTTTATATTCTATATTATACTTAGCGTTGCCCATACTAAAGCGAGGTTTGCTTGTTGCAGGGATAGTAGCCCTGAGGAAACCCCCTCTACGGGTGAAACAGTTGGCTTGTTTATCCCTTGTCAACCGCCATTTACCATCCGGTTAAGCTAAGTATTCATTTCAAACTCATTAGAAATATTTATTGTTTTAAATCAGTATAAGAGTTCATCACATATATAAAAAACAAAAGAAAAAAAATGATATACCAGTCTCACACTCTGCACTGACCGATGACGATTAGGTGCGTAAGCGGGGGATATGATTGTTTGATCCCCAGATGGCATCTCTGAGGGCCGGGTAAATTGATTGTTACTTCTTTGTTACAAGGCATTAAGGGTGATTTACAGCATCACCTTGGGATAAAGTTGATATTGTGCCTTGTAAAAGCTACTGTTTAAGCCTATTATCCAATTCTATAAATGGGCATATAAGTGTTTCACGCAGAACTGCCACTTCTGCCCTGTTTTGGTGCCTTGCGTCAGTTAGAATGCTTTTTTCACCCACCGAAAATTATACAGGTAAGTAACACCTAATGTTCAGCACCACTAGCTGTGAATGAGAATTTTGCTAGTGGACTGTTTTTCAATATTTGTTTATTGAAAGCTTCTATACCGCTACTAATGACTGTGTAGTCAGTTCAGATCAGTTTACATCAGAATCAGTAACGGTGTTACGATACATAAGTTTCAGTAACGGTGTTAGTATACATGAGCTATGATTTAAGAGCTTTTACAATAGTGTTACAATACACGAGTTTGTACAGTATTTACACATTATCTTAAGAACTTAAGAATAGCCTTACTGGGTCAGAGCAAGTTGAATGGAGGCTGGTTCATGATAGCACCGGATTTTCTCCTGAAGAAGTTGTTGGTGAAGCGGACGTGCTCCGTTGGGAATTAATTTAAGATAGGTACTGTGGGTTTATTTGATTCACTATGGACTTTCAATTTTTTGGAACCATTAAGATTTGAATTGCACAGTGGATTACACATTATTTAAACAAATACTGAAAAATATTAAACATTATTTATACTAGATAGGTGGAGAGATTAAAAGCTTTGGGAGTTTTTTGACCAGTGATTGAAATGGAGGTTCTAGAGTTAACACTGTATACTGAGGTCTAGTTTTCCTCCATTTATCTTTATTCTTGCACTCCTGTGACAAGATAGGGTGGGATTTTAAGAATATTAATGTCTTTGTCTGGATCCACCTTTTTTGATTGTAAAGGAATATAAATTTGTATGTTGTGGATCTTCCTCTTTTTATATCTATCTATCTATCTATAGATAGATAGATAGATAGATAGAAGCAAAAAGAGGAAGATCCACAACATACAAATTTATATTCCTTTACAATCAAAAAAGGTGGATCCAGACAAAGATATTCTTAAAATCCCACCCTATCTTGTCACAGGAGTGCAAGAATAAAGATAAATGGAGGAAAACAAGACCTCAGTATACAGTGTTGACTCTAGAACCTCCATTTCAATCACTGGTCAAAAAACTCCCAAAGGCTAGCCAAAATGGAAGAAACCACATTTACCTTGCAGGCTTGGACATTTACACCTGCTCTCATGGAGGTATAAATGCCCACACCTAGGTTTTACTAGTACATATGTACCTGCACTTCCAAGTGCATTTGAGTATTTTATAGCCTGAATGCGTATTTGTGAATTCTGCCCCTGTTTATGCTTACTGGCAAAGAATACACTATCATGTCAAAGTGCATACTTTTACACCATCATCTACAAAGAGGTAAATCTTACCTGAGAGCCCTTCACCAATATCGTTTATAAAAATGTTACAAAGAACAGGCTCAAGAACAGAACCTTGAGGCACACCACTGGTAACATCCCTTTCCTCAGAGTGATCTCCGTTGATCACTATCCTTTGTCGCCTTCCACTCAACCAGTCCATGTCCCAGCCCATCAATTTGGAACCCATCCCAAGGGCACTCAGTTTATTTATTAGACTTCTATGCTAAAATCTAAATACACCACATCTAGCGCACTCCCTTTATCCAATTCTCTGGTCACCCAGTCAAAGAAATTGATCAGATTTGTTTGACAAGATCTACATCTAGTGAATTCATGTTTCCTTTGGTCCTGTAATCCACCAGATTGCACAAACTTCACTATTCTCTATGTTTCCATTAATTTGCTTGCCACAAAAGTCAAACTTACTGGCCTGTAATTCCCTACTTCTTCCTTACTTCCACTTTTGTGGAGAGGGACCACATCCACCCTTCTCCTGTCCTCCGGTACAACTCCCAACTCTAGAGAAGCATAGAAAAGGTGCCAGTTGAGTTAGGTGCCAGTAGACATCTACAACTTAGGCACTGATATATTAGGCCAGGGTGTATGTGGCCTAAAATATCAGTGCCTACCGGTGCCTAATTCTATCCATGCACAAATGGCACCATAACCATGCCTACTTTTTGGGTAGAAGCTTCAGTGTAGCTGCCTACATGGCACCTATCAAAGTAGGCGCCTACCCAGAAATATTTTTTAAAATAATTTTTGATTGATATTTAATGGAGCTGTTTTTTTTAAAAAAAAATTTATATTCCGCATATCCTACATTTCTATGCGGATTACAAATTGTTCGGGTACTCAAGCATTATTCCCTAACATGTTTCGGTGGGCTCCCACTCCCAATTATAAAATTAGATGCCTACATCGGTAGGCATCCCTGATCTAGGCACCATTTATAGAATCTGGGCCTATGAGTTCTGGGAGAGTGAGGATTTACAAAACGGTTTCTCATTTTTTTAAATCAATGATCAGTGCTTACTAATTATAATCCATGGTTCATAACACGTAATTATACAGACATACCAGGCATCCTTGCATTCCAGTGGGAGAATGTGACATCATCTCCATTAGTCCATTTGAAAGTCCCTTTGTCTTCCACATTTGAAAGACCTATCCAAAAATATTTCACAGGCTTCAGCCCAATCAGGCTTGTTAGATAAGCTTGTTCATATCTATTGCAAGAAAAGTAACAAAAGAAAAAACAATGTTATGCTGAACATTTTAGATTTTTGTACAGCATTTAAAACTCAGAAGAGATTTCTGTGTAGCATTAGCCATTCAGAACTCCTAGTATAGACGGGTTACTGGTACTTGTTAGAAAACCTCTCAGTTACCTTTGGAATTGCAGAATTAGATGATTGTTTCGTCATCTTATGACAGTGAGCTTCCATCCCATTAAAGATTAGGCTAATTTTTCAGCAAGAGTTATGCATTCACCAGTGAGTGGCAAATGTATAACCCACTGTTCTTGGTGGCTGTCTAAGAAGCAGATGAGAATTGGGTACCAGCGTCCTATACAGAATCATGCTATCTAAAAAGACAGGGGCCTACCCCCCCCCCCAGCCCCGATTCTCTAACTGGCGCCCATGTCAACCAGTACCAGCTAGAGACTTGTGCCTGCCTGATTGCAAAGATAAGTGGCTCAGCTGCCTATCTTTGCTGAGGGATCCCTTGGCATCAGCCGATCACGGCATGGGAATCCCCAATCAGTTGAGCCAACAGGACTCCCAGAAACCACGGTCAAAGTGGCCCTGGCATGCACTGGAAGTGACTATAGGCGCCAGCAGGGGCCCTTGTGGACGTGATTCTCATGTAAAGTAGGCACCAGAAACGTAGGCCAGCAAAACCCTGCCCTACATTTCCAGCATTTACTTTACATGTGGCCGTGATTCTGCAACCAGCTCCCATACATGATTGACACACAACCGGCACCAGTTTTGGAGGAGCTGGACGATACTGGCACCAGCTGCAAAATTCGGCCTTAACTGTATGGTAACTGTACTGATCTACATGTACTAGCAACTCTATTGAATGTCTGTGTCAAACTGTCCATTGCACCTTCCTGGGTAACTGACCTAACTAACTTCTTGTAATGCAATTCGACCTTGAACTGAATAGGTAAAGGTGGAACAGAAAACCTGATTAACATAACAAGACACAACAGTTCCTGTAGTGACCACATGCTAGTTAATGCTGAGGCACTTGACAAGTATGAGCGCTATGATTTTGTGCTAGTGTGTATTAAAAGAGTATACACTTCTGGTTATTTATGGTATTTGTGAAAATTTTATGATTTGTATGGTAGCTAACATTTCTGCCCGCACAGTAACATTTTAACATGCTCATGTAAAATATTTTTAGCGTGAGCTTTAGTGCATAGACACTTATCCCCTCTTTTACAAAGGAGTGGTAGCAACTGCCATGCGGCAAACGCTTTGATGCCCACTGAATCTCTAAAGGTGGTGGAGCGATTACGGCAACTTACTGCGATAATCACCTTTGTAAAAGGTGGCCTTAGATGCGTGGAGGGGCATAATCGAAAGGAACGTCTAAGTCCGTTTTCGTCTAAGTCGCAAGTCGTCCAAAGTAAAAAAACAGCTAAGGAAACATTTTCGAAAAATACGTCTAAACTGATTTTCGGTTCAAAAATCGTCTAAGTATACGTCCTGCCGATCTGATCGTCCAAGCCGCTAAATCGTTCATCTTTATACCACATTTTCGTCCAAATCAAAAATGCCTAGAACAAGCCCTGTTGGATGTGGGAGTGGTCTGCAAAGTGATGGACTGAACACCCAGATATGGCATCTAAATAATGGGGTATCTTACAGGGCACTGCTGTGAATTTCACAAAAAGGGTGCCATGTCTTCATCTCACTACAGCTCCCTTATAGGTTATGGTAAGCCCCCCAAACCACCTCCAGAATCCCCTAGACCCCCTTATCTACCACCCCAATAGCTCTTATGGCTGCAGGAACCACTTATATGCCAGTATAAAAGGGTTTTAGGGGTGTATAGGGGAGGGCACATGTTTCAATATCAATGCAGTGATTACAGGGGCTTATGGGCATGGGTCCTCCTCTCCATGGGTCCCTAACCCACCCTTAAGACGGCTTAAGACGCCTCTGTGCAGCACGACTAGGCTTTCCTATGCCAGGCTGCCAAGTGATGATGTTCTGGATGCACAATTTTCACGTTGTGAGTAATATTTTTATGGGGGGTGGGGGTTGGTGATCACTGAGGTAGTGTGTGGGGGTCTGTATCATGTGTTTGCAGTGCTTATCTGGTAACTTTAGGTGGGGTTTTGTGACTCAGACCATGTTTTAAATGGTCTAAGTCACAATGTCCAAGTTCCGTCGATCCTGTGCTGTATAACTTTCGGTTATACATGCAGTACGACTAAGTCTAAGCCTGCCCGTGTCCCGTCCAAATCCCACCCTCGACACTCCTTCTGAAACGCCCCTTTAGCTATGGTTGTTCAGCGGCACTGTGAAGGCCTAGGTCTTTTTTAAATACATCTAAAACCCAGTTTTATTATCGGCAGTTGGACGTTTTTGACAGATGATTGTCCAAGTGCTGACTTAGGCCAGTTTTTGGACGTTTTTCTCTTTCGATTATGAGCATCTTAACATTTATTTGTTTACCTTTTATAAGCTAGCAAAGTCCTCCTAATCATTAGGTCTTCCAGCTTTACTAGAAACAAGCTGCAATCAGGTTTCATGCTCAGGCATTTTTCCCTATTTTACATCTCCTCCCAACTTGCTTTAATGAGTCATTCTAGAGCAGTGGTCTCAAACTCAAACCCTTTGCAGGGCCACATTTTGGATTTGTAGGTACTTGGAGGGCCTCAGAAAAAAAATAGTTAATGTCTTATTAAAGAAATGACAGCTTTGTATGAGGTAAAAAAAAAAAACTCTTTCCTTTTGGCTAAGTATTAATAATAATATTGTAATTTATAGCTAAAGAAACATATGATCAAGAAACTGTTTTTACTTTTGTGATTATGATAAACATACTGAGGGCCTCAAAATAGTACCTGGCGGGCCAAATGTAGCCCCCGGGCAGCAAGTTTCAGACCACTGTTCTAGAGCCCTGCAATTATGGGCCCTAAATCCAGCCACAAGATGTCACTCCAACACAATTGCTATGACTCCCTCCTTCTCCTGTAAGTGCTTCCTTGTTTCACCTCTCATCCTGGCCAGTCCAGGGAGCAAAAGGCTTGAAATGAAAATTGAACCCAGAATTTATGACTAGGAACATTTCCATACCTGTCTCCAACAGTAACTAGAAAAGTCTTGTGGTTTCCACAGGTGATGTTTGCTTCATAAAATGTTTCTGCTGTTTGGCTAATCAAATAGCAATAAAGGCCATGTCTTTTCCAGCCCTGTTAATAAGAACAGCATTGAAGTACACATGAATCAAGGGCCAATGTTATTTCAGTACATATTTTCTGGAAATGGATAAAGCTACATCAACAAAGCACAAGAGAGCACACAGAGTCAAAAATAATAACAATGAAAAAAAATATGAAACAGATGATCATGTAAGAAAAATAGGTTATTACCGGTATGCTGCACTGCAATATGGAATTGTTTTTTCAGTACTGAGGTGCTGACTTGAGTTTTCCTGTTGGGACAGCTCTCTTTTAAAGCATGTTGAAAGAACAATTTTTTTGTAAACAGCGGGTAGTTTTAGATTAGAGCTGTTTTCTCTATCTCCACCTCACTGTTGTTTTCTTTTATTAGGCCGACTAGACAGATCTCGAAAATCTTTATCTGCCATCATATACTATACATGTTACATGTTATAGTGCTATGACTGCTGAACATTTATTCATTCATTCAATTTTCTAAACCGTTCTCCCAAGGGAGCTCAGAATGGTTTACATTCATTTATTCAGGTACTCAAGCATTTTTCCATGTCTGTCCCAGTGGTCTCACAATCTGTCTAATGTACCTGGAGCAATGGGGGGATTAAATGACTTGTCCAGGGTCACAAGGAGCAGCTTGGGTTTGGATCTACAATCCCAGGGTGTTGAGGCTGTAGCTTTAACCACTGCACTGCACCACACACTCCCCTATGTTAGCAATTTTTACAGCATTTCATGGAAAATGTCTATCACAAGCTTTTGTTCACCAAAGTTCTATTTTTTTTTTTTTTCATTCATGTGAGTGGCAACAATAAGGTTTTTCTGCCCGTTTCCTACCCCACTCCCATTATCACATGCATGATCTCCCTTCCCCCCTTCTATCCTTATACCCATCCCTCCATTCACGTGCATTCTGGTATCTGCAGCACTGAATGCAAATGATAGAAGCAAGGACTACAAATACCATAATGCACTGGGATATAAACTCAACAACCATGGCTGGCCAAAGTCTCCCTGTTTGATCTAAGTCATGCAGCAGCTCTGCATTTTGCAGTGCGCTGCTTTTTTTTTTATTGTTCTTTTCTTTGCCACTCAACCTCCTCCTCTTTCCTCTTGTAAGCTCTTTTTATGTTTATTAAGTTTGTGCAACTTCCCATTACTTGCATTTATTTTCACCTTAATACTGTTTCTTTATTTTTTACTTGTTTTCTAATATTCCTCATCATTTCCCCTTGTTTCAGTCTGTTTTGTTTTGTTTTTGATTATGTACGTTTATAAGTCAGGCAGCAGAGCTTATTTCTCTAGTTGGTATTCTAGGTATACTAAGAGATGAAAAGCTATAAAAAGGGTCTGTTTACTAAGCTGCAGTGTTAGTTTGTGCCTACTACAGCTTAAAAAGGTTTAGCACAGGAAGTCCTGTGGTAAGTCTGAGATTACCATGTACTAAAAATATTTTCATTTTTATGGCCTTGGGAATATATGGGGAGGTAGAGAGTGCGAAACCAGCACTGATCAGTTAGCGGATTACATGCTAACTGATTAGCGCACGAGTAACATGTGAGCCCTTAAGGCCGGATTCTTGAACTGACGCCAATTTTCTAGGCTGTCCAAACAGTGTTTTTAACTGAGATTTGCGGCACATACTAGAGCCTAGAGAATCAGCACTGGAACTGTACCTACATACGCTGAATGCAAAGGTAGGCGTGGCCAATGCCAGAAGTGGCGTTAGGTAGCCTAAGGTGTCTACATAGGTGCAATTCTTATGAAGAAAGGCGCTGGACATGTAGGCCCAGAAAACCCTGGCCTACATTTCTGGCACCTATCTTTCATGTTGGCATGAGTCCAAAACAAGCGCTGATACATGATTGACACACGATCGGCGGCCGCTTTTAATGTGGCCGCCAATATCAAACTTGGGCCCGTACTGAGGTGTCTCACGTTTATTAATTCTTATTTATCTACAGCCAGTGGATGTTCTTTGAGAGCTCAATACAGGGTACTGCCAATGCCTTTTTGTTTTGCTTCACCAGTATCAGCGCCAGTTTGAGAATCCAGGCTTTACTGCCTACAAAACAGATGTTGGTAAGTGCTCAAATGCTAATATGTTTTAATGGTCATGTGGTGGAGTGGTTAGAGCTACTACCCCCTGCACCCTGAGGTTGTAGGTTCAAACCCCATGCTGCTCTATGGGACCCTGCACAAGTCACTCAATCCTCCACTACCCCAGGTGTATTAGATAGATTGTGAGCCTATCCGGACAGATAGGGAAAATGCTTGAAGTTACCTGTATGTATATATAACTACAAAAAGGCAGTATACAAGCCCCTTTCTCTAATGGCAATGTTAGTACATAGCCATTACATTAATTTTATAAAAAAATGGGAAATCAGCCATTTTTATGCTGCAGTAGAAAGTGACCTTAGCGAGCAGGACAAGGGCGCATTAAGGTCACTTTTCCTGCACCTTTGTAAAAAAAGACCCCTAAGAGAGTTCTCTAAATATTTTAAGTAGCTTCACTTATTTTTTACTTACTTTCTTGCACCCAGGCTCTATTTCCACTTCTCCTGCTGCCAGTTGCAACGCTTTCTTTTTACAGATATATCCCAGTTTCTTCTCACACATGCTGTCTGACCAGTAACCATCCTGGAAATTTAGGGTACTATATTATTTTTCTATTACAAGTAGCTGTGTCTTTTTAAGTTTAGCATTGGTACTGGACTTTCTGTGTAGTATATCACATTCTGAATGGAATAAGCAATAATAATGTAGTTTCTTATTAATATACTGTACTTCAATATTATTTTAGTATAAGAATGAGAGAAAAGACCATTGAACATCACATGGGGTTTTGAGTAATTACAGTGTTTTGGAAAGCTCAGTCTTTTATCACTATATACTAGTGCTGCCCGATTCAGGAAAAAAAAATCGATTCGATTCAGCCTATTGAATTGGTTTTTCGATTCGATTTTCCTGCCCAATTGGGTGTTTTTTTTTGTTTTGTTTTTTTCAAACATCCTGGTGGGTTTATTTTACAGCCTCTTCACCCCCTTTACCTTCTCCTAGCCACACTGGCGCTGTGCTGCAAACAAAATAAACAAACAAAAAAGACTTTTCCTCTCTCTGTTAAATCCTAGCTCACGTTTGCGGTCTAACATCAGCTCTGGCAGGATACACATTTCAAATCTGACATATTGTAATCACAAAACAGAAAATAAAATTAGTTTTTCTATCTTTTGCTGTCTGGTCATTATTCAGATTTTGTTGGTCTCAGGCTCTGGTTGTCTTCTGATAACTTGCTTGCCAGGGTCTCCTTCTTTCTTCTTTCTCCCTGCTAACCATCTATCTTCCATCTCTGTCCTCCCCTTCCGTTTCTCTTCCCTCTCCAGGAGGTCTGGCATCTTTCCTTTTTTTCGTCTCCCTCCACCTTTTCTTAACTACCCTTTCATCCAGCATCTCTCCTTCCTTCTCCACCACTCCAGGGTCCAACGTCTCTCCCTTTCTTTTCCCAACTACCCTCCTATCCAGTATCTCTATCACACCATTCCTTGCGTCCAACTTCTCTCCCTTTCTGTTCCTTCCCTCCCTAAATCCCATTGTCCATCATTTCTCTCCCTCCCTCCGTCTCCTCTATTTTCAGACTCATTTCTTCCTCCCCAAAGTCCAGCATATGCACATCTCTTTTAACCCCCCCTTCCCTCCCACCGTGTACTTCTATACCAGGGCCCCCCTCCCCTGAAGATCTGTCCTCCCTTGAAGGTCTGTCCCTTCTTTGAAGGCATGACTTCCCCCTTGAAGGCTTATCCCCCCTTGAAGGTCTATCCCCCCCTTGAAAGCCTATCCCACCCCTGAAGGCCTGCCTGTCCCCCCTTGAAGTCCTGTCCCCTTTGAAGGCCTGCCTCCCCCCCTTGAAGGCTTGTCCCCGCCTTGAAGGCCTATCCCCCCATTGAAAGCCTATCCCACCCCTGAAGGCCTGCCTGTCTCCCCTAAAGGCCTGTCCCCCCTTGAAGACCTGTCCCCCCCTTTGAAGGCCTGCCTCCCCCCCTTGAAGGCTTGTCCCACCTTGAAAGCCTATCCCACCCCTTTGAAGGCCTGCCTGCCTGCCTGTCCCACCCCGAAGGACTGCTCACTCCCCCCCCCCCAGCATCTGGCTTTCGCCCCCCTGGCCTTCCTGCACTGTTTACCTTCCAACTGGAAGAGCCTGCATGCAAGATCGCAGTGTTAGCGATCTTAGTACCGCTTCGGAGAAGGTTCCTCTGTCGCGGTCCTGCTCCTTCTCTGACGTCAAATCGTGAATCGGGCAGCACTACTATATACCACTATAGCTCTCCCTCCCTATTCAAAGTTTCCCTATTTGCGAATTCAAATATTTTTTTTCTTCTTTTTTTCTTCTTTTTGTAGGCTGCCCGAACCTCCCCGGACCTTACCTGGTGGTCTAGCGGCTCTGCACAGGGCAGGAACGATCTTTCTATGCTCCTGCCCTATGCAGAGCCGTCATCAAAATGGCTGCCGTGAGTTCCCATTGTAATCTCGAGACTACAACGGGAACTCACAGCAGCCATTTTGAAGATGGCTCTGTACGGAGCAGGAGTGTAGGAAGATCGCTCCTGCCCCGCATCACCGCTAGACCACCGCTAGTAAGGTCTGGGGATGCAGGAGGGAGGCGGGGGTGGTCAGAGCCGGACAAAAAACTTATTTGCGGGCCAGCTCTGCACCTAACCCCCACAATTACGGAGGGAGAGCTGCATTTTATTGTGCATTACATAGTAAATAGTGATAAAGGCTAGGGTTTGTTCTGAAGAGGTCAACATTCAGTTGTCCATATCTCCTAGTTTATTTTGTTTGTTTACTTACTTACTTTCTTGTTTGCTTTCTTTCTAGCATTTTAGGTCTGCAAAAAATCCAGGCTCACCCAGCCCTGAATCATGAGGAATCCAAACGTCAAACCCCATTAACAGCTAAAGTATGATATTGCATTAGTATGTGCTAACACCATTAATGCAGTTTATTAATAACTAAGTCCCACTGCATAAGATGGGCCCTGCAATAAAATAACACACTTAAAAGGCCTCATTTTATTTCGTAGCTCTAGAAAGGAAAGGAAACTTCCAGTTTGGGATATCCACCTTTCCCTGAGTATTTTACAAAGTGCACTGCTAAATATGGAACTTTTTGTAAAATAACATAACAACATAAGAGTTGCCATACTGGGACAAACTGAAGGTCCATCAAGTCCATCCAGTTTCCAACAGTGGCCAAACCAGGTCACAAGCACCTGACAAGATCCCAAAGAGTGAAACAGATTCTATGCTGCTTGTCCCAGGAATGAGCACTGGATTTCCCCAAGCCATCTCAATAATGGTTTATGGACTTTTGTTTTAGGAAATACATACAGTATAAGGATGTGTGGAGATGCATATGTATTTGAGGTCACGTATAATCAGCGCATCCATTTTAAAAACCTACACATGCAGAAAAAGAGCAGCATCACTTGTAATTGTCTGCACCAGTTTTTAAATGTGCCAGTTGCATAATGTACACATAGATTTGCCACTGATTGCACAAGTGATACATTTTGCAAGGTTACATGATCAAAAGGAGCCAACTAAGGAACCAAATGGCATAATTCTGTAATGATTTTTGATGTAGCAATTATATAAAGCAACTAGTGTGAACATAAGAATTGTCGCTGCTGGGTCAGACCAGTGGTCCATCATGCCCAGCAGTCCGCTCACGCGGTGGCCCTTAGGTTAAAGACCAGTGCTCTAAATAAGTCCAGCCTCACCTGTGTACGTTCCAGTTTAGCAGGAACTTGTCCAACTTTGTCTTGAATCCCTGGAAGGTGTTTTCCCCTATAACAGACTCCGGAAGAGCGTTCCAGTTTTCTACCACTCTCTGGGTGAAGAAGAACTTCCTTACGTTTGTACGGAATCTATCCCCTTTCAACTTTAGAGAGTGCCCTCTCGTTCTCTCTTCATTGAAGAGGGTGAACAATCTGTCTTTATCTGCTAAGTCTAATCCCTTCAGTATTTGGAATGTTTCGATCATGTCCCCTCTCAGTCTCCTCTTTGAAGGGAGAAGAGGGCCAGTTTCTCCAATCCAGTTTATCCTTTCCTGCTGAGGGTGTGACATATATTTATAATAATATAGAAAAACACAAAACAAAACTATAGAAAATGTACAAGTTGCAGAAATTATTCAATAAAAGTCATAAAATCATATATAAAAAAAAATCAATAAAATGATTGTATCCCCAAAATGGTTCTTGTTGTCATGCGTACCGGACCCAACACTATCCGTGTTTCAAAAAACACTTCTTCCTCAGGGGTCCCAGATGTTCAATAAGTGGAATGTCAGGAACCAAATGGAATAATCAAACAAAAAAGCAAATAAAACAGGCGAGAAGCTCTCCTGTCTGAAACGCTGCAAGGAGAATCACTGAGGAAGAAGTGTTTTTCTAAACACGGACTGTGTTGTGTCTAGTACGCATGACAAGAACCATTTTTTGGATACAATCATTTTCTTGATTTTTTATATATGATTTTATGACTTTTATTGAATAAATTCCTGCACCTTATACATTTTCTGCAGTTTTGTTTTATGTTCTTCTTGCTTTGTTTTTTACTGCAGTTCCTATTGGTTTCCTTTTTTTTGGTTTTGCCTTACTAATAATATAGGAAAACAGTCTCAAAGACTCAACAAGCATAGAGAGCAGGACAGTGATAGTTTTCTGTGCTCCAGAAAAGCATAGTTCATTTGGGTAGTTGTCCTGCTCTCTATGCTTGTTCAGTCTTTGAGGCTGTTTTTCTATATTGTTATAAATATATGCCACACCCTCAGCAGGATCTGGATCAGGAATGTTTACCATGTTATATATTAAAATATACACTATGGGGCTCATAATCGAAAGAGAAAAATATCCAAAAACCGGCCTAAGTCGGCACTTGGACACACATTGTCAAAATACATCCAAGTGCCGATAATAAAAAACGGGTTTTGGACGTATTTATAAACGACCTAGGCCTTCACAGTGCCGCTGAATGACCATAGCTAAACAGGGCATTTCAGGAAGAGTGTCGAGGGTGGGATTTGGGTGGGACGTGGGCAGGCTTAGACTTAGTCGTACTGCATGTATAACCGAAAGTTATACAGCACAGCATAGATAGAACTTGGACGTTGTGACTTAGACCACTTAAAACATGGTCTAAGTCACAAAAAAACACCTAAAGTGACCAGGTAAGTACTGCAAACACATTATACAGACACCCACACACTACCCCAGTGATCACCGACCACCCCCCATAAAAATATTAATCACAACTTGAAAATTGAGCCTCCAGAACATCATTACCTGGCAGCCTGGCATAGGAAAGCCTAGTCATGCTGCACAGAGGCGTCTTAAGCCATCTTGGAGGTGGGTTAGGGACCCATGGAGAGGAGGACCCATGCCCATAAGCCCCTGTAATCACTGCATTGATATTGAAACAGGTGCACTCCCCTATACACCCCAAAAAACTTTTTTTACTGGCATATAAGTGGCTCCTGCAGCCATAAGGGCCATTGGGGTAATAGATATGTGGGTCTAGGGGATTCTGGAGGTGGTTTGGGGGGGCTTACCATGACCTATAAGGGAGCTGTAGTGAGGAGAAGATATGGCACCGTTTTAATGAAGTTCAGAGCAGTGCCCTGTAAGATACCCCAATATTTAGGTGCTATGTCTGGGTGTTCAGTCCATCACTTTGCAGACCCTTCCCACGTCCAACAGGGCTTGTTCTAGGTGTTTTTGACTTGGACAAAAAGTTAGATGAAAATGTGGTATAAAGATGGACGATTTAGCGACTTGGACGATCAGATCAACAGGACATATACTTAGACGATTTTTGAAACGAAAAAAAAAAAAAATTTGGACATATTTTTCGAAAATGTGTCCTAAGCTGTTTTTTACTTTGGACTACTTGCGACAGACAAAAACAGACTTAGATGTTCCTTTCGATTATGCCTCTCCACGTATGTATACCATTACCTACTGTATTTAAGTAACTTCTCTTGAGCTACCAATAAAAAGAAGGAAACTTAATATTTAAAAGATGAAATAATTTAATGTTTTCAGTTCAGTCTGTGAAACCATAATTATGATGTTTATTCCTAAGATTTTATGTTTATATTTTGTAAACTGCCTAGTTGTAGATGGTATAAAAAAATTTTAAATAAATATCACTATTATTAACTACCACAAGTCCTGATAATACTTTTCTTCTAGAAATTTATACACGTAAGAATGTTTTAAGTTTAGGGATCTATGAAGTCTTTCTCTGTCTCAGGAGACTGGCCTATTGACTGATTTGATTAAAAGTAATTCAGTTGAAGCCCCTTTTGAAATAGGCATATCAATTATTCCTGGGCTCAAATACTCATATATAAAGTAGATTTGAATTTCTCCAAATCTTTGAATTTCCTTCAAAGTTGTGTTACCTGTCCTTTCATAGCAACACAATCTTCCTGCCTGTTGTTCCGATGGGATGGTTCTCCTGGCAGCCATTTAGTGTACGCCACTGGTGTCCCGTCGATCCATTCAAAATACATTTGAACCTTTAGATCGTTCAAGCCAATCCAAAGTTCATCTGTTGGTTCTACGAAGAGAACAGAAGAGTAGATATTTTTATGCAACTGTCTGTGTCAAGTAGGAAAGGTAAGAAGGGTAATATGGCAAATCATTTGGTTCATCAATAGCATGAATATAACGCGGAACTTGGTGAGATCATGTCTCACCAAAGGCAAAGTATGACATTATCTGCATATATCAGTCTCATCAATAGAAAACTATAGCAGTTATTGTCAGTAGTATAGTCTAGCACTATTCCTGCTCCAAAAATGCTGTCGGCTTTAGTAAAAGTCAAATTCATGGGACAGTTGAGACATTTAGAGGAAGTTATCAATCTGAGCTACTGTTAAACCATGTGTTATTTTATTGATAACCCCAGTTATTAGTAACTAACCCCCTCTTTTACAAAGCCACGTTAGCGGCTGCTGTGCGGCAACAGCCCCAAAGCCCTTTAAATCTCTATGGGCTTCGGGACCGTTACCGCAGCGGCCTGCACTAAACGGCTTTGTAAAAGAGGCCCTAGGTCTCACTGAATAAAATGAGTTTTAGTGGTTGAAATAACACATCTTAATAACACATGTTGATAGCTATGACTTTAGCAAACATAAGGTAATTTTTCTGGAATTCCAGACTGAGTGCGTTGGTACCTCAGGGACTGTGCTAAGTTATTTAATGATTTGGGGGGTAAATAAATTATTGTGTATACATACATGGTAATTTATCTTTCACCTGGCACTATGCTTGTGGTGTCCCAAGGGATTCCTTTTACTCTGCAATTTAACATAAATTTGAGTTTACCGGGCTTCACTCTATCTGAGATAGGAATACAATTTTGTCTTATGCTGATAATATTTTCATGATACCACCCATATAAGACCCACCTGCTCAGTCACTAAATAAAGCATTGAACCTGGAGATACACTTGGTTTAATAAATTAAAACCCAAAATGTTATAGTTTATTAATTCAATACTCATGAAATATACCTTAATACAAACAACTATTCTTGGACCTCAGCAGTGACTCGTTTCACATGGGCTTCATTCAATCTATAATTCGCATGCTTCCCCACGGTCCATATTAAATGTATTTAGTTATTCGTTCATATTTTTATTAATATTCATTTTCCTTTATATTTCTTATGTATTTGTATCTTACATTCAATCAATTACAAAGATTGTTAAATTATAAGGAACTATCCCCCCCCCTTTTACTAAACTGCAATAGTGGTTATTAGCGCAGGGAGCCACACTAAATGCTCTGCACTGCTCCTGACGCTCAGTGAGTTCAGCGTGGCTCCCTGTGCTAATAATCGCTATAACGGTTTAGTAAAAGAGGGGAGGGATATATTAGATATTCACCCCAGATATGACATATCCCAAGGGGTTGAAACTTGGATTAGAATTCATTATTGTGAAACTAAAATTCTGATTGGCTTTCTCATACCATGTGATTCAATTTAAATGTGGAGTTGATTTGGACTGTCATTTTGGAAACATTGCAAATGCAGAATCTGGACATAATGGGTAACAATAGCCTCAGAACAGAGTGGGAGAAAAGGGAGTGGCTGGTTGGGATCAGGAGAAACCTACACCATCTCCCAGAACAAGACTGGCTGATATGTGAAAGAGTTTACTCCAGCAAAGGGCTGGAAAGCAGCAAGCCACTCATTCTCAAAATTTCCAGTGTGAGTAATGAAAATACAAATATCTGGAGAGGTGGAAATATTGACAGGATAGAGGCAGAACAAAGGCTTATCTTTGAACTCGAGACAACAATTCCAGCAGGCCTTAACTTTGAAATCGAGTACCACCACTTCCTGTGATAAACCCATTTTGGACCCCTGAGGAAGGAGCGTTTTCTGAAACACGGACCGTGTTGGGTCCTCTAGAATCATACCAGAGGACCATTTTTTATATTTGTATTTGTTTTATTTCTTTTTAGTTTTCTGAATGCTACACTGCCCCCCTCTAATATTAAACTGCGCTAGCGGTTTTTAGCGCAGAGAGCCGTGCTGAATGGCCCGTGCGGCTCCCAATGCTCATAGGAACTCTATGAGCATTGGGAACAGTGCGGGCCATTCAGCACAGCTCTCTGCGCTAAAAACTGCTAGAGCAGTTTAACAGAAGAGGCCCTGAATCTTTTCTAATAAAGATTAGTTTTACATCTTGTACATCATATCTGCAGTTTTTTCTTTTGTTTTTGATCTTTTTACTGTCACCCTAAAGAAACTGGCTTCAATTTATCTCAATATCTAAAAGTCAGGAAGGATCAGGAAGGAAAACAAAAAACATAAATATATATGTGAGGATCTCTCACTTAATTCTTCCCGCTAAAGAAATTTTAACAGCGGTGGAGTGGTGGTACTGAGGCCCGAAAAAAAGCTCTGACAAAGTTGTGTTTGAAGAACGGGTTATACTTGGGAAGTGGTGAGGATGTTTTACTTCAGGACAAACAAATGGTTTAATATACTGCATTTTCCAATGTGTGGATCAAAGCAGTTAAAAAAAAAAAAGATATGTAACATAAAAGAAATCCAATAGAATGCATAGTAAAGCTTCTCATTCATTCTAAAGACAGAAGAATCCAGAAATCCAAAGAGGGGCATTTTCGACAGGACGTCTAAGTATGAGTTTGGATATTTTGGGAAAGATGTCCAGAAATTCAGTAGAGAAAATGTTCATTCTCAAAACAGCAAAATGTTTATATTTTTTTTGAAAATGAGCCCGAAAGGCTCATACCTAGCAAGCTCACTGCAAGTCAGTGTTCATAAAGGCCAATCTAAAAAAAAAATAGTTTTTAGTAGTACTTTAAATTTAGAAAAGGAATGTTCAGAATGACTATTAGGCAGAAAAATTATTCCAAAGTTTTGGGGCGAGAACAAAAAAGCTGCAGAATGAGTCAATTAATAATAAGCTTGGTTTGGGTTTAGGAGAACCATTCTATTGGAATCTGGCGACAAAGGGCATGGCAAGGCTTATATGAAACAATGGAATCAGCCAAATAACTATCTAAAATACTTACGGTATCCAAGCTGAGAAAAAACAAAGCTGAATTCTTCAACGTTATGGATACTTGCAAGCTCTGCATCTTCCTTTCTGCAGGAAGACGAGGCTTCTTTCCAGATCTTTGCCTCTCGGTATATTAAGTAACAGTATCCTGCATAGGGCATCCATAAATGTGGGCATTTAACAGCGATATCACTTTCTGCAATTGTTTTGGAAAAAGATAAAACAGATTAGAGCAGCTTGTTATACTATGCCATATCTCATTATGATCAGAAAGAGTATAATATTAGATTTAATGGAATTTCTAAGCATGGATATGGCTAGAAACAGATGTGGTCACATAACAGGTGCACACCTAATGGATCTTATCTTCTAGCCAGGGGCTCATGATAAATATTATCTATGGATATTTTAAATGCACCTGAAGACACACAAACTAAATGCTATTTTCAAACATATATATAGTTTTTTAAAAAATCTACATTTGGAAAAAGTTAAAAATAAGTCAGGAGTTATAGTATAATTCATATATTACATACTGCCAAGTTTCAGGAATTTTCAGTTTGGGCAAATTCAGAGTACAACACAGGACTAAGAGATTGCTTTCTGTGTTCAGGCTTTAGGTCTGATTCTGATCCCTGAAGTTTGGTAACTGTATTTTGCTCACTGCTCAACCCCTGATGAAGGCATCGCATGCCGAAAGACAGTTTGTGTTGGGTCAATAAAGACAAGACCCTGTTCATTGAGGCCCTTTGTGCTTTTTTGCTGTTTTGTGTTTGGTGTGCTCTGCCCCTCTCTGTGTTGGTCACCTTAGGTTGTGCACGCAAATCGGTGCACACATCCAATTTGTGTTAATTGTTTAACAAGCCTAATCAGCGTTGAGAATGAGCAATTAATATCTCATTGATGCTAATTAGTACTAATTAGAAGTTATATGCACAACTTGGTAAGTGCATTCTATTAAGTGCTACACATCAGTTCAAGTGCGCAAATCTGAAAAGCGAGCAAGGCCGGGGGGGAGGGGGGGAGCATGGGCCTTCCTAAAATGTATGCCCACTTTTATTGAATACACCTAATGCATGCACAAATGAGGCACAGATATTTAGACTTGGTTTTCTCTTGGCCTGTGCCTAAAAGTTATGACATGCACTGACTCTTAATGTGATTTTCAGTTATGGCCTCCACTATCTGGAATTTAGCACCAAATCACAAAAGAGAAATTGCATCCCTTGATAAATTTAAAAGTAGCTTAAAGGCCTTTCTTTTTAAAGATGCATATGATGTATGATAGTCCTTTTAAGGACAGTAATGGAAGTTCCCTGCCATTAGACTCGTATTTTAGATTATTTGCCTGTGTTTCCCTTCCTCTTGTTTTAACCCTCTTCCCATCTTTTTTTCTATTTAAATATTGTACTTCTGCCCAGTTGCCTCTCGTGTTGGTATGCCATTGTTTGTCAGTGTGTCAGCTAAACTTATCTTTGATAAGAATAAATTTGATCATGTAACTCCTCTGGCTCAAGGAATTACATTGGCTTCCAGTGTATCTCAGAATTCAATTTAAGTGCATTTGTATTGCATTTAAGATCCTATTTGGCATTTTTGCCACTTTGATTCCTTTAGACTGGAATGTTCATAGATCTCATCTTGCCAAAAGTTCTCAAAAATTAAAACTTACATTTCCCTCTCTCAGTGGTAAAAACAGAACCTTTAAGAGATTTAGGGCTCCTTTTACGAAGCCGCGTTAGCAGTTTTAGCGCACGCAGCTTTTTAGCGTGCACTAAACCCATGCTACGTGGCTAGAACTAACGCCAGCTCAATGCTGGCGTTAGCGTCTAGCGCAGCCAGCAGTTTAGCGTGCGCAATTACGCGTGTTAAACTGCTAACGCGGCTTCGTAAAAGGAGCCCTTAGTTATTCTTTTGCTTTTAAATTTACCGCTTACAGTAAGAAGTTTAGGTTCTTTTGATTTATTCCAGAAAGTTCTGAAAACTTTTTTGTTTGCCAAACAGTTTGGACATTAACTATTTCAGTCTACTTTTTCTTGTCAAATTTATGTATTATGTTTTACATTATTGTAAACCGAGTCAAGTTCCTCTTGGTTGATGACTTGGTCTATAAAACTAAGTTTTAGTTTAGTTTAGTTTTTTATTGTATTGAAATTTGTTTTTAATGTATGTTTTTATAATTTCTTGGTTTTTTATATATACTTTGTAAAACCGCTTTGATATTTGATAAGGCGGTATACCAAATTTTAAATAAACCTAAAACCTATAAAATATAGTCCTGTTCAGGCTCCATCTATGGTGTTGCCTGTGAAAAGGCAGTCAGGCAATTATCAACATTGCTATCTCCTTAGTGGGTGATGAAGGTTTAGGGGTACAAGAAAGGGAAAGGAACACACAAGACTACCAGGGATATTTATTTAATGTTGGAGGCCAGGGGTTGGGTTGAAGAGAGGGAGGGGGCCACAGTAGTAGGAGGAGAGGGGCTTATTACCCCCACTCTGGTAAATGTTGAGTGCACATAGCACTGCCAACTGCCAGCATATAACATCTGTATATTTGCCACATTCAGTAAATAAACCAATTCATGTTTTGAGCAGGGATTAGTTCATAGAAACATAGAAACATAGAAAATGATGGCAGAAAAGGGCCAGGGTCCATCTAGTCTGCCCACACTAATGGCCCACCCCCTATCTACCTCCATGAAGAGATCCCACATGTCAATCCCATCTTTTCTTAAAATCTGGCACGCTGCTGGCCTCAATTACCTGTCATGGATAACCAGAGAAAAAGGAAGAAAGGGAAAAGTAGGCCTGAGACATGATTTTTTTTTCTAATCACATCAGTTACCTGGCTATAGGGAGGGAGGGAGGGAACATTGAGCCTATAGAATAGCAAATTTTAAAATTTCTTCAGGGTCTGGTCACAAGAAGAGCATGGGTCATAGAGACGGACAAAGCAGATTTTTTTTGTGATTGAAATGGGGGGAAAGCCAGGGAGTGAGGGATCAGCAGCATACTTTTTCATACTTAGAAATTTGCTCCAGCTTATACACATACAAATGTAGGCATTCGGAAATTGTGCAGATCAGTACTTAAACTCCAACGTTGGCCTTTCTTTTAAAAGCTGACCATAGAATTCAAGCACATACGCAGGTGCAGTACCAAGCACTATCTGGATACTGAGGCTGAACATTCGTGTATGCCACCAACTGCTACCGTTATCCACATAACAGTAATAATTTATCACCAGTTTCCAGATAACTGTATGGATAAGTTAGGAGAGACGCTGGCAATGTGTGAATATTCAGGAAACTGATGGAAATTTTGAAGGGGAGCAGTTAAGATGTACAGTTTTATTCCTCAAGATCAAGACTATTTCCTTCTGCAGTATCACCAGCTCCAAAGAAGAATATCACTTGCTCATTATTAATGTAATGAACTTCTGGATGGTGCAGCTTTCGTTTGGCTTCTCTTTCATTTTTTGTGGGGTTTTTTTAAAATTCTATATTTTACTGAATGTAGGGAACAGTGTAATATTTAATCGTGATAATATACTAAATTGCTAAATGCATAACACAATCTTGTTCTTTGAAAATCATGTTTACTAAAAACTATTAATATATTAAACAGTGCTCAGTCCACAACCTATAGTATTTAAGTATAACAAACCACACAACACAGGCTGCCATCAGACCATCATGGCACTATTCTTGTCTGTACCACCAGATACTGTTACACTTAAACACTATAGGTCGCGGACAGAGCACTATTTAATATATTAATAGTTTTTTGTAAACATGATTTTCCAAGAACAAGATTGTGATATGCATATAGCAATTTTTTTAATTCTATACCTTGAAATTATGAATGTAGATAGAGTTTTTAAAGGAATAGCAAGTGGGTAAAACATACAGAACAAAATTCATGGAATTCTTTCCAACCCCTCTGCATGTGTGGTGGTGGTGGTGTGGCGGAATTGTGTGTGTGTGAGATCAGCAAAGCGGCAGCAGTTTGAACAGTGCAATTCCTTGGTCACTGCGTTTGTTTATTGGAATTTATTAACTGCCTTTATGAAAAGATTCACCCAAAGAAGTGTTAAAACGAATCAGTTGGAATTACAGCACTTCTCCCACAGAAATGTATTGGGAACATTTTTCAGAAGAGATTCGCCACATGAAGAAACTTCACTTCTACAGCACAGAAACCTCCTCCAGATCTCCTCATCCCTTCTTCTTAATGGATCTGCCTTCAAGGCCTCTTCCCCCATTTGCTAGAGGTTTTGAACTCAGAAAAAAAGTCCAGATATTCAGTATTACCCATCCTTCTACCTTCTGAACATTAATAAAGAACTTAGCTGACTTCTGAAAAAGGCAGACAGTTGGCATTCTTAACCTTCCGAGTCCTGTACATATGTCACAGGGCTCTGCCCCCTCTAAACATGTGGACACAAAGTATGTGCCAATGGCTTAATCTGACACTACCCCTTGGCAACATATGTTAATTGGCAGAGCACATACCGAACAGTTAAACTCTATAATTCTTGAAATATTTTCTACAGTAGACTTAACACCAAAGCAAATGAAATAAAAGGATAGAGGATTGTTTATATTCTCTGTGCTTGCATCTGTGGAGTCTGAATGTGTTTGTGTCTCTGTTCTGAGTTGTATGTGTGTGCTAGGCTATGTGTTGTGTTTGTGGGGGAGGAAGCAAGGAGGAGGAGGACCGGTTGTTCACCCTCTCCAAGGTAGGGAGAACGAGAGGGCACTCTCTAAAATTGAAAGGGGATAGAATCCGTATGAATATTAGGAAGTTCTTCTTCACCCAGAGAGTGATAGAGAACTGGAACGCTCTTCCGGAGTTGGTCATAGGGGAAAACACCCTCCAGGGATTCAAGACAAAGTTAGACAAGTTCCTGCAGAACCGTAACATACGCAGGTAGGGTTAGTCTCAGTTAGGGCGCTGGTCTTTGATCTAAGGGCCGCCGCGTGAGCGGACTGCTGGGCACGATGGACCACTGGTCAGACCCAGCAGTGGCAATTCTTATGTTCTTATGAGGCACTTGAGAGGCTGCAAGTTTAACGGTAAGAGGTATGGTTATGGGGACTAGTTTTGGGGGCAACGTGTGAAATGGTGAGGAAGTTGCAAAGGGATAGATTTGGGGGTTGGGACAGTTTGTGGGGTGCTGCATCGTGCATGCAGGGTAGATTTTGATGTGGAGTAGTATGTGAGATGATGGAGCAGTTATGGAGGTTAGTTTTTGGGGTGGGGCAGTTTATGAGGAGGTAAGGTAGGTACAGAGAGTATTTTGGAGTGGGGTAATTTGGAGGAGATATTTTTAGGGATGGGGAAGTTTGGGGTGGTATGGCAGTTGCAGGCAATATTTTGCCGAGTACGGAAGTTTGCAGGGTGATGGGGCAGATTGAGGGATAGTTTGGGAAATAGGGTTGTTTGTAAGATGGTGTGGCATTTGAAAAGGGTAGTTTTGAGGAATACCACAGTTTGTGGGGTGGGGTGGCAGTTGTGGGGGGAAAGTTTTTGGGTACGAGTAGGGTTACCAGATTTTATGATTGTAAAACCCGGACCCATGACCCTGCCCCACAGCCTCACCCAGCCCACCCCAGCGTCCAACTCATGCCCCATTCTGCCCCATCCCCGCCCCTCCCCAACTTCTTCTCACGCTCAGAGCCGTGTCAGGAGGGCATCTGCCCATGCACAGGTGTGACGCAATGACCTCACACATATCCACATATGTGACATCACCGCGTTGTATCCGCAAATGCCCTCCCGATGCAGCCCGAGCTCAAAGCTTTTCAAAACCCGGACAAGGTGCCGAGTTTTGAAAAGCTGTTCAGATACCTGGACAGTCCTCTAAAAAGACTGTCCAGGTAAATCCGGAAGTCTGGTAACCTTAGGTGTGGGGGCTGTTCCAAATTGGTAGTTTTTGGGCTGAGGCAGTTTGGTGGGTTGGGCAGTTAAGGGGGCAATTTGGGGGAGTTAAGAGCAGGTTGGGGGTTTGGAAAAGTAGGGAATTCTACCTTCTAAACTGCTTTGCCCTATTCTCTAACTGCTATATTTCACTCTAGAATCCATTCTCCCACAGAAATGCAATGGGCCATATTTTGGCTAGGCTTATTTTTTATTTTAGAACCCCCGTCTAATTGGACCGATTTTCAAACTCATTGTAGTTTTACTAGTTTTACCTTCAGGCCAAGCTTCATTCCATGCCATTAAATTTGGGGACATTTTGTCACCAGGCAGACAAACAGACATTCTCAACCCTTTTGCAAAATTCTTTCCAATTTCCCTTGGATTGGAAAGAATAAAAACCAAAATCATTATTTTTATGCTTTAATGTACCTGGAGGGACAGTAGCAGAACCAGATGGTTTTTTTGTTTTCTTGCAAATATAGCCAAGTTTCTGGGTACATTCCCTGTTTTCCCATTTAGCATTTCTTTCTGGATTTAACACCACACATGTTTTTCCAGGTTCAGCAATAGGATATCCTTGAAAAAAAAAGAAATCCAAAAACATTTACCTCATCGATTCTGAAAGTTCTTATTTAACTCTCTAGAATTTAGATTACTTTCAATTTTCTATACTGTTCTCCCAGAGGAGCTCAGAACGGTTTACATGAATTTATTCAGGTACTCAAGCATTTTCCCTATCTGTCCCAGTGGGCTCACAATCTATCTAATGCACCTGGGGCAATGGGGGATTAAGTGACTTGCCCAGGGTCACAAAGCGCAGTATGGGTCTGAACTCACAACCTCAGTTGCTTCTGTAGAAGGCCCTGCCTCTTTTGTTATAACTTCCTCTTTCAGAGAAGGCTATAGGCTGAGTCAGCTGCAAAATTATTTGGATGTAAGGCATAGTATTCTCTCTTGGAGAATCAAAACAAAATTAATTACACATCAAATGCCATGGTATCAT
This sequence comes from Geotrypetes seraphini, assembly GCF_902459505.1. Lineage (NCBI taxonomy): Eukaryota > Metazoa > Chordata > Amphibia > Gymnophiona > Dermophiidae > Geotrypetes > Geotrypetes seraphini. Next base: position 432,063,603 of record NC_047085.1, on the reverse strand, counting down.
AGAGAGTCAGTAGAACTAAAAAAAAGATATATATATATATATATATATATCCTGTCATACCCTCTTCTAGAGCACATTTGGAGAAAATCTCATAATATGAATGTAAAATAAAGTGGAAGTTTACATTTCAGTGATACATGGCAACAATTCAATCAGCTAAATGAAAATTTTATGCCTAGTAAATACAGGAGAGCCATTTAGATCAAAAGAAGCTGTTTAAGCTTTTTTATTCACTGACAACTGCTTTATTAGAATGGAAAAAACCGCACAAGTTTCATATCTCTCAGCTGAAGAATTCTAACCCTCTTAAGATGCTACACATCCCTTCCCCCCTCTCCTTTTCCGCTCAAACTCAGAGGAGGGAAATTCGATAGTGACGTAAGGAAGTATTTCTTCACAGAAAGGGTTGTAGATCACTGGAACAAGCTTCCAGAGCAGGTGATCAAGGCCACCAGCGTGCTTGACTTTAAGAATAAATGGGATGCCCTAGTGGGATCCTTACGAGGGTCGAGTTTAGGAAATAGGTCATTAGTACTCAGACTTAATGGGGTGGGTCAGTAGAGTGGGCAGACTTGATGGCCCTTTTCTGCCGTCATCTTTCTATGTTTCTATGTTTCTATAGTACCTTGAATGATCATAGACTGGGTTCCCTACTATTAGTTTCACTACTGCAGAAAAATCAAATGAAAGGGAAATTAACTAGGGTTAGTGCATTATTTTTTCTTTTTGGCACCCTAGTTGTGGAATAGCCTCTCCCTGCACTCAGAACAAGCCTATAAAACTTTTTGGACCCTTTTAAAAAACATATGTGACCTACTGAGTGAAAAGATACCACAAGTGACGTATGTGACTTATTTATACCACAAGATAGAGGAATATCAACAGCATAATCCTGCATAATTACATCTTTAAAAAATGAGAAATATTAATAAAAATACCCCTCTTTAGGTACCATTTAGGCACTTGCAATTTTTAGGCTGAAAAGAGCAAAGGGGATGAGACATGATATACTGCATTTTCTGTGTGGTTTATACAAACAAAGTAGTTTACATGGGGCGATGAAGTGTTAAGTGATTTGCCCAGTGTCACAAGGAGCTGCAATGGGAATCAAACTCACAACCTCAGGGTGCTGAGGTAGCTGCTCCTAGGTCACTCCTAAAACATGAAAAATATCAAAGTTTTGAAAAAATTGCATAGTCCCATTCTACTGATCCTATAGTACACAAAAACCTTTCAAAAATGAAAGTTGCCCAAATTTATAGCCTTTATTTCTGTTATTTAAAACCCCACTTTAGTACCTTCTTACCCAGTGAGTCACATATTATTTCAATGTTGCTTTTGGATGAGCAGCAAAGGTCTGGGCACTTGGCCTGTACTCTGCGGTATAGCAATTACTGAATCTGTTGGAATACCTGTGATTTTCTGAATGCTTAGTTCTTTCTTATCCATAACGGAATTCTTTTCCTTCTGAACTAATTAACTTAGGGTGTACACTGCTTTGACTTGTTTTAGCAACTGAAACAATATAGCAAACCATAACCCTATTCTTCTGATTCAACATGGGTGTATTGGAAGTGGGGGTCTTGGGTCCTCAGAAGCTGATGCACCCCTTCTGATATTCTGGAAGATGAGTTGTCCTCCCATCAGAGGCACTTCAAGGATGGACGAGATTAAACACAACTACAAGGGAGGCAATGCAGTTATCATGGGTGACTTCAATTATCCGGGGATAGACTGGAACCTAGGCACCTCCGGCTGTGGTACAAAGACTAAGTTCCTGGATGCTGTAGGCGATTGCTTCCTGGAACAACTTGTCAAGGAAAATACGAGAGGAAATGCAATTCTGGACTTAATTCTAAATGGACTACGCGGACCGGCACAAGGTGTAGAAGTAGAAGGGACACTGGGAAGCAGCGATCACAATATGATCCACTTCAACATGGACACAGGGGCAAAACATCGATCCAGAACGACAGCCACGGCACTGAATTTCCGAAAAGGGAATTACGAAGGGATGAGACTTATGGTGGGGAAGAAGATTAAGAAGAGGATAAGCACTGTAAAAATGCTAGAGCAAGCATGGTCCCTTTTTAAGGACAAAGTCACCGAGGCGCAAAATCTATATAAACCGCGTATCAACAAGGGATCCAAGAGGAAAAAGAACAAGGAACCAGCGTGGCTCACTGTAGCGGTGAAGGAAGCAATCAGAAACAAGAAGACTTTGTTTAAAGAATGGAAAAGATCAAAAACGGTGAAAATTGGAAAAAGCACAATCCACATCAAAGCAGGTGCCATAAGGCAGTACAAGGGGCCAAAAGAGACAATGAGGAAAATATAGCCAAGGAGGCAAAAAACTTCAAGCTTTTCTTTCGATATATTAAGGGGAAATGACCCGCAAAGGAAGCGGTGGGGGCCATTGGATGACCATGGAATAAAGAGAGTGCTAAAAGAGGGCAAAGTCATCGCCGACAAACTGAATACATTCTTCGCGTCTGTATTTACCGAATAGGATATACACAAAATATTGAAAGCCGACCGGCTATATGCAGGAAATGAAGACGGGATACTGACAGGGTTGACTAGAAGAGGTATGCAGGCAGATTAATAGGCTTAAAAACGATAAATCCCTGGGACCTGATGGCATCCATCCAAGGGTAATCAAGGAACTGAAAGGGGCTATAGCTGAACTGCTTCAACTAATAGCCAATCTGTCGATCAAATCAGGAAGGATTCCGGAAGACTGGAAAGTGGCGAATGTTGCACCGATATTCAAGAAAGGTCCGAGGGGAGATCTGGGAAACTACAGACCGGTCAGACCTCGGAACTGGGAAAGATGGTAGAGGCGCTGATAAAGGACTGCATCATTGATCACTTTGATGGACACAATCTGTTGAGGACCAGCCAGCACGGCTTCAGCAAAGGAGATCTTGCTTGACGAGCTTGCTGCACTTCTTCGAGGGAGTAAATAGGCAGATAGACAAGGGTGACCTGGTCGACATCGTATATCTGGATTTTCAGAAGGTGTTCGACAAGGTTCCGCATGAATGACTACTTTGAAAAATTGTGAGCCATGGAATCAAGGGTGAAATACTCACGTGGATTAAAAACTAGCTGGCGGATAGGAAACAGAGAGAGGGGTAAATGGACAATACTCAGACTGGATAAACATCATGAGTGGAATGCCACAGAGTTCGGTGCTTGAACCCGTGCTCTTCAACATATTTATAAACAACCTGGAAATTGGTACGACGAGTGAGGTGAATACGAAGTTATTCAGAGTAGTGAAGACGCAGGAGGATTGTGAAGACCTGCAATGGGACATAAACACGCTCGAAAAATGTGCTGCGACATGGCAAATGAGGTTTAACGTAGATAAGTGTAAGGTGATGCATCGGTAACAAAAATCTTATACACGAATACAGGATGTCCGGTGCAGTACTTGGAGAGGCCCCCCAAGAAAGAGACTTGGGAGTACTGGTCGACAAATCAATGAATCCGTCTGCGCAATGTGTGGCGGCAGCGAAAAGGGTGAACATAATGCTAGGAATGATTAAGAAGGGAATCACGAACAGAACAGAGAATGTTATCATGCTCCTGTACCGGGCCATGGTATGTCCTCACCTGGAATACTGTATCCAGCACTGGTCGCCGTACATGAAGAAGGACACATTACTACTTGAAAGGGTCCAGAGAAGAGTGACTAAAATGGTTAAGGGGCTGGAGGAGTTGCCGTACAGTGAGAGATTAGAGAAACTGGGCCTCTTTTCCCTTGAAAAGAGGAGACTGAGAGGGAACATGATCAAAACATTCAAGATAATGAAGGGAATAAACTTAGTAGATATAGACAGGTTGTTCACCCTCTCCAAGGTAGAGAGAACGAGAAGGCACTCTCTAAAGTTAAAAGGGGATATATTCCGTACAAACGTAAGGAAGTTCTTCTTCACCCAGAGTGGTAGAAAACTGGAAAACACCCTCCAGGGATTCAAGACAAAATTGGACAAGTTCCTGCTGAACCAGAACGTACACAGGTAAGGCTAGTCTCAGTTAGGGCACTGGTCTTTGACCTAAGTCAATATGCTATAGACTGGTACAAGCTGAGGGATATGCATCTGATGGCCTCACGGATTATGAAAGGCTAAAGCAGTGGTAGGCAAGAAGTTATGAACATGCATGGTGTGCCTGCTCAAAAGTCCTAGAAATCTAGGTTGAAGTATTGTTCCTGCACTGGCTTTTTTTGATAACAAAACCCATGATGTGAGGGCTTACTAAACTAAATTAGATTTAGGGACTCATTTTCAGAACAGAAAAATGTCCAAAAATAGCACAAAGCAGCAGATGGATCTATTTTTTGTTGGCTTGGATAGGGCTTGTTGGGGGTAGATGGGTTGAGGGGGTGAAAAACAAACCTACCTATTGTACTTCTTGTTTTCTCTGGCTTGTCATGCTACTTGTTTCCTATGTTTGCTTGTTTGTTGTTCAACAATAACAAAACGATTTACACTAAAAATTCCATTATTAAGACTAGAGCATCTTTCTGGATAACATTCACATTTTTAAATCCAAATCTAGGGAATAGAAGAGTAGCTTAGTAGTTCAATCAGGAGGTTGAAAATGAGGGAAGCCAAGATTCAAATCTCTCCGACACTCCTGCAAGTACATAGACAGACGCAGTCCTGCACCTATTTTACAAAAAGATCTATGTTTGGCAGAACCTCTTGTAAAATCCCTAGGGAATTCCATTTTCCGTGACCTTTTAAAATACAGCCTCCATGATTGTACGTCTTTAAGGATAGCAAAATACTTACTAAATGTAACTACCTTGAACTACAACTGAATCCAAACAAAACAGATTTTGTTACCAGTTGAGTTTCATTTAATGATCAACATGCTGGGTTTTGGCATAAAAAATTAAGACATTTTCTTTAGAAAAGACTTTTTTATAATGCTTTTTTTAAAATTTACACATGCTTATGTTAGGGTTTAGCTTTCATTGATAAGATCTTGAGTATGTGTAAATTTTGTCCTTTTTGTCTTGAATAGATTGTAAGCTTTGTCAAGCAGAGACCGTCTCTTGTATATTTATTTTAAAAATTTATAGACCACCTAAAGACTATATAATTTACATTAAAAAAAACATAATAATAAGAAAGACAAGCACAAATCAGGGTTAACAGCAGCAACACTTCCCAACATTTCTAGTGAGCTTATCATAGCAAAATGAAACATCTATCATAACAGTATCCTAATATTTTACCGAAAGTAATTGACACCAGAAGAACCACAACCTTTTCTATCTTGGGACCCCAGCTTTGGAACAAACTTCCAATCTATCTGCGCGCTTAAACCTCCTTAGAAAAATTTAAAAGCTATCTAAAAAGCTATCTTTATAAAGATGCTTATGAATCTTAGATCAGACAATCCTTTTGACTCTCCTATTTACTTTTTGATCAGGTCTCACCTTAACAATTACTCTTAGACTAAATCTTCATTAAAAAAAAATTTTTTTTTTCTTTTCTCTTTAATACCTCTCCTAAAGTTGTTCTTCCCTAACCGTTATTTTATTTTAAATTGTTTATTTTAAATCAAATGTAATTTAACCTTTCATTCCTTACGTATCTTTAATGTAACTATGGATAAAACTGTATGTTAATGGTTTTAAACTGTTTTATTTGTCCCCCCCAAATTATTATTGTTATACGCATTGAAAATACTTGATATTGCGTTTAAATCAAAATCTCAATAAACTTGAAACTTTCCTCCCATTATATATTACATGAAAGCATCAACAGGTAGCTGAGTTTTCAACAGCTTCTTAAAAGTCATTTGATCTGTACAAAGTCTCAAACTCCCAGGAAGAGTATTCTCCATCGTTTCACAGAAGCTCTTGAGAACATAGAGGCTTTCCATCTTGCATAACGGACTCTTTCTTCTTTATCCGTTATGAGCTTCATCCCTCCCTCAGACCTCAACCGTCTAGCAGGTTGGTATATTTTCCAAAGAATTTGAAAGTACAATGGGGATGACCTATACATTGGTGCATTGTGGAAAGCACCTTGTGTTGTATTCTCTGCTGTAATGGGAGCCAGTGTAATTGTTTCAAAACAGGTGCAATATGGGCCATCCTAGATACACCTGTAATTAACCTGGCCGAGGAATTCATCAATTGCTGCAGCACTTTACACTTTCTCTTAGTCAAACCAAGATAAAGTGTATTACAATAATCCAACCTGTACTGTACACGTCTAGTAGTGCCTATAAGCAGGAGTGGCAGCATTAGCCTCTCCTGTTTTTGCTATTACTTACAGAGCTCTATACCACTAGGATCAAAAGAGGGCTGCCATTGCCATTCTGGCAATGACATTCACACCCATAAGAACATAAAAATAGCCTTACTGGGTCAGAGCAATGGTCCACCAAGCCCAGTAGCCTGTCCTCATGGTGAAAAAACGATATCAAAAATCACAGAGTCCCACAAAACAAAAAAGTGTTATATAAGAGGACCGAAAGGGGTATCAGACAACCCTGCACACAACGATTGAGTGCTGGGAGCAATTCCTCATTTACCCCACAGAACCTCCACCACCTCTTAGTGTGTTGCTTATTTCAAATTATAGCAGCTTGTTTTAAACTTGCTCATGTTTTTTACTTTATATTGCATTTTCCTTTATATTATATTTCTAGTAAGTGTAGAAAAGTTACTTAGCTTTCAGCTTTCAGTTTAAAAATCAATCCCCTGAACGCCAACGCCAACGCCAATCGTTGTGTGCAGGGTTGTCTGATACCCCTTTCGGTCCTCTTATATAACACTTTTTTTGTTTTGTGGGACTCTGTGATTTTTGATATCGTTTTTCATCAAGTACATTATAATAGTGAATTCTGAGTGGATATGTCCTCATGGTGGCCAATCCATATCACTAGTACTGGCCAAAACCAAGGAGTAGCAATATTTCATGTTACCGATCCAGGGCAAGCAGTGGCCTCCTCCATGTCTCTCTCAGTAACAGATTATGGACTTTTCCTCCAGGAATTTGTCCAAACCTTTCTTAAAACCAGCAACATTATCCGTTCTTACCACAACCTCTGGCAACACGTTCCAGAGCTTAACTATTCTCTAGGTGAAAAAAATATTTCCTCCTATTAGTTTTAAAAGTATTTCCCCTATGGGCTCCTTTTATCAAGGTGCGCTACGGGGGTTAGCGCGTCGGACACTTTATCACGCGCTAACCCCCGCAGCAGCCTAAAATCCTAACGCCTCATCAATGGAGGCGTTAGGTACTAGTGCGGCAGGCGGTTTCACGCGCGGTATTCCACGCGTTAAACCGCTACCGCGCCTTTGTAAAAGGACCCCTATATCTTCATCGAGTGTCCCCTAGTCTTTGTAATTTTTGACGGAGTGATGCCTTGACTTCACGTTCACTTTTGTTCTATTATGCACATGATCAGACTTGGTCTCCGCTTCACCATATTGCACTTACCTGGGACCCAGTTTAAATATCTGAATGGATTGTTAGCACTCCACTGCCAGCCACTGTTAACATTTAGACTATTCAGGCCAATCCAGAGCGCACTACCCAGTTTGTTTGTTAACCCTGTGTAAGAAAAAGACACAGTGAAATTAGACTTCTTGGATTCTCTCAGAAAATTAAATTTCTGCTAAACAGTCCACAAACTGGAAACTCGCCCTTTCTTCTATTAAACTACGCTAGCAGTTTTTAGTGCAGAGAGCCGTACTGAACGGCCCGCGCCGCTCCTGACACTCATAGGAACTCTATGAGCTTCGGGAGCAGCATGGGCCATTCAGCACGGCTCCCCGTGCTAGAAAACTGCTAGCGCAGTTTAATAGAAGAGGCCTTCGGTTTATGAATTTACAGTAGATATTCAAGCATTTTTATATTGATCCAAAGTTAGTAATAATTGGGGGCCATGGAAATGTGTGGATAATTTCACTCCAAATAGTAAAGTTGATACTGAGTATACAGAAAAATTACAAAAAAAACTTTGCAGAACTTCATCATTGCCAAAGTGATAATTAAATCACTGTCTAACATATCCTGGTTTTTAAATTCCTTAAAATACTGATTTGCGGCAGGGGTTTTCCACTTAGCTCACATACCGCCCCCCCCCCCCTCCCTCCCTTTATCAAGCTGCACTAGAAGGTGATGCTCCTTTTTCACTCAGTGTGAGTCAAGATTTCACTTTAATGAGGAAATATATCTTTAATGAGGAAATCATTATTTATAGTTTATTATTCATATTCTGCCTTTAAATAAGGCAGATTACAACCATACATACACAATTAAAAAAATAACATTTCTTTGAATGTGACATTTAGAGATAAAGTTACAGACAGTTGTTAATATTTATCATACCAACAAAATAGCAACTTGGTTTATAATTTAATAACATGGCACCTAGGTAAAGGTACACTCAGGAACATATGTCATGATATTTTAGAAAGGCAACATATGTAGTTATGTACCTTTAATAAAATTACCTGAGAACCTACCCACACACCTTCTGTGAAGTAGGTATTAATGAGTGTATGTGTCAAAAAGAATAGAATATATCTATATCTAAAGTTGAGTGGAACCTTGGTTTGTGAGCATAATGCGTTCCAGAAGCATGCTCGTAAACCAAAGTGCTCATATATCAATGCAACTTTCCCCATAGGAGTTAATGGAAATGTGGGCAATTCGCTCCACATCCCAAAAAGACCCACCCCCAAGACCACTGGTGTGCTTCCACCCTACCTTACCACATCCCAAAAAGACCCCCCCACCCCCAAGGCCACTGGTGTGCTTCCACTCCACCATAGGAACCGGCTTCGCCCACCTCAACCCCAAGAACCAGCATCGCCCACTCTACCCCCAAGAACTGGCATCACCCCCGAGAACTGACATTGCCCCCCCACCCATCTGCCTGCCTAAACCCTTACCGTGATTGGGCACCAGCATGCAGCACCAACCCACAGGACTTGCTGGTGCCGAAAGAGCCTACCGCCTGCTGGTGATCTCTGCTGGGCCTTAAGAATCTCGGAGAGAGCGGGAGTCAGAAGGCCTTGAGCATGCGCAGATGCTCAAGGCCCAGCAGAGATCACCACCAGGTGGCAGGCTCTTTCGGCATCAGCAAGTCCTGTGAGTTGGTGCCAGTGCCCGATCGCAGTAAGGTTTTGGGAGGGCGGACGGGCCGGGAGGGGGGGAGCAATGCCAGTTCTCAGGGGCGATGTCAGTTCTCGGGGGTGGGAGCTTGCATATCGAGTCAACGCTCGATTTGCGAGGCAAGATTTGTGAGAATGTTTTGCTTGTCTTGCAAAACACTCACAAACCGTGTTACTTGCAAACCGAGGTTTGACTGTATTTGTATTTATTTATTTATACCCCACCTTTCCCAAGGCAGGTCACAATAGAGTACACACACAAACACTGAGGCATCCATCAGTAATTTTGCAATGTGTGCGCACAAAACCAGGTGCTAAAAATAAAACTAATCTGGGGGGCGCTAGTGAGCGTCACTGTAAATGGCAGCGTAGTGATTTTGCTCCGTGGCGAATCACTATAAAGAATTTTTACCTCTCACCCTCGGAAATATTTTTACTGCAACCCGCAAAATTACCAGCCTAAAGATGTCGGCTTCCAAACCAGGCAAGAGAAAAAGTGCTGAGCCTATTTCGCCAGTGAAAAAATCCGCCTGCAAAGGAAGAAGCTGACTCTCTGCAAACTGTCATGGCGGAACTCCGCTCCATGCGAGATTTGCTAACCACCACAAATCAAAATACTGAAGACATCAAAACTGAACTTGCTTCCCTGACAATTGAAATGGCGGTTTGCCGGTCAAGGATTGACACGGCTGAACAAAAAATCGAGGTAAATGAAAGTAACATCAAAACTCTGCAACGACAATTTAAAAAAGTCGCCATCTTAGAACAAGAACTTGAAGATGCACAGAACCACTCGCGCAGAAATAACATTCGTGTTCTGGGGATACCGGAGTCGAGGGAAGGCAGAGACACCATAGCATTTCTACAAGCAACACTGCCAAAACTCTTAAATCTGGAATTTAAATACGATTTAGAAATCGACAGAGCGCACCGCTCCCCGACGCACGTGCTTGACGTGCATGCGAAATACCCGAGGCCCATCATTGCTCGGCTCCTGCGTTACTCCCAGGTCATGGAGATCATGCGGCAGGCTAAGCTACATCACCCTCTTAAGTATGAGGGCCACACTATTCTCATCGTTCCTGACCTTTCTAAACAGACTGCCAAGCATAGAAAGCAACTGCTTGAATACAGACCAAAGCTGAAAATTATGGGGGCAAAATATGGCATGTTTTACCCGGCCACTCTTCGTGTCACGATTAATAACACTACAAAGAATTTCCAACATCCTCATGAATTGGCTGATTTCCTTGAACTACAAGCGCCGAGTACCATAGATGCCACATGAATATCCTGACTAAGAAGAAGAGCGCTGACAGGGCTTTATATGCGCTTTACTCACTTGAAAATTTGCTAGCTTTGATTGTTTTTTCTGACATGAATGTGCTGAGATTTGCATGGTTTTGAATTTCGATATGTATGTTGAAAATTATTAGGTTGCTGGTTTACATATCAAATCTCTCCTCCTTCTTCCGAGGGTATATTATTCTTATGTACCTTGAGCTATGTTGAGCTTATCACTATCTGCCTATGTGGCCTTACTATACCTGTTCTGTCTCAGATACCAATGTCCGTTTTTCTCTTTCTCTGTGCATATTTGGAGACAGCCTTTCTTTTGCACATCTATTTCATTGGGTTGTTATCCACTTCACTTATGATTTCTCTTTTCTTCCATTTTGATACTTGTATTAAGATTAACACTTCACTAAGCGGCCTACAAGTAAGACTTATTCTTACTATCATTGCTCCAAAAGCCTCTCATAACTTGTGTATTGATTGCAGGATTGTGTATATCTTGATATGGCACCAATAATATTACATGTTCGGAGTTGGGTGCCTAAAGAATGGGACGCACTTCCTTGGATTACTATTCCTGATATATATTTCAGGTATACTATGTGTATTGCTGTTATACCAATTCTTTTCCTTCAAGCATACGGGACCATGCACCTTTATGTCACCTTGCAGTGTTCACTGATATACTATATCCATTGAATTGTTATGTCTCTTAAACTTTGTTCCTTAAATGTGAAAGGGCTAAACAATCCTGTTAAACAACAGAAAATCAGGGACTATGTTTCAAGACTCCAACCTGATATAGTTTTTCTACAGGAGACTCACTTAAATGTAAATGATTCTGCTAAATTTCAATTTCCCTGGGCTTTACCACCTTTGTTTTCACCAGCAGTGGATAAAAAAAATGGTGTTCTGATGTATATTAGATGTAGGCAGGATTTACAGCTGATTTCTTACTCCTCTGACATGCAGGCAGATGGATAGTAGCTCATTGGTTTTACATGGTCTTCAAGTAATGTGCCTCAATCTATATGCTCCTAATGTAGATTCTCCCACATTTTTTGATGATTTAGCTGAACAACTTACACTATCCTCAAATGAGCTTTATATTTTAGGTGGGGACTTCAACCTTATTCTTGACTCCACTAAAGATCGACAGTCTAAATCCCTATACAAACCAACTCGCTCTTGGTATAAATTACAAGGTATAATTTCACAATTTAATTTGACTGACCCCTGGCGTATAACACACACTACTGATAGAAAATTCACCTTCTACTCGCCTCCACACTCAACTTACTCACGTATAGATTACTTCTTAATTAGTACAGCTTTGTCCACTTATATCTCTTCCGCTGACATTAGAGAAATTGCTATTTCTGACCATGCTGCAATAACCTTGCACTTTAATAACATCACTGGGACTTCTCCAAGTAGACCATGGAGATTCAATAATTCACTACTACTGGAGTCTTCATTTGTAGAAACAATTTCGCTGGCAATAACAGATTTTTTCTCTTTTAATAGTCCCTCGTCGACTAATTGGATAAACCTCTGGGACTCCTTTAAGGCATTTATCAGAGGGGTTATAATTTCTCAGGCAGCTCACTTGAAACGTGTGAGATTAAAATCTATTGAAGATTTAGAAAGGCAAATTAAAATTTCTGAAGACTCACATGTGCTCCACCCACATAATTATGGCACCTTATCACATCTCAGGGCCTTAAAGGTTGAATACAATCTCTTACTTAGCAAAACGGCTTCTCACACACTATTACTTAAAAACGCTTCGTATTATTCTGAAAATAATCGTAGTGGGCACCAACTAGCTATGTATCTGAAAGGAAGAGGTTCCAAAACTTATGTTGCTGCTATTGTGGATGAGTTTGACATCACTTTGACTAAATCAGAAGATATTCTCTCTTGTTTCCATAAATTCTACTCAGACCTTTATACATCTGAAGCAAGCGATATACCTACTATTATTAAATTTTTAGACACCTTACCACACACTCCGATTTCGTCGTCATATCACCAAGAGCTTTCTTCTCCCATCAATAAAACTGATATTGAATCGGCTGTTTCACAACTTGCTAAAAATAAAGCTCCTGGACCTGATGGTCTTACAGCAGAATTCTATAAGACATTTCTACCTCAAATAATTGATCACATTCACTCTTTTTTTACATCAATCATCCAATCTGGTAACATTTCAGGCTCCTTTACTGAAGCAACAATAATAATTCTCCCTAAACCGGATAAATCCCCTCTATCTGTTGCCAATTATAGACCCTTATCACTGATTAATACAGATGCTAAGATATTTTCCAAAATAGTAGCTAACAAACTGCTTCCCAGTATGATGGATTTAATCTCACCAGATCAAACTGGTTTCTTACCAGGGCGCCTTTCTAGTGATAACACTAGGATATTAACTGATGTACTTCATATTGCTAGAGCAGTCCCAGATCCCTTGTTACTTATGGGATTAGATGCAGAAAAAGCGTTTGACCGCATTGAATGGAACTACATTTTTCAGGTATTGCATTGGTATGGCTTCCCACCATACTTCCTTTCGCTAGTTAAAATCCTATATTCTGCACCTACTACTAAATTATTTATAAATGATTTGTATTCCGCCCCATTTCATCCCTCCAGGGGAACTAGACAGGGTTGTCCCCTTTCCCCCTTGCTGTTTAATATTGCACTTGAACCATTCCTGATTGCAATTCGTTCAAATCCTGATATAAAAGGTCTCATAACACCTAGTGCACATGTCAAACTATCAGCCTATGCTGACGATGTGCTGTTATATCTAAATCCGTCATCTGTACCCCACGTGCTGGAACTGATTGCCTCATACTCAAACATTTCGGGTTACAAACTCAATCAAAACAAGACTGAAATTATGCCGTTAAATTGCCCTGAGGTTAAAGAAGATATTGATAAATATGGTTTTGAATGGTCCCCTACTAAGCTCAAATATTTAGGTATCCTTTTTGGTCCAACTATAGAAGATACTCTGACTTATAATATGGAATTTCTACTTTCCAAACTCAAAATGCTCATATCTCGATGGTCACCCTTGAAACTCACATGGTGGGGTAGGTTGGACACCATCAAGATGATGCTTATCCCAATTGTCAACTACACATTATCTATGCTTCCCTGCTTAATGCCGTCCCAAAATTACAAAAAAATAGAACGTATGCTGGTCTCCTTTTTGTGGAATGACAAAACGCCTAGAATTAGCATTCGTAAACTTAAGTGTACTAAACAACAGGGGGGAGTCAATTTTCCCAGTGTATATGATTACCATTTGGCATTTCTGCTAAGACAAAGTAGGAGATGGTTAGAACCCCCTCAATCCACTACTTTACCACTATGGGTACCCTTGGAATCATCTAATACCCATTTACTTTTACAATATGCCCCAGTCATGAAAGGTGTTGGTACGCTGGAACACCACCCAGTGATTCAATCCACACTCACTGCAATCAGACATTACGATTCCCATGCGGAGATTACATGGTCTTCATCTCTCATGGCTCCGCTTTGGAATAACCCTTCAATTAAAATTCAAAATAAAATGGTTTCATGGAAATTATGGCAAAATCATGGGTTATGGTGCCTCTCTCACTTATATGATGGAATGAATTGGTATACATTTGAAGTTATTTGTAGAACACACAATCTACCGCCCACACAACTCTTTAGATGGTTGCAATTGACTCATTGCATCAAAAAGTTAATCTCCACCACAACTTTTACTACCGCTATACCGTCTTATTTGGTAACCTGTAATTCTATTGCTGCTTTAGGTAAAGAGGCATCTAGATGGTACAAATCAATTCGCCTCCTTACGGACCTTCCCCCTACAGCTATTTGTAATATATGGCATTCTGAACTTTCCACTCATTTAACAGAAGAAGAATGGTCGAATGTATGGCTTTCTGCAAGTAAGGCACTACATTCCGCTTCCATACTTCAGTCGGCCTATTTTTTGTTACATGGATCATACTGGACCCCTTGTAGATTGGCTAAGATTGACTCTACTAACTCTAAATTGTGCTGGTCCTGCAGGCTACATGATGGTTCATTACGACATATGATTTTTGACTGTCCTATGCTGAAAACTTTTTGGTCACAGGTTTGGGGGGACATAGCTAAGATACTTAATATTAAAGAAAACTTTTCTTATACTTCACTTATTATTGGTGCGACCTCCTCCCGCTACTCACCTTCTGACCCTAGGAGCTTACTGCTACGTGCGCTACTTTTGATAGCGCTTAAGGTCATATTTACTAACTGGAAAAGCTTATTTGATGCATCTCATGCTGAATGGTGGTCTCACTTAAATATCATTGTCAAATACGAATCAATTTATGCTCAGAAGATGGGTTCTCTACGTCAATTTCATGCTATATGGGATCCACTTTTGCAATATTGTTCACTAAAACCCGACAGTGTTGACCTGGCTACCCCTCTGTGATTGTAACAATCTTAAATGTTTGATTTATATACTTATATAGGTATCTTGAGATTATTACTAAACCAGTTGGTTAATACATATGCAATCTTATCAGATGTTCCTCTCTTATTACTTTGTACGGTAGCTTACCTAATGTATAGTATTCTTGATCTCCGACTGTCTTCTAATTCTTTTTCTTTTATTTCTTTCCCACGGACATTGGACTCTGGTTTTGTACATTCATCCTGTTGATATTCCTTATTTTTCTGTTTGTACCATTTTGTACTAAAACTAATAAAAACTTTTGAACTTAAAACCCAAAAAAAAAAAAAATAAAACTAATCTTTAGGTGAGGGAGCATGTCTGGGGGCATAGTGGGCATTTCTGTGCTAATCAGTTAGCGTGTCTGCATTCCCGAATGCTAACTGATCAGCACATGGTTAGTACATGAGAAGTAACCACCTACAAAAGAGGTCATGCACTAAATGGCAACATTAGAATGTAAGGTTGGCCCATTGTAAGCTATGAGAAGATTCATAACAAGAAACGATAAAGACATTCAAGCATTTGCTGGTTTTGTCGTCTCCACTGTTTTGTGTCTTTAAACATTAGCTCATACCCAATAATTTAGAAAATGGAAAACCGGCCACTTTCCAGATGTCCTAAAAATGGCCTTAGGGCACACTAAGGCCACTTTTTTAGCACAGTTTAGTAAAAGGACCCCAATATGAATCTAAACTTATACTTCGATCACATTTTTTTTCCTCAAATATTTGGGTTCTCATATTTCCTATATTGACCTAACATATTCCATGACATATGATTTTGCATTTATTTAAATTTCCATACTTACATAGTCACTCACCTGTAAGGTATGTTTGTTCATGTAATTCAACGACACTTAATAACTCAGAATTCATTTGCTTACAGCTTTGTCGTGCTTGGTGCCAGGTTAGAGCAGCCTGGGAGTTGATTTGATAAGAGAGACCCTCAAGAGAATCCTCGTTCCACCAACTATCACCAATATCTGTATGAAAAAGTGGAGCATGTTTCTTTTTTGTATCTATATATATTTATTTAGATTTATATCCTGTCCTCTCCAAAGAGCTCAGAACGGGCTACAGTTTACATTCACAGTGTTACAATATAGGGTTTATATACAGTGTGCAATACATCTTCATATAGGATTATTTACAGATGCTGGTGAAGGATTGAGGGAGTGACTAGGCAAAAAGGTAGGTTTTTACAGCTTTTCTAAAGTTAAGAAGTCCTTTAAGGACTCTGATATGAGGAAGTAGGCTGTTCCAGAGGTTTGGTAAGAAATGGGAATAGGATCATTTGCAGGCTGTCTGGAGTTGGAGGGAGTGTCTTGATGGTGTATGTAGATGTATTTCACCTTGGGAGCTTAGCGTTCTCTATGGGGTGTAGAAAGGAAGTTTGTCTGAGAAGTATTTGGGTGTCATAATGCAGAGGAATTTATATACCAACACTAGGCCTTTGAAAATGCAGCGTTTGGTTTTGGGCAGCCAGTGGGCCGATATCAGTGTCCATTAATACTTAAAGAAGATTACATTTCAACAAAGACCATGAAGATTCTCTGCAGTGATGTTGGATCAAGTTTTCCAAGTATTTAAGATACTTCTTACAAACACATGATCTTCTCTGTGTGGCGTACAAATGATTCTATATACGTACACAATAAGGAATGATTTGCTTCAACTAGCATTTATTTGGAATTATATTGTGTTAATTTTTGAAGGCTCTTGGAATCCAAGAGGACAGACACAATTTCCTGGCATTACATAACATGAATGCAGGTAGTGGCAGTATGAGGTCTAGATATATCCAGCTAGGTCTCTTCTGTAGACGTGCATAAATGGTGATATTTTAGTCATCTACGTGCAGAATGAGTCACATTTAAGTTAAATAACCTCATGAAATATATGCCATAATTCAGGGGCATAAACAGACTTGCAATTTTGGGTGAGCTAAGATATAACCTGGGTAAGCCCTTCTCTCTCCCCCCCTCAATACATATATGCAATTTTTTAAATCTTCCTTTCAGCCCCTGCATCCATCACTCCCTCTCTCTTCCCTTTCATCTCCTCTGTCCCTACTTCTTTCTTTCTTTCCTCTGCCACAAATCAGCATCTGCTCCTCTGGGGACCTGCGGCCTGGCATCTGTTCATCAGTTTCTGAGCTCCATCCCTGGTCTACCTCATAGGAATCATTGCTGGTGACATCTTGAGGCATCCGGTACTGACTCTTCAGGCTTCCCTCTACTGCAACCCCACCTTGGAAGAAACAGGAAGTGACATTGAGGGCAGGGATGTGATAGAGGGAAGCCTGCAGAGCCGGTGCAGGTTACCTATAAATGTTGCCAGCTGCGATTTCTATGAGGTGGACCAGGGGTGGGGCTCAGAAACAAATGGACTGATGCTGTGCCATGGAGGGAAAAGATTGAGAAAGTGAAGTGAGGCGCCAGCACTGAGGTGTTTTGGGCCTCATGGGCCCCCAGACTGGGTGAGTCTGAGGGTGGGGCCCATGGCTATACCACTGCCATTGCCACTGCCACTGGCATTTTACATTACTAGTAAGAATGCACATGGGCAGAGTTTGGGTAGAAGTTAAGTGAAGCACGCATGTACATATGTAATCCACCTTGAACTGCAAGGTACAGGCGGAATAGAAGTCAGTAATGTAATGTAAATTGTAGAACATTATAATTTCCATGTGTTCTAGCTCCAACCTGAAGTGGATATTATAGGGCTGGTATAAATGATAGGGCTGGTATAAGGATTCTATATAGGGTACTTTGAGTTGTGAGCCCAAATTTGGGCGCATGCCCAATTTGCACGGGCAAATTAACGGAATAACGAGTCAATCAGTGCCAAAAATGAGTAACAACCAACACTAATTGGTAATAATTAGAATTTGTGTATGCATCTTTTTAGGTGTATTCTTTAAAGAGATGTGTGTAAATTCTAGTGTGCAGATCTGAAAAGAGGGTATGACCATGGGAGAGGCATGGGCATATTGTGGGTATTCCAACAATTTGTGCTCACAGTTACAGAACATACCTCATCTGTGTCCCAGTTAGGAATTACGCCAGGTTTCACCTGGAGTAAATCCCCACACCTAAAACTTTGCCGCAGATCCTGGCACTAAGCATGTTCTATAAATGACACTTTCTTTTTTTTATTTTTTTTATTTGAATTTAATACATTTACAATATCATAAGGAAAGGATATCAAGGAAAAAAAGGTTTCCATACAAGTTTTCAATACCACAAACAATACTAAAAAAAACCAATCCTTTACAAGCCCACTAAAAGGGGAAACATATTGCTTATTTACCAACTCAATTTTTAAAAGGTAAAAAAAGAAATGGGTTACATTCCAAAGAACCCAAATCATTCCCTACTATATTAGGACATGGACATTCCTAACCTAATTTCTCATCAAAGAATGAAAAAGAAAAAGAAAAGGAAAAGAAATCTCACTTCTGTTCACGAGCTAACAAAAATTGTTGCAATTGAATGGGATCCCAAAAAATAAATTCAGTATCTTGTATCTTAGCCAAACATTTACAGGGAAACTTCAAATAAAAAGATGCTTCAAGTGCCAATACTCTAGTTTTCAATTTCAGAAATTCTTTTCTTCTAAACTGGGTAGCTCTTGAGACATCAGGAAACATACTAACCAAATCCCCACAGAACTTGGTCAGTCTATTTTTAAAGTAAAGTTTCATTAACAACATTTTGTCTGTCTCACTCATACATGTTAGAATCATTGTGGACCGAGTCTAAATAACATCTTGAGAGTCTTCAAAAAACTCTGTCAAGTTAACATCATCTGTTATCAGATGGTCCACATCCTGTACAGTTTCCTTTTTCTTCTGGGGAATGTGATAGCAAATATTTATTGGAAAACGATCCGCATTGGGTAATCCTAGTATTTCCTTAAAATGCTTTCTTAACAATATTTCTGGTAATAACAAATGAGTCACTGGGAAATTAACCAAGCGGAGATTCTTTCCCCGATGCATATTTTCTAACATTTCCATTTTTAAATGCAATGACGTAGAGTCTTTTACAGCAGAAAGCGAGACAACTTGCAATGTGTTATTTTGCGTTTCAATCACACCTAATCTAGTTTCAAGACAATTTAAATTTGCATCCACATTCTCAAATTTTTGAACCACAGACTGTGAGTAATCAGATGTTTGTTTCATTGATTCTCTGAGAAACCCCTCAACTCTAGAAATACCTAACCGTAACACTTTCTTTTTTATATATCCGCCTTGAACCGCAAGGTAATGGCGGAATAGAAATCTCTAATGTAATGTAATATATTATTATTTTTTCATTTTCACTTTTACATCATCAATACTTTGGAGACAAATGGAAATTCTTGAAATAAAATAGAACTTAAAAAGGCATCAAGAAATAATTAAGAAAAAAAGTAATTATCAATAAGTAATAAAGGAACAAAGAATGCATTGCAAAGATGCTCCGAGATCCTTCCCTCAGCCAGTCTACAGCAAACATATGGAATTTACACCATGACATTCATTTCTGCTCTAGCACAAACAAATTCCTCAAGCTGCTTAGGGTCAAAAACTTGAAACTGTTGGCCTTCATGAATAATGTAACAATTACAAGGAAATCTTAACACAAAGTTGGCAGATAAAGCCTGAACCCTAGCCCACAAGGTCAAGAAGGCTGTTCCCCTTATCTATGTAACTCATGCCAAGTCAGGAAATATTCTTATTATAGACCCTAGGAACTGAGACTCCAAATATCTAAAGGAAAGCTTCAAGATATTGTTGCAGTCAAGTTCGAAAGCGAAGGTAACCAGCAACGCAGTTCTAATAGTAACCACTTCAAGAGAGGATTCCAAAAAACGGTAGTAAGTCCCAGGGGTTCTTCCTTCTCAGCTGTTACTTTGTGTACATTTTTTGTACTGATTTTTCAGTTACATATAACAAATTTACTCTTAAATATAAGCCCATTTTCAGCCACTTGTGATAGTATTCTATAAAGAAAAGTAGATCTATAACCAGTGCTTTTAGCAGGTTCCCTGGTAATGAATTACCCAAGAGCACCCAGAAGTAGGGGTGGACCAAGAAATATCCTGCACACAAGTGTAGAATATAAAGCACTCTTGGTTACAAAGCACCGATGGACAAAAAGATCCGACACAAGTCTGCGTTTCAGGGGTCACCAGGGTTCTGTTAGATCTAATCTAATCTAGTCTTCGATTTATATACTGGGTCATCTCCCAACAGAGCTCGACTCGCTTTACAAGTAAGTAAAGAC
The DNA here is from genome assembly GCF_902459505.1 of Geotrypetes seraphini. Taxonomy (NCBI): domain Eukaryota; kingdom Metazoa; phylum Chordata; class Amphibia; order Gymnophiona; family Dermophiidae; genus Geotrypetes; species Geotrypetes seraphini. The sequence goes on along the minus strand of NC_047085.1, from coordinate 432,043,359 downwards.
CAGCAAGAAAACGAACAAGCGCATAAGAGAAAATAAGTGTGGTGGAGCAACCAATTTGTTGAATCTTAAGATGTGAAAGAGCAGAGTCTGCATCCAATAGTACCCACAAAGTACTTAAAGAGAAAGGCAAGAAGGCCAAACTGGCATTGCTGCTAAAGCGCGGGAATTAACCTCCACATGTATAGAAAATTTGGGGGTGTTCTGCAGATTCATGGCAATTTTCAGAGGAATTTGCCCAGGCAGCAAAGGCATTATGGGCAGAGAGGAGGAAGGGATTCCATAAAGTGTACTCAAAAATTGGAGCTGAGAAAAATTAGTGCTAAGTGGTATTTTCTAAAGGGTACTCTGACATTTAGCACTGATCCCCACAGCAGAAGTTAGGTGCTAAAAGCTGATGTACATGCCAGCACCCAACCCATAGCATTTGGGTGCAGAAATGATGCTGAACTCTAAAACCATGTGCAACTTATCACATGCCCCTGCCTCTCCCCTAGTCCTGCTCCCTTTCGAATTGCATCCTAGGGGATTTCGATGCCCTTTCTTATTGAACAGCACACAAAACCAATATGTGTGCAAATCCCAATTACTGCCAATTACAGTAACTGTAAAAATTGTAATCAGCCATCAATGAATTGATACTTATTATAATGTTAGACAATTTATTTGCGCACATATCTTTCATCCATGCTGACATTTCGGCACCCAAATTTGGATGCCATGTATAGATTCCAAGAGTATCTGGGTAAATCTGTATAGATGAGAATTGTCATTCAGTGGGAAAAATAGGTGCAAGAATAGAGTAGGAAAGGAAAAGTATGTGTGAGAAATTCACTTCCAAATCTCCATCCATATTTTCATTTGTGTGGCCTCTGTATCTGTGGTAAAGCAAGTGCAAAGTGAGCAGGTACATCTTGTATGCATGGAGAGCAATATTAGCCACAATCCAGGCTATTTCATCCACATATCGTGGTTACATCAAGCCAAAATATACCTGGATAGGTTATCTACTCGTATATGTCTTTGAGCTCTGATAATAAGAACATAAGAACTGCCATCTCTGGATCAGACCTTCGGTCCATCAAATCCGGCGATCCGCACACGCGGAGGCTCAGCCGGTGTACACCTGGCGTAATTATAGTCACGCATATCCCTCTATGCCTCTTGTAAGGAGATGTGCATCTAGTTTGCTTTTAAATCCTAGAACGGTGGATTCTGCAATAACCTCCTCTGGGAGAGCATTCCAGGTGTCAACCACTCTTTGTGTGAAGCAGAACTTCCTGATATTTGTCCTGGACTTGTCCCCCCTTAGCTTCAGTCCATGTCCTCTTGTCCGTGTCACATTGGACATTGTAAATAATTTTTTTTTCCTGCTCTATTTTGCCAATTCCTTTCAATATTTTGAAAGTCTCGATCATATCCCCTCGCAGTCTCCTTTTCTCAAGGGAGAACAATCTCAGTCTCTTAAATCATTCCTCGTATTCCAAGTTCTCCATACCTTTTATTAGCTTTGTCGCTCATCTCTGCACCCTCTCCAGCAGTTTTATATCCTTCTTTAGGATGGGAGACAAAAGTTGGACACAGTATTCCAATTGTGGTCTGACCATTGCTCTATAAAGCGGCAATATAACTTTCTCTGATCTACTCGTGATTCCTTTCTTTATCATGCCTAACATTCTATTTGCTTTCTTTGCCACTGCTGCGCATTGTGCCGACGGTTTTAGGGTCCTATCTATCAGTACACCCAGGTCCTTTTCTTGCTCGCTCTTACCCAGAGTTGCACCTGACATTCTATACTCGTGTTCCTTGTTCTTTCTGCCTAAATGCATTACTTTGCACTTTTCCACATTAAACTTCATCTGCCATAGATTTTATAGATATGGGAATCGGTCTGGTAAATTGTTGGCTCGTATGGTTCATCCTTGGCAAGGTCCCCAATTTTGTAAGGGACTTTTGCAGAATTCCTCTTTAGTCACTGACAGGGATCGCCTTACTGATATTTTTTCTCGACATTTTCAGGAGTTCTTTTCTATGAGACCTTCCACTCCGGGTGTTGTGGCTTCTTATGTGGACTCCTTGCGGTTGCCCCAGGTTTCATGGGCAGAGGTTGAGGCCTTGCATGCCCCTATTATGGCCTTGGAGATCGGGCAGGTCATTCGGGACACTCTGTTCTCTAAGGCCCCGGGACCCGACGGCCTTTCATCTGAATTTTACAAAATTTTACAGGATCGCATAGTTGGATCTTTGGAGGCTTATTTTACTAGGGTGGGTTCCTTGGGGGCCTTCCCTGACCATGTTAATTGGGCGCATATTGTGTTGCTTCCCAAGCCTGATAGGAACCCGGCTTTGGTGGATTCTTATCGTCCCATTTCCTTGATTAATTTCGAGCTTAAACTTTTGGCAAAAATTCTGGCTAATCGTCTGGCTGGCTTTCTGCCGGAGCTTATTCATGTTGATCAGGTGGGGTTTGTCCGGGGTAGACAGGCAGTTTTGAATGTCTGGAAAGTCATGGCGGCTTTGGATCATAGCACTACCCACTCTCTCCCTGGTCTACTGATTAGTCTTGATGCCAGCAAAGTGTTTGATTGTGTGGATTGGGAGTACTTGTTTGCGGTACTTGAGGGTTATGGGTTGGGGGTAATTTTCTGACTATGGTTTGTCTTCTATATCATTTTCCTAGTTCGGCAGTTTTGGTTAATGGTACGGTTTCTGGCTATTTTCCGGTGGAGCAAGGCACTCATCAGGGTTGTCCCCTTTCCCCTTTATTGTTTATTTTATCTTTGGAGCCCTTACTGCGGAGGATTCGGGAGGATGGCTTGGTATTCGGGTTGTCAGTGGGGCAGGAGGAGGTACGTTGTTTGGCCTTTGCAGATGATATATTGTTGTTGTTGACCAGGCCGGGTCAGTCTCTCCCCGGGTGTTGCAATTGGTTGGTGACCATGGCCGGGCATCTGGTTTGGAGTTGAATTTGGAAAAGTCCGAGGCTCTGGCAGTGGGTGGGTATGCTTACGGGGATTGGTCGGTTTCTTTCCCTCTGCGACAGGTGGCACACAAACTCAAATATTTGGGGGTATACATCACTGGCAGTTTATCTCGAGCCTACAGGGAAAATTTCACAGTGCTTTTGAACAAGTCCAGGGACCTCTTAAGTCTTTGGGCTCGTTTTCCCCTGTCGTTATGGGGCCGCATAGCTCTTTACAAAATGGTTTTGTTCCCTAAGTGGATTTACATGATGCAAACTTTTCCATTGTATATGACTAATAAGGATATTACTGTGTTTCATACTGTACTACGTAAATTTATTTGGAATAATAGGAAACCTAGAATGACTCTTGCTGAATTATCTTTGCCTGTCGGGCGGGGTGGACTGGCGCTTCCGGACTTGCGGAGATACAACATTGCCTATCTCCTTCGACATTTGGTGGACTGGATTCAAGACACTCAGTTTTATACCCCTATCAGTCTTGAACAGCAGTTGATGGCCCCTACTCATTTGTTGTATTATCTTCACGCTAAGCGTCCACACCGGATTTTTCCCACCAGGGCTCATCCTTTGCTGCGTTCTATGCGACAATGTTGGCAGTGGTTGTGCAAACGCATGCAGCTGCCTTTTACTTCCATGGTTCTGTTGCCCTTGTGGGGTAACCGTGACCTGGACCCTGATGCATCCAAACTGTATTTACAGCGCTGGAGGGGTCGTGGTCTCTGCTATGTGCGTGATGTTGTGTCGGAGGCGGGAGTGCCTCGCTCTTTCCAGAACCTACAGGCGGAGGGTATCTTGGAGGCTCTGGTTGGCTTTTTTATCGCCAGGTGTCTCATTATCTCTACTCACTGGATGCTGCTACCTTGACTGGAGACTGGGCGGACCTGGTATGTGAGACTTTGACTTTGTCCCGTCGGACTCGGGTTAGTTTATCCTTTGCAACTCCTTGGGACCCTGAGTTGGTGGCGGCTGTGTGGAACCAGGATCTCTCTCCATCTAAACATATCACGGGCCAGGGGATTCATCTTCTGATGAAACATCTTCCTCACCTGACTCGTTCTGTGGCACTTCAAGTTTCTTTTGCGGCTGCATGTCTCTCCTTTCCGGGCTTATGTTTCTGGATATGCCTCTCATGCTCGGTGTCCTCAGTGCCAGTTCACCCTTGCAGGCTTGCTTCATATGTTCTGGTCGTGCGACCGTATTCAAACCTTCTGGTCTTTTGTAGCACTGTATCTGCAGTCTGCCCTGCGCAAGCAGATTCCCTTGCGGGCAGACATTCTGCTTTTTTCTCAGGAGGCTCATTTGGGACTGTCTAGAGGGGGTAACCTGTTATTGCAAAAGGTATCATTGCTGGCCCGGAAGTGTATTCTTTTGTTTTGGCGCCAAGTTGATGTGCCTACCTTGACTATGTGGAGAAATGAATTGTTTACATTGTTAAAATTTGAATATCTGGATGTTCGAAGGGGGGGTCCTGGGCCTTGGAGGAAATTTCGGAGAATATGGGCTCCTGTTTGGGAGGGATTATCCTCGAGAGCTCGTAGTTCTTTACTGAACTTTTGACACTGGAGTGCGTGGGGTGGGGGTGGAGGGCTTCTTGTGGGTATGGTGGGGTTGGTTTCTGTGGGTCTTCATAAAGAAAGACGCGTAAGACCTGACTGTTTCTGTTTTTTGTCTTGTTCATTTTGGTTGTTCTGTTTGTATTGTGTGTTTGTATACAACGAAAATTAATAAAACAGATTGCAAAAAAAAAACCAAACAACTTCATCTGCCATTTCTCCGCCCATTTCTCTAACTGACACAAGTCAATCTGGAGTTCCTCGCTATCCTTCTGCAATTTGATTGCCCGGCTTAGCTTTGTGTCGTCTGCAAACTTGATGATCTCACTGGATGTTCCTTCTTCTAGGTCATTGATGAAAATATTAAATAAGATGGGCCCAAGTACTGAGCCCTGGGGCACACCGCTAGTCACTTTCTCCCAGTCTGAGAACTTCCCATTTATGCCCACTCTCTGCTTTCTGTTCTCCAGCCATTTGCCTATCCACCTTAGTATATCTCCCTCTATTCCATGGCTTTGTAGTTTCCTGAGAAGTCTTTCATGTGGAACCTTGTCGAACGCTTTCTGGAAGTGTAAGTATACTATGTCCAGTCAGCCACTCAGATATAATCAAATAACCTATCCAGATATTTTTACATGGATTTGCTGCCGATGAATATTGCTCCCCATGATCTCTACGGCAGGGAGTTTGCAGATTGATGACTATAATCCTGCATTCTGATTGACTGAAATCCAATATTCTGTTTACTTCAAAGGTCCATTATTCCACTGTGAAAATATATAGACATTTTGTAAATGGAATTTATAAAAATTTTTTTACTGTATTTTCATGCAAAACCTCAGTGTAAGGTTATAACACTGACCCTCAAGAAATCTCATTATTTAACAGCAAGTGCGCAAAATAGTGGAAACTGCATTGAATAGAGGTTAAACAGACCTCTTTATTAAAGGATATTAAGCCCTAATACTCAACATGCCGAAAAGGTTTACCACAAAATGTATTAAAGTGTTTTGTTACTTGTGCATTTTATTTTGTAAGTTTTATGAGAGGGGGCATGCCATAGGCAGGCAATCAGCATGGAAGCATTATTCAGCTAGTATATTCTGATTAGCATGTGCTAGCACAGGGGTGGGCAACTCTGGTCTTTGAGGACAGGAATCCAGTCGGGTTTTCAGGAATTCCCCAATGAATATGCATTGAAAGCAGTGCATGCAAACAGATCTCATATTCATTAGAGAAATCCTGAAAACCCAAATGGATTACGGCCCTCGAGGACCGGAGTTTCCCATCCCTGTACTAGCTGAATAACATGGACTAAACAAAGGATCTCTAGCATACAAAGAGTGGGGCAATGAAGGCGGTACACCCCAGGTCCAAGCAGCAGAAGGTAGGTGAAGTGAACATGGGGCTGTGGTCCACATGCTCTTGGCTGCCGCCTCTGCCAGCCCCAGCCCCATTCCCACCTGCTTTATCAATTTCTTTTTCCAGGGCAGAGGGTTGGCAGAACCGACCATCGCGCATATGCGGACTGTGGCTCTGTGACCACTCCACATGCCCCCACTGCCTGGAAAAGAGAGGTGCTCTGGCCAAAGGAGGGGGTGCTCCACTCCAGGTGACCATCAGGCCAGGTACTCCACTGCATGGAAGCACATATCAACTTCTAGACAGGAGGCAGTAAGTGCTCCCGTGTTTTGTTGTTTTTTTTTCCAAAATCCTGCACAGTAATGAAAAAATTAGTACAGAACTTTAAAAAAAAAAAAAAAAACAACCAAAAAAAACAAACAACCCCAATTATTTTAGATGCCCTATTTTAGAAGCCACAGAAAATCTGGGTTTAACATGCAGGAAAAGTTACATGTTAATGTCCAGATTTTAATGCATTTTAGTAAAAGGGTCTCAAAATTTGATGTTTTAGTAATGCTTAATAATCGGTCGTGTGTTATAAAAGCCCATACATATAAAAGTAGTACTTACTTGTTTCTGGGCAAAATCCATACATTTTATCTTGATCATAATTTTGTGTTGTTGCACACCAGACAAGGCCATCTGATCTTCCTTCGTTTGTGCATTTAGCATACCACTTTTGGCCAAAGAGGAAAGGAAACACACATGGCTGCCCATTGGAATTCCCTCGATATGTAAATATGTCTACAGAAATTGAATTAAACAACAATGTATTCAGGAACACACTAATACTTAAAGAAATAAATTGCATTTCTCAATAACCCATGTTAACAACATTAGCACATGTTAATAACATTATTGAGAAATGAAAACATGTGTGCAATAACACATGTTAACATTAGCACATGCATTTTGAATTCTGATCCAAGGTGACACTGAGGTCTTTCCTCCACTTTCTCCACTAATGTTAACAACATTAGCACATGTAAACATGTAAATATTACTGTCATTCAATTTCTGTAAAAATAGTTAACATGTAAATGTCTACATGTTGTTAACATGTGTTATTGCACACACGTTTACATTTCTCAATAATGTTGTTAACATGTGCTAATGTTGTTAACATGTTTGCATGTGCTAATGTTGTTAACATTAGTGGAAAAAGTGAAGAAAGTGGCGGAAAGACCTCAGTGTCACGTTGGATCAGAATTCAAAATCCTCCGGACATGACATCTTCAAATAATAATCTGAAGGTGTGAACACATCCTTGGTCTTAAAAACTCCACATTAATTCATTCAATGTTTGAGTAAAAATATTACATTAATCGACTGTTTTTCAAATTAGCTGATTAGCAGAAGCACACAAAACTGTTACTATTTTTACAGACATTGAATGACAGTAATAAGTTAGAATTGAACTAGCATATAAATATATGATTAAAATTAGACTATTTCGTGGTATCATGTAATGTTTGTTACAGTAGATCATTAATAATCAAATTATGACAAAAGTCCTAAGGGCTCTGGATAATAAACTATATCAAATTTGGGCATTAACACCTTGGGCTCCTTTTAAGAAGGTGCGCTACAGGTTTTACCACACGCACTGGATTAGTGCGCGCTAGCCAAAAATCCACCGCCTGCTCAAAAGGAGGCGGTAGCAGCTAGCGCACGGGGCATTTTAGCGCACGCTATTCCGCGCGTTAAGGCCCTAGCGCACCTTTGTAAAAGGTGCCCCCTAGTTTTAGCACAAGTTATTGCCCTAAAATATTCAAAAGAAACTAAGGATATGCACAGGGGAAATATTTGCTTCATTTTTGGCCTTTTTTCACACATTTTAATGCTTAAATAGAATTTATGCACATCCAATCAATTTTACAGCCAGTACGTTTTTTTTTAAGGCAATCTAATGAACCAGATGTGTGTTAACACATGCACATCCTTACGAAACTGTGGTACAAGTACTGAAGTTTAGCCAGTACCATGGTAAAGGGGTTGATCCCCTGACCATGAACACACTCATGGTATGCAGTCCTGTATCCTAGGTTCATACCTGTAGAGGTCTGAAGCCCTAAATTAAAGCTTCTGGCACTATATCTGCCTCCCATTCTGCAGTGGTCTTTCTTTAAAGGTCTCCGCATCAACCTCTCCAAAACTATAATTTGTGAAGTTATGCTACCTCTTGGATCCAAAACCTGTCCTCAGATTTAAGATTCAGAAAAGTGTTTTCTCTTTCCATTTCTCATTCAGAGGCAAAAGGGTCACTCCTGTTTAACCAGAACCAGAATCCAAAATGGCAGAGGATGACCTGATGCTCTCCTATGTCTAGCGTCTGTAGACCATAGGGGATTTTCAGGTCAGTGACTGCCAGTTTGAATTTCAGTGCTGGCAAGGCAAAGCAATAAGGCATTTCTCCTGCTCTATGGGCCTGAAGTTGCCTTCTTGTATAAAGGAGAGCTAGGAAGAATATGGAAATCTTAGGCAGGCTATTTTTTTGGAAGCTGAATAGGAGATGATGGATTTGCTACAGGTGGGACTACCTACATATTAGATCTAATTTAAAAACAGATAAAAATGAAGGCAGATAAATACCGTATATACTTGAATATAGGATGAGATTTTTGGGCCCAAAAGTGGCCCAAAAATGGGGGTCTCGTCCTATATTGGGGTCATCATACAATGAAGACCTGACCCACCTCCCCGGATATTGCAGGCATCAACCGGCAGGAGGGATTCCTCCTGTTTCCTGTCCCGGCCGACTAACAAACTATTTTTTAACCCCTTCCCCCCTGCGCTTACCTTTTGCACCATTTTTAATCCCTGGTGGACCAGCGGTGTATGAGGCAGGAGCGATCTTTCCGCACCCTGCCCCGTGCTGAGCCTCTCCGTCCCTGGTTCTCATTTCACGGCGAGTGGCACACCCGACAGGGCCGAGCTTTTTATGCTTCCTGCTCGGCCCAGCACCGCTGTCTGAATGGCTGTTGCATCTCCAACCCTATATGTCATTTCTGTCTGTCCAAGTTAGATTGTAAGCTCTTCTGAGCAGGGACTGTCTATAAATGCAAAATGTACAGCGCCATATATGCCTTTCAGCACTATATAAGTGATAAGTAGTAGCAGTTGTTTATGAGACAACATGTTTAGATATTTCCTGACATCTCAAAGCAGACACAGGAAAGAAGAAAGACATTTCAACTTTTGCATCATGAAGTGCATAGTAACATAGTAACATAGTAGATGATGGCAGATAAAGACCCGAATGGTCCATTCAGTCTGTCCAACCTGATTCAATTTAATTTTTTTTTTTCTTCTTCTTAGCTGCGCAAGAATCCAAAGCTCTGCCCATTACTGTGCTTAGATTCCAACTACTGAAGTCTCCGTCAAAGCTCACTCCAGCCCATCTACACTATCCCAGCCATTGAAACCCTCCCCAGCCCATCCTCAATCAAATGGCTATATATAGACACAGACCATGCAAGTCTGCCCAGAACTGGCCTTAGTTCTTCACTATTAACTATTATTTTCTGATTCTAGATCCTCTGTGTTAATCCCATGGTTTTTTTTTTTTTTACTCTGTCACCGTTTTCCTCTCCATCACCTCTCTCGGGAGCGCATTCCAGGCATCCACCACCCTCTCTGTAAAGAAGAATTTCCATACATTGCTCTTGAGTCTACCACCTCTCAGCCTCAAATTATGCCCTCTGGTTTTACCATTTTCCTTTCTCTGGAAAAGATTTTGTTCTACGTTAATACCTTTCAAGTACTTGAACGTCTGAATCATATCTCCCCTCTCCCTCCTTTCCTCTGGGGTATACATATTCAGGGCTTCCAGTCTCTCCTCATACGTCTTTTAGAGCAAACCTCCTATCATTTTCGTCGCCCTCCTCTGGACTGCTTGAAGTCTTCTTACGTCCTTCGCCAGATACGGTCTCCAAAACTGAACACAATACTCCAAGTGGGGCTTTACCAATGACCTGTACAGGGGCATCAACACCTTCTTTCTTCTACTGGCTACGCCTCTCTTTATACAGCCCAGCATCCTTCTGACAGCAGCCACTGCCTTCACTGTTTTTTCGCCTTTAGATCTTCAGAAACTATCACCCCAAGATCCCTCTCCCCGTCCGTGCATATCAGCTTCTCACCTCCCAGCATATACGGTTCCTTCCGATTATTAATCCCCAAATGCATCACTCTGCATTTCTTTGCATTGAATTTTAGTTGCCAGATTTTAGACCATTCCTCTAACTTTTGCAGATCCTTTTTCATATTTTCCACTCCCTCCACGGTGTCTGCTCTGTTACAAAATTTTGGTATCATCTGCAAAAAGGCAAACCTTACCTTCTATCCATTCAGCAATGTCACTCACAAAAATATTGAACAGGATCGTCCCCAGCACTGAACCCTGAGGGATCCACTACTCAATTTTCCTTCCTCCGAGCGACTTCCATTAACCATCACTCTCTCTGGCGTCTGTCCGACAGCCAGTTTCTAATCCAGTTCACCACTTTGGGTCCTAACTTCAGCCCTTCATGTTTGTTCAAGAGCCTCCTATGAGGAACCGTGTCAAATGCTTTGCTGAAATCTAAGTAAATGACATATAGCATATGTCCTTGATCCAGTTCTCTGGTCACCCAATCAAAAAATTCAATCAGGTTCATTTTGCATGATTTACCTTTAGTAAAGCCATGTCAGTTGTGTTTTCCAGTTAAATGTAATGCTAGATTTGGTGTTCAAACCTATATTTTTTGGGACCCAAAACAATTCAGGCTATTTTTTGATCCTAAATAAAAAAGATTTATCTAGTCAAAATACTGCATAAGTTTTCTCTGTTACAAGCTCAGTATTTTAAAGTGATTTGGAGAGTTGCCTGAAATTTCCTGCTGTTTAGTTTTTCTTTGTTTTGAATTGGTTTCATCTTCTCCCCTTAGTTGTGATCTCCATATTTCTTTGGGGGGGAGGGCTTGTTTTTATATATTATTTTTCATTGTATAAAAATTTCCCTTGTTTAAATTTTCTGAAATATATCAGCTATTTCTTGACAAAGTTGTCTGAAATGTCACAGTTCAAAATCAATTAAAAATAAATAAAGATGGTTATAACACATTGGATTTTATTTTATTTATTTTATTTTTTAATCTTTATTCCTTTTTGAATCTTACACAGTGGATTTAATAATGAACTCATATTTCCATATTACCATGGCTTAGTTAAGCACCATAGAGTAATGCTACAACAAAATAACTGTGACCTGCTGAGCAAAAACGTATCAAAAGTGGGGTATGTGATTTATTGAAGAGTGTGGCACAGTAGTTAAATCTACAGCCTCAGCACCCTGAAGAGTGGTGTAGTAAGGGGGTGGGGGAGGGGCACTCCGCCCTGAGCGCTATCTTGGTACCTGTCCACCTCTCTGCCCTCTCGCTACCAAGCATGTGCACCACTTCCCTGCCCCGCACCTCTGTAACGTTCATGGCATGAGTAGTAACCCTCAACCTGCTGTCATGCCTGCATTGGCTCTTTTTCTGATGTCACTTCCTGGACTCACGCCCAGGAAGTGATGTCAGAGGGAGAGCTCATGTAGGCACAACAGCAGGTTGGGGGTTGCTGCTCGCACCAGGAACATTACAGAGGTAAGGGGGAAGGGAAGTGGCATGAGGGGTGATGGGAAAGAAGCATGTAGGGGTGGGGGGCTGAAGGGGGTGGGGGGCTGAAGAGGGTGGGGAGGGGCAGCACTGCCCTGTGTGCCTCTCACCCTTAATATGAGGTTATGGGTTCAAACCCTGCACTATTATTCCCTGTGACCCTGGGCAAGTCACTTAATTCCCCCATTGCTCCAGGTACATTAGATAGATTGTGAGGGAAAAATGCTTGAGTACCTGCATAACTTCATGAAAACCGTTCTGAGCTCCCCTAGGAGAACAGTATAGAAAATTGAATAAATAAATAAATATTCATACCACAAGATAGAGGGACATCAATTACATAATCCTGCATAATTTCAGCCTCAGGTATGGATTAATTACCTCTTTAAAAAATAAGAAACATTTATCAATAAAAACTGATTAACCCCATAAATCACATACTTTGCAATTTATAGGCTGTAAAGTATGAAAAACATAAAAGATGTGAATATAATTGCATAGTCCCATTGTACTGACCCTAAACTACTAATTATTTCTAAAGCGCTACCAGACATACGCAGCGCTGTACAGAATCACGAAGAAGACAGTCCCTGCTTGAATGAGCTTACAATCTAAACAGACAAGACAAATAAATAGGATCCCCTGGATACAGTTTAGGGGAATGGTTAATCGTGGGCTAGGTTGATAGGCAATATGCAAATTTTTCAAAAGGAAAGTTGCCCAAATTTACCCCTCCAAACTTTGGTAGCCTTTATCTCTGTTATTCGTAACCCCACTTTTGGTACTTTTTGACTTAGCACGTCACAATTATATACAATGCAGACTTGCTAAAATCAAAACAATAGAACATCAAAAATGACTGATTTTATGGAATTTTTAGTTTTAGATGTAATAATTTAGGACTAGATTTACTAAAGCATGTTTACATGTTTGCATGTGCTAATGTTGTTAACATACTTTGGGCTCCTTTTACTAAACCATAGAAGAGCTGCTTACCGCAGGCCGGTGAGGTAAATGCTCGCTCTATAAGCATTGGAGCATTTACCTCACCAGCCCATGGTAAGGGGCTCTTCTGTGGTTAAGTAAAACCCAGCATTTATTAGTGCATAGGTCTCATTATTTAAAATGGAACCTATGGTAAATAAAAATGTACTAAAGTGAAGCTATAGCTGGTGATGAAAAAGCTATAATGAATGCAAATACCAAGCACAGCTGTATAAAATGTGAAAATATAGAAATTAGGAAAAAAGATCTTAGGCACCCAGACACCTGATCCTTAATGGCTCCCGCAAATTCTTGTGACAATTCCCGGGAGCCAGTAAGGATGCCTCTCAGTACCGAGCAGCAGCGCCAAAGTGCGATCCTAATCATGTCACTCAGAAGCCGAAGGAACTCGTGGTAGCTGGTTAGCAGCAGGGCAGGAACTTGGAAAGTTCGCTTCTGCCCGCTGCACTTCCACCGCGGATCACCAAGATGAGGTACCATATGAGGCTAGGGCAGGGAGAGAGGCGGGGGCAGAGCCTGGGAGGGAGGGAGGATGCAGAGTCTGACGGGGAAAGGAAGGAAGGGGGCTGGGTGCAGAGTCTGACAGGGGAGAGGGAAAGGAAGAAAGGGGGCTGGTGCAATGCCTGACAGGGGAGGGGGGAAGGAAGGAAGGAAGGAAGGGGGCCGGTGCAATGCCTGACAGGGGAGAGAGGGAAGGTTGCTGGGAGCAGAGCCTGACAGGGGAGGAGAGGATGGAAGGATGCTAGGTGCAGATCCTGACCGGGGAGGGGAGGATGGAGGGTGCTGAGTGCAGATCCTGACAGGGGAGGGGAGGATGAAAGGGTGCTGAGTACAGAGCCTGACAGGGGAGGGGAGGATGGAAGGGTTCTGGGAGCAGAGCCTGACACTGGAGGGGAGGATGGAAGAATGCGAGGTGCAGATCCTGACAGGGGAGGGGAGGATGGAAGGGTGCTGAGTGTAGATCCTGACAGGGAAGAGGAGGATGGAAGAGTGCTGGGAGCAGAGCTTGATACTGGAGGGGAAGATGGAAGGATGCTAGGTGCAGATCCTGACAGTGGAGGGGAGGATGGAAGGGTGCTGGGCTCAGAGCCTGACAGGGGAGGGGAGGAAGGAAGGGGGCTGGGTGCAGATCCTGATGGGGCAGGACACTTAAATATTAAGCTGCCCGACTTATATTTGAGTCAACCATTTTTTTCTCTTTTTTTTGAGGGGGGGAGGAGGTCTCGACTTATATTCAGATTGACTTATATTCGAGTATATATGGTAACACAAATTAATTTGTATTAACACATGGTAATACAGCACTATCTGTTAGCAAATCTATCCTTTTGTCTACTTAATAGATTTTATTAATCTGTTAAATTATTACCTTCATAGACCCTAGAACATAAGTCATTTGTGGTTCCATAGATCTTCCATCTGCTCCATACACCAAACCCTTGATATAGTATAATATTGCTTGCTTTATTTCTGTAGTTAAAATGTAAAGCTTCTCCTTGAATACCAAAGATGGTGTCATTTTTGCATTCCCATTTTTGAAGGTCACTTGTTGCATCACAGGGATACAGTGAGACTACAGCCATATCCTTCTTAGTGGCCACTCCCAAGCACTGTTTCAATAACATGCTCATAAGCTGGTGTGGAGAAATCCATCGGAATTTCTGCGACTCGTAATTCTGTTTGCATATATTGGCCGTGACAAAACTAGTACTCAGAACATCCACACAACGCCCGTGATCTTCGTTAAATATTAGAAATTCACTGGAATCTGTAAAAGAACAGGAGAGTCAATTTACTTTAAGCAATCTAAAAGCAGGCAGAATGAGACTGATTGGTTAAAATTTTCCAGATACTGTAATCATTTGGAGCTAAATTCTCTATATGGCACCCAACAATTGGTGCTGAAAAAAATGAGTGCAATGTGCTATTCTATAAACTCTGCTTTATAGAATAATATTTTGTGCTGGGAATAACGCCCAGTTTTGAGTGTCAGGACTTACACCAACTGAAACTTGGGGCTCCTTTTACTAAGCTGCCTAGAGTTTTTAGCGCGTGAATTTTAGCATGTGCTACGTGGCTAGAACTAATGCCAGCTCAATGCTGGCATTAGCATCTAGCGTGTGCGGCGCAGCTTTGTAAAAGGGACCCTTGGTGTAAATTAGGGATCTTCCTTGAGGGCCGCAATCCAGTCGGGTTTTCAGGATTTCCCCAATGAATATGCATTGAAAACAGTGCATGAGATTCATTGCGGAAATCCTGAAAACCCGACTGGATTGCGGCCCTCAAGGAGGGACTTTGAGACCTCTGGTGTAAATCCTCATGCCTGAATTAGGCACAGATTTACTCTAGTCTTTAATACTGAGTACAAATTTCAGGAATGCCCCTCCCATGGTCACGACCCCTTTCTGGATCTACACACGCATCTTCATAGAACAGTGACTAAAAAGATGCATGCATAAATTCAAATGATTGCTAATTAGCACTAATAATTGATTGTTAGCACCTAGTAACTGGTTCTAAGTGGCTTATTATGCAATTAAATTGGGCATGCACCCCAATTTGCACACACAATTTTTAAAACCATATATACTTTATTTATTTATTTAAAAATTTATATTCTGCATATCTGACAAATCTATACAGATGACAAAATAACATACATACTAAAATCACAAAAAAACACATTAATGCAGCAAAACATAAAAATCAAATCAACAAACCCCAGAACCCACCCTTTTCCCAAAAACATCATCTTCATCCGTACCCCCCACCACCACCATTCAAAAAATAAATCTACGACAAAGACTGAAAAAACCCATCTAAAAGAGTCGCTTCAAACCTTAGAATTAGGATGTTAGCTTATATATCAATAACATCTTGGTGGTTTTTATATAAGAACTTTTCCCTCTCTCATGAAGCCAGGGGACTTCCTAGCTGATTATGGCCTCCAGATAGCTGTTCACAGATCAGGACACACTAATTATTTCTTTTAAAACCTTTACCCAGAAAATACTTGGAAGGTGATATATCATACGCACAAAACATTCTTAGGGATATACACATGCCAAAGTACATATTAGAAGGGTGATTTACAGACTTCAAGACATAACAACATAGAACATATCCATCTTTCATATGTCAAAGGGTTACACTTCATATAATGGCAGGTCAGGTCTAATTCTTTAATGCAATTTATTCTTTCCTGGATGGATCGCAGTAGAGGGAAAGCTTCAGGGCAGCCCAGGCAGCTTGAGAAAACGGTGCCACACCAGGGCTCCTCTGAAAAAAGGAAATTTATGTTTAAAGAAGACTGGGAAGATAAGGGAAGGAAAGAAGATAAACCATGGTGGGAAGAAGAGGAAGAGATATCCAGATTATGTGTCATCCTGGAAATGTTTTAAATTAGCCTAGGGGTAGGGGTGGGGGTGGGGAGGGATGAGAAAGAGGGGGGAGGGAATGCTGGACCAGAGGTAGGGAGATGGAACTAGAAAAAAAAATTATAGCCCCAGAAACAAAAGGGGGGTGAGAGATATAGATATATAGATGGTGGACAATGGGATGGAAGGAGGAAGAGAATGGCAGAGATGTTAAATCCAGGGAGGCAGGCCTGGGTAGGGGAAGATGCTAGATGGAAGGGCAGTTGGGAAGAATGAAAAATATATTGGATCAGGAGATGAAAGGGAGGGAGAGAAATGTTGGACCTGGGGGCATGCGGAAGGGAAGAAGAGATGCTGAATCATGGGACAAGAAGAGGGAAGAACAGTGGAAAGAGAGCAAGAACGATGTTGGACCATGAAGGGGAAGAGAGAAAGAGGAGAGATGATGTACCATGGGGGAAGAGGGCAGGAATGAAGAGAGATGGGGCAGTTGGGAAGAATGAAAAATATATTGGATCAGGAGATGAAAGGGAGGGAGAGAAATGTTGGACCTGGGGGCATGCGGAAGGGAAGAAGAGATGCTGAATCATGGGACAAGAAGAGGGAAGAACAGTGGAAAGAGAGCAAGAACGATGTTGGACCATGAAGGGGAAGAGAGAAAGAGGAGAGATGATGTACCATGGGGGAAGAGGGCAGGAATGAAGAGAGATGGGACAGGAAGATGTCATGCAATGTGGGGGAGAGGGAGAAGAGATGCTAGGTTTCAAGAATGGAGGGAGAGACCAAGGGGTGGGGGTGGGGATGTAGCATGAAGATGAATGAGAGAAGCATAGTAAGTACAAAGGTAGAAATGTGGTAATGAGAAGTAGAGAGGAAGGTAATGAATAGATGAAAGATAGAAGGGAATAAGAGGCTGGGGAAAGAGTAAGATGGATAAAGAGAGAGCTAGAACATGAGAAATGGAGATGGAAAGTTGAGAGGTAACTGAAAAGTATAAAGAAAAAGGGTGAAATTTGATGGATGGCAAGACAGAAAAGAAAAAAAGGAAAGGAAAAGCTAAAAAAGAAAGATCAGTTTATCAGGTGTAGTGAGGTAATGAAACAAGATAGGAGAAAAGACAAATGGACATCAACAGGGCTAGATTAATGAATAGGCCCAATAGGCATGTGCCTAGGGCCCGAAATAGTCAGGGGGGGCCTGCTGAAGGATGACTTACCATACCATTGTTTTTTCAGACGGCAACGGGCCCCCCCTCTTCCTCCCTCCACAGCAATGGGCCCCCACCCGATGGCAACACCACCCCCCCTGCATCACCGGACAGCAATGCAGCCAACCACCAGCATCAACAGTAACGCGGCCAACACAGCTCTATGACGGTCCCGCGATGACTGCGTCTGCCAGTCCATCCCCCTCTGACGTCACTTACTTCTTCTGGCAGACACAGTCATCGCGGGATCTTCATGGAGATAAGCCAGGTGTGTTAACGTTGATGCCGAGGGGAGGCCGTGTTGCCATCCATCGATGCCGGGGGGGGGGGGGGGTGTTGTTGTCATCGTCGATGCCAGGTGGGGGCCCATTGCCGTAGGGGGGACCGTTGCCGTTGCTGGGGGGTACGTTGCTATTGCTGTGTGGAAAGGTTGGTGGAGGGAAAGAAAGGGGGTTAATGTTGATGGAATTGGTGTGCAGGGAAAGGTGGAAAACAAGAAGGAAGGATACTGGATGGATTTAGGCTGGAGGAAAAGAAAGGGGGTTAATGTTGATGGAATTGGTGTGCAGGGAAAGGGGGAAAACAAGAGGGAAGGATAGATACTGGATGGATTTAGGCTGGAGGGAGAGAAAGAGAGCTAATGTTGATGGAATTGGTGTGCAGAGAAAGGAGGAAAACAAGAGGGAAGGATACTGGATGGATTTAGGCTGGAGGTAAAGAAAGGGGGCAGATGCTGATGGAAGTGGGGGGAAAGAGAGAGGAGAGAGTGAAATGCCAGATCATGGGGGTGTGGGTGTGAGAGAGGGAAGAGAAGAAGAGGAGAGAGATGCCAGATCATTGGAGGAGGGAATGGAAGAAGATGGATGCCAGACCAATGGGGGTGAAGGGAAAGATGGAAGGGGGAAGCATACAGTTTCGGAAGTGGCATAGGACTGGGTAGTTGGGAAGAAAAACGGAGAGATGATGGACCCTGGGGTGGTGGGGAAGGAGGGAGAGATGATGGATGAAAGGGTAGTTGAGAAAAGGACAGATGGTGGATCTGGGGATGGTGGGGTCCATTGCCGCAGCTGTGGATATGGACACAAAAAAAGGAAATATGTCATACCTCCAAGGGAGGGAAGGGAAACAGAAGGGGAGGACAGAGATGGAAGATGGATGGCTAGCATGGAGAAAGAAGAAAACGACAAATGGGCAGGAGGCCCTGGCAAGTGAGTTATCAGAAGACAACCAGAGCCTGGGACCAACAAAAGGTAGAAAAAATAATTTTATTTTCTATTTTGTGTTTACAATATTTATTTTGTTTACATCACAGAGCCGGTGTGGGGTTAGAGATGTTGTAACCATATATTTCTGCTAAGACTAAGCCTTAGTCACTTAGGGGTTCTTTTTTTTAAGGTGCACATTTAGCGTGTGCAAAATCGGTTAACGTACCCTAAGTATCTTAATAAAAAATTTGGCCCGCGACTTACCCTTTTTTTCAGATTTTGTCTCCTTATGTGATTGAGTTTGACACCCCTGATGTAGAGTGAGGCAAGCGATGTAAACTTGGTTATTAATATAGACTTATATTTCAGATAGTATTACTGCTTTACAATATATTTGAACGCTTTTATATACATATTGAAAGGGTTCAGAGTTAATGTTCTGGGTAAGTAGGTGGGAAGGGAAGGAAGGGGGATTTGTTCAGAAATGTTTGGAAGCTGCATAGAAGAAAAACTTTGCACTGGTATGCTAATCTTTTTTTGTTTTGAATTAAAAAAAAAAAAAAAGAAAAAAGAAATACAATTGGAAACAAAGAAGTAAAGAAGAAAAAAGATAAATGTGGGCGGGATGTGGGTGGGGTGTGGGCAGGGCAGGCCCAGGGGAGCCCAGTGTACTTGTGTGCCTAGGGGCCCTCGAAGAATTAATCCTGTCCTGGACATCAACCAATGTAAAGGGAATTATCAGAAGAGACAAATGGGACCAACATGGTGGACATGATGGAAAAATAAAATGTCCAAATGACAGAAGTTAAAAAAGTGTTTTATTTTGAATTTATTAACTGGAATATGTGTTATCTTTGGGATATGTGCATTAGCGGCTTAACAGACAGCTGATAGGGGGAAGGGGGAATAATGGTCCTAAGCTCAAAGTAGGTGGGCACCAAATTATCTCCTTGCCCTCCCCCATGCCCCCTGACCAAATGAAAAGTATAAATACCCAAGCTGTAAAGCATAAATACTTAAGCTGGTGGGGATCCCAAAAGCCCTGTCAGCTAAAGACCTCTTCCTCTATTTTGGCAGCAAGAACTCTCCAAGTTCTGCAGCTGTGACAGCTCGGGGTCACTGCCCCTAGCTGCAGAGGTTTGAGATTTCTGGCTGCCAAAGTAGAGGAAGAGGTCTTTAGCTGGCAGGGCTTTTGGGATCCCCCCCCCCCCAAACACAGCAAGAAAAGTATATTTCTGTTTTTATTTCTCCAGTTTATAGAAACTTGCTGAGTTTAACTTCATGAGGTTCCCAATTCAATGTTTATTTCTATTTGTGATCTCTTACTCTGTGTTTGGTAAATGTATGTCTGTGTCTTGTGTGAAGAAGTCATTTAAAGTTGTTTTATGTGTGGTAGTAATGGCAAGTGGGGAGATCGGGGTCAAGGAGGAGAGGGGTTCATGGGCCTCTCCATAATTCTACCCAGCATCTCTATAACTAGCACTGATTAGGGAGTGACGAACTTATGTGCACGACAGAAGAGCGGGGCTTGGGTGTGATTGTATGTGATGATCTTAAGGTGGCCAAACAGGTTGAAAAGGTGATGGTGAAAGCTAGAAGGATGCTAGGTTGCATAGGGAGAGGTATAGCCAGTAGGAAAAAGGAGGTATTGTTGACTCTGTATAAGACTCTGGTGAGACCTCATGTAGAATATTGTGTACAATACTGGAGGCCACACCTTCAAAAAGATATAAAAAGGATGGAGTCGGTCCAGAGGAAGGCTACTAAAATGGTATGTGGTCTTCATCATAATGCATATGGGGACAGACTTAAAGATTTCAATCTGTATACTTTGGAGGAAAGGCGGAAGAAGGGAGTTATGATAGAGATGTTTAAATACCTATGTAATGTAAATGTGCATGAGTCATTTGAAAGGAAACTCTGCAATGAGAGGGCATAGGATGAAGTTAAGAGGTGACAGGCTCCGGAGTAATCTAAGGAAATACTTTTTTTTACAGAAAGGGTGGTAGATGCATGGAACAGTCTCCCAGAAGAGGTGGTGGAGACAGAGACTGTGTCTGAATTCAAAAGGGCCTGGGATAGGCACGTGGGATCTCTCACAGAAAGAGATAATGGTTACTGCGGATGGGCAGACTAGATGGGCCATTTGGCCTTTATCTGCCATCATGTTTCTATGTTTCTATGAAGGGGAAGAGCATGGTTGGAAACTTTCTGAGTACATGGTGAAGGTAGGGAGTGTTTGAGAGCATGAAGAATTACAAGGATGGCAGCAGGGGTGTCTTCTGAGAAGCTGGGTCATATTCACAATTTGAATATGCTGGTGCAAAGGCATCAGAGGCAAATTTCAGTCTTGCATCTCTGCACCTCATTTATATATCCTATTCACAAGACCATCCTTAGATTTCAGTACTTTAATTTTCATTATCACCCCAATGCCACTCCTCCCAATACAGTCTTGTAAAAGTACATAATTGGGAATCATACTTTTAAATTCCAAAAATCATTTATCTAACTAAAGGGTGTAATTATCAACCATGGGCTACTGTTTAGGCATGTTAGCACTAACTCATGCTATTTTAGCATGGATCCCATTTTATACAATGACACCTAATTTCTAATAGGGCTAATACTAGCCGATATTGATAATTTCCCACCTAGATGGGCTATTTCAAAACTGCCTTCTATCCCATTAGGTGTTACTAAGCTCTAATGGCTCACCAGTTTGTGTAGTTGACAGAACTTGACATTTTACTCTGAATGTAGTTGCTTTAAATGCACTTCTCTACCCTACCCCACCCCGAAGTGGCCACCCAAGGCAACTACCTAGTCCACATAATAGTTAATCCAGCCCTAGCTTTATTTCCTTTTTTATGCTTGGAAGAAAATAGAATATATAATTTTAAGAACTTCACCAGAAAACATGTGATTATTCTGGGAAATACCTCAGCCAAAACTATACACATTCCCCCCCTCCCAATATTCAGCCAGCAGCAGTCAGCATTTTATTTTTCAACACTGATCATTGCTGGCTAAATCATGCCCTGATATTCAGTGTTGGGTCATGTCTGGGCATCGATACAGAATATCAGGGCATAATTCTGGACAGTTTGGCCACCTGGAGCTTATACAGGCACAGCCAGTAGCGTACCAAGGGGGGGGGAGGTCTGCCCCGAGTGCACGCCTTGGGGGGAGGTGCACAGCCGGCCAAGTCCAGGTCCTCCTGCCCTACTGTGCAACTGGACCTGCACCTCCTTCCTTTCCCCTGGTCTTCGCCACTGCAGTCTTACCTCCCCGCTGCTGCTGCTAATCGCTGACAAGATGTCTTCTTTCCGACATCAATTCTGACGTCGGAGAGGACGTTCCAGGTCAGCCAATCACTGCCTGGCTGGCCCGGAACGTCCTCTCCAATGTCAGAATTGATGTCGGAAAGAAGACTTCTTGTCGGCGATTAGCAGCAGCAGCAGCGCGGACCGGGGGAAAGGAAGAAGAGAGACTTTTTTTCCCCACGGCAGGGAGGGAAGGATGTAGGCAGGCAAGCTGGCTGGCTTTGGGGGTGGACAAAATCTGGAAGGCAGTGGAGGACATAAGGAGGCACTGGGGGCACTAAAGACACGGGAAGGAGGCACTGGGGGCACTTTGGACACAGGACGGAGGCACTGGGGTATTAAGGACACAGGACGGAGGCACTGGGGGCACTATGGACACAGGACAGAGGCACTGGGGCACTAAAGACATGGGAAGGAGGCATTGGGGGCACTATGGACACAGGACAGAGGCACTGGGGGCACTGTGGACACAGGATGGAGGTACTGAGGGCACTAAGGACACAGGATGGAGGCACTGGGGGCACTAAGGACACAGGACGGAGGCACTGGGAGCACTATGGATGCAGGACGGAGGCACTGGGGGCACTATGGACACAGGACGGAGGCACTGGGGGCACTAAAGGCATGGGAAGGAGGCACTGGGAGGCACTATGGATACAGGACGGAGGTACTGGGGGCACTATGGACACAGGATGGAGGACTGGGGGCACTATGGACATGGAACGGAGGCACTGGGGGGCACTAAGGACATGGGAAGGAAGGAGGGAGGGAATAGAAAGGGACAATTGTTGGGCCTGAGTGCAAAAAGAAAGAAATGAAAGAAAGGATACACAGTCAATTAATAGATGTCCCCTTTTGATGAAAAAAATAAATGGTCATGTTCCCTCTGACTTACTTTCTCTGCAGCAGAGTCGGCAGCCGAGCTGAGGTGCAGGAAGGTCCCGCGATGACTCGTCTGCCGGCTCTGTTCCAGACAAAGTAAGTTATGTCGGAGGGGGTGAACCTGGCAGATGCAGTCATTGTGGGACTTTGCCGCAACTCCCTGCGTCTGCCGGGTCCACCCCCTCCGACGTAACTTACTTCTTTCGGAGCAGAGTCAGCAGACGAGTCATCGCGGGACCTTCCAGCATGCGGCTGCCGAGTCCGCTCCAGAGCAAGTACGTCGGAGTGGGGTGGACTGGCAGCTGGCAGCTACAGTCATCGCGGGACCTTGCTGCATGAAGGGAGAGAAAGGAGCAGGACTGCTGGAATGGAAGAGTGGTGGAGGGAAAGAAAGGGGGCAGATGCTGATTGAAGAGGGGTGGATGGAGAGAGAAAGGGCAGACATTGGATGGTAGTGGGGAGCCTATGCTGGATGGAAGTGCAGATGGGAGAGATAAGGGAGCAAATGCAGGAAGGAAATGGGAGAAGAGAAAGAGGGGAGCAGACGCTGGATGGAAGTGGACAGAGAGAGGAGAAGGTACTAGATGGAATGGTTAGAGAAAGAGGGTACATGATGGAAGGAGGGGATAAATAAAAGGAGGGCACATGATGGGGAGAAAAGGATTGAGTTAGGGAAACACTGGAGAGGTGAGGGTAAGAGGTGGCAAGCTTTAGGTAGACAGTATAAAAGGAAATTGAAGAGAGGGTAGTAAGAACGTAATCTAGACAGATGCAGAAAATAAATTGAAAAGGAAAATGAGTGAAAAAAGGGAAAGGGATTGCAGAGGAGAGATGTGGGAGAGGGAAGGAGAGGAGAGAGATGCCAGACCAATGGGGGTGAAAGGAGAGATGGAAGGGGGAGGCATACAGTTTCTGGAAGGGGCATAGAAGTAGAGAAGATGCCATTTAGGGGGAAGAGGGACGGCAGACAGTGGATGGAACGAAAAGAGTTACAAGAAGATGAGGAAAGCAGAAACCACAGAAGACAAAGATAGAAAAATGTTTTCTATTATTTATTGCTTTAGGAGACATATGTCACTGTTTCTGTGGTGCATTGTATGCAGAGTCCAGCTTCTTGCTGGTTCAATTTAACCTTTGTCTATATATTTCTATTTTATCCCCCTTTTTACAAAACTGTGGAGCGTTTTTTAGCGCCAGCTGTGGTGGTAGCAGCTCTGATGCTCAGAATTCTATGAGCGTCAGAGCTGTTACCTCTGTGGCTAAAATCCACACTACAGTTTTGTAAAAGAG
The DNA here is from genome assembly GCF_902459505.1 of Geotrypetes seraphini. Lineage (NCBI taxonomy): Eukaryota > Metazoa > Chordata > Amphibia > Gymnophiona > Dermophiidae > Geotrypetes > Geotrypetes seraphini. The sequence continues at coordinate 432,019,488 of NC_047085.1, read as the reverse complement.
GGAGGGGTTAGTTTGTGATTACATATTCCATACTAGGTGAAGGTGTTTTGTGTGTTCGAAAGACATGGTTTTTTGTTAGGATTGACTGCAGGATTGATCTGTACTAGTTTGTCTTGTTTAGTTTTACAATGGGTGCATTCATGTTGTACTGCTCATTGCAGTATGTAAGATGCTGCCTTTTCCTAGGTATTCATGTGTGTTGTGTGGATTGTTACTAAAAATCATGTTTTCATACAGATGGGGGGGGGGGAGGGTCAAAAAATGATGGGCCCCGGGTATCACATATGTTAGGTACGCCACTGGGCCCAGCCCATATTTAGTCGGGGCTGCATACGAATTATGCAGCCTCGATTGAATGTTGGATCAGCCGCATAACCTTTTTTAAAAAATTGTTTTAAATGAACCCTTGTTCTTCCTCCCAATCCCCCAATGATGGCCCCTCTTTCCTTCCCCCGCACCTCAGCTCACACAAAACCTCCCCCTGCCAGGTCCCCTTTCCTCCAATGTCTAGGTAGGCTCCCTCAGGCCTATTATTCTCCCTGGTGGACCAGTAGGAGGTTATTGGGGTTAGAAGTACAGCCCCCTCGCTCCTGCCCCTTTTGGTGCCTCTCAATAATGCCTGCTGCAACCTCTCATGACAGCTCGCAGTATTTCGAATATTACTACTACTACTATTAATTATTTCTATAGCGCTACCAGATGTACAGAGTCACAAAGAAGAAAACAAGTTCCTGCTCAAAAGAGCTTACAATTTAAACATCCAAGACAGACAAACAAGATGTCATGTAGCATCCATTTGAAAAGGGATAGCCCTTCAAGAGGGCATGATTGGGGGTGCTGGGGGAGATCAGGGGTTATGTGGGTGCCAGCCTCATATTCAGTGCCACCACCTGCATAGCTAAACAGCCTAATTTAGAACAGTTTTTGAGATGTCCTAAATTAGGCCACTTACCTATGCAGGTGCCTGCACTGAATATTGCTGACCCCCGCATAACCTTGGTCCCTCCTCAGTGCCACCCCCAGCATTGCCCCTGACCAGTAAGTCTGATGGGATATTCAGCGACAATCTCCAGTTAAGTTCCACTGAATATTCCAACTTAAGTGGTGTGAAGCGATTTAAGTGGGTAGAGAGTTTCCTGCCCCCCTTAAATGGTTTTGAATATCGGCCCCATGGTTTAAAAAAAAAAAATCTGGTCCATTTGCCTCTCTACTAATTCTAAATGGCATGAACTAGTAGAGAGGAAAATATTAGTAAAGCCTATAAAATAGAGAGTATAACCAGAAAACAGGTTAAGCACATTAGCAATTATATCAATAGAAACTGCATAAGTTTCAAATACACTTTCCCCTCCGTATTCGGGGGGGTTAGGGGCAGAGCCGGCCCGCGAATATTGAATATTCGTGAATAACTTTTAGGCCAGCTCTGACCCACCTCCGCCTCCCTCCCGACATCCCAGACCTTACCTGGTGGTCTAGCGGGCTTTCGGGGCAGGAGCGATCTTCCTACACTCCTTCCCCGTGCAGATCACTCATAGCAAATGGCTGCCGTGAGTTCCCGTAGTCTCTCGAGATTATGACGGGAACACCCCGCAGCCATTTGCTATGAGTGATCTGCATGGGGCAGGATTGTAGGAAGATCGCTACTGCCCTGAAAGTCCACTAGACCACCAGGTAAGGTCTGGGATGTTGAGAGGAAGGCGTGAGGGAGGCGGGGAAGGTCTGGAATGCAGCTTTATTTAAAAAAAAAAAAAGTCACGAAGAATTGAATCCGCGGATACTGAAACTTTGGATTCGGAGGGCTCACTGTAGTGGAGAAAAAAGACCTCAGATATCTTGCTCCAACAAGTTCTGACCTCATGAAATTCCTATGTATTTTATATATAAGAGCATCTCCAGTCATTGGTCAAAAAACTCCATTTTTAAGTAGATCACTCTATTGCAGTCTTCAAAAAAATTTACAAAAATGTGTCTTTAAGCAGAGTTTTCATAGACACAATTTCATATCATTCATAACTAACAACCAAACAAGTTGGGCAAAAAAAAAAAAAAAAAAAAGCAAACTCCAGCTGTATTCTTTATCTTGCATTCACAAAAAAGCCCAACAGCTGCCCTGTTTCGCCTCTAGCTTTATCAAGGCCTGCAACATCAATTCTCCATCAGCAGTCTTTGCCAAACACAAAATTCTTCACCCTCACTAAAGGATTACACCAAACAGATCAAAACACAGAAGAACTAATATGCACATAACATATGTTTCACAACTGTCCTTCAAACTACAGACAATATCTCTGTTTACAGGGCAACTAATGTCATCTATTGTTGAGTCTCCTTTATTTGAAAGGAAGCTCTGGAATGAGAGGGCATAGGATGAAATGAAGAGGCGATAGGGCTCAGGAGTATCTAAGGAAATTTTTTTTTTACAGAAAAAGTGGTGGAGACAAGAGACTGTGTCTGAATTCATGAAAGCATGGGACAGGCATGTGGGATCTCATAGAGAAAGGAAGAGATAATGGTTACTGTGGATGGGCAGATTGAATGGGCCATTTGGCCTTTATCTGCCATCATGTTTCTATGTTTTCTAGAAGGCATTTTACAAAACAGATCACACAAATATTGAAAATAAATGCTAGATACATGCAATCAAGTTTCAAGAACTGAACATAAAAGTTTTATATGTGCTGCTTTGGATAAAAGTAAAAAAGCCCCAGCATACTAAGGGGTGCAGTTAACAACATGTTATTTTACCACAGGTCCTGTTTTATCCAATGAGATCTAGTGACTACCAACTGAAGTTAACAGTAAAACAGTAGTCTTAATGGTAGCCACATTGATAACTCCTTCTCCCAACTAAATAAATCCCTATTTTGATTTTTATATAATTTTCATGCTTTAGATCAGTGTCTCTCAAACTTTCTCTAGCTGGGACACACTAAAGGTAGTGGCCACGGCTTGAGGCACCCAGAAGTGCGCGGTCGTTGCCGTGATGACATCCACGCATGGGCAGAGGCCCTCCAGATGGGCCCCGAGACGCCAGTAGGGGGTGCCAGCAGGGAAGAAGGCCAGAGAGGAGAGACACTGGCGCCAGCTGATTGCCTACAGCAGTGTTTCTCAACTACTTCAAGCAAAGTACCCCAAAGTCTAACTAATATCAACTGAGTACTCCAACAACAGGCCTCCCTAGGCCCAGCCAAGCTCTGCCCCAGATCCCATCCCCCTTTACTAACTGTAATGCAATTTTTTCCATTTATTTGTAAGGCTGCTGTAATTAGCTTTAAAGGTGAGACCGGGAGGAAGCCAGAGGACGCTAGAGAGAAGGGGGAAACATGCAGGCCTTCTGTGAATCGGACAGGACTGGCGTAGGGAAGTCAACTGGCAGGCACCTCTCTTCCTCCTCAGTATGCCACGGCACACTTGGAATCTCAGGGAGCACACTAGTGTGCCTCGGCACAGAGTTTGAGATACACTGATTTAGATGAATATTTGTATAAGCATGCTTGTGTAAGATGGAGCCCTATGACCAGGAGTTATAAAGTCTCCTGCGTGCAAGCTATAATTTTAGAGTTTGAGAATGATGTTGTGCTTCTCTTGCCTTACATGTACTAGAAGCATCATAGAGATGATATAGCCCTGAGGAAAGGGGGGGGCCAGAAGAAGAAAGCATGAGCATCGTATAACCACCCTTGCGGTCTACTACAAAAGAAGCTGATTTTTCCCAAAACCGAGTGCGTTAAATTCATCCAAATTAACTTATGACCCTTTCCTGTTCAATGTGAAGGGGATTTCTCAAAGCTGAGGGTGCTGTAGGACCCACTACGACTACAGAGCTGCTATCTATGCTCACTATTGCTTGGAGAAGCTGCATAGCCTCAATGGTTTGCATTCATTTAATAGGGGAAGAAAAACTTGGGAGATTAAAAAAAAAAAAAAGTCTGCGAGGGATGTGGTCCTGGGTTCAGGGACTTCCCTCTCATCTATTTAGCTGCTACTGCCTCCTTTTAAGCAGACGGTAATTTTTGGGCTAGCATGCGCTATAGCGCGCACTAATCTTGTGCGTGTGCTAAAAACCTTAGTAAAAAGAGCCCTATATGTCTGGTTGGAATATTTTTGCAGATATGCAAGTATTGGGACAGCAAGAAATCCGCAAACCTCAAATTTAACAATACCCATTTTTTAAATATAAACATACAAGGATTTTAACCTTAGGAATCTTCTTTCATGTGATTGCAGTCCAAAACTGGACCGGTTGTATTTTTTGTGCTATTTCTAAGCCCCTTATTAGAGGGAAAAAAAAGGAGATTACAAATATGAATTTGCATAATCAGATCTTTTCTCTGGCTCTGGAAGAAAACAGCACAGGGATGATGGCTTTCCACAACTCCTTGCACGGCTCCATGTGAAAAGGACAACCAGGAAATGGATGGCACGCTTTATCTAAAACAACAAAAATGTTCAGCTACAGTTATCACATGCATTCTTCAGTTTCCTTTGCTTGTTCTCTGGCTTCCAGCTCTTGGGATCCCGCATAGCTCTGCAGCACATCAGAGAGATGGATTATTGCCTGTCGCAAATGACAATAGTAGGAAATGTTTAATTACTGCTGCTGGTGATTATTATGCTCACATGCTCGTAATGACCCCAAAGTCAAACTGATAGTTGCAGTGACTGCAGTTTGGGAAAGACAAGGACCTTTTCCCGACTTCCGATCTGGAGTCATTGTATAAGAGGAGCTTTAAGGCACCATATTGTCACAAGTGAAAAGGAAGCGCTGACTGTATGCATTACTTCTGATAAAAGAGCTCGACTTCCACTTTACGTAACTTCCTAAAGGACATGAAAACCGGTCAATTGCCATTCTAGCTTTGATAGAGAAATACATTTATACAATTATACATTTTATACACCATTGGCTTTTACCAAAACAGTGCGAAGAGACTGTAGTTCCTGAAAAAGTACCAATTGAAATGGAGTGCTCTGTTGCGCTGGAGAGTCCTTTATGCACAGATAATTCATTGAATCTTTTCACTGAAAGATCGGATTGTTGTATGAGAGGTTTTTTTTTTTTTTTTAAATTGAAGTGTGGACTGTTCAGATGATCACACATTAGATGTTATTGTCTTAGCTATAAACTGAGCAGTTTGTTTTAAACCCTGCTTCTGGCACTTGTATTATTATGATTTGGAATGCACTTTATGATACTATATATCGGAAGGTTCATTTATTGATTTGGATTTCTTATCCACCTTTTTCATGAAGAAATTCACCCAGTTTACAATCTTTAACCCTACTCCTCTGCCCTCCAACCCAACCCGCTGATTAACCGTTCCCCTTAACTGTATCCATGACACCCTGTTTGTTTGTCTTGCCTGTTCAGATTGTAAGATCTTTCGAGCAGGAACTGTTTTCTTACTCTTTGTAACTCTGTACAGTGCTGCGTGCATCTGCTATAGAAATAATTCATAGTAGTAGTAGTAGTGAGAAGAGTTTCAATCTTTGGGAAGCAGAGTTGAGCATGTGATGTCATAATGCCTCATCCCACCAATAAGAGCCAGCCTCATCAGTGATGTCACAATGACTTGATTGCCCTGTACTCCCCTCTGCCCTCCAACCCAGCCAGCTGATTAACCGTTCCCCTTAACTGTATCCATGACATCTTGTTTGTCTGTCTTGCCTGTTTAGATTGTAAGCTCTTTCGAGCAGGGACTGTTTTCATACTCTTTGTGACTCTGTACAGCGCTGCGTGCCTCTGGTAGCGCTATAGAAATAATTAATAGTAGTAGTAGACTAGTAATCAGGGACTCCTATTTTCCCCATCTGTCCTGGCTGGCTCACAATATAACTGTGATACCTGGGACAATGGAGGGTTGAATGACTTGCCCAGGGCCAAAGGGAACAGGATAGGATGGAACTCACAACCTCAGGGTGCTGAGTCTTGAGTCTAGGGGCTCCTTTTACTAAGGTGCACGCAGGGAATTACCGCGCGCTATGCGGCTAGAACCAACGCCAGCTCAATGCTGGCATTAAGGTCTAGAGCGCGCGGCAATGTAGCACGCACTATTCTGCGCGTTAAAGCCCTAACACAGCTTAGTAAAAGGAGCCCTAGGTAGTCTTTACCTCTGCAATTTTTTCTCATAATTCTAACTAGGTAGTTAATTTCCTTGTAACTTTTTTCATATTACTTGTGGTCAGGTAATCACTATCTTATGCGTATTTTTACTTTTCTTTTTCTTATTCTTTCTGTAACCTGTTCCTATCCTGCTTGGGGTTGGTTTGTTTTTTTCCTTAAGATATTGTAAATTACTCTGGTTTTTGCTTTTGGTTGTTGGGAGGAAATGCTTTCCTGATTTTATTTTGGTTTTACCAAAACAGTAGCATTGGCAAAATAAACAGGGCAGTTTTTAAATGAACCTGCTGATTATGGGCTTTAAACATTGCTTGGGGTGTTTAAAAAGCGTGTATTCAACCCCACTAAACATATTCACTGCTTGCCTATTTATTTATTTTTTCAATTTTCTATACAGTTCTCCCAGGTACTCAAACATTTTCTCATGTGTCCTGGTGGGCTCTCAATCTATCTAGTGTGCCTGGAGCAATGGGGGGGGGGGGGGGGGAATTAAATGAATTTCCCAGGGTCACAGGGAACACTGCAGGTTTAAGCCCACAACCTTAGGGTGCTGAGGTTATAGCTTCAACCACTGTACCACACACATTACCTATATTACGCGGATATTCAGCTGCTATTTCACTTTGGGTCTGATACTCAGCACTGGCTATCTGAATGTAATGTAATGTAATGTAATTTATTTCTTATATACCGCTACATCCGTTAGGTTCTAAGCCATAGGTGTCAAAGTCGGTCCTCGAGGGCCAGAATCCAGTTGGGTTTTCAGGATTTCCCCAATGAATATGCATGAGATCTATTTGCATGCACTGCTTTCAATGCATATTCATTGGGGAAATCCAGAAAACCCAACTGGATTCCGGCCCTCGAGGAGGGACTTTGACACCCCTGTTCTAAGCGGTTTGAAGAAAATATACATTAAGATTATAAAGAATCTCTCTTCAAATGATTACTAAGAACTGGAAACAATGAGACAGGTTGAATATGCCGTTTTGTTGGGAGACCCTATGGGGCTCATAATCAAAATTTTAAAAAATGTTCAAAAAGTGGCCTAAATCCGTACTTGGACAATCAAAAAGCCTGATCGTCCAAGTACTGATGATCAAAGCTGGTTTTAGATGTAAACCAGCTTAGGCTTTTACCCTGCCTCTAAACGCCTAGAGCGAAAATAGGCGTTTTTAAGAGGAGGGGAAAGGGCGGGAGGTGGGCTGACCTAGACTTAGTCGTAGAGCAAGTATAACCAAACACTTTAGCAGGTTGCCCAGTCGGAACTTATACGTTTTGACTTAGACCAAGTCAAAACAGGTATAAGTTCTGAACAGGGGCTGCTGAGCTGATCGCAGCTGCCGTGATCAGCTCAGCAGTCCAGGCAACCTGCCTACCCCCCAGCACAACGATCACAGCAGGAGAGATGGCTCATCTCCCCTGCCACGATTGCAATCCCCCCCGAACTGCTGCGAATTGCGGCAGGAGAGATGCCCAATCTGTCCTGCCACGATTGCGATCCACCCCCCCCACTCCCAACAATACTGGCAGGAGGGAGCCCAACCCCTCCTGCCGAGGCAACCCCCCCCACCCCCTTGAAACAATACCGGAAGGAGACCAACTCCTCCTGCTGAGGCGACCACCCCACCCCCTCAAATATGGGCAGGAGGGATCTCAGGCCCTCCTTCCCATGGCACCCCCCCGCAACTACCCCCTCCCCGAACCCCCGACATCTCCCTTGAACTTACATTAAGTTGGACGGATGGGCCCCAAGCCCTTCCGCCCGGCAGGCCCACCATCCTCCAAATGGCGGGCCTAGGGTCTGATTGGGCCAGGCGCCTAAGGCCCCGCTCATAGGAGGGGCCTTAGGCGCCTGGGCCCCTGGAATTGGCCCAGTCCTCCTGTGGGTGGGGCCTTAGGCACATGGGGCCAACCCAGCACAAAGAGTTATAAGAATTGGGGGATTGCAAAGATCTGCAACATGACATAATCAAGCTTGAGAAATGGGCATCGACATAGCAAATGAGGTTCAACGTGGATAAGTGTAAAGTGATGCATGTGTAAAGTGATCTCATGCACAAAAACAGGATGTCCGGGGCGGTACTTGGAGAGACCTCCCAGGAAAGAGACTTGGGACTTCTGATCGACAAGTCAATGAAGCCGTCTGCGCAATGCACGGCGGTGGTGAAAAGGGCGAACAGAATGCTAGGAATGATTAAGAAGGAGATCACGAACAGATCGGAGAAGGTTATCATGCCGCTGTACCGGGCCATGGTGGTGCCCTCACCTGGAGTACTGCATCCAACACTAGTCACCATACATGAAGAAGGACTCGGTACTACTCGAAAGGGTCCAGAGAAGAGAAACTAAAATGGTTAAGGGGCTGGAGGAATTGCCGTACAGTGAGAGATTGGAGAAACTGGGCCTCTTTTCCCTTGAAAAGAGGAAAGGGGACATGATCTAAACATTCAAAATACTGAAGAGAATAGACTTAGCAGATAAAGACAGATTGTTCACCCTCTCCAAGGTAGGGAGAATGAGAGGGCACTCTCTAAAGATAAAGGGGGATAGATTCCATACAAACGTAAGGAAATTCTTCTTCACCCAGACAGTGGTAGAAAACTGGAACACTCTTCCGGAGCCTGTTATAGGGGAAAACACCCTCCAGGGATTCAAGACAAAGTTGGACAAGTTCCTGCTAAACTGGAAAATACACAGGTGAGGCTGGACTCATTTAGAGCACTGGTCTTTGACCTGGGGGTCACCACATGAGCGGACTGCTGGGCATGATGGACCACTAGTCTGACCCAGCAGCGGCAATTCTTATGTCAATAGTAATGTATACCTACCATATTAAAAATTTCATTTTCTACATATAAATCCAGAAAGGGGGGAGGGATTGTTTTATTGATATTCATGTATAGTACATAAGTGCTTTTCAAGAATGTTATTGATTAATAAACTTTTACACTTTCTGTAAGATATTTTTATAAAATCAATTAAAAAAAATGTGGGCTACAGTTAAGATGTGTTATTATACAATTAACCTCAGTTATTAGTAACCAGGTCTCATTGCATAAAATGGGATCTGTGCTAATACAGCACAAAGGGCAGGATTCACTAAACCTCCAAAGCATGTGACAGGGAGGGAGGTGGGTCAGGTCGGGCAGGGCCCGGCCAGAAAAGATCAGGGGGGTAACATGGCAGAAGGGAACTGGCAACCCTCCTGCCTTTTGTGGGGCATCAGCGTATTGGGGGAGGGGGGGGCATTGCGACTTTTTAAAAACTTTTTCTTTTTAATCTTTTTTGACAGGCCTGCCTGTCTTTTTTATTCATTATTTTTTTAAATGGGGCAAATATTTTGCATGTGTAACACAAGCAAAATATCTGTGCCATGGAAAAAAATTTATAAAAGACAGGCAGGCCTGTCAAAAAGCCTGCAGACCTGACGGTAACTCAGTTACCGACAGGTCTGCAGCAGTCGGGTTTACCAATAGTAAAACCCGACTCAAAATAGCCAAGCAATTGTTAGTGAATCAATCGATTGGCTATTTTGCATGAGGTTTTACTAATTTGCATGGGATGATCGGGATCGGATTGCTACAGGGGTTAGTGAATAGGTTTGGAGGGAAATCTGGTCGCTACGGGGTCGCAAACTGATTGGTACACAATCGGTTTGCTTTGTGAATTTGGGCCAAAGTTAGAGGTAAAATAACACATCTTAATGGTAGTCCATATTGATAACTATGCCCTCAAGTCATAAGCCTACTTCAATAAACTTCATGGAATTTGCTTTTTATACTTGACTAACTGTGGCTGCTTTATGACTTTAGCTGGTTAAATTTAGCATAACAGGCGAAAACAAATAAAACAGGTGAGGAATTTTCCATCTGAGCTGTAACAGTGTGGGGTTGCACACAGCCAAAATCTCTCCCATGCCCAGTAACTTTATCTCTGCAGAGTCAGGCTTGGCTGTCATCCAGTTCCACTTCCTTCTGGCCTATAGACAATCTGCTGAACCTACTTGTTTAGCTGTATCTCGCTAAGGACATAAAAAGACTGGAAGTGGGTCAGAGGAAGGTGACAAAAACAGTATGGGATTTGTGCCAAAAGATGTATAAGAGGAGACATGAAAAGCTGAATACATCTACTATGACAAAGTGCTGGTATTCTCAGACATAATAAGTCACATACATCTGGCATAGGACACACACTTTAAGGATCCCTCCTCCAGCTCACACACTTACAGGGCCCAATCTCACACATTGGATCCCTGAGTCCTGGCTGCCACCATGGTCCAGCATCTTTCTCTCTGGTGGGGCTGGCAATTCTCTCCCTCTTCCCCCTCCTTCCACCACTGATCCTCACTTTAAAATAGTGTCTCTCAAACTGTGTGCCCCAAAGAAATTCAAGTTTCAAGTTTGTTTAAAATTTATTATATCACCTAATCAAACCTTCTAGGCGGTGTACAAAAATGTTAAAACCATCTACTAACTAAAATACAGTTTGAAAACACACACTAGGGCAAATATTAGCTTTTAAGGACTAATAAACTAACAAAAAAATTAACAGAGACAAGAAGAAAAGGAGGGCTGAAACTACAATATGTAAAGAAAAAGAGAACATGTAAAGGAGAAGAACAATAGGAAGGGGAATAGTTATTAAGACTCCTTCTAGGTGCTAGGTTGTCCTTAAAAGGACAGTTAGGTATCAAAAGTGTCGAGAAAGATAAATGTCTTTAATTTTGACTTCAAGTCTGTTAGAAACATAGAAGATGACGGCAGAAAAAGGCTACAGCCCATCAAGTCTGCCCACTCTGCTTACCCACCCCCTGTCTATGCCCTAATGACCCAATTTTCTTATCTTGACCCTCGTAGGGATCCACATGGGTATCCCATTTATTCTTAAAGTCTGGCACGCTGTCTGCCTCGATCACCTGCACTGGAAGCTTGTTCCAATGATCAACCACTCTCTCTGTGAAGAAATACTTTCTGGTGTCACCATGAAATTTTCCGCCCCTGAGTTTGAGCGGGTGCCCTCTTGTGGCTGAGGGTCCCTCGAGAAAGAAAATATCAACTTCCACTTCGACACGTCCCGTGAGGTACTTAAATGTTTCGATCATGTCTCGCCTCTCCCTACGTTCCTCGAGAGTGTAGAGCTGCAATTTGTTCAGTCTCTCTTCATACAAGAGACCCTTGAGCCCAGAGATCATCCTGGTGGCCGTCTGCTGAACCGATTCAATTCTGCGCACATCTTTACTGTAATGTGGCCTCCAGAATTGCACACAGTACTCCAGATGAGGTCTCACCATGGTCCTGTACAACGGCATTATGACTTCAGGCTTTCGGCTGACGAAACTTCTATTGATACAACCCAATATCTGCCTTGCCTTAGATGAAGCCTTCTCCACTTGATTGGCAGTTTTCATGTCTGCACTGATGATTACTCCTAAATCTCGTTCTGCTGAAGTCCTAGTTAAAGTTTCTCCGTTCAAGAAGTACGTCCTGCATGGATTTCCGCTTCCGAGGTGCATGACCTTACATTTCTTAGCATTGAAGCCTAGCTGCCAGGTTGAGGACCAACTTTCCAATGTAAGCAGGTCCTGCGCCATATAATTCTGTAAACTGCATTCACTTACTATATTACATAGTTTGGCGTCATCGGCGAATAGTGTTATTTTACCTTGAAGCCCTTGAGTCAGATCCCCTATGAATATGTTGAAAAGGAGTGGACCCAGGACAAGCCCTGCGGCACTCCACTGGTCACCTCCGATGTTCTAGAGAGGGTACCATTAACCCTCTGAAGTCTGCCACTCAGCCAATCATTGACCCATGCAGTTAATGTCTCTCCTAACCCCATCGATTTCATCTTGCTTAGCAGCCTGCGGTGTGGGACACTGTCAAAAGCTTTACTGAAGTCCAGGTACATGACGTCCAAAGACTCTCCCAAGTCCAATTTTCTTGTTACCCAGTCAAAGAAGCTGATGAGATTGGATTGGCAGGACCTACCCTTGGTGAATCCATGCTGACTGGGATCCCGAAGATTCCCTTCATTCAAGATCGTGTCCAATTTGCTTTTAATTAGTGTTTCCATGAGTTTGCACACTATCTATCATACCGGTCTATAATTCACAGCCTCTGCCCTGCAACCCTTTTTATGCAGAGGAACGACATTAGCTAATTTCCAGTCCAGGGGAACTTTCCCCTTACTTAGGGAGAGATTGAATAGCTCAGCCAAAGGTTTCGCCAGGACATCGCTCAATTCTCTGAGCACTCTTGGGTGCAAATTGTCTGGTCCCATGGCTTTGTTCACCTTGAGTCTTGCCAGTTCACTGTAAACTTCACCTGGTGTGAACTCAAAATTCTGAAATGGGTCTTCTGTGCTTTGTGTTGCCTTCAACTGCGTCAGAGGAGAGGCGGGACCGCAGCGGAGGAAACAGCCGAAGCAAGCAAAGATCGCTGGCATCGCGCGATCTTGCTGCAGGCTGTTTCCCCAGGGAAATGAAGCGGGGAGGCCGGGGGACTGAGCAGTGCTTCGTGGTGGTGGGGCCGAGCGGTCCTTCGAGGTAGTGGGGGGGGGGGGGGGCAGCAGGCCTTAAGGGTGGGGCGGGCAGGCAGACCTTGTGGAGGGGGGGGGAGACAGGCCTTCAGGGGGACAGGCCTTCAAGGAGAACAGGCAGGCAAGCCTTCAAAGGGGGGACAAGCCTTCGGGGGGTGACAGGCCGTCGGGGGGGGGTGAAGGCCTTCGGGGGGGGGACAGGCCTTCAAGGGAGGGCACAGGCCTTCAAGGGGGGGGACAGGCCTTCGCGGGAGGTGCAGGCCTTCGGGGGGTGACAGGCCATCGGGGGGGGGTGCAGGCCTTCGGGGGGGACAGGCCTTCAAGAGAGGGGATAGGCCTTCAAGGGGGGTACAGGCCTTCGAAGGGGGTGTAGGCCTTCGGGGGGGTGCAGGCCTTCAGGGGGGGGTAGGCCTTCAGGGGGGGCAGGCCTTCAAGGGGAACAGGCAGGCAGGCCTTCAAGGGGGAGGCAGGCAGGCCTTCGAGGGGGAGGCAGGCAGGCCTTCGAGGGGGGTGTAGGCCTTCGGGGGGAGTGTAGGCCTTCGGGGGGGTGCAGGCCTTCAAGGGGGGGACAGGCCTTCGAGGGGGGGACAGGCCTTCAGTGGGGGTGTAGGCCTTCGGGAGGGGGGTGTAGGCATTCAGGGGGGTGCAGACCTCCAAGGGGGGGAGCAGGCCTTCAAGGGGAAAAGGCAGGCAGGCCTTCAAGGGGGGGGACAGGCCTTCGGGGGGTGCAGGCCTTCAGGGGGGGACAGGCCTTCAAGGGGAGCAAGCAGGCAGGCCTTCAAGGGGGGGGACAGGCCTTCAGGGGAGGGGGGCCCTGGTGTAGAAGTACACAGAGGGAAGGGGGAGGGGTTCAAAGGGATGTGCATATGCCGGACTTTGGGTGAGAAGAAATAATGGGTCTGAAAATAGAGGAGAGAGAGAGATATGATGGACGGGTTTTAGGGAGGGAAGGAACAGAAAGGGAGAGAAGTTGGACACAAGGGATGGTGTGGAGGGGGGGTTAGAGATACTGGTTAGGAGGGTAGTTGGGAAAAGAAAGGGAGAGATGGTGAACCCTGGGGTAGTGGGGAAGGAGGGAGAGCTGCTGGATTAAAGGGTAGTTAAGAAAAGGTGGATCTATGGAGGGAGACAAAAAAAAAGGAAAGATGCCAGACATCCGGGGGAGGGAAGGGAAACGGAAGGGGAGGACAGAGATGGCAGATAGATGGTTAGCACGGAGAAAGAAGAAAGAAGGAGACCCTGGCAAGCAAGTTATCAGAAGACAACCAGAGCCTTGGACCAACAAGATTTGAAAAATAACCAGACAGCAAAAGGTAGAAAAACTAATTTTATTTTCTGTTTTGTGATTACAATATGTCAGATTTGAAATGTGTATCCTGCCAGAGCTGGTGTTAGAACGCAAACGTGAGCTAGGATTTAACAGAGAGAGGAAAAGTCCTTTTTGTTTCTTTATTTTATTTACACCACAGCGCCAGTGTGGTTAGGAGAAGCCAAAGGAGGTGAAAAAGCTATAAAATAAACCCACCAGGATGTTTTTAAAAAAACACCCAATTGGGCAGGAAAATCGAATCGATAAACCAATTCAATAGACTGAATCGAATCAAAATTCTGGCAGCACTAGTTTGCGCTACTGTCTTAGACTTTAGGACCTGGGATTGGGGAGAGATGGCATTCTCAGTACTTTATTATGCAAGTGAAACGAGGATTTGGTCAGATTTTTGAAGGGTCTGCGGAAGAAAAATATTGTATAGGTCGGGGACATGAGACAGCAGGAAATGGGAACTTTTCTTCCTTCTATTTTTGTGAATGGAAAGGCTGAGGATGTCAGAGAGTTCAGTTAAAATATGTGCTTTATAAGAAAATATAATAATATGTTTTATAAAGTTTATAGCATTGCTGGCCTATCCGGTGAGGTGTTCCTAGTGGTGGTGGTGGCAGCATGTCAATGTGTTGAGAGGAAGAGGTGATCTGGGAAATTCTGCTGAGCAAACTCCGGGCCCATTTCCATCCCCCAATTAGTCCACTCCACTCAACTGGTTCACACACTGAGTGGGTCTTTGGGTGTTGTTCCTGTGTAATTCTTTTGGGATCTCTTCCAGTGGTTTGTCAGTATCTCCTTCTGGTCCAAGGAAGGAAACTTTGTTAACCTTAGCACTGACCTACAGAATATGTTTGTAACAGCGCTGCTTGTGTGGCAATAGTCTATGTAGTGATCGAAAGAAAAAACCAGACCTTTGCACATTTTTGCACTATATGGTGGGTGTATGAGGAGATTCACATTTCCTGCACAGCTAAGTCCGTGTGAAGTTACCTTGTGCTGTATTTGACATCTAGCAAAGTCTCTGTTTGGAAGGAAATATCTCAGCTTAAAAATGAAGTGGCCAGAAGTTATGGTAAAAGCAGATAGCGTAGCTGATTTTAAGAAAGGTTTGGACAAGTCTGTTATTAAGACATGGGGGAAACATCTGTTTGCCCTTGATCGGTAGCATGGAATGTTGCTACTCTTTGGGTTTTGACCAGGTATTAGTATCCTGGATTGGCTACCATGAGAATGGGCTACTGGGCATGACGGACCATTGGTCTGACCCAGTTAGGCTATTCTTATGTTATGTTCTCATCTGTAGGGGCCTTTGTTTTCACTTCTTATTTTAATGTATTTTTTTTCTGGGAACTTATCAGTGTTTTTTAGAATGGGAACAAAAATGGAAGAGAATTAATGTGTGTGGAATGGGGGGGTAACTAATTTCTTCAGCTAAATAATTCAATCCACCTCAACCAGACATAGGAGAACTCACATATCATTCACACACCCTCCAACCAAAAATGTCAAAAGAAAAAAACAGTTCAAGTTTCAAGTTTATTAATAAAATTTGATATATCACCTATTAGAATCACTAAGCGATGTACAAATCAAAAATATAGAAAGATGAAGGAGGTGTACATTTAACAATATTCTTTTGTCGTAAACAAACGTGAGATTGGGAAGTAAAGGATAAAAGTTACAATTTTCATTTGGGGTAGAAGAAGGGAAAAAATAAAAGGGAAAGGGAAGTTAGCCACAGCATTCTTAGAAATCTAACTCTGCATTTAAATATTGAAAGCGTCTTTAAATAAATAGGATTTTAAAAGTTTTTTAAATGTTAAAACATCTTTTTCATTACGACAACCTCCTAGCCATTCGAGCTGCAACACTCGACCCCCAACTCTACAACCTATTGACCTTGACCACAAACTACAAAACCTTCAAAAAAGAAATAAAAACCCTTCTATTCAAAAAACACATAAAACCGAACTAACACAATCAGAACTGTCCCAAGCATCACCTGCAACTACTCCATATGTACTTCTGATGTCATGACAATTCAGACATAATTTATGTTATGTTATGGTATATTTGGAATAATGGTTACATATATGAGGTTCAATAAAAGAAAATTTTCAGTGCCTGTTTCTATTATGACCATTTATTCAGTTTCATGGTTATTACAAAAAATATTTTTTTACATGGGGGGGGAGGTGTCAAAAAATGATGGGCCCCGGGTGCCACATACCCTAGGTACGCCACTGATCCAAGGTACCACTGTAATGGTTAACCACAAATTTAAACTACACAAAGCACACTGACAGCAGATGTAAATTCTCAAAATTGACATAATTCAATCACTAAATTCAAAAATAATATAATTTCCCCCCTACCTTTGTTGTCTTCCTCCCTCTATGCTATGCTTTACCTTCTGGCCTGCTCCCGCATAGGCATTTTAATGCCGCCCCAGTGTTATCTAAAGGCTGGCTCCCTCTTCCTCACTGATGCAGTGCACATAGCCACAGAAATCGGCTCCTTGCACATCCTGCACCTCATCTGGAAGTCTTCCCTCTGACATTGCGACGTCAGAGAGAAAGCTTCCGGTTCAGGCGCAGGATGCACATAGGAGCCGCTGGCCGTGGCTTTGTGCACTGAATCAGTGAGGAAGAAGGAGCCGGCTCGAAGATAACGCCGCACTGAGTGCATCGTGGATTGGCGGTTGAAGAACACTGTTTTGGGCTGATGCACATGCTGGCCCTGTGGACCGGCAGGAAATTTCTGTGGACCGGCACTGGTCCACGGACCGGTGGTTGAAAAACACTGATAGACAAGGAAATACAGAAATACTTGTGTGTGACTCTACTGTACTGTGCTTGAACAATGCAGAGTTTGAATAGTTGGAGTAAGCATAGGGCAAGAAACAAGATAATATTTTGCTGAATATCAGCCGAGATTCAACAGGGTCCTCCCCTCACCCTTAAGAAAGCCAGCTACAAAATACCTTCTAAATTTACATTTGGGAAATCTGTGCATATAAAAATAAATCTTGCTAGATTTGCCTTTGCATACTAGTACATATTCAGTAAAGATTTCACTAGACTTTAATAATCTTTTTAGTGAAATTAACATTTTGGACCACTGATGAAGACTATATGGAGGAAGCACAAATATAATGAAATCATAAATTTTTGTTAGGAAAATGATTTTGCTAATTTTTGTCACTAGTTTGTTGACTTGATTGACTGATTCACCTAAATTAACAGGATTAGGGGTATGTTTACAACCATGTATTAAAGTTTTGCAGTTACCATATCTTAAGTACAAAACTTAAAGTGCAGTAAGAGCAACATCTGTGCAATATATAAAAGAGTAAGGAATAGCATCTACCTGCATTTAACATACAGGACACCTAGGGCCTGATTCTCTAAATGGCGGCGGTAGATATCCTACTGCCGTTTTAACGGACCACTTGGGAGGCACGTTTTATTTAAAAGAAAAAAATAAATAAATCGATGTGGCAAACGATACCTACAATGTAGGTGTCTGACTCACACCTATGGACACCTAAGGCCGGCGCATGAGTGGCTTATGCTGAAAGTGGGCTTAGGCGTCCGTAGGCATGCCTAGATGCCTTAAGTGTAGGACAGTGATTGACATATGGTAGGCACCCGTTTTGCAGGCACCTTCCTCGTCATTTCCAGAATCAGACTCTTAATGAATGGGTCCACATTATATGACTTAGCAAATACTGCAGATGTATCCGTGAGATCTGGCAAGGCACGTAATACAGATCCTTTGCAAAAAAAAACAAAAAAAACTCCATAGATGCAGAAGCACAACCTGAAACTCCTTACCTTGGCACATAACCCCCTGATCATCATTCCCCTCAACAGACACCACTCCAGTTACAATCATCCCCAACATAAGACCTCATCACGGTCTACTCCCTTTCAAGAGATCTCTAAATACCATCTCTTCCCTGCCCCACCTCCCTAGGACAACCCTCCCATCAGCAATGCCTGAACCTCGCACCACCCGCAGTCACCCCCCCTCCCCCTCCGGGACTAACTCAATGGTCTTCCTGGTAATTTATGGATGTGGTAGCCAATCCCTGCTGCTGCCCCATAGCTGATCTAGGTTCAAAATGGAGGTATGACCCTTAGCAATAGTTTCAAGGTCAGCCCCCTCCTTTTGCCCCATAGGAGACTTTATACAGCAAATTGACTCCTAGAGGTAGTACCTCAAGCATACTGTCAGGAATCATAGCCTCTATTTTGAAGCTGGTGCAGCAGTAGGGCAGGAGTGGAAGAGGACCTTGTGAGATTCTATTAAGTGCCGCTAAGCTATCAGCAGTCTTGTCAGCTGTGTGTGATAATGTCCTATGCACTAGCTTTCAGTGCCAATGAAGCCCCATCTCCATCTATGACAATTCCAGATCCCACCTGTACCCACGCAAAGCAGTTAGCACAGGAGTTTGACTACACTGTCTGGTTTCAGCATATGGTAGCTGTTTGCACATGCACATTAATGGTTACTGCACACTAACACCTGCACTAGCTGCTTAGCATAGCTCAGTAAACATCATCCAGAACAACCTTAAACCTACCAGAGACTTTTTCCATTCTATGGACTTTCACAACAAAACTCTAATTTCTGACCAACAGACTTTCCCGCCAAAATTTAAATCGGTGGACTACCCTGTTCCCAATCAGATCAGTGAACCCACTATTTACAAAGTCACACTGCAAACTTCAGAGCATACCAGGAAGAAAGCCACAGCATGGTGGCTGAAACATAGGTTTCTACCTGACAAAGACGCAGCAAGACCTGAAAACCTGCAACAAGCACAATGACAGCAGTGGAAACCATGAGAGAACATCCTCCTTATTTATTTGTTTGTCAAGCTCGATCTGTCTTCTCATTCCCAGAACCTGTAGTTATCCACAATTACATCTAACCATAAGTACAAACACGTTAACAGATGAACATAATAAAGGTTTAATTTTTGCGTAGGGGGGGGGTGTTTGGAGGCAGACAGTAGGCATGTCCTATGCTAATCAGTTATTGCAGCTATCGGCCTCTTTTCAAAGCCGTGCTAGCGGCTTCTGCACAGCAACAGCCCCAAAGCCCTTTAACTCTCTATGGGCTTCGGGGCCGTTAGCGCGGCTTTGTAAAAGGAGCCCTATATCACCACTTGCTAACCGATTAGCTCGTGGTTACTGTGGAAGCCTCTACCGCCTAATAGATTGGAAAATTAACACATGGTCATTAATAGGAAAAATAGGAAATGCAGACATTGTACAACCATGCTAAAAGTGGCCTCAGTGTAGGCCATGTTATAGCTCAGTTTAGTAAAAGGGCCCCCTAATCTCCTAACCATTAATACAACATGCTAACTCTTAAACTAAGTGCAGTACATAAATCTAACAAAAATTAAATAGAAAATATAAGATGCCTCAGGAGGCAAAAATATAATCTCTACCTTCATGCTACTGTGAACAAGAAAAAGAGGACACACAAACTTAGCAGTTGCATATGCAAGTAGCTCCAATTTTAATTGTTTTCTAACAGAAATCTAATTTAATTCTGTATAAATATCTACTGGGACTTTATTGCACAAAGAAGTGTAATAAAACTTTAAAACCCTTTTTACGTAGAACATTAAAGAACTGAGATTTTCAGGCTGGGGGCATACACAATTCTCCTATGTGAAACCAATGCTTGTGGCATTTCCTAAAATACCGCAAGCTGCCGTGAGAGGTTGCAGCAGCCATTTTAGAAGGCAGCTGTGAGGAGGCAGGAGCTCCTGCCACAAAGACTCCCACTGGACTACCAGGTACCTCGGTAGGCCTGGGGACTCTGGGAGTGAGACTGGACCACAACCTTACCCTTGAAGCACACACCGACATACTGGTCAGAAAAGGCTTCTCCGCATTATGGAAACTAAGAACCATCAGAAAGTACTTCGATGCAATCTCATTCAGATTACTGGTGCAATCCTCCATTCTAAGCTTACTCAACTACTGTAACATCATTTATCTGAGGTCTTTAAAAAAAAACAAACAACCAAACATTCAAAAACTCCGAATCATCAGAAATTTGGCAATCCGATTGATCTTTGGGCTAAAAAAATGGGAACACATAACTCCCTACTACCAAAAACTCCACTGGCTGCCCCTGGAAGCAAGAGTGCTGTTCAAGTTTGCCTGTCTTTGTTTCAAATCCATTCTTGGTTCGGCCCCCATGAACTTGGCTCCCCATTTTATCTTAGATTGTTCATCTGTTTAACCATCCAACTCTAAAGGCCTGCTGTTACAAAAGATACCTGAACACTTGCCTTCCAAGCAGGTCAACTGAACGATTGGCTGGGTAAGATTATCTCGCACTCTCCATCCTACCTAAATTTCAGAAAATTAGTAAAAACAAACCTGTTTAACTGATTTGTAAGCTAAGACCTCTTATGCCTTACCGCTTGTTTCCCAAGTTCTCTTATGCCTTACCTCTGTATCCTGCTCACCTATATTGTACCTACATTTGTTGATTGTACCTATATTCGCTGATTGTCCAGCCCTTCTTTGTTATAAACCGCCTCGAACTACTACGGCTTTGGCGGTATATAAGAATTAAAAAAAAATTATTATTAAAGGATCAGAGCCTGGAGAGGGGAGAGAACATTGGCTATAGAAACATAGAAACATGACGACAGATAAAGGCCAAATATATATTTGCGTTGGAGGAAAAGTTTAATGTAGTTTATTCTTAGGGAAAGTAGGAGGTAGTGGATACTGGAAATGGGCAAACTGGATGGGTCATTTGGTTTTTATCTGCCCGTCAGGTTTCTATATTTCTATATTTCTATTCTTGTTTGCACACGGTGAATAAGGCACTGATGGAGACAAGTAGATGAACTGTACTCTTAGAGGCCGACTCACTGATCCTAAAATACTTGCAGCAGAAAGTGTATTCTTTCATATCACATATCTTCTAAACAGCTCACATGACTTGACTACCATAACTGCGAAGGACCAAGTACGCAGCCTAGGAATAATCCTAGAACATAAGAATAGCCTTATTGGGTCAGACCAATGGTCCATCAAGCCCAGTAGCCTGTTCTCACGGTGGCTAATTCAGGTCACTAATACCTGGCCAAAACCCAAGGAGTAGCAATATTCCATGCTACCGATCCAGGGCAAGCAGGTAACTAAGGTTACTAGATTTTCCCAAAAGCAAATACAGACCCCATGGCCATGCCCTCTGGCCTGCTCAGTTCCGCATGCGTCATGCACTGTCCCGCTCCCAGCCCCAACCTCCTTAACCTGTTCTTGTGTTGGGACAGCATCTGCACATGCACAGATGTGACATGATGACGTCACCACATTGCAATCGTGCATTCGTGGATGCCGGCCTGACATTGGAAGCTTTTCAAAACACGGACAAAGTTCCGGGTTTTGAAAAGCCGTCCAGAGCCCGGGACATATCCTCAAAAGGAGGACATGTCCGAGGAAATCCAGATGTCTGATAACTCTATCAATAACAGACTATTGACTTTTTCTCCAGGAAATCGTCCAAACCTTTCTTAAAACTAGCTACACTACCTCAGTGATTCCCAACCCTGTCCTGGAGGACCACCAGGCCAATCGGGTTTTCAGGCTAGCCCTAATGAATATGCATGAGAGAGATTTGCATATGATGGAAGTGATAGGCATGCAAATTTGCTTCATGCATATTCATTAGGGCTAGCCTGAAAACCCAATTGGCCTGGTGTTCCTCCAGGACAGGGTTGGGAACCACTGCACTACCTTACCACAACCTCTGGCAATGCGTTCCAGAGCTTAACTATTATCTGAGAGAAAAAAGTATTTCCTCCTATTGGTTTTAAAAGTATTTCCCTGAAATTTCATCGAATGTCCCCCTAGTTTTTGTAATTTTTGACAAGAGTGAAAATTGATCCACTTGTACCCATTCTACTCCACTCAGGATTTTGTAGACTTTAATCATATCTCCCCTCAGCCGCCTCTTTTCCAAGCTGAAGAGCCCTAACCGTTTTAGTCTTTCCTCATACGAGAGGAGTTCCATCCCCTTTATCATTTCAGTCCCTCTTCTTTGAACCTTTTCTCCAACCTATTGCTTTCGAACAATATCCTCATTTTACTACCTGCAACAACTCCAAAAAATAAGGAACTATTTTTCTGACTTCACCCAACTACTCTATACCTTAGATGTATGTTTTGATTATTGACCTTCACGTGATTATCTTAAGGTGGCCAAACAGATTGAAAAAGTGACAGCAAAAGCTATAAAGATGCAAGGGTGCATAGGGAGAGGTATGGCCAGTAGGAAAAAGGAGGTATTGATGCCCCTTGTATATGACTCTGGTGAGACCTCATTTAGAATATTGTGTACGATCTGGAGACTGCGCCTTCAGAAAGATATAAACAGGATGGAGTTTGTCCAGAGGTAGGCTACTAGCCCTAAAAACACTGACTAAGGCATATAAAGAATAAGACAAAATGGTACCAGACATTCAAATCTATAGTCAAGCTATTGTTCTAAGAAATGTGAATTCTGCCATTATGGCCCTTAGTTTGCAAGCATTCCCAGGTTTAAATTGTAGCATTTAAACATCTGGAGTGGCCCAGATATTTAAATGCCATTTCAAAACATGGGTCATTCAGGCATGGTGGCATGGAAAGGTGGGGAAAGGAAGTAGTCTAGAAGGCTAGAAGACAGATGCGTATTTGTATTTCATATAAAGAATCCATTTCAATGTTTATGTTTGCTCTGAGACATGTGTCCAGGTTCCCTACAATGCAATCTTTTCCACTATGCCAGTTGTCCTCCCCTTAATTAAACCTCCCTTCTACTCCCATGCCAGCTTCGTTGATCCAATTATACTTAAGCCCCCCCCCCTCAAAAAAAAAACTGTTCCTCAGTAGCACATGACCCATCCCACTTGATTTGCCAACATTGGCTCTCCATGATGTGGCACTTCTTGATGGAGGCAGCCCCTCACCTGTAGGCAAGAGCTTCTCCTTAGCTACCCACAAATATAGCAGAAAAACTCATGCCTTGTTCAATTTCCTTCCTGTAAAGGGCTGTAAAAGCAAGAAATTTCTTAACCATTCTCTAGCATCTCAGGCTGCCTCACATGAAAAAGAATTTCGATCCTTACTGCTCACAGCTGTTTCCTGTAAACATTTCAGAAAGGAGGGAGAATACAGGTGAAGTATGTATGACAGGGAGCTGAAGCTGGGAGGAGGAATGTGCATGGAATATGATGAGGGTGACATGGGGGTTGGGAGAGGAGTGTGCATAGAGTATACTGGATATGATTAGGGAAATGGTATTGAGAGGAGTGTGCAAAGAATATGTATAGTGAGGTGTATGAATGTGGTTGAATAGTGGGATACATAGCCATTCAAAAGAAAGCAGAAGAGATGCAGCAAACTCTGGCTTTAAGCATGCCACCTGTGCTAAAAGGCTGATATTTCTTTCCAATTGGTGCACTGGGGTCTGTTGTGCATCTACAAATATAATGTAAAATACTGTATAGTGGCAAGGGTGGACTCCCCAGTTAGTTGCAAATTAAAGCTCATGGCTCCAGATTCCACACCTGATTTCAAATGAGCATGAAGTATCAAGGATCAGAGAAAACTGCCAGATCAAGGCAGATCCTGGAATTGGAAACAGAAATAAGGAATGCCGACCTGGATGTGGTGGCGATATCCGAAACCTGGCTCACAGACTCCCACGGGTGGGACATGGTCATACCGGGTTACAACTTGCTTCGCCGGGACAGAGAGGGTAGGATGGGAGGGGGTGTAGCATTATATACTAAAGATGACATTAAGGTCACGAGAATCTCAGATGTCCAGTATACTGGGGAATCCCTTTGGGTTAATTTGGCCAGAGGGAAGGACAAATGCTTGTATCTTGGCGTAATTTACAGACCCCCAAGACAACAGGATGACCTGGATATGGAAATAATCGAAGATATAGAAAATATCACCTTGCGTGGGGACACAGTATTGCTAGGTGACTTCAACATGCCTGATGTGGATTGGGTTACACTTACCTCTGCTTCCGGTGGCAGCAGGAGGCTATTAAACTCTATGAAAGGAGCAAGCCTCAGGCAACTGGTGTTGGAACCGACAAGGAATCAGGCAATACTGGACCTGATACTTACCAATGGAGAAAGTGTCACAGAGGTCTCGGTGGGCGACACATTGGCCTCCAGTGACCACAACATGGTATGGTTCAATATCAGGAAAGGTTTCACTAAATCTACTACACTAACCAAAGTCCTCAAATTCAAGGACACAAATTTCAAAGAAATGGGAGACTTCGTTCACCAGGCGCTACAAAGCCAAGAAGAAACCGATAACGTGGAAGACATGTGGTCAACTTTGAAAGCAAACATACAAGAAGCAACAAACCGCTATGTAAAATCAGTAAGTAAACGACGAAGGAACAATAAGCCACAGTGGTTTACTGCGGAGATCTCAGACCTGATCAAGGAAAAGAAAAAAGCATTCATCTCTTACAAACAATCAGGGAAGCAGGACTCTAGAGCAGACTACCTGGCCAAATCAAAAGCCGTCAAAACAGCAGTCAGGGAGGCTAAATTCCTCATGGAGGAGTCTCTAGCAAAGAACATCCAGAAGGGAGATAAATCCTTCTTCAGGTATATCGGTGATAGAAGAAAAAACTCAGGTGGGATTGTACGTCTTAGGAAACCAGACGGAGACTATGTGGAAAAGGATTCGGAAAAAGCCCAACTATTAAATGAATACTTCTGCTCAGTCTTCACCCGAGAAGCGCCAGGGCTCGGCCCTCAGCTACAGACAAGGGTTGGCTCAGTTGATCCGTTTAGTAACTTTGAGTTTACGCCCAGCAGTGTCTACGGTGAGCTGTCAAAGCTCAAGGTTAACAAAGCAATGGGGCCGGACAACCTGCACCCCAGGGTGCTTAGGGAGCTGAGTGATGTCTTGGCGGAGCCACTGTCCGCGCTCTTCAACCTCTCCCTTAGTACAGGCAGCGTCCCGTTGGACTGGAGGACGGCTAATGTCATTCCACTCCACAAGAAAGGCTCAAAGATGGAGACAGCAAACTACAGACCAGTGAGTCTAACATCGATAGTGAGCAAACTAATGGAAACTCTAATCAAACACCAATTAGATAAGATCCTGGATGAGGAGAATCTACGGGATCCCCGACAACATGGATTTACTAAGGGGAGATCCTGCCAATCCAACCTGATCAGCTTCTTTGACTGGGTGACGGGGAAGCTGGATATTGGGGAGTCCCTGGACATCGTGTACCTAGACTTTAGCAAAGCATTCGATAGCGTACCACACCGCAGGTTACTGAGCAAGATGAGTTCTATAGGATTAGGTAACACATTGACGAAATGGGTTGGGAGCTGGCTTGGAGGTAGGCTCCAAAGGGTGGTGGTGAACGGCACCCCCTCCGAAATGACGGAGGTGATTAGTGGAGTACCAC
The DNA here is from genome assembly GCF_902459505.1 of Geotrypetes seraphini. Taxonomy (NCBI): domain Eukaryota; kingdom Metazoa; phylum Chordata; class Amphibia; order Gymnophiona; family Dermophiidae; genus Geotrypetes; species Geotrypetes seraphini. Next base: position 431,994,022 of record NC_047085.1, on the reverse strand, counting down.
AGGGCTCAGTCTTGGGCCCAATCCTATTCAACATCTTTATAAGAGACTTGGCAGAAGGGCTTCGAGGTAAAATAACATTATTCGCCGATGACGCCAAACTGAGTAATGTAGTGGGCAAATGCACAACAGACGAAGATTCAGTGCCCGACAACATGATGCACAACCTATTCCTACTGGAGCGATGGTCTAGGACATGGCAACTCAACTTCAATGCCAAAAAATGCAAAGTTATGCACCTGGGCAGCCAGAATCCATGCAAGTCTTATACCCTTAATGGCGAGATCCTAGCAAAAACGGTAGCAGAACGAGACTTGGGGGTAATCGTCAGTGAGGACATGAAGTCTGCCAATCAAGTGGAGCAGGCTTCGTCCAAGGCAAGACAAATCATGGGCTGCATACGAAGGGGTTTCGTCAGTCGTAAGGCGGAAGTCATTATGCCATTGTATAGATCCATGGTGAGGCCCCACCTGGAATACTGTGTGCAATTCTGGAGGCCGCATTATTGCAAGGATGTGCTGAGACTGGAGTCGGTGCAAAGAATGGCCACCCGGATGGTCTCGGGACTCAAGGATCTACCATATGAAAAACGGCTTGACAAATTACAGCTATACTCGCTCGAGGAGCGCAGAGAGAGGGGAGACATGATCGAGACGTTCAAGTATCTTACGGGCCGCATCGAGGCGGAGGAAGATATCTTCTTTTTCAAGGGTCCCACGACAACAAGAGGGCATCCGTTGAAAATCAGGGGCGGGAAACTACGAGGTGACACCAGGAAATTCTTTTTCACTGAAAGAGTGGTTGATCGCTGGAATAGTCTTCCACTACAGGTGATTGAGGCCAGCAGCGTGCCTGATTTTAAGGCAAAATGGGATCGGCACATGGGATCTATTCACAGGGCAAAGGTAGGGGAGGGACATTAAGGTGGGCAGACTGGATGGGCCGTGGGCCCTTATCTGCCGTCTATTTCTATGTTTCTATGTTTCTAAGGCATATTTCCCGATCATGGATTAGAAGTTTTCATATAATAGTTTCTATAAATTAAGGCACCAACATACAATAAGATCCACAGAAAATTACTAAATATTTATTCCAATGAGTTGTGGCAGTTTCCAAACAACATATAAATGAAATGAAGGCCAGAAGCAGCTTACATAGAAGGCAATAGCTAATACATTTATGCCATTATGTTATTTACAGTGCAGAACTCTCCAGGTGGGTGACAAACATCTATGAGCAGACACTTGGTTTTCATACAGTGGCAAAGCCAGAAGGTAATTGGAAAATGGGTAGAATTGGTGTGCATGACATATTTTCTCTCGGCTGCCCACCCCCACCCCCCTGTGCAGCTTAAAAATTAAATACCTTAGGCAGGCAAGACTCATCACGCCCTGCCAATTAAAGCTGTCCTGACCTCTCCATAGCTCCCATCATAAAACAGCTGCCAATATCATCAGCATCAGTAACTCAGACCAGTCTTCTGATGAGAACCGTGGATGTCTTTAGCTGGCATTTCTTAAATTTGCTTTCAACATCAAACCAATCCTCTGCACCAAGTGGGACAGTGACTCATACAAGCACGCACACTGCTTCCATCAAAAACATCAGTCCTACACTTCAATCATTGCACTGGAATAATAACACTATGAAATGATCAGTCATCATCATTCCAAGTCACTGTTCTTTCCTATTTCCTTTCACAACATGTGTGGGCTGAATGAAACTTTTGAGAGACTTCCTAACATCTCTACCTTATAATCTGCAAATTAAATTACTCCAAGAAAATCTTGCAGATGGAGATCGATTGTAATGCAGTATTGATCTGTAATAACTAAATACACAAATCTATATTTCTCTCTTCCTCTTTTTCTCCAAGCAGAAAATGACACTAAGGGCTCCTTTTACTAAGGTGCGCTAGCGTGTTTTAGCGCACGCACAAAATTACCATGCACTAAACCACACGGTACGCATCTAGAATAACGCCAGATCAATGCTGGCGTTATGGTCTAGCACGCGCTATTCCACGCGTTAAGGCCCTAACGCACCTTAGTAAAAGGAGCCCTAAATAACAAATAAGTGATCTTAAATAAACTTAAATGAAACATACTTTAACAGCACATTCATCGTAAATATTGCTTAATGCATTACCCTGTTGAAGCGTTCTTTGAAGAAGAAAAAGAAATGCAAACACCAGTAAAACAGTCATTGTTTCATTATGTTCTTTCCCCCAAAATTGAAGCTAGACACGCAGTAGATCCCTTTCAGAAAATCCAGGATGAACTAAAAGCATTCCGTTTTTGTAGGCTCTGCCCATCAAAGGAAAGCAGTGGGTTCTAAATAATAAGGAAATATCCTGTCACATGAGACACTGACAGGAATTCACAGGTCAAACGATTTCCTAAGCTGATTTCTCAAGAGAGAAAAGATCTTTTGAATAGAAGCAAAAGTGATAACATATGATAGCAGTCCAGAGTAGTTTTCTGGGAATTGGTGATGAATGTCATTTATGAATCAGTGCTGGCTATACTTAAACAAAGCAGTTTTAAGGTCATAGTGGAAAAATATCTGTGTGTCATAATTCCAAGAAAGTTCAAATGAAAGAGAAAAAAATGTCATCAAATCAAAATAGTGAAAAAAAAGCCAACAGGGTGCTCAGTTACAAGAAAGGAATTTTGCCAGTTAGAATTCAATGTTAATACCAATGTTGTATACAGTACACTTCTCCCTCCGTATTCACTGTGATAGGGGATTAACAGACCTGCAAATACAGAAAAACCGTGAATAATTTTTTCGTATGTTATTTGCTGTTTTCTATTAAAAACCGTGAATAACATGGTGGGAGACCTGGCCTGTTCCTGAAGGAAAGGCAAAACAGGGATGAAGAAAGTGCTGGGAATCAGCGGTTTTCTCTGTAAATGCTTGGAATCAGCGATTTCTCTATGCAAGCTGATGTAATTGGGGGGGGGGGGGAGGGGGGAGGAGTCAGCAAGCTAAAAACCGAGAATAATCGAAACTGCGATTGCTGAAACCATGAATATGGAGGGAGAAGTGTAGTCTGTTTTGCTTATCCCATCGTAGTATGTGCACATTTAATAGTTAAAACTATGAAAAGATGGATTATTTGATGTAAGCAAATAGCATTACCTAATGCCCACAACACACATTTTATTTGCGGGAACATTATTATTGTTTTTCGGTAATAACGCCACACATGCAAATAAGCTAGTTAGAAGTACTGGTACATTTTATGCTCATTAACATGATAACAACATTGGATAGTGCTAATACATATTATCACCGGATCTTCAAAGCAGGAATATTAACTACAGGTAAAATTTCCTTTTGGAGGTTATTTTAATGAAGACCACTAAATCAAACAGGATTCTCCAATTCAGAAGACATATCAGGTCATAAATTTTCCAAAGCTCAATTGGATAGATAAGTGGGATGTAGTGGTAATTTTGAGAATGGATTCATGGACCACAAAATCTTATGTAACTTATCACTAGGAAAATGAGAAACAAAAATTTGGATGGTTGGTTTGACGCTGAATTAGGATCAGTGAAATGGGAATTAAGGAAACTTGAAAGACTATGGCTGAAATCTGGTGACAGTAGAGAGAGAACCAATTGGAGAACAAAATTAAAAGAATACAAAAAACATATAACTACCAAACGCACTAACTTCTATACACTAAAAATCGGCTCCCCAAACTCCAACATCAAAAACCTTTTCAAAATAGTCAACAACCTCTATGACATTCAGACCCTAACCCGCCCTACCTCAGACTCCCCTCCACCGGCCAACGCCCTGGACGAGTTTTTCAACAGCAAAATCTCCAATCTGAGATCCTCCTTACCGGTTGTCACTACCAACCATCTGAACTACCCAGTTGCCCAGCCCTATGACGAACTTAGGGCTAGTCTGCTCTGGAACAACTTTACAATCCCTACCCGGCAACAATTCTGCATGCTCTACTCAAAATACGCTAATTCCCACTGCAAACTAGACTGTTGCCCACCTAATGTAATGAAAGTTGCCCCGACCACCTTCAAAGCCAAGTTACACACTTGGCTCTTTTTCCTCTTACAATCGGGCACCTTCCCTGAGGACCTAGGCCAGATCCTAATCACTCCAATTGTAAAAAAACCCAATCAACCCATCTACCTGACATCAAATTACAGACCCATTGCGAACATCCCCTTCTTTGCAAGGTTAATGGAAGGTCTGGTCAACCAAGACTTAGTAACCTATCTGGACAAATTCAGCATTCTAAATGACAACCAGTCAGGGTTTCGTCATGGACACAGCACCGAAACTGTTATTGCTTCTCTACTAGATTCCCTCCATTCCCTGTTTAGCCAGGGCACAAGTGCACTAGTCCTTCAGTTTGATATAACTAGTGCCTTTGACTTAGTTGATCATACCATCCTCTTAGACTGTTTGGAGTCAATCGGTCTCTCGGGCAATGTTTTAAAATGGTTCCAGGGTTTCCTAAGTAAGCGTTCATACCAAGTTTACAGTGACAATACACATTCCTTCAGCTGGGTAAACGCATGTGGAGTCCCGCAGGGCTCTCCCCTGCCCCCACACTATTCAACATCTACCTGGCCGCTCTAGGGAACCTATTGCAAAGCTTGAAAATCAAATTCTACATTTACGCCGATGACATTATCATAGTCTTTCCCCTAACCAACGTAACTCCTGAGACAAAAAATCACCTGGGATCTATCCTAAAGCAAATCAAACTATGGATGACCAATTTAAAATTAAAACTCAATTCAGAAAAAAAACAAATTCTTCCTGACAAGTCCGAACGACAAAATCAAAGATTCAACAATCTCCTTGAACGGTCAAGTCTTTCCTATCACAGATTCCATAAAAATTCTGGGAGTGACACTAGACCGCAACCTCACCTTTGAAATTTACACCGACTTACTAGTCAGAAAAGGCTTCTCCGCCTTATGGAAACTAAGAGCCATCAGAAAGTACTTCGATGCAACCTCATTCTGCTTACTGGTGCAATCCTCCATTCTGAGCTTACTCGACTACTGCAACATTATCTACCTGGGGTCCTTCAAAAAAACCATTCAAAGACTCCGTATCGTCCAAAATTCGGCAATCCGACTGATCTTTGGGCTAAAAAAATGGGAACACATAACTCCCTACTACCAAAAACTCCACTGGCTACCCTTGGAAGCAAAAGTGCAGTTCAAGTTTGCCTGTCTCTTTTTCAAATCCATTCTTGGTTTGGCCCCTTTATACTTGGTTCCCCATTTTACCTTTGACTGTCCATCCAGACCCACTCGCAGAGCTCATCTATTCAGCCATCCAACTCTAAAGGCCTGCCGTTACAAAAGATTCCAGAACAGAACACTTGCCTTCCAAGCAGGTCATCTAAATGATTGGCTGAGCAATACTGTCTCTCACTCCTCATCCTACCTGAACTTCAGAAAATTATTAAAAACTAACCTATTTAACCGATTTGTAACCTAAGACCTCTCTCCCGACCCTTGTCCCCCAAGATCTCTTTGTCATACCTCTGCTTCCTACTCAACATACATTTGACCCCTTATATTGCTTCTGTTCCCTGCTTACATTTATTAATTGTATCTGTACTCACTGATTGTACTCATTCGCTGATTGTCTAGCCCTTCTTTGTTGTAAACCGCCTCAAACTACTACGGTTTTGGCGGTATATAAGAAATAAAATTATTATTATTATGGCATTTAGTTGTTATTTAACTGATATGGTGTTATGGCAATTACCTCTATTCCAAGGTAGTCTGTAGGGGTGTCCCCTATGTCTCAACTTTGTAGGCCAGATGAGGTCAGGAACCATATTTTTATGAACAATTTGTCATATAGGTAAAACACTAGGGATACCCCTACAAGGCCAAGGCTAGGAAAGAGATGGTTTTATTCTTGTGCAAGCCACCTCCCCTTAAGCTGAGCCATGGTCGGCAAAGGTAACGGAAAAATCAAGCTGGACAGACTAGCATTTAGGGATCCAGGAAAGGCATTATCACTGAAGACAGAAACTGATCTGAAAAGAAGTGCTCAAAGCAGAATTCCAAACATTGAGGAAGACAGCAACCAAGTTCTGGAAACTTATAAGTGGACGAATGCAAGTATGGGTCAGAAAAGTGAATGATAACAACGGCTAATCCCCTAGCAGGTTCAGCTGCCAGGAGGCAGGAACTGACCTTTAGGTTCTTATAGTGGAGTTCTGTGACTGGCCGCTATAGGGTTTGAAGGGACCTGTTACCTTTGACAAGGATAAGATTTTTGAGTTCAAAGAGTATGGAAGACCAGTCAGTCATCTACGTTACTTTTAAGAAAATGGTTTAAGAGGCTTGGGGTCTAAGAGCAGCTATGGGAAGGGGAATAAACTTTGAATAAAGCTAAGTCCATTATTTTATAATATATATTAAACATATGAAATAATAAATAAATGATAAATAGTGGAAAACGACACTAGGAATTATGAAGAATCCGACCACCTGTGTCTGTTGATAAAGGTGGATATCTGAATTCCTAAGAAGTATTCATAATGAAAAATTAGAAAACACTGATAACATACCCAGTGTTGTTATGTAGTTTAGACTGTTGTGGTGAAAAGAGTTATCCAAGAGTGACATAAATTCCCATTCACATTTGCAGAAAGTGCACCTGAAGGATTCCTGAGCCGTTTGGAATTCAGCACCAAATTATATAAGAGAAATTACATCCCTTGATAAATTTAAAAGTAACTTGGAAGGCCTTGGTTTGGTATAGGTTCAGGATTTATACAAATGATTCAGACGTTGTATAGCTCCCCTGCTGAAAGATTATACATTAATAATAATTTATCAGTGTTTTAATTTGCAGAGGGGGGTTAGACAAGGCTGTCCCTTATCTCCTTTGCTTTTTGACATTGTCTTAGAACCCTTGTTATTAGCCATTCAACAAGCAAAGGGGATACAAGGTATTCCTCGTACAGATTGGGAATATAAAATCTCTGCATATGCAGATGATATACTGCTTTATTTGAGGAATCCAGAAAATACCATTCCATGCTTGCTTGAGTTGATAGAGAAATTTGGAAAATTTTCAGGATATACGATAAATTGGAGTAAGTCCGAAATTCTTCCACTTAATGTGCATTGTACTAAAGGCTTATTTGATTCATTCTCATTTGTATGGAAAGAAGATGGATTAAAGTATTTAGGTATTAGAATAAAAAACACACTAGAAGACACAATGAAAGAGAATGAAAATTTTTTATTAAAAAAGTAACAGAAATGTGTGAGCAATGGAATCCTTTACATCTTTTTTGGTGGGGGAGAGTCCAAACTATTAAAATGATGATATTGCCTGTGGTTTATTATCAAATGAGTATGATGCAGTTTTTTTTTCAGGGGTCCTTTTATAAAAAGTTAAATGGTATTCTTACAAAATTTGTTTGGCTGGGTAAAATGCCTAGAATTGCCTTAGTATCTTTACAAAAATCAATTGCGGAGGGTGGGGTAAATTTTCCAAACTTTTATAGGTATCATCAAGCCTATATTTTACGCCAGAGTATGTATTGGGTCCTCCCAGAGCTCATGGATAATATCCCAGATTGATTGTATTTGGAATGGCGACTCATGTTTCCTATAAACTTATTTCATGTTCTTAGTATTAAAATGCCTAGGAAATATAAAGAGAATAGAATATTGATGGATACATGGAAAACTTTGTGTTATGTCAGCAATTTAAGTCCAAAACACAAATCAACAAATCAATCTTTATGGCTAAACTCCAAGATTCAAGTTGGCGGTTTTAAAATCGTATGGAAGCATTGGATTATTGCAGGTATACGGACTCTAGGTGATGTTATTTTAAATGGTAAACTGCTTGTTCTTAACAATTTTCTAAATTCCAGATCGGTGTTGGTGGACAAATGGGTTGTGTAACTCTACCAGCGGATAGAGAGAGATAAATACTGAACAATCTATGCTGCATAATACCTTTAAGGAGAACTATTTACTTCTACATAAGAACACAGAACATAAGCATCGCCTCTGCCGAGTCAGACCATAGGTCCATCATGCCCAGCAGTCCGCTACTGCGGTGGCCCCCCAAGTCAATGACCTGTAAGTGATCTATTACTCTAAAGCATTTTGTATTGTATAGTAACCCTCTAATTGTACCCTTCAATCCCCTTTTCTTTCAGGAACTTGTCCAAGCCCATTTTGAAGCCCAAAATCGTACTCTGCTCTACCACCTCCTCTGGAAGTGCATTCCAGGTGTCCACCACCCTCTGAGTGAAGAACTTCCTAGCCTTTGTTCTGAATCTGTCTCCCTTCAATTTTTCTGAGTGCCCTCTAGTCTTTGTTGCCCCCATCAGTCTGAAGAATCTGTCCCTCTCTACCTTCTTTATACCCTTCATGATCTTGTAAGTTTCTCTCATATCCCCTCTAAGTCTCCGCTTTTCCAGCGAAAAGAGCCCCAGCTTCTCCAGTCTTTCAGCATACGAAAGATTTTCCATGCCCTGTATCATTTTTGTTGCTCTTCGCTGGACCCTCTCAAGTATCGCCATATCCTTCTTAAGGTACGGCGACCAGTATTGGACGCAGTACTCCAGATGCGGTCGTACCATCGCCCTATACAGCGGGAGGCTAACTCCCTTGGTTCTGGTAGCGATACCTTTTTTGATAATGCCCAACATTCTGTTCGCCTGCTAGTAAAGGACACAACTCTTTTGTCTAGACTGGTCTGATAGGATACTAAGGAAACTGCATACTTTGCCCATAAGTTTGCTGCATGATTCAAAGTACATGCATGCTCAAACTATTCAGTTCATAATATCTAGGGGTGTAAAATAGCTATAGATGATTGCATCACTTTTATGTAAATAATTTTTGAATGGGAACTAATGGGTGTAGATTTGAAAATGTGATAAAGGGGATGTGACTTGTATACTGCTTTTTCTGTGTGGCTACAATCAAAGTGGTTAACATATTTTGTTAGATAAGTATTTATTTTGTACCTGGAGTAATAAAGTGTTAAGTGTCTTGCCCAGAGGTAGAAGGAGCTGCAGCAAGAATCAAACTCACAACCTCAGGGTGCTGAGGCAGGTGCTGTAACCACTAGGCACGCTTCCACTCCTATGCATGTTATTATGTATTTATTTAAAAATTTTCTTTTCATAAATTATTTATATAATTTCAATTATACACAAAGCAAAACATTTTGCACAGGAGATAGCCATAGGCTATCTAAGTTATATAAAAAGAAATATTACCACCAATAATATAATGACTTAATAATCCACATAGCCTTGGAGGGGGGGGGGGGAGGGATGTGATTATCAGAAAAAAATATGTGAGGCTAACAAACGTAGAAATAATAGGAAAGAAGCAGGCTCCTAACTGCAACCTAATAACATAATCCCTGTTCATATTGAATTCTAATTGTTGGTAGCCTGCCTTTCCAAAAATCTACATAACTGATCTGGCTTGAAAAATTGATATACTGTGTAATTCAAATACAATATACATTTACATGCAACCCTTAGTTGAAACTTTGCCCCCAAAACTACCACCTGTCTCATAAACCAAACATTTTTCTTCTCTGCTGTGTCCATCTGGAGACATCTGAAAAAATATTAATCTTCTCCCCCATAAACACAACCGAGGTCGTTTGTCTTAAGGTTACCATATGGCTCCAGAAAAAGGAGGATGGATGGAGACATCCAGGTTTTACTTCCACTGAAAGCAATGGAAGTAAGGAAGACAGGTTGAGACATCTGGATTTACTTCCATTGAAAGAAGTGGAAAACCCAGATATCTTAATCCATCCTCCTATTTCAGGAGTCATATGGTAACCCTAGTCTGTCTGAAATAAAGGCTTAAAATTGCCTCTTTATTCTGAAGAAAAACAAAAGATTCTAGCAATGTCACTCTAAACATGATCTCGTCCTGAAATCTTTTCAGAACAGCTGAAATATTTAAACTGTCAGAAGAAAGCTCAGCCACTACAGGGCCTTCCTTAACCTCTTCACGAACATCTGAACCAAGGAGGAAATGCATCTTCTGTAAAGTAGGCAATATATTTTCAGGAAACTTGAGAACTTTCTTCAAAAATCTATTGAAAATCTCATGATTGGAGCATATTTTAACAGAAGGAAAATTCAACAGTCTCAAATTCAAAGATTTTGCTCCATTTTGAAGGTTCTCAAGTTTACATTGAAAAAACAAGTTATCTTGTAGAATCCAACTCTCCATATCCTTCATTTGAGAGACTATATTTTGTAGTTGGTTATTCTACTCTCCCTGTATTTTCACTTGAGTCAAGCGATTTTAATAAAGTGTTTGATGTAGCAACATCAAAGACCTTATGGAGGGATTTCACAGCCAGCGATATGGATTCCAAAATAAACACCGATGGTTTCGCCAGTGGTTGAAGCACAGCACTGCTACTCATCAAAACATCCAAATTAGATCTCATTGAAGATTCTGTTGAAAAGAGGTCATCTTGCAGGGCCTATATTCCACCTGGGATTGGTGTTAAATTGTCCAGAGCTACCATAGCCACTGGAATACTAAACACAGCACCTGCCAAGAGGGACCCCCCTCCAATGTCATGGGCAGGCCAACAAAGTCCGTCACCTCCTCAACCACTCTCCTTTGAATGCTGGGCAGTACCAGAAGAGATACAGGCCTTCTTGGGCTGAGTAAAATCTCACCCTCCATTTTGTGGCTCCTCACCTCCCTGGCAACAGCAGATACGCCCGGAGCTGCGGGCCTAACAAATGTGGTGATTTCAGTTACATAATAACATAAGCAGTGCCTCTGCTGGGTCAAACCAGAGGTCCATCATGCCCTGCAGTCCGCTCACATGGCAGCTTATCAGGTCCAGGACCTGTATAGTAATCCTCTATCCATAACCTTTTATCCCCTTTTCCTTCAGGACATTGTCTAATCCCTTCTTGAACCCCAATACCGTACTCTGTTCTATCACGCCCTCTGGGAGCGTATTCCAGGTGTCCACCACCCTTTGGGTGAAGAAGTTCCTAGCACTGGTTCTGAATCTGTCCCCTCTTAATTTTTCCGAATGCCCTCTCGTTCTTGAAGTTTTCAAAAGTTTGAAGAATCTGCCCCTCTCTACTTTCTGTATGCCCCTTCATGATCACGGACGGGGAGAGGGACCTTGGGGTGATAGTGTCCAAAGATCTAAAGGCGAAAAAACAGTGTGACAAGGCAGTGGCTGCTGCCAGAAGGATTCTGGGCTGTATAAAGAGAGGCGTAGTCAGTAGAAGGAAGAAGGTGTTGATGCCCCTGTACAGGTCATTGGTGAGGCCCCACTTGGAGTATTGTGTTCAGTTTTGGAGACCGTATCTGGCGAAAGATGTAAGAAGACTTGAGGCGGTCCAGAGGAGGGCGACGAAAATGATAGGAGGCTTGCGCCAGAAGACGTATGAGGAGAGACTGGAAGCCCAGAATATGTATACCCTAGAGGAAAGGAGAGACAGGGGAGATATGATTCAGACGTTCAAATACTTAAAGGGTATTAACGTAGAACAAAATCTTTTCCAGAGAAAGGAAAATGGTAAAACCAGAGGACATAATTTGAGGTTGAGGGGTGGTAGATTCAGGGGCAATGTTAGGAAGTTCTACTTTACGGAGAGGGTAGTGGATGCCTGGAATGCGCTCCCGAGAGAGGTGGTGGAGAGTAAAACTGTGACTGAGTTCAAAGAAGCGTGGGATGAACACAGAAGATTTAGAATCAGAAAATAATATTAAAGATTGAACTAGGCCAGTTACTGGGCAGACTTGTACGGTCTGTGTCTGTGCATGGCCGTTTGGAGGAGGATGGGCAGGGGAGGGCTTCAATGGCTGGGAGGGTGTAGATGGCTGGAGTAAGTCTTAACAGAGATTTCGGCAGTTGGAACCCAAGCACAGTACCGGGTAAAGTTTTGGATTCTCGCCCAGAAATAGCTAAGAAGAAAAAAAAAAAAAATTTTAATTGAATCAGGTTGGGCAGACTGGATGGACCATTCGGGTCTTTATCTGCCGTCATCTACTATGTTACCTATTTAATAACAGCATCTGAGTGCTCTAATTCCATCTTATATAATACAATGGTAAGCGCGCATGCGCACTCGCGCCGCGTGTTCCCTAATCCCTTTTCTGTTGGGAAGTGGCCACAAGAGTGCGCATGTGTGCTTTTTACGTCACACATGGCAACTCGGCTCACTCAGGAAAAGCGAAGGGCCCGACACAGTGGAAGAACAGCAGCAGCCCCCGAAGCTCCTCACCAGTCCAATCAGTCGGGGCCTCCCCCGCCGCGCTCAACCTGCTCCCTCTCCTGCAGCTCAGGCACCACAGAAGCCGCAAAATCTACTGACCGTGAAAGCGCGCAACCTGGTCCCCACGCTTGCCTACCCCCCCCCCAACACAGCACATCTATGCCGCCGCCGCGGCTACTCTCTCGAACCGCACCAGGCGGGGATCGAGAGAGGAGCCTCGGCGTCGACTTTGAATTAAAAAAGGGAAGCGCATTACTGAAAGGGAAGTGCTAAGGGCTAAGAAGAAACTGACCCCCCCCCTTGGTATAGCTGGAGTATTTGTGCCTTTTAAAGCTTGAAGTTGCCACATCACCATTCCTATGCCTGCATCGAGTTTGACTTCCAGTAGCACGTTTTAATTCAGCGCACTGGAAAGCGATCAGGTAAGAATTAATCTGTTCCAGCCTCCTTGCATCGGGCCTGCTAACGGCTGAAAGACCCGCCTACTGTAGAGCACAGACAAGACTTGCAACCAGTGCTGGGCCAGCATGTGGCAGGGGGAGCAGGAAGAGGTGCTAATGGACAGGGGTGGAAAAAAAGGAAAGGAGACCTACTGCTGGATAGGGGGAGCAGGAAGAGGTGCTGATGAACAGGGGGGAGGTAAAACAAAGGGAGAAAGGCTGCTGCTGGATAAGGGGAGCAGTGAAGGGGTGGTGGTGGACACAGGGGAGATAAAAGGAAGGGAGAATGGACAGGGGGAGCACGCAAGAGGTGGTGGTGGTGGACAGCTAAAAGAAAGACAGAAAACAGCTGAGACAGAGAGAGAAAGAAATAAAGACAGACACACAGAAACATATTCTAGCACCCATAAATGTAACGGGCTATAAAGCTAGTTACAGAATACTAGCAAAACCCCGCATTGATGCAAGAATACCAGGTCACCACCTGGTGTGACAAGACTGAATGAAGGCTGAAAGGAAGTTCAGCCCCTGATGACAAGCTTAATTCTGAGTGCCTAAACTAATACAAAAATTGGAACTTTCCTAAATCTACCTAATAATGGTTTATGGACCTCAGCCATCTTCCCAGGACATGAAAGAACCCAGATAGTGCATAAGAGCTTATTATTCTTGTTCACATCTCACTTCCAAAGACTTCTCTTACCTGAAGGACCATCCATGCAATCATCTATCTATTTCATCAGTGACTTAATAAGCTAATGCCTTTTCTCATGATCCTGGGTTTTGCCATTTTGAATCCTAGTCAGAATCATATCCTAACAGGGGTATGAATATTTACAGAGATTCTGACCAATTTTTTTTTTTTTAAAGCCTAGCAGAACAAAAAGAAGACATGTCTTTTTGACTTTTGAGTCAACAGGAAAATGGAAAGATCTATATTGTGAAAATCATACTTAACCTGAAGACCAATCCTGTTGAACTCACATAAACCTTTCATCATTGCCTCTGTCACTAGGGTTTCTGTCCAAGAAAAACCTCTCATGTTCAGTAACACTAGGCACTCAAGAGGATGTGCAGATGAACTTAATGTGTAATACAGTACATGCTAGTATTTGGTTTTGATAAATAGCACAATAAAAGGACAAACCATGATAAACACTGTAAGAAAGAAGTTCTATCATTTGTCTTTCAAAATATCATGCTAGATGGGATAGCTAAGTGAAATATATGATTTATGGCAGTGTTCTCGACATGCGGCATGCGTACCCTTGGGGGTGTGCAGGCTGCCTGTTGGGGATTCTTGCCTGTTCCCTGCTGAAGCCGCTGCTGCCAGCGATCTCTCCCTGCCTCTCTGCCCACTGCACCACCCCCACCCCCCGAAGCCGACCCTGCGCCTTTGTTGGAGCCAACATGCTCCATCATCCCCAGCAACAAGCACAATGCCAGCTGTGGAAACCCTGAGAGAACATCCTCCTTATTTATTTGTTTGTCAAGCTCGATCTGTCTTCTCATTCTCAGAACCTGTAGTTATCCACAATTACATCTAGCAGCAACTCTGCGCAGGGACAGACCAGGGCATGTGCAGCGACTCACGCTGCACGTGGCTGGCCCACAAGCCTTCCCCCCGTCAATTCTGACCTAAGAGAGAAGGTTCCGGGCCAGTCAGTCACTGCCTGGCTGGCCTGGAACCTTCTCTCCGATGTCACAATTGACATCGGGAGGAAGGCTTGTGAGACGGCGGCATGTAGCATGTATCCCCAGAGGTGCCTGCGGCTTGTGGATGAGTCAGTTTTCATGGGGGGGGGGAGGGGGCACTAATGTGGGACATAGGAGGGAGGGAATAGAAAGGGAGAATTGATGGGCATGAGTGTATGAGAGATGGTGCACATGGGGAAAGGAAGAAAGGAAAATTGAGCATAGAGAGAGGAGTGAGGTAGAGATGCATGGGGAATAGAAGGATGAGGGAGAAATGTTGGATATAGTGGTGGAGAGGGCATATTGAAGGGGATGAAAGGTGGAGAAATGTTGGACATAGTGATGGAGAGTGAAATATGGCATTGTGCTGGAGAGGGGTGATAGGAGAAATAGGAATGGGGCTGGTGGGCAGTGGTGAAAAATGCTGCACGATACAGGGGATGAGAGAGGGAGAAATGTTGGATATGGCAGTAGAGGGGGTGGGAGAGATGCCTGGATTTCTCAAGACAGATGGACAGTGAGAGAGAGGGGGGAGACATATTGCCAATAGGGGTAGAGGAGAGAGGAAGAAACGTTGGACTCAAGGAGGGACAGAGAGAGAGAGAGAGAGATGGTGGTTGGGGAAGGGAATGGGGTCAGGAGGAGAGGAAGTGTGCGGGAGACAGAAAGAAATATTGGATATGCAACCAGAGATTCATGAAATCACCGGACAACAAAGGTAGGAAAAATAATTTTATTTTCAATTTAGGGATCAAAATGTGCGTTTTGTGAATTTATATCTGCTCTCTATATTTTGCTCTACATTTGTCTATTTTTCTATAATTGTTACCGATTGCATATTTTAAAGTCATCTGCCTTGACCTCTTTGAAACCCCCCAGATATATAGTGGTACCTTGGATTATGAGCATAATCCGTTCCAGAAGCATGCTCGTAATCCAAAATGCTCGTTTATCAAAGCGAGTTTCCCCATAGGAAATAATGGAAACTCGCTTTGATACGTTCCCCCCCACGAGAACTGGCATTGCTCCCCCCCAAGGCCCCCCTGTGATCCGGCACCCTCCCCCCGCGATTCTGCACCCCCCCCGCCCGATTGGGCACTCCCGTGCCACTTCTTACCGTCATCTGGGCACCGGCATGTCCTGTGCTTGGTGCCGGTGCCCGAAGATCGGCCTCCTCTTCTGCTGGGCCTTGAGCATCTGCACATGCTCAAGGCCTGCGAGTTCACATTCTGAGACTTGACTCATGCGCATTTATATTATGTAGGTATTTAAACGACTATCATATCTCCTCTCCTCCACCTTTCCTCCAAAGTTTACTGATTGAGATCTTTAAGTCTGTCCCCACATGCCTTATGATGAAGACCACATATCATTTTAGTAGCCTTCCTCTGGTCCGACTCCATCTTTTTTATATCTTTTTGAAGGTGCAGCCTACAGAATTATATACAATATTCTAAATGAGGTCTCACCAAAGTCTTATACAGGGGCATCAATACCTCCTTTTCCCTACTGGCCATACTTCTCCCTACACAACCTAGCATCCTTCTAGCTTTCACCGTCACCTTTTCAACCTGTTTGGCCACTTTAAGATCATCACATACAATCACACCCAAGTCCCGCTCTTCTGTCATGCACATAAGTTCTTCACCCCCTAAACTGTACTGTTCCCTCGGGTTTTTGCAGCCCAAAAGCATGACCTTGCACTTCTTAGCATTCAATTTTAGCTGCCAAATTTCAGACCATTCTTTAAGCTTCACCAGGTCTTTCGTGTTATTCACACCATCTGATGTGTCTACTCATTGCAGATTTTGGTATCATCTGCAAAGAGGCAAATCTTACCCAACAACCCTTCAGCAATATCATTTATAAAAATGTTAAAAAGAACAGGCCCAAAAGGCACACCACTGGTAACATCCCTTTCCTCAGAGTGATCTCCATTGATCACTACCCTCTGTCGCCTTCCACTTAACCAGTTCTTGACCTAGCCCTTCACTTTGGGACCCATCCCGAGGGCACTCAGTTTATTTATTAGACATCTGTGTGGAACATAAGAACATAAGCAGTGCCTCCGCCGGGTCAGACCATAGGTCCATCCCGCCCAGCAGTCCGCTCCCGCGGCGGCTCGAACAGGTCACGGCCTGTCTGAGTCACCAGAAGGGGCCCCCTTGCCACCTTGGTTTCCCATTGAGTCCTATCTTCCCATCGAAGTCCTAACCCTCCGGTCTTGCACATGCATGACCTGGTTGGATTTCTATACTTATTATCTGGTTAGCTTTCTATACCTGTGTTACATCCCAGCACCTCCCTGTTTGAATCCTTGTACCGTACTCTGCCTGATCACTTCCTCCGGTAGCGCATTCCAAGTGTCCACGACCCTTTGTGTGAAAAAAAACTTCCTTGCATTTGTTCTGAACCTATCTCCCTTCAGTTTCTCCGAATGCCCCCTCGTGCCTGTTGACCCCTTCAGCCTGAAGAATCTGTCCCTATCCACCCTCTCTATGCCCCTCATGATCTTGAAGGTCTCTATCATATCTCCCCTGAGCCTCCTTTTTTCCAGAGAGAAGAGCCCCAGCCTATCCAACCTCTCGGCGTATGGGCAATGTTCCAGCCCTCTTACTAGTTTCGTTGCTCTCCTTTGGACTCTCTCAAGTACCGCCATGTCCTTCTTGAGGTACGGCGACCAATATTGAACGCAGTATTCCAGATGTGGACGCACCATCGCTCGATACAATGGCATGATGACTTCCCGCGTCCTGGTTGTTATGCCCCTCTTTATGATGCCCAGCATCCTGTTGGCTTTATTCGAGGCTGCTGCGCACTGTGCAGATGGCTTCAGTGATGCATCCACCAGCACACCCAAGTCTCTCTCAAGACTGCTGTCTCCCAACAATGCCCCTCCCAATTTGTAGTTGAACAACGGGTTCTTTTTCCCTATATGCATGACCTTGCATTTTTCCACGTTAAAGCGCATTTGCCATTTGTTTGCCCAGTCTTCCAGCTTGTCCAGGTCCCTTTGCAGGTCCTCACACTCCTCCCTGGACCTAACTCTGCCGCACAGTTTGGTATCGTCTGCAAATTTTATAACCTCGCACTTTGCCTCCTTTTCCAGGTCATTGATAAATATGTTGAAAAGTAACGGCCCCAGCACCGATCCCTGTGGCACACCGCTCGTGACTCCCCGCCAGTCAGAGTATTGTCCCTTTATTCCGACCCTCTGCAGTCTACCCGACAACCAGTGCTCGATCCATCTGTGCACATCCCCTCCCACCCCGTGGTTCCACAGCTTCCTAAGCAGCCTTTCATGTGGCACCTTGTCGAAAGCCTTTTGAAAATCAAGGTAAATGATGTCTATAGGTTCCCCATTGTCCACCCGACTGCTTATTCCCTCAAAGAAGTACAGAAGGTTCATTAAGCATGACCTTCCCTTACAGAATCCATGCTGGCTTGTTCTCAGTAGGCCATATCTCTCGATGTGCTCGCAAATACCGTCCTTCATCATAGCTTCCACCATCTTCCCTATAATTGAAGTCAGGCTCACCGGCCTGTAGTTCCCGGGGTCACCCCTCGATCCCTTCTTGAAGATAGGTGTGACATTCGCCAATTTCCAGTCCTCTGGTACCTCTCCAGTTTTCAAGGATAGGTTGCAAACATGCTGGATTGTGCCCGCTATCTCTCGTCTTAGTTCTTTCAGAACCCTTGGGTGGATCCCGTCCGGGCCCGGCGATTTGCCTCATTTTAACCTGTCTATCTGCTTGAGGACATCCTCCTTACTTACCTCTATGTGTTCTAATTTTTCAGCCTGTTCCCCACTCATGAGCTCCTCTGAGTCCGGTATATTAGATGTGTCTTCTCTCGTGAAAACCGACGAGAAGAACGTGTTCAACCTCTCAGCTACCTCTTTATCCTCCTTAATCACTCCCTTCCTATCCCCATCGTCCAACGGCCCCACCTCCTCTCTCGCTGGTCGCTTCCCCTTTACGTAACTGAAGAATGCCTTGAAGTTTTTCGCCTCCCTGGCCAGCCCCTCTTCGTATTTCCCTTTTGCTTTTCTAACCTCTCGGTGGCATTCCTTTTGGCATTTCCTGTGCGCCTGGTGATTTTCCTCCGTTGGGCCCTTTTTCCATCTCCGGAAGGACACTTTCTTGTCGTTTATTGCCCTCTTTACTTCTGTTGAGATCCAAACCGGGTCCTTTGACCGCTTGCTCTTGCCGCCTTTCCTGAAACTTGGGACGTACATTCTTTGTGCTTCCTGCAGGGTGTCCCTGAATAGGGTCCAGGCGCTTCCTACAGTCTCCATCCTAAGGATGTTTTTGAGCTTCCTCCCCACCATTTCCCTCATAGCAACATAGTTCCCTTTCCTGAAGTTGAGCGCAGTTGTTGCGGTCCTCCTTACTGTGGGTGTCCCCCTTTCTAATGTGAATCGGATCGCGTTGTGGTCACTGTTGCCTAGTGGTCCTCCCACTTCTACCCCTCTTGCAGGCCCCTCTAATCCGTTTAGGATGAGGTCAAGAGTAGCACTCCCTCGCGTCGGTTCCCTGACTAGTTGCTCCATGAAGCAGTCCCTCACAGCTTCTACAAATCCTGTTTCCCTAGTGCAGTTGGAGTGACCCGTACTCCAGTCAATCCCCGGGTAGTTGAAGTCCCCCATCACTGTTACACTTCCAGTCCTGCATTCTTGTCTCAGTTCAGCTTCCAAGTCGTGTCCGATTTCCTCCGGCGTACCAGGTGGGCGATAGTACAGCCCCAGTTTTATGCCTGCACCCTTGTTTCCCGGCAATTTGACCCATAGTGATTCCAGCCCCTCTGCCTTCTTAGCCATATCCATCCCGACCGAGTAGATAGAGTCCTTTATAAATAGTGCTATGCCTCCCCCCTTCTTGTGGGTCCTGTCCCTCCTGTAGAGCTTGTACCCCGGCAGCGCCACATCCCATTGATTCTCCTCTGTCCACCATGTTTCTGTAATTCCAATTATATCCAGGTCCTCCCCCTTGGCTACGACTTCTAGTTCACCCATCTTGGCCGTGAGGCTTCTTGCATTTGCGTATAAGCACCGCAGGTCCCGTCGTTTTTCCTCCACCTCCGTATTTACCTGGGCCGCCTCCCCTTGAATTTCGGGCAGTTCTCCTGTTCCCTGTGCTTCTGCTTTGCCCTCAGCCTTTACCCTCGTAGCTTTCGGTTTCCCCACATTTCCGCCACCCCACTCCCCCGCTTTTCCTCTGGGTTTTCTAGCCCTACCGGCCCCCTCCTGGGCTATCATCCCTTGAGCCTCTGTTTGATCCCCCTCGCCTTGTGGCACCCCTATATTGCCCTCAGTTTTCGCCCTCGTGCCACCCAGTCCCCCTGTGTCTCCATGCCCCTTAGTCTCCTCCCAGCAAGCTCCCTTTACCTGGTGTTTCCCTCGCTTTCTGATCATAAGATTCACCGGTCTCTCTACTTCCTCCTTGCAGTCAGCCCGTTCAGCATCTGTTCTGGATACTGTTGTCCGAAGCGTCAACATCAGATCAGCTGTCGGCTTTCCCCCTCTCCTCAGTTTAAAGCCCTCTCGATCTCCTTCCTCACATTGGCTGCCAGTAGTCTAGTTCCCGCTGTGCTCAGGTGCAGGCCGTCTCGCCGGTAGAGCTTGCTCTTTCCCCAGAAGGACGTCCAGTTCCTCACAAAGTGAAAGCCCTCCTCCTGGCACCATCTCCTCAACCATGCATTCACAGCCTGGAGGTCTGCCTGCCTCTTTGCATCTGCTCTCGGTACAGGCAGGATCTCTGAGAATGCTATCCTCCGGGTACTCCGCTTCAGCTTTCGTCCCAGGGCCCTGAACTGGTCAGTCAGTGTGGCCATGCTGAAGTTCCTCCGGCTCACATCATTCGTTCCGACGTGGATTATCACCGCAGTCTCCTCTGTCTCTGCTCCGTCCAGGATCCTCTCGATCCTATCAGTGACATCTCGTGTCTTGGCCCCTGGGAGACAAGTCACTAGCCGGTCCTCCCTTCCTCCAGCTACGTGACTATCTACCTCTCTCAAGATCGAGTCTCCCACCACAATAGCGGACTTCCCTTTCCTCAGCAACCTCCTCTGTCTCAGGTCCGTGTCCTCAGTGTAATGTGGTGTCTCTCCCTCGGGGTCCCGGTGAGTCACGGTCTCCTCCTCTTGCGTGATTCCTCCGCTAGGTCCTTCCCCGGTGTCGCCTTGTGGATCCTGGGTCTCGTCTGCCGACATCTGTCTGTGCAGCTGATGGTCCTGTTCCTCCACCTTCCTCCTATAGGCCTCCTCGATGAATCTCTCGAGGTCCCTCACCTGGTCCACAATGGGGTCTGCTCCGTCTGTGTCCTTGGTTGACCAGTTCGTCTCCTCTGTGTTGCGCAGTCCCTCCAGTTCCTGGACCCTGACCCTCAATCTGCCGACCTCCATCCTCAGGCTTTCCAGTTCCTGACACCGACTGCATATGTACTCCCGCCTTCCCAAGGGGAGGTAGTCATACATATTACACTCTGTGCAGTATACCGGAAAGTACCTCTGGGATCCTGGGTCCTCCATTGCTCTCGTGAAGTGCTGGTGTGCTCCTGCTGTGGGTAAGAGAGAGAGAAAAGAAAGTGAATTACTTGGCGTTTCTGGCTCCCTCGCAAGGTTCCTTCGCAAAGGCGTTGTCGCTAAGGCGAGCGCCTTTGCCGGCTGGGCGCCGTTTGCTCCCTTCTTCTTAAAGGGGGAGCCCGGGCCCGATGCAACCTATGACGCGGGTGGGGGGGGGGGCGGAGCTAACTCTCGCCGCGACCCCGGTCTTGCAGCCTGCTCTGGCTGCTCTTCCTGCCTTCCCCTCTGCTTCTCCTGCTCCTGCAAAGGAAAAAAAAATAAAGAAAAACGCTGCCGAGGCTTGCCTCGTGCCCTGGCTCCCTTCTTCTTAAAGGGGGAGCCCGGGCCCGATGCAACCTATGACGCGGGGGGGGGGGGGGCTTTGCACCCAGTCCCCTTCCATCCCATTAGGCGCTGCACCCAGCCCTCTTCCCTTCATCCCGTCAGGCTCTGCATCCAGCCCCCTTCCTTCCCTCCCATCAGGCACTGCACCTAGCACCCTTCCCTCCCTCCCATCAGGCTCTGCACCCTGCCCCTTCCCTCCCATCAGGCACTGCACCCAGCCCCCCTTCCCTCCCGTCAGGATTATGCCCAACCCCCTTCATTCCCTCCCTAGGCTCTGTGGCCTGCCCTCTTCCCTTGCTCTGCACCCTGTCCCCCATACCTACTCTGCTGATTCCTGGAGGTTCAGAGGTGCAGCGGGCAGGAGCGAGCTTTCCACACACCTGCCCTGCTAACCCAGTCGGTTGGTGGCTGCCGAGAGTTCTGGTTTCTTCAGCCACTGAGCGGCACTGAGCAGTAGTGCTTCCACTCATTGCACCTCTCGACCACCAGGGATCGGCAGAGGTATGATGGACAGGACAGGGAAGAGAGAAGAATGCCTGGCGGCAATAAGTCTGGGAGGGGGCACTGGCCCAATAAATAAATTTCCTGGTTCATATTCGAGTATGTACAGCAAGTAGGCTTTCCAAAAAAGGCTGATAAAATTGGAAAAGCTTTGCATTGGAGGTGCCAAGGCTCCTTGTACTACCCCAGCCTGGGGAATAGGAGATCCCCAGGTGCTTGCATCTTGCCCTATCACTGCTCAGATCTGAGCAGGATCTCTTCCCTTTAGACCAGGGGTGTCCAATGTCGGTCCTCGAGGGCCGCAGTCCAGTCGGATTTTCCCAATGAATATACATGAGGTCTATTTGCATGGACTGCTTTCATTGTATGCTAATAGATCTCATGCATATTCATTGGGGAAATCCTGAAAACCCAACTGGATTGCGGCCGAGGACCGACATTGGACACCCCTGCTTTAGACGGATCTTTCAGTATTTCCAAGGCTTTGAAGGACTGAATCGGGGCTGAGCCTGCAACTACCACCCCTTCCTCTTGCTCCTCGCAGTACCTGGAAAATGGCCACCATCAGGAAATTTGTGTCAAAAACAGGCCATTGAAGCTAAATCCAAAAATAAAAATTGTGACTTTAGGAATTTGGAGGAGGGGTAACCAAATCCTAACCTCAAAAACACTTAAAATTGAAATTTCCAGACCCCCCGCCCTGATTCTCCCCATAGGAAATAATGGGAGTAAGTACTCACTGTGATTTCTGGTGCCTGTCAGCTTGTAGCAGCCTGCCTGATTAAATTAACAGATGAGTAGCTCCCAGAGGAATAAACCCTGAGCTCCTCAAGAGACACAAAACAGGCTGGCTCCACAGGTACTCGATGGGTACACAGCTCTATCCATGTAAGACTGTGTCCTTTCCCGGCAGAGTAATCCCAAGAACCAAAGAAACTAAAAAAAAAAACCCCAAACGATAGAAATATACCCCAAAATAACAAAAAGAAGTAGAGCAGATCAGAACACACCTTCTGAGTTCGGTTGCAAAAGGAAAAAACTGAAGAGGGAGCTATTCTCTACTCAGAAGGGGAAGAGTTCAAGATCTTAAAGTGACATCTTTCTGCAGATTCGCAGTTAGTGGGCATCAACATCTAAAGTATGAACTCCTGTGTATATGCAACAGAACTTCAGGTTGGTAAATGTTTTGATTTCATTATATTTCCAGACTGCCTTAAGGAATTGTCATATTAAGATTAAACCAGAAGAATGAACCTTTCTGTAGAAAACCATGACTTAAGTCAAAACTTTCTGACTAGTGATTTAAATTGTGATTTTAATCAATTTGATTTAAATCAAATTCACCTTGATGTAAACTGCTTTTTAAAATTCAAACGGCTTTTATCCATAAACCTACAATTTTTCTCTCATCCCAATCAAAAGAATGAAATATGGAGAAATTAGGTTCTTACCTGCTAATTTAATTTCTTTTAGCTTCTCCAGACCAGTAGAGGTTAATCTTTAGGAATGGGTATATATCCAATCATGACCAGCAGGTGGAGACTGAAAACAAAACTGTAGAATAGTATATAATATATTCCCTTCTCTATTCTCATCAGTCTGCTTAATAGCCAAGCAGAACTAAGAACTGGAAACAGAAATAAACAAGACTGAACAGGAGTAACAACTAACATACCCAAATGCTGTTGGAAAATGCAGAGGAAAAATACAAGAAGGAAAATATCCCCACAGCTCACCAGCTAAGCCAGCCGAGCCACAGCCGCTGTTCATCAATTCTCCCCGGCCCTAGAAAAATACCTGAACCCGCAGCAAAAAACAAAACTGCCCGCGCAACAGCCCCAACACAACAATAACAGACAGGTTGG
Organism: Geotrypetes seraphini; assembly: GCF_902459505.1. NCBI lineage: Eukaryota > Metazoa > Chordata > Amphibia > Gymnophiona > Dermophiidae > Geotrypetes > Geotrypetes seraphini. The sequence goes on along the minus strand of NC_047085.1, from coordinate 431,970,344 downwards.
GGACCTCTACTGGTCTGGAGAAGCTAAAAGAAAGTAAATTAGCAGGTAAGAACCTAATTTCTCCTTTTTTAGCACTCTCCAGACCAGTAGAGGTTAATCTTTACGAATGGGACGTACCAAAGCAGTCCCTCACATGGGCAGGACCCCCAAAGGGCCGACACCAGAACACGCTCACCAAACACCGCGTCCCGACACGTCTGAACATCTACCTGATAGTGTCTGACAAAGGAATGCAAGGAAGACCAAACCGCAGCCTTACAAATGTCCACTGGAGGCACGAGCGATAACTCAGCCCAAGAAGCTGCCTGACCCGAGTGGAATGAGCCTTGAGAAACTCCGGAATGGGCTTATGCCTCAGATGATAAGCGGAAGCAAAAGTCTCCTTGATCCAGTGCGTAATAGTAGCCTTAGAAGCGCCAACCCACCTACGAGGACCCGTCAGAAGGACAAAGAGATGATCTGATTTCCTGATCTCCTGGGTCCGCTGCACATAAGAGTGAAGGACTCGACCAACATCTAACTTGCGCAGCTGTCTTTGCTCAGAAGAGCCCTCCCGACTACCCAAGACCGGGAGGACCACAGATTGATTGACATGAAAAGAAGAAACTACTTTCGGCAGAAAAGAAGGAACAGGCTTCAAGACAACCCGCTCCCTAGAAAACTCCAAGAAGGGAGCCCTACAACAGAAAGCCTGTAGCTCAGAAACACGCCTAGTGGAAGTAATGTCCACCAAAAAGACCGCCTTCAGAGTAAGGTCCTTCAAAGAGCAGCTGCCCAACGGTTCGAAGGGCGGGTGCACCAGAACAGATAGAACCAGATTGAGATCCCAAGATGGAACAGAGGGCCGCACGGGAGGCCTGAGCAACTTGGCCACCCGCAAAAAGAGAATCACATCAGGAATGGCTGTCAAACGTTGACCTGTCACTAAACCCCGAAAGGCTGACAAGGCCGCAAGCTGAACCTGGAGAGAAGACCAAGCCAGGCCTCTATCCAGGCCATCTTGCAAGAACTCTAGGATGTTAGGCAGGGAAGCGCGAAAGGAGACCACTTTCCACGCCTGGCACCACCCCTCAATGAGACGCCAAACCCACACATAAGCCCAAGAGGTAAAAAGCCTCTGGGACCCCAAGAGTGTAGAGATCACCTTATCTGAATACCCCTTCTTACCAAGGCGACCCCTTTCAAGAGCCAAGCTGTAAGACAAAAGGGAGACGGGTCGAACATGGGAATGGGACCCTGTGTCAAGTCATCCAAGAGAGGCAGAGGAAGAGGATCCGCCACCAGATGCGTCACCAGATCTGCGTACCACGGATGTCAAGGCCAATCTGGAGCCACCAGAACCACCAGACCTGGATGGTAAACAATGCGGAGAAGAACTCTGCCCACTAATGACCACGGAGGGAACACGGACAACAGCCCCTCTGTTGGCTATAGTTGAACCAGAGCATCCAGACCCTCGCCCAGTATGTCCCTGCGACGACTGAAGAAGCAGGACACCTTGGCGTTGCCACTCGTGGCCATCAGGGGCTGACCCCAAGCCTGCACTATCAACTGAAAAGCTACGGGGCTGAGACACCACTCTCCAGGATCTAAGATTTGATGACTGAGGAAGTCCGCCTGAACATTCTCCACCCCGGCTATGTGAGAGGCCAAGAGGTCCAGAAGGTGTGATTCTGCCCAAAGCATGAGCCGAGCCACTTCCTGCGCCACCTGAGCGCTCTTGATGCCCCAATGATTGACATAAGCCACCGCTGTGGCATTGTCTGACAAGACTCTGACCGACTTGCCCATCAAAAGGGAGTGGAATGCTAACAGCGGCAAACAGACGGCTCTGGTCTCCAACACGTTGATCGACCAGGACGCCTCCTCCATGGACAAGGTGCCCTGAGCTGAGTGACCTAGACACTGAGCCCCCCAACTAAGGAGACTGGCATCCGTGAGAAGCACTGTCCACTGCAGTAGATCCAGACACACCCCCTCAACCAGATGAGAGGTCTGGAGCCAACGAAGACTGCAGTGTGCCAAGCTTCGCAGAGGGTCAGGGACATCCAAACTGTGCCTCTGGGGCAACAACCTCCGCAGCAGAGCATACTGAAGAGGACGCATGTGGGCCCACACCCACCTCACCACTTCCAGGGACGCTGCCATCGACCCCAAGACTTGGAGGAAATCCTGCGCCCGAGGACACCGGGACGCCAAAAGAAGGCAAATCTGAGATTGCAATTTGCTTACCCGGGCATCTGGAAGAAGACCTTCCCCAAGGAGGTGTCGAACAGATCCCCAAGGTACTCCAGACGCTGAGCTGGGACTAACCGACTCTTGGAAAGGTTGACCTCCCAGCCCAGCGACCGCAGACACTCCACCACCCGAGCCGTAATCCGGGTGCTCTCCTGCAACGACTTCGCCCCAATCAACCAGTCATCCAGGTAGGGGTGCACCAGAATGCCCTCCGACTGCAATGCCGCCGTGACGACCACCAACACCTTGGTGAACGTCCGGGGAGTTGTGGCCAGGCCCAAGGGAAGCGCACAGAACTGATAGTGTTGACTCAATATCGCAAAGAAAGCGCTGATGAGAGGCCCGAATGGAAACATGCAAGTAGGCTTCCGCCAGAGTGAGAGAAGTCAGGAACTCCCCCGGCTGAACCGCCACAAGGACAGACTGCAGTGTGTCCATGCAAAAAAAAGGGAATTCTGAGAGCTCTGTTGACCCCTGTTTAAACTGAGGATGGGCCCCACAAAGGAAATGGCATACCAGCCGGTGCCGCACTCCTGAGGGGACACTGGACAACCATTTTGAGATCTAGCAAGCGCTGAAGGGTCTGGCGAAAGGCTAGTGTCTCCCATGCCGCCTCACATGGAGAGGCTAGATATGATCTGGTAGAGAGTGGGCAAAATTCCAGAGCATAACGTCCCGCACCACCACCAGGACCCACCGATTGGATGTGATCTCGGCCCACTTGGGAACAAGTTGCGCAGCCGGGCACCCACTGAACCATTGTGCAGGACGGGCAGCAGGAGAACCGTGGGAGGGAGGACTCCCAGCACCCTGAAAGGACTGCATGCGCTGAGCCAACTGACTCTGGGGAAAAACCAGAAGCCTGGAAAGAAGCAGCCTCACGCTCCGGGCGAAACTTGCGAAATTCCCGCAGATGCCCCCGGGCAGTGCCACCCCGAGACGCCGGGCGGGCAGTCCTCAGGCAAATGGGCACCTTAGAGTCTGTCAGAGTCTGAACCAACTTATCTAAGTCCTCTCCAAACAAAAACGACCCCTGATAGGGAAATTTTTGGAAGATCAGTTTTGGACGTGGCAACCGCCGACCAAGCGCAAAATCACAAGGTACGGTGTGCAGCCACCAAAAGCCCCAGACTTAGCCGCACCAAGTCACAAAGAGCATCCGAGAGGAACGAGGCAGTCATCTCAATCTTCGCCACCTGCTGATCCACTAAGGACCAGTCATCAGACTCCCGATCCAGGACACGCTCAGACTAACAAAACGCGGTGCGAGCCACCAGCCCCACACAAATAGCCGCCTGGACCCCCAAGGCAGAGACATCAAAATTCTACTTAAGAAATGTCTCTAACGTACGCTCCTTAGAGATCCTAAGGGCAGAACCGCCTGCAAAAGGCACGGTATGCCACTTAGCAATCGCCGAGATCACCGCGTCCACCACTGGCGAAATTAAGGTAGCCATATCCCCCTCCAGGATGGGATACCAACGAGCCAAGGCGTGTACCAACTGAAACAGCACCCCCGGTGTATTCCACTGTGCCAGCACGAAAACCTGAAAATCCTGACGCATAGGAAGAGTGGGAAACAGGACAGACCCCCCTGAAGCAGAGAGGCCCCCATATGCGGGGTCTCCGGTGGTACAACTTCAAAAATGCAGCACCGAGACCTGCTAAATAAGATCTAAAAGCGCATCTCTCTGAATAAAAGGCGCACCACGGATGCATCTGCGCCGGAAGATGGGAAACCTGACACGCCGCTGCCAGCAGCCGTCCACTCTAGAGGATCCTGGAAGCCCGCCAAAGCGGCCAGGTCCTCATCCATGACAATATGCTCCTTCGACCACCAATTCGCAATCTAAACCCCCCGCGGGCGCTTGGATGAGGGAGAAGGAAGAGGGGACGCCAAATGAAAAGAGGGAGGCAAGCCACAGGGGGCGCGGAGAAAAACCACCCCTGAAACCCCCCAGGTGCACGTGGGACCCCCAAATGTCTGCACAAAGAAAGAAAAATTGGGGGCAAAACCCCCACTCAGGGGTCCCCAGGGATTCCCTGCCCCAGCAGAGGTCCCTGCTGAAACCTACCCCTGTGTTTGCAATACAGGGGGAAGGTCACCTGAGGTTGCAGACAAAATGGAGGGAACTGTCTGTCAAAATGGTGAAGATCCCGCCAAAAATAACCCCTCCAGGGCCTGTAACGGCTGGGAAACCTAAACTGTCCCAGACGCTAAAGCAAGCAAGCCGGCATCAGCTGTTGAAAAATCAGCTGAGAGGGAATCATTTTTCTCCTACCGTCGGCAGTTCGGGGAATCCCTCCAGAGGTAGTGAGAGCAGACCGGGCTGCCTCATTGCCTTAAGCCGGCTCATGAGGCACTAAGGCCGGGGAGCTCTGGATGCCTGCAGCCGCTGCCGACAGAGCTCCATGACAATACCGGTCCAAACTGCCGAGTTCAGGACGGCCACGAGTGCCTCGCGGCTGGACCAAAATGTGTCACACTCCCCCGGAGAAGGGCACAATTGCTCCATACGCGACCTAGCTAGAAGAAAAAGTGCCGGTTAGTGCAAAAATACAGTAAATTGACAGGGAAGCAACCCTGCAGACCGGCACTACCTCAGGATTTTTTTTTTTTACTGAACAGACTCCACAGGCTCTCAAAGCAGTAGGCCTTGCTTGATTTAGGGGGCAAAGCTGACTGCTGAGGCTCCTCTAAAAAAATGTGGGGAGGTGGAGGAAATGGGGGGGACCCCGCTCGAGACCCACCGAGTTTTACACCCCCGAGGTCAGATGGACCCCCAAACAGGGCCCACCCAAGCTCTGTCCGGCCAAAAACAGGGACTAGAAACCCCCTAAACAAATTCCAACAGTCCTACCAAGGGAGATGGGTACAGCTCACTCAACACCTGCTGGAGACTGAAAGAAGACTGATGAGAATAGAGAAGGGAATATATTATATACTATTTCAAAGTTTTGTTTTCAGTCTCCACCTGCTGGTCATGATTGGATATATACCCATTCGTAAAGATTAACCTCTACTGGTCTGGACAGTGGTAAAGAATGTTCACTTACTGAGAGAGGTCTTCTTTTCCCAGAACTCCCTCAAAAAAGATACAGCAGAATTAGAAAAGATTGAAAGGTGACCAAAATAATTAAGAGGCTGAAACTCCTCTCTTATAAAAAGCTTAAGAGGTTAGGACTCTTCAGCTTGGAAAAGAAGCTGCTGAGGCGAGACATGATAGAGGTCTACAAAATTCTGAATTAAGTAGAATATGTGAATCAATTGTTTGCTCTTTCAGAAAATACAAAGACTAGGGAACACTCAATGGAATTAGATGGTAATACTTTTTAAAAAATTGGACAAAATATTATTTTCACTTAAATAGTTACACTCAGAAACTCTTTGCTAGAGAATGTGGTAACAGCAATTAGCATATATGGTTTTAAAAAAAATATCTGGACAAGTTGCTGGAGGAAAAGTCCATAATCTGCTATTAAGATAGACATGGGGAAAGCTACTACTCATCTCTGTGATTTGATAAAATTACCAAATCATTAATCTCAGCTCTAACTTAAATTTATGCCTCTGCTGACAGTCTCTCACCAGTAGTCCCTTGTTCTTCTGTGATCTTCTCCCATCAACTCTGTTTCTACTATATATGCCATCTTCGAACAATCTTGTATTGCAAGGACAATTGTGTAGTGGTATTATTTGGAGGATGTCACTAACTTATTAACCATGTTTCTGCGACCATTCAGAGAAGGGAAGGTAGACTTCAAGACCTGTGACTAAGGGAGATGCTCTTTTATTTCTGGCCAATTCTACTATGATTAGTTATGGGGCTGGATAATCATTGTATACACATTAATTTATACCCTCTGACAATCTTCTATTTTTTTGAGCAAAATAAAATAGCTCGATATACAGTATTTACATTAACCAACTCATATAATGTTATTTTATTGTAATTTAGAGAAATAAGACTAAAAGAAAAAAAAATGTGGATATTATTATTTCTTGATCTGTACATAGTGGCATGCAAAACCTAAGACAATATCAGTTACTTAATATTGTACTATCCCCAATATAGACTTATTGGCTTGCAAATCAAGTTATCAAACAAACTGCAAAATCTCAATAATTTAACAGTGAAATGTACAGACCTATGGGAAAGTGATATTTTAAGATTCTTTTAGATTACCAGTTTGAGCAGTTCTAGACTGTCTTGAAGTTTATAAGAAACACAAGTTTCTTACCTACAAATGTAAAACAAACATGTCTTACCTGTTTTATTCAGTAAAATCTGGAGCGGCTCAAACTGTTATGTACAGAAATTTTAAACACCAATTATATCCATATTCATGTTAAATTATGAATTGTTCAGATACCAAAAACAGAGCGTAATGCTTTTTTTTCTGCCATTGACAGCATATGAACTAAACCAAGTATTTCTATATAACTACATGGCATATATAAATATGTACACAAGTCATTATTAAAATTTCTAAAAAATTAAAGTAGTTTACTATGAATACACGAATAAATCAAAGAAACTGTCATAAAAGGTCAATGCTTTTCTGGCACCTTACTTTCATTTTCTCTGATGTTTTCTAGTTACAACTTTAATAAGAACAAACAAAAATGACGACAAAAGAACTTTCATAATGTCAGGTAATTCATGTTTCTTTCCAGCTGCTTAAGGATTCCTTTAATTCCTGTCCAAGTCCATTCCTCTTGGTCTTTGGTGTCATCCACACCAATACACAAACTTGAGCTCAGTAACCTAGTTACTCAAAATTTACACTGAAAGGTAAACTAATATTTTCATAAAGTAAATATCTAGAACTAAAGATTACCATTTGCTCTTTTGGGGGTCCCCAAAATGCCAAGAAATTTATTTTAAGCTATTTGAAACATAATCCTTAATGTAATGAAATAGTCAAGTAATTTTGTGACTTCATCTGGTTGTTTAAAATCTAGGGCTCCTTTTACAAAGCAACAATAGTAATGCTGCCATGGTAAACACCAAAGCCCACAGGAATTGAATAAGCTTTGGTGCATTTACCGTGGCAGCAATGCTACCACGGCTTTGTAAAAGGGGCCCTTAGTTGGCTACTTTCACATGGATCAGTAATGGCTATTAGAAATACTCATGTACTACAGGAAACCAATGACACACTGATCTTCCATTCATAATTAAAGTAAGTTAGCAGGGCTGGTAACATAAATCAGCTATAGTGATTCAGCCCAAGAGTCTCAGGTTTAAATCTCCTTTCCAATGGAACCAATAGGTTTAAGTCCATTACAGAGATTCTTTAATATGAGCACTGGGGGGTGGAGAGAAGAGTGAAGCTAAAGGATTTGGTCAGCAAGGCAGTCAATCTGAGAAGGGTGGAAAGAGGGAGTAAATAATTTCAGTAAATAATGAACTCTCATATGGAAATAGCACGGTCCTTGTTATTACAATTGTGCTTGCACATCCTTCTCATTACTAAGAAAAATTGCAGCTTTAATAAAACTAAACCACTATAAAATCTGGCAATGCCTCTACAGCTGAAATAAAATGACAACATAAATTAAACAGTGTGTTAAATATATTCACATAATTATGATGGCTTTCAAAGTGTCCATTAAGGAAATCAAATATCAATATATGTACATGATGTATTGGCAGTAAACATTTGCACATTTTAAGTTTTCAAAAACTAGTCAATTCTTACTAACACAAATAAACTTGTACCAATCTTTAGGTGTTTTGACAGAAATCATATGCTCCACATTCATTATAATAAGGTAGTGTTTTTTTTAAAGGAGAAAACCATGAAAATATCAGTGCAAACTGCATACAGTTCTACCTTTTCAATCAAACTTGTTCACAGAAATAAATTTCCTATTAGGCAGAGGAAAAACAAAGCATTAACATTAACAAAGGAAACTTGTACACTGTTAAGTGTACTTTGCAGAGGTCAGAGATGATTTAAGAATCTGAAGTCTTAGTTTTTATAGTAGTGCCTTCTGGGAATATACTTCTTGTTGTTGACTGCCTGTTGCCTGTGGTAGGCTTGAAGAGGCTACATTATAGTTTGGCACCTGGGATACATTCGTGACAGCATTCTGATAGGCAGCTATGTCAGCGGTGTCAGCGCTGGGTGGAGGACTGTACACTGCATTCTGGTTGGTATATGTGCTTCCTGGAACAGAAATGACCACTGTACTGCTAGAAAGGAAAATGAGAATTATATTACCTTCTTGTAAAAAATGAAACTAAAACTTATCACAAGCACACCACATAGACACGATTATAAGACTTTCTTTCAATATAAGCCAACACCAAAAATAAGGCAGTTACTAACAAATAAGTACAAATCTATTAAAAAAATAATCTTTTTTCACAAACATCAGTTTCATCCTAATTAGAAAATATATTCTTAATACCACTGATTTCAGGTTCACTTTTTTCATAATGTGATCTTGCACCTTGACAAGTGGCATTTTTTGAAGCGCTTCAGAAGGTTTTCAGACAAAATTATAGCTCATAACTGAGACCCATATATCTAGCACACCCATGCAGTTAGGATGTGACTGAACAACAGGCTGAAATTCATTTGTGTACAGTTTTTGCAGATAAGAACATAAGACTAGCCTTACTGGGTCAGACAAATAGTCTATCTAGCCCAGTAGACCTTCTTCACAGTGGCCAATCCAAGTCACTAGGTACCTGGCAAAAAACCAAAAAGTATTAACATTCCATGTTACCGATCCAGGCAAGTAGTGGCTTCTCCCATGTCTGTCTCAATAACAGACTATGGACTTTTCCTCCATGAAATTATCCAAACCTTTCTTAACACCAGCTATGTTAGCTCTTACCACAACCTCTGACAAAGCGCTCCAGAGCTTAACTATTCTCCGAGTGAAAAAATATTTGCTCCTACTGATTTAAAAGTATTACTCTGTAACTTCATCAACAGTCCCCTAGTCTTTGTAATTTCTGACGGAGTAAAAAAAAAATCAATCCACCTGAACCCATTCTACACCACTCAGGATTTTGTAGACTTCAATCATATCTCACCTCAGCTATCTCTTTTCCAAGCTGAAGAGCCCTAACCTTTTTAGTCTTTCTGCACACGAGAGGAGTTCAATCTCCTTTATCATCTTGGTTGCTATTCTTTGAACCTTTTCTAGTTCTGCTATACCTTTCTTGATATAAGGCGACCTTAATACTCAAGCTGAGGTCGCACCATGAAGTGATACAAAGGCATTATAACATTCTTAGTCTTGTTAACCATCCCTTTTTTAAATAATTCCTAGCATCTTGTTTACTTTTTTGGCCGCTGCCACACATTGGGTGGAAAGTTTCATCATATTGTATACAATGATACCAGATCTTTTTTTTCTGTGCTATCCCCCAAGATGGACCCTAGCATCTGGTAACTATGATTTGTGTTATTCTTCCCAATGTGCATCACTTTGTATTCAATTTCATCTGCCATTTGAATGACCAGTCTTCCAATTTCCTATGGTCTGCCTGCAATTTTTCAAAATCTACATGCATTTTAACAACTTTGAACAGTTGGGTGTGTTAATATTCAAGTACCCTTCCCTACCCGCCTCCCCTGCATACCTTTAACAATCCCTGGTGGTCCAGCGATGAACTGGAGGTAAGGCAGAAAAAAGTAGAAGTTTTTGGCACTATCTTCCAAAAAATACAACTTCTTAGCTCTGTGGAATACTAAGAACTGATGATCCAACACTGGATGGAAAGGCACCGCACATGTGCAGTCTGGGCAGTCAAGACTTAATTTTTTTTTAAAGTGACAATACACTTTAGCACTGTCCGTAACACACTTCGTAGATGATATCACCCCCACAGGTGAGAATATACTGCCTGCTTATCCTGGGATAAAGGGGTTCTTGGAGAGCTGAAAGGATGAATGTTCAAGTGGATGGATGACAGTGTGATTGAATGGGATTATGGGGAGGGGTAGAAGGCAGGGAATATTGAGAACACTAAGCCTTCTGGGGAAGACAACATTTCCCTTAGGGCTGGCTGATCATGGTTTGGGAGGGTCAGCATGTATTTCAGGGTATGTGGGAGGGTGGAGATGGCAGGGTATTAGAAGGATGGTGAGAAGAGCTAAGCCAGGCACCGGGGGTGGGGGGGTTGAGAAAGTCCTAACCATTGACTCTTGGAATGTGAATGGATTAAGTAACTTGGGTAAATGCTAAATGGCATATAAGGCGTTGCTGAATTTTATGAAAAATCTGTAGTGGACTGATGGAGGTTAATATAAGGACTCCAGAAAAACTATACATATTTTTCTCATGCTAGTCAAACTTATACAAGGATAGATGAGTGTAGGTTCATTGAAATATGTGGGAAATAATTGGACGGGCAGAAATAGAGCATATTCAGATTATGCTCCTATGTGGATTACCTACACAAGAGGAAGGGACAAAGGGTAGGAAATAATGGAAATTGAATAAATCATTGTTGGGGGACTCTTGTATAGTTGGAGAGATTAGGTCCACAATTGCATCCTTTATGGCTTCTAATGACACCGGGGAGGTTAGTGATAGAATTTTTGGAGATGCTCTAAAAGTGGTGGTACAGGAAATCCTAGTTAAATTGGGAGCTTGTAAGAAAAGAGATAAAGTACATTTATTACTGTTATGTGAAAAACTGTTAGCTCTTGAACTTCAGCACAAAGAAATTTTAGATCCACAGATTAGAAGACAACTTCAGCAGGTATGCTCTGAATTTTATGCATTCCAATTAGAGGAAATAGATTACATGAAGTCTAAATTAAAATACTTATTTGAATATGGGAATAAGTCCAGTGCAATATTAGCTAGATTTCTTAGAGCTCAACAGATCTAGACCACTATACAAAGAATTAGGGATGCTAAAGGAAATAAATCCTACACAGACCGAGAAATACAACAATAATTTGTACATTATTATTGAGCAGCTTTATCAAAAGGGTATAGTGGGCTCCAGATTAAATATTGAAAACTTTTTACATACACTGCAACTTCCTAGGTTGATGCAAGAGGTAACTAAATGACCCAATATCATTGAGGGAGGATAAGGGAGTTATTAAAGTGTTGAAGAAGGGGAAGTCCCTGGGATTAGATGGGTACATGGGGAAATTTTATAAGGAGTTCGAGGTTGAGTTGGACCTTTCATTGGTAAGAGTGGCGAATGGAGTGAGGAAGGATGGATCCTTTCTGGTGTCCAAGGGGTGAGCAAGAATTTCAATACTTCTGAAGCCAGGAAAGGACCCCTTAGAGCAGGGGTCCCTAAGTCCCTCCTTGAGGGCCGAATCCAGTCGGGTTTTCAGGATTTCCCCAATGAATATGCATGAGATCTATGTGCATGCACTGCTTTCAATGCATATTCATTGGGGAAGTCCTGAAAACCCGACTGGATTCGGCCCTGAAAGAGGAACTTTGGGGACCCCTGCCTTAAAGTGTGAGGCCTATAGACCCATCTCACTACTAAATGTAGATGCAAAGATTATAGCCAAAGTCTTAGCTTTGCGGTTGGGAAAGGTGTTGCCGGGATTTATTCAAGGTGACCAATCTGGATTTATAAAAAGGAGGCAAATGGGGAACAATATCCATAGGACACTTCATTTACTTTGGAGCTCTCAGCAAGCCCGAGATAAGATTGTGTTGTTTGTCACTGATACTGAAAAGACATTTGACAGTGTGAGCTGGGAGTTCTTATGGGCAATTATGGATCAGATGGGACTGGGGGGAGGTTTTGTTCCTGGGTGAAAGCCTTCTATGCCTTGTTCAGAGCTTGCCTGAAGGTTAATGAATCCTATGCAGATTTTTTTCCCAATTGAGCGGTGAACTAGATAAGGGTGTCCCCTTTCACCCCTACTTTTTGCTATTTATATAGAGCCTTTGGCAACATATATTAGAGAACATCCAGATAGTCTGGGAATTCGATTGGGGGTTATGGAGAATAAGATAGCACTTTTTGCAGATGATATTTTGTTATATATGCGAGACCCAGATATGTCCATGTCGGTGTTATTGGGTTTGTTTTTTTAGTGATTCAAGGGGTTCTGACAGGATTTAAGGTTAACATGGATAAGTCCAAGCTTTTGGGAGTTACTCTTACTGAGAAGGAAAAACAGAGATTGTCTCACTCTTTTACATTTAAATAGGGTATATGATATTTGGGTATCCAACTTACTGGGGAAATGAATCATCGTATGAGTTTAATTACTCCCGTATGTCTATATCTTCAAAAATAGAATGGGCTTTGGCTTTTCTGGTAGGGGCGGATAGCAGCTTTAAAAATTAATGTCTTGCCATGCTTATTGTTTTTGTTCCAAACTTTGCCTATAAAGGTTCCTAGGAAAGTATCACAACTCTTACATGGTGAATTCCTCTGGTTTATTTGGCGGGGGAGTTCTCAGAGGTTGGCCCTGAGACTTTTGTGAAGTGTGGGGGATGAGGGAAGGAGAGTGGTTCCTAACCTGATTTGGTACTATCAAGCTGCTCCTGTCCATCTGATGTTAGGAATTCAGATAGAACAGTTTTTTACTGGCCCTTTAGCATTGAAATATTGGTTACAGGCTTCCACTTCATTGAAAGATAAAGAGGAATTATCAATCCTTTCATAAGGCATCTAGTAAAGCACTGGCACACTGTTTGGAAGAAAGGGCAGCAGATGGACGGATATCTACTTTAGCATCTATTAGAGGGAAGCTAAGATTCGAAGTGGGGTGAGCAAGATAACATTTGTAAGATGTGAACTAGGAATTAAAATGTTTCAGGATTTAATACAGGGAAATCAGATTGCAGTACTCCCACGATATTCGTGGGGGTTCCGTTCCAGGAACTCCTGTGAATTTAAAAAAAACGTGAATACAGTTTTTCACCTGTCAAAAGGCAGGAGAGGGCAACTGGAGCCCCAGCGAGTGAAGAAAATCACTTGCAGTATGCTCTGACCGCCTCTTCCTGTTACTAAAGTAAGGCTACACCAATCAGGAGCTGCTTTGCTCCTGAATGGTGTAGCCCGACTTTAGTACAGGAAGAGGCGGTTGGAGAATACTGCGAATTAGTGAGTCTGCGAACCACAAATTCACGGGGGAACACTATTCTTTTAGGGAGTTGAGGGACGTAATTTTTCTGAGGAAGAATGGAGTAAAATAATGATGATTCAGCGAGTGTATACCTGTGTACTGGTACATGAAAATGCTTACAAAGTGTTATCTACATGTTCCCTACTGTTTTGAATGTTTGCTAGAGATGTGGGATTGAGGAGGGGATGTTCTTACATATTTGATAGGACTGTTTGAAACTTCACTCGTTTTGGAGTGCAGTGACAACTTGACTTTCAACACTATTGCAAACACCAGTGCCTACCACACTACAATGCTGCCTTTTAGTCCTTTATAATAAAATAAAATTTAAATGGCAAAGTTGGCTGCTAAGGACGGGCCTGGTGGCAGCAGAGTGTCTAATCGCTGAGCACTGGAAAAGTAAGTTGTTACCTACATTGGAAGCTTGGAAAGCTAGATTACAGAAGTTATTCATTTTGGAAATTGGGGCAGCAAAACACAAGAGATGTTTTGAGAAACAACAATGGACCGTAGCTATTATCATTGACAAGCTTAAGATGAAGGCCTGAATGGGGTTATAGCAGAAAAGAAGGTATTGGGGGGGGGGGGGGGAGGGTCTAACTGTGGTAAGTAGAGTTTCCTGAAGAAATAACGGAGCATCCTGTAGGACTGACATTCATTAGCTGGGGAGTTTAATGGTGGAGGGGGAGGGGGTGGATTGGGAAGGAAGGAGGAGGCTGGGGCTCGATATGTTGGGGAGTCTGAACTTAATGCCATGTTTGGCAGCTGTGTTAACTTGGAAGCTTCAGAAATGTGTTTCATGTATTGGAATTATATATTCTACTGGTTAATTCAAACTTTAATAACAATTTAATGGGGAGAAAAAATATCTAAAAAAACATACAAACCTCTCCCCACCCCCACAAAAATAAAATTGTGAAGAAGAAAAATAGCTCTGAAAGGTAAGACAGCAAAACACATTGAAAATGGAATGAGGCATGCCACATAATTGTGGAAGCAGGAAAGCCATCACATATGAAGAAGGATATAACACTGCTGGAGAGGGTGCAGAGACGAGCGACAAAGCTAGTAAAAGGTATGGAGAACCTGAGCTACAAAGATCGCCTCAGAAAATTGGGATTATTCACCCTTGAAAAGAGAAGACTGAGAGGGGATCTGATAGAGACTTTTAAATTGCTAAAAGGGATCGACAAAATGGAGCAAGCTCACTCACCAGCAGGGGGAAAGGATGGAGAACAAGAAACAGCGTTATTCACATTGGCAAATGTAACCCAGACTCGGACCAGAGGTCATGGCCTGAAGCTGAGAGGGGACACGGCCAGGACAAACGTCAGAAAGTTCTGTTTCACACAGCGAGTGGTGAACGCCTGGAACTTTCTCCCGAAAGAGCTGGTGGAGGAAACCACCATTCTAGGATTTAAGGGAAAATTGGACGCACATCTTCTTGCAGGAGACATTGAGGGATACGAGTGACTAGTGTATTCGCCAGGGTACACCTGGCTGAGCCTCCACGTGTGCGGATCACCGGACTGGATGGACCCCAGGTCTGATCCGGTGCAGGCATTTCTTATGTTCTTATGATCAGGAGTGCTATGAAATTTCTAGAAAGCTCTGAAAAATGTTTGTGCCGCTGAAATAAGGTCATTAATATCTATGACTGATGAATTGTTGTTTTTAAGAATGAGGAGATAGGTAGAGATACATGGGGAGAGAAGGATGAGAAGAGAAATGTTGGATATGGTAGTGGAGAGGGAACAGAGGGACAGATTGAAGAAGATGCAAGGGGGAGGAATGTTGGACATAGTGATGGAGGGAGAAATGTTGGATGTGGCAGTAGAGGAGGTGGGAGAGATACCTGGATCTCTCAAGACAGATGGACAGTGTGAGAGAGGGAGACATATTGCCAATAGGGGTGGAGGAGAGAGGAAGAAAAGTTGTACTCATGGAGGGACAGAGAGAGATATTGGTTGGGGGAGGGAATGGGGAAATACAACCAGAGACTCATGAAATCACCAGACAACAAAGGTAGGAAAAATAATTTTATTTTCAATTTAGTGATCAAAATGTGTCAGTTTTATGAATTTATATCTGCTGTCTATATTTTGTTCTATATTTGTCTATTTTTCTATAGTTCTCACCGATTACATATTTTAAAGTCATTTGCTGAATATAACATTTTCTCTGTGTACAGTATGCTTTGTTTTTCAAATTTTGTGGTTACCATTATGTATTAATAAGATTATATCGTGTGTATATGAAAAAGGAAGAAATTGTGTTACAAATAGTACTATTATTATGGGGGTGGGGGTCAGGGGTGGAGCTTGGGCGGGGGTACTCGGTTGGTATCGGTTAGGCTTAGGGGAAGTTGTGAAACACTGAGCTATACCTCCCTTTGCCTTCTAATATTTCCTTTTTTTAAAGATTATCTCCTATGCTCTTTTCATTTGTAACATCTTGCTCTCTTATTTTGGACTCAAACAAGCATTGATACTTAATTGCCTATATAATTATTTTCCTGTTAAAGTTTTTATTGATGCAATTGTCTTATAAATCAGGTGTATACCTGTGTTTTTTCTTTTGGAAATTTACAAAATAAATAAAATAAAAGAATTTTCTTCATGAAGAGAAATTCTTAACTAGGTTCCTGTAGTTATGTGCCCCCCCCAACTGTGCACGTTAAGTACCAAGGAAATTAGCATTTATGCATATAAACACCCTAACAGCTATTCTATACAGACACCTGTAAGTGCAAGGGGGCATACATGTGGGCAGGTCTCCCACTTACACCAGATTTATGGCTAGTATAATTGTGGGTGAACCAAGATGTCGTTATAAAATAGGCTGTCACCACATATCATTAGACTATCTAAAAGGAGGTGCCTACTTAGAAAACTGCCCCCACAATGTACAAATTTAGTAGCTAAATATTGCCACTAAGTTACAAACATAAGAATAGTCATACTGGGTCAGACCAATGGTCAATCTAGCCCAGTATCCTCTTTCCAAGAGTGGCCAATTCAAGTCACAAGTTGTATCGCTCTTTACAGGGCAATAGTTTTGTGATTAAATATCCAAAATAATCCATTCAAATGCCAGACTTTTTTTTTTCAGAAGCACATAAACGGTTGGCACTGCCTACATAAGTGTTTTTGAATATCAAGCTAATACTATGTGAAAAGTGACTTGCTGAAAAATTATTCTTAATACCATGGACAGAGCTTAATATATAGAAGTATTTATATTACTTATTATATGAGGTTTGTGCTGGCTGTGTGGCCAGTACTGAATTTGCAGATGGTGGGACTGTTCCTTGGCTGACAGGAGGAAGTTGTTCTGGAGGAACGGAGTAATTCTGGATGTGACTCATCTGTGCATTCCCTGTAGTAACATATGTACCGCTAGCAGGCTGTCCTGGGTATACCTAAAGAACAGAAAAGATTAAAATTTAAAAAACGACTAACTAAAAAAGCTAAGCAATGTCTACCACAATGCTGACACTGTAATTCCTATTTGAAGAACAACATTACTGCAGCCTACAAATCTATCTCTAAGGATAGTTTCTCTGAACTAGCATTACAAGTATCACAAAACATTTAGCAAAGAATCACCTATGTCACTGGTTCCCAAAACATGGTATACAAATTCCAAGGGGTAAAGGAGTCATCAGCAGGGGATAATCGGCACCATTCAAAAATCCCAACGCTGAGGCTGAAAAACAGTGAGATATGTAGTGTGCACTGCTCACAGGTTCCCCATAGTAGAGGCATGGATAGGCTAAGCCTTCACAGCCTCGAATGTTGAGTGTGGCTATCTTTACTTTTGGCTGTGGCGGCCAACAGCATCCTTTTCTACTGTGTGCACAGCTACAGCAGCGGGACATCTGCATCTTGGTCAAGAGCTCATCTATGGCAGGATTGGCTGCCCATTCTGATATAAATTTACTGTTATGAAGTGGGCCAAGACACAGCAGGCCTCCAGTACAGACACCGAGTGAAAGGTACTTTCAGCAGATGAGCTCTGGGCATGGGTAAAGTTGTCCCACAATTTTTTGTGGCAAACAGAGCAGGAAAGGATGCTGTTGACTACCATAGTACAGGGGAACTGGGAAGGAGAAAAGAGAGCAGGGTAACGCTGGATGGAGGAGAAGAGAGAGAGAGGCGGGATATCTCTGGACAGAGGAGGAGAAGAGATAGAGGCAGGATAATGTTGGACAGAGGAGAAGAGCTAGAGACAGAGGCAGGATAACGCTGGATGGAGGAGAAGAGCTAGTGATAGATGTGGGATAACACTGGACGAAGAAGAGATAGAGGGGATAATGCTGGACGGAGAAGAGACAGAGAGAGGCAGAATAACGCTTGACGGAGGAGGAGACGAGAGGCGGAATAACACTGGATGGAGGAGAAAAGAGAGGCGGGATAATGCTGGACAGAGGAGGAGAAAAGAGGTGGAATAATGCTGGTCAGAGGAGGAGAAGAGAGAGAGGTGGGATTAACTGATGTGAACCGCCTAGAATTCCCTGGGTATGGTGGTATATAAAATAAAGTTATTATTTATTATTATTATAACGCTGGACAAAGAGAGAGGCAGGATAACACTAAATGGGAGAGATGAGACACAGTGAGGCAGGGTAATAGTGGGTGGGGAGAAGAGAGAGACCGAAAGAAGCAGGGTAATGCTTGATGGGGCAGAAGAGAGTAGATGCTGTACAGCAGGTGGACAGAGGGAGGGATCCTGCAAGAAAGGGGGAAAGGTACAGAGAGGAAGATACTGCAGGGTAGGGGAAAGAGAAATGGAGAGACAGAGAGGAAAATGCTATAGGGCAAGGGAATGTGAGGGCCTGGGTGAGGGTAAGATATTAAAAGCTGTAGGGAAATACAGTTTAAAAAAAAAAAAAGGGGATATTGAAAACTGGATAGTAAGAATAAATGAAATCAGAATGGATAAAAAGACAGAAAAATAGAAACAAGCTGAAAGAAAAAGATCAATGACAGAGAAGGTTATAGTAGAAATGGAGAGAAAAGAATAACCAACGGAGATCCTGAAAAGAGAACCAAGATAACACAGGAAAACAGTAACCACAGAATGGGACCAACACAATTAGAAATATTAAATGGCCAGACAACAAAAGTAGAGAAAAGAATATTAATTTTAATATAGGGTGAAATAGTGTTGTAGTATTTAGTCCAGTTTAAAGGTTAATAAATTACAATTAAAGAAAAAATAAGGTGATACTATTTCATTGGACTAATGCAATACATTTTTGGCTATTTTTCAGAGGATAAAATATCACCTTATCTTCCATTTTTAATTTGTAATGTAATGATTGGAATATTATATATGTTGTCTTTATACGAGGGGGTGCTGAAAAATTCTCAGCCCAACCAACTTCCTAAATTCTGAGTGTTATTTTGCCACTGTAGCTGAAAAGAGTGTTGTTATATTTTGTAAAGTGCCAATTTGCAGAATCGTAATGCTATGTTTTGACATTGTTTCAGATCACTGATTGAACCTTGTCAAAGAAAAGTGTGGAATTTTCAAGTGTGGAACTCCGAGCCATCATGAAGTTCCTATTCCTGCAGAAGAAAACTCCAAAGGAAATCCATGAATGTATGATGTAAACAGAGTGACAAATGCCAATCATACTCCACAGAGAAGTGGTGTGCAAACTTTCAAGGTGGAGATTTCAAGATTGAAGATGCAGCAATGTCTGGGAGACCTCAAACAATGTCAACTCCTGAAATTGTTGTCCATGTCCATGATCTGATTTTGGTAGATCGGCGAATATTGGCTAAAATAATTGCTGAGACACTACAGATATCCAGGGAACATGATGGGTGTATAATTTACGTGCAGCTGGGTATGCAGAAGCCCAGTGGGTGCCCAAATATTTGAATGCTGACAAGAAACAACGTCAAGTGGACACTTCCAAACTGATTTTGCAGCATCTTCACTAATCTGGTACCAACATTTTAGAACTATGTTACTGCTGATGAAACATGGTTATACCACTATGATCCTGAGACAAAACCATGCCATTCAATGGTGGCACTCAAGTTCTCCAAGGCTAAGGAAATTCAAGACCCAAAAGTCAGCAGAAAAGGTCATGGCCACAGTGTTTTGGGAAGGTGTTGTAATGACAGTCTGACTATCTTCAAAGGGGCCAAACAGTTAATGCAGAATACTACTGTAACTTGCTTTGTCGATTAAAGGAGGCATCGAAAGAAAAAAAGGAAGGGAAGCTGCGGAAAGGAGACGATGCACCTGCTCACAAGGCTGGCAAAATAATGAATATATTGATGCAGTTGGAGTTTCAGTGCATCCATACACCTATAACCCATTATGAGCTCATTTGGAAGAACAGAATAGAAAACAAATTAAATAACTAAATAAATACTCACCAGATCTTGCCACATCTGATTATTTTCTGTTTCCAAACCTTAAAAAGAGTTTTTAAAAAGGGTGACAATTTTTGAGTGATTCAGAGGTGATTGCAGCAGCGGAGCAGTATTTCAGTGATCAGAGTATTTTTTGGAAGGGTTAGAGAAACTTCAGACACAATGTGCCAAGTGTGTTGAACTTAGGGGTGAATGTGTGGAATAATTTAAGTTTCATGGCTCCACATTATTCCCTTCTTGGTTGGGCTGAGATCTTTTTAGCAGCCCCTGATATCTTGCACAGTAAAGGGAAGATGCATCAGTGTTTCATAGACACATTATTAATTTACTGCTGTTAAAGGTATCACCCTCCCCATCTCAAGGAGTTTAAATTGTCCCACCACGCCCCATTCCAGCCTCACCCCACATCACCCTAGCTCTGCCCCAGCTTCTCCCATCTTTAGCTTCATCAAATATCTAAGTTCCAAACCACCTATGCCATGAATTAAGGACAGCAAGAAACAAAGTGGCGAGATCCAGGGTCATGTCCTCATATGCCATTTTGAATTATATGAGACACAGCAATTCTAAAGTATAAGCTTCACTAGCAGAGGAGGACAGTGTGACCTAAAGCATGGCTACTGTTCACCTCTGCATATCTGAAATAACAAGGAAGAGAAGGAAGATCGATGGCAACAAATGTGTGCCCATCCTTGACTCAGTTCCTGGATTTTTTCAATTCTTTGAAGCCCAGGCAATTCTGGAAAACAGCAGAATTTTGTTGGTTTTACCAGAGCATCACAGGAGACCAAGAGCCCTGCTTATCAATAAACAGTTGACTCCGCTTAAGTACCTCAAGTGAATTTTAACTAAATTAAATATATATCCAATAAGCTCCAACCTAATTTCTCAAAAACAAAATAAAAAACCAGTATCAAAATGTGGTACTTAGCTCAAAATATGCCCCCTTAGTTCATCACAGAGGTTTTTCAATGTATAATCTTTTCTTGAAGAGACGCTCAGGTAAGTCCCAACTGTAGTAGATTTCTTCAGGCTCCACTAAGCCTAGTTTCAGGAAAATGTCCCTTCCTCGGGACACTTCCACCTGTCGCCAAAACCGACCTTGGGCATATTTTGAGGTAAGTACCACTTTCTGATACTGATTTTTGATTCCGTTTTTGAGAAATTAGGTTGGAGCTTATTGGATATATATTAATTTAATTTAATTAAAATTCACTTGAGGCACTTTTGTGTTAAATTTCACTACACACACGTGTATACCTATGATGGTGTGGGCGTGGCTTGGAATATAGCCTGCCGATTGGATAAATGTAAGGTGATGCATGTCGGTAACAAAAATCTTATACACGAATACAGGATGTCCGGGGCGTTACTTGGAGAGACCACCCAGGAAAGAGACAGCTGAACCTACTTGATTTTTCAGAAATGAATCTTTCCACCTCTTTCGCTAGATAAGCTCCTAGACAACTATGATTTCTTGACCCCCCTCTTACCCTTCCCCCCCTTTTCAAGGCCCCTTTTAATCCCTTCTCCTGATCCCCTTTCAACCCCTCTCTGAATGTCACCTAGAGCCTGAATAGGTATGTGCGATACATAAATAGAAGATTAAATTAGATTAGAGACTTGGGAGTGATGGTTAACAGGTCACTGAAGCCATCTGTGCAATGCACGGAAGCGGCGAAAAGAGTGAATAGGATGCTAGAAATGATTAAGAAGGGTATCACAAACAGATCGGAAAAGGTTATAATGCTGCTGCCGGGTCATGGTACGCCCTCACCTGGATTACTGCGTCTAGCACAGGTCACCGACAATGAAGAAGGACACAGTACTACTCAAAAGGGTCCAGAGAAGAGCAACTAAAATGGTTAAGGGGCTGGAGAAATTGCCATATAGTGAGAGATTAGAGAAACTGGGCCTCTTCTCCCTTGAAAAGAGAAGACTGAGAAGGGACATGATAGAAACATTCAAGATACTGAAGGGAATAGACTTAGTAGATAAAGATAGGTTGTTCACCCTGTCCAACGTAGGGAGAACGAGAGGGCTCTCTGAAGTTAAAAGGGGATAGATTCCGTACAAATATAAGGAAATTCTTCTTCACCCAGAGAGTGGTAGAAAACTGGAATGCTCTTCCGGAGACTGTTATAGGGGAAAACACTCTCCAGGGATTCAAAGTTAAACAAGTTCCTGCTGAACCGGAACGTACGCAGGTAGGGCAGGTCTCAGTTAGGGCACAGGTCTTTGACCTAAGGGCCGCCTCAGGAGTGGACTACTTCGCACAATGGACCACTGGTCTGACCCAGCAGCGGCAATTCTTATGTTCTTATGCCTAGACTTTAGCCTTGTGTGGTCATCTTTATAGCTTAACAATCACACTGAAGAATACACAACACTATTATAAATTAAGTAGTTTATATTGCTACATATTTTATTATTGCTTTTTATATATCTCCTATTTGCTCCAAACTTCTTCAGGTACAAAGATAGTAGGCACATTTATCACACAACATTACAATTTGCCTCCTATGCCTTCTCATCAGACTGTCAAGCTTCTGCAACCATTCAATCCACAGTGACGCCGTCATCCATGCGTTTTTGTTGCTTTCATATTCAACAGGCAGGTGTTTAATGTTTTTGAAGCACCGAGGATTTCGATTTTTCCCAATCACCAGTGGCTTGAGCTTTTCACTACCGTCCATATTGCAACTGAGCAGCAATGTCAATCGTTGTTTTGGCACCTTGAAGCCAACAGTTTTGCTGCATTTGAAAGCCAATGTTCCGTCAGGGATGGCACGCCAGTACAGCCCCATCTCATTGGCATTGAAAACGTCACATGGTTCATTATCCACCAATGGCCGACGACAACACTTCCATGATCCATCTTTCTACACCAAACTCATCCGTGTCTTGTTTTTCACCATGCCGTTATTAACTTTCCACCTCTCTAACTATCCGTTTGTTGCTTTGAAGTCTTTTACTTCTAGTTCTTCAGATAACTGTGCTTTCTCCATCAGCAGAGGTCCACTGATTGGCAGTTGTCAACTTCTAGCTTTAGCAAACCATCGCAGCAACAGGAAAGTGTTTTCTTTCATCTCTCCTAACTGCTGCTCTTCTTGGGATTCTATCAGACGGTTCAACACAGCAACAGAGAGAGGCCACTTTAAGACCCACCCACTGGTGCAGTCATTTGTGATAAGGAGAAAAAGTGTGCCAGGTTCTGAAGGAACTGTGTTTTCTTTCCTAACTGCTATTGTTCCTGGGGATTCAATCAGTTGATTCAACAAAGTAGCACGGAGGGACTCAGATGAGTGATGTACAATCCAAAAAGGAGTCATCTAACAAACCATGTAAAATGAACCAGCATTTATGGCTGGTGCTGCCCTAATGGTATGGAGAATGCCTCTTATGCCCAGCTTTCAGCACAGAGCCTCCACTTGTATCCAGCTCCCAGCCCACGACATCTTCTGGGAGGGCGGTCTACCTCTCTTCATTCTGCCATCTCAGAACGGGCTGGCGGAGCTGTAGCGTTTGTTTCCAGCTTTTCAGAAGAGGGAAATTGAAGCAGAGGAGTTGCTTGTGATACTGGCCCAGGCTGGCCTGGCACAATTGGGGACACGGAATTAGAAGCGGACTGAGACTGAGGTAGTGAGAATGACTGAGGTTTATTTTTTATTTCCTCTTTGCTTGTTTAATTTTGCTATTTTTTTTCCTGCTTTTCCTTTTAGGATTTTTCTTTGGGGTTCCTTGATATTGAAGTTTTCCCTACAGTTGTGCCTTTTAAGCACCTATAGATTGAACTTATTGTATTATCTTTTCCCTCTTCCTTCTCTTTATATAGGTAAATGTAAGTAATTATTTCCTTCATTGGTACTATAGTTAGATTGTGAGCCTGTTAGGACAGAAAGGAAAATTCAAAGTACCTGATTAGATTTTTGGTCATTACTTAAGTCAATTTAATTGTTTTGTAACCTGCTTTGAATCTTTTGGGAGATTTAGCGATATATAAGATACCACATTAAATTAAATTAAATTAAATGGTGGAAATGCCCCTTGATGCCAGCAATGATGGATAAATCTGTTGCAGTAACAGTAAGATGCCTGAATAACTGGGCACATGATGGAAGGATGTTGCAGGTGGTAGGAATCTGATCAGCAGACAAAACTCCTGTTGCCACATCAAAAGCAAGCAAAACACAAATGATATCATTTAATAGTACAGTAGTTCATTTAAATCCAAAAGCAGCTTCTAGAATTTTTTAAATAATTGAATTTAGTTGCCAGTTGATCTAAAGTTTTTTACATATTGATACTAGCATTTTATAGATCCTGTTCTATCTAGTTGGAATAGCTTGTTTAAGGTTAGTCTCAAGCTTTTAGAAAATGACAAGTGGACAATGTCCCTGTTCCCATCCTCACAGGTTCTGCCCTTGCCCCTGCGAGTCTCTAATAAGAAACTTATTTTGAATAAATATTAACAACAAACAATTGTGATTCTGCAAAACGTGTTTAAAAATATTATAAAAGTGGCTGATTTTTTAAAACACAGTACATGTTATTAGATGCAGTAATACAGTGAGAGAGTGAGACAACTGATTCTAATGTCAATGAGGAACAAGCAGCTGGGTACATCACTTAAGAAGAACCTTGGCATATTACCTCAAAAGTCAGCATTAAAAAAAGCTGTAACAAGCATTAGTTTTAAAAATACCCTTTCATATCATCTCTTAAATAAACATTTGGAAGAAATGTCTCCATAGTGTTAAAAAAGTCAAGAACCCTGACACCAATCATATGGTATCCACTTTGAAAGACAATGTCCTATTCAGATACTTACCGGAGAGGCAGGAACACCAGATGACTGCACATAATACTGCTGATTCTGCAGTTTTGCATACATAGAGTACATTGGGTCTTCATTCATCAACTTGGTATATAATGAAAGTGCTTCCATCAACTTAACATTCAGTTCTGAGAGTTCAGAATGCTTCCTAAAATGTTACAAAGACATTTAAATGTAAGTAAGCAATCTGTTTTAGTAACCCATTAGGTGCACAATTTCTAATCAGAAAGTGGCCAATGGGATTCAAAGTTGACACCAGGGCTCAGTCTTAGGGTTATATAACAGCATGTTTTGCAACTGAATTCTATCCTTTGCAGTGGAGTAGCAGAAACTGGTGTGGCTAGGCAGAACCCATTTCAATAGATGTTACCTCTACTCACCCTCTCCACCCAGCAGTTTAAGTTTCAAGTTTCTTTATTTTTGATATACCGTTTATCATACAGGTATCTAAATTGTTAACAATAAAATAGAATATAAACATAAAAAAAATAAAAACATATCTAAGCTAAAAGGAGGGAAACACTTCCGCATTGATGTACATGATACGAAAGGGGAAAAAAAAGGGGGAGAGGAAAATTATTAAATACATTGAGATGGAAAATAAAAATAAAGGGAGGAAAATGGAAAAAGGAAGTAGTAAATATGGGTGGGGGTTGCTTCAAAAGAAGCATTTTGATTGTCAAAGAAGTTCTGCAATAGAGGAATAATTGTCATTGAAGTCGGAGTTTACAGGGTGTAGGTGTCTTTAAAAAGGAAGGTTTTTGAGTTTAATTTTAAATTTATCTAAAGAGTTTTCTAATCGAAGATCGGCAGGAAGGGAGCTGTAACAGAGAAGATGGACTTGCGGGTAGTGTCGTAGAAGAGTTCTCGTACTGAAGGGATGTGAACAGATTGTGAACGGAATTTGAAGTTTATCAATGAAAGCTGGTTGGTGGGTGTGTTTTGTTTTGAAGGCAATAAGTAGTATTTTATAGATGAGGCGATGTGTGATGGGCAGCCAGTGTGCTTTGTGGAGAAGTGACATGATCGTATATTTTTGCATGGTAGATTAGTTTTACCGCAGTGTTTTATATTAATTGGATGCGACAAATTTCTTTCTGGGTTATGCCTTAGAAGAGAGCGTTACAGTAGTCTAGGGTCAAAATGACAAGGGAATGGATCAGTATATTAATTGAGGGAGAATTGAGAAGAGAGGAGATAGAGCGGATTAGTCGTAGTTTGTGAAAGCATTTTTTGTGTTTCAATTGTGTTTTGTGTTTAAGCAGCATCAGTATAAGCAGCAACTGTATGCCAGCTTGACAAGACAACATGCACTACCTTGCCTGCCACTGGTCCTTCATGTTTAGAAAGTGCCCACTGGTGGGAAGCTGCTACCACAGGGACCAAGAATATGCTTTCATTTTAGGCTATTGCTATGGGCCTACTTCGGGCCATTGCATGGAGAACCATCTCAAAAAGGAGGAAAGTAAAGAAAAAGGGAGCCTGAAAACAAATAAATCAATAAAGAGCAGTTGAATCTATAATTTCATACCTTGCTAAATCCTAGTGAATATCACAGCTGATAAGGCACAAAGCTCAACATCGCAAGGAAATGTGCTCAAAAATTATATGTACCCCCCCAAATGAAACATTATGCAGTATAGGGGTTAGTGTTCTTGCCAAACTTATTTTGATTGGTCATATAGTCAATCAGTGTTTACTTATGATCCCTTAATCCCTCATTAACCATGCTCATTTCTAGCCAATTCACACCCACATTTGGCCATTTTTAATATCACATCACCACAAGAAATGGTCATAGCTACACCCCCAAACATCACAGAAATGTCCCTAAGCACACCTATTGCTTTTGCATTTCAAATTGCTTATGGTGTCAACAGTAAAGCCAGTGGATTCAGACAAGTAGAACAGCAGGAGCGAAGGAACAAGTTTCTGCTGCTCCAATAGCTGGAAATTTGATCAGACCAAGGCCCATGTGTCTCACCCCATTTTGCCATTAACCTCCCTCCTATCCTGGGGGTTAGCTGCAATCTTGGTGTCATAATTGCTTTCTGGGGGCCCCTGAAACATGGGCTCCAGAAGATTGGGAAGTTTGCAGGAAATCACAAATTAAATTTCATGAACATTTTTATTTTGTTGCTGCTGCTTCAGCTACACAAACTTGTACATTACACAATTTCAACAATCCCACCAACATGAAGTTTAGCTCCCTCAAATCTCTGCCTCGGGCTCAGGAAGGATCTCTAGGTTGAAGATCTCGCTACATACTGATGAAACGCCTACAGCCATGAAAATTACCCAAGCAGATCCTCTAGGAGCTTTTGGTCTGCTATCTGATAGAGACTTGGGTTTGCAATCCTGTACACTAGCCATTAGATTGACTAGCCCTTCAACAAATAGCAATTGACAATTGAAAGGCAAATTGCTCACAGTTGCTCTAGATGCAGAATCTCCTGCCCACTGTCTAATCCACAGCATTCTATGGGCAGAGATCGCATAAACAGAGACCTTACTAAGTACTCTGAATAGATCACAGAGTGCGTCTGCCACTTAATCCACTCCCTCCAACAGAAATTGAGTGTTGACATTGTTCTCCCCTGCTGGGGCCTTCCGTAACTTTGAGTGGCATGATCGCGTATCGTAGGATGCTGCTGCTGTCTTTAATCCCAACACTGCAGTTTCAAATTGTCTCTTATGAACAAAATCCAGCCTGTGATCCTGCATGACCTTTAACATGACTCCCCTTTCAATGGGGAGGGAAGTTCGCTTGGTAACTTGCATCAGGGAATCCACCTTAGGCAAGATGAAAAGCTGTTTGGATTCGGCATCCATGGGATACAGCTTTGTCATGGCCTTCATTACCCAGAGGGGACCCCTCTGGAGTAGTCCAATAGTCCGTTGGCATCTTAGTGATGTCCGGATGCAAGGGAAAGCACTTAGTCTGAGCTTTTGTGCTGTTCATCAATGAGCACTGAGCTATAGTAGACTGGGCCTGTTCCATCTTTAATTCTGAGACTCAGTGATTACCTCACATTGCATTAAGCTTGCACACTGTCGGGCCCTCTCCCAGAACCAGGGCCGCTATCTGGTCAGTCCGCTATCTCCAAGTGGGAGGCCATATCGCCTGCAAGTGAGGACCCCGACAGAGAGTAACAGCATAGAAACCAAATTTTCTTCATCAGACTGGACCCCATCACTGGAGCATAGTTTTGCTGCAGAGCACAGGTGCTCTAAGGGGAAGAAAACCCAAGCACTACAGCTACAAAGACCCCAGAGGGGTTAAAGCAACTGCTGTAATTCAAGTACGCGTCAAATATTATATTGATAACTTCTGGGGCAAAACCCTGACCAGGATGCCTCAAGGGCTCCTGCATGTGCCCCCATGTCTCCTCCTGGGGTTTCCTGATAGTGGCATGAATGGCACAGTCGGCATTTCCCAGCTCTGACCCAGATTTCTGACCAGGGACATGAACTGTCTGGGAACCCAAACCACCAGAGGGACTAGGGGAGTCTAAGCCCATGGCTCCCACCACGCATCATGTGCTGCACTGCACATGGAACACAGACAGTCCTTGGCTAGCCATTAACTGCAAATTTGGAATAAATCCAGAATATCCTGACCTGAGGAGTCCATCTAACCCAAGGGTGTCAAAGTCCCTCCTCAACGGCCACAATCCAATTGGGTTTTCAGGATTTCCCCAATGAATATGCATGAGATCTATTAGCATAAAATGAAAGCAGTGTATGCAAATAGATCTCATGCATATTCATTGTGGAAATCCTGAAAACCCGACTGGATTATGGCCCTCGAGGAGGGACTTTGACACACCTGATCTAACCTGATTTTGAGCAAAATCGAGGTGTTTTGAGACAAAGGCTTTTATTCAAAAATTGGTAAACCCAAGATGGTCACTGTGGCAGCAATTTTGGTGCTATAAATGGACCGAGGGAGCTACCCTGGAGGTAAAAAAAAATCAGCAATTATAGGATTTTAATGGTGGAGGACCCTGGCTCTAACCCTAGGACCCCACAAAAACACTTTTGGAGACACTCCCCCTCATTTTCTTTTTTGGGCTGTCAATCCTGTACTCATTGTGCCATACTTTGTGCTGGGAGCTGCCGAGGCTGGCACTACAGCCAGCTGAAGGGGAGAACCTCTGCCTCAGGCAAATTGGAAAACTGAATTGCTTGCTTCTTCTGACTGACTCTTAGTCCCTCCAGCAGGACTGAGACCTCTCACTGTATGCGCTGAGGGAAGGAAACAGTAAGCCCTGATCCTGGAGAATAGCCACGGAGTTGTCCACCTGCGATCAAGCCCACTGCAGACAGAACCTGGGTGAGCCTACCAAGGGGACTGGTGCCCGAGCTCCCAAACTATTAGTAGAGGCTGGTCAAGTGGGTGCTCTGCAACATAGGCGTCCCCTTGACTACAGACTGTCTGTGTTCTCTTGCAGCCAGAGATGTCCTGAGACTGAGAGCCTCTGCAGCACTGAAAAGTTTCTTGACCAGTTGATAAAAACCCCGAAAAATAAAGAAATAAACATGAGCAGAACAGACAGGCTCTTACTACCTCACATGTAGACAGAATGAGTGAGGAATATAGGACAGCCCAGGGAGAAAGGAGGCTGAGTATAAAATTGCAAATTAGGCTCTCTATACACACCCTGTTGGTGAAGGTGCATAAACCCAGTGGTTCAAGACTGACGTTCCTATTGAACTAGAACAAACAAATAAAAAGAGATTACTGTATTTTTCGCTCCATAAGACGCACCCCAGATTTAGAGAAGGAAAACAAGAAAAAACCCATTCTGAACCAAATTGCATATTACTATATATCCGACACCTTTAAATTCCATCCCAGCCCACCAATCAATCATCACTTTTACATACCCCCCAGCACCTTTAAATTCCATCCCAGCTCTCCAGCACCTTTAAATTTCGTCCCAGCCCTCCAGCACCTTTAAATTCCATCCCAGCTCTCCAGCACCTTTAAATTTCGTCCCAGCCCCCCCCAATCAATCATCACCCAGCACCTTTAAATTCCATCCCAGCCCTCCAGAACCTTTAAATTTTGTCCCAGCCCCCCCCCCCCCCGGCAGTACCTTTAAATTGTGGAGGTCAGACGGCTACTTGCTGCTTGTCGGGGCCCGCGGCGCACTAATGCCTGGGCTTGCGACATGTCCTAATTGTGGCGGTCGCTGGACTGCTGTTTACCGGCACGTCAGGTCGAGCGGCGCACAAGTGCACTGCTGCATGGGCCACTTCTGAATGGCTGCCTCAGTTCTCGTGAGGACCTAGCGAGAACTGAGGCAGCCATTCAGAAGTGGTGTGCGCCCCGCAGCAGTGCACTTGTGTACCGCTGGCCCTGACATGCCGGTAAACAGTAGTCAGAAATCCAGCAACTGGCACAATTAGGACGTGTTGTGGGCCCAGGCATTACCGCGCTTGTGCGCCGCAGGCCCCGACAAGCAGCAGGCAGCCGTCCACTGACCTCCAAAATTTAAAGGTACCGCCGGGGGTAAGGGTGGCATATTCACTTCATAAGACGCACCCTTATTTCCACCCACATTTTGGGTCTTATGGAGCGAAAAATATGGTAGGTTTTTACCTTGATATCTTTTCCAGTAAATATAGATGGTATGCTGAACCAAGGGTCTTGCTCCCTCTCCTGAGAGTCCACTGCAGGAGATTCTGATTACTATTTTCAGCACCTCCACCTTCTCCCAACTTTCTGCTGCCCCCAATCAGTTAGTTAGTTTCAAAGCCAGACAGCCTTACAGGAGAGAATAAGAACAGGGAGAAGACACCCCCCCTCTGCAAAACTTTGATCTGCTCATATAAAAACATTCAGCTAACAAACGTGCCACGGAGAGGGGTAGGCATGTGACTACAAAACTGGTGGTTGTCATTGGGGATTGTAGAGAGGACAGCAGCACCAGTGGTTGGGTGGTGGCTCGAATATAAACAGAGATTCTTATTTTGGGGCAATTTTGCTTATGGGGGGGGGGTACCTTTTATTTAAGATAACCTTATAAATGTGTAATTAAAATATAAATCCCTGAAATATGTATTTTTTGAACCTTCACATTTAACTACATTTATGTCCCTAAAGAGTCTCGAAGGGGTTTGACGTTTTTGAACTCTTAGAACTTAAATTCTGGCTCAGATGCTGGAACTTAGTTTTCCTAAGATTCTTGCAAGTTTTTGTTTTTCTTCGTTCTAGCAATCCAGGATCTCAATTATTATGTGGACTTGAGTTGGATTAGCTTATGTATTTTCTTTCTTGATATAGATTGTATTATTAGTTCTTAGCTAATACTTTCTTTTCTGTACAAGATTAATTCTTGAATTTGTATGTTTAAAATTGATAAATAATAAAACAAACAAATTCAGACCCTTTCGAATTGCCCTATGGGCTTTTATAGCCCTACTCATAGACAAGATGTTGGGAAGATGTGCTGCAGCTTGTCACAGCTCCTCTCAGGGTAGCTGGAAATGGGAGAGGACCTCTGCCACCAAGAACACTGCCTCTTTTGCTACTGGTCATAGCCTCAACCTCCGGGACCAGACTCCAAATGCCATGAAGAGGGGGGAGGGGGGGTTGGATGAAAGTGCAGTCACCCTGTGTGCATGCCGAAGAAAAGCAACTGGTGCCCATACAGCCTGTGCTACCACTCCTGATCAAATCAAGGAGTGAACAAACAAAGGGGAAAACACCCGAGCTCTACATTTCAAGCAGGCTGGCTGAGCAGGTCCCCGCAGGATCCACCTGTCAGCTGCAGACCGGTCTGCTCCTCTCATGCAGGCTAGTCAGTCATTGGAGCTGAACAGGAACACAAAATCCTGCAAAAAAAAAAATCGCAAAAAACACTTGAACAACAACAAAGACAACCAAGCAGATCAAAGTTGCTCCTGCAGGCTCGCTTGCACAAGAAATAACTGACTGGGGGGCAGCAGAAGAGTAGGGAGAAGGTGATGGTGAAAACAGTAATCAGTAGCTCCTGCAATGGACTCGCGGGAGCAAGATCCTTGGTTCAGGATATCATCACTATTACACTAGAAATACCTAAATACCACTGAGTAAGATTAAAAACTGCTGGGTTTCTAGGAAACTAAGCAATCCATGTGAACATGGACAGAAGCTCGTTTATTTGTATACCTGTCAATTTCTTCCAGTTTTTCATCAATGAGTGGTCCCATTTGGTGGCAGACAGCTAGGAGAAGACAAGATTACTTATCAGTGTTTTCACAAGACAGACATTGCTCAAAATATTTATATGATTGATTTTTATGCTGCCAAAGAGCACTATTCATTTAAACCAACCAACCAACTGGAGAAAGAAAATAATTTAAAGCATGCATTTTATATATTTTGAACAATGATGTTCTTTGCATTATCTTTCTTTAATGACAGTCAATAGAGAAACACAATACAATATTCACATTAATTTTATAATCATTTTTATATTGAAACATAAGTGTGAACTATTCTGTGGTATGATTTCATATCCTTTAGGATGCCAAGTACTATTAGTTGAAAAGTATTCTGTCAGCTGCTAATTCATTTTATGTCAAATTGCAGGAAATCGCAAATTAAATGCAAGAACATTTTATTTTGTTGCTGCTTCAGCTACGCAAACTCACACATTACATAATTTCAACAATTCCACCAACATGAATTGCAGATTTAAAGATAAATAATGCACTAAGTCAATGAAACAATGAACTAACCATGCAACTACAACAGCCATATGGTACAAATGGGGAAAACATTTCTGATGTTATGATGGGCGATCATTTGGCATCTAGTGATCACCGAATGGTGTGGTTCAATATTAAGATGTGGGACGAGAGGACTTTACTCAAGTTTGAAGGCTCTAGACTTAACCTTTTCCTATCATAATAAATTTTACGTTACGCTGGTTCCAATCGTAATTAGTTTAGCAAAGTTTTGTATTATTCACCGTTATCATTTACGGCTATTGTAAACATAATGTAAATAAGTCATAAGTCTGTAAATTCAAATATTTTGTGTTCCTGGCTCTATTAGTCCATACAGACTGTTTATCCACTGTCTATGTCATTTTTGGAATGTCCCGTCATCCAGGACACACGATAGGAAAAGGTTAAAAGAACTGTCAAGATGTGGGAATACTTCATGGAGGAATTAGCTGGATGGGAACAGCTAAACAAAGTAGAACAACAGTGGGCAAAACTGAAAGGAACTATTTTAAAGGCAACAAACTTTTATGTTAGAAAAGTACATAAAGGTAAAAAGAAAAGAAAGCTGCTTTGGTTCTCAAATGTAGTAGGTGAAAAAGTAAGAGAAAAAAGGTTAGCCTTTATAAATTACAAGATGTCACAGAAATATGAGGATAGGAAAAATATGAGGAAAAGCTACAAAAAGCTGGAAAAGCTGTCAGAAAAGCAAAGATGAAAATGGAAGAAAAGCGCTGATATGGTAAAATTAGGGTGCAAAACGCTTTTTAGTAATAGGAAAAAGTGTCAAAATGGCATAGTGAGGCTCAAGGGTGATGGAGACAAATATGTAGAAATTGATAAGGATAAGACTTGAATTGCTTAACAAATATTTCTGTTCTGTGTTCATGGATAAAAGACCAGGGGTAGGACTGCACAAAGTAAACACAAATAGGACTGGATGTATGATAGAGCAAGAGAAATTCTCAGAATACTGTGTTTGTGAGGAGTTAGCTATCCTATCACCATAGGCATGTCACTACAGCACTGGTGGGGCACTCATGGAGAGCAACAGTGTGGATCATTTTGGGGGTGGTAGGATAGCAGTACCGTGTTCTTAGGTGAGGGTTAAGCGTGTGACTACAGCACTGGTGGTGGTCATTAGGGATTGAAGAGAGGACATCAGCACCGATGGTTGGGTGGTGGCTCGAATATAAATCGAGATCCTCATTTTTGGGCAATTTTGCTGGCCCAAAAATCTTGGTTTATATTTGAGTATACAGTATACTGTACTCATTTTTTGCAATGGCTGACTATTGTTGATATGGTCCAATTTAAATTGTTGATGACAGTGCCTAAATGTCTATATTAACAATCTTGTCAATATCTGAAGGACTGTATTCATTAGTATGTACCAAGGAGGTCTGTCCTCTCTGAAATTGCATGTCACTTGGTGATTCCGATGATTCAGGAGACACATCTTGAACATACTCACAGATGAAGTTACTCTGTGGCAGGCCTTGCAGCTTGAAATAGGTTGCCAACAGGACTTTGATGTCAACTAAATTTGAGTCAGTTGAAACAGTTATTGAAGCGACATTTGTTTATTTTAGACAGATGATGTAAGGCAGGGGTGTCCAACCTGCGGGCCAAGGGCCACATGTGGCCCCGTGAAGTATTTTGTGCGGCCCCGGTCAAGGGCGATGCGGTGTTTTCCTCTGCTGCTCCCGGGTGTTTACCGTCTTGCCGGCTCCCTGCTCTGTCTTGCTGCAGCATTTGCGCGGCCCTAGAAACATTTTTTTCAGCCAACGCGGCCCAGGGAAGCCAAAAAGGTTGGACACCCCTGATGTAAGGCATTATGACCTGAACTCTCTATTGTTATCTTCATTGGTTTGTTGTTTTAAAATTATGTATGTATTTTTTAGATCGCTTTGGAATAAGGCAGTTTATATATTTTTAAAAAATGAAATGAAAACAAAATAGTTAGTAGAGTGCTAAAGAGAGCTATCCTTGGGCTGACTCTTTGCGGAAGAACTGTTTGGCAAAGTTTGTCTTTTTGCAGATGATACCAAGCTCTGTAACAGGGTAGACACCCTGGACGGTGTGGATAACGTGGTGAGATCTAACTAAGCTTGAACAATGGTCTGATAATTGGCAATTAAAATTTAATTTTAAAAAATGAAGGGTCATGCACTTGGGCTGCAAAACTCCAGGAGAACGGTAAAGTATAGGAGGTGTACGAACAAAGAGCAAGGCTTGGGGGTAATTGTGTCTGAAGATCTCAGGATGGCAAAACAGGTAGAAAAAGTGATAGTCAAAGCCAGGAAGATGCTTGGAAGTATAAAGAAAGGCATGATCAGTAGGAAAAAGGAGATGCTAGTACTACTGTATAAGTCTCTGGTGAGGCCCCCATTTGGAATACTGTGTAAAATTCTGCAGACCACATCTTTTTTTTTTATTATTATAATTTTGAATACTTACAATATCCAATAACTCAAAGGAAAAAAAGGAATCTCATAAACAACACATAATCAATTATACATGTATGACAGACCACATTTTAAAAAATAAATAGGATGGAGTTGGTCTAGAAAACTGTTCCAAAACTGGTTGGTGGTCTTTGACATAAAGCATATTGGGACAGTCTTCAAGACCTTAATACGCATACTCTGGAAGAAAGATGGGAGAAAGGGGATATGATAGAGATATAACTTGAAACTTGAAATATCTCCATGAATGAAATCTTCAGAAGAGGGCATAGGATGAAGTTAAGAGGTGAAAGGCTCAGGAATAATCTAAGGAAATACTTCTTTACAGAAAGGGTGGTAGATACATGGAACAGTCTCCTGGTAGAGGTGGTTGAGACAAAGACTGTCTGAATCCAAGAAAGCATGTGGGATCTCTTAGGGCAGGGGTGTCCAATGTCGGTCCTCGAGGGCCGCAGTCCAGTCGGGTTTTCAGGATTTCCCCAATGAATATGCATGAGATCTCTTTGTATGCACTGCTTTCAATGCATATTCATTGGGGAAATCCTGAAAACCCGACTGGACTGCGGCCCTCGAGGACCGACATTGGACACCCCTGTCTTAGGGAGATAAGGAGATCATGCATGCTGTGGATGGGCAGACTGGATAGGCCATTTGCCCTTTATCTGCCATCATGTTTTTATTTAGAAACGTTACCATCATGTGTCCTGATGTGAAATGTATGCAGTCAATACTGAGATAATTGAGATCACGCCTTATTGTTTTGACAATTTTATTAGCTTTCCTAATTTCTATCATCATTTAATTGCCTGTCCTTTTTGGCCAGATGAATAGTAGTTCATCCCACTGCTATTTTTAGCACATTCTCATAAAGAATTTCTTTCCATAGAGATTCTATAGCACCTTTTGTTTCCTGCAGAACTTTTATTTTGTCTGACTCAATGCCTCACATTCACCAAAGAGCATCTGGATAAACAATAAGGCTTCAGAAATAATATTCTCTAGATAAATCAAAAATTTTGGTCACAACAACTAAATATTTTCACTGGCAAAAAGCTTTCCAAATTAAAAACCTCACCATGACTGTCAAAAGTGATGGTGGAGGTAACAGTGTGGAGCTGTTTTGTTGCATAAGGATATGGATGACCAAAATATCATTGACAAGATCATAAATTCAACTTTATATCATAACATTCTAGAGAATATTAGTTGATCTGTGAGCTGAAGCCAGCTAAAAGTGGGTTATGTAGCAAGATATGTCCAAACGAAAGTCCCAATTTAAGTCCTATTAAAGTGTGGCAAGACCAGAAGCAAGCAAACAGGCTGTCAGAGCGTTGAAGGGTGCTGTGAGAGACTACCCAAAGAAAAAGGGGCCAAATATCAAAGAAATCATAAAACAAAGTGGGATAAAGCCATCATAAGAGGTCATCATAATTGACACTGCGAAGCATAAAGCCAACACTTCTAAATCAGTCTCACATGCCTTGAGATGTGAACACACAGTTTCAGTATGTTGGATATCATAATGGATCAACTGGACTCCTGAGGAAGGCATCTTCTGCCGAAACACAGTGTTGGGTCCTTTTTTTTTTTTACATCTTTGATTATCATCCATACTTGCAAATTGTCTCACAATCGCTTCTGTAATCCACAATCAAGAATTGTTTTATAATAAACCTATGTGTGTTCACCCAGAAACAGTGGTGACATTCTGTGAGAGACTGAACAACAGTTATAGGCAACATTTAGTTGAAGTTATTGCTCTTCAAGATGATGCTAATTACTGAATGAAACGTTCATATGCTATATTTATACAAGCTTTATTACCATTAAATCTTTTCATTAATAATCAAAACATATCCTTGCACCAAGTTATTTGTCCAATAAAATCATTTCTTTCTCATATCGTGGTCTAGATTAGGATCTATTATAAATGATACAAAAATACAGACCACCCAAAGGATATCAGACTTTTTCTCTTCAATCTATATTTACTGACAAAGAGACAGCTGCATTAGATTTTATTGAACAGTACATGCTGGCCATATTAGCTGTTCCTTTTTCTCCATCATTTGTGCAACCTCCTTTTTTCACTTTTTCTCTTCAATCTAGGAGGTCAATTCTGATACATTTCTCTAAAACTAAATATATTTTTCTTTATTGCGAATAGACTATCAATCCATTAAGCCCAGTATCTTAGTCTCCAACAGCGACCCAGGTCACATGCAGGCATACCTCTTCAACTGCATTGTTCCAATCCTGAAAATAAATTTTAATACTTCAAGACAGCACTGGCCTTTCACTTCAAAAAAAAAGAAAACATATGCTCTTCAGCACAATATGTAAAAGATATGTACCTTCAAGATGAAGCAGCTCCACTGGATCTGGCTGCTCATCAGTTGGGTCTGCATTTTGTAAACTCTGTAGCAATTGATCCATTTTATCCTGAAAACAATAATGACATTAACACTTAACAATTTTAAAATAATGAGGATGCATTTGTGCTATTCAACGCAAATAAAAATACTTCATAGATAAGCATTAGAGAATGACACGGTGACGGTTTACCCGCGGCCACCGCATTTAAGCCGCGGGTCACCGCCGAAAACGGGGAAGAAAACTAGCAGTCGCTGCGGTGACGGGGACAAGGCCATTCACCGACCGCGGAAACGGTGAACAGGTTTGTCCCCGCGGGCCAATGTACCCCCTTCTAGGAACCGCTATTTACCTGTGTTTCACCGTGCTCCTCATTTGTCAGATCAACCCTTCCTGCCAATCGCAGCAGAAGGGTACCCAACCCCTCCTGCCGGTCCTCCCAATGGCCTCCCCTAAGATCGCCGGCAGGAGGGTACCCAACCCCTCCTGCTGGACCCCCCCCCCAACGAACCCTCCCACCCCGGAACCCCCTTAGTCTTACTTTCCAAGTTGGACCGGACAGCTCCTCGCTCGTCTGGCCAGCAGGCCTGCCTCCGTCCAAATGAGGCGGGCCCGCCCCTCCCCTCCCCTGCCTAACCCACAGGATCCTAGGGCCTGATTGGCCCAAGCACCTAAGGCCCCTCCTATAGCGGGAGTGGCTTTAGGTGCCTAGACCAATCAGGCCCTAGGATCCTGTGGGTTGGGCAGGGTAGGGGTGGGCCCGCCTCATTTGGACGGAGGCAAGCCTGCTGGCCATACGTGTGAGGAGCCGTCCGGTCCAACTTGGAAAGTAAGACTAAGGGGGTTCCGGGGTGGGAGGGTTCGTTGGGGGGGGTCCAGCAGGAGGGGTTGGGTACCCTCCTGCCGGCGATCTTAGGGGAGGCCATTGGGAGGACCGGCAGGAGGGGTTGGGTACCCTTCTGCTGCGATTGTCGGGAGGGCCGTTGAGGGGGTCTACAGGAGGGGTTGGGTGCCCTCCTGCCGTGATCGCTGGGGGGAGGGGAGACTTGCAGCCGTAGCCGCGGTCACTATGCTAATCACGGCAGGGAGATCTTTGCCGCGATTAGGTACAGCGGCCGCGTCTAATTACCATATAGGCTAACATTGTAAGCATTTAAAGTACATGTCGTGTTTGTTTTTGCATTGCTAGCCCCAGGGGTGGTGGAAGATTAGTGATTGAAAAACTGTATGAAAAATAACTATTTTAAATTTAGTGATCAAAATGTGTCAGTTTTGAGAATTTATATTAATTAATTTTTTCTCTGCGTGTTTTGTTTTTGTATAGTTATTAACTAATATTTAACTAAGTTTTAAAGTTTTAAAGAATGTTTCCTTTATACGTAAATAAAGAAAAGTGAATGGGATTGCAGTGGCGGTGACGGGGCGGTGAATGGGGTGGCAGTGGCGGTGACGGGGCGGTGAAGAGGATGGTGAGACGGGGACGGGGCGGTGACGGGGATGGTGAGACGGGGACGGGGCGGTGACGGGGATGGTGAGACGGGGACGGGGCGGTGACGGGGACCAATTTTTTCACCGTGTCATTCTCTAATAAGCATGACAAAATACTATACAAATTAAAAGATGGCTGTTTAATTCTAACATTCTTTAAGTTCCTCTGATGTCACAAATGATATTATGAGGGGACTTAAGAAAACAGAAAGATGCCTATTTTGGCACTATTTTATAAAAGTATACACAGGAGCCTATGTGATTATAAAATATCAATGCAAATTCAGCAGAAATTGTTCAAGGCATGGACATAACACTTACTCATGTGCAGGTGTAAATGTTAGCACATACTTGGGATGCAACTTTGCTATAACTTTATACTTGTGCATGCCAGCTTGCAACACATGTACTTTTTGGCATGACGACAAAGTTAATTACCTATAGCAGGTATTCTCTGAGGACAACAGGAATTAAACTTCACATACGTCTGATGTCACTACATGGGCAGCACTACACACCAGTTAACTTTTCTAGAAGTCTCAGAGTGGAATCACTGCACATGCACATCTGTTCCCATCTGCCACAGTCACACAGGATTTCCTCACTCCATCACAAGCTAGAAAAAATTCAATTCCTTGGTGAAGTGGCAGAGTTGAAGATGTCTCACATCACCAACTGTATGGTCAAGTCTTCTATATACATCAGTAAAACTTCTTCTCTCAACACCTTAGAAATCAGCCAACCTAGAATCAGAGCCTCTTTCAGATAAGATTCTATTGTTTAAGGTGTTTGTTCAGGTCACTGCCAGATGGTGGCTGTTGTAATTTGCTTGTGGTTCTATGAGAAAAGTGAATAAAGATATTTACAAATAATATCACACCACCTTCACTGGGAAGGGAGGTACCCTTGATAACCTGCATCACCAGGAAGTCTACTTTATTGTTCCACTGGTAAAATGCAGCATCCATTAGATAAGAGCTTTGCCTAGCTTTAATAGAGCTCAAATAATATCCCAATGTAGCCTAGCAATAAACTACTCTTCATACCCTTGACTAGCATCCAACCTGCAGATTTGGATAAGAACATTTTGAGACAGTAAACAGGCGCAGAAAATAAATGACAGGGCAGGGGTCCAGAATGACACACCTATCTACTAGAAAAGATATTAGCAAGATAAGAACCTAATCTCTTTTTCTAGTGCAATAGGTGTGTTATTCTAGATTAGCGGGACACACAAAAGCAATCTCAGAAATCTAGGGCGGTACCACTGCACCAACTCGTTACACTGAAGACCCTTGCCACCACATCCATCTGTAAAACTTGGTAAATGTACATACAGTGGATCAAGTCATCGACCTACAATCTCCTTAGGGGAGACTGCCCTAGCTTCGGCCCATGACGAAGCCACACTTCTAGTTGAATGCGCCTTTACAGAAACAGGAGACCTGTTTCCATAAACAATGTATGCTGATGAAATCGCCCTATGGATCTACTTGAAAATCGTGGCCTTGGAATTGTCAGTACAAAATGATGGTCAGATAGCTTGAACTTATTGGTGACCTCGAGATATCAGAGGAGCACCCTCTTAACATCCAAGCTCTTTAGAATCCAGTCCTTTTTCTCAGAACCTGTGGACTGGAATGATGGAACGCTGAAACCACCTTGGCAGAAATGAAGGAATGGTGTGCAAAAAGACTCCAGCTTCAGTGAGTTTAAGGAAAGGCTCCCTGCAAAAAATGAGCCTGTAGCTCCAAGACCTGTCTCGCTGAGGTAATAGCCACCACAAAAAATGTTTTTTGAGTGTCAGGTGCATCAAGGATGCTTCCCTCAGCAGCTCTTATGGAGCAAGCAGATCAGAAAAACTCCTTCAGGCTCGCATGCAGAAGGAAGAAACTGTAGGGGGCAGCAGGGGCCTCTGTGAAGTTGGAGGGATTCAGAAAAAAATCCAGAGTGGATTCCTTCTGCAAGGTTAGCGAGCACTGGGATATTACCCACTCATCTAGTATGACACACCAACTGCACTAGAATAAGCATTTATCGGTACAAAACGGAAGACCGGCAGAGGCCAATATTTGGTAGAATAATATACTAGCATGCACACTCTTCTCAACTGTTTGTCATATTTGGGGCTCCTTTTACTAAGGTGCGCTAGCATTTTTAGCGCACACAGGATATTACTGTGCGCTACTCGGCTAGAACTAACGCCAGCTCAATGCTAGCGTTAGTGTCTAGCGCGCGCGGCTATGTAGCTTAATGCTCTAACGCAGCTTCATAAAGGGAGCCATTGGTCTTTCAAATAAGAAAATGTGTACGATTTTCCACAACTAGGATAAACTAGTTAGCACAATAAACGTTTATGGGTTATTCCAATGAAATGTAAACACTTTACTTACTTCATCAATATAAACAGGCTCAGGCTCTGATTCTATAGTTTCTATTTGAATGTCGTCACTGAACTGTACTGTCTTCTTTTCCGTTTTTACTGAAACATTAAAAAATAGATAAATCTTTAACTCAGATAATTAAACTGTCACAATAGATCAGCTGAGAAATTGTGTTCACTGATAAGTTCAATAGCTGTAGTCTGGAGAACACAAACAAATGAGATTACTTGCATGTTATAATCATTCCCTTACCACAGCAAGTTACTGGAGTCATATATATGCTTTGTGTGACTGGTATTGCATGTGTCAGAGAGACATTTGTAGAAAAATCTTTAAAGAAACCCCACAAAACACACCTTTCAATGTGCCCAATCAATGACACATGTAATAACAAACCACAGCAGGAAAATGGAAAAGAATTAAAAAAAAAAAAAAAAAAAAAGAGTCAGTAATATGAATCTTCTGAGCCACTGTGATCAGAGAACACATTTTATAGGTAATTTAATTTTTCCTAATGTCAAACAACCTACATGAGAGCACATGCACATGTGACTATGAAAAGGCTGTCTAATAAAAAAAGGATAGGTTAACTATGGTACAATAGACAAAAACATAGTTAAGTGCTACTCTCAAAGAAACTTTGTATTTTGAATAGATAAAGCAGAGAAAAGAATCTACAAGACAACAGAAGCCGTAGCAGGTATATATTCTCACATGTGGGTGATGTCATCCACGGAACCTGGTACGGTTAAATTTTAAACACTGCCCATACTATGCACGTGCTGTTGTCTTCCCACCCAATGTTGGCTTGCGGGACTTGCAGTTCAGTAACAAAGCTATGAAGCCAACTAGGGGACATGGATGGGTTGTGAGAATATATACCTGCTACAGTAAGTAATATTCCTTTCTCTGAAGACAAGCAGGTATAATATTCTCACATGTTGGACTCAAAAGCTGCCAGGATTATGCCTCTAGGACAGGTGCTGTATGTTTGGAACAAGCTGCCCGGATCCCTAAGGTGGACTCTGTCTCTGGTAGTGTTCAAGGCCCAGTTAAAAGCCCACCTCTTTGAGAGTGCTTTCGACTCCTAACTCTTCTCACCTTGGGTTCTGCATCCCCAACCCTATATGTTAGATTATAAGCTCTTCTGAGCAGGGACTGCCTATAAATGTCAAAATGTACAGCGCTGCGTACGCCTTTCAGTGCTATATAAGTGATAAGTAGTAATAGTAGATGTGTGTACAAGCATCACCAATTGTTTTTCTGAATCATGGGAAGGGTGCTCAGGGAAACCATCCTGAACTTTTCTCTGACTAGATAATTGTTCAAGTCTCTTAGGTATAGGATGGGACAAAATCTCCCCATCTTTTTAGGCATGAGGAAGTACTAGAAATAAAATCCTTTCTCCTCTTCTCCTTGTGTAACAAGTTTAAATGCACAGGTCTTTAAACTAAACTAAAACTTAACTTTATATACCGGATCTTCAACCAGAGGAAGCTTGACGCGGTTAACAATAAATTTAAAAAATAAGCTAAAATACAAGAGGATTAATTTTCAAAATGTTTAGCAAATAGAAAAGTTTTTAAAGATTTACGGAAAGATTGAAAAGAGCTGGGACACCTCAAAATCAAAGGAAGTTCATTCCATAATTGG
Source organism: Geotrypetes seraphini (assembly GCF_902459505.1). NCBI lineage: Eukaryota > Metazoa > Chordata > Amphibia > Gymnophiona > Dermophiidae > Geotrypetes > Geotrypetes seraphini. Next base: position 431,927,701 of record NC_047085.1, on the reverse strand, counting down.
GGAAATTTAAAAGCCAGAAAAAGGCTAAATTTCTTGACTCCTTGAGTTTCTTTCCTAGAAGGGAGGGAAAGTTTAAATCATTGAGTGCCTCTCGCATATGAAAATCTATAAACATTCATAGAAGAGGAATAAGACGAACAAAAATACCATATAATATTTTGAAAATAACACAAAAACATTTAAACTGGATTCTGAGATAAACCGGGAGCCAATGGAGACTCAAAAGCAATGGAGTTACGTGGTCGAATTTGCTTTTCCCATAAATCAACTTACGCAGCGGTATTCTGAATCAATTGTAGTCTTTGGAGGCAGGTCTTTGTGATGCCAAGATAAATGGCATTACAATAATCTAGCCAATATGGTATAATTGATTGGACCAAAACAGAAAAATTACGTTGATGGAAAAGAGATCTAACCTTCCTCAGCATTCGTAAACTGAAAAAACATTTCTTAACCAGAGAGTTTATTTGATCCTTAAAGGTAGGGGAAGAGTCAAAAAGTATTCAAAAAATCTTGGAGAACTCAATTTATAGGGAGGCTCCAGAATCCAAAAGTACAGTGGAAGGAAGATAATCCAGTTTTGGGCCTAACCACAAAAGTTTAGTTTTGGCTGCATTTAACTTCATCTGGACAGACATAGCCCAAGTTTGAAGTCTGGAAATACAGTGGAACCTCGGTTTGCGAGTGTTTTGCAAGATGAGCAAAACACTCAGCAAACTTTTGCCTCGCAAACCGAGCATGTTCCGGTGTACGAGCACCTCCCCCCTGCTCTAACCGGCATCGCACCCCACCGAGCCGGCATCGCAACCCCCCTCCCCGCGAACGCCCCTCCCGTGAGAACCGCAAAGCACCCCCGTGCTGAAAGCGGCATCCGCCCGCCCTTCCTCCCAAACACGGTCCTTACCCCTTCTGCTCGTTGTAAGGGTGAATGCGAGCTCCCGCCTCTTGCCTGGGTAGGTTATAGGAATAGTCAGGGACCACTTCACAGGTCATAGACCTGATGGGCCGCCGCGGGAGCGGACCGCTGGCGTGATGGACCTCTGGTCTGACCCAGTGGAGACAACTTCTTATGTTCTTATCTGCGCATGCTCAAGGCCTTCTGGCTCACGTTCTCTCGGAGATCTCGTTCTCTCCGAGAGAACGAGAGCCAGAAAGCCTTGAGCATGCGGGAGCTCGCATTCACCCTTACAACGAGCAGAAGGGGTAAGGACCGTGTTTGGGAGGAAGGGCGAGCGGATGCCGCTTTCAGCACGGGGGTGCTTTGCAGTTCTCGCCGGGGGGGGGGCGTTCGCGGGGGGAGGGGGGCTTGCAATACCGGTTCAGGGGGTGCGATGCCGGTTAGAGCGGAGGGAGGGGGTGATGGAGCAGCGCCGGTAGCCTTTGGGGGGGGGGGTTTGGTAGAACGAATCAAAGTGAGTTTCCATTCATTCCTAAGGGGAAACTCGCTTTGATATACGAGTAACTTGATTTACGAGCATGCTTCTGGAACGAATTATGCTCGTAAACCAAGGTTCCACTGTACAGTGGTTTATTCTAAAAGTTAAATTGGTAATATTTGAGTCAATCTCGCTCAATATAAAGATGTCGACCACATAGGTAAACAGTGTTTCCCAAGCTGACAACTTGTAAGTATTCAAAGTTGTCATATAAAGATTGAACAAGATTGGGGAAAGCAGAGAGCCCTGGGGAACCCCACAAGGAGGCTGCCAGGAATTAGAAATATTACCATCAATATTAACTGAGTAAGATCGAGACAGTAAAAATTTAGAAATCCAAACAAAGACAACCTGATTAAGTCCCATATCTGAAAGTAATTGGAGCTGAATATCATGATAAACTACATCAAACGCTGTGGACAAATCAAAATGAAGCAAAATTGAACATTTATTTTGTAGTTGTAATTGTTGGATTTTAGAAAGAAGAGAGATCAATAAGGTTTCAGTACTAAAATTAGAACAAAATTCATATTGAAAAGGTTGAAGTAGTGAAAATTTCTCCAGATAATTGGTAAGTTGACCAGCTGATTCTAACAACTTTGTCAACAATGGTATATTAGCAATTGGTCGATAATGAAAGGTGATAATAGGATCTAGATCTGATTTTTTCAGAAGGGGAAGGAGTGTTATTTGCCTCATAGATTGCGTAAAGTATCCATTTTCCAGTGAGTAATTTAATAAAATGGTCAACCACATTATGACCTGAGAAGGAATATTAAGAAAAAGATATGATGGAAAAGGATCCAATGAACATTTACACTTTCTCAACTTTTCACACAATTTGGATACTTGGTATTCAGAAACTGAATCAAAAGAGCACCAATAACGATCAACTGATATCTCCAGTGTGAGATATTTTGAATAAGAGGAGAAATATCCAATATTTCCTGTAGGAAAAGATTGCATGAGAGAGATTTTTGTCTTGAAAAAAGTAGGCTAAACATAGAAATAGACGGCAGATAAGGGCCAAGGCCCATCTAGTCTGCCCACCTTAATGTCCCTCCCCTACCTTCGCCCTATGAATAGATCCCTCCCCTACCTTCGCCCTGTGAATAGATCCCATATGACGATCCCATTTGGCCTTAAAATCAGGCACTCTGCTGGCCTCGATCACATGCATTGGAAGACTATTCCAGCGATCAACCACCCTTTCTGTGAAAAAGAATTTCCTGGTGTCAGCTCGTAGTTTCCCTCCCCTAATTTTCCACAGATGCCCTCTTGTTGTCGTTGGACCCTTGAAAAGGAAGATATCTTCCTCCGTCTCTATGCGGCCCGAGAGATACTTGAACGTCTCGATCATGTCCCCCCTCTCTCTGCGCTCCTCGAGTGAGTATAGCTGCGATTTGTTTAGCCGTTCCTTGTATGGGAGATCCTTGAGTCCCGAGACCATCCGGGTGGCCATTCTCTGAACTGACTCCAGTCTCAGCACATCCTTGCGATAATGCGGCCTCCAGAATTGCACACAGTATTTCAGATGGGGCCTCACCATGGATCTATACAGCGGCATAATGACTTCCGGCTTTCGGCTGACGAAACCCCTGCGTATGCAACCTATGACTTGTCTTGCTTTGGATGAAGCTTGCTCCACTTGATTGGCAGCCTTCATGTCCTCACTGACGATCACCCCTAGGTCACGTTCTGCTTCAGTTCTTGTTAGGATCTCTCCATTTAGGGTGTAAGTCTTGCATGGATTTTGGTTGCCCAGGTGCATAACTTTGCATTTTTTGGCATTGAAGTTGAGTTGCCAGGACCTAGACCAGCGTTCCAGTAGGAGTAGGTCGTGCATCATGTTGTCGGGCATTGAAACATCATCTATTGTGCATTTGCCCACTACATTACTTAGTTTGGCGTCATCGGCGAATAATGTTATTTTACCCCGAAGCCCTTCTGCCAAGTCCCTTATAAAGATGTTGAATAGGATTGGGCCCAAGACCGAGCCCTGTGGCACTCCACTGATCACCTCCGTCATTTCAGAGGGTGTGCCGTTCACCACCACCCTTTGAAGCCTACCTCCAAGCCAGTTCCCAACCCATTTCGTCAATGTGTCACCTAATCCTATAGAACACATCTTGCTCAGCAACCTGCGGTGTGGTACGCTATCGAATGCTTTGCTAAAGTCCAGGTACACGATGTCCAGGGACTCCCCAATATCTAGCTTCCCCGTCACCCAGTCGAAGAAGCTGATCAGGTTGGATTGGCACGATCTCCCTTTTGTAAATCCATGTTGACGGGGATCCCGTAGATTCTCCTCATCCAGGATCTTATCCAATTGGTGTTTTATTAGAGTTTCCATTAGTTTGCTCACTATCGATGTTAGACTCACTGGTCTGTAGTTTGCTGTCTCCATCTTGGAGATTTTCTTGTGGAGTGGAATGACGTTAGCCGTCCTCCAGTCCGACGGGACGCTGCCTTTCCTAAGGGAGAGGTTGAAGAGCTTGGACAGTGGCTCCGCCAGGACATCACACAGCTCCCTTAGCACCCTGGGGTGTAGGTTGTCAGGCCCCATTGCCTTGTTAACCTTGAGCCTTGATAGCTCACTGTAGACACTGCTGGGCGTAAACTCGAAGTTACTAAACGGGTCAACTGAGTCAACTCTTGTCTGTAGCTGAGGGCCAAGTCCCGGTGCTTCTCGGGTGAAGACTGAGCTGAAGTATTCATTTAATAGTTGGGCTTTTTCCGAATCCTTTTCCACATAGTCTCTATCTGGTTTCCTAAGACGTACAATCCCGCCTGAGTTTTTACTTCTGTCACTGATATACCTAAAGAAGGATTTATCTCCCTTCTTGATGTTTTTTGCCCGAGACTCCTCCATGTGAAACTTAGCCTCCCTGACTGCCGTTTTGACGGCTTTTGATTTGGTCAAGTAGTCTGCTTTAGAGACCTGTTTCCCTGATTGTTTGTAAGAGATGAATGCTTTTTTCTTCTCCTTGATAAGGGCTGAGATCTCCGCAGTGAACCACTTCGGCTTATTGTTCCTTCGCCGTTTACTTACTAATTTAACATAGCGGTTTGTCGCTTTCTGTATGGTGGTTTTCAAAGTCGACCACATTTCTTCCACACTATCGGTTTCTGCTTGTCCTTGTAGCGCCTGGTGAACGAAGTCTCCCATTTCTTTGAAGTTTGTATCCTTGAATTGGAGGACCTTGGTCAGTGTGGTAGATTTAGTGAAACCTTTCCTAAGATTGAACCATACCATGTTGTGGTCACTGGAGGCCAATGTGTCACCCACCGAGACCTCTGTGACACTTTCTCCATTGATAAGTAGTAGGTCCAGTATTGCCTGATCCCTTGTTGGGTCCAACACCAGTTGCTTGAGACCAGCTCCTTTCATAGAGTTTAATAGCTTCCTGCTGCTGCCGGAAGCAGAGGTAAGTGTATCCCAATCCACATCAGGCATGTTGAAGTCACCTAACACTACTGTGTCCCCACACAAGGTGATATTTTCTATATCACTAATTATTTCCATATCCAGGTCATCATGTTGTCTTGGGGGTCTGTAAATTACGCCAAGATACAAGCATTTGTCCTTCCCTCTGGCCAAATTAACCCAAAGGGATTCCCCAGTGTACTGGACATCTGAGATTCTTGTGACCATAATGTCATCTTTAGTATATAATGCTACACCTCCCCCTATTCTGCCCTCCCTGTCCCGGCGAAGCAAGTTGTAACCCGGTAAGACCATGTCCCACCCGTGGGAGTCTGTGAGCCAGGTCTCAGATATTGCCACCACATCCAGGTCGGCATTCCTTATTTTCGTTTCTAATTCCAGGATCTTGTTTCCCAAACTGTGTGCGTTGACGTACATAGCCCTCCATGTTGTATTTTTGTTACGTCTCAGAGGGGATGTTCCTGCTTGAGCTACTTGAACATCTTTAGCATTGTTTGCATTCTCCCTAGACTCATAACTACAATGTGTACTTGTATTCTCCCTAGACTCATAACTACAATGTGTACTCCCCTTGGACCCAGAATTACAATGTGTGCTCCCTCTAGACTCAAAATTACAATGTGACCCATAATTGTCATATGAACATAACCCCGATTCGAAAGTTTTCGTACTCGCCCCTGACCCAGAATTACGGTGACTACTTTCCTCAGCCCCAAAAAAGTATTGGCAGTTTAGTTCGCCAGGTATGTTGTATGTGCCTGTACCCTCCCCCGACTTACCTAGTTTAAAGCCCTGTGAAGAAGGCGGGCTAGACGGTGTCCAAGGACATTCTTTCCTCTTCTGGTCAGGTGTAGCCTGTCGTGTCCCTGTAGTCCTTGCAAAGCTTCTCCATGGTGCAGGAACCCGAATTTCATCTCCTTGCACCATCCTCGCAGCCAGTCGTTCGCCTTCTCTATTCGATCCTCTCTGGCTCTGCCCTTACCCCTCACTGGGAGAATCGAGGAGAAGACAACTTGCGCATCCATCCTCCTCAGCTTCTCCCCCAGGGCTTTGAAGTCTTCAGATATGCTGTCCGGGGTGCTCCTGGCGGTGTCGTTGGTCCCAACGTGGATTAGAATCATGGGGAAGTGGTCTCGGGGCTTGATGAGTCTGTCAAGGCAAGTGGTTACATCCCGGATCCTGGCCCCTGGCAAACAGCAGACCTCTCTTGATTGTAGGTCTGATCTGCAAATTGGTCCCTCGGTGCCCCTCAGCAGCGAATCTCCGATGACCACTATTCTGCGCTTCTTAGGGGTGGGCCTTACTGTTGATTCCGGAGCTGGAACCGTCTGCCGAACAACTTCTTGAACAACATCTCATACTTCGCTAGAACATCAACAGAAGGAGATAAAGATTGCTCATTCTTTGAGTCAGAGTTAGTCAGAGAACGCCAGAGTTTAAAAAGAGTACTACTCTGATTATTAGATTTAGCTATTTTACATCCATAATAGGTTTTTCTTGCTTTCCTAAGTTCAAGATTATATTTTCTAATTGCAGATCTCCAATTTAAAGGGAGAAGAGTTCTTCTGTGTGCACTTCCTAGTGCTGAGCACTGAATTTGATGTTCTCAGTGATCAATATGGAGGAAATTGATGCCAGTCAAGGGTGTAATCCACCTGGATTATTTATAGAACCCACTGGTTTGAGGTTACAAAGGGGCCACATTTCCTGGAAAATATTCACCCTCCCTTAACTAGGACCAATAATTTTACTTTGGCTATGCTCTGCTGGAGCCAGTCAAAAGCTTGTTTCCTGCTTACACAGGGAAGATGGCAAGGACTTCTGGGGCTGCTACTGTCAGGGTCACGAGCATGGAGGCTGGGCCTGTTGCTGGGATCAGAAGTAGTAAATCTGTGCCTTTGAGAGTAGTAAGTAATCTTTTCACTCCCACCCAAAAACCTCTAAGAAGTGGAAGCCACAGAAGAAGTGAGCTGAAACAAGGACATGACAATACTAGTTCTCTTCATGAGGTCTGCTACCTCTTTCTTCCACCTTGTCCTCAAAAAGACTATTGACTTGGCAAGGGACATCTTCCAACTTTTCCTGACCCAGGCCTGAGATACACAGCCTTGCGAGGCTGAGCATGCTGACTTAAGGTTGAAAGTCTGGACACTACATCAAAAGAGTGAAAGCTGGTTCTAGCCAAATATTTTCTGCTCTCTTTCTGCTTATTGGTGAAGGTGTGTGGTCTGCTCCAGCAGGAAAGTGCCTTCAAACATGAGCGTACTGTTCACCAAGTAAATGCTCATGTACAACTGATAGGACTGGATGTGGGAAATGAGCACTGAGACCTGAAAAAATGCTCTCTCAAATGACTCTAGATTGTAAGCATCCCTGTCTAGGGGAGCTGAGGAATGGGTCCTCAAATTCTGACTCTTTTGAGAGTGGATTTGACCACCATGGAATGGTGCAGAAGCTGCGGCTTCTCAAAACCGGGAGCCTTCTGGAATCTTTACATAGGGTCTGCCTTCTTAGAAATAACCTGCACAGAGTGTGGGATCTCTCCACTCTTCACATGTGTATCTAAAGATGCTGTGAACAGGTACTGTCACAGCTTCCTGCAGAGGAAATTCATATTTAAGGACATTGAACATCTCGGCACCAGGCTCGTCCTTAGCCAACTTAAATGCAATGTCTTCCACCATTTCCCTAAAAAAAAAAAAAATCTACAAAAGAAATTTCCTCCAGAGGACACTTTCTTCTCTCTTGTGGTGGGGAAGATCTGAAGGTAGGCTAAGGAACCCCTCCTGCTAGAAGTTCTCTGGCTCAACTTCAGATCCCTAGAAGTGCTCAGAATCAAACTCAGGAAAATATTCCTCAAGGGATGTTTGCATTTGCCTCGGCCTACTAGATGGACATCCAGGCTCCGTGACAGCACTGAGATTACAGGTTCTCTCCTGGACTCCGGGGTCACTTCCACCCCCAATGAGCTAGAAAGAAGTACTGCATAAGTTGGTGCTAGCTCTGATGCCCAGCAAGACACTGGCGATGATGAATGTACAATAGATGTGGTGTGGATTTCCAAGTTGGGGTGGAATGGTACAATAGTTGGTATAAGCACCCTCAATGCCTCAATGTTGTGCCACTCCAAGATGCACTCCTGCTCCCTATCACAGCATCACCCATAACCACTCCTAGAGGGCAGGCATCAGTAAAGGCAGGGGCGGGGCAAAAATGGAAACAGCCTGAGAAGATGTCGGCGCCAAATCAGGGGTAACACCGGCCACTTGCGCATTCAGAGAAGAAACCATGAGTCACATATCTAGCCCTTCCTGAAGGAACAACAGTACAGACAATACAGAAGCCGTGTCTGGGTCCAGCTGCTCCTAGTGGCACCACCGGTAGAAGGCATCCCAGGCCTTGGCACATGCTGCAAACATGGCAAGTGTCTTGGCTTTCAGAAGCGTGCACACCACCAGAACCAAGTAGCCCTTCCAGCATAAAAACGAGCGCTCAAGAGCCATGCCATGAGACCAAAACGCTCCGGATCTGGTACGACAATCGGTCCTTGAGACAGGAGTCCCTGAAGAGGCTGCAGCCTCAGAGGGAAGACGCACCAGATCCACTGGTGTTAGCCCAGAGCCATCAGGATGACATGTTCCTGGTGCCTGGCCACTCATCTCAGGACTCTTCCCACCATGGGCCAAGGAAAAAACATGACCAGGAGTTTGTCCATTGACCAAGGCTGAACCAGTGCATCGATCCTGGGGCTTCCTCACTCATATCTACGGCTGAAGAATCGGAATGCTTTCTTGTTCTTTGCCATCGCCATGGGCTGCCACAAGGGTCGACAACGGTCTAAACCACCTAATGCGAGAGAGACCATTTTCCCAGGTCCAGAGTCTGTCAGCTGGGATACAGCCATGGCCAGAAGATGAGCTTCTGCCACTGGAAGAGGGTGTGCACCTCCTTCTGGAACCCGGCACTCCTGGTGCCTTCTTGCTTGTTGAAGTATGCTACTGCTGTGGCATTGTCTAAGAACACACTGACCCACTCGTTAGACAACTAGGGCCAAAACTGTTCATCACTAATCAGAGGTCTAGCCTGTTGATGGACCAATGGTGTTGCAATGGAGACCACCACTCCTGGACGTTTTCCCAAGGCCAATGACTGAGGATGCAGCCACCAGGCCATGATGCAATATGTCACTGTCGTCCAGGGAAGTTAAACTTGCAGAGGAACTTTCTGCTGAGACCAGCGAGAGAGAAGGGCGTGTTGCTAGGGGTGCATATGCATTCTCGCCCAAGGAACCACCTCTAGCGTGGCCGCCATTGAGCCCGAACCTGAAGAGAATCCCAGATGATGAAGACTGCTGTGCCAGGACAGCTTAGATTTGGTACCAAAGTTTCAGTCTGCATGCCTCTGAAAAAACACTCTGCATTTCGAATCAGACACCCAGGTATTCCAGGGATTGAACAGACTGCAACTGGCTCTTCTTCAAGTTGACATTCCAGCCCACCCTTGAAGAGTCATCAGGAAGGTCTGAACTGCTCCTTCCACTTCCTCTCTTGAGGGGGCTCTGAGGAGTCAGTTGTCCAAGCAAGGGTTGGCAAATCAACCCAATTTGTGGAGATGGGCCAACCACCACTACAACCATCACCTTGGTGAAGGTTCAGGGGCCTGTAGCTAGCCCGAAAGGGAGAGCCTTGAACTGAAAATGCTGTTCCAGGGTATTAAAACATAGGAATTGGCTGTGATCTGGACAAATTGGATAGTGGAGGTATGCCTCCGTCAAGTTGAGAGCCACCAGGAACTCCCCTGGCTGCACTGAGGCAATGACCGACCAAAGGGTCTCCATACGAAAATAAGGCACTTTGAAAGCTGCACTGATGCACTTGGAAGTCCAGGATTAGCCTCCAATCTTCTGAGCCATTCTTGGGCACAACAAAGTATATGGAGTATCTGCTGGAGTCCGAGTCTCCATCTGGTACACATTTGATTACCTGAATATCTAGCAACCTCTGCAGGGTCGCCTGGACGGTTCTCTCCGACTGGCCTGTTGGCAAGTCCATGAACCAGGCAGAGAGGGTATGGACAAACTGAAAAGGTTCTCTTTTTAACTTAAAGACGAATCTTTTAAGCTGGGGGCTCATCCGGATTTGAACCCGGGACCTCTCGCATCCCTGAAAAGGTTCTTCTTTAAGTTAAAAGGAGAACCTTTTCAGCTTATATCCCTACACAAACTCTAGCTTGTAGCCCTCTATGATAACTTCCAGAACCCATTTGTCGGTTGTGATAGCTTCCCATGCTTCCAGGAAGTCCTGTAGCCTACCTCCAATTTTGCACAGAGACCTGGTGTTATTGCAACTTCTTGGGCTGTTCACCTGGACGGAGTAAGAGCTCGGGAACTTCCTATTCCTAGAGAATCTATACTGTGGACTCTGAAAAAATCTCTGGGAAGAGGATCCAGAGGAGAAAAGATACGAATGGTGTGAACCTCAAAAGGACCCACGGGCTTGTCCATTAGAAGTCCTGGGTCTGCTGTCTGGGAGTGTCTTTGAATGGCGGTCCTGAATGCTAGCCATGAGGTCATCCAACCCCTGGCCAAACAGCATATTGCCCCTGAAAGGAACCCTGCTGAGCGTGGCTTTGGAGGCAGAATCCCCAGCCCAAAGTCTTATCTACAGGATTCTGTGAGCAGACACAGAATAAGCTGAGACTTTGCCCATTAACTGAAGTAGATCATACAAATCATCAGTCACATAGTCCACTCCCACCAGCAACAGCTTGAAGGGGAGAATCCAAAAGCGCACCACATGGGTCATGCAATTTAGAATGGCATACTCGAACTACAAAGGAGGCTACTGCAGTAGGCTGCACTGCCAGAGACTGACCTCACACTGCCTCTTGTCTTGAGCATCATGTTCAGACTGAGATCCTATTGATCCTTAAGCACTAAGCCCCCCTCACTGGGAAGTGATATGCGCTTGATCACTTGAGCCACCAGAGTCTACTTTATGCATAGCAAACATCTGCTGGAACTCCTGGTCCATAGGATATAGCTTGGACATTGCTATGGCCACTTTAAGGGAGCCCACCGGGTTCTCCCAATGCTCAGAAATCAGGACTTTCATATCTAAGTGTCATGGAAAGGCGGTAGGCCGAGAGCAGATCCCACTGAGAACAATGAATAGTAGGCTGAGGAGGGTCAATTTTGAGCTCCTTCAGAGACTCAATGAGAAGATCTGTCAGAGCAGCAGAATAGAACAGCATGTGAACTGAAAGGTCCCTGTCCTGGTCCGTAGCAGCACTCAAACCCTGAACCACTTCGTCCAGTGTTGCAACATCTCCACCCAAGGATTCTCCCTGGGAGAGAGGATAAGTGTCCAGATCATCATCTTCATGGACCCTGTCCAACCAGCAGTCGGTATCCGGGGGAGACACGGGTCTTCTTTGAGAAGGAGAGGCTGCTAGCTGACCCATAAGGCACCGCAGCACTGCCGACATAGGCTTGACAAAGAGCATAGAGGACCAAGAACCCCCTTCAAGAGGAAGGGTAGAGTGCTTTCTTTTTGCCTTGGAGCCATCAGAACCTTTACTAGGCACTGGCGCCGCATCACAGGACCCCAAGTGGGTAAAATTGTCCCTTATCTGTCCCAACAGACATTTGGCAGCATTAATGAGGTGGTCAGAGGCTGAACCCAAGGTTCCCACCTCCCCAACATGCATGGCAGAACACGTGGTGCAAGAGTGCTCTTCAGTTGCTCAACTGACACAAACTTCACATGAATTCATGTCATTGAAACCTGATGACTCCATTCCTATTGGTTAGAATAAAAAAACGAGGCTTTTTGAAGAAGTTTGAGAACTTGGATTTTAAATCAGGAAAATACAAGATGTCCGCTGCCAGGATTTCTCGCTGAAAAAATGGCTGTATGTCAACCAGAGAACCTAAAAGAAACAGTGATTTTAGGATTTCTGGGGTAAGGGAACAGGGCTACTGTGCACTGTGACAGCCCTACTCACACACCAGATGCTGGGAAGATGTGCTGCAGCCTGTCACAGCTCCTCTCAGTATAGTTAGAATTAGGAGGATCTCTACCACCAGGAAAGCTGCATCTTCTTACTCTTCAGCTGCCAGTTGGGTCCCAGTCGGTCTGAGCTTCAACCCCTGGGACCAGAATTCAAACACCGCAAAGATGGGAGAAGAAAGTTCAACCAACATAATGTGAACTCCAAAGAAACACAATTGGTGTCCATACAGCCTGGACTAGCACTCCTGATCAAGTCCAGGACTGAGCACACAGCAGGGGAAACTCCTAAGCTCCACAGTTCAAGCAGGCTGGCTGAGCACGTCCTGCAGGAAGCACCTGTCAGCAGTAGACCGAAGTCTGTCCCTCTCACGCAGGCTAGACAGTCACTGGAGCTGAACAGGAACACAATATCCCGCAAAAACTTGCAAAAGTTACATGAAAACAAAAAAGAAGACCAAGAAGATCAAAGTTGCTCCTGCAAAAGAAATAACTGACTGAGGGCAGCAGAGAGTAGGAAGGAGGAGGAGGTGCTGAAAGCAGAGATCAGTATCTCCTGCAATGAACTTGCGGGAGCAAAACCCTTTGGGTCAACATACCATCCCTATTGTACTGGAATTTGGATTTCTACATGCACAAAAGTCTCTCATGCACAGCCTCTCTAGTTATTTGTGTTTGCTTCTGCATTTGGACATAAAGAAATCAATTAGAAGACCTATGGATAAGGTCACAGCCATGGTCCTATAGCAGTCTGTGCACTTTTTAAATCCACTGGCATGCTTCTGAGACATGATGGAAAAAATAGCTGCCAAACGGCTCAATAATGACATAAATAGATTTCTTGTTTTGTTTTAAAATCCTGGCCAGGAGCTCAAGCCGAAAATGGCCATAATCCATGAAAAAGAAATAAAATTAAATGGGTCAAAATAACTAAGGACAAAAACAGAGGAGGAAAACTGGGGAAAAATACTACATTACTTATACAAACACGGGAACAAGAAAGCCAAAAATCAATGAGCAGAAAAGTGTAACTTATAGAATACTATGTCACATGCATCACCAGCATTTAGGTGCATGTACTCACACCAGCTCTATAGTTAGCTTAAGTGCTCACACCCAAAAACATATGCACGTATGTACCCAGTTACATTACCTACTTTCCTTTATAGAGTATATGCCTATGAGGTGCCCCCTGTATGCCTACATGTAGACACACAGTTCTAGAATTACTCTATATACCATGTTTCCCTGAAATAAGACCTACCCCGAAAATAAGTTCTAGTCCCTGGATTCGCCAGCAGCAGCGCTTCCCCCTCCCCCGTGCAGCCAAACCCCTACTGACTCTTCCCATCTCTCCCTCCCATCCGAATTCCGCCGACCCTCCGACTGCGAAACCTACTACCTCCCTCCACAGAGCAGCGTCAGCAATACCCTAAACATGCTGCCTCGCGGCCTTCTTCCACTGGGGCATTCCCTCTGCCACATCACTGATGATGTTATCAGCAACGTGGCACATAGAAGGCCCCGGCGGGAAAAGGCCGCGAAGCAGGTTGTTTAGAGTGCTGCCGATGGTGCTCTTTGGAGGGAGGTATGTAAGTCTCATGGTTGGCGGGGTTCGGATGGGAGGGAGAGATGGAAGGATGGGATGGTCAGTGGGTGTGGGGGGGTGCTGCTCAAGGGTTCTGCTGCAGCTGCACGGGAAGGATAGAAGCAGGGCGAGGGGTCTGCTGCATGAGGGATGGGAGGGAAAGATGCTGCATACAGTGCAAGGGCTCTGCTGCACAGGGGGAAGGGAGGGAGTGAGGGACAGAAAGATGCTGCTAAGGGAAGGCAAGATGCTGCACATGTGAGGGAGAGAAAGGAAAGAGGAAGAATTGGGATGGAGGAGAGGAAGGAAGAGATGATGAAAAAAATAAGACACTTATTTTTGGGGAAAGAATAATTTACTTAATTATTTTTATTTCTGCATTTGTTTTTACTGGAGTCATTGCTGTTATACGTATATTTGTACATTAATGATCAGCTATGAATCAGCCTTTCTGACCGTGGACATATAACATTACCAAAACACAGAATTGCAACTACAAGGAAAGTGTTTAGATTTATGATAATTTATTCTTATGACCTTTTGATTTACTTGAAGTTTTCAGGATATTTTGGTATATATACTGTATATTTTTTGTCGTATTTAAACAAACATTGCTTTCATAAACATTTGTTACTCAACTCATTTCTGGCTCAACACTAAGGTCCGCCGTTACAAAGTTAGAAGGAAACAGTCCAATTTCTTGAAGGGTTTCACCTTTCCACCAGTTTGGATCACTGAAAATTAGAAATGAAAAGTTAAATTTAAAACAAATGCTAATCATTCAACAATTGAAAATTCTATTAAATCTGCCTTTATGCACACATCTGACAACTGATAAATGCATTTCATGGAATTTTCTTACACATTTCATGGAATTTTCTTACACTCCTGGTAGAAAGTGCCTTGATGGAAATAGGGGACTTGTTTCCCAGAAAGAATGTAGGCTGACGAAATGGTCCTAAGGATCCTTCTGGATATCTGGGCCCTAGAAACGGGAGCACCCCACTTAATTGAATGAGTCAGCACAAACAAATGGTCAGAGGCAAAACTTGGGAGTGACCTCCCATCCACACAGAAGAACTCTGCATACGTCCAGAGGCTACAACAGGCGGTCCTGAGTCGAGGAACCTGTCGGCAGAAAGGCAGGCAAGCACACTGCTCAAGCAACATGAAAAGCCGAAACAATGGCCTACAGCATCAAATCCAACAGAGAAGCATCTGAAAGAAGGCCAAAGAGAGCCTAGATAAAGCTAGACAGCACCAGGCTAAGGTCTGAGGCAGGGATAGGATGGACAACCAGCCATCTGGCATGATGAACCCCCTGCAAAAATTGAGTGACAACAGGATGAACCGCCAAAGAGGAACAACTGTCTCGGATCTAAGTAAAAGAGCTCGGCAACCGGGACCCGCAGAGAAGCCACCGTAAGGCCAGTATCTTTCCCGCAGGAAGAAAGGCGAGCATCAGCGAGATCGGAGCTGAATATGGATCCACCAATACTTGAAGACCTTCCACACCGTAGCCCACACCAAGCCCCTGGACGACTTCTTAGACTTTAGAAGAGCCTCAACAACAAGGGGAAAACATCTCATATGCCCAAAGGTCGCATGCTCAAGAGCCATGCCAAAAGAGCAAAAGCCCCGGAACTGGACCCTGCGCTAAAGAATCCTAAGAAACACTCAGCCTAAAGGCTGTGACCCACACACCTTTGCAAACTAGCTGAAACCACCAGCATAATGCGGCCAAGAACCAAAATCCTCTGAAGGACACGGTCGACCAAAGGCCCAGAAGAAAATTCCTGCTGCCAAAACAGCACCAGCGTGTTGAGCCATCCTCTTCTGGTCTCAGAACTTCAATGGGTGAAGTAAAGCACCTTCCTGTATCATGAAGTGGCCATGAGATTGACGCGGGGACTCTCCCAGTGCCTCACAATCATCTGAAATGCCTGTGGGAACCAGACCCACTTGCTTGGATCCAGAGACGGTCTGCTTGCAGGTTGTCCACTCTCGTCACATGTGTAGCGACAGGAGATGACATACCGCCCAAGAAAGAGAAGGCGGGCTTCCTGAGCCAGAGGAGCATTCTTGGTCCCTCCCTGGCAACTGACAGAGGCTACTGCCATTGCATAGTTGGAGAAGACCTCAACTGCTCGATCCTCTGGAGTCTTCTGCAACCTCATCTGAGCCAAACAAATGTCCCTAAGCTCCACCAGGCAGATGGACCACCTCCTCTGTGAGGGTGCCCAACCCCTGAACAGGACAATGATTGCAATGAGCACCCCAGCCTCGAAGACTGTCATTTGCCATCACCACGATCCAAGTTTCAAATTTATTTAAAAAAATTTATACCGCTTAATCAAGTTTCTAAGCGGTGTACAATGTAAAAAAATTATATAAAAACAAGTTAAAATTAGAGGTACTAAACAAAACCAGAATAGGTTAATAAAACACATAACAAAACAAAACATATGGATTAACTTCACACAGTTGGGGAAGAAGGGCAAGAACTACAATCTTTGAGGAAAAGAACATAGTAAAAGGGGAAAAATAGGTAAGGGTATAAAGCTAGTACACCCCTGCAGAGGGATTGTGAGCGAATCCACCAGTGCATGCTTGCCCGAGCCTTTAGAGGCCATGGCAGACAAATCTGCAAGGCATCTCGGTGTGGCGCCCAGCAAGAAAATAATGCATGCATGCTGAAGAAGACACATGTGCACTCTCATTCAAGAAACCACATCCAGTGTTGCAACCATGGAGCCTAGAACTTGAAGATAATCCCATGCCAAAGGAGCTGGCTGCTCCAAAAGTGCAGAAATATGGGCACACAGTTTCTGTCTGCGAGTCTTGGACAGGTAGACACAGCCCACAGCTTTATCGAAGAGGACTCCTAAGTATGCCAATGACTGCATGGGCTACAGATGACTCTTTCTGAAGATGACAATCCAGCCCAAGTCCTCCAGCATCTGAAGCACCTGCTCCACTATGCGATGTCCCTCGTTCAACAAGGGAGCTCTGATCAACCAGTAGTCTAGATAAGGGTAAACTTGCAGACCCATCTTCCTCAGGTAAACTGCCATCACCACCTTGGTGAAGGTCCGAGGTGCTGTCACCAGCCCAAAGGGCAGGGCCAAAAACTGGTAATGCTGCTCCAGAACATGAAACCGCAGAAACTTGCGGTGGGCTGGAAATATAGGAATGTGTAAGTACGCCTCCATAAGATACAGGGAGGCCAGAAATTCCCCTGTAGCCACTCTTGCAATGACTGACTACACGTTTTCCATTCAGAAGCGGGGAATCCTGAGAGCCGCATTCACGTGCTGAAGACTCAGAATACGCCTCCAATCTTCTGAGCCTTTCACTGGCATGATAAAATATACAGAGTATCTGCCTGAGTCCGAGAGGTCGCATGACACTGGCTCTCTAGCTTGAATATTTCAGAAAGTGCTAAACAGTAGCCTAGACTCTGAGTGCCCTGTCCGGTCATATGGATGGAAAAGCCACAAACCAATCTGACAGAGGCTAGGCAAATTTCAGCTTGTATCCTGATCGAATAATGTTCAAGACCCACTGATCTGCTGTAATGCACATCCAGGCAGGCAGAAACTTCAAGAGCCGGCTCCCTATCCACAGAGGAGCATTTGTCTCCCTAGCGTCTTTCTGGCAGGGTGTGCAGGACGGGCGGCGGAAGATTGGGAACGCCTGTAGCCCATATACCAACCTCAGAAGCACTAGGAAAATATTTGCGATGTGGAATGTACATACTGTCTGGAGCCCTGAAAATTAGAACGCCCAGAACCAATACCAAATCTATGAAGACATCCAAGCCTTTGCCAAACAATAACTGCCCCTTAAAAGACAGCCTCGCTAAAGTTGCTTTGGAAGTGGAATCACCAGCCCACTGCCTGACCCAGAGCATTTGGCATGCCGAAATGGAGTATGCTGACACTTTTGCCAGCACTTTCAAAAGGTCATAAAAGGCATCCACTATATAATCTGTCCCAGCCATCAGCAGTTGAGAAGGTGGATCCACCACATCAGTCTCTAGCATGAGCAGCCGAGACAGGCGCATGCAACAAAAGACAATGTCACAGTAGCTTTGATGCCCAATTTGGCTGTTTCAAAAGGTTTCATGAGACCACATCCACGTGGCAGACCCGCATATCTTTCAACACAATTCCCTCGTCACTGGGAAGAGAGGTGTGCTTAGTCACTGGTGCCACAAAGGAATCCCCAAAAGCTGCTGACACTCCTGCGCCAGTGGATACAAGCGGGACATAGCTCTAGCTCTCTTCAAAGTACCTTCCAGAGAATCAAACTGCTCAGAGACCACTTGTTCAAAACAATGCAACCAGATGACAAGGAATTATATTTATGGACAGTTTGCCTGATATTTTTAGCAATGGCCCAAAAATGAAAAGCAAGTGGAACTGGTTTCTGAATGATAATGCTTTATTAAAAGTCTTGAGATGGTCAGAAGTGAAATCTAAAGTCTCCACATCAAATGGATGGTACAGTCTACCGTATTTTCACGCAGATAACGCGCACCCGTGTAAAACGCACACACGAGTATAGCGCGCAGAAACCACGATTTTATGTACAAAAACTTTTGTATACCGCGCACACGGGTATACCGCGCATGCAGCCCGACTGTCCTTTCGCCCGCCCCGACTCTCCTCTGGCCACCCCGACTCTCCTTTCGCCCTCCCCGACTCTCCGTGCGCTGTCCCGACTATCCGTTCACCCTCCCTGACTTTCCGTGCACTGCCCCGCCTCTCCGTGCGCTGTCCCGACACGCTAGTGGGTTTATTTTATAGCTTTTTCACTCCCTTCGGTCTGCCTGTCCCCCTTGAAGTCCTGTCCCCCCTTGCAGGTCTGCCTGTCCCCCTTGAAGGTCTGTCCCCATCCTGAAAGCCTGATGCCCCCCCCCCCCGACGTCCGATACATCCCCCCCCCGGCAGGACCACTCGCACCCCCACCCCGAAGGACCGCCGACTCCCCGACAATATCGGGCCAGAAGGGAGCCCAAACCCTCCTGGCCACGGCGACCCCCTACCCCCACCCCGCACTACATTACGGGCAGGAGGGATCCCAGGCCCTCCTGCCCTCGACGCAAACCCCCCTCCCTCCAATGACCGCCCCCCCCCAAGAACCTCCGACCACCCCCCCCAGTCGACCCGCGACCCCCCTGGCCGACCCCCACCCCCCTTCCCCGTACCTTTGGTAGTTGGCCGGACAGACGGGAGCCAAACCCGCCTGTCCGGCAGGCAGCCAACGACGGAATGAGGCCGGATTGGCCCATCCGTCCCAAAGCTCCGCCTACTGGTGGGGTCTAAGGCGCGTGGGCCAATCAGAATAGGCCCTGGAGCCTTAGGTCCCACCTGGGGGCGCGGCCTGAGGCACATGGTCGGGTTGGGCCCATGTGCCTCAGGCCGCGCCCCCAGGTGGGACCTAAGGCTCCAGGGCCTATTCTGATTGGCCCACGCGCCTTAGGCCCCACCAGTAGGCGGAGCTTTGGGACGGATGGGCCAATCCGGCCTCATTCCGTCGTTGGCTGCCTGCCGGACAGGCGGGTTTGGCTCCTGTCTGTCCGGCCAACTACCAAAGGTACGGGGAAGGGGGGTGGGGGTGTCGTGGGGGTCGGCCAGGGGGGGCGCGGGTCGGCTGGGGGGGCGGTCGGAGGTTCTTGGGGGGGGCGGTCGTTGGAGGGAGGGGGGTTTGCGTCGAGGGCAGGAGGGCCTGGGATCCCTCCTGCCTGTAATGTAGTGCGGGGTGGGGGTAGGGGGTCGCCGTGGCCAGGAGGGTTTGGGCTCCCTCCTGGCCCGATATTGTCGGGGAGTTGGGGAGTCGGCTGAGCAAGAGGGCTTGGGCTCCCTCTTGCTCCGATCGTGGATGCGGGTGCGGGTGGGAGCGCGTGCGAGCGGTCCTGCTGGGGGGGGGGTGAATCGGGCGTCGGGCGGGGTGGGAACTATGTAAAAAAAATTTTGTATACCGCGGTCACGCGTATAACGCGCGAGGGGTATGCGCGGTAGGTAAAAACGCGTATAACGCGCACGTTATATGCGTGAAAATACGGTAAATAGGAAACTTGATATAGATAACCACGGGACCCGTGGTCAAATGTTTCCAACCAATAAAGTAAACATGGTTATTGTAGGTATCTGACAGACTCGGTGTAAAAGTGATGAACTTGAGAAAACCTTTACAAACAGAAATATTATTTCTCTGAATATTTCTTTCCCCTTCTTCTATATACTGTACATTGAGGAAAAGTATGATTTTCACCTTCTTTGGCTCCCTCCTCTTTCCTTTAATCAAGTTTCAAGTTTAATATACCGACCATCAACATGTATCTGGCTGGTTTACAATGCTAAAAAAAAAATAATAATAAAAATAATGAACGTGAACTCGCAGGCCTTGAGCATGCTCAGGTGCTCAAGGCCAAGCAGACGAGTAGGCCGATCTTCAAGAGTGCCCAGATGAGGGGGGGTGCCCAATCGTGTCGGGGAGTGGGGGGGTCGGATCGTGGCGGGGGGGGGGGTGCCGGTTTGAGGCAGGGGGGGGTGCCGGATCGCAGAGGGGGATGCCGGATTGCTGGGGGGGGGGTGCTCGTAAATCGAGCCATTCTCGGTTTCCGAGGCACCGATTTTGCAAATGTTTTACTCGTCTTGCAAAACACTCGTAAACCGAGGTACCACTGTATATATATATAAATAAATAAATATAGGGAGGGAGGCGTGAACATTTTAAAGACGATAAATAAAAACTTACATGAATTTGAGGGTAATAAGGGTCACTAAATACATTATTAAAACGAAATTTAAAAGAAAGGGAGGAGGGGGGAAGGATATGACATCAGGGATAGGGTCGCATCATAAAAGCGGTTGAGATGATTTTACTGGTTTTGGGAAAGGAAGTATTTAGAGATTATGATATGCATCTTGAAAAAGAAATCTTCTCTATTCCCCCTTTGTTTTTTCACAGCAAAATAGAGATTTTTTGTTTTCAGATTATCCCCTTTAACAATCTGCAAAATCTCGTAAGCTTATAAAATCACTAAGAATTAAATCCAGCATTGCAGCTTGGAAGAATAGAACATTCATCAGCTGACTGTAGTACTAGCTACCACATGACAGCACATGTCATGTTCTACATAATAATCTATCAAGTACCTGGTTAGAAAGGATGTTTCATAATATGAGCTATCAGGACTATAGAGGTCCTTCCTGAGACAATGTCAAAAAATAGCCTCACCTGTCATCAAGTATAGTAATTAGCTCCCCAGATTTAAATGTTAGTTCATTATCTTCAGCAGCTTCAAAGTCGTAAATTGCTCTGACTTTTCGGCCTTCTGATTTGTGATTTGTTAAGAGACTAGAAGTAGTTGGATAAAGACCTGGTAGTGTTGATTGCTGTTGCTTTTGTTCTTTTAGTGACAGTTCAATAGCTATAAAATATAGAACATTAAAAAATTATATAACACACACAAAGCTGTATCTCGCTAGAAATGAAAAAAATGAGTTTTGTTTTAAGAGGAAATTTACTGAAAACAGCATATTTAATACATTAAAGGCTTCTTTTACAAAGCTGCGGAGAGATTTCTACTATGGGTCTGTGAGGTAAATGCTGATGATCATAGGAATTCTACAAATTTTGGAGCATTTACCTTGCCAACTTGCAGTAGAAACTTCTACCGCAACTTTGTAAAAGCTAGCATAAGAAAGAGTTAAAACCAACTTAACCTATGATGCAGCTTAAAGAGCAAATTAATTCACCAGAACATACTGCTTTAAAATGGCTACATAGGATGCATGTCATCTATAGTTAAAATATATGTGCATAAAGGAAAAGGTATTTTTTACTTATTACTGCTTTGCTGTTAAAATGGAATTTATTAAGATTCAACTGTTAGATTACCCATGAAAAACATCCACCCTGGTTAAGGAATTGTTATTTAACATATTGAAATGGAACAAAATGAAATACCTTCAGTACAAAAAGGTTAAAATGCTGATTAATGCATCCACTGAATAGCTTCTAGAAGTGGGTTAGATATACTGGGGGCAACTTTCAAACACCATCTTGCAAATAGTTTTTATTATGTAGGCTTTACATTGATTTTTAAAGGGAAAACATTTTCCTTTAAAAATTAACTCAGGAAAAGTACATACACAAATCTGCACTTCCTATTTGCGCTGGTACTTCTGTGATAATTTTCTCATGCTTGAAAACTTTAAAAAGGTAATAGTAATAGCAATACATCATTTTTATATACTGTCAGCAAATAGCTTCAGATAGTTCACAATAAGAAAAAACAACCTTACTGTATACACTCAAATATAAACCTTTATTTTTAGGTAAAAAATGGCCCAAAAATGGGGGTCTCAGTTTATATTAAAGTCCCCACATTGACTAGTAAGTTGCTATTCCCCCTCTCCTCCAATGACCATTGGTGCACTACTGTCTCCCCTCGCCTCCTCCCTCTGATCAGCGGCACATTGCTTCCCCCCCATCCACTCCTCTCATTCCTGGATGACTGGCACTCCTTTCATACACCTCTGTACAGCGGGAGCCAATAGGCCTTGAGCATGCGCAAAAACTCAAGGCCCCTCACTGGCTCAACACAGAGGATCACTGGCAGTGTTTAGGTGGGTAACTGCGATGCAGGTCTGAAGGTGGGCCTCTGTGTATGAAACAGAGCCAGGGGTGGGCATTTTGGTCTTGGTGTATGACTGCAATGCCAGTCATCTTTGGGGAGCGGGTGTGGAAGCTATATTCTTCTAAATCATACCATAAATGTGAAACATGAAATATACTTTGAGGAATAGGTGTGAAGATAAATTCATGCTGGTTGGGATGGAGACATAATGAATTCAGTCTTGCAAATTTTTGAGGTGAGGTAGAATTAGTACCGGTACTATTTCTTTTTTTTTTTTTTTTCATTTATAATTTTTATTCATTTTCAAATTTTACATGAAGTGTACAAATATTGAAATACAATTAATGAATACACAATATCACTTTTATATCTAATACATAATATTCTAAACATATTTTTATCCCCTCTCCCTCCCCCCACCCTTCAAGTACTTTCCAATCATACATTATATATTGTATATCATATTATAGCATATTGTGTAAAAATTATTTTCACTACCCCCCCCACTATGTGTGTCACAAAGAAGATATTGAAAAGAAGAAAAGAAGAAGAGAAATCCTACTATTCATTCATTACAATATTTTGTCAATGGCCCCCATATTTTTATAAATTTAGTATATGTCCCTCTTTGTATTGCTATTGCTCTTTCCATTTTGAATATATGACATATTGTATTCCACCAAAATGTATAATTTAGGTTTCTGTAATTCTTCCAATTGTTGGTTATATGCTGAATGGCAACCCCTGTCATGACTAATAAAAGCTTGTTATTTTCTGGTGAAATTTACCTTTTTTTTCTCATCATCATTCCAAATAACACTGTATCGTATGATATTGCTGCATGATTTTCCATCAATTTATTAATTTGTGGCCAAATTGCATTCCAAAAACTTTTAATGTAGGGACAATGATACAGTAAATGATCCAACGTCCCAGGTTCCAGATTACAGTGCCAGCATCTATTGGACTTGGAACTATCTAATTTTTGCAAACGTGTAGGGGTCCAAAAAGCTCTATGTAATAAAAAGAACCAAGTTTGTCTCATAGATGCTGACACTGTACATCTCATTCTCCAAGACCAAATTAGTGGCCATTGAGATGCATTAATTTGATGCTTAATCTCAATGCTCCAAATGTCTCTTAGACCATTTTTTGGTTTTTTATTCAAATATCCAGATATTAATTTATACCACAATGCGGCTTGATGCCCTAGGAAGCCTGCTTGAAAACATAAGAACTTTAAACTATATTGATTATTCAATGTTTTCCATTCAGGGAACCCAACCTGAATGGCCTGCTTCAATTGCAACCATTTAAAACTTTGTGTTTTACTAAGACCAAATCTATGTTGCAATTGTGAAAATTCCAGCAGTTTACCTTCTGAAATAACATCATTTAGAGATCTAATGCCTGCAATAATCCAGTTCTTCCAAAGGATTTGAGCTCCGCCAATTTTGATCTTGGAGTTTATCCATAGAGATTGATTAGTTGATTTGTTTATTGGGATAGGTGTTAATTTACTTATAAACCTCAATGTTTTCCAAGTATCCATTAATATTTTATTTTCTCTGTATCTTCTAGGTATGTTAATACTTGGAAGATGAACTAAATTTAGGGGAAACATAAGGCGCCATTCCAAATACAACCAATCTGGTGCATTATCTATAAGTTCTGGGAGGATCCAATACATACCCTGACGTAAAATATAGGCTTGATGGTACCTATAAAAATTTGGAAAATTTACCCCTCCCTCCTTAATTGATTTTTGCAAAGTTACTAAAGCTATTCTAGGTGTTTTACCAAGCCAAAGAAATTTCGTTAAAATGCTATTAAGCTTTTTATAAAAGGACCCCTGAAAATAAATAGGTATCATACTCATTTGGTAACAAATTACAGGCAACATCATCATTTTAATAGTTTGAACTCTCCCCCACCAAGAAATATGTAAAGGGTTCCATTGCTCACACAACTCCGTAACTTTTTTTAATACAAGTTTTTCATTCTCTTTTACGGTATCTTCAATTGTATTTTTAACTTGAATGCCAAGATATTTAAATCCTTCTTCTTTCCATATGAACGGAAAAGCGTCAAATAATCCTTTTACACAATGAACATTTAAAGGTATAATTTCAGATTTACTCCAATTAATTTTATAACCTGAAAATTTGCCAAACATATCAATTAATTCCAATAGACAAGATAAGGTAGACTCTGGATTCCTCAAATAAAGTAAAATGTCATCCGCATAAGCCGAAATTTTATATTCCATATCAGAATATGGAATACCCTGTATCCCCCTTGCTTGCTGTATTGCTAATAATAAGGGTTCTAATACAACATCAAATAACAAAGGAGATAAAGGACAACCTTGTCTAACTCCCCTCTGCAATTGAAAACCATCAGATATCATATTATTAATATTTAGTCTTGCAATCGGGAAGCTATACAATGTTTTTACCATTTGTATAAATCCAGAACCTATACCAAACCATTCTAAAGCTTGATACATAAAATTCCATTCAACTCTATCAAACGCTTTTTCTGCATCTAATGAAATTGTAAAGGCCGGTTCATCCATTTTTTTTGATAAATTTAACATATGAAACAATAATCTAGAATTATTAGAGGAGTGCCTTTTAGCAATAAAACCAGTCTGATGCGTGTCTATAATATGTGGGAGAGCTTTGGCTAATCTCAAAGCCAATATTTTCGCCAAAAGTTTATTATCCACATTTATTAAAGATATAGGCCTGTAGTTTGAAACCAAAGTAGGATCTTTATTTGGCTTAGGCAAAACAATTACTATTGATTCAGCCATAGTACCTTTAATGTCACCTTTTATAAGTTGTGTCTGATATAAATTTAGTAAATATGGGGAAAGGACATTTTGAAATGTTTTATAAAATTCTACTGTATATCCATCACCACCTGGAGCGGATCCAACTCTAAGAGATCTCAATGCTGTTTCTAATTCTTTTAATGATATAGGTTCATCTAAACTCCGTTTTATATGATCAGGAACCTTAGGTCCATTAATTAAATCTAAAAAATTTTTACCATCTTTTTGTCTCTCCAAATAAGGCTCGGAAGAATACAGGTCCTTATAAAATTTTAGAAATTGTTTTAAAATTATATCTGTTTGATTTGTTATTATACCATTATCATCTTTTATCCCATTTATATTAGTTCTTCTTTTTTTTGCTTTAAGATAATTTGCCAATAATCTTCCCGCCCTATTAGAATTTCCATAATACATTGCTTGCTTGGAAAACAAATCTCTTCTTATCATTTTTGAAGTTAATTCATTATATTTACCTTTTGCTTTCAAAAGAGCTTGCAAAACCTCATGTTCCCATTTACTTACCAATTTAGCTTCTAATATTTTAATTTCTTTTTCTAATTCTATATACTGCATTTTAATCTGTTTCCTAACAAAAGCTGAATATGATATGATATTACCTCTCATAGTTGTTTTAAATGCATCCCATACATTCTCAATAGATGTATCCTCCACTAAATTCATTTGAAAGAAATCATTAATTTGTGTTTTAAAATTTTCCAAAAATTTGTCATCCACAAGCAATGCATTATCAAATCTCCAAAGAGGTCTTCCATTCTCCAATTGATCCAATTGTAATTCTATCCATACTCCCGCATGATCCGAAATAATAATAGGATCTATGGAAGCTTTAATCACCTGTTGCACCTTATGTGTTGAAATAAAAATATAATCTATTCTTGAAAATGATTTATGAACCTGTGAACAAAATGAAAATTCCTGATCATTAAAATGAAGAATACGCCATATATCCTTCAAATCACATGATTGAACCAAATTATCTAAACCTAAAGATTTTATGCTTTTACCTGGTTTTTTTATCCAATAATGGATCCATTACAGCATTAAAATCTCCAGCCCCCACTAAATTAGAAGCAGCCAGTGGTAACAACATACTCTGTAACTTTTTAAAAAATTCTGATTGATTCGAATTAGGGGCATATATATTAAACAACGTCAGGGTATTATTTCCCATACTTATATCAATATGTATCCATCTTCCATGTGGATCTGAATTTATTACCTTAAAATTGGCCATACATTTTTTATTTATAAGAATTGCTACCCCTGCTTTTTTACCTGCTGCTGGAGCAAAAAAACTTTCCTTTACCCACCCACCCTTTAGTTTTTGTGATTCCTTTATATTCAGATGAGTCTCCTGCAAACAATAAACATCCGCGTTTTGCTTTTTTAAAAATGCTAATACCTTTTTCCTTTTTATTACATGATTCAGGCCATTGACATTAATAGAAAATATCTTAAAAGACATTATATATTTTAAAACTTATCATCATAATCTTTTTCCTTTCTTCCTTCATTTTTAAGATCCAAAAAATTTTTCTCAATGACACACATTTTTACCCCTAAAATATCCAACCCCTTATTAATCTTTTCCTTAATCATTTTAGTAATACCTTTAAAACCCATCTTTTTCCCACCCTTTCCCACCCAATATAATGACTGCTTAAGGACACACATTGGAACAGCAACCCCAACATCCCCCTCCCCCCTAGGCAACCAATATTAATTAATATCCCCTTTATCATTTCTTAAAATAAATTCATTAATCTTTCACAGTATATCTCTCTTCTAAACATAAAATCTTTTTTTTTTTTTTTTTTTACCATTTTCAGATAATTTTATTCTCTATCTGTTATATTAACCTTTGATAACTTTAACCATATTTTACTCCTAACATTCCATTAATGTATCTTTATCCACTCATCAATCTTTAATTTATATTTCCTCAATATTTTAGTTTATATCACAAAATTCTATCATAAACATATATTTAATATTTTTAGTGTTATTTTCCTATATCTCGTACATTCTAATCCATCAATTCTTATCATCCTTTTAATATCTAAAAACAAATATCCATATCTTCATATACTTCTTTAAAAGTTGATTATAATTTTATAATTATTATCTGTTTATATATCAACACTTTTTTTTTTTCTGAAATTTTTAATTATTAATTTTTTTTTAATTTTTCCCTCTTTTCCAATTAATGAAGCTATAATATTACAAATCAAACTTTATAATTAATCTTTTAGTCTATCTTTCTTATTTGTTTTACATTTTCATTTCCTTTACTTGCGTCTAAATGTCATATATTATTTTTGTCTATGATTAGTCCATTCTATATTCTTCTTTTTGTTATCCTTTCTTTTATTACTTTTCGTTCGTTAATTTATTAAATTAACAGATCTTTCATATTGTTTTCTTATTTATATCCTTCTTCCCTTTAGTCTCTTGAGTGTCATTAGTCATTTTATTTAATATCCTTTTTTCCATTCTGCTTTCTTCTTTTACCCATTTGTATTATTATCTGGTGCATTCTTCTTTTGTTATTTGTTCAAGTTTTTTATTACTTTCTGATCACTCTTTACTCCATTCATCCAACTTTTACTCTTCTAAAGTTTAGTCTCTTGAGTTTCCAGTCCATCTTTCTTGTCTATTTCTTCTTTATATTTTTTATTGTCTTTTTCTTTAGTTCATTTTATTTCCTGTTCTTTATTTCATATTCTTCTTTCTTCAGTATTCCAAAGTCTCATAGTTTTATATTAAAATTTTTTCCTTTTCACAATGTCCATCAAAACCAGTCTTGATATTTTCTGATCATTTCAACATTCATTATGTTAAAATGACATAGGTTCTGATTTTGAAAGAAAGGTCTTTAGCTTTTCTGGATCTTCAAAATACAAAGATTTATCTCCAGAAGATACCCTCATTTTTGCTGGGTAATACAATCCATATTTATATCCTTTTTCCTTTAATTGAGGTCTCAAGTCTAAGAATCTCTTCCTTTTGTTTGCTGTGTTTTTAGCAAAATCAGGCAAAAACCATATTTTGGATCCTTTGTAATTTAAATTTTTATCTTTCTTGGCAGCATTTAAAATTTCTATTGCTTGCTGGTATCTTAGCATTTTAAATATTAATGGTCTTGGTCTGCCTTGATTTTCCATATTTTTTAATGGGATCCTGTGCGCCCTTTCTATTTCTAATGGTTGTTTAAAATCCAATTGTAGTATTTTAGGGATTAGATTTTCTAAAAATTGTATGGCATTTTTCCCTTCCAAATTTTCTTGCATTCCAAAAAGTTTTATATTCTTTCTTCTTCCTCGGTTTTCATAATCTTCCAGCTGATTTTTCAATTGAATCAGTTCCAAACTGTCATTTTTACATCTGTTTCCTTCACATTCTAAAACCTCCATTTTAGTTTCTAAGTCAGTTGTTCTTTTATTATTTATTTCCATCTGTCTGTGGATATTTAGTATTTCTTCCTTCATTTCGGCCATATTACTCACAGTCTCTTTAAGCATTTGTTTAATTTGTCTCAGTTCCTCCATAACTTCAGCTTTGCTCAGCACATCCGACTCTTCAGCAGGAAGTGGGACCTTACTCGGTGTAAATTTGATCCTGCTTCTGCCTTTTTGCCGACATACCAGTTTCGTTTTTATTTTGTCGGGTGCTTGCCATGCTCCTCCACTTCTTTGATATTTTTTGCCGATTTTATTTTCTCCACAGTCGTTAGGACCACGAAGACTTCTGCCAGCCACAATGTCCAGTAGCTTGCCTTCGATGCCGTGCCGCACCAGCACAGAGAAAAAGCCGGTGAGGAAATAACAGATCTTTTTTTTTTTTTTTGGCTCCCTCCCCTTAGGGCCTTACTTCAGTATCGGCGAAGGTTAGTATCAGCTGGCAGTCATAAAAGTTTCAGCACCGACGGCACTGTAGAAAAAGGAAAGAAAAAACTTCCAACGGTGCAGAGGCTGGATATTCCCTCTCACACCATTAACAGAGTTGCTTCTCTACTGGACTTTCACTGTCCTTCTTCTTGTTTCTTTTTGTAGAAATATCAAAATAGTTTTTTCATCAATAAGATCTAGTTTTTTCGCCGAAATCGGCTTGAAGGGGAAACTTTTTTTTTATCAGCCGTTGCCTAGTTAAGAGGAGCGCCGCGATCACACGTCCATTTTGTGTGCGCGCTTAGCTACGCCCCCCACCGGTACTATTTCTTAAAGATGTGTTTAGATTTTGTTGTAATTAATTTTGTTAGAATCTATAATTACTACT
The DNA here is from genome assembly GCF_902459505.1 of Geotrypetes seraphini. NCBI lineage: Eukaryota > Metazoa > Chordata > Amphibia > Gymnophiona > Dermophiidae > Geotrypetes > Geotrypetes seraphini. The sequence goes on along the minus strand of NC_047085.1, from coordinate 431,898,428 downwards.
ACTATTTAAAATTTCTATAGCGCTGAAAGGCGTACGCAGTGCTGTACATTCTAACACACAATAGACAGTCACTGTTCAGAAGAGCTTACAATCTAATTTAGATAGGACATTTCAGGATTGGGGAGATTATAGTGGGTATAGGTATCTGACAGCAGTGAGTGGAAGTTAAGAGTTGAAAGCAGTTTCAACAATAGTGGGCTTTTACCTTGGATTTGAACACTGCAAGAGAAGGAGCACAACGTATTGATTCAGGAAGCCTGTTCCAGGCATATGGCGCCGCAAGAAAGACGGGACAGAGTCTGGAGTTGGTAGTGGAAGAGAAGAGTACAGATAAGAGGGGCTTGCGGAGATCACGGGGGGGAGGGGAGCACAGGGGGAGATAAGCGAAGAGAGATATCGGGGGACTTATTCGGAAATGGACAGGGAGCCAATGAAGCGACTTGAGGAGAGGGGTAATGAGAGAATAGCGGCTCTGACGGAATATGTTTCGCAGCAGCATTTTGAACGGATTGGAGAGATGGGCATGCGGGAGGCCCGAGAGAAATACGTTGCAGTAGTCTAAGCGTGAGGTGACGAGAGAGTGGACAAGGGTTTTGGTCTTGTGTTCAGACAGAAGAGGATGGATTTTGGTAATATTATAGAGGAGGACGTGACAGGATTTGGCAGTCTGTTGGATCTGAGAAGAGAAGTAGAGAAAGGAGTCAAAGATCACTCCAAGGTTGCGAGCCGACAAGACAGGGAGAAGGATAGCGTTATCCACAGAAACAGAGAACGGCGAGAGGGGGGGAGGCAGGTTTAGGCAGAAAGATATGGAGCTCAAGTTTTAGCCATATTCAGTTTGAGATGACGGCGAGACATCCAAGCGGCAATGTTGGACAGGCAGGCTGAAATTTGGGCCTGAACTCCTGCAGAGATATCTGGCGTGGAGAGGTAAATCTGGGAGTCATCAGCATAGAGGTGATATTAAAAACCATGAGAGGAGATCAGTGTACCAAGAGAGCGGGTATATAGAGAAAAGAGGAGAGGGCCCAGGACAGAGCCTTGGGGTATGCCAACAGACAGCGGGATGGCGGCAGTGGAGGATCCAACGTAACATACACTGAAGGTATGACAAGCAAGATAGGAAGAAAACCAAGAGAGAACAGAACCCTGGAATCCCAGCGAAGACAACGTGTCAATAAGGTGGTGGAGATCAACAGTGTCGAACGCAGCAGACAGATCAAGAAGAATGAGCATAGAGTAGAGTCTATTGGATTTGGCCAGGAACAGGTCGTTAGACTTTAGCAAGGGCAGTTTCCATAGAATGGAGAGGGCAAAAGGCCGATTGAAGCGGGTCAAGAGTATTATGAGAAGAAAGGAAGTCCAGGCAACGGTGGTGAACAAACAGCACATTCAAGTGGTTTGAATAGGAAGGGGAGGAGGGAGATAGGGCGGTAGTTGTAGAGGGGACGTAGAATCTAGCGAGGGCTTTTGAAGGAGGGGCCATATACTGGAAGGAAATGAAAGAAGAATAACCCAAAGTACTACACTTTTTGGAAGACCTCAGAAAAACATTTATTTACAATTACAAATATTTACAATTCCCCAATGTGCAATCTCACCTTTTGCTATATCCTCCTCTTCTTTTTTACTAGCTACTGTACCAGGGTCCTTAGTTACCAGCGCTGGACTTGCTTTTGCTTGTTCTGCAGCCTAATGAATCATAGAAAGAAAATTTATTGGCAAAGATATTTCAGTCTGTATATTGTAAGCATAAAACTACTGTCAAAGCACAAATGATATCACATTAATTTAAAACAATAATAAAGAAAACAGTTGTATATATACAGTCATGTGAAAAAATTAGGACACCCCATGAAATATTCAGTTTTTTCTTAAGAAATGTTCACATATCAATGTAAAATCTTTTTTTAAAATTTATCTCTGGAAAAGAAAGTAATGTAATTGCAGGTACACAACAAAATTTTTTCTTGATTTACTCATGAAACAAAAAATATCCACAAAAACATGTATTCTAACTGAGAAATAAATTAGGACACCCCCACATATCCTCAATCTTAAAAGTGGCTCAAATCACACACAGGTGTATCACTTCAGGTGAACATGATTAGAACATTGTTACTCAGCATTTTGTAGGAGGTTTGCTCTCCTTAAACCTCAGACATTTGGGGCTCCTTTTACAAAGGCGCGCTAGCGGTTTAACGTGTGTAATACTATGCGCTAAACCGCCAGTCGTGCTAGCCGCTACCGCCTCCTCTTGAGCAGGCGGTAGTTTTTAGGCCAGCAAGTAATGAAAAGTTGCGCTCGTTAACCCCGCTAGCGCGGCTTAATAAAAGGAGCCCTTAGTATGGTGTGCTCATGACTGCTGAGGTGAGATTGATGAGATCAAAAGAGCTGTCTGAGGCCTTCAGAAAGAAGATTGTAGAAGTTTATAAGTCTGGTAAGGGATTTAAAAAGATCTCAAAAGAATTTGACATTAGCCATTCCGCGATCTGGAAAATAGCATACAAGTGGAGGACTTTCCAAAGAGCTGTCAGCAAGCCCAGGTCTGGCTGTCCAAGCAAGTTGACCCCACAGAGCAGACCGCAAGATGCTAAAAGTAGTCTCCAAAAACCCTAAAATGTCATCACGGGACCTACAGCAGGCTCTTGCTACTAATGATGCAAAAGTGCATGCTTCTACAATGAAAGAGATGCACAAATTTAACTTGCATGGGAGGTGTGCAAGGAGGAAACCTTTGTTCTTTAAGAGAAACATCAAGGCCAGACCGAAGTTTGCCAGAGAACGTTCAACAAACATCAGGACTTCTGGAATAGTGTTCTATGGACAGTTGAGTCTAGAATTGAATTATTTGGACACCAGAAAAGAGAACATGTTTGGCATACACCAAAGAAGACAAAAGAGGCGACCTGTCATGCTCAATCTGTTTATTCACCGTTAAGATCCTTCAGCCATAAGGCTTGCCTCAGGGGTCTTGCTTCCAATGGAGTACAATTTATCACATATGTCTCTTATCTAAAAAGATGGTCATTAAGACATTTTTAGAAGCCTGATCACTCTACTGGCAACAATCTCACGCATCCACTATATATATTTTTTTATTTTTTCTGCTAGGGTTTACTTAATTTCGCTCTTTCCTCCTCCCTAATTTATCCATACTATAGACACTCATAGTTTAGACTGTGAGGACGTAGAGGGTAGTTTAATATGCCTAGATTATATGCCTTGTGGGCCCGGAGATGGATGTGCGCCTTTCAACTGAGACTGTCTTTGGGTGGCAACAAATTGGCATTGAGTGATCACCTGCGGCCTACTTCCTCTCCCATCCTGCTACTGCCTTACACTGAACTAAGCCAAACTGAACTTTTATTTTGAATCATTTTTATTTTTCCTTGCATTCTGCTTCCCATTCTATTCATCTTTTATTGTGATCTAATATTGTTTCTTTATCCCCTCACCATTCTTGGAATTTTGTTATAATTGTTTACTCAGGTACTTTAGCTAGAATGTAAGCCTTCGGGACAGATAGAGAAGTCTTAAGTACCTGTATTTTATTGTAACCACTCAGATCTATAATATGCTTAAGCAGTATATCAAATATTAATAAATATAAACAAGAGACATTGTGCTGATATTCTCCTGGTCACAAGCTGTTTGCAGAGGGATGCCATTTACAACTTTCAGCTTCTCCTCCTTCTCCAGTAGGCTGCACTGTCAACTTCAGTTTGTAACAAAGCATATGATAGTCACTATTAACAGGAGACATAAGAAGGAGGGGTATGGGTAACCTCATCGAAAATACTTTTCAGTTCTGCTCTGTAATAAACAAAAGAACAATGTTAACACCAATCTTACAAAAGCCTAGGTGGAGCAAAGAAGCTCTGTGTGCAACCAGCACTAACACATATGGAGCTCTTAAAGTCTCAACTATTTCCTTTTTTTTCTTTTTCTTAGATCTGATATACTCTTTATCATTCTGGCTGGAGAAGATCGCCAACTCCAGACCTATATCTGTCTGAGGCAGTAAGAATGCAAATTGTATACTGACAGAGCATGGCATCCAGATTACTATACCCTTTACCAGAAAGAAGATTATCTGAGTAAGAATCTAATCTTCCATTCCGGTGCAAGGTTATAGGAATCTGGACTCTAGGTGATGTACAAAAGTAGTATCTTACATCTAGGGTGGTACAGATGAGCTTGCCTGTAACACTGAGGTCCCAAAAGCAGTGTCCTCTTGTGCCGCTACACTCTCTGTAAAACTTTGTAAATGTATGGAGAGCAGACCATGTAGTTGCCCTATAAATTTTTTCAGATGGAACTGCCTGGGATTCTGCCCATGAAGGACCTACATTTCTAGTGGAAGGGGTTTCAGCAAAATTGATGACTGTTTGCCACAGCTAATGTATGCCGACAAAATCGCCATGTGAACCCATCTAGCAATAGATGCTTTGGAAGCTGGTCAGCCTTGTCTAGCTCAACTGGTTAGAACAAAAAGATGATCTGAGAGATGAAGTAGGGAATTAGAAGCTGGTAAATCTGAATTCCTTGGTAAGCAAATTAGGCAAAACACTTTTAAAACAGAGAATGGTAAAGTTTCTGGAATCCAGTGGATTACAGGACTGGAGGCAACATGGATTCACTAGCGGTAGCTTTCCTCTGGACCAACTCCATCCTTTTTATATATTTTTCAAGGTGCAGTCACCTTTTCAACTTGTTTGGTCACCTTAAGATCATCACATATTTATTATTTTTATATCATTTTGAAACTTATATCAATTATAATAACTTGTACAGAAAGAAGTTGAACATAAGAACAAATTCCATCAAAGCTGACATTGCAATAATCGGAGAAAAAAGAACAGGAAAAAAGAACATCTATATGTTTAACTTTACTCAAGTCTTACAAAGGGATCCAAGATTAACAAAATGCGAGAAAATTAAGTAAATAGTCAAAAGTATAAAGCTGTAGGGCTGAGAGCTAATGTCTAAATTAATCTAAAGAGCTAATGATGTTCTTTCTCCATACAAGATAATGCCAAGAGGTTAGTTAACTGAAAGGGTTCAAAGAAAACATACTTAATTTCACAGTGATGCACTATACACTTGCAGGGGTGCCTTAAATAGAATGTAGCCCCTAAAGCTAAAACACCTGGCTTCAAAAGAAGAAATTCACGTCGGCGCTTCTGCATCTCACGTGAAAGATCGGGAAACATCTGAATTTTAAGTCCAAGAAATTATTTTTGTCTATTTTTGAAGAATATTCTCAAAATCCATGCTTTGTCTGGCTGAAGAGCCACTGTTAAGATTAATGTCGCTGGAATTGCCATTTCTTTATCTTATGTCTCAAGTAAAGTTGATACATCTAGGATCTGCTGGTTATTAGTCATTTGACGTTGAACTTGATTTTTTGTAGCCAAGTAATAAACTTGAGAGAGTGGAGGTAAGCATTCCTCCGAGACTCCCAGTATTTCCTGTAGATATTGTTTAATCATTTCTCTAGGGGACACCCGTAGTGACCCTTTGGAAATTAATCAATCTTAGATTATTATCACGAGCTTTATTTTCCAAAGACTCAATTTTTCTCCTAAGATTTGTATTATCTTTAATTAATGTCTCTTGAATATTTTTAAAGGATACCAAGTCCTGTTCCTCTTTTCCAATAGTTACTTTAGAAGAAATCATATCATTTTTAAGTTCTTTTATCTCTTTTGTTTGTTCAGTTAGTTTCCCTTCTATGTATTGAAAATGGGGACTTATGGCTTTACCAAAGTTAGCCACAAGATCCCATATTGATTCCAGGGTCACTTCAGTGGGTTTAATTATAAGAATTTTTCCTTGCTTAGTGAAAAAATGCTCACCATCAGTAGAATCTACTTAGCACTTTCCCCTCTGGGTATCTCCTTCACTCAGCGCTGATATTGCCTCAGTCTCCATAATGGGGCTTTCCTGCCGAAATTCCCCATCTCCCAGGCTCTCCGATGTTACTGCCTCCAGGGGAGGAGACAATCCGATTGCGGGGTCTCCCCACTCTGTGGAGAGCTTGTGGTACAAGATCATCACATATAATTATACCCAAGTCCTGCTCTTCTGTGGTGCATATAAGTTCTTCACCCCCTAAACTGTACCATTCCTTTGGGTTTTTGCAGCCCAAATGCATGATCTTGCATTTCTTAGCATTAAATTTTAGTTGCCAAATTTCAGACCATTCAAAAAGCTTTGCTAGGTCTTTCTTCATGTTATTCACACCATCCGGGATGTCAGCTCTATTGCAGATTTTGGTATCATCCACAAAGAGGCAAATCTTACCTCACAGCCCTTCAACAATCTAAAAATATTAAAAAGAACAGGCACAAGAATAGAACCTTGAGGCATACCACTGGTAACATCTCTTTCCTCAGAGTGATCTCCATTGACCACTACCCTCTGTCATCTTCCTCCTAATCAGTTTCTGACCCAGTCTGTCATTCTGGGGCCCATCCCGTAGGCACTCAATTTATTAGACATTTGTGTGGAACATGTCAAAGGCTTTGCTAAAATCTAAATACAACACATCTAGCGTACTATCTCTATCCAATTCTCTAGTCACCCAGTCAAAGAAATTGATCAGATTTGTCTGCCAAGACCTACCTAGTGAATCCATGTTGCCTTCAGTCCTGTAATCCATTGGACTCCAGAAACTTCACCATTCTCTGTTTTAAAAGTGTTTCCATTAATTTGTTTACCACAGAAGTCAGGCTTACTGGCCTGTAATTCCTTACTTCTTCCTTATTTCCACTTTTGTGTAGAGAGACCACATCTGCCCTTTTCCAGTCCCCCGGTACCACTCCCGACTCTAGAGAAGCATTGAAAAGGTCAGTCAGCGGAGCCACCAGAACTTTCCTAGGTTCCTTCAGCACCCTCTGATGTACACAATCCGGGCCCATTGCTTTGACTACCTTTGATTTAGCTAGCTCCTCACAAACACAACCCTCAGAAAATCAATCAAGGTCTACCACTACTCCACCCCTATTCGTGTTTGTCTTCTGCGGTCCTGCTCCCAGCACTTCAGCCGTGAACAAAGAATAGAAATATTTGTTAAATAATTCAGCCTTTTCTTTATCAGCTTCTACTTATTTCTCCCATTCACTTTTGTGTCTCACAATGCCACTTTTGTACTTCTTTCTATCACTGATATATCTAAAAATTGTGTTGTCTCCCCGTTTTACCCTATCAGCTATTTTTTCCTCCAATTGTATCTTTGCTTTCCTGACTACTCAACCAGCCTCTCTTAACTTTTCCAAATATTTTTACCTGTCTTCCTCTTTTTGTGATCTTTTGTAGTTTATGAAAGCTAACCTCTTATTCCTTACCTTCTCAGCTACTATTTTTGAGATCCAAAGTGTTGTTCTTTTCCTCTTACTTTTACTTACTGGCCTCACAAATAGGTCGGTTACCCTTACAATTACTCCTTTCAGTTTTACCCACTGAATTTCTACTCCTATCAGACGTTCCCATTCAGACAATTTCTTGACATAATCCCCCTTCCAAAGAAAGTTAGGTGTTTTTTTTTAAGTCTAGAGCCCTTACTTTTAATATAACATAACAATCTGCTTCTATACCGCAGTACCATGAAGCTCTATGGGGTTTACAAAAACAAAGACGTTACAATAACATGAAATATCTTAATTACCCAATTACTTAATGAACAAATACGTTTTCAAGTGTCTCCTAAATACTTGAAAGGTGCTAGAAATCATGATTAAGAGATTTAGGTCTTTATCCTGATAGGACATAAGGCGATGATGGTATCTTTTGAACTTATACCCACTGACAGATGTAAAAGTAAATGTTGCGTGTGAATGCCTAGTGTGTTTACTATTGATGAATGAAAACAAGTTCATGAGATAATTTGGTGAAAGCCTGAACAAGGTTTTATAACAAATGCAGCCAAACTTGAACTGTACCTGGGCCTCTATCAGCAACCAACGCAATTCTTGAAAAAGGGGTGTAATATGATCAAACCTTTTCAACTTAAAAATAAGTCTAACTGCTGAGTTCTGAATAATATGAAATCTATGCAAATTTTTGTTTATCCGCCAAATAAACAATATTGCAGTAGTCCAATTGACTCAGAACCACGGACTGTACAAACAGTCAGAATGCAGAGGTGTCAAAATATGCTGATAGAATGTAGCTTCTACTTGGTCCTTCATAGTTAAGACTCTGATCTAGAATCTTAATAATTGAATGAATTGGGTAGACTTTCTTACTTATAGCCCTCTCTATACCAGTCTTAATATTAAGCCATACCATGCAGTGATCACTGGATGCCAGATGATCACCCACTATAACATCAGAAACATTTTCCCCGTTGCAAGCACTAAGTCCAGTGTGACCCAGTTACCAACTGCTGGACAGTTCTCCTTGTAGAGAATGCAGGATCTCCCTTCTTCTACAAGATCCCACAATAGGGATACCCCTATCAATATCCTACTATTAAATCTCTGTCCACTTCTTCTGTCTGTGAAGGAGGCCTGTATATCGCATCAATGTAAATATATTTCCCATTTCCTCTTTCCAAATTGATCCACAGCGCCTCTTCCTTGCCCTGCAGATCCTGCAACAGTATATATAATTTAATTAGATTTCAGCAAAGCCTTTGACATGGTTCCTCATAGGAGGCTCTTGAACAAACTTGACCAGCTGAAGTTACAACCCAAAGTGGTGATCTGGATTAGAAACTGGTAGACTGACAGATGTCAGAGTGTGGTGGTTAATGGAATTTGCTCAGAGGAAGGAAAGGTGAGTAGTGGAATGTCTCAAGGATCAGTGCTGGGGCCGATTCTGTTCAATATGTTTGTGAGCGATATTGCTGAAGAGTTAGAAGGAAAGGTTTGCCTTTTTGTGGATGACACCAAGATTTGTAACAAATTGGACATTCCAGAGAGAGTGGAAAACATGAAAAAGGATCTGAAAAAGTTGGAAGAATGGTCTAATGTCTGGCAACTAAAATTCACTGCAAACAAGTGCAGAGTGATGCATTTGGGGAGCAGAAATCCAAGGGAGATATATGCTGGGAGGCAAGAGACTGATATACATGGTTGGGGAGAGGGACCTTGGGGTGATAGTGTTTGAAGATCTGAAGGAAACAAAGCAGTGTGACAAGGTGGTAGCTGTAGCCAAGAGAATGCTAGGCTGTATAGAGAGAGGTATAACCAGCAGAAGAAAGAAGGTGTTGATGCCCCTGTATAGGTCATTTGTGAGGCCCCACCTGGAGTATTGTGTTCAGTTTTGGAGGCCGAACTTGGTAGGTTTGCGCCAAAAGTAGTATAAGAGGAGACTAGAAGACCTCAACATGTATACTTTAGAGGGAGACATTTAAATATTTGAACGGTATTAATATAGGATCAAATCTTTCCCAGAGAAGAGAAATTGTTAAAACTAGAGGACATACATTGAGGCTAAGGGGAGGTAGACTTATGAGTAATGTTAGGAAATTCTTTTTCATGTAGAGTGCTAGATGCCTGGAATGCCCTCTCGAGGGAAGTGGAGGAGAGGAAAATTGTGATGGAATTCAAAAAAGCGTGGGATGAGTGCAGAGGATCACTAATTAGAATATAAATGAGCAAACTTTCACAGTCTGAATCCAGCAAAGGAGATGATTTGGATAGGCTGGAGTGAGCTTCAATGGCAACTCCAGTAGTTGGAACCTAAGGACAGTACCGGGCAGACTTCTAAGGTTTATGGCCCAGAAATAACAAAGAAAAAAGACATTTTAATTTAAACATGAAATTGTAATGTATGTGAATACAGGGCAGACTGGATGGACCATTCAAGTCTTTATCTGCCATCATCTATTAGATTACTATCATATTCTGTGAATACAATTCAAAGGTAATTTACATCATGTGCAACAGGTAGCACAAAAATTAGCTTTACATCTTTGAAAAGTGCAAGGTAAATCATTTTCTTTTGATGCCAGTTTCATATTGCTTCTCTCAAGCTTTATATGCTAATCTTATGAACCAAAAGTCTTCTCATAAAACTATATATGCATCACGAGTATCTGTTAAAATTCTAGCATTGGTTGCTTAAATTAAGTGAATTTGCTTTTATACAATGTTTAGATAATATTTAGTCATAATTTAGCTATTTTAAGATGCAAATCAGACAAGTGTTCTGCTGTGAAGTTCTCTCCCAGACCAGACCACATTTTGCACAAAAGGTGCAAAATTATTTTGTCTAAGTTGAACAGATCTGTAGGTCTGTCTCCAGACTTTCAATAAAGTTTAAATAGTTGCCAAGTTAAATACAGTGGTACCTTGGATTACGAGCATAATCCGTTCCAGGAGCATGCTCGTAAGCCAAAGCGAGTTTCCCCATAGGAAATAATGGAAACTCGCTTTGATACGTTCCCCCCCCCCCCACGAGAACCGGCACTGCTCCCCCCGAAGGCCCCCCCTGCGATCCGGCACCCTCCCCCCGGCGATGCGGCACCTCCCCCTGCGATTGGGCACCCCCCGCCGCTTCTTACCGTCATCTGGGCACCGGCATGTCCTGTGCTTGGTACCGGTGCCCGAAGATCGGCCTCCTCTTCTGCTGGGCCTTGAGCATCTGCGCATGCTCAAGGCCTGCGAGTTCACGTGAACTCGCAGGCCTTGAGCATGTGCAGATGCTCAAGGCCCAGCAGAAGAGGAGGCCCATCTTCGGGCACCGGCACCAAGCACAGGACATGGCGGTGCCCAGATGACGGTAAGAAGTAGCAGGGGGGTGCCGGATCGCTGGGGGGAGGGTGCCGGATCGCGCGGGGGGGGGGGGGGGGCGCTCGTAAATCAAGCCACGCTCGGTTTCCGAGGTGCCGATTTTGCAAATGTTTTGCTCATCTTGCAAAACGGTGCACTCGTAAACCGAGGTACCACTGTATTAGAAACTGACCTTGCTGCATAGGACAGTCAGAAATACAAATGGGCAGTGGCCTACCCCAAACTTTGACGGCATCAAGAAAAGGAGTCAACAGTTAAGGAGGGGAATGTGCTTTTATGGCAACCCATGACAGAAATGATGGTAGTGCATTGGCAGAGGATATGGCTGTACGGCATCCCCTGATGAGATGATAGGAGTGCATTAGTATTATACAGTTTATGCCCAGGCAGGGCAGACATTGTGCTTCATCTAGTAACGTGAAAAATAGTGGGAGCTATGGGCTCCTTTTACAAAGCTGCGGTAGCAGCTTCAGCGTGCGCGACTTTTCATCATGCGCTAACCCTCGCGCTAGCCAAAAACTACCGCCTGCTCAAGAGGAGGCGGTAACGGCTAGCGCCGCTGGCGGTTTAGCGCGCCCTATTACATGCATTAAACTGCTACCGCGCCTTCGTATAAGGAGCCCTATGTGATTTGAAAGGCTAGGCACCCTACCCTGAAATGACCTAGATAGAATATTTACAAGGATTCATATAATTGAATTATACTGTAAATTGCATTCATGTATGTAATTGCAAGACACTGTAAACTGTATTTAACCTAAGTAGTACAATGCTGGGGCCATAATAAATCCATTCTTCTTCTTAGACGATTTGTTATGTGTTGATATTGTGGTATGAGGATGAAAGAATGTCAAGGTGCCACCTGCCCAGTTTGTGAAGCTTCTAAAGGTAAATTCAAGGGTAAATAAATTATTACTAAAATATATGGAATTATTTTGGCAAGTAGGTCAACAAAGTTTCTAGCCAATGACAGCTTTACAAATTTAATGTGATTTTTAAACTATTTGGATCTATAGTGACAATATGACTAAGAAATTAGGGTCTTGCTCTGTTGGAATTCATTGTGAAGACAGTAGTCACCAGAAAACTTAATGCAGGAAGGCTAGTCTGAGAATGAGATGGATCTACTGTTTGCAAAAATCAGTAGACTAGAAGGCAGAGTTTCATCTTCTGATATTACATTATGCTAGTTAAGTGCCATCGACTCGTGTTTGAATCCTAGCAACTTGAATTACAGATCTAAAAAAAAAGATTGGCTTTGTGCTAGTCTGGTAAGGTCCTCCAGCTTCATCCTCATGGTTATTTTCAACATGTCCAGCCATATGATTGCAGGTTGCCCTCTTCACCTGGTTCCTTCAATCTTCCCAAACAATATCCTTCTCCAATGATTTTTCTCTTCTGACAGTGTGACCAAAATAAGACAGTCCTAACGTCATCATTTGGGCTTCGAGTGACATAGCTGGTTTGATCTCTTCCTGAAACAATTTGTTAGTTCTTCTGGCAGTCTACAGCACGCATAAAATCCTTCTCCATCACCAAAGCTCAAAAAAATGTGTTGGGCAAGTATGAATTTATGTAAAAGTCATATGCTGATCCATTTTTAGTTCATGTTACTGCAGTAAAGGGTGCTCTGAGAGCAGTAACCATGGATCTTGCTAGGAAGATTTCTTACAGAAATTAAACCGGGCCAGAAATTTGTCTTGAGTTTTTAATATCAACTTCCATAGCAAGTTCAGGTGCTAGTGGTACTTTATCAGAATATGAAGAAGAAACTTCAAATAAATTTGAAGAGATTGACTAACATGAGTTTAATTGCTCTTGAGTATAATCTGATGAAATCTGGAAAAGTAAGCAGAAGAGATTGTGTTGGTTATGGCCAAAAAACTTGAGAACACAAAAAACTTTGAAGACAAAATTTGCTTACACCATGGAAGTTGAAACAGAGGATCTGCACAAAATGTTCTGATCTGGATGAAATAATTAAAAAAAACCATGATGAATACAATTGCTAAGTCCTCTAAAAACAGGAAGATTCAGATACTGAAAATGGTACAAACTGCCGAAGAATCTGGAATATTGAAACATATAGTTAAGAAAGTTCTACAGTTACAGAAAACTACTGGTTTCATGGCTGAGACCAAATGCAGTAAAGGTAAAAAAAAAAAAAAAAACAACCCAATAATCTGAAGTGTTGTCTAACTTGGCTGAATTTTATTAGGATGATATTTCCCGAATCTGGCCTGCAAAGACTATAATGATATATGGTGAACGCATCCATAAGTAGAAAGGACTGATCCTAGTGAATCTTCATGAACTATACGGAATATTTAAAAAAGACGACAAGCCAAATATATAAGACTGGAATTTCTAAATTCTATGAATTTCGAATTTGGTGTATTACTGTTGGTGCTAAAGAAGCTCATTCAATATGTGTTTATCAGATTCACCAAAATGTCAAACAACTGTTGTCAACCATCAGTGAAGCAAAGAGACTACAAATCTCTGATGTCTTCAGTCATATCTGATATAGAATCATGAGACTGTGTGATTCATCGGTGCTAGAAATGTCCAGGCAAAGCAGCTCTCCACAGTTATCTACTTCAAGGTGCAAAATGCTTCGACTTGAAAGGTGATAAAATCTCATTTAAGCAATGGGGCCACACAGATCGAATAACAAAATGCACAAGAAAAGAGTTTGTTGAGAACTTCATCAACATAGTCTGCAACCAGATCGATGATGATCAATTGAGCGTCACTACATGGATGCTGCTCAGCTGCTTTTCTCAAGAGCAGTAAAGACATTTTGAAAGCAGATACAGCTTTAATTTTGCTAGACTTGAGAACTACTCATTTGTTGTCCAGGATTCTGTTGAGAAAACAAGAAAGCAGCACCATCATCCCATTGCTATTTACCACATGTCAATTGAAGTCCCAGAATGCATTTCCATGTGTGTCATCACTGACTGTCTGCAGCACAATACTGTGTATGTGCATATGTGGGCGCATATGCCTGTGTGCGTGCATATGAGTGCACGCATGTATGCATATGGGTGTGAGTATGTATGCATTTCAGGAGGCATTTATTTAGTATCTGAAAGAGGTGCTATCTAATATTACACACATTAAATACCTCAGTGATGGTGCTGCAGCTCAGTACAAGAACTTTACGAATCTGTACATGTACCAAGATAATTTTAACTTGTCAATAGAATGGCACTTTTTCACCACAAGTCACAGAAACCACTTATGTGAAGGAATTGGTGGCAGGAATTGCCACAAGAAATCTACAACATGCCACCAGTCAACATATTTTGACTCTTGATGATCTGTTCAACTGGGCAAACAAAAGTATAATGAACATAGAATTACTTTTTGTTTCTTCTGATGTTGATTCTGCTCGTGAAATATTGGAAAACAATTACGAAAACACCACCTGGCACAAGACACCACAAAAGCTTCATCCCACTCTACAAGAGTGAACTCAAAATTGGCAGAATATCTGCAGATGATGCAGCAACAGTGAAAAAAATGAGTGGCATTTCTGTACAACACCTCAAATGAGGTCAAAATGTTGCTGTTGTTTATGACCAGGACTGGTATTTGGGAACGTTCTCAAAAATCCAGATATATTGGTTAACTTTATGCAACTGAGGGGTCCTGCACAGCCATTTTCCTGGCCAAAGCCACAGAGATGAGTGCTGTGTACCTGGTATCCATGTGCTCATGACTGTTGATGTTCTAACTGCAACCGGTCATCAGTACCATCTGAACAAGGGAAGTAAAGAAACAAAATGTGAACTTTACACGGCTTTTAAAGCTGACATTTTAAATGACTCTTACTGGACTCTTGAACTGATGCAGCTGCTCGTGTCTGTTAAAACAAATCTATCTGCAAAGATGTTGATGACGGTAATTGCTCAGAATTTGGAATATTTGCCATTAGCTTTGTTATGGATAGCTTGGAAGAAGCAAAGCGAAATTGGCATCAAATGAAAGGGTTCTTCTTGCACTGTCTAATGATGGAAAGCTAAGTTTTGTACTACCTGTTTCTCATGATGAAAAATGTATTTATTTATTGAAAAACTTAACATACCGCCTAGAATCACAGCAGTTTCCAAATAAACATACATAGATCAAAAACAAAAATAATACAAATCATTCTTCAAAACAATATCAACACATGTGAAAACAAAACCTACAAATTCTTCAATAACGTATTAAAATATTACAAAAATGCCCAAACAATGTTAGGAAAGACAGATCAAAAGTATGCGTCTACAAACAGCCCTCAAAAGTACTCATTGAACATGACAATTTTCAGTGAAACATATCAGGAAAACTATAGATTCCAGATGGACACAATTAACACATATTGCTCATTTTAACCGGTGTTACTAACAAATAAATATGAAAGCTTTCCCTTTAATAACTTAGCATAGTAGTTTGCTGAACATGCCATTTTGTTATGCAAGATCACATAAAATCCCATTTTCAACAATTAATTTCTCAGAAATCATTTGCCCAGCTCAAAACGGGTTGCAGTTTCTGAATCTACACAAACTTCTAAATAAGTAGTGAAAATTTCACAACTGTAGGACACTTAATGACAGTTATTAGACCTAAAATGTACCAAAATTTTCTGTTGGCTTTCAACTGTGCCAACACCTATTCCCTCCTTCGCTGGCTAAAAAAGTCACTATCTGAAAACCACTGAAGCTAGAAGTCTGAAATTTTGCAGTTTCTCATCTTATATATTGGTCTCCATTTTGGTAGATTATTATCACTTTCTAAAATGGTAAGGTGTGAGTGAAAGTTTCCAAATTTTGGATGAATTGACATGGAATGACCCAGATGTTAAAATAATCTAATCCTCCCAAGATCACCAACTGTAAAACTGTCTGAAATCCCTTTCCTCAAGAAACTCACACAATTTGTGTATCAATCACAATTTATATAACGCAGTATGAAGAGAGTTACCATATTTTATACATATAATATGCACAAACTGTAAGTCTACATAAAATAAAATAAGAAAAAACACCCCTACACATATATGAACATTCTCTCCAACCTTTGGCAGTGATGACTGAGGCAACAATTCATGAGGTACTGTCCAAATCCAAACCAATATGCAGAATGAATAAAGTGAATACCACATTTTTCTACTCAGTAGGAAAGTTTTATATCTAGTCTCTGTTCTTTCTGAAGTAAGGTATAGATGTATTTCATCATACAAAACTGGCAGGAAGCAAGCTTGGTAGAGGCTAGAACAATAGAATATTTTCTTTCCCAAATGGTCTAGAAGTTTCTGGTTCTCTCTTAGAAGGGCACTGGAATGTTCTTGGAATTTTTTAGCTTTTCTCATGGCTGATTCAACTACCACCATTGTGAAATAGTTGAATTTTGTTGAATACAGGTACAGGATGGACTTTAAGGTCTTACCTTTTAGGCATACTGTAGGTTATATGGAAGGTGTAGGCTAATATTGAATTAATCTATAGAACTATCATCTCTGATAGACTTGAGCAACCCAAAAGCATCTGCCAGTGGCCTCTGCCTCATCTTGTAGTGAGAAAGATACGATATTTTCTTTGCCATCTTATGTATGAATTTGGGACAGAAGATGTTCTCATATAGCCATGGAGTATTTCACAGGAGACAGATGTGTTTGAAGGGATACATCTGGACAGGTACAGATGGACAGTCATAAGGTATATGCTTATGACTGTGGTTCCATGAAATCTTCCATAACAGGCTGGGAATGCACTGAGCAAGAAAACAGAGGAGAGAAGGAACTGTATTTTTGACTTCAAATCTCACAAAGTTAGAGAGACAAATTGCTGAATCCCAGCAAGTGTGGCGTAGTGGTTAGTTACAGCCTCAGAACCGAGGTTGTGTGTTCAAACCCCGTGTTGCTCCTTGTGACCCAGGGCAAGTCACTTAATTCTCTACTGCCCCAAGTACATTAGATAGATTGTGAGCTCACCGGGACAGATAGGGAAAAATGCTTGAAGTATCTGTATGTAAACCACATTGAGTTTGGTTGTAACACTACAAAAAGGCGGTATACAAGTCCCAGTCCCTTTCCCTCTTTGCAACAGAGTAAACTCTGACCTGAGAAGACAAATAAATATCTTCATGAGCAACTCCTGAGAGAGGCAAGAAAACTAACAAGGATGAATCATCAGTCATTGTGACCAGTACTGGAATTGAATTTAAGTTAAAGCTTATTAAAATTTATTATACCGCATATACCAAACAAATGATCTTGGCAGTCTGCAATTTCTAAAGCTATAAAAACAATAAAAAAAAGAAGAAAGGAACGCCAGCATAAAATAGGATAATATACCTTTGTTAGAGAATGGAGATGTAACATTAATATCATGGCTTTAAAATTGCCAAGAGCAACCTTAAAAACTCTTATGAATCTTGGCAAATGAGGGAGCACTACTCATTTGTCAAGATTCACAGGAGTTTTTGAGGTTGCTTTCCTATTGGAAATTTTTTTCATTCAATTGTTTAAAATTGCCAAGACATGATATTGTTACATCTCCATTCTCCGCCACTATCCAACTAAGAGTCAAGCACTCAAATCAATTACAACAGATCATTCATTCACCACACTCCAGAACAATCCCACTACCAAGTGCACCCTCCTCCTCAGGTTTTATCAGCTAACTGAACGAAATGTGTCTTCAGCAATGATGTGAGTTTAGAAAAGGACTATTCATTGCTTATATGTATTAGTCTATCATTCCACAACCTAGGGAAATAAAGTGAGGTATGCCTAGAAGACACAAGATGGGCTTATTTTAAGGTAGAAGAGAACCAAATAGCACAGTTACTTACCGTAACAGGTGTTATCCAGGGACAGCAGGCAGATATTCTTGACTGATGGGTGACGGCACCGACGGAGCCCCGGTACGGACAATTTTAGAGTGATTGCACTCTAAGAACTTGGAAAGTTCTGGTAGGCCGCACCGCGCACGCGCGAGTGCCTTCCCGCCCGACAGAGGCGCGCGGTCCCCAGTTATGATAAGCCAGCTAAGAAGCCAACCCGGGGAGGTGGGAGGGACGCAAGAATATCTGCCTGCTGTCCCTGGATAACACCTGTTACGGTAAGTAACTGTGCTTTATCCCAGGACAAGCAGGCAGCATATTCTTGACTGATGGGTGACCTCCAAGCTAACAAAAAGAGGGATGGAGGGAAGGTTGGCCATTAGGAAAACAAATTTTGCAGAACAGATTGGCCGAAGTGTCCATCCCGTCTGGAAAAAGCATCCAGACAATAATGAGATGTAAAAGTATGAACTGAGGACCAAGTAGCAGCCTTGCAGATTTCCTCAATAGGAGTAGAACGGAGGAAAGCTACAGATGCTGCCATAGCTCGGACTCTATGGGCCGTGACAGAACCTTCCAGTGTCAGTCCGGTCTGAGCATAACAGAATGAAATGCACGCTGCCAGCCAATTAGACAACGTACGTTTAGCAACAGGACGTCCCAATTTATTTGGATCAAAGGACAGAAAGAGTTGGGGAGATGATCTGTGGGGCTTAGTACGCTCTAAATAGTAAGCTAGAGCCCTCTTACAGTCCAAAGTATGTAGAGCCTGTTCTCCAGAATGCGAGTGAGGTTTCGGAAAGAAGACAGGGAGAACAATGGATTGGTTGAAATGAAATTCAGAGACAACCTTAGGGAGAAACTTTGGATGTGTACGCAGAACCACCTTGTCATGATGGAAGATTGTAAAAGGTGGATCCGCAACTAGTGCATGTAGCTCACTGACCCTCCTGGCAGAGGTAAGAGCAATAAGGAAAAGTACCTTCCAAGTGAGGAACTTGAAAGAAGCTGTAGCCAAGGGTTCAAATGGAGGTTTCATTAAAGCGGAAAGAACTACATTGAGATCCCAGATAACAGGAGGGGCTTTAAGAGGTGGTTTCACATTAAAAAGACCCCGCATGAACCTGGACACCAAGGGATGAGCTGAGAGGATTTTTCCATGGACTGGCTCATGAAAAGCCGCAATAGCACTGAGGTGGACTCTGATTGAAGTGGATTTGAGACCAAAGTCTGACAGTGAAAGAAGATAGTCCAATAAGGTCTCCACTGCAAGGGAAGTGGGATCATGATGATGAAGAAGACACCAGGAAGAAAAACGTGTCCACTTCTGATGGTAACATTGCAGAGTGGCCGGCTTCCTGGAGGCATTCAGAATTGAACAAACAGGCTGAGACAAAAGCGAATCACTCGAAGTCAGCCCGAGAGATACCAAGCTGTCAGGTGCAGAGACTGGAGGTTGGGATGTAGAAGGGTTTCCTGATGCTGTGTAAGCAGAGAAGGAAACAGTGGAAGAAGAAAAGGTTCCTTGGAACTGAGTTGAAGTAGAAGGGAGAACCAATGTTGCCTGGGCCACCTCGGAGCAATCAGAATCATGGTGGCTCGTTCCCTCTTGAGCTTGAACAAGGTCCTCAACATGAGAGGCAGAGGAGGGAAAGCATACAGGAACAGATCTGACCAATCTAGGAGAAACGCATCCGCTGCCAGACGGTGAGGCGAGTAGAGTCTGGAGCAGAAGTGGGGCAGCTGATGATTGTGAGGAGCTGCAAAGAGGTCTATCTGAGGAGTGCCCCATTGAGCGAAGATGGACTGTAGAGTTACAGGATCGAGTGTCCACTCGTGAGGTTGGAGAATTCTGCTGAGTTTGTCTGCTAAGGAATTCTTTTCTCCCTGAATGTAAATCGCTTTCAGGAATAGATGATGATTTATGGCCCAAGTCCAGATTTTCTGGGCTTCCTGGCACAAGAGGCGAGAACCCGTTCCACCTTGCTTGTTGATGTAGTACATCGCCACCTGATTGTCTGTGCACAGGAGGAGACTTTGAGGGAAGAGAAGATGTTGGAAAGCCTTGAGGGCATAAAACATCGCTCTGAGTTCCAGGAAATTGATGTGATGCTTCTTTTCCTGGGCTGTCCAAAGGCCTTGAGTTTGGAACTCGTTCAAATGAGCTCCCCAAGCATACGGGGAGGCATCGGTTGTGATGACTAGTTGATGAGGAGGTAGATGGAACAGAAGACCTCTGGATAGATTTGAGGATACCAACCACCATTGTAGAGACTGACGAAGAGATGATGTCACAGATATGTGACGTGAGCAAGGATCTGTCGCTTGGGACCACTGGGTAGCAAGGGTCCATTGAGGTGTGCGCAGGTGAAGACGTGCCAGAGGGGTGACATGCACTGTTGAAGCCATGTGTCCCAATAGTATCATCATTTGTTTGGCAGAGATGGAAGTTTGAGGAAGAACCTGTTGACACAAAACTTGAAGAGTGTGGAGCCGGTTGGATGGCAGGAATGCTCTCATGAGGATCGTGTCCAGTACCGCTCCAATGAATTGAAGCCTCTGAGTTGGGATGAGATGAGATTTGGGAAAATTGATCTCGAACCCCAGAATCTGTAAGAACAAGATGGTTTGATTGGTGGCCAGTAGCACTGTTTGAGGAGAATTGGCCTTTATCAACCAATCGTCCAGGTAAGGGAAAACTTGCAGATGATGTGAACGAAGGAAAGCAGCCACCACAATCAGACATTTGGTGAACACTCTTGGAGATGAAGCAAGTCCGAAGGGGAGAACTTTGTATTGGTAATGACAGTGATTGATCATGAAGCGGAGATACTGTCTGGAGGCTAGATGGATGGGAATATGAGTGTAAGCCTCCTTGAGGTCGAGGGAGCATAGCCATTCGCC
The DNA here is from genome assembly GCF_902459505.1 of Geotrypetes seraphini. NCBI lineage: Eukaryota > Metazoa > Chordata > Amphibia > Gymnophiona > Dermophiidae > Geotrypetes > Geotrypetes seraphini. The sequence continues at coordinate 431,877,939 of NC_047085.1, read as the reverse complement.
CTGATTGAGAAGAGGATAAAGAGTTGCTAAAGAAAGCATCTTGAATTTCTCCTTGACCAAGCATTTGTTGAGATCTCGAAGATCTAAAATGGGCCTGAGATCTCCTGTTTTCTTTGGAACTAGAAAGTAACGGGAGTAAAATCCCTGTCCTTTCTGGTCTAGAGGAACTTCTTCTATGGCGTTTAGAAGAAGGAGGGATTGAACCTCTTGTATCAGGAGAGAGGATTGATGAGTGTTCAAAGCAGACTCTTTTGGTAGACTTTGATCGGGAGGAGCCTGGAAGTTGAGAGAGTAGCCATGGCGGATGATGTTGAGGACCCATTGGTCGGATGTAATGATCTCCCAACGGCTGAGATAATGGGTCAGGCGCCCTCCTATCGGTTGGGGAAGATGGGCAGATGGTGTAATATTGGCTATGCTCAGGAGAAACACGTCAAAAGGGTTGAGTAGACTTTTGAGGTGGTGGAGGTTTCTGTTGTTGTTGCGCCTGCCTCTGAGGTTGACGTTGTTGTTGCTGTCGTTGACGTCTAGGCTGTTGAGTAGCCTGAGGCAAGGGGCGAGCAGCATAGCGGCGTTGGTAGGCCGATTGTTGACGGAAAGGCCTAGTAGGGGGAGTCTTCTTTTTATTCTTTAGGAGAGTATCCCAACGTGTCTCATGCGCCGATAGCTTCTGTGTGGTGGAATCCATGGAATCACCAAACAGCTCATCCCCTAAGCAAGGTGCATTTGCTAGACGGTCCTGGTGGTTTACCTCCAGTTCTGAGACCCTGAGCCATGCCAACCTGCGCATAGCCACTGACATAGCCGTGGCTCTAGAAGTCAATTCAAAGGTGTCATAAATTGATCTTACTAGAAACTTCCTCAACTGGAGAAGAGAGGAGGTACAGGTGTTAAAAGTAGATTTTTTGCGATCAGGCAGATATTTCTCAAAGGTAGAAATTGTTTGGATTAAATGCTTTAAATAAAATGAGAAATGAAAAGCATAATTTCCTGATCTGTTGGCTAGCATGGCGTTTTGATATAACCGCTTGCCAAATTTGTCCATTGATTTTCCTTCTCTGCCAGGAGGGACTGAGGCATACACATTAGCTCCCGCTGATTTCTTTAAAGTGGATTCCACTAAAAGAGACTCATGCGGGAGTTGGGGTTTATCAAACCCAGGAATAGGTATCACCCTGTATAAAGAGTCCAGTTTTCGAGGGGCTCCAGGGACAGTCAGGGGAGTCTCAAGATTTTTATAAAACTTTTCTCTCAATATATCATGGAGAGGAAGTTTAAGAAATTCCCTTGGAGGCTGGTCAAAGTCCAATGCATCAAGAAATGCCTTAGATTTCTTTGACTCAGCCTCCAAGGGAATAGACAAGGATTCACACATTTCCTTTAAAAAAGAAGGAAAAGATGTGGAATCTGGATGAGAAGAGGGATTGGTAACAAGGCGTTCCTCCTCATCAGAAGAGCATTCACCTTCAGATAGAAAGGGCTCTTCAGAATCACCCCACAAATCAGGATCCCTAACCTGAGAGCCATGGTGTCGAGACTCTGGTGTGGAGGGTTCCAGGTGTCGGGTTTTATGGGTGGACTTGCCCGACCTCATGGATACGGTACCAGGCGATGCAACCTGTTGTGCTGGTACCGAGGTTTGTACCGCCTGGTGGTGAGATTTAGGCTCTGGAGCTAAAACCGGCATCGAAGTCGATGAGGTGGTAAGACCCGGTACCGACAAAGTGGATGCCGATAAAAGAGGGCGTTCCACTATCGGTACCGGTGGCTCAGACCGTACCGGAACTGGAAGGTTCTGGGGCAAAAGAGCAGGCAGTAGCTGTTGGAGTTGCTCTCTCAGCTGTACCTGCAGAACGGCGGCAATACGCTCGTCCAGTGAAGGCACCGGTACCGCTTTTTTCTTTTGCGGTACCTTGGGTGCCGCTCGACACTCCGACGAAGAACCCGATGTCGAGGGGCTAACTTCAATCGGAGCGGAGCGCTTCCGTGGGTGCCTCGAGGTCGGCAGGATTGGACTCACTGCAGTAGAGACCGGAGGACGCTCCAGCGGGGAAGGCTTCTTAGCCGGCTTACCTGCTGGATGCGACGCCGGTGCGGTATCGCGCGGTGTCGATGAAGTCAGTGCCGATTGAGATGTAATCGATGTCGGTGCCGGTACGTTGGAATCGGACATCTCGGCACCGAAAAGCAACCGCTGCTGGATTTGGCGGTTTTTAAGAGTTCGTTTTTTCAAAGTTGCACAGCGGGTGCAAGTGGACGCTTGATGGTCGGGACCAAGACACTGCAGACACCAGTTATGCGGGTCTGTCAGCGAGATTGGCCTAGCGCACCGCTGGCACTTTTTAAACCCGGGCTGAGGGGGCATGAAAGTAAAGACAGCCTCTGCCAAATCGAAAGCCGAGGCTTCGATTGTGGCAACAGGCCCCGCCGGGGCGAAACGAAAAATGAAAGAAAAACAATTAAGTTTTTTTTTTTTTTTTTTTAGAAAAGAAAAAGAAAGAAAGAAATAAAGAAACCTTTATTAAAGCAAAGGTTTACGCGAGCGGGAAGATCGAAAAAATTTTCCTCAACAGCCGTTGAGAAAACGCGTCTTCTTAGCTCCGCGGAAACTAAGAAACTGGGGACCGCGCGCCTCTGTCGGGCGGGAAGGCACTCGCGCGTGCGCGGTGCGGCCTACCAGAACTTTCCAAGTTCTTAGAGTGCAATCACTCTAAAATTGTCCGTACCGGGGCTCCGTCGGTGCCGTCACCCATCAGTCAAGAATATGCTGCCTGCTTGTCCTGGGATAAAGTTAGAATCCAGGGAGCGCAAGGTGCGGAAGGGTACATAAGGGATTTTTTGGAAGACAAGAAAGAAAAGTGAGACCTAAATAATAAGCCTTATGAGTAAGCATTAATAATTTTTTTAAAAAAGTAGTGTATTGGGAACCAATGTACCATATATACCTGAATATAAACCAAGATTTTTGGGCCAAAAATGGGGGGTCTCGGTTTATATTTGGGTCAGCGCTAACCCGCCCCCTCCCGAACCTGTTGCAGGCCTGCCATGAGACCTGGTGGTCCAGCAGTGGCCGGGACAGGAGGGATCCTTCCTGCCTCCTGTCCCAGCCAAATGTAAGAATTTCTACCTCCCTCCCGCCTCCCCTGCATATCTTTAGTATTCCTGGTGGTCCAGCGGTGAATAGCAGCAGGCGTGACTTTCCTTCGCTCCTGCCCATGTAGAGACGCTAGCTCAGTGTTCTTCAACCTTTTTACACCTATGGACTGGCAGAAATAAAATAATTATTTTGTGGACCGGCAGTTGAAGAACACTGGACTAAGTCTTGGGCCAGACCCCGCCCATCTCTACCCAATCTCCACCCCAGACCCCGTCCCCATAATAGTACTAATTGTAACACTAGTTTTTCCATTCATTTTTCACAAATACACAATATAATCTTATTAACAACACATAATGAATAACCACAAAATTAAACTACACAAAGCACACTGACAGCAGATGTAAATTCGCAAAATTGACATAATTCAATCACTAAATTCAAAAATAAAATCATTCTCCTTACCTTTGTTGTTTTCCTCCCTCCATGCTATGCTTTACCTACTGGCCTGCTCCCGCCTGGCCAGTTTATGCCACCCCCGGTGTTATCTTCAGGCTGGCTCCCTCTTCCTCACTGATTCAGTGTACAAAGCTGTGGGCAGCGGCTCCTTGCACGTCCCATGCCTCATCTGGAAGCCTTCCCTCTGACATTGCAACGTCAGAGAAAAGGCTTCCGGTTCAGGCGCAGGACACGCATAGGAGCCACTGCCCGTGGCTTTGTGCACTGAATCAGTGAGGAAGAGGGAGCTGGCTTGAAGATAAAGCCGCATCAATTGCACCGTGGACCGGCAGTTGAAGAACACAGTTTTAGGCCTGATGCACGTGCTGGCACTGTGGACCGGCACTGGTCCACGGACCAGTGGTTGAAGAACACCGTGCTAGCTGATTGACTGCCATGAACTCACATGTTTTATATTTCTTTAGTAAACAATGGACAGATGAGGGCTAATTAACTTGCATTACAATCCAGCACTAAGACAGTGGGGTCAGAGAGCTTCTTTGATTCATTCTTTAAGAGTACATATCATATGATTTTGTGTATTTCCCAATACAGTACATATTTTCTATTTCCCTTAGTATATTTTAGTTCTTTATAAGCTGTTTAAGAGTTTATTATTTTCTTTACAGAAATATATCTAAATCCTATATAATAAAAGGCTAGCCGCACATGCGCACTCCTATTTGCGTGCTTCCGTGATCAGTAGATCTGTGGTTGCAGGAGTGCGCATGAGCGCTTAGACGTTACCAGCCGCCGATTGCCTCCACAAGCCGGGACCGCAACTAGCCGCCGATCTCCGTTCCTCCGGGGGGGGGGGGGAGGGTTGGGAGGAGAGGGATCGCAGCCGCTCAGCGCCCCCACCGAGGAGCCCAGCAACTTTCCGCTGCCTGGGACTCGAGTCCTTTGCCGCACCCCCCCTTCCCTTCCCGCGGGCCAGACTGGCGATTTAAGCAGCGTGTGCAGCAGTCTTCACAAGCTGCTTCGGGCCCTTCTACTGCCCTTATTTGCTCTGCCGTGTCTCTGATGATGTCATCAGGGACGTGCCAGAGTAAATCAGGGCAGTAGAAGGACCCGAAGCAGCGTGTGAAGACTGCTGCACACGCTGCTTGAATCGCTATGTGTAGTCGGGCCCGCGGGAAGGGAAGTGGGGGGCGGCAAAGGACTCGGGACCGCGTTTGTAGTCATGACCGCGGGAAGGGAAAGGGGGGTAGAGGAAACACTAAAGCAAAAAGTTCTTGAAGATAGAAAGTGAGGTGAATAGGACAACTCCAAAAAATGAGTGCTCCCTGCTGGAACCCTTGAAAAAGCCAGTGTTGGCGAAACGGGTCCCGTCGGGCATTATAGCATCGGAGCAAGATTATTCAAATAAAGAAATGTGAAGAATGACACAAGTTGGTCTGTCATCTTTGTTCAACAATTTTTATTGATTTCTACCAATTTGGATTTTCAATCCTGTTAAGTGAGGATCTTGCATTGTTTGGGGTAGAGGAAACACTAATGCTGCTGCACAGGGAATTGGTGTGGGGGGAGGGAATGCTGCTTTGGACAGACAGACAAGAGGGAGGAAGGGAGACAGAAAGAAAAGAAGAAAGACACAGGGGCAGGTGCACAGGGAACTGGTGTGGGGGGAGGGAAATGGAGGGGGAGGGAATGCTGCTTCGGACAGACAGACAGAGGGAGGAAGGGAGACAGAAAGAAAAGAAGAAAAACACAGGGGCAGGGAGATACACAGAAAGACAGACAAAGGGGGCCAGGGACAGAGACAGACAGAAAGAAAGACAGCGGGAGTCGCGTCAGGAGGGGTGTGGGATGCGGCAGAGGGAACTTTTCCAATGGGTGCAACTGGGCGGGAACCTCTGATCAGGGGCAGAGCAAGGTAAGTGTAACATAGGGATAAGAAGGAGGAGGATAAAAAGGAAAGGACACCTACTGCTGGACAGGGGGAGAAGGAAAGAGGTGCTGATGGACAGGGGGGAGGTAAAACAAAGGGAGAAGGGATGCTGCTGTATAAGGAGAGCAGTGAAGGGATGGTGGTGGACACAGGGGAGGTAAAAGGAAGGGACAATGGACAGGGGGAGCAGGCAAGGGGTGGTGATGGACAGCCAAGGAAAAAGAAAGACAGAAAGCAAGAAAGCGGCTAAGGAGAGAGAGAGAAAGAAATAAAGACAGACACACACACATATATTCTAGCACCCGTTAATGTAACGGGCTATAAGACTAGTATTTCTATAATTTGATACTTTCTTTATAATGTGTTTTAGAAAAGCATTGTTTCAAAGCTCAGGAATGTCTTTGTCTAGATCAGTGTTCTTCAACCACCGGTCCATGGACCAGTGCCGGTCCACAGAAATTTCCTGCCGGTCCACAGGGCCAGCACGTGCATCAGGCCCAAAACAGTGTTCTTCAACCGCCGGTCCACGGTGCGATCAATGCGGCATTATCTTCGAGCCAGCTCCCTCTTCCTAACTGATTCAGTGCACAAAGCCACGGGCAGTGGCTCCTACGGGCATCATGCGCCTGAACCGGAAGCCTTCTCTCCGACGTTGCAACGTCAGAAGGAAAGCTTCCAGATGAGGCACGGGATGTGCAAGGTGCAATTAGTACTATTATGGGGGTGGGGTCTGGGGTGGAGATTGGGTAGAGAAGGACATGGTTTGGCCCCTGACTTAGCCCCGTGTTCTTCAACCGCCGGTCCACGGACCGATGCCGGTCCACAGAATAATTCTTTTATTTCTGCCGGTCCATAGGTGTAAAAGGTTGAAAAACACTGGTCTAGATCACGCGTAGGAATAGTCCTGCCTTCTGTATGCCTTATATGGAAATGCTCTAACCAAGGACTGGAGAGATGACGTACCACAGCTATTTTGATAGCATATAAGAGGGTGTCCAGCCTTTGCACTTGCAGATTTTTCTCCACAGAGACATGAAGTAAAGTCTTGTTGTGAGAACTTTGTCCCTCCACAAATATAAAATATATTTTTGTAGAATTTAATTATGGAAATAGCTGCAGTTATTACTAATTGCCATTTTAATAGAAATTGAATAAATATTTAATTGAAAATGTATACAGTTGTGTGAGTTATTGATTTAAAGCAGCCATGTTGAGTGGAGATGCCAAATCCCGCACTCAGTAAGTGTTCTGGTGGCTTGAGACCACTGGGTGGAGTGTCCACTAAGGTTCCCTGAGATGTAGACTTGCAAATTGGGTCACATAAACAGTAGATGCCATGTTGCGAGAAGATATAGCATTTGACATGTAGTTATGCTCCAGAGACAGAAGACTTTGTGACAGATCCGGAGTAGTGTGGAACCTTTGCTGTGGTAGAAAGGCATGAGCCTGAATTGTGTCCAAAAGTGCACCAATGTACTCTTTGAGTGGGTTGGAGATGGGATTTCTCGTAAATGACTGCAAATCAAGAAGCTCTAAGAGACACACTGTTGAATTCATGGCTTGTTGATATTGATGAGACATTGAAGCCTTGATCAACCAGTCATCCAGATAAGGGAACACGTGGAAACCGCATGAGCGGAGGGTTGCAGCCACTACCACTAAACATTTTGTGAATACTCTGGGTGCCGAAGCTAGTCCAAATGGAAGCACCTTGTACTGAAGTTGCGTGTTCCCATTCAAAAGCAAAGATATTTCATGTGAGCTGGGAGGATGGGAATGTATGTGTAGGCTTCTTTGAGATCCAAAGAGCAGAGCCAGTTGTTCTTCTCCAACAGTGCTAATAGGGTTCCCAGAAAGGCCCTAGAATTCCCAGAGAGACCATAAAGATGGTGGAGTATTTCTTGGACACTCGAATTCACATAGACTTAGAAGATACATTGGTCATGCAATTCTCATGTTTTTTAATTTTTTGTATAGCTTCCTCTATACCAGTGGTCTCAAACTCAAACCCTTTGCAGGGCCACATTTTGGATTTGTAGGTAGGGGAGGGCCTCAGAAAAAATAGTTAATGTCTTATTAAAGAAATGACAATTTTGCATGAGGTAAAACTATTTATGGTTTATAAATCTTTCCTTTTGGCTAAGTCTTAATAATAATATTGTAATTTATAGCTAAAGAGACACATGATCAAGAAACTGTTTTATTTTACTTTTGTGATTATGATAAACATCCGAAGGCCTCAAAATAGTACCTGGCGGGCCGCATATGGCCCCCCAGGCTGCGAGTTTGAGACCACTGCTCTATACAGTCTCCAAACAGGTTGTCTCCTATGCAGGGAATGTTGGAAAGGCAATCCTGCACATTGGTATCATAGTCAGAGATTCTAAGCCATGCCTGTCGACGCATGGCAACGGATACTGCTGATATTCGAGAGACTATGTCAAAACCACCATGTATTTCCTTTTCTCCATGAGGTCATTGGAGATATGTCAGTAAAAGCTTAGATGTTCTGAGGGAATATATTGTTTAGAGAAAAACATTTTCGGCTCAGAGAGAGAAAGACATTTTCTGAACAAGAGATTTCATGTAAAATGTTTGTGTTTATTAAAATTTGATATCCTGCTGAAGCTTACAACAGTTCTTAGAAATAAAAATAAAAGAAACTCCATGAAGATTATTTTTTTTCCCATTGCACCTTCGATACTTACTGCATATGCACATAATGTGATGCCTAGATCTGTATTGCATAGTTGTTTAATTCACTCTCTTTGTCAGGCGTGGCGCCAAGATCTTTTTTGTACCGCTCTTCTACTGATTGTGGGTAATCAAGCTTTTAGTCCTGGTCTGGACCATGTTGTGTTTAAATGCTGGCCTTATACAGGCCTTCAATATCTAGATCAAGTGGTTGTGGATGATGGTTCACTCAGTTCCTTTCAGAAACTTCAGGCAGATTGGTCCCTTAGCCCCACAAATTATTATGCTTACCTACAGTTGGCACGTTATTTTGCTTCTTTGCCTGCTGGTGTGATATCTAAAGGTTTTAAAAACACACTTTTTGTTTTTTCACTGATGACTGATGGGACTGGCTTTCGGTCTCCCAGTATCGGAAGCTATTAGAAAAGCTTCAGTGGCGTCAGGATTATCAGATAATCTTAGACCAGTGGTGGAGAGATTTGGGCGATGGGCTCCGGCTCACTTCCCTGATATCTATTGTTGCTTTGGCTATACACACACACACACACAGTTCACAGTACAGAACTCCAGGAATATCACTTTTGTACAATACACTGCGCTTATATTTCACAGAAGCAAGCTTTTCATTTTGGGAGAATCTCTGTATACATTTATGTCTTAAATGTCAAGAGGGGGATAATTCATTTGGGCATGGACTCTGGTTATGCTCGAAAATTCAGACTTTTTGGCAGGCAGTGCAGACTTATCTACATACTTTATTTGACCATAACTTCCCATTTCATCTGGAGGGTATGGTGTTTCTTTCAGTGGGATTCCTGAATGGTCACTCTCAGGGGGTGGGGGGGAGGAGGGATCTGCTTTTGAGTAAAAGCTATATTCTAGGAGGAAAAGTATATCCTCAGCCACTGGTTATAAGACTCTCCACCCTCCATTTGGTATTGGAGGAACAAGTTTCATGTCTTAATGTTGTGGGAATCTACTCTAGGACAGCGTTTCTTAACCTTTTCAAGCCAAGTACCCCCTAAGACTAACAAATATCAAACGAGTATCTCCGCTCAAACTCCGCCTAAAACTTCTCCCCAGACACCACCCCATAATAATAATACTAATTGTAATGCAATTTCTTCCATCCATTTTTCATATAGACACAATATAATCTTATTAATACATAATGGTAACCACAAACACAAAGCACACTGTATGCAGAGAAAATGTTAATTACAGTATTTATATTCAGGATTTTTTCAAAAGATGTCAAAGCAGATAACTTTAAAATATGCAATGTCACCTAAGTAAAAACTATAGAAAAATAGACAACTATAGTGCAAAATATAGACAGCAGATATAAATTCTCAAAACTGACACATTTTGATCACTAAATTGAAAATAAAATCATTTTTCCTACCATTATTGTCATGAGTCTCTGGCTGCACTTCCTTCTAACTGTGCATCCAATCTTTCTTTCTGCCTCCTGCATGCTTCCTCTCCTCCAGACCTCATTCCATTCCCCAACCAACATCTTTCTCTGTCCCTCCAACTTTTCTTCCTCTCTCATCCCCAGATCATTTTTCAGCACGGCCCACCAGCCCTATGCCATTTCCCCATCTATCATTCCTCTCCAACACCATGCCACATTTCTCCTTCTATCACTATGCTTAACATTCCTCCCCCCTTGCATCCCCTTCAATCTATCCCTCTGTTCCCTCTCCACAACCATATCCAACATTTCTACTTCTCATCCTTCTATTTCCCATGCATCTCACTCCTCTCTATGCCCAATTTTCCTCTTCCTTTCCCCATATGCACCATCTCTTTCCCTCTCACTCACACACTCAGGCCCAACAACTGTCCCTTTCTATTCCCTCCCTCCCTCCATTCTTCCTATGTCCCAAATTAGTGCCCCCTTCCTCCCTCCTTCCTATGTCCCAAGTTAGTGCCCCCTTCTTCCCTGACACACCGAAGCCTACCTACCTCCCTTCCACACCGAAGCCTGCCTACCCGCCGCCTGTTCCTCCTTTCCGCCGCAACTCCAGGAAGGGAAGGGCCAGGCGCATGCAGCGTTTGCACGCCGTCGGCCCACAAGCTTTCCCCCGACGTCATCGATTGGCTGGCCCGGACCTTCTCTCCAACGTCAGAATTGAGATCAGAGAAGGCTTGTGGGCTGGCAGTGTGCAATCGCTGCACGTGCCTGGCCCTTCCCTTCCCGGAGTTGTGGCAGCAGGCGGCGAGCAGTGGTGGCGGGCGGGGAGCGGGCATCCCGCATACCCCCAACATACCTGCACACCCCCTAGTGCAGACATGGGCAACCTACGGCCCGCGGGTCATATCCGGCCCATTTATTATTTTGGGATTTAAAAAAATTCTTTATTCATTTTTAAAACTACAGTTGTGCACAATAATTAGTACATCTACATAGAATATTAAAATTAAATCACAATAAACTTACATGAATTAATGACAAAAAATTATTTCCCCCCACCCTTTCATCAGATTCTGATTGGCTGCCGTGGCTGAAAGTCCCCTGCAGCAAAAATGTTTTTTTCAGCGATGGAAGGTAACAAAGGCAGAAATTGATTCATGATTTCCAGATGGAAACGCTATAAGGACTCTTCTGGCATGGATAGAAGGAGGAAGACATACAGGTGAGGAAATCCCCGTTACTAGCTGTAATTTTTTTAAGTAGAAAGGGGGACGAGGAGGGAGTTAAAAGAAGTGGCAGACTGAGGGTGGAACTAAATAAAGGGGAAGAGTTTATGGTACTGGAAACGGAGGAGGAGGGATAATGGATGGAAGGAAGGAGGGGGGGAAAAAGGGATGGTGAGCAGTGATTACATTACATTAGTGATTTCTATTCCGCCAATACCTTGCGGTTCAAGGTGGATTACAAAAGAAGTTATCTGGCCATTTCCAGAAGAATTGAAGAGTAGAGCAAGTTGCTTCAGAGAATTGGGATGAGTCTTGCGGTGTTAGTTTGTCTTCAAGGACGTCTTAAATAGGATGGTTTTTATTTGTTTTCTAAACGATTTGTAATCTGGAGTCATTATCAGTTTCAAGTTTATTAATTTTTAATATGCCGACCATCAATAAACTGGAGAGTTGGTAGTCTAGTTTTGCTGCTTGTGTAGCTAGAAGGCCATCGTACAGTTTTTTTTCATTTGACGCCTCAGATTGGGGGTTGCATGAACGGTTTGTGAGTTCTCCTGTGTCTGGTTGAGGTAGTTTGGATTAGGCGGTTGTTTAGGTAGGCAGGCTATCTCCATTTATGGTTTTAAATAGTAGGCAGTAGAATTTGAATTTGAATTGTACTCTTGCTTGTACTGGGAGCCAGTATGAATCGAGGTATGCCGCCGTGATGTGGTCTTGTTTCCTCAGTGAATAGATAAGTCTTAGCGCTGTGTTTTGAACTGTTTGTAGTTGTTTTATCATGGTTGTGGGGCATGGGAGAGTATGTTGCAGTAGTCTAAAAGACCTAGGACTAGGGACTAGATCAAGAGCTGAAATTGTGTTCTGTCGAAGAATTTTTCTAACTTGCCTTAAGTTTCTCATGACTGCAAATGATTTTGTATTGTTTTGTTGATTTGTGGTTGTATGGTACATCATTTGTATTGTTTTGTTGATTTGTGGTTGCATGGTACATCATTTGTCTATTGTCATTCCTAGAAGTTTTATAGTGGGTTGTATGGGGTATGTGATTGAGTTTATTACTAGATTTGTAATAGAATTGACGTCGGGGAGCGGAATGCTGGTCAGCACGACGCTTCTGCAGGGAGAGCTTGGGGTGGCGGTGGCTTGGGGGCCTGTTCCCTGATGGCGGTGGCAAACCTAGTGGCTTGGGGGAGGGCAGGGAGAAAGAAAAAAGGGGGCAGGCAGGGAGACACAGAAAGAAAGGAAACAGAAAGAAAGGGGGAACAAGGAGACAGAAAGAAAGGGGGCATGGAGAGAGAGAGAAAGAAAGGGAGGCAGGGAGACAAAGAAAGTAGTGGGCAGGGAGAAAGAAAGAAAAAGTTGGGGAGAGAATGAGGTCTGAAGGAGGGAAGAAAGAAGGGAAGAAATATTGGATGCACAGTCAGAAGAAGAAAGTGCAACCTGAGAATCATGAAATCACCAGACAACAAAGGTAGGAAAAATTATTTTATTTTCAATTTAGTGATCAAAATGTCTCCGTTTTGAGAATTTATATCTGCCGTCTATATTTTGCACTATGGCTCCCTTTTACTAAACCGCAATAGCATTCAGCACAGCTCCCTGCGCTAAAAAATGCTATCGCGGTTTAGTAAAAAGGGAGGGGGTATATTTGTCTATTTTTGTATGGTTACTACTGAGGTGACATTGCATCTGCCTTGACCTCTTTGAAAAAAACCCGGAATATGAATGTTAACATTTTCTCTACCTTTCAGTTGCTTTGTGTTTTTTAAAATTTTTTTATTGTTGGTAGATCATTTTGACTTGGTCATTTTAAAAGTAGCTCGCAAGCCCAAAAAGTGTGGGCACCCCTGCTCTACACATATGGAGCTTGGATGATCCCTTGGATGTAAGCACTGACTCAGACTAATGGACCTGAACCAAGAAATTCCATTCAGGATATAAGCTTGCTCTGAAGTTTTATGTTTACATTACATTAGTGATTTCTATTCCGCCATTACCTTGCGGTTCAAGGCGGATTACATAAAAATTGTCATGAAATTAGGTAATACATAATGGGTAATTTGAACATTTTAGATTTGATAAAGAGTAGATAGTATAGTAGGTGAAGGTTATAGTAGGTTTAGTATGGTGCACCCCTTTTTACACAGGAAGTTTCTGCAGGCCACCGCATAAAGGGACAAAGGCAACATCTAAGAAAGATGATCTGCTAGACTGCACAGTCAACCAACTTCAATGCTAAACAGGTTTTCTTCATTTTCAGTAGCCACTCTTCTGCTTCCTAATGCACTCAGTCAAAAAAAGGTCCCGTTTTCTAGTCCTCAGGGAAATGAGTGCACACTCACAGCAGTCTTCCTGCTGGAGAGCATTTTCTGGCTATTTTGCATTTATAGGTTGGGCAGGCCCTGAAGCCTGGCTTAGTTTGCATCATTTTTTTAAGGAGCCAACAAAAAAACAATTATAAAAAAATATATGAACGGGTGCTGAAAAGTTCACAACTCAACCAAGAAGAGAATGATATAGATATGGTTCAATCAGTGATCTGAAACAATGTGAACACATAGAATTTTGTTTATGCAAATTGAAACTTAACAAAATAAGATAACACAAAATAATGCTCAAAATTTAGGAAGTTGGTTGGTTGGGCTGAGAACTTTTCAGCACCCCTCATACTAAGGAGGATAATGAAAACAGTGCGGATAAAACACAAAATGATAACTAGTAACTAGTGTTCTCTATAATCAGCAGGATTATTCAAACACACGAGTGATATCCTCCAATTGCACCATTTCTCTTATCTCAGAGGGTGCCAAATATGTTTAATTTTTTAATAGAATTAAAGTTGTAGAACTGTGTTAACTTGTAATGAATACTTTTACATTCTAAAAGTATATTATATTTTGCTACAGCTTGGTATGGATATGGGCATATTGATTTATGTCATTATACATACCTGTGAACCAATGGCTGGAAACATAACACCTTGCTCCTTAAGATTTTTTATCATAGCTGATATTAGACTAAGCTGAGGATCATTCTTGAAGTCATCTCCCCATTCCACCATGAGGGCTTTTAGCTTTTCACAAACTTTTGGATGACCCTAAAGAAAGATAAAAGAATTTAGATTAACAAGCCACTGACATGATCTGTTTCTTTTTACAGATATCTTATGTTAACAAAAATACTCAGAATCAAAATACTAAACATAGTAATACAATGCACATTCCTGCCAGCTCATCACTAGCAAGATCCAACATGCAATATCAGATATTAGAAACTGCAGTATTTCTGCCTACCAATCAACAAGGCATTCATTACTTGACAATAGCAAATCAATAGCAAACTAATGGCTTGCCGATATTGTTCTAGTTTCTATAAATAGAGCTCTTGGCCGAATATCTCGTTGAAAATGAGGACACCTTAACTTTCAACATGATAAAAGGGGATTCAAAAACAGAAATTAAAAAGTATCAGGGGAAAAAAAATATGGGGACTGTAAATGCACCAAAATAGTTAAATTTACCTTTTTGTCAGTTTTCATAAAATGCTAAATCAATTAAGCTGTGTGTGGAAAATGTGCTGTATGTTTTCTTAGGCTTCTGTGGCTAGCATCATGATTTTTGCAGTTTTCTGGATTTTGCCATGTCTGGGTAGGCAGAACCAAGGTTTCAGCTATCATGTTGTAGCTTTGACCAACGTACGCTATGACCAATGGACTTTCCCACCAAAATTCAAATTGGTGACCTACAGACTTTCCTGCTTCATTCCCCTCAGCCAATAAGGTTTGGGAACCCACTATATATAAAATGTATATATAGGTAGAACCGAGGTTTCAGCCATCATTCATCTCAAGCCCCAGCCAATCAAGTTTGAGGATCCACTATATATAAAGGTAGTCCCTGGCTTTCAAATGGGTTCCGTTTTTAAACCATTCTTAAGTTGAATTTGCATGTAACTCAGATCCTAGTATTCTTCCTACCTCCATGAGGCCCCTCTTACATCCCTTTCCTTCCATTCCACTGTTCTCTCTATCACCACATCCAACATTTCTCCCTCTCATCTCTCTCTTCTCCATTCATCTCTACCTCACTCTTCTACCACCATGTTCAATAATTCTCTCTCCCTCCCTGTGCCCAACAATTCTCCTCTTTCTTCATTTTCCCATGTACATGAGGGGTGTGTTGGACCATCAAAGGTTTAACGAGGACCCCCGTTCATAAGTGTGAGTCCGACAAATCTGCGGCTGCTTTCTTGTTCTTTGCCATTGCCATGAGGTCAAACGTTGGTCTGCCCCAGTGGTTGACAATGGTTTGAAAAGCCTGAGGAGAGAGAGACCACTCTCCCAAGTCCAGAGTTTCTTTGCTGAGGTAGTTTGCCTGCAAGTTTTGTACTCTGGTGATGTAGGCCACTGAAATGGCCAGAAGATGAGCTTTCACCCAACAGAAGAGAGCCTTCACTACCTTCTGGAGCCTGACACTCCTTGAGCCTCCTCGCCTGTTGATGTAAGCCACTACCGTGGTGTTGTCCGAAAACACTCCGACTGCCTTGTTCATCAGCCAGGGCTAAAACTACCTCAGTACTAGGCAGATGGCTCGGAGCTCCAGCCTGTTGATGGACCAACGGCGTGGAAATGGAGACCACCACCCCTGTACTAGACAGTCCTCGCAATGCACTCCCCAGCCTGAGGCTGGCATCCATTGTCAGCGTGGTTCAAGAGTCAATCTGAAGAAGCATCGCTGAAGACAAAGACTGTGAATGGAGCTACCAGACCATGCTGCAGCGGGCAGCTGTCATACAAGGCAGAAGAGCATGCAGAGAGTCCCTCTGCGGGGACCAGCGAAACAGAAGGGAGTGCTGCAGGGGGTGCATATGCGCTCTTGCCCAGGTACCACTTCTATTGTTGCAGCCATCGAAACTAGAACTTGAAGATAGTCCCAGACCAACGGAGTATGTTGTGCCAGGACAGCTGAGATTTGGCTCCAAAGCTTCTGTTTGCGTGCCTATGGCCTTTCTCCATATCGAATCGGACACCCAGGTACTCCAGCGACTGAACAGGCTGCAACTGGCTCTTTTTCAAGACACTGTAGATTGTCATGACGGTCTGACCCACTCTTTCCGCTTCATCCCTTTAGGATGCTTTGCTGCACCAGACATCCAAGTAGGGGTGGACAAGCCAACCCAATTTGCGAAGGTGTGCCACCACCATTACCATCAACTTGGTGAAGGTCCATGGAGCTGTGGCAAGGCTAAAGGGCAGAGCCGTGAACTGAAAATGCTGTTCCAGGACATGAAAACAAAGGAAATGCCTATGATCTGCAAAGATAGGAATGTGTAGGTATGCCTCCATCAGGTCAAAGCTGCCAGAACTCCCTTGGCTGTACCGAGGCAATGACCAAGTGGTAAGAGCGGATAACGTAGCTGGTTTTAAGAAAGGTTTGGACAATTTCCTGGAAGAAAAAGTCCATAGTCTGTTATTGAGAAAGACATGGGGGAAGCCACTGCTTGCCCTGGATCGGTAGCATGGAATGTTGCTACTCCTTGGGTTTGTCTAGGTACTAGGGGCCTGGATTGGCTACCGTGAGAATAGGCTACTGGGCTTGATGGACCACTGGCCTGACCCAGTAAAGCTATTTTTATGTTCTTATATCCTAAATGTTTCCATATGAAAACAATAGTGTTATACATGCACAAATATCTTCTATATATCAGTGCTCCAACCTGGACCATATATGCTTATATATTTTCTAAAGGAAGCCTCAGCCCCACCACTCCACCGCATAAGTACTACCTTACTGCGAGAAGCTTTATATGGCGCCTCATCATTGGCCGTCCTTGTTGGAGCACTGATATATAGAAGATATTTGTGCATTGAGAAATATTCATCTGGACATTTAAATAAGTCAGGCCATTGAAGATCATACTGTATAGTCCATATGAAAACAAGGCACTTTGAGAGCCGTGTTGACGTACTTGAGGTCCAGAATCGGTCTCCACTCCTCGGAGCCTTTCTTAGGCATGATGAAGTATAGCACAGTTACTTACCGTAACAGGTGTTATCCAGGGACAGCAGGCAGATATTTGCACTGATGGGTGACGTCACCGACGGAGCCCCGGTACAGACATTTGAAAAGTGAATTGCAACTTTAAGCTTAGAAAGTTCGCAATTAGCCCGCACCACGCTTGCGCGACTGCCTTCCCGCCCAGAGGAGTGCGGTCCCTCAGTTAAGATAAGCCAGCTAAGAAGCCAACCAGGAGAGGTGGGTGGGTTGTGAGAACATCTGCCTGCTGTCCCTGGATAACACCTGTTACGGTAAGTAACTGTGCTTTATCCCAGGACAAGCAGGCATTCTCACTGATGGCCTTCAAGAAAACAAATTTTGCAAAACTGACTGGCCGTAGTACCCATCCCGTCTGAAAAAAATTTCCAGATAGTAATGTGAAGTGAAGATATGAACTGAGGACCAGGTGGCAGCTTTGCAGATTTACTCAATGGGAGTAGATCTGCAGAAAGCTACAGAAGCTGCCATAGCTCGGACTTTGTGAGCAATGACACGACTCTCCAGAATCAGTCCGGTCTGAGTACAGCAGAATGCGATACAGGCAGCCAACCAGTTGGAAATTGTCCTTTTGGTTACAGGATGACCCAACTTGTTAGGATCAAATGAGATGAAGAGTTAGAGAGATGTTCTATGAGGCTTTGTTCGATCTATGTAGTAGGCCAAAGCACGTTTACAGTCCAAAGTGTGCAGCGCCATTTCTCCTGGATGAGAATAAGGCTTAGGGAAAAAAACTGGAAGAACAATGGACTGATTGAGATGAATGTCCGTAACTTCTTTCGGTAGATGTGTGCGTAGAACATAACATAACATCATACTTAAAAACCACATAACCAAAAGTTCAATGCAGTGAACAAAAGATTAAAAATAACATAACCTAAGGATGATTTAAATTAGTTGGCTAAATTATTTTGAAAAGATGAGTTTTTAATTGAGTTCTAACATGCTTGTAAGAGCAAGCACTACGCAACAGTGGCCTAAATTCCCTGTCATAGAAAGCAGCCTGAAATGCTAGTGTATGTAGAACCACTTTATCATGGTGAAAAAACTGTGAAAGGTGGATCTGCGACCAACGCTTGTAGTTCACTGACCCTCCTGGCAGAAGTAAGGGAAATGAGAAAAACTACTTTCCAGGTGAGAAATTTGAGATGAGCTGTTGCCATTGGTTCAAATGGTGGTTTCATCAACCTGGAAAGAACCACATTAAGGTCCCAGATGACAGGTGGAGGCTTGAGAGGTGGTTTACCATTGAAAAGCCCTTTCATGAATCTGGAGACTAATGGATGAGCAGTGAGAGGCTTTCCCTCAACTGGCATGTGAAAAGCTGAAATAGCACTGAGATGGACTCTGATTAACAGAGGCTGTACCATGCAACCTCAAATCAACAAAGTAATAAAAGCATCATTCATTACTATGAGAAACTTAAGACAAATCCGAAAATTCTTTGACAAGAAACAATTCCAACTTTTGATACAATCTCTTATCCTTTGACTAATTGACTACTGCAAAATACTATACCTCCCTTGCCCAGAGACCATGATAAAGCAATTACAAACAATACAAAATACAGCCTTAAGACTCATCTACTCATTGAAAAAATATGACCACATCACAGAAGCATACCACGACTCACACTGGCTCCCAATACAAGCAAGAATACACTTCAATTCTACTGCCTACTTTTCAAAGCTATTAATGGAGAAAGCCCATCCTACTGTAACAACCGACTAACTCAATCCACCTCAACCAGACACAGGAGAACCTACTCACTATTCACATACCCACCGACCAAAAATGTCAAACGAAGAAAACTATATGACAATTTAATGGCCTCCAAAGCAGCAAAACTAGACAGGCAAATCACCAATCTGCTGTCCTCGACCACAGACTACAAAACCTTCAAAAAGAAACTAAAACCCTACTCTTCAAAAAATACATAAAACCTATTTAACACAACCAGTTCCTTCCCAATCTCCACCCACCACACCCACTACCCCTTTCAAATCTAAAATGTTTCTAATTACCCAACATGTATCGCCTCAAGTTCCTGACAATTCTTATATAACTCCTATGTAATTTCTATGACAATTCTTATGTAAAGTTACAATTCTTGTAACTCCTGATAAATCTTATGTAATCCGCCTTGAACTGCAAGGTATTGGCGGAATAGAAATCACTAATGTAATGTAATGTAATAGATGTGGACTTAAGACCAGTATCAGAGAGATGAAGGAGATAATCCAGCACCAATTCCAATGACAAGGAAGCTGGATCCTGATGATGATGACAGAGAAGAAAACCAAGTCCACTTTTGTTGATAACACTGTTGAGTGGCCGGTTTCCTGGAAGCGTCAATAATAGTGCGGTCAGGATGAGAGAGATGCAATGATGTCAGCACGAGAGATACCAAACTGTCAGGTATAACAACTGCAGGTTGGGATGAAGAAGAGCTCCTTGATTCTGTGTAAGTAGAGTAGGAAATATTGGAAAAAGTATGGGTTTCCTGGTGCTGTGTTGAAGCAGAAGGGAGAACCACTGTTGTCTAGGCCACTGAGGAGCTATGAGTATCATGGTGGCTGACTCCTGCTTGAGTCTGAAAAGAGTTTTCAGGATGAGAGGAGTGGGAGGAAACATATAGAGGAACAGTTGTGTGCAATCTGCTTCCAGGCGGAGAGGAGAGTAAAGCCCAGAGCAGAAGCGGGGCAGTTTGTGGTTGTGGGGAGCTGCAAATAAGTCCACCTGAGTGCCCCATTGTGCATAGATGGACTGAAAAGTTGTCGAGCTGAATGTCCATTCGTGAAGCTGGAGAATTCTGCTGAGGTTGTCTGCCAAGGAAGTCTGTTTGCCCTGTATGTAGACTGCTCTCAGAAAAAGGCTGCGGTTGGTCGTCCAAAACCAAATCTTTTGAGCCTCTTGACAAAGGGGAAGAGAGCCCATGCTTGTTGGTGTAGTACATTGCTACTTGATTGTCCATGCGAAAGAGGAGAACTTGGCCAGTCAGGAGATGTTGAAAAGCTTTTAGTGCATAATACATCGCTCTGAGCTCCAGCAAATTGATGTGAAATTTGCATTCTTCGGAAGTCCAATAACCCTGCGTTTGAAGGCCGCTCATGTGTGCTCCCCATGCGTAGGTAGAAGCATTTATCGTGAGTACCTGGTGACATGGAGGAAGATGGTAAAGAAGATCTCTGGATAGATTGGAAGAGGTCATCCATCAGTGGAGCGACTACAGAAGAGATGAGGTTACAGAGATATGCTATGAAAGCGAATCTGTCACCTGACACCACTGAGAAGCTAGGGCCTACTGAGGTCTGCGAAGATGCAATCTGGCTAGTGGGGTGACATGAACCAATGTGGCCTAGGAGAACCATCATGCGTCTTGCAGAGATGGTTTGTAGCTGAAACATCTGTTGACAGAGATGAAGCAAGGCAGCTAGGCGATCTGGAAGAAGAAACGCCCTCATGAGAGTAGTATCCAGAATAGCCCCGATGAACTGAAGACGTTGAGTTGGTTGGAGGTTGGACTTTGGGAAACTGATTTCGAAGCCCAAGGCTTGAAGGAAAGAAATGGTGTAAGTCGTCGCCAGGGTCACCTCCTGAGAAGATGAAGCCTTGATCAACCAGTCGTCCAGATAAGGAAACGCCTGAAGACCCTGGGATCGGAGGGCTGCTGCCACTACAATCAAGCACTTCATGAAGATTCTGGAAGAAGATTCCAGGCCGAATGGAAGAACTTTGTATTGGTAGTAATGACGACTGATTTGAAGGCAAAGGTATTTTCTGGAAGCCGGATGAATTGGTATATGCATGTAGGCTTCCTTGAGGTCCAGAGAGCATAGCCATTCGTTCTGAGCCAATAGGGGATAAAGGAGGGTGAGAGAGAGCATTCAAAACTTCTCTTTGACAAGATATTTGTTGAGAGCTCGGAGATCCAGGATGGGTCGCAGACCTCCTGTATTTTTGAGGACCAAGAAATATTGGAATAAAAGCCTTGGTCGTGTTGAGAGGGAGGAACTTCCTCGATGGCACTGAGGAGGAGAAATTGAACTTCCTGGAGTAGAAGAGAGGACTGCGTCAGATTTAAAGCAGACTCATTTGGAGGATAGTCCAGAGGAAGGGTATGAAAATGAAGAATATACCCTTGACGAATGATGTTGAGGACCCAAAAATCCAACGTAATGAGCTCCCAGCGATTGATGTAAATCTGAAGACATCCCCCTATGGGTTGAGGCAAAGAAAGTAGCAGAGGAATGCTGGCTATGCTCTGAAGGAGCATGTCAAAAGGCTGTGCAGGTTTCTGAGGAGCAGTCGGTTGTTTAGGTTGTTGACGTGGCTGTTGTCATTGTCGACGAGGCTGTATAGGTGCCTGAGGAGTAGCTTTCACAATATATCTGCATTGGTAAGAGGAAGCAGGCTTAAAAGGCCGAGCAGGTGGAGGCTTCTTTTTGGGCTTAACCAACACATCCCTTCTGGTCTCATTTGGGTGGCAGTGTCAGTGGAGGCTCCAAAGAGATCATCACCAAGGCATGGAGCATTAGCCAAACGGTCTTGGTGGCTAACGTCAAGGTCTGAAACACATAAGCATGCCAGACGTCTCATAGCCACCGAAATAGCTGCTGCTCGAGATGAGAGTTCGAAAGTATCATAAACAGATCTCACCATGTACTTCGAAATTGTAGAGAGGTAGAGACCAGCAATTGAAATTTTTTGGATTTAGTTGAAGGCAGATATTGCTGAAGCAATGAAATTTGTTTTAGAAGATACTACATATAACAGGAAAAGAAAAATGTATAATTGGATGCTCTGTTTGCCAACATTGAGTTTTGGTACAAACATCTACCAAACTTGTCCATTGTCCTACCCTCTCTACCAGGAGGAACTGACGAGTACACACTTGCTCCAAAAGATTTCTTCAAAGTGGATTCAACCACGAGAGACTCATGGGGCAATTGAAGCTTAGCAAAGCCAGGCAAGGGTACCACCTTATAAAGAGATTTCAAACGTTTAGGAGCCACTGGCACAGAGAGAGGAGTCTCGAGGTTTTCATAGAAAGTTTCCCTCAGAATGGCATGGAGTGGAAGCTTTAGCAAAAAAAACTCGGATATGGTGAACTCCACTAATAATCACAAAAACACTTTCACCAAAAGGAATAAATAAAGATATAGTAAATAGAAAACACAAGCAGAAACCAATCTTAACGGAGGAAAAAGCCTCAGACAGGGGCCCGCCCACCTCCACAATGGTGGAATAGCGGTGTTTGGGCGATCACTTCACTGGCATAAAACCTCCTATTTTGATGGTATTAGCAATGTGTTTGAAAATTGCTTTCAAAGTTGAGTGATATAGAAGAAGATAATGACTTAACTTTCTCCTTTAGGGATCGGTACACCAGGTCCGATCACACTAGAAACACAAAACACTCAAATCAAAATTAAACTTAAAAGCCGGTATGTATTATAACTATATACATTGTAAAACCGGCTGCATACCTCTCATCCGGACGCCGCTCGCGTCTCAAAAGATCCAAAGATGGCGGCATGACTAGCAAACCAGATTAAATCATGTCGGTGCTATGACGTGCACATACGTCAACACCGGAAATAACAAACCGGCTAAAAATGCCGGTAGTGATTGTTTCAAAATTTTCAATTTCTTCAAAAAATAAATAATACATATAAATGATGCAGAAAAGGCGGTATTTTCATGAATAAAAACCTATTGGGAGTTCCAGAAAAATAATGTGTGTCTTCTAATTGATCTTCTATTTCTTTTACTTTTTATATGTTTTTATAATCTTTTTGTATATATTTTTGATGATATTTCTTTATTATATGTATTTTTATATTTTTATATAGATATCTAAATGAGTAATAGAAACCAGATTTCAGAAACTAAAAAGCTAAAAGGCTAGAAAACAATATTCCAATCGGATCTAACATTTAGTCCAACGGGTTCCTCGCTGTTTAGCCTATGAATCCAAAATTGCTCTGCTTGTAGCAGGTGTTGAAGTCTGAAAGTCGAATTATCAGCAATGTGGTCAATTGCGCAACAACGTAGTTCAAAAAATGTATGACTATGTTCCAAACAATGTGTCACCATGGGAGCCTGTAACCTATTGTTGCGAAGGCAGCTCTTGTGTTCTATAACACGTGTTTTGAATGGACGTGTGGTTTGTCCTACATAAAGTTTAGGACAAGGACATATGAACACATATACAACAAAGGAAGAAGTGCAGGTGGTCAGATGTCTTAACTTAAAAGTTTGCCCTGTGCACGGATGTACAAAAATATCATTTAGTTCCAAGGTGACCTGACAAATGGAACATTTATCACACTTATAATGACCAGATGTAAACTCCCGGGGACTAGTGTCTTTATTTAGGTCTGAAGGACTTAAAAGTTCTTTGAAGTTCTTTTGCCTTGTAAATGCTATTCTGAAATGAGTATCAATGAAAGCAGAATGTAGTGCCATGATTTCCCAGTGTCGCCTGAGTATTCTGGTAACTTGATTTATACCTGGTGAATATTGTAAAATACATGTCACTAGATTATCTTCGCTGTTCTTATTTCTTGGAGTGAACAATAAGTCCCTATTAAGAAACTTGGCTCTTTTGTAAGCTTTTCTCAAAATTTGCGTAGGATAGCCCCTTCTTTTCAATCTCCCGTATAGTTGTTTACTTTCTGCTTTGTAATCATTTATATCGGAGCACAGACGGCGGTACCGAAAAAATTGAGAGGTAGGTAGACTCCATTTCAAAGGGCCTGGATGATTGCTGGAAAAATCTAGAAACGTATTCCTATCCGTGGCCTTCCTGAATACTGTCGTGCTGATGGTATTGTCTTCTCTGGTAACCAAGATGTCCAAAAATAGGAGGTTTTATGCCAGTGAAGTGATCTCCCGAACACCGCTATTCCACCATTGTGGAGGTGGGCGGGCCCCTGTATGAGGCTTTTTCCTCCGTTAAGATTGGTTTCTGCTTGTGTTTTACTATTTACTATACCTTTATTTATTCCTTTTGGTGAAAGTGTTTTTGTGATTATTAATGGAGTGGAAGCTTTAACAGTTCCTTAGGAGGAAGATCATAATCAAGTGTGTCCAAGTACTCCTTGCTGTATTTGGAATCAGCCTCCAAAGAAACATCCAGATCATGTGCCATTTGTCACAAAAAATCTGTAAAAAGGAGAAGAAGCTCTGGTAGGTGAATGTCTAGGTGACCCAGAAGCAGAAGAGTTCACATCGGTAGTAGATGGCATCAGGCTCAGTATCCCCCAATAAATCTGAATCTCTGAAATGATGGGATCGGTGTCGAAGGCTCAGTGTCAAGGTCTCCAAATATTTAGATCTACTAGAGACTTTACCCAACTCTGCCAGAATAGCCTTTCGAGATGTGGTGGAGGAGGATTGGTGCCAAAGTGGAATGCTCAAGTCCTGGGTTGAGGATGTCCACACCGGTGGAGTAGCAGTAAGACGATAGGTTGGTGCCCTGAGCAACTCAGACCAGACCGGCTCCTGGAGAGTCAGTGCTGTGCTTGCTAAAAAGTGAGCTGACGCCAAGAGGGTAAAATGCTCTCCTAACACCTCTTGAAGCAGATTATCAATTTTCTGCTTCTTTTTGGCTGGTACGGATAGCTGGTCAACATGGTCCAGGAATGATGAGGTCAAAGAGGAGACACTCACTGAGATCGGAGCTGTGTATTTATGGGACTTACACGAGGTCGTCCTGCATCCCAGAAGGGTTAGTGGAAGGCTTCTTAGCTGGCTTACCCAGAGTGAATTGTGACATCGGAGTAAAAGTTGGTGGATCCACTCTCGGTGTCGTCTTGGTCGGTGCGGACAGTGTCGGGGATGAATTGGGCTCTGTTTCCATTGTAGCACCAAATAGTTGTTTTTGTTGAAGTAACCGATTTTTGAGTGTGTGCTTCTGAAGGGACGAGCAGCGGGAGCAGGAGTTGGCACGGTGCTCAGGTCCCAGACACTGCAAGCACCAGCGGTGAGGATCGGTGACAGAAATGGCCCGAGCACAGCGACCGCACTTTTTGAAACCCTGCGGCGGGCGGGACATGGATGGGAAGACAGCCATTGTCAAATCGAACTCTATGGCGCAAAGAGTCCATAGGCCCCGCTGGGCCAAAGCCCACGACGGCAAAGTGAAAAAGAAAAAAAAGAGTTCTTTTTTTTACTCGATACAGATAGAAAATAAAAAACAAAAGAACTGTGACAAAAAAGTCACAATCCACGAGAGCGGGAAGGCAAGTGAGAGCAAAAAATTCAACAGGTGTTGAGAAACACATCTTTCTAGCTCTGCAGAAACTAGAAAACTGAGGGACCGCATGCCTCCGTCTAGTGGGAAGGCACTCACGCATGCACGGTGTAGGCTAATCGCAAACTTTCTAAACTTAAAGTTGCAATTCACTTTTCAAGTGTCCATACCGGGGCTCCGTCGGTGACATCACTCATCAGTGAGAATATGCTACCTGCTTATCCTGGGATAAACAAGGTTACATCAAAATATAGCCACAAAAACAGCAAATTCAGATATCCCCCACCTCCACACCCAAACTGCCTTGTGGGCTACGACATACCTACTCACAGACCAGACGCTGGGAAGAAGTGCTGCAGCCTGCCTTAGCTCCTCTAAGGGTAACTAGAAACCAGAGAGGATCTCTGCCACTAGGAAAGTGGCCTCTTCTGAATCTTTGGCTGCCAGTCTGGCCTCTGCCAGACTGAGCCTCAACTCCTGAGATCAGGATACAAATGCCATGAGGAGGGGGAAGGAAAATGTAGCCGACACTGTGTACGCTAAGAAGAAATGCAATTGGTGTCCGTATAACCTGAGCTAGCATTCCTGATCAAGTCAAGGAGTGAGCAAACAGTAGGGGAAAACCCTGAGCTCCACAGTTCAAGCAGTCTGGCTGAGCAGGCCCCCTCAGGATCCACCTGTCATCTGCAGACCAAAGTCTGCTCCTCTCACGCAGGCTATGCAGTCACTGGAGCTTTACTGAAGAATGAGGTCCCATGCAAAAAAACCAAAAAAGAAGACCAAACAGATCAAAGTTGCTCCTGCAGGCTCGCTTACAGAAGAAATAACTGACTGGTGGCAGCAGACAGGAGGAAGAAGAAGGAGGCTGAAAAGAGTGATCAGTTATTTCCTGCAACGGACTAGTGGGAGCAAATTGAAAACCCTTGGTTCAACATACCATCCCTATTGCACTGGAACACCTATTAAAGGTATGCAACTCTACTTCACAGAATCTCCCAAAATATAGCGGAATTAGAAAAATGTAAAGAGAAGGACAACCAAAATAATTAAGGTGATAGAACTTTCATAGGAGGAAAAGGTTAGGGCTCTTCAACTTGGAGATGAGCTAAAAAGAAATATGATAGAGGTCTATAAAATCCTGAGTAAAGTACAAAGACTAAGGGATATACAGTGGAACCTTGGTTTACGAGCATAATTCGTTCCAGAAGCATGCTCGTAAACCAATTTACTCATATATCAAAGTGAGTTTCCCCATAGAAAGTAAGGGAAACTCGCTTGATTTGTTCCATCTCCCATCCCCCCCCCAGCGGCGCTGCTCCATCCCACCCCACCGACAAAAGATTCACCACCCCCGAGACCACCGGTGCGCTTCTAAATCTCCCCCCCCCCCGCAAACTAGCATCGCACCCCTCACGAGCGAATGCCCGCCCCCCCCCCCATGCAAACTGGCATCCCCCGCCCACCCAAACTGCAAGCTTGCCCTCCAATGTGGCACCAGCACGCAGCACCAAGCCACAGGAGGTGCTGGTGCCAGTGCCCGAAGATTGTGCCTCTCCTCCGACTGGGCCTTGAGCATCTGTGCATGATAAGGAATTGTGCATTTTGAGAGTAAGGGTGAGAAGAAAAACTGCAAGATTTCCACTAAGTTTGGATGAACAAGAAAAATTTAAAGCTAATTCAACAAATTAATCCATACAATGAATGATTCTACAAATAAAATTTTCACACAAAAAAGGAGCACCTCAAGGTCTTACCTTATTTAATACATTGCTTACTTCACTAGCAAAATCTCTGGAACAAACTTCTAAATGAAATATTTTGCCACAATTTGATACACATGCTCCCAGAAGCTGCAACAACAAAATAAAACTGGGTTTAAAAAATATGTTAATCATGGACATTATGATTTTGGACACAAAATTGAGATTAGGTTCTTACCTTGGTAATATATTTTCCAGTAGAAAGGGATGTTATGCTGAACCATAGGGTTATCCACCTATACTCATGAGTATACTGCAGAAGATGCCAATCATGGCTTTTGAACTCCTCCTCCTTCTCCACGGTCTCTGCTGCCCTCTTCAGTTCATATCAAAACTGGCGACAGCCCTACTGAGGAAGACAGGAGGATGGGGGGATAGCAGTATCCTCCTGTGCTTCTATGTCTACCCTCTAGAATTTGGGGAAGGAATGAAGGGAGGACCAGGTTCCTGATCTACAAATCTCCTTGGGTGTAATTACCTGAGCTTCCATCCAAGTGGAAGCTACTCCTCTTGTCGAATGTGCCTTCAACAGAAGATATCACTCTACAAATCATCTAGAGATAGTGGCCTTGGAAACGGGTCTGCCTCATCTCGTCTGATTGGTTAATATGAAAAAAATGATCTGAGAGATGAAACTCAGTCACCTCCAGGAACTCAAGAAAACTCACCAGATGTCTAAAACCTTTAAAGCCTTGTCTTTCTTCTTGGACCCTGTAGGATGAAAAGCTGGCGGTCTAACCTCTTGGTTGATATGAAATGTCGAGACGACTTTCGGTAAGAAGTAGAGAACCTTACGCGAGATCACGCCCGCTTCCGTGATCCTGAAAAACGGCTCTCTGCACGAAAGTACCTGCAATTCTAAGACTGTTCTGGTAGAAGTAATTGCTACTAGGAAGACTGCCTTGACTGACAGATCCATGAGAAAGGCTTCCTCTAAGCACTCATATGGAGCCCTGCCGAGTTCTTCTAAAACTATATTGAGATTCCAGGATGGAAACAGATCTTGGATCAGCAACCTTAGTCTCAGGGCACCTTTCAAGAATCTAACTATGACCAGATGGGCCACTAGCGAAGCTCTCTTCTCTTGGTCCCAGAAGCATGAGAGCCCTGCTACTTATACCTTAAAGGACACAATTATCAATCCTCTGTCAAAGCCCTCTTGGGAGAAATGCCAGCATCTCCAATGTCTTAGCATATGCTGAAATCATCATGCTTTTTGGCTCTAAGGAGAGTAGTAATGACTACTAAATGTCCTTTCTGAACTAGTGCTGTGCACTCAAGAGTCATGCTGTAAGACCAAAGCATCCCAGACCTTCAAGGCCAATCAGACCCTGCAAGAGCAAGTCTGAGTGAATCTGGAGTCTGAGGCTTTACGCCTTCTGCAGGTGTACGACATCCACGTACCACGGGCACCTGGGCCAATCTGGTGCTACTATAACTACAGGATTTACAGGGTGATCTGCTATTCGGCGGACCACCCGGTCCATCACAGGTCAGGATGGGAACACACACAGCAGCCCAGTCTCTGATCATGCACTGCACTTCCAGGTTCGCATCTTTGGATAAAATTGCTTTTTTTCTGCACTTGTTTTATATAGTAAATTCTTTGTATCGGGGGAAGACTTACTTCAGGTACAGCAGATGAAAATGTTCAATTAGATGTTTCCGCTATTCTGCAGTCTTCTGATATTGAAATTCAGGGAAGAGCAACTTTATTGGTCTCGTTGGTATTCCTTCAGGATAAAGAGATGTTGCTGAAATTATATTACAATTTAAAGCAGATTTCCTATTTGGGGGAAAGGGTATATATATTTCCTGATGTTTCGAGGTGGACGCAATCCAGAAGGAAAGAATTTCTGTTATATAGATCAAAGGTGATTGCTTTGGGGGCAAGTTTTCAGTTGTGATTTCCTTGTAAATGTTTTATTTCCTATCAGGGAAGTAAATATATATTTTTTGAACCTACCCAATTAGATTTTTTCCTTGAAGGTAAAGGTATCTCTACACAGTCCGAATGATACAGGTTAATAATGCGGTTAATTTTATTTTGGATAGGTAAGATCCGACTGCTCTATTTCTCAAAGTTTTCAGTTTCCTTTGTATATTTCCCCTTTCCCGAGGGGTTTTACTTTCATCTTGTCTCTTCTCCTCAAGTTGTGGACTGTATTATATGATTTATATGGATGTTTAAATTTCAATTCTTAGTATGTAATATGACTGAGAGAACAATATATTTCTGTATTTCTTTAAACATCTTGTATAGGATGCATTAAAATGATAAATAAATAAATTAAAAAAAAAAAAATTGCTTTTTTGTTCTTTATAGTTGAACAACCACATCAACTCACAATGGCCTGGAACGTTTTCAGGTCTAATGTCTGTCTGCTGAGATAATGTCCCAAGTCTGTCTGCTAAGATAATCCGCTCGAACATTGTAAATTTATCCACATCTTTCTTTATATATATATCCAACATCATTAGAGATTGTAAAGCATCCATATCTGTTGCCATTCCCACTTTACATAAGAACAGCTTTACTGGGTCAGACCAATGGTCCATCAAGACCAGTAGCCCGTTCTCATGGTGGCCAATCCAGGTCACTAGTACCTAGCCAAAATCCAAACTGTAGCAATATTCCATGCTACCGACACAGAGAAAGCAGTGGCTTCCCCCATGTCTTCCTCAATAACAAGACTATGGACTTTTCCTCCAGGAACTTGTCCAAACCTTTCTTAAAACCAGCTATGCTATCTGCTCTTACCACATCCTCTGGTAATGCGTTCCAAAGCTTAACTATAAATTTCCTCCAATTGGTTTTAAAAGTATTTCCCTGTAACTAGTGTCCCCTAGTCTTTGTAAATTTTGACAGAGTGAAAAATCGATCCACTTGTAACCGTTCTACTCCACTCAAGATTTTGTAGACTTCAATTATATCTCCCCTCAGTCTTCTTTTTTCCAAGCTGCATCTGGTAGTGCTTTATAAATAATAAATTGTAGTAGTAGTAGGTGAGTTTCTGCCCAACAGAACAATGCTTTTGTCTCTTGCTGGAGTGGAGTAATCCTGGTCCTTCCCTGTCTACTGGCATAGGCCACCTCCAGCAAAGATTGCAGTCGTTGCAGTGCTAGTTGAACAGCTCGCAGTTCCAGCCTGTTGATCCACTGAGACAGAGTCCATCATCCGTGAACTGGGTGACCCACTGCAACAGAAGCTGGCATCCGTTGTTAGGATGACCCAGGAATCGATCTGAAGCAGGGCTCCCTTTGATAGAGACTATGGGTGGAGCCACCAGCTCATGATGCTTCTGGCTGCCATTATCAAAGGGAGTGGAAATTGCAAGGAGTCTCTCTGAGGCGACCAGCAAGATGAGTCCTGGCGGGGGCACGCATATGTGCCTTCACCCAGGGCACTACCTCTTTTAGTGGCCGCCGTTGGCCCAAGGACCTGAAAGTAATGCCATGCAGTAGGCGCTAGCTTGGCCAACAGGTCTGTAATTTGACTACAAAGTTTCTGTTTGCATGCTTCAAGTTTCAAGTTCAATAAAAATTTGATATACGACCTTCTGCCATGTTGAATAAGACCTTAAGATATTCCAAGGATTGTGCCAGAACTAGATGGCTCTTTTGAAAGTTCACAACCCAGTCCAGACTTTGTAATGTCTCCACAACCGCCACTACAGTACTCCCTTCGAAATTTGCAGGGGTTCTGTTTTAGGAACCCCCGCGAATTTTGAAAAACCACAAATACGGTTAAAAGGCAGGAGAGGGCAGCTGGGGTGCCAACAGGTGCAAAATCGCTCAAGGCAGGAGTGGGCAGCTGGGGCGCCGGTGGGTGCAAAAATCACTCGCTTTATGCTTCGACTGCCTCTTCCTGCTTTGACACACAACTCCTGATTGGTGTAGCCTGAATTTAGTGCAGAAAGAGGCGGTCAGAGAATACCACGAATTAGTGAGTCCACGATTCGCAAATTTGCAGGGGAACACTGTACTGCTTTTTTTCTGTTCAAGATGGTGCTCTGATAAGCCAAATGTCTAAGTACGGGTGCACTTGCCAACTCACTCTGCGGAGATGAGCGGCCACTACCACCATAACTTTGATGAGCGTTTGAGACACCATTTCCAGCCCAAAGGGAAGTGCTCAGAATTGGTAGTGATTCTCCAACACATGGAATCTCATAAACATTGTGCTCAAAAAAGAATGCGATATGAAGTAAGCTTCCATCAAATCCAGGGTGGTCAGAAATTTCCCTGGTTCTACCACTGTGATGACAGACCAAATGGTCTACATGTGCAACCAAGGAACTCTCAGGGCCACATTAATCGTGTTTGAGATCCAGGATAGGTCTCCTCTTCTCTGAGCCTTTCTTGGGCATGACAAAGTATATTGAGTATTTGCCTGATCTTGAGTCTTTAAAGAACTGGTTCTATGGCTTGAATAGCTAGCAACCTTCATTACACTGTCCAGACTTTTTCTACCTCAGGTCTAGGTGCCACGGAAAAGACATGGATTGTGCCCAGACCCTGCTCAGAAGCGAATTCTGGGAGGATGAAGTTAGTGGAGGTCTCCCTGGGCTCTGTGACTGGGAACCTCATGTCTAGGTGCCACGGATAAGGCGTGGGTTGAGCCCAGACCCTGTTCAGAAGAGAACACTGGGAGGACAGGGTTTATGGAGAGTCTATCTTTAATTCTCGAAGGGAGAGGAGTATGGAGGAGTGTGTGGCGCAGTGGTTGAAGCTACAGCCTCAGCACCCTGGGGTTCTGGGTTCAATTCCCACGCTGCTCCTTGTGACCCTGGACAAGTCACTCAGTCTTCCATAGCCCCAGGTACGTTACATAGATCGAGAGCCCACCAGGACAGAGAGGGAAAATGCTTGAGTACCCGATTGTAAAAACCACTTAGATAACCTTGATAGGCAGTATATAAAAAACATAATAAACTTGAAACTTCACTTGGTAATGATCTCCAGTAATGCAGAGGACTTAAAGAATCAGTGAATGGAGGGATCCTCTCCCTGGCCTACGGCCGATATTGCCTCCTGACCTTCTATATGAAAGGCTGTTTCTCCCACCAGGAAGCCTCCCTCACTGTGGGACAATAAAGGGATTACATCTGACCCCCTCATCCACCAATTCTCTGTCCAAAGAGTCCAGAACAGCTTCCACTCTCATGGAAGAAATGCTCCAAGTATCCAGAGAGGCCTGTGCACTGGGCTGCTCAGCAGCAGATCTTGTGCATAAGCCTGCCAGATGAGATTAATGAACCCTAGGGTAAAGATCTAAGTGGGCAACTCTCCTTCCCTCTTAATATGGAGTAATCATATTTTCTTGGACTATGAAGCATCTACACCCTTATAGTAAGCAGGACCACTGTCCCAGGGCTCCAGGAGGTGTCCCCCCCTCCCCCAACAGGACCATTTACCATTCTTCAGAAAAATGCAGAGGGGGCTAAGCCTGAAGCTCCCACTCCTCGCAACACGTGGTGCAAGAGTGCTTTTCAGCTACTTCAGCTACCCATCCTGCACAAATAAGACATGATATTGAGGTATTATGATCTTAGGACTCCATTCCTGGCAATTTTGAGGCAAAATGAGGTGTTTGGGAGAAGTTGGAGGACTCAGAAAAAAATCTGGAAATCCAAGATGGCCACAACGGCAGCATTCTGGCACCAAAAAACAGCTTCTAAACACTTCAAGGCTATCCAAAAAAATGCAAAAACTAGGATTTTAGAGGAGGGGGACCAAAGACCTAACTGCAGAAACAGAAACCCCCCCACTTTTTAAGACCCCCACATGCTAGGGAAATGGTGAGCAGCCTGCTTCAGCTCACTTAAAGTATAGTTGCATCTGAAGGGATTCTCTGTCTCAAGCAGTGTTCTCCCCAGGGCCTTAAAGCTGGGCGCTGCGCCCGGCTGATTTAGATGATGTCAGGTCAAAAGCGCGCCGGGACAAAGGCGCGCCCAGACAATTGAGCGCAGCGCGGAGGCGCGCGCCGCTCAAAATGAATGTTTTTAGGGCTCTGACGGGGGTGTGTGGGGGGAACCCCCCCACTTTACTTAATAGACATCGCGCCGCGTTGTGGGGGGTGTGGAGTGTTGTAACCCCCCACATTTTACTGAAAACTTCACTTTTTCCCTGTTTTTAGGGAAAAAGTTAAGTTTACAGTAAAATGTGGAGGGTTACAACCCCCCAAATCCCCCATAACGCCAGCGCGATGTCTATTAAGTAAAGTGGGGGGGTTCCCCAACAAAACCCCCCGTCGGAGCCCCTAAAAACAGTAATTTTGAGCGGCGCGCGCCTCCGCGCTGCATTCAATTGTCTGGGCGCGCCTTTGTCTTTCGCGCCGTTGTCTATGAACCGATTTAGATGACCGCCCAGCTAATCCTGCTCCTGCTGCTGCCGCCGATGCTCCTTCCCAGGCTGACTCGCCACCGAAAATTTTGTTTGACGCCTGCCTTTTTTTTTTTTTTTGCCAGCATGCTTTTACTTACTTCGGGCCTTCCTCTTTGCCGGGACCTGCCTACTTTCTGTTTCCGCGAAGGCAGGACCCGGCAGCGAGGAAGGCCCGAAGCTAGTAAAAGCAGCAAGTTGTAAGCTTCCCTCCGGGGCTCTATCGTGTGCATGCTGGCTTCCCTTCTCTTCCCTCCGAAACCGGAAGTAGCGTCCCGGGGGGGGGGGGGGGGGGGAAGAGAATGGAAGCCAGCACGCATACGATAGAGCCCCGGAGGGAAGCTTACAACTTGCTGCTTTTACTTGCTTCGCGGAAACAGAAAGTAGGCAGGTCCCGGCAACGAGGAAGGCCCGAAGCAAGTAAAAGCAGCAAGTGTAGTGGTATACCATTTGAGAAAAACAAACGCACGGACATCGGACCCTATTCTGCTTGCTCTTTTAAAGCTCCGATCCAAGCAACCTTGGTGTCTATTGTGGAAGATAAAGTGGTCAGCCAGGAAGAATAAAATCAAGAAAGTTCAAGTTTAGTCAAGCTGTGATTTGAACTTTATAGGCATTTGTTTTTCATCCTTTAACTGGCAGGCAGAAGGATGCTCCATTTATTAATCTTGCAAAGTCTGATACAGGAAAAGCTAGAAGTGCATCAGGATTTAAGGAGCTTGGGGTGTGCAAATCCACTTAATGCAGAAATTACAGTAAAACGAAATCACTTTTCTATTTCACTGCAGCTCTATGAGGTTCTTTTGCACTTAGCTATAGTCAAATGATGGATAGGAATATGTTTATTTCATTTAAGTTAAGGGAAAACAATATTTTTTCTGAGTATCCTTTAAATAATGGTTCACAAATTAATTCAGCCTGTTTTAAGGCTGGGTTTTGTTTTTCACATTATTGCTTCTGTTTTTATAATCCTTAAAAAAAATAAGGGGCAATTCTCCAAGTGGGTTCTTCCTCGTAGGCACCCTGAGACTGTACAGGGAACGCCTATTCTATAGCAGTGAATGGGCTCCCAGGTTCCAATACAGAATGGTAGCATATAGCCTTAGATTCAGGCGCCTTACAGTTAAAGCAGCCATAGAGCATGTCCACTTGGGGGAGAAATGATTTTATTTTCAGTTTAGTGATCAAAATGTGTCTGTTTTGAGAATTTATATCTGCTGTCTATATTTTGCACTATGACCCCCTTTTACTAAATCGCAATAACGGTTTTTAGCACAGGGAGCCTATGAGCATCGAGAGCAGTGCAGGGCATTCAGCGCATCTCCCTGCGCTAAAAACCGCTATTGCGATTTAGTAAAAAGGGAGGGGGTATATTTGTCTATTTTTGTATAGTTGTTCCTGAGGTGACATTGTATAAAATCATCTAACTTGACCTCTTTGAAAACCTGCGGAATATATATGATAATTAACATTTTCTCTGCGTACACTGTGCTTTGTGGGTTTTTTTTTTAAATTTTATTGTTGGTAGATCATTTTGACTTGGTCATTTTAAAAGTAGCTCGCAAGCCCAAAAAGTGTGGGCACCCTTGCTGTAGAGCCATTTCTTGTATGACTGGATCAGTTATATTTATCTTTTTTTTTTTTTTAGTTGTTTAAATTCATGCAGAAATAAATGGCTAGATTGAACCTAATGACTTCATTAACGCCTTTCCCTTTTTTTAGCCTCTATACCATTTGAAAGAGGGCAAAAACTTCTTAAATTTAGTAAAAATATTTAGTAAAAAAGTGTCAAACCTTAAAAAAGGAAGTCATATTGAGCATTGGAAAATAATAATAATAATTAACTAATAAAAATAGTACACATTTAAGGCTCCTTTTACTAAGTTACAATAGTGGTTTTAGCGTGCGCTTAGTGCGCGGAGAATTGCCACATGTGCTAGATGCTAACGCCAGCATTGAGCTGGCGTTAGTTTTCCCACATAGCACAGGGGTTTGCGCGCGCTAAAAATGCTAGCGCACCTTAGTAAAAGAGGGGGTTAATTTTCCCCACCACCAAATTTCCCCATCCCGCCCCACCCGGCTACTTTTTCATGTCACCCGGCTGGAAAAAATTTCTGGGGAGAACACTGGTCTCAAGCCATCGGTTAGCTGTCACGCCGAGATCTTCGGGCTGTCAGATGGACCTTATGTCAGAGTAATCCTCTACCACCCACCCTCCCGGACTGAACATGAAGTATGCCACAGAAAAAAGGGGAAGGCAAAGTTGCAGCCGGCACCCTGAGTACCCCGAAGGACTGTTATTAATGCCTAACAGCTGGCGCTCAAGCTCCTGACCAAGTCAAGGAAGAAAGCAAGTGCCGAGGACCCAGAACCGTGAGCTCCACAAATTTTAAGCAGGCTAACCATACAGGTCCACGAAGGATATACATACCAGCTGCTGACTTAAACATAGAGCATTCCCTTTAAGCAGCGATCTATGACAAACAAAAATGCACGAAAAGCCAAAAAAACACCGCAAAACAATAAAGAAATAAACAGAGCAGATCAGAGAGACATTGTCATACTTGCTTGCAGAAGGAAGAACTGAAGGGGGCAGCAGAGACCGTGAAGAAAGAGAAGGAGTTTAAAAGCTGTGATTAATATCTTCTGCAGTATGCTTGCGAGCACTCATGGATAAGCTCATGGTTCAAGATACTATCCCTACTGTACTGAGATATGACTTACAGTGAGTGCTTGCATAGCAACATGAGGGTCCTTATGGTTCACTCTCTTCATAATAGAGCGAAGACAGTCTTTTGGCCTAAGAAAAAAAACACCATAAAAACATATTTAAAAGGTTATGCCTTAAACATACCATCCATTTTCTATCTGTTTTGGAAATAAACTCATCTCACCCCTATTACTGTCAATTCACTTAAGCTTCTGCAAAAAGTTAAGAGTGAGGCAGGAAAAAACTAGCAACTGCTCCAGACATAAAGATACAACTTAAAACAAGTGACCTAAATTGGCCATTATTGGAAACCGGATAATGGACCTCTTTTTATATAATATGCCAAGTTTTTATATAATATGCCAAGGAAAATCGTGGGGATTCTAATATACGTCCCACATTATAAACTATTAAAACAGGCTAGTCATCACTGTGTTGGAACTGAAATTCACTAATAATGAAATTCACTAATGATGAAAGAAGCCCATTTTTTATTTGAATTTATGTACCACCACTGAGAGAGAGGATTGTATTAGTGTCAAATAATAAGCAGCCTATAAAAACTACAAGGGTTAGAATAAATCTAACGCCACAAGAACCACCTCAACTTTCTGTATCAACCTTCTCTACTCTCTAATTTTGCTGGAAATGGCCAGATTTCTCCTTGTGTAATCTGCCTTGAACTGCAAGGTAATGGCGGAATAGAAATCACTAAATGTAATGTAATGTAATATTCATTTTTCTTTGAACTATGTAGGATGGATCTGTCTTACAGAAACCTTATTGCTATCACACTTAACACACTCCTCTAGAGGAGACAGAAGAGATGATAGATGTAGAAATATAGAAAAACTTAAAAATATGAAGGCAGATAAAGACTATATGGACTATCTAGTCTGCCTATCCATGTCATCTATTATCCTTTCTTCTCCCTTAGATAGCTAATGTTCTTATCCCATGCCTTATTGAATTCAGAGAGACATCGTCATACTTGACCGAACGCCCTGGGACTGTAGCACGGACAGAAGGGGGCCTTTTCTCTTCCGTAGCGCATAGCACGTTCGTAGGGAACCTGGTGCTAAATCATTCGTAGATGACCTGATGGACTTTAAGTCTCCCAGTTCATAACTAATAATAGCAGTAAAGCTACATTTGAGATAAGCACACTGGATAGTATGAAATATTTAAACTAATCTCTGTCCTAAGAAAATGAATGTTGAGCAAAAGGACATCGTTTTAAACCATTAAGAATGATGTGATTATATATATATATAAACTAAAAAGTAAAAAATAATAATAACAAAATCAATAAAGGTATTTGGGACTTAACACCCACAGTTCCCCACTATAAAAATATGGTTATACGGTGGAAGTGGTGTAACTGAGGCCTTAAAGAACATATGTGATAAAGCTAAAAAGTATATGTCTGACTCGGAGGGAGATTGTGTATTATTGAATTCAGATACATTTCTTATCTCTACCACCTCCACTTGGAGGCCATTCCATATATTCACCACCATTTTAGTGAAAAAATATTTTCTAAGGTTACTTCTGAACAAGGTAGATAAAAATAAGTGATTTTTTTTTTAATAACAAAATCAGATTTTTAAAATTTAAATTGGATTAAAAAAAAATAAAATGCTTTTGAGGAAAAAAAATCTATCTAAAGATAGTTTTGTATTTAAGACAATAATTTTTGGACCATATGAAATATATGAATTTGTTTTAAAATTATGTAGCATTATGTAGCATTTTAAAATTATGAAGCATTATGTAAAATTATACATTGTATAATTTTTTTTGGTAAATGAATTCCATTATTCTAGTCATAACATTATGGGCAATTTTTCTGTCTAGAACAGGGGTCTGCAACCTTTAAGACATAAAGAGCCACTTGGACCCGTTTTCGAAAAGAAAAAAAAACTTGGAGCCGCAAAACCATTATAAAACAAATCTAACACTGCATATATTGTTTCTTATCTTAATGCTATATACAGGATCACTAAATTGAAAATAAAATCATTTTTCCTACCTTTGCTATTTGGTGATTTCATGAGTCTCTGGTTGCACTTTCTTCTTCTGACTGTGCATCCAATCTTTCTTCCTTTCTTTCAGCCTCCTGTATGTTTCCTCTCCTCCAGACCTCATTCTCTCCCCCAACTTTTTCTTTCTGTCTCCCTGTTCCCCCTTCTTTCTGTCTCCGTGCCGTCCCCCAAGCCACTCGGTTTGCTGCCACCGCAATCGGGGAACAGCCCCCAAGCCACCGCCGTCCCAAGCTTTCCCTGCAGAAGTGTTGCGCTGACCAGCATTCCGCTCCCTGACGTCAATTCTGATGTAGGAGAGGAAGTTCCGGGCCAACAAGGCATTTCTCCTCATTCCATCCAGCCTGAGCCCCATCTCTCCTTGATCCAGCATTTCCCTTCTGTGTCTGTCAGAATTACCATTCCACCTATTTTCCAGCATCCCCCTTCTTTGTGTCCATCTCACCTATATCCCTATCTCACCACTTTTTCAGAATCTTCATTTGTCTCTGTCCTTGTCTTTACCCCATGTTCACCATTTGCCCTTTCAATGTCTTTATCTCCCCCCCACACACACACTTTTTCAGTATTCTATGTCTCTATTTCACCTCCTCTTCATGTTCCCTCTGTATCTCTATCCTTATTCAGTAGGTCCTGCTTACCCTTTCTCTTCTTTGTGTCACTATCTCCATTTTCAGCTTTCCCCCCCTTTTCCTTTGTTACTGCACCCTGTAGCTAGAATCTTTCCACCCTCCCTCCACTCAGGCCCAGCCCAGTATGAAATATTTCCTTTTGTTTCCCTCCCCTCTCTCTTTCTCTCTCTCTTCTGCTCCCTCACCCACGAGTCCTGCATCTGGCCCTCTCCCTTCTACCTGCACCTGGCAACACCCCCCTGCTCCGCGGCTCTCTTCAGCAACTTGTCAGCAGCGGTGATCAAGACAAGCTGCCGACATCGAGGCCTTCCCTCTACGAGTCCCGCCTTTGTGGAAAAAGGAAGTTGAAACAAGCGGGACTCGCAGAGGGTAGGCCCCGACGTCAGAAGCTTGTGTCGATCGCTGCTGCTGAGTTGCCGAAGAGAGCCGCGGAGCAGGGGATGTGGCCGGAAGCAGGTAGAAGGGAGAGGGAGATAGGAAGGCTGTAGATCTCCGGAGCATGACACCGACCCCGGCCAGGATGATTTCTTTTTCAGACGTGCACCTTACAAGTCCGGCGTCGCGGCGGGAAATAGCCATGCTGAGAAGTGAGCTCAGCACTACACAGATGAAAGCCTTGCTTGCTGATTGGTCCGGCGGCACGGCGGGGCGGGGCCGCCGGACCAATCAGCAAGCAAGGCTTTCATCTGTGTGTGCTGAGCTCACTGCTCAGCATGGCTATTTCCCGCCGCGACGCCGGACTTGTAAACTGCATTCCTGCGTGACACACTACCGGAGCCGCAGCAGAGGTGGAAAAGAGCCGCATGCGGCTCTGGAGCCGCGGGTTGCCGACCCCCGGTCTAGAAGATATCACAAATGCTTAGTTTTGTATTTCTCAAAATTGTGAATTTGTCTGCAGAGGTAACATGCCTCTGCACAGCAAAAATGTTATAAATTATACAGAGTTGAGAAAAAGTCTGTAGCCACATTGTTCCTTTGCAAATTGATGTACACAGAATCAATCCCTTACTTCTTTAAGTGATAAGTAACTATAGGCACAAGGAACTAAGGGCTCCTTTTACAAAAGGTGCGCTAGAGATTTTAGCGCATGCACAAGATTAGCACGTGCTAGCTGAAAAAATTACCGCCTGCTTATAAGGAGGCAGTAGCGGCTAGCACTTTGTAAAAGGTCCTAAGTCCTAAGTGTGAGGAAGGAGGGGCAAGCAGTAAAAATGAACATGAAGCTTTTGGAGCAGAATACTCCACAAGTCTTGGAATCTTTGTGTGTATAGCCTGAGGTTTATCATATCATTCTGTCCTTGAAGGAGAAAAACCTATAATAGTAGCAGGTCATAAAAGAGACCCAGTTTGGGAATATTTTAATAAAGTTCCTCTACCTATGATAAATCACGTGGACCGGATGGTCTACACTCCAGGATACTGAAAGAACTCAAATATGAAATTGTCCATCTGCTGTTAAAGATCTGTAACCTTTTGCTAAAATCATCTGTAGTACTGTACCTGAAGACTGACCAATGTAATACTGATTTCTAAAAATGTTTCCAGGGTGATCTGGGAAATTACAGACTGGTAAGCCTGACTTCACTATTGGGCAAAATAATGTAAATCAGTTTAAAGAATAAAATTATGGAACACAAACATGGTTTAACGGGACAGCGTCAACATGTATTTTTTATTTTAACCGGTGCTACTAACAGATAAAATATGGAAATTTTTCCTTTTTATATCTTTGACACAGTGGTTTGCTGAAAGCAGCATTTTGTTAAGTAAGATTAATAAAAGTCCATTTTTGACAGTATCTCAGATACCATGTATTCCAGCTTAAAATGGGTTGCCGATTCTGAATTTACACTGCGCATCCAAATGCCAGCCCTGTCCTTCTGAGTGTGTTGTCTTTATTTATATCTGTCAGTCTATCTCCCTGCTCCCTGCCTGTATGTTTCTCATGCCCCTTCTACCACCTACCTGTCTTTCACTCCCACCTACCTGTCTTTCAGTGTGTGTGTCTCTATTTCTGTCTGTCTGTCAATGTCCATGCCCACTGCCTGTCTATCATGCCTCTTCTCCCACCTACCTTTTTCTTTTTTAATCACGTTGTATTGTATACAGTGGAAAAGGCAACCGGCGCACAGTAACCGCCGCAGGATACAGGAAACCACCACGCGCGCACTGATAGCAAACCTTCATGCACACACACACCGAACGTGTGCATGCATCGCATGCATTAACATTTCTCTGCCACGGAGGCAGGGATCACGGAGGTAGGAGTGTGCATGTGTGCTTAGGGTTTTATTACACACACACACACACACATATATATATATATATATATATATATATATATATATATATATATATACACACACACTAGTGTTAAAGCCCGATACATTAACGGGTGCTAGAAAGCAGCCCCGTTTCCCTCTCCCTCTCCAGTTCCTCCCTGGAGCTGTCTGCCTCCTAGTACACCCCTCCCCCAAAGCACCCCCTTTCCCTCTCCCCCTCCAGTTCCTCCCTGACTATGTTTTTGTGGCCCCCTTCTTTCTTCCCTCCCCCAAGCAAAGCTGTCTGTCTCCCAGCACACCCCTCCCCC
Source organism: Geotrypetes seraphini (assembly GCF_902459505.1). NCBI lineage: Eukaryota > Metazoa > Chordata > Amphibia > Gymnophiona > Dermophiidae > Geotrypetes > Geotrypetes seraphini. The sequence goes on along the minus strand of NC_047085.1, from coordinate 431,836,682 downwards.
AAAGCAGCCCCTTTCCCTCTCCCCCTCCAGTTCCTCCCTGACTGTCTCTCCGTGGCCCTCCTTCTGTCTTCCCGCCCCCCCCAAGCAAAGCAGATGTCTGCCTCGCAGCACACCCCTCCCCCAAAGCAACCCCTTTTCCCTCCCATCCCGCGGTGTGGCCAGCTCCCTTAGTCCCTTGCCGCCCCCTTCCCGTGGTCCCGACAAACGTCCTTACTCCAGCAGGGGCCGCAGCACTCTAAACATGCTGCTTCGCGGCCTTCTACTGGCCTGATTTGCTCTGCCGTGTCGGGCAGAGCAAATCAAGGCAGTAGCAGGCCACGAAGCAGCGTGTTTAGAGTGCTGCAGCCCCTGCTGGAGTAAGGACGTTTGTCAGGACCGCAGGGCGGGAAGAGAAGAGGAGCGGCGGCAAGGGACTAAGGGAGCCGAAGGTATGGTCGGATGGGAGGCTGAACATGTGTTCGGGTGTGCCGGGGAGAGGAGCGAAGACGCCGACGCCGACCTTTAGTTCTGACCGAAGTTAGTTTTTAAGTTGTAAGCTGCGGCAGCGGCTTCTCTCACGATCCCTGCCTGCGTCGGAAGCCTTCTCCGACGCAGGTGCGGCTTGTGAGAGGAGCCGCCACCGCGGTTTAGAACTTAAAACTAACTTCGGTCAGAACATTACCTTGGGTTCCGCGATCGGGTCCTGTTTGGTCTGTCACTGCCTGGAGGAGCTGAAGAGCAGGGAGTCCTGTGTACAGATTCTCTGCCGGCCAGAGAGAGAGATTTGCGCGCATGCGCACTCCTACTGGTGCCCTACAGTGCACGGAAAACAGTGTTTTCTTTTTAAAGATACCTTTAGTTGACCACACGATTCTTAATAATGTTCGAAAGGTTACACTCACCTATAAGTGTCCACAATTTATTTCTTTCTATTTATTATTTCTATGTTCCCAACTTCCTATTGTATTTACCTTAATTGTTTTTTTTTATAACAATTGTATTTCTCCCTCCCTTCCTATTGTTTCCTGGGGCTCCATAGTCCCAACTACCCTATATGTACTTGTCAATTTGTCAAGTATGTCTTATTTGTCAAATCCCTAGTAGATTTGTTATCTTGGTCCGCTATAGTCAGTTTGTCAAAATATTTATCTTATTTTTTAAATATTTTGTAAATCGCTTTGCATATTTGAATAAGCGTTTAATCAAAAACTGGAATAAACTTGGAAACTTGGATGGAGAGCGCATGCGCGGCTAGCGTATGTATGTATATATATATATATATATATATATATATATATATATATATATCTAATATAATAAAATGCTAGGCCGCGCATGCGCACTCAAAAGTCGTGTTCCCTGATCCGTCGCGGAAACACGAGTGCGCATGCGCGTGTTTTACGTCACCACAGCCTCCCTGCTCTCCACCTCGCGCGCGCCGCTGCTTAAATCTGAAGTTGGTTGTTGGGGAGAGAGGCGCTCGCTCGCCCCATGCCCCATCACACTCCCCATCCGCTACAAAGGACTCCAGGACGCCCTCGGCTGTCGGTTAAAGGCCCGCGCGGCGGTGCAGCTGCCAGGAGGAGTCGGTTTCCGTGTAAGGCAGATCGTTATCGTCACACCCATCCCCCCCGGTGCACACGAACCCCCTCACGCGGTCTACCCTTACTCCCTTGCCGCCGCCCCTTCCCGAGGTCCCGACAAACCTCTTGCCTCTAGCAGCAGCCGCAGCACTCTACACATGCTGCTTCGTGGCTTTCTACTGCCCTGATTTGTTCCACCGCATCCCTGATGACATCATCAGAGACGCGGCAGACCAAATCAGGGCAGTTGAAGGCCGCGAAGCAGCGTGTGTAGAGTGCTGCGGCTGCTGCTAGAGGCAAGAGGTTTGTCGGGACCGCGGGAAGGGGGAGGCGGCATATACTGTATAATACAGAGTAAGATTATTTGTATTCTGTAGTTGTCTTCCAACTATTGGCCATACAAAGTTATGTTAATTGATCCTAGAACAAGTTTGCTCATATTCCTGTAAATCTGTTCAGTAAAATAATGTTTTTCTCTTCCCTATGGTGAACACATTCTACCTTGCCATTGCTGCAGTGTGCATACTGCTCCTTTTCTGATTCAGTTTCCATAAGCATAAGGAGGTCATTTTTGAAATTTATGTGGCATCTCAACAAAGAAATAGTCTTATATTCCATTTAATGATGATGAGGGGCAGGGGAGGGTATTTTCCCTATCTGTCCTGGTGGCCTTACAATCTATGAATATATTCATGTAAACCGTTCTGAGCTCCCTTGGGAGAACGGCATAGAAAATTTAATAAATAAATTTTAAAAAAACTAATGTATCTGGGGCAATGGGGGGTTAAGTGACTTATCCAGGGTCATAAGGGCCAGCATGGGATTTGAACCCACAACCTTAGGGTGCTGAGGCTATAGCTCTAACCACTCACTCGGCCCAGGGGGAGAGGGAAAGGGGTCTGCTTTGGGGGGAGGGGTGTGCTGGGGACCAGACAGAAAACATGCTTTGCTCTAGGAGGGGGGGAACAGAAGGGGGCCATGGAGCAGGCAGCCATGGCATAACAGGGGGCCAGGGGGAGAGGGAAAAGGGCCTGCTTTGGGGGGATGGGTGTGCTGGGGTAGGCAGCAATCATGCTTTGCTCTGGGAGGGGGGAACAGAAAGGGGGCCACAGAGCAGGTAGGCAGGGCAAAACAGGGGGCCAGGGAGAGAGGAAAAAGGGGCTGCTTAGGAGGAGGGGTATGCTAAAAAAACAAACAGACAGACAGCAGCCAAGGAGAGAGAGAGAGAAAGAAAGACAGACACACACATCTATTCTAGCACCCGTTAATGTAACGGGCTTAAAGATGTGGCAGAACAAATCAGGGCAGTAGAAAGCCCCGAAACAGCGTGTGTAGAGTGCTGCACACACTGCTTGAATCGGCGTTTGGAGTCGGGGCCGCGAAGAAAGTAGCAGCTGGAGTCTTTTTTCGGCGCTTCCCTTCCCGCCCCTTGAGGTGTCGCCGCAGCTCCTTCTCCGACGCTGGTGCGGCTCGTGAGAGGAGCCGACAGGAGAGCAGGATGTTCAGTGCTGGGGTCCAGTCCTTCCGGCGAGTGTAGGTAGGTGCTGGGGATTCACATATGCGCACTCCTGCGGCCACAGACCTATTGATCACGGAACACACAGATAGGAGTGCGCATGCGCGGCTAGCGTTTTATTATATAGGATGCATATATATATATATATATATATATACACAGTGGTACCTTGGATTACGAGCATAATCCATTCCAGGAGCATGCTCGTAATCCAAAATGCTCGTTTATCAAAGCGAGTTTCCCCATAGGAAATAATGGAATGGAAACTCGCTTTGATACGTTCCCACCCCCCGAGGCCAGCGGCGCTGCTCTATTCCCCCCCCCCACGAGAACCGACATTGCTCCCCCGAAGGCCCCCCCTGCGATCTGGCACCCTCCCCCCCGCAATTTGGCATTCCCCCCCCCACCCCCGCGATTGGGCACCCCCTCGCCGCGATTGGGCACCCCCTCACTGCTTCTTACTGTCATCTGGACACCGGCATGTCCTGTGCGTTGGTGCCGGTGCCCGAAGATTGGCCTCCCCTTCTTGCTGGGCCTTGAGTATCTGCGCATGCTCAAGGCCTGCGAGTTCACATTCTCTCTAAGATCTCCGAGAACGGTGCCCAGATGATAGTAAGAAGCGGCGGGGGGTGCCCAATCGCGGCAGGGGGGGTGCTGGATCGTGGAGTGCGCCGCTCGCAAATCGAGGCACGCTCGGTTTCCGAGGCGCTGATTTTGCGAATGTTTTGCTCGTCTTGCAAAACACTCGCAAACCGGTGCACTCGTAAGCTGACACACTCAGGATCAAAATCACACAAAAAGCAGTTTGTCTGAAAGTATTTCTTCTTTTACTCATCCAAGACATAAAGGTCGGTACTCCATACACCAGGATGAAAATGGCAGAAGGCAAACACTCCAGCAAAACAAAAATGCAAAATTGGAAACAAAATAAAACCGTTCAAAAATAAACTCCAAACTGCAGCTGAGGCCTAATCTCCTCAGTGCTAGCACTTCCTGCTCCCAAACAGAATTGTCCAACATTCCAAATATAAAGTTCTTTGTATCAGTTCTCACACTTTACAGTCCTTAACAGAACAAAACCTCCGGCAGCAAATATGGTACTGCCGGGAAAAAGGAGAGTGTCTTAGGTTTTGCTAAGAAAAAACCACTAGTAATGGCTTTCACAAATTCCCGCCCTGGGTGACAGCAAAACCTCTCCCCAGAGATACTTCCAGCTTTACAGAAAAACAAAAGATTCTGAGCTCAAATCACTAGCTCTAAAGTTCCGCAGTTTCAAAAGCAAATAGTTTCTTGAAAAACAAAACTTACTGTTTGCAGCTGGTAATCAAGCCAACCTCCATGTCCTCAGGTAAGTTTCCACCAACTTCAGGAAAGCTTTCTTGGACTTCCATCGGCAGTTCCGTGTCCAGCAAAGACAATTCCTTGGCTTGTCCAGTCTCCTCCACCTCCATAAGTGTAGGCCTATCGCACCTGCTTGACCCAGGGAGATCCTCAGTGAGAACCAGTTTAAACCTTCTCCCTAGCCGGCCTGCCTGTCTGTTCTCCACTGTGGGTTTTTGTATCCTAGGGGCACGCCCTAAACTAGCTGTGTCAGCAGGACTCAAAGTGGCTCTTGGGCTCCTCCGGTGGCGACCTGAATACTGATCGCCTAATTCCCTTTCTGAAAGATCAGGCTCCCTCTGGTGGTTAACAGGAAAATTGACAGGTTCAGGAACCGAAGGAACTTTACTCACTCCATTCCTAGCTTTCTTTTGTACCCTGCCTTCAGACCTGACCGGGACTTTGGCGGGTACGATGCCAAAATGGTCACAATATATAAATATATATATATATATATATATATATATACAGACACACACTAGTTTTTTAGCCCATTACATTAATGGGTGTTAAAATAGATGTGTAGACTTAGGCATTTCTTTCTTTCTGTATGTCTGTCTTTCTTTCTCTCTCCTTGCCCCCTTTCTTTCTGTCTGTCTCTCTCCCTGTCCCCTTCTCTGTCTGTCTTTCTTTCTCTCTCCCCCTGTTTGTCTTTCTTTCTGTCTCTCTCCCTGCCCCCTGCCTGTATGTCTTTCTTTCTGTCTCTCTCCCTGCCCACGGTGAAGAGAAGAAGCGCCGTAAACAGGCTGTTTCCGGCCAGCTCTGGCAGGACCTTTCTTCTGCTGCGAGACCAGTCTGGGGCCAATAAGATCACAAGTCCTGGATGCGATCCTAAGTATTGCCCGGCCCACCATGGGCCAAGGTGGGCCAACATAAAGGAGTACTTGACTGAACCAACATGGTTCTTCTCTTCAACTGAAGAAGTGCTTCACTTTTGAGTTTTTGGCAGAAGCCATCAAATCTATTACTGGACTGTCCCAGTGACACAATGAGATTGAATGCCCTTTGGGAAAGAGACCATTCCCCTGGGTCTAGGAACTGCTAAACTGATAAAGTTGGCATGAACATTTTCCACTTCTGACACATGGGCAGCGGAAAGATCCTGCAGATGGACTTCCGCCCAGACGTAAGGGAGTGCTTCTGGTGCTTGCTTGTCTGGTGACACACACTACTGCTGAGGCATTGTCAGAGAACACACTTATTGCCGATCTCTCTAGAACCTTTACTAGAGTTCTCAATGCTAGCTGAATGGCTTGGAGCTCCAATTTATGGACCACCCCTTCTGATGGTGAGTCCACTGGCCCTGAATTGAGTGGTCCCTGCAATGGGCTCACCATCCGAATAGGCTGGCATCAGTCGTGGGAGTCACCTACTCCGTGATTTGGAGAGGCATGCCTTCGACAAGGATTCTCCTTGAAGCCACCAGCATAAGCTGTTCTTTGCTGTCCCTGTCCATGGGAGCTGCATCTGAAGAAAATGATGCTGAAGTGACCACAGAGATAGAAGAGCATCGTGGAAAGGCTGTGTCCTGGCACAGGAAACAACCTCCATGGAGGCTGCCATGGAAACCAACACCTGAAGGTAATGCCAAGCAGTAAGAATCGGCATCACAGACTGAAACTGACTTAATACCTCTCTGGAAAAATGAGCGCTTTAAAATCCAGAATTCAACTGTGGAGTGGAATGAATGGAAAAAATGTAACATATGGTTGGTTCAGGACCTTAAGAAAGACAAGGCATGGATGCCTTTTTCAGAGTTGGCCTCAACCAAAGGCCTTTCTAGTTCTCAACACTATAGGTGGCTACAACTGATGCACTGCATCAAACAATCTATGCCTCTCGCTCTCTCCACGACTTCTGTTGCTGGTTTACAATCTCAACTTCATACATTGTCTGCAACATCTTGTAGGGCGTCCATATGGTACAAGCACTTACAATGGTATTCTTTCAAGGGACCTCAGGAGTTAGAAATCAAATGGCAATACCATCTAAACTTGCCTTCCGATGCTATAGACTGGACGGACTTATGGTTGAATTTTAACAAATCCATACACTCTGCAACACTGCTACAATCTATTTTAGTATTATCCAATAAAATAGATGCGAGAGCCTCTTCATTATGTTGGTCATGCTCGAAACAGCTGGGGACTCTAGAACATCTCATTTTTTCATGCCCACTTGTACAATCATACTGGGACAAGGTTTGGTCCACCATATGCTCCATCCTAAATATCAGTGACAAATTCTCTATCCAGATAGTCATTATAATGTCCCAAGCCTTGACGGAACTGCTGACTAAGGATGAAGTTCATCTCTTCACCATAATGATATCGTTAGCTATTCAAATGTTACTATATTGCTGGAAAGATCTTTCCAAGGTAGACTTCCATATGTGGTGGAATGCACTATGCCTAACCGGCAAATATGAAAAAGTGTACGCTGAAAAGTCAAACTCTTTATCTCACTTCTTTGCTATATGGAAACCATTACATGACTACATTGAAGCTTAACCTTTTGTATTCTTCACATTGTTATGTTTTATGTCACACTTATCGCAGGTTTTATATATTTCTTCATAATTCTGGTACCTGTGCATGTCTGGAAAAGCGGGATCTTTATGTACTACAAATTGTTTATGTAACACATGTTTCAGTTTTTTCTTGTACTTTTAAAAAAAAAACCAATAAAACTTGTTTGACCTTTAAAAAAAAAGAATCGGCATCACTAAGAGATCAAAGATTTGTTGCTTGAGTTTTTGTTTGCATGGCTTGGGAAGAAAAATGTGGCGCTGAGCTGTGTCAAAGGAATGCCCAGATACTCCAAACTCTGGGTCGGTTCTAGATGGCTCTTCTTGAAGTTGACTATCCAGCCTAACCGCTGGAGTAGATTCAATACCTGTTGCACTGCTTTCTCACACTCTGGTTTGGACAAAACTCTGATTTGCCAATCATCCAGATAGGGGTGTACTTGGTTCCTTATCTTTCGGAGAAAAGCTGCAACCACCACCATTACCTAGGTGAAAGTGCGGGGAGCAGTTGCCAATCTGAACGGAAGAGCCGCAAATTGGAAATGTTCCTAAAACCTCAGATATTTCTTATGGCCCAGAAAGATAGAAATATGCAGATATGCCTCTGCCAGATCCAAAGAGGCAAGAAACTCCCCCAAGGCCACCACCGCAATAACCGAATGGGCCATTTCCATATGGAAATGCAGGATTCTTAGAAATGCATAGACAACCTTGAGATCCAAGATGGACCCTCCTGTCTACTATGACTTTCTTGGGCATAATGATAAATTGGTTATCTAGCTGAGCCAGATTTGTTGTCAAGGACAGATTCTATGGCCTAAATATCTAAGAACCTTTGAAGTGTAACTTGGACCTTGGCCTCTTTTTCAAGGCGTCCAGCTGGAGAATTGAGGAACCAATCCGCAGAACAACAAAACTCGTTCTTGTGACCTATTTGGATGATATCCAGCACACATATTGGTCCGAGGAAATTTTCTCCCACGCCATCCGAAATGCTGACAGCCTCCCTCCAATGTGTGGAGGTGCGGTCACCAACTTGGCATCATTGGGACTTTTTGGAGGGCGGGTTGACGTAAGACCCTGAGGGCTTTTGGCATCTGTGGTTGCTAAATCACTGTCTGTAACCCTGGAAGGATCTCTGGATGTAGGAACTCAGGTTGTACTGGCGAGAACAGCAGGAGGGACGAAAATTACCTCTACTCATCTTGGGGGTCAGCACAGCTTGTTCTCTGGCATAGACTTAGGGCAGTGATCCATCACACAGGCCATGAGATTGGCTAGGCCCTTACCAAAAAGCATCTGCCCCTTAAAAGACAGTATGCTTAAGGTTGCCTTGGATGCAGAGTCGCCCGCCCACTGCCTGATCCAGAGCATTCTGCGAGCAGAGACTATATGCCGATATCTTGCTCGTGACCCTGATAAAGCCATACAGGGTGTAACCACTTAATCCACCCCTTCTAGCAACAGCTGAGGGCAGATGTCCTCCTCTGCAGAGGGCTCCCATCTCAATCTAGTGTGACAGGCCTGTGCAGCAAATGAAGTTGCCGCCACCGCTTTAATTCCCAGAGCTAGAGCTTCAAATTGTCTCTTCAAAACTATGTCCACCTTACGATCTTGCGCATCTTTCAGCATAACTTCTCCCTAACTCAGGAGAGCCGGGTGCTTGGTAACCTGAGTCACCGCAGAGTTTTCTTTTGGCTGATTAAACAGCTGCAAGAACTCAGGTGCCATTGGTTAGAGTCTAGACATAGCTTTTACAATTCTTAAAGATCCTTCCGGGGTCTCTCACTGCTCATTAACAAAGGCAGTAATGTCCAGATGTGCTGGAAAAAATTCTGGGGAGAAGTCTTGTGCAGGGGAGATAAATGAACTCTGCAAAACCTCCAACTGGGCGCAACATGGGCTACTCTCGAGACTCCAGCCACTCCCTAGCATGCACTGTGGCAAGTGGTACATGGTTGCTCCTCCACCGGTCATCTGGCGCAAACGTCACATGAAATAGTGTCAACTCACCCTGAGGAGTGCATCCCTGTAAATTTTTGTAAAAATTGAGGCTTTGAGGCAGATAGAGGATTCAGGAAAAAAAAAAGATTGCTTAAAATCCAAGATGGCCACTGCCAGAAAAATCACATCATAAACAGCCCATGGAGACTTAAAAAAAAAAAAAAGAAACCACTGAAATAGGGGTTTTAGAGGTGAGGAACCTGAACCCTGACCCCAGAAAAATGAGGTTTTTGACACCTCCCCCCCTGATTTTCCCATAGGAAATAATGGGGCTGCACTTACAGTTTAGTAAAAGTGCCTGCCTGTTAGCTTTCCTTGAGATGGAAAGGACTTTCTGCCTCAAAAACTTCACATGACACCGCCAAAATCAGGAAATCTTTATGCTGCGAGGCACACCAACCCCATCCAAGACCTCCACCCTCACAGAACCTCAAAGCATGACTTGGGGCAGGGGGTAAAATACACAAACGGCTCCCTAAAACCCCAAGGGTTCTTACTCAGGGCATCCACAGCCTACACTCAAATTTCTGAAAAATTTAGAAGGTAAACTGGCGCCCAGGGGAATGGACCCCGAGCCCTTAAGTAGCACACAGCAGGCTGGCTCCACAGGTCCACCCAAAGGTTTGCTCTACAAGCTGCAGTCCGACTCTGCTGAACCTGCATCCTTTCCCAGATAGAGCATCCCCAAATATGGGATCTCAGGGCACCAAAGAAAAAAAAACAACAACTTATAACCAAAAACAAAAAAATTTAAGCACAAAAAATCAGAAACACCTCTGCACAGTTTGATTGCAAAAGGAAAAACTGAAGGGGGCACTATACTCCACTGACAATGTGGGAGGTACTGAAAGTTGTAACACACTTCTGTAAAACCCGGCTCATGGGAATGGATTGACCACCTAACATACGGACTCCTGAGTAGATATAACAGAATTCACGATAAGCTCCTAACTATTCTTTTTTTATTGATGAACAGTTTACTCTCTCTCATATTCTTTGAATTTTGTGCTAATTAGTGAAGTTTAATACGAAGATGGTCATCTATAAAATTGAAAGTATAATCAATTTCTTTGTTTGGAAGAATTATTTATAAAACCCTATTTGACTGGGTCATATAGATAAATATCAGATGTAATTAATCTCTTTCATAAGGCCCTGGTAACAAAGAAATTAATCTCGCAGAGAAAAATTACTGTTCTTAAATTTCATACTTACTCCAGAATAAAGAGTGAAACTTTTTAAATTCATGAGCATATTTAAAATTGAGGAGAATGGGAGTTATAGGAAGATGAAGCAAAATTCCTCATTTTCATTACATCAACCCTGTTTACATTACATTTTCATTACATTATCCCGTTTAATATTGGTTTCAATTACTTGAGAGAGCCATCAAAAATGGAATGGGGAATAAATATTTTCATTATAGGCTCAAGAAGAAAGATTCAATCTCATTCATCTATAACTAGTCTTTAAGCCCGTTACATTAACGGGTGCTAGAATAGATGTGTCTGTCTGTGTTTCTTTAGCTCTCTCTCCTTGGCCGCTGTCTGTATCCTTCTGTCTCCCCTCCCCTCCCGAGCAAAGCTGTCTGCCCCCAGCACACACCTCCCCCCCCCAAAGCAGCCCTCTTTCCCTCTCCCTAACTGTCTCTCCATGGCCCTCTTCTGTCTCCGCCCCCCCAGAGCAAAGCTGTCTGTCCCCAGCACACCTCCCACCAAAGCAGCCCCCTTTCCCTTTCCCTATCTCTCCATGGCCCCTTCTGTCTCCCCCCAGCACACCCCTCCCCCCAAAGCAGCCCCCTTTCCCTCTCCCTGTCTCTCCATGGCCCCTTCTGTCTTCCCCCCAGAGCAAAGCTGTTTGCCCCAAGCACACCCCTCCCCCCAAAGCAGCCCCCTTTCCCTCTCCCTGTCTCTCCAGGGCCCCTTCTGTCTTCCCCCCAGAGCAAAGCTATCTGTCCCCAGCACACCTCCCCCCCAAAGCAGCCCCCTTGCCCTCTCCCTATCCATGGCCTCTTCTGTCTCCCCCAGCACACCCCTTTCCCTTTCTCGCTTCCCCTGGCTCCTGGTATTGATCCCCTTCTTACCTGCTCCTCTTCAAAGCAGCCTGCGATCGTAGTGGCCGGCTTTAGCGAACCTAGCAGGCCGCTCTCCAACTCAGTAGCACGTTCCCTCTGATGCGATCCCGTGCATCAGAGGGAGCGTGCTACTGAGGTTGGAGAGTGGCCTGCGAGGTTCTTTAAAGCCGGCCACGATCGCAGGCTGCTCTGAAGAGGAGGATCAGTGGCGGCTGCGGCGAGTGAGGGCGGGAGGTGACGTAGCGAGGACGCGGGCAGGGAGAGAGCACAGTCACGCGAGTGAGAGGCAGCAGCGAGTGAGGGCGGGCGGTGACGTGCCGAGGACGTGGGCAGGGAGAGAGCACAGTCGCGCGCCTCCAGCCCCTGCAAGCGCCGTGAGGTGTCAAATAGAATACTGCCACAGAAGCACACCTCACGGCGCCAGGAATCACAAATTTTCAAGAGCGCATGTGCGCTCTAGGGTTTTATTATTATAGATAACTAAACCTGCTGATAATTGGACGGGCAGTACATATAATATTCAAGGGATATACCATCAGCTTCTTATGAGACAATCTAATCTAATCTGAGATGTATGAGTCGCGCTATGCCTAATTAGGTTCAAGGCGACTTACAGTACAATTTAAAGAAATACAATTTTGTACAGTACAAGGATGCTATAGGAGATAAATTACAAAACAGTTTGAAAGGTGGTACAATACAAAGGAGGTGAACGAAGGAGAAATTAGTCAGATAACTTGTGGCTTAAAATGGAGAGTCTTAGACGTCATCACTGTAGGGTGGGAATACTCAGCACACGCTAAATCTTAGAGAACCGAGGTGGATGTTTGAGCTCCAAACTATGGCCTCAAATAGCCTGAATGAAACCTCTGATTAGATGGCTCAAATTGACAGCTGATTCTGTTGTAGACTGTGGGTAGAAGCTGGGTCCCTTTAAAATAAATTACACTTTCTAGTTGGTTGCTGGGTGTTACAGCACCGGGATGATGCATTGTGGGAGGTATATTTTAGCGCTGCCAAAGAACGCCGCGGCTATCTTTGATCACCAGCGGCTGATTTGAACAGGCGAAGTTTAACTTTAAGGTAGGCCATTTTATGAGAACTGGCTCCTTATAAAGAGTGATAAATTATTTATTTATTTAAATGAATTTATTTAAATGAACAAATTTTTATACTCTGCATTTTTGGTAGTTCCCCCCGACCTTGATAAAGTCATGCAAAATGCATCAGGAAGAGGAATAACCTGCTATAAAGCTGTTACTAACTTATTGATTACAAAATCAAATAACAGAAAAATCAATTGGTAATAAATGTTATAAGTATTAATGATTTATGAAGAATTATGAAGAATAACACCACTAGGAGCTTTACTACTCTGGTGGAGGCCTGAACTCCCTCATAGTATAAGCATTTGTTTAAGTATAAAAGAAAAGAAATAAAAAATTTCAATGAATAGTGATTTCAGCGCTATTTTGGACATTATTGTGAAATTATTCTAAATAGAAGAAAGAATCATTAGAAGAGTACTGAATGTAATAAGCATTTCCAAAGGGCACACCAGCAGATTCACTTATAAGGGTATCGATGAAAAAGCATACTAGTTAAGATCGCTTCCCGATATACAGTACACAAAATGAAGTAAAGGCATCTCAAATACCCAAAGCACTGCAATACTTCATTAAGGTTTTTAACAAGTTTGGGCACACATTTATTTCAATGCTGGCTTCTTGCTCATGTAGCTAAAGAGAACATGTAATGCAGCTCATGTCACTTGCTACATGACAATGATTTTTGGAACATGTCAAGGGTTTCTAATATGCGGTAAACCATCTCCATCTCATTCTTTAAGGAGAGAGGGTAGAATCAGAGTATGAATGGGTACAACCACTGATCATTAAGGCTTGCATTGAAGAATGCTGGTGTAGAAGGACTGAGGTTGAAACAAGATACTAAAGAATGACACAGGATTGTTTCCTGTAGTTTTCTGCGGGAACGGTGATGAATTTTATCACCTTGTTATTCTCTACAGAATACTACAAGGAATGCAGAGAAGTATACATTATACTGCATTACTTCTACCTGAATACATTTTCACTTTATTCTATTACTATTAAATAAGAGACTGAACTAGTGAACCATTAGAGCAGATCCTTAATGGCTTAATTCCATTTTCACAAACAACATGAGATGAGGATTCATACCTCTGTTTTACTCTTCTTACTTTCATTTTCATTCACTCACCCTGTGCGTGATTGCCCAACTTTATCACACAGATCCAAAATAAGACCCCAGTCCTCAGCAGTGTTCATTTCGCTGGTTGCTTTCTCTGAGAAAATAAAAAGAAGCTATTAAAATAAGGACAACACCAAAAATTTTAAAACATATACATCTCTAACACTTTTCTTAAGTCTGATTTTGAATATATTAGCTTTTCGTGTTAATTGATTTACAAACAGATCAAAACATTTACAGTAAATTATATTTTTTTCCATAAGAAATTGTAAATATCTTAGCAAACAAAATTAAAAACCAAGAGATGAATTTCTCATGCATAACCAATATATGTTTTCTAAATAAAGTTAGTCATATAGAAAGACTTTTTCCGATTAGGGTTATTTACCAATAGTTTTCACTTACCCCTCTTTTACGAAACTACAATAGCAGTTTCTAGCGCGGAGAGCCGCACTAAATGGCCTGTGCTGCTCCCAACGCTCATAGGAACTCAATGAGCATTGGGAGCAGCGCGGGTCATTCAGCGCGGCTCTCCGCACTAGAAACTGCTATCGCAGTTTCGAAAAAGGAGGCCTTAATGTTGTTAAATGTACATTATATGCTTAAAGAGCTATGAGCAAATAAGGTGAAATTTTGTCATACCCTGAATGGAGAAATTACCACTTCTTTCCTTGTAATTTTCGTTTCCTTAGTCAGTGTCACTGTTCTAAACCAGTGATTGTTATCCCTTCCTACCAGAAGATGAAGGTACAGTGAACTGAATTCAGCCAGAGACATTACCAGCTATATTGTGTGGTGTTCCTTGGAACAATTCAGTATGCATCTGCCCAAGCAGCAGAAAATCCCTTTTTTGGTAGAACACCCAGCCCCATCAACCAATGCAGCGGCAACGATAAATAAGTGAGCAAAAACACCATAAAGTATGGAACTCACTACTCTGCAAATACCAGGGAAAAGTCATGTCATGGGAACCCCATATGGCTGCCAACTACTTTGAATCAGAAAAGACAGAGCATACCCAGGACCCCATGCCAAGGTCTTTCAAGGATGGGATTTCAAAACAGTGATACTAACTAAAGCAAAGAAAATCATCAGGTAAGGAATAATTTCTCCTTTCTTATCACCAGCTTACACTATTCCAAAGCACACCCAATGAGCAGGGAAAGGACAAGGTTCCCTGAATGACCGTTCTGACAAAATCCAAACAGACCCCGGCCTGAACATCCAACCTGTAGAGCCTATCAAAAGAATGGAGCAAAGACCATGTTGCCACCCTGAAAATCTCCTTAGGTGAAACAGCCCTGTCCACTTCCCAGGATGCTGCCTGGGCCCTGGTCAAGTGGGTCTTTAATACTCGAGGCACAGGACAACCCAAAATGATGTAGGCTGACTCGACAGCCACAAAATCTAGAAAATACAACCATGTAACCCCCCTACTTTGAAATGCCCATTGGTTGCCAATTAATCTAAGAATCTCTTACAAAATCTCATTAATAACATTTAAAACAATTCATTCTGGATTGCCCCAATTTATTGATAAATATCTTGTTCTATATGAGCCACCCCGCAGTCTTAGATCGTCTGATCATAAATTGCTGACGGTCCCCTCCCTTCGTATAATAGGTGCCAAAAGACAACATTTTCTCAGTCGTAGCCCCACAACTTTGGAATACTTTACCAGCTCTCGTAAGAGAAGAAACTAACCTTGAACGTTTCAAGGGCCTACTCAAGAGTCATTTATTTAAAGAAGCTTTTAACATTTGATGTAAAAATTTACAGTATCCTTTTAACTCCCTTAAGGAATTATGCAGCAATGACCCCTTTCCTTTCTAACCCTATTTCCTTTTGTTTCCCTTCTGTCTGTCTCATTTGTCCCCTTTTAATATGCCAAGTATTAGTTGATGTTTCTTTCTAACTGTTTTCTTTCTGTACGTGTTAATGGCATTTTTATTATGTTCATGCTCTGTTTTTTTCTTTTACTTTTATATTGTAAGCTCGCTTAGAAATTGGATAAGCGATCAAATAAAATTTTAATAAAACCTTAAACCCTTAATACACCTTGCAACAGATGCATTAGAGGCCACCTGACCCTTCAGAGGGCCATAAAAGAGCAGAAAGGGATAATATGAGAGACAAAACTCTTTTGTCTCCTTCAGGTACCAGAATAATCCACTTTGTGAAGCCTCCAGTTGGCAGGAGAAGAACCCCCTGCCCCAAAGGCGGGCAAACATACCTCCTGATTCACACGGAATTGAGACACCACCTTTGGCAGAAAGAATGGAACCGTACATACACAAGGACACTGAATCCTCTGCAAAGGACAGATACAGTTTCTGGCACAATAGGGCCTGAATTTCCAAGACCCTCCAAGCAGAGGTGATTGCTACCAGAAATGCTGTCTTAACTGTGATGTCCTTGGCAGAAGCATGCAAGGGCATGTATGGAGCCTCCAACAATGCCCAAAGATCCAAACTGAGGTCCCACGAAGGAAAAGAAGAACAAAGCAGAGGATGAAAGTACGTCACTTCCTTCAAGGATTGAGCCACCTCCCTATGCAGAACCAGAGAGATGCTCTTCACCGTCCCTCGAAAGCCGAAAAGAGCCACCACCTGGACCCTTATGGAGCTCAAGTCCCTGCTGCAAGAACCCACACAATGTTAGAAATCTGACCCTTCCACGAATACAGGACCTGTTCTCGCACCAGGATTTAAAAACCCAGACGACCCTGACATAAGCCAGGAACATGAAGGTTTTCCTAGACAACAGCAGGATAGAAACCACTATGGGAGAAAAAGCACACTTCTTTAAGTGCCACTTTTCAATGGCCACACTGTAAGCCAAAAGGGATCCAGTTCCTCCATATCTACCTGCTCCTGCTGAAGGAGTCTCCAAACCCTGGGCAAAGGAAGAAGGTTGTCTACCAACTAGGGCCAATCCGGTGCCATCAACAAGACCAAATGAGGGTGACACGTAATCTTGTACAACACTCGAACCACCAGAAGGCATAGAGGAAGCAAAGAGCAGCTCCGATACCAGCCAAGGCTGCCAGCTTCTCTCCATCAACTGAAAAAGCTCTCCACCTTCACATTGGCTTGAAAAATCATCAAGTCAAACTGAGGGGGCCCCCAGCAGTCCACTATAAGCTGAAAAGCCTGCTGCCGCAGCTCCTACTCTCCTGGATCCTAAAGAAATCAACTGAGAATGTCTGATTGTACATTGTTCTTACCTACAATATGGACCACTGATAATGCCGGCGGAGGCTTGCTGTTCTCCAGAGCCACTGCCCAACTCCAGGTCCCATCCCTGCCTGTTGATACATGCCACCACCATCATATTGTCTGACCGCTTTCCCTTTCAGGAGTGGCTGAACTCCAGCATAGCCAACTGAACCACCCAGGTCTCCAAGTAGTTGATGGACCAGGAGTCCTGTGCTACATGCACTAGGCAATGAGCTCTCAAGCCAAGGAGCCTCATATCTATGGTGACCAGCACCTGCTGAAAAGGATCCAGATGGACCCCCCTCCCTCAATAGGTTCACTGGACTGTCTCATCAGGTCAGGCCAAGCCTGGCCAGGGGCAAAAGCGGAAGCTGAAATCCTGAGAGGGCAGAGCTGGGATAACAGGGTCTGCTGCAAAAGATGAATATGAGCTCTCACCCAAGGCACCACCTCCACAGATGTTGCCATGAAGCCCAGGAGCAGCAAGTGTCTCAGACCATGGGCCATGAAAGCTCGCACAACTAAAGTTTGTGCCTGTAGTTTCTACGCTCCCGGCACATGTCAAAACAAATCTCCCAGGTACTCCAGAACCTAAGACAGAAGCAGATGGCTCTTGGGACAATTCATGAACCAACCCAGGGACTCAAAAAGGGAGATGACCTAATCGATGGCCTGACTAGGCTCTGCTCCAAATCAACCAGCTGTCCAGGCATGGGTGAACCTGAACACCCTGGCACCCAAGATGTGCTGCCACAAACCCATCACCATGAAAAAAAAGGTGCATGGCATTGTAGCCAGGTCAAAGGGCAAGCCCTGAAACTGAAAATGCTTGCCAGCACACAGAAACACAGATAACCTTATTGTGAATCATCACAGGAGATATATATATAAGCCTCTGTGAGGTCTAGAGAAGTCAGGAACTCCCTCAGTTGCACTGAAGTTATTATCGAGTGCAACATGCCATGCTGGCAATGGTTCCATCAGGTGTAGGAGCAAGTGAGGATCACTCCTGCCTCCACTGCACCACCAATGCTTTAAGGGGGTAAGTGGTCTGGGTAGGGAACCTCAGGCAGAAGCTGCTCCAGAGTTTCAGTTTCAGCCAAAAATAAATATACACTTGTACAAAATTGAACAAAGACTAAATCAAGATGTCAGGTTAGTTTCAGCGCCAAAACCAAAATTCAATTGGTCTCTAATTTGGGGTCACTTAGGTGCATGCATTGTACCGGCTGAAGAAAAGCCTGGTTTACCCACCTCCTAAGGTTGATTTCCTAGGAAAAAAAAAAAAAATCACTGCCCATTTAGATCTGGTCCCTTTACAAAGGATAATAACGACAACCACTGGGAGAGGAAGCAAAAATAACCTTGAACACCTTTATGCTTTACAAAAACAAAACAAAAAAAACACGAGATAAAAAAGGGGGTGAGGAGGAAACCACCACCCAGCCAGGTGTTGCAAACAAACTACAAAATAAAGCGCAGATGAAAGTTCAAGAATAAAAATTCCAAAGTTTAATTAGGACCAGGACAGGCAAAGCCCCCCTCGCCCCTCTTCCTATCTGCTCTGATTTATTTTGGTCATGGGTTGGTTTTTTTTTTTTTTGGGGGGGGGTTGAGCTAGAGAACAGACCATGTCACTCACTGCTACTCCTGCAGCTGCCAAACGTCAACAGGCATAAAGCAACAAGAGAGACGAGCACGTGCAGCCCTCAGAGTCAGAAGAGTGTACGTGTCCGTATTCTCCATGGACAGGCCCTTCTCCCCTCTGCTCCCTTCAGCTTTCATGCCCGTTACAGTTGATCCGCTTTTGTTGTTTTTTATTTGGTTTTCTTTTGCTGTCACCGAGTTCCCAGGAAAGGGGGGGGGTAGGGTTAGGTGCAGAGCTGCCATAAGGTCTGGTCTCAGCTGGAATGCAGGCCAGTGCATGAGAGAGAGCTTGGTTAGCACAGGGGGGAGGGAGGTACAACAAAGCTTGTTAGACAGCTTTCTGCCTCAGGGGAGGGAGAAAAGCAGAGGTTGCAAGGCACAGGAAGAGTTAACCCCAGGGACGTACGGAGGTGTGTGCAGAGACAGAGAGCCATGCACCTGGGAGGGAGGATGAGCAGCTGGGGATCGCCCTCCGAGATGTAGCCATTGTGTCCCTCCTTCCTCTCTGGCTGTTCATACAGGAGGCAAACGGAAAAAGATGTCTGCTAATAGGGCCGGCTCTACCTTTAGTTAGTGGCGGAGTAAGGAAGGAATTTATCAAACGTCCTTGTCCGGTCTGTGTATGCACAGTTTGTAGAGATGCCGCGTCACTCTAATTTAGAAGCTGAAACGGGCCGTAGTTTGCCCATGTCTGGCCTAAGTGCTGCAGTACTTCGGAATCGGCCAGGCCGATTTTTTTTAAAAAGCAAATAGATTTGAATCGATTTACCCAAAGTGAATCAGTGAATCAATTTGAATCGGAAATCGGGCAGCACTAGTTCTGACATACCTCCGGGCTACTTAAAGTAGCAGCAGCATCGGTGGTGGCCAGCCAACAGAGGCAGTGTTCTAAACAGGCCTGCTCCGCCAGAGCCTTCCCTCTGCCGTATCACTGATGACACGGCAACAAGAAGCCCTGGCAGGGCAGGCCGCAAGCTGTCTGTTCAGAGCGCTGCTTCTGCCAGCCAGCCTCCACCACCACTGTTGCTGCTTTAGGAGGCCCACAAGTATGTCAGGTCTCACGATGTACGGTGGGGGGGGGGAAGAGTCGGTCGAGAAGTGCTGCACAGGGAGGATAGGAAGGATGGAAGGCTGCTGCACAGGGTGATGGGAGAGAAAGCTGATGCACGTGAGGGGGGGAGAGAGGAAGAGTTGTTGGACATGGGGTGGAGGACATGAAGCGAGAGATGCAACAAAGAGGTAGGAGGGAGAAATCCTGCATAAGATAGAGGGGAGGGAGACATCTTTATAGAAGAGAAAGAAATATTGGACATAGGGTGGAGGGCAGGGAGATATGGTGCACAGGGAGAGAGAAAAATGTTGCACATGATAATGGAGGAGAGGAAGGGAGATATGCTGTATCGAGGGGAATAGAGAGGTTTGACCTAGGGCACAAAGCAGCGAGACAGAGAGATGGTAGACAGTGAGAAAGAAACAGAAATGTTGTATATGGCAGCAGAAGGGAAGGTACAGAGGTGAAAAATGGATGGTGAGCACAGAGAAAGAAAATGTCAAATAGGGAGGAGACTCTAGCGAGTGAGTTAATAGAAGACAAATAGAAACCAAAGCCTGGAACCAACATAATTTAATAAAATGACCAAAGAGCGAAAAAAAAAAAAAAATTATTTCTATTTTGTGATTACGATATTGTGTATCCTGCCAGAGCTGGTGTTAGACAGCAAGCGTGAGCTAGGACCTAACAGAAAGTCTTTTTTGTTTATTTTGTTTACACTAGAGTACTGAGGTGGGGGAGGGGTTGGAGAGGGCAAAGGGGAGTGAGGTGGGCGAAGAGGCTACAAAATAAACCTGGCAGGAAGTTTTGGAAAAAAAAAAAAAAAGGCTCAATTGTGAAGGAAAAGCAAATTGATTCAATAGGCCAAATCGAATCTAATTTTTTTTTTCCCTGAATTGAGCAGCACCACCTTTTACTAAGCTGTGGTAAGCACTAGCATGTGTCTACGGTAGCTCAAAAGGGTTACTGCGGGATACAATGAGGCACACCAAAGTAATTTTGCAATATGTATGCATAAACTACACACTAAAAAATCATTTTTATTTTACTGCAGAGGGGAGATGTCTGGAGATTTAGAGTGAGCATATTTGTACTAACTGGTTACTACAGGCTTAGTACATGAGCCCTTACCATCTACAAAGCATGTGTTCCATAAGTACTCAATCCCCAATGACAAGGTTAGTGAATGGCCATTTTCCAATTGTGCTAAAAATTGCCTAAGTGTGCATTTCCCCCACAGCTTAGTAAAAAAGAGCCGAAATCTTTTTGGCAAGTACTACTATAAAACTTCAAATGTTTACTAACCCCCCCCCCCTTTTAGAAAACCACAAAAACAGTTTTTAGTGTCGGCCGGTGCACTGCTCTCAATACTCATAGGAACTCTATCAGCATACTAAAAACAGTGCTAAAAACTGATTTTGTGGTTTTGTAAAAGGGGGCAGGGTAAAATTTTTAACAAATCTAAAAAATGTTATGCCTTAGATCTAGCTTATTTCCTTCATCTCTACATCTGAATATTACTTCATACTTACATGTTCTTTGGCTCATCACAGAAAACATGTGATAGTAAATCATACTACTGAAAAGGAAGAAACGTGAAAGATCACCTGGGCTAAAATGTTTTCAACTGATTCAGCACGAACAGCAAACACATGTGCACAAATAATACAGCTAAATTTGAAGGGGTTCAGCAAATTGTATGATTTATATGATCTTTGTATTTTATTCCACTTCCTAGAAATCTGAAGAACTGACTCGCTGACCTTTTGCTTCCACATAAGCAGAAAATGAGAGTAAAACCTTAGAATCTTTCCAAACAGATTAACTCAATTACATCAGCCAATATAAATAATTATTCAGGCAAGTGCTTATGGCATTAATGTTTCTAATACATAGACAGCTTGCACTACTAACAGATCAGGGAGCTCAGAACGCAATTATTTCACGCTTTCTACTGCCAAACGCATTATTGCTATTAGGAGACAAATACTTAGGCTCGATCAGCATCTGACTTACATTGCCAGCTTTATCATGAAGTAGCCTTCAGTTCATGCTAGTTGGAGAGTAAGGCCGATAGACTAAGCTAATTTCTTCTAATAATTATAGAAAGTTAATTTAAACCCACCGAAAACTACCTGTTGTGAGGTTACTTATAAATTAAGATACACATTTTTAAGTGGCGCAAATAAGTTTTTGTTGTTTACAAACAGCCAGAGAAGTAAAACGCCCTGTATTAGCGATGGTCTGGGACCTTTGTTCGAGTGATGCTCATGTTTTGGTGGCATGCGCGCATGCGCAGCTCTGGCCGGGAATGAAGTGGCGCCAGTGACTCCACTTTGGGACCTGTTTTAACGGGAGCGGAGGCGGTGTTGGAACTCAAGAGTCAGACTTGAACTTACCCACATCCTGGTCAAAAGGATTGGACGTAAAGAGCGGCATCTCTGGCGAGGCCCCGGCCCCCTCAGGAGGGCCTGGCACGGAGGGCAGATGCAGGGCGGGGGTGCTAAGAGCTCCCTCCCGCCCGCTCGCTACACAACAGCAACGGCGGCGGGATCTCCAGGGGCCTGCGGGCACCAACGAGCATGCCGGGAAACGGGGCTGCCTTTCCCAGTGCCCGATTCCCGACGTTCCGCTCTTACAAAACAAAGAACAGGGCAAGGAGCGGGAGAAGGGAACGCAACTGATGTCTCAAAATCGGTTCTTAGTTATTAAGCCCGCCCTGTTCTGTTATATGACACTATTCAGAGTTCTTGCAACAAGACGATATGTAGGTGGAGATCACATGCTGTTTATGTTCCTCTCTCGCGAAGGTCCTCTAGTTAGTCAGGTGGCTGGACCACATGATGTTGAGGGGGCTGAGTTAACTGACTAAGCCCGAGAGTAAGGGTAGACGTGGGTCTGTAATCTGTATTTGGTGTCTAGCTGGAGTCAGTGGGCTAATTTCTCCTCTCTTTTAGTTATTTGGGTTGGGCTAGCTGCTGTGTCACCCAATTTGTCCGTTCAGCATCAGCCCAACATTGAGATGTTCGTATTCGTTCTTTCATGTTTGACGGAGGAGGTGCGTCCCGTTCTTTCAGGCTTTTTTTAAAAAATGGGACTGACCTCATGTCCCTGCTGTGTGGAGGGAAAAATAGCCATTTGAAATTTTAACAGAATGGGGCCACATTTAGTGGTAGGTAAAAACCTGTTGGAGGGGGGGGGGGGGGAAAGAAGTGTTTGAAGAGGACCAGAATCGATCAGAGGTTCCAAATAAATTAGTGCCCCTCCCCCTCGAAAAATATGGGAGAAGCAGTTCAACCAGCGGATCTTTTCCAGATAAGCCCTGCCAAAAAGTTAACCCCCGCCACAGTTTTAGCTAACACCATGCTAAGTGAATACTTGGGGAAAGTGATATACCTTGAACCCCCCTGAGTCATTATTCAAATCATGTGAATAATTTCCTCGGAGGGCTTCAATAGTTTAATAATTTATAAGGTGGCGTGGCTTAAGTTTTCGCCCGTGCACTTTTTGCATTAGTGGCGGGGCTTATCTGGAAAAGACCCCAACCAGCATACATTCATGGTAATATGACAGACTCCATGATGAGATATAATCCGCTTGTAAGATTAACTTATGCCAGTCTGGAGAATTGCTAAAGAAAACTCAGAT
This sequence comes from Geotrypetes seraphini, assembly GCF_902459505.1. Taxonomy (NCBI): domain Eukaryota; kingdom Metazoa; phylum Chordata; class Amphibia; order Gymnophiona; family Dermophiidae; genus Geotrypetes; species Geotrypetes seraphini. Next base: position 431,813,823 of record NC_047085.1, on the reverse strand, counting down.
TTAGGTTATTCCATACAAATAGACCTGGACTTTAGAATGGCAGCAAGATCCATCCAACAAGGAGAATCCCAGTGTATCTGAACTACAGTGGTACCTTGGTTTACGAGCATAATTCATTCCAGAAGCATGCTGGAGTCTTGGCAAGCTGTGACACCTTCTGAAGGACAAACAAAAGTGAAGTGGTGGTTACATTCCAGAAGCTGCAGCGCCGTCTCTAGAAAACGCCCCCCCCCCCCCATTCCAAACACATTAATTCTCTTCCATTTTTGTTCCCATTATAAAAAATACTGATAAGTTCCCAGAAAAAAAAATACATTAAAATAAGAAGTGAAAACAAAGGCCCATACAGATGAGAACATAACATAAGAATAGCCTAACTGGGTCAGACCAATGGTCCATCATGCCCAGTAGCCCATTCTCATGGTAGCTAATCCAGGTCACTAGTACCTGGTCAAAACCCAAAGTGTAGCAACATTCCATGCTACCGATCCAGGGCAAGCAGACACTTCCCCCATGTCTTAATAACAGACTATGGACTTTTCCTCCAGTAATTTGTCCAAATCTTTCTTAAAACCAGCTACACTATCTGCTTTTACCATAACTTCTGGCCACTTCATTTTTAAGTTTAGATCTTTCCTTTCAAACAGAGACCTTGCTAGATGTCAAATACAGCACAAGGTAACTTCACATGGACTTAGCTGTGCAGGAAATGTGAATCTCCTCATACACCCACCATATAGTGCAAAAATGTGCAAAGGTCTGTTTTTTTCTTTCGATCACTACATAGCCTAATGCCACACAAGCAGCGCTGTTACAAACATATTCTGAAGGTCAATGCTAAGGTTAACAAAGTTTCCTTCCTTGGACTACAAGGAGATACTGACAAACCACTGGAAGAGATCCCAAAACAACTACCCAGGCACAACACACAAAGACCCACTCAGTGTGTGAACCAGTTGAGTGGAGTGGACTAACTGGGGGGTGGAAATGGGCCCGGAGTTTGCTCAGCAGAATTTCCCAGACCACCTCTTCCTCTCAACACATTGACACGCTGCCACCACCACCACCACTAGGAACACCTCACCGGGTAGGCCATCAATGCTTATAAACTTTATAAAACACATTATTATATTTTCTTATAAAGCACATATTTTAACTGAACTCTCTGACATCCTCAGTCTTGCCATTCACAAATATAGAAGGAAGAAAAGTTCCCGTTTCCTGCTGTCTCATGTCCCTGGCCTATACAATATTTTTCTTCTGTAGACCCTTCAAAAGTGTGACCAAATCCTCGTTTCACTTGCATTATAAAGTACTGAGGATGCCATCTCTCCCCAATCCCATGTCCTAAAATCTAAGACAGTAGCGCAAACTAGTGCTGCCCGATTCAGGAAAAAAAAATTTTTTTGATTCGATTCAGCCTATTGAATTGGTTTTTCGATTCGATTTTCCTGCCCAATTGGATTTTTTTTTTTTCAAACATCCTGGTGGGTTTATTTTATAGCTTTTTCACCCCCTTTGGCTTCTCCTAACCACACTGGCGCTGTGGTGTAAATAAAATAAAGAAACAAAAAGGACTTTCCTGTTAAATCCTAGCTCACGTTTGCGGTCATAACACCAGCTCTGGCAGGATACACATTTCAAATCTGACATATTGTAATCACAAAACAGAAAATAAAATTAGTTTTTCTACCTTTTGTTGTCTGGTTATTTTTCAAATCTTGTTGGTCCAAGGCTCTGGTTGTCTTCTGATAACTTGCTTGCCAGGGTCTTCTTTCTTCTTTCTGCATGCTAACCATCCATCTGCAATCTCTGTCCTCCTCTTCCATTTCCCTTCCCTCACCAGGAGGTCTGGCATCTTTCCTTTTTTCATCTCCCTCCACAGATCCACCTTTTTTTAACTACCATTTCCTCCAGCATCTCTCCCTCCTTCCCCACCACCCCAGGGTCCACCATCTCTCCCTTTCTTTTCCCAACTACCCTCCTATCCAGTATCTCTATCCCCCCCCTCCACACCATCCCTTGTGTCCAACTTCTCTCCCTTTCTGTTCCTTCCCTCCGTAAAACCTATGGTCCATCATCTCTCTCCCTCTCCTCTATTTTCAGACCCATTATTTCTTCCCACCCAAAGTCCGGCATATGTGTGTCTCTTTAAACCCCCCCTTCCCTCCGTGTACTTCTACACCTGGGCCCCCTTCCCTGAAGGCTTGTCCCCCCCTTAAAGGTCTGCATTCCACCCCTGAAGGCCTGTCCCCCCCGAAGGCCTATTCCCCCCCCCCCTTGAAGGCCTGCCTGTCTGTCCCCCTTGAAGGCCTGTCCCTCCCCCCTTGAAGGCCTGTCCCTCCCTTGAAGGCCTGCCTGTCCCCCTTGAAGGCATGTCCCCCCTGAAGGCCTGCCTACCCGCCCCACCCTGAAGGCCTAATGCCCCGCCCCACCCCGAAGGATCGCTCGCCCCCCCACCCGAAGGACCGCTCATCCCCCTGGCTTCCCCACACCACCTACAGTAGAGAAGCAGCCCGCAGCAAGATCGCGATGCCAGCGATCCCTGCTCTGCTTCGGCTCTGCTTCCGCCGCCGCGGTCCCACCTCTCCTCTGACGTTACAAGTACCTGGCAAAACCCCAAATAGTAGCAGCATTCATTATATGCTACCGTCCCATGTTTGTCTCAACAGCAGACTATGGACTTTTCCTCCAAACTTTTTTTAAAACCAGCTACATTAACTGCTCTTACCAGATCCTCTGGCAACGCGTCCAGAGCATAACTATTCTCTGAGTAAAAAAAATATTTCCTCCTATTGATTTTAAAAGTATTACTCTGCAACTTCATCAAGTGTCCCTATTCTTTGTAAATCTTGATACAATTTAAAAAAAAAAAAATCGATCCACTTGTACCCATTCTACACCACTCAGGATTTTCTAGACTTCAATCATAGCTGTCTCTTTTCCAAGCTGAAAAGCCCTAACTTTTTTAGTCTTTCCTCATGTGAGAGGAGTTCCATCCCCTTTATCATCTTGGTCGCTTTTTGTCAAACTTTTTCTAGTGACGTTATATCTTTTTTGAGATATGGAGACCAGAACGGAATGCAGTACTCAAGATGAGGTCGCACCTTTGAACGATACAGAGGCTTTATAACATTCTTAGTCTTGTTAACCATCCCTTTTCTAATAATTCCTAGCATCTGCTGCCACACATTGGGTGGAAGGCTTCAGCGTATTGTCTACAATGATGCCCAGATCCTTTTCTTGAGCACTGACCCCCAAGGTGATCCCTAACATCCGATAACTATGATTTGGATTATTCTTCCCAATGTGCATCACTTTGCATTTGTCCACATTGAATTTCATCTGCCATTTGGACTTCCAATTTCCTAAGGTCTTCCTGCAATTTTTCAATCCGAATGCATTTTAACAAATTTGAACAGTTTAGTGTCATTCTTATGGGCTTTGTAAAAGGGGCCCTTAATTTTTTTGTCTCTCAGTATCCAGTTTTGGGTCCCCAATTGTGAAGCATAATATGTTAATATTTGTTTGTATTATTATTATTATTTACCATAATAGTTACTATTTTTTGTTTTTCTTTACGAGTATTATTATTTGGTATTTTATGATTGTAAATTTGCATAAATAGGACCTTAAAAAAAAAAAGTTATCTAGAGAAGTTATCTAGGTAGTGGACTGAATATTGCCACTAGTCATTGCTATTCAATTCTGATTCAGTGCCACTCACTATCTGGATATCTGTAATTCTTTTAATCATCATGGTAATGTTTTATTTTGTCCTTACCATTAGCTCTAAAGGTAATTCCTAAGTTATAAGGTAGCTGCTCTTCCATCATTGGACCATTCGGGTCTTTATCTGCCATCATTTATTATGTTATATTACTTTGATCAAGCCTCTCAGAGGAGAGGGAAGGATGGCCAGAAAAAGAACTGTATACGTTGTAGATAGTTAAAGTAGGGATTCATTCACACCAAAGATAACAAGTACAGGACAGTTGACAAAATCATAAATAAACGGAGAAAAATAAACCTCAATTGTGGGTCGCCGGGACTACACAAGTACCCAAAGCTCACCACCTCATCACGGGTTTATGAAAAAACTCCGTACAATTATAAGTTACTTTCATACTTCAACATCTCTTTAGAAGAATAGTTTTCAAAAAATTCTCAAAGGATTTAAATTTCAACGTCCTACAGTTTTCTATAAACTGTCCATTTTGAGAGAAGCAGGCCTCCCGTTATGCAGCTGAAAGCGTGGAGATAACCTTGTGTAAACGAATCCCCTGAAGTAGCCTGCTTTCAGGCGAAATAGAAGATCTTTTCTATCGGGACGAAGATGTTTCTTCAGATGAGTGTTTAACTCTCTTATATACGCTATTATGCAGGTTTTACAGCCACGTTACTAAACCCTGTTTTGAATTTATCTACAGCTGGAGCTGATTGCCATAAATATAGTTAGTTTGGGACTGTTTCACTTAATTATAGAAAACTGTAGGACGTTGAAATTTAAATCCTTTGAGAATTTTTTGAAAACTATTCTTCTAAAGAGATGTTGAAGTATGAAAGTAACTTATAATTGTACGGAGTTTTTTCGTAAACCCGTGATGAGGTGGTGAGCTTTGGGTACTTGTGTAGTCCCGGCGACCCACAATTGAGGTTTATTTTTCTCCGTTTATTTATGATTTTGTCAACTGTCCTGTACTTGTTATCTTTGGTGTGAATGAATCCCTACTTTAACTATCTACAACGTATATATTTACAAAATTTTGTTCTTCACGGAATACGATTGTACCTTTATTATATTCAGAAAAAGAACTGCACAGGAAAGCAGAGTTGCTTAAGGCTCCAGGATGCTACTGTTATCCATAGCAACTTTTGACATCCTCCCCCCCCCCCCAGCCCCTTATTTCGAGAATACATCCTGATATATCTTCTAACAATCGAGAAGATGGACATTGAGGTTATAATGCCATTTAGCCTCATGTGCTATAGAGTGAAGGCAGCTATTCTTTTTCTCTGGGAAATAGATCACACTGGAAATGAATGCTTTCTATCTTAGGTGTTCACCGATAGCACATGGAGAAAGAGTTCTCAGAACATTTATGATGAATGCTTGTACAATTCTAGTGAGGATTTGGTTAATTTAACTGAACGGAGAGTCTCCAGTTGATTAGACAACATATAAAGTATGGGGAAAAATGTCAGTTAAAACTACTGTACAATCAAGCTGAAGTCGGGTGAAATCACAAATCATCCTAAAATATGACATGCTTCTGGTGGAAGGTCAAGCAGCAGTGGCTCTCTGATTAAAAAGCTTGAACCGTGGCTGGAATGAGTTAGTTCTTCCTACTCTTCCCTTAGCTTTGAAAATTATTAGGATTCTTGAAGTAAACACTACTTACATGTAGAGCTGCAAGTTAAATCACAGTTAACCCTTTGATTAAAGCATTAATTGTGATTTAAAAAATTAATAGTGGTTAAGAAAATGAATCCTGTTGCAGCATCTCCTGTCTCCTCCAAACATCTTTTCTGATCTCTCTTCCACTCCCAGCCCCTGTCCTTGGTATGATCTAGCATCTTTCCTCCCAGCCGCAATTCAGCATCATCAACCCCTCATGCCAAACTACCTTAAAGATGGTATTCTCTTGCTCTACGGCAGAGGCAGCATTACCCATTTGCTGCCTGCAGCCCGGTCTAAAGCTTTCCCAGGCAGAAACAGGAAGTTATGTCAGGGGGGCGTGACAGGCCAGAGGGAAAGTTTCACAGCAGGCCGTTGCCAGGGATGATTAGAATACCACCTTTAAGGTAGACCAGCTGGGGGAAAGAGGCAGATACCAAATTGTAGGTAGAGAGAGGGAAATGAGCTGTTGTCCTGTGAACTGGAGGAGTCACCAGTAGAATCTATGGTCAAGGGGATGATCTGGGGGGTGAGAGGGAGATTATTAGTCCTTTAAGGAAGGAAAAGAGGATGGGATTTGATATATTGCTTTTCTGTGGCTACAGTCAAAACAGTTCACATATTAAACAGGTACTTATAATACCAGGGCCACAAGAACTGCATCGGAAATAGTTAAAATGCCTATATTTGTGTGATTAATTGCAATTAAAAATATTAAGCAAAATACAGCTCAACTTACTTGGTACCGGTATATAAGAGGTCATGACGATGAGAAGAAAATAGTAAGTCAAAAGAGACATTATACTTGTTGGGAAGCGACAAAGAATATATGCCTGTTTTTTGTACATATGGTAGGTCAGCATAAATAGTCAGAGGTTCACCAGTCACTCCAACTGGATATAGAACAATAAATAAACTGTACCTGAAATGACAAGATTTCTAAAATTATTTATAGCTGAAAAACTCCAAGCAAACCTCATATGTTGTGTATGCTTCTTTTGGATATATATCTTAATGCAGTTGTCCAGTTCAGACTGGATGTCCTGCCTTCATCTGAAACTAAATATGTCCAAGACTGAGCTGCCCCTCTTTCCTCCTAAACTCTCTGCTCCTCCTCCTCCTTTCTCCATCTCTGTAAATAATACAGTCAAACCTTGGTTTGCGAGTAACGTGGTTTGCGAGTGTTTTGCAAGACGAGCAAAACATTCTCGCAAATCTTGTCTCGCAAACCGAGCATTGACTCGATTTGCAAGCACCCCTCCCGAGAACCGGCATCGCTCCTTCCCCCCGCCCCCCTCCCCATGCAAACCGGCACCCCCCTGTGTGAACCGGCACCCCTGCCCGAACAGCATTCAGTCTTACATCTGGCACCGGCACGCAGCCCATAGGACGTGCCGGTGCCGGTGAAAGAAGTTCCTGCCTCTTGCCTGGGCCTTGAGCATCTGCGTATGCTCAAGGCCTTCTGGTTCTCGCTCTCTCTGAAATTCTCAGAGATCTCCAAGAATCTTGGAGAGAGCGAGAACCAGAAGGCCTTGAGCATGCGCAGATGCTCAAGGCCCAGGCAAAAGGCAGGAACGTCTTTCACCGGCACCGGCACGTCCTGTGGGCTGTGTGCCGGTGCCAGATGGGGGTAAGACTGAATGCTGTTTGGGCGGGGGGTGCTGGTTCGCGAGCGGGGGGGGAGCGATGCCGGTTCTCGGGGGAGCGGGGGATGGAGCAGCACCGCTGGCCTCGGGGAGTGGGGGTGGGTGGGAACGTATCAAGCGAGTTTCCCTTACTTCCTATGGGGAAACTTGTTTTGATATACGAGTAATTTGATTAACGAGCATGCTTCTTGAATGAATTATGCTCGTAAACTAAGATTCCACTGTACTGTCATTGTTCCAGTCTCCTCTGCTCGCAACCTTGGAGGTGTCTTTGATTCTGACCTCTCATTTTCTACGTATATTCAACAAGCTGTTAAGACCTGTCACTTCTATCTCTTCAGTATCACCAAAATTCACCCCTTCCTCTCTGAGCACATTACCTGGAACCTTGTCCAAGCTCCCATAACTTCATGCTTAGATTATTGCAAATTCCGCATGGAGGAGTCTCTAGCGAAGAACATCCAGAAAGGAGATAAATTCTTCTTCAGGTATATCAGTGACAGAAATAAGAACTCAGGCACGATAGTACGTCTTAGGAAACCAGACGGAGACTATGTAGAAGCGGACTCAGAAAAAGCTCAACTGTTAAATGAATACTTCTGCTCAGTCTTCACCCGCGAGGCGCCAGGACTCGGCCCTCAGTTACAGACAAGGGTTGACGCAGATGACCCGTTTAGTAATTTCGAGTTTACACCCAGCGGTGTCTGCTGCGAGCTGTCAAAGCTTAAGGTTAACAAGGCAATGGGGCCTGACAACCTACACCCCAGGGTGCTCAGGGAGTTGTGTGATGTCTTGGCGGAACCGCTATCCGCACTCTTCAATCTCTCCCTTAGTACGGGTAACGTTCCTCAGATAAGTCGCTCTTAGTGTTACCCTTCCCTTCCACTGCCAATTCCAGACTTCTTTCCTTTCATCTAGCTGCCCCCTATGCCTGGAATAAAGTACCCGAGTTTATCCCTCAAGTCCCTTCCCTTGTTTAAAAGCAGACTGAAAACCCTACTCCTCAACCCTCCAACCCAGCCAGCTGATTAACCGTTCCCCGTAACTGTATCCATGACATCTTGTTTGTCTGTCTTTCCTGTTTAAATGGTAAGCTCTTTCAAGCAGGGACTGTATTCTTACTCTTTGTGACTCTGTACAGCACTGTGTGCATCAGGTAGCGCTATAGAAATAATTAATAGTAGTAGTAGATGGTGCTTCTTCATTGGTTTGATTCTAATATAGCTGATGGGGAACTAAGTTTTTGTAAGTTATTTTTTACAGCTGCTAGGCTGGTTTTGACCACTGGTTGGAAGTGGCTGGAGCAGCCGGACTGGCATTTGGTGGTGGATAAGTTACATAATTCGTACATTATACATAAATTACGGCTTCTAAACATGGCACATTGAATTCCCAGGAGAGCCCTACTGAGAAAAGGAAAAGTTCCTAAACCTAAGGTAGCGGTGTGGGAAAGTTAAGGGGAAGGGGAAACTTTTGAAACCACTAAGAATGCCCGTTTGTCTCTTGAAGCAGAGGGCAGAATCCACCGGAGAGCTTATTTCAATGTAAAGAGCACATCTGCATGCCATTGTCGGAGACTGCTAGAAACCTTGCTAAATCATCAAAGAAAAAAGGGGGTTTGGGGGGATAATAAATCATGTATTTAAAACACTTTTTTTACACATGTGGAGGGGCATAATTGAAAGGAACGTCTAAGTCCGTTTTTGTCTAAGTCACAAGTCATCCAAAGTAAAAAAAAAAAAAAAAACAGCGTAGGATACATTTTCAAAAAATACGTCCAAAAAATATTTGTTTTCGAAAATTGTCTAGTTATACATCCAGCCGCCTGATCATCCAGATCGCTAAATCGTCCATCTTTATACCATATTTTCGTCCAACTTTTCGGCCAAGTCCAAAACACCTAGAAACAGACTTTTTGGGCATGGGAGGGGTCTGCAAAGTGATGGACAGGATACCCACACAGGGAACCTAAACAGTGGACTACCTTACAGGGCACTGCTGTGAACTTCACAAAAAGGGTGCCACGTAATCATCTAACTACAGCTCCTTTATAGGTAATGGTGAGCTCCCCAACCACCTCCAGAATCTCCTAGACCCACCTATCTACCACCCCAATAGCCCTTGTGGCTGCAGGAGCCACTTATTGGGCAGTACAAAAGGGTTGGGGTTTTTTAGGGGAGTGCACATGTTTCACCATCAATGCAGTCATTACAGTGGCTTATGGGCATGGGTCCTCCTCTCCATGGGTCCCTAACCCACTCCCAAGACCACTTAAGATGCCTCTGTGCAGCATGACTAGGCTTTCCTACACCAGGCTGCCAGGTGCTGATGTTCTGGAGGCAGAATTTAAAAGTTGTGATAACGATTTTATTGGGGGGTGGGGGGGTCAGTGATCACTGGGGTAGTGTGTGGGGGTCTGTACTATGTGTATGCAGTGCTTATCTGGTCACTTTAGGTTGGTTTTTGTGACTTGGACCATGCTTTAAAATCAGTGGTCTCAAACTCAAACCCTTTGTAGGTACCTGGAGGGCCTCAGAAAAAAATAGTTAATGTCTTATTAAAGAAATGACAATTTTGCATGAGGTAAAACTCTTTATAGTTTATCAATCTTTCCTTTTGGCTGTCTTAATAATAATATTGTAATTTATAGCTAAAGAGACACATGATCAAGAAACTGTTTTATTTTACTTTTGTGATTATGCTAAACATACTGAGGGCCTTAAAATAGTACCCAGCAGACTGCATGTGGCCCCCGGGCCACGAGTTTGAGACCACTGCTTTAAATGGTCTAAGTCACAACGTCCAAGTTTCGTCTATGCTGTGTTGTAAAACATTCGGTTTTACATGCAGTACGACTAAGTCTAAGCCAGCCCACGTCCAACCCAATTCATGCCCTCGACACTCCTCCTGAAACGTCCCGTTTAGCTCTGGTCGTTCAGCAGCACTATGAAGGCCTAGATCGTTTATAAATACGTCCAAAACCCGGTATTATTATTGGCACTTTGCTGTATTTTGACAATGTTCATCCAGGTGCCTACTTAGGCCGTTTTTTGGACATTTTTCACATTCGATTATGAGCCCCTTAGTGTCACAATCTGAATATTTAAAGAACAAATAATTGATTTACTATCCAAAAAAAGCCCCTTTTTCCTTTGGTGATGTATTTTTGTGGGTTGCTAAAGACAGAGATAATCCGCCGCTAAAATGCGTGCAGACTAAACTGCCGTAAAACAGTTTAGCGACGGCGTTAATGCTTTGAGAATCTTGCTCTCAGTCTTTTCCTTCCATGGGAGGTTTTAGCATCCTCACCTTGCCCTTCTTTCCTACTGGCCTCCAGCTGCTCACCATACATACTCCCCAGTTCCTGCCTCTGCTTCCCTTTTGTTATGGATTCTTCTCTTCCTCCCCCTCTTCTCTCCTGCAGTGGCTCTTCTGCACTTTGTTCTGCTGCTTTCCTGCTAATGACTGTGGTTCATGTTAGGGTCCTGGAGGTAGGATGCTTTCAGGACCCTAAAATGTTTACTGTCTTTTGGCATACAAACATAATTAAGATTGATTGCGATACATCCAGATTCATTTATCCTGCCTGGGTTCCATTCTTCCCGTGTTTAATTCTCATCTCAATCTAAACTAACCACTGTAATGACAATTTTTGGGTCCAGGGTTATACTCGTACACCACTGCTCCTTCAGAGCCCAATATATTTCCATTCTCAGTTTAACCACTAGGTGTCACCATTCCACTTTTGTCTGTGGCTCTCTTCTGCACATGAGACTTGAAAGTTATTTCTTATCCTGTTACTATTTTTTATTCTTGAATTATTTTTTAGGGCTGCATTTTGATTAAAATTGGTATTCGTAATTAATCATGCAATGTTATGTATTTATTCCCCCCCTCCCCCACCCTGCACCTCCTTGTGACTCTGAGCAATGGAGAATTAAGGGCTAGATACACTAGAGATAGTGACTCAATCGCTGTTGGCCGATTCTCTGGCTCAGGGGAGATATGATAGAGACCTTCAAGATCATGAGGGGCATAGAGAGGGTGGATAGGGACAGATTCTTCAGGCTGAAGGGGACAACAGGTACAAGGGGGCATTCGGAGAAACTGAAGGGAGATAGGTTCAAAACAAATGCAAGGAAGTTTTTTTTCAAACAAAGGGTCATGGACACTTGGAATGCGCTACCAGAGGAAGTGATCAGGCAGAGTACGGTACAAGGATTCAAACAGGGATTGGATGGATTCCTGAGGGATAAAGGGATCGTGGGATACTGAGAGAGGTGCTGGGATGTAACACAGGTATAGAAAGCTAATCAGGTAATAAGTATAGAAACCCAACCAGGTCGTGCATGTGCAAGACCGGAGGATTAGGACTTCGATGGGAAGATAGGACTCAATGGGAAGCCAAGGTGGCAAGGGGGCCCCTTCTGGTGATTCAGACAGGTCATGACCTGTTTGGGCCGCCGCGGGAGCGGACTGCTGGGCAGGATGGACCTATGGTCTGACCCGGCGGAGGCACTGCTTATGTTCTTATGAAGTGAGCGATTGACACATGCGCAGAGCCCTAACAGTAGTGACAGGGGAAGCAGCCTCCTTTCACTGCTGTCAGGGCTTCTGCTTTTTTTTTAAATGGAACAGATATTCAGTGTGTCTTAAACACGCACCATCTGTCCCATTAAAAAAGCCCCCCCCTCCGCACTAGCTCGAGCCACCGTCCCCCTTCTGAACCCCAAAAAGATGGCAGGAGGGAAGCCTTCTCCTTCCTGTCAGGAAAGACCTCCCCTCTCCCCTCCCCCCAATAGCTGTGATTAAAGGAAATCAATAACAAACTAAGTAAAGTTCACGATTGGCTAAATTCCAATAAACTTTCACTAAGCATCTCAAAAACTAATACTCTTCTGTTCCCCGGTAAAGAGGGAGCTAAATTAATCTCCCCAATTATCATCGACAACATACCACTCATAACAACTTCAACTATAAAAATCTTAGGGGTCCTTATAGATAACAAGCTTACTTTCCGACCGCAAATAAGTGCTCTGGTTAAAAACTGTTTTTACAAACTAAGAATGATTCGATCATTGACCCCTTTTCTTGATATTAGTTCTCTCAACATTTTGATTCATTCACTCATAATTTCAAAAATAGATTATTGTAATTCGCTTTTAAAAGGTATATATCACAAAGATTTGAAACGTCTGCAACTAATTCAAAATACGGCAATCAAGATAATCTCCAGAGCAACAAAGTATGACCACGTTACTCCTCTGTTAAAAGATGCCCACTGGTTACCTATCTCACATAGGATAACTTACAAAATCGCCCTTTTAACATTTAAAACTATGCAGACTAATTCCCCAGCTTTTATTGATCGAATATTGATTCCTTATGATCCACCAAGATCTTTAAGATCCATAACCCAATCCAATTTAAATATCCCCTCCTTAAAAATAATTGGTACACGCCGAACCTCTATCTTCTCTGTAACTGCTCCTACGATTTGGAATGCTCTTCCGCTTTATCTAAAAACAGAAAATAATTTAAAAACGTTTAAAAGTAGCTTAAAATGTTTCCTTTTTAAAGATGCTTTTAATTGAAGTTGTTATTTCTTAATTTTTTTTTTTTTTCTCTTCTTCTCTTTCTTTTCTCTTTTCTTTCCTTCTTTTTTCTCCATCAAGTCATGCCCTTTTGTTCTCTCCCTTAATGTTTCTCTCATTTCCTTTTTAAAGATGCTTTTAATTGAAGTTGTTATTTCTTAATTTTTTATTTTTTTTTTCTCTTCTTCTCTTTCTTTTCTCTTTTCTTTCCTTCTTTTTTCTCCATCAAGTCCTGCCCTTTTGTTCTTTCCCTTAATGTTTCTCTCATTTACTATAATTATTGTATTTCCTCCCTCTTTCCTTCATGTATCTTTTGTTAGTGCGTCCTTATTTAAACTAGTACGTGTTGTAGTTCGTCTAACAGTTTTGTATTTTCATTTTTTTAAAAAGTTTGTTTTAATGGTAATTCTGTTTGTTGCAATGTTATTTTATCTAGTGTTTTGTACAACGCTTTGCAGAATCGATAAAGCGTTTAATCAAGAAACTAATTAAACAGTAAACAAACAATAAACAATAAGATAGAAATGTTAGAGAATAGCGCACGAAATATGAACTTGCGTTTTTTTGAATTTTCCATAGGTATCTCTGGTTAGAAATGTTGTTTTTGTTTTTAGGTTACTGCGCTTAAGTAATCAAGGATCTCAACTATAATGTGGACTTGAGAAGGAGTAGGTTATATTTTTTCTTTCTTTAGATATAGAATTCCTTGCTATTTGCTGTAAGCTAAAACTTTCTTTTCTGTACAAGAGGGGAGGAAAGATGGTGCACTTGGGGGGAGAAATGAGAAAGGAAGAATTGTTGTGGTGGAGGAGAGGAAGGGAGAAATAAAGCAGAGGTAGAAAGGGGTGAGGGAGAAATCCTTCATATGGTGCAGGGGAGGGAGACATCCACAGAGAAGAGAGAAGGAGAAATATTGAACATAGAATGAAGGGCAGGGAGAGAAGGTGCATGGGGAGAGAGAAAGAAATGTTGCACATCATAATTGAGGGGAGGAAGGGAAAGATACTGCATGGAGGGGGATAGAGAGGTTTGACCCAGGGCACAAGGCAATGTGAGAGTGAGAGAGAGAGAGAGAGAGAGAGAGAGAAGACAGTGGGAAATAAACAAATGTTGGATATGACAGTGGAAGGTAGAAAAAAATAATTTTATTTTATATTTTGTGATTACAGTATGTCAGATTTAAAATGTGTATCCTGACAGCGCTGGTGTTAGACAGTGAGCATGAACTAAGACCTAACAGAGAGAGAAAACGTATTTTTATTTTATTTTGTTTACACCACAGCACCAGCATGGGGTTGGAGAGGGCAAAGAGGGTGGAAAGACTACAAAATAAACCTGCCAGGACATTTGAAAAAAACACCCAATTGGGAGGAAAAGTAAATCAAATTTAAAAAGCGATTCAATAGACTGATTCGAATCAAAAAAGTTTTCCCTGAATCAGGCAGCACCGCTCTCCACAAAAGTGGAAGTAAGGAAGAAGTAGGGAATTACATGGCAGTAAGTCTGACTTCTGTGGTAAGCAAATTGATGGAAACACTTTTAAAACAGTGAATGGTAAAGTTTCTGGAATCCGGTGGATTACAGAACCAGAGGCAACATGGATTCACTAGAAGTATATCATGTCAGACAAATCTGATCAATTTTTTTGACTGGGTGACCAGAGAATTGTATAGATGGAATGCACTAGATGTGATGCATTTTGATTTTGGCAAAGCCTTTGATGTTGAATAAATGAACTGAGTGCCTGGGGATGAGTCCCAATCCCAAAGTGACTGGCTGGGTCATGAACTGGTTGAGTGGAAGGCGACAAAGGGTAGTGGTCAATGGAGATTGCTCTGAGGAAAGGGATGTTACCAATGGTGTGCCTCAAGGTTCTGTTCGTGGGCCTGTTCTTTTTAACATTTTTATGAATGATATTGCTGAATGGCTGTAAAGTAAGATTTGCCTCTTTGCAGATGATACCAAAATCTGTAATAGAGTGGCACTCCGGATGGTGCATGCCATTGTCGGAGACTGCTAGAAACCTTGCTAAAGACAGAGATAATCCGCCACTAGATTGCTAGATGACGAAGATTGAAGAATGGCAGCTAAAATTTAATGTTAAGAAATGCAAGGGCATGCATTTGGGCTGCAAAAACCCAAGGGAACGGTACAGTTTAGAGGGTGAAGAACTTATGTGCACGACAGAAGAGCAGGACTTGGGTGTGATTGTATGTGATGATCTTAAGGTGGCCAAACAGGTTGAAAAGGTGACAGCGAAAGCTAGAAGGATGCTAGGGTGCATAAGGAGAGGTATGACTAAGGTGACCATACGTCCCGCTTTGAATGGGACCGTCCCGTTTGTAGATCCCCTGCCCTGTTATCCCCATGCACAGCTTCAGGATGCCGAAATCAAGTTTATTAGAAATTTGATAAATCGCTTATTCATAATTTACTAAGCGAATTACAATAAAATCCAAAGTAAACATACAACATGCAATTTAAAAATTTAGTCAAAAAAAAAGGGTTGGATGAACAGACATACTGTCAAAACTGAATACGAAGGGAGTAAGGGGGTAAAGTTACAAAAATTAATAATTTTGAAGAACGAAAAGAGCTATAGAGGGAAAAAACATAAGGAGGGGTATCCATTTTTCTTTCTTTTGTTTTTTAATTTTATTTTTTTTTAGTAGGGAGTCTATTGCACTGTACATATTCCATTTAGAGGTTAAAAGCATCTTTGAACAGAAAGGTTTTTAAAGTTATTTTTAAAATGGCTAATGTCTTTTTCATCTCTTATATATTGGGGTAGGGAGTTCCAAACTTGGGGGGCCACTATTGAAAACATATCATGTCATCTAGTGCCAATAACTTTTAAGGAAGGGACTGCCAGTAGTCCTTGGGCCGTAGAACGAAGAGAGTGGGATGTGTTATACGGAATAAGCATCCTATTTATAAATTGCGGTTCGCTAGTGGATAGGGTTTTAAATACTAGGAGCAAAATTTTAAAGGTAATGCGGTGGTTAATGGGAAGCCAATGTGAATCGACCAAGAAAGGAGTTACATGATCATATTTTTTACCGTTGTGAATAAGTTTGACGGCAATATTTTTAATTATCTGTAGACGTTTCTTTTCTTTTTGAGTAATGTTTAATAGTAACGAATTACAATAGTCAAGCTTGGCAATGACAAGTGAGTGCATAAGAATATTCAGGGATTTTGGTTCCAGAAACTTGGAAATAGAACGAATCATGCATAATCGATAAAAACAAAATTTAATAGTATTACTTACGTACTCATGGTAAGAGAAATTATCATCGATAATAACCCCAAGTATTTTTAATGATGAGACTAAATCGATATGAATATTGTTAATGGTGAATGGAATGCTCAGCTTTATCCCTTGTTTCCATGGGAAGAGTAGGGCCTTTGTTTTTTGAATATTTAGTGATAATCTGTTAGAGTTAAGCCAATTTTTGATTATCTCTAGTTTTTGGTTAATCTGATATATCTCTTCTGGATTTTCTGGATTTAAAGGATGAGATAGTTGAATATCATCTGCGTAAGTATAGGTAGTAAAGCCTGTAGATTGGCATAGACTTAGTAAGGGTGAAAGAAAAATATTGAACAGTAACGGAGACAGTATAGAACCTTGGGGAATACCGTAATTAAGAGAAAAATATTTTGAAATTGTGTTATTGAAGTGTACCATGTATTGTCTATCAGAAATGTCCCGTTTTCAGATGTGCCTGGGGACAATGGGACAGGTGATTGCTTCCCCTCCCTCCCTCCCTGCCACGCCAAAGCCAGCCTGCCTATCTGCCTCCCTCCCTCCAGCGCTGAAGCCTTCCCCCCCCCCCAGACCGGCCCCCACTGCTGCTTCCTGCTAGCCGAAGCCTGGCCTACCACTGCTTCCTGCCAGCCGAAGCCTGGCCTACCACAGCTTCCTGCCAGCCGAAGCCTGGCCTACCAATCGCTGCCTAGCTGGCCCAGAACTCCTCTCCAACATCAGAATTAACGTTGGGAAGGTTTGTGGGCTGGCGCATAGACCTTCCTTTTCTATAGTTGTGGCGAGCGGCAGCGGGGGCGACGGACTGGCTTCGGTGCTGGAGGGAGGCAGACAGACAAGCTGGCTTTAGCGTGGAAGGGAGGGAGGTAGGCTGGCTGGCTGGATTTGCAGGAGAGGGTGAGACATAGGATGGAAGGCAGTGAGGGGGGCATAGGAAGGAGCACTGAGGGCACTAAGGACATAGGAAGGAGGCACTGGGGGCACAAAGGACACAGGAAGGGGCACTAGGACATAGGAAAGGGCTCTAAGGACATGGAAAGGAGGCACTGGGGGCACTAAGGACATGGGAAGGGGCACTAAAGACATAGGAAGGAGGCACTGGGGGCACTAAGGACATGGGAAGGGGCACTAAAGACATAGGAAGGAGGCACTGGGGCACTAAAGACATGGGAAGGGGCACTAAAGACAAAGGAAGGAGGCACTGGGGGCACTAAGGACATGGGAAGGGGCACTAAAGACACAGTAAGGGGCACTAAGGACATAGGAAGTAGGCACTGGGGGCACTAAGGACATGGGAAGGAGGCACTGGGGCACTAAGGGCATGGGAAGGAGGCACTGGGGCACTAAGGACATAGGCAGGAGGCACTGGGGGCACTAAAGACAGGAAGGGGCACTAAGGACATGGGAAGGAGGCACTGGGGAAACTAAGGACATAGGAAGGGGCACTAAAGACATAGGAAAGAGGCACTGGGGGCACTAGGACATGGGAAGGGGCACTAAAGACATAGGAAGGAACTCTGGGGGGCACTAAGAAGATGGGAAGGGGCACTAAGGATATAGGAAGGAGCACTAAAGACATAGGAAGGAGGCACTGGGGGCACTAAAGACACAGGAAGGGGTACTAAGGGCATAGAAAGTAGACACTGGGGGCACTAAGGACATAGGAAAGAAGAAAGGAGGGAATAGAAAGGGACAATTGTTGGGCCTGAGTGCAGAAAGAAAGGATGCACAGTCAGAAGGAAACGCAACCAGAGACTCATGAAATCACCAGACAGCAAAGGTAGGAAAAATGATTTTATTTTCAATTTAGTGATCAAAATGTGTCAGTTTTGAGAATTTATATCTGCTGTCTATATTTTGCTCTATATTTGTCTATTTTTCTATAGTTACTGAGGTGACATTGCATATTTTAAAGTCATCTGCCTTGACATCTTTGAAAACCCCCCAAATATAAATGATAATTAACATTTTCTTTGCGTATAGTGTGCTTTATGTTTTTTTTTTTTAATTTTATGGTTACCATTATGAATTACCGTAATAAGATATTATATGTACATGAAAAATGAATGGAAGAAATTGGGGGCGGGGCTAGGGCGGGATTGGGGGGTGAGCAAGGGACATCGACGCCTCTTTGAAAGCGTAGGTTTGATAATAATAACACATGCAAAATGACACCAGCGCAAGGTTTTCAAAAATTATAACCAAGATTTATTGAATTATTGTTTCTATTTTTCCATTATGAGATCAAAAGAATCAAGCATAATTGCTTAACAGTTGCGCTAATGGGAGATCGTTATAGTTGCCAAATGCTGGCCTTCAAATAACGGTCTCGTCTCAATAGCTCCAGATTTTCTATTATATGCTGTTGGCTTTTCATGACATCATCATCATAACAACCAATAACAATTCTATGGGTGGTCTTAAAAGTTGGACAAAGACAAATTCCTCCACGTTTAAAAGTTAGACAGTTTTAGAACAGTACATTTGTTTGCTTATAGTCGTTTCTGAATATAAATATTAAGAGAAATTATTTGTTAAAAAGATGCTGAAAAGTTTTAAGCCTTGGAGGAAAATAAAAGAATCTGACAGGTTCAAATGATATAGTCTTAGCCTACAGGAGGAGGAGGGGCTGGTCTCCCCCCCTCTCCCTGAACTGACAGCTTCATGTTACACCGACACAATGCTAAGCGTGGGCTTCCAATGCCCCCCTTCCTATGCTTGAGACTGGAACAGCAGTCTCTGACTCTAATTACTTCCAGATGTTGTTGTAGGATTTCTTTAGGTTGCAAAAATATATAAATATGTTTTTTCAAAACTCAGTCCTTTGTTCAACACACAGTCATACATAAATCACTCCAGGGGCCCTCATTCATTCATAACTCGGCCATTCATACTTAATGCATTTTATATCTTAGTTTAGGACATGTTATCTTCCTAGCCAGTCTAAAGCAAGCACATGTGGTATTAATTAACCCCACGATGCTGGGAACAAAGACCTGGACACACAAAATGGCTTCCGAAGGACAGAAAATATAGCAAAGACAGAGAACCAAGATGGATTCCATGTAACCCCCATGATTCCTTCCATGATCTAGCATAGCATCAAAGTACATAAAAAGAACACCATTCTTTCCCTTATTTTAATCTTTAGTGTGTTTTTCTGGCTTTAGTTACATATTATTCAGATTTTTATTCACCCTTTTTTCGTATGCTTCTATTTGGGCGTGGTCCTTAACTAACACATAATTATCTAACTAGAATTACCCAGAATCATACGAAAAACAGGCGCTTTTGTAGAAAAACTCCACAAAAAATACTGCGCTATCATGGTCTGACATCCATTCCATTACCGTCCCATACACATCACCCCCTGCTGGCCACGAGCCACTACTCCTCAGGGGGCGGGACTGATAATTAATAGAGGTCCCAGTTTGATGAAAAAAATAAATGGTCACATTAGGTATGCAAATATATTAGGCAATAGTACGCTACTTTTCTAAGGTTAATATCAGATATCAAAAATACAAGCAACTTTAGATAGTTTCAATTCTATTCCACTTAAGACCTCAGCGATGCAGACTGTGAGTAGGTTCATTCACAGTGTTATTAGCACCAGCATCTTCATCGGTCTGTTTTTTATATATATAATTTTTCTATTCCTATATAGTTTAGTTTGAATCAAGTACTCATCTCTTTAATGAAGCATAGCAGAGGTTTTTCGTTCCAACATAGACTATGTTTCTCCCAAAGGGCTTTATTAAGGTATTTCCCCTTAGTTATGCCGACACCATGAGTGCTTTATCGTTAGTCTGCTGAAGAAGACTAATGATAAAGCACTCATGGTGCCGGCTTAACTAAGGGGAAATACCTTGATAAAGCCCTTTGGGCAAAACATAGTCTATGTTGGAACGAAGAACCCCTGCTATGCTTCATTAAAGAGATGAGTACTTGATTCAAACTAAACTATATAGGAATAGAAAAATTATATATATAAAAAACAGACCGATGAAGATGCTGGTGCTAATAACACTGTGAATGAACCTACTCACAGTCTGCATCGCTGAGGTCTTAAATGGAATAGAATTGAAACTATCTAAGGTTGCTTGTATTTTTGATATCACATTAGGTATGACCAGTAGGTAAAAGGAGATATTGATGTCCCTGTATAAGACTCTGGTGAGACCTCATTTAGAATATTGTGTACAATTCTGGAGACTGCACCTTCAAAAAGATATAAAAAAGGATGGAGTTGGTCCAGAGGAAGGCTACTAAAGTGGTGTGTGGTCTTTGTCATAAGGTGTATGGGGACAGACCTTAAGATCTCAATATGTATACTTTGGAGGAAAGGCCGGAGAGGGGAGAAATGATAGAGATGTTTAAATACCTACGTGGCGTAAATGCACATGATTTGAGTCTCTTTCATTTGAAAGTAAGCTCTGGAACAAGAGGGTATAGGATGAAGCTAAGAGGTGATAGGTTCAGAAATAATCTAAGGAAATACTTTTTTTTACAAAAAGGATGGTAGACGCGTGGAACAAATGGTAGAGACGGAGACTGTGTCTGAATTCAAGAGATCGTGGGATAGGCACATGGGATCTCTTAGAGAGAGGAATAGATAATAGTTACTGTGGATGGGCAGACTGGATGGGCCATTTGGCCTTTATCTGCCATCATGTGTATATGTTTCAAAATTTTCCAATATACTGAGTAAGAAGACAACTCAGAAACAATTGATGATAAAGAGTTCAATAAAGGAGGACCAGCATAAGGAAAAACCCATCAGTGCAATTAAAATCATGTTGCATATCACATTATTTTTAATGCAATATGGTTTTAATTCTGTAACTGCTGGTAATTATGTTCTGAATGGTTCTTGTGCATCATGTGCAGTGTCCTAACATTGGTCTGTTAAAGTGCAGCATTTAAATCTGTTATTAAACTAAATACTTAGAAAATGGGAACACTTGAAAATTATAGCAAATTCTTGCAAAACATTAATGAAACTAAAACTGTGCTATCCTTTTTGGGCCGAAACAGTACAATGACAAAAGTGGGGGTTTTTTCCCCCAATTACTCTGCAAGCAGTAGACACTTTACTGGTCACAAATTTGACTCATAATTTTATCATCTTTGTACGCTTATCATGTAGTGGATAATTCTAAAAGGGTGCTACATTAGGTGCCAAAAATCTGTGGGCTAAAAAAGAATTCTCTAAAGCCATCTGGGCATTTAGATTCCATTGTAGAATGCAGCACAAGTAGGCACTTGTTTGCTGATGTTTAAACACTATCACACCGAGTAAAAGGGAGGTGTAAAAGCTAGTGCCTAAATATCGGCATGCACAACTTAGAGCATCCTATTAAGTTGAGTGTAAATATGTTTCTTGTCCATGTGCACAGTGCACCAGGGGTATCAAAGTCCCTCCTCGAGGGCCGCAATCCAGCCAGATTTTCAGGATTTCCCCCAGTGAATATGCATGAGATCTATTAGCATACAACGAAAGCTGTGCATGCAAATAGATCTCATACATATTCATTGTGGAAATCCTGAAAACCCGCCTGGATTGCGGCCCTCGAGGAGGGACTTTGACACCCCTGCAGTACACGCTAAGGGCCAGATTCAGTAAATGGGACTCAAAATTCAGCACAGAGACAAATCAGTGCCAAAATGTATTCTGTAATGGACGTTCCAGGATCCTTGATAAAATAGTGTGTAGCCCAGGGATACATGCTCAACTTTGGGCATGAGGCGTTACACCAGCTGAAACCAGGTGTAGATCCTGTGCACAAGTTGGGTGAGGAGCCACATTATTCTATAACACTGCATGCATTTTAAGGGAGCACCCTGGCCTGCCCATGCTCCTCCCTTGGTGACCCCTCCTTTGCTGTTTCTCCCAGAAACATTTATGTGCCATTCTTTAAACAGGCCACCTCAGTATTATCCCCGAGTATGCTGCTGTTAACACACAGTTAAAAGAATTATTATCTTAATCTCTCGTGATTTAAATCAGCCTCAGAAACATCACTCCACCGCCAAGTATATATCTGTTTCCTGCGGTAAGTTTTATGTGTCAAGATCTTCACCGGCCTATCATATTATTTAAATTGATTAATGAATTTTTGATTTTTTATCTTCTATTGCTAAGTAATTCATATAGCTTTCAAATCTTTACGCAACAAATTAATTTATATGGTTTTTCACATGGATACGCTTTGCACTTATCTCAATCAGTGTGACCAGGGAGGACTGGATCGACATGTTTTGCCGAAGCTTTATCAAGGATACCCCCTCCCCTCCCCCGCCAAAACAATAAAAGTCAGTGTATAACTATTTAATTCTAGCTTTTTCTAGGTTCTCTCACTTATTTTTAAGATCAAAAACCCCAAAACCTAATCTGTTCGCTTACCAGGGTCACCGCTGTCATCTGACTCCCATTAACTTCACAGAGCAAGATGGCAGCGGTGTCCTGCGTGCTCATTAATATTCAGAATCTTTCAACCAGCTAATAAGCCCCGACAGCATGTTGTTTTGCATGGATTTTCCATTTGTGCCTCATTTTATGGTACTTTGGCCCCGATTCTATAAATGATGCCTGAAACGTAGGCGCTGAGAAGAAGGGCAGCACAAAGCACAGACGTCAGTCATAAGTTAGGCACCATTTATGGAATCGCACCTAGTGGCACCTAAAGTGGACACAGACACCTTAAACTTAGGCGCACCCTTTTTAGGCCAGGGTTTTCTTGGCCTAAATAAGTGTGCCTAAGTTAGATGCCTGCTGGCACCTAAGTCCAAAATAGGCGCCTACATACCAAACACACCCATGATCCACTCCCTAACAATGCCTACTTTCTAGTAGGCGCCTTGGACTAGGTGGCTACCATCCAGTTAACTGCAATCTAAGCCAATTACGAGGTGCTAATTGTTCATTGTTGGCACCGATTAAGCTTTTTAAATAATTAAGTTAGGCACCTAGATCGGCTAGGTACGCTGATCTAGGCACCTAACCTCCGGCATCTTTTATAGAATCTGGGCCTTTGTGTCCATTAGATTGCTTTTATCGCACTGAAACTTCATCGCAGAAGTAGTAGCTAATGCATAGTACCATATATAGGTAGTCCCCGGGTTTAGAACGAGCTACATTTTTAAAGCTGTTCTTAAGTCAGATTTGTATGTAAATCAGAGCATGTAGTTTTTAAGATTCTTGCTGCTTACCTTTGCTCCCAGCGAACAAAAGGGTCAACTGTCCCTATGGTATATAAAAATAAAGTTATTATTATTATTCCCTCTAAAGTACAGCATGCACAACCACACACTGTTCTTAATGTGGCCATGCATCGTTCCTGAATCTGCCGCAGGAAGTCTATGCCACTGGAAATACTGCTCAATGAAATCAAATGAAGCTGCGACTGTGTTTGTAAGTACGAATTGTACTTAAGCCAAGCGTCTATAACTCGTGGACTGCCTGTATAGAATTTCCCACTTAAGCGCCGCTTTATAGAATAGTGCTGAAATGCAATTAGGCCCATAACTGCGGTTTAACACCGTTCAGGCACACAGCTTCCATTAAGCGCCAAACGTTGTGTGCCGAGCTGCCGCCTAACTCATGGCGCAGTACATAGAATTAGGGAGATACTATGTTTCGTTATATTTGTCCATGCTTAAGGTGGATCTCCAGTCAACTGCATTTCCTCTGTTTGAGTGCTTCTCTACCCTCTCCTGGAGGCCCACCCAGCCAGTCTTGTTTTCAGGATTACTGCAGTGAATAAGCGTCAAATTTAAATCATGGAACAGATTTCTAATATATACAGATTTATCTTAAGAAACGGACTGGTTAAATGGGCCTCCAGAAGAGGGATTGGGAAGTATTGCTCTGTTAAATACACGTGCACTTCCGATGCATGAATATACTCCTGTGTTTGTTTCTTTTTCAATCAAGTGTTTCCACAGCTCTACTTTCATATACTGCAGCAGAGAAGGAAAGCGCTTCATGGAGAAGTGGTTGTGGAGAAGGACAGTTACCCCAGCATATGTATCCGTGGGGCTTTTTACAAGAGCATGGAAAAAGAAAAAAAAGAAGCAAAAGCCGCCCTAGCTATGATCACGGTGATCTTTTTCTAAAAAGTCCAAGGTTTATATGATGGAACATGAATAAACGATTTATGAAATGTCATTAGATATTACTGTTTTGTAGAAACTTTACTCTACCATTGCCTTAATTTTCTTTAGAGCTATTTTTTCCCTCATTCTGCCTCTTCAATATTATTATTGTTCAGCCTAGCTAAAGATCCAGAGCTTGAAAAGGGTCACTACATTGCTTTGCATTACAAGTTACCTCTGTCTGAGGAACTGGAGAGCACTTGAACTCTGGTGCACTGCACGGGGGAACTAATATTCTAATAAATGGGTCTTTCACTATTATGCTGATTCAAAGCTTGCATAGAGATGATATTTGCCTTTATTCATCAAGTTTCTCCCAGCCTTTGCCCGTGGGAAAATCTTTGATAAATCAGGCCTCCTATGTGCAGCCGTGTGTCTGAGACTTATTCTGTACAAAAGGCTGACTCTTTCTTTTCTTTTTTCTTGCCATAGAAAGGGCTTTGAACAGGTTATCTATCTGTAGCCTGTCTTTTAGGAAAATCAGATAATAAATTGCACATTTTCAAAGCTCACTGACCTATCAAAAATGCTTTAATGATAACAGGAAGATGCTCTACATCAGTAGTTCTTAAACCTGTCCTAGGGGACCCCCAGCCAGTTAGGTTTTCAAGATTTCTCTAATGCATGTTGTAGCCACACTGCAGCCCTAGGCTGGAACTCAGCAGTGCTCTCTGTAGCCACCAACATAAAAAGTGCAGCATGTGACCCGGACTAGAGTCACCCTGCAGGTTTTTTAAAGGAACTGGAATTAAAATCATAGACACGGCTGTAGAATGGCAATGTGAAAAATTTACTGTTCAAAATAAAGTCATAATGTTCCACAAATCAGAATGGCTCAAAGCCTAACAAACAGATGAATGTCCAGAACAAAAAAAATTGGCCAGAGGAAAAACTCTGGCAGCTCTCAGGATTTCTCACTTTTCCCAAAGTTTCTTTTCCACCTAAGTCTGCTCCCAAGCAGAGCTCAGGTAAGTGCAGTTCATAACACTCCAAACAGTTCCTACAAAAATTATGTTTTTAACTTTCAGTCTTCCTGGTCCAAAACTATAAACCAAAAAGAAACCTCCAGCCTAACAAAATATCCTGGCTGGGTACAGAGGAGTAGTCTAAGTTTGCCTTTCCAAAAAGCGCACACACAGCTTTCAAAACTCCCTCCCGGGTGTCAGCAAACTTCTCCCCCCAACTCTCTCTGAGTTTCACAAGCAAAAACACAGTCCAGAAAGATGACTGGGAGCAGGTAAAAGAACCCAGTCACAAAAATTAGTAACACACAAAACTCACAATCTTTGCTTAGTCCAAGCTGATTGTTACTCCCACCTCCATTGGTTCCAGAAACTCACACAGCTCCTCAGCAGGCAGCTCTCCTTGAAGTTCCATGGGAGTTTCTTCATCTGCTACTGGTAATTCTGGAGGTGTTCCAGCTTCCTCTACCTCCATGGGTGCACAGCCATTACTCCTGCTTGAGCCAGGGAGGTCCACGGGGGAAAGAGCCCTCAGCTCTCTCCCTATCCTGCCTAACAGTTTGTTCCAGACTGCTGGCCTTTCTAGGGGAGGGACACACCCTGATCTACCTGAGTCAGTCTTCTCTTTGGCTCCTCCCGTGGTGGCCTAGATAATAGGACCATGGCTTGCTTACAGGTCCTGCTTCTCTCTTGCTCCCCTAGTGATCAATAGGTAAACCACAGGGACCACAGCAGGCACGGAGCCTGACTGGTCACAATATTCATTAAGGATGTTTGCATGCCTGCTACCTACTTTATAGGCAAATCTAGCTCATGCATATTCATTAGGTAAATCTTGAAAACCCAACTGGCTTGGGGTCCCCCAGGACAGGTTTAAGAACCATTGCTCTACATTATTGAAGAAAAGTCTTTGTTAATAGTTTAGGCTGAGGTTGCAACAATTCATTTTCTTAGTGACACATTTTTAAATCAGGTTTAGGAACATATGGTTTTCAGCATTTTTAATCTTTTGGTAATCAGTTCAAGATTACTCAACCAGTTTAGGGCCCCTTTTATCAAACTGCACTAGAGGTTTTTAGTGTGAGCCAGCATGGTAAATGCTCCAATGCTCATAGAATGCAGATGAACACTTACCTGGCTGGCCCACGCTAAAAACCTCCAGCACAGCTTGATAAAAAAAGGGGGGGGAGGTATTGTACTGTTAAGATTGTGTTACATCTATGGTGTAGAGCAATGGTCTCAAACCCTTTTTCAGGCCCACATTTTGGATTTGTAGTACCTGGAGGCAGTGGCGTACCTAGGATATGTGGCACCCGGGGCCCATCATTTTTTGACACCCCCCCCATGTAAAAAAATATTTTTTGTAATGACCATGAAATGGAATAAATGGTCAGAATAGAAACAGGCAGTGAAAATTTTCTTATATTCCAAACATAACATAACATAAATTATGTCTGAATTGTCATGACATCAGAAGTACATATGGAGTAGTTGCAGGTGATGCTTGGGACAGTTCTGATTGTGTTAGTTCGGTTTTATGTGTTTTTTGAATAGAAGGGTTTTTATTTCTTTTTGAAGGTTTTGCAGTATGTGGTCGATGTCAATTGGTTGTAGGGTTGGGGGTCGAGTGTTGCAGCTCGAATGGCTAGGAGGTTGTCGAACAGTTTTTTTCTTTTGACGTTTTTGGTTGGAGGGTGTGTGAATGGTGCGTGAGTTCTCCTATGTCTGTTTGAAGTGGATTGAATTATTTAGCTGAAGAAATTAGTTACCCCCTCATCCCACACACATTAATTCTCTTCCATTTTTGTTCCCATTATAAAAAACACTGATAAGTTCCCAGAAAAAAAATACATTAAAATAAGAAGTGAAAACAAAGGCCCCTACAGATGAGAACATAACATAAGAATAGCCTAACTGGGTCAGACCAATGGTCCATCATGCCCAGTAGCCCATTCTCATGGTAGCCAATCCAGGACACTAATACCTGGTCAAAACCCAAAGAGTAGCAACATTCCATGCTACCGATCCAGGGCAAGCAGACACTTCCCCCATGTCTTAATAACAGATTATGGACTTTTCCTCCAGGAATTTGTCCAAATCTTTCTTAAAACCAGCTACACTATCTGCTTTTACCATAACTTCTGGCCACTTCATTTTTAAGTTTAGATCTTTCCTTTCAAACAGAGACCTTGCTAGATGTCAAATACAGCACAAGGTAACTTCACATGGACTTAGCTGTGCAGGAAATGTGAATCTCCTCATACACCCACCATATAGTGCAAAAATGTGCAAAGGTCTGTTTTTTTCTTTCGATCACTACATAGCCTAATGCCACACAAGCAGCGCTGTTACAAACATATTCTGTAGGTCAATGCTAAGGATAACAAAGTTTCCTTCCTTGGACCAGAAGGAGATACTGATAAACCACTGGAAGAGATCCCAACACAACACCCAAAGACCCACTCAGTGTGTGAACCAATTGAGTGGAGTGGACTAACTGGGGGGTGGAAATGGGCCCGGAGTTTGCTCAGCAGAATTTCCCAGACCACCTCTTCCTCTCAACACATTGACACGCTGCCACCACCACCACTAGAAACACCTCACTGGGTAGGCCAGCTATGCTATAAACTTTATAAAACACATTATTATATTTTCTTATAAAGCACATATTTTAACTGAACTCTCTGACATCCTCAGCCTTTCCATTCACAAAAATAGAAGGAAGAAAAGTTCCCATTTCCTGCTGTTTCATGTCCCCGGCCTATACAATATTTTTTTTCTGCAGACCCTTCAAAAGTCTGACCAAATCCTCGTTTCACTTGCATTATAAAGTACTGAGGATGCCATCTCTCCCCAATCCCAGGTCCTAAAGTCTAAGACAGTAGCGCAAACTAATGCTGCCAGATTCAGGAAAAAAAATTTCGATTCGATTCAGCCTATTGAATTGGTTTTTCAATTCGATTTTCCTGCCCAGTTGGGTGATTTTTTTCAAAACTCCTGGTGGGTTTTATAGCTTTTTCACCCCCTTTGGCTTCTCCTAACCACACTGGCGCTGTGGTGTAAATAAAATAAAGAAACAAAAAGGACTTTTCCTCTCTCTGTTAAATCCTAGCTCACGTTTGCAGTCCAACACCAGCTCTGTCAGGATACACATTTCAAATCTGACATATTATAATCACAAAACAGAAAATAAAATTACTTTTTCTACCTTTTGTTGTCTGGTTATATTTCAAATTTTGTTGGTCCAAGGCTCTGGTTTTCTTCTGATAACTTGCTTGCCAGGGTCTCCATCTTTCTTCTTTCTGCGTGCTAACCATCCATCTGCCAACTCTGTCCTCCCTTTCCATTTCCCTTCCCTCCCCAGGAAGTCTGGTATCTTTCCTTTTTTTCATCTCCCTCCACAGATCCACCTTTTCTTAACTACCCTTTCATCCGGCATCTCTCCCTCCTTCCCCACCACCCCAGAGTCCACCATCTCTTCCTTTCTTTTCCCAATTACCCTCCTATCCAGTATCTCTATCCCTCCTCCACACCATCCCTTGTGTCCAATTTCTCTCCCTTTCAGTTCCTTCCCTCCCTAAATCTCATGGTCCATCATTTCTCTCCCTCTCCTCTATTTTCAGACCCATTATTTCTTCATCCCCCCCCAAAGTTTGGCATATGCACGTCTCTTTGAACACCCCCTTCCCTCCGTGTACTTCTAAACCAGGGTCCCCCCCAAAGGCCTGTCCCCCCCTTAAAGGTCTGCCTGTCCCCCCTTGAAGGCCTGCACCCCCCTTGA
Organism: Geotrypetes seraphini; assembly: GCF_902459505.1. Taxonomy (NCBI): domain Eukaryota; kingdom Metazoa; phylum Chordata; class Amphibia; order Gymnophiona; family Dermophiidae; genus Geotrypetes; species Geotrypetes seraphini. Next base: position 431,785,017 of record NC_047085.1, on the reverse strand, counting down.
AGGCCTGTCCCACCCCCTTGTAGGCCTGTCCCCCCCTTGAAGGCCTGTCCCTCCCCCTTGTAGGCCTGTCCCCCCACCTTGAAGACCTGCCTGCCTGTCCCCCCCTTGAAGGCCTGTCCCCCCCCTTGAAGGTCTGCACCCCCCCCAAAGGCCTGCACCCCCCTGAAGGCCTGTCCCCCCCCTTGAAGGCCTGTCCCACCCCCTTGTAGGCCTGTCCCCCCCCTTGTAGGCCTGCCTGCCTGTCCCCCCCTTGAAGGCCTGTCCCCCCCTTGAAGGCCTGCACCCCCCCTGAAGGCCTGCACCCCCCCTGAAGGCCTGTCCCACCCCCTTGTAGGCCTGCCCACCCCCTTGTAGACCTGTCCCCCATTGTAGACCTGTCCCCCCTTGAAGGCCTGCCTGCCCCCCCTTGAAGGCCTGTCCCTTCCCCTTGAAGGTCTGCACACCCCCCGAAGGCCTGTCCCCCCCCCCCTTGAAGGCCTGCCTGCCTGTCACCCCCCTCCCCCTTGAATGCCTGCCTGCCCACCCGCCCCACCCTGAAGGACCCGCTCGCCCCCCTGGCCTCCCCGCACCACCTATGAAGCAGCACTACCTATGCTCCCGGCCTTGCCGTTCAGTCCCCACCACCCCCGAAGGACCGCTCGCCCCACTGACCTTCCTGCACCACCTATGAAGCAGCTGCAGCAGGATCGCGACGTCAGCTATCCCTGCGCTGCTTAGGCACTGCTTCCTGCGCCGCGTTCCCGCCCCTCCTCTGACGTCAGAGGAGGGGCGGGACCGCGGCGCAGGAAGCAGCGCACAAGCAGCTCAGGGATAGCTGACCTCGCGATCCTGCTGCTTGCTGCTTCACAGGTGGTGCAGGAAGGTCAGTGGGGCGAGCGGTCCTTCGGGGGTGTGGGGGGACTGAACGGCAAGGCCGGGAGCACCCCTTCAGGGCTGGCACCCGGGGCGGACCGCCCCTCCCGCCCCCCCCTTGGTACGCCACTGCCTGGAGGGCCTCAGAAAAAAATAGTTAATGTCTTATTAAAGAAATGACAATTTTGCATGAGGTAAAACTCTTTATAGTTTATAAATCTTTCCTTTTGGCTAAGTCTTAATAATAATATTGTCATTTATAGCTAAAGAGACATATAATCAAGAAACTGTTTTATTTTACTTTTGTGATTATGATAAACATACTGAGGGCCTCAAAATAGTACCTGGCGGGCCGAATGTGGCCCCCAGGCCACGACTTTGAGACCACTGGTGTAAAGGTTAATTTTATGATGAAACATCAATTTCTATAGTGCTAATCAGGATTTAATTTGTAGATGAAAAGAAAGTGGAACTGTGTAGCTGGGAGAGGCTTGAGTGGGCCAGGAGCAATAGAAGTGGGACTGGATTAGGAGCAGTGAATGCTCTCTGCTCAAAGCTTATCATCTCCCTTCCTCTTCCCTGCAGGCTGCTTGGAAGGGAGGGGATAGAGTAGATTGCTCTTGCTGCATTAGAGTCTGAAAAAGAGTGGTAACAGTGGCGTAGTAAAAAGGGGAGGGGCAGGGTGCACCCCGCCATGGATGCCATCTTGGTGGGGGCACTGGCAACCCATCCTCCATTCCGCCCTCCCACTCCTTCCCTTGTACCTCTCTAACGTTCACGGCGTGAGCAGCAACCCCAACCTGCCGCTTGTGCCAGCGTCGGCTCTTCCTCTCATGCATTAGGCTGCTTTTTTTTTTGTTATATATAAAAGAACTCCCAAATCCAGCATTGATAGTGTGCAAATGCCAACATAACTGAACATCTGCCCTAATAAAATGTATAAATGTATGTGCAAATAGAAAATAAACATGCATGTTGCAGCCCCGCTCCTGCTCCAGCCATACGATGCCCCTGGGAATGTATATATGCAGGTGGCATAAATGTAGGTGCATACTTTCTGTGCACATAATGTAGACATGCATATATACAGATGCAAAATTTTATAAATCCCTTTTCTGGGTGCAAAAACAGGCTTTACATAGGTTTCTGTAAGAGAACAATTCTTTCTAGGACCATAATATCTTTGTATGCACTTGTAGTAAAATGCTAGTGTGTCCTATTTGATTTGATTTGATTTGATTTCTTATATATTTGCAGAAAGCCAATAGATGTATTGCATTTTTTAAGGCAAGAATAACTAGATATTCCAAGTTTTGTTTTTAGGTCATGTGATCTAATTTATTTGAACCATAAAAGAAAAGGGTACATTTTCATGACTGAAACCATACGACCTGTCGCTTCTATCTCTTCAATATCACCAAAATTTGCCCCTTCCTCTCTGAGCACACTACCCGGACCCTTGTCCAAACTCTTGTAACCTCATGCTTAGATTACTGCAATCTACTCCTAACTGGTATCCCTTAGTGTCACCTCTCCTCCTTGCAATCTGTGCAAAACTCTGCTGCGCGGCTCATCTACCAACCTCGCTACGCTCAAGTCATCCATCTCCTTAAGTCACTTCACTGGCTCCCTATCTGCCATCGCATACAGTTCAAGATCTTATTGCTGACCTACAAGTGTGTTTATTCTGCTGCTCCTCAATATCTCTCCTCGCTTCTCTCTCCTTATACCTCTCCCAGAGAACTCCGTTCCTCAGATAAGTCACTCTTAATGTTACCCTTCTCCGCCACTGCCAATTCCAGACTTCGTTCCTTTCATCTAGCTGCCCCCATGCCTGGAATAAATTACCTGAGTTTGTCCGTCAAGCCCCTTCCCTTCCCTTGTATAAAAGCAGACTGAAAACCCACCTTTTTGATATAGCTTTCAATCCTTAACTCTACTCCTCTGCCCTCCAACTCAGCCAGCTGATTAACCGTTCCCCTTATCTATATCCATAACATCCTGTTTGTCTGTCTTGCCTGTTAAGTATGTAAGCTCTTTCGAGCAGGGACTGTTTTCTTACTCTCTGTGTCTCTGTACAGTGCTACGTGCGTCTGGTAGCACTATAGAAATAATTAATAGTAGTAGTAACCAGATTTATTGCAATGCTGGTGCAGTGTAATGGTCATGGAATTAAGACAGCGTCAGATCAATATTCAGCCACCAAAATCAGCAATATTTTTTTTTTTTAAGTTGGCTTTGGCAGTTTAAAAATATCCAGATATTGTCCAATACTGAATGTCCAAATGAGGTGGTCCACATTGGCATGGATAACTTTTAACAGCCTTCTCTGATCTAAGTTAACCAGACAGGTTATCTGGCTAGTAGCCTGAAAATTGTGGAAGCGCTGTGGCTCTGCCCATGTTCTGGCCCAGCAATGTCTACATCGTGCAAAGGTGGTCTGTAAGGACACTGCTGAATAACCTGATCAGCCACACTTGTCTGGGTAGCAGACACTGTTATCTGGATATGTGCTTTGTATACAGTCCCAAAAGGTTCAGGCAGCAAAATCACATCAGATTCTACCATCAGTGATAACTTTTTTCACATGGAAAACAGCATGTAATTAAGAAGGCAGATTCCTTTGATTTAATTAATTTCCTTATACATTGAGGGAAAATGTTTCTGATAGACCTTTTATCAAGGTGCGGTATGGGTTTAACGCGCAGAATACCGCGCGTTAAACCGCCTGCCGCGCTAGTCGCTAACGCCTCCATTGATGAGGCGTTAGTATTTTGGCTTGCCGCAGGGGTTAGCGCGTGATGAAATGTCCGCCACGCTAACCCTCGTAGCGCACCTTGATAAAAGGAGCCCTAAGTAAAGGTACTCATTAGCTTTTTACAAATTGTTTCCACATTTCCTTTGCAGCAGGCATTATTTAGTATTCTTTCATGAATTTATCTCAATGCAGGCTTGAGTATTTTGAAAGCCCTTGGGGTCCTATTTTTGCAAAACATTTATACATCTCTTACACACAAACACAAGTTAGAGACACGACGAAAGCACTATTCAACACTTCATAAAGCCTACAATTGTTCTCATTAATTAGACCTCACTTGCTGTGTCCCATAGGGAGTATAAAGACCTGTTTTCAGCACACATTTCAGGAGGAAGAATGGTATTTTGCAGTAAGATTTTTAGATGATTAAATAAGTTCTACAGAATAAGGCAGAGGGGCAGAATTTTCAAAGGCATGAAAACTTTCCACAGGTGCAGCTAAATTATGTATGTGTTCCATAGCCCTCATGTTTCTAACCATGCAAAAAAGATGCATATCTACGGGAGAGGAAAATCATGTAAGGACCTTTGATTTTCAAAATTATTTGTTTACTTAGCAACCACTGATACTGCCTAAACTAATAATGGTTGCAAGCTACACAGACATGTAACACTTTAAGGCGAGTAACTTTATAACAGGGTGCCTAGAAAGGAAATGGAACATTGGTATTTATGCTGTGCTTACTTTACATTGTCGATGAGGGTAATTCTATAAAGGTGCTCCTAATTTTAGATGCCAAGAAGGCATCCATGTGCAGCTGATTCTATAAAGGTAAGTAGATACCTACTTTTGTAGAATACCAGCATAGCAGGGTGAATGCCAATCCACCAGTTCTGAATGGGTCACAAAAAAAAAATCACTAGAGTTTTACAAATAGGTGAAGTGGGAAATTATAAATATAATACTACAAATGACTCCACTTGTGTGAAGCTGAGAGTCTACTCAAATGGAAGAAAAGCCTCAGGTTTTATCGGCAGAGCCCAAGCTCAAACCACTACCACCATCATTGGCAAAAACTTCCACAGAGTGACGGTCCGCTATTGAGGTTTAAAAATTGTTAAGGACTGAGATTTTATGCAGCTAAATCAACTGTAATTGTATAAAGCAGTCTGATATGTTGTCGACGTTTCACGGCACTAATCCATTTCTTCAGGGCTTATCGACCTCACTTTGATTCTCACAGAGCTGTAAAAGTAATTAAATAATGTATATCACTTTATATCCGCTTATGCGCTAAACCTAAACCTCAGCGTCTCAGTTTTCAAAAGGGAGAATAGCCAGCCATGCCCCTCCACGTCAGCACCATGGGAAGTGTTGGCCTCTCCTTATTGGATGACAAGCACAATCTGTGCTCAATGGGCGTGTTTACCCTACTAGCGGCGAAAAATAGAAAATACTGTACTTTGCATCTTATATAGAGTTGAAGGGAGACTACAAATTAACAGAAATACACTCCCCCCTCCGAAGCTGCAGTTTCAGCATCCGCAGATTCGGTTATTCGTGGATTTTTATTTTTTTTTAATACATTTTAATTTTTTGGGCTATTTTAAGCCCTGCAAGCCCCCCCCCCCCCTTAAGCCTTACCTGGTGGTCTAGCAGGTTTTCAGGGCAGGAGCGATCTTCCCATACTCCTGCCCCGTGCAGATCGCTCATAGGAAACGGCTGCCTTGAGCTTCCGTAGTCTCTCGAGACTACGATGGGAGCTCAAGGCAGCCATTTCCTATGAGCGATCTGCAGAGAATTGCCCCCTATACTATAAGTATAAAATGCTGGGCTCTGATTTAGGAGTCACCATCCAGAAAGAGATCTTGGAGTCATTATGGATAATACATTGACATTTTTAGATTCAAACAGTTTTTATTGATGCAAATACCATCAAATACAATAAATACAGCATTAAAAGACATCAATATGCATCAATTAATAAACATAATAAAAGACAAATTCCAATATCAATAAACCCCCACTTATCTATATTAGTTTGAACCTTTACCATCCCTCTCCATACCCACCCCTACCCACCCAATAGTACTCTCTACCCCTACCCACCCAATAGTACTTTCTACATAATGATATTCTCATAAATAAAGAAATCTAACTTAAAATCTCATTACAGCCCTTAGGGTACAAAACTTGCAAATAAATACAGCATCAAAAGACATCAATAATGCATCAATTATTATTATACATAAAAAAAACAACCCACTTATCTATATGAATTTGAACCTTAACCATCCCTCTCCACACCCACCCCTTCTTATCCAATAGTACTCTCTACCCAATGTTACTCTCTTCATTTAACTTAATAAAAGCCCAATTAAGAAATCCAACTTAAAATCGCATTACGACCCTTAGGATGCAAATCTTGCAAATATGAGTCCCAAATTTGTATAAATAACATTTTTTGTTTTCTTACCATTCCTGCATCTCTAGCTTCCCAAATGGCCAACTGATGTAATTGGTTCTGCCAATGCCAAAACCTCGGAGGATCAGGGATCGTCCAATATTGTAATATACATTTTCTAGTCAAGAGACTCATTTTTCTACACAACACCCTATTTCCTTTTGGTAAATGGGCAAGAGCTTCTTGCAAATCTAAAATAAAGAAAGAAGGAGAACAGCGCAATGATCTTCCAATTATTTTTGACATATAATTTATTATTCGCTTCCAGAAGTGCTGAATTATGGGACAAAACCAAAATGCATGACCTAATGTATGACTTTCCTTCCCACATTTATGACACAAAGGAGTAGGAAGACCTCCACTATAAAACAATTGCGTTCGTGTGTAATAGGCACGTAATGTAACCCTATAATATGTTTCTCTTAACCATGAACAAGATGTCACCCCAGGTGTCGCTCTTAAAGTATGAGCAACATCCCACTGTCTCAAATTAAGTTGTAATTCATTCTCCCATTTATCCCTAATTTTCTGATAGTTCTTGTCTGGTTGTAATTTTTGCAAAATAGAATGAATATAAGACACCTTCTGAGCAAAGAACTCTCTCAATCTAACACCCAAATGCATACCCAACTGCACTCTGTCAAGAGATCTCACATAATGTTCCACTTGTATGCATGCAAATTGCGCTCCCCAAGTTTCTCCCACCTTATTCAGTACGATTCAATAGTTCCCCCTCATTTCCCAGTATGTGTTCCAATCTTAAAATTCCTCTTGCACCCCATAATCTATATTCCCTAGAATCTCTACCCGGAAGAAAAGCCGGATTACCCTGCAAAGGCAAGAGATTAGTAACCATTGGATTTCCTCCCAATAATTGCACAAACCAATGCCATACTGTCTGTAAAGTATTAAATACAACCCTTGAACAAATAAAGGATGGTAACGCATTTCACGCACTATGTAGTAACGCAAATATATCATAAGGAGCTAAAAACTCCTGTTCCATCTGAAGTGGAGTATAAATGCTTGTCACATTTACCCAATCACCCAAATGACGAAGTAAACACGCATAATTATAAATCTGCATATCCGGCAAGCCCAACCCCCCTCTATTCCAATTACCTAGCAAATAGGTCATCTTTAATTTAGGTTTCTTAGCAGCCCAACAGAAATGAGTAATTTTTTTTATAAAAGATCTTTAAATCCCTCTTGAGTAAACATAATGGTAAAGTTTGTAACATATACAACCATTTAGGAAAGATAAATAACTTAACCAAGCAGATGCGACCCATTAAAGAAAGGGGCAACCCCTGCCAGGTATCTAACAAAATCTCCATATTCTGTTGAAGCCTATCCACATTAAAACAATATAATTGAGAAGTCGACATATGCTGCAGCTACTAAAAAAGCAATTGGGCCCGGATTCTGTAAATGGTGACGTTATCGTCGGCCACCTTAGAAATGGCTGCTGATCGCACGTCAATCCTGACTTGGTGCAGTTTACAGAATTGCAGCTACGTGAAAGGTAGGTGCTGTAAATGTGGGCTAGGGTTTTTACGGTGCCTACCTTTCACAAGAATTGTGTTCCACGGAGGCGCCTCACGATGCTTAATGCTACTTACAGCATTAACCATGTTAGGTGTCATAAGGCGCTTCTGTAGGTGTGATAACGGCACTCTTTTTGGAGGTGCCCTTAGACGCCTCTTTTTTTTCCTCATGGCGTTTTAATTGGCGCTGTCAATTGGTGCACTGATTAAACCAATTAAGCTAGGCAGCAGTAGGGCGCCCTTCTTAGAATCAGGCCCATAGAGTGTACAGGATTATCCAAAAAGGAATAGAGAACTAAAATATAACATCACACCTCTGTATAGGTCTCTGATGTGACCACACCTTCGGTACTATGCAACAAGCGACTACAAATCATTTCGAAAGGAAATCAAAACCCGGCTATTCAAAAAACACATCCAGCTATCCTAACTCTCCCCATGTCCTTCCCCCCCCTCAAAATAACTCCCCCTCAAATTGATACTCATCTTGCATTTTCTCCTCAAAGTTTCAACTACGAAACCAGCCCTTAAATTGTTATAATTCTATAACCGGCCAGTTAATAGAAATCACTAATGTAATGTAATGTAATTTCTACTCATATTGTAATTTCTCCTCTGCTCGCTTCCCATCTTGTAACCTCTCCTCTAAGACTCAACTATGTAACCAGCCCCTAGTGTGTAATTTTTCCTGGAAATGTCCAGTTTTCTTCTGTTGTAATCCGCCTAGAACTACAAGGTACAGGCGGAATAGAAGTCACTAATGTAATGTAATGTTTTCCCATCTCTTAGAAAGCTTCAGAGAAGGTCAGTAAAAAATGATAAAGGGAATGTACAGTTAGATTTTGAGCCCTCCAGGGACAGGGAAATACTTAGAGGCATGGTTAGGCAGACTAGATAGGCCATACGGTCTATCTGCCTTCATTTTGCTCTGTTTCTATCAAAATTAATAATAGGGCTGCAGAATTTTCTATTAGAAATGTTCAGAAAGATCATGAAAATGTATCAATTTTCTTACTCTTTCTAATAGATAAGGCAGCAGAGCAGGCAATAGCTTCAAGCTGTCACTAAATTAGTGCACTTCACAGTGCTTTCTCTATCACATCACACCACCAGAATGATGAGGATAGATATCCTGGTGGTGTGCAGCAGCCGTTGCCGATTGTACAGTATGGAATCTATTCTAGTTTTCCTGACATAAGAGAACATTAAGGCTCTAGTTCATTCTAGCATGAAAGCTCTTATAATCTCAGGGAAACAAATTTTCAGAGCAGCTTGTACTGATAAAAAGCACTCTGCCTGCTTTAACCAGCTGCCTGTAAAGTAACTTCCCCTTAAGTCACCCCTTTAAGTCAAAGGAGGAAAAGAACATGCATCAATAGCATTTTCAATCTATAAACCTACTTTTCCAGCAAAAAATCTGTCCTCAGAAAACAAACACAAGTGGTGTTTTTAAGATGAAAATACAAGGCCTGATATTCAGCTGGCAGTGATCAGCATTTTTCTGGCCATTGCTGGTGTTAAGGCCAGGCCATGTCTGAGTTTCGGCATTGAAATTCCAGGTTTGCAGAGCCAGCCGACACATAGGGCTCCTGTTACGAAGATACGCTAAGGTTTTTAGCGCATGCACAAAATCTACCGTCTGCTGAAAAGGAGGCGGTAGCGGCAAGCGTGCTCGAGAATTTAACGCGCGCTATTGCACATGTTAAGGCCCTAGCACACCCTCGTAAAAGGAGCCCATAGCTAATTAAGTGTGATATTTGCAGTTACAGGGAAATACTGAGGAATTTTTTTTTCAATGAGAGAATAGTTATGTTAAGAGTGGATAGAATCAGAGGATACTCAACTGACCAGCCTGCCAGCAGTGCTATCGTTTAAAGCAAAGCACGACCGTAGGGTAGGAAGGGATGCCAGAGGGGAAGCCATGGGGGGGAGGGAAGGAGGAGGGAGAGAGAGGCTGACTGCGGGAATGCCGTGAGAAGAGCTCCTGTTCCTAAGGCACTACCGCAGAATGGTCTATCATTCCCATTGCTTTCCTGGGGGGTTTTCCAATTTTTTGGGGGGGAGGGGGTATGGCCCCCAAACCCCTTTCCCCCCCCCCCCATTCCAATGCCAATGGCTTTAATAAATATTGGAAATAAATAAACATAATAGATACACAAATAAAATATCTCTTACTGAAGTTTATAGTTTGGATGTACTTGTTGGAAAACACAGGCCATGTGAATCATAACATTTGAGGAACTTTGTGGAATGCTATAACTGAAATATCTTGAATTTATAATGCAATACAATACTGCATTTATATTCCGTGAATTTCCACTCAAGTGATTTAATGGAGATTACAAAAGATTAACTAGATAAAAACTGGGGAAAATACATGATCCAATTATACAAGTTATTCTAAGATTATTTTTTAAAGATATCTATTAAACAAATGGATTTTTAATTTCTTCCTAAATTTCCCATAATTTGTTTCTAATCCAACTGCTGTTGTTAGTGAGTTCCAAGGTATAGCTGTCTGATAAGAAAATAACACCCCCCTCCCCCCCATGCCTTTGCAAAGCCACATTAGGCTTTTTTATCACCGGCCGCAGCGGTGTATGAGCATCGGAGCTAGTACCACCATGGTCAGCGATAAAAAAGTCTAACACAGCTTCATAAAAGGGGGCCTAACTTTCCAGATTTTTATTACTATTATATTGCTTCACTAGCTAAATATGGTGCTTACTGGCTCACTGACTCCTCTCCCCAAGATCCTCCTGCCTGGTTTGAAATGGAGTGCTTTTTATGTGTGCCTTTACACACCTCCTGCCTACTAACGGTGTCAGTACCTAGACACTTGAGAAGGTACTCTTTGTTGAGTTCAACGCAACATGCTCTTCATCTTCTAGATAAATTGGCTGAGATCTCAGTTTATGATAGTCCACTCATGTCCCTTTGGAATAATTCCAAAATCCAAAACCATGGCAAATCCCTCTCATGGAAACGATGGCAGCGGGCGGGTCTATAGTTTGCCCATCAATTGTCTACTCTCACTTCATTTGTTCCTTTTAATGTAATTTGCTCTACATACTCGCTACCTCCTTCTGTTTATTCACAATGGCTCTCACTCACTGGAGTACTGTCTTCTGTGCATATACTTTTGACTTCATGACTTCCATTCATACTATTCGTCATTGGTCTGTACTGACTCTACTAAAAGGCAAGGCAATATCTTTTTTTTATAGTATTTTAAGAGATCACTTCTTCACTTTTTCACCCCACTCTATGAAACACTGGGACACTATACGCACTACTCCGCGAGCGGAGGCAGAAGAGAGCAGCCGGTGGGAAAAGCCGGAGGAGCTTTTTCTTTTTTCTTGTTCCCTTTCAGCAGGGTCAGCGGCGGCAGAGAGGAGCGGGTAGCGGCGAGAGGAAGCTCCGCCCACCCCCTCCACGTCATCAGCGTCATCGCCCTGACTCCCCCTTAACAGGAAGGGAGCCAGGGCGAAAGAGACCACTGCAAGAGACCGCGAGCGGAGGCAGGAGAGAGCAGCCGGTGGGAGAAGCCGGAGGAGCTTTTTCTTTTTTCTTGTTCCCTTTCAGCAGGGTCAGCGGCGGCAGAGAGGAGCGGGTAGCGGCGAGAGGAAGCTCCGCCCACCCCCTCCACGTCATCAGCGTCATCGCCCTGACTCCCCCTTAACAGGAAGGGAGCCAGGGCGAAAGAGACCACTGCAAGAGACCGCGAGCGGAGGCAGGAGAGAGCAGCCGGTGGGAGAAGCCGGAGGAGCTTTTTCTTTTTTCTTGTTCCCTTTCAGCAGGGTCAGCGGCGGCAGAGAGGAGCGGGTAGCGGCGAGAGGAAGCTCCGCCCACCCCCTCCACGTCATCAGCGTCATCGCCCTGACTCCCCCTTAACAGGAAGGGAGCCAGGGCGAAAGAGACCACTGCAAGAGACCGCGAGCGGAGGCAGGAGAGAGCAGCCGGTGGGAGAAGCCGGAGGAGCTTTTTCTTTTTTCTTGTTCCCTTTCAGCAGGGTCAGCGGCGGCAGAGAGGAGCGGGTAGCGGCGAGAGGAAGCTCCGCCCACCCCCTCCACGTCATCAGCGTCATCGCCCTGACTCCCCCTTAACAGGAAGGGAGCCAACGGCTCGCGGCCGTTCGGCGCGCAGCGAAGGCGAGCGGCAAAGGCGCTCGCCTTAGCGAGCGCCTTTGCGAAGGGCCTTGAGAAGGGCCTTGAGAAGGGCCTTGAGAAGGGACGAGCAAAGACAGCCAAGGACTCCAGAACACCAGGTAAGGAAGAAGCGAGCACGCATGTAGGGAGAGCACACGCACAAGAAAACACACAATAAGACACACACAAGACAGGGAAGGATAAAGAAGCAGCAGGCTTCGGGGACAAGAAAGAGGCCCAAGGGAGGACAACAGACCCACCAAGACAAAAGCAGCAGAAGAAGTAGACAGGAAAGAACCAAGCACAGGAGAGAGCACAGCGCCCGCATACATAAAGACATAAGACAAGGGAGAGGACATCTAGTGGAAAGAACCAAGCACAGGAGAGAGCACAGCGCCCGCACACATACAGACATAAGACAAGGGAGAGGACATCTAGTGGACTCCGAAGAAAGAGAAATGGAAGCAGCAGGAACCCGGAGGAGCTTCCCAGTGTACTGCACAGAGTGTCATATGTATGACTACCTTCCCTCGGGAAGGCAGGCATACATATGCAGTCGGTGTCAGGAACTGGAAAGCCTGAAGAAGGAAGTTGGTCGACTGCAGTGCAGGGTTCAAGAGCTGGAGGGACTCCACATCTCAGAAGCACCTTTCGAGACAACTGAAGAACCTGCAGGAGAAAGCCACATCAAGGAGCAAGTAAGGGAGCTCGAAAGATTCATCGAGGAGGCCTACAGGCAGGCAGAAGAGCAGGATCATCAGCAGCGCTGGAGCGAGGAAGCTACGGCTACACAAGATGGAGGACATGGGCCAACAGATGGAAGACAGGGGCCAACGGACGCCGAGGACGAAGGATCACATGGAACATTCGTGCAAGCAGAGAGGGCGAAGACTGGCGGGTACCCTGGAAGAGAAGGACTGAACCACACCGAGGATACAGATTTGAGACCAGTGAGGAAGCTGAAGAAGGAGAAATCTGCAGTCGTCGTGGGAGACTCAATCCTGAGAGAAGTGGACAGTCACGTAGCAGGAGGGAGAGAGGATCGGCTAGTGACCTGTCTCCCAGGAGCAAGAACGAAGGACATCTCCGATAGAATCGAGAGGATCCTGGATGGCGCGGAAACAGAAGAGACAGCAGTGATAATCCACGTGGGAACAAACGATGTCAACAGGAGAAATTACAGCAGGACTACCCTAATTGAACAGTTCAAGATCCTAGGAAGGAAACTGAAGCTGAGGACACAGAAGATAGCATTCTCAGAGATTCTGCCAGTACCGAGGGCAGACGTGAAGAGGCAGACCGAGCTACAAGCAATAAACGCTTGGTTGAGGAGATGGTGCGAAGAAGAAGGATTCCTTTTTGTAAGAAACTGGACAACTTTTTTGGGGAAGAACAAGCTCTTCAGGAGGGACGGACTACACCTGAGCAAGGCAGGAACGAGACTGCTAGCAAACAACGTCAAGAGAGGAATTGAGCAGGCTTTAAACTGAGAAGAAGGGGAAAGCCGATAATCGACCTGACGTCGACAGTTCGGACAAGAGTATCCAAAGAAGATACTGAGCGGGAAAAATGCTGGGAACAGGCAAGAGACGAACAACAGAAGCTGTTGACCAACAAAAAGGGCAAACAGATAAACTTAGAGGAACAGGAGAGATCAGGAAATCAGGTTGCAGACGAAAAAGATACACCAAAACATGAGGAAGAAAAGAACAGAAAAGATACACCAAAAAATGAGGAAGAAAGGAACAGAAATGAGGGACTGGCAGCCCAACTAGGGGAAGGTAAGAGAAGCAAAACACATGTAAAACCAGCAGAGAAAAGAAAAGACCAGGACTTAAATTGCTTGTACGCTAATGCAAGGAGCCTAAAGACCAAAATGGGAGAATTAGAAGCCATAGCCAAAAAAGAAAACCTAGACATCATTGGAATCACGGAAACATGGTGGAATGAGGATAACCAGTGGGACGTAGTGCTGCCAGGGTACAAACTCTATAGAAGAGACAGGACCCACAAGAAGGGTGGAGGAATAGCACTATACATAAAAGACACCATTCCCTCGTCCGGAGTGGATATAGAACCAAAGGCGGAAGGACTGGAGTCATTATGGGTCAAATTACCAGGAAAAAGTGGCCTTGACATAAGATTGGGTCTATACTATCGTCCACCGGGACAAACGGAAGCAAACGACAAAGATCTGGCAGCAGAACTGAGGCGGGAAGGCAACAACAGGAATGTGACAGTAATGGGAGATTTTAACTACCCCGGGATTAACTGGAATATTGGAAACTCAAACTGTGCGAGGGAAACAGAATTCCTAGAGGCTGTGAGGGACTGCTTTATGGATCAGCTTGTCAAGGAACCAACAAGAGGATATGCCACTCTTGACCTAATCCTCAACGGAATAGGGGGACCTGCAAAAGAAGTGGAAGTAGTAGGACCACTAGGAAACAGCGATCACAACATGATCCAGTACAAATTAGGAGTAAGTACAGCAAAAGGGAAGAGAACCACAGTGACAACGTTCAACTTCAAGAAAGGGAACTATGATGCTATGAGAGCAATGGTTAAAAAAAAACTTAGAAACAGCTCAAGGAAAACAGAAACGGTAGAGCAAGCCTGGTCTCTATTCAAGGGCACAGTGCAAGAAGCACAACATATGTACATCCCCAGATTTAGAAAAGGGTGCAAAAAAAACCGAACAAAAAACCCCGCATGGATAAACGACGAGGTGAAGAAAGCGATAGGAGACAAGAAAAAATCATTCCGGAAATGGAAAAAGGACCAAACTGGGGAAAACTGGAATGAACACAGGAAACGCCAAAGAGAATGTCATCAAGTGGTTAGGAGAGCAAAAAGAGAATACGAAGAGAAACTGGCCAGGGAAGCAAAAAACTTCAAATCATTCTTCAGATATGTTAAGGGGAAGAAACCAGCGAGGGAGGAAGTAGGACCGTTGGATGATGGAGACAAAAAGGGAGTGATAAAGGAGCAAAAAGAGGTAGCCGACAGGTTAAACAAGTTCTTCTCGTCAGTCTTCACAAGCGAGGACACATCCAGTGTACCGGAACCCGACGTGATCTTCCATGGTGACCAAGAAGAAAAACTGTCAGCAATAGAGGTGAGCCATGAGGATGTCCTCCAACAGATAGATAGATTGAAAAGCGACAAATCACCAGGCCCGGACGGAATCCACCCTAGGGTACTAAAAGAACTAAGAAACGAGATAGCGGGAATACTCCAAAGAGTTTGCAACCTATCCTTGAAAACTGGAGAGATTCCGGAGGACTGGAAGATAGCAAATGTTACACCTATCTTTAAAAAGGGGTCAAGAGGAGACCCGGGAAACTATAGGCCGGTAAGTTTGACATCGGTTCCAGGCAAGATGGTAGAAGCACCGATAAAGGACAGCATCTGTGAGCACATCGAAAAAAATGGGCTGATGAAAGCGAGCCAACATGGCTTCTGCAAGGGAAGATCGTGCCAAACAAACTTACTGCACTTCTTTGAGGGGGTAAACAGCCAGTTGGACAAAGGGGAACCTTTAGACATCATTTACCTTGACTTCCAAAAGGCCTTTGACAAGGTACCCCATGAGCGGCTGCTTAGGAAGCTGTGGAACCACGGGGTGGAAGGGGACGTATACAGATGGATCAAACACTGGTTGGCAGGCAGGAGACAGAGGGTTGGAGTGAAGGGTCACTACTCGGGCTGGAGGAAAGTCACGAGCGGAGTTCCGCAGGGGTCTGTACTTGGACCGCTGCTGTTCAATATATTTATAAATGACCTGGAAACGGGGACGAAATGTGAAGTTATAAAATTTGCGGACGACACTAAACTCTGTAGAAGGGTTAGAACTACGGAAGAGTGTGAGGATCTACAAAGGGACCTAAACAAACTGGAGGAGTGGGCGAATAAATGGCAGATGAAATTCAATGTAGGGAAATGCAAGGTCATGCATATAGGGAGAAAAAACCCGATGTTCAGCTACCAAATGGGGGGATTAGTATTAGAGGGAAGTAACCTTGAAAGAGATTTGGGTGTACTGGTGGATACAACAATGAAGTCAACGGCGCAATGCGCAGCAGCCGCGAAGAAGGCAAACAGAATGTTGGGTATTATTAAAAATGGTATTATGACCAGAACAAAAGAAGTCATCCTGCCGTTGTATCGGGCAATGGTGCGCCCGCACCTGGAGTACTGTGTTCAGTATTGGTCACCGTACCTCAAGAAGGATATGGCAATACTTGAGAGTGTCCAGAGGAGAGCGACATGAATGATTAAGGGCATGGAAAACCTTTCATACACTGAAAGACTGGAGAGGCTAGAGCTCTTCTCCTTGGAAAAGCGGAGACTCAGAGGAGACATGATAGAAACCTACAAGATCATGAAGGGCATAGAGAAAGTAGAGAGAGATAGATTCTTCAAAATTTCAAAACATAAAAGAACAAGAGGGCATTCGGAAAAATTGGTAGGGGATAGATTCAAAACAAATGCTAGGAAGTTTTTCTTTACTCAACGGGTGGTGGATACCTGGAATGCGCTTCCAGAGGACGTAATAGGGCAGAGTACGGTAATGGGGTTTAAGAAAGGATTGGACAATTTTCTGTTGAAAAAGGGGATAGAGGGGTATAGATAGAGGATTGCTGCACAGGTCCTGGACCTGTTGGGCCGCCGCGTGAGCGGACTGCTGGGCGCGATGGACCTCGGGTCTGACCCAGCAGAGGCATTGCTTATGTTCTTATGATTGGGAACTTTTTTGGTCTTCAACAAATCGCCCGCTTTTATCTTCTAGAGTCTCACAATCAATGTTCTTTATTATGTGGCATGCAGTATGGACCCCATTTCGCATGTGGAAAGCCAACTTAAAACAAGACTCTGTTTGCTGGAACTGTCTAAAAGATGTGGGAACTCTTGATCATATGCTTTTTCACTGTACTCTGGTCCGCTCCTTTTGGACTCGCATTTGGAACACCATACAATCTATTACTAACTGCTCGGTAGAGATCTCTATGGACATTGTAATCCTTCGCTCTCAACATCCCTGTTTTGCACAATCAAATTGTCCTCCTAAACTCATCGATACCATGTTTGTTACTGCTCTCATGCACATTCTGAAAAATTGGAAATCATCTTCGCTACTAGACTATACTTTTTGGTGGAACTCTTTGTGTATGTATCATAGATTTGAATCCTATGCATATGAGAAGAAAATTGCATTCAGAACCTCCATAAACTTGAATCGTAACAAATCACCTTGTTCATTCCTGGATACCTATGTACGCTCTGCTTCTTAGACACTCCTGTCTTCCCTTCCTTTCTTTTCTTTTCTTCTTTCTTTTCTTTCCTTTTCTCTTTTCTTTTCTCTTCTTGCTCTCCCTCACTTCTTTCTTATATATTCTTCACATGCAGTTCTAATATTTGGAACCTTTCTTATTGTTTTGTTCATCTACAATTGAATATAGATTTGCAGGTTCTTTATACAGAAAGCTTTATTTTGATTTTATGTATTTGAACTGCTTCCTGTATTTTCTAAAAAATACTCAATAAAAATTATTGAATTAAAAAAAAAAAAAAAAAAGGGGGCCTAAATTATTATGGGGTCCTTTTACTAAGCTGAGGTGAAAACTAATGCGTGTTTTCTTCGAGTTAAAAAGGCACTGCCCCGAGATGCCCTTAGGAATTCCATGGTAGTTTTGGGATCAGTGCACACTTCCTCCACATGAAAAATAATCTTTATTTTTTAGTTCTTATACAATACTGGGTTTCAAAAAGGGACTGGATGACTTCCTGAAAGCGAAGGGGATTGCAGGGTATAGATAGAAGGTTACTCTACAGGACAAAAGCGAAAAGCATATGTGAGTAGGGTAGGAGCACTATCAGGTCCTGGACCTGAGGGGCCGCCGCGTGAGCGGACTGCCGGGCACGATGGACCTCCGGTCTGACCCAACAGAGGCAAGTCTTATGTTCTTATGTTCTAGTTCAGTGGTGTGATTGGCGTGGAGAATAGCTGTGCCCTGTGCTAATCAATTACTACAGCTACATTGCTGTGTGTTAACTGAATAGCGTGTAATTAGCAAAGCAGCCCTTACCACCTAGAAAATAGGTGGCAGTAGGGGCTCATGCACTAATGGCCATGTGCTAATTTAGGGACCCCCACTTTTTAATGCAGCTTTGTAAAAGGGTCTCTGTGAATCCATTTGCATGACACTTATAGTTCAGTTCCTATGGGATGTGTCACATTTGTCACATCCAAAATCTCTACTGCAGCTTTGTAAAAGGGACCCATTATTTATAGTTTATTTTTTATAACCCACCTTTTCTCAAGGTGAGGTACAAATCATATACATAACAAATGAAACAGAGACTATACACAGTGTCACCAATTTAGCGTGTGCTATTCCGCACATTAAGTCCCTAACGCACCTTAGTAAAAGGAGCCATCTGTGGCTCTAGTGACATCTGGAAAAATCTCTGATCTGCCACCACAAAATAGGTAATCCTTTTGTGGTTCATTTCTAGTCCCAATATGTGTATCCTTGGCTCTTGTGTCTCAGAGCCTGAGGTCTGTGCAAGAGGAAAGAATAAACCAGACACATACATATATACATATACATATGGCTAAAGCTTTAGGGAAGCTGTCTCACAGCTGCAAAGTCTAGCAGCCTTGCTTGATTGACTTCTGAATTCATTTCTCAGCTCCAGCTTTTATTAGCAATAATCATCATGACAGCACATTTCATTAATTCCATTCCATGATAACAAATTTGGTAAGCAGTATACGCCTTTCTTTTTTTACACATTGCTTGTAACATTTACAGCACACCTTATCTTCTTTGGCTAGACTACAAACATATTTCCTCCCTTATCCCTTTCACTCATAAAGGATACCAGAAGAGTGGCACCCTCTGAAAATTGGCCTTTGGAAGCTTCTAAAGATTTAGGGGGGGTCTTTTAATAGAGCATGTTATCTGCAGCAGGACCCATGGAAATAAAATGGGTCCTATGGCAGATAGGAACTAGTCTTTAGTAAAATATCCTCTTGGTCAAGTTGAAAAATTCTAAAGGACCAAGTGTATCAGTCCCACCCTCATCCTGAGTAGCCTGTACAACATCTTTTGGCAAATAAGTGGAAATCATTACATTACATTAGTGATTTCTATTCCGCCGTTACCTTGCAGTTTAAGGCGGATTACATAAGGATATATCTGGCCATTTCCAGAGGAATTTGAGAATAGAGAGGTTGGTTCAAAGAGATGAGGTGGTTCTTGTGGCGTTAGATTGTTTTAGAGAATAGTGATGGTGTTAGGTTGATTTCAAGGAATTGTTGGGTAACAGGGTTTTTTTGAATAGTATGGTTTTTATTTCTTTTCTGAATGTTCTGTAGCCTGAGGTCGTTATCAGCAAAGTGGAGAGTTGGTGGTCCAATCTCGCTGTTTGTGTGGCCAGGAGGCCATCATACAGTTTTTTCCATTTGACTTCTCTAATTGGGGGGTATGTGAATGGAGAGTGGGTTCTCCTTTGTCTGGTTGAGGTGGTTTGGATTAGGCGGTTGTTCGGGTAGGTTGGGCTGTCGCCATTCATGGTTTTAAATAGTAGACAGTAGAACTTGAATTGTATTCTTGCTTGTATTGGTAGCCAGTGTGAGTGGAGGTATGCCTCGGTGATGTGGTCGTGTTTCCTCAGTGAGTAGATGAGTCTCAGAGCTGTGTTTTGGACTGTTTGTAGTTGTTTAATCATGGTTGCGGGGCAGGGGAGATAGAGAATGTTGCAATAGTCTAGAAGACCCAGCACTAGGGCCTGGACTAAGATCTGGAATTGTGTTTTGAAGAATTTTCGCACTTGTCTTAAGTTTCTCATGATTGCGAATGATTTCAGTATTGTTTATTGATTTGTGGTTGCATGGTACAGAACCTGTCGATTATCATTCCCAGTAGTTTTAGATTGGGTTGCATGGGGGAATGTGGTTGAGTTAATTACTAGGTCTGTTATGGACGGCGTCTTATCATTTTCGAGGAGAATGAATTTTGTTTTGTCAGGGTATAGTTTCAGTTTGTGGTCTTTCATCCATGTTGTTATTGTTTATAATGTTTTGTGTAGAGTGTCTTTCATGGAGGGTTTTGGTTGATCAAAAGAGAGAAGAATGGTGATGTCGTCTGCATAGCTGTAGGAGGTTTTGTTCAGATTCTGATAACATGAATACTTCCTTGAGAGGTTGCCTAAACAGTATTTGTGGTGACAGTAAAAAAGAACATACAGGGAAATTCAAAATTCACAAATTCTTTTTCTTGATTCTCCATGGCTTCTAACTGCCTATGTAGAACCAGGCTATCCTTAATGCTAGCATTCTGTGATAGAATCTGGGTACCAGATGCCATTATACTTTAGAATGGGTTCTCATCACCTGGCATCAAAGTTCTAATTGGAGGTGCCCATTTATAGAATTGTCCCCTTAAGAACCAAGAAAATGCAGCAAAAGGATTCTGAAAATACATACCATAAGGGGTGCCACAGGCTTAATTAAAATGACTTTTTAAGTACACCTTGATAAGCTGCCTATAGATTTTATATCCACGGACTTAGAAAGAAGCTCTCGTTGGCATGATGCAATTTCTATGGCAAACATTAGCAATTATATTCCAGATACCCAGATATAGGAATGAAATTTGTCACTGTCATGGCATGTACAACACTAACCAATTTGGAAATATTGCTCCTGAAAGAAAGAGTGTTCTCTATTGTGTACTCTTAACTATCTGTCTGTACAAATGTAATTTCTTTCCTGTTTCTTAATGGAGTTCCTTTCTTACATTTTAATCCAGCGATTGTAAACCACATTGAACCTTGCATTGGAAAAGGCAATATATTAAGAAAGAATAAACATAAATAGTTGTGGAAGTATGACATGCAGGTCTCAGAGTCTATCTGAGTCCAGACTTCATTCAAACTCAACTATGCTACTAGCCTTGACCATATTTTCTGCCATCAAAGTCCATAGCCTAATGCTTTGCTGACTATAAAATTTTTTTTTAGTAAATTTAGATTTAAATCTATTACTTGATAGTTTTATGGAATGTACTCTAGTTATCTCATTTTTATAAAGTAGGAAAATGTCCCCTGATTAGCAAAATAACCTCTTGTGAAGTTTGCCTAGAATGGCATATTGAGGACAAAGGATAATATTTTGCAAATCAGGTAAAGCTGAATTAATAAACTGTGTAAGCAAATCCAAAGCTAGACTTGGCATATTTCTAAGTAAGCATTAGGTCTTCTTTGGGATCCTGCCAGGTATTGTGAACTGGCCTAGACACTTTTGAAAGCAGAATACTAAGGGCTCCTTTTACAAAGGCGTGCTAGCTGCTACCGCCTCCTTTTAAGCAGGCGGTAATTTTTTGGCTAGCATGCGCTATAGCGCGCGCTAATCTTGTATGTGCGCTAAAAACGCTAGCACACCTTAGTAAAAGGAGCCCTAAGCTTAACCTTTGGTTTAACCCAGTATAACATTTTTTATAAAATATTTTTTACTACTATGTATTTGGTTGTGCTGTATATTTATACTGTTGTATATTAATTTATGGGCATGATTCTATTGTTTGAAATTTCTCTATTATTTTGAACTTTAGGTGAGTTTTTCTGCTATCCCAATAAGTGCTGCTGACCAGGATATTCAGCAGTACCATTTGTCCAGAGAGTGGTACTGAATATCCAGTATTTTTTTTGACTGCTAAAGATCTAATTGAAAAAAGAAACTCACTATTTACAGAGGCTGAATATTGAGCTGAACAATTTTAATTGTTAGGACAGACTCCTCTGGCTAGCCTAGTTTAAACGTGAAAATGAGCCCTCATTTTGTATATTTCTAGCAGCCTTCTAGTCCTCCAACTCTTTCTGCAACAGCTGAATTTAGACAGTTGCCTCTGTCTCTTGTGACAACAGAGATTTATAGGAGCCATGAATATTTAACTTTTCTGTCACTGACTCTCTGCTAAGTTTCTAGATCATTTTCATCTACCACTGTCAAACCTCTGAAGCCACTATTTTAAACCAAAGTAAGTTAAAAAATTAAATCTCAGTAAGGCCCATATTCTACAAATGGAACCTTAAGTTAGTAAGGTAGATGCCCTACTGGTGCCTAACTTAAGTGGAAACAGCCATTTAAACAGGATTAAAATCTATTTTTTTAAATTTAGGCACCTACTGGTGCCTAGAAAAACAGCGCTTTTATTGTGGCAACTGAGGCAGTGGCGTAGTAAGGGTAGGAGGTGCCCACCCTGCACCCCCTGTGCCCCCACTCCTTCTGTGACCCCCCCTGCTCCTTCCCACCCCCCATTCCATACTTGTGTTCTCCCTCCCTCTGTACCTCTTAATCTTCACCAGCGTGAGTGGCTTCTGCAGCATGCTCCTCGCGCCAGTGTTGGATTTCCCTCTGTTGTCACTTCCTGGCCCCATGACCTGGAATTGATTCAGAGGGAAATCAGGCTGGCGCGAGCAAGAGGCAGAAGTTGCTTGCACTAGCAAAGATAATGCAGAGGTATGGTGTGGGGGGAGGGATGGTGTGAAGGTGGCGTGGTGTCACATGGTAGGGTGGAGAGGAACCAGCACCCCCACTGACTTGGCACCTAGGATGGTCCACACCCCCTTACTATGCCACTGTATGGAGGCACTTTATGATGCCTAATACCACTGTTGATGCGTCTAACACTGGAAGTCATGTTAAGCATTATAAAACGCCTTTGTAGCCACAATTCACATGAAAGATAGGTGCCAGAAATGTAGGCCTGGTCTACATTTCTAGTGCCTACCTTTCACGAAGCTACAATTCTAGAAATGGTACTGTTGTGTGGTTGACACGTGATCAGCAGCCATTTTTTAGGCAGCTACCACTGCCAGTGCCATTTATAGTATCCGGCACTATATTTATATAAGTTGTCAAATACTCACAGATTCTATTTTCAGTTGGTCAGGTTGTAATCAATCCATGCACATTCTTATTCTAATCTTTACAGATGTTAACTACCTCGATGCTATATTTTATTGTGACTAGTAGACTGACATAGTTAATTTAATAATTTTATTAGAATTTAAATTAAGATGTCAAGAATGTTGACGTTGAAGCTCTAAGAAGATGTTAACAGCTTGGGGACACCTGTGATTGATTGGAAAGTTATGAGGTGACTCTGACATCTGGTGTTTTAATAAAATGAGATGGCAAAGCCAGTCCTAAGCATGATCTGATTTATGTACATCATTAGAACATCTTCTCCCCAATTGAGAGGCTATTAAAAATGATGGAAAAGCAGAAGATTCAATCAAGAGAAAGATATTTCTTCCAGTGCAACACCCAAAATGGAATGCTAAGAGTTCTATTATGGTTCTCAAAGAATCCCCTGTCTCTGGAAGACCTCTCACAGCAGCTCTTCTGGACTGATTTAAAGGGGGGGGGGGGGGGAGAGAATCAGTCCTGCCCTATTTACATGTAAGTGCTGCTTGTTCTTTGATGATTCACACTGCAACTAATGTGTCAATAGGGCCCTTTTGAACTTTTGTCTTAAATCAATCACTGTGGTTTGATTGACAGATAACTGAACACGATGTTTATCCTGATACCTAAATGAAAACTCCTAAAATGGTTCTTTGTAAAGGCTACTCTCTCTAGTAACAAATACTTTAAACTAGCTATTCACAAAGGGGTGAATTCTATAAGAAGCACCCAAAAGATCCAATATAGGGGATTACAAAAACATGTAGGATGGGCTGGGAAAGACATCAATGGGAACTCCACTAACTTGGAACATGAGGATGTTACTGGCCAGACTTTACAGTAGATATCCTGCAAACAACGGGATGGTTGGATAGGCTGGAGTGAGCTTGGCAACTTCAGAAATATCAAAGAAGAGACAAATTAATTTAATCAAGTATTTTTAATGAGAATAACTCTCTTCCTATCTATTTGAGAGAAGAACGCAACCTCGATAAATTTAAGACTAATTTAAAAACTTTTCTTTTTAAAGATGCTTTTGATTAATAGTTATCTTTCTTGGATTTATTTATTGAGTTGATTATGATTATGGAATTTTACATCCCCTACCTTGTGTTTTTTCCCTGACTATTCTATCTTTAATATTTTGTAGTTCAATTCCCTTTTTCCCCTTTTTTATCTTGTCTGTTAAGTTTGTTAATAGTCCTGTTTGATCTTAAGTTTATGTTAAGTATTGTATTACTCCTCAATACTGTAATTTTATTGTTTATTATTTATGTCCATCGCTTTGAACTGTGATTAAGCGATTAATCAAAAACACTAATAAACTTGAAACTTGAATGGGCAGACTGGATGGACCGTTCAGGTCTTTATCTGCCGCCATTTACTATGTTTCACAACCACTTCCTTACCATATGTCAGTGAGCCATGTCTAGAAGCCAGCTCCTGTGGCTAAGACTACTTAAGTGTTCTCTCTGGTACTCTTTTCCTGAGAGTTGAGAATGGGGTGTATAATGCATAGGAACATGGAAAAATAAGGGGGCTGGCCTCGACAATAGCACAGAAGAGCAGCAAAGAGGCAAGAGAGATGTCTAAACCAACCGATAGTTACATTTATTTGAACCAATATACATATAAAATTATAAATATATAAATGAACATGGATATATAAAACATATGTAGCAGGTATTAAAAGTCCTAGGTCTTTAAAAAAGCCATTCAAAGTCCCAGATGAATGGGATCCTAGGAAGTCCCAACCAGGATCCGGGTTTCGGCAAACAAAGTTGCCTTCTTCAGGGGACAACATGTGATGATGTAATCAATCCTGCTGCAAAGCATACAACCCCAGAGGAAAAGAAACAAATGCATTTCTTCCTGAACAGACAGCAGATGTAAATCAATCACTAAATAAAAAAAATAAAATCATTCCCCCTACCATTGTCTCCCTCCCTCCATGCTGTGCCTTGCCTTCGGGCCTGCCCCCCGGTGTTATCTTCGGACCGGCTCCCTCTTCCTCAGTGCTGCAGTCACAAAGCCATGGACATCGGCTCCTCGCACATTCCGCGCCTCATCCTGGAAGCCTTCCCTCTGACGTTGCAACATTAGAGTGAAGGCTTCCAGTTCAGGCGCAGGACGTGCATAGGAGCCTCTGCCCACGGTTTTGTGCACTGCAACACTGAGGAAGAGGGAGCTGGCCCGGACAATGTCGCATCAATCACACTGTGGACCAGCAGCTGAAGAGCACTGTCTGGGGCCCGATGCCCGGCAGGAAATTTCTGCGGACTGGCAGTTGAAGAACACTGCGATATACAGTATACATAAGGGTGCATTGGGAAAATTGTGTTTTTGAAGACATTGTACCTTGGACAGTGTCACACATCAGGAATCCTAAAGTGAATAATCATATTATTATTATATTTGTGCTCCTACTCATGGCTTGCAAGCTAGATATTCTCCATTGATCACTGCAGTCCTCCAGTATCTAGTCTTTATTGGCAGCTTTGTTTAGGGTCTGGCTATGCTCCAGTTTCAATAGGCCTGCAATGCCACTCACATGCCTTCAATCACATAAGTGTCAAGTGCACCACCCCCAGAGACCAGCCCTAGGGATAAAGGCTCACTCTACTCCCAAGTTGTTTCCACATAATAGCGTCATGGCACGGCATTGTATGTCTGGTTTCGCAGTCATCTTCTGGATCAGGTGAAATTTTCACTTAACCCAGCATTTTAGCCAAATCATAAGAATAAAAGTGGAGCTTGCCAATTCTATCGCAAAGGGATGAAACATTCTATATGGAATACTAATTCCCAGTACATGATTTTCCAAGGAAAATATCTCACTATGAATGTTTGGCTTCAATGCTTTAGTTACAACAAACACTATTAGCAATAATAAATGGGTATATAAGATACAATAATTCAATATTCTGATAAAATTATATGCAACATACTTATTATAAGAACACCTCTAACTGGCCTGGTAGGGTACCAGGATCCAAGCGAAATAAACCTTGAAAAAGAGAAAATAGGAAAAAGAAAGAAAAAAAAAAAAAAAGAGAGAGAAACCACTTTGTGTATGGAGCGTGGCAACATGTGACAATATAAATGTATTTAAAGTGGTATTGGTTTAAGAAAAGATAAACAATACTCATGCACTTAAATGTGCTCAATAGGACATTCAGAAAATATACCTTTTGATGTTTTTTACAAAAAAATTATGTCACTTAAGAGAAACCATAAACACGTACTGATTGTGATACCAAAATAACATGTCAGAGGAGGGGCGGGACCGCAGCAGAGGAAACAGCTCAAAGCACTGCAGTGCAAAGAGCTGTAACTGTGATCTTCGGCTGAAGCTTTAAGGTAAACGGTTCGGGGTGGCCAGGGGGAACACGGAGGCCTTCCCGGGGGGGGGGGGGGTGCAGTCTTTCAGGGGGGCAGTCCTTTGGGGAAGCCAGTCCTTCGGGGGGGCCAGTCCTTCAGGGGGTGGGACAGGCCTTGCGGAGGTGCAGGCCTTCAAGGGGTGAACAGGCCTTTAACGGGGAACAGGCCTTTAAGGGGGGAACAGGCCTTCAAAGGGGGACAGGCAGGCCTGGAGGGGCAGTCCTTCAGGGCGGCAGTCCTTCAGGGGGTGGGACAGGCCTTGGGGGTGCAGGCCTTCAAGGGGTGAACAGGCCTTAAACGGGGAACAGGCCTTTAAGGGGGGGGGACAGGCCTTCAAAGGGAGGACAGGCAGGCCTGGGGGGGCCATCCTTCAGGGGGTGGTACAGGCCTTGGGAGGGGTGCAGGCCTTCAAGGGGGGAACAGGCCTTTAAGGGGGGACAGGCCAGGGATGGTGGCATAGGCCTTCAGGGAGGACAGGCAGGCCTTCAAGGTGGGGGGGGGGACAGACCTTCAGGGATGGGGGACAGGCCTTCAGGGGGGACAGACCTTCAGGGGAGGGGGGCCCTGGTGTAGAAGTACACAGAGGGAGGGAAGGGAGGTTCAAAGAGATGTGCAAATGCCAGATTTTGGGGGGGAAGAAATAATGGGTCTAAAAATAGAGAAGAGGGAGAGAGATGATGGACAATGGGATTTAGGGAGGGAAGGACCAGAAAGGGAGAGAAGTTGGACACAAGGGATGGTGTGGAGGGCGGATAGAGATACTGGATAGGAGGGTAGCTGGGAAAAGAAAGGGAGAGATGGTGGACCCTAGGGTGGTGGGGAAGGAGGGAGAGATGCTGGATGAAAGGGTAGTTAAGAAAAGGTGGATCTATGGATGGAGACAAAAAAAAAGAAAGATGCCAGACCTCCGGGGGAGGGAAGGGAAACAGAAGGGGAGGACAGATATGGCAGATGGATAGTTAGAACGGAGAAAGAAGAAGACCCTGGCAAGCAAGTTATTAGAAGACAACCAGAGCCTGGGACAAACAAGATTTGAATAATGACCAGACAACAAAAGGTAGAAAAACTAATTTTATTTTCCGTTTTGTAATTACAATATGTCACATTTGAAACATATATCCTGCCAGAGCTGGTGTTAGACCGCAAACGTGAGCTAGGATTTAACAGAGAGAGGAAAAGTCTTTTTTATTTGTTTATTTTGTTTACACCACAGCGCCAGTGTGGTTAGGAGAAGGCAAAGGATGTGAAGAGGCTATAAAATAAACCCACCAGGATGTTTGAAAAAAAACACCCAATTGGGCAGGAAAATTGAATCAAAAAAACAATTCAGTAGGCTGAATCGAATCAAAATTTTTTTTCCTGAATCGGGCAGCACTAGTAGTTGCCCAGTTCTGGATGTTTCCCCATTGCATGCAGGGATTTGTAGTTCTAATTTGCCAGTTATACTCCTTAGGGAAGGCAGAACTAACTACAAGACCCTGCATGTAGTGGACTAAACCATGGACTAAATCAGACCTGACAAATTTGAAGCTGTAGTTGTATTTTTAATTTAATTCAAAATCATCATTTAAATCCTACTTTTCTTCACATTAATTCAAAGTGGGTTACAAAAAAGCACCTAAAGCAATAATATGAATATAGAATCAATTTAGGAGGGAAGTTACTAATGTGTGTTAAGACAATGATACATGATACTTGCCCCTTAATGCATTTTAAATGTCAATAATGTGTGATACATTTACCATAATGCACATTAATATAGTTTAGTGCAGGTCACCTAATAATGGAGTCCTTTTAGTAAGCTGCTGTACAAATTGGCCATATGGCTAGATTCACTAGCCTGCCTCTCCATGCCCGATCCATGGCCGATCCGTGGCAGGCCGACCAATTAACCAAGGCTCAGCATACAAATGGGGGCGACCACACAAATCTCTAGTGAATGATCCTGAAGCATGCACAGACCATCTGTAGATGATCTGCGCATGCTTACGGAGCTGCAAGCTGCTTTTTTTCTGTTATTTTACTACTACTTCATGAGCCCATCAGGCAAGAGGAGTAGAAGCAGCAAGGGAGAAAAGCAGTTTTAGAAGCAAAAACGAGCAGAGGAGGGAGACAGAGGAGAGCAGGAGGCTAGGGGCTGGGCGAGAGTTAGCTCCGCCCACCCCCACCGCGTCAGAGGAGTCAGCACCCGAACCCCCCATAAAAGGGGGCGGAGCCAACGGCGCACAGCCGTTAGGCGCGCGCTCGCCTTAGCGAGAGCGCCTTTGCGAAGGGCCTCAAGAAGGGCCAAGTCACTACACCCAAGAGCACAGGGAAGGACTGAAAGGTGAGGAAGTGGCAAGCAGCGCAGAAGAGACGAACACACAAGCAGCAGTAAGGTAAGGAAGAGAAAAGACAACACACACAAGAAAGCAGCAAGGCAAGAAGCAGATACAGAAGGAACAACCACACACAAGCAAAAGTTAGGCAAGGTTGTGCAAAGGCACCAGGCACAGAAAGAACAATCACACAAACAAAAGTAAGGAAAGGTAGAGCGTAGGCAGTCCATACAAAGGCAGAAGGCAGTAAAGCAAGAAGCAGGTGCAGAAGGAAGCAGGCACCGAAGGAACACGTAAACTTATCTGTTTTCTTAAAGTAGTAACCCCGATGGAAGCAGAAGGTAACCAGAAGATGAGCTTTCCAGTGTTCTGCGTGGACTGTCATATGTATGACTACCTCCCCTCGGGGAGACAGTCATACGTATGCAGTCGGTGTCAGGAGCTGAAAAGCTTGAAGAAAGAAGTCAAGCGACTTGAGGACAAGATACAGGAGCTAGAAGGACTTTACACCACGGAGGACCCTACCAGGGCATTTGAAGACTTCAGGAGTGAGAAACACATCGAGAAGGAAGTCAGGGAACTCGAGGAATTCATTGAGGAAGCATACAGGAGGAGGGTGGAAGAGAACGAACTCCAGATGAGAGATGATGCAACACCAACTTGGAAGGGGGAGCAAGAAGCAGATGACCTCAAAGAAGACACCCACAGAAGAATACCACACGAGGGGGAAGAATTGGCTAGTCGATGCCCAGAAGAAGAGAGAGCTAAGCACACCGAGGACATTGACCTGAGACCGATAAGAAAATTGAAGAAGGGAAAGTCAGCGATCCTGGTGGGAGACTCGATATTGAGGCATGTAGACAGCCACATAGCAGGAGGAAGAGAGGATCGACTGGTGACCTGCCTCCCAGGAGCGAGAACCAAGGACATCGTGGACAAAATTGAGAAGGTCTTGGAAGGAGCAGAGACGGAAGAGACCGCAGTAATGATCCACATCGGGACGAATGATGTCAGCAGGAGAGACTACAGAAGAGGCACGCTGATAGAACAGTTCAAGATTCTAGGAAGGAAACTGAAGATGAGGACCCAGAAGATAGCATTCTCAGAGATCCTACCGGTACCGAGGGCAGATGTGAAAAGGCAGGAAGAACTACAATCAATAAATGCATGGATGAGGAGATGGTGTGAGGAAGAAGGGTTCCACTTCGTGAGGAACTGGACAACGTTCTGGGGCAAGAGCAAGCTCTACAGGAGAGATGGACTGCACCTGAGCGTGGCGGGAACAAGACTTCTAGCAAACAACGTCAAGAGAGGAATAGAACAGGCTTTAAACTAAGAGAAAGGGGAAAGCCGACAGTCGACCTAGCGTCGATGATTCGGAAGAAGGTATCCCGTGAAGATACTAAGGGGAAAAAAGGCAGGGAAGAAACAAGAGACAAATTACAGGAGTCAACTAACCCAGAAGAGGAGGTTAGAAAGATTGTAGCAAAAGAGAAGACACCAAAGACTGAAGCACAGGGAAAAGAAATGAAGACGACAAAATGCCAGGATCTAAACTGCATATATACTAATGCAAGGAGTTTAAGAAACAAAATGGGGGAGCTAGAAGCCATGGCCAATGCAGAGGACATAGACATCATTGGAATCTCTGAAACGTGGTGGAATGAGGAAAACAAATGGGATACAGCACTGCCGGGGTACAAGCTCTATCGCCGGGATAGGTCAGGTCAGAAAGGAGGAGGAATAGCCCTATACGTAAAAGAAAGCATACAATCGACAAGAATGGACACAGCGGAGATGATCAACAAACTGGAATCGCTATGGGTTAAAATACCGGGTAGGAAAGGGCATGAAATAAAGATGGGCCTATACTATCGTCCACCCGGGCAAACCGGAGATAGCGATAAAGAAATGGATGCCGAGATGAAGCGAGAATGCAAAAGTGGTTACACAGTTGTTATGGGAGACTTCAACTATCCTGGGATAGACTGGAGTCTTGGAAGCTCAAGATGCGCTAGGGAGACAGAATTCCTGGAGGCTATACAAGATTGCTTCATGGAGCAGCTTGTTAGAGAACCGACGAGAGGAAATGCCACTCTGGATTTAATCCTAAATGGACTAAGGGGACCTGCAAAGGAAGTGGAAGTAGTGGGACCGTTGGGAAACAGTGATCATAATATGATCAAGTTCAAGGTTGAAGTAGGCATACCGAACGGAAAGAGAACCATAGTGACATCTTTCAACTTCAGGAAAGGAAACTATGAAGCAATGAGGGAAATGGTAAGGAAGAAACTTAGGAACACTTCCAAAAAATGGCAAACAGTAGAACATGCCTGGTCTTTTTTCAAAGACACAGTGAGCGAGGCACAAAATCTGCACATCCCCAGATTCAGAAAGGGGTGCAAAAAGGGTCGAACAAAAGACCCAGTATGGATGACTAAAATAGTGAAGGAAGCGATAGGCAATAAGAAAAATTCATTCAGGGAATGGAAAAAGGACAAAACTGAAGGGAACCAGAAGGAGCACAGGAAGTATCAAAAAGAATGTCACCGTGTGGTTCGAAAAGCCAAAAGAGAGTATGAAGAGAGGCTAGCCAGGGAGGCACGAAATTTCAAACCGTTCTTCAGATATGTTAAAGGGAAACAGCCAGCTAGGGAGGAGGTAGGACCGCTGGACGAAGGAGACAGGAAGGGAGCGGTGAAGGAGGAGAAAGAAGTCGCAGAAAGACTCAACATGTTCTTCTCGTCTGTATTTACAAACGAAGACACAACCAACATACCGGAACCTGAACAAATATTCAATGGAAATCAAGCAGAAAAATTAACATCCATGGAAGTGAGCCTTGATGATGTACACAGGCAGATAGAAAAACTTAAAACTGACAAATCCCCGGGTCCGGACGGAATCCATCCCAGGGTTCTGAAGGAATTAAAGGAGGAGATAGCGGAACTACTGCAGCAAATTTGCAACCTATCCTTGAAAACAGGCATGATCCCGGAGGATTGGAAGATAGCCAATGTCACGCCCATCTTTAAAAAGGGATCAAGAGGTGACCCGGGAAACTACAGACCAGTGAGTTTGACTTCGGTTCCGGGGAAACTGACGGAAGCACTGATTAAAGAACACATCGATGAACATCTGGAAAGAAACGAACTTTTGAAAACAACCCAACATGGTTTCTGCAGGGGGAGATCGTGCCTAACGAACTTATTGCACTTCTTCGAAGGAATTAACAAACGGATGGACAGAGGAGACCCCATAGACATCATATACCTTGATTTCCAAAAAGCCTTTGACAAGGTGCCTCACGAACGTCTACTCCGGAAACTGAAGAACCATGGAGTGGACGGAGACGTACATAGATGGATCAGAAACTGGTTGGCGGGTAGGAAACAGAGGGTAGGGGTGAAGGGCCACTACTCGGACTGGATGGGGGTCACGAGTGGTGTTCCGCAGGGCTCAGTGCTCGGGCCGCTGTTATTTAATATATTCATAAATGATCTAGAAACAGGCACGAAGTGTGAGATAATAAAATTTGCGGACGATACAAAACTATTTAGTGGAGCTGGGACTAAAGAGGAATGCGAAGAATTGCAAAGGGACTTGAACAAATTGGGGGAATGGGCGGCGAGATGGCAGATGAAGTTCAATGTTGAGAAATGTAAAGTATTGCATGTTGGAAACAGAAACCCGAGGTACAACTATACGATGGGAGGGATATTATTGAATGAGAGCAACCAAGAAAGGGACTTGGGGGTAATGGTGGACATGACAATGAAGCCGACGGCACAGTGCGCAACAGCCGCTAAGAAAGCAAATAGAATGCTAGGCATAATCAAGAAGGGTATTACAACAAGGACAAAAGAAGTTATCCTGCCATTGTATCGGGCGATGGTGCGCCCGCATCTGGAATACTGCGTCCAATATTGGTCTCCGTACCTTAGGAAGGATATGGCGTTACTCGAGAGGGTTCAGAGGAGAGCGACACGCTTGATAAAAGGGATGGAAAACCTCTCATACGCTGAGAGATTGGAGAAACTGGGTCTCTTTTCCCTGGAGAAGAGGAGACTTAGAGGGGATATGATAGAGACTTATAAGATCATGAAGGGCATAGAGAGAGTAGAGAAGGACAGATTCTTCAAACTTTCGAAAAATAAAAGAACAAGAGGACACTTGGAAAAGTTGAAAGGGGACAGATTTAAAACGAATGCTAGGAAGTTCTTCTTTACCCAACGAGTGGTGGACACCTGGAATGCGCTTCCAGAGGGAGTAATAGGGCAGAGTACAGTACAGGGGTTTAAGAAAGGATTGGACAATTTCCTGCTGGAAAAGGGGATAGAGGGGTATAAATAGAGGATTACTGCACAGGTCCTGGACCTGTTGGGCCGCCGCGTGAGCGGACTGCTGGGCATGATGGACCTCAGGTCTGACCCAGCAGAGGCATTGCTTATGTTCTTATGTTATGTTCTTATGTTAAACCCGGACTCACACTGCGGGGAAAGGAAAGGAGAGTTGGAGCGGCGAGCCGGGCCGCAGGGAAGCGAGGGGAGAGTCGGTGCTGAAAAGGACAGGAGAAGTCGGCAGAGAGCAGGAAAGGTCGTGAGTGACTGGTCCTCACCAGTCGCTTCTTTTTTGATCGGCCAGCCCAGTCGGTGTTCCTTGAAAAGTACAGTGAATCACGTCTTTCCTACTTTGCATGCCGTGTACCCTCATTTGCATGCACGGATCGGAATAGGATCGGCCACGAGGTTAGTTAATCGGGTTGGGGTCGCAAAGGGGTTGCAAATCGATCGGTACATGATCAGTTTGCTTAGTGAATCTAGCTCAAGGTATGCCCATGCATGGGTGTTTCCCATGCACTAAGATTCCCCTCTCCCTCCACACCACCCATTGGGCTCAACTTCCCTTCCTCCCTCCATCCCATTGTCCACCATCTCTCTCCTTCTCCTCTGTTTTCAGACCCATTATTTCTTCCCCTTTACCTCCCCTCCCCACCCTCAGTCCAGCATATGCCCCTCTCTATGGCCCTTCCCCCTCCATCCCTCCCTCCCTCTGTGTACTTCTAATAGCTACACCAGGGGACCTCCTGAAGTCTGGCATATTTCATCCTTCTCTCCACTGTCTTCCCCCTGGATTCCCGGTCTCACTTTAAAAACTAATTACGGCCTGCAGAGGATCGCTGGTGCTGTAGCAATTTTAGCATGCTGCTGGTGGCCTCTGCTGCAGACCTGCCCCTCTTCTGACGCCATGTCCTGCTTTGGTCTGAGATGGACTGTGACAGAGGGAATGTGTAGTGGAGGCTGATGGCAACCTGCAAGAATTGCTACAGCACTGGTGATCCTCTGCAGGCTGAAATTAGTTTTTAAAGTGAGACTGGGAAGCTAGGGGAAAGTTGGACAATAGTGGAGAGAAAGGGCAAACATGCCGGCCTTTGGGGAGCCCCTTAAAGCTGCGGGGCCAAGGGTAATGTGTCATATAAGGTCCCCAAAATATTGGGGGTGCTCAGGCCCCTATGCAGTACTTCCCGATCGATTCCCCCCCCCACCCCCCACACACACACACACACTGTGAGCTCTGAAATCGGGCCTCCTAATGCAGGAGCAGCAGCAGCAGTGAACGGCCAGCAAGAGGCAGCACTTAGGACAGGCTTTTCACTGCCAGAGTGCTGCCGCTCCTGCTTTAGGAGGCCTGAAGGTATGCGGGGAAGAGGGTTGGTCAGCGAGCCTGATTTTTTTTTTTTAAGAAAACGATTCACCGAAGTGAATCAGTGAATCGATTTGAATCGGCGAATCGGGCAGCACCAGTTTACACATAGGTATTGGAGGCATATGCCATCAGGCATTACTGCTTCCTTCTGGATCTCCCTAATCCAACTCTGGCCTCACCTTTTATACTTACTGGCAGTTGTTGTCTCGCATTCTCTCAACTCTAGTACTGTAGAAAGGCTACTATGAGATAGATGATTTTTCAGTCAGCTGAAATCTTTGAGTTTTCAGTCCTAGTAGCAGATCCCTTCCCTGAAGGGAACACACTACTAGGATATTAGGGAATGGAAGAGTGACCTAGTACTTAGAATAGTAGCCTCAGGAATAGATGCACTAAACATAGCTGCTAAGACTGTTGGCCAATATTTTGAGACTGAGTTGCTGTTGGCCAATATTTTGGCCAATTGTGGAACCACGATTGATGTTCCAACAAGTTTCCATGCAAATGATTTGCACACAGGTTCACCGTATTTCCATCCTACCAGTCACTCTGAGAGCAACTTTGACACATGCACAGAGCCGGTTTGGCAAAGCCCAAAAAGTTGAGTGGCATGTGCTACACAGGCACAATATCTGCCTCGTTAAAAAAAAAATGCTGCCCCCCCCAGCTGATGCTGGTCCTCCCGATGACCCACCTCGGAACCAGAATGGAGACAGGAGGGATGCCCACTCCCTCCTGCCACCATGAACCCCCCTCCCCATGCCAGCCAAAATTGGTAGGTGGGTGCCCACTCCCACCCATGATCCCCTGGCAAGCACCCCCCTGATCTGACCCACCTCCACTCCCCCGGTCTCCTTCCTAAAAAAATTCAGCAGGAGAGATGTCCATTCTCTCCTGCCACCAGATGCCAACAGATGCACGTTCCCTCTGCCGCAGATGCCCCCGGCTACCCCAAAGCCCCCTCCACACCCCCATACCTCCCCCATACCTGGAAATTAGGTTGATAGCAGGAAGGATACCCGCCCCTCCAAAATGGCAGGCCTTCCTGGTGCATCTAGGGATGCACCGGGAGGGACCTAAGGCCCTGAATGGCTCAGATGCCTTACGCTCCTCTCTCTGTATCCATGATTGGCTCAGACACCTAAGGCCCCTCTGCTGGGGGTTTAGTGATGATTGTTAGACTATCGGCTTTAGTGTATCTAGCCCTCAGTACCCTGAGGTTGTGAGTTCAATCACTGCAGCTCTTTGTGCTTCTGAGCAAGTCACTTAACACTTCATTGTCTATGTAAACTACTTTGATTGTATATAAACCACACAGAAAAAGCCGTATATCAAGTTCCATTCCCCTTCTCTGTCCTATTGCCTTTCCTGGACAGATGTTTTCTCACCGCTCCTCTTCCTATTTCTCTCAGTCTCGGGGCAATGTTTCCAAATGGGTTATTGTTGCATTTCTCTTCTGAAGGCAGTATGGTGGCCTGATTCCCTGTTCCAAATCTGCTTGGAAAGCAGTGCAGCCTCTGTGCAGTTTATGTCACTGTTTCCCTCACTCCTTCTCTCCCTTTGAGAACTGGCTGTCTTTTTAGTCAGCTCCCCTCATGTTTACTGGTGCCGTGGTCAGGAAGCAGGAGCTAAAGAGAAGGCCATTCCCATGGAACATAAAAACATAAGAAGTTGCCTCCGCTGAGGCAGACCAGAGGTCCATCTCGCCCAGCGGTCCACTCTCACGGCGGTCCATCAGGCCCACTGCCTAAACAGTGGTCTCTGACTAATTTTATAATTTACCTCTAATCCTATCCCTATAACCTTACCTCTACTCCTATCTGTACCCCTCAATCCCTTTGTCCTCCAGGGACTTGTATTTATATTCTCTCAGTTTTCCTCCAAAGGGGTGTTTCCTCCTCTTGCTGTTGCTCAGGCATGAGGGTTAGCCCTTGCTCTGGAAACGGTAAGACCTTTTCAAGTCAAAAGGTCACTCTTCTATCATTGCTAGAGACAATAAAGATCACTGCCAAGCTACTTCTAAAAGGCAGAATCTGCACGTGTTTCAAATGTACATATGTGATCATGTTTAAATGTATGCTTCAGCATCTCTATATTTTGAGTGTACTTGTGTGCCGATGCTCAGTTTTACATGTTAAATGTACAGCGCTGTATATGCCTTTCAGTGCTATATAAATGATAAATAGTAGTACAGTAGTACGGTTTTACTTCAGCTTATGTGTATTCTGCATGTATCTGAGTGCCAGTGACCAGTTTGTAATATGGCCACGGTCCGGGCTGTGGATGCTATAGGAAGCACTGGTCCGGCTGGAAGTCAGAGACTCAGCAGCGCAGCAAAGACCTGCGCTTAAATGTTTAATTTTGTTTATTGCTCTCTAAATATTTAATGACTCCATTTAGTTGACTTCTTTTGTTTATTTTGTGCATGATGTGTGTTGTGTCCTGATACGCACGTCAGATGAGATTAGAGTAATGAGCTGTAAAAGCAGTAGACTGTGAGTGGGTGTGTGGCCGTGAGAGATAGGAGACTGAAGAGTGAGGGGAAGGAGAGCAGAACAGAGATGGTGCACATGCCAAAAGATTTCACGGGCTCTGATGCAGTCAAATGTTTATGGTTAGTATAGAAGCTAGTGCAACGTTTGCATGTAACATTCTGCTGACCTGTAGGTGCATGACGCAGGAAGGGGTTCAGTGCAGGCATCATCGAGCACAAACTCTGCTTATATTTGCATGGTAATGCGCTCTGCATATTCTAATCACGTGGTAATGCTGGGAATTGCTAGGAAAGGAATGGAAAATAAAATGATTCATCAGTTAAGACCTTTTCTCTCCTTGTCAAATCTGGTCAAGGTAGTTCATGCTTTAATCACCAGACGCTTAGATATTGCAGTTCTTGGAGTGACAAGAAATGGTCTAAAAAGGCTGCAATTAGTCCAAAATGCTGCAGCTTGGTTGATTACAGACAGGAAAAAGTTTGTATCACGTAACTCCTAATTTTGAAGGAAATACATTGGTTCCCAGTTGGTACAAGAATCTCTTTTAAGACATTCCGCTTGATATTCAGCGCTATTTAACCAGCCAGGAACAGTTCCTGGCTGGTTAAATAGTGTTTAGCCAGTTAACCACCATTATTCAATGGGAGATCATCAGCTATCTCTGCTGAGTATTCGTGCTTAGCAGCTAAAACTTAGCTGGTTATATTGCACGATAGCCACCAATATTGAGTACTGACTGGCCAAGTTTAGAAGCCAAATCAGGCCACGCAAATAGCAGCTCTGTCTTTGGTCGCTATAAACTAAACTGGCCAGCATTCAATATTGACTTAGCCAACTAAGTTTAGGCAGGCCCAAATAAACCAGATATTCAATGTCTGTCACCAGAAACAGCCTGGGCTTGAATATCTTTGCTGAGCGCCAACCACTGGCGTTAGCCGGCCTCTCTCCTGTGGTCTAAATGTCAGCCCCATTATGTTTGGTTTAAAAGGCTTTTTATATGAAGTCCCCTATCTTTCATCTAAGTTAGCAAATTATTCCCCCCCCCCCTTTTATGAAGCCACATTAGGCTTTTTTATCACCGTCTGCAGCAGTATTACCTCCGACGCTCATAGAATTCCTTTGAGCATCAGAATACCACTACAGTTGGCAATAAAAAAAGCTGTTTTCCCCAAATTCTATATTTGGGCATGCCGCTAACATGCACACATAATTTAATTGGCTAATGACCGGTTAATCATCAATAACTGGTTGTGAATAACCAATTATTGAAGTTAATTGGAACCAATTAGCATTGGTACACGCACGTGGCTGCATGCTATTCTGTTAACTCTGGGCGCCTAAGTCTCATAATGTGCAACTCAAAAGGGGGCATGGTCAAAGGAGAGGTATGGGTGGGTCATGGGTATTCCAAAAAGTTATGTGCAGTGTTATACAGTAGAATAATGGGTCTCTGTGCCCAATTTGGGCACCAGGGTTTATACCATGTTTCAGCAGCTATTAGTGCGAAGTCATAAAAAAAATTAGTGTGTGAGCCTCTACTGCTTCCAATTTTGTAGGTGGTAAGGGCCTCCACACTAATCCTCTACTAATCATAGAAACATGACGGCAGATAAAGGCCTAATGGCCCATCAAGTCTGCCCTTCCCCAACATCCATTATCTTCTCTTCTCCCTAAGACATCCCACATGCCTGTCCCAGGCTATCTCAAATTCTGATACATTCTTCGTCTCCACCACCTCTACCGGGAGACTATTCAACGAATCTACCACCTTTTCTGTAAAGAGGCATAGGAGTAATGTAAGAAAATACTTATCACCTCTTAACTTCATCCTATGCCCTCTCCTTCCGGAATTTTCCTTAATTTGGAAAAGACTCACCTTCTGTACATTTTTTAAAAAATAATTTATATTCCACATATCCTAGAATTCTATGGGGTTTATAAATTATTCAGGTACTCAAGCATTTTTCCCTAACTGTCCCGGTGGACTCCCACTCTTTTTAATGTACCTGGGGCAATGGGGATTAAGTGACTTGCCCAGGGTCACAAGGAGCATTGCAGGATTTGAACCCACAACCTCAGGGTGCTAAGGCTGTAACTCTAACCATTGCACCATACACTCCCACATTAATGCCATGGAGATATTTAAACATCTTTATCATATCCCCTCTCTCCCATCTTTCTTCCAGAGTACTGTATACATTTTAAGTTCTTCGAGTCTGCCCCCATATGATTTATGACAAAGGCCACTAGTCAACTTTGTAGCATCCTATTTATATCTTTTTGACGGTGCGGTCTACAAAATTGCACCAAATGGGGCCTCACCAAGGACAATGGTAATGCCTCATACACTAACTGATTACCACTGTCACATCCATTGTCTGTCCCAGATACGGCCTCTTGCAGAAAGATAAGAAACCATAGCATACCATACTGATTCTTGTATCCCACAAATGTCGACTAGGAATCATGGCAGCTTACATAATATTAGAAATGACACAGAGGTATAGTCTACATACACATGAATACATTATAACAGGTCATGCACTGAGGAGAATAGATGTGTTTTCAGTGCCTTCCTGAATTGGAAGTATGTGGGAAGTCGTCGTAAGCTGCTCGGGAGTTCATTCCAGACTTTGGGAATTCAAAGGTGGTCTCGAAGAGAGCTTTTCTCCGGATCTAGCGTGGGGAGGGGAGTGGTAGCTTCCAGCATTGAATTGTCCTCGAGCCATTGAAGGACTGTAAGACCAGGATAGCAGAAGTGAGTCCAGCGGAGTTCTCTCTCTATATATGGCTTTATGGACCATACATGCAATTTTGAACTGAACCCTGCTTTTGCATGCAAAAGTGCCCATTTACTACGGGACGCCAAAGCGCATCCCGCAGTAAGTGGCTTTAAGCTGAAGTAACCACATGCTAGCGCATACATTAGTTTAGTAAAAGGGCGCCCTTGTGTCATACACACATAAACATTGTCTGTCAGGTGTATTAGGACAGGAGAAAGGCTAAGAACCACTTCTTCAACTAATTACAATGGAAATTTCATAGGGGGTAATCAGTTAGTATATCAGGCATTATCTTTGTCCTTGGTGAGGCCCTATAATACCTAAGTTACATTGTTGTGCTATGTAGGCATTGCCAGAATTTGTTTCCTCTCTTAAATTCCCATATACACAAATATTTCTTGACACTTTAACGAATGCACAGAAGTAAGTAGCATGATGGAGCAGCAGTTACAATTTTAACCACCTTATAGGACGGACCAGATGTGCCATGTCATATTTTATCTGCCACATTACGATGTTACAACCCCGAAGGCAGCTGTTCTCTGTGCCACACAAATCTTTACTGTAATATTTCATTAGTTCAAAAACAAAACGACAAGAAGAAACCCGTAACAATATAGTGTTAAGGGAAAAGCACGAATGTCTGAGGACTATGAGCTTGTTAGATGAGCTACCAAGGCCCTAATTAGTGAAATATCCAGAAATAGAATTCTTTTTTTTTTTTTTAATAAATCTTTATTGATTTTCAAATTTTGACAGTTCAATACAATTAATTGTACATAAACACTGCATAAAATGC
Source organism: Geotrypetes seraphini (assembly GCF_902459505.1). NCBI lineage: Eukaryota > Metazoa > Chordata > Amphibia > Gymnophiona > Dermophiidae > Geotrypetes > Geotrypetes seraphini. Next base: position 431,744,788 of record NC_047085.1, on the reverse strand, counting down.
ACTATTAAATACACAATTAATACATAAAACAAGCATTTTCTCCCCCTCCTCCCAATTATTAATACAAGAAGACATATTATGTGATTACAATATTATAAATAAGTAATTTTAATAATCAAAATACATATCCCTCCCTTCCCCCCCCCCCCATCCCCACCCCTGGATGTGTAAGGAAATCTAATAAAAAGAGAGATACATGACAATATCCTGGGGTAACTACAACCTTAATCTAATAAACTAATAATATCCAGAGTACGATTGCACTTAAATTTGGGCCTCCCTTCTGGCTACAATAAGACGTCACCACTAAGTCAATAAGATAGATTTGTTCTTCAGATGGTTTGTGATACTGTTATTAATCTTCCTGGGCAGAGTCTGCTCATAGATTTCTTTCTGTCTTGTCTTACAGCCGAGACTGAGGTCCCACATGAAGTCACCTCATTAAGTGATTCCTTACTAGTCTCAGTATTGTTCATGCCATAGAATACTATTGATGCCTTTTTCTTTCCTGTTATAATTGTGTTATGGTATCATTATCTTTCCGTGCTGATGAGTACAATTCCTCCCTGTGGAGATTCTCTGGCTGCTTCCTACCGTTTCAAATCTTCCAGTAATCGACACCAGTGAGCATCATCACAACTTGTGAAAATGAGTTAGCAATTTGACGCTTCGATATCTTCTCTCTTTCATGAGCATCCCTTTTTCCCCACCCCATTTTGAACTGAGATGCCATGCTAATGAATTTCCCAATATTTCATGAGCTGATGATGGACTATTTTGAAGAACAAGACAGTATATTAGTTACTGCATTCCTACTAACTTCCCTAGTGCTCATTTTTTTCTCTCTAGAAGGAGAATGACAGATACAGAAAATGATGGGAAGGTTGAGCTCATGATTGTTATCTGAAAGAGTATCTAACAGTGTATATGTATACAGTAAATAGTAAGGCCCGGATTCTATAAACGGTGCCATAAGGGGCTGCTGTCTTAAAAATGGCCACCAATCACCTGTCAATCATGCGACGGCACAGTTTATAGAGTCACGGCTTTGGGAAAGGTAGGCACTGGAACCTACCAGCGCCTAAGTTAAGGCACCGTTTATAGAATATGGGAGTAAATGCATATTTCTGTCTGTGTGGGTACTGATAAATTTTCAAACAAAAGTATGTTAGTACTTCCACTTTGAACATTACTTCAGGGCAATTTATAAATACATTTAGCCTGTACTTTAATACAAAAATTTCCTAGCTTTTTAAAACACACAAACTTTATACAGTAGGGGGCAATTCTATAAAGAATGCCAAAAATTAGGTACCAGGATGAAACACACTAAGGGGGAAATTCTAAAACCGGCATTTAAGTTAATTGAAGAACGCCATTAGAAGTGGCAAAAATGGCATGATTGAAGCTATTAAAGCATTGATCGAATTCATCCTAACTCACAACTATTTCCGCTTTAACAATTATATCAGTGGCCTGGTAAGGGGGAAGCGGGAGAGAAGACACCATCTTGTGAGGGCGCAGGCACCCGTGCTCCTCTCTGCCCCACTGCTTCCTCCCCACCCCCCGCTGCTATGCATGCGTGCCGCTTCCTTGTCTTCGTACCTCTGTAATGTTCCTGGCACGAGCAGCAACCCCCAATCTGCTGTCGCCCCAGAGTTGGCTCTTCCTCTGACTTCACTTCCTGGACCCGCACCTAGGAAGTGATGTCGGAGGTAGAGCCAACACTGGCGCGACAGCAACATGGGTCCTGCTAGGAATGTTACAGAGGTACGGGGGAAGGGAAGTGGCGTGCACAGCAGGAGGGGACAGGGAAGGAGTGTGTGGAGGTAGGGAGCAGAGAAGAGGGCAGGGGAGGGGTACCACCACCCCAGGCACCTGTCACCCTCGCTACGCCACTGAATGACATCTATCTGCAAATCATGGGCACTGCTATAGGCTCCAGGATGGCACTACAATATGCAAACCTCTTCATGGCAGAACTAGAGGAGACATTTCTAAATACATAAAATACATATGAGACAAAACCCCTGAAATGCTACCGGTATATTGATGACATTTTTATGATTTGGACTGAGGGAGAAGAGACTCTCAAACAATTCTGCAACTCTTTCAATACATACTACCCTGCAATCAAATTCAAAATTGACTACTCCCCAGAAAAAGTCAATTTTCTAGACACTGCAGTCTCTATCAACAATGGTTACATACAAACATCTATCTACAGGAAACCTACGGACAGATGCAGCTACCTCCACAACTCCAGCTTCCACCTCTCACATATAGAAAGATCTGTTATTCACAGCCAAGTCACATGATACCACTGTATCTGCTCTGACCCATGAGACAGAGACAAACACGTAGAAACTCTGATTGAATCCTTCAAACAAAAAGGATACAACCCTAAAATAATCTCCAAGAATATTGCCTCATCCCTTAAAACACCCAGAGAAAACCTATTGCGTTACAAGGACAAGAAAACAACAGAAAGGACCCACTTGGTAGTGACATACAATCCAGAGCTGGAAAAACTAAGAAAAATTTTAAGAGATCTATAACCGCTACTCAGAAGATGAATTATTAAAATAAATATTCCCAGCTCCATCTGTGCCGGCCTTCCGTCAGCCACCTAATCTGAAACAGAAACTAATAAGAGGCAAACTCCCTACACAAACCCACAAAGAAGAGAATGGCACACATCCTTGCAGTGTGGCAAGCTGCAAACTGGGTGAGCACATCTCAAAGGATCCTTTGGTCACATTCAGCATAAGGAGATCCTTCACATGATCATCTGCCAATGTGGTATATGTCATTCAATGCAAAAAGTGCAAAGAAGGGTGCTACATTGGTGATACAGGCCAGATGCTAAAGACTAGGATCAATTTACACAGATATCATATTAAAAATTATAATGCCAACCAGGATGTCACTTCTGTCAGGCAGCACTTTGGAAAAACTGATCTCTGTTCCAATGATTTCATAGTGAGAATACTGAAAAGAAATTTTTAACACAATCCAAGAATGTAAGACTTTTGAAATCAAATGATAAAATATTTTGATACCCACCGAACAGGAATATTGTTGCAGTCCCTTACAATTCAAGCTTGTATAGAAAGAGAGGCATAGTCCAAGGTAAGTATTTCTGAGAGGAGAGGAACAGAGGACATATTTATCTCTAAGAGGAAAGGAGAGGACATATCTTGAGGAGAGGAGTGAAGACAGGATATTTATCTGTGTAAGTACACATTATTTTGCTCTGAACTTTGCTAATTTGGAGGATAAAAGCTAAACTGTAGGTTCCTTTATAAAGATAGTTTTAGATCTTGAAAGAGCAAGCTTTACTTAGTTGACATTTAGCTTTTTGGACACCTCTGAAATGATCTAAAATAGATGTTAGCAAGCAGAACTTTTGTTGGACTTGCAGGTCAGCGATTGGTACATATGATTTTTTTTTCATGTCTGTTGGTTAAAACATACGAGGGTATCTGTGAGACTTTCCTTATCAGAACCATTAACTTTTAAAATAGTCATATTTGGGGCACTTGGTTTAGATAGTGCCGTAGATACTTATAAAGCACAGTTCTTGAAAAACTTACTAATGATAACTGTTAAATCTATATTAATCAATTGGAAAGATTTCTCTAAACCTATGGAGCCTTTCGAAAAGAAATCAAGACCGCTCTATTCAATAGATTTATTCCCCAGCCAGATAACCCCCCTGTCCTAAAACCTCTCTCTTTATGCTGATACTACACTTCTTCACAAATGTATTCTGTTCTTCTCTTGACTATTCAGTGTCTTCCTCACCACCTGTATTCTGTAACTCGCTGACCATCCAACCCCTTTGATGTAAAATGCTTAAGATTATACTGTAACCTATTTGTAACCTGTAAACACTGATTACTCAGTGACTTCCTACCTGTTCTCACCTTGTAATTCGCTGACTGTACAGCTGTCTTTCACTGTAAACCGCCTAGAAGTCGCAAGCTTATGGTGGTATAGAAAAAATAAAGTTATTATTATTATTATTAAATTGGATTATAACATCTGGTGGAAAATGCTGTGTTTGTATGCTAAATATGAAAAATATTTTGCTATTTGTTGTGGTAATTTGGGTAAATTTAGAAAAGTATGGGAATCTGTTAGTAGGTATGATAATTAATTATGGCATGTTTGTAATTAATTATGGCAAGTTTTGTTCTACTTGATGGGGGATAACGTTAGCAAAAGGGAACAGCCTTGAAAAAGCCTGAGCAGCAAAACATGTCGGCAATGTCCATAGCCAACCAAGTTCTGATGAAAAGATAACTTTCAAATAATAAAAAATTTTTTTTAATAGATGCTTACATTTTAAATTATTAAAGATAAAAGATACTGATGTTTAAAAGAAAAAAAGAAAGGATAAAAGATTTAAAAAATTGATCAATGACAATTTCTGCAGTCTTCTAAACAAAGTATAGTAGATCACCGTGCAAGACTCCGATGATCCCCGCCCCACAAAAAGGTGATATCTATACTGTAATGAATGGTTGTAGATCACACATTACTGAGCAGGGTTGTTAATTTCAGGGTGAGCTAAATAAATTTAGCCTTGTAGAAAGAAATGTTTGTAATATATTCATATATTAATCTGATTGTGTTATAATTTGAGGGTAAATGTAACTTCCCAGGACTAATTATAAGTTCTTATTATAAATATTTTTATATTTGTATACTTTTAGGTTTGATGTTATTTGTGTTGGTTTTTGGATTTGTATGTTTACCTTACAAGACTTTGAGCGAATAGGGTATGGACATTTTAGGTTAGGTAGGGAAAACTTTCAGGTCATGGACCTGGAGGGCCGCCGCAGGAGCGGACTGCCGGGCACGATGGACCCCTGGTCTGACCCAGCAGAGGCAATGCTTATGTTCTTATGTTTGTTTAAAATTTCAATAAATTTGGAAAAAAAAAGATCTTAAAAGAGCAAGCTCTAAAAAAGGTCTTAAAAGAGCAAGCTTTACTTAGCTAGTTTCCATAGAGTAAAAGTCTGCTATAGTTTTTAAACTTGATCTTTTCGCTAGATCTGACTTAGTCTCTAGCTCACTTCCTTTAGTTATAGTCTTAATTTTAATAGTCAATTATCCTACTTAGGACAACAGGTGAACAAGTTATTACAAATTCTTATTACTTGCTAAGACTCAAACACTAAATAAAGTATACAAATTATCTTAAACTAAACTAAACTAAACCTTATGTTTATATACCGCATCATCTCCACGGATGTGGAGCTTGGCACGGTTTACAAGAACTTAAAATATAGGAAGAGAAGGCTCTCTATACCAGTCTAGCATACCCAGTACCTTAATAGGATTTAAGTAAGCAGCTCAATAAGATGAAGACAGTAAGAGGGGAGCTATCCAGTCTTTTGCACTGAGTGTCACATATATGATTATCTCCCAATTGGCAAGAAATTATATGAGTGTGCTAGCTGCAAAGAACTCCTGGCTCTCAGAGAATGAGTCCATTCCCTTGAGGCTAGAGTTGCAGACATGGAGGAGCTGAAGGAGACAGAGAGATACATAGAGGAGACCTTCTTTACAACAATCCATGCATTGTAAAGAAGTCCCACCTCCAGTCTGGCAGTCCCTGTGCTGCCTTGAAGGAAGATTTCCTAAAAGGAGAACATCACCCTGGTGATGCAGGAAATGATCCTGTAGCCAGGACCTGCCCACCAGGAAATGCAGATACAATATCCTCTTGCACCAAGGATCTATCTCCAGGGGCTTCTGGCCAAGAAGGACGGAGTTAGGACAGCCATTGTAGTAGGAGACTCAATCAGGTATGTAGATAGCTGGGTGGCTGGTAGGCATGATGATAGCCTGGTCACTTACCTGCTTGGTGCAAAGGTGACAGACCTCAGGCGTCAAATAGATAAGATATTAGACAGTACTGGAGAGGAGCCGGCTGTCTTGGTACATGTAGGTACTAATGACATAGGAAAATATGGGAGGGAGCTCTCTAATAGGCTTTTCTATAAAAATGTTATGAAGAGATAGATGCCAATGTCTATAGATTGATTTATCTGAGTGGATTTGTTGTACACAAACCAATCGATCTTCATGCATATGTGGTTTATGCTCAACAAATAATTTATAGTTGGCAAGCAAAGCCTGGCACTAAGCTACTTTGACTGCTGTTAAGAGATATCCTCATGTAATAAATCGTGATGCTAGATCTCTAGTTTGTTTTGAACAAATGCGCCATAGACTCAAAAATAGATTTAAAAAAGAAGACCTAGTTACAGCTGTCAGAGTGCTTGTTATTTTGGCAGTTTACAATCTGTTGATATTCTGCTATTCCAAACTTCTCCTTCAGTAAGTTAAGTAAATTAGAGCCATTAAAAAAAAAAAAAATCTAGAAATAAAACCCACACATTTGCAAAATTTCTAGGCCCTATGTGTGTGTGATTATTTTTATTTCATTTGGCTCTTAGGAGCATTTCACAGTTCAGTTTTATATAATATACCACAAATTGCAAAGTACCTAAGTAGTTTACAAAGAACAGGTGAACACATGCTAAGAGCCTTGGTTACAATCAATATCATATTTCAAATAGGGGATAAGGGAATGGATGTCAAACTACAATTTTGAAACATAATAGAAGGAGGGAGTGGAAACAATACACTAGACAGTGCAAAGGAGGCTTGCACTTGGATCACAGCGAGGCAGTCAGAGAGGAGGCCTATGTGGAATAAGAATGTCATAATTAATTATTTTTTTTTTTATTATTATTTATTTATAGTTTTTCACAAATTGTTTAACAACAATCTAAAGAAATTAACAATTGAAAAAGAAAATGATTATATTAAATTATGTATAATAATTCCACATATATGACCAATCAGAGTCCACATATTGAAGAGAGAGAGTCCATCACCTCCAAGGGAAGTTGGGTCTAAAAGAAAGGAAAAAAAACTCATACGAGTTACAGATTACAGAGTACGGTTGGATTAACCATCTGCCTGGATAGAGGACTGTATGGAAGGATCTGGAGCTCTAAATTCCGTCTTACCCTCTAAAAAGAAATTTAACTGGTCCGGATCATAAAATATATATCTGACATTCTGATAGGTAAGACAGCATTTGCAGGGAAAACGTAACTGAAAGGTTGCTCCCATATTCAAGGTTAACTGTCGATATGCCAGGAATTTCTTCCGTCTGGCTTGCGTCAATTTGGATACATCAGGAAATATTGAAACTTTGGATCCGTGAAATTCCGCATTCTCAGTCCTATAGAATAAACGGAGAACTGCCTCTTTATCTTGGAGAAAAACAAAGGTTACCAATAAAGTTGCTCTAACAGTTATTTCTTCTTGAATTGATGTTTCCAGCATACCAGTGAGATCCAAGTCTCCTGATACAATCCCTTTGCCTTTCTCTTCTTTGGGAATATTCAAATAGTATAACTTTTGAAGCGGTGGCATATTATTTTCAGGAAATTTCAACACTGATTGTAAAAAGGAGTTGAATAAATCTCTTGGAGTTTGAAGTTTAGATACCGGAAAGTTCAACAGTCTAAGATTTAAGTTTCTATTTGCATTTTCCAAATTTTCCATTTTTCTAACCAGCAAAGACTTTTCCTTTAAATGTAAATTCATAGAAGCCTTTATTTCTGACACTGATTTTTCCAAGTTGTCCGTTCTATTGGACTGCTTTTGGAGTTTCTCTTCCAAAGTTTTAACTTGTAAATTAGTATTCTGTGTTGAAGAAAAAAGTTGAGAGCATACCTTATGTATTGACTCAAGTCCACTCCAAATCGCTTCCATATCGATGACTTCAGGTTTTACCAGAGGAGGGGGGGGGCAATGATGTTCCGGGGAATACCCCATTAGCTCGCTGCTCCTCTGTCCCTGCATCCTCACCAGCAACTGCTCCTCCGTTCTCCATTGTCGACTGCAAAAGAGTCGGCAAGCCGTGAATAACTTCCGGGGTCAGGGGTAAGTTCAGCAGCGTCAACGGAGAACTCGTCTCCGGCACCTCCTGCGCTGCCGACGGCGTCCCCGACATCCTCCCGGGCCGCGGAGGAGCTCCAGGACCCACAGGGCTAAGCGAAATTTCGCTCTCCAAGACCGAGGTCTGCCCCCCTCGGTCAGCGGATGCACCCGATCCAGCCGGTGTGGCATATGCTGTAATTGCCACCTGTCTCGCCGTTGAAATACCAGATAAGGCTGGAAGAACGCCTCTCTGTTTGCCCCTACGCTTGGGCATAGTTAAGGTAAAAACTTCTTAAATAAGAGAAAATCGCCAAACCAAGCAGGAGCAGCTTTCAAGGGTGACTTACTCCGACGCCATCTTGGATCTCTCCATAATTAATTATTGATAGTGTATATATTAATTAGCACAATAGTTACTAAAGCTGGCCTTTACAAAGCCTCGGTAGAGGCTTTTACCATGGGCCGGTGAAGTAATTGCTCCAATGCACATAGAATTCCTGAGAGTGTCAGAATATTTACCTCCAAAGTAATAAATAGCCTACTCTATAAAAGAGGGGTCATAACATAAAAACTGGAAGAAAGAGACCTACTCTCAATTCTTGAGCGATCAGTTGGCACTCCCGGACAACAGTCCATCTTATTAGATGGTTTTTGGCGGCTTCTGAGATAAGTCCTTGTAGATGGTAGTTTAAGTTTATTGGACATATGTCATTTCCTGCTTTCACAAGGCTCATTAAGCAGTGATCTTTGCACTTTTATGTGCTTTTTGAAATTCTGGAACGTTGTGATTTTGCACTTGACACTTTGGGCACTTTATTATTACTATTATCAATTTTTTGCAATTCATATTTAATAGATTTTTATATATATACAAAAAAGCTTATTGAGCTAGAGCTAGAGGATGGGATTATATGATGTTTGTGAATAATCTTGCAGGCACTCTAGGGTGCTGTATGCTTGACTAGCCCTGGTGAACTTCTGACTTTTTTGTCAAAAAGTTCCCATGAACTGATTGCCTCCCTCTGCTATTTATTAAATTTTCAGAACCCATTGGTGTTTCTAACTAGTATTAATTAAGTAGTGCAAACTTGAAAGCCCATAGGTTCAAGACAGTTCCAAGAATTGAGAGTAGGTCTCTTTCTTCCAGAATATTTACCTCACCATCCCGCGGTAGAAACCTCTATCTCAGCTTTGTAAAAAGGAGCTCTAAGTCCCCATTGTATGTTAAAATACCTTCTGTTACATAATATTCATGGTTATATATGTTTGACATAAAATCTTATATTGAGCAACTGAATGAGTGGAGCATGTGGAGATTTGGGGGGAGGGGATTCTATAAATGGCGCCAAGATTTCTGTGCCAAAAAAAAATGATGTGAGCACACCGGGCTGGATGCCATTTATAGGAGTTCAATTCAGTTTATTTAATATACTGCAACTATAAAACAAAGTTAAATGTAAGCGGTTTACAGAATAAAATGGGGGGGGGGGGCAGGAGCAAACTCAAGAAATACATAAACCAAAACAAATAACAATGCAGGACTTACAGAAATGAAAGAAGGTGCAGGAGAGGTTACAATATATATTAAGGACTTACAAAAGGGAGATGCCAAAGATAACTAGATGGAGAGAAATAGATCTAGGGGAAGAGAAATCAGGTTTGGAAAAAGTAATGAGGCACAGACCAAAGCAAGGCTATGAGTTATGAGGTGGAGAAGTGGCCTAGTGATTAAAGCAGCTGTTTCTGTACCCTGAGGTTAAATAGTTGTCATAGACTTATTTTTGTTGGATGAGATTAAACACAACTGCAAGGGAGGCAACGCAGTTATCATGGGCGACTTCAACTATCCGGGTATAGACTGGAACTTAGGCACCTCCGGCTGCGCTAGAGAGACCAAGTTCTTGGATGCTGTAAGCGATTGCTTCATGGAACAACTTGTCAAGGAAAATACAAGAGGAAACTCAATTCTGGGCTTAATTCTAAATGGACTGCGAGGATCGGCACAAGGTGTAGAAATAGAAGGGATGCTGGGAAACACTGATCATAATATGAACCGCTTCGACTTGGACATAGGGGCAAAACAGCAGTCCAGCACCATGGCCACAGCACTGAACTTCCGAAAAGGGAATTACGAAGGGATGAGACGCATGGTGGGGAAGAAAATTAAGAAGAGGATGAACACTGTAAAAACCCTTTTTAAGGATACAGTCACTGCGGCACAAAATCTATATATACCACGTATCAACGAGGGATCAAAAAAGGACAAAGAACCAGCGTGGCTCACTGTAGAGGTTAAGGAAGCGATTTGAGACAAAAAAAACTTCATTTAAGGAATGGAAAAGGTCAAAAACTGACGAAACCTGGAATAAGCACAAACAACATCAACGCAGGTGCCATAAAGTGGTAAAAGGGGCCAAAAGAGACTACGAGGAAAAAATAGCCAAGGAGGCAAAAAACTTCAAGCCGTTCTTTCGATATATTAAGGGGAAATGACCTGTGAAGGAAGCAGTGGGACCGTTGGATGACCAAGGAATAAAGGGAGCGCTAAAGGAGGACAAAGCAATTGCCGACAGACTGAACACATTTTTTGCGTCTGTATGTACCGAAGAGAATATACACAGCATACCAGAACCCATCAGGCTATATGCTAGAAGCAAAAATGGGAAACTGACAGGGTTAACAGTCAGTCTAGAAGAGGTATGCAGGCAGATTGATAGGCTTAAGAGCGATAAATCCCCAGGACTGGACGGCATCCAACCGAAGGTCATCAAGGAACTGAAGGGGACTATAGCTGAACTACTTCAGCTAATAGTCAATCTGTCGATTAAATCGGGAAAGATTCCAGAGGACTGGAAGGTGGCGAATGTTACGCCAATCTCCAAAAAAGGTTCGAAGGGAGACCCGGGAAACTACAGACCGGTGAGTCTGACATTGGTACCGGGAAAATGGTAGAGGGGCTGATAAAGGACCGCATCATTGATCACCTTGACGGACATGGTCTGATGAAGACCAGCCAGCACAATTTCTGCAAAGGCAGATCTTGTTTGACAAACTTGCTGCACTTCTTCGAGGGCATAAAGCAGATAGACAAGGGCGACCCGGTTGACATTGTATATCTAGATTTTCAGAAGGCATCTGACAGGTTCCACATGAACAACTACTTTGGAAAATTGCGAGCCATGGCATCGAGGGTGAAATACTCACGTTGATTAAAAACTGGCCAGAGCATAGGAAACAGAGAGCGGGGGTAAATGGACAATACTCGGACTGGAAGAACGTCACCAGTGGGGTGCTGCAGGGCTCAGTGCTTGGACCCATGCTCTTCAACATCTGTATAAACGATCTGGACATTGGTATGATAAGTGAGGTGATTAAATTTGCGGTTGATACAAAGTTATTCAGAGTAGTGAAGACACAGGGGGATAGCAAAGATCTGCAAAGTGACATAATCAGGCTCGAGGAATGGGCATCAACATGGCAAATGAGGTTCAACGTGGATAAGTGTAAGGTGATGCATGTTGGTAAGAAAAAGCTCATGCACGAATACAGGATGTCTGGGGCGGTACTTGGAGAGACCTCTCAGGAAAGAGACTTGGGAGTTCTGATTGATAAGTCAATGAAACTGTCCATGCAATGTGCGATGGCGGCGAAAAGGGCGAACAGAATGCTAGGAATGATAAAGAAGGGATCACGAACAGATCGGAGAAGGTTATCATGCCGTTGTACCGGGCCATGGTGCGCCCTCACCTGGAGTACTGTGTCCAGCAATGGTACTACTCGAGAGGGTCCAGAGAAGAGTGACTAAGATGGTTTAGGGGCTGGAGGAGTTGCTGTATAGTGAAAGATTAGAGAAACTGGGCCTCTTCTCCCTTGAGCAGAGGAGATTGAGAGGGGACATGATTGAAACATTCAAGGTCCTGAAGGGAATAGACTTAGTAGATAATGACAGGTTGTTCACCCTCTCCAAGATAGGGAGAACGAGAGGGCACTCTCTAAAATCGAAAGGGGATAGATTCCACATGAACGTAAGGAAGGTCTTCACCCAGAGAGTGGTAGAAAACTGGAACGCTCTTCCGGAGACAGTCATAGGGGAAAACACCCTCCAGGGATTCAAGACAAAATTAGACAAGTTCCTGCTGAACCGGAACGTATGCAGGTAGGGCTAGTCTCAGGGCGCTATTCTTTGACCAGAGGGCTGCCGCGCGAGCAGACTGCTGGGCACGATGGACCACTGGTCTGACCCAGCAGCGGCAATTCTTATGTTCTTATTCTGTGGGTGTGATCAGAGTAATATTGTAGGCCTTCGCCTTCCTGTCCCAGGTGGTGCAAGCCATGTTGTAAAAAAATTATACAATTCCACATCGGACATTGATTCTGGCAACCCAACTATCATATATATTTGAATATAAACCAAGAATTATGGGCCAAAAAAATGGCCCAAAAATGGGGGTCTTGATTTATATTTGTGTTTGCACCCCCCCCCCCTCCGGAACTGTTGCAGGCCTCTCCCAGGCCTGTTATAAGCCCTGGTGGTCCAGCAGTAAGCCGGGACAGGAGGCGAGAGGGAGGTGGGATGTTTCAGAGTCAGTCGAGACAGGAGACGGGAGGGATCCCTCCTGTGCTGACTGACTCTGAAACATCCCACCTCTCTCCCGCCTTCCAGACCTCTAGAAAGCCTATTTTGAAAGCCCTGGTGGTCCAGGGTGAACTGGGACAGGAGCGATCTTCCTACTCTCCTGTCCCTTGCAGAGCCACTATCTAAAATGGCTGCCACAAGTTCCCATGGAAAAGTCGTGAGAACATGGGAACTCGTGAGGTTGCCATGGGAACTTGTGGCAGTCATTTTAGATAGTGGCTCTATACGGGGCTAGAGCGTAGGAAGATTGCTCACTCCTGGACCTCCAGGGCATTGAAGGTAGGTTTTCTAGAGGTCTGAAAGGTAAGAGAGAGGCTGGAAGGCGATGGGATGTTACAGAGTCGGCTGGGACAGGAGGCGAGAGGAATCCCTCCTGTCCTGGCTCACTGCTGGACTACCAGGACTTACAGCAGGCAAGGAGAGAGGCCTGCAAGGCATCAGGGGAGGGAGGAGGCACATGGTGCAGAGCCTGGCAGGACCAGGAGGGAAAGGGGCTTGGTATAGATCCTGGCAGGGCAGGGCACTTGAATATAAACCCTCAGTTTATATTTGAGTTAATCTCCCCCCCCCCCCTTTTTAGTAGAAAAAAAGTTACCTCGGTTTATATTTGGATTGGTTTATATTCAAGTATACAGTATATGGTACTTGCAAATTGTTTCTTCTATTGTGGTTTTCCGGCTTCTCCACCTTTTCATAGAGCTGTGTGGCCTCTTTTTTTGCAACTCACTGAGCCTTTTCCTTGTGCTCAGCAACTCTTGCCTCCACCTCCCTTACATCTCGTATGAGAGTTAAATTTTTTGTTGATCTCATCTACTGCGGATTGTTAAGACAGTCTTCAAGGGCCGCTGTTACTTTGCACAACATTTCCTGGGCCCTTTTCCCGTCATGGGTCCATCCACCATCTTGACCTTGAACGTTCTTGCTTTGTCTCAGGTGTGTTTTGGAGTTTTTGTTGACATACTGACCACTGTGTGCAGTTATCCGGCATAACTGACTCCCCAGTGATGCAAAGCATGCGAACCACTAAGACAGAGGGCACAAGTCATCCAAGAAACAGCACAAATATGCTGAGTTTTACAGATTTCCACTGGAGCCCATGGTCTCCACTGCTGAATAGGAGGTGAGCATCACATGATCCCAGACTTTTCTTTTTAAGAATTTCTCCACACACTTTTTAAACATGGCTATGCTAACTACTTTTACCATTTGATCCAGCAATGAAATCCAGAGCTTAATTACACATTTAGGGTCAGATTCTATCATTGGCATAAGAACATAAGAATAGCTTTACTGGGTCAGACCATCTTGCCCAGTAGCCTGTCTTCATGGTTGCTTTTCCAGTTGACTAGTACCTGGCAAAAAAAACAAATAGTAGCAACATTCCATGCTACTGATCCAGGGCAAGCAGTGGCTTCCCCCATGTCTGTCGCAATACCAGACTGGATTTTTTTCTCCTGAAAGTTGTCCAAACCTTTCTTAAAACCAGCTACGTTAACTGTTCTTACCACAACCTCTAGCAATGCGTTTTAAATTTGGGTGCCCCACCAAAAAATGCACACTTATGTGCTATTCTATAAATGGCATTCCACCATTTATAGCAGGGGTGCCCAATAGGTCGATCGCGATCGACGGGTAGCTCGCCAAGGCAAAGTGAGTCGATTACCCAGGACTCACTTTGCCTTGGCGATCTATCGGGCAGATCAGTCTTCCTCTCCCCGACGTCAATTCTGCCGTCGGAGAGGAAGTTTGGGCCAGCCAATCGCTGCCTGGCTGGGCGGAACTTCCTCTCCGAAGGCAGAATTGACGTCGGGGAGAGGAATGCTGGTCGGCCCGAAGCAGGGAGAGCATGGGACAGCGTAGGCGTCGGCTTTGGGGCCTGTTGTCCATTGGTGGCGGTTTGGGTCCTGTTCCCCGATGGCAGCGGCAGTGGCAGTGGCTTGGGGAAGGGCAGGGAGAAAGAAAGAAAGAAAGGGGGCAGGCAGGAAGACAGAAGGAAAGAAGAGAAACAGAAAAAAAGAAAGGGAGCATGAAGAGAGAAAGAAAGAAAGGTCAGGGAGAGAGGAAGAAAAAGTTGGGGGAGGGAATGAGGTGTGGAGGAGAGGAAGCATACAGGCTGAAAGAAAGATTGGATGCACAGTCAGAAGAAGAAAGTGCAACCAGAGACTCATGAAATCACCAGACAAGGTAGAAAAATGATTTTATTTTAAATTTAGTGATCAAAATGGGTCTGAATTGATATCTGCTGTCTATATTTTACAATATGGTCCCCTTTTACTAAACCGCAATAGTGGTTTTTAGCGCAGGGAGCCTATGAGCGTTGAGAGCAGCGCTGGGCATTCAGCGCAGCTCCCTGCACTAAAAACTGCTATTGTGGTTTAGTAAAAAGGGAGAGGGTGGGTATTTGTCTATTTTTGTATGGTTGTTACTGAGGTGACAGTGCATAGAGTCATCTGCTTTGACCTCTTTGAAAAAACCCCGGAATAGGAATGATAATTAACAATTCTATGCGTACAGTGTGCGTTGTGTTTTTTTAAAATTTTATTGTTGGTAGATCATTTTGACTTGGTCATTTTAAAAGTAGCTTGCGAGTCAAAAAAGTGTGGGCACCCCTGATTTATAGGATAGCATGTAGTGCTGGAATTCATGACTAATTTTTGGATGCAAGGATTTATACCAACTCAAACCTGGTATTCTGTAATACTGCGCACAAAGTCTAGAAATGTCTCTGAGCTGCCCATGCTTCTTCCATGGCCACACCCCCTTTTCAGTTGCACACTAAGATTTACATATGCATCTTTATCTTTAGCACTTAGCAAGAAGCGTAAATCCCAAAATTTTGCCAATTAGCATCAATAATTGATTATTAGCACCCAATTATTGGTGTGAATTGGCTCATTACTCAAATTGCATGCACAACTTTAAGAGTACAATTTTGAGTGCCATATATAGAACCTGGGTGGCTAGTGAATGAATATTTGCTCTGAGTGCTCTAAATGTACGACGTACCTAGTAACTTCATCTCGTGCCCCCTAGTCTTTGTACTTGTTGGAACAGCAAACCATTTATTCGTGTTTACCCATTGCACTCCACTTAGTATTTTATAGACCTCTCTCATATTTCCATTTAACCATCTCTTCTTGAAGCTGGAGTCCTAACTTCTGTAGCCTTACCTTATATGAGAATTATTCCATCCTCTTTCTTATTTTGGTTGCCCTTCTATCTTTTCTAATTCTGGCAAATATCTTTTTTTGAGTTGGAGCAATCAGAATTGCACACAATACTCAAGGTGTGGTCACACTGTGCAGCAAAACAGAGGCATTATAATATTATTTGTTTTATTCTTTAGTTATTTCTTAATAATTCCTAGCATTCTGTTGGGGGGGGGGGGTTGGGGGACCACTACTTGATGACACCTAAATCCTTTTCCTGGGTGGTGACTCCTAACTTGGAACCTAGAATCATGTAGTTATAATCTTCTGACAAGATGATAAAACATTCATTTGCTGATTACAAATTATCCTTTATGATCTCTGTCTGATTGCATTTGCCATCCTATTACATTACATTACATTAATGACTTCTATTCCACCTGTACCTTGCAGTTCTAAGCGGATTACATCAAAAAGATAACTGGACATTTCCAGGAAGAGGAATACAAGTAAAGGCGTTAGGTCTAAAACTATCTTGAAGGGAGGATACTAAGAGGGAGAGAGAGGGGAAAAGAATGGGGTTTAGGACATTTGGATGAATTTCTTGAATAGTATGGTTTTGATTTCTTTTCGGTCAGTTGAAGCTGTCAGGTTGGTGATGGAGGGGTCCAATTTAGCTCCATATGTTGCTAGTAAGTTGTCGTACATCTTTTTGTGCTTAGTTCCTTTAAAAGGGGGGTAGGAGAAAGGGGACTGGGTTCTCCTCTGTCTGGATGAGAGGTTCCTATTTAGGCGATTGTTTAGGTGGGAGGGTGCCGTTCCCTACTGGATTTCTGGACATTTTCCCCCAAAACGTTCAAAATCGGATTTTTAAATGTCATATTGAAAATGCCCCTCCACATATCAGTCAGAAGTCATTGTTGTAGCGGGTGTTTGGCAGATTAGACAATTGAGATATCAAGATTGGTTGCCTTTTCTGTTTTAGTGGATAAATATAAGCTACCCAATCAACATCATTATAGGTGGATTCAGCTTCTACATTGTATAAAATCTGCTCATTTACAAAATAAGGTTCAAGATGTACAAACCAGATTTTGTGTCACTTAGCTCTTTAGTGAGCTGTAGAGGTGCAGCTGCTAAGTGGTATAAACGTTTAAAGTTAAATGTGTGTGTGGGCGACCTAAAGGGACTCGGGGGACTTGGAAATTTGACTTAAATATTAAATTGGATGAAACCCAGTGGAAAATTGTTTGGCAATCAGCTATGTCATCATTACATTCAGCAAGCCTAATGCAATCATCCTTCATTCTCATGCATAAGGCATTTTGGACTCCAGTTAAAATTATCTAAAGGGAAATTTTGTTGGAGTTGTAAAGTTGGAATTGGGTACTATAGAACATATGTTATTTAAATGTCCATTTGTTGAGTCGCATTGGAGTATCATTTGGTTAACAGTGTCAAATTTATTTTCTATAACAGAACCACTAACTTATTCGATAATTATTCTGGGAGAATTTGGGCTTAAATCTGGTTTAAACACCTATAAAAAAAACAATTACTTAAGAATTTATTAGTGACAGCTATCAAAACAATTTTATCTAACTGGAAGGATTTCTCTAAATTGGAATATAACATATGGTGAAATATGGTATGTTTGTATAGTAAATATGAGAAAATATATACAATTGAGGGCTCTTTTACTAAGGTGCACTAGCGTTTTTAGCGCACACAGGAAATTACCATACGCTACACCGCGCACTAGAACTCAATGCTGGCGTTAAGGTCTAGCGTGTGCGGCACGTAGCGCGCGCTATTCCGCGCGGTAAAGCCCTAACGCAGCTTAGTAAAAGGAGCCCTAAGTGTGGCACTGTGTGGAAATGTAAAACAATTTGGAACTGTGTTTTGAATATGAAAGAGTAATTTTTCTGTTTTCATTCTATTATGACAACCCTGATCATTGATTTGCTTATTTTCTTTTTTTTTTATTTTTAATTTAATTCTTTATTTGATTTTGCATTACAATAACAAATATTCACAAATATCCACCAAATTCTGTATATAAAATACAACTTAACATATAAAGGAAATAAGTCAACCATGATATAGTCCACATTATAATGGTCACCAGTATTAAATAGGAAATGAAATCTATCTATCATTTAACATCGCAGGCAGTAATTGGCTAATCTATATAAATAATACACCTCCCTCCAATATATATATAAAGTTATTAATAATAGAAATTAAACTTTCAACAGGAGTTTTCCTTTAATAAAGTCTTCAAACTGGACTGGTTCAAAAAAAGTATACTTGTCACTTCCATACGAGACTAAGCAGATTTGCTTATTTTCTTATTTAGTTAGATTGTGTTAGTATTATTTGTAATGCTCTATTTAAATTTCAATAAAATATTTTTTGAAAAAAAAAAAAAAAAAAGAAGTCATTATTGTTCCTACCTGTAAACCCCTGCAAAGCAGACCATGTTTATCCTGGAATGCATATAGCTTTTTCTTATCTGAAAAAGATATTGTAAACTGTGGGGTCTAACTCTAAAGATTAAAATCAGTTGTTTATATTTACAATCTTATTATGTGCTTTGAAGCCATACATGAAGCAAATGCCTGCTGTTTGCTGTAAGAAAACACAGCTGCAGGCTCTCAGGAACTATAATTCTGTATAAGAGCGGGTTTTTTTTTACATCCCAAAGTGCTGTGTCTGAATGCCAGCATTAGTACCTAAATAAAACAAAAGCCTACTAATAAAATCAAGCTTTCCTGGCTGTAAGTTTACTTCCCTGAGGAAAGTTCAACAGAATTGGAACAATTTCCTCTTCTGTCCTGGCATTTCTGCCGTAGCTGTGACTTGCAAGCTGCAGCAAACAGCCCTAATGGTACAGGAAACGCCAGAAAGAAATGTGTTATTAAAGCCTCAGCTTTTAAAAGGATCCAGAGATGGTGCTGCATCTGGGATGCTGTTATTTATGATGAATCACTGTACTTTTAATAAAAGTGGAGCTGGAGCTGTAACTCTTAACAATCTCATCAGCTGTCGCAATCCAATCTCCGCAGTACAGATTCTCCTCTTAAACTGAAATACGGATGGCTGATGATTTAAATTACAGTAATAGGGTGTGCCAATTTTAGGGATAGATTTTTATTTTTTCAAACTTTACAAACTACTAGTGACCAAATTATGCGGTTTAACATGCTGAATCTAAAGCCTTCTTCAGAAACTGCTTAAAGTGAGGGCTCCCTTTATCAAGCCGCGCTAGCAGGGTTAACGCGTGTGACTTTTTATCACGCGCTAACCCCCGCGCTGGCCAAAAACTACCCCCTGCTCAAGAGGAGGCGGTAGCGGCTAGCGCGGCCGGTGGTTTAACGCGTGCTGTCATGTACTGTTTTGTTCACATCTTTGGGAGTGGGAGGGGCCAGTGACAACTGGGGGAGCGCGGCTTGATAAAAGGAGCCTTGAGTCTTACCTACATCAAATCACAATTGAAATATAAAGAAACTAAGTAATATTTATTTGAATGTACAAATAGTCTGAACTACATCTGTAGTGGGTCTAGTACAATTCATTGTGGCCATTTCATCACGGCCAGTTCAGCGCTGAACCGTCGTCCTGCCTCCCCCCCCCCACCAACCCGAAAATTCTTCCCTCCCCCTCTCCTCCCTGTCTGCGATCTACTGGCCCTCCCAAACCCTCTCAAGGTTCTTCCTTCCCCCTCCCCTCCCTGTCTGCGATCCACCGGCACCTCTCCTTGCTCCTGTGACCGCGGTAACAACGGAGGAGGACAATTCAGTGCAGCTGTTTCATCACAACCGCATTGAAACATTTCACAATGAAATTCCATGATGAATCATCCTGTTCCATCTGTAGCCACATAATCCCATGATATAAAGTGAGCAAGCTCTGACTGTGATCTTGAAAACATCTCTAAGGATGTTGAAGAAATGGGGTCAGTCTACAGTTTTTGGTGCAAGAAAGCAATTTAGCTATGTCATAAGTTTCTACAGGAGGAGGACCCAGAGGCAAATCTACCGACTATAGAATTTGAATGTGTCCATCGAGCTTTGGGCCCTCATCGACCGGAGAAGCCTAGGGACATAATAGCATGAGTCTTACACTTCTCTCAGAAGGAGAGGGTGTTACAAGCAGCACGAAAAGTTGGGCACCTTATGTTGGAATTATTTGAAGATATTTCCTCAGTTACTTTAAAACGCCGCCGGGAATGCCGAGAAGTTACCAAATGCTTACAACAAAATAACATTCATTATAAATGACATTACCCATTTGGGCTTTCTTTTATGTTAGAAAATAGTATAAATAACATAAAGTAATTTCAGCAATAGAAGCCCAACAGATACTCATCCAGGCCTAACTCTGGACTGGAGAAGGAAAAAAACAACAGGCGGATCAATCAAATCTCTTGACTCCGGGACTATCTGGCCAGAGGTGGCATAGAACAGATCAGAAAAAACTATTACAGAGACAACCGGAATAACAGTAACTAATTGATGGGGACTATTGGTCAAGTAATGGATTTTGAAGGGTAGATGTAGGTTTGGTTGGGGGGTAAATAATTAGAATATACTGTGGGGTTATCCTGATAATTCTGTTTTGGCTATGTTATTCAAAGTTGAGCCCCTGTTTCTGGTTTTTGGAACTGGGCATTGGGGTATGTTTGGGATGGGGGTGGGGGAAGAGGTCAGGAGGTGATATATGTGAATGGTAGAAATTGGAGTATGAGAGTGGTATGATTGAGATAAGGGGCTCCTTTTACAAAGGTGCGCTAGCGGTGTTAACGTGCGTGACTTTTCATCACGCGCTAACCCCCATGCTGGCCAAAAACTATCGCCTGCTTAAAAGGAGGTGGTAGCAGCTAGCACGTCCGGCGGTTTAGCGCACGGTATTACGCACGTTAAACCGCTAACGCGCCTTCGTAAAAGGAGCCCAAGATTAGAGATGTGGTTTTATTTAAAGGAATATGTCTTTTAAATATCAAAACTGTATTTCAATAAATGTTTGTGGATTAAACTCCCCAAGGAAATGTCAACTTATTTTTTTTAAGAAGCTGAATGTATGCATATGTCAATAGGTTTAGTCATTTACTCCCAAGCTGTGAAAAACTGTTAGTCCATAAAAATTATTCTCAAATTTTTTTTGCCTCTAATGGAATTAAATCTAATTCTAAATCAAATGGGGTTGCACTTTTGTTGGCAAATGCATTATCTCCTGTAGCAGAGAATGTTATTAGAGATAGGGAAGGAAGATATATATTATTAAAGGTGAAGATGGGAGGGAGATTATATACCCTTTTAAATTTATATGCCCCTAATTCTAATCAAGGAATTTTTTTTATAAATTAAATAATTTATTGAAATCCCATTCAGACGGAAATTTAATAATAGGGAGAGATTTTAATCTGATCCTTCAACCAGAGAGAGATAATTCCTCTCGAGCTGCCATGTATGGCAAAAAGGATAGGAAACATCTAAAAACGTTTTTGGAGGACTGGGATTTAATTGATATCTGGCGTCTTCAACACCCACTAGATCAAGAATATACATTTTACTCAGAACCTCATGACACCTTCTCTAGAATGGATTTATGACTTATAAGTAAAGAACTTACTCCTCAGGTACATAGATCAAATATTGCTGTTCGAACTTGGTCGGACCATGCTCCTGTAGATATTACTGTCCGGATTTTGCAGAAGAAAGAAGGAGTTAAATATTGGAAAATGGATGATTCTTTATAGCTAAATTCACAAAATATAGTACAGATAGGGAAAGAATTGCAAAATTATTTAATGACTAATGTGGATTGGGTTACATCTCCGATAATTATATGGGAAGCTTTGAAAGCTGTATTAAGGAGAAAACTTATTTCTTTAGGCTTCTTTATTTATAAGACACGAATGCAGATTTATCAACTAGAATTTGATTATATATAAAATAATAATAATAATAACAAAGGAGAATTCATAGATATAAATGTGATAGAGAAACTTAAACAGATTAGAACTACAGGAGATGGACCTGGAAGATATTAGTGTAAAAATGCAATCACTACAACAAGCATATTTTGAATCAGTTAACAAAATGGGAAAAAAATATTAGTGCATAAATTATGTAAGAAAGCTTTAAGAAATTATATTACCAAAATGAAATTATATTATCAAAATAATTGATCAGCATGGTAAGCAATTTACAACCTCTCCCCAGATTCAAGATGTTTTTGTACAATACTATAAGAAATTGTATACTCCGGACTATGAAGAATCAGCAGATAATCTGTCTAAAATTTTTTGAACAGTTGAGCATTCCTTCTCTGCTGAAAGGGGAATCTGAACAATTGTCTATGCCAATTAACGAAGAGGAAGTTTTATGGGCCATCAAGGATATGAAAATTAGAAAATCACCAGGCCAAGATGGTTATTTAACAAAGTTTTATAAAGTATTTAAAAACCACTTGGTTAAACCTCTTGTAGCCTTCTTTAATGGAATAGAGAAGGGTTCCTTACTACCACATTCATGGAGATTAGCTGGAATTAATTTAATTTTGAAACCAGATAAAGATCCAACTAACTGTGGCTCATATCAGAGCTATTTGTGGTATTTGGGGGTGAATTTAACTAGAACATTATCCAAATTATACCTAGCTAACTATCCAGATTTACTTAAAAATATCATGAATGATTTAAATAGATGGAAACATTTAAATGTATCTTGGTTTGGAAGAGTACATTCTATTAAAATAATTGTTCTTCCCAAACTATTGTATTTGTTTTCTACAATTCCAGTACAAATACCATCCTCCTTTTTAAAGGATTGGAGAAAAAACTTTTTTTTATATATTTGGGATAATAGGCACCCAAGGGTTCAACGTAACATGTTATACCAGCCAAAAAAAAATAGGTTGAATAGCAGTTTCTCATTTCCGGTCATATTATCAGGCAGCACAGCTACAATACTTGATTAGTTGGATGTGTGAGTCTCAAAAGGGGTGGGTAACTTTGGAGCAAAATTTAATAGTAGAAATTCCCTTATGGGTAATTCCGTGGTTACCTATGAGTCTTTGAAAAAATTAGCCTTCAATACTAATCCTATTAAACAACATATTTTGACATTATGGATTAAGCTACGAACTAAACTGATGGAATCACAAAACTTTTTCTATGAGTCAGCTATAAGTTATGCCCCCTTTTTTACCCCTGGGAAATTAGATAAGGCTTTTACTGTTGGGAAAAACAAGGTTTAAGAACTTTAGCTCAACTAAAAGGATGGGAATTTAATCTCATAGTTTGGAAAATCGAGGCTTATTTCACTATAGACAAGTAAGAGATTTCTATCATAAAAGAGTTTTACAAGAACTAACTCAACCACCTACCCTGCTAGAGAAGGTATTTTTGTACTGAGTAAGTAGGGGGAGAATTATTCGTTTGTATAATGCTATTATTTAAACTATGTCACTTCCTTCAAAATATAAAGTAGCTTGGGAGGAGATTCTTGGAAAAACTTATGAACAAAGCATTTGGAATAAGCAACTAGGTTCTCTATTATGTGTATCTATCTCTAGTAATATGGTGGAGAATGGTTACAAAATGTTATATCAATGGTATTATACTCCTGTACATTTAAAAGCTATGTTTGTTAAAGGTAAAGATGAATGTTGGACAATGTGTGGACTTCAAGGCTCCTTTATTCATAGATTATTGTAATATCACATATCTATGGTCAACCAAGAAAACACTGCAATGACTTCACCTGGTTCAAAATGCTGCTGTATGTTTGCTCTTTGGATTGAAAAAATTTGACCATATAAGCCCTTTTTACATGCAACTCCATTGGCTCCCTTTTGAAGCTAGAGTCATTTTTAAATTCAGCTGCTTTTGCTATAAAGCACTCTTTGGAATACTACCATCATACTTATCTTCCCAATTAAATCTATTCACATCAAGCAAGAACACAAGAAACTCAGGCATGTTCATGTACCCTACTCCGAAAGCCTGCCGTTTTAAAAGTTTTTTAGACAAAACTCTAACCTTTCAAGCAGGGAGAATGAACTCTTGGATGTGTTCTCTGATTGCCCACTCCCAATCTTACTATGAGTTTAGAAAATCACTGAAAACCTACCTGTTTGGTAAATTTATGCGATGACTTTGCTTTGTATCACTCTACATTGTATCATGTTGTATTTTATTTTATTGTATAGCATTGAATTCTACTGATTCCTACTGTATCTTGCATCTTCACTGATATGCCTCAGTTCTCTTGCTATGAACCACCCGGATCTTCTAGTTGGGCAGTATATAAGAAATAAAATTATTATTATTATATATTTGGTGGAATTGTCCTAAGGTACAACATTTTGGGAACAGGTTAAGCTTTGTATCAGAGGTGTTGGGATTGCAGGTGAACAAAACTAAGGAATGTTGTATATTCAATATGGTTACATTGGCAATATTAACTCATCATAGGAAATGGATTGGCTTAGTTATGAAGCAGCACATATGGTATTGGCTGCACATTAGAAGAAAAAAGATCTACCATCTATTAAGATTATCCAGTATAAGATAAAATTTGTTTATAATATGTCTAAATTAATTGCTGTATGAAGAAACCAGATATCTACATTTCAAAAAATAGGGTTTAAGAATCTACTATGTTAGAAAAGACTATAATTGTTTGAATTTATAATAGTTTAGTCACCTCCTGGCCTCTGTGGGTGGGGGGTTGAGGTTTTAATTTTCTTGGGGGGGGGGGAGGGATGGGGATTTAAAGAATAAGTTTGATTATTGTAAGGAAAGAATGTGATTTTGATTATCTGCTCCTTTTTATATCTAATTGTGATGTATGTTAGAATCTTGATTGGAATGAAGGAACGTGTTATTAATAGTATAATGGTGGATACGGTTGTTAAGAAATAGGATTTTAAAGCCTTTGTAGTTTTAAAAACTTTAATAAAGAATATTTTTTAAAAAGAAATAACGAAATTTATCAGTAATTATCTCATAGTCCTACAGCATGAGCCTAATAGTTCCATCAGGAATACTGATTGGAAACAGCTCTGCACCACAGAACCTCCTAGAATTCCAAGACAAGCTTCCCATACTGGTTAAGGGCTCAGCAGATTAATAAACAGAAAAGACTGCAGGAATAAACAACAGAAAAACAGCTGAACACCAAATGAAATACAAAATATTTGCCTTAAATACCAATAATGTTAAGGTAATCTGAAATGAATCAGTGGTCTTACACAGTGAAGGGATTAAAACTCTCTATTTCCCTGTACTTAATACCTCCATATAGCAACAGGAGTCACAAAAATCCAGTTTAAATTCTGAAATGCACTTTACAAGTTCTTATCACTTTTCCTTTGAAATATAACTCCAAATTGAATTTAGAAATCTCAATAAATCATGAGAACTAGCAGGTATCAGATAAGTTCTTGATCCACAACTCACAAAACCCCAGTTGTATTCTGTTTTACAGCTTTCTCAGTACACACCTTTGCTGAACAGACCATACGCAGGTTTAATCGGCAGCATTTTTCATGAAATCAAACATTTACAGGAAATATTATTTCAAAAATATCCATTTCTTCCACACACAGACAAACCCCAGAGCAGATCTAGAGATTTTCACTCAGTAACCCCACCATTATGCTGCCTTAAACTCTCTGCTTCCCTCTCACAATAATGGTTCTCTTAATGATATAGATACTATTAGGTGCAAAGCTTCCTGCTGGAGACTCTCTGGGCTCCTTTTACTAAGCTGCAATAGTGGTTTTAACGCGCGCTTAGCGTGCGCTGAATTGCCACGTGCACTAGACGCTAGTTCATTGAGCTGGCGTTAGTTCTAGCCATGTAGCATGGGTTGAGCGCGCACAGCAACTCAGTGCGCGTTAAAAACGCTATCGCAGCTTAGTAAAAGGAGCCCTCTGTCTCTTATCTCTACGACTTCCCTTCAGCTCACTGGCTTTGTGCATGGGCCCATCCCCCGAGCAGCCCTCAGCACTTCCTCGCTAATTTCTGCTTTTAATTTATTTATTTATTTTTCTTCCTGTTATATGTTGAATGAAAAAGGGAGAATACAACTGAAGTTAATACAATCTGGGGGAGGCATGGAAACTGATATAAACATAACTGCAGCCCATTGGTCAGACATTCCTAAGGAAGCTTAGCAAATAGGATACAGGGAAAACTGGGACTAAAGGTTGATGTCTCATAACCCAAACAACCCCGTCAAAATCACACAACCCACCTTCCAAAGTGAAACTTGGTCTTCCAGGTACTTGTCTTTAAAATGTCATTTATGCAGTTAATTTAATGTTGTTTATCAAAATCCAACAAAGAAGCCATTAGGAGCATTTTCAAAACATTAAGACATCCAAAACATGAAATAAATCAGCCCTTAGATGTTTTTCCCCACCATAACGTCTAAGGGCTGATTTTCAAAACCCGCTCAAACTCAGGGGCGGAAAATTTCATGGCGACACCAGAAAGTATTTCTTCACAGATGTCTTGCAAGGAGTCTTAGCAGCTGTGCATTCAGAACCAAAAGGGGTGTGTTGGAGACATGTTCTGGGCAGCCTTTGGGTACACTTCTCATAGACTTGGACATCTTGCGGTAATAATTTAACCTTTTCCAAGATGTCCTGGATGGAACTTAGTCATTCTGAGTTAGACATGTTTTAAAAGCCAAAAGGTACCCAAATTGACCAGATATTCACCAATGGGATTAAGTTATAAACCCCCTCCCCATCCACACACACACACTCCACCAGTAGTCACTGACCTCTCTCCCACACCCCAAAAATCTGAATGAAACAGTACATACCCCTAGTATGGGAAAGCTCAGTCGAGCAGCATACAGTGTCTTAATTAGCCTGATGAGTGGGCTGATGAGCCATAGAAAGGAGAACCCAAACTCTTAAGCCACTCTAACCACTACATTTATGGTGGAAGCCTCAAATAGTTTTATACTAAACTTATTTTATTAAAGTATAAAAAGAAACAATATTCTGTACAATTGTCATTTTATAAATCAAAGTTCTGGCTGCCGAACTAGAGAAAGAGATCTTCAGCTGGCAGGGATTTAGAAACATAGAAGATGACGGCAGAAAAGGGCTACAGCCCATCAAGTCTGCCCACTTTGCTTACCCACCCCCTGTCTATGCCCTAATGACCCAATTTCCTTATCTTGACCCTCATAGGGATCCCACATGGGTATCCCATTTATTCTTAAAGTCTGGCACGCTGTCTGCCTCGATCACCTGCACTGGAAGCTTGTTCCAATGATCAACCACTCTCTCTGTGAAGAAATATTTTCTGGTGTCGCCATGAAATTTTCCGCCCCTGAGTTTGAGCGGGTGCCCTCTTGTGGCCGAGGGTCCCTTGAGAAAGAAAATATCATCTTCCACTTCGACACGTCCCATGAGGTACTTAAATGTTTCGATCATGTCTACCCTCTCCCTACGTTCCTCGAGAGTGTAGAGCTGCAATTTGTTCAGTCTCTCTTCGTACGAGAGACCCTTGAGCCCCGAGATCATCCTGGTGGCCGTCCGCTGAACCGATTCAATTCTGCGCACATCTTTACTGCAATGTGGCCTCCAGAATTGCACACAGTACTCCAGATGAGGTCTCACCATGGCCCTGTACAACGGCATTATGACTTCAGGCTTTCGGCTGACGAAACTTCTATTGATACAACCCAATATCTGCCTTGCCTTAGATGAAGCCTTTTCCACTTGATTGGCAGTTTTCATGTCTGCACTGATGATTACTCCTAAATCTCATTCTGCTGAAGTCCTAGTTAAAATTTCTCCGTTCAAGAAGTACGTCCTGCATGGATTTCCGCTTCCGAGGTGCATGACCTTACATTTCTTAGCATTGAAGCCTAGCTGCCAGGTTGAGGACCAACTTTCCAATGTAAGCAGGTCCTGCGCCATATAATTCAGTAAACTGCATTCACTTACTATATTACATAGTTTGGCTTCATCGGCGAATAGTGTTATTTTACCTTGAAGCCCTTGAGTCAGATCCCCTATGAATATGTTGAAAAGGAGTGGACCCAGGACCGAGCCCTGAGGCACTCCACTGGTCACCTCCAATATTTTAGAGAGGGTACCATTAACCACCACCCTCTGAAGTCTGCCACTCAGCCAATCATTGACCCATGCAGTTAGTGTCTCTCCTAACCCCATCGATTCCATCTTGCTTAGCAGCCTGCAGTGTGGGACACTGTCAAAAGCTTTACTGAAGTCCAGGTACACGACGTCCAAAGACTCTCCCAAGTCCAACTTTCTTGTTACCCAGTCAAAGAAGCTGATGAGATTGGATTGGCAGGACCTACCCTTGGTGAATCCATGCTGACTGGGATCCCGAAGATTCCCTTCATTCAAGATTGTGTCCAATTTGCTTTTAATTAGTGTTTCCATGAGTTTGCACACTATTGATGTGAGACTCACTGGTCTATAATTCGCAGCCTCTGCCCTGCAACCCTTTTTATGCAGTGGAACGACATTAGCTAATTTCCAGTCCAGGGGAACTTTCCCCTTACTTAGGGAGAGATTGAATAGCTCAGCCAACGGTTTCGCCAGGACATCGCTCAATTCTCTGAGCACTCTTGGGTGCAAATTGTCTGGTCCCATGGCTTTGTTCACCTTGAGTCTTGCCAGTTCTATGAGCATTGAAGCATTTACCTCGCTGGCCTGGTATAAAAAACTCTAGCACCGTTTAGTAAAAGGATTCCTTAAAGTTCTAACCTTTTAGCTTCTTTTTAACCATATTCCTAATTTCTTTTTTCCCCTTTATTTACTGAAATTTCAATTTTTCATGAAAATAAATCATTCAATATTAACATTGCAGATAAAAGAGAAAGATAAGATAAAGGAAAGTTATTTCTTGCACTATTAGTCCACAATCAATGGGAAAGTAGCTAGAGAAAATTAATTACATTTCACAAATTATGAAAAAGGAAAAGTGGCTAAACCTGAATTTTGGGCCTAATTAATTCTTAATGAAGGTTGTGCTTGTAAGTCCAGAGGAGTACTGGAGGAAGATGTCACTATATCAGAAATAAATTTGGTTAACTATGAAGCTTAAAAAAACATTTAACACCCTGAAGAGTAACCATACATTTACAAAGATATCTAAGCACAAATGTGGCCCCCAATTGCAAGACCTGAAATTGCAAAAGTGAAAATTGTTTCCTCTTTTTTGAGTAATTCTAGAAACCTCTGGATACATTCTAATTTAATAATTCACAAACAGATTATATTGATGCTTAAAAAACATTTTCAACAACTAATCTCTCTCAGAGCCCAATGCTAATTGTTCAAATAATGTAGCTGAAGCCACCACTTCCATATCTGATCTCTCCAAGAAATTAGTCAAATCCAAACTATCTGCTGAAAGACCTTATTGGTTGACAACTGTTTTCTTCTTCCCCTGAGGAAGATAATAAAGTTTTGATATCGGTGTATAGGAGGCTTCTGGAACTTTTTAAACATATCAAGAGCCGATACAGAGTCCACTTTAGGAAAATTAATTAATCTAAGATTTTGTCGTCTGGTAATATTCTTCAGGATCTGTAATTTAAATCAGATATTCCCACTGTCCTTCATCCAAGACTGAGTTTGTATTTCTAAAGTTTCCAATTTAGTTGTTTGCTCTACAGATTTATTTTCCATCTTTTCCACTCCATTCTTCAAATTCAATGATTCAAAGAGCATTTCAGTACAGTGGGATGTTTAAAGTCTGTAACTGAGTACCTAGAGAAGCTTGTAACAAGGAAATAGCTTCCAAATTAATGACTGAAAGTCTTTTTAAAGGGGATGACATTGCTATAGACCCCAAATTCTGAACTTTCACAGTACCTGAAGAAATATTAGTAGCAAGTTGTTCCTGGGTTCCTCCTCCTGATTGCAAAGCACTATAGAATGCCGGCACAAACAATAGATCCACATGTAGCCATTGTACCATGAGCTGCATCACTCCCCACACTAATTGTGTCTGATGACACAGATCAGGGCAGTGGTTGCGCTGGCAATCTTTGCTCTTCCAGAGAAAGGCTGGCTGCCTCGAGGGAGGTCTTGGCTCCCGCCTGCAGCCGAGGATTTTTCATTTGGACTCACTCTAGGTCTCCACTCAACAAATGCATCCATTGGCCCAAGTAATTGAGATACAGACCCAGGTTCAGAAGGAAAAACCTGGGTATTATATTTCCTTTTAACCAAGAAGCAGTCATTTATTATGTCTATGAATTTTACCACCCTAGCACTCAGAGTAGTGAAGACGCAGGAGGATTGCGAAGACCTGCAACGTGACATAAACATGCTCGAGATATGGGCCGCGACTTGGCAAATGGATAAGTGTAAGGTGATGCATGTCGGTAACAAAAATCTTATACATGAATACAGGATGTCCGGTGCAGTACTTGGAGAGACCACCCCCAGGATAGAGACTTGGGAGTACTGGTTGACAAGTCAATGAAGCCATCCGCGCAATGTGCGGCGGCAGTGGAAAAGGTGAACAGCATGCTAGGAATGATTAAGAAGGGGAACATGAACAGATCAGAGAAGGTTATCATGCTGCTGTACCGGGCCATGATATGCCCTCACCTGGAATACTGCATCCAGCACTGGTCTCCGTACATGAAGAAGGACACATTACTACTTGAAAGGGTCTGGAGAAGAGCGACTAAAATGGAGGAGTTGCCGTACAGTGAGATATTAGAGAAACTGGGCCTCTTTTCCCTTGAAAAGAGGAGACTGAGAGGGGACATGATCGAAACGTTAAAGATAATGAAGGGAATAGACTTTGTAGATAGACACAGGTTGTTCACCCTCTCCAAGGTGGGGAGAACAAGAGGGCACTCTCTAAAATTGAAAGGGGATAGATTCTGTACGAACGTAAGGAAGTTGTTCTTCACCCAGAGAGTGGTGGAAAACTGGAACGCTCTTCCGGAGTCTGTTATAGGGGAAAATACCCTCCAGGGATTCAAGACAAAGTTAGACAAGTTTGTGCTGAACCAGAACGTACACAGGTAAGGCTAGTCTCAGTTAAGGAAGATGGTCATTGTTATGACCGAAACACGGCCCGTGTCAGGTCTATGTTATTTCTGCACCATTTTTGAAATTAATCGTATAGCAAGATACTGGTTACACTTTTCTTCCATTTTTGCTATGTGCTTTGTTCTTCTGGAACTGCTTTGATGGACTTTTTTTGTGTTTTCAATTTCCTTTTTAACATATTGCAAAACCCTCCCTCCAATTTGCTCCACTCTATCACTTTGATATAATTTACACCCTGATAGCACAGAGTCCCATTGATTGTCCTCCTTCTACCAGGTCTCTGAAATGCCTATTATATCTACCTCTTCATTTAGTGCTACATAACTCCCACTTTTCAGCCCTGTGGCATTTGTATACAGAAAATCCAAATTGTGTTTTTTCCCTGCATCTACAGGTTACTTACAAGTTGATAGGGATAATATGCATCCTTTACTCTGCTCTCCCCATAACATTCTTGGCTTTCTTCCACCATTAATGAAACCTCTCTATTGGGATTCCCTAAATGTCATAGTAACATAGTAGATGACGGCAGATAAAGACCCAAATGGTCAATCCAGCCTGCCCAACCTGATTCAATTAAAAACAAAATTTCTTCTTCTTAGCTATTTGTCCTGTATCAATATTATCCTTCAAGGATAGTCCACACTGAACCATATGCTCCTAGGTGACCTTGCCGGTCAATATTCAAACACCATGATTAGCATATATGAAAGGTTTTTTAAAAAAAATAATGGGAGCACCTCCGATGGTTGCCACATTACAATTTGCAACTACCACAGACTATAGTCCTGTGTTAAGATGTGGTAACTGTAAATTTTACCATGGTGTAACTGTGGTCTCACTCACAATGTCTTTGGGAACCAGTTAGCTCTTCAGGTCAGGTACCTGGACCAGGATCTACAAAACAAAAGTCTATTTTCGAGCTGAGCACAGGCTGTGGCCATACTTACTATGGAAGGCTGAAGGATAATTTTCCCTAGTGTAATCACTTCACACAGTCTTTTACTTAATTGAAAAGAAATCAAGCAGAGATTGATGAAAAATTGATAACTTGAACTTTACTTGAAAACCTGAGTTGCAGTTCCAGCTTTCAAAACTATTTACAAAAGCCTTTCAATTAAAATCTTCAATCATAATTCAGTATAATGTCCTTTCAAAAAATCTCAATCCCTTTCCAGGCAATCCATTTTATACCTGTGGTGAACTGCTCTGGGTCCCACCCTTGTTCCCCAGCCCGGGGCCACTTCTTCCTTGCCAAGCTGAAACCTTTGCTATAAGCAGAGCCACAGTTGCTCTATTTTTACTCAATTTAGATTAGTGTTCACACTGTCTTTTTTCTGTCCCCTCCTGGCAACAGACTTGGAGGGGCATTTTCGATAGGACATCTAAGTCTGAATTTGAACTTTTGGGAAAGATGTCCAGAAATCCAGTAGAGAAAATAGCCATTCTCAAAACACTAAGACATCTATTTTTTTTTTTTTTTTTTAAATGACCTCTATAAACGTTTTGGTCCTTAGTATGCCTATCTTTTTTTGGCTATTCTCAAATATAAATACGTCCACATGAAAAACACACAAAAGAAAGTTTTTCAGACCTCAAAGCAGCCTGCATTCTTAGCGAACTGTTCACAGAGAGCTGAGCACAGCAGAGGGGCACTTTAGGGGGTACTGCAGCGACTGTCACATTTCAAAGTCCCAGGCACACATGTCAGTATAAACTGCTTACATTGTATGGTGAGCCCTCCCAAACCCATCCAAAACTTACTGTATCCACCTGTACACCAGGTGCCTGCAGGTGTCATCTTAATGTAGGTTTTGGAGTGCTCACCACACAATATAAGCAAAATATGGTGACATTTGTACCTGGAATTTTTAATGTGAAATTTATTGCAGTGACCTCTGCTCTCTGTGCTCAAATGTCTGTGTAAACATTCGAAGCTGCTTGTGCTGAGAACTTTCCAGCACCCTTCCTAATACAGGCGAGAATGTATTGGGTTTTTAAAAACATCTTTGGGTAGTGGGAGGGGATCAGTGACCACTGGAGGAGTAAGGGGGGGGAGAGTCATCTGGTTGGTTTGGGCACCTTTTTAGCATTTAGACACTTTTAAAACAGGTCTGGCTCCAAATGTCTAAAAAAAAAGCCCAGGACCTTTCAAGTCCTAAGCCCTTTCTAAGCCCACTCAAAACACACCTATAACACGTCCGTGACGTTCCCTTATGATTTGGTCGCACTAGAGACAAAACAGCCAGAAAGATGTCTAGAAAGTCTGTGTTGAGAATGCCTACTTGGACGTTTTAACTATTAAGACGTCCAAGTGCTAGTTTATGCTGTCTTTTGGATGTCTATTTTTTTTTTTTTTTTATGAGCCCAATGGAGTATAAAGTCAGCTCGATTCTTCCACTGGTGAGTTGGTCTCCCTTGGGCTGGGCCACTTCTTCATCACTTCCAGGAGTCTTCCTCAGTACTTGGGTTCTGGTGGGAGATCAGGAGAACCAAAAGCCCCACTTCTCATCACCTCTGGGGTTTTTTTTTTCCTTCACCACTCCACTTTTATAGAATCGTGCACAGCTGGAGCCACACACAAATCCATATTAGAACCAATTAACATCAATAATTGATTGTTAGTGGCCAATTATTGATTGATAACGGCTCATTCATTTATTTGTACATGGATCTCAGAATCACGTGCAATTTTGCGCACCATTTATAGAATACAAGGGAAAACCTCCGGAGAATTCATATGACATAAGCTGCATCTGCCCATCCACTAGACATAAGGGAAAACACTGATATGTTCTAAGGAGGGGATGGGAGAATCAGTGGATTTAAGGAATGCTGAGAAGTCATGGTGGGGGTGGGGATTCAAGGAATAGAGTGTCAGGGGGAGTTGAAGGGTGGGATTGCAGTAGCTAGTCAGCTTTTTTTTCAGAAATTACTCGGGTAGTGCATGGTCCCCGCGTATTAATAAAAGAGCTTGATGTCTGCACACTCAGCGCTGCCTTTTCATGCATTCTGTGCTGGTTCTAGGAGGGCCTGGCTACTGTGGGGTGGGTCCCTCAGTAATCACCCCACTCCTGAACAATGGCCTGGTGTCTGATTACCAGCACCTTTTTTGCTAGAAAAAAAATTCACTGGAGATTGCAACCGTCAAGTCAGGCTTGCTATCTATGTTACTGAAGCCAGGATTGTATGACGTTCTCAGTTGCAGTAATGCAAATTTATATTTACCGTTGAAGTCAGTAATAGAGAATGACATGGGGACAAATTTTTCCCCATCCTCATGGGAACTCATTTTATCAACCCGGCGAGTTCTTTTCTTGCCCCTGCCTCGTTCCTGCAAGCTCTGTCCTCATCTGCACAAGCCTCAAACACTTTAAAATCATGTGTTTGAGGCTTGTGCAGTTAAGGCAGAGCTTACAGGGATGGGACAGGGATAGTGGCAAAACTTGTGGGGACGGGATAGGGAAATTGAGTTCCTGCGGGGATGGGGGAAAAAATTGTCCCATGTCATTCTTTAGTCAGTAACCTGTGGTACATTAGATTAGTGGCTCCCATAATAAATATCGGATTGGTAAAATGAGCTATGAGGTTTAGTAACTACCCCAGTTAGAAAAACCCCTTAGCTGGTAGAGAGAGAACAGTTCATTAAATAAATGTTTCTATCTGCTGGCCAAATAACCTATGACATTGGAAATGCCTTGATCTGACTTCAAAGGGAGACTAGCTAGCAAGTTGTCATTGAGCCTAAGGCAGTGCATGGTGCCAAATGACTGATTTTTACAGTCATCCCATTGTGCTGCAGTATTTTTTTTTTCTTAAAACATGCTATATATGTAACTAAATTAGGTGATGTGATATATTAATTATTCATTCCTGATAGCCAATAAGAGGAGGACGAAAAACGTTAATTAACCAATAAGTGTTGTGAAGGCTCTGTTTAAAAAGAAATGATCTTAGTCATCATTGAGATTAGAGAATGACACGGTGACAAAATTCATCACCGTTCCCGTCCCCGCGGATAACCGCGGGAAATAATCCCATGTCATTTTTTAGTGTCTATTTCAGCCTCAGTCCTTCTACACCAGCATTCCTCAAAGCAAAGCTTGCGGGTCAGTGGTTGTGGCCATTCATACTCTGATTCTTCCCTCTCTCCTTAAAGAATGACATGAAGATTGTTTACCACGGTTATCCGCGGTGATGAATTTTGTCACCGTGTCATTCTCTAATTGAGATTAGGAAGGCATGCAGCCTAATTTTGGATGGTAAGGAAAAAAATTAGGGCTCAGGATTTTAAAAGGCTTAACCAATCAGGAGAAGCTCCTGCAAGGTTAAATAACACAGACTAGGACAAACCTTGATATTCAGCAAGTGGATAGTGCCACTTGAATATCTATTCTAGGCAGACCACCTTGCCACCATCCAAGGGTGGAATCTATGCAGAGCTGTCATTTATTTCAATCTGCCAACCAAACTAGTGGGCTGATGCTTAGAACCCAACGTCGGTGTTAGAGCCAATTGGCATTGGTGAGAATCTGCACAGAATATTCAGCATGTTATAGCACAGGAAACAACATGTGTACCAAATTATTAGTTCAAATAGTATTTAAATATAGCCAAATGGATGTTAATGAGGTCACTTCCTATTCCCTCTACAGTGCTCAGCGAACAGTGCACAAAAGCCGCCCTTACCACTGAAACCTAATGCCAGCTCAGAGCTGGCACTGGGATATTTGAAGAGAGGATTT
The DNA here is from genome assembly GCF_902459505.1 of Geotrypetes seraphini. NCBI lineage: Eukaryota > Metazoa > Chordata > Amphibia > Gymnophiona > Dermophiidae > Geotrypetes > Geotrypetes seraphini. The sequence goes on along the minus strand of NC_047085.1, from coordinate 431,709,203 downwards.
TCCATGATTTCTCCTTAAAATCTGCCAGTTATGGGTTGAATTTGGTAATAGTAGTCCCCTGCAAGCCTCTAAGCACTGGGAGTGAGAATCACATGTGTACGAATCTGACCAAATCCAAACATGTTGGTGCCTGTTTTCTGCATGTAAATACTGTATAAGCCTTCCAATGGGAAGGCTTATATTTAAAGACACAGAGGAACAGTTCCATAGTACGGGTTTGCCTGGCATATGCACAAAAGCCACGCTTACTGTGAAACACTTGTACACCTGCTCCAGGTAAATCCCTCCTCCTAACTTTTGATCACACATCATGCATATTAATTGCAATCAACTAGTGTTTTTTTATTATCAGGAAATGAATGGAAAAAAAAGATGAAAATGTTATAATGCCTTTGTATTCCTCTATGGTACAGCCACACCTCGAATACTGTACAATTCTGGTTGCCAAAAGATATAACAGAATTAGAAAAGGTACAGAGAAGGGCAACAAAAATGATAAAAGGGATGGGACAACTTCCCTGTGAGGAAAAGCTGTGGAGGGGCATAATAAAAAAAAAACGTCTAAGTCCGTTTTTCGCCTAAGTCGCTAGTTGCACATAGTCAGCTAAGTAAAATGTCCATTCCCGAAAAATACGTCCAAAATTTTTTTTTTTCGAGAATTGTCTATCTGTACGTCCAACTGTTTGATTACCCAGACTGCTAAGTCGTCTATCTTTATACCCCATTCTCGTCCAAAAATTTGTCCAAGTCAAAAACACCCAGAACAAGACCTTTTGGATGTGGGCGGGATCAGCAAAGTAAGGGACTGGACACCCAAATATTGCACTAGAGTAGTGGGATACCTTACAAGGCACTGCTGTGAACTTCACAAAAAGGGTGTCACATACACATCTCACCACAACAACCTTATAGGTCATGGTGAGCCCCCCCAAAACACCTTCAGAACCTACTAGATCCACCTGTCTAACACCCCAATTTGCCCTTAAGGCTGCAGATGCCACTTATATAGCAGTGCAAAAGGGTTTTCAGAGATGCACATGTTTCACTATGCATGCAGTGGTTAGAGTGGCTTATGGGCCTGGGTCCTCCTCTTCATGGGTCACTAGCCCACCCCTCAGACCACTTAAGCCACCTCTGTGCAGCTCTACTAGGCTTTCCTATGCCAGGCTGCCAGGTGCTGAGGTTCTGGAGGCAGATATGTAACGTTTTTATTACGATTTTAATGATGGGGGGGGGGGGGTCAGTGATCACTGGGGGAGTGTGTAGGCATCTGTACTTTGTCTCTGCAGTGGTTATCTGGTCACTTTGGATACCTTCTTGTGACTTAGACCTAGTTTTAGATGGTCTAAGTCACAACGCCCATGTTCCGTCTAGGCAGTGATGTTAAACTTTTGGTTATACACGCAGTACGACTAAGTCTAGGATGGCCCACGTCCTGCCCAAATCTCGCCCTTGCCACTCCTCCTGAAACACCCCTATTAGCTCTGGGCGTACTGCAGCACTGTGAAGGCTTAAGTGGTTTTTAGATACGTCTAAAACCTGTTTGATTATCGGCACTTAAGAACATAAGAATTGCCGCTGCTGGGTCAGACCAGTGGTCCATTGTGCCCAGCAGTCCGCTCACGCGGCGGCCCTCTGGTCAAAGACCAGCACCCTAACTGAGACTAACCCTACCCGAGTACATTCCGGTTCAGCAGGAACTTGTCTAACTTTGTCTTGAATCCCTGGAGGGTGTTTTCCCCTATGACAGACTCTGGAAGAGTCCAGTTTTCTACCACTTTCTGGGTGAAGAAGAACTTCCTTACGTTTGTACGGAATCTATCCCATTTCAATTTTAGAGAGTGCCCTCTCGTTCTCCCTACCTTGGAGAGGGTGAAGAACCTGTCCTTATCTACTAAGTCTATTCCCTTTGTCAGCCTAGAGGCCTCTGGGAGATTATATCAATCTGACCCTGGCATGAGAAGGCAGATAGACCCTTAGTGCAGGGAAACTGTTTTAAGTAGCCCTGATTGATATATTTTAAGTTTCAAGTAGCCCTGCTTGAATCATGGCTAGCTAAAAGGTGTTAATGCCTGATTAAGAGGGTGCTTAGGATAATGGTGCACAGATCAAGCCAGAGACTTAATCCCATCAGGTTTCTCACCCTCCTTTGTTTACAAATTCTAAACAGAAAGATACTGGGAGATACAATATTTTCTCTATTCAGAATAAGATTCCAAGGTATAAAAGCCTGCTCTCTGCTCTATCAAGTGACCTCTCTCTCTTTCTATCTAACTACCTCTTGGCTCTTTGCTTGGCACTCTGGTTCTGTCTTGGCTCCCCTTCTCTCGGTCTATCCTTCCCTTTATCTATGGAACACGAAGCTTCCTAGAACTACAAGCTTCTATGTCCCTCTTTACCTCTGACCTCTGTAAGGCAGTGAGACTGCTTGCTCTCTGCTTAAGTGTAATGCTCTCTGCTTAATTGTAATGCTTATAAATATTACTTTTCTGTAAGACTATTTCTATAATATATTCTTTATATAATCACCCCTGGCTGTGCTTCTTATTTGATTCTATCCCTAATGAAACTTCTGTGAAGGAACTGAACCTGGGACCTGGCGTTTGTCAGTACGCCTTTCACTTAACCCCTACCACCTAATATTGTGGGGGCCACTTTCAAACTGACATTTTGGGGGCTTTGTCTCGGTCCTTCCTGATGATTTCATTTGGGTAAGTAAAATTTAAGTTTTTTTTTAATGCACTGTGCAATAGGATTATGTATAGACAGAGTGATATAGAAATCAAAAGTCCTTGCAAAACCCTTAGATTGATTATACGTTAGACTGGATGACACACTGTTGAAAAGTTCCAGTAATATTTTGGGTTTTATACTTGGTGAGATTTTATATATCAATTGACTTTCTATTTTTGATTGATAGACAGAGTGAGATAGAAATCAAAAGTCCTTTTGGAACCCTTAAATTGTTTTAGACTGGATGAAAAGTTTGAATGTTTCGATCATGTCCCCTCTCAATCTCCTCTGTTCGAGGGAGAAAAGGCCCAGTTTCTCTAATCTTTCACTGTACGGCAACTCCTCAAGCCCCTTAACCATCTTAGTCACTCTTCTCTGGACCCTTTCGAGTAGTACCGTGTCCTTCTTCATATACGGTGACCAGTGCTGGACGCAGTACTCCAGGTGAGGGTGCACCATGGCCTGGTACAGCAGCATGATAACCATCTCCAATCTGTTAGTGATCCCCTTCTTTATCATTCCTAGCATTCTGTTCGCCCTTTTCGATAATGTCATGTTGCAGATCATCGCAATCCCCCTGTGTCTTCACTACTCTGAATAACTTCATATCATCCGCAAATTTAATCACCTCACTCGTCGTACCAATGTCCAGATCATTTATAAAATGTTGAAGAGCATAAGTCCAAGCACTGAGCCCTGCGGCACCCCACTTGTGATGGTCTTCCAGTCCGAGTATTGTCCATTTACCTCCCCCCCCCCCCACACACACTCTCTGTTTCCTATGCTCCAGCCAGTTTTTAATCCACTTGAGTATTACACCCTCAATTCCATGGCTCACAATTTTCCGAAGTAGTCGTTCAAGTGGAACCTTGTCAAACACCTTCTGAAAATCCAGATATATAATGTCGACCTTGTCTATCTATCTGTTTACTCCCTCAAAGAAGTGCAGCAAGTTCGTCAAACACGATATTCCTTTGCTAAAATTGTGCTGACTGGTACTCATCAGCCAGTGTCCGTCAATGATGCTGTCCTTTATCAGTGACTCTACCATCTTTCCCGGTACCGAGGTCAGACTCACCGTTCTGTAGTTTCCCGGATCTCCCCTCGAATCTGTTTTGATGATCGGCGTAACATTCGCCACCTTCCAGTCTTCCGGAATCTTTCCCAATTTGATCAACAGATTGGCTATTAGTTGAAGCAGTTCAGCTATGGTCCCTTTCAGTTCCTCGATGACCCTCAGATGTCTCACTGAACGTCCAAGTGCCGATTTAGGCCGGTTTTTAGACGTATTTCTGTTTCAATTATGAGCCCTAAAGTGTCTAGGGCTCTTCAACTTGGAGAAGAGACAGCTTAGGGGAGATATGATAAGAGGTCAATAAAATGCTGAGTGGAGTGGAAAGGGTAGATTATAAATTGCTTGCTTACTCTTTCCAAAAATACTAGGACTAGAGGGCATTAAAAGTATTTCCCTGTAACTTCGAGTGTCCCCTAGTTTTTGTAATTTTTGACAGTATGAAAAATCGATCCACTTGTACCCGTTCTACTCCACTCAGGATTTTGTGGCCAGGATTTTATAGACAGGTTATCCTATGCTGCTCATTCATGTTGGCACAAATGATACTGCTAGGCATCCCACTGAACATATCAAAAGTGACTTTATGACCCTAAGATAGAGGGTGAAGCAATTAGGTTTCACGGGTGATGTGCTTGTCGATTCTTCCTGTCTTGGGTAAAGGACAATGAGAGAAACTTGCATTCTGTAGCTTAATGCATGGCTGTGTGGATGGTGTCAACATGAACGTTTTGATTTCTTAGATCATGGAATGATTTTTCCAACACCTGCTCAAGTATCCTTAGTAACAGACTGCCTAATGTATTGAATAGGTTTTTAAATTTACTGTGGATGGATATAAAATGCTCCAATGTAATTAATAGCTCTCAGAAATGCGAGGGCTAATTGAAATGCAATGATACTGCCTCTGGTTTTTTCCCCAAGAAGTAGACGTGGCAACACTGCACTGGTTCTTGTCATACATCAACGTTTCTGAACCTGCAGTTAGACTGCCATAGTCTTCATTGTTGGGTTACAGCAAGAGCAAGAACTTCATACATTTTGTCATGGCAGATGAGGAAGATGTGTCTGTGAGAGTACGCCAGAGGTGTGTGATTAAATTTTGTGTTAAATTTGGAAAGAGTGGTATTGAAACTCTTGATTTCCTAACATCAGCTGTACAGAACAAATTTCTCTTCAGATGATAAAGTGAAAAATGCCACAGCCGCAATGCTAAAAGTGATGTCACAAAACAGTCTATTGCACGTCTTTGAATTGTTTTTGAAATGCTGCAAAAAAGTGTATTGAATGTGAAGAAAAAGAAAAATGGTCAGATCCTGTGGAGTCATCTGATTCTGAATAAAAAACAAAACAAAACAGTGTTGCTAATTCTCAATCAGTCCAAACCATTATTGAAACAAGACATAATGGAAAACTTTCTGGAGAAAGCTCATGATGAATAGATGACTGCCTTATCATGGTCTCACCTATAATTGTTCTTTCCTTTTAATTTATTATCTTAAATTCCGTTTAATTTAATCTTGGATCTTATATGAGGACTTGAGCGAGATCTAAGATGGAATAATTATTGGAATGTATGTATTATGTTGGATGTTTTTCTTTATTTCTTGGACTTTGCTTTCTGTACAAGTTTTACTTGATTGATTATATTTGAAAATGCAGAAATAAATAAATAAATAAAAAAAAGGAAAACTTTGTATACCAATGACCGTAGTATGGGGAACAAAATTCCAGATCTAGAGGCTCAAATGAGAGAAGCTGAATTGGATTTATTGGTGGTCACGGAGACATGGTTCATGGGCTTATGGGAAATATTTATACCTGTAAATAATCTATTCAGGAGGGATAAAGTAGGTAAAAAGGGTGGGGGAATGGCGTTATATGTTAAGAATAATATTAAAGTGACAGAATTGCGGGACATAGGAGGTAAAGAAGAACTGTGGGTTAAACTAGAAAGAAGGAATAGAAAATGTATTTACATTGATGTGATATATAGACCTTCTTCACAGTCAGAAGAAATGGTCAAAGATTTAATTGAAGACATTCACAAGAAAGCTAGGAAAGAGGAAATACTACTGTTAGGTGATTTTAATATGCCAGACATTGATTGGACTGTCCCTGCTGCGGGGATGTCTTGAAGCAAGGAGATCTTGGATTCACTACAAGAAGAATTGTTCTGGAAACACACGCAGGATAGAGCTATTCTGGACTTGATGCTTACAAATAGAAAAACTGTTTCCGAGGTTAAGGTAGGTGATCATTTGGCATCTAGTGATCACCGAATGTTGAGGTTCAATATTAAAATGTGGGCCGAGAGGACTTACTCAAGTTTGAAGGTTCTAGACTCAAAAGAACTAACTTTGTAAAGATGGGGGAATACCTCAAGGAGGAATTAGTTGGACAAGGACTGCTGCACAAAGTAGAACAGCAGTAGGTGAAACTGAAAGGAGCTATTCTAAAGGTGGCAAAGCTTTATGTTAGGAAAGAACATAAAGGTAAAAGAAATTTGCATTGGTTCTCAAATGTGGTTACTGAAAAGGTAAGAGAAAAAAAGGTTAGCCTTCATAAATTACAAGACATCACAGAAAGAAGAAGACAGGGGAAAATATGTGGACAAAAATAAGTGGGGAAAGCTATGAGAAGTAGGAAAAAAAAGTCAGAAAAGCAAAGATTCAAATAGAAGAAAAGATAGCCAATATGATACAATTGGGGGACAAAACATTTTTTTAGATATGTAAGTGATAGGAAGAATTGTCAAAATGACACAGTGAGCTTCAAGGGTGAAGGGGACAAATATGCAGAAACTGATGAGGATAAGGTTGAACTGCTTAACATAGTAACATAGTAAATGACGGCAGATAAAGACCCAAATGGTCCATCAGTCTGTCCAACCATACATTAATTATTTAGTTTAAAGCCCTGCCTGGTAGTGTGCTTAGGTTCCATCTACTGGAGTCTCCATGAAAGCTCAATCCAGCCCATCTTAACCATCCCAGCCATTGAAACCCTCCCCAGCCCATCCTCAACTGAACGTCCATATATGGGACAAAGGACGTGCAAGCCTGCCCAGTACTGGCCTTAGTTCCTTCAATGTAAACCCATTATTTACTGATTAGAGATCCTCTTTGTTCATCCCACGCTTTTTTGAACTCTGTCACCATTTTCTTCTCCACCACCTCCCTCCAGCAAGTAATCACAGCCTTGCTTTACTCTCCTTGGGAACTAATCTCCATGTCAGTAGGAAAGTAGCCAGTTTCCAGCAATGGTTCAGAGACATCCATCGCCTCTCCCTGCTCAGCAGCAACTGGGGTTAAGCTGAGGCAGTCCTCGGTCATCTCTACGTCCTCACTGCTGTGGATTGAAGGAGAGAGACATCTTCCCTCATCTGCATCAAAGCATTGCTGCTTCTCCTGCCGCTGCCGGAGCTCGTTAGCTCTAGCTCCATCCCTGCTCCCCCTACTGTGATCCCATGCTCTGTTTTTATGTGAGTTAAAGCCCCACCCCTCTCTCCTAGGAACAGCTGGGTTGGGAAGGAAATCCTTAGGGAAATAATTCAGGTTTCTCCTAGGCTGGTAATGAGCATACCTTTCAGCATTGGGACTCCACTTCTCAACAAAAGTCCCCCCAGGCTTTCTGGTGTACCTGCCCTGAACTGGCGCTCTCTGCGGGGTATTCCTATGCTCATACCTCTCCTGACCTACCTCACTCTCTGAGGGGTAGTCAGCCAATTCCACAACTTCACTTTTAACCTGATCAGCTCTTCTGACCAGGGACTGTGCTCTGTTTTTATCCCTTAAAGGGACAAAGCTGGCCACAGGTTTGTCATAATGTGCATCTGATTGTTCATAAGAGAAAAAAAGTTGACAACATCACTTCTATAGACTAAATGCAGCTGGGGTAAGGAGACCTCTGGACATATTCCTGTTTAGAGAAAAATAGTCACATCTTTGGGTTTAGAAAAGTGAATATAAATGGTGGATGTTCATGTACAAATAATCCCCTGAAACTTCCCTTTGAAATTTAGCTAAAATGTATGTGATCTATTTTGCAGCTATGTGAACCGCTCAAAACTGCCCCCAAAAGAGCCAACGTAGAATGTCATAATTAGTGACTGGATATAATCAGCTCTTTGACTTCTGAGAAAGAAAGCACACAGAGTTATTTAGACTGTACAAAATAGAGGGCATGGGGGAATAATGGGATACATGAAGCAAGTAATTCAGTGCAGTGAACCTTGCGTTCCAATAAACTGGCAGTTCTGTCCTTATTAAGCCTACAGACATTTAGTTTCATTCATCCAGCCGCGTATTTCCCAAGTGGTTAAAGCATGTTCATCCAAGTTGTGTAATGAGATTCTTCCTTCGCATTTCTCAAGCAACAGGGTGTATTAACTGCCAACTCTCCACAATCCAAGAGTGCAGCAGCAAGGAGAGTCAGCTCATAGCCATACATATTGTAGCCGGCAAGCTCCAGGCCGAGGGCCTGGGATCACTGGCCACAATTAAACTCTTGTGAGTTGCTGCGGGCTTCACAAGGATAGGTTCTTTCAGCGTTCAGTGAAAGGGACACCATCCAAAACATTAGGTTCAGTGTCAAAGAAAGGATTTTATTTTAATTGTTCAAACAGAAGAAAAACAGTAACTTGTTTGTCAGGATTAAAATGGCAAAGCCAATGGGCTTCCCATACAAGGTAAACACAATGTTCAATAAACAGTCTCTGGTTGAGAAACCAAAAAGAGTCCAAACTCAAACAAAACTCTCTTCCTCAGAGGTAAGTTCTCATTTAACTCATAGTCCGGGTGGAGTTCATTACCAAAAGAAAGGAAAACTTTTCCACCAAAACAAAGCTACAAGTCAGTGCAATAACACTGGCTTCTTCAGCGACTGAAGACTGGAAAGACAATGTGCACCGTGTGGTCTTGAATCACCAAAAATTAGGCCCATATCCCACCACGTAACACGGGGCTAACCCCACTGTCTTAGCATACCATAGTACACTTAACTCAAAAAGGGAAAGCGCAATTAAGCTTTCAAAAATTGAAAAAACAAAACTTCAAAATAAAAGTCCTTGCTTAATTCAGCATAGTGAAAATCCACTCTTTAACATGAGTTAGAATTATTCAGTCTGAGAAAAGTTAGTCCAAAACAAACTTGCCATAAACTTCAGCAACATTCAAATACTTGCTTTTATGAGGCAAACCTCCATAGGAGCATTCTCAGGAGTCAGCCCAACCCTAGCTTCAAGGCTTGTTTCCAACTCCATGTCACATGGTTCCTCATTCAGACTGGAAGGTGATTCTTCTCCAGCTTCTACAAACTCCATGGCCTCAAGAGCTTGACTGCTATCAGGAGCTCCCAGCCCTGAGCCTTCCCTGCTGCTGTTCCTCTCTCCTCTGATTTTCTAGGAGCCTAGTCTTCAGGGAGAGCAGCTTGCAGCCCTGCCCCCAACCCTCAGGTGGAAAGGATTTCTGGTGATTCACCTTGTGACCCAGAGGGGGATGGGAACCTAGCACTGCTGCTCTCTTACTCCCTCTACAGGCCCTAGAAGGAAATTCGGTCGGAGAGGCAGAAAATGGGGAATAAGACAGATTATGAGCAGTGTCTGGATTTGCACTGAGCCCTGTACTAGGGACACTCCTAGCAAGCATAGTCTGCTTATCACAATATCCTGGCTTCACCTTATTTTGTGTGTTATCATCTATGAAATCCCAAAGTTGTGATTCTGAGGCCTGACTCATGCATCATCGGTCCTGTATGCCTTCTTTTCCTCTCTTTGGAAACAGAACTTGACCAGTGGTCTGAGCAGTGGACTCAGAGCAATGGAAGCCAGTATTGACATTTTATTTATTTATTTGATGAAGATTTATCTTCTGTCAGTTCAGGAAAAACCTTACTTTAGCAAATTACAAATACAAAAAAATTATATGTTTAAAAAACACAAATTACACTAAAGGAAAACAATGATAAAACATAACAAAGAAATAAAAATTCACAACAACCCCATAAAACAAAACTGAATAAAACCAGAAAATAATGTAACCAGGTTCAATATTTTCTACCTGGGGAGTGGGGTGGGGGGATGTTTCATCTCCAGGGAAGTCCCGGGAGGTTTTGGTCCCAGTCAGATGTGACTGCTGTGGGGTTCGTGGCAGTTATGTGGGCTGGGAATTGTGACTGTTTTGAGCCGCAGGAGCCATCAGGGAGGCCAGGAGGAGGCTTCCAGGAAAGTCCAAGGTTGCCTGAGTGTTGGGGCCAAGTTGATGCATCTTCGCACATGTGTATGATGTCATACATGCATGGTGATGAAGTCACATACTGTGCATGCTTGAAGAACCAAAATCAGCCAGGGCCAGGAAGAGCAGTTTCAGGAGTGATTGGGGCCTTGGGGAAACCATAATTTTATAAATTTTATTTTAAAAATAGTGCTGGACAGGAGGGGAAACCCTGAAATTTGCAACATGAGGATGTCATGGTAACACCCGTGGTTGTGCAATTACACATGGGAAACCATGGGAGGTGCAAGGGAAGTGCAGCAATGAATGCTGGGAAGCCATGGGACCAGTAACAGTCCAGAAACAGTACAATTTTCTTCACATGATCAGTAATCACTAAGGACACTCACACTGACACCTGATGAAAAAATAAATAAATAAATAAAGTTTTAAACGCTATCCAAAGTAATACATTTTATATTAGATTAACTTAATGCTTTTGAAGGTAACCCTTCTTCAAATCAGAAATAAGCAAATGTTCACAAATATCAGCATTTAAGGAAAACAGAATTTCAGTGATAATTTCACAGGAAGAGGGAGGGGCGGGTTTTAAACTGTTTTGTCACCTCTCTGGGTCGGATTCTCAAAACTTATTGTGCCCTTAACGATGGTCCCTAAACTGATAAAATTGCTTTGTCAAGTCTGTCTCCTGCTTACCCACTCACCCCTCCCTCTTCCTGTGAAACTATCACTGAAATACTTTAATGTCTTCTTTATATACCGTATTTTTCGCTTCATAAGACACACTTTTTATTCCACCCAAAATTGGGTGGAAATTTCAGTGCGTCTTATGAAGCGAAACTAACTTTTTTAAAACACCCGCACCCACCCCGGTGTACTTTTTTAAAATGTCCCACTCATTGGGGGTATGCGGGATGACTGCTGCCCACCCCTGCCGCTGCTCTCCACTTGCCTGTCTGCCGCCGCTGCTCCCTACTGGCCGCCACTGCGCTGCAACTCCAGGAAGGGAAGGGAAGAGCCAGCATGCAGCGATTGCACGTTGCTGACCCATAAGCCTTCTCCCAACGTCAGTTCTGACGTCAGGAGAAGGCTTGTGGGCTGGCGATGTGCAATCGCTGCACGCTGGCCTTTCCCTTCCTTGAGTTGCAGCGCAGCGGCAGTGGACCCATGCCAGAGGAGGAAGAATCGGCAGAGGGTAGGCAGGCTTCAGCGCAGCAGGGAGGGAGGAAGGCAGTTTCCAGTGCAGCAGGGAGGATGAAGGACAAAGGTTGAAAGGCAGTGAGGAGGAGGAGGAGGCCCGAACTCAGGACATGGGAGGGAGAACGAAGGATAAAGGCTGGAAGGCAGTGAAGAGGCATGAACTCGGGACATGGGAGGGAGGTAGGTCAAAGAACAAAGGCTGGAAGGCAGTGAGTGGGAGGGGCACCAACTTGGGACATGGGAGGGAGGGAATAGAAAGGGACTATTGTTGGGCCTGAATGAAGAAAGGAAGGAAGTAAGGAGACTCATGAAATTACCAGACAACAAAGGTAGGAAAAATTATTTTATTTTCAATTTAGTGATCAAAATGTGTCAGTTTTGATAATTTATATCTGCTGTGTGTATTGTGTGTATATGAAAAATAAAAGGTACAGCCTGTCAGGGAAGGGGAGACAGTATGCAGAGCCTGGCAGCGAGGGGGACAGGGTGCAGAACCTGGCAGGGAGTGAGGAGGGCTGGGTGCAGAGCCTGGTATATATTAGTACACAATTTGGTTCAGAATGGGGTTTTTTCTGGTTTTCCTACTCTAAATCTAGGGTGCGTCTTATGGTCCGGTGTGTTTTATGGAGTGAAAAATATGGTATACTATATATATATATATATTGTGACCAGTCAGGCTTCGTGCTTGCCTTGGTCCCTGTTGTTTCCCTAGTGTCCACTGGGGGGAGCCCAAGAGGGCCCAGGTGAGAGCAGGCTCAGTCAGAGCAGGGCGTGGCTCCCCTCATGAAAAGCCGGTAGTTTGCACTAGATGGAGACAGGTAAGGGGGAAGACATGGCTCTCTTTCCCAAAGAGAAAGTTTCAGGCTCAAGCCAGGGTAATGCCTTAAGACCTGGGTGTGGAAGAAGCTGGGTCCACACTAGTGCTGCCCAATTCATGATTTGAATTGATTCACCGATTCATTTCAGGTGAATCAATTTGAACCAATTCGTTTTTGTAAAAAAATCAGCCTCACCGATTCGGGGCTCAACCTTCCTCTCTGTGCCTTCAGGTCTCCTAAAGCAGGAGCGGCAGCACTGCCTCTTGCTGGCCATCCATTACCGCTGCTGCTCTGACTTTAGGGAGTGAGGGGGGATGGTCAGTCATCTTCAATGCAAGACCCGCGCACCTGTCTAGAGTTCTATTCCACCCCCTGCAGGATCCAGTATTACTTACCCTGCTAGCTCCCCAACAGCACTGCACATCTTTACTGTCAGACCTTGGGCAGTGTTAGAAACATGCTGCCTTCGCGAGCCCTGGAAGCTTTTCCTTTGCTCTTCGCCTGTGTTTTAGGTAAGCACTTTCATTTTTTTCATTAAGGCTGTGCTCATTACTAGGGCTTATGCTTATTTTTCAAGTTTATTACAATTTTGATAAAACGCAAATCAAGATTTCTAAGCATTTTATTTTATTTTTATTCTTTATTCATTTTTAAAACTTTCAATAAGTGCAACATAAAATACAATCACTTTACACTTTAACATCACTTAATATTCCATTAAAGTCTAATTCACATCAAATATCCCTCCCCCCTTATACACAACAATTATTCTTAAGCATAAGAAAATATAAAATATCCCCACCCCCTTCCCCACCCTGGACGTGTATGAACAAAGGGAAAAAATAATACTCATTTTACAAATTGTATTAAAATAAGGGGAAAACATTGAACATATAAATACCGACTAAACAATACATCACAAACGTAAAACGATAGGAAAGTTGGGGGAATTACAATTTAAAAGTAAAGAAAACATGGAGGGTAAACAACAATAGGGAAGCTAGGGAATAACGATTAATAGATAACCTTGGCTATTTCAAGTCTATTCAGTAGTTGTAAGCATCTCGGAAGAGGTAGCTCTTTAGATTTCCCTTAAATTTATCTAAATGTTTTTCCGCCCTGATATGAAATGACAAGGAATTCCATATAGTAGGGCCCTAATTGAAAATGAGGTAGCCCAACGCATGCTGATGATTTTCAGGAATGGTGTATAAAGAAGATGTTGAGAAGAGGATCGTGTGGTATAAGGAGCTTGTGAATAAAGGTCGGTTCATTAGTGTTTTGGGACCTGAAGGAAAGAATAGCTATTTTATATAAGAGTCGATATGGGATTTGTAGCCAGTGCGCACTTTTCAACAGGGGAGTAACATGGTCGAATTTCTTCCTATTAGTAATCATTTTTATGGCAGTGTTTTGTATCAATTGTAATCGGCGGATATCTTTTTGGCATATATCTTTATATAATGTACTAGTTTTTTAGCCCGTTACATTAACGGGTGCTAGAATAGATGTGTAGACTTAGGCATTTCTTTCTTTCTTTCTTTCTTTCTTTCTTTCTGTCTCTCTCCCTGCCCCCTTTCTTTCTGTCTGTCTTTCTTTCTGTCTCTTTCCCTGGCCCCCCTGTCTGTCTTTCTTTCTTTGTCTCTCTCCCCTATCTGACTTTCTTTCTGTCTCTCTCCCTGGCCCCCTGTCTGTCTGTCTTTCTTTCTGTCTCTCTCCCTGTCCATTGTCTGTCTTTCTTTCTTTCTCTCTCCCTGCCCCCTTTCTTTCTTTCTGTCTCTCTGCCTGTCTGTCTTTCTTCGGTGGCAGAAGATATTTCCCTGTCCCCAGAAAGAAGGAATGCCTTGCATTATGGTTCATGTCTGCTATATGATAAGACATCCCATGTCTGCAGAAATGGATTTCTAGGCTTTCGTCATCCAGCAATGTGTGAGAGGCTTTCTCACTGACTTTGTGCAAGTCTATTTATATGTCACTGGCAGGAGCCAAAAGCAGAGCTTTATTGGAAAGTATATACCATGATTCTTTTATGCTGTGTTCTGAGTACAGGAAGTGTGTACTGGAAAGACCTGTGTTATGAAATAAAAGTGAATGATTTTAGAGACTTGCACAGAGAGGGTCATACATATTTCTTTTCAGCTCAAAGACCCAGCACTGATGCTATCATGCTTCCATGGCCTGAGCAGGTTCCAGTTGTGCACCACAGGCTTTTGCTCTTTTGGATAAATATGTTTCAAGTCTGTGATAAGCAAATATCACAAACTACTGCAGTGCTCCATCTTTTAGTGGCGGCGATCAAGACAGGCTGCCGGCGTTGGCGCTTTCCCTCTGCGAGTCCTGCCTCTTTGTTTCAACTTCCTGTTTCCGCATAGGTGGGTCTTGCAGAGGGAAGAGCCTGACGCTGGCAGCCTATCTTGATTGCCTCCATTGCCAAGTTGCCAAAGAGGGCCATGAAGAAGCACCCCTTACCTCCTTTAGCGTCTGCCCTCCGCCGACAGCTGTCGCGTCCTGCAGGCGCCTCAAGCCACCGTGGCCTGCATGAGCCGACAGCCATGGCGGCGCCTCAAGCCGCCTTAGCGCTGTCACGCCAACCCGCCGCCAAGCTGTCTTTCCTTCTCTGCCGGCGGGGACCGCCGAGGCCTGGGTGTGGCGGGGAAGGGGGGGTCTTGCCTGGCCGGTCCCCCACTCCGCGCCATCTAGCGCATGCGCACTTGTGCTGCCACATCCCGACAGATCAGGGATCAGGGAACATGCAGCGCGAGTGCGCATGCACGCTTAGCGTTTTATTATTATAGATTACAGTAATCAAGTTTGGATATAATAAGAGAGGCTAGTAGTATTTCTAAAGTTCATCACACGTTAGCTTGCCACAAGATGCTTTTAGTTTTCTTACAGTTCTGTTTCCCCTATCGTTTTGCTTATGCAGGGCTGGGGGACAGTTTCCCTCCCATCGGGTAGCAAGTTACATTATATATCTTTTATATTTATATATATCTTTTTTTCAGTTTGTAGTCCCCTGATAGTTTCTCTCCCATCAGATAGTGAGTTTCACTTCTTACGGGCTTTTGTCTTTAGCATTTTTGCTTCAACTTCTCTCTGGGAATTTATATCAGATTCTCTCCCATCAAGTAGCGTGCTAAATTTTGTAATATTTTCTTATTATTTAATTTGTAGTCGCCTGACTGGTTCTCTCCCATCGGGTAGTGTATTTTTAGTTTTTATATTTTTGACTCATTTACTCTGGGGATTTTAGATAGTTCCTTGCTGATATTTCTTTCATGGTATTTTCATGTTTTGTCCTTTTCTGCTTCCCTTTCATTAGCAGCACTGGCATGCAGGGATGGCATGGGAGAATAAAGTTCTGGACATGTGAGCATGCCCAGATGAGTGGGACAGGTTGGAGGGAGAGAGATTGACCTGTGGGGAGCTAGTCAGAGAAAATTCTGGAGTTTGGTTGGGAAAGGTTAAAAAGAGAAGGGGGGAAGAAATAATGGGTCTAAAAACAGAGGAGAGGGAGAGAGATGGATTTAGGGAGGGAAGAAACAGAAAGGGAGAGACGTTGGACACAACTTGGGAAGAGAAAGGGAGAGCTGGTGGACCCTGGAATGGTGGGGAAGGAGGGAGAGATGCTGGATGAAATGGTAGTTGAGAAAATGAGAAATGGTGGATCTGGGGGGGGGGTGGGGGTCTATTGCGGCAGCTGTGGGGATGGAGATGAAAAAGGGAAAGATGCCAGACCTCCGGGGGAGGAAAGGGAAATGGAAGGGGAGGACAGAGATGGAAGATGGATGGTTAGCACAGAGAAAACGACAAATGGGCAGGAGATCCTTGCAAGCGAGTTATCAGAAGACAACCAGAGCCTGGGACCAACATGATTTCAATAATGACCAGACAACAAAAGGTAGAAAAAATAATTTTATTTTCTGTTTTGTGACTACAATATGTCAGATTTGAAATGTGTATCCTGCCAGAGCTGGTGTTAGACAGCAAGTGTGAACTAGGTCCTAAGAAAGGAAGAGTCTTTTTTTGTTTGTTTATTTTGTTTACACTAGAGCAGTGGTTCCTAACCCTGTCCTGGAGGAACACCAGGCCAATTGGGTTTTCAGGCTAGCCCTAATGAATATGCATGAAGCAAATTTGCATGCCTATCACTTCCATCATATGCAAATTTCTCTCATGCATATTCATTAGGGCTAGCCTGAAAACCCGATTGGCCTGGTGTTCCTCCAGGACAGGGTTGGGAATCACTGCACTAGAGAATGACATGGTGGCTGTTACCCACAGCTAGCCGCGCCAAAATGGGGGGGGGGAGTGCTCACTGCGGGCACGGGGACATGGCTATCCACCGCCCCATGGAGCGGTGAATGGCCTTGACCCCGCAGTTAAGGGAGGGAACGTGTGCGGTCACCGATCACAAGCGGCCCCCCTCCCTCCTTCCTACTTATGAATCTATCGCCCTCCCTCCCCCTTACCTTCATGGCACATTAGTAAAGTAAGTTGCTCAAGTCGGCCGAGCATGCCTGCCTGCAGTCACATGTGTGTGGGCAGAAGCTTCTCCTCTGATGCAACTTCCGGTTGCATCAGAGGAGAAGCTTCCGCTCACACACACGTGACTGCAGGCAGGCATGCTCGGCCGACTTGAGCAACTTACTTTACTAACGCACCGTGAAGGTAAGGGGGAGGGAGGGAGGGGGATTCTTGGGCCATTCGAGGGAGTGCTGAAGGGTGGTGAGGTGGCGAGAGGGAAGGGTGGTGGTGGGTAGAAAGCACTAGAAGGGAAATGGTGAAGACAAGAGTGGGGAGAAGACGCTGGAAGGAAATGGGGAAGACGAGCGTAGGGAGAAGACAGAGATGCCAGACTATGGTGGAGCAGAGGGAAGAAGATGGGTGCCAGACCAACTGGGGGTGGGGGGGGGTGAAGGGAGATGCACAGTAATAGAGCAAATGGAAGATGCTGAGAGAAGACAGACAGTGGATGGAAGGAATTGAATGAGAAGATAAGGAAAGCAGAAACCAGACAACAAAGGTAGAAAAAAAAATTATATTTATTTCCCTTTTTTTTTGCTTTAGGATAAGAGAGGCTAGTAGTATATTAGTTGTGTTGATAAAAATTTATAAACAAAGCCCTGCCAGCTGAACATCTCTTTCTCTAGTTCAGCAGCCAGAACTTTGATTTATAAGGAAGGAATAAGCTAAATATTGCAGTACTGAGGCTTGTATGGATGCTGTGGGGATGGGAACGGGGCGGTGAAAGGGACAGCGGGGATGGGGCGGTGAAGGAGATGGCGGAGACAGGGATGAGGCGGTGAAGGAGACAGCGGGGACGGGGGCGGTGAAGGGGATGGTGGTCCGGGGACGGGGCAGTGACGTGGACAGAATTTTTCCCCGTGTCATTCTCTAGTTTACACCATAGCACCAGAGTGGGTAGGAGAGTGCAAAGGGGGTGAAGAGGCTATAAAAGGGATGAAGAGGCTATAAAATAAACCCACCAGGATGTTTGAAAAACAAACAAACACACAATTGGGCAGGTAAATCAAATCGAAAAATCGATTCAATAGGCTGTATCGAATGAAATTTTTTTTTTTCCTGAATCGGGCAGCACTAGTCCACACCACCTTTTGCAGCTCCAGGCCAGGGAGTGCTGTTGGAGCTGCAGGAGGAAGCAAGTGCAGAGCTGTGAGTGTTTGTTTTTGAGCTTGCTAACTTTGGGACATTATTCTTTTTGAAAGACTGTGGCAGGGGGGGGGGGGGTTTCTTCAAGGGTTTTTTTTTTTTTTTTTTGCACTTTGGAGCTTAAGCCAATAGGAAGCTAAAGTTTGCCAATTACTGTTGGGGAGAAGTTTGCTGACATCCTGGGAGGGGTTTATTGGAAAGCAATTTATGTAGCTTTAAAAGTTTCAAGTTTATTTAAAATTTCTTATACTGCCCAAACAGTCTTCTAGGCGGTGTACAAATTTGTAAAAACAAAGGACAAACTTTAGATAAAATAAAAGTTTGAAGTAACACTACGTCACCAAACTATAACTATAAAATCTTTTAAAAACTATTAAAAACACAGACAAACAAGAACATAGGGTAAAAGGCAAGAACTATTTTAGGCAAAGTAAAAGAAAACAATTAAGGAAAAAACAAGAGGGAGGGCTGCTGTAAGCTCAGTAGTAATTTCACTCAATTGCCCTTAAAAGGACAGTTAGGCCTCAAAGGTATCATGGAAGAGAGCAAACTTGCATCACGGAAGAGAGCAAACTTGTGGCAAACTCTCTGTCCTCAGCTGTGCTTGCTAGCAGCTGGAGGCTTCTACACTGTTGACTGGAATAAAGGTTTGAAGCTGGACTTATCTGTAACCTGCATTAGGCAGGCTAGGGAAAGAACTTTGCAAAATAAACTGTGTATAAGAAAAGTAAAGTTTTTTTGTGTGTGTTTGGAACAGAAAAATCCTGAAAGCCTCACAGGAGTTTGCCCTGGTGTTTATTTTTGATGATCCTGAATTTATTTAAGGGCTCAGGCCTATTCAGACTATTAAAACCTTTATAAGAGTTTTCTGGAAAACCAGGGTTTTGTGTCTTACTTTATTTCAGTTTCTGCAGGGCTGATTCCAGCCTGAGTAGCACGCCGAGTCCAGTAATTTTGCCTGTGACCACTTGGGGCACTGTTGGCCATTCTGAAGGACCCCAGTGGTTACAATATATATATATGCATATATACTGTATATATTGATATTTGTCGTGATAGAAACTCGGATATGTGAAATACAATAATATACTAATCTGTTACACTTTCACAAAAGTATATGAATGTCATGAATCAATGTAAGCAGTGCTGCTTCAGTTTCAGGAGATGTGTGTTTCTCAAAACACGGAGGAAAAAGCCTCAGGCAAATGCCCTCCCACCACCACAATGGTGGAAAAAGGTGGTAGGGTGGTAATCTTCATTGGCAGAAAACCTCCATTACACTCCCTGTTAAGTAAACTGTAAGCAGGGCTGTCTATGCAGTCGACAGATGAAAATTATTCAACTTATCTCTGATCGGTACACCGACGATGGCCAGCGTTTCACCAACTTGCTGCCTCAGGGTGCAAAAATCCGATCACTAAAGCCAGAAGAAGAAAATTAAATCAAAAACTGGACTTGTGCATAACTTCAAAACATATTTAAAGAAGCCATTATGACAAACCTTTAAACCGGGACGTACTCGCCGTCTCCTCTGATCAAAAAGATGGCTACATCAGGACTGTACGGGGTTAAGAAGCTCCCGGGAGATGACGTCAAAACCCGGAAGTGGTCGTTCAGTAAAAATGCTGACTAGGCTATCGATTCAATAGAAAGTGCAACAAATGCAGTAAATTCAAAAGCCACTTATAAAGAGCTGCATTTGTTCTCCCTAGACACTATATGTTTAAGTATTAGATTAAACTATTTCATTCATTTATTCATTTATGTATCTATTTTTAAAATTTTATTTTTTAAAAAAACATGTGTAATGGAGTGTAATGGAGGTTTTCTGCCAATGAAGATTACCACCCTACCACCTTTTTCCACCATTGTGGTGGTGGGAGGGCATTTGCCTGAGGCTTTTTCCTCCGTGTTTTGAGAAACACACATCTCCTGAAAGTGAAGCAGCACTGCTTACATTGATTCATGACATTCATATACTTTTGTGAAAGTGTAACAGATTAATATATTATTGTATTTCACATATCCGAGTTTCTATCACTATATATTTAGGGATAAGGATTAATGGCTGCTCATGGCTGGCAAACAGGGTTTGGATTCACTACCGACTTTGTATCAGATCTGTTACAAAGGCCTTCTGTTTTTCAACTCCCTGAAACATTGAGTGTAAATGCCACCTGGGTTGAATACATGAATCTAGCAAAAAAACTAGTTAGAGCTACACTACATGGTGCCACTTTGCTAGAATATTGCAAGAAAGAATTCATCCCCAGAGGCTTGAGGATTGTTAAAGCACCCACCCTATTCACTGAAGATTCTGTTTTTCTAACGCAATGGGCTGGAATCCTCAATAAATGCTCACTAGATTTAATGGTACTCATCATTGAAAAAACTCGAGTAATAACTGAAACTTTTCAATTTGATTTGGATACCAAACTTGGGGAACTGAAAAGCAGTTTGGACACTGATACTTTTGATAAAGAACTAGCTGACACACAGAAAAAAATTGACTCCTTTAGGGCAAATTTACAAAAGAATAAAATAAAGAAGTTTAAGAGAGACGAGGAAGATTACGCCAAAAAGAGAGTATATCCCTGGTTAAACAATCCTTCAAAACAAAAAAGGAGAGAATTTGAATCTTCAGATCCATCAGAAGGGGGATCTTTATCTAACTCCGAGGAGGATTTTTTAGAACAAGACAACGTTGGAGGAACAGGGCAAAACAGAACAAAAGGAAAACAAAGGGGACGCACTACCAAACCACCGGTCACGAGAGCACAACGGGACAAGTCGAGCAGGACAAAGAACAAATAGTTTTCAATCTTTCCTCACAGAGTTTAAGTGAGACAGAAATCTCGGTGTTATCACATGGTCTCTCTTTTGTTCCAGTTCAACCTTTGCAAACTTTCAAATTAAGAACGAACATTGAAAGATTTTTCAGAAAGCTTCATTTAAAGGAATTTTTTGCTCAACACTCCTTCACCAACACAGACGAGTCAGTCATTAGTAAAAAATCCACTTGGACTCCACCTACGGCTCCGAGTCCCCATCTTATGTTATATAAGGAATTGGTTATCAGGGACGTTAGAAAATTTACAAATAAAAACAAAAGAAGATATCAACCATACAATTTGTCACGCGACGAATTTCTAGCCTTGAAAAAACTTAAATCTAATCAACAAATTAGGATTTGCCGGGCTGACAAGGGGGGAGGTGTAGTGGTTCTAGATATGGCTAGTTATAAGGCGGAAGTACATAGATTGTTAAATACACCTACGGATTATAGGGAATTGGAAGCGGACCCTACCCCGCTTCTGGTTTCTGAAATACAATCTTTAACATCCTCTGCCTTGGGAAATGGTTTTTTGACAAATAAAGAATACATGTATTTAAACACCGTTAATCCCAGAGTCCCTGTATTCTATGTTTTACCTAAAATCCACAAAAACATGAGTAATCCCCCGGGTCGCCCCATTGTTTCAAGTACTGGTTCCGTTTTGGAACCTCTGTCGTCCTTTGTTGATGTCTTTCTTCGCCCCTTGGTAACAGAAGGGTTCTCATATCTCCGGGACTTTTCTCAATTCCTCATTAAACTATCTGAAATTCCAAATTCCAACCTCATAACCTTTTTTGTCACGTTTGATGTAAAATCATTATACACCATCATCCCTCAGGATGAGGCCATCGCCATTGTAGAAGAGTTTCTTCGCAACAACTTGAGTAATCACAGAATACCCATTCACTTTATAATACAACTTCTATCTCTGGCAATGAAAAGAAACTATTTTAGATTTGAAAAAAGATTTTTCCAGCAAATCTCGGGGGTAGCCATGGGTGCAACCATGGCACCCTCAATAGCTAATCTTTTCATGCAAGGTTTTGAGAACAAATGGATTTTAAATAATCCATTCTCTGATAAAATACTCACATGGTTACGGTTCATTGATGATGTTTTTGTCATCTGGACAGGCACTCAAGAAGAACTCAATCAATTCCACCTTTGGCTCAATTCAAGACATCAGAATGTAGAATTTAGTATGGCCTGTCATCCTGAACAAATTTCTTTTCTGGACGTTAGTGTCTTTAAAGATAATGGGTTTATCGGAACAACTGTTCATAGGAAAAGTACCGACAGGAATACTTTTCTCACTTTTTCAAGTAATCATCCAACTGCTTTGAAACTGCTATATCTCAGTTTTTTAGATACCGGCGTTTATGCTCTGATACTACAGATTACAAATTTAAGAGCAAACAATTATACACTCGTCTTAAACACAGAGGATATCCTTCAGCAGTTTTGAAAAGAGCCTATAAAAGGGCAAAGTTTTTGAACAGAGACTTACTCTTTATACCTAGAGACAAAGACAAGGACAATGAAACAACGGAAAACATTGTCACTTGTGTTCTTGAATACTCCCCCAACATCAACACTATCACAAGGATATTGAGACACCATTGGGAAATAATGGAATTACATCCTACGTTTAGTGACACTCATCTAAGAATGGCTTACTCACGTCAAAAGAACTTTAAAGAAATACTAAGTCCATCTGACATTGCGGATTCACATGCGATTACCACTCAATCAACAGGCCACTTTAAATGCGGCAGTTGCTCTATTTGCACTGTCACACGAGAATTAACTGATTTTTTCATTCATCCCAACACAGGTCAAATGTTCAAATTGAAACATATTACTACCTGTACCTCTACTTTTGTGGTCTATGTTTTTGTCTGCCCTTGCCCGATGATATATGTGGGCCAAACAACTCGCCCTTTCAAAACACGGGCTATTGAGCATAAGAGCTGCATTCGTACCAATAAACTTCAGGCTCCTATGGTTATTCATTGTTTAGAGCACAATCATGCATTCACAGACCTTTACTGTTGCGTTATCGATCACATTGATGACAGTTATACAAACCGACCACAGAGCCTGTTAAGAGCGGAACAAATGTGGATTCACAAATTGAACAGTGAGGAACCCATTGGGTTAAATTTGAGATTAGATTGGAGCATGGTTTTGTAACTCCAACCTTTGATATCTCCTCTCTTTCTGCTAGCGCTTTTCAGCTAACGTTTTTTGCTAGCGTCTTTTTTGCTAGCTCCCTATAAGGTTTTGATTCACTCTGCTTACGAGCATACTGTAGGATAAATCTCCCTTGAGACACACATATATATTTAATTAAAATTTAAAAATTTAAGAAACATCACAAAATTCAATTAAAACAAATAAAAATTAAAAATGAAGAATTATGTTTTTTTAAAAAATAAAATTTAAAAATAGATACATAAATGAATAAATGAATGAAATAGTTTAATCTAATACTTAAACATATAGTGTCTAGGGAGAACAAATGCAGCTCTTTATAAGTGGCTTTTGAATTTACTGCATTTGTTGCACTTTCTATTGAATCGATAGCCTAGTCAGCATTTTTACTGAACGACCACTTCCGGGTTTTGACGTCATCTCCCGGGAGCTTCTTAACCCCGTACAGTCCTGATGTAGCCATCTTTTTGATCAGAGGAGACGGCGAGTACGTCCCGGTTTAAAGGTTTGTCATAATGGCTTCTTTAAATATGTTTTGAAGTTATGCACAAGTCCAGTTTTTGATTTAATTTTCTTCTTCTGGCTTTAGTGATCGGATTTTTGCACCCTGAGGCAGCAAGTTGGTGAAACGCTGGCCATCGTCGGTGTACCGATCAGAGATAAGTTGAATAATTTTCATCTGTCGACTGCATAGACAGCCCTGCTTACAGTTTACTTAACAGGGAGTGTAATGGAGGTTTTCTGCCAATGAAGATTACCACCCTACCACCTTTTTCCACCATTGTGGTGGTGGGAGGGCATTTGCCTGAGGCTTTTTCCTCCGTGTTTTGAGAAACACACATCTCCTGAAACTGAAGCAGCACTGCTTACATTGATTCATGACATTCATATACTTTTGTGAAAGTGTAACAGATTAGTATATTGATATTTGTCAACATTTGCTTATTTCTGATCTGAAGAAGAAGGGTTACCTTCGAAAGCTCATCATAAAATGCATTAGGTTAGTCCAATAATAAAGGTATTACCTTATTTCCTTTTGTTTTTTTGTTTTATTTCTATATATTACCTTGGAAAGTGGACTAACTTAGCCACCATACCATTAAACTCTATCCAGAGTTACTAAAAATAGTAGTATATATGTTTAAAAGTGCAGGGAAATAAATGTCCTGTGGTTTTAAAGGAGTCCTGTTTGTATGCAAATTACTGGAAATTGATGGTCTCTTGTTTTAGGTTTTGAGGTGGGCTGGAAAAATTTGGATTTTTATAGAATTCATGTTAGCACTTGGTAGAGACCTAATTTAAGCTAGTTGAAGCAAAAATGAAATTGTTAAGTACTTATTTAAAATAAAAACAAGAGATGGAATGTCTGTGAGTTTGAATGCAGATGAAAGCTGTTTCCTGATTGGCTGCACAGCTCAGCAAAGGTACTGGACAAGAAACCATTGGTGGAAGAACAACAGATGGAGCTGAAGAGAGCAGAGATGTTACTGGATTCTGCTGTGTGAGAGACTATGGGCTCCTTTTACTAAGGTGCGCTAGTGTTTGTAGCGCATGCACAAAATTACCACGCAATATGCTTCCAGAATAATACCAACTCAATGCTGACGTTAAGGCCTAGCGCACATGGCAATTTAGCGTGCGCTGTTAAGGCCCTAACGCACCTTTGAATATGATTGAATTTTAAGGGAACTTTAGGAATGAATGAAGGGTTGTTTGGTCTACATTAAGATCATAAGAACACAAGATTTGCCATACTGGGACAGACCAAAGGTCCATCAAACCCAGTATCCTGTTTCCAGCAGTGACCAACCCAGGTCACAAGTACCTAGCTAGATCTCAAGTATTAAAACAAATTTTATGCTATTTATCCTAGGAATAAGCAGTGGATTTCCCCATGACATCTCAATAATGGCCTATGGAATTCTCTTTTAGGAAATTATCCAAACCCGTTTTAAAACCCTGCTAAGCTAACTGCTTTCACCATATTTATTGATAACGAATTCCAGGACTCAATTACACATTATGTGAAGAACTATTTTCACCGGTTTGTTTTAAATCTACTTAGTAGCTTCATTGCATGCCCCCCCCCCCTCCCCCTAGTCTAGTATTTTTGTAAAGAGTAAGCAAGCAATTCACATCTACTTCTCTGAGGAGCAGATTCTCAAAACTAAAAGCTGCTTTTAACATGCTGACTAAACTGGTTCCACTGATTGTAATTTGTTGGTTAGTAATATAGAGGGGACATTATCAACATGTATTATTTTAACACTTAACTTGTGCTGTTTTAGTATAGGTCTCATTTTCCGGAATGAAACAAAGAGGTCCTTTTACAAAGTTGTGGAACAAAGTGGTCTTAACACACCCTTACTTGGTTTTTTTTTCATAACCTAAGGCCATTTTTACCAGAGTTTGAATTTGATATATTGCCTATCGTAATACTAAGCCATTATACAAAAGTTATAAAATCAGGGGATACATGTCAACAAAATTACACGATAACAAAGACAGAAACAGACTGACAAGGTACAATAGGGATGGGGGTGAACTCCAATAAAGTTCACAGCTGAAAAATGGCTGATTTTCCATTTCTGAATTAATATGCTAATGTTGCCATTAGTGTGTGGCCATTGCCAAAAATTAGCATCTGAACCCTTATTGTCACCTACGGTATTTTGTAGGCGGAAAGGGCACGCATGGTAATCCCGCACTAATCAGATGTGTGCTGTCATGCCCACTCCCTGCTCCCCAGAAACGCCCCTTGGGAGAAAAATTAAGACTGTTTTTTAGCTTATGGTTTGTGGGCTCACATTAGACTTTTACTGCAGGATGCCTCAGTGCCTCCTGCAGTAAGACCTTTTCTAGTCTAATCTAGTCTGGATTTCTTGATCACACTTTTCCAGTACAGGTTCGAGGCGATTTACAAGATGAGAGGCCCATGTAGTATCATGAGGAAATATCTACAGCTCAAATGTAGAAGAGGGTTACACTATTACAGAAGGGAAAAGGTTACAACACACTAAAGAGGCTGGCGTAAGCGGGTTAACACCTACTGCAGCTTAGTAACTAGGGGCTTCTTTTACTAATAGCCCAAGATAACAATAATATGATTATGATCCATTTTATTGGTAGTACACATTGATAACCACCCTCCTTAGTTAATTTGTATTGTCATCAGAAGTATGTGTTTCTGGATATTTTTCCTATGACACAGGAAGTGAGAAGATTCCTAGAAGATAACCCTTTCTGGGCTCCTCGGAGAGGACGGGATATAAATAAAATTAAATAAATAAAGAGGTTTGATTAGATTTCAAGCTAGAGGATACATACCGCATTTGCAAAGCCCAGTCATTTGGAGTTGTTGATTCAGCACAGGCATCATCTCTTCATCGAGATTAGGAGATTTTCTTGATTTTAGTAGGCTAGTGATTTATAAGGGATTAGGAGGTCCTTTTACAAAGCCATGGTAGAGGTTTCTACTGTAGGCCTGCGAGATAAATACTCAGACGCTCATAGGAAGCCAGTTTTGACCAGTAAGTTAGTAGATTTGTCCACTGGATTTCTTTAATGTTTTTTTAACGAATGCTTGTTCTTTCATATTTACTTTTCTTAGTAGTGGTTTAAAGAGCCTCATTTCTTGAATTGTGTTTGAGATTTTATTCTTTTGCCTGTTTATCCACTACTTTTCTTAGTAGATAAAGACACACTGTTCACACTCTCCAAGGTAAGGAGAACGAGAGGGCACTCTCTAAAGTTGAAAGGGGATAGATTTCTTACAAACGTAAGGAAGTTCTTCTTCACCCAGAGAATGGTGGAGAGCTGGAACGCTCTTCCGGAGTATGTTGTAGGGGGAAACACCCTCCATGGTTTCAAGATTAAGCTGGAATAGTCCCTGCTAAACTGGGACGTATGCAGGTGAAGCTGGATTCATTTAGAGCACTGGTGTTTGACCTGGGGGCCACTGCGTGAGCGGACTGCTGGGCAGAATGGACCACTGGTCTGACCCAGCAGCGGCAATTGTTATGGTCTTATGTTCTGACCCACTGAGTTATGCTTTCTTCACTTGTATACTCTTCAAAAATTTATTACAGTCATAACAATATTATTTTTTAAAATCAATATGCCAAAATTGAGACCTTGAATTAAAAAATCAACCCATCCCCAACCTCACCCCACCCATTTACGCACAAAAAAAAAAGGAACTATGGAACACAGCAAACACTTGCACAGAAAAAAGATAGGTGCAAGACTCAAGAAGCAAAAGCAGTAAAGTCTAATAAAATCCTCTACTTATGCAAGAACAAAAAAAATCACATTCTATTAAATATTAAGCATAAGAAAATCTCTGAGGCAGCCAAAAGAAGAGGAAAAAGAATTCCTGATGGTGGTTTTTGAAAGCTAACAACCCAGGATTAATTAAAAGTCTTGATCTCTGGTTCCTGAGTCTGGGTGAGATCCCAGAAGACTGGAAATGAATGAACTATAGGTTTAATTCAAATAATCTGATGGTAAAAAGGAAATTGTGTTGAAGAGCAGGTGGCAAACTTGGAGAAAAAAAAAAGACTAATCAAAATTTGAGCAAGGGTTATATAGAAATCCAAATAATAATAGCATATTGGCTGATATATTGAGTGTGGTTCACTGAGCTCTGAAATGCAGAATGCATTAGCTACCTCATTCATCTATGCATAACCCTCATTATCTCTTTTTGGATATGACAAGGTACTTGGATGGTGATGGTCCCCTGAATGGGCTGTGACATCACTGTGAACTAATAACAAGAATTCCTAAAACATCTGGCCGTACTTTGGTTCCAACACCACTTCATATGCATATTCCCTACAACAGTGGTTCTTAAACCTGTCCTGGAGGACCCCCAGCCAGTCGCATTTCCAAGATATCCCTAATGAATATGCAAGAGACAAATTTGCATATAATAGAGGTGACAGGCATGCAGATATGCCTCATGCATATTCATTAGGGATATCTTGAAAACCTGACTGGCTGCTGTGAATTCCCGTAGTCTCTCGAGACTACGTCGGGAACTCCCTACAGCCATTTCCTGATGGCGATCTGCACGGGGCAGGAGCGTAGGAAAATCGCTCTTGCCCCAAAAGCCCTCTAAACCACCAGTTAAGGCCGTGAAGGCAGCAGGGAGGTGGGGGTGGGTCAGAGCCAGATAATCATGGTTTTTCGCCATTCGCGGTCCGGTTCTGCCCGTATCCCCCACGAATGACGAAGGAGAAGTGTATTTCCCTAGCTGTCCTGGTGAGCTCACACAATGTACATGGGACAATTTTAGCCAGCTGAAATATAGCGCTCCTTTTACAAAGCCTCAGTAGCGGTTTAACGCGTGTAATAGTGTGCGCTAAACCACCGGACGCGCTAGCCACTACCGCCTCCTCTTGAGCAGGCGGTAGTTTTTCAGCTAGTGCAGGGGTTAGCGCGCAATTAAAAGTCGCGCGGCTTCGTAAAAGGAGCCCATAGACAATTGCTCAGAGTGCTTGCATTGTTTATTTCTTTTCAAATTCTAGGCTTACCATATGGCTCAGAAAAAAAAGAGGATGGATTGAGATATTCCGGTTTAACTTCCATTAAAAGCAATGGATGTAAAACGTGGATGTCTCAGTCCATCCTTCTTTTTCTGGAGCCATATAGTAACCCTAAATTAGTCCCCCTCTGTCATACATCCCCTTAAAAAATCTTTTATATATATGCCCATAATTGAGGAAAATGGGCTATCCTGCAACATTTCTCATGTACAGAAAGTGTGTTCCTGTGCTATTATATTTTTATTGCAGTTTTGAAATTTATATGTCCAATGGTTACCAAAAAATATATAAGAAATAACATATTTTTGTATAAAATACACAAACAGAAAAAACAAAAAAAGAAATAAGTGATCAAGCAGCCTACATCAAGGGAAAAGAAGGAGAATTCACAAAACAATTTGAGGGAGTGCTGAAAAGTTCTCAGCCCAACTAACTAACTTCCTAAATTCTGAGTGTTATTTTGCCACTGTTGCTGAAAAGAGTGTCATCTTATTTTATTAAGCTCCAATTTGCAGAAACGAAATTCTCTGTTTTGACATTGTTTCAGATTATTGATTGTACTATATTCATGTCATTCTCGATTGAGCTGAGAATTTTTCAGTACCTCCTTGTAGACTTCAATAAATTAAATAACCTCTTTATTGACAGCTCTCCCTGTTTCAGGAAGCCTATTTTGCTATAAATGTTTCCAGTTGCAGACATTCAAAGAATATATATTGCTTGCTCTGAAAAGTGACCAAACACATACAAGGGAAGCGAAGGAAAATTATTATGGCATTTAAATGGAAATTTGCTATTGGGTTTTCTTACATAACTACATCTTCCATATATTCCATATAATGCCTGTTTTGATAATCTGTGGGCTTGGAGTTTAAATAATAAGGAATTTTTCTTTTTCATTTTTAACAAAATTGACTACTCTTTATTTTCTGTATTTCCCTGGCCAATTTATAAATGTAAAAACATGTTGGCAGCTTAATTCTTTGTCGCTGTATGATATGGTTGTCAGGAGCCTTTATAGCAGTATATTTTTGCCTTTAAATTGTATTAATATACAGTATTTCTACCAGTTTTAGGAGATATATTCAAAGGAAAATGATACTAAGGATTATAAAATACGGAGGTCAATATTAAACCCACAGCGGCCATTGGTTTTTAAGCCAATTACAGCCAAAGACTGAACTGAGTCCAACTATTCCATGCTGGGCCATGGCCAGGCACTGGCATTGAATATCTAGATTACAGTGGTCACCCGCTAACTGCATACTAGCCAATATTCAGACTACTGCATGGTTAGCTTGGCAAATAAAGTTAGGACAGCCTTTTGCTGTCTTGTCATAAATCGTATGGGGACAGACCTATAGACCTCAATATGTATATTCTGGAAGAAAGGCGGGAGAAAGGGGATAAGATAGAGACATTTAAATATCTCTGTGGCTTTAATGTACAGGAGATGAGTCTTTTTCAAATGAAGGAAAACTCCAGAAGGAGAGGGCATGGGATAAAGTTAAAAGGAGATAAGCTCAGGAGTAATCTAAAGAAATACTTTTTTTACAGAAAGGGGAGTAGATGCGTGGCATAATCTCCTGGAAGAGATGGTGGAGACAAAGACTGTATCTGAATTCAAGAAATTGTGGGACAGGCACCTGGGATCTCTTAGGGAGAGGAGGAGATAATGGATACTGCAGACCATTTGGCTATTATCTGTCAACATGTTTCAACATATGTTTCTAAGTACTGGCTCTGTCCAAGCTCTACATCCAGACCTTTCTGGTGTTAACTGGACAGTGCCTGGGCAATCACAGACAATTCTCAGCAACACTATCTGCTTAAGAGTCATTGAATTTTGCTTGATGGACAGCTCAGCAGGGTTTAATTCGGTTAAAGCATTTTGAATATCAACCCAATTATTATTAGTGTCCGTTATTAAAGCTTTTTTGAACGTCTATGTTTTCACCTCTGTGGACAACTGTACTTTGAAAGAGGTACTCACATATTTTTTTAAACACAATTTTGATATTTCTATACACTTGATACTTGTACATAAAATTGGTTGGCAATATATAGTATATTTCACCTTGGGTAAAGTTGTTCTATATCTGCATAATCAAGATAAATTTGCCTTCTCTGGTGGAGAGCAAGAAACTATTTTAGATGTATTAATCCCCTTTATGTTTCTTGTGTGGTTTTATAAGAGATTAAGGGGGGTTCGTTTTTAAGGAGCATTAGAGCAATAACACAGAATGCGCAATAAATGGCAACATGTATTATATTTTGGTAATACACGCTAATTTAAGATACAATGGGATACACAGTAATGTGATGCAAAGTATGCAAAGCACCTCATTTCTATGTCAACTAAATAATGCAGCTTGTGGTGAACACCACAATCTGCCTTATTCCTGGAAATATAACGCCAGCAAAGAGCTGGTGTTATATTTCCTGGTTGGGAGCATTAAGCCATAACCCAGTGCTCCTGGGCTGCTTCTTTATGGGGCCATTCAATCTAATTTAAATGTCTCCCTTCCTCCTAATCAACCATCCCTCCTGATACCCCTATAATACACTCCTTGATTTTAAATGGTTACAAAACCAAAATTTATTGTAATATTCTTTCACCTTTGAGGCTACAGATCTTACCTCTGCTTTTGACACAATTGATCATTCCCTACTTCTAATACGACTAGAATCTAATACGACTAGAATTACTATCTCAGGTACAGTTTTGCAATGGTTCTCTTCCTACTTTCAAGACCGAAACTATAAAGTCAGTTTCAATGACTATCTCTTCCACTATCTACCAAAAACTATGGAGTCTCCCAAGGCTCAATTCTTTCTCACCTTCTTTTTAACATATTCCTAGCTCCACTACTCACCCTGGCCCAATCTATAGGCTTCACTGTATTCACTTATGCCAATAATATCCAATTACTTCATCCCATAAATCCTACATCCCCTGACAAAATAACAGAAATTAATCAAAAACTCAACAATCAGCCTGTGGCTTCGGCATAATAAACTATCACTGAACATTCTTAAAACTACTAGTGTTCTTTTCTCACTTTCCCCAGATGACCATTTATGTCTACCCATCAGTATTGACTCCTCCCCAATTCAAATGGATAACAAAGTTAAACTCCTTGGAGTCATTCTAGACAGGGATCTTACATTTCATCAACAAGTTAGTGTAGTTATGCAGAAATGTTTTCATAAGCTTAGGCTCATCCATTCTATTTCCTCTTTTCTTGATCACTCCTCCATTAATATATTAATTCACTCCCTAGTAATTTCAACCATTGATTATTGTAATGTCCTCTATCAAGGCATAACACAGAAAGAGATAATAATAATAATAATGACAGCTTATATATCGCAGGACCGTGAAGTTCTATGCGATTTACAAAGATTAAAAGATGGTACAAAGATTAAAAGATGATACAGGTTGAATGAACTTGACAGAGGAGAGAGATCGAGTTAACTGTTCAAGGTAACCGATATTGAAGAGATAGAGTTGTACGGGTCAGTTGTTTAGATACAGATACAGGATCAGGAACAGATATGTTTTTTAGATCCACCATTTACAATTATTGCTGTTAAATTAATCATGCAAACAAATTTGACCATGTCACCCCTCTCCTCCGTAAAGCACATTGGCTACTCGTTTCTCATCGTCTTTCCTATAAAATACTCCTCCTCACTTTCAAAACAAAAAACTCCAATCAACCGGCGCTCATAGACAAACTTTTGATCCCATACTCATCATCAAGGGTCCTCTGATCAAATAATCAAAATTTACTCTCTATACCGTCAATACGGGAATTATATCACGACACTACTCGCAAATCCATCTTCTCAGTTACCGCCCCTTCTTTGTGGAATGCCCTTCCACTAGACATTCGATTGGAGAACTCCCTCTGTTGCATGGGCTGGAGGGGGTTTGAAGGGAGGGAGAAAAAGGGAAGGCTTTCAAGTCAGCTGCTGGCAGCGTGTAGGACCTACTGCCGGCAGCCTGTAGGTGCTGGGTGGACAGGCCAGAGACAAACTGGGCAGGTAAGGCCCGCCCATGGCTACACCCCTGGCCTGAATTCAAGAAAGCATAGGATAAGCATGTGGGATCTCTTACAGGAAAGAGGAGATAGCAGACAATATATATAGGCCATATGGCCTTTATCTGCTGTCACTTTCTATGTTTCTAATAGGGAAGCATCTTCTGCAACAATCTCCAATGGATGTGCCAGGAACTACTGGAAACACTTCATAGTGAACCTCTCTAATGTAGATCTGCCAAGTTACTCAGTTCTGAGAAGGCCTTTTTTAGGTCAGTCCTGGATTTGAACTAATACCCAACAGAATTGTAGGATTTATAGACCTTTATTTTACTCATATCCATGTTTTGGGTATATAATGTATGATAGACTTGTCGAAAGCCAGGAATGACCTAAAATCTCCCTCTTGGAACTGGTTAACATAGCAACTCTGCTAATGTTTCTTGGACACCATCAAGCTTTTCAGGCAAAGGCTCAGAAGCTTCCTTAAAAGGTTACTAGACATTTCCAGGCAAAAGGGCTAATTGCAGCCTTTACTTTCTTAGAGTTGGATTCAAGAAATTCTGAACTGCCAGATAACTAATTTCACAGCCTGGATGTGAAGTAAGCTTGCTAAAAGTCTCTGCTAGTTATGGTGAATTTCACAGATGGAAAAGAATTCAACAAAGAAAAAAATTAAGAAGTGTTCCAGAATACTTTCCCCAAAAGTTATAGTGCTAGGAACACGGCACAAGAGAAATCTTTAGAGTAAATCTTTAGAGCTGGGTTTCTCAAATCAGCCCTCAAGACACACCTAGCCAGTCTGGTTCTCTGCATGCCCACAATGAATACGCAAGAGAATAGATTTGCATTCAGTGGAGGCAGCACATCTTCAAGATTGCCAGAGGTTGTGGTAAGAGCGGATAGCATAGCTGGTTTTAAGAAAAGTTTGGACAATGTCCTGGGGGAAAAGTCCATAGTCTATTATTGAGAAAGACATGGGGGAAGCCACTGTTTGCCCTGGATTGGTAGCATGGAATATTGCTACTCCTTTCTGGGTTTTGGCCAGGCACTAGTGACCTGGATTGGCCACCGTGAGAATGGGCTTTGTACCTTGAGAATGGGCTTTGTACCGTGAGAATGGGCTTTGTACCTTAGGATAAGCGTTTAATCAAATATTCAAATAAACTTGAAACTTGAAACATTGGTCTGACCCAGTAAGGCTTTATGAGATTACCCTCAAAATGAGAACACAAATTTTAAAATAATAATCAAAACAAATTCCTGTAAATAACAAGGGAAATTTAACCAAATAATTTATGGGCTGAATGCCACTAATGTTACATGAAATACAAGAGGAAGGACAGTACAATATCTGTGGGTCTGTATTATTCAGAAAATAAAAATGGTTTAGAAGCTTTAATTTTACCTCATCTTTTTAGGCCTCAGAGTGACGAGAACTGCTCTCTCCACTATAAGTGACAGGGAGGAGGAGGAGAGTTCATCTTAATGAAGGCTCAGGAAAAATTCAGACAGGGGATCACAGACACCTGCCACATCCTGCTGTTCTATACCTGTGGTGCAGATGCAGCCTCTGGGGATGACAGAATAAGAATCAAAGTTGATGATAGACCGCTGTAATAACAACCTTAGGAGAGATGGTAGAAGCACTCAAAAGGTAAGCAAATTGGAAGGGAAAGGATGTACAGGTAGATTTGGAAAATAATCAAGAGGAGAGAGGTCATTTACTTCTCAGGTGCCTCAGTTTGCAGGGATGGAAATAGAGTCCAGAGGTTACCTGGAGATATTTGAAGGGGTGGGATAGTAGATATTGCTTTTCAGCTGGGCACAACCCACTTGGCAAATGATTGGCTAGAAAAAGTTAGTTTATGAAATTAACGTTGTGGGATGAAACAGTGAACCAAATCTATGACCTTCTCAGAAGCATTAACAGGGCAATTTTATAAAGTATGTGATACCAGAAATGTTGATATCATATATCCCAAAATTCTGCCTAAGCGCTGTTCTGATGTGCACATCAAGTTTTCAAACTTATCAAAATTTGATATACCACTTATAAATTGTCTAAGCGGTGTACATAAATTCAAAAACTACAGTTATAAAATTAAAAGGTAATCACGGTAACAGAGAGTGACAAACACATTCGTAGGGAGAAAAAGGAAGAGAAATACAATATTCAATAGTAAAGAAAGACATTAAAAGGGAAACACAAAAGGGAGGGTATTAAAATTTTTTCTCAGATAGTAAAAGCTGAGAGCAATATTAGCGGTCAAAAGCATCCTTAAAGAGAAATGTTTTTGTTTTTAAAACATAGTAGATGACGGCAGATAAAGACCCGAATGGTCCATCCAGTCTGCCCAACCTGATTCAATTTAAATTTTTTTATTTTTTCTTCCTAGCTATTTCTGGGCAAGAATCCAAAGCTTTACCCTGTACTGTGCTTGGGTTCCAACTGCTGAAATCTCTGTTAAGACTTACTCCAGCCCATCTACACCCTCCCAGCCATTGAAGCCCTCCCCTGCCCATCCTCCACCAAACGGCCATACACAGACACAGACCGTGCAAGTCTGGCCTAGTTCAATATTTAATATTATTTTCTGATTCTAAATCTTCTGTGTTCATCCCACGCTTCTTTGAACTCAGTCACAGTTTTACTCTCCACCACCTCATTCCAGGCATCCACCTCATTCCAGGCATCCACTATCCTATCCGTAAAGTAGAATTTCCTAACATTGCCCCTGAATCTACCACCCCTCAACCTCAAATTATGTCCTCTGGTTTTACTATTTTCCTTTCTCTGGAAAAGATTTTGTTCTACGTTAATACCATTCAAGTATTTGAACGTCTGAATTATATCTCCCCTATCTCTCCTTTCCTCTAGGGTATACATATTCAGGGCTTCCAGTCTCTCCTCGTACGTCTTCTGGCGCAAGCCTCCTATCATTTTCGTCGCCCTCCTCTGGACCGCCTCAAGTCTTCTTACGTCTTTCGCCAGATACGGTCTCCAAAACTGAACACAATACTCCAAGTGGTAGAAAATAGTAACAGTGCAATACATATGAATCTGAACGTATAACAAATCAAGAAAAGCACTTTGAACTTACAAATATTCGAAAGTAATCTTTTCCCCCCACCCCCTTTACTTAATCAATAATATAAATGCAATTATCATTCCAATAACCCACTCTTATTTAAAGTAGTAATACATTCCCACCCTGGATGTGTAAGGAAATCAGACAAAAATGAAAGAGAAATGACAACTATATAGAAGCAATAAAAGATGCCAATGGGCCCCACAGGAAAGGGACTTGGGAGTTCTGATCGACAAGTCGATGAAGCCATCCACGCAATGTGCGGCAGCGGTGAAAAAGGCGAACAGAATGCTAGGAATAATAAAGAAGGGGATCACGAACAGATCGGAATCTCCATATTTTCTACCAATCTTCTTTTGTTTCATGTTGGATTCTTTGGTGGACTGCTTGCCTTGTTTCATTGCATGGAGTGGAACGTACTAGAGATTGTTTATACATACATACATATGGGTTACAGTTGGTTGATGTAGAGTGAGGCAGTTGAGAGGCGTTGTAAACTTGGTTATTAATACAGACTTATATTTCGGATAGTATTACTGTTTTACAAATATTTGAACATTTTTATTTT
The DNA here is from genome assembly GCF_902459505.1 of Geotrypetes seraphini. NCBI lineage: Eukaryota > Metazoa > Chordata > Amphibia > Gymnophiona > Dermophiidae > Geotrypetes > Geotrypetes seraphini. The sequence goes on along the minus strand of NC_047085.1, from coordinate 431,673,169 downwards.
TATATATGCATGGAAAGGGTTCAGAGTTAAAGTCCTGGGTAAGCAGGTGGGAAGGAAGAGGGATTTGTTCAGAGATGTTTGGGGGTTGCACAGAAGAAAAACTATGCACTGGTATGCTAATCTTTGTTTGTTTTGAATTTAAAAAAAATAAGAAATACAAGTGGAAATAAAGAAGTAAATAAGAAAACAGATAAATGAGGGTGGGGCAGGGTGAGGGCAGGGCCAGGGGGGCCCAGTGTACAAATTAACATATTTACACTCAGTTTTTGTTCATAAAAAAGTTCTAATGCAGGTTAAAAAATTTGCTATTAACATGACTGTGTCAAACAAACAGGGAAAAAAAATCAATGAAAAAAAAAGCCAAACTTTCCAAATGGAAGTTAACACATTTTTTTGCACATGCACATTCCTATCTCAGATGCATCCAGAATATTCTGTAGACACGGGACACAATAGCATTCTTTTTGAAAGCAGGTGGACATCTCAAATTGGCCCAAAAAGTCCAAATCACAATTTTTGAAAAGCAGAATTTGAACGTTTTACATACCAAGGAAGCATGTTGGAGGTGTTTTTTGAGTGGGACTAAGAAGGGCCCAAAATTAGGATTCCTTTCAGTAATAATGGAATGGGAAAAAATGACCAAGGCAAAAAAATGTTTTAAAAAAATCTAGACCTATTTTAAGCATGTTGTAGGTACAAAAAGGTGCCCTAATGATGAAGGCATAGCTCCTCAGTCTCCCAGTAGTTACTGTCCCCTTCCTATTTGCCTAAGAAGTGAAAGTGAGAGTGGATAGCAGACTCTATGACATCTTTAGGTGTTATGGCCATTCTTAACAGAGCAGCAAGCCCATGTAAGGGGTAGCCGTGGTCAGTGTAATGGACTCTGAACAACAAGACCCAGGTAAAACTCTCACTTTAACCCTTATTTCTGTAGAAATAGGTCAGCCCTCCAGGAACATGGAAATATCTACTGCACCAGAATTAAGGTGGGATGTTATACTTGAGTCCCATTGTTTAAAGTTCAATGCACTGACCACTAGACTACATGTCTATCTGGCCATTTTTGTACAACTGATACCAGACAGATAATTTTGTGCCTGCTCTTTAGATGTTCATCTTTTGAAAATAACTGTTCACTTTGAACCTTTCAAGCACCAGTACATCATTCTCACATATTTTTAACAGGAAATCCCAATGTTTTTCCTGTTTGAAAATTGCTGTAAGATGGCTGGTTTTTGGGATGGTTTTTGGGAGCAGGGCATCCCAATTCTGATAGATGTTCTTTTAAAAATGCCCTTTCCATTAGAAAAATTTGTTGCTCCTGACATTATATAATGTCAACAGGCCTAGTCCTGCTACTTAGAGAACGAAACAGGGACAAATTTTACCCCGTCCCTGGTGGAACTCAATTTCCCCATCCTGTCCCTGAGAATTTTGTCACTGTCTTTGTCCCTGCCCCATTCCTGTAAGCTCTGCCTTACCTGCACAAGCCTTGAACACTTATAATTCGAAAGTGTTTGAGGCTTGTGCAAATTAGGAGAGAGCTTTCAGGAATGGGAAAGAGTCAGGAAAAGAATTTGCAGGGACAGGATGGGAAAATGAGTTCCTGCGGGGATGGGGGAAAAATTAGTTCCCGTATCATTCTCTACTGTTACTGAAATGATAGAGAATATACTTTTTCCAGGTCGGTTAAGAAAAGTTTAATGTAAAATAGAAAATGAGGAAAAAAATGTTCATCTTATTAAACAGAGGTGATTGCTACTAAGATAAATTTCAGAAAGATTCCCCCTCTCTTCTGCAGTATCTTATCTTTTCCATTTCATTAGGCACATTACATTTTTTTGCTTACACACATACACAGTAATAATAATAATAATGGTAATAACTTTATTCTTCTATACCGCCACAATCTTGCGACTTCTAGGCGGTTTACATTTAAGAGAGCTGAACATTCAGCGATTTACAATATGTGGAGGGAGTACAGAGTACAGAGACTATTAGGAATCAAAATTACAAAATATAATGTTTGCTAAGAATTTCGGAGCGGACCTGTAAAGAAAAATCGCAGCTTTCCTGAAAAAAGGGAAAAAATTACAATGTACAGTATAATAACTGGCTGTTGCCCAATGTTTGCCTAACATTGTAATTATATTTCGTTTATGAACTGTTGCCTTATACAAAACTCAGGACAATGATAGAAACCTCATATGCCAGGTCTGAAAAGAACACCTGATAAGTGTGTGAGACTGTTTCAAGACAATAGTCTTCTGTGCCTCTCCTATTTTTGGTATTATGAAGTTCTTGCAAAATATTTTTTTCTTCCCTTTTCACGTAGTGCTACTCCTTAGGACACTCCACATGGTCAGTGCAGCGACAGAAAGAAAGACAGACAGGGGGAGAGAGAGCGACAGAAAGAAAGACAGACAGGGGGAGAGAGAGCGGCAGAAAGAAAGACAGACAGGGGGAGAGAGAGCGACAGAAAGAAAGACAGACAGGGGGCCAGGGAAAGAGACAGAAAGAAAGAAAGAAAGAAAAAGAAAGAAAGAAATGCCTAAGTCTACACATCTATTCTAGCACCCGTTAATGTAACGGGCTAAAAAACTAGTAAATTTTATATAGTACTTAGCTTGGGTTTTACTTTTTACTCAGCCGCATGAATGAAGTGCGACGGAAGATCTCCGTTTCGCTCTTTAATTGTTTAAAGAGCTTCTTCAGGAAATGGGTATTGTAGAATTTCATATGCTATGCAAAAGAAAAAGAAATATATAAGATTAGTGCTAGAAATCAAAACAAACTTATTCATGCTACTAAAAGCATATTTAATAGAGCAAATTGTTGTACATCTGAGCAGAGAACTATTAAAAATAGAAAAGATAGTATTATACCAGAGCCAGTCCGATTAAGTGGGGTGGGCTCTGTGTTTGGGAGAATTTTCACTGCTCAAGCCCCCAAATGATCTGGGATATTCAGGGTCTCAGAAAAATTCAGCTTTTTCGAAAGTCATCAGCCGTGAGAACTGGTGGTCCATGGGACTGAAAGAGCCACAGATTCAAATGACAATAGCAATGTGCAAACAGCTGTTGCGCTCCATTCTTCTACTTTATGCCACGTACAACAAATGCACTTTTGTGTTAGAGCATTCTAAATAAAAGTTTTAAGTTTGCCTCCACGATTTCTGCTGCTATACCTTAGGGAATAGATTTTTCTCTCCTCCCAAGAAGTTCAAAGATCCTGATGCCAAGAAGTTAGAGGAATGGGACGAGCAGGCCAAGATTGATATCCATGGGATACAAAGCCAAAGGTTTTGGAACAAGCCTGAAATCAGAGGACTGGGATGAAGAAATGGATGGAGAGTGGGAACCTCCTATGATTCAGAACCCAGAGTATAATTATGAATGGTAATTAGGAAGGATTCAGTGTAATTAAGTATAATTGTATCAGACTAATAGTATGTATGAACTTACATATTTAATTAGATTGAGGTCAGGAATTCTAATATAAGTCATTGGTATTAATTGATATTTTATCTTCCTTAAAATATGCTTTATAGAGTAAAGTTCTACATAAATTGACTAATTTAATTTTTAATTTAGCTAAGATAGAAACTGAAATATTTATCTTATTTATACATTTGATAAGAGTTAGATGCTTTTTTTCAAAAAGAAAGGGGAAAAAAAGATACAAAAAAATAAGGGAAAATGCATAAATAACATGAATAGACTTTATGAATGTGTATGAATGGTAAGAAGATGTGTTGGTTTTTGGGGAATTCTGTAAACAAATATCAATATTATGAATGATAAGGAAGCACATTTAATCTCAGATATAAAGGAGGAGCCTAGGGTTTGGTTATGTAAATTTATGTATGGAATTGTTTTGAAGTAGAATAATTGGGAATATATGTTCATATATAGGGGTAAGTATGAGTGGCAAATTATTTAATGCGGAGATGGGTAAGAATGGTAAGATAATAGGTTTAGTTTTTGGAATGAATGAGGTATAAATTTTAATAAGAATTCTGTTGTATGAATGAATTTTGATTCTTTTGACATTGTAATGATACACTTAATAAGAGTTAGATAGTTAATAGGATACAAAAAAAGGAAAAGGCATGAATGGTATGATAGTATGTTGATTACAATTACGAAAGGGACGCTTAAGGTTTGGTTAATATTTATTTCTACCTTGGTTTTAATTTTATTCAATGTATTTCAAATGTTTACCACTACTAAAATAAAATATGATAACTGATTAATTTTGAGGCAGTAAATAGTTTAATGAACTTTCAATTACTGAAGGGGATATAGAATGGTCATCAGAATACTATGACAGTTATTATTGAAATATCTTACTTAAGGAAATTTTGTTGGGGAATTTTATAGAGTGTCTAGGGAGGGTGGGTGATCGTTAGCTGTCATGAACGCACTCAAGTTTATGAGGTACTATATGGGAGGGGTTTGGGATGGGAGGGGGAGGGGGTTTATATTGGGTCCTTGGATATGTGGGAAACTTTAATCTTGTTATATGCTTAAAGGGAAGATAGTAGAACATTTAACAACATGGTATAGAACAAGCGATCCAAGATGGCTGCTGACTAGCTCGGCTGAACGTCACAATCAGGAGCACTTCCCTAAATGGGTTTTTCTTCTTATCTTTGACTCCGAAATGCCCAAGAGGAGAAGAAGGAGTTCTGCTACGACCTCGTGGAACTCTGGAGCGGCCGCATTGGGTAACATCGAGGAGTTCCTGCAGCGTATGCAGGGAACTCCACAGCAACTCAGGACTTCCCCGCTGGAGACGCTCTGTGTGAACAGAATGGAGTCAATCACTTTGGGACTTGAAACCACCTTAAGCCCCGACATTAGGGTGCCACTTCCTATTCCTCAGATTACCAGTTCCCCACAGGGGGAAGAGCTCTTGGAAGTTGGAGCCCTTCTGACTCCGGAGGTCGGAGGGAATTTTGAGGGGAACTTGGAGTTAGACTCCCTGCAACTACAGGAGACTTCACTTTTGGATATTGAGGAAGTAACAGCGGTAGGAGCTGGCAGGATCCAGGAGGTCGAACGATGAGGAGCAGAGCCAGTTGGTGAGGAAACAAATATTAAATTTTTTTATTTCTCAACCACAGAAACCCCAGGAGGTTACTTTAGATGCAATTTGGTACCTTGTTGCCAATCTTCCAAATTTGATATATCCACACTTCCAGCAGATAGAAGATCTTTCTGCTCCCATGTACATAAATCATTTTCAAGAACAGATTATATTTTTTATTTTGGATCAATTAACTCAGCAGATTACAAAAGCCAGCATAGATCCAATCATTTTATCAGATCATGCTGGAGTTTGGATCAAATTTAATTTAAGAGAACACGATTCTAATAAACCTGTATGGAAATTCAATAATTCATTGCTTGCAGATTCAAACATTCTTGCAAAATTTCAACTAAAAATGAACGAATATTTTCAAACTAATGTTTCAGAGGAAATCACTTTAGAAATAATATGGGACGCTTTCAAAGCTACCATGAAAGGGAAAATCATTTCATATTCGGTACATGTTAGAAGACAACTTAAAATGAAATATGCTAATTTGAAAAAAAACTTAAGGATTTGGAGTCAAAATTGGCCTTAAAATGGGAACAAGTTACTTTACAGGCCCTCTTAAAAACAAAATATAAATACAATGAGATTTCCTCTCAAATGGCAAGGAAAGATTTGTTTTATCAACAGGCTCTGTACTATAGAAACTCGAATGAAGCGGGAAGATTATTGGCTAACTATCTTAAAACAAAATAAAGAAAAGTAAAGACTGTGGCAGTTAAAGATGAGAAGGGTGAAACTCATTCTCAAATTGGAGATATTTTTAAACAATTTTTGAACTTTTATAAAGCATTGTATTCTTCTGAGCTTTATTCCTTCCTATGTCCTTAGTGCCTTCAATGCCTCCTATGTCCTTAGTGCCACTTCCTATGTCCTTAGTGCCCTCAGTGCATCCTATGTCCTTAGTGCCCTCAGTGCCCCTTCCTATATCCTTAGTGCCCCTTCCTAGTCCTTATTGCCCACAGTGCCTCCGTCCTGTGTCCTTAGTGCCCCATTGATTCCGTCCTGGGTCCTTAGTGCACCCAGTGCCTCCTTCCCATGTCCTTAGTGCCCCCAGTGCCTCTGTCCTGTGTCCTTAGTGCCCTCAGTGCCTCCTATGTCTTTAGTGCCCCTTCCTATGTCCTTAATGCCCCCAGTGCCTCCTTCCTATGTCCCCCCTCACTGCCTTCCAGACTTTGTCCCATCCCCACCCTTCGAAGCCAGCATGCCTGCCTCCCTCCCTCCCATCCCCCTGTACAGTACAACCCTTGAGCAGCATGTTTCCATCTCCCCCCCCCCCCGCCACTACCGCCGCCATGCAGCCGACCCCAGTGACCCTCCCTCCACGAGATGACTGACAAACCTCCTGGCTCCAGCAGCGTCCGCAGCACTCTAAACATGCTGCTTCGCGGCCTTCTACTGCCCTGATTTCCTCTGCCGCGTCCCTGATGACATCAGCGCTGCTGGAGCCAGGAGGTTTGTGGTCGTCTCGCGGTGGGAGGGTCGGATGGGTGGTCAAAGGGGTTTCAGGTGCACCGGTGGGGGGGGGGCGACAGTGATGATGAACTGACTTACATGAAAACAGAACCCTAAGCGTGCATGCGCACTCCTACCTGCCAGGGATCTACTGATCACGTAAAACAGAACACGCAAGTAGGAGTGCGCATGAGCGCTTAGGGTTTTATTATTATAGATAATACTTTTTCTGAAAGTTTTCATCTGGAGAGGGGAGTTAGGCAAGGGTGGCTGTTATCTCTTTTACTGTTTGATGTTGTTCTGGAACCCTTGCTATTGGCTATTCAGCAGGCAAAGGGGATACAGAGTATTCCTTATGCAGGTCAGGAATATAAAGTTTCTGCGTACGCGGATGACATTTTGCTTCATTTGAGGAACCCTGAATTTACCATTCCACATTTACTAGATCTGATTTGAGAAATTGGAGTAAATCAGAGGTATTTCCATTAAATGTACATTGCCCAAAAGAATGATTTGATACGTTCTCTTTTTTTTGGAAGGAAGAGGGTATAAAATATTTAGGTATTTGGATAAAAAGTACATTGGAAGAAACGATGAAAGTGAATGAAAAAGATGTAGAATAGTGAAAGGACACATTTCGTTTCAAATAGGAGGGGACGCTAGGAACCAGTGATACATTCAGGAGGGGTTCCCTGAGTGGAATAATCTTAAAAATCAATATAGCTTGCCAGTTTTGTGTTTTCAAGTGGACTTCCTGGGGCACCAGGCTGCTCAGTGGTATAAATTAATATCTGGATTTTTGAATAAGAAACCAAAGACTGGCCTTCGTGACATTTGGAGCATTGAGATAAAGCATCAGATTACTGCATCTCAATGTCCACGAATTTGGACTTGGAGGATGAGATGTACGGGGTCCGCATCTATGAGACAAACTTGTTTTTTCTTATTACATAGAGCATTTTGGACCCCAGTTCGATTACAGAAATTAGATAGTTCCCAAAGTCTAATAGATGTTGGCATTGTCATTTTGATGCTGGGACTTTGGATCATTTACTATACTATTGTCTCTTGATACTTAAATTTTGGAGATCTATTTGGGATCAAGTGAACATTATATTAGAAAATCCAGTGGCATTGACGTACGACACCATCCTATTCGGTACGTTATTGAGAGCTAAAAGCCAAATATCTGCTTGAACTAATAAACTTCTCTGTATAATGAGAGGAGTTGCCATACAACTTATTTTGAGGAATTGGAAGAACTGTGATAGATTAAATTACACTTTCTGGTGGGAATCTCTCTGTTATACTTTTAAAATGGAACATTCGATGACCATACAACAGGAACGGTATAAGAAATTTATGGATGTTTGGGAACCAATGACTAAGTTCTGTAAGGAATGATAACTGATTTTATTTTATCAACCCTTAAGCATACACATCCAAGGTTGGGGGGGGGGGGAGGGTTTTGCATTGGAATTTCAATTGGGGAATATATGGAGGGTTTCCTGTAGGTATGTAATTTTTCTGATTATTTGGTGGGGGGGGGGGAATAGTTGTGCATTAATCTCTATTTCGTGCATTTCGTGTAAACTTATGTATACTGAAATTGTTTATTTGCACTATGATAGTTTGGAAATTTAATAAAGATTTACAAAAAAAGAAACGTAAAAACAAAACAGTACAACAAAGGAACCTGGCTGTCTTTAAAGAGAGCCCCTTGGGAAAGGTGGGTAAAAGCATTTCTGTGCACAAGCGCATCTGGGCTCCAGCGGAGCGGCCTCTGAGCTTCGGGAGCCACGGCCGGGAGGGGCGGGGCTCTCGGTGACGTCACCGAAGCGAGGGGCGTGGCCCTGTCGGCGCCGGGCTCTGCTCTTACTGTCAGCGCTTTCTCCGTGCTGCTGCTGCCAGGCTCTTGCACGCCCGTGCCCGTGTAGGGGGGATCCCGCCACTCGGTGCCTCCGCACAGCGCTGCCCGGCATGTCCTTCATGGACAGAACGAAGAACGCCATCCTGTTGCTTTTCCTGGGAAGCTGCCTGGTCCTGCTCTCCCTCAGCTTCTGGCTCAGCCGAGAGGACAGCCTTCACAGGTAATAGCGCTGGCTATGGCATGCAGCGGGCTGGGCTCGCCCTATCAGTGTGAGCATGTTGAGGGCTCGCTGTCACAGATCATCTTTCTCGGGGGAGGATGGAAGGGGTGAATTTTTGTGAGGTTTGCTCCCTTCTGCTTGCTGCCCTGGGATCAGACTCTCGTTGCAGTCCAGTAGAAGGGCAAAGAGTTCAGTGTCCCAGTCAGTGGGGAGGGGGGGGGGGTTTCGCCCCCCCCAAAAAAAAATCACCCCCAAAAAATCAACAGAAGTGATCAGAGAAGTTACCATGACATGAGCATGATGCTTGTAAGGGGAGATCGCCCTATTGCAACTTCACTAAATTAAACAATTCTTATGCTGATTCCTCAAAAGGTGTCACGACATGCAAATAATCCCTTGTTCGGCGTTATAACCACTTGGATTTGGCATCCGAACATACCGAAACTTAGATTATAGCAAGATATGTTTTCATGCAACCAGCGACACTTTTTTTTTTTTTTGCTAAATCTGGTTAGAAACTGTTGAATGCTAGACATTCTAAGTCTCAATCTTGTAGTAGAAACTCATCACTAAAGCTGGGATTAACTATAAAAGCACATCGTGCATTACTTATATTGCATATCTACTCCAGTGCAAACCTTATTTCAGCAAAGCTCACCTCACTCGACACCAAAAACCTATCTCCACAACCTATCTAAATCATAGACATTGGAAGCTAAGCAGGACTGGATCTGCTAAATAATTGGATAGGGAGACTGTTGGAGAAGACCTGTTTGTTGTTTACGGATATGATATATACCGACAAAATTCAACTGTGATCTAGAAAGAAAAGCTGGTATATCAAGAAGAAACTCTCCAGCTTTAAAATTCCCACTCGATGAAATTGCCTTCTCAGAGTGTCAAACAATTTATGCTCAAGGGGGCTTATATACAAAAAAAGACTCTTACAGCGGTGTGCCTGTGGAGCAGCAGAAATAAGTCACAGGCCACCATACAGCTTGCTCCTTGATCTTTATTTCTGTACTGAAATGGATGAATATAGCTGGTGCATGGGGAGAAATCTGTCTTGACTGGAACCTTTAGCAGTTGTTATGCAATTCAGAACTTTACTAGAGCCAACCTAGGTTGTGAGGAGTTTGATCTTAAAAAGAAATAGGAAGGGGGTTGAGGTTTGGTGACAGCTTAATCTCTGTATGTCTTCCTCACCTTTCTTGAGATCATTATATTTAAACATGACTTGATTTTTCACTTTCCTGTTTTAGTTCTGGCGGATCGAGGCCATTTATTTTACATAAAGGGGGGACTTTATGGACCTGAGCTACCATTATGATGTATTATGTTATTGATAATCGGGTTATTAGTAACTATGGGATGCTCTTTGGTCTTCTCTATTTAACAATGAGACCCCGTGCGAAAATAGCACAACTTGTAAAATCTTAAGTTGTGGGCCATCTTTTTTTTTTTTTTAGTTCAATATTTTTTATTGATTTTTTTGAAAAAATATAAGAAACAGTTCAAGTACATGGTATCAAAATATAAAACAAAACATTTAGTATAACTAATATTCAGTTACATTGTGCAATGTAGAATTGAATCGTTTTAAAAGATCTAAAGTACTAGGACTGTTCATGAAAAATTAGTAAAAGAAAAGATAAGAGGAAAGAGAAATTGAAGGAAGAAGAAAAAAAAATAAAAAAAGGTGAAGGTGAAGGTAAAGAAAAAGAAGAGGAAGAGGAAGAAGAAGAAGAGAGGAGTGTCTATGAAATAGATTGAACATATGAGTCCAGGAATTTCCAGGGTGATTTACATTGTATCAAATTTTTGGAAAGTCGAATTATATTTTTCTTTTCATAAGCATATGATTCAAATTTATGATACATGCTCAAAGAATTCCACCAGAAGGTATAGTTTAGTAATGAAGAGGACTTCCAATTTTTCAAGATGTGCATAAGGGCAGTCACAAACATTGCATCAATGAGTTTAGGAGGACAGTTAGACTGTGTAAAACAAGGGTGTTGAGATCGGAGAATTATAGTGTCAAAGGAAATTTCTTCTGAACAATTGGTAATAGACTTTATGGTGTCCCAAATGCACGTCCAAAAGGAACGAACTTGAGCACAATGGAAAAGCATGTGCCATCTTAAAAGGCAGCTCACATTGATGACTCCTCCTCCCCTAAATTTGATAGGTGGACAGGTACTTTATAAGAACATAAGAATTGCTGCTGCTTCTGGGTCAGACCATTGTGCCCAGCAGTCCACTCACAAGGCGGCCCTTAAGTCAAAGACCAGTGCCCTGATCGAGTCTAGCCTTACCTGCATACATTCTGGTTCAGCAGGAACTTGTCTACCCTTGTCCTGAATCCCTGGAGGGTGCTTTCCCTTATAACAACCTCCAGAAGAGCGTTCCAGGTTTCTACAACTCTCTGAGTGAAGAAGAACTTTATTACATTTGTACAGAATCTTTTCCCTTTTAACTTTAGCTGAAGGAGTCTGGGACTGGTTTCCCTAAGTGTTGAAATAAGTTTTCTCTTTAATAAAATGCTGAATTATGTTTAGCTGCAAGCCTAACTTATCTGATGTTCTAGCCTGCCTGCACTGGGTGTGTTAGCGTGGGCATTCTAGCTTCTTATGGCTATCTCAGCATAAACGACAAGTAACAGAAAGACTGCAGGGCTTAGATAAGTGACCTCCTACTGACCTTCTAGTGTGAGCTTAGGACCAATGATTGTTAAGAAAAGTAACACGTGAACAGTTTTTTCTAGAATTCAGTTGTATAGCCAGAAGAATATTTCTGTAACTTCCTGGTTTTGGGACTTCTGAAGCCAGCTTGGGGCTGAATAAATATCTGTGCTTTCTACAAGTCTCTAAGTTTTGTGGCTGCCCAAAGTGACCTTTCGTTTGATGCTTCCAAACAGGGACTTGAAGGTCTTTTGACCACCGGCTACTCGATTGGTCACTTGTATCTGGTTTGAGAACTGACCTGTCTGCTAAGCCGGCTGGATTCCTCTTGGAATTTGTAGACCTCGTGGCTCTGGCCGGCTCAACTGATTAATCGAGTCCTGGGTTAAAGTGCAGGTATCTGTCTGGGGTTGGCCACTAAACTGGTAAGTGGAGGAATTGATCATTCCTCTCCTGTTTCTTTTCCGTTGCTTTAGTAAATGACTTGATCCATCATTGAAACAGCGGGGAGGGATTCTAGGAACTGTGTCTGTCGGTTTGAGAAATGAAACTGAACTAATCTGTAGATCAGAAGTTAGACAATAGATGTAAGCTGTTTGCATTTACAGGGCTCAGCATGATTCGGATGCATCCTTAAAAAAAACAACCCCCCCCCCCACACACACACACACACAAAATAAAACGGTGTAGGTTGAACATTTCGGGAGTCAGGGAATTGGTTAGAACTGGCTATATTTCTATTGTGCTGTATTTGTACAGGAAGAAAATTGTACGAAAATACAGAGATTGCTTTTTGCACGGACCGTTTATCTGCATGTATGTGTGGGTTTTTTTGTGTGTGCATGACATTAAAAATTCCCATCCTTTGTATTTCAATCCTGGGTTCCTTATGAGTTCTGTCTGTCCAATATGAATTTTTGTTCTCCATATTTGTTTTGTAAAGTATTTTTAGAATTGTGTAATGCCCTGAATGTCTGATTAGGTGATTACTCAACTTTTAATTACACTTGACCTAACCAAGGTGGAGGTTAAGTGCCCATCTTTTCTGTACATTGAAATACATGGTAAATCAGGGTTTGCAGATCTGGTTCAGGGTAATAGCCGATTTTGTTATGTAAGTGGTGTGATGGGATCCCATGAGTGACAATGTGTGTGAATGTATCTTTTAAACCTAAGGAAATTCTGAAAAGTACTACATCTGTAATTTGATCTTTTTGATCTTTAAGCAACTCTCTCTCCTCTGTGAAATTCTGAAGGGAGGGGGACTAGGTCTCTCTTGCTTCACTTTTACCACAGGGATACGAATTGAATTACACTGAGACGCATGTTGATTGTAACAAAAATTATCTTTTGTGAGTACAGTAAAACCTTGGTTTGCGAGCAAAATTTGTTCCAGAAGCATGCTTGTAGTCCAGGGCACTCGTGTATCCCCATGGGAAATAATGGAAACTCAGACGATTTGTTCCACAACCCAAAACTTCAATACAAAAATATACATACTTGTATTGCAAGACCTCGCTCGTTTGGAACAGTCACTGCACTCCTGCAGCGTCATAGAGAAGAACCATTGGCTCAGTTGTGATAATGTGATGCTTGTATACTGTATGTACTTGTTTTGCAAGACGTTGCTGGTATATCAAGTTAAAATTTAATAAAATGTTTTGCTTGTTTTGCAGAACACTTGCAAACCAAGTTATTTGCAATCCAAAGTTTTACTGTATATTCCAATCTTTGTTTTTGTATTTCTTTTTATAAATCATGTAAGCTTAGTATAAGAATGTAACTTTTAGGTATAAGAATGTAATTTTTAGGAATGCTTTTGTATGGAAGTAAATATTTTTGCCAGTCAGATGATAGTGAAGGGACTGCTGCTTTAGAGAGCGCTTGTGTCAGACTACCCTGCTTAGTTGGTGGACCCAGAGCTGAATTTTACTTAATTTTTACAAGTCAGCTCTATGGGGTAGGAACCTGATACAGAATAGGGATTGAGAACAATTCTTATGTGCTTGTAGACAGTTTACTTGAGTCTTTTAGATAGTGGGTCTGCCTTTTCAATTTTCCTGTGGCCATATTTACACTGATTTCAAGTATGCCTTCCTCGTGTCACCTACCTTGGCTTTCAAATCTCCCAGGTACTCGGTCCCTTCCTCACACCCAGGTCCAGGCCGTCTGTAGTCTCCCTGTCCCTGATAACCGCAAGGCTCTGCGCACCTTCCTCAGTATTGCAAGATACTGTCGCATCTGGATCCCTGATTTCTCTATCATTGCCCGCCCTCTGTATGATTCCACCAAAGGCGTGGACTCAGCCCCTTTTGTCTGGACCCAACTCCAGGATCGGGCTATCCGCTGCCTGCAAAACTTCTGACTCAGGCTCCTGCCCTTGGCCTTCCTGATCCCTCCAAACCTTTCCAGCTCTATGTTCATGAAAAATCCGGGATTGCAGCCGGAGTCCTTACACAGTTCCTTGGTTCCTGGCGTAGGCTCATCGCCTATCTCTCTCGACATTTGGATCCTGTTGCTGCCGGGTGGCCTCCCTGCCTTCGGGCCATTGCCACCGTCTCAGATCTCTTACAGCACGCTACCAAACTCACTTTCAGCCAACATATTGACCTCTTTGTCCCACACTGTGTGACCTCTCTTCTAGAACATAAAGGCTCCCTGTGGCTCACAAATGAGTGCCTTCTTAAATACCAAGCCCTTCTTTGTGAAAACCGTCAGGTCTCTCTTGTTGTCTCTTCCCTCCTTGACCCCTCCACTCTCCTTCCCGTCTCCTCCCAGCCGGTCGTGCACAACTGCCTTGACACTGTTGACTTAGTTTATTTTTCCCGTCCTGGTCTTACTGACATCCCACTCTGAGACCTTGATCACACTCTTTTCATGGATGGCAGTTTGTCTGTCAGCCCTTCTGATGCCCATATTGCTGGCTAAGCAGTAGTCTCTGCCGTTTCCTCTTTTCCTCATGGGCCCCCTGCCCTCTGGCATTTTTGCCCAAGAAGCTGAGCTGTATGCCCTCACTTCTGCCCTGTGCCACTCTGCCTCTCAGTCTTGCAACATATACACTTATTCCAAATATGCTGTCCTTACCTTGCATTCCTATAGGACCATCTGGAAACATTGAGGTTTCGTTACATCCTCCGGCCGCCTGATCCATCATGCTCCCCTCATTCTTGACCTCTTCGAGGCCGTCAAATTGCCCTTTCAATTTCGAAAAAGTTTAAAAACCTTGTTGTTTTCACAATAGTTAATTTGATTTTAACTGTTGTATAGTAATTTTAAGCAATTCAACATACTTTTTTCCATCCATCTAATCTAACCAATTTCTGTTTTTATCCCACAGTTTTTACTTGTTATATTTCATTTTTTAACAAGTTTCTAGTTTCAAGTTTATTTAAAATTTCTTATACTGCCCAATCAGCCTTCTAGGCGGTGTACAAATTTGTAAAAACAGAAAACAAACTTTAACTAAAATACAAGTCTGAGGTGACACTACGTCCCCAAACTGTAACTGTAACGAACTGTAAGCCGAGTCGAGCTCCTTAGGGAGTAGATTCGGTATATAAAATGAAGATTAGATTAGATTAGATTTTATACTTGGTGTGTGGTGCTCTGGCTGCTTTCCTTAAGAATTTGCTTGTAGGATAGAGACTTGGTACTGCTATGCACCTCTTGTAATGAAGACATCAGTTAACACGCTCGATGAAACCGTTTAAATATACCTTCCTTAATCATTCATTCATTCATATTTAGCTTATAAATTAATTTGTATGGATAGAGACTGTTTGTTATAAGCATGGCAGTGATAGCTTGGAACCAGATGTGCAGAAAAAGAAACAGGGAGAACTTGTGGTAGAATGCTTCCTGCCCTCTCACTGCCCTGCCATTTTATGGCACTGTCTTCCTCATATAATAGTTCCCACTAGTTAGTTTCCTTTTGGAAAGGTGTGTGTGTGTGTGTGGGGGGGGGGTTTCTTCCTATACTGTAGACCAGTGGTCTCAAACTCAAACCGTTTGAAGGGCCACATTTTGGATTTGTAGGTACTGTACTTGGAGGGCCTCAGAAAAAATAGTTAATGTCTTATTAAAGAAATGACAATTTATAGTTTATAAATCTTTTTTTTTTTTTTATTTATCAAATTTTACATTTTATAAATCAAGTATCCACTTGTACAGAAAGTTGAAGAAAAGCAGGAAAATAATAGTCAAAGGTAAAATACATAGTAATCAAATAAAATGAAATAAATGTTTAGCTTAAATTCAGCTCAAGTCCTCTAATTAGATCCAAGAAGGATTAGGCGGACATATTAACAAATGCTAACAAATATCAATTCAAATATTAGGAAAACAAGATCCCTTGGCTGAGGAAGGATATCATTTATTCAATTGCACTTCACTTTGATTTCCCTTCATCCAGTCGAGTTCCTGCCAGAAAGGCTGTCAACTGGAATGGCTCAAAGAATACATATTTCTTCATATGGTATTGTATTACACATTTACAAGGGTGTCGTAGAAAAAAAGTCCCTCCAAGAGATGTAACACCTGGCTTCATCAACAGAAACTCTCGCCTTCTTCTCTGAGTGTCCCGTGCCAAATCTGGAAACATTAATATTTTATGTCCAAGAAATTCTTTCATTTTATTTCTAAAGAACAATCTAAGCAACCAGTTTTTATCTGGTGCCAGAGCCACAGTAAGAAGCAATGTTGCCGGAGAAGCAAACTCTCTATCCGAAAGTTCCAAAATTGCTGAAACATTAAGTGGTTGATTATCCTCCTGTTGTTTAGATGGTGATTTAATAGCTTTCATTGGTAGGTAATATACTTGAGTAAGTGGTGGTAATGTATCCTCTGGAATACCCAAAATCTCCAACATATAACGTTTCAACATATCCCTAGGTGTCACCAAGGCTATCCTAGGAAAATTAATCAGTCGGAGATTAGTATTACGAGAAAAGTTCTCCAAAGTTTCCAGTTTTCTACGCAAATTTGTGTTATCTTTTACTATTGCATCACTAAGCTGTTTTGATGCTTTTAACTCCTGTTGTATAGTCACAATAGAATTCTTGGATTCATCAATTTCAACTTTTATATTTTTTTTCTCAGTTTCTTGAAGAGTAATTTTATTTTCCAGCTGCAAAAGCTGGGGCTTAACAGACTTGGCTAGGTCAGCAACTAAATCCCAGATTGAGTCCAGTGTTACTTCTCTGGGTTTTTCAATAACATATGAAAGATTAGAAGTTTGAATAGTCTCACCAGTTATCAGCTGTTCCTGACAATCCTTCTGCTGGGCTGAAATAATCCCTGATGTTTCCAAATCCTCGGTGCTTCTTGGACTCACCTGAAAACTCAGGGAGTCCATCTCCACGCTCTTCTCTCTGTTCTTCCTAGCCTCCGAGGGTAGGCGCTTGCCTTCTTCAGGCAGTTCCTCCACTCGTGGGGAGCTGGTAACCTGAGGAGGTGGGGGAGGTGCCCTAGTGTCGGGGCTCAGCGTAGTCTCTAGCCCCAAGGAGATCACCTCATTTCCGCCCCTCTGAGGCGTCTCCAGCGGGGGTGCTGACGCTGCTGGGATATCCTGCATCCGACGCAGGAGTTTTTCAATATTGCCGAACGAGGGGACCGCTGAACGCCGCAAGGCTCCAGCGGCGCTGCGGCCTCTCCTCTTCGGCATCCCAAATAGGTAATTCGTTCCGAAAGAAAATTTTCTCAAGCAGTCTCCTCCGGCGTGCTACTCAGCGTCCGAGACCGTCGGCCATCTTGGATCGTCTGTAGTTTATAAATCTTTACTTAATAATAATATTGTAATTTATAGCTAAAGAGACATATGATCAAGAAACTGTTTTATTTTACTTTTGTGATTATGATAAACATACCGAGGGCCTCAAAATAGTACCTGGTGGGCCGCATGTGGCCCCCGGGCCGCGTGTTTGAGACCACTGCTGTAGACTGTACTAAATTGGATTTAAAAATCATCAGTCTCCTACTATAAGGATTAATTCATTATAATGATGAGGTTTACCTCTCCTAAATGAAGGAAACACAAAACACTCTGCTCAGGTTAAGGGTTTTCTTTTTCCCAGTAGAACTGTTGTTCACAGGAGGCAATTTCAGTTGCATGAAGATTTATTGCTTTACTTCAAATTAAGCAAAGTTTGGGGCGTTCAGTTATGTAATTGAGGAAAGCATATACTGGTGTTTCAGGAATGAAAATGAATGCAACATATTTTCTGCTTTAGCTTTTCTATCATAGGGGCGTAGTTATCGACCTGTTATTTTACTGTTAACCCGTAATGTTCTCTCTAAGGTCTGATGCCACCATGTTCAAAAGCTTTCCCTAGCAGTAAGACTGGTAAAAGCAGTTTTACTGGCAAGGAAAAGCAACCTATTATTATCCTAATGAGTTTTCATTGTGATGCAGCAATGGGAACGACACCCCCCCCCTCCCCCTTCACTGAATAATCGGTGCCAAAATTTTCCTGTGCAGAATGAGCTGCCGATAGCTGTTGTGCTGCAATCAACACACATACACACACTCAGAAAGAATTCCATGAGCCATGTTCTGTAGCTTTCCAAACCTGCTTTGCCTGTAATTTAACTCACGTTTATTGCTACTCTGAATTTTACTCAGCTACTGGATGTTTAGGACAGCTTAGAGCAGGGGTGTCCAATGTCGGTCCTCGAGGGCCGCAATCCAGTCGGGTTTTCAGGATTTCCCCAATGAATATGCACGAGATCTATTAGCATACAATGAAAGCAGTGCATGCAAATAGACCTCATGTATATTCATTGGGGAAATCCTGAAAACCCGACTGGACTGCGGCCCTCGAGGACCGACATTGGACACCCCTGGCTTAGAGGGACCACTGCTCTCTCTGTAAAAGCACCTGTTTACATTTGGATGGATATCAATTACTTAAGGTTTCGTAAAAATTTGAAAACTCTTTTATATGACATTGTGATATTCATGTTATGATGATATTTTAATTATAGATTGCTATTGTATTTTCCTGTAGATTTCACAGATTATTTGAATGTAAATCACATTTAACCTTCTTCATATGGTGCGATTAATAAGTTGTGGATTAGATTAGATTTTAAATAGATGGGGGGGGGGCGCTAGAGGGCGTCGAACGTGATGGACGCGTGGTGAGAGAGCTCCAGCACTTTGAATTTTTAAATCAAGATAAACACCTTTATCATTGACCGGCAGCAAAGTTTTATGCAACCTACATGCACTTAATCATGGCTTCTAACAAGCCCAACAAGCGTAAGTCTGTTGATCCAGTCTCTCCGCAAAAAAATACCGCCGCTAAAAACGAGGAGGTGTCTACGGCCTCCTTAATGGAGGAACTGTTATCCATTCGGGAACTAATACTCGATACTAGACACGATATCTCCGAAATGCGTGCAGATATGTCCGCTCTAACAGAAGAACTTACCGCTATAAAACAGCGTACGGAAATACTAGAAATAAAATCAAAAGCAACAGATGAAGCTATACATCATTTACATAAACAGGCGCCTCGCATAGCCCACCTCGAACAAGCCCTTGAAGATGCATGTAACAAAGCGCGTCGGAATAACTTTCGTCTTCTTGGGCTTCAAGAAGGGAGAGAAGCTTGCGACTTAACTGATTTTTTGGCAGCCATGTTACCCCAAGTCCTTAAAATTAATGAGGATACGAAGCTGGAATTCGATAATGCTTATCGAGTTCCACATCATGCGGCAAGGAACACCCGATATCCGCAGCCTATAATCTTCACCATGCTGCGCCATAGCCACGTGCAATTGATCATGCAGAAGGCGAAACTACACTCACCCATATTGTTTGAGGGCAATAAACTGCTTATAGTACCTGATTTAGTTAAAGAGACTGCGAAGAAAAGGAAAATTCTTTTATCATACCATCCGGAACTAACAGCCATCGGAGCCAAATCTGGCATGATGTATCCAGCGCGTATGAGGGTGACTCATAACAACGTTACCAAGGATTACACGAATCCAGCAGATTTGGCAGACTACATTGAGAAATGTCATTCCACTCCCATTGACAAAACATGACTCTTTGCTGAACTGAGGCTTACGCTGATGGGAATCTCCTGCTGATCTTGCTTTCACGCTGTCTGGTTCTTGGTTAATTATATGTGCAACAGTCCATGTTATGCTGTTTATCGCATTGTTCTGATTTATTGCTGGTCTTCACTTACCTATGTCCTCCTTCAAGCTTACTAACCCGGAGGATGTTAGTTTTGTTACTAACAGTTTTTTCTCTTGCAGGTGTTTTGTGCTATACTAGACAGATAACTTTATCTATATTCTTTTATTATTCTTTCTTCTCTTATTACCTTTTTCTTACCTTCTGCACTTCCTCTCACAATTTCTTTTCATTATGTACATCTTGGATTTATCCCTTGTCTACTCTCTTCTAAGCGTACAGGGGTATATATCAGCACAATCTGGTTATAGTGATATCTTTTCTTGGAGTCTCACTGACCAGTTGCCCTCCATACTCACCTTTCTATTGATTATTGTTATATATGATATGATTTTTCTGATTCCTGTAGCTAGCCAATTGCTCCATATTTCTCTACCTACGTATGATACTTTATATGCCAGTTATATCAGTAACCATATACATTTTCTTGTCTTACTTCTGACAATATTAGGTTCCTAGAGTCTGTACAATATCCACATCTGTTGTCTACTGATGTCTACTCGATTATTTGCCATTGTTATTATAATAAGCCTTTACTCAGTAACTGTATACATCACCATAGAACATACAGCAATTCCACTGTAAGACTATGGTTCTCTTCATTTCAGCATTAACTATAGTCACTTCTAATGCCTATAACCTGCTTATCTCTTAATGTTAAGGGTCTCAATAATGTCATTAAACAGAAAAAGCTCCTAAATTATGCAGAACAATATTGTCCCAATATAGTACTATTTCAGGAGACTCATCTACCTTCTCATGAAGCCATAAAATGTCAACCAAAATGGTCATACCACCTCTCTTTTCTGCAGCGTTGGAGGGGAAAAAAAATGGTGTTTTAACACTAATTAGAAACAGACCGGATCTACATATCCTCTCTACTAGCGCTGATGCCTGTGGCAGATGGACTGCAACAAATATATCCTCATCCTCTCTAGCAGTTCTAAATGTATATGCTCCTAATATGGATGATCCATCCTTCTTTGATGATCTTGCGGCAATGATAACATCGCTTGGACCTGTGCCTTGTGTTATTGGAGGGGATTTTAATCTACCTATTGATCCTACTAAGGACAGAAAATCGTCCGCTTCTTACAAAATATCCAAATCATGGTTCAGTCTTCAGAATTTACTATTTCAACTGAAGTTAATTGACCCGTGGAGACTAATGCATTCAGAATCGGAAGAATATACTTTTTACTCTTTGCCACATTCTTCTTACTCACAAATTGATTATTTCCTAGTAAGCTTCTGCCTTGCTACACAATTGGGTCAAAGAGAAATTTATCTCATATCGGTCTCGGATCACGCCTCAATTCTTCTCACCCTTACCGATATGGGGTCGCCCTCCACTCGTGATTTATGGAGATTCAACTCTATACTATTGTCTAACTCAACATTCATGGAATCTGTGTCTCATCATATCAAAGAATTCTTCACATTGAACTTACCATCGGACACCTCCTGGCATACCACTTGGGATGCTTTTAAAGCGTATATATGAGGAGAAATAATTGCTTATCAATCCAGGAAAAAGAAGACACTCAGTACACAATTGACGATCATGGAAAGCCAGATGATTAAAACCCTTGAAATGGCTCACCTAGCAAACATATCGGATATTTCAACACTACTTAAACTGCAGAGGCTAAGATATGATTATAACCTCCATCTCAGCTCAGTAGCTGCAAAAGAAGTTTTTATGTCAGCCGCACATTAATATTTGGAAATGAATAAAAGTGGTCACCAACTGGCTACATATCTGAAAATAAAATCTGAGAAAACGTCCATACCTCCCATCAAAGCTGCAAACAATACTACCTTAATCAATTCCACGGACATCTGCTCTAGATTCTTATCATACTATAGAGAGCTATATTCATCAGACAATCTGGACCCTTATCTTTTTCAACCATTTCTACAGGACCTCCCTCATGTTGTACTAGACGATAAGGTTGGAGAATCTCTTGGGGCCCCGATACTACAAGACCAATTGGAAGAGGCCCTCTCCACAATGGCGAAGAGAAAATCTCCAGGACCAGATGGTTTCACTGTAGAGTTTTATGTAGCATTCAAAGATGTTATTTTACCATTTTTGACTCAATATTTTCAACATATAGCTTTGTTGGGATCCGCTCATGGCACGATCACAGAAGCTCTCACTATTGTACTCTTAAAGCCTGATAAAGATCCAGATTGAACACTGTCCTTCCTCAAATAATTCACAAGGATCAAAATGGCTTCATGTGTGGTAGGCTTTCCTCGGATAATACCAGACTTTTTACTCATCTTATTCTCCAAGCGCAAAATACACCTGTGTCGATAATTGCCACGGCTTTAGATGAGGAAAAGGCTTTTGATCACATCAAATGGTCTTTTCTTTTTTATGTAATGAGATGGTTTGGTTTCCCAGAAAGTTTTATTTCAATGATCTCAGCTTTATATTCTAACCCTTCCACAAAAATGAGAATAAATGGCAATATATCGGAGTCTTTTTGCCCACAAAGAGGAACTAGACAGGGATGCCCATTATCTCCTCTACTGTTTAATCTGGCATTGGAACCTTTATTGATTGCTATACGTTTCAACCAGGGCATATCTGGATATGTGTTAGCAGACTTGTCTATAAAAGCTTTAGCATATGCTGATGATGTCTTGCTGTACTCAACATTAGATTCATTACCTGTTATATTGGATACGATTCAAGATTATGCACGAATCTCTGGCTACAAACTTAATTCCAATAAGACTGAAGTTATGCTTCTTAATGGAATTCCGTGCAGTGATATAATTACCAGTTATAAACTAAAATATTCACCAAATAAAATAAAATATTTGGGCATCTGGTTTAGTACTTCGATTGAAGAAATACGAGAATACAATACTAATCATATTATGAACATAATTAAATCACTAACTATACAGTGGACCCCCTTGAAATTATCCTGGTGGGGTCGCTTGGACTCCAAAAAGATGACCATGGCTCCTAAGATTACTTACATACTCTCTATGTTACCATTCCTTCTGCCGCAGAAGACGTATCAGAAATTAGAAACGATGCTTACTAAGTTTCTATGGAACAACAAACCACCTCATATTTCATTGAAAAAACTCAAATGTACCAAAGACAATGGGGGTGTCAACTTTCCCAGTCTGTTTGATTATCATGTAGCATTTCTAGCCAGACAGGGTTCCCAATGGTTGCATTGCACACCTGATGATGATTTACCCATCTGGTTGAAACTTGAACATAAATTACACGGTGAATCCTCCTTAAGATTTTCTGCTCTTCTCTCTACCAAAAATAAACACTCTCCAACTTCCATTGTTTCTTCTACAAAAGAGGCACTACTAGTCGTAGACTCTCAACTTCAGACTCCTTGGAATACCACTACTGCCATGTTGATTTTAAATAACCCTCACATTCTGATACAAGGGCAATATATAGAATGGAAATCCTGGATAAAGCAGGGTATATGGTCAATTAACAACTTATTATCTGATGGACAGCTCATAGATTTTGCTACACTATCGTCAACATATAATGTTCCTCCCACCCAGGCTATCAATGGATCCAATTGCGTCATTGTCTCCTGAACTTTATGAAACATTCTCCGCTCTCCGAGGATACTCCATCATTGTTACACTATTCCATCCTGTTTCGAATGCACTGTGGAGAAGCTTCAGCTTGGTACAAAATCATCAAGAATTTCAAATTTCCTCCTCCAACACATCTATATAATATCTGGTCAACTGACACTCATATTTCTCTTTTCTCACGTGACTGGAAACTAATATGGCTAACATCCTTTAGTGCTTTAAAATCTGCCTCTATTAAACAAATGGTTCTCTTTCTATACCATAAGGCATTCTGGACTCCTTATAAGCTTTCCAAAATTCTGAAATCTGTTTCTAATTTATGTTGGTCGTGCAGAACTGAAATAGGCACGTTTGAACATATGTTTTATCAGTGTACTCTACTACGCCCCTTTTGGTCTGATGTATGGACAAGGATATCTACAATTTTACCTATTAAGGACCAGCTATCTTTCCCAATTCTGATGTTTGGTTCTCCATTAATTGCCTACTTAGATAAAAAGAAATTCAGATTATTTAAGATTTTAATCCTGATTGCACTAAAAACGATTTTGTCACATTGGAAAGATTTTTCACTATTACATGCTAATGAATGGTGGAATATGGTATGTCTTTATGTTAGATATGAGAAAGTAGCTGCTGAAAAAATGAATACCTTAAATTCATTTACCTCTATATGGTCTCACATATTAGAAGGAAGTCGTCCATTGTAGCTATCTGTTCCCTTATTATTTCTGCTTCATTATGGTAACCCATTTATTCTATCCCAGTTTATGCTTTGTTGTACACCTGCAAGATTGGTTTGTTGTTTCGTTGTTGGTTATCTATTGTTTCAATTTTATTTATATGAAACTCAATAAACACTTATTGAACTTAAAAAAAAGATTTTAAATAGATATACGCTCGTATGTAGATATAAATTGCTTCTGGTGAAAAACAAACTTCAACACTTCAATATTAAAAAAATTCAAAGACAGACATCTTAAAAAAGACTTTTTTTTCAACAAATCGAGACCTGTAAAATGAAATTCATCCAAAATTTGATTTGTGTTCCCTGATGTAGGAATCGAAACTGGTCCATGTTGGGACCCTGAAGCTTTTTTTAAGTCTGTCTGAATTTTTTGAATATTGAAGTTTTTTTCCACCAGAAGAAATTTATATATGTTTGTATATCTATATGCAACGATTGAGTGGTGAGACTCAGTTTGGGGTTATGTTTCCAGGTGGTCTCCAAGTCTCTGAGCATATACTATCTCTCTCTCTATCTATATCTCATAGAATGTTTCCAGTAGAGGTGAATGGGATAGTAGCATTTTTTTTGCTATCTTATTTCATTATATATCTATTTCCCTTCACTTGCATGAAGATTTTTTTTTCCCTGTCGGTGCTTTTGAACAGAACAGGAAAGGATTCCTTCACTGTCTACCAGCTGCTTCCCTCAGAGAATGGCACAGGACGGGTACCTGTGGATAACCATGGGGCAGGGATGGGGTGGGCAGGGACAAACAGTGTCCCCATGTCATCTCTAAAAGCTTGAGACTAGCCTTAAACAGGCTGTTCCAACTAGATGGGACAACATCTATAAAATTCTACTGTCAATATGTAAAGACTTAACACATCTTAAGCATCCCCCAATTGTAACTTCCTAGAAAATCCCAGCTATCTTATACCATATCCCGCTTAGAACTGTAAGCATCCCCTAAATTGTAACTTCCTGGAAATGTCCAGCTGTCTTATACTGTAATCCGCTTAGAACTGCAAGGTAAAGGCGGAATATAAGTCACTAATGTAATGTAATGTAATGTAATCTTAGATAACTGGTAACTGAATTCTACTGACTAAAAAAACCTGTAGAAGCTGCTTTTAGATTTAAATGAAGTACTGTTAGATGACATAATTTATGTCTTGTCTGCTTTTGATGTGTCAACAAGAGCCTTGTCTGCTGATCAGACTTCTACCACCTGCAACGTTCTTCCATCATGTGCATCTTACTATTACTGCAACAGATTCATCTATTATTACTGGCATCAAGGAGCATTTCCAACATTTAATAGACACTCGTTTTTCTGTTCATTCACTATACAGTATTGGTTCTGTTCTGCACCCATGTCTGAAAGACAATCCAATTATCTTTCCAGATGATATAAAAACACAGGCAACTGAATCCTTGGGAAGGTTGTACCAAAACCAAGTCAAAATGGAAGGCTCTATCAGTGATTTATGAACAACAGTTGTACAGAATATTGTCCCTTTTTATACTTTAATAAAAAGATTTAAATATAAAACCATAAATGTCTGAGGCTTCTGCAGATGAGGCCAGAGCTCGTGGGGATGGGGTGGGAACAGAGACAGAGCTCACTGGGACAGAGACAAACTTTGTCCCCTTGTCATTCTCTACCTAGTAGCTCTGCTAAGAGTGTTATGTACACTGTAGGGAATTATGTATCACAAAAATCAATAAAATGCTCTGCTCTTTGGAATTCACTGCCACCTTAAGGACTCATCTTGTTTTGAATAGGTTTTGTGTCCTTATGCCATTCACCCTGATCAATCCTTTTCTGTCCACAGTAATTGATAGTGCAAACTGATTAGTGTGGTGTTCAGGACAATATGGCCTACCCTTGGAAGGCTTATAATTTAAATTTTGTACCTGAGCTTTAAGTAACTTTGACAAGATCGACTGTCGGCCCCGGGCGGCTTTCCCGCAGAGGAGAGAATCCTGCATTCATCGTGGGCCTCATCTGGGGCAGCCTCCTTGGAGCGGCTGGGGCACGGGCAGTGTGTCTGGGAGGGAATGCATGGATGGGAGAACATCGCAGGGGAGGAGACATAGACATCCTGGGACTGTCGGCCAAGTCTCTTCCCTGAAGAAGCCCTTTTTCTGGAAACTAAAATCTTGTTAAAATGTTTATTTTATTTTTATTTTTCCTCTAACTCTACTTTTCACTTCTCTATTACCCTCCAGGTACTTTAGTTAGATTGTGAGCCTTCGGGACAGTAAGGGAATTTTTCAAGTACCTTTCCTATTTCTAATCTTAATGTATATTTTCTGTAAACCGCTTAGAACCTAACGGATGTAGCGGTATATAAGAAATAAATTACATTACATTACATTACAAGGTATGGTAATTCTTATGTTAATTTTTTTATGGTTGCCAGTAACCTTAAGATTATTTAAAAGATACCTTTTCTGTCAGATGAAGTATGGGAACTGGATTTTAGGTTGTATAGTTCACTTTTTTGTATCTTATTGTTTGTGATTGTTTTATAGTGAATGTATTGTTATTATTTGTATGTATTAGCTACAAATGTATGTATGGGCTACAAATAAATAAACTATGAACTACATGGATAGGTTTATGTTTCTTTCTTTTTCTCTCTCTCTTTTCTTTAGATTATTGGTATTCCTTTCTTCTTTTCATAATTTAGTATGTAAATCACTGAGCGTTCCCTCTTTTAGTGGTATATTAAATGGTCTGTATACAATAAACAACATATTAAACAGAATAGTATTTGTGGAGTTCTGGAAATATATGCAAGTACATAAATACACCATTGCTCCCAGTCAGCCCTAGCTCCCCAGTCTAGCATCTTCCTTTTGATTGTGTGAACAGTGATGTTCAGCAGCACTGTACCATAAATCCTGAGGTTACTGGCAACCATTAAAAAAAAAAAAACAAATAACATAAGAATCACCATACCTTGTCAAAGTCACTTAACCTTCAGGTACAAAGTTTAAATTATAAGCCTTCCAACAGAAAGGAAAATGCCTATTATCTCTGAATGTAACTTGCCTTGAGCTACTTACTTCTGAGCAAAGTGAGCTAAATCATAAATCCAGTACCAAGTATAAATATACAGTAAATAGAAAATGGAAATAAGGTGATATCTTTATATTGGACTAATTTTAACACCTTTTTGACTAACTTTCAGAGACCAAAACCTCTTTCCTCAGGTTAGGTCAAAGTACCATAACAATATACTATACTGACCTGAGGAAGGTGGTTTTAGGGCTCCTTTTACTAAGGTGCGTTAGGGCCTTAATATGCCTAGAATTTTGAATAGGCGATAAATCAAGCTAATTAATAAACTTGGAAACTTGGAATAGCGCGCGCTAAATTGCCACGTGTGCTAGACCTTAAAGCCAGCATTGAGCAGGCATTATTCTAGAAATGTACCGTGCAGTTTAGCGCATGGTAATTATGTGCATGCACTAAAAACGCTAGCACACCTTAGTAAAAGGAGCCCTTCGTCTTTGGAAGTTTATTAAAAAATGTGTTTAGTCCAATAAAATGGTATTATATTTTCCAATTACAGTGATACCTTGGTTTACGAGCATAATTTGTTCCAGAAGCATGCTCATAAACCAAAATACTCGTATGTCAAAGTGAGTTTCCCCATAGGAACTAAGGGAAACTCGCTTGATACGTTCCCATCCACCCCACCCCCCGAGGCGCTGCTCTACCCCCGCCCGCCAAAACCGGCATTGCTACCCCCAAAGGCCCCCCCCGTGTGATCCGCCACCTCCCCCTCCCCCCACGATCCGGCATCCCCTACTCGTGTCGCACCCCCCCCCCCGGCCGTGATCTGAAATCCCCCAGCACCCACCCGAACACGCTGCTTACCCCCATCTGGCCACCGACACCGGCACCAACGCACAGGACATGCCGGTGCCCAAAGAGCTGCATCTTCTTCTTTGCTGGGCCTTCGAGTTCCCACCCCATCCCTGTGCGCTTGTCCCCATCCATGCCTCGTCCCTGCTAGCTCAGTCCCCGTCTCTGCTCCATCCCCGAGAGCTCAGTCCCCGTCCACACCCCGCAAACTCGGTCCCTGCCCCCCCCTGCAAACTGTTAGATCTCATCCGCACAAGCCTTGAATAGTTATGAATTTATACTGAACTTGTTTTATTAAAGTATAAAAAGAGACAATATTCTGTACAATTGTCATTTTATAAACACAAATAATACAGAGCAAGGATCAACAAAACCCCTGTCTTCCCTCCCTCTCACAAATATCCCCTCCACTATTGTGAAAACTGAACAAACCAAATTACTACAGAATGCTACATAGAAAAAAATCAAGCTAACAGAATACTTCAGTCACACATGGCAGCAATAGTGTTAGGGGATAGCAACTAGGGCAACTGCCCCCTGGTCAGAGAGAGAGAGAGCCCTAAGCCAGCTGGAAGCTAAAGAAGCACAGCATGGGCTTTGTGGTCCCCAGTTATATCTAATACCAGCTCTAGCAGGATACATATTTCAAATCTGAAATATTCTAATCACAAAATATAAAATACATTTATAATTTTTCTACCTTTTGTTGTCTGATAATTTTATTCTTCAAATCACATTGGTCCCAGGCTTTGGTTTTGGGTTCCTTCTGTCTTCATCGTGGCATGGCTGGTTCCTGAAGGTAAAATAGGCGCAAGAGGAACTGGGGAGGAGATGCCGAGTCTGATATGGGCGCAATTTATATACCATAGGAGCAAGACTTTTCACCACTCCCACGGGGTAGTAAAAGGTCTTGTCCCCATTCCCGCGGGGTAGTGAAGGGTCTTGTCCCCATTCCCACGGTAAACCATTTGCAAATGTCTCCATTCCTGCAGATTTACTGCGGCGACCATGGTTTACCGCGGTAAGTGGTCCCCGTGTCATTCTCTAATACAGACCATAAAAGTCTGCCCAGCACCATCCTCATGTTCCAAATTACTGAAGTTTCCGTGGAATCCCTCTCCAGCCCATCCTACACTGAATGGAACACAGCATGTGCAAGTCTGCCCAGTACCGGTCTTAGTTCTTCAGTTTATATCCTTCATTTTCTCCAGTGGCCTCCTAGTTGTACACATCATACTTTAGGCACCTAGTAGTACCTAGAAGTCGCAAGATTGTTGGCGGTATATAAGAATAAAGTTATTATTATTATAGTAAGTTCTCGATGCTGTTGTAATCCTACCATGCCTTAGTTAAAGGGCCCCTAAGTTTACTCAGCTTGGAATCAATCTGGAATTTTCTGCAAAAAAGGTAAATTTCAAAATATAAATGTCCTGGTCACAAAAGCAAAGTTTGAGGGGAATGGTAGCCCTTTTTATTTACTTATTCAATTTTCTGTACCATTCTCCCAGGAGAGCTCAGAACGGTTTACATGAATTCTATACTTTTGAGACACAGGCAATTAAGAAAGAACACTTATTACCCAGGAAAAAAAAAATGGTTACATTATCAGCCTCTCTCTAATCTACCTTTTCTAGGGAATTTAGTTAAGAAAATATTCATGATCAATTGAGTTTCTGAATGAGAAGTAAGTGCTCAATAAATATCTGTTCGGCTTAGAAAATGAACATGATACATTTAATGGATATCATTTATTCAGATTTTGATAAGGATGAAAATTTTAGTTTCTTTAGATGTCTCAACTGCTTTTGATATAATTAATCATGGTATTTCATTGAGAAGATTAGATGCTATTGGAATTAGTGGTAAAGTGTATGATTGCTTTGAATACTTAAATTAAGGCAGTTTTTAGTAATAAGAACATAAGAACATAAGAACTGCCATCTCCGGATCAGACCTTCGGTCCATCAAGTCCGGCGATCCGCACACGCGGAGGCCCCGCCAGGTGTACACCTGGCGTAATTTTTAGTCCACCATATCTTTATATGCCTCTCTTAAGGAGATATGCATCTAGTTTGCTCTTGAAGCCTAGGACGGTCGATTCCGCAATAATCTCCTCTGGGAGGGCATTCCAGGTGTCAACCACTCTCTGAGTGAAGCAGAACTTCCTGACATTAGTCCTGAACCTGTCCCCCCTTAGCTTCATTACATGTCCTCTAGTCCGTGTCAAATTGGACAGATCAGATGCACGCAAGCTCAAGTGTCCTGACAAGCCCATGTACCATGACTGGAGTGTCTCCTACTTTACTTCCTTTTATTCCCCAGTCTCTCACTATCTTCTTTTTTCCCTCCACCCTCATTCAGCATCTGCCCTCTTTCTCTCCTCCTTCTATACAGTGTGGGCCTTATTTTATTCCTCCATCCAGCATCTTCCTCTCTCCAAATTCCATCCCATATCTGTTCCTACTCTTTCCCTACTTCCATACAGCATCAGCCACCTTCTCTCTGCCCCTCTTACTTCCATCCAGCATGTCTTCTCTCGCCCCCATTTCCATGGGGGAGAGAGAAGACACTTCCTAGGCACGGGTCCCGGAAGTGACATCAGAGAGAGTGCCTATACCGACACGGGCAGCACCTTCATGCTGGGGAAGTAAAAAAGTCATGGGGGAAGGCAAAGGAGAGGTGGAGGGGTGCCGCGCCCTTAGGAAGACCATCCCCCTCAACCCCCCCTTACTATGCCACAGAGCACATGCTAAGATTTACCCCCTCTTCTAAGAAACTGCGATAGTTTTTAGCATGGTGAGCCGCGCTGCTCCCAACGCTCATAGGAACTCTATGAGCGTCGGAAGCAATGCAGGCCATTCAGCGCAGCTCACCGCCCTAATTGTAGAAGAGGGGGTTAGTGAAAAGGTCCCTAGGTCTCATTGCATAAAATAAGACTGGTGCTAAAATAGCATATTTTAATGGCAGCCCATCCTGATATCTGTACTTTTTAAATCACCAGTAGTTTCATGTAAAGTGTTCATCTAGCTCCCAAAAGAAGCTCAAAAAGACGAGAATGGCACGTCACAGGACCCAAAGTTACCCACACAGGAAAAGTATTCCACACAAGTGAATCCTATGAATGTTGTCCCTCAAACATAGCATATATTATTCCATGCAAAATGTGAGAGGAAGGGTGCTATTTTGGGGAGGTTGGCCAGATGTTAAGACAAGAATCTTTTGAATCGACGTCTTCTCATAGAGACTATGACGTATACTGCTTTCTGGTGGATTAAACCAGGGTATATGGTTTTATAAAGGTTTTATTAATAATTTATGATATTACAACTCCATACCATATCACAGCTTCATCAGTTGTTTTGTCCCCTAAAGAAGGCAGGTCTCCTGCCGAAACCTGGATCCTTGTCGGGATTATATTTAATGATATTTAAAGAAATAAAGCTTGCCTTGGTTGTATAAGGACATCAGCCTTGCCCTTTCTGTTGTGCCGCAAGACAAGAATCAACTCACAGAAGGACCACATGATACACCAAGGTGACACCTCTGTGGATGAGCATTTTTTCAGGACCACGCCACTGCATCGATGAGCTCTTAGAACACAAAAAGACATTGTTAAAACAATTTGAAGAACATAAGACTTTTGGAATTAAGATGGTAAAACACTTCAACACCAACGTGAAATAAAGTTCTAGATTTCCTTTCACATTTTAACCCAGAAAATTCTACTGCTTTGTCGCCATCTGTTCTATTTCTCCCTACCACCCCCCCCCCCCCTCCTGCTTGATGCCTTCACTGGAATGTTTTTATGTTCTATTTATATATTTTGATATTGTCATGTTTTGCTTCTATTGTTCTGCCCTGGTTTTGATTCTATTTATTACCTTTGAAGTGGAAAGACATGGCAACTATACCACTTTATCATATGATAATAGTCATGAAAAATGAGACCTCAGGATGGCCTGTATGCTTCTCCTTTTTTGACAGTGTTAATATCTGCTCAGTTTTAACGGCTAAGATTATATTTTTGTAGTATTACTGCACTGAGAAAATAGAATTCAAATCTCCGGCTGTGTTTCTTGCATGGAACGGACACACTCTGAGCCATTCTACTTTCACTGTGCAATTATAACTTCGAAAAGAAAATGATTTTAGCTGGGAATTAGTTCAAGGAAGAACTGAAGTTCACAGAAGTGCTGCATACTCGTAAATGCGCAAAGGTTTTGTTTTTGCACAGTGGCCCAGAAGAGCAAAATAAGGGTGAATGCACTCAGTAATCAATATTAGACTGAATACTAAAATCCATTGTAATGCAATTTCGTGAGTGAAACCTCAGTAATATGAATATAACCTTATCACTTTAATTCTCAATTAGTGAACTAAAATACAGAAATGCGAGGTCAAAAAGTAAAGAAAGGCTATTAGAAAAGAAACTGACAGGAGGAAGGCTGCAGTCCCTGAGGAGCTATATAGACCTTTTTCTGCTTTCTGAAAATCTATTGAGTTAAGGCATACCTGTTTTCCCACTCTGTTGCTTCAGTGGTTTATGTTCTATGGCTCTCTTGGATACATTCAGGAAGGCTCTGGAATGCACACTGTCAGGGGATGAAGAGAATTGGCAAAGAGGATGAGAGAAGAGACTGTATAATATCTGGCTGAACTGGGTCCATAGCTCTATATATTTTCAGGATTTAGAAAACACACTTGTCCACTCATCACTCACTTGAAGTGATTGCATTTTCTTGGTTAGTAGAGCTTAGAGCAGGGAGATGATAGAAGTAGATCTGGCTCTGATCGCGGGAGGGGGGGGAGTTGAGCAGTTTATAGAGGTAGTTATGGCTCTGTTCGGGGGAGGGGGGAGTTGAGCAGCATCTTTGAGCACCAAGGATCCTGACGGACATAGGAGGTACTAGACCTGGACTTAAGCAAAGGATGTCAAAATGAAAGAGGAGAAGAAATATAGAGAGAAAGGACTGGGGTAGGTTGAGGAGTACGGAGAACAGGTTCAGTTATAGGAGAAATACCGATTCCAACCCGAATGCTGATTTTCTAATGGTGAGGAATGCTTTCTGCTTATTATGTATTGCTTTGCCAAGTTTGAGATTATTTTTTGTTTGATGGTTTCGAAAAGATAGCCCAGGCAGTTATCTCCCTTGGTTGTTGCAATATCCTTTATCTTAAGCTTCCTAAGAAGGCTATGACTAGGCTTCAGTTCTTACAAAGTTCTGCAGCAAAGATCACGTCGCTATTGAAATCAGGGTCACATCACTACTGAACTCATTCCACTGGCTTCCAATAATGGCTAGATAGAATTTAAGTTTCTCTATATTTCTCTAAAAAATTTCTATAGTGTATCCTTCCTATTTAGGGCCCTTTTTACAAAGCCATGGTAGCGATTGCCCCATAGCATATGCACCAAAACCCATTTAATTCCTATGGGCTTTGGTGCATTTGCTGCAGGAGAATAACTGCCATGGCTTTGTAAAAAAGGGCCCTTAGTAACTTACTTGCACCTTAAAAAGTAGTCTGTCTGTTCTCCATTCCTCTACAACTCAAAAATTATTTGAAAGTGTTGTACCTAAACTGTGAATCTCGCCTTTCCACTCAACAGAGCATAATGAAGTTTAGAAAGTTACTGAAAATATGCTTATATAAAATATTAGTAACATAGTAGATGACGGCAGATAAAGACCCAAATGGTCCATCCAGTCTGCCTAACTTGATTCAACTTATATTTTTTAATTTTTTTCTTCTTAGCTATTTCTGGGCAAGAATCCAAAGCTTTACCCATTACTGTGTTTGGGTTCCAACTGCCAAAATATTTGTCTAAACCTACTCCAGCCCATCTTCACCCTCCTAGCCATTGAAACCTATCCCAAATGGCCATATAGAGACAGACACAGACTGTGCAAGTCTTCCCAGTACTGGCTTAGTTCAATATTTAATATTATTTTCTGATTCTAGATCCTCTGTGTTCATTCAATGCTTCTTTGAAGTCCGTCACCGTTTTCCTCTCCACCACAAATATATTTCAATGATTCAATATAATGGTTCAGGAAGGAAGCAAATATATTTTTATAGATCTTATTTGGTTTTATTATTTTACTGTATGTTATAGATTATTTTTATTATTATTATAATAATAAAATTTTCATATCAATAAAGGTATTTGAATCTACAAGAGGAACTGAGTTAGCTAGCTGTTGTTCCACTTGGGTAGAGATGAGGATAATCAGGGTGAGCAATTCAGTTTACAACTGTTTTACATCTTTTTTTTTTTTATCATGTTAACTTTCCAGAGCAAAAGAGAATAAAGAAGCGAGAGCAAGTATAAACATCGCACCTACAGAGCTGAGAAAGCTGGTAACCAGCACAATGAAACTAGGACAGCCTGGTAATTCTTCCAGTGACAGGTATGGGGATTAACCTTTTATTATGGAGAAATCATTTCTACTATAACTATTTAAGAGCAAAGGTTTACTTTGGTTTAAAGGAACCACAAGGAGTCCAGCAGGATACACACCCACGTAGACAAAACAGGAGTGGAGTGGGACAACCGACCTTCCACCAAAACAAAGCTAATGGATAAAACCAAAGCTAAAGAATGCTGTCAAAATTGTTTTAGGTCTCCTTTTACAAAGCCGCGCTAGGGCCTTAACTCGCGGAATAGCACGCGCTAATTTGCCCCATGTGCAAGCCACTACCGCCTCCCACGCGCTAGCGCACACTCATCCGGTGCGTGCGTTAAAAACGCTAGCGCATCTTTGTAAAAGGAGCCCTTATTGTCCACAGTGAACAGTCCAAACCCAACACAGTACTGTGTTTCGGGGTGGAAAACACGCCTGCATCAGGGGTACTGAGAACTCTTGTTCACAATAGATGATGCTTAACAAATATATGTGCGCAATATAGCTCAACATCTAAAAGTCTCCAATGCTTGCTCAAAAGAGTGCTGGCAAGGATGGGAGACTTTAACGCGTTGAGCTATATTGCGCACAGATATTTGTTAAGCATCATCTATTGTGAACAAGATTCAAGTTCTCAGTACCCCTGATGCAGGCGTGTTTTCCACGCCGAAACACAGTACTGTATTGGGTGTGGACTGTTCATTGTGGACACTAATAAACAGTTTTGACACCATTCTTACATTGGTTTAAACTTTAAAGGCATTTGACTAAAATGGTACAGTGTTAACTATAAATATATCGTCAGAAAAAAAATCCAGCTGACCCAGAATCATTTTTATTAAGCATTTTCTCAGACATAGCTGATGAGGGAAAGATCACCGCTGCTGGTGCAGAGATTCAGTATGATGCACTGTCCTATGACAGTTATAGGATGTGCATCATACTGAATCTCTGTACCGTGAAAATCGAGCAGCGGTGATCTTTCCCTCATCTGAGGAGAATATTGAGATAAGTGCGGGGTTCTTTTTTGCTATAAGCATTTTTCTGCCATATGCATTTTTGCTAAAACATATTTAAATATTTATTATATTCTTACGGAGTTTTTCTGTGACCAAGGATGTGCTCTCTATGACAACTTAGTAATTGTCATAGTAGTTTCCCAAGTTCATTCTTAGGGAACTGAGGTCTTTTCTCCGTATTAGGACCCTGCCTCAGTTTGGTTCAGATAGAGGGTTAAATAGAGTGAATGCCTTTTGGTGATATTTCACATTAAGATTATGTCATACGGTGAGTATCAAATTGCCCAGAATTTATAAGGACAATAGTATCTTATTTGCCACATGGAGCACCTTAAAATTTATTAACAACTTAACAGAGATTCCAGTAGAAAAATCCACGTGTCAGTCCTTATGGTTGAACTCCAAGACTCAAATTGGTGAGTTTAAGATCCTCTGGAAGCATTGGTTGCAGGCAGGTATATGTACGCTAGATGATGTGATATCTAATGGGAAAATGCTTGATTTTTCACGATTGCAACAATAATTTGGTATTTCAAAACCTCATATATACAAGTGGTTCAGTTGAAGCAAGCCATTCAGAAGGGGTTCCCTGATTGGCAAAATCTATAAAATCAGTATAGATTGCCGGGCCTATGCTTCCAGACAGATTTGCTGGGGCATCAGGTAGCCAAGTGATATAAATTAATATCTGGCTATATGAATAAGAAATCAAAAACAAGTTTGAGAGATATTTGGATCATTGAGATTAAGCAGCAGATTTCTGCTACTCAATGGCCACGGATTTGCCCTTGGAGGATGAGGTGTACAGCGTCAGCATCTATGAGACAAACCTGTTTTTTGTTGTTGCATAGAAGTTCATTTGCAGAAATTAGATAGTTCTAAGTCAAATAGATGCTGGCACTGTCATCTTGATATAAGGACACTGGATCATCTATTGTTCTATTGTCCTTTGATACTCAGTGGGGACATATTACACTGATTCTGGAGACTGTGGTTCCGCTGTCATATGAAGCGGTAATATGTGGGACGCTGTTATCTCCTACATCTCCATTAGACAGGCATAAAAACAGGTTATTGGGTATAATGATTGGGGTAGCCATCCAAACGATTATGAGAAACTGGAAGAATTGCGACCACTTAAATTTCACTTTTTGATGGAATTTGATATGCTTGTGTTATCGTTACGAGAAAATTATGTCTGAACAAAGGGGTAATATTAAGTGGTTTAATCTGACGTGGGGTCCATTGACCAATTTTATTGATTCTAATTGAATGGTTTTTCCTTTATTTTTGATTATACTTTTTACATCCAGGGAAGAGGGGTGGGTGGGAGGGAGAAGGATAATGTATAAGGACTGGTTTATTTATGAGTTGTTAGTACTATTGTATGGGTATCTTGAATATATTGAAATCAGGGGGGATATAAGTGCTGTTTTTTTCAGATAACTTGTTATGCAATTTTTGTATGCATTGTTTATAGAATGAAAATGAATAAGGATATATATATATATATAAATTAGTGTAACCTCTGCCCTGTACTTTGTCAGCTCTATGGTTTTCTATTGCATGAATCTGAATATTGTGGCTATTGCAACATTGAGCATGAGGCAGAACTGATATTTTATTCAGATTTTTTACATGGCTGAAGTGCAGACTGCCATTCGCTTTGCCATTTTAAATACACGGTTAACATTTGACTCACAACTCTGTTGTGAGATAGCAGAAAGAGCCGGGCAAACTGCGGGAATTATCCTTGCTGGCTTGTGTTTGGTTATGCTTTCCGCCTCTGTTTTTTTGGGAAGCAACTGTGAAGGGTTTTATTGCTCTTGTAAAGGGGGCACATTCCTTTGATGTCCTCTTTCTCTAGTGTAGATGGGTGAGGAAATGATGCTAGCCCCTCTCTGAATAAATGCCCAATTCCTGTGAGGTTCCTGCTTTCATTTCTTGGATTAGTGCTACAGGAAGTTGATAGGGATTATTTTACTACTGGTCTATGTTAGACCTCAGTTTGTTTGGTCATGCCTATTAAAGTGATTAGCTATGTGTGCTTTCAGGCATCTTTACAGCTTGTGAAGTTCAGGAACATGCTTGTTTTATGGAGTTTTTTCCCCCTGAATTCTTTCTGGACTCTCATTTGAATTGAATAGATTTCTGTTCTGTCTCATTCTTCGCAATGAGACAGGGGTTGATAAGCATGACTCAAATTTCCAAAGCATGATGAGAGGCAATTTTGTAAGCTGTTTTGACATGAAAAACACTTTTTTCTATGCATAAAGGGTTTTATATAAAATTACCTTCTGCTTAAAAGTGCATGCAGTGCAATTAGGCATGTACGAGGGGGTGCTGAAAAGTTCTCAGCCTAATCAAGAAGAGAATGATTTAATGAATGGTTTAATGAATGATCTGAAATAATGCCAAAACAGAATTTTTGTTTCTGCAGAATGGCACTTAACAAAATAAGATAACACTCTTTTCAGCTACAGTGGTAGAGGCGTAGTGAGGGTGAGTGGCATCCCCCCTGCCCTGTTCTCCACCCCTCCCTTCCCTTTTTAATTTTTCAGGTGTGAGCAACATCACAACCTTGCTGCCCATGTCATGTTGGTTATCCCTTTGACTTCCCCTCTTACTACGCCACTGTACAGTGGCAAAATAATGCTCAGAATTTTGGAAGTTGGCTGGTTGGGCTGAGAACCTTTCAGCACTCCCTGATACTAGCTAGCAACCTTAGAATAAGCTTGTTCAAGGGAGCTGATTGGGCAGAGCATAGATGAAGTCACAATACAAGTGTATAATTCAAATACATGGGTATGTATGCCTATACATTATATGATACAACCTATATCAGAAAAAAAAACCATTCCGTATTACGATAACCTTCTGTTGTCAGAGCTGTTCAGATCAAACTCTTAGGGCTTCTTTTACGAAGGTGCGCTAGCGGTTTTATCGCACGTACTGGATTAGCGCGCGCTAGCTGAAAATCTACCGCCTACTCAAAAGGAGGCAGTAGCGGCTAGCGCGCGGCAATTTAGCACGCGCTATTCAACGCATTAAGCCTCTAGCGCACCTTCGTAAAAGGAGCCCTTAGTCTAAGGACAAGTCTAAGGACAAATAAGCTCTTGGTCTAAGCACAAATCTATACCTTGTCATTGATCTACATATATTGTTATATATTTTCAGAATGACATGCAATTAATTAATTAATTAAAATTGACATTTTATTCAGTGATATAAATATCAAATGTTTAATTTATCTTCCATTGAAGCACAAACTCTTAATAGCTGGAAACATGTAACACAGACATGACATGTTTTTGCCATATGGCTGTATCAAGGATTTGACTCCTAAAAAAAAAAATATTGGCCCCCTTTTATCAAACCACGTTAAGGAATTCTATGGGCATCGGAGATTTTACTACAACAGCTGGCGATAAAAACCCCTAATGCGGCTTGATAAAAGGGGGCTATTGTCTGGACCAACATATAAAATCTAGAGAAGCTCTATTTAAAACAAAAAACTAAAACCTTAGATCTGACATCACCGTATGCAACAAATCAAGTCCTCTTTTCCCAAAGCAGTGCATGCAAATAGATCTCATGCATATTCGTTGGGGAAATCCTGAAAACCTGACTGGAATACGGCTCTCGAAGACTGGAATTCCCTACCCCTGGGTTAGACCAACATCATCTATTCAACTTCCTTATTCAAACCAGCAGGAGTAACTGAGCCCAATGTAAAAATCCAATATTCCTTAAATGTTAAACTTCTCTAAATTACCATCTTCCCACCCTTCAAGTACAATTATCTCTGACTTGATGTTTCTCAAGCTGCCAATGTTGTACTAGAGCAGTGATTCCCAACCCTGTCCTGGAGGAACACCAGGCCAATCGAGTTTTCAGGCTAGCCCTAATGAATATGCATGAGAGAGATTTGCATTAGGGATAGCCTGAAAACCCAATTGGCCTGGTGTTCCTCCAGGACAGGGTTGGGAACCACTGTACTAGAGGAACATCTTCATTACAATTCAAAATCCTTGACTTACCAGGGGCCTATGAAAAGTTAGCCCAACCAAGAAGAAAATGAGGTGGAGCCGTGAAATTTACAAGTTATTCCACACTTGTCTTGACACTTTTCATTTCATATCTTTGAAATGAAAAGTGTCAAGAAAAGGGTGGAATAACTTGTAAGTTTCAGAGCTCCACCTAATTCTCGTTTTGGTTGGGCTGAGAACCTTTCAGCGGCCCCTCGTATGCTCTAAGGCAGGGGTCTCAAAGTCCCTCCTTGAGGGCCGCAATCCAGTCGGGTTTTCAGGATTTCCACAATGAATATGCATGAGATCTATGTGCATGCACTGCTTTCAATGCAAATTCATTGGGGAAATCCTGAAAACCCAGCTGGATTGCAGCCCTCAAGGAGGGACTTTGAGATCCCTGCTCTAAGGCTATGAGCTTCTGTTTGGGCTGAAGCTCTCTATTTCTGACAGATCTGACAACAGAAGGTTGTTGTCACATGGAATGCTTTTTCTGATACTTGTAGGTTGCTGTTTGCTCCATTCACTGTATTAAGATTCATTCTCTTGGTAGGACTGAGAACTTTTCGGCACCCTCTTATAGACATGTGCAAGCATGCACACCCCAAGCCTGTCCTTAATGTTGTGCAATCTGCACATTGGCATTCCTGGGAATGAGTGAGATGTTTGATTGTATTTTATTTAACTCTATTATCACAGTTCTAAATAATATATAAATAAATAATTATTTGTGTAAAGTGCTCAGACCCATCAACCGAAACTGTTTAGTGATGTCACTAAACTGTGGTTTTTTTTTTTAATCATCATTGCCTTTACTGTCCAGGTGTCCAGGACATAAGAACATAAGAATTGCCGCTGCTGGGTCAGACCAGTGGTCCATCATGCCCAGCAGTCCACTCACGCAGCGGCCCTCTGGTCAAAGACCAGCGCCCTAACTGAGACTAGCCCTATCAGTGTACGTCCTTGTTCAGCAGGAACTTGTCTAATTTTGTCTTGAATCCCTGGAGGGTATTTTTCCCTATGACACACTCCGGAAGAGCTTTCCAGTTTTCTACCACTCTCTGGGTGAAGAAGAGCTTCCTTACGTTTGTACGGAATTTATCCCCTTTCAACTTTAGAGAGTGCACTCTTGTTCTCCCTACCTTGGAAACGGTGAAAAACCTGTCCTTATCTACTAAGTCTATCCCCTTCAGTACCTTGGATGTTTCAGTCAAGTCCCCTCTCAATTTCCTCTGTTCGAGGGAGAAGAGGCACAGTTTCTCTAATCTTTCGCTGTACAGCAGCTCCTCCAACCCTTTAACCATCTTAGTCGCGCTTCTCTGGACCCTTTTGAGTAGTACCGTGTCCTTCTTCATGTACGGCGACCAGTGCTGTACGCAGTACTCCAGGTGAGGGCGCACCACGGCCCGGTACAGCGGCATAATAACCTTCTCCGATCTGTTCGTGATCCCCTTCTTTATCATTCCAAGCATTCTGTTCACCCTTTTCACCGCCGCCGCACATTGTGTGGACGGCTTCATCGATTTGTCGATCAGAACTCCCAAGTCCATTTCCTGAGAGGTCTCTCCAAGTACCGCCCCAGACATCCTGTGTTCGTGCATGAGATTTTTGTTACCGACATGCATCACTTTACATTTGTCCACGTTGAACCTCATCTGCCATGTCGATGCTTATTCCTCGAGCCTGATTATGTCACATTGCAGATCTTCACAGTCCCCCTGCGTCTTCACTACTCTGAATAACTTTGTATCGTCCGC
This sequence comes from Geotrypetes seraphini, assembly GCF_902459505.1. Classification (NCBI taxonomy): domain Eukaryota; kingdom Metazoa; phylum Chordata; class Amphibia; order Gymnophiona; family Dermophiidae; genus Geotrypetes; species Geotrypetes seraphini. The sequence continues at coordinate 431,632,219 of NC_047085.1, read as the reverse complement.
AAATTTAAATCACCTCAATCGTCTTACCTATGTCTAGATCGTTTATAAAGATGTTGAAGAGCACGGATCCAAGCTCCAAGCCCTGCGACACTCCACTGGTGACACTCTTCTAGTCCGAGTATTGTCCATTTACCCCCCACTCTCTGTTTCCTATGCTCCAGCCCAGGGGTGCCCACACTTTTTGGGCTTGCGAACTACTTTTTAAATGACCAAGTCAAAATGATCTACCAACAATAAAATTAAAAAAAAACACAAAGCACACTGTACGCATAGAAAATGTTAATTATCATTCCTATTCCAAGGTTTTTCAAAGAGGTCAAAGCAGATGACTCTATGCACTATCACCTCAGTAACAACCATACAAAAATAGACAAATATACCCCCTCCCTTTTTACTAAACCACGATAGCAGTTTTTAGCGTAGGGAGCTGCACTGAATGCCCAGCGCTGCTCTCGACACTCATAGGCTCCCTGCGCTAAAAACTTCTATTGCGGTTTAGTAAAAGGGGACCTTAGTGTAAAATATAGACAGCAGATATAAATTCTGACACATTTTGATCACTAAATTTAAAATAAAATCATTTTTCCTACCTTGTCTGGTGATTTCATGAGTCTCTGGTTGCACTTTCTTCTTCTGACTGTGCATACAATCTTTCTTCCCTTCGTTTAGCCTGTATGCTTCCTCTCCTCCAGACCTCATTCCTTCCCCAACTTTTCCTTCCTCTTCCCTGCCCTTTCTTTCTCTCTGCCTCCTTTTCTTTTTTTCTGTTTCTCTTCTTTCCTTCTGTCTCCCTGCCTGCCCTTTTTCTTTCTTTCTCCCAAGCCACTGCCATTGCCACTGCCATTGCCATCGGGGACCAGGACCCAAACGCCACCAATAACAGGCCCCAAGCTCTCCCTGCTTCGGCCAACCAGCATTCCTCTCCCCGACGTCAATTCTGCCATCGGGAAGAGGAAGGCTGATCAGTCCAAGATCGTGATCAACCTATTGGGGGAAATGCTGCCGGGTTCTGCCTTCGCGGAAACAGAAAGTAGGCAGGACCCGGCAGGAAGAACAACAAATGCTTCACTAACCTGTCACCCGCATTAGCCCGTAGCAAACGCTTGCTTCAGGGCTCTCAACATGTGCGTGCCGGCTTCCCTTCTCCCCCCCCCCCCCCCGGCGGACATAACTTCTGGTTTCGGAGGGAAGAGAAGAGAAGCCGGCATGCACATGTTAGAGCCCGGAGCATAAGTTCGCTACGGGCTGAAATCTCCAAGTCGTTTTTTGGGGGTTTTTTTTTTTTAATGTTCAGCAGCGGCAGATGACAGCTGGGCGGACTGCCCAGCTAAAAGGCCCTAGGGAGAACACTGGAGAGGAAGGCTGATCGGCCCGTAGATCAGGACGACACGAGTCTATCACGGAGCCCGGGATAGGCTCCGCGATCGACTCACGTTGCCTTCCTGAGCTACTGGTCGATCGCGATCGACGTATTGGGCACCCCTGCTCCAGCCAGTTTTTAATCCACCTGAGTATTTCATCCTCAATACCATGGCTCGCAATTTTCCAAGCTCAATACCATGGCTCGAAGTAGTTGTTCATGCGGAACCTTGTCGAACGCCTTCTGAAAGTCCAGATATACAGTGTTGACCGGGTCGCCCTTATCTATCTGCCTGTTCACCCCTCAAATAAGTGCAGCAAGTTTCTCAGACAAGATCTGCCTTTGCTGAAACCGTGCTGGCTGGTCCTCATCAGACCGTGTCCGTCAAGGTCAGGGGTGGCCAATATGTCGATCGACCACTAGCTCAGGAAGGCAACGTGAGTCGATCGCGGAGCCCATCTCGGGCTCCGTGATAGACTCGTGTTGCCGTCCTGATCTACGGGCCGATCAGCCTTCCTCTCCAGTGTTCTCCCTAGGGCCTTTTAGCTGGGCGGTCCGCCCAGCTGTCATCTGCCGCTGCTGAACATTAAACCCCCCCCAAAAAAATGGCTAGGAGATTTCAGCCCGTAGCGAACTTATGCTCCGGGCTCCAATGTGTGCGTGCCGGCTTCTCTTCTCTTCCCTCCGAAACCGGAAGTTATGTCTGGGGGGAGGGGGGAGAGAAGGGAAGCCGGCACGCACATGTTGAGAGCCCTGAAGCAAGCGTTCGCTACGGGCTAATGCGGGAGACAGATTAGTGAAGCATTTGTTCTTCTTCCTGCCGGGTCCTGCCTACTTTCTGTTTCTGCGAAAGCAGGACCCGGCAGCATTTCCCCCAATAGGTTGATCACGATCTTGGGCTGATCAGCCTTCCTCTTCCCGACGGCAGAATTGACGTCGGGGAGAGGAATGCTGGTTGGCCGAAGCAGGGAGAGCTTGTGGCCTGTTATTGGTGGCGTTTGGGTCCTGGTCCCTGATGGCAATGGCAGTGGCAGTGGCTTGGGGGAGGGCAGGGAGAAAGAAAGAAAGAGGGCAGGCAGGGAGACAGAAGGAAAGAAGAGAAACAGAAAAAAAAGAAAGGGAGGCAGAGAGAAAGAAAGGGCAGGGAAGAGGAAGGAAAAGTTGGGGGAAGGAATGAGGTCTGGAGGAGAGGAAGCATACAGGCTAAAAGAAGGGAAGAAAGATTGGATGCACAGTCAGAAGAAGAAAGTGCAACCAGAGACTCATGAAATCACCAGACAAGGTAGGAAAAATGATTTTATTTTAAATTTAGTGATCAAAATGTATCTGAATTGATATCTGCTGTCTATATTTTACACTAAGGTCCCCTTTTACTAAACCGCAATAGAGGTTTTTAGCGCAGGGAACCTTTGAGTGTCAAGAGCAGCGCTGGGCATTCAGCGCAGCTCCCTGCGCTAAAAACTGCTATCGTGGTTTAGTAAAAAGGGAGGGGGGTATATTTGTCTATTTTTGTATGGTTGTTACTGAGGTGATAGTGCATAGAGTCATCTGCTTTAACCTCTTTGAAAAACCCTGGAATAGGAATGATAATTAACATTTTCTATGCGTACAGTGTGCTTTGTGTTTTTTTAAATTTTATTGTTGGTAGATCATTTTGACTTGGTCATTTAAAAAGTAGCTCGCAAGCCCAAAAAGTGTGGGCAACCCTGGCCAAGGTGATCAATGATGTGGTCCTTTATCAGCGCCTCTACCATCTTTCCCGGTACCGACGTCAGACTCACCGGTCTGTAATTTCTCAGGTCTCCCCTCGAACCTTTTTTGATGATCGCCACAACATTCGCCACCTTCCAGTCCTCCGGAATCTTTCCCGTTTTGATTGACAGATTGGCTATTAGTGAAGCAGTACAGCTATGGTCCCTTTCAGTTCTTGATGACTTTCTGATGGATGAATTAAAGTTAAGTTATCTGAAATGTTGATCAGGCGGCTTATTGTTGGAATTGTCAGCAGCCACAGACTGAATTCGTAAAAGTGCTAATGCTTTAAAGTGCTCAAAAATAGCGATAGCTGAAAGCCATGTTTGAGAAACTGGGCCCTCTTCTTCAGGAGGGGTCACTATTAAAACAAAAAATCATTTTACTAAACTATATATCTAACCTAATATTTAATACTGAAATCTCACTAAAACAATTTCTTCTTTATACTTACAACTTCTTAATATAACTCTTGTAAATACTTAGCTAACATACCTTCTCTTGGCTTGTTCTGACTCAAAGGGCAACAAAGGCCAGACTCAAGTGAAAGCGCTGATCGTAGAACCAACCATTTTAAATCCCTCCCCAGGAACGTCATGGATGACATAAAAATCGTCATCAAGAAAAATCTACATGATGGATCAAACTATTAAATTCTTAACTGGAACCAATCTACTTCTGCATTTAATCCAATAGGAGCCAATGTATGCCAATTAAAAATGAACCTATGTTTCTTAAGAGTGTATTTTATAACAGACATGCATGAAAACACTGACCCTTCTTCGGTGCAGGTAAATGTTTCTGTGAGAGAATTTCTACACTACTGGGGGAAACATTGTAGGAGCCTATTGTAAAAGGCACAGAGACACCTATTATACTTTTATAAAATTAAATGATAATCCCCAAAAAAGTGGTACTGACTTAATTATATCAAATTATAATGAAAAAGTGCCAGTGCTACAATCAAACAAAAAATAAAAAAACCTTAAAAGCTGAAGTAAGATCACCTATTATATTAAATATGCCTTCTTCAATATCAGTGAGAAACTGTAATTTTCATAATATTGGATGATCTTAGCCATACTTCAATAACAGAAAATTATAATTATACTGTAATAGTGAGCTGTTATAGGCTAAAAATAGCCCTAATTCAAGCCCATATGCTCACATTATAATCATGAGATAATAGAAGCTGACTGCCCAGGTTACATAAGAACATAAGAATAACAATACTGGGTAAGACCAATGGTCCATTTAGTCCAGTATCCTGTTTTCAACAGTGGCTAATCCAGGCCAAGTACCTGGCAGGAACCTAAATAGTAGGGTTAAAAAAAAAAAATAGTACCTGATCAGCTGTGGGAGATCTGTCAGGTGTTGGGCCACGTCAGGTTATCGGTGGCAGGCTGGTGTGCAAAGGGTTAGCTACCGGTGAGTGGCGGTTGTGGGGAACTCTAGCGGCAGCGAAAAGGGCGAACAGAATGCTAGGAATGATTAAGAAGGGGATCACAAACAGATCAGAGAAGGTTACTGGGCCACTGTACTGGGCCATGGTGCGACCCCACCTGGAATACTGCGTCCAGCACTGGTTGCCGTACTTGAAGAAGGACACGGTACTACTTGAAAGGGTCCAGAGAAGAGTGACTAAAATGGTTAAGGGGCTGGAGGAATTGTCGTACAGCGAGAGATTAGCGAAACTGGGCCTCTTCTCCCTTGAAAAGAGGAGACTGAGAGGGGACATGATTGAAACGTTCAAGATAATGAAGGGAATAGATTTAGTAGATAAAGACAGGTTGTTCACCCTCTCCAAGGTAGAGAGAACGAGAGGGCACTCTTTAAAGCTAAAAGGGGATAGATTCTGTACAAAAGTAAGGAAGTTCTTTTCCACCCAGAGAGTGGTGGAAAACTGGAAAGCTCTTCCGGAGGCTGTCGTAGGGGAGAACACCCTCCAGGGATTCAAGACAAAGTTAGACAAGTTCCTGCTAGATCAGAACGTACGCAGGTAAGCCTAGACTCAGTTAGTGCTCATTTCCTTGACCTAGGGGCTGCCGCGGGAGCAGACTGCTGGGCACGATGGACCACTGGTCTGACCCAGCAGCGGCAATTCTTATGTTCTTATGCACATACCCGATGACATCATTGCGTATGCATAGCAGTAACATCATCGGGTTGTGCACGTGTGGGAGTGCCCAAAGCTGGCCAGGCCTTGTCAGTTTAAAGTTATTTTAACGGCATCAGAGTAGCTGCGAAGCAGCGCCGACAACTGTGGGAAGGTTCTGGAGAGCTGCACGAGGACTGCAGATCCCACATTTTTTATTTGGTCAAGAATTTTATGGGCGTGTGTGCGCTGAAGACTAACAGATGAATGAATCTGCTGGCTCATGAGCAGAGCTGTGCAGCTGAAGAAAGTGGCTCGTGGACTGCAGAGGCGAATCGGTGAAACGAAAAGAATTGAGAGAAATTTCTGTCAGGTATTTTGTTGTATTTTTGTCTTTCAGGAAGTGTTGTATTTAGGGAGCTCATGGTTTAATTTGAGAGATGTCTGCTGTTTTGCAGCCTCAGCTGTACAAGAGGTTTGGAACTCTCCAGGAGAGTGTGTTAGAGAAGCTGTTAGGACTTTTATAGGTGTAATTTTGACAGGTTTGGGATTTTGGTTAGTGTCTGTGTGAGAGCACTGACGGAGGGCAAGATTCTCAAAACTTTAATGCCATCGCTAAACTGTTTCCCGGCAGTTTAGCCTGCACACGTTTTAGCGGCGGTTTATCAAAACAGATTATCTCTGTCTTTAGCGAGGTTTTTAGCCGTCTCTGACAATGGCATGCAAATGTGCTCTTTAATTTTGAAATGAGCCCTCTGGTGGATTCTTAAAAAGCGTCGAGGCATTTTCGAAGAGCAACATCGGCTTTTGGTGACAAAAAAGCAGCGACTGGTCTGAGGGTGCTATTACAGTGCCAGTACTTCTGTTTTGATTGTGGCTAATGAAAAGAAAAATGTGTATCTATATATTTTTAGCGGAGGGTAGTAAATCACGCTTCATTTGAGTTTTTGGGAGAGACAGGCATATTTCATGTGCGCTTGTTAAAAACCAATGTTTCTTCTTGAGCACGTGTACAATACCCTTGTCTTGTGTGTTTCTAGCTGTGGGTCTTGATTAAATTTTACATTAAAAACAAATTACACGATTTACCTGAATAATAGTAGTTTAAGTCGACGTTGCTTCTCCCCATCTCTCCCTTCCATTCGTCCAATAATGCAGCAGGTAAGAGTGGGTTGTTTTGGGGTTTTTACAGCATTTTTCTGTGCATGTGCCCATCAGCAATGGGCACATGCAAATGTAGGAAATCTTTGCTGTTGTCCGTCGATATTATTTGCATTCACAATTTTTTAAGAATATCTCAGGTTTTTAGATTCGGTATCAAAATGGCTGCAGTAGTAGACCGTCGCTTTTAAATGTGGGTTTTTGAAAATCCTGACCTGAGTTAGTTAAATTGTGAAGCCCACTGAGGCCCCCTTTTACTAAACCGCGCTAGTGGTTTTTAATGTTGGGAGCCATGCTGAATGCTATGCGCTCCTCCTGACGCTCATAGGAACTCATAGAGCAGGGCTGCTCGAGTCCGGTCCTCGAGATCTACTGGCAGGCCAGGTTTTCAGGATATCCACAATGAATATGCATTGCCTGCACTGCCTTCTTGGTATGCAAATCTCTCTCTCATGCATATTCATTGTGGATATCCTGAAAACCTGGCCTGCCAGAAGATCTCGAGGACCAGACTTGGGCACCCTGTCATAGAGCGTCAGAAGCAGCGCGCAGCATTCAGCGCGGCTCCTGGCATTAAAAACCGCTAGCACGATTTAGTAAAAGGGGGCCTGAGATTTTGGCTTCGAGTTTTTATGGCTGAGGTGCTTATTGTTGACACTGTCTTGTGAGAAGTAGAGGTTTATAGTCTGTGACAGTTTCCCTGAGCTTGGGAGGCCTTTAAAAAAAATATATATATATATTGAGGGTCAATAGTAACCTGTGTCTGTTCAAACACAGGGGGTTTAAAAGGAATTTGTTTTAAAAAAAGATAAAAACCTACTGTGAGTAAAGATTATTCCAAAGGATGATATTTAAATAGACTGATTAACCTGGTTATAAAGCTGATCATGCTGAGCCATATTTAGGACACTGAGATTATCTAATCTAGAGAGTTGTTTATATGCTTTACTCTACCATAGCTAACAGTTCTGAACTGAATTGCTGAAAGAAAAATAAATGCTGCTCTCTTACTGTTACGGAGAGGTTGTTTTGTGAAAAATATGGGGCTCATAATAAAAATTTTAAAAAAGTCTAAAAAGTGGCCTAAATGGGTACTTGGATGATCAAAAAGCCTGATCCTCCAAGTACCCATAACCAAAGCTGGTTTTAGATGTATCTAAAACCAGCTTAGGCCCTTCCCCTGCCTCTAAACGCATAGAGTGAAAGAGGCGTTTTTAGAGGAGGGGAAAGGGTGGGAGGTGGGCGGACCTACACCTAGGCGTACAGCAGGTATAACCAAAAGTTTAGGCAGGTTGCCTAGTAAGCACTTATACGTTTTGATTTAGACCAAGTCAAAACAGGTATAAGTGCTGAAAAATGGGCCACTGAGCTGATGGCGGCTGGCGTCACCCCCCACTGCAACCCACTGCAACCATGAGGGCAGGAGAGAGGCCTCATCCTCCCTGCCGCAATAGTGATACCACCAAGTGCCGCCAAACGTGGCACTTGGGATCGCTAAAGCAGCTGGAGAGATGACCCATCTCTCCTGCAGCGATCCACCCCTCCCACCGATCCAATCAGGCCAGGAGAGAGTCCAAGCCCTCCTGGCCCCGCCGATTACGATCGGGGCAAGAGGGAGCCATAGCCCTCTTGCCCCACCAGCTGTGACCCTCCCCGACAACATCGGGGCAAGAAGGAGCCCAAGCCATCTTGCTCCACCAGCCGCGACCCTCCACAACAAAGCCCAAGCCCTCTTGCCCCGCCAACCGTGACCCTCCACGACAACATCGGGGCAAGAGGGAGCCCAAGCCCTCTTTCCCGAGCCGTGGCCCCCCCTGCCGTTGATGATCGGGCCAGGAGGGACCCCAACCCTCCTGGCCAAGTGACCCCCCTACTCCCTACCCCCACTAAGATCCCAGGCCCTCCTGCCCCAACGCAAACCCCCCATGACCGCCCCCCGAACCCCTAATCAGCCCGCCGAAAACCTCCCCCATTTGCACTTGTTTCTTTATACCTGTCTTAGGTAAAGCTAAAACAGATCTGCTTTAGGCAGGGCTTTAGGATGTTTCAGTGTTGGAAGGCTTGGCTTAAAAGTGTTCCTAGGGGCTTCTGTGGGACTCTCCCTAGCCAGTTTAGGAATACTTGCAAGGGTTTTAACCCTATTTCCCTTCTCTGGCAAGGCTTCCTCACTAGGAACAGGGGCAACCCTGTGACAGTATGCACCTATGTCAGTGTTATGTACATTTACACACATAACGCACATGGAAATGTAAGCACGCGATATATAGAATTGTCCACCAAGTTCATTGTCAGAAACCCAACATAAACTAAAAACAATGAACTAGTACTTACGAAATTTTCACAAAATTTATAAAATAGGCAAAAACTATGCACGTATTTTGACATTTCATGTAGGCATTTTGTTATGAAATTACCTTCCATATATCAGCTGTAGTTAACTGCACTTTGATACTGACATACGTATACAATAATTGAACAGATATGACTTAACAAGGGTACAGGGAGAAGAGGGAGAACTACAGTGAGGGTAGAGAGAGACAGAAAGAGATTATGCTTAGCAGAGATTACAGTATGTAGTTGAATATAAACCCTATCTCCCCTCCCTCCCGATGCCTTGCAGGCCTCCCTGCCGTAAGAACTGGTGGGCCAGCGGTGGGCTGGGACAAGAAGGATCCCTCCTGTCCTGGCCGACTTTAACAATTATCACCTCCCTCCTGCCTCCCTGATTGTAAAAATGGTACCTTTTAAAATCCCTAGTGGTCCAGCAGTGAACCAGGCAGGCGCGATCTTCCTACGCTCCTGCCCCATGCAGAGCTGCTATCTGAATGGCTGCCACATGGCAATCTTGTGAGTTCCTGCGGTCTCATGAGAACTTACAGCAGCCATTCAGATAGTGGTTCTACATAGGACAGAAGTGTAAGATTGCTGTTGCTCCGGTTCACTGCTGGACCACTAGGGATTTTAAAAAGGAACCATTGTTACGATTGGGGAGGTAGGAGGGAGGTGAGAATTGTTAGAGTTGGCCAGGACAGGAAGCAGGAGGGATCCCTCCTGTCCTGGGCCACCGCTGGACCACTAGGTGTTACCGCAGGCCCAATGGAGGCCTGCAAAAGGTACAGGGAAAGGGGGGATGGGTGGGTGCTGATTTGAATACAAACCAAACCCCCCATTTTTGGACCAATTTTGGCCCAAGAAGCTCGAGTTATATTCAATTATATACAGTAGTTTTTGTGGTCAATACACTGTATTAAGGGACCTTTTCACTAAACTGCACTAGGTGTTAACTGTTGACATCAGGTTAAAAGAAACACTGTTAAAGCACCACACCAACAATTAACAGATGTTCACTGCCACATTAAATACTTAACATGGTCATTCATAATAGGGGATGAGAAGATGAGAAGTTAAGACAGGTGTCATGAACAAGCATTAACTGCTAGTGTAGCAGCAGAACACGTTTTTGTTGTTTTTTTGGGGGGAAGACTAGGCTCTGCCCTGAACCCTGCCTAAGCTTGGCCTCCAGCCTTACCCCTAACCTTACCCAAACAACCCACCAACTCCAGCATCTTCCCTTTCCTACCATTCCCTAACATTCCATAGCTTCCCCCTCCCCCCACAGCATGCAGTACCCTTCCCTACTTCTGAATCTTCTCCCATGATGTCCAGCATTTCTCTCTTTCTCTTCTCTCAATGTTCCCCTACCACCCAGGGCAGGATTAATTTGTCAAGGGTACCTAGGCACACAAATACACTGGGCCCCCTGCCCTGCCCTACCCCACCATGCGCCCAGGCGGAAACAGGAAGCTGCGTCAGAGGGAAGCTTTGGGTAAGCAGCACCGCTTGCACAATTACAGTTCCCGTTGCCTTTCTTACCCACGTTGCTTGCTTGTCTTACTTTCCGTCAATGGGGGGGGGGGCGCATTGCCCATTGGGGTGGAGCCCATGTTGCCGATCGTGGGGGGGGGGGAGGCGCGTTGCCAATCGATGCTGGAGGGGCCCATCGCTGTATGGAAAAAACAATGTTGATGCCTTCCTTCATCGGGCCCCCCTGACCATTTCGGGCCCTAGGCACGTGCCTACTTGGCCTATTGGTTAATCCTGCCCTGCTACCACCCCCTGAAATTTATTTAGTATCAGCTTCCATCCCCTCTGAAACAGGATGTTAAGAGGGGGAAGGGTGCTGGCAGGCCTTAAACATGTACAGATGCTTAATGTCCTTCACCTGTAGATCTTGTTGCTTCTGGTGACAATCCAGTATTGCCACCTTGGAGGTGGAAAATAAGATACTAAACATCATGGAGACTGATGAGTGGAAAGAAGGAGAATTTAGAAGGTACCATAGCATCTGTGTCTCCTCCTGTTCCAACATCTATATGTTAACTACTCCTCTAGAGATACAGTTAACTGTATGTGTGTTGAGGGCCGTTCCATTAATGTGTGGATAACCATCACCCTTTATCTATTTGTGTTGGTGCCTTCCCTAAGTGCTGGGACTTCCACCAATATGTGCCATGGAGGTTTTGTAGTTGCCAGAGGTTAACATTTGTAGCTGATCTGCTTTAACTGCAAAATCCTAATGTGATTTGGTAAATAGGCTCCAAAATGATTTCTCGGCTGTTACAAATGAGTTTACTTGCAAACAAACTGCAGAGTACAATTGAGAAAAATAGGAAATGGCAATCTGAAAATGTTCAGAAGTTATGATCTTATTGTCCTGTTATTTTAAAAGAACAAATATCAGGTGCCATTCTGATGTGTGGTGTCCCATTTTATATGGAACATAGTGATCAGAATTGAGACATCCAAGGCAGAGTGTGCTGCATTCCAATAGTATTTTTACATGCAGTCCTAGGGCTGCATTTTTTGGGGCACTATATACCTCGCATAAATGTTCCTGAATCCTTTTGTTTTATAACTAGCATCATTTTATTTCATGTAATAACATAAAAGTAGTTTGAATGTTATACTTCTAAAGCTGTGATGAAAATAATGCTCATCCTGTTGTCTCTGACTGTTAAATGAGGTCCTAGAAATTCTTTACAGTTCTGTCATTTGATTTGAACTCAGGAACAAAAACACTGTGGAGATGACGATGTCCAAGATGCAGGTCTTTATTGAAAATACAGTCAGTGAATCCACATGACGAGATGTCAAGGACCCAAAAAATGGGTCTTTAGTCCCCATTTTTTGGGTCCTTGACATCTTGTCATGTGGATTCATTATAAATACCTACATCTTGGACATCGTCGTCTCCACAGTGTTTTTGTTCCTGTCTTGGTTGACCTTCGGGTCTGTGGAGTATTAAGGATCAATTTTTGTTTGTTATTTGATTTGAACTCTTCATAATCTCTTGCCTAATTTAGATTTATGCTTGGTGAGTCATAAAACACCAGGCGACTTCTGCACTTGTCCTGACCTTTCCATGCATCACATTGGCATTATTCCTCTCATCCTATTAGAATCCTCTTGTACTTTCTTATTACAAGGAGAAGATGTAGATTTGTAGAGAAATTCCCTGCTAGAATTCACAGGACATTGTGACTCTGGATGGGGGTGGGGGGATGGTAGGTTCCTTGAGCAATTTTGAGTCTAGGTTTACTCTAGCTGTCAGTAATACAACATCTTTCTGATATTTAATTGTGTGTGTGTGGGGGGGGGTGTTCTTGCATTATGAAAGCAGAGCTATAAATCCCAGTATTAGGAGACATAGCAGACTCAGAACCAGAAAGATTGCTTTGATCATTTGTCTTCAGCCTAACTTCAGGCTTGGCCTTGGAATAGTATTTGTATTTAAGTACTTATTTATTATTACTGATGTGAACATTGTGTTGCACTTTTTGTTAGTAATAAAAATTAATAAAGAATTAAAAAAAAGAAAAAGAAAAAGAAAATAGGACCATTTAATGGATCAAGCACATGCAAGGATTAGTTGCACATTAAGGGGGGGGGGTAGTTACTAACCTGCTTTAAAGAAATAGTGCATGATATTTGCCTCTTAAATGACAAAACTATGTGTTATTTCACCATAAAGCACATTATATTGCATAACATGTAAAGCAGAGTAATATATCCTGTATAACAATGAGATGGAAAGTATGCAAGTCACCTTATTATTATGCAAATTGAATAAAACAGTTTGTGTTGAGCTTTGCCAGCCATATTGTTTATGAAAAAATAACACCAACTTCCACCTGGCACTGTTTTACATGTCTGAGAGTGACAGTGATGCTGGATGCCATTCTTAACATAACATAACATAACTTTATTCTTCTATACTGCCACAATCAGACAACTTCTAGGCGGTTCACACCGAAGAGAGCTGGACAATCAGCAAATTACAATATGCAAATTATAAAAGTACAACAATGCCTGGTAACTCCCTTTGGATTCTCCCTCCCTCCTTCCACCAGACCTCAAAAGTCACCAATAGCCCTTACCCCCTGGACTGCTCATGCCTACCTCAGAAATCCTTTGTGGCCCAGTCAGCTTGATTCTTTGTGGTGTTTGAGAGGTGCCAATTTAATCCCAGAGCAAAATGCAGTGCCTATAGACTAACAGAGATTTCTGAGGTAGGCCTGAAGGATCTACAAGGGAAGTTGAGATATCAGGAAAGGTGGGTGGGTCTTCTTCAGAGGGTACTAAGGGGACTTCTTCTGGGGGAAGAGGTCCCAGAGGAGTGACTTTGGGGGAAAGGAGTTCTCTTGACTGGGATCTAGGAGTAACTTTGAGGAGACTGGATTATCCTTACAGCAGTTATCATAAGCATTGCCATACTGGGACAGACCGAAGACCCATCAAGCTCAGCATCCTATCTCCAACAGTAGCCAACCCAAGTACCTAGCTAGATCCCAATTAGTAAAACAGATTTTATGCTGCTTAACCTAGGAATAAGCAGTGGATTTCCCAAGCCATCTCAATAATAGCGTATGGACTTCTCTTTTAGGAAATTATCCAAACCTTTTAAAAACCCTGCTAAGATAACTGATTTCACCACATTCTCCAGCAACGAATTCCAGAATTTAATTACTTGTTGTGTGAAGAAATATTTTTCCTGGTTTGTTTTAAATCTACTACTTAGAAGCTTCATCGCATGCCCCCTAGTCCTAGTATTTTTGGGAAAAATAAACAAGTAATCCACATCTACCCTTTCCACTCCACTCAGTATTTTATAGACCTCTATCTTTTAGAAACATAGAAACATAGAAGATGACAGCAGATAAGGGCCATAGCCCATCAGGTCTGCCCACTCTACTGACCCACCCCCAAGTCTACTATCCTAGGGATCCCACTCTTGGTGACAGGTTCCCTTGGCTTAACCCTCTAAGGGATCCCACATGGGCATCCCATTTGCTCTTAAATTCTTGCACGCTGTTTGCCTCCATCACCTGCACCGGGAGCTCTTTCCAAGGATCAACCACTCACCCCTGAGCCATCTCTTCTGTAAGCTGAAGAGCCCTAGCCACTTCAGCCTCTCCTCATAGGGAAGTCATCTCATCCCTTTTATCATTTTATTCACCCTTCTCTGTACCTTTTCTAATTCTGCTTCCTTTTTTTTGAGATACCGTGGCCAGAATTAGACCAGTATTAGAGGTGCAGCCATATCATAGAGTGATACAAAGGCATTATAACATTTTCATATTTGTGGTCCAGGCATATGGGCAGTCAGCTTAATTCCTTGTCGCATTTGAGAGGTGCCAATTTGAACCCAGAGCCAAATGGGGTGCCTGTATCAGTACCAACCCTTTTAAAAATGTTCCCAGAAAAAGGAATAAATCAGCTTATGAGGTTGATTGCAATTTGTGTTAATGTATGTTAATTTACATTAAGAGTTCCTTTTACTAAGGTACGTTAGCGGTCCATAGAGCATAGTATTTTTCATTTAGCGCGTGGTTTGCACGCGCTAATCATCAGCGTGCGCTAAAAACGCTAGCACGCCTTAGTATAAGGAGCTCTAAATGATGTTGATTATTTAATGCATGCTAATAAGTAGAACCTTATATTCACCAGAAAGGTATGTTAAACATTTATTTATTTATTTTTATACTAGCTTGCATATGTAAAATGTATATGCATTCAGTTTTGTCTGTGGGCTTTACATATACAGTCAAACCTCGGTTTGCGAGTAACGCGGTTTGCAAGTGTTTTGCAAGATGAGCAAAACATACTCGCAAATCTTGTCTCGCAAACCGAGCATTGACTCGATTTGCAAGCACCCTCCCCCCCCCCGAGAACTGGCATCGCTCCCCCCTGCTCACATACGCCCTCCCCTCCTGAACAGCATTCAGCCTTACCCCCCCCCCCCATCTGGCATCGGCACGCAGCCCACAGGACGTGCCGGTGCCGGTGAAAGAAGTTCCTGCCTCTTGCCTGGGCCTTGAGCATGTGGGCTGCGTGCCGGTGCCAGATGGGGAGCAAGGCTGAATGCTGTTCGGGCGGGGGATGCCTGTTTGGTGGGGGGCAGTTTGCGCGAGGGGGGCGTTTGCGAATGGGGGGGAGCAATGCCGGTTCTCGGGGGAGGGGGGTTGAGCAGCGTCGCTGGCCTCAGGAGGTGTGGGTGGGTGGGAACGCATCAAGCGAGTTTCCCTTACTTCCTATGGGGAAACTCGCTTTGATATACGAGTAACTTGGTTTACGAGCATTCTTCTGGAACGAATTATGCTTGTAAACCAAGGTTCCACTGTACTTCCAAAGTGCTGTAAAGGTGTGCTCGTATTTCTTTTTTTTTTTTTTTTATAAATCTTTATTCATTTTAATAACCAACATCAACTGCAACAATTTATCAAACAGTTTTCAAAATAAGCAGCACTTAATTCCATCAATTAATATAATAAGTACATATCTCTTCCCCCCCACCCACCCACCCTTTCATACAGCATAAAAACAGTTGCAGAGAGAGGCAGAGGGAGAGAGAAGCCAAAGGGGAAAAAAAGAGCAGGAGAGAGAAGCAGAGGCAGGAGACCAAGAGTGGAATCAGCGAGAGTTAGCTCTGCCCATCCCCGTCGACCACCGAAGCTCCCCCTTAAAAGGGGAGGGGCCAACGGAGTGGAGTTGATCGGAATAGGACAGAGCAGGAGAAAAGCAGTTGCAGAGGGAGAGAGAAGCCAAAGGGGAGAAAAAAAACAGGAGAGAGAAGCAGAGGCAGGAGATCAAGAGGGGAATCAGCGAAAGTCAGCTCCGCCCACCCCCGATGTCTACCATCGAAGTTCCCCCTTATAAGGGAAGAGGCCAACAGCACTCAGCCATTCGGCGCACATCGAAGGTGAGCGTTAAAGGTGCTTGCCTTAGCAAGAGTGCCTTTGCGAAGGGCCTTAAGAAGGGATGAGCAACCACTATAGAAGAGCAGAAAGGAGACCGCTGCAGGTGTAGAGGGCACACAACCAGGCAGACCCAGCAGGTACAGAGGACACAACCACACACCGCTAAAGGAGAGCAGAAAGAGGACACAGCAGGCGCAGAGGACATACAGCCAGGCAGACACAGAGGACACAGCAGGCGCAGAGGACAGCCACAGTAGACAGAGAAGGCATCCAAAGCAGACCGGCAAGCAGGCAGCAATGGAAGCAGCAGACGTAAGCAAGATGTTGAGCTACCCAGTTTTCTGCACCGTCTGCCATATGTATGACTACCTCCCCTCTGCGAGGCGGTCTTATTTATGCACTCGATGCGGAGAACTGGAGAGCCTGAAGAAACAAGTCAGACTTCTGGAGGGTAGAATACTGGAACTGGAGGCACTTCAGGCAGCGGAAGAGGGAGACAGAGATGCAGAGAACATCAAGACTGAGATTTTTCATTTACTCTCATCGTATCTTCCAGCATTTTTTAAATCCAAATCCCAGTGGCGTACCAAGGGGGGGGCGAGAGGGGCGGTCCGCCCCTGGTGCCAGCCCTGAAGGGGTGCTCCCGGCCTTGCCGATCAGTCCCCCCACACCCCCGAAGGACCGCTCGCCCCACTGACCTTCCTGCACCACCTGTGAAGCAGCAAGCAGCAGGATCGCGAGGTCAGCTATCCCTAAGCTGCTTGGGCGCTGCTTCCTGCGCCGCGGTCCCGCCCCTCCTCTGACGTCAGAGGAGGGGCGGGAACGCGGCGCAGGAAGCAGCGCAGGGATAGCTGACGTCGCGATCCTGCTGCGGCTGCTTCATAGGTGGTGCAGGAAGGTCAGTGGGGCGAGCGGTCCTTCGGGGGTGGTGGTGGTGGTGGTGGGGACTGAACGGTAAGACCGGGAGCATAGGTAGTGCTGCTTCATAGGTGGTGCGGGGAGGCCAGGGGGGCGAGCGGTCCTTCGGGGTGGGGCGGGTGGGCAGGCAGGCAGGCATTCAAGGGGGAGGGGGGTGACAGGCAGGCAGGCCTTCAAGGGGGGGGGACAGGCCTTCGGGGGGGGGTGCAGACCTTCAAGGGGGAGGGACAGGCCTTCAAGGGGGGCAGGCAGGCCTTCAAGGGGGGACAGGCCTACAAGGGGGTGGGCAGGCCTACAAGGGGGTGGGACAGGCCTACAAGGGGGTGGGACAGGCCTTCAGGGGGGGGTGCAGGACTTCAGGGGGGGTGCAGGCCTTCAAGGGGGGGACAGGCCTTCAAGGGGGGGACAGGCAGGCAGGCCTTCAAGGGGGGGACAGGCCTACAAGGGGGGGACAGGCCTACAAGGGGGTGGGACAGGCCTTCAAGGGGGGGACAGGCCTTCAGGGGGGTGCAGGCCTTCGGGGGGTGCAGACCTTCAAGGGGGGGGACAGGCCTTCAAGGGGGGACAGGCAGGCAGGTCTTCAAGGTGGGGGGACAGGCCTACAAGGGGGAGGGACAGGCCTTCAAGGGGGTGGGCAGGCCTACAAGGGGGTGGGACAGGCCTTCAGGGGGGGGGTGCAGGACTTCGGGGGGGTGCAGGCCTTCAAGGGGGGGGACAGGCCTTCAAGGGGGGGGACAGGCCTACAAGGGGGTGAGACAGGCCTTCAAGGGGGGTGCAGGCCTTCAAGGGGGGACAGGCAGACCTTTAAGGGGGGACAGGCCTTTGGGGGGGACCCTGGTTTAGAAGTACACAGAGGGAAGGGGGTATTCAAAGAGACGTGCATATGCCAAACTTTTGGGGGGGATGAAGAAATAATGGGTCTGAAAATAGAGGAGAGGGAGAGAAATGATGGACCATGGGATTTAGGGAGGGAAGGAACTGAAAGGGAGAGAAATTGGACACAAGGGATGGTGTGGAGGAGGGATAGAGATACTGGATAGGAGGGTAATTGGGAAAAGAAAGGGAGAGATAGTGGACTCTGGGGTGGTGGGGAAGGAGGGAGAGATGCCGGATGAAAGGGTAGTTAAGAAAAGGTGGATCTGTGGAGGGAGATGAAAAAATGGAAAGATACCAGACTTCCTGGGGAGGGAAGGGAAATGGAAAGGGAGGACAGAGTTGGCAGATGGATGGTTAGCACGCAGAAAGAAGAAAGAAGGAGACCCTGGCAAGCAAGTTATCAGAAGAAAACCAGAGCCTTGGACCAACAAGATTTGAAATATAACCAGACAACAAAAGGTAGAAAAATTAATTTTATTTTCTGTTTTGTGATTATAATATGTCAGATTTGAAATGTATATCCTGACAGAGCTGGTGTTGGACTGCAAATGTGAGCTAGGATTTAACAGAGAGAGGAAAAGTCCTTTTTGTTTCTTTATTTTATTTACACCACAGCGCCAGTGTGGTTAGGAGAAGCCAAAGGGGGTGAAAAAGCTATAAAACCCACCAGGAGTTTTGAAAAAAATCACCCAATTGAAAAACCAATTCAATAGGCTGAATCGAATCGAAATTTTTTTTCCTGAATCTGGCAGCATTAGTTTGCGCTACTGTCTTAGACTTTAGGACCTGGGATTGGGGAGAGATGGCATCCTCAGTACTTTATAATGCAAGTGAAACGAGGATTTGGTCAGACTTTTGAAGGGTCTGCAGAAAAAAAATATTGTATAGGCCGGGGACATGAAACAGCAGGAAATGGGAACTTTTCTTCCTTCTATTTTTGTGAATGGAAAGGCTGAGGATGTCAGAGAGTTCAGTTAAAATATGTGCTTTATAAGAAAATATAATAATGTGTTTTATAAAGTTTATAGCATAGCTGGCCTACCCAGTGAGGTGTTTCTAGTGGTGGTGGTGGCAGCGTGTCAATGTGTTGAGAGGAAGAGGTGGTCTGGGAAATTCTGCTGAGCAAACTCTGGGCTCATTTCCACCCCCCAGTTAGTCCACTCCACTCAACTGGTTCACACACTGAGTGGGTCATTGGGTGTTGTGTTGGGATCTCTTCCAGTGGTTTATCAGTATCTCCTTCTGGTCCAAGGAAGGAAACTTTGTTATCCTTAGCATTGACCTACAGAATATGTTTGTAACAGCGCTGCTTGTGTGGCATTAGGCTATGTAGTGATTGAAAGAAAAAAACAGACCTTTGCACATTTTTGCACTATATGGTGGGTGTATGAGGAGATTCACATTTCCTGCACAGCTAAGTCCATTTGAAGTTACCTTGTGCTGTATTTGACATCTAGCAAGGTCTCTGTTTGAAAGGAAAGATCTAAACTTAAAAATGAAGTGGCCAGAAGTTATGGTAAAAGCAGATAGTGTAGCTGGTTTTAAGAAAGATTTGGACAAATTCCTGGAGGAAAAGTCCATAATCTGTTATTAAGACATGGGGGAAGTGTCTGCTTGCCCTGGATCGGTAGCATGGAATGTTGCTACTCTTTGGGTTTTGACCAGGTATTAGTATCCTGGATTGGCTACCATGAGAATGGGCTACTGGGCATGATGGACCATTGGTCTGACCCAGTTAGGCTATTCTTATGTTATGTTCTCATCTGTAGGGGCCTTTGTTTTCACTTCTTATTTTAATGTATTTTTTTTCTGGGAACTTATCAGTGTTTTTTATAATGGGAACAAAAATGGAAGAGAATTAATGTGTGTGGGATGAGGGGGTAACTAATTTATTCAGCTAAATAATTCAATCCACTTCAAACAGACATAGGAGAACTCACGCACCATTCACACACCCTCCAACCAAAAACGTCAAAAGGAAAAAAACTGTTCGACAACCTCCTAGCCATTCGAGCTGCTACACTCGACCCCCAACCCTACAACCAATTGACATCGACCACAGACTGCAAAACCTTCAAAAAGAAATAAAAACCCTTCTATTCAAAAAACATATAAAACCGAACTAACACAATCCGAACTGTCCCAAGCATCACCTGCAACTACTCCATATGTACTTCTGATGTCATGACAATTCAGACATAATTTATGTTATGTTATGTTATGTTTGGAATATAAGAAAATTTTCACTGCCTGTTTCTATTCTGACCATTTATTCCGTTTCATGGTCATTACAAAAAATATTTTTTTACATGGGGGGGGTGTCAAAAAATGATGGGCCCCGGGTGCCACATACCCTAGGTACGCCACTGCCAAATCCCTAAATATTTTATACCCTCTTCCTTCCAAAGAAAAGGGAATGAGTCAAATAATCATTTTGGAAAGTGTACATTTAGCGGAAGAACCTCCCATTTACTCCAATTTATTTTATATCCAGAAAATTTGCCAAATCAGTCAATCAAATCTAATAAATGCGGAATGGTAGAATCAGGATTCTTCAAATGAAGTAATATGTCATCAGGATAAGCAGAGAACTTATATTTCCGACCTGCATAAAGAATACCATGAATCTCCTTTGCATGTTGAATAGCCAATAGCAAGGGTTCCAAAACAATATCAAAAAGCAAAGGAGATAATGGACATCCTTGTCTAACTCCCCTCTCCAGACGAAACCGTTCTGAAAAAGTATTATTATTATATAATCTGGCAGAAGGGGAACTATACAGGTTTGAATCATTTGAATAAAACTAGATCCTATACCAAACCAATCCATTGCTTGATACATGAAGGTCCATTCTACATGATCAAAGGCCTTCTCTGCATCTAAAGACACAGACCAGGCCGGATCTTCCATGGTTTTCGTTAGATTTAATATGTGAAAAGCCATTCTGGTGTTATTTGAAGAATGTCTTTGAGCAACGAAACCCATTTGGTGCATACCAATAATGTAAGGGAGAGTCTTGGCTAAGCGTAAAGCCAATAACAGCCAGAAATTTTCCATCTACATTAATCAAAGAAATAAGCCTATAATTTGAAACCAATGTGGTATCTTTATTTGGCTTCGGCAAAACAATAGTTAAAGGGCTCCTTTTACGAAGGTGCGCTAGTGTTTTTAGCACATGCACCGGATTAGCGCACGCTATAGCATGCGCTAGCTGAAAAACTACCACCTGCTCAAGAGGAGGTGGTAGCAGCTAGCGCGCATGGCATTTTAGCGCGCACTATTCCGTACGTTAAGGTCCTAATGTGCTTTCGTAAAAGGAGCCCAAAGATTCTGCCATAGTACCAGAAATGCAACCTTTAATTAGTTGTGACTGATATAAATTTAAAAAGATGAGGTAATAAGGTAATTTGGAATTATTTTGTAAAACTCCACAGTAAATCCATCACCACCTGGAGCAGATCCAACTCTAAGGGACTTCAAAGCTGTTTGAAGCTCTTTAAATGATAGAGGCGCTTCAAGATTTCCTTTTATATGCTCAGGAATTTTTGGTCCTTTAATTAATTTTAAAAACTCTGATCCTTCAATTTCTTTGTCTGAATAAAGCTCATAAGAATACAAAGCTTTGTAATATTTTAGAAACTGATTTAAAATATTTGCAATGTGAGAATGAGTTTCACCCTTCTCATCTGTACTAGCCACAATCTTTACTTTTCTTTTTTTGGCTTTAAGATAATTAGCCAATAATCTTCCATAATACAGTTTCCATAATACAGAGGTTGTTGAGAAAACAAATCTTATGGGAGCAAAAATAAAATTCCCGAGCATTAAAATGAAGAATTCGCCATATATCTTTCAAGCCACAAGACTACTAAATTATCTAAGCCCAATGATTTTATTAGCTTACTGGGTTGTTTGTCTAACAAAGGATCCATAACAGCATTAAAGTCCCCAACTACTAATAAATTAGAAGAAGCCAGTGGAAGAATCAACTGTTGGAGAGTTTTGAAAAATTCAGCCTGATTTAAATTAGGGGTATACATATTAAAAAGCGTCAGAATATCTTTTCCTGAGCTTATGTGTACCTGAATCCATCTTCCCACAGGATCTGCTGAAATTACACTAAATGCAGCTGAGCATTTTCTACTTACTAGGATTGCCACCCCAGCCTTCTATCCTTCTGCAGGAGTAAAAAAAACTATGCTTAACCCACCCCTCTTCCAACTTTTTTGATTCAATGGCAGATAGGTGAGTTTCCTATATAAAATATATGTCCATCTCCTGCTGCTTTAAAAAGCTGTTTTTTTCCTCTTAATAGGATGGTTAAGACCATTGACATTCAATGAAAATATTTTTAAAGACATCTGAAATGTTTTACAATAAAATTAAAATTATTTCCCTTCCAACTATAAGAAACTTTATTAAACATTCCCTTATACCCATCCAGGAGCCCATTAAACCCACCACCCTCCCTAACCCCTCCCCTAAAATAATTCATGTGAGCTTGGATACGTATTGAATAGATACACAAAACCACTATCCCCCCCCCGCCCCACATCTTAAAGTACACCATTCATCCCCTATCTCTCTTTTAATTTAAATTGATCAAATTATAATTTCATCACAAATTACCCAATTTGTATTTGAAATATTTAGGAATCTATAATAATAAAACGCTAAGCGCGCATGCGCACTCTCACCGCGTGCTTCCCTGATCCCTGTTCTGTCCTGCAGTGGTGGTAGGAGTGCGCATGCGCGCCAGACAAGCACTGCTCTCCACCTCACGGCTGCAGATACGGCCCCACACTCGTGGCTCACCTTCATTCCGGAGCCGGCAAAGAAGAGCTCTCCCCAATCGGAAAAGGTACAGTACAGATCGGGAGGGAGGCTGCGGCGGCCTTCCTATTTCAATGGCCGCATGTGGCGTATGCCATTATCCAGCCACCCTGGATTGCCATCTCTGCGGCAGCAGCACAGATGGAGGAGTGAGTGAGGCTGGGGAGGGAGGGGGAGCGGTGAACGGAAGGTTCAAATCCGCCCCTTCGCCTCTGAAGTTGATTTCCAGCTGGGGAAGGGGAGGGGAAGCGGATGGTCAGGGCCCTGTCTGTTCGGTCCGTGCGGCTTCCGTCAGGCGTGGTAAAGGAGCTGCCAACAATAAGCCCGAACGGAGGCTTCAAATCTGCCCCTCTGAAGGTGATTTCCACAGGGGGAGGGGAAACGGATGGTTGGGACCCGTGCTGCTCGGTCTGTGCGGCCACCCGGGCATTTCTCTCAGTCAGCTGGTATCCTGCAGTTCCTGCACTAGCAGAGTGACGGTTGGAGAGAGGTTGTTCACTGCAAAATGATTTGGAATTTTCAAGGAAGAGACAGACATAGAAGGCCATTTTCGATGTGACATCTAGATCCGAGCTTAGACGTTTTTGGAGGTGTGTCCAAAAATCAGGTAGAGAAATGGCCTTTTTCAAAACAGCAAAATGTCTTTCTTTTCCTTCAAAAAAGACAATTTCTAGATATGTTCAAAAAAGACCATTTCTAATATGTGCATCTATTTTTAAAACATTTTTGGAGAAAAAAAAAACTGGCCAAAACAAAAACACACAAAACAAGTCATTTTTAGTAGACTGGCCACAGAGCACTGCACTACAGTGAACTTCATATAAAAAGGACCAGGTACATATTTTACCATAACCCCCTGATAGAAACATGATGGTAGGTAAAGGCCAAATTGCCCATCCAGTCTGCCCATCCGCAGTATCCACTATCTCCTCCTCTCCCTAAGAGATACTATGGGCCTGTCCTATACTTTCCTGAATTCAGTCACAGTATTTGCTTCCACCAGCTCTAAGGGCAGACTATTCCATGCATCTACCACCCTTTCTGTAAAAAGTATTTCCTTAGATTACTCCTGAGCCCTCTTAACTTCATCCTGTGCCCTCTCTTTCCAGAGCTTCCTTTCAAATGAAAGAGACTCGCCTCATGCGCATTTACACCACTTAGGTATTTATAACTCTTTATTTATAACATTTTTTTATTACATCAAGTATGTAGACAGACAGACAGAAAGCGGCCAAGGAGAGAAAGAGAAAGAAAGACAGACACACACATCTATTCTAGCACCCGTTAATGTAACGGGCTTAAAGACTAGTACATAAATAAACTGATAAATTGAACAAATTTATTATCATAAATAACAATGTATCAATGTACATTACTCTTATATTACCTTCCTCACTTTTAATGTAAATCTTTCCATAACTATACCATCCCTATTATATGGTAACCACCAATTCCAATTTATCATATCATATCATTTTATCAGAGAACAATTAGCAGGTATAATAATTATTTAGAGCTAACTAAATTTCATATGTTCTCAATAACATGTAAATTACAATCATCTAATTCCTCCCACAATCATCCCAATCTATAACTAGACTCCCTTAATACCTATAGCAACCCCCATACCCAAACCTCATCATATCTTCTTAAAAAACAAAACAAAAAACACACTGAAATAAAATATTTATGGAGAATATTTATGGAAATAGAACCCCCATAACAAAAGCAATCCTACAAAGGTTTAGACTACTATACCAAAGTCCCAAAGCATTAACCCAGCAGTAGCCCAGATTCCCTGCTATAGCAGACTGTGCCCTGAGAGCTGCAGAAAGGATAGCTGCATGAGCAGGAGTATTAAAACAAACATTCTGCTCTCGGTGACACTTGAGCCTTAATTACATAAGGAGTATTATTCTGCAGGTATAGAATTTAAGAAATGGTTTCAGGGAAACAATTCTTGTGCCGGTAGAACAGTTACAAAAGCACAAGGTCTCGGTGTTCTGGCACTATCTGGAGAAAATGAGAATGGCTTGCATACAACTGCAGATCTTTGCTGATATCTACCCATTTCACGCTGCCTACTTCACCCTCCGCTTCCTGGGGCATTTCATCCATCACCTTACTAAACTAAACTAAACTAAACTAAACCTTAGGTTTGTATACCGCACCATCTCCGCGTGCGCAGAGCTCGGCACGGTTTACAGAGGTTGAGAGGAAAGGAACTACAAGGAAAGGATATAGGAGAGGGACTGAGGAGATAGAGGGGGACAGGATACTAGAGCACGGGAGGTGATTAGGTTTTTGAAAAGAGCCAAGTTTTCAAGTGTTTGCGGAAGGATTGGAAGGAGCTAGAATTTCTGAGCGGGGATGAAAGGTTGTTCCAGAGTTCTGTGGTTCTAAAGGGGAGGGATGTTCCAAGTTTTCCTGCGCGGGATATACCTTTTATAGAAGGGAAAGATAGTTTCAGTTTTTGGGAGGATCTAGTCGAGAGCGGGTTTGAGGAGTTCCAGAAGAGTGGGATAACAGGAGGAAGGACGCCATGTAGAATCTTGAAGGCTATGCAGGCACATTTATAGAGGACTCTGGAGTAAACTGGGAGCCAGTGAAGCTTGGAGAGGAGTGGGGAAACGTGGTCGAACTTGCCTTTTGCGAAAATAAGCTTGGCCGCGGCGTTTTGAATTAGCTGAAGTCTATGGAGGTTTTTCTTTGTTAGGCTTATATAGATGGAGTTGCAGTAGTCCAGTCTTTGGATCAGAAGTCTTTGGAATTTAAGGAAGGCATTTGTTATGGTCTCATAGACGAGATTTGAAGATTTTGCCCAAGGGGTGGGTGGCCGGTATAGTAATAGGATGCCCAATGGGTGGGTGCGGAGTTCATCATTGACTGAAGCAAGCAAATATTCTAGAGAAGGATGGGTGCCCGTCTCAAGGAGCTGGACGTCGAAGAAAGATTTGTAATTCACAGCTTCAGTCTCCATCCAAGCAATATCTGTGTTCCACCCCCCGGAAGTGATCAAACTAGAGCAAAATCTCCACTCTCCAATCAGGGTACTAGAAAAGGAGTGCTTATATTTCTGCTTTAAAAATATCACAAGGAAATTATGTGCTTACATTTACACTTGCCCTTTAGCACACACAAATTTCAGAGTTAATTTACTAATACTTATCATTTCTATAACTCTATTAGACCAGGGGTAGACAATTCCAGTCCTCGAGAGCCGGAGCCAGGTCAGGTTTTCAGGATATCCACAATGAATATATATGAGATGGATTTGCATGCACTGCCTCCTTGAGATGCAAATCTATCTCATGCATATTTATTGTGGATATCCTGAAAACCTGACCTGGTTCCTGCTCTCGAGGACCGGAATTGCCTACCCCTGTACTAGACGTATGAAGCGCTGTACATTAAACACATTGGACCGTCCCTACTCAATCTTACAATCTAATCAAGACAGAACAAATAAGTGACTAGGGAATTACTTACGGTGGGAATGATTAAAACAGACACATATGGGTGAATTCTCAAAAGTATGCAAGTGAATGCAAACTTGGCCCAGGACTTCCATCACTCAGTCTGGCTAATTGTGCAGAAAAACCACATGATTGAGAGTTTATCTGCATTTCAAGAAGACAGCTTTATAAAAGCCTGTTTTACAAGTGAAGCGCCCTTGGAAATGCTTTTGAAATTGATGCCCTCTCTGTGGGGGCTTTTTATAAAGAATTTTCTGTATGTAAAACATGAGAATGGCAATTAAAACATTACACAAATGAATACATGCATACAAATATGGGTACCCACATGAACACATATACTTTTATGCTGTCCATATGTAACCATTCTGGGGAGCAGTGTTTGGACGGAGACGTAACAGAGCTGCAGGGTACTTGAGTACTTTATAAAATACAAATATACATACAAAGAGGGCCAGATTCTCTAAACAGCACCTAAATCAGCAGCTGCCTACAAAAACGGCACTATTTAACACGTAGGCACTATTTAACCCTTTATTTGGCAATGTTACTGTGAAGCAATATGTGTCTTCTATGGCTCTTATGGGAGAGATCAACAGCAAGTTACATAAAACAGCCATTTCGCAATCTGCCAATTAAAGGGTTAAAGAATTGTGGCTAACGGCGCCTACATTGCAGATGCCTAAGTTCTTTTGAGAATGCCTAAGGTCATTTCTGCCCCCCTAACCACACCTACTTTGACCTTAGACGGCTTCGTGTAGACATGATTACACCATCTACTCTAGTACTTTTTTTTTTAAAAAGAGTTTTTAATTTATTTTTAACAGCACAGTCAATTACCACACCAATTAAATCCAATTGAAACAATTGTTAGGCGGTGTTTTTATGCCTTCTGTTGCCTAAGTTATGGTGCCATTTATACACTATGAACCAAAGAAAAACACACCCTAATGTTTTTCGTTGTATCTTCCACAGAACTCAGCCAATTCTTATGAAATTTAGTGCGTCTTATCCTGAGGGAAGTTGATGTAAAATGATGTAAATATTTCCCATAGTACTGCAGCATTACCTTGTGTAAGTGCATTGTTTCTATGGGATATGCATAGAAGTAGACAAAAACACTTTTTAATGTGCTTTTATTCAGTTCACACTTCATTTTCATGAGGTAGCGCTGCGGAACAGTGGGAAATGTTTAAATCATTTTACATCAATTTCCCTCAGGATATATGACACACTACCCCCTCTTCTACGAAACTGCGCTAACAGTTTCTAGAGCAGGGAGCCTTGCTGAATGGCCTGCACTGCTCACAATGCTCATATGAACTCAGTGAGCATCGGGAGCAGTGCAGGCCATTCACCGCGGCTCTCTGCGCTAAAAACCACTAGTGCGGTTTCGTAGAAGAGGTGGTAAATTTCATAAGAATTGGAGAAGTTCTGTGACAGATATCACAAAAAAACATTAAGGTGTGGGGTTTTTTTTCTGGTTCACAGTGGAGTCAGACCCAGAGTGGGGCATGAGCATAGTAGTACTTGCCTCAGAGCTGGTGTAAATTTGAAAAAATTCATATGCTATTTGGGATAGCTTTTGAGAGCCCATGTTATAAAAAATACACATAAGTACCTGTGTTGCCTTTGTAAATATACTAACCATTAGACTTCTGTTCATGGACCTTCCAAATGGGGGAGCACTCAACAACTTCCGGTCTTTTTTTCCATCACCTCAATTTCGTCATCAGCCCAGTTTTTAAAATATAAATTCCTTTAAGTTAAGTATCACTGTTTTCTTGTAATATAATTTATTTAGTTCGTTTTATATCCTGTCCTCCCCAACAAGCTCAGAATGGGTTACAGGTTGACATACATACGTAATGCATAGACAAACAGGATTAAATTTATGGTTGTACATTATAGTTGGACTCTCTTAGGTATATATACAGTGGAACCTCGGTTTGCGAGTAATGCAGTTTGCGAGTGTTTTGTAAGACGAGCAAAACACTTAGCAAACTTTTGTCTCGCAAACCGAGCATGTTCCGATAAATGAGCACCTCCCCTCGCTCTAACCGGCATCGCACCCCCAGAACCGGCATCACCCCCCCCCCGAACGCCCCCCCCTGCGAGATCTCGGAGAGAACGAGAGCCAGAAGGCCTTGAGCATGCGCAGATGCTCAAGGCCCAGCCCAGGCAAGAGGCGGGAGTTTTCTTTCACTCGCACAAGCAGCAGATGGGGTAAGGAGCATGTTTGGGAGGGAGGGCGGGCGGATGCCGCTTCCAGCACGGGGGTGCGATGCAGTTCTCCCAGGGGGGGTGTTCATGGGGGGGGGGGGGGGTTGAGAGGCCGGTTTGGGGGGTGCGACGCCAGTTAGAGCGGGGGAGGGGGTGACGGAGCAGCACTGGTAGTTTTAGGGGTGGGGGAAGGAGGAAGAAGAACAAATCAAAGCGAGTTTCCATTCATTCCTATGGGGAAACTCGCTTTGATATACGAGTAACTTGGTTTACGAGCATGCTTCTGGAACGAATTATGCTCGTAAACCAAGGTTCCACTGTACATGTTTCAATAATATCATTTACATCTGAGTATTTACCTCCAGTGCAACACACAGTTGTCAATGCCAAACTTCATTCTCTGGCCAACTCTCTATATAGAGTCATATCTGAATAAAGCTGGAAGAAAGCTATACTGTATACTGTAAATTTCATTGAAGTTTGAAACATAATTGAATAGACTTTGATATTATAAGAAAAGAATGATGCTTAGTTTAAAGGAATGTATTTAAAAGAATGGACTGATGATAAAATTGAGGCAATAGAAAATAGACTGGAAGTTGATTTTCATGAGTAGCTTTTCGATTTGAAGGTCCAAGAATATAAGACCAATTACTTGGGTACACAAGCCACGATCGGTGATTGCTATTATTCTTCTTGAACATATTTTGAAAATCAGAACTAGAGTTTCCTTTTATAAAATAGGCATAAAATAGGCCCGTGTTTTAAAGTTTTCTGTTATAAAATTGCCCTGCATGCATCGATGCACCCTGTATTAATTTGCAATATTTATCAGCAAACCTATTGCACTCCTTATTATACGTTAGAGTGTTCTTCCTAGGACAATTTGGATGGATGCATCGTCCGGCTGATTTTACTGTCCACCCGGCAAACTTAATAGAAAATTTTATAATATTGCACAGTACTACCTGGCTACTCCTTCATAGCAGCAGCTGGCAAAAATTTCTATGGAGAAAAATTGCATATTGCAAAAATAGAAAGGTTAATCCACACTTAGAACCATGCATATGCATTTTTTCTGTGAGACGTTGTTAAATTTTGAATAATCTAATCTAATCTTCCATTTGTGAGTCGCACAAACCTATACAAGCTCAAGGCGACATAATGTAATGTAATGTAATGTAATGTAATTTATTTCTTATATACCGCTACATCCGTTAGGTTCTAAGCGGTTTACAGAAAATATACATTAAGATTAGAAATAAGAAAGGTACTTGAAAAATTCCCTTACTGTCCCGAAGGCTCACAATCTAACTAAAGTACCTGGAGGGTAATAGAGAAGTAAAAAGTAGAGTTAGAGGAAAAATAAAAATAAAATAAACATTTTAACAAGACAGCATTGATCCAAATACTTTGGAAGGTAGAAGAGAGGAGAGAAAGGAATAGAAGCAGAAGGGGGAGCTGTTGTACAGTAGAATTCTGGAGAAATTTAAATGATAGAAATAGAACAAAACAAAGACAAAAGGCAAAACAATAGATAAGATTAAAGATAAATCATAAGCTGGAAAGAAAAATAAAATAACACTTTGTCTTCAATCCACGGTTTCAGCGTCAGTGATGAAGTGGAGCAAGTAAGTTTAGGAGGAGCGATTGACGTTTCCAGAAAGGGCTTCTTCAGGGAAGAGACTTGGCAGACAGTCCCAGGATGCCTATGTCTCCTCCCCTGCGATGTTCTCCCATCCATGCATTCCCTCCCAGACACACTGCCCGTGCCCCAGCCGCTCCAAGGAGGCTGCCCCAGATGAGGCCCACGGTGAATGCAGGATTCTCTCCTCTGCGGGAAAGCCGCCCGGAGCCGACAGTCGATCTTCTTAGCGGATTGCATGGGGGGAAGAGTTCACACTCTTGGTAGGATAAGCATAATATAAGCATAAGCATAAGCAAATACTGTGCATAATGATTATATGATGGAAGAGCCAACATATTATGTACATTGTTTTTTTAAATTTTATTTTTATTAATTATAACCTTTTCACAAGTATAACAACTTGTTTTAAGGAAATACAGAGCCATAATCCAACATGAAACTAAATCTAAGTACAAATTAAGAAGTAATAACAATCTTATGGAAATAGCTCTTCCTTAGACCAGAAACAGAAGGAAAGGAGTAATCAAAATTACCGAGAGATAAGTTACAGGAAACTATTTAGGAAAAGGCTTAATACGTCAAACCCCCCCAGTTGCAAATTATTTGAACCGGACTCTCCATCTTTGATAAACCCCTTGAGGTCCAAAAAGGATCTTAGCTGATCGGGCGCATACAATATATATTTCAAACCCATATATTTAATAATACACTTGCAGGGGTAGGTTAACATAAAAGTAGCACCCAATTTCTTTGTCTCATCTCTCATTGCAAGAAATAAGTACATTGTTTTAATGCCCTCCATAAGAAGGAGTATAAAAGGTCAGCTGATATTTATAGAGCTCTCAGCTTTGGGGGTTCGTAAACTTTGTTATTCCAGTTAACATATGCAGAAATATTAAGTCTTCTGGCAAAAGTTATCATACTTTGGCTCAACTAGAAAGTTGAAAGCAATGCTGCAAAGTTTTACTGTATTGCAATTCCACTTATCTTACCTGTCCCCTTCTAAACATGGACTGCAAAAGCAGTATTAGATGCCCTAGGTCAGGGGTAGGGAACTCCAGTCCTCGAGAGCCGTATTCCAGTCGGGTTTTCAGGATTTCCCCAATGAATATGCATGAGATTTATGTGCATGCACTGCTTTCAATGCATATTCATTGTGGAAATCCTGAAAATCCGACAAGAATACGGCTCTTGAGGACCAGACCAGAGTTCCCTACCCCTGCCCTAGGTGAATCTTAAGCCTTACACTCTCCTCCCCTCCCCCATTTCACTTTTAGCCCCTTAGACCGACTTCAAATTTTGCTAATTGAGCTAAAGCTTAGAGCAAGCTAAATGCTGCACATCCCATTTCATACCCATGGACCACGTGGCACTTAGCACATGCTAATCAGGGCTGGATTAAATTCAAATGATGCCCTAAGCACATGCCAGAAATGGTACCCCTTGGACCTTCCATTGCAAAACTGACAAGACATTAAGGCTTCCTTTTACGAAACTGCACTAGCAGTTTCTAGCTCGGGGAGCTGCCCTGAATGGCCCGCGCTGCTCCCGACGCTCATTGAGTTCCTATGACAAAATTCTGTGATAATCCAAAATCGGGCATCATAATTATAGATATTAAACTTTGTATTGCTGTTTCCAGAAGTCACTTAGGGGTCCTTTGACTAAGTTGCTGTATAACGTGGCCTGGGTGTGCCCTTACACAGGGTTTTCCCATGTGCTAATGCCATTTTTTTACCAGAGCAATAAAATGGCTCATTTTCCCTTTTTTTTTTTTTTTTTTTTTGCATTAGCGGCCATACACTAATGTCACCGTTAGCACATGGCTGTAAAAATATTACTGTGTTACCACTTACTGACATCTATTTTGTAGGTGGTAAGGGTTTACTCTGTCATCGTGTGCTAATCAGTTAGCACATAGTAATGTCGCTACAGTACCCCCCATCCCCCTTTCATAAAGCCGCGTTAGGCTTTTTTATCACCAGCCGTGGCAGTAAAAGCTTCAACGCTCATAGAATTCCTATGAGCTAATGCCATCACAGCCGGCGTTAAAAAAAAAGCCTAACGCGGCTTCATAAAAGGGGAACTAACTGATTAGCAGAGAAATACCCATTCTCTGCCCTTTAGAAATGCCTCCTCCATCAAAAATTAATTAATTTTTTTTTTTTTTTGCATGCCAGTGTCAAACTTACTGCAGAATGCCTGAGTGTGTTCCATGGTAAGTCATTTTAAACCATGGTAAGTGTGCACTAGCACATACTGTAGCTTAGTTAAAGGACCTCTTAACTGGTGATTGGCTGTTTAAAAACCAGTAGTCCATAGTTTGACTTGCAAGAAAAATGGACGATTTTCAGCGTTGTGTACCTTTGAATGTCTATTCTGTTTCTCTGATGGCAGCTGATCTTTGCTACTCTGCAAAAGCTACTGCCCAATTGATCACCTATTCTGCCTAATGGTTCTGCCTGCCCTGGCACCTTGGATCTGGCTGGCCTTCAGTATCAATATAATGCCAAACTGCAGAAAAAAAAAAAAAAAAGACAGCTACAGGGCTCCTGTCCTGGAGTCTGTTGCTGTCTCTGCAGTAATCTAATACCTCATTAAAGCCGGAACATTGCACTCCGGATGCATGTCTTCTCCAACTACTTGTTCACTGAAAGCATTCTAACAGCAACCAGTGGCACCACAGGGCAAATAACCAAAGGTACTTTACAGATCACATCACTTTTGCTATGCTATTTACTATTCATGTCATATCCTCTTACATGACCATTCAGAAGTGCATTTTAACTTCATTTGAAAAATCAACCATATTCATAATGCCACAAAATCCAATTGCTTCCAAAAATACTTTTTACAATGATATTAGGCAGCACTCCCACCCATGAAAATCCCTTCTATACTCATGCTTTCTGTGCTGTGTATGATGAAGTGGACAACGCGTACATTCAAGAATTGTATAACCGCAAGAAACCAGCCAATCAGTTATACAGAGATTTCAGTAAAGAGAACCAGAGCAATGTAATATTGATTGGAAATAGCTGTCAGGTTATTTAAGAGGGAACTTCCTAACTTTTTACTAACTAACTTGGCTAATGTCTTTTGCTAGAAGCAGTCTTAGGTAGCTGCAAAATTTGTAGTCTTTTGTGTCTTAGATTGTGTCATTCTCCTACAGCATTTGGGCCCAGATTCTATAAACAGTATCCCGATTGTAGGCAGCCAACTGCTGTCTAACTAGCCAATCAGGACGCACTTTTTCTTAATAAAAAACATCTGAGGCAGCCCGCCTACATTGGAGGTGCCTCCGGGAGCCTAGGCAGGCATGCAAGCCCACCTAAGCTCGCCTAAGGCTAGGTGTGGCTTGGCCCAGAAGTAACCTTAGGCAGACCAAGGTTGCAGTATGCATCTCCCTGCAGTAGATGCTTACAATGCAGGCCAGTATGCTGGCCTACATTGTAAGCAGACATGGACACTGAGCTTATCAGAGCAGGGGATTTCCCTGCTGCGATAAGTTTAGCGGCAGCAACTGCGGCCGGCCCCCCCCCATACATCGCTGGCAGGAGGAATGCCCAATCCCTCCTACCGGAACCCCTCCCCAAATGAGCATGGAAGGAGGGATGCCCAGTCCCTCCTGCAGATACCCACCGTGACCCCCCCCCAAATGATCATGGCAGGAAGGATTCCCAGTCCCTCCTGCTGGCACCCCCCCCCCCCCAAATGATTGCAGCAGAAAGGATGCCCAGTCCCTCCTGCTGACACCCACCGCAAACACCCCTCCCCCCCCCGAATGATCACAGCAGGAGAGATGCCCAGTCCTTCCTGCCCAGCACTTGCGAACCCACCCCACTGTTCCCCGGCAGGAGAGATGCCCAATCTTTACTGCTAGAACCCCCCCCCCCACACACACACACCCCAATGATCATGGCAGGAGAGATGCCCAATCTCTCCTGCCAGAATACTCTTCCCCCCAAACGATCATGGCAGAAGGGATGCCCAGTCCCTCCTGCCCAGCACCCCTGAACTCACCCCAATGTTCCCCAGTAGGAGGGATGCACAATCCCTTCTGCCGATACCCCATGACTCCCCCCAATGACTGGATACCCAGTCCCTCCTGCCAATAACCCCCCAAAAGTTCACCCCACCCCTTGACCCCCCCAAAATGTCACCCCCATCCCCCTGGGATGCACTGGGAGTAGCCTAAGATTCTGATTGGCAAGATCCCTTAGGCCACCCCCATAGGAGGGGCCTAAGGGATCTGGCCAATCGGAATCTTAGGCCACTCCCAGTCCCTCTTCCCCCACCCTGAAGCGTGATGACACCCCCCCCTCCCGGATCCAGCGGCAGGACCCTCAGATCTACCGTGCTTCCATGGTGGTCTAGTTGGGGCAGGAGTGATTTTCACTTGCTCCTGCTTATGCTCTGTCAGTGCTGAAAATGACTGCTGAGACTTCCAGCAGCAGTCTCACAAGGCTTCAAGTTAGTTTGTATTTGTACTACTGGCAAGCTGATGATGATTAGCCCAGAAGAGGGTGTTATTAAGCTTGACTTCTGAAATTGCTGACTAGCAATTGTAATCTGTATACAGAGAGCTTTCAGAAATTTTATGGTTACTGGCAACCATAAAATGAGGTTGCCAGACTGTGAGAAAGAGGATGAAACCTATCTGAGAGGAATGATGCCAATATGATGCATGGAAAGGTCAGGGCAAGAGCATGGAAGACCAGGAATCACCTTCTAGTGTTTTGACTCCCTGAGCATATATCTAAATTAGACAAGAGATTTAGGAGTAAATATTCAGCCGGTCATGGTCAGCATTTTTATAGCTGCTGCTGGCATTATACTCAGATATTGAATGCCAGGCCACATCTGGGCACCAGCATTGAATATCCGGTTATGTGAGGCCAGAGGAGAGCTTTGGCGGGGGGAGAAATAGAGAAAAAGATTGTCTATATGAATTTGCTGAATTTCAAAATGAGAGTGACAAATAAAAGCAAGCCCCTCTTCCTCTTTTGAACCCACAGGGCTTGCTCACACAAACGTGATTGACTGGACTAAGTTGGGTAAGCAAGACACTGTCTCCCTCTACAAGACATGTTTCTCCTTCTACAAGCCATAAGAAATCTAAATTCTTATGAATAATCCAGTCACTGAACTCAAAGTGCTTTTTTCCCCCTACTGTTCTAACATGAATCAATTCATTAATCTGTAATAAAGATTGAGCTAAATTTCACAAGTAAGACTTGAGTTATATCGCTGAATATTAACAGAAGTTAAAACTGAAAAATGTGTTCTCCAGTGGGCAGATCTAGAAGAAATTCTTACTGGTATAGAACTACAGGATTGGTCAAAAGTAGGTATACAATATTTATTCATTTTTTATTTTATTTTATAGGTATCACAAATAACGTTTGTGTGAAGTTTTTGTATCTGTTGCATCGTTTTGCTTTTACTTATCATCCAGTAGTGTATTATACCCGTAGAGCAGGGGTGTCAAAGTCCCTCCTCGAGGGCCGGAATCCAGTCGGGTTTTCTGGATTTCCCCAATGAATATGCATTGAAAGCAGTGCATGCAAATAGATCTCATGAAGATTCATTGGGGAAATCCTGAAAACCCGACTGGATTCTGGCCCTCGAGGACCGACTTTGACACCTGTGCCGTAGAGGGAAAGGAACGTCTAAATCTGTTTTCATCCAAGTCGCAAGTTGTCCAAAGTAAAAATAGTTTAGGACACATTTTTGAAAAATACGTCCAAATTTTTTTTTGTTTCTAAAATCGTCTAACTATACGTCCTGCTGATCTGATCGTCCAAGCCGCTAAATCATCCATCTTTATACCACATTTTCGTCCAACTTTTAGTCCAAGTCAAAAATACCTAGAACAAGCCCTGTTGGACGTGGGAGTGGTCTGCAAAGTGATGGACTGAACACCCAGACATGGGACCTAAATAGTGGGGTACTTTACAGGGCACTGCTGTGAACGTCACAAAAAGAGTGCCATGTCATCATCTCACTACAACTCCCTTATAGGTCATGGTGAGCCCCCCAAACCACCTCCAGAATCCTCTAGACCAGCGGTCTCAAACACGCGGCCCACGGGCCGCATGTGGCTCTCCAGGTGTTATTTGCGGCCCGCGGTCCAGACACGATCAACAGCATTTCTCTTCCCCTTTCCCTTCCTTTTGGAGCAGCAGCGTGTCTGGCTGGCTCGTTCCGTTCAAAGCCACGGGTTGGCGGCTCCTCGCGCTATCCACTCCTGCATCGGAAGCCTCTCTGACGTCACAACATCAGAGAGGCTTCAGACGCAGGTGCGGATCTTGCAAGGAGCCACCACCCGCGGCTTTGAACGGAATGAGCCGGCCAGACACGCTGCTGCTCCACAAGGAAGAGAACGGAAGGGGAGGGAAAAGAGAAATGCTTCTGCTACATAGGAAGGGGGACCCTAGGGAAATGCTGCTGCTGTACAGGGAAAGGGGAAGAGAAATGCCTCTCCTGCACAGGAAAGGGGGAAGGGAAATGCTGCTTCTGTTGCTGCTACATAGGGAAAGGGAGGGGGAGGGAAAAGGGAAGAGAAATGCTTCTGCTGCACAGGAAAGGGGGAAGGGAAATGCTGCTTCTGTTGCTGCAGCATAGGGAGAGGGAGGGAAAGGGGAAGAGAAATGCCTCTCCAGCACAGGAAAGGGGGAAGGGAAATGCTGCTTCTGTTGCTGCTGCACCCAATTGGGGAAAGAGAGGGAAGGAAGGAGAAGGGAGAGGAAAGGAACAAGAGAAGAAGCCAAGTTCATGGGAGGGAGGGAAGGAAAGGAGACATCAGACCATAGAGGGGGAGGGAGAGATGCCAGGGCATGGGGGGAAGGGATGGAGACAGATGCCAGACTAGGGGAAAGGAAGGAAGGAGGGAGGGAGGGAGAGAAAGGAAGGAAAGAGATGCCAGACCATGGAAATAGGACGGAAGAAGAGAGAGGTAGGAAGGGAAGGGAAGACATGGAAATGTAGATTTTGAAAAGAAAGCAGAAAAATTGAACATTAAGTTAATGCCAAAGATGGATGGAAGGCAGAAAGTGAAGACGGAGAGAAAAACAGTCAAAGGACAAGAAGGCCCTGGAAACATAGTTGAAAGCACAGAAAAATAAAGTCACCAGACAACAAAGATAGGGAAAATGATTTTATTTTCAATATAGTGTTTGAAATGTGCCAGTTTTGAGAAAAAAAAGATATTAAACTTTAAATGTGAGGGCTGCAGAAAAAATAGTTAATGTCTTATTAAAGAAATGACAGTTTTGCATGGGTAAAACTCTTTATAGTTTATATATCTTTCCTTTTAACTGTTAAAGGAAAGTTTTATAAACTATAAAGAGTTTTACCTCATGCAAAATTGTCATTTCTTTAATAAGACATAAACTATTTTTTCTGCGGCCCTCCAAGTACCTACAAATCCAAAATATGGCCCCGCAAAGGGTTTGAGTTTGAGACCACTGCTCTAGACCCACTTATCTACCACCCCAATAGCCCTTATGGCTGCAGGAGCCACTTATATGCCAGTACAAAAGGGTTTTGGGGGTGTATAGAGAAATGCACATGTTTCAGTATCAATGCAGTGATTACAGGGGCTTATGGGCATGGGGCCTCCTCT
Organism: Geotrypetes seraphini; assembly: GCF_902459505.1. Classification (NCBI taxonomy): domain Eukaryota; kingdom Metazoa; phylum Chordata; class Amphibia; order Gymnophiona; family Dermophiidae; genus Geotrypetes; species Geotrypetes seraphini. The sequence goes on along the minus strand of NC_047085.1, from coordinate 431,594,992 downwards.
CCATGGGTCCCTAACCCACCCCCAAAATGGCTTAAGATGCCTCTGTGCAGGTCGACTAAGCTTTCCTATGCCGGGCTGCCAGGTGATGATGGTCTGGAGGCTGAATTTTAAAGGTGTGATTATGATTTTTATGGGGTTGGGGGGGGGGGGGAGATCGGGTAATCACTGGGGTAGTGTGTGGGGGTCTGTATTGTGTGTTTGCAGTGCTTATCTGGTTACTTTAGGTGGGTTTTTGTGACTTAGACCATGTTTTAAATGGTCTAAGTCACAACATCCAGGTTCTGTCGATCCTGTGCTGTATAACTTTCGGTTATACATGCAGTACGACTAAGTCTAAGCCGGCCCATGTCCCGCCCAACTCCCGCCCTCAACACTCCTACTGAAATGCCCCGTTTAGCTATGGTCGTTCAGCGGCACTATGAAGGCCTAGGTCATTTAGAAATACAGTGGTACCTCGGTTTACGAGTGCACCGGTTTGCGAGTGTTTTGCAAGACAAGCAAAACATTCGCAAAATCGGTGCCTCGGAAACCGAGCGTGCCTCAATTTGCGAGCGGCACCCCCCGCGATCCGGCACTCTCACCCCGCGATCCGGCACCCTCACCCCCGTGATCCGGCACCCCCCCCCCACCGCGATTGGTCACCCCATGCCGCGATTGGGCACCCCCTCGCCGCTTCTTACTGTCATCTGGGCCTGGGCACCAGCACCGGCATGTCCTGTGCGTTGGTGCCGGTGCCCGAAGATCAACCTCCTCTTCTTGCTGGGCCTTGAGCATCTGCGCATGCTCAAGGCCTGTGAGTTCACGCTCTCTCCGAGAAGAGGAGGCCGATCTTCGGGCACCGGCTCAATGCTGGCGCTAGCATCTAGTGTGTGTGGCAATTCTGCACGCGCTAAGTGCGCTAAAACCGCTATTGCAAGTTAGTAAAAGGAGCCCTAAATGACCTCAAACACCCAAGACACTACTTGAACTGATTTTGTGTCCTTACTGGGGTGACGTGTTCATCATTGGTCTTGTTTGATTTTTTAATGCAGACAATGATACCTTAATGTATCTATACCAGGGGTGTCCAACCTGCAGCCCGAGGGCCACATGCGGCCCCGTGAAGTATTTTGTACGGCCCTGTCGAGGGCGATGCAGTGTTTTCCTCTGCTGCCCCTGGGTGTTTACCGTCTTACTGGATCCCTCCTCTGTCTTGCTGCAGCGTTTGTGCGGCCCCAGAAATTTTTTTTTCGGCCAGTGCGGCCCAGAGAAACCAAAAGGTTGGATACCCCTGAGCTATACGGTGCTGTACATAATAATAAATAATTTAGAAGAGCACTTAGCTTGTGGCCCAACGGCTGCCCAGCCGTTTCACTGGTATATTTCCTCAGGGGCAATAGCTCTTATCAGTGTTATTTTTTTACACTGTTACAAGTGCCCTTATTGCACCTGTGCTGCTCCGATGCCGTAAGGGTACTTGTAACAGTGTAAAAAAATAACACTGATAAGAAGAGCTGAATTCTTATGAATAATCCAGTGAAATGTCTGGGTGCTTGAGGTCTTGGTAAACATATCTAGGGTTCCTTTTACAAAGTCGCATTTGTGGTTTAACGCGCGCTAAACTGCCGGATGCACTAGCCCAGGGGTAGGGAACTCCGGTCCTCGAGAGCCGTGTTCCAGTCTGGTTTTCAGAATTTCCCCAATGAATATGCATTGAAAGCAGTGCATGCAAATAGATCTCAAGCATATTCATTGGGGAAATCCTGCATATTCATATCTCATGCATATTCATTGGGGAAATCCTCAGTAATCCTGAAGGTGTTGATTGCTGACCATGGACAGCATCTCATGGCAGCAGCGTATTTTATGTATAGAGAGTTATATTCATGTGAAATCCAAAAATCAATTAATTGCCAACTATGCTCACACAACACTCTCACAAGGGAAATTCAGTTTAAAGTGTTCTTTACATCCGGCTACACATCACAAATGCATTAGTTAAAACAATTTTATAGTGTGGTCTTGAGTATTTAATGTTAATCCCCACCACACTTTATTCTGAACATCAATATTCTACATTGTAGAATCGCTACATTTTAAAGACGCTTGACTTCCTTCAACAGTAGTTGTCTCTTGCTAGCCATATTAAGACCTTTAACATTCAGACTTCCCACTCTTAATGAGATACCCCCTCATCTACACCAGTTGATCGCAGCACCTCTCCCCACTCCCCCCCCCACTACTACCACCAACACCCTCTCACCACAGAACCCACCACCCCACTCTCCCAACCTCTTCAATGACTTCAAGTGACTCCACCATTCCCCATTTCCACCTGCAAAATATCTCCTTCACCCCCCCAACAACCACTCCATTACACATATACTCCCCCATACACCAAAACCCCCTCACACCCCCCATACACACCCCCAATATCACAAAAGAATCCAAGAGTAGCACTGGATCCCATCAAGTAACATAGCAAAGAAAGTCCAGGAGCAGCCATTATCTCCCCCCATAAGTGCCAGAGGAATCCATGCATTCCTTCCCTCTCTCCACCACCAGCAGGCCCGTTGCACTCCATGCTTGTCTCCTTGCTGCTACTTCTCGCCACCGAAATCTTTCCATCGTCTGTGTCGCATGTGGCCCCTGAGGAATATCTCCCGCCGTCAGCAAGCCTTCCTTCTTCAAAACAGCACTCAGTTCCGCCACTGTGGTCACACTTTTATGAGCCCCATTTATAGTAACAAGCAGTCCAAATGGGAAAAGCCACCAATACCGGATACTTTTACGTTTCAGTACATCAAGAAGTGGCCGAAACTCCCTATGCTTCTGAAGTGTGATAGCAGGAAGATCTTGAAAGATTTCAAGTTTATGATTTCTCCAGGTAATAACTCCCATATCCTTTGCTTTTTTGATCTGGCAATCTTTATCAGGAAAATGGTGCAAACAGGCTATAATGTCCCGAGGGTAGTCACCCTTCTTTGGCCCCAGAGTGCAGTGGGCCCTATCCACCTTCACTGAACTGGATGCAGAGTCTGAGCCCCCCTACACGGGAAACAGCACTACTACCATGGAGTCTCCAAACTCCTCTGTATCTGGGACTCCCTGGATTCTGATGTTATTTCTTTGGAACCGGTTTTCCAAGTCCTCCACTGTGGAGTAGAACTCCAGAATATCTTTTTGTGCCTCCTCCAATGTAGAGCCCAGCGCCTGCATCGTTTCTTCCTGGTCTCCCAAGCGCCACTCTGTATCCTCCACCCTCCCCAGCAAATCAGCAAAGTCTTTTTGAATTTCTTTGACCGCATCATTTATTTTACCCTTTACTGCTACTACCTCATTTTTGATGTTGGAGGCCCATTGCTGAAGGTCTGCCTTCATTACTGCTGCAGCCGACTCAGCGCGTCACAATCTCGGGGAAGCCTCCTGCTCTGATTCATCCTCCACTCTCTCTCACCAGAATTGCTTGTCGACAGGGCCGAGGCCCCACGCACATGGCGCAGGCTGCCCTTCTCACCGCTTCTCTCCTGCAGCCGGCCATCATCTGTTTTCTTCTGGGAAGGCATATTTCACAAACGGTCCACTCCCCTGCTCACAGGCTCTCAAATAATGCTCCCAGCTCTCGGTTTCACGGGTGTACTGGAGGTAAAACGCTACCCAGAGTCAGAGCTAAGACTCTAACCCTCCTTCTTGGTCAGTGATGTCACCGGAAGCCATCGCCTCTTTTACTTTAAATGAAATTTTAATTGTATTTAAACAATGTGGTCAATTACCTTGTTGCTTACAGGCAATGAAACCAATTAAGTTAGGGAGCCTACCGCCTATCTTTCGGTGGCACTTCTAGAGTCAGGGCCTAAATGTCATAGTGCCAAACTACAATGGGTTGTACATGAGGTTGTAGTAGAGTTACCAGATGTCCAGGTTTCCCCGGACATGTCCTCCTTTTCAAGGACATGTCCCTGTGTCTGGACAGTTTTTCAAAACCCAGCACTTCGTCTGGGTTTTGAAAAGCTTCTAGCAACGAGCGACGTCAGTATGGCATCTGCGCATGTGTGGATGCAATGCGGTGACATGACGTGCATACTCATGACATCATCGGCCTTTGTCCTTTGTGATGTCATCTGTATAAAAGAAAAGAAAAAATTTAAAATAGAGTTCGGCAATGCACGCCATGACGCCAGACGCTGGCGCTCGAAGCTTGTATGTAGCGTCAGCTGATGGGTCTGGGGCGTGTTTAAATTGGAAAGGCGCTGCAGTCTGTTTAGAATGGCTTAAAGCATGATAGATAAGAAATTGGGTGGGTGAAAGTTTTTAAGGAGTAATATTAATGAGATATATATGTATGTATCAATTACTAGCTGGGATATGGAAAGTTAAGGGATTAAGTGTTTTCTCTGTTCTGATTATAGGGAGTGGTAGCCTTGAAAAAATCTACTAAAGTTTATGGGTGAAACATTGTGAATCTACCCCTGTACGAGGTGAGACCATACAGCTAAGTACTTTTAGTACATATTTATTTAAAGTAACATAAGTTATAAGTATAAAAATACAAAAAAATAATGGATCCATTGACGATTTGGAGCATAAAGCCATGCACTTTGAAAACGAATTGAGTGCATGGTAGCCCCGCTGAGGACCAGGAAGATTGTTATAATATATTACATTACATTAGGGATTTCTATTCCGCCATTACCTTGCAGTTCAAGGTAATGGCAGAATAAATACTGCTAATGAGGTGCATTATGAATGCATGATCATATCTTGCATTCTTGGAGTTGGCATGACATCATCGTGTCACACCAGCGCATGCGCAGATGCCATCCCAACGAGCAAACACATTGAGAGGGTGGGCCTGGGAGCGGGACCATGGGTCTGGATTTTCATTCCCGAAAATATGGTAACCCTAGGTTGGTGCTTGGGCAAGCCATGGGCGTTTCTTGCATGCAGTTCATAGATTAAAACAAGAAGGGTGACATTACAGAACAAAAAATAAGAAGAACTCGAGCCATGGGCAATAAAAGTATGCTGTCTGCATTTGCATGGGTCCCACAAGCTGACAACCCTGACAAACTGTTCCTCCACCCGAGAAAATATCCCCAGTGTCTAGCAGCAACCCTCACTTCTCCTGTTATGACCTCCCCTACCCCTGCCCTGGTGTCTAGTGGTACCCCATCCTCCCTCCAATCCTTCTAGACCCAGCTTGACTTTAAAACAAGTCCCTGGTATCTAGAGGGGCATCCCTTACTCCCCACCCTATCCTCCAACATGGTCACTCCACTCCTGCACTGACCCCCACTAAAACATCCTTGGGGTCTACTGGTACCCCTTCCTATCTTCCTTGCCTCAGGAACCTCACCTGACTTAACTTATAAAATCACCCCTGGCTCTCCCTCTGAGGTCACTTTCTGGTCGCAGGACTGGGGGTTGATGTCAGAGGGAGGGCTGGGGTCGGCACAGGTAGCAGGTTGGAGGCTGCAAATGCCAGCAAGAGGTATGGGGGAGGCGAGTGTGTACACACAGCAGGAGGCGGGGAAGGGGTGAAGGGAGAAAAAGAGGGCCCCTCCTACCCTCGTAATATCACTGCTACTAAGCAGTAGATTTAAAGCAAATAGGAGAAAATATTTCTTCATTAAACATGTAATTAAACTCTGGAATTCATTGCCAGAGAATGTGGTGAAAGCAGTTAGCTTAGCAGGGTTTAAAAAAAAGGTTGAGCTACCTTTCTAAAAGAGAAGTTATAAGCCATTATTAAGATGGATGTGGAAAAATCCACTGCTTATTCATGGGATACGCAGCACAAAATCTGTTTTAAACTTTTGGGATCTTGCAAGGTACTTGCGACCTGGGTTGGCCACTGTTGGAAACAGGATACTGGGCTTCATGGACATTTGGTTTGTCCCAGTATGGCAATTTTTATGTTCTTATGACCCTCTGACCATGCCCCCCACCCAGATCTTATCATAAATAAGGCCTACTCATTCTTGCCTCCAACAATATCTTCAAAATGATGGTTCCCAGCTCCACATGATCCATCCCTTTTATGGTAGATTGACCCTGCCAGTGCATTCATGAATGCACTACATAGGACTGGGCACCACCATTTTGAAGATGATAGCACTGGGGGCAGGTTTGATTGGATGTTCTTGTCTTATTTTAATCTCAGGGTCTAAAGGAGTGTGAAAAAGTGGTCAGGCTTGGATTGGGCCTTTCTAGACATCAGGAACTTTTTAAAAGTCAAGTTGGGTCAGGGGCAGGAGGAGGAAAGGATGCCATTAGACCCCCAAGTATATTTTGAGGGAAGTTGGGCTGGAATGGGGTCAGTCATGATGTGTTGGGAGTGTCACTAGACATCAGAGGTGTCTTTATAGGGGGTTGGGTCACAGAGGGAAGGGGAAGGAAGGTGTCCACTGGACTACTAGGAACTGTTGTAAAAAGCTATCTGGGGCAGGGTGATCAGATTGGGGGAAGAGAGGGGGTGTCACTAGGCATCCATTTTATACTAACCCCTCTATGTTGCTCTGAACCTGGTGAAATGTGTCCCAAGTCGTGTGTGTGTTTTTGAACTTCCGTCCAACCCCATTTGTCAGTCGAAGTCCAAATTATGAAGTTACGACTGTCTTGGTCAAACCATCAGAAGAGAGAGAGAGATCACTGGAGAAGGACATCATGTTTGGGAAGATCGAAGGAACCAGGCGAAGAGCGTGACCCGCAATCAGATGGCTGGACACATTGATAAACAACCATAGGGATGACGCTGGAGGACCTTTCTGAACTAGTACAAAATCGATTTCTTTTTAGATCCACAATTCATCAAGTCGCTAGGACTCGAACATAAGTCAATGGCACCTAACAACAACAACATGGTGACAGAATTGGTAATGACTACATTACCATACATGCTTTTTTCTCCAGCCCTCTGTCCTTTCCATAATGCTTCTCCAGCCTTCATCCCTCCCTCCATACTGTTTCTTAATTCCTCATCCTTCCCTCCATCCTATTTCTCTCTCCCGCCATCCATGCTGTTTCTCCAGCCTCTTCCCCTTCCTCCTCTGATGACTCCCCCATCTACCTCCTCCATGGGCTCGGCCACTGTAATTTAATCTTTGGGCAGCCGGCAGCAACAAGCCTGCTGTTGTTGGCCTGCCCCAGAAGCTGCCTCTCTGCAAGTCCCGCCTATGCGGGAACAGGAAGTTGATGCAGAGAGATGACTTCTGGGGTGTTAGCAGGCTTAACCTGTTGCTGTTTCCGGCTGCTCGAAGATTAAATTATAATGGATGGGCCCAGGGAAGAGGTAGATGGGAAAGTCAGGAGAACCGGCTAAAACTGGACAGACTCCCCCATTTCAAAAAAATCCATCCAAACACCTGTACAGTCCTTGAAAAAGAGGACATGTCTGGGTTTTCCCGTCTGGTAACCCTATGTAAGAGGTATGAATAATGCCCCTTTTTCAATTCTCAGATTCATAAGATCATTGTCTTTTTTTGTTGGAACAGCTGTTAGCAGTGTATGACTTTCAAGACTGAGTATCTTTTCAGTGAAATTTAATTTATCTCTTAGCTTATATCGATATTTTCTATTATATCAATTTTCCTTAGCACCTCAATGTCTTGAAGAATTTAGTTGTTCTTTAATACCTCGTGATAAAACTCTCTTTGAATAGAGCAAAGTGAAAGGTATGTTAGCTAAATGGTATTGATCTCTATACCTTTCATTTTCTCCTATTCAATGCTCTTAAGATAAATAGCAAAGAGTTCTTGGACATCTTGTTATGAGTTCCCTGTGGAATCCATTATGAGCTACCGTATTTTCGCTCCATAAGACGCACCTGACCATAAGACACACCCTAGATTTAGTGTAGAAAAACAAGGAAAAAACATTCTGAACCAAATTGTATACTAATATATACCAGGCTCTGTACCCAACCCCCCTCATTCTCTGCCAGGCTCTGCACCCTGTCCTCCCTCCCCTCTATATAATTTTGCTAACCGAAATCTATTTAAAATACACATCTTGCAGCATCTTGCACAGGGCCCTGCAGCCAAACACTTCTACTGTGCGCCAGCCCTATTAGCAGAAGAGAAGTCAGGCCAGGTGAGGTATACAATTTCCAGAGGCTGCAGCCAGCAGCAGTAACCTCTGGAACCAGTAAAAGCATTAATGTTATCCTTTAATTTAAAAGTTAAAAACTTCAAAGCACTTTTAAAAAACCTGTTATTTGACAGCCATCTTGCACCACTTCCTCCAGAATGTAGTGTTTCAGGTTCACAGCCATAACTCCTCCTGAGTCCACATGGTGCCACAGTACCATCACACAGCTGGTGGCTATTACAAAATGTGCTAGTGGCTAGGGACAAAGGTTTGGGTTGTGATCAGGAAAATCAGAATGGTTTGCCACAAGTGGAGAGCAGCTACCTCAATTTAACAAAAACTGGCCCGAAATAAGTGAACTAAAACAAAATAATAAAAGCAAAAAAACTTTCAAGCAACACAGGAAACTATATAACAATGCTTTGTTTTGTTTTTTCCTGCTATCCTTATTTAACACCTAGCAAAAGGCAATTATAAAATATTTGCACCTTAGCAATTACTTGGTAAATAATGTGGAGTTCGGCCTGAGAAGTTCAGTTCTCCAGTCCCCTTTGCTGCTGATCTCAATTTGCAGAAACCAGGGAGGGAGTTGAAAGGCGGACAGCGGCGCACAAGTGCGTCAATGCCCCGGCCCGTGACATCTCCCGAACTCGCCGACCACCGGAACATCAGGGCCAGCCGGCCCGCGACACCTTCCAAACTCGCCAGCCAGGGCTCGCTCCTGCCCAATCCGATCGCGGGGTCGCTGAGGCAGGAGGGCTTGGGCTACTTCCTGCCTGATCTGATCGGGGGAGGGGTGGATTGCGGCAGGAGAGATGGCTCATCTTTCCTTCTGCGATAGTGATCGCCCCCCCCCCCCCCCCGAACCGCAGCACTTCAGGGTAAGGATCGCGGCAGGGGAGATGTCCTGCTGCGAGCCTCTCCCGAAGTGCCGCAGTTCGGGGGGTGGGCGATCACCATCACGGAAGGAGAGTTCAGCCATCTCTCCTGCCGCGATGGTTGCGGTGGGGGTGGGCAGGTTGCCGGGGCCGCTGAGCTCATCGCAGCAGCCGCAATCAGCTCAGCGGCCCCTTTTTCGGCACTTATACTTGTTTTGACTTGGTGTATGTCACTACGTATAAGTGCCAACTAGGCAACCTGCCTAAACTTTTGGTTATAGCTGCTGTACACTTATATCTAGGTTGGTCTACCTCCTGCCCACCTCCCGCCCTTTCCCCTCCTCTAAAAACACCTCTTTTCGCTGTATGCATTTAGAGGCAGGGGAAAGGCCTAAGCTGGTTTTAGATACGTCTACAACCAGCTTTTGTTATGGCTACTTGGACGTTCAGGCTTTTTGATCGTCCAAGTACCCATTTAGGCCACTTTTTAGACATTTTTTATTATTATTATTATTATTATGAGCCCCATAGCCTTTTTTGCCATCCTAAATTAACCAGATAGCTTTCTGGTTACTGCCACTGAATATTAATTCTTTCTGGTTAATTTGCTGTTCCATCCGAACTCTCTCTCTAGACAGCACTTTTCAATAGTGCTGTGATTGTGTCACTGAATATCCTGTCAGGACCCAGTCAGCCCAATTAAATCACTTTGAATATTAATCACTAAGTCTTTAGATGGGTACGAGTAGATTTTTATAAGGTTCATCTGATTAATTTTGAAACTTTTTCAATAAATATTTCTGGTTAAAAATGTAGCACCCCCTTCTTTTCATCATTTGAATTAAAAGCTAAATCGGAATCGGAAGAGAATTTTTTAACTGATTGGAAAAATCTTAGTAATCAAATTTTATAGAATATTGCATCTTTAAAGTCATATTTAAAGAAAGAAAGGTTTTCTAATGTATGGTATGACGAAGCTTTATTAGAATTTAAAAGGAGTTTATGGAAATAGGAAAAAAATTGGTTAAAGTCAGGCAAAATTGAGGACAAGGTTAGCTGGAGAGGAAATCTGAAAGAATATAAAGCAATGATTATTGGTAAACGAAGTAAATATTATGCACATAAAATTGGAACAACAAAAGTTAACAGTAAAGGGTTGTTTAAGTTGGTTAATAGTTTATTTGAAGTAGAATCTAAAAAAACGCTCAGATATGGAGTGTACTCCATCTCCTGATGCTCTAGCTGAGGTTTTTTTTGTTTTTGTTTTTTTAAATAAGGTTAATAATTTGAGGGCCAATTCTGGAGTACAGACTAATGAAGATCAAAAGTTAGAGATAATTCAAATGATGGATAATGCAAGGGTGGATATGATTTGGAATCAATTTGCTATCCCAGACTGGCAATTTTTTGGTAGATTATTTTCCAAATACACAAAGGCTAATTGTCATTTGGACAATTGTCCTATTAACGTACTATGTAATGCTTCTTTTTCTTTCAGCGCACCTATTTAAATGTATTACTTTTTTTTACTGAAAGAGGGACTGTTTGAGACAGAGATAGGTCAAATTGTAATCACTGCTATTATAAAAAAAAATCTCAAAGAACCTATTACATGTAAATCAAACTACAGACCAGTAGCTAGTATTCCATTGCTTACAAAAATTATGGAAGGTTTAGTGAGTGACAAACTGGTAAAAAATATAGAAAAATTTAATATCCACCATGATTATCAATCAGGGTTTCGTTCAGGTTATAGCACAAAAACTGTACTTGCATCGTTGATTAATCACCTTAATGGTTTGTTTAGCCTAGGTATCAACGTATTGATTCTCCAATTGGATCTGAGCACCGCTTTTGTTTTGGTAAATCATGAAATCTTGCTCAGCTGCCTGGATTCAATTGGTATTATGGGGAATGTTTACAAATGGTTTCAGGGTTTTTTTGAAAAACAGATCCTACCAAGTGTACTATATAGTGCTGGTAAATATTTGACCTCATGGATCAATCCTTATGGAGTGCCACAGGGTTCTCCTTTATCGCCAACATTGTTCAACATTTACCTTGTTCCTTTGACTAATTTATGGCATAATTTAAAAGTTAATTTTTATATTTATACAGATGATATTACAATATTAATTCCAACAAAAACCATTTCAATAGAACTAAAAAATCAAATTTCATATATCTTGGCAAAAATAGAACAGTGGACGATCGAGTTTAAATTTAAACTCAATCCCCAAAAAACATAGATTTTTTTAGATAGTCCTACCGATAAAATCACTGAAAAAACTATCAGCCTGATCAGCCCAACGAACGCCTCCCACGTGAATCATCCACTTCATCTAGAACTTCTAATAATCTCCATAGATGTGAGGAATCTTGAAGGGAAGATGGTATCAAAATAATATGTTATTTCAGAAAACAGACTACAAACTCCTAAAAGGTTCCAAAACTGAATTTCTAGTAGATATAATTGGACATCCTGGAGGTGTCATAGCATTCTTATGATTTTTTGGCAAGAAGTAAATATAAGGTGTTTGTGAATTATTTTTCATCAAAAAAGTAGCCTCCTTTGCTGTTAGCATCTCCCTTTGTAATGCTGGTTTCATAATTAATTCAACAGCTTTCAGTAATTCCTCTCCAGCTTCTGATAAATGACGCTCCACCTACTTTGAATATTGTTATTGAGACTGAATAAGAGTGGCTCCACCTTTATTAGCACAAAGGGCTTTCAATAAGTCTTTATTATGTGATATATTATGATACATTTTTAAAACATTTTCATTTAATTCAACATCTTGTAAATCTTTCAAGTCTAAATCACAAAATGTAGCTATATGTGATTCCATCAGTCCCAGAGGATACCATCTTAAAACTGATTTATGAACAGAAATATCAGCAGTAGTAGGGTTAGTTGAAAAAAAATACCCATAATTGCAATTTTTGCATAAATCTAAAAAAGGCTATCCTTAATTTAAATGGGTCATAATAAGTAGTAGGAATGAAACCAAGTCCCAACTCTAGCATATTTAATTGAGCAGTTGGAATTTCATATTTATTTATTCAATTTTCTATACCGTTCTTCCAGGGGAGTTCAGAACAGTTTACATGCATTTATGCAGGTACTCAAGCAGTTTTCCCTCTCTATCCCGGCAGGCTCACAATCTATCTAACATACCTGGGGCAATGGGGAGATTAAGCGACTTGCCCAGGGTCACAAGAAGCAGTGTAGGTTTGAACCCACAACCTCAGGGTGCTGAGGCTATAGCTTTAACCACTGTGCCACACTCTCCCCTCTGATGAATTGGAGTGTTGTGAGTTCATGTGATACATTCACCGATTCTTTGCTCTGACTTCACTTTGGACCACATGATCATCCTCTGTTGACCTCTACTACTGGTAAAAAATTCCCTTCCAAACTAGAAGCTGTAGACCAGGGGTAGGGAACTCCGGTCCTTGAGAGCCGTATTCCAGTCGGGTTTTCATGATTTCCCCAATGAATATGCATTGAAAGCAGTGCATGCAAATAGATCTCATGCATATTCATTGGGGAAATCCTGAAAACCCGACTGGAATACGGCTCTCGAGGACCGGAGTTCTCTACCCCTGCTGTAGACTGTCAATCACTCCCTTCATCACTAATATATTTGATTCACCAGATGATCCTTCAAAAGCAACTTTCTTCTTGCAATTTTTAAATCTCTTTTTGTCCAAGGGCATATTATCTCCTGTTGGTAATCTGGCTCATATTGCTTGAATAGATTTTTAATTATAGGGAACAGCAATGTATATTTTTTCGAGGAGCCATTGAAAAGTTCTCAGCCCAACCAAGAGAATGATGTGGAGCCATGAAACTTACACGTTATTCCACACTATTCTTGACACTTTTCATTTCATATCATTGAAACAAAAAATGTCAAGAAAAACATGGAATAATGTGTAAGTTTCATGGCTTCACACCATTCTTTTCTTGGTTGGGCTGAGAACTTTTCAGCGGCCTCTCATACTGTGAGTCCGTTTGGACTGAATGCAGAAATTGACAGAAATTAGAATGAATTCTCTCCTGTCACCTCGCAAGTTATCTCAGATTTGCTGAGGAGACTCTCAAAAAAATTCTGCTACCTATTCTGCAAATATGCTAGAGCAGGGGTAGGGAATTCCAGTCCTCGAGAGCCACAGGCAGGTCAGGTTTCAGGATATCCACAATAAATATACATGAGATAGATTTGCTTCTCAAGGAGGCAGTGCATACAAATCCATCTCATGTATATTCATTGTGGATATCCTGAAAACCTGACCTGCCTGTGGCTCTTGAGGACCGGAATTGCCTATCCCTGTGCTAGAGCATACTCCAGGATTTCTAATATGGCTGACAAATTAACATATGCTTAGGAAGAGGTACATATCCTACAACAATATCTGCCATTGCTCTGACTCTTGTGCCTAAAGCATTGGGATTGGATCTATTCAAAGTTGAAAACTTTAGATAAAGAATCTTTACTACTTGAACTAACGCCAAAGACAAAATCATATCTATGTAAGGGTAAACGGACAAGTATTAGGCATCAAGGTTCCCTGCTCCTTTCATAACTCATGAAAGACACAATGCCTCAAGATGACTTTCCTTCCCCCCTACCAAGTTCAATGGGAAAAACTATTTGAAATTTACCTTCGCATTCCAAGGTCTGGAATAGCCTATCACTATATCAATGTTAGGCCCCTTCATAATACAACTTCAGGAAAATGTTAAAAACCTCTCTCTTTTCCGTGTAACTGTCTGACCACTATCCTCCTTTGCTCTCTTAAATCTTATTGTAATTGTAATGACTGATCCTAAATCTTATTGTTAACTACAATGAATCCTTGTTGACAATTGCGGGGTATATGGTATAGTATGGTCATTGGTCTGAGTTTGGCATTCTCTGAATGGAGGAGGATCTATGTGGGCTGTAATTGGTTGACTCTAGAATGACGATAGAGTGTATTTAAATATTCATGAATAACACTGTAGCCATTTTGAGAAATGCTAAAGCAAGGAGGCAGACTTGAGGTATGAAAGTTTTAAGGTTCTTTTTAGACCAGTGTTGGTTATATTATTGATATTTAGTTTAAGTGGATAGGTTTTAAAAAAGAATTATGTTTTATAGGGGACATGGCTTGAAACAGCCATCTGGCAAAATGTGATATCATGTCGGAGTCCCCACTGCTTTGATTGAAGAAATTCAAAAAGATGAATGTTATATAAATTTTTGAAAAATTAAAAATGGAAAAACTGAAAATTTGAAGATAATTATTGCAAAATACAGACTTATTAAGATTTTGGCATACTATAGCTCAGTTTGGATATTTATAATCCACTGAGAGAAGCCACTGAAGTCCATTGAAAATTATAAGGATATAAATGAGAGGGATATATATTTATGTTTGAAGCGATTACATGTTATAAAATGACCACACAGACATACATGGGGTAGACTAATAGTTAGAGCAGTGGGTTGTAATGCGAGGGACCTAAGTTCAAATCCCAATTTAGCTCTTTGTGACATTTTATTGTTTTTTAATTGTGAGGGAGAGATGCTGACTCCCTCCCGCCGCCACACCTCCGTGCCTCCAACGACTCCCCCCCCTTCCTTGCTTAGGATGGCTGGCCGGAGGGAAGTCTAATCCCTCTGGCCAGCAGGCCCGCCTCTTCAGAATAGCCTCTGATTGGCCCAAACATCTAAGGCCCCTTCCATAGGAGGGGCCTTAAACAGCCTGGGTCAATCAGAACCTCTTGCCCCTCCCCTATGCATCCCAGAATGCAATGGGTAGGGGAAGGCCTGTCATTTTTAAGAGGCGGCCTGCTGGCCAGAGGGAGTAGGCATCCCTCCAGCTAGCCATTGTAAGTAAGGTAAGTGGGGGTGGGTAGAGGATCATCGTAGGCACCGGGGAGATATCGGGGAGGGGGGAGGTTTGTGTGGTGGCGGGAAGGAGTGGACATCTCTCCTGCTGCTGGGGGATTGTCAGGTGGGGGGGTTGCTTGACATCGGTGGTGGGAGGGAGTGGGCATCTCTCCTGCTGCTGGGGAGGTGTTGGGGGTGCATTTTTTGGTGGCGGGAGGGAGTGGGCATCTCTCCTGCTGCTGGGGGATTGTCAGGTGAGGGGTCGCTTGACGTTGGCAGCGGGAGGGAGTGGGCATCTCTCCTGCTGCTAGGGAAGGGTGTCGGGGAAGCATTGCTTGGCAGCAGGAGGGAGTAGGTATCTTTCCTGCTGTAGTGTTGAGTGATTGTGCGATGGAATGGAGCTTTCCGTTGGGAGATGAGAAGCCTGCAAAAATAGTTTTGCCTCGGGGCCTTGACCAGAGAGCTAATGCCTGGCTAGTGCAGCATTATCATTATCATAAAATATATAAAGGGATAATAAATAAATGTATTAAAAAGTTTTAAAAAACAACTTTTATCACCTCTTTCTTCTTTATATCCTTCTTCAAGCTTTGCTGGCAGAACAGGTTGCCATAGTGACCATCATATCAGTAGATTAATAAGTCTGGGTAGGCAAACTGCAGGACTCACCTCCTCACGTTCTAGGCCACTGCCCTGCTTATTCCTTCATTTCATCATTCATAACGTGTGCTGTCTTTGAAAGAAACAATCTCGCAAAGATATATTCTATTTAAGAGAATCCAATTAAGAAAACGGAAGCAAGCAGAAAAGCTGTCATTTGAGTATAAAGCAGATTTTAACATGCACAGGGTTGGGTTTAGCGTTTACATTTTCTCCAACAGTGTCTGACATTTAAGTAACAGAGTTTCAAAATGTCATTTCCTGCAACGCTATGTTTTAAGACATATATTTAATTATTTTGCAAAAGCTGTCTAAAGGACATGTTGTAGCCAATATTTGCAAGCATATATGCGGTCAGCAAAATTCAGCTGCAGAATTTGCCACTTATCCTCCTAAGTGCTAGTAGGAAAATAGCAGATATAAATTGCATGTGCTTTATTTGCTTAACATTTTATATATAAATTTTCAAACCATCACTTTTAGAGATATCTGCCACTGAAAATACCTTTAACCTTTAAACACTTTGGGCTCCTTTTACAAAGGTGCATTAGGGCTTTAATGCGTGGAATAGCACGCACTGAATTGACGCACGCGCTAGACCTTAACGCCAGCATTGAGCTGGCGTTAGTTCTAGAAGTGTAGTGCGGGTTTAGCGCTTGCTAAAATCCCGCGTGCGCTAAAAACGCTAGTGCACCTTAGTAAAAGGAGCCCTTTGTTGCCCCTGATTATTGAGCTCATTATATTTAGCCCCTGTCACCACTTTTAATTCTATTTACATGTAGATGGGTGCAGGACAGTTTATAACATGATCAAAGGTTGTGCTTAAGAAATTAATGTCGACATCAGAACAGAATTCTGCTTTTTACTGATCCTATGCTGTCTATTAAAATGTTTCACCATGTGTTATATTGACATTGTAATGTAGCATACTATACCATACTTGGATTATAATTTGAATATTTTTACTGCTATAATTGTCTATTGCTTATGTTGGACTGTATTCTTGCTGTACACTGCCTTGAGTGAATTCCTTCAAAAAGGCGGTAAATAAACCCTAATAAATATCCCCCCCTCACTTTTACTAAACCATAAAAGTGTTTTTGAGCACAGGCCGGCACGCTGAATGCTCTGTGCTGTTCCCAACACTCATAGAGTTTCCAACAGTGGCCAAGCCAGGTCCCAAGTCCCTGGCAGAAACCCAAGGAGTAGCAACATTCCAGAGCTGAGATTGTGATGTCAGAATGCTTCATTCCACCAATGCCTAAGAGCCAACCTCAGCAGTGATGTCACAGTGGCTTCATTGTCCTAGACTTGGCTCACATAAGAATTGTCATACTGGGACAGACCGACGGTCCATCAAGCCCAGTCTCCTGTTTCCAACAGTGGCCAAGCCTGTGCTAAAAACGCTTTCATGGTTTTGTAAAAGGGCCCCCCGGGGGTGTTAAATAATTTTATCTTAGGGGATTTATTTATTTAATTTTCTATACCATTCTCCCAGGGGAGCTCAGAATAGTTTACATTCATTTATTCAAGCATTTGATGTACCTGGAACAGAGGGAGGGTTAAGTGATTTGCCCAGGGACACAAAGAGCAGTATGGGTTTGAGACCACAACCTCAGAGTGCTGAGGCTGTAGCTTTATCTAATGTGCCACACTCTCCCCCAATTTAAATAATATTGTTTTTCATAAGGAACTTAGGAAATCTTTTTTGAAGCTAGCATGGAACTTTCTGTACGGTAGTCAACATTATATGATTCATATAATGACATAGTTTGCTGGTAATTCTCTGCCCCTCCTATCCACCCATGCCTCTTTCTGTGGACTATTCTGCACATGTGCCGATCACTATCACCAGTGATTGATCTCAGGTAAAATTTGGTGGTTCATGTAAAATTGTGTGGTTCTTTGAGAATGACTAGTCTTTTTTGAATCGTTAAATGTATGACCACTACAGCGACCCATACATACAGTGTATCCACCATACATACAGTGACGTACCAAGGGGGGGGGCGGAGGAGTGGTTCACCCCTGGTGCATGCACCAAGGGGGTGCACAACTGGCCACCCTCCCTATTCTGCTGCTGCTGCTTTCCTTAACCATCAGCAGCGGCAGTAAACAGGGGTGTCCGTGGGTGCTCACTACGGCGTTGTTCACCTTCTGGCTGGCTCCCCTGCTCAAAGAATGGAAGGGGTAAAGAGAGAGGGCAGAAGCTGGGTGGAAGGGGCAAAGAGAGGGGCAGATGTTGCATGGAAGTGAGAGAGGACAAACGCTGTATAGAAAGAAGAGAGCAAAGAGAAGACGATTAAAGCAGAAACAACAAAAGTTAGAAAGATTTTTTTGTTGCTTTACTTAGAATCAAGTAGTATTGTAACTGCATTGATAAAAGTTTATAAATAGAAAATGGAAATAAGGCAATTTTTTGGACTAAACCCCTTTCTTCAGGTCAGGACAGGATACCATAACAGCAGTATACTGTACTGTTCTGAAGAAAGATTTGGCCTCTGAAAGCTAATTGAAAAATGGATTAGTCCAATAAAATAGTATTTTCTTATTTCTCAGTATTTGTTTTATTTTTATTTGTTAATTTGTAAAGTGGTGATTGTTATGTATCAGTTTTTTCAAATTTACATCTACTGTCTTTATATTTTGCACAGTATTAGGGGACATGTGTCACTGTTTTTGTGGTGTTGTGGTGTTGCATTGTATGCAGAGTCTGGTTTCTTGGCGGTTCAGTTTAACTTTTGTCTACATATTTCTATTTTTAGTTTGTGATTATTCCATATTGGGCGAGGGTGTATCTCTGTTTTGTGTGTATGAAAAGGACATAGTTTTCAGTTGGCATTGACTGCAGGATCAATTTATTGCGGGATCTGGCTTGTTTAGTTTTACAATGTATGTGCTGGTGTTCTAGTGCTCACTGCACTGTTTAAAATGCTGCCTTTTCCTAGGTACACTCTTGTTGTGCGATATGTGGATTGTTACTAAAAATCATATTTTTCATATAGATGGGGGGGTGTCAAAAAATGATTGGCCCTGGGTGTCACATATGCTAGGTACGCCACTGCATACATACATACATACATACAGTACAAGCATAGTACAAAAATCCAATCTAGCTGCTTAACATGGGTAGGGACGAACTGGTGTGACATGAGCAGGTCAGGGGAGTGGCTGTCCGTGACAATTAGCACAGGTGTCAAAAAATCTGAACAAAATCTGAAGTGGCACTTCCCTCTCACATCTCCATTTCCCCCCACAAAGCTCCAATCCTCCCTGCAAATCCAAACCCCTCAATTTTCCACCCCTCCATATCCAAACCCTACCTTGAAGACCCCCTGAAGCTTCAGAGCCACCTGTGCATTCATTTAGAATCTGTGCCTCCATCCATAAAACCTTCCCTCCCCAGCATGCCTGTCCCTCACTACCTTGACCTCCCCCATGACCTACTTGGGGATGCCCATGGTGGGCTCGGAGAGACTCCAAATTGGCCGCCTTGACACCTTGCAGTACTACTTCTAGCGGGCATCAGTCTTTATATGGAAGGATGCCTTTAGGGGTACGTAGTACTGTGAGAATACTACGGAGGGACGGATTCTCAAAACTTTCCATGCCTTTAACGATGACATGCCAGTATTTTATCGCCCGATTATCAGAACGTGTCACTGTGGTCTTTTCCGAGCTTCATAGCAGCCTCCAACTCTGCCGTGCAAACATTACTATTAAAATGGTATAAAATTGGCTCATTAATATTTAAACAAGCACTCCAGGCGATTCTTTCTCATTGATTCTCCAAACAAAGTGCCGGCTTTTAATGACCAAAAATTACTGGCTTGCCTGGGAGTGCTGGTACTATGAAAAGCACATCTCAGGCGTGTGTCTCTGGCTGTGGTTCATAATAAAAAAAACAATGCAAAACTATTCATATTAATTATAGTAATATAGTAATGGGGAAAAATCTCAAAAACACGCATCACAAGCACGTGTATTAAAGGTGTGTCTTATACATGCTTTTGAAAGCCAACGATTGTACCTTCACTTCCTTCTCCTTCATCCATTAGCATTGGCATGCCTATGACACAATAACATAGCATTTACTGTTAGTTCTCCGCCCCTCCTATCCATCCATGCCTCTTTACGTGCTTGTTGAAAGCCAATGATTGCATCTCCCCTTCATCCAATGGCGCTGGTATGCCTATGATTCATATAATGACATAGTTTGCTGGTAATTCTCTGCCCCTCCTATCCACCCATGCCTCTTTCTGTGGACTATTCTGCACACGTGCCGATCACTATCACCAGTGATTGATCTCAGGTAAAATTTGGTGGTTCATGTAAAATTGTGTGGTTCTTTGAGAATGACTAGTCTTTTTTGAATCGTTAAATGTATGACCACTACAGCGACCCATCAGATTTCACTGGTGATATTAGATAATCCGGCCCTAAGTGTCATAGCAGCTATTTAGAAGCCTGGCCAAGGCCCAGGAGAGACTGCTCTTGCCCAGCCACAAGTGACCGTCATGGACACCCCTGAGAGTTCAAGGGGAAAGAGGTTTTCTTTGAGGGCAGGGTTAATGCAAGGAGTTGGCATCAGAGCTTCAGGTGGCCTTTAGGGAGAAATCAGATGTTTGTGGGGGGAGGGATTGGATTGGAACCACGGGAGAGATTGTAATGATCAGAGTATATTTCCATTCAAGTTGCTGCTCATATGATATTTGTTGAATAGCATAAATAATACATTTTTAAACATGCTCACTTTTGCTTTATCTGTTTTAAATAGGATGCGCACTAATGAAAAAGGTGTCCACATTGTGAACACATCACTATGTAGAGAAATGCAAGATAAACTTCTTTCTGCATCTTTAAGAAAAAGGTAAAGTGGATCTTGCTTTGTCATTATTTGTATTTAATTTACACGATACACATTAAAGCAGATGTTATCAGAATGAAGCTGTTTCTTTGTGAAATGTACTGTAATGTTGACATTGTCTGCCTGTCAGAAGGATGCTAGTAGTGTGTATGATTTTCAGTTTATTAATCTAATCATATGAGGGGCTGCTGAAAAGGTCTCGGCCCAACCAAAAGAGAATGATGTGGAGCCATGAAACTTAACAAGCTAAGTCACACTTTTCTTGACACTTGTCTTGACACTTTTCATTTCGTATCATTGAAACAAAAAGTGTCAAGAAAAGTGTGGAATAACTTGTAAGTTTCATAGCTCCACATTATTCTCTTCTTGATTGGGCTGAGAACTTTTTAGTGGCCCCTCATACTTCCCAGTTCTGAATTCTTCTGAGATTTGGCTAGCCAGCCTGAAATTTTAGCATCCCCTTTGAGAGTCTGATATGAATCCTGTCAGATAGCAATATAAAAATGAATATAGATTTGTGGGTGCAGGATTCTGCTGTATCTTATGTGAGACTACACAAGCAGATATGGAGAGTAGGATGGGATCATAACTACTGTAGCACTGCAAGAGAAGCTTCTAGAAAGAGGATTTTGAGTGTTATATTTTAAGATTATGCTGTGTTCTTATAAAGTCTAATGTAAGTTGGCATCAGCACACCTACATTTAAGCATGTGCAGCCTTTGGCTAGTGTAGATCAGTGTACCTAAATGTGGCACTTTAGGACTCTGATTAACTCTCTTAAACAGACATCTCTTTATGTCTCTACTGCTCTACTGTTAGTGCTACCTCATGTGTTTCCTGTCCTGAAGCTTCCATCTTCTTTTCAATGCTGAATCTCTGGTGTGAGTGGGTCGTAGACAGTACTGATGTGTTTCTCAGTCTGTTTACTCAGAGTAAATCTCCTTGAACTAATCTTTCTTCTGGAAAACAACAAAAGCCAAAATAAATGTGGTAAAACAACCATTACATGACTGGGGCTCATTGCTGAGTAATCGTCAAATCAGAGAATATATAAACTGGATTTAAGTAAATGTCAAATGTAAGTAAATGTCAGGAACAGACAAATTTTGCAATGTGACAGTTGTTCTGGAAAAAGAGAGGAGAGGGATATAGAAAGAAATAGATCTGGCTAATGCAGGTAAAATTTATGAATCACAAGTGGCTCTATGAGACCATAAGATAAACCAGACTGTGGGCCTATTTTACAAAGCCGTGCCATAACGACCCCAAAGCCCATAGAAATTTAAAGGGCTTCAGGGCTGTTGCCGCGCGGCAACTGCTAGCACGGCTTTGTAAAACAGGCAGTGTGTCACTCCAAAATCCATTGAGTCCAGCATCCTACCTTGGACAGTGGCCAATCAGGGTCACAAGTTACGTGGCAGATCCTCCAAAATAGATTTATTTCTCACAGGTCTCCCTTGGCTAATAATTTTTAATGGACTTTTCCTCCAGGAACTTGTTCAAACCTCTTTTGAATCCTGCCATGTTAGTTGCCCTGACCACAACCTCTGGCCAAGATTTCACAGCTTAATTATGACACAGTTGCCCACATTAATGCTGGGTTTTACTAAGCCGCAGAAGAGCTTCTTACTGTGGGTCGGTGAGGTAAATGCTCCGGCACTCAAAGGAATTGAGCTCTTCCACAGTTTGGTAAAAGGAGCCCTAAATTTCATTTGCCATTTAGATGGCTAGACTCCTATTTGCTAGTCTCAGAAGATCCTTCTACATATCAGTGCAATCCTCTTTCATTTTAATGACTTTGAATAATTTGTCATCTGCATGTTTCATCACTTCACTCATCATTCCTTTCTCCAGAATATTTATGAATATTAAGTAGCTGAGGTCCCAATGCAGGGGGTACTGCACTACTGGCTCCTTTCCATGTCAATAACTGGTCATTTAGTCCAGCTCTCAATTTCCTGTGTTCTAGATCTTTAAATTTGTCCCCATATGTTTATTTATTCATTCAGTTTTCTATACTGTTCTCCCAGGGGAGCTCAGAATGGTTTACACTAGAGAATGACACGGTGGCGGTTTACCCGCAGCCACCGCATTTTAGCCACGGGTCACCCGCCGAAAACGGGGAAGAAAACTAGCAGTCGCTGCGGCGACGGGGACAAGGCCATTCACCGCCCGCGGGGCGGTGAATGGTCTTGTCTCCGCAGTGAGGTATCAAGGATCGCACGGTCCCCGCAGCCACCGCCCGCCCGCCCGCCCGTAGCATTTAGCCAGCTCCCTCCCTCCACCTCACCTTAAATTTCGAGTTTTCCGGCTTCCTTTTTTCCGAGCCGCACGTGTTCAAAAATCCGTGCACGCGCGGCTGCGCGAGTCAATCAATCTTCTCCTCTGATGCAACCGGAAACAGGAAGTTGCAGGAGAGGAGAAGTTTGATTGACTCGTGCGGCTCGGAAAAAAGGAAGCCGGAAAACTCGAAATTTAAGGTGAGGTGGAGGGAGGGAGCTGGCTAAATGCACGGCTTTTTGAACGCGTGCGGCTAGGGAAAAAGGAAGCCGGCAAACTCGGAACGAATATAAGGTGAGGTGGAGGGAGGGTAGGGGCTGCTGGACCATTCTTCATTACTTTGCCATACTAATTCCATTCTATGTTAGGTGCCACGGACTCAGATTCGAGTCCTAGCGATGATGAGTTAAAGATCCCAAAAGATGCTGCGGGGACGGTGACGGGGCGGTGAATGGGATGGCAGTGGCGGTGACGGGGCGGTGAATGGGATGGCAGTGGCGGTGACGGGGCGGTGAAAGGGATGGCAGTGACGGTGACGGGGCGGTGAATGGAATTGCGGTGACGGGGCGGTGCAGAGGATGGTGGGCCGGTGACGGGGCGGTGACGGGGACAGATTTTTTCCCCGTGTCATTCTCTAGTTTACACGAATTTATTCAGGTAGGCAAGCATTTTTCCCTGTCTTTCCCAGTGGGCTCACAATCGATCTAATGTACCTGGGGCAATGAAGAGATTAAGGGCTCCCTTTTACTAAGCTGCGTTAGGGCATTAACGTGTGGAATAGCGCACGCTACATTGAAGCGCGCGCTAGACGCTAATGCCAGCATTGAGCTGGCGTTAGTTCTAGCCGCGTAGCACGTGGTAATACCCTGCGTGCGCTAAAACCGCTAGCACACCTTAGTAAAAGGGGCTTGCCCAGGGTCACAAGGAGCAGTGTGGGTTTGAACCCACAGCCTCAGGGTGCAGAGGGTGCTACATTCTTCCCTAGCCACTTTGAAATCAACACATGTGCAGTACCTCCTATTCCATCACTAATTTTTAAAGGGTTTCATAAGGGACTTTGTTAAATCCAAATGCATCTCGGTGACATTTAGAAGTGTTATTTACCTTTAGATGTGCATAAACTGGCATTAAGATGTTTATATTGCAAAAAAAAAAGTCTAAATCCCAAGTTTTCAAAGCTGTGCACATTGATGTGCATACAACAGTGGGACCTGATCTGAGCGTGCTTTCGGTGAGATTAGGATAGGCCAAAATATAAATATACATTTCCCATTTCAGAAAGGGAATGCAAGTTCATTTTCTATTGCCCTGGACATCTGAGTTTTTCAGAAAGGGTCTCACTTTGTGCAGCGCTCCATTGGAGGAATTAGGGGAAGTTGCTCCCTTAATCCCTCAGTGGTTGTTGCCCCCCCTAAATGTAAAACTGGCACATCATATTGGTCTCTGTAACAGCTTAGGTGTAATAAATGTTTCTGGGTTGATAATCAAAGCCAAATAACTGGGTATCCAGAGGCACCTACTCAGATAGTGCCGCTGAAAATCCCCTTTAAAAGCTAAAGTCACAAATGACTATTGTGTGAGTGGTCCTGGAGCACAGTTTGCACTTAACTGGATAAGTGAATAGCAGTCTTATCTTTATAATTTTAGGTTTACTAACTGCCTTTTCGTGAAGAGATTCACCCAAAGGGGCATACAATACATAACCAGGTACGCCTAAGTATTTCCCCTATCTGTTCCTGCAAGCTCACAATCTGAGTATCAAGTGACTCACCCAGAGCCACAAAGATCAGGTCGGGATCAAACTTACAACCACAGGGTGCTGAGCCAGCAGCTCTAACCACTAGGCTACCTTCTCCACTCCACTTTAGTCAGGTTAACTTAACCAGTTAAGGGCTATATTGCTACTTATTTGTTAGAGTGACAGCTGTCTGAACATACCTGGATTTAATGCTGGTACCTGGTTGTGACCTAGCATTAAAGCAATCGGGCATAATTTCAGTAGCGTCAGTCAGCATTAGGATGCTGGATCATATGTTGTTCTTTTGCCCGTTAATTCTCAGTTTTTGGAAATCAATATGGGGACAGATTAATGCAATCCTTGGTTCTTCATTCCCATTAACATATGAGCTGGTTATATGTGGAATATTACTACATGTTAAACCCACCATCATTATAAAAGTCGTCTTTTTTTAGTCATGACTGGGATTGCTATACAGCTGATAACACATAACTTGAAAAATTATGAACGTCTTAATTTCTCATTTTGGTGGGCAGATTTATGTTCCACATATAAGAATGAGAAAATGAATGCGGACTTGTTAGGACATGGTCATATATTTAAATTGGTATGGGAACCATTGACATTTTTTATGAATGCAGTATAACTTGATTGTTTCTTAAGAACTTAAGAATTGCCGCTGCTGGGTCAGACCAGTGGTCCATCATGCCCATCAGTCCGCTCACGCGGCGGCCCTCTGGTCAAAGACCAGCGCCCTAACTGACACTAGCCCTACCAGCGTACATCCTTGTTCAGCAGGAACTTGTCTAACTTAGTCATGAATCCCTGGAGGGTGTGTTCCCCTATGACAGACTCTGGAAGAGCATGCCAGTTTTCCACCACTCTCTGGGTGGAGAAGAACTTCCTTACGTTTGACAAAATCTATCCCCTTTCAATTTTAGAGAGTGCCCTCTCGTTCTCCCTACTTTGGAGAGGGTGAACAACCTTTCCTTATCTACTAAGTCTATCCCCTTCAGTACCTTGAATGTTTCGATCATGTCCCCTCTCAATCTCCTCTGTTCAAGGGAGAAGAGGCCCAGTTCCTCTAATCTTTTGCTGTACAGCAGCTCCTCCAACCCCTTAACCATCTTAGTCGCTCTTCTCTGGACTCTTTCGAGTAGTACCGTGTCCTTCTTCATGTATGGCGACCAGTGCTGGACACAGTACTCCAGGTGAGGGCGCACCATGGCCCGGTACAGTGGCATGATAGCCTTCTCCGATCTGTTTGTGATCCCCTTCTTTATTATTCCTAGCATTCTGTTCGCCCTTTTCGCCGCTGCTGCACATTGCGCGGACGGCTTCATCGACTTGTTGATCAGAACTCCCAAGTCCCTTTCCTGGGAGGTTTCTCCAAGTACCGCCCCGGACATCCTGTATTTGTGCATGGGATTTTTGTTACCAACATGCATCACTTTACACTTGTCCACGTTGAACCTCATCTGCCATGTTGCAGCCCATTCCTCGAGCCTGATTATGTCACGTTGTAGATCTTCGCAATCACCCTGCGTCTTCACTACTCTGAATAACTTTGTATCGTCCGCAAATTTTATTACCTCGCTCGTCGTATCTATGTCCAGATCGTTTATGAAGATGTTGAAGAGCACGGGTCCAACCACTGAGCCTTGCGGCACCCCGCTGGTGATGCTCTTCCAGTCCGAGTATTGTCCATTTACCCCCACTCTCTCCTATGCTCTAGCCAGTTTTTAATCCACGTGAGTATTTCACCCTCGATTCCATGGCTCGCAATTTTCTGAAGTAGTCATTCATGTGGAACCTTATCAAACGCTTTCTGAAAATCCAGATATACTATGTCGACCGGTTCGCCCTTGTCTGTCTGCCTGTTTACTCCCTTGAAGAAGTGCAGCAAGTTTATCAAACAAGATCTGCCTTTGCTGAAACCGTGCTGGCTGGTCCTCATCAGCCCGTTTCCGTCAAGGTGATCAATGATGCGGTCCTTTATTAGTGCCTTTACCATCTTCCCCGGTACCGAGGTCAGACTCACCGGCCTGTAGTTTCCCTTCTATTCACATCCAGGGTGGGTGGGAGGAAGAAGGGGATACTTTGTTATTATATAAGATAAAGATTTTGAAAGTATAAATATGTATTCATTATTGATTTATTGATTACTTAATGGAAGGGTGGATGGGATATATTTATAAGATGAAAATGCATTTTGTGCTTTATTCTCTGATTGTTAATATGTATGTTGCATTGTTAAGTTTTTGGGAAAATTAATAAAATATTTACAAAAAAAAAAATAATGCTGAACATTACCCCATCTGCTTCTAAAATGGTTAAAGCAGACCATTGATATTTTAGATGGCTGGGAATAGCTCTCCGGTTGTCTAAATAGCACATAGCTGGCTATCTGCTGATATTCAGTGGGGGATAGCCAGCAATCTCATGCTGAATATCCAGGTCTATGCCAGTATGCAGCTGCTAAGTTTGGCAGCCAAAGAGAACCGCCTAAAAGGGTGGTATCTTGTTGGCCACTGAGACTTAGCTAGCTAGCTGCTGAATATTGATATAGCTGGCTATGTCTCGGCCAGCCAAAATTAGATCAGAAATTCAGTGCCAGTTGCCGGATATGGCGCTGGCATTGATTTTCTGGTACTGGCACGGTCTGCGGGAGATCACTGGCATTCTCCCACAGTCTGAATATGAGCCAGAATATTTTTTCATTTAATCACAAAGAGCTTCTTGGCACAATTTTCTTTCTTCAATGATTTCTTGTTTGAGTTATTAGTTGGGTGTTTTTTTGGCTGTTTGTGGCTAAACCAATCTGACTTGACGGCCATACCTAAACCCCTGACACACCAAAACATAGCCCGTGTCGAGTATTAATAAATACACATTGATTGCCCATACCTGAAGGCCCCTTGTGCTACTTTCTTTTTTGTTTACCTTGCACTGTGTGTCCCTCTTCATTTCTAGACTGGAATATTTTTTAGTATCTTCCTTACAGTGATGACAGAATTGATTACTTTATGTCCACTATTGCTTAGCAACCCCACCACCATTTTTTTGTCACCATATCCAGTATACCAGTAAGCACCATGAAGCAGTCATTTATGGCATCTAGAAAAATTTACCTCCCTAGCATAGCTTGATGAGATATGTACTCAGTAAATAAGCCTGTACTATTTAGGGAATTATGCTCCAAGTTTTATTTGACATTTGATATACTGCAACGGAATAACATCTATGTGGTTTACATATAAAAACAAATAGTTAAAATAATATAAGTAAAGGTAGAACTACAATATCAATAGCAAAGGCAAGAAAATAAAGAATTAAAAAGTTAAAAACTGATTTTGTGCTCTCTGTTTCAGACTGGTTTCCATTAGGCTCATCATTTCATTTTGCAAATCATTGATCAAATGTATCTATAAACAGGAAAGTTTTTAATAATATTTTAAAGCATTCAAGATTATGTTTTGTTCGAATATAATTTGGGAGAGCGTTACAGAGTTGAGGACCAATGACTGCGAAAGAACGATCTCAGTTGAGCTGGCATTCCTGAGGTGGTTTGCTCTGCAATATTTTTTTTTACCATTTCATGAAAGCCAGCTTCAGGTTAAATAGTTCAACAGCAGATATCTGATAATTATTTAGGAGGTTAGTTTCTGATGTGTTCACATATTTAATTCATTTTCTATCTCCTTCTCCCCAGAGTTCAGAACAGGTTACAGGTTGACATACATAAAATACAGTTAGTAGGTTACAATTTTTCATAGTTACAGTATAAGGATTTTTGGGGGGAGGTTTATACAAGCTTTTATCCTAATTTGATAGGGGTCCTTTTACTAAGCTGAGGTAAGTACTAGCACATGCTTACTGCGGCTTAAAAGGGTTCACTACAAGATGCGCTCAGGTGTCCTGTGGTAAGATCCAAATTGTCGTGCAAAAATATGTTTTATTTTATGGTTGAGGTGGCATGTCTGAAGGGACAGAAAGTGGGAGTGTCTGTGATAATCAGTTAATGGTTCATAATTACGACATACTAACTGATTAGGGTAAGATTAGCATATGAGCCCTTACTACCTATAAAATGGGTGGCGATAAATGTTCACACGGTAATTGTTTTTAATGGCCACACACTAATAGTGACATGAACATATGAAAAACCAAAAAGAAAACTGCAGAACGGTTGTACTTGATGCAGGCACTTGATTGAGTCAATCAAACGTACGTTTGTTTGTTTTTAATTTACCTTTGTTGTAGAGCAGTGGCAGGCAAACTCATTAATGAAAAGAGCCAAAGATCAGTAGTACAAAGATTAAGATTTCTTTTGAGAGCCATACCCCACGCCCGTTTGCGCTATGACGGCCTCATCAACCCGACTGACACCCCGCTCGCCCGCACGTAGTCGAAATTGATTCATGGCAGAGCCTAGAGAATGACACAGGGAAAAAATTTGTCCCCTGTCCCCGCAAACTATCTGATCCTATCCACACAAGCCTCGAATAGTTTTATACTGAACTTATTATATTAAAGAATAAAAAGAAACAATATTCTGTACAATTGTCAATTTATAAATCAGCATCTTCTCCCCACTCTCTCTTCCCCATTTCCCTTCAGCGTCCTCAGCCCACTCTCTCTTCACTTCCCTTCAGCACATGCACATAAAAACAAGCAAACAATTGTATATCATTTTCATTCTATTCATTCATAGAAATTAAAGTCTAAATAATGCCAGTCACATAACAAAACATGATTTTACAAAAATAATTCCCTGCCCAGTCAAGCCTGCAAGGATTACTAGATGTCTTTCAGCAGCTCCCCTCCCTCCCTCCCCCATACTTTTGTGGCCAAGTCAAAATGATCTATCAACAATAAAATTTTTATAAAACACAAAGCACACTGTACGCAAAGAAAATGTTAATTATCATTTATATTCCGCGGGTTTTCAAAGAGGTCAAGGCAGATGACTTTATGCAATGTCACCTCAGTAACAACGATACAAAAATAGACAAATATATCCCCTCCCTTTTAACTAAACTGCGATAGCAATTTTTAGCGCAGGGAGCTGTGCTGAATGCCCTGCGCTGCTCTCGATGCTCATAGGCTCCCTGCGCTAAAAACCACTATTGCGGTTTATTAAAAGGGGGCCATAGTACAAAATATAGACAGCAGACATAAATTCTCAAAATGGACACATTTTGATCACTAAATTGAAAATGAAATCATTTTTCTTACCTTTGTTGTCTGGTAATTTCATCAGTCTCTGGTTGCATTTTATTATTCTGACTGTGCATTCAATATTTCTTCCCTTCTTTCAGCCTCCTGTATGCTTCCTCTCCTCCAGACCTCATTCCCTCCCCCAACTTTTTCTTTCTTTCACCCTGCCCCCTTCTTTCTTTCTCTCTCCATGCCCCCTTTCTGTATATCTGTCTTTCTCTCTCTCTCCGTGCCCCCTTTCTTTATTTCTTTTTGTCTCTTTCTCTCTCCATGCCCCCTTTCTGTTTGTCTCCCTGTCTTTCTGTCTCCTGTCTCCCTTCTTTCTTTCTGTTGCCCTGCCCCCCCCCTTCTTTCTTTCGCCCTGCCCTCTCCCAAGCCACCACCATTGGGGAATAGGCTGCCACCGCCGCCATCAGGGAACAGGCCGCCGCTGAGTTCTGAGCTCTCCCTGCTTCCCTTCCCCGTAAAAAGGATGCTGAAGTGCCAGGCCAACCAACCTTCTCCACCCGATGTCAATTCCAACATCGGAGAGTAATTTCTGGGCCAGCCAGGCAGCAATTGACTGGCCCAGAATTTCCTCTCCGATGTCAGAATTGACGTCGGGTGGTGAAGGTTGGTCGGCCCGACGCTTCAGTATCCTCTTTATGGGGAAGGGAAGCATGTTGGGCACCCCTGCTCTAGCTAGCTGAGTCGCGGTTTGCCAACCACTGTTTTAGAGAAAAGTGGATTTTTAAAAAAAAAGTTTGATTGACTCAATAAAGTGCCTGCATCAAGTACATCCGTTCTGTAGTTTTCTTTTTGGGTTTTGGTTGTTCAACATTCACTGCAGACTTATTTGGTTTCTTTTCTTTGGTTGTCATGAGCATTAATACAAAAAAATAGAAAATTGGGCCATTTTACTTCTGCAGTACAAATGGCCATAGAACCCAGGAAAAAAACTGTGAAAAGGGACCGCAAATTTAGTTGAGGAATTGAAATCTGCCATGATTATTGTGTTACCAAATTTGTTAGCATCTCACTTTCTGCCTCTTCGTTCTGTCCAGATGGACTGTAGTATGCGCCCACCAGTACACTGATACCTATCAGACAAGGATGTTTTTATTGCATTTTGTTTCCTCTAGAACGTTTATCCTGTTTGACTCCTTTTCATTCTGAAATCAAAAGAAACAGGTTGAGAAAAGCAAAAGATTAACGAGGGAAGATGTAGGGTAAAAAATTTGTGACCACAATTCAGAAGCTATTTATAAATAAATACAGTAAAATTTCCTTCATACAGAAGAAAAGAGGCAGGTAGAGTTGTTTGAGGGGCTATGAAATAGCTTATGGAGTAATGGTTCTCAATTCAATCCTCGGAGTCATCGAGCCAGTCAGCCTGTTTTGCATGCATATTTTATGTATATTAATTGTGGATATCCTGAAAACCCAACTGTTATGGTATATCTATTTAAAAAGCCTTACCTTGGAATGCCCTCCCAAGGGAGGTGGTAGAGACTAAAATGGTAAAAAATAACCCGGAAATGTGAAAAATCAATAATGTTATAACAAACACTTTCACTAGAAATATGAATGGGATGTCACAAAAAGTCAGTGCTGCTATAGTTCCAATAAGGGGAGTTTCAGATAACTGGAGGAAAAAGCCTCAGATTGGAACCCTTCCACCACCACAATGGTGGTCCAAGGTGGTCGGGCGAGCACCTCACTGGCAAAAAACCT
This sequence comes from Geotrypetes seraphini, assembly GCF_902459505.1. Classification (NCBI taxonomy): domain Eukaryota; kingdom Metazoa; phylum Chordata; class Amphibia; order Gymnophiona; family Dermophiidae; genus Geotrypetes; species Geotrypetes seraphini. The sequence continues at coordinate 431,563,687 of NC_047085.1, read as the reverse complement.
CCAGACCAGCTCCCAATAATAGTAAACTTAAAGCAGGACTATGGTTCAAAGATAGAGGATAATTTCCACTTATCTATTAGGTTGATCGGTACACCGACGATGGCCAGCGTTTCACATCTCTGCTGCCTCAGGGTGTATAGCAATCCGATCACACTGAAACCAGAATTTAGAAAAAACTTCAATTAATAAACTGGTAAAGTTGCACGGCTCCATAAACAACTAAAGAAGAAGCCTCAGGGACATACCTTTAAACTGGACGCAAACCGCATCTCAGAATCAAAAGATGGCTACGCCACGACTGTCATGGGATTAATATAGCACTCCCGGGTGACAAACCCGGAAGTGAATACGTGGCAAAATTTACTGTTGAAAAATATTGACACTTGCAGAACTTAAATGTAAATTGAATTCAAAAATCAAAAATCGAAAATCCATAATCCCAAAAAAGATTTTTTCTCTCTCTTGTTATTGCATTTTCAACTTTAAATTCAATGCTAATAGAATGCGCTCCACTCAAGTTTAGAGTTTAGACCATCTGGTTCTTCGCTGTTCAATCTATGAATCCATTGTTGCTCTGCTCGTAGCAAACGCCGCTGTCTATCCATGCTCTCATCAATGATATGGTCAATCACACAACATTTATCTGAAACTCCCTTTATTGGAACTATAGCAGCACTGACTTTTTGTGACATCCCATTCATATTTCTAGTGAAAGTGTTTGTTATAACAATAGAGATTAAAATGGTGACAGAATTTTTTAAAAAGCGTGGAATGAACACAGTGGATCTCTAATTAGAAAATGAATAGTATAAGACAAACTAAGGCCAGTACTGGGCATCCTGTTTATGATGATTTGGTTTAGGATGAGTTGGGGAGGGCTTTAATAGATAGGCTTGAGTGAGCTTCAATGGCAACTCTAGAAGTGGGAACCTAAAGACAGTACTGGGTAGACTAATATGGTCTATTGTCCAGAACTATTAAAGAAAAGACAATTTAACCATGAATGTATAATGAATGTGACTATTGGGCGGATTGGATGGACCGCTCAGGTCTTTATCTGCTGTCATTTACTATGTTAGTATGTTTGGATATTTTGGTACCTAGAAGGCATTATCCTATTTCATATCTACTTACATTGGCTAAGTTCTTCAGAAACGAGTACTCTCTCAGTTGGCTGAATGAAGAATGATCATCTCAGTTGGCTGAGTGAAGAATGTTAGATTTGTTTTAGTGTGGCATTAGAAGAAGACACTGCTTAGAAACTTTGTAAATCTCTATGCTGGGCTGTCTTTGTTGACATTCGGAGCAGCGAGAGTTTATGTTTCTGATTATGATATTTATTTATTTAGATTTATATCCCGTCCTCTCCAAAGAGCTCAGAACGGGCTACAGTTTACATTCACAGTGTTACAATGTAGGGCTCATATACAGTTTGTTGCAATATATCTTCATATAGGATTACTTACTGATGCTGGTGAAGGATTGAGGGAGTGATTAGGCAAAAAGGTAAGTTTTTACATCTTATCTAAAGTTATAAAGTCCTTTAAAGACTCTGATATGAGGAGGTAGGCTGTTCCAGAGGTTTGGTAAGAAATGGGAATAAGATCATTTACAGGCTGTCTGGAGTTGGAGGGAGTGTCCTGATAGTGTAGGCGTATTTCATCTTGGATGTGTAGCATTCTCTTTGGGGTGTAGATAGGAAAGTATCTGAGAAGTATTTGGGTGTCATGTTGTAGAGGGATTTATATGCCAACAGTAGGCCTTTGAAAATGTAGCATTTGGTTATGGGCAGCTAGTGGACTGATATCAGTGCTGGAGAGACTGGGTCATGGGCTTGTAGGTTTTTCAATAGTCTTATTGCTACATTTCGAACTCGCTGTAGTCGTTTGGTGTTTTTTGCTATAAGACCATAGAATAAAGGGTTGCAGTAATCCACGCATGTAAAGACAAAGACATAGGGGTGCTTTTACAAAGGCGCGGTAGCGCTTTAATGCACGGAATACCGCGGAATACCATTGACGAGGTGTTAGGATTTTAGGTTGCCGTGGGGGTTAGCGCGTGATGAAATGTCTGACACGCTAACCCCCGTAGCGCGCCTTGATAAAAGGAGCCCATAGAGTAGTTGGATGAAGTCTTGTTCTGTGAAGTAGGTAATAGAAGAATGAAGAAACTACTTGTGAGATGTGTTTGGAGAGTGATAGGTTTGAGTTCAGAGTAATTCCTAGGCCTCTTACTTTGTCTTTGGCCATCAAGGTTAGGGAAGGGCGAGTATAGGAGCAAATTTCTTTCCTAATTCATAGTTGTTCAGTCTTGGAGGCGTTCAGTTGAAGTTTGTTCGAGGTCATCCAATGTTTAATTTCAAATAAGCAGGTTTTCAAAAAAGTGGGCAAAAAAAGGCAAAAGAGGTTCAAGAAATACAGGCAAGCACAACAAGAGGATCATGGAAAAGATTGCCAAATTAAACTCAATGAAGCAAAAAAAAAAAAAAAGGGACATACAGCTGGTGAAAGCACAGGTGAGAAAAAATGACTAATGATGTAAAGAGAGGTGACAAGACCTTTTTCAAATATATTGGGGAAAGGAGAAAAGCTAGGATGAAATTGTACGACTGAAAAATAATGAGAATGGCATTGTGGAGAGTGATGAGGATAAAGCAACTGTGCTAAACAAATACTTCTCTTTGGTATTCATAGAAAAAATCCTGGAGAAGGACTGCATTCAGCTACTGAGGGTATGTCTGGAAATGGAGTAGATACTGCACTGTTCAGGGGAGAAATTGTTTATAAACAACTTGAAAATCTGAAAGTGGACAAAGCTATAAAGCCAAATGGGATATATCTCAGTATATTGAGGGAGCTTAGAAAAATCCTGACAGGACCTCTTAAGGATTTATTTACTAGATTTTTAGAGAGGGGAGAGGTTCCACAGAATTAGAGATGAGTGGATGTGGTCTCTCTTCACAACAGTGGGACAGAGAAGTGGAAAATTATAGGCCAGTGGAAGTAAGAAAAATAATGGAGTCACTTCTGAAGGAAAAGATAGCTAACTTTCTAGAATCCAAGGCAACATAGCTTTTCCAAAGGAAAATCCAGCTAAATGAACCTGATTGACTTCTTTGACTGGGTGACCAAAGAATTGGATAAAGGACATGTGCTAGATGTAATCTACTTGGATTTCAGCAAAGCCTTTGATATGGTTCCTCATAGAAGAGTATGAATAAGTTGAAAGGGCTGAATTTAGGACCCAAAGTGGTGAACTGGATTGAAAATTGGTTGACCGACAGGTAGCAGAAAGTGGTGATAAATGGAATTCACTCAGAGAAAAGGAAGGTGAGTAGTGACCTCATGCCTCAGAGGTCAGTTCTGGGGATGATTCTGTTTAATATATTTGTGTGTTACATAGCTGAAGAGTTAGAAGGAAAAGTTTGCAGAAATTCAAAGACTGATAAGCACAGCTCAGGAGAAGGACCTTGGGGTGATGGTATCTGAGGATCTCATAGTGATGAAACATGAAAAAGGATCTGCAAAAGTTAGAAGAATGGTCCAATAATTGGCAACTAAAATTCAATGCAAAGAAATGCAGAGTAATGCATTGGAGGATTAATTATCAGAAGGAACCGTATTTGCTGGGAGATGAGAGGCTGATATGCATGGATGAGGACCTTTGGGTGATAGTGTCCAAAGATCTAAAGATGAAAAAACAGTGCAACAAGGTGGTGGCTGCTGCTAGAAGGATGCTGGGCTGTATAATGTGAAAGAGACCCTGCAAACCCTTGAACCTCAGACATATGAACCTAGTCCTACCAGCAGCCCAGGAAGGAAAGGTTAGAACCCCTGAGAGAAAGGCAGAACCAAACTAAAAGTCCCAGCTCTACAGCTGCCACTTTAAAGTCTGCAAAAGCTGAGTCCCAGTTTAAGAGTGCAGGTCCCTTTAAATCTTCTCCTGTCCCAGCCAGAGGAATGGGGTGGGGCCTTGGAGCACAGAACTTTAGAGAACAGTTTTCCTCCTCAAGGAGAGAGGAAACCATCCAGAAAGGTAAACATAGAGCTGCTAAGAAAACTACTTGAGAGAAAACATGAGCAAGTAGAATTGCTTGATATTGAAATGCAGGAATTGGATTCAGAAGAGACTGTTTGTGACCCACAAGGGGAAGTAATGGACAGGCAGTCTGCTTCTGAAACACTGGGAAATGCAGAGGAAAGCATGGACTTTGAACAGTGTCCTGAGAACATGGAGGAACTGCACAAGTGTTTGGATGTTTTTTTTTTCTGCTGAAAAGACTGAAGCTGATATGGGTTTTTTTCTGCTTTATTATCTTGAAGAAGTACTTAAAGCCAATTGATTGCTGTGACAAAGCCCAGGGAGGGAAAACATGTGCTCCCTGTTTACTTTTGTCAAATGTTTTTTTTTCCTCTGAAGAGAGGGAGAAGGATTTTTGTGAAATGTTTTGGAGGTTGGTGCTGGCAGCTGGGCTGCTTCAGAGAAGTGGAGAGCCGGGTGTTCAAGTTATGAATTCAGAAAAGGAACAGCACTAAAATGAACTTATGTTGTGTTAGCTACCAGGAAACTAAAAAGGAAGTCCAAAGCCGGACATTTTTTCTTTTGTTTGACTCTGTTGTCAGAGCAGGGAATAGGACTGGGAAGTCTGAGCCTTGCTCAGATTCCAGAGAACTGTGTTGTTTTTTCTAAAGCAAAGTGGGACACTTTGAAAGCATGTTGAAAATTGTTCTTGCTGGATTTTCTCTGTTGATTGTGTTTGAAAATCCTGAAGAAGGAAAAATTGTTGTTGGGGTTTTTTTCTTGTGCTAATAAATCAGTCTTGTTTCCTTTCCAAGAGTCCTGGTGTGCTTTGGGAGATACTGGGGGAAGAGAAATCGGGGGAGTAAGACCAAGAATCCATCTTGACCTTGTGGTACTGCGCAGGCATTTGCTCGGCCGGCTGCAGGTCCCTGTCACAATAAAGAGAGGCATAACCAGTAGAAGAAAGAAGGTGTTGATGCCCCTGTACAAGTCATTGGTGAGGCCCCACATGGAGTATTTTGTTCAGTTTTGGAGATTGTATCTGGCAAAGGACATAAGAAGACTTGAAGCGGTCCAGAGGAGGGTGATGAAAATGATAGGAGGTCTGTGCCAAAAGACGTATGAGGAGAGACTGGAAGCCCTGAATATATATACCCTAGAGCACAGTTCTTCAACCGCCAGTCCGCAGACCGGTGCCGGTCCGCAGAAAATTTCTGCCGGTCCGCGCAGGGCTGGCGAGATCAAGTCGGCAGTTAAATTTCCTGCAGACTGAGGTTCCTCCTGACTGCGGTTCCTGCTGATTAATGTTCCTTCCAGCCTCAGGCGATCAAGATAGGCTGCCAACGTCGGGGCCTTCCCTTTGTGAGTCTCGCCTGTTCGGAAACAGGAAGTTGAAACAAAATAGGCGGGACTCAGAGAGTGAAGGTCCCGACGTCGGCAGCGTGTCTTGATCACCACCCCTGCCGAGTTGCTGAAGAGGGCCGCGGGGAAGTTGCGATTAGACCGGAGAGAGCTGCAGATTCAGGTGCAGGTGGATGGAGATGGTCAGCATGTACGAACAAGATCCTGTGGAGCCTTCACAGTGGCTGTCTCCCCTCCCACCAGCTCTCCTATTTGCCAGGGCAGTGATTTACCGGCAACTTCCTGCAGGCAAGTACGAGAGCTGCTGGAAGGGGAGGAAGCCACTGTAGGAGGCTGGGAAGGACTGGAAAAGGGAGAGCTGTTACTGGACTTGAAGGGAGTTAGAAGGAGAGATGCTGCTGGGAGGGGAGGAGGGAAAGGGATGGGAAGAGAGTTAATGTTGGATAGAGGGAGGAGGGAAGGGAGAAGAAGGAGAGATGCTGATGGAAGGGGAGGAGGGAAAGGTATGGGAAGAGAGTTAATATTGGATAGAGGGAGGAGGGAAGGGAGAAGAAGGAGAGATACTGCTGGGAGGGGAGGAGGGAAAGGGATGGGAAGAGAGTTACTGTTGGATAGAGGGAGGAGGGAAGGGAGAAGAAGGAGAGATGCTGCTGGGAGGGGAGGAGGGAAAGGGATGGGAAGAGAGTTAATGTTGGATAGAGGGAAGAGGGAAGAGAGAAGAAGGAGAGATGCTGCTGGGAGGGAGGAGGGAAAGGGATGGGAAGAGAGTTAATGTTGGATAGAGGGAAGAGGGAAGAGAGAAGAAGGAGAGATGCTGCTGGGAGGGAGGAGGGAAAGGGATGGGAAGAGAGTTAATGTTGGATAGAGGGAGGAGGGAAGGTAGAAGAAAAAAAAGGAAGGAGGGTAGGGAGAAAGAAAAAAGGAAGGAAACAGCTGGCAGGGAGATTACAGGAGGGGAAGGGGGTCAGGGTGGAATGGAGAGATCAGATGAGAGAAAGGGGAGAGAGAGCAATGAGAAAGGGGGTCAGCAGAGAAATGAGAGAGGGATAAAGATGCTAGATCTGGTGTAGGAGAGATAAAAATGAAGAAGGCAGTGAAGCTGGAATGAATGATGTAAAAAGGAGAGAGGAGGATGGACAAGGAAGAGGGGCATAGAAAGAAGTCAGATACATATGGAAGGGGGAGAGGGCAGACATTGGATGGAACGGGCAGATGCTGGAAGGAAAAGAGTGAAAAGAAGATGAAAGCAGAAACCAGAGACAACAAAAGGTAGAAAAAAATAATTTTATTTCTATTTTGTCATTAGAATATATCAGGTTTGAATTATATATCCTGCTAGAGACATAACTGGGGACTGCAGTATTCTGTTAGCATGATATTTCTATGTAGCATTCTATAATAACTTGGCTTGTTCAGTTTTCTTGATAGTAGAGGTGATATATGTAAAGGGGAGGGGAGACAGGGGTTTTGTTGGTCCGTGCTCTGTATATTTGTATTTATAAAATCACAATTGTTCAGAATATTATTTCTTTTTATACTTTAATAAAATACGTTCAATATAAAATCATAATTGCGGTTTGTGCAGATGGGATCAGATGGTTTGCGGGGACCGAGCTCGCGGAGATGGGGCGTAAACGGGGTTTTTAAATTTTAGTCCTAGTAGTTTGCCGGTCCACAAAATAATTCTTTTATTTCTGCCGGTCCACGGGTGTAAAAAGGTTGAAGAACACTGCCCTAGAGGAAAGGAGAGACAGGGGAGATATGATTCAGACGTTCAAATACTTGAAAGGTATTAATATAGTACACATTTTTTTCCAGAGAAAGGAAAATGGTAAAACTGGAGGACAAACCCCCTTCTTTTACTAAGGTGAGCTAACTGATTAGCTAACGTGTCCGTAGACTAACATGCATGTGTTAGCGTTTAGCGCACGCTAAATCAGTTAGCACACCTTAGTAAAAGAATGTCATAATTTGAGGTTGAGGGGTGGTTGACTCAAGAGCAATTTAAAAAAATTATTCTTTACGGAGAGGATGGTGGATGCCTGGAATGTACTCCCGAGAGAGGTGGTGGAGAGGAAAATGGTGACAGAGTTTAAAAAAGCATGGGATGAAAACAGAATATCTAGAATCAGAAAATAATTATAAATATTGAAGAATTAAGGCCAGTACTGGGCAGACTTTCATGGTCTGTGTCTGTATATGGCCGTTTGGTTGAGGATGGGCTGGGGAGGGCTTCAATGGCTGGGATGGTGTAGATGGGCTGGAGTGAGCTTTGATGGAGACTTCAGTAGTTGGAACCTAAGCATAATACCGGGCAGATCTTTGCCCAGAAATAGCTAAGAAGAAAAAAAATATTTTTTTTTTAGATTGAATCAGGTTGGGCAGACTGGATAGACCACTATCTCCTCCTCTCCCTATGAGATCCCATGTGCCTGTCCCATGACTTCTTGACAGTCTTTGTCTCCACCACCTCTACCAGGAGTCTATTCTACGCATCTACCACCTTTTCTGTGAAAAAGTATTTTCTTAGATTACTGCTGAGCCTATCACCTCTTAACTTCATCCTATGCCCTCTCATTCCAGAGTTTTCTTTCAAATGAAAGAAATTTGCCTCATGCGCATTTATTTCACGTAGGTATTTAAACCTATCTTATCATAGTACATTTTTAGCACCGCTTGCGGTGGTAACAGCTCCGACACTCATAGGAATTCAATGAGCATCAGAGTTGTTACTGCAACGACTGGCGTTAAAAATGCTAGTGTGGTTTTGTAAAAGGGGGTGGGGGAAATGAAGTATTTACATATTCTTTATTTCTTATAGCTTTTATCAGGTTGGTGCTTACAGGTACACTGATCGATCTGGATATCCATGTTTTGAATTTTTGGTGTCTCTCTCACTTTTAAAGTATCCATATTTTTATCTGTTCAATATATATTTGTTTGAAAGTTAGACTTTCTTCACTGATTCTGCATAAAATTAATATTTAAAATTTTATGTCAATTTTGCATATTGTGATAATCCTGAAATCCCAACTGGCTAGATGTGCCTCCAACAGAGAGTTGAAGAAGCAATTCTTTAGAAGATTCTAATCTTCAGTGTCAAACGCAGCTGATACAGCTAAGAAAGCAATAACAGAGCATGCTGCCAGGCAGAAATGCGAGAGATCTGCTTTCTGAGAAAGAAGCAAAGAAAATTAGGAATCCTTGCCATTCAAATTGTCGTTTCTTCCAAATACTTATTCCAAGGGAAATCCGTCACGCACAATGGTAAATTTAAATAAAATAGAAGCAATTTGCAAAGCTACACATGGTGTCAAAAGGTCCAACTTGGACCTTCCATCATCACAGAAAAAAATGGCTGTCATTATGACAACTATAAGAGAAATCTCCCCTGATATGATCATTAAGGAGCTACAGTCACCGAGGGTATAGAAAGACAATCGCTCTACAACTCAAAAAGCAAAATAGAGGTGGCTTCCCTGAGAGCACAATTCTTGTTATTTCCCAAGAAAATGAGAAAATGGGTAAGCTGCAAGAATGGACTCAGGCTCTTTTTTGTTGAGAAATGATTTTGCCTTGGTTTTGAAGCAGATATGGTAGCACTGACTTAAAGCAAAAGCAACATCATTTTTTTTTTAATTTAAAATGGCTTGAAAGATATAAATTTAGTACACTGGAGAAACTGAGAATTTGGAGATTTCAGAGGGAACCGAGGGTGATGATCCAGGAAATTCAGTTTATAAAGGACTTTGATATTAAAGGCTCCTTTTACTAAGGTGCGCTAGCAGTTTGAGCGTGCGCTACATGCTAACGCCTCCATAGAGCTTGCGTTAATATTTTTCATGTAGCGCGGGGTTAGTGTGCGCTAAAAACTCTAGCGCACCTTAGTAAAAGGAGCCCTAAATGTGTATGAAGAATGTAGTCCTAGATAATACCAGCAATAAAAAATAACTTAGCCCGTGTATAAGGGGCGTTCAATAATTTATCTACAAGAGTATGAAAGAAAGTAGCAAACATATTGAAGCAAGTCTGTTCACGTTGTGATATGTCTCAAGGTTACTCATGCAAAGTTGTGGCTCAGTGCAAGAAGGGAAGAAGCCAAAGCAGATCCCTCAATGCATGACTGCAGTTTATGCTGAGTCTGCCCCATCATCCTACAAAGTAAAATTTTGGAGCAAGCGGTTTAAATGGGGTAGAGAGTCCACTGAACATGCCTCTCACACTGGACGGCCTGTGGAAGCAAGAAAGTCAAGGATTTAATTTTGTCTTAAGGTTTCTCAAATAGCTGAAGAAATGGGTGTCTCGGCAGTTATAATTTGGAAAATAATTCATGAACAGTTAGGCATGTCCAAGGTTAGTGCAAGATGGGTTCCAAGAATGCTGACACTATCTTAGAAGGCTACGAGGCTCCAGTGCTATCAGGAGAACTTGGAGATGCTCCATGAAGACCAAGTAATTTTTTTTCATTGTTTGGTGACTGGAGATGAGTCTTGGGTCTATTACAGAAATCCTGAGTCCAAAATGGAATCAAATGCAGTGGAAGCACAAGTCATCCCCCCCCCCCCCCAAAAAAAAAAAAAAAAGAAAAAAGTTAAAGACAGAAAAATTGGCAGGCCAAGTCAGGGCAACTGTCTTCTGGGATGATGAAGGACATTTGCTTCTGGAGTTCATGTCACGCAAGACAACCATAACCGGGGAGAGTTACACCAACACAATGATCACTTTGTGGGAATCAATCAAAAAGAAAAGACAAGGAAAACTCACAGCAGGCATGCTGCTTCTTCATGACTATCCACTGATGCACATGTCACGACAATCACAAACTGCCATCCAAGAATGTGAGTTTCAGCAGCTGAACCATCCACCCTACAGTCCTGTCCTGGTTCCCCTGGATTATTTCCTGTTCTGAGCTTTGAGGAAATCTCTCTGTGGGCAGCGGTTTTCAAGTAATGAAGACGTCAATGAAGCTGTGATGTCCTATTTTGTAAGTCAAAAAGAATTCTTTTCGAAGGGGTTAAAAACATTGCAGAAAAAGTAGATGAAGTGTATGGAGCTATCAGTGGATTATAATGAAAAATAAAACAACATTTTTAAAAAAATTCTCTTCTTTTCTACTGAGGTAAATAAATTATTGAACGCCCCTCGTATATTTGAAACAAAATTCTTTCAATATTTATATGGTACAGGCAGAAATGCTTGATTGCTGTGGATCTAAATAAAATCACAGCATAGAGAAGAAAGACATTCTTAAAATGCAAGATGTATGAAAGTGAAACTCTAATTGTTCTAGCTAGGAAAGATGAAAGTTACTTTGGACAATAAGGTCAATACCTTTGAGAATCCTGGAGAACTACAAGGATGCATTGATTTTTGTTCAAAACACCAAAAATGGAGATGCAATAATTCATAAGTACTGTACAATAGGAGAAAAACGGAGTACCAGAGTGAGACCATGAGCTTATGTACTGTAATTCTAGCTAGGAGATTATATAATATTGATTTTTGATTTGCACTGTTTTACTAATTAGAAACATAAGTTTGGATTTAAGTGAGATTCTTGAATACTAGTGAACTAACTGCAGAAAATCTTTGAGAAGCTAGGGGATTTAGGAAGAATTAGCAAGACAATTTACAAAGGTTGAACAATTTAGAAGTTCAAATCTCTAGACAGATTTGTTATTGAGGTCTGTGAAATCTGACTGTACTATGAAAACAATCTTTTAGTGCGTTCATAGAGTGAAAACTCTTCCACAGATTCCCTGTGAAACGAATTAATTGTATTTATTTATAATGCCCCTGTATCGCTCCATGGTGCAACCTCCTCTGGAGTATTGCGTTCAGTTCTGGTCTCCTTTTCTCAAGAAATATATAGTTGCGCTAGAAAAGGTTCAAAGAAGAGCGACCAAGATGGTAATGGGGATGGCACTCCTCTCGTATGAGAAAAGACTAAAGAGGTTAGGGCTCTTCAACTTGGAAAAGAGTTTATTGAGGAGAGATATGATTGAAGTCTACAAAATCCTGAGTGGAGTAGAACGGGTACAAGTGGATCGATTTTTCATCCATCAAAAATTACAGACTAGGGGACACTCAATGAGGTTACACAGAAATATTTTTAAAACCAATAGGAGGACATTTTTTTTCACTCAGAGAATAGTTAAGCTCTGGACACATTGCCAGAGGTTGTGGTAAGAGTAGATAGTGTAGCTGGTTTTAAGAAAGGTTTGGACAAGTTTCTGGAGGAAAAGTCCATAGTCTGTTATTAAGAAAGACATGGGGGAAGCCACTGCTTGTCCTGTATCGGTAGCATGGAATATTGCTACTCCTTGGGTTTTGGCCAGATGCTAGGGACCTGGATTGGCCCCCAAGAGAACAGGCTACTGGGATTGATGGATCATGTTGTTATGCTCTTCCAGGGAAGCTCAGAACAGTTTACATGAATTTATTCAGGTACTCAAGCATTTTTCCTGGTGGGCTCACAATCTATCTAATGTACCTGGGGGATTAAGGGTCATAAGGAGCAGCGTGGGTTTGAACCCACAATCTCAAAGAGCTAAGGATGTAGCTTTAACCACTGCAGGCGGGAGGGCAAAGAATGGCATTAGAAGTGCTTAATGAATGCATTTCAGCCTGCTACAGTTCTTCCTATAGCCATCTGCCTCTGTACCTAGTGCTTTACCTATCACCCTAGCCTTAACCTGCACACTGAGGGCTTGATGCTGCATAGTGCAACCAAAGTTGTACACGCAAATCTATACGCATTGCCGATTTGCGTGTGTAATATAATTCTTTAACAAACTAAATAGTGCCAATAATTGGCAATTAACAAATATTTGCCACTAATTAGAATTTATGTGCACAATCTTCTAAACATATTCTATAAATTGGTGTGTGTAAATTTTAGTGTATGAATCTCAAAAGGGGGTATGTCCAGGGGGATGAACAAGAGTGGTTCATAGGCATTCCTTAAAAAAAAATTAGGTATACTGTTATAGAATACACCAAATCCGCACACATGAAAAATTGCAAGAGGACCTTGAGAGACTGAGCATCAAAATGGCAGATGATGTTTAATGTGAGCAAGTGCAAAGTGATGCACTTGGGAAAGAGGAACCCAAACTATAGCTTTATGTTGCTGGGTTCTGTGTTAGGAGTCACTGCCCAGGAAAAGGATCTAGGTGTCATTGTTGGGGATATGTTAAAACCCTCAGCTCAATGTGTGTCGGTGTCTAAGAAAGCAAATAGAATGTTAGGAATTATCAGGAAAGGAATGGAAAACAAAGATGAAAATGTTATAATGCCCTTATATTGCTCTATGGTATGGCCGCACTTCAAATACTGTATGCAGTTCTGTTCGCCCTATCTCTAAAAAGATATAGCGGAATTAGAAAAGGTACAGAGAAGAGTGACAAAAATTATAAAAGTGATGGGACAACTTCCCTATGAGGAGAGGCTAAAACGGCTAGGGCTCTTAAGCTTGGAGAAGAGATGGCTCAGGGGTGATATGGTAGAGGTCTATAAAATAATGAGTGGAGTGTAAAGGGTAGATGTGAATCACTTGTTCACTCTTTCCAAAAATACTAGGACTAGTGGGCATGCGATGAAGCTACTAAAAAGTAGATTGGAAACAAATTGGAGAAAATATTAAACTCTGGAATTCATTGCCAGAGAATGTGGTGAAATCATTTTAGAAGAGGTTTGGATAATTTCCTAAAAGAGAAGTCCATAGGCTATTATTGAGATGGCTTGGGGAAATCCACTGCTTGCTTGACTTGGATTGGCCTCCGTGAAGATGTGATACTGGGCTGATCCAATAAGGCTATTCTTATTCCTAGGATAAGCAGCATAAATTCTGTTATACTACTTGGGATCTAGTTAGATGTTTGGAACCTGGGTTCACCACTGTTGGTAACTGGATACTGGACTTGATGGACTTTCGGTCTGTCCCAGTATGACAATTCTTATGTTCTTAACATAGGCACAAGTATTTAGGCCTAGTTTTCATTGGTCTAAATGGGTGTACCTAAATGTTAGTCATGCATACAGGTGCTCTGTGTAATTATAATGTATAAATGATGCATGACTTCAGAGGGGTTTTATAGAATCACGCTAAGCGCTATCCCTTTTAACCAAATTACAAGCCAAAGTACAGACAATGAATTATTATGATGGATAAGGTAATTTAGAGAGATGTTGTGGATTGTATTTGGGCAACAGTTACCCAACCACCTCTGTACTTAGATGAATTAAAGTTGCTCATTAATCACAATATATATTTGTGGTTTGATCTTACCAAGGTTCCAAAACTACAGAATCTCATAAGCAGTGGCATACCTAGGGTCTGTGGCATCATTTTTTGACACCCCTCCATCTATATGAAAAATATGATTTTTAGTAACAATCCACATATCGCACAACAAGAGTGTACCTAGGAAAAGACAGCATCTTAAACACTGCAGTGAGCACTAGAACACCAACACATACATTGTAAAACTAAACAAGCCAGATCCCGCACAGTCAATTGATCCTGCAGTCAATGCCAACTGAAAACTATGTTCTTTTCATACATACAGAACAGAGATACACCCTCGCCCAATATGGAATAATCACAAACTAAAAATAGAAATATGTAGACAAAAGTTAAACTGAACTGCCAAGAAACCAGACCCTGGATACAATGCAACACCACAAAAACAGTAACACATGTCCTCTAATACAGTGCAAAATATAAAGACAGTAGATGTAAATTTGAAAAAACTGATACATAACAATCACCACTTTACAAATTAACAAATAAAAATAAAACAAATAATGAGAAATAAAAAAAATACCATTTTATTGGACTAATCCCTGTAAGCTCGGTCCCCATCCCCGCAAACCACCTGATTCCATCCACACAAGCCTTGAATTGTTTATATTAAAGTATAAAAAGAAACAATATTCTGTACAATTGTCAATTTATAAATCAGCGTCTTCTTCCCACTTTCTCTTCCCCATTTCCCTTCAGCGTCCTCAGCCCACTCTCTCTCCACTTTCCTTCAGCGGATGCACATAAAAACAAGCAAGTAATTTTATATCAATTTCATTCTATTCATTCATAGAAATTAAAGTCTAAATAATGCCAGTCACATAACAAAACATGATTTTACAAAAATAATTCCCTGCACAGTCAGACCTGCAAGGATTACTAGATGTCTTTCAGCAGCTCCCCTCCCTCCCTCCCTCCCTCCCCCTTACCTTTGTGGCCAAGTCAAAATGATCTACCAACAATAAAATTTTAAAAACACAAAGCACACTGTACGCAGAGAAAATGTTAATTATCATTTATATTCCGTGGATTTTCAAAGAGGTCAAGGCAGATGACTTTATGCAATGTCACCTCAGTAACAACTATACAAAAATAGACAAATATTCCCCCTCCCTTTTTACTAAACCGCGATAGCAGTTTTTAGCGCAGGGAGTTGCGATGAATGCCCCACGCTGCTCTTGACGCTTATAGGCTCCCTGCGCTAAAAAACGCTATTGCAGTTTAGTAAAAGGGGGCCATAGTGCAAAATATAGACAGCATATATAAATTCTCAAAACGGACACTTTTTGATCACTAAATTGAAAATAAAATCATTTTTCCTACCTTTGGTAATTTCATGAGTCTCTGGTTGCACTTTCTTCTGACTGCATCCAATCTTTCTTCCCTTCTTTCAGCCTGTATGCTTCCTCTCCTCCTGACCTCATTCCCCTCCCCCAACTTTTTCTTCCTCTCTTCCTGCCCTTTCTTTCTTTCTCTCTTCATGCCCCCTTTCTTTTTTTCTGTTTCTCTTCCTGCCCTCTTACTTTCTTTCTTTCTCCTTGCCCTCTCCCAAGCCACTGCCAATGTCACTGCCATCGGGGAACAGCCCCCAAAGTCGCTGGCCGCCGCGCCCCCCCCCCCCAAGCTCTCCCTACTTTGGGCCGACCAACATTCCTCTCCCCGATGTCAATTCTGCCATCGGAGAAGAAAGCTGATCGGCCCAAGATCACAATCGATTGGGGGAAATGCTGCCGGGTCCTGCCTTCACGGAAACTGAAAGTAGGCAGGACCCGGCAGCAAGAAGAGCAAATGGAAAACTTCACTGACCTGTCTCCCGCCTTAGCCCGTAGTGAATTTATGCTTCAGTGATCTAACATGTGCGTTCGGCTTCCCTTCTCTTCCCTCCCCCCCCGGACATAACTTCCGGTTTCGGAGGGAAGAGAAGGGAAGC
Source organism: Geotrypetes seraphini (assembly GCF_902459505.1). Taxonomy (NCBI): domain Eukaryota; kingdom Metazoa; phylum Chordata; class Amphibia; order Gymnophiona; family Dermophiidae; genus Geotrypetes; species Geotrypetes seraphini. Next base: position 431,548,070 of record NC_047085.1, on the reverse strand, counting down.
CGGCACACACACGTTAGAGCCCCGGAACATAAGTTCGCTACGGGCTAAGATGCTTCAAGCCGGCTTTTTTTTTTTTTAAATGCTGAGCAGCAGCGGAGGCAGCAGAATTTAGCTGGGTGGTCATCTAAATTACCCGGTCGGACCGCCCAGCTGAAAGGCCCTAAGGAGAACACTCAGCTCTCTCCTGTGCACCCCTTTGGGGCGTGCACCCAGGGCGGACTTCCCCCCCTGCCCCCTCCTCCCTCCTAGGTACGCTACTGCTCCTAAGCCACAGTCTTGAAGACTCCTTATTTTCCTTCTTGTGGTCATTCTCTCCCGTTTCTTTTTTGTGTTGCCGCTGCTTCTGCTTTTGCTTGCTGCTTGGTAGAGGCAAACCATATTTTAGTTTTGAAACCAGCTCAAAATTCTTTTTTTCTGATGTTTCAGTTTGAGCCAAAAGGTTATTTTAATTTTCAGTCATGTTTTCAATTCTGTCTGTCACTCCAGGCGCAAAGCGCTAACAATTAGGTGTCTTATCCGTGTTCACAGCATCTGAAGCTGTGGTGAAGGACTACCAAGTGCTGTTTAAGAGGATTTTTAAGGTTGCTGGATAGAGCACCATGAATCTAATCTGCCTTTCCACCAAAGAGATCAAATACTAGTCCTAAACATCCTAGATTACTGCAACATCATCTATCTAGCAGGATTACACAAATACTTCCTGAAACTAAGGGCTCCTGTTACAAAGGTGTGTTAGGGCCTTAACGTGTGGAATAGCACACGCTATAATGCCGCGCGCTAGCCACTACCGTCTCTTCTTGAGTAGGCGGTAGTTTTTCGGGTAGTGCGCACTATAGTTTGTGCTAATCTGGTATGTGCGCTAAAAACGCTAGCGCATCTTTGTAAATGGAGCCCCAAGCATTATCCAAAAAACCGCAGTGAAACTCATATTGTAACCGGGACTGTGGTCCAACTGGGACTCCACAGCTCCACCAACTGGTTACATCAAAATAGCACACCAGCGTGTGACCCGAAATGGAGTCACCCTGCAGGACTGGATTTTAGACAGGAACCACAAATCAAAGCTACAACAATTGTAGTTCATAGAAAAATAATTCAATTTTATTCCTTCCTTCACAAAGGTAAGTAGTTCATCCATGCAGCAGAAGAATTGTCAGAACTTTCAACAGCAGCAAAACAAAAATGCCAAAAGAAGCAAGAAAATAAATAGCACAAAATAAAGTCCAAACTTGCTCTCAGTATTAATTTAGTCCCAGCTGCACCTGAGGATTCAGCTCTCCTCAGAGCTAGCACTGCCTGCTCCACAGCAGGTAGTTTCAATAAACAAAAATAAAGTTCATGGCACTTGTTCATCAAACCACAGTGCCCAAAGTTCCAATAAAGCCTCTGGCAGATTCAGTCCACTGCCAGGAAAGGAGAGTGTCACAGGTTTTGCAAAGTAAAGGCCTCAAGACAGGCTTTCAAAATTCCCTCCCTGGGTGGTAGCAAAACCTCTCCCCACAATTCACACTCCTAGCTTTGCAAACAAACAAAATAGTCCAAACAGTCAAGTGAAAAACCAAACTCACTGTTTGCAGCTTGAGGCCCAGTCCACCTGCATGGCCTCAGGAAAGCCAGGAGCACACTCTGCAAGACTTTCTTCACAATCCATGGGTTGTTCCTCCTCTGGAATAGACAGCTCCTCAGCTTGTCCAGCTTCTAACTGCTCCATGGGAATGGGTTTGTTGCTCCTGCTTGGCCCAGGGGACTCTCTAGGGAAAAAAGGTTTAAACCTTCTCCCTAGCTGACCTCCCTGTCTGCTCTCCACTGCTGGTTTAAGTACTCTGGGGCAATGCCCTACTCTAGGTGAGTCAGCAGTGTTCCAGGGGCCTCTTGGGCTCCTCCGGTGGTGACTTGGGGATAGATCACCAAATTCTTCCTCAGACAGTTCAGGCTCCCTCTGGTGGTCAAAGGAGATATTGTCAGTCTCAGGAACTACCTGTACCTTCCTGATTCCTCCCCGGGATTTCATTTTTACTTTTTTCCCTGCCCTAACTGGGACCTGGGCAGGGAGAATACCTGGCTGGTCACAATATTCAACCTGGAAAAAATTCAACTACATCATACTTTTCTACCAAAAACTTCATTGGCTGAAAATTGAGAGTCAAATGTTTTTCAAATTCGGATGTCTCTTCTACAAAGCTTTGTACGGTCTACTGCCCAACTACCTCACCAATCAATTTACATTTGCCAGACCTGGGCAATCCACTTGACCTCGATCATTCTTCGCCTTCCCCTCAATCATAGCATGCACACAAAAGAGATTCATCAACAGCCTCCTGCCATACCAAGCAGCCTCTAAAGATCCTGAATGGAGCCAACTGGTCAGAATATCATCCTCTTACATGTACTTCAGAAAGCTCCTCAAAATGCTCCTCTTCTCCAAACAGAACAGCCCACCTTAAATTCTCCATGAAAAGACTCACAACCCATTGACGCTATTTTACGTTGCTGCTATGAACATCCTTACCTATTTATTCACCTCCTTCCTTATAAAATCCTGCTTAAACTCCCTCTCTGCGAGCTATACAATTTTCAATCCTTTCTCTATTGATGTAACTCGCTGACTCTTCTCAGCCATTTTTCCTGTAAACTACTTCAAACCGAAAAGCTTTCACGGTATATAAATAAAGATTTATGTTATACTATAGAGGAGTAAACTGTCTCCTCTTTTCCTAAAGAGCAACTGAATAGTCCTGAAAAATTGTGATGGGAGAGCCTTCATATTGCAGAGAGTCCCACTTCAAATGGTAAACTCTTAGGATCTCCACTTTGTGGAGATAATTGTGAATTTTTATTACTATCACCCTTGGAGAATGTCGGCCATCATGAATATGGCCCACATGGTGAGCCCATTCCAAACAGAGGTGCTTCACATTCTGTGTAAGTGCAAACTCCTTTTTAAGCCATTGCTCCAATAGGTTTGGGAGATGCTGCTCTGGTAAGTGCTCAGGGAAGCCCAGCAAGCATACGTAAATTGCTCCTCTATGATCGATTTTCCAAGTCATTCAGTTTAATGAACTCTACCACTTGCTTGAGTAAATCTTCAACCGTACTGGTGGTGACTGTCGCACAGTCATCTGAGACCCATTGTTCCAAAGTTGTACTCAGGTTTGTTATGTTGGCTAACAGTTCTTCAACCATCGACACAGCTAAGGTGATAACATGTTGAACAAAGTAGACATTAAAATACACCAAACTGCCATTACAAATTCAGTCTTGAGAGTACACTTCTCCCTCCGTATTTGCGGTCACACCTACACTTGCGGTTTCACTTATTCGTGATTTTTCACATGCTGACTCTGCCCCCCCCCCCAAATTACATCATGAGTAAAGTGCCTTTTCTTTTACTGTACCGATAAAAAAGTTTAGCACTTACCAACATTCACTCTGAAAATCGCTGCTTCAAATCTTTCACCTTCAAAATCACTGCTTCCCAGCTTCCCAGTGTAATCACTGCTTTCCAGCTTCCCAGTGTGCACAGAGAAAAATGCTGCTTCCCAGCATCCGTAGAGAGAAACGCTGCTTCCCAGCATGCATGGAGAAAATCGCTATTACCCTGAAAATCTCCCCCTCCCCCACACCCACACATAATTGCTGCAATTATCCTGGAGGCAAAGTCCATAGTCTTGTTATTAAGAAAGACATGGGGGAAGACACTTCATGCCCTGGATCGGTAGCATGGAATGTTGCTACTCCTTGGGTTTTGGCCAGGTACTAGTGACCTGGATTGGCTACCCGTGAGAACGGGCTACTGGGCTTGATGGATAATCAGCACTCATCAGTTCATAGGTCACAGTGCAGACACACATGGAGGCAAGGCAGCAACATAGGGCATGGTGACTGACTGTGATAGTGGACCATGTGTGAGAGAGAACAAGCAGGTAGGGATGAGAGAAAGGGCTGGCTGTGGTCTGGCAGGTTTGGGTGTGGGGTGAGAGAGATGGCAGGCAGAGGAGCAGGGCTTTTTAGGTGAAGGTTCAGACAGGGACACAGACAGACAGGCAATACAGCACTCAGCAACTCTCCAGTAATTCAGACAAATACTCACTTCTTGCTTTCCAAGACAACCAGATCACTAGTGGGTAAAAAGTCAAGTTGTTCCTCACCTTATTTGCTTTTAAAACTGGTCTAAATTGAGTGTGTATTGGGATGCCCAAACCAATCCTTTTGCTACTCATTAGTGCATCACCTGATGCCACCCAAGTCACACCTACATCACACCCATGGAATGTCCACTTTGCAGACTTCTTGATTTTGGTGACTAGCACTGTGAGTCATTTTTTGGTGGAATTTTGATTAAATGCTTTGGACATTTTATGTTCTCCAAAAACAGTACTTCAGAGCATGTTTATTTATAGCTTTTTACTTATTCATTGGATACCGTACATAGTATTTGGCCACTCAAATCAATTGACTGATACTGGTACTTCTGAAGACCAATGAATAAGTAAAAAGTTATAAACATGCTCTGAAGTACTGTTTTTGGAGAACACTAGTGATAGTATAACAGTACAAAGGATTGCTGCACATATTACTTGGACATTTTATGGCCACATGTGCTTCCATCTCTTCGTTATGTTATTATTTATACTTCTTTTTTTTTTTCTTCTTTTTTTGAAAATGAGCCTTTGGTGACCTTTGCGTTTCATTCTCTTTGCAACATTAGCTACTCTGTAATAACCCCATTATATCATTTTATAAAAGTTATCTGATTGAGAACTTTGATGTCATAACTTATTCCTCATTTTAGGTACTCAGAGGACTATTACATACAGACTGTGATGAACTTAAAGAACTGCACATGGAAAAAGCAACCAGAGGAATACAAGAAGTTCAGGTAAAGTCCTTGTGCTACTCAATCTGGTGATTTATAAAGATTCTAAGAGGATTCTAAGATGGTAAGAAGTGAAGGGTCATGGATTTGATAACTTTCTGTGGTACAACCAATGCAGTTTACATTTTATTACTATGTAGATACTTTCTTTGTCCCTAGTGAGCTCAAAATTGAAGAAGTCCTTTTGCTAAGCTCTGACAAAAACTGGTCACATCACACACCCTTGCATGAGATTTTCATATACTCTAAGACCATTTTTACCACAGCAGTAAAATGGCTTAACTTACCTTTCTTATATTAATGGCCATGTGCTAATGTTAAATATAAATGAAGATACTGTTGGTAATGGAGAACTGTAGAGCGAGTGAATAAAAGCTACAGCTGCAAAAAAAGATTGTGGCAACTGGAACAGAAACTCATATTTCAACTAAGGACTGTGTGGCCAGAAGGGCTCAATGCAAGAAAAGAATGGAACACATACTTTTGAATTTGTCCCTTTAAGTTTTGCTCTGTTTCTTGATTGGAGCAAAGACTCTGCTCTCTGATTGGAGGATTAGAGTAGGAAGTACTTAACTGTTTCCTTTATAGTAGGAGTAGTGCACGGGGTTGTTGCTCCTTCTCCTGAAGCAGCCGACTTGACCGGTGAAACAGGATTTCCAGTTGGGTTTGTCTGAAGGGTGACTGATCCTTGGGCAGCAGTTGGAATAATTTTTTCTGTGTAGAAAGCCCGGTTATTTATAGGACCATATCAGATAAGTCTCCTCATGTGCCCCTTTAACCTGGCAGTGAGTGTGTCTGCTATGCTGCAAGGTTTATGATGAAATGGCAGGAGGTTTTTTTTTTTTTTTTTTGCCTGTGACTGACTTTATGGTAGTACAGTCGACTCCACTTAAGTGCAAGGCCTCCGGACCGGACCGCCACGTGCGCTTAAATGGAGTGTATGCTTAATCGGAGTACCACTTTTTAGTCATGAAAAATCAGTCAGAGGAAGAAAGGAGGAGATACTACCCACTCAAAACATACAGCAGTAGAAAATGATCTATTTGAGGTTTCAGTTAACCAATAAGAATTTGATAAAGGCAATCATAGTAGTCTGCCATTACCAGAACGCAGCTACTTTACTGAAGAATACATTTCTAAAGCACTAGTCAAATAACAGGGAGCTTCTCCTCCTAATGTCTTAAAAGTGCATTGTAAGTGGAAATGGCTGAAATATCACCTTTTACATGCCTTCTTGACATCAAACTCTTTACAGATATCCCCTCCCCCCCTCCCTTTATCAAGCATTGGAACTTTTACCGTGGCGGTCGGTGATAAAAAAAAAAACAACCCTAACACGATTTGATAAAAGGGGGTCATAATTATGAGGTATTTGAATGAATCTGCATATCTTCACTCTTCCTCCCCTTCTATGCAACTCTGGAATTCGTCGCCAGAAAATGTGGTGAAATCGGTTAGCTTAGTCAGCCAATTCCCCCAGCCCCATTGCCTCACATACACATTTACTAAGCTTTATTACTACATTAACTCATATTATTGCTATTAATACAAGCTATGAGTGGATATACCAGACATGGGCAACTCTGGTTCTCGAGGGCCGGAATCCAGTGGGGTTTTCAGGATTTCCCTAATGAATAGGCAGTGCATGCAAAAAGATCTCATGCATATTCATTGGGGAAATCTTGAAAATCCGATTGGATTCCGGCCCTCGAGGACCGGAGTTGCCCATGTCTGGGATAGACCCTATTATCAATAATAGGCAGTGTTATTATAATAGGCCATTGGTATTATGTGGGAGCTCTGACAGCTGCTTGTGTATGTTGCAGAATACAAGATACCGGTTTTACAGTATATTGAGATTGTTTTTAATGCTGTATAGTATTTAGACTTTGCTCCTAATATAAAATAATTAATCCAAATGTGTTTTCCAGTTATAATGGTGGAGGAAAGGTACATGGAGCAGCGATTCTCCTAAGGAACCTAAGAGAACCAGATGATCCATCTACCAAAGTGGTGATGGAGAAGCCAGGATACCAGTGGTGTCTGGACAGAACACATATTAGTTATTCTGACTCTTAAATTGTAAGCATTCTGGGTTAGGGAAATAACTATTATGCCTAATGGAACTCACCTTGAGCTACCAATGAAAGATGTGAGCTAAATCCAAATAAAAAAGCGAGAAGATTTAGATTCATACATAAGCACACAGGGACATATACCAGAACATGGGCTCTTTAGGTCCATGATGGAGCCATGCTTGAATCAAAAGAAGCCACTCCAGTGATGTCTGGAACATTCAGATATGCTTTCTTGACTACAATCTGTAAGCGATCCATTGGGCCAAATGCAGATTCTGTACTTGTTTTTATGGTAAATTGTGTTTTAGTTCTTTGTTGATTTCTTGACTTTCATTGGCTCTTCTTTTGCAGGTTAGAACTGGCCTCTTGTTGCAATGCAGTTCACAACTTCATTGTTTCGCAAAAAAATACCTTTCTGGGAAGCAATATGAGTTATGAAGTGGAGAGCAAAAGAAATATTTTAATCGCAGAGAACATTTTCAAGATGCTACCTCAGGTAAAAGCAAACCATTTCTCCAGCCCTATATTACTACTAACACTAGTATTTATCACGCGCATTATGAAAATACGAGAACAACTAATTTTGATAGCAGGTGTATCACCATGGAACAATCTGAAAGGATCATTGAGATTACTTTCGGATGTGCAGAAATTTAAGAAGATACTTAAAACAACTCTATTTATGGAAGCTTTTCATTGAATGAGTAGTGATATTTTAAGAGAACATTGGAATTATTATATCCTGTTTGTATGTTTGTTACTCTATGTTTATGACTGTGGGAGTGTGTGACACAGTGGTTAGAGCTACAGCCTCGCTGCTCCTTGTGACCCTGGGCAAGTCACTTAATTGCCCCAGGTTCACTAGAGAGAGTTTGAGCCCACCAGGACAGACTGGAAAAAATGATTGATTACCTGAATGTAAAAACCACATAGGATATAAGTGGTATATACATAAATTATTATATATAATTATATATTTTGTAAGCCGCTTTGGTCTAAGTGGGTAAAAATTTTTTTTATATAAATACATTTCTATAGCACTGAAAAGCGTGTGCAGTGCTGTATGATGATGCAGCCCATTTGCTGTTGCAGGTACTTGGAACTTTCCCACTCTTTTTTTATCATGGAGTATTGACTTATGGCTTATCTACCCCTCTTTTACATTACATTACATTAGTAATTTCTATTCCGCCATTACCGTGCGGTTCAAAGCAGATTACATAAGATTTACCAGGAGGTTACAAGAATTATAACTTTACATAAGAATTGTAGCTTTACATGAGAATTGTCATAGGGATTACATATGATTGTCGGGAACTTGAGGTGATATATGTTGGGTAGTTAAAAACTTTTTAGATTTGAAAGGGGTAAGAGAGTGAGGTGGTGGAGTTTGGGAAGTAACTGGTCTTGTTATATAGGTTTTATGTATTTTTTGAAGAGTAGGGTTTTAGTTTCTTTCTTGAAGGTTTTGTAGTCTGTGGTCGAAGATAGCAGATTGGTGATTTGCCTGTCTAGTTTTGCTGCTTTGGTAGCTATTAGATTGTCATATAGTTTTCTTTGTTTGACATTTTTGGTTGGTGGGTGTGTGAACAGTGAGTGGGTTCTCCTGTGTCTGGTTGAGGTGGATTGAGTTAGTCGGTTGTTCTAGTAGGATGGGCTTTCTCCATTAATTGATTTGAATAGTAGCCAGTAGAATTTGAAGTGTACTCTTTCTTGACTTTGTAGCCAGTGTGTGTCATGGTATGCTTCTGTTATGTGGTCATATGTTTTTTTAATGAGTAGATGAGTCTTAAGGCTGTATTTTGTATTGTTTGTAATTGCTTTATCATGGTCGCTGGGCAGGGGAGGTATAGTAGGTTGCTGAAGTCTATTATTCCAAGAATAAGAGATTGTACCAAAAGTTGGAATTGTTTCCTGTCGAAGAATTTTCGGATTTGTCTTAGGTTTCTCATAGTCATGAATGATGCTTTTATAATTTTGTTGATTTGAGGTTGCATGGTACAGCTTCTGTCAGTCAGTACTCCAAGAAGTTTTAGTGTGGGTTGAATGGGGTGAGAGATCGAGTTTATTACAAGGTTTGTTAAAGATGGAGTTTTGCTGTTTCCTAGGAGGATAAAATTTGTTTTGTCAGGGTTAAGTTTTAGTTTGTCATCCATGTTGCTGCTGTTTCGAGTGTTTTGTGTATTGTGCCTGCCATGGTCGGTTCTGGGTGGTCGAAGGGGAGGAGAATGGTGATGTCTTCTGCATAGCTGAATGAGGTTATGTTTTATGTTTTACAGAGCTGCGGTAGCTGCTGCTGCACAGCAAATGCTCAGACGCCCATTGAATCCCTATGGGCACTGGAGCGATTACTGCGGCAGCAACTATGGTGGCTTTGTAAAAGGAACCCCTAGTTAGGGATCATGTTGTAAAGACAGTCCAGTTCATGAGCACCATTTCTCCCTTGGTTCAAACATTTGAAATGAATGTCTGTTTTCAAAATAGAAATGGAGCTTTGGGTCTCTGCATACAGATTTACATGCCCAGCTTTTTAGGAACTGTTTTTTTTACAACGCAACTGTTGTTCTGTCTGCTCTGTGTTTTGTTCATCCTGTATCTTGTGGAATGTTTGTGTGTCTTGCTCTTTGGCTCTGTTTCCTGATAGTGGCCACAGATGGTAAACTATTGGGGGCTCATGCACTGACCGAAAGGGAGGTATTTTGCAGTAAGCTACAGATTGCTGCCATGATTTTAACCTGACAGTAATTTCTCATTGAAAACTGCATCCAATTGGTAATTTTCTGCAAAAGCTCGTGTTAGAAGCTGTATGATCATCAGCTGTAACGTACAGTTTTCTGCATCAACCTCTCTGATTCCTAGAGCTCAATTCTATCTATAGCACTGACCCACATGGCTAGAAGTAAAACAAAAAACAAAAAACAACTCCCATCTTTATGTAGCTGCTTTACATTATGCACAAACTCAAAGGGTTACAGAAAATTATTTCTTTCACAGCTTTGTGCTCTAGAAAATGCATATAAGATAAGGGACATTAATTTGGTGACACAATAATTTGTAGCTCCAGTCTGTTTGTCATCTAACAGCTAACGGGTATTATCTTCAGTGGCCTCTTTTCCTTTATTGCAAAGCAAATAAGAAAATGTGCTTCAAAAGCCTACAAAGAGGTCTGCATGTCTCTGTACAGAAGGGACAGACTGAATACAAAGGACATATAACCACACCAGGCCTTTCTATTGCCTTCTAGTCAATCCTCATTTTCTTCACAACTGGTACACCTTTCACAGACGTCACCTTTCATTACTTCCTGGGCAAGTGAGAAGTACTTTAGAAATGAGAATCTGAGGAACAAACTCTGTCTTCGGGAGAAGGAAGATAAAATGGAGCCTCCACTGTTGGGAGAAGGACCCTATCTTTGCCCAGAATCTGTTCCTTGATGGCTGAGAACCTGGGATGCATTCTTACTGTTATCGGCCAGTAACTCCAAGAATTTGCTTGTGACTAGCAGAGATGTTCTTGTTTGTATGCAGCTGTCTCTAAAGGGGCGTTTCTTCAAAATAATTTCCTGTTGCTGAGCTTTGCAAATCCTGTTGATCACGGTTACCATTATGCTTTCTTTTTTTTTTATACTACAGTATTGTGCTTTTTTTTATTCACATAAACTGTAGATGTGTTTTGCAATACTGTATCCTTTCGATAAATCTTGTTCTATTTGTGTGGCGTTCCTGTGCATCAGTAACATACGCCCCACTTTAGTTTTATAAATGCCATAGGGATGGGCAGCCAGAAAACGTTTGGTCAATTCCTGTCTCTTTCCCAGGAATTTTAATTTTATTGGTTTTTGTATGGCCATTTTGCCTTTTTTTTTTCTCTCAGTTGAAAAGGCGACAGCAAAAGCTAGAAGGATGCTTGGGTGCATAGGGAGAGGAATGGCCAGTAGGAAAAATGAGCTATTGATGCCCCTGTATTAGACTCTGGTGAGACCTCATGTAGAATATTGTTCAATTCTGGAGACCACATCTTCAAAAAGATATAAACAGGATAGAAACATAGAAATAGATGGCAGATAAGGGCCACGGCCCATCCAGTCTGCTCACCCCAAAGACCCTCCCCTACCTTTCTTTGTGAATAGATCCCACGTGTCTGTCCCATTTGGCCTTAAAATCAGGCACGCTGCTGGCCTCAATAACCTGAAGTGGAAGACTATTCCAGCGATCAACCACCCTTTCAGTGAAAAAGAATTTCCTGGTGTCCCCATGCAGTTTTCCGCCCCTAATTTTCCACGGATGCCCCCTTGCTGCCGCTGGACCCTTGAAGAAGAAGATATCTGCTTCCATCTCGATGCGGCCCGTGAGATACTTGAATGTCTCGATCATGTCACCCCTCTCTCTGCGCTCCTCGAGCGAGTATAGCTGTAATTTATCCAGCCGTTCTTCGTACAGGAGATCCTTGAGTCCCGAGACCATCCGGGTGGTCATTCTCTGGACCGATTCCAGTCTCAGCACATCCTTGCGATAATGCGGCCTCCAGAATTGCACACAGTATTCCAGGTGGGGCCTCACCATTGATCTATACAATGGCATAATGACTTCCGGCTTACGGCTGACGAAACCCCTCCATATGCAACCTATGATTTGTCTTGCCTTGGATGAAGCTTGCTCCACTTGATTGGCAGCTTTCATGTCCTGGTCCAGAGGAAAGCTATTGAGCTGGTCCAGAGGAAGGCTATTAAAATGATCGATGGTCTATTTCATAAGGCGTATGGGGACAGATTTAAAGATCTCAATATGTATATTTTGGAAGAAAAGCGGAAGAGGAGAGATATGATAGAGACAATTTAACTACTTACATGGACTAAATGCACGAGGTGGGTTTCATTCAATTGAAAGGAAACTCCAGTGAGAGGGATGGGATGAAGTTATGAGGTGATAGGCTCAGGAATAATCTAAAGAAATACTTTTTTCACAGAAAGGATGGTAGATGCATGGAATAGTCTCCTGGTAGAGGTGGTGGAGACAAAGATTGTGTCTGAATTCAAGAAATCATGGGACGGACATATGGAATCTCTTAAAGAGAGGAGAAGATAGTGGATGCTGCATATGGGCAGACTGGATGGGCCTTTATCTGCTATCATGTTTTTATGTTTCTAGGTTTCAATTGCCAATAATAGTGTGCACTCCTTGGAAATAGTGTGCTTCATGTAGAAAGAGGTTGCACTGTTTCAGAAAGAGGGTGCACTCTTTTCTCAATAGGGTACAAATGAATGCACAAGATTGCACATGGGCAATACTTGACACATGTGTGGTTGTTCCCCTATTAGGAAAGTGTGCGCCCTCTTTTGACCTTGTGTGTATTATTATTTGTGAACGACAAAATACAAACACCCACATTTTGTACATGGCACCTAAGGTTTTGCGCAGACATCAGTGCACGTAGCTGATGTATGCACACAACTTAATTGATTAATTGGCCTAATTGATGCTAATAATTGGTAATTAACATCTCATAATTGACACTAATTGGTTCTAATGAAAAGTTATACACACAACTTGGAAAGTATGCGCTAGTTGCAGTGTGTGAATTTGGATATCACTTTGTGGAAGATATTGAACTTGTGGCTTATGATGATCTAGCCTCTCCCAGTTTGAAATTTTTCAGTACCTGTTTATCCGAGGTAGCTTGATGGCTTGAGAAAATCATTTTAAAACACACTTAAAGTATATGATGTGTGTCTACAAATCTTGCCCCTTCCATCCAAAGACATTCACTTCTGCATCACATTTGTTCTTGGGTGCCACTTAGACCCTGAGCTACCATTTGAGGTATAGGTTTCCTTGCTGGTTAATCTTGATTTCTTGCTCTTCTGAGCATTTCTGTCAATAGGTGCAGTAGTGCAACTAGGAATTAATGGGCCTTGGGAAGAAAAATTATGATCGGTTTTGATATCATCTCCCTGCAAAGAACAAACACATTCCAGACCTATATAGAAAACCTGTCGTAATAAAGCAGCACCATTGTCCAGGACTCAAATAGCAACAGTCCTATCTATAAAAAGGCAATACCCTAGCAGACTGATATACCGTATTTGCCAGCGTATAAGACGCACCCCCTTTTTTATACACATTTTAAAGAAAAAATAATTTTCTACATTTTTTTCATGAATTTCTGTAATGATGATGTGTGTGTACAGTGGGTATTTGTGAGTAGAGAATGACACGGTGACAAAATTCATCACCGTTCCCGTCCCCGCGGATAACTGCGGGAAACCATCTTCATGTCATTCTTTAATGAGAGAGGGAAGAATCAAAGTATAATTTGGCACAACCACTGACCCGCAAGCTTTGCTTTGAAGAATGCTGGTGTAGAAGGACCGAGGTTGAAATAGACACTAGAAAATGACATGGGATTATTTCCCGCGGTTATCCACGGGGACGGGGACGGTGATGAATTTTGTCACCGTGTCATTCTCTACTTGTGAGCAGAAACAACGTGATGAGCATCTACAGATCGTACTTGTGAGACCTCGAGGCGTCCGAGAGAGAGCAGAAACAACGTGACGCTCATATACAGTGTGTTCTTGTGAGACCTCGAGGTGTCCAAGAGAAAGCAGAAAAATTGTGACAGTATATTAATATAATCCAGAAGTTTTAGACTGACTGAAATTTCAACTCATAATTTTGATTACCGGCATATTTTAAGCATATTTTGAGGGGGAAAAAGTGTGTCCTATATGCCAGAAAATACGGTATTTCCTGCTAAAAAAAAAAAAAAAAGGACAGAGTATTACAAATTCCTACCAGAAACTAAATACTAGAGAATACTTCACTTGTATCACTCCCAATGATTTCAAAAGGTTTCATTCCTATGAGCATCAGAACCAACTTCCAGCCCTGACCCCCTTCTCTCATCTGCCTCTCTGTCAGCCCTCAGCCCCCTGCCCTCGGGCCCAGCATTAGAACCCTTCTCCTACACTCATCATTTAACATCTGTACTTTCTCCCATCTTCTGCATTGAACTCCAAGTCACCTATTCCCAACTCCAGTATTGGACCTTTTTCCCAGCCCTAGTATGAGGCCAGTTCAACCATCCCATTATCTATCAATAGCAGCCCTCTTCTGTCTGCTTTCAGCCCCTTCTTCCTTCTCCCAGCCCCTATGTCAGCCCACAGTCCCCTTCTCAGTCATCAAGTCAACCTCAAGCCCCAGCATCAATATCAGCTCTTTCTCCCTGCCCTACTCTCAGCATTAGCCATTTACCTTACCTCTCCAGCTCCTTTAAATTAATTGCAGGGTGGTGGGAGCTTGCTTCTTTGTTGCCTTTGGTTTCCAGCATTGCAAGAGCTAAAATCAGAGAGCAAGTACTTCCTGTATGATACAGAAAGTACTTTCCTAATAGTCCTATGATGCTGGTGGCCAGTTCTGATAGAGTGAAGAGGACATGGAGAAAATTGGGAAGGCAAAAACTCCTTCCGCTTTGCAGCTGATTTAGAAAACATGAATATTTCAGAGATATCAAGAATGTCCCATCAGGAAGAGTGAAATTAACATCTCAATGAGTGATCAAGTGAGGTTTTTCTTGCAGTGCATTAAAAAAACACTTGTACAAAAACACTCAGCTGGATTCTCAAAACTCACCGATAAAATCTGGCAGTTCGATGTAGTGGACATAGTGGGTACGATTTTTCTTTTACTTGCGATTCTCAGCATAATAGCATGCAAATTATATGCATGCTATTTGGGTGGGGGTAGGGGGGAGAACTGTGCTTGGTGCTTACTCAGAAGAGTAATCTTCCTCCTTTCAAGGCTGCTCTCCCTGCACAGATCAACTGAGCCACAGGTGTCCCAGCTTTCAGCTAATTGACCAGCAGGGGGAGCAGCAGAAGGAAAAGTCCCCCTCTCATCAACACCGCCCTCACCTGCCATTTCCTCCCTTCCCCATCCTGTACAAAATCAGCAGGAAGGATGCCCACTCCCTACTACCTCAGTCAATGCTGCCCAGACCACTTCCACACACACACACCCTGTGCCTTGGCAAGAGGGATACCCACTCCCTCCTGCTGCCAGGGTCCCCTAACAACCCCCCTCCCCTGCCCTCTGTTCCTTTAGGTTGAAGGATGGCAAGAGAGACGACCACTCCCTCTGGCCAACAGACCCTCCTATTCAAAATGGCAGGCCTTCCTCATCCTGGGATGCAGTAGGAGGGGCCTAAGTTCCTGATTGGCTCAGGCACTTAAGGTACCTTCCTATCCCAGGATGCACTAAGCAGGGGCCTAAGGCTCTGATTGGCTGGATGCACTAGGAAGGGGAAGGCCCGCCATTATGGAGTGGTGAGCCTGCAAAAAGGATGGACTGGGCACCCCTCTTGCTGTTGTCTTCATGTAGAGGTATGGGGTGGTTTGGGGGAGCCAGGGGTCATCTGGTGGCTGGAAGGAATGGGCATCCCTCCTGCTGATTTTTTTTGTAAAGTACGGGGAGCGGGAAAGAGGAGGGGAGGGGTCAGTTTGGGGGGGTCCTGGCAGGGGGGCAGTTCAGCTCAACACAGGGGTATTCACGACAGCAGGATGGAGTGGGAATTCCTCCTGCCTCTATTTTTGTTCTGGGGTCATCGGGGGGAGGGGGGAAGATTGACTTTTTTTTATAGGTCAGATATTGTGCCCATAGAAAAAAATGAAAAAATATGTGAGACCTGTTGGTAACATTTGGGTTGATATTAGAAATCCGATCAAGGCTTTGCAATGTTAAGCCATTGATCTGATGGCTCATTTTAATATTAATGACCTCATTATAATAGTAATGAGGTTGTTTGCAAGTTTATGAATGTATGAGCATACAGAAAAGCACACGGTGTGCCATTTTGTACATCGGGTTGGCAAATTACGTCCGTCGCTAAAACAGTCAAACTGGTATGGTGGTGATTGTTAGATTGTCAGAGAGTTTTGTGCAACCAGGCCCTTTGACGCTCATTGTTAAATGCACGGTGAGTTTTGAGAATCTGGCCCTCAGAATCTTATCATACCATATCTGCACTAACTCCCAGGACTCACAAAAACCTTAACTGTGAAAAGGCCACATTATAAATATTATGGATGGATCATGCCATGCACTCTGCCATGAAACATCAAATCCAGGGATCTCTGTTGCATATATGATGAACAGCTGAAATGTTCAGCCCAACCAACAAAATTGGGGCAGTCTCCACTGAGGGCTGTACACTTATTGCAGTGATTTTCCATTTTTTCATTCCATATTTTTTTCTGACAGAACAAAAAAGTGGAAAATCACTGTAGTAAATGAATAGTCCTCGATGGAGACTGCCCCAGCTTTGTTGGTTGGGCTGAGAACCTTTCAGCAGCCCCTCGTAATTTGTAGAAGCTGTCCTGATGGCTTTACCTGCCCAACCTTACATACAACTTTTCTTGACACTTTTCCTTTCATTGCGTATCATTGAAACGAAAAGTGTCAAGAAAAGTGTGGAATAACTTGCAAGTTTCATGGCTACACATCATTCTCTTCTTGGTTGGGCTGAGATCTTTTCAATGGCCCCTTGTATATTAGTCCCATATTTAATAGCTCATAAGTGAAAAACAAACTTCCAAACCTTAACAGTGAAGTGCCAAAATCACAAGCATAAAATACCAAAACTTCGATAATAGACAAAAGGGCTAGAAATAAGTCACCTATCTGAAAAGGAAAATTTGGTTGCTGCTCAACAAAGGCTCCGTTTTGAGTGACTCTTCATCAGGAGCAGTCCCACAATTCTAAAAACAGCGCTCAGTAACCATCAGTTGGTATTCTTCAGTGGTTTAGAAGTGATGTTGAACCCGGGGAGTGTACTCCAAGGATCTAAAAAGAAGAACGTGTTGATATCAAATATAAAACTTTATTGTCCATACAAAACAGTTTTTAATTCATATAAAAACTGCAGATCATTCAATATCATCATTCAAACCATGAGGTTTAAATGCCTGCAAAGTGTATATCCAATATTTATGTTTATGTTTATTATTAATGAACACTTTGTATACTGCTTAGCTAAACAAAAAGACCAAAGTGGTTTCCGAACAACTAATACATGTTATAATAAGTAGAAAAGATTTTCATTATGATAGGAAAGCTCGATACCCAAACAGCGCAGATGACAATCTTTCATCGCAATCATACTATGACCGATATTCTCACTGAAGTCAAGGCCCTTTAATATTAAAGAAAAGCCAATTGAAAATAATATGCCTTGATTTGCCTTTTAAAATTCTTAAAAGATTCTTCCTTACTTCGTGCTATAGGTAAATTTATCCATAAAGTGGGAGCTAAATAAAAGAATGTGCGGTCCTTGGTAGATGCAAGACGTGCTCTAGAAATGCGAGGCATGTTCATTCTGGTATCATTCAATGATCTAAGGCGTCTACTAGGGACATACAGCATCGCCAGTGATGAGGGGTAAAGAGGCTCCAGTTCAAACAATGCTCTTTGAGCCAATATCAGTATCTTAAAATATATCCTATACTTTACAGGAAGGCAGTGAAATAAAAAAAAAAACATTAGGGTCATATTCCCTAAGATGAGTGCTACCCAATAGGCGAAAAGCTGCATTTTGAAAGATTTGCAGTTACTTTAACTCTCTGGAAAATATTCCTGTATATACCAAATTACTATAATTTGATTTAACAACAAAAATACCTGCAGGAGAGTATGAAAGGCAACTTCCTTCAAAAAAAACTCATAAGCGCCCTAAATTGCCTTAAAGTTCCAAATCCTCATTTTACTACGGCTAAAACGTGTTCCTCAAATGTCAGCTGAAAATCAATTAAAAATACCTAGATATTTAAAATTATCACCCGCTCCCACTGCTCCCCCCCCTCCCCCTACTTGGTCTCTCTCGCGGTATCTCATACCTTCCAACCCTACCTTCGCTATTGCTTGTACCTTTGCTAAAACTCTGTTAAAGCGTTCCCACGCTCCCTTCTGCGTTGCTTGTAACTTTGTTAAAATTTTGTAAATCCGTGTGTCATGGCGGATCTTAATTAACTGATGTGAACCACCTAGAACTTATTGGGTATGGCGTATACAAGAATAAAATTATTATTATTATTATTTACCACTCTTATACTATGATGATCCAGCCTTAAATTGAACTGAAGCCTATCTCTGCCCCCAGCTGTACAGCAGGCAATAGTTTTCAAAATATTTAATACCAGCCGGTCATTCATCAGCCAATCAGCAATTTTTCCAAACAATTTTGTAATAGATGCTAATCTAACGTATGAGGTGAGAGCCTGTACACTAACAGAATATTGTCAGCATATATGTATAAGTTCTCACACCTACTTCCTGAATCATTCTAACTAAAGAAACTAGATAAGTTCTCTTATTGTCTTGAAATTGGTCACAGATGTGTTCAATGACAAACCAAAACAATTCTGTGAATTGGTGTCCTTTTTCGACACAATGAGTAAACGCATATATCTCCCCCCCCCCCCCCCACATACACACACTTTTATAAAACCATGTTAGCATTTTTTATCGCCGGTCGCAGTAGTAAAAGTTCCGATGCTCATAGGAATTCTATAAGCATCAGAGCTTTTACTGCCACGGCCGACGATAAAAAATGCTAACACGGCCTCATACAGGGGTGGGGGTGGGGGGGATAATTTGTTGCATGGACAAACAAAAGCATACACTACAATAGCAGAATTGCAAGAGATGCTAGAGGTGAGATGGTAAGTATAACCATTACTTGGATGAGACTATTAAGAAAGCAGAATGTGGTGCAGGCACTGCAATTCCCACATGGTTTATGTTGGCCTTGATAATAGTAAGATCACAATTTGTGAAGAAACCAAATGATCGGCCAAATTCTTTCCTCTTGAAAGCCATACAAGCACCGTCCTTAAAAATCTGATGCAATAGAAGAACATGCCAGTGTTTGTAAATGCTTTGGGCAATACTAGAAGCCATGGTGGAATAAGGAAGCACACAGATTTAGTAGTGTAGGTTTATGTTTGTCCATGCAGCAAATTATATATAGGATATACAATTCGTCCGGCTAAATTGAGGCTCTTGGAACATCGAAGTAGAATTAATAAGCAACTGCTAAGCCCCTGTGGTTGCTCATTGTGTAGAAAAAGGACACTGATTTTTTAAGTTTGTCATTGGAACGCATTTCTGACCGATTTCAAGGGGTTCAAGGAAGGTTCAAGGAAGGTTTAGATAGATTCCTAAAGGATAAGGGGATTGAGGGGTACAGACAAAAGCAGAGGTAGGTTATAGAGATGGTAAAGAAACCACCTCAGAGGTCAAAGACCTGATGGGCCGCCGCGAGAGCGGACCGCTGGGCGCGATGGACCCCTGGTCTGACCCAGCGGAGGCAACTCTTATGTTCTTATGTTCTAGAGATATTCACTGTACAGGCATTTAAACCTCAGGGTCTGAATATACACTGTGAATGGTCTGTGGTTCTCTGAAGTTTTTGTATGAATTAAAAAGTATTTTATATGGACAATAAAGTTTTACGTTTAACATCATCAAATTCTTCTTTTTAGATCCATGGAGTGCACTGCTCAGGTTTACCATCAATTCTGTGCTGTTGAAGAATACCGATAGAAGGTTATCAAGGGCTGTTTTTGGAATTAACTGTGGGACTGCTTCTGATGAAGAGTCACTTGAAACGGAGCCTTTGCTCAGCAGCCACCCGATTTTCATTTTCAGATAAGTGGCTTATTTCAAGTTGTTTTGTCTTATTAATTAATTTTGGCATTTCATGCTTGGGATTTTGGCACTTCGCTATTGATTTTTTATGGTCTTAAATTTATGAGCTATACAATACGGAACTATGATATATGTATACTGTTATACACACAGTTTGAATTAAGAAATTGTGGAAGACAACATGATATAAAGCGAGCATAATATAGAATCTGTTCCGTTATGTGGGCAGTCTGTACCTTTTTCTCATGGACTAAGATGATCCTTCCTAAAATGTTTCCATCGTCTAACAATTGAATGGGTTGTCCCATATTTTGTGTGTTCAATTATTAGGGTGGTTTTTTGACATTAATGGTTTAGTGCAGGGGTGGCCAATCTGCGGCCCAAAGGCTGCATGCGGCCCAGTGAAGTATTTTGTGCGGCCCCGGTTGAGGGCGATGCAGTGTTTTCCTCTGCTGCCCTCAGGTGTTTACCGTCTTGCCGGCTTCCTCCTCTGTCCTGCTGCAGTGTTTGCGCGTTTGTGCAGCCCCAGAAATATTTTTTTCAGCCAATGCGGCCCAGGGAAGCCAAAAGGATGGACACCCCTGGTTTAGTGTTTGACCCCTATCCCCCCTATTTTAACTATTTAGAAACTGGGAGTATTGGGTTTGGCCAGGCATTAGTGACCTGGATTGGCCACCATGAGAACGGGCTACTGGGCTTGATGGACCATTGCTCAGACCTAGTAAGGCTATTCTTATGTTTTTATTTATTCTCTACAGCTAGTCTAGTATGTAGCCTTGCTTGTCTTCAGGTTATACTTTTCCCAGATTGAAATAATTTTAAAAAATATATATATAACAGAAGTCTTTCTCTATTTGTTTTCTCTATCAGTCCCAGCCCTTCTCGGGATATCCTTTCAAGCACTGTGCTGTAGTTGGAAATGGAGGGAATCTGAAAAACAGCAGCTGTGGAGATGAAATAGATGAGTCAGAGTTTGTATTCAGGTAATCTTGGTTATAGCATCTTGTGTGCTTTGAAACTTGCTTTAAATAACCACTGAACCCAGTCATGCTATCACGCAATCCTCTGATCTGCATGATGATAGAGTAACAGCAGGTGCTAATTGAAAATGTTGGCACAAGCTAGATACCAATATTTATATAAACGAGAGGAAAAAAAAGGGTCTGTCAAACAAGGGACAAATTTTAAAGTGCCCGGCAGCTTCCACTAATTTAAAACCCTGGGTCTTAAAGTTAATTTTCAAAGGGAAGCTGTCCATGAGTTTCCATGTTTAAAATCTAGGCAGTTGATTACTTTGGGGGGTCTACAAAGTGGACACTAAGGGCTCTTTTTACACAGGCGCGCTAATGGTTTTAGGGCGGACGCCAGCAGCTACCGCCTCCTTTTAAGCAGGCGGTAATTTTTCGGCTAGCGCACGCTAATCTTGTGTGTGCGCTAAAAACGCTAGCGCACCTTAGTAAAAGGAGCCCTAATATTTACAGTACATGTCAATTATTTGCATAAATATCAAAAATCATGGCAAATTCACACATATGTGTGCATTGTAGGCACATAATTGCCAAAAATCTATCTCGGCTCTAGTCTATAAAACACGTATAGATCACATAGCAAGTATTTGACACATAGGTGAAGTCTGGGTCAGACTCGCACATACACACACGAACTTATAGGCTACTATAAGTTACATATGTATCTCCCACTTTAGGCGCAAGCATTTACA
The DNA here is from genome assembly GCF_902459505.1 of Geotrypetes seraphini. Classification (NCBI taxonomy): domain Eukaryota; kingdom Metazoa; phylum Chordata; class Amphibia; order Gymnophiona; family Dermophiidae; genus Geotrypetes; species Geotrypetes seraphini. The sequence goes on along the minus strand of NC_047085.1, from coordinate 431,526,695 downwards.
CCAGCAATATGTCTGACATGTGCTTTCTCCTGAATTATAGGCATATATTTCACCTGTTACATTAGCTTTCTATAAGAGAAAGCAGGTGTCTACTTTCTTTTATAGAATGGGTTCCACTTAGGAATTTTGTAGATGCCCTAAATATAGTTTTACTGTTAAAGAATTATCTCCTTTGTCCCTCAAATGGGATCATAAGAACATAAGAACTGCCATCTCCGGATCAGACCTTCGGTCCATCAAGTCCGGCGATCCGCGCACACGGAGGCCCAGCCAGGTGTACATCTGGCGTAATTTTAGTCACCCATATCCCTCTATGCCTCTCGTAAGGAGATGTGCATCTAGTTTGCTTTTAAATCCTAAAACGGTGGATTCCGCAATAACCTCCTCTGGGAGAGCATTCCAGGTGTCCACCACTCGTTGCGTGAAGCAGAACTTCCTGATATTTGTCCTGGACTTGTCCTCCCTTAGTTTCAGTCCATGTCCTCTTGTCCATGTCCCTGCACGTATTGTATCTTTCTTGCCATCCCCCATCCCTGGACCCACCCACTCGCCATAGGCAGAAGTAGTGAGGGTATGAGATAAGGGATCTTTATATCATAAGGAGTTTATCTCAGTCACTTTTTAAGGTATCCTTTTACAAAGGTGTGCTAGCGTTTTTAGCACATGCACCGGATTAGTGCGTGCTATAGCGTGTGCTTCCTGAAAAACTACCGCCAGCTCAAGAGGAGGCGGTAGCGGCTAGCATGCGCGCCTTTGTAAAAGGAGCCCTAAATGTCAGTTTTCTAAGAAATGTTTCATTTAGCTCACTAAAAGGCTCCTTTTACTAAAGTACACTAATGCAGTGTTTCCCTAGTTGGTCCTAAAGTACCCCTATGCCAGCCAGGTTTTCAGGCTATCTATAATGAATATGCATGAGATCGATTTGCATATAATGGTGGCAGTGTATGAAAATTGATGCCATGCGTATTCATTGTGGATATTCTGAAAATTCAACTGACAAGGAGGCACTCCAGTACTGATTTGGGAAACAACACTACGCTAACGGATTTAGTGCGAACTAATGATTAGCACGTGCTAAATACTAAGAAGCAATTTTAGTCCTAGTGCTAAAAGTCACAACTAATAGCCTAATGCTGTTATATCTAAAATGTGTTATCAGTAACTACTACTATTTATCATTTCTATAGATTTGGAAGGTGTTCCGCAGGGGTCGGTACTCAGACCGCTGCTGTTCAATATATTTCTAAACGATCTAGAAACAGGGACGAAGTGCGAAGTAATAAAATTCGCAGACGACACCAAACTATTTAGTAGAGTTGAGACTAAAGAGGACTGCGAGGAATTACAAAAGGACCTGAATAACCTAGAAGAGTGGGCGATGAGATGGCAGATGAACTTTAATGTAGAGAAATGTAAAGTCTTGCATGTAGGGAACAGAAACCCGAAGTACAGCTATACAATGGGAGGGCTGGTAATGGGTGAAAGTGCCCAAGAAAAGGACTTGGGGATAATAGGGGACAACACAATGAAGCACAGTGCGCAGCGGCCTCTAAGAAGGCAAATAGAATGCTGGGTATTATCAAAAAAGGCATTACAATAAGATCGAAAGAGGTCATCCTGCTGTTGTATCGGACAATGGTGCGCCCGCATCTGGAGTACTGCGTCCAATATTGGTCGCCCTACCTTAAGAAGGATATGGCGATACTCGAGAGGGTTCAGAAAAGAGCGACGCGATTGATAAGAGTTATGGAAAGCCTTTCATATGCTGAAAGATTAGAGAAACTGGGGCTCTTTTCCCTGGAAAAGCGGAGACTTAGAAGGGACATGATAGAGACTTACAAGATCATGAAGGGCACAGAGAAAATGGAGAGGGACAGATTCTTCAAACTTTCGAAAACTACAAGAAGGAGAGGGCATTCAGAAAAATTAAGAAGGGACAGATTCAGAACCAATGCTAGGAAGTTCTTCTTCACCAAAGGATGGTGGATTCCTGGAATGCGCTTCCAGAGGGTGTGATAGGACAGGGCACGGTATTAGGGTTCAAGAAGGAATTGGATGAATTCCTGAAGAAAAAAGGGATAGAAGGGTATAGATAGAGATCTGGACCTGATGGGCTGCCGTGTGAATGGACTGCTGGGCAGGATGGACCCCTGGTCTGACCCAGCAGAGGCACAGCTTATGTTCTTATGTATGCAGTGCTGTACATTTAACATTCAATAGACGGTCCCTGCTCATAAGAGCTTACAATCTAATTTAAGAGCTAGATCCCATCTGCAGAGTACTACACATGATTAACTCTAGCTGTGCGTTCCAAACTTTCTTTCCCCACCATAACTGCTTCTCCATAACCACCAATCTTTTAGATTCCTGGTGAAAATGTTATAAATTTAGTTGCATAGTCCTAGTTACTTTTGAACAGGACCAATTTACTGTAAATGCTTACGGTTAGATTTAATTTATGGTGACCACAGTTAGGCAGCAAAATGACAAAAAGATTGTGGAACAGAAGATCAGATGTGCCAGTTTGTAGTTTAATAAGCATCCATATAACTTAAAAACAAAACAAGCCTCTAATGTAAGCTGGTCTCATGACACCAACTTACATTGGAGGCTTGTGTGCTGTGCTTGTCATTTGTAGTCTCTTAAACTTCTTGTATTTATTTATTTATTTTTTACTTTCATGTTTATATATTTAAGACAGCCAAGGACCCTATAAGATCCCTGAGGAAGGCATTTTGGGGTCCTTTTACTAAGGCACGCAAACTGATTTTAGTGCACGCTAAATCAATTAGCGCGTGCTAAATCAGTTATAATTAACTCCTTAATTCCCAAAGTTAGGCACCTTGGGTGGCAATTCTGTAAAGGGGTATGATATGCACCAGTTCTTCATGGTGCACCTAAGTAGTGTAAATAGTAGTATAAGTAAATGGTAGGCCAATCACATACGCCAGGTTAATGGCAGGCATTAAAAGAAAGAAACAAACAGAAGAAGAAAAAGGACAAACGCACACGTAATGTGCCAGTGCAAACAGTAAAATGAGAAGCGAACAGATGAATTAGAAAATAAATATTGAAATCATAATCAATTTATGAGGCAGGAAAGAGTCTGAGAAACATGCCATATGAAATATGCTATAGTGCATATCAAAAAAGAAGAATCTCCGAGGTAGAGTGCAGGCATAGGCAAAACAGCTTGAAAAAAAAACAACCAATAAACAGTAAGACTCAGAGGAAAACAGGCACTGAGCGCAGAGAGGGGGAGAACAAATAATAAAGGGAAAGAAACATCAAGAATCAGGGTACTACGATGACATAGTCTGCCACAAAATGCAGGAGACACAGCAACACAAACACCAAGTAGTACATTGAGGCATAAAAAGAAGATAAAGAAATATGCACAGGGAGAGGGAGGGGAGAATATGAAGGGAGATGCCACAAAAATTCAGGAAGAAGAAAAGCAAGCAATAAAAGGTTCAAATATTCATTTGTTAGGGTTCATCAGATAAAGTAAAAAGAAAAAAATAATGGTAATAACCTCGTTGTAGGAGAAAATCAGGTGAAAGAAAATGGAGTTGTATCGAGAGAGGAAAGCAGGAGGGAGAAGAAGGCAGTTCAAAATGGTGACGAAAGCACATGTAATAGATAAACAATCAGAAACTGTAAAATGCTGTAAAACCAAACAAGTGAACGAGAATTCAGCATTTGCAAAAGTGAACACAGATATCCCAATAAGGGGAAAGGTCAAAACCAGTGAAGAAAGTTGAAGTTTGAACTGTAGCTAAGTCTAACAGTGATACTGGACAGGCACCAGTGAACGAGGGCAAGACAGTCAGGTTCCCATTCCTTTGGACTGAATTTGATCCAGATGCTCTTGGAGTAAATCAGGTGAGTCAAACACTTTGGTAGCATTGTTTATAGTAACAGTCATTCTTGCTGGGTATTGCAGACCATATTGGGCATTCATTGATTTTAATCTGGGTCTCATAGCCAGAAAGGACTTTCTTTTTCTGGCAGTAGTTTGAGCCAGATCAGGAACAATAAAAATCTTTCTTCCATCGATGATCAATCCAGTGTGTGCTCTAGCTGCAGTGAGTATACGCAGAGCTTGTTGAAAGCGGAGAAATCTAACAACAATCGGGCGTGGGGAAGATTGATTTTGTGTCATTCTGGAGGGAACTCTGTGAGAGCGTTCAATATCAATGTCATTTTCAGGCTCAAGCTGTAGTACTTTAGGTAACCATTTCTGTAGAAAAGCAGTCATGTCAGACCCCCCTCAATTCCTTCCTTTAAGCCAATAATTCTCAAATTATTTCTACGACTGCGATTAGCCAGATCTTCCAGGTCTTGTTCCAGCTTTTTGAAACGTTTGTCTATAAGGCTCTGAGATTGTGCTGATTCCAGCGCAGCAGTGTCAGCACGTGCTTCAAGCTTTTCAATGCGCAGCTGAAAGTTGGATAGTGAAGTGTTAATCTCAGCCAGATCATCTTTTAATTCTCTGGTAGCTTCAAAGTGTTTAGTTGTCAATTCCCTGAGGGCACGAAGTTCATCCAGTACAATATCACTTGCAGTAGTGGCTTTCTTTTCAGGTGAAAGTTTTTCAGGAGTTGGTGGATCCGGTTTGGTTCTTTTCATACCAGCAGGAGAGCTAGTACCTACATCCATTTTACATGGTTTTGATGCTGACATTTTCCTCTATCTGGATTGCAGAAAAAAATATGCTTTTTGATGGATATGTTTAGTCCGGCTTTGAAAAAAATTGAAGTAAAGGAGGAGAGCAAAGTTCAGGCTTCCATCTTGTCTAGAGCTCGGACACCCCCCCCAGTCTGGCTAAATCTCTAATGTTAGGTTAGTCTCTCAATGGATACTCAGAAACCATAGGGATTGTTTCCTTTAGAAAAGCAAGTCTGAAAATACATTATTTTTCTAATTTAAAATTACTTCTTTTTTTTTTTTTTATATATAATTTTGAATACTTTACAATATCCAAAAGTTCAAAAGAAAAAGGATATCACATAAAATAAATAATACATAATCAAATCATACATACAAAGTTCCTTTCAAGCCCACATTAATGGGGAGTATATCTTGCTATTTCTAAAAATAAAGTTCAGGAGATATAAAGAATGGTAATTCTTGGTTCATAATTATAAACCCTGAATCATTCCTTAATCTAGGATACTATTATATTAATTCTCCTCATTTTTCTCAGTAAGGTGAAACAAATCTCATTTCTATTTCTTTTCTCTTGCAATTAAGAATTGTTGTAGTTGTATTGGATCCCAAAAAGAATATTCGATATCTTGTAGTTTAATCATACATTTACAGGGAAATTTCAGGTAAAAGGATGCATCCAGTGCCAATACTCTGTCCTTCAATTTCAAAAATTCTTTCCTCCTCAACTGTGTGGTTCTGGATACATCCGGAAAAATCCTGACCAAATCCCCACAAAATTTTGTTAACCTATTTTTAAAATAAAGTCTCATTATCAACATTTTATCCATCTCGCTCATGCATGTTATTACCAGGGTGGACCGAGTCTGAATCACATCCTGTGTGTCTTCTAGAAATTCAGTCAAATTTACCTCTGGTGTGGTCAGATGGTCCTCCCCCTGGGCAGATTCAAGTTTTTTGAAAGGAATATAATAATAATTATTTATTGGAAAATTCTCTGCATTGGCCAATCCCAGTACTTTAAAGAATTTCCTTAATAAAATCTCAGGTGACAACAAGTGAGTTACTGGAAAATTGACCAAGCGTAGATTTTTCACTCTATTCATATTTTCCATAGATTCAATTTTAGAATGTATTACAGTTGAATTTTTAACAGCTGATACAGAAACAGTTTGCAAATTATTACATTGATTTTCCACCACATTCAGTCGTTTATCCAAACAACCTAGGTTAGCATCCACATTTTCTAATTTAGAAGAAACTGACTGGGAATAATCTCCCATTTGCTTCATCGTTGTCCTGAGAAACCCTTCAACCCTAGATATACCTAACCATAAGCCTTTTAAGGTAATATCCTGTGTTTCTTCTGTTCGTGTGCTTTCATCCACTCCACCAGAAAATATCAAAGGTTTAGATATTTCAGCATATATTAGTTTACTTGAATGGGTGGATGAAATCACTTGAGCATCAGATGTAGCGGGGGTTATATTCCCACTATCACTGGGTACTGGATGAAGGGGAGGAGTACGATTGAGAGGACTCATTGAGGCTCCTGACAAAGAGGAGTCTGCTTCTGGTGGTATCACTGGTGGATTATCCAAAAATAATAATAAATGTCTGTCCATTGGACCTGATACCACTGGTGTAGAGCTTTTAGGTTTTATCTTTCTTTTACCCATATTCTTAAAAACGTATAAAGGTATATAGAAAGATTTTATAAATTACCAGACCAGCTTCCGGCTCCCGGGCTCCTCGTGGCTCCTCGTGGCTCACAAGGGGCCTGGCGTGCCCCTTAGGGCACGCCCCTTCAGCCACGCCCTGCGGCCGCGGCTTGATTTTAAGACTGTGGCGATGGACCCGGTGATCAAGGGGTCCGTCTCTGTAAGTGCCTGCACGGCGGTAAGAAAAGGCAGCAAACCGCTGCTGCGGGTGAGCAGGAAGCAAACAATTCTCTCCTCTCGAGCTGTATCCTCAGTGGCAAGTCTCCTAAGTTCAGCCACGGCGGCGGCTTGATTTTAAGGCTGTGGAGACGGACCCGGCGATCAAGGGGTCCGTCTCTGTAAGTGCCTGCACGGCGGTAAGAAAAGGCAGCAAACCGCTGCTGCGGGTGAGCAGGAAGCAAACAATTCTCTCCTCTCGAGCTGTATCCTCAGTGGCAAGTCTCCTGAGTTCAGCCGCGGCGGTGGCTTGATTTTAAGGCTGTGGAGACGGACCCGGTGATCAAGGGGTCCATCTCTGTAAGTGCCTGCACGGCGGTAAGAAAAGGCAGCAAACCGCTGCTGCGGGTGAGCAGGAAGCAAACAATTCTCTCCTCTCAAGCTGTATCCTCAGTGGCAAGTCTCCCGAGTTCAGCCGTGGCGACGGCTTGATTTTAAGGCAGTGGAGACGGACCCGATGATCAAGGGGTCCGTCTCTGTAAGTGCCTGCACGGCGGTAAGAAAAGACAGCAAACCGCTGCTGCGGGTGAGCAGGAAGCAAACAATTCTCTCCTCTCGAGCTATATCCTCAGTGGCAAGTCTCCCCTACTTCTAAAGTGTTTAGGTTCAGCTGCTCTTGGTAACAGGCTATTGTTGATGTTTACAACATGGATTACCGAAGGTAATGCACTTCTCCCTCCAGATTCGCCGTGATAGGGGATTAACAGAACCGCAAATACAGAAAAATCGCAAATAACTTTTTCATATGTTATTCGCTGTTTTCTATTAAAAACCATTGTGAATATGGTGGAACCGCGAATAAAATGGTGGGAGACCTGGCCTGTTCCTGAAGGAGAGGCAAAACACGGTGAAGAAAGTGCTGGGAATCAGCGATTTTCTCTCTAAACGCTTGGAATCAGCGATTTCTCTATGCAAGCTGGTGTAATTTGAGGGGAGGAGCCAGCAAGCTAAAAAACATGAATAATCGAAACCGCAAATGCTGAAACCGCAAATACAGAGGGAGAAGTGTACCCAGGTAACTATTTAATTGCCTGAGCAAATTCCATTGTAAATTGCCTTAATACTGTCTCCAAAAACTAAATATCTCTGTTAAGGACACACACACAGGGGCTGAAAAGAATTCCATGAGACATGCTCTGCATGTTTTCCTCATGTTTAACTTTAAACATTCATCAAATGTAATATGACTGTAGCAAATGTAATATAACTATGTAGCAAATGTAATATAACTATGTAGCAAAATATACCAGTCAGACACAAACATATACACTCAAATATAAGCCTATCCAAGCTATGGCGTACCGAGGATGACTGGCACCCAGGGCGGTGGTGCCCCTCTCCCGCCCTATCCCCCCCACCACACTCCCCTTCCCCATACTTTTTTTTAACTTCGGCACAAGCAGTGATGAATTTGCTGCCCTTGTCGGCGTCAGAGCTCTCTCTCTCTCGGAGATCTTGGAGAGAGTGTGAACTCGCAGGCCTTGAGCATGCGCAGATGCTCAAGGCCCAGCAAAGAAGAGGAAGCCGATCTTCGGGCACCGGCACCAACGCACAGGACATGCCGGTGCCGGTGCAGAGGCTGAGATGAAAGTAAGAAGCGGGTTCAGGTGGGTCTGGGGGACTTCAGATCGCGGCGGGGGGGAGGGGGCTGGATCACAGGGGGGGGGGGGCCTTCGGAGGGAGCAGTGCCGGTTCTCGTGGGGGGGGATAGAGCAGCACCGCTGGCCTCGGGGGGTGGGATATACGAGTATTTTGCTTTACGAGCATGCTTCTGGAACGAATTATGCTCGTAAACCAAGGTACCACTGTATAATGTTTCCTGGATTTACTTCTTGAAAGCTGCTCCAAGCATTTTTACTCCCCATCCAACCATTCAACAGTGACTGCCATTTCTTACTCTCTCCTACCTCTCTCCCATGTAACTGGCACCAATGATCGACATTTCTTACTACTTTCTCTGGGCTGCTGCTACTGCCGCCATTGCCATCAACAAGAAATAAAAGCAAGCTAGATCAATAAGGGTCCTTCAGTATGTGCAGATGCTGGCTCTGGAGCTGGGAAGCCTTCAGCATGTGCAGATGCTCAATGCCCCATGCCGGTCCAGCTTGCTCTCATTTTCTTGTCAACTGTGGTAGCAGCAGCCAAGAAGGAGTGGTCATAAATGCCAGTCAGGGTGGGGGAGTGAGCTGGAAGCTAGACGCTAGAGAGAAATGCTGGTCATTGCTGGGGTGGGTGGGAGGGAGGAATAACAGTAATGGTGTGCTGCCCTGACTTTTAGCAAAGATCCCAATTTTGAGCTTTTTTTTTTTGTAGTCTAAAAATCTTAGTTTATAGTCGAATATATACGGTATAATCATCTTAATATTTAGCTAATTGACCATAATACATTCTAGCCACTAACCACTGCTATTGTGACCATATACAGTACATATGAAATAGCAGTCTAAAGTGTTTCTCTCTCTCTTTAATTTGAATTAATAATGAATATGATTATTCGCTGTCTTCTAAATGTGCAGCTTGCTGATGGTTTTTAATTCCCTGTTTCTGAATTTCAGGTGCAATCTCCCACCTATCTTAGGAAATGTTACTAAAGACGTTGGAAACAAAACAAACCTTGTGACTGTTAATCCAAGCATCATAACCCTAAAGTGAGTATTAAAGAAGATTATAGTTTTTTAATAATATTATTTACATTGCTTTTTTTGTTTTCTAAATCTTTATTAAATTTTCAAGGCTAATACAAAGTGCATAAAATTATACTACTTTAATAATCAGAATCAGCACTTACAATCCATCAGTAACAATACAAAATGAATCACCCCCCCCCCTCCCTTCCAGTACATTTAATCAAGGAATAAAACAAAAGAGATAACACCCTCTCCCACCCTTCCCTGGATGTGTATCTATATATATAAAATCGGAGGTATGTATGTGTGTGTGTATGTGCCGCGATCACGCAAAAACGGCTTGACCGATTTGAACGAAACTTGGTATGCAGATCCCTCACTATCTGGGATGATATGTTCTGGGGGTCTCGCGGCCCACCTGCACACGTGGGCGGAGCTACAAACAGAAAATCAGATTTCACCCATTCATGTCAATGGAAAAAATGTAAAAAGCTGCCATTCTCACTGTAATTCAAAAACGGCTTGATCGATTTGAACGAAACTTAGTATGCAGATCCCTCACTACCTGGGGTGATATGTTCTGGGGGTCTCGCGGCCCACCTGTACAAGTGGGCGGAGCTACAAACAGAAAATCAGATTTCACCCATTCATGTCAATGGAAAAAATGTAAAAAGCTGCCATTCTCACAGTAATTCAAAAACGGCTTGACCGATTTGAACGAAACTTGGTATGCAGATCCCTCACTACCTGGGGTGATATGTTCTGGGGGTCTCATGGCCCACCTGCACATGTGGGCGGAGCTACAAACAGAAAATCAGATTTCACCCATTCATGTCAATGGAAAAAATGTAAAAAGCTGCCATTCTCACAGTAATTCAAAAACGGCTTGACCGGTTTGAACGAAACTTGGTATGCAGATCCCTCACTACCTGGGGTGATATGTTCTGGGGGTCTCGCGGCCCACAACTCTATGTTGCTTGCTCAAGGGTGGGTTCACCCAAGAATTTATATGTTCTTGCTCCAGGAGGTGAAACTAAAAATGTTGTTTATAATCACGTTTTGCGTTAGTTGTATTGTATTCATTTTGTCAAATATTTCACATTATAATTTGAATATTGTACTTTTTATTAAGCTGTAAAAAAATAATTTCATTCACCACTATAAAGTATCTTTATTTGAATCCATTTACAGTGTTATTGCTATAATTAAATACCCGTGCAACGCCGGGGCATCAGCTAGTATAAATCTAAAGGAAATTAAAGGTAAAAGACAACTATACCAAAGTAAAAAAAAGTCATTAATGGACATAAGAACATAAGAATTGCCTCTGCTGGGTTAGACTAGTGGTCCATTTTGCCCAGCAGTCCGCTCATGCGGCGGCCCCCCAGGTCAAAGACTAGTGCGTACGTTCCAGTTTAGCAGGAACTTGTCCAACTTTGTCTTGAATCCCTGGAGGGTGTTTTCCCCTATAACAGATCCTGAATAAATTATTATGCCCCAACATGTCAGCGTTCATTTTCTCATACTTATAACACAAACATAAATTCACCTACTGAAAGGTAAAACTAAGCCGATCCCAATTTTTCCAATTGTGGGTAACCATTTGCATGGCAATCCCGGTCATGATAATGAAAAACCGGCATTTATACCGGTCCAATGGGGGTTTAATATGCAATAGTGTCCCACAGATGACTACATCATAGGTTAATGGAATCGATGATTCCAGTATGTTATTGATATGTCCCCATATCGACTTCCAAAAATTGAGTATCAAAGGAAAATAGAACAACAAATAATCCAGTGTCCCTATTTCAAGATGACAGTGCCAGCTTCTATTAGATTTAGAACTATCTAACTTCTGCAAACGAACTGGGGATCCAAAAAGATCTGTGTAATAAAAAAAAACAAAAAACAGGTTTGTCTCATAGATGCCTCCAAGACTAAATAAGAACATAAGAACATAAGAAGTTGCCTCTGCTGAGGCAGACCAGAGGTCCATCTTGTCCTGCGGTCCGCTCCCGCGGCGGCCCATCAAGCCCACTGCCTGAACAGTGGTCTCTGACTAATTTTATAATTTACCTCTAATCCTGTCCCTATAACCTTACCTCTACTCCTACCTGTACCCCTCAATCCCTTTGTCCTCCAGGTACCTGTCCAGACCCTCTTTGAAGCCCTGTAGCGTGCTTCTGCCTATCATATCCTCCGGCAGCGCGTTCCATGTATCCACCACCCTCTGGGTGAAAAAGAACTTCCTGGCGTTTGTTCTGAATCTTTCCCCTTTCAATTTCTCTGAGTGCCCCCTTGTACTTGTGGTTACCCTTAGTTTGAAAAATCTGTCCCAGTCCACTTTTTCTATGCCCTTCATGATCTTGAAGGTTTCTATCATGTCTCCCCTGAGTCTTCGCTTTTCCAGGGAGAAAAGCCCCAGCTTTTTCAGTCTGTCAGTATTTGAGAGGTCCCCCATACCCTTTATCAGCTTAGTTGCTCTTCTCTGGACTCTCTCAAGTATCGCCATGTCTTTTTTGAGGTACGGCGTCCAGTAATGGACACAGTACTCCAGGTGCGGGCGCACCATTGCACGATACAGTGGCAGGATGACTTCCTTCGTCCTGGTCGTGATACCTTTCTTAATGATACCCAACATTTTGTTCGCTTTCCTTGAGGCTGTGGCGCACTGCGCCGACGCCTTCAATGTTTTGTCCACCATCACTCCCAGGTCCCGTGGCCACTGAGTAGCAGAAATCTGCTGCTTTATCTCAATGCTTCAAATGTCTCTCAGACTAGTTTTTGGTTTCTTATTCAAATATTCAGATATTAATTCATACCACTTGGCTGCCTGATGCCCCAGCAAATCTGTCTGGAACCACAGGCCCGGCAAGCTATACTGATTTTTTTAAATTTCGCCAATCAGGGAACCCTTTCTGAATGGCCTGCTTAAACTGCAACCACTTATATGCTTGAGACTTTGTAATACAAAATGATTGTTGCAGTCGTGAAAACGCAAGCATTTTCCCATTTAATAACACATCGTCTAAAGTACGTATACCTGACCAAAGCCACTGCTTCCAGAGGATCTTAGACTCGCCAATTTGAATCGTGGAGTTCAACCATAAGGATTGACACGTGGACTGTTGTACCGGTATAGATGTTAAATTATTAATGAATTGTATCCAAAAAGAATACTATTGTTCTTATAAATACATGGTAACTTGATACTCAAAACATAGCTCAATTGTAATGGGGTAGATATAAAGCCCAATATTATTCAAAACGCTGTCAATAATTCAGAAAATCCAAAAAAACCCACAAAAAACAGCATATTATATTCTTTAAAATTTATCTTATATGTAAATTTGTTTAAAGTCTTCAGATCTTGCCAACCACCAGCCAAATTATTCTTAGGCTTGGACTTATTTTTTTTATTTGGCATATGTCTCATCATAAGACTTGAATTATAATTTTAAAGTGCTCTGTGCAATTCATGTGCATAATTCATATGTGAAAATCCCTCCCTCAATTTAAAAACTTATTATTTTTTACTTAGCTTCAATTGTAGTTTTTTCTGCTAAGTCTTTAAACATTGGGTAGGTCCAATCAGTTCAACATGTTTCGCCCAAAGGCTTTCTCAAGAACAAGTCCCCCCTTTTGTTTTACTTCGCTGCATCCTGACAAAATCTCTTTAGCGAATTGTGAATGCTGCCACTGCCAAAGAAGTTCACAACGTTGGCTGCACCTGGGGTGGATCGCTACCCCCCTTCCCCGCTTGCTATCACCTTTGGTACGTACTTCTTTTCTGGCCAGCTCTTTCCTCCCAGATGAACTTCTATTCACAAAGCCACAGCCATGGTTCCTACACATGACCCGTGGCTGACCTGGAAGCCTTTCTTCTGATGTCAGAGTGAAGGCTTCTGGGTCAGCCAAGAGCAGTGTGCAGGAGCCCTTGCTCTCTGCATTGTGAAGAGAAGTGCTAGCAAGTCAGAGGAGATAAATACCCCTGGTAGGGAGGGAAGGACAACAAGGGACCCGGAAGGGAGGAAGAGGGTTATGTTGGGACAAGAAGGGAGAAAGAAGGGCACGTTGGCACAGGAAGGGAGAGGCAGGACCCCGGTTCGTAAGTACGAGTCCGACATAAGTGAGAAGTTCTTAACCCAGGAGCTGCCCTTATTGTTTTCAGTGTGTGTGAGTGGCAGTATGATGTACCACTGACACAGGTGATCGGCTGAAACTGATTGGGTCTTTGAAGTATGAAATATAATAAATTCTAATTTGTATTCTGGACTGTATTATATGGTGACTTGTGCTTTCTTTATTCATACCTGGTTGACCAAAGTAGCCCACATTTCTGTAGCACTGATATGAACCATAGAGTGGCCCTCCTGGTGCTTCTTTTCAATAATAACTTGTTAACAGTAATATCTATCCTTTTATTAAACGTGGACAAGATGACCAGCTGTGTGACTCCATTTATCTCTAATTCCCATGCGAGTATTATTGGCATCTCTGAATTGAAAATGCTATCTCTGTCTGCTAATTTTATTTATTTACTAGCAGATTACCTGGCGTTGCCCTGATATTTATTTATCACAAAATGCCCCCCCCCCCCCACATGTCCCACAGGAATGTCCCTCTCTATGGGGCAGAACTTGGACTTAAATAGCATCGGGAGTGTCAATATTCATCTCAGTGAGCCTGAAAACTATGGTTTAGACACTAATAATCTGTCGTTTTCGATAATTTTACATGTCACCCCCTTCCCACCCCCACAGTATTTTTCCCCAGAAAGTAAGTCATATGTATACGAAGTTTAGTTGAAATCTGTCCATGCGTTTATGGATTAGAAACTAATATCTGTCGTTTTGGATGTCACCCCCTTCCCACCCCCTGCCCCCCACCCACATGTCACCCCCTTCCCACCACCACAGTATTTTTCCCCACATAGTAAGTTATATGTATACTAAGTTTGGTTGAAATCTGTCCATGCATTTCAGAGTTATGCTGGAACACATATACATACATACATACATACATACATATATCTGATATTTTATTTATATATATATATATATATATATATATATATATATGTATATATATATATATATATATATATTTATACTAGTATTTTAGCCCGTTACATTAACAGGTGCTAGAAGTCTGGCCGGCTCCCTTAGTCCCTTGCCTCCCCCTTCCCTTCCCGCAGTCCCGACAAACCTGTCGACTCTAGCAGCGTCTGCAGCACTCTACACACACTGCTTCATGGCCTTCTACTGTCCTGATTTATGGTACTCTGGCATGTCCCTGATGACATCATCAGAGATGCAGCAGAGCAAATCAGGGCAGTAGAAGGCCCTGAAGCAGAATGTGTAGAGTGCTGCAGACAGGTTTGGAGTCTGGACCGTGGGAAGGGGGGGCCGGTCAGACTTTGGGAAGGGATGGGAGACCGCGAAAAACTTACTGTTTTTTTGCCGCGAGAGAGCAGGGAGTCCAACACTGGCGGCCAGTCCTGCCATGAGTGTAGTTAAGTGCTGGAAGGCTGGGGACTCGCGCATGCGCACTCCTGCCGCCACAGACATACACCTCACGGATCAGGGAAAACGGAACAAGCAGGTAGGAGTGCGCATGCGCAGCTAGGGTTTTATTATATAGGATATAAAATCGGATATATATTTATTTATTTATTTATTGGGATTTATTAACTGCCTTTTTCATGAAGAGATTCACCCAATGTGGTTTAGAATACACTGAGTAGTAATCAGGTATTCTTAAGTATTTTTCCCTACTTGTTCCGGCAAGCTCAGTAGCATGAAGAAAGCAAATTAAAATTTTTCTTGGATATAGAATGTTTTACGTGCATAAAAGACTTTTTATAAATTAAGGTCATGCGACTTAGAACTGTGGGATAATGTTCCGAGTTTCAAGCGCAAGTTGGATGCATACCTTCTTGCAAATCATATTGAGGGATACGGGAAATCCGGGTCTCCAAAAAGGAGTACCTAAATGGGCCACCGCGTGCGCGGCTCGCCGGACAAGATGGACCTCGGTCTGATCCGGTGCAGGCATTTCTTATGTTCTTATGTTACTTATAGAGTAGGCATGCTCGGGAGAGGTGTTTGTACAGAGCACGGGCAGGGTCATGATTTACAAACATATGCATGTAATTTACCCCTTAACATTTACTCCTGCTTCCAAGCAGGTGTAAAATGTCCATGGCCTTCAATGTGGGTGTACAGAAAAAAAGGCAAGGGAGACGTCCTTCCAACCAAAAACAAGCCATTATTCGTTCATAAGGACGGTCCCAACAAGGATCCTAGGACAGTGCTTAAGGCTTGTTTTTGGTTGGAAGGATGTCTCCCTTGACTTTTTTTCTGTTCTGTTGGTATTCTAAGGCGAGGCTCTCTGTCCGACCGTTTGCTCTTCAATGTGGGCACAATTTTTTGTTAGATTTGGTCATGTATTCCTGCACAATTAACCTAGATACCCCTTTACAATATTACCCTCAACATGTCCACTTTACAACTCTACTCTTTTTACTAGACCAAATATGCAAAATTCATCAAGCATATCTTTTTGGCAGATATGGCAATCTGAAGGGAAATAAAGTATCGTTTCTGGAGAACATCACAAGCTATGGTGAGGCTTTCCTTTTGTTGCCAGCCTTCTCTTACCGCGCCAACACCGCTCTTTCCTTCAAAGTCTACCACACTCTAAGAGAGTTCCATGCAAAGCAGAAGGCGATATTCTTCCACCCCAAGTATCTGAAAAGTCTTGCTCAGTTCTGGAGAACCAAAGGAGTGAGGGCATATCGCCTGTCTTCTGGATTTATGATTACCAGTGCTGCCATAGAGCTATGTGAGAATGTGCGCTTGTACGGCTTCTGGCCTTTCTCAAAATCTATTCAAGGGAAATCAATCAGCCATCACTACTATGATAACCAGGTGCCAAAACCTGGTTTCCATGCAATGCCCAAAGAATTTTACCAGGTTCTTCAACTGCACAGCAAAGGCATACTAAAGTTACAGTTTGGTGAATGTGAAAAGAGTTGAAAAAGGTAGGCCTCTGGTTCTCAAGTGCAATTTTGTTCAAAGAAACTTGAACAGTTCAGGGAACAATTAAAATACTGGAAGGCTGCTGTTGCTGTGACCTACATACACCAAAAGGTACCTCAGAGATGACTGTTTTAGATGCTGGAGATTCACACGTCTTGGTGTGGAAGAAGATTGTTGTATTTTATTTCTGTCTATTTATATGTATTTCTGCATCTAATTTACAAAGCATCATGAAAGATGTTGCCTAATTACAGGAAGATAGAATAAGTGCTTTATCTAATCATTGGGGTCTTAAAAATATGTGATGTCTTTTCTGGGCCAGCTTAAATATTATACTTAGGGTTCAATCGTTAGGTTATCATAGGGAAAAATCAGCTGCAGATTGAACTTAGATTTATTGATTTCAAGAATAGTGCTTCAGAATTGGATTCTGCTAGGGATGTGTATCTGTTAATGGACCTTAAAAATAATGGCACAAGTTTCAAGTTTATTTTTAACTTGTTGAATCGCTTAATTTAAATTGCTAAGCGATTTACAGATAAAAAATAGGTACAACAGATTAATTAGCACCTTAAGTTAGACGCCTAACATACTCGTAAGTAGAAAACACCATTTAAAAATTATTTAAAATTCACTATCCTTTCCTTCAGCAGTGCTTCCATTATTTTTCCGATAACAACCGAAATGAGGCTTACTGACCTGTAGTTTCCCACTTCATCTCTGTGACCACTTTTGTGAAGAGGGACCACATCCACTCTTCTTCAAGCCCACAGAACCTCTCTAGTCATTTGCTTTTCTACTTTTGCCAGATGTAGCTCTCTCTTGGCTTTTTTCAGTTTCATAGATATTAAAAGCAAGTCAATAGGGTTGACCCATAACAGGAGTGGAGGAGTCGTTTTATGGTAGAGCACCTGGCTGAGATCTAGAGAAATTCAAGATTCAAATCCAACTGACACAACTTGTGTTCTTGGGCAAGTCAGTTACCCATCCTTCACTTGGGTACAAACTTAGGAGTCCTTTTACTGAAGTGTATTAGATTTTGCAGTTATTGTGACTAAATGCAGAAAATAAATGCAACTATTGAGGGCTTGCCCAGCATTTTCCATTGCAGGTTAAAATTTACATTGTGGAAAACAGATTGTGGTTAGTGTGTAGACACCTAGGCCCAGATTCTACAAACAGTGTCAGTGGTGGCGGCGACTGCCTTTAAAGTGCCCCCGATCACGTGCCAATCACGCGATGGCACCATTTATAGAAGTATGCCTTCAATAAAGGCCGGAAACATAGACCAGGGTTCTCAAGGCCTACATTTCCTGTGACTATCTTTCACATGGATTATGCCTATGGAGGCGCTTTATGACTCCGAATGCTACTTCTGGCATTAGTCATGCCTACATTGGCGTTAGGTGTTATAAAGTGCCTCTTTAGGCATTATTTAGGCACTGGTAGGCACCTTGAATTTTTTTTAACCCATTTTAAACAGTGTTTTGCACTTAGGCGCTTGTAGGGCAGGGAAGGATGGGTGCCTGTGCCCTCACCAAGATGGCGCATGGGCCCCCCCAGCCCGCTCCCCCCAATAATACGCTACTGCTTCTGTTTCTGGAAGCATATGCTATTGTGTCTGCCAATAGGAATAAAGTTCAGAGGCTTTTTTGCTGAATCATGTGTTGTGCTTCCCTATAGAGATTTATTAGGCACTTTAATTCAAGTTTTGCTTCATCTAGGGCTTTCCCCATAAGAACAAAATGGAGAAAGCCTTGGTGGATATGGTTCAAGTACATCCTATACTGTAAGCATTCAAAAGTGTTTTTGCTAAGAATGACAGAAGCAAGTTTGACTCTGAGAGAAATCATGAACTTAAAAAGGGGCCTATTTACTAAACTGCATTAGGCTTTTACAGATTTCTGGCAAATCAGACATAAAAAGTAAAAATAGTAACGCACCATGTTAAAAACACCAAGGGATGGATTAAGTAAATAGCTCCTAACGATAGGTGCTGAGATACAGGGCTCTAAGCACAAGGTGTATAATGGCAGTTCCACATGGAAAAGTTATTATCGAATACCAGTTTAAGTCCGCATTTTCTTGCTTAGCTTTTAAGCGCTAGCATTTATGCCAGCTAAAGGTTATTTATTTATTTTTATTTATTTAATTATTTATAAACCACTTATATTCTAAGTGGTTTACATTCAGGTACTTTATCATATTTTCCTTATCTGTCCTGGTGGGCTCAAACTCTATCTAGTATACCTGGGGCAATGAGGGGATTAAGTGACTTGCCCAGGGTCACAAGGAACAGTGAGGGATTTGAACCCACAGTCTCAGGATGCTAAGGTTATAGCTCTAACCCCTGCGCCTACCTACAGGCATTTGGGAGTATAAATGCAAGTATTCTGTAAAACCATGCCTAAATGTTGGCAGACTCTTGAGCCACCTATTTACCTCCCATGGCCATCCCCCCTTAGGAGAGGCGCGTTAAAGAAAATAGGGGGAATGTTTATAAAATTGGGGCATAGATCAGTTATGCATGTAACTCCTAATTAGTGCCAATTAATGCATGTTAAGGCCAAAAACCGAAATAGGGGGAATGTTTATAAAATTGGGGCATAGATCAGTTATGCATGTAACTCCTAATTAGTGCCAATTAATGCATGTTAAGGCCAAAAACCGAACATGTGCCCCCCCACCCCCAGTTCCACGCTGTTCTGCCCCAGCCCTGCCCTGTTACACCCTGGCATTGCCCCCGCACAAACCTTTGTTCCTCTCTTTCCTCAAGCTTAGGGTCACATCTGAAGGGCCTCCGAGCATGTGCGGATGTGATGCGATGATGTTACTTGCAGACACCCACATGTGTGACATTGCGTCACATCCGCACATGTTCGGAGGCATTCCCGATGTGGCCCCGAGCTTGGTACTCTTCGAAATCCTGGACGAACAGCTGTTTTTTAAAAAAAATCCATCCGGTCACCCAGACAATCCTCCAAAATGAGGACATATCTGGGTTTTCCTGATTGTTTGGTAACCCTACTCTATTGGGCGCCTATCTTTAGGTGCTATTTATAGAATCAGGGTGAAAAAGCAAAAATATTTATTGGGCGTGGGGAAGGAGCACTTTGCAGTTGACACAGAAACATGATGGCAGATAAAGGCCAAATGGCCTATCCAGTCTGCCCATCCACAGTAACCATTATCTCTTCCTCTCTCTAAGAGATCCCACGTGCCTATCCCACACTTTCTTGGATTCAGACAGAGTCTCTGTCTCCACCACCTCTTCCGGGAGACTGTTCCATGCATCTATCACCCTTTCTGTAAAAAAGTATTTCCTTAGATTACGCCGGAGCCTATCACCTCTTAACTTCATCCTATGCCCTCTCATTGCAGAGTTTCCTTTCAAATGAAAGAGACTTGACTCATGCACATTTATATTACATAGATATTTAAACGTCTCTATAATAATCTCCCCTCTCCCACCTTTCCTCTAAAGCAGGGGTGTCCAACCTGCGGCCCAACGGCCGCATGCAGCTCCGTGAAGTGTTTTGTGTGGCCCCGGTCAAGGGCGATGCAGTGTTTTCCTCTGCTGCCCTCAGGTGTTTACCGTCTTGCCAGCTCCCTCCTCTGTCATGCTGCAGTATTTGTGCGGCCCCAGAAAAAAAATTTTCAGCCAGTGCGGCCCAGGGAAGCCAAAAGATTGGACACACCTGCTCTAAAGTATACATATTGGGATCTTTAAGTCTGTCCCCATAAGCCTTATGAAGACCATTAAAACTGCAGCCAAATTAATTTTTGGAAGACATAAATATGATCATGCCTCTCCATTGTTGAGGTTACTTCATTGGCTTCCTGTTTACTGGCGAATTCAATTTAAGTGTGCCAATGTAATTTTTTAAAATTTTACATGGAATTTTTTGCCTTTATTACCGCCATCATTTAACTCTCTTCGGTTTCACACTACCAGGAATACACTTACATTTAAATTGCTCTTCCCATAGAAACATAGAAACATAGAAATAGACGGCAGATAAGGGCCACGGCCCATCTAGTCTGCCCACCCCAATGACCCTCCCCTACCTTTCTCTGTGAATAGATCCCACGTGTCTATCCCATTTGGCCTTAAAATCAGGCATGCTGCTGGCCTCAATAACCTGAAGTGGAAGACTATTCCAGCGATCAACCACCCTTTCAGTGAAAAAGAATTTCCTGGTGTCCCCGTGCAGTTTCCCACCCCTGATTTTCCACGGATGCCCCCTTGTTGCCGCGGGACCCTTGAAAAAGAAGATATCTTCTTCCACCTCGATGCGGCCCGTGAGATATTTAAATGTCTCGATCATGTCACCCCTCTCTCTGCGTTCCTCGAGTGAGTACAGCTGCAACTTATCCAGCCATTCCTCGTACGGGAGATCCTTGAGTCCCGAGACCATCCGGGTGGCCATTCTCTGGACCGACTCCAGTCTCAGCACATCCTTACGGTAATGCAACCTCCAGAATTGCACACAGTATTCCAGGTGGGGCCTCACCATGGATCTATACAATGGCATAATGACTTCAGGCTTATGGCTGACGAAACTCCTGCGTATGCAACCTATGATTTGCCTTGCCTTGGATGAAGCTTGCTCCACTTGATTGGCAGTCTTCATGTTCTCACTGACGATCACCCCTAAGTCTCGTTCTGCTTCAGTTCTTGTTAGGATCTCACCATTAAGGGTGTAAGTCTTGCATGGATTTTGGCTGCCCAGGTGCATGACTTTGTATTTTTTGGCATTGAAGCTAAGTTGCCAGGACCTAGACCAGCGCTCCAGTAGGAGTAGGTCGTGCATCATGTTGTCGGACATTGAATTTATGTCTGTTGTGCTTTTGCCCACTACATTGCTTAGTTTGGCGTCATCGGCGAATAATGTTATTTTACCTCGCAGCCTTTCTGCCAAGTCTCTTATAAAGATGTTGAATAGGATCGGGCCCAGGACCGAGCCCTGCGGCACTCCACTGATTACCTCCGTCATTTCGGAGGGGGTGCCGTTCACCACTACCCTCTGAAGCCTACCTCCAAGCCAGTTCCCAACCCATTTCGTCAATGTGTCGCCCGATCCTATAGAACTCATCTTGCTCAGCAACCTGTTAAAGGGATTAAAACCCTAGGTAAATTCTCACATTCCTTATTCTATTCCTTGGTAAAAGTTTGGAACGATCTTCCCTCGATTATCAGAACATCATTATCTCTATCACTTGTTAGGAAAAATCTGAAAACTTATCTCTTTCAGAGATTCTTAATTGAGAACTGATCTAATTTATTGAAAATTTTTCTATTACCTTCATTATTGTTTTCTATTATATTCTTTTAAAGTTTGTTAACTGGCTCGAGTCCTTGCTGGAATGATCCGGTATATAAAATGGAAATTAGATTAGATTAGATATTAAAGGAGCAGATAATGCATAACAGCTAAGTATACCTCGAGAGGTAGAGCTAATTGCATTCCATTTTAGCAGCCATGATATTCACACATAGTACCAACCTCTGCCCTACATTACTGGCATGGCTGCCTTCCCCAGCATGCTGGGAATGCCTCTAAAAGTTAACTGCTGATATTTTGCAGCTACCAAGGGTTAACTGCAGCTCTTAACATATTTTAACTGAAAATGCGTAATGTGATTTAGGAAATAGGCCCCTAATAGTTAGAGTTGCTAATGTGTTCTACGATTTTAGGCATACTTTAATACTGCTTATTCTTGTAATTAGTAACTAGAGGGTCCTTTTACTAAGCAGTATTAGGCGCCAACATGCAGCTAATTTGGCTTAAAATGGCATACCACTGGATGCAATCAGGCATTCTGCAGTAAATGCCAAATCTGCATGCACTATCTTCACACACTAAAAAATATTTTCTTTTTTTTTAGGGGGCAGGTCAGGGAGCACAGAATGGGCTTTCCTTCACTGATCAGTTAGTGCAGATACATTAGTGCATGCAGGAATACCGTGTGAGCCCTTATCACTTACAAAACGGGCGATAGTAAGGCCCTGATTCTATACAAGGGGCCTACAGTTAGGCATCTAACTTAATTTTGCTTAATTGGCACTGATAACTGAAAGTACCATTAAAAATCAATTTAAAATGAATTAAACAAATTAATTAGCTGGTAGGTACCTAACTTGGTAGACACCTACAATTTTGATGTAGGCGTCTACACTGATGTACCTACCAGCAAGAAGGCATGGTTGGGTGTGGATTGATTTAGGTATTGTAGGCCAAGAAAAGCCTTAATTAAAGAGATATACACCACAGAGATAAGTAATCAATCTTAAAAGTATATGGCATTAAAGCTGAATTTAAAAAAAGATTGGTTAAATGAATTCTTAAGAAAATTTATTGCACAATATATTTATAAAAGAAATTCAACTTAGACCTGTGAGGATACAACATGTAAATCTCTCTGCTAAAAATGTTCTTCATTATATGTGGTGGAGTGGTGTTTCTGAGGTCTATAGTTGAAACTGATATGAGTTTTGACATGAAAACTTGAATTGGACTGAAACCATTGAACTTAGAGTGTTGGGGTGAATTTTGGCTTAATATACCGGAATCAAGTTGTTCATGCCTACTGGTGCCTAAGTCAATTTAGGCACCGCTAGGTGTGATTTTATAAACGGCACCTAGGTTTGCTTGACATGCTGATTTTCTAGGCACCGTTTATAGAATCTGGCCCTATGTACTTATGTGGTAAAATTTCTTAATGGCAAAAGCGCACTAATTCGAAAAGATCTTAGGGGTATGTAATCAGTCAGACTCAATATACATATACACATATCCCAAAAACAAGGCTATATTTCTCTTCAGGACCATCAGAGATAATATTTTTAAAGCAGTGTCGATGAAAATAAGTATTCACCAGTCCAGGCTTTTAATTGATATACTTTTCGTTGAATATATTTTTTTCACACAGCTTTACAATAATATCTTCATCAAGCCACACATTTTAAATATAAACTGTTTTCATAGGCTCATATTTGGTCCATAAATATTCTATCAGTTCTCAATTATCAAAAAACCTTTTCACTTATTAGTCACATCAGGGGAATGTCGTCTGCTGACATGAATTCGTGTTTTGCCCCTAAGGGCTGTTTCAAGGCTAGTGCAGGGCCATTAATACGAAAGATACTACAAGGCCATTTTTACAGCTGCAGTAAAAATAGTCATAGCACAGGTGGGAAAACCCGCATAAGTGCACACTAAGGACACCTTATGCTACATCTTAGTAAAAGGACCCCTAGGTCTCACTGCAGAATAATATACATTAGCAGCTAGTGTGCACTAGCTGAGTAGCATGTTTCTTGTAAATAATTTTGTTGTACTGCAATATTTATTTGGACTTTTTTCAAGCTGCAGCTTGAACAAACTATCGTCTCAGGAACTTGGGAAATACTTGACATTTTTACTATATTTTCATGTAGATTTATTTTATTTATATAATGTTTTTTGACAAAAGATGTCTATTTTTGTTAAATTTGAACAATATAGAAAATGCTGTGTTATGTTTATGAATTATCATATTAATATTATTGAAAAAACATATGTCAGGGTTTTTTTTAAATTATTTTACTTTTACAACTGGCCTTGCGTTCTTGTTCCCATGTGGTGTTAATGTGTCAGTGTCAAAACCATTTTAGCATGAAAAAATAAAATATCTATTTTTAACTGTGACTTGATGTCTTAATGGTGGGTTCTCTGTTTAGCAGGATGTTTACCCTGGCTATGGTCACCCCCAGGGTCGCTCATCTGCACTTCACTCCAACATGCTCAGAGGCCCTTCTGACGTGGCCAGAGCTCATCAGGGCTTTCCAAAACCCGAACGAATGCCGGATTTTGGAAAGTCCATCCAGGAGTCCAGACAGTCCTCTAAAAAGAGGACATGTCCTGGTTTTCCTGGACATCTGGTAATCCTACCTGTATTCTTGAAGGTAAACGTACCATTAAGCCCATAAATGGTAGCAAAGTGACTAAGGCCCTGTTTTACTGATTAGCGCGTGCTAATTCGATTAGAGCGTGCTAATCGGTTAGCGCACCTTAGTAAAACAGGGGGTAAGTGCTGTTATGTTATGGCATGCATAAGCACAAAAATGCTAGGGAGTGTTCAAGTATATATGAGAATCACGATTGTGAATATAACACTGCATTTACTTCAATAAAGGAGCCTGTGCTTTGTACATTGCCCAATGTACACATGTCATCTTGCGGTAAGTACCAATTTAGCATGCGCTAATCTATGCGTTAAAAAAAGTTATCTTTTTTGGAGAGGGCATGTCAGGGGTGATCGGTGCTAATCGGTATAACAGCTACATTACCGGGCACTAAGGGCTAGATTCACTAAGCAAATCGATCGTGTACCAATCGGTTTGCGACCCCTTTTATTCCAGCCCGATTCACTTACCTCTGTGCTGATCCGATTCCGATCCGTGAATGCAAATGAGGGGAACGGTGTGCAAAGTAGGCCAGGGATGCGATTCACTAAAGAAATTTTGAAACCGACTGGGCTGGCTGATCAACACAAGAAGCATACGCAGGTGAGACTGGACTCATTTAGAGCACTGGTCTTTGACCTGGGGGCTGCCGTGTGGACACGATGGACCACTGGGCTGACCCAGGAGCGGTAATTCTTATGTTCTTATGTACCAGTCGCAAACGTCCTTTCCTACTGTCCTCGGCCTGAAATCCCAGCCCTGCAGCCTATCTCTGCCACTCTGCCTCTCTGCCCCTCTGTGACTTGGCTCTGCAGCTTCTCTTCTTCCTCTTGTGTGCCGGACACCCACTTATGAGTACGCTTATTGCCCCTTCCTGCCGAGCCCTGCTCTTGCCGTCCCGACTCTCCTGTTCTCTGCTGCCCTTCCCCGCAGTGCGAGCCCGTGGTTTTAAAGCAGGGCTGTACTGCGGGGAAGGGCGGCAGAAAGCAGGAGAGTCAATAATTGCCTGCTTTTAAAGAGGCTGCTGCCGCTGGGGATCGCCCTGCCAGAGCAGGAGAGTCGGGGCCAGTTTAAAAAAACCCTGCAAAAACGAACACCAAACGCATGCACGGACCATCTACAGGGAAAGTAGATGGGCTGCGCATGCGTCAGGATCACACACTAACAATCCGTGCGGTCGGAGGAGGGCGTTCCTCTGATAGCCCTCATTTTAATTTTTTTGTTTGGTGAATTGGTCAGGCCTGCAGGGATCAGCCAAGGATCGGGCAAGGACAGTCAGGTAAGTGAATCTAGCCCTAAGGCCAAAATTCCGTAAATGGCACAGTAAGTTAGGCGGCAGTAGGCACCTTACCACCGCCTAATTTAATTGCTTTAATTAGCTTGGCAATTTAGTGTGGTAACTGACCGTGCTGTTAAACACCACTTAAAAACTCATTAAAAAAGTAGGCACCAGAATCATGTCTGCAGCATGGTGCCTGGCGGAATCTAAGGTCAAAGTAGGCGTGGTTAGGGGCGGAGATGACATTAGGCATCGCTATGCGCAATTCTTTGTAAAACAGGTGCTGGGAATGTAGGCATTTAGAACCCTGGCCTACATTACCAGAACCTAAGCTTTTTTTAGGCTCCTGTAGCTGCGATTCTGATAACAGCGCCTAAGCATACTTGACATGTGGCTGGCACCAATTTTGTAGGTACCGGCCGACTTAAGCGCCGTTTAAAGCATCCGGCCCTGTATAGCGCAGGATTGCTATGTGAACCTTTACCACCTATGAAGTAGGTGGCAGTAATTGCTACGCAGTAATTTCTTTTAATAGCTGTGCACTAATGGCAACATTAGTACATGGCCATGAATACAAAAACAGAAAAATTGGCCATTTTATAGATGTGGCTAAGGCCACAATCCAATTCTGATTTGGGTTGCGCTGAAGAAAGGTGCAGTTCCCTTGTTGTTCCTTGTCATGTGATTAGAAGCAATCAGGTCCTGGGCTCAGAGAGGGGAAAGGGATGGCAATCCAATTCTGATTTTCACCACAGCCTAGTAAAAAGGTCCCTTAGATCTTAACTAGGAAGAACTAGCATTGCCTGAGAAGGATTTAATTACTTTCCCTCCACCCATTTCTGCTGCATTGTTCATGCTGTATTTTCATCGTAACATTGCAAAATGAACACATCAGTTTATTGTTGTAGAACAGCTGTGGGTATTTACAGTGAAGTCTGTGCATTTCTTATTTATGACAGAAAAAGCAAATACAATGAATTCAACTCTAGGGATCTGCACACCCAGTCCATGCCAAAATAACACTTCTGGTGTAAACAAAACTGTTTTGTGTTCCAAATAACAGATGTAGGATGTTCCTGTCTGGATTGCTCTGGAACACAAAAACTACAGGAAACCAAGAGTTGTAATTCTGGCAGGCCAAATTATTCGCAAAATTTAAAAAGTAGGGGAAATACTAAAGAGGTTAGGGCTCTTCAGCATAGAAAAGAGACAGCTGAGGGAATATATGATCGAAGTCTACAAATTCCTGAGTGGTGTAGAAAGGGTACAAGTGGATCGATTTTTCACTCTATCAAAAATTACAAAGACTAGGGGACACTCGATGAAGTTACAGGGAAATACTTTTTAAACCAACAGGAGGAAATAGTTTTTCACTCAGAGAATAGATAAGCTCTGGAATGTGTTGCCAGAGGCGGTTAATGTAGTTAGTTTAAAAAACGGTTTGGACA
The DNA here is from genome assembly GCF_902459505.1 of Geotrypetes seraphini. NCBI lineage: Eukaryota > Metazoa > Chordata > Amphibia > Gymnophiona > Dermophiidae > Geotrypetes > Geotrypetes seraphini. The sequence goes on along the minus strand of NC_047085.1, from coordinate 431,499,739 downwards.
AGTTCCTGGAGAAAAAGTCCGTAAACTGCTATTGAGACAAACATGGGGGGTAGCCACTGCTCGCCCTGGATCCGTGGCATGAAATGCTGCTACTATTTGGGTTTTTGCCAGGTACTTGTGACTTTGATTGGCTTCCATGAAGACGAGATCCTGGGCTAGATAGACCATTGCTCTGATCCAGTAAGACTATTCTTATGTTTCTAAGCACGATGAAGCTTGCTTAAAGAATGACTTCCAACATAGACATGTATATAAATGGGGGACTGTGATGTAGATTCTGATGAACATATGCTTAGGGGACTTTGAAATAAGGTTGTTTGCAAAGGTTAATTTCATGAAAATATAGTAGTACCTTGGATTACGAGTATAATTCTTTCCAGGAGCATGCTCGTAATCCAAAATGCTCGTTTATCAAAGCGAGTTTCCCCATAGGAAATAATGGAAACTCGCTTTGATACGTTCCCCACCCCCCGAGAACCGGCATTGCTCCCCTCGAAGGCCCCCCCCCTGCAATCAGGCCCCCCACCTGCGATTCGGCACCCCCCTGCCTCGAACCGGCACCCTCCCAGCCACGATCCAAACCCCCCCCCCCCCCGATACGAATAAAACCGCAAACAAGAAAACTGTAAAAATAATACCGTAGCCTGTGGAGAAACGAACATCAGAGAGCAATACAGTGTGTGAACTTCTGCGTAACAAGAGGAGTTCACACATGGTATTGCTCTCTGATGTTCGTTTCTCCACAGGCTACGGTATTATTGGCTGGCCCAGAACTTCCTCTCCGATGTCAGAATTGACGTGTGTGGGGTAAGGCTGGTGGGCCCAGTACTTCTACTGTCCTGTTTATGGTGTCGGGAAGCAGGGAGAACGCGGAGGCAATATGAGTCTATCACGGAGCCGGGGATGGGCTCTGCGATCGACTCGTGTTGCCTTTTGTGCATCCCTGATCTAAGATATAAGAACATTTTCTTCATGCATGTTGAATTTGGTGTTATGGACAGACATTCATTTTAAATCATTATAAGAACATAAGAATAGCCTTTCTAGGTCAGGCCAATGATCCATCAAGCCCAGTAGCCCGTTCTCACGGTAGCCAATCCAGATCACTAGTACCTGGCCCAAACCCATAAAATGACATAGATGAGAAACTTTTATTTCATTTTCTGAATCCTATTTGGAGATTGCATTTAAGGGAAGGACAAGAAAACTCCATTGCTGTTGAACCGACATGTCCTCTCGCATACTATTCTTTTCACTGTGTTGGGAACTCTCATGGAGCCCAAGCAGACAGCAATGATGGGAATAATTTGTTATGGTTTCATGGGTTCTTTATTCCACTCTTGGAGTGTTGTTGCTTCTATGGCAGATGCCTGCCAGCAAGTTTTAAGCATATTCAATTAAAAATGGATGGCAAATTCTATTTTTAGAGTGCAAAATTGCTTTTTTCCATTGACTTTAATGGACCTGAACGAGCCATATGATTTGGAGTCCAAAGCGGGTGATTGAACTGAAAGTTTTGCCTTCCACAGCTGTAGGCAACAGTATTGGGAATGTACTGAAGCCCATACAGTAATTACAATGCACGACTAAGTTATCTGTACAAAGTTATGTGCAGACGTAGTGCTGCAAATTGATTAATGAGTGGCATTTTCAATGAGTGACATCTCAATTTGATTTTAGACATTTTCAGAAAACGTCCAAAATTCCAGGAGAGAAAATGGCCATTTTCAAACTAGCAAACATCTTTTTTTTAAAAAAATGACCATTTGCTAGATGTTTTTGGCCTTGGTGTGTCTATCTTTTAGGACTATTGAAAAAAAAACAAAAAAACCCATGATAGAGTTGTTTAAATACCTATGTAATATAAATGTGCACAAGTCGAGTCTCTTCCATTTGAAAGGAAACTCTGCAATGAGAGGGCATAGGATGAAGTTAAGAGGTGATAGGCTCCGGAGTAATTTGAGGAAATACTTTTTTACGGAGAGGGTGGTAGATGCATGGAACAGTCTCCTGTAAGAGGTGGTGGAAGCAGAGACTGTGTCTGAATTCAAGGGATAGGCATGTGGGATCTCTCAGAGAAAAAGATAATGGTTACTGTGGATGGGCAGACTAGATGGGCTATTTGGCCTTTATCTGCCATCTTGTTTCTATGTTTCTATCCAAAAGAAAAATGCATTGGGATGTAGGAGGAGCCAGCATTCTTAGCAGTGAACTTCACATAAAATGTCCCAATAACCCCCTTATATAGTATAGTGAGTCCTTCACAACCCACTCAAAACTTACTGTACCCACCTGTACACCACAATAGCCTTATGCCTGCAAGTGTCATCTTAATGAAGGTACAGTGGGTTTTGGAAGGCTCACATGTTTCATCACAAGTGTACTAGGTAGTCTGAGATATGGGCCTGGGTCTCCATCTCTATAGTCTACTACATTGCCCACTAGGCTACTCCAGAAACCTGCTTGCTGCGCTACTAGGGCTGGTCATAACATCTGCAGTTATCATAAAGGCAGGTATGTACTATTTCATTCATATATTTGAGGATGAGAAGGGGATCAGTGACCACTGAGGGAGAAGGGGTCATGCTTTATCCCTTCAGTGGTCATTTTTGGCACATATTCATTATTAAACCAGGTCTAGCCCCAAATGTCCAAATTGTGTCCTGGACGTTTTCTAAAATGTATTATTGCAGAAAAACATCCAAATAATAAGCCCATTCTAGTCCCACCCAAATCATGTCCCCTTGAGATTTAGATGGACTGCAGATGGACTGCACAGAAAAGTTTCTAAAATATGGGTTTTGAAAATAGTGATCTAGATGTTTTAGCAAGAAAAAGTTCCAAATGCCATTTTTGGGATGTTTTTTCTCTTTTGAAAATGAGCCCCAGTGTGTATTAGGAATTTCATCCATAGCATGATCATTTATATCAGGGGTCTTCAAAGTCCCTCCTTGAGGGCCGCAATCCAGTCGGGTTTTCAGGATTTCCCTAATGAATATGCACTGAAAGCAGTGCATGCACATAGATCTCATGCATATTCATTGGGGAAATACTGAAAACCCGATTGGATTGCGGCCCTCAAGGAGGGAATTTGAAGACCCCTGATTTATATTTTTGCAGGCCTGGAGAATGCATTGTGTGTAGCTCTTAGAGAATGACAGCGTGGGGAAGGGGGGGAGATACAAATTTGTTCCCGTCCCTGCAGAATTTCAGTATCCCAGCCCCATCCCCGCAAGTTCTGTCCCTGACCTGCAAGCTCTGCCTTAACCACAGAAGTCTCGAACACATGATTTTAAAATTTCAAGGCTTGTGCAGATGAGGACAAGGCTTGCAGGAATGGGGCAGGGACAAATTAGTCCCTGTGTTATTCTCCAGTAACTATCAATATGGAATCATTTTGCTACTTAATGTATTAACTAGACCCTTATATCTCCCCCATATCATACAAAAACATACGTCGAGGCCTATATACTAATGTATATTACCATCATCTGTTACTATGTATTAATTAGTTCATACTAGCGATTCTCAATCCAGACCTTAGGACACACCCAGCCAGTCATATTTTCATGGTATTCATGATGAATATGCATGAACTAATTTGTATGCACTGCCTGTAGTGTATACAAATTATGCACGAATACAGGTGATTCTAACTCCTCAAGGTAGAATAAAAGAAGACAAAAGAAGCGACCTGTGATGCTCAATTTATTAACTTTTAAGACTCAACACATATGGGTTTCGGCCGTAAGGCCTGCCTCAGGGGTCTTGTTTCCAATGGAGTACAATTTCTCGCATATGTCTCCTGATCACTCTACTGGCAACAATCTCACACATCCACATGGACTGTTATTTGCAATGGCCTGGGAAATGTCAAAACGACATATTCCAAGTCATTAACGAACAAAACCAAGCCAGAAGACAAATAAACAAACACATTTTGTGGCGCATTCTTCCCAGCAGTTGCCAATTTAAACCACCGCATGCATGAACCCACATACTATCAGGAAAAGAGCGTGCACTCCTTCCAAAAACATCATGTGAAACAATCCAAAATGAGAATGTTCTGGCTGCCTATCTGTAATACAAATCTCTGTCGTGCATATTCATTTTTTTTTTGTATAAATTTATTTATTTGCTACATCAAACAACAACTTCAGGCACTTTCACAAAATACCAAAGAAAATATTACAAATTAAAAATAATTCTTCCATTCAAGTCCACATTATTGGGGCCATTTCAGCTGTTCTGAAAATCTCCCTGGCTAGGTGCGTCCCAAGGACTGGGCTAAGAACTATTGGCTCACATTAATGTTTCTGTCCTTTATCCAGATACTGCTCTGAATACCACTTTCCAGATAACTCACCTCTCCACCCACGCATCACCCTGGCACTTTCTGAATGCTCCCACACACTTAAGAACATAAAACATAACAAAATAATTGTTAAGCCAACACTTCTGTGAGGCAACTCAGTAGCCACTAACTGTGTGTTGTAACAAATATAAATACACCCACAGTGTGATGAAAGTTAAGTACAGAAAAGAATCCCAGACATTGCAACAGGCCAGAAACAGCTCAAAAAAACACAAAAGGAGGGAAAAGCTTCAGAACCCCACCGTCACCTTGTTGAAACTGTGTGACAAATTGTAAATGGGGTAAGGGAAACCTCTTAGGCATAAAAGAAACCTCCCCTGTCCAGGCTGAATTTAAAGCCTTCTGCAATGCAAAGGACTGAGCAGAAGTTCAAAAACTCTGAAGCAAACAAACGTTTGTAATGGAAGAATTTTGCTTGACCCCAAGAATTAATGAAAGGTCACAGGCTCTGCACATCAGTGCTGCCTTTTCATGGATTCATGGACTGAGTGTAGGGGGCCTGGCTATTGTGTGGATATCTCGGAGATCACCTGAAGGATGGCTTGGCATTTAACCACTGGCATCTTTTTTTTTTTTTTACTAGAAAAACATACCACCTTTTCTGGACTATTCTTGTATCATGTTCTATTAGAGAGCTTGCCAGGATCAATTAACAGCACAGATTGAACCAATTAAAAGATTAAGTGCTAGATTCACTAAACGGATCTACTTATCCGAGCCAGGTCCAGGGGGCTGATTCACGAGGCGTCCTCATGCAAATGAGGATGATCACAATCACGACCCCAACCGACTGCAGGGATCGCTGAACAGCGATCCCGACGCATGTGCAGACCATCTGTAGATGGTCTGCACATGCTTACAGAGCAGAAAACTTTTTAAAAACTTTTTTTTACTTCTCTTTTCCTTTGCGAGCCTGTGGTTTTAACCCGCATTAAATCTCTGGGTTAAAACCATGGGATTGCAGTGCGGGAATGGGCAGGAGAGTCGGGGCAGCGAGAGGAGGAGATTTGAGGCTTCAGGAGAGATTTGGGGTGAGAGCAGGGCGGCAAGAGGAGGAGATTCGGGGTGAGAGCAGGACAGCGAGAGGAGAGTCGGGGCAGCAAAGCAGGAGAATCCAGGCAGAGAGCAAGAGATGCAGTTAGAAAGCAATGAACAACTGGTCCCCAGCAGTCACTTCTTTTGTTGATCGGCCAGCCCAGTCGGAGATTTCTTTAGTGAATTGCTGCCTGCCTACATTTGCATGCCGTTCCTCCTCATTTGCATGCACGGATCGGATTGGAGGATGATCAGGACAGAGGTTAATGAATCGAGTTGGAGAAAACTCGGGTCGCAAAGGGGTTGCTAAGTGGTCAGTATTTGATCGGTGGCCTTAGTGAATCTAGCCCTAAGTTAGTTGCCTAGACAGGCTAGACATGCCAATCTAGGGGTGATGCATCAATCCCGCGCTGACATTTGCTTGCAGGACAAATGGGCGCCGCCGCTTCCACTGCTTTGAGGCCTTCCCTTTTGCGCTCTAAGGGGGAAATTCCCCCCCCCCCACTACACTTAGAAGTCCTCGCACTCGCGTACACTGAAAACTCCCGAAGACCAAAAACAGGAAGGAGAAAGGGAGTTTTCAGTGTACTGGAGGGTTCCCCCCAACCCCCTCCCCCAATGAGAGCGAGAGGAGTTCTAACTGTGGTTGTGGGGTTCCCCCCACAAACCCCTTAGAGCGTAAAATGGAAGGCCTCAAAGCAGCGTAAGTGGTGACGTGATTTGTCCTGCGTTGAAATGTCGGCGCGGGATTGTCAGCATGCCGTTGTCCTCTGCGCTTTGGACAGTGTACCAATCTAGATACCTAACAGTAGGTGCTTTTTATAGAATCAGGGCCATATTGCCTAAAAATAAACCACCCTCCGTAAAAATCACAGATTAAATGCTATTTTAGGCATACCTTTTAAAAGTTCAGCATTTTCATGCTATAAAAAAAAATCATTTAGCATGAATTTTAGTGAACTGGCCCCATAGGCATGTGCATTCAATTGAGTACACTGACAAATAAACTCTAATGACATACACTCTGGTGTTCACTCATGAACACATTTCCCTTTTCTAGACTGTGTCATTAGAGAGCTGTGCCGGGATCATGGGTACTATTAAAAAGCTCAAAGAGGTGGATTTAATGAGTCATTCAGCAAAGGGAAGAGGAATTTCCTGGTACATGCTCACCACAAAAGGAAGATGGAAACTTCATTTTGAAATTGGCACTTTTAATTCCGGGAGATTGTTATCGTCAGGGGAGCACTTCAATACAGACAGCTTTCAACTTAGCCATGCTCAAACGACAATTACAGAACCGTAAACCTGTCAAATGCGTCACCTTGCCGCTAAAAGCAAGATATTCCTTAAGCAATTCTAGTTGTCAAAAGGATTTATTTGCAATAGTTCGGGTGTTGCAGGAAATAGGTATTGTTTGGTTCCTAATGTATTACTTTGAGAGACTATTATTCTGATATTTTAGTTTTCTGTTTATTTTGGACGTACAACAGGTTTAGGCCTTTAACAAATTAATGTTTTGCACATATTTATCTGGTGGTATTTTGTTCCTTATGGTATGTATACAAGAAAACACAGACTTGAAAGAAGTCTATTGCCTGGGCAAGTGTATTTTTTCCTTCAGGTGTTTTGCACTGTATTGATCATTACCACCATCATCATTAACAACCCATGGGCTAAGCGCCTGCAGGTGTCTGATACCGTCTTGAACTCTTTCTTGCCATTGATTTCATAAGAACATAAGAACATAAGCGTTGCCTCTGCCGGGTCAGACCAGGGGTCCATCGTGCCAGGCAATCCGCTCCCGCGGCGGCCCCCCAGGTCCATGACCTGAAAGTGTTCCCTACCTAACCTAAAATATCCATACCCTATTCGCTCAATGTCCTGTAAGGTAAACCTCTATCTGTACCCTGTTATCCCCTTCGCTTCCAGGAAGTCATCCAGTCCCTTTTTGAACCCCAGAATTGTACTCTGTCCTATCACCTCTCCGGGAAGCGCGTTCCAGGTGTCCACCACCCTCTGAGTGAAGAAGAACCTCCTTGCATTCGTTATGAATCTGTCTCCTCTCAGTTTTTCTGAATGACCTCTTGTTTTAGTTGTCCCTGCTAGTCTAAAGAATCTGTCCCTCTCTAGTACACAATGGCTTAATTCTTGACGTGCCGCTCTATACCATTTGACAATGTCATGTGCTCGTTCTCTGTGAGGTCATTCACATCTGCTAAGCCATCTATCATTTCAGTTGGCAAGGTTTTAATCATCCTGTTGCTGTTCATTCTGCAGATGTTGGTGGAGGAGGAAAATGTGTTCATGGGTGTAAAGAACAGCAGAGTGCATGCTATAAGAGTCTATTTGTCAGTGTACACGATTGAATGTACACGCCTATGGGGCCAATTCACTACATTTCTTGAACATATGTCTCTTTAGCTATAAATTTATAAATTACAATATTCTTATTAAGACGTAGGGCTCCTTTTACAAAGCTGCGCTAGAGCCTTAACGCACGGAATTGCGCGCGCTAAATTGCCACGTGCGCTATCCGCTGCCGCCTCCTTTTGAGCAGGCAGTAGATTTTTGGCTAGCACGCGCTAATCCGTTGCGTGCATTAAAAACGCTAGCGCACCTTTGTAAAAGGAGCCCTTAGCCAAAAGGAAAGATTTATAAACGATAAAGAGTTTTACCTCATGCAAAATTGTCAATTCTTTAATAAGACATTAACTATTTTTTTCTAAGGCCCTCCAAGTTCATATATCCAAAATATGGCCCTGCAAAGGGGTTTGAGGTTGAGACCACTGGTCTAAAGGACCTTCCTGTGAGACACCTTCATCTTCTTTATTTTGTAGGTTTTGATATTTAACTGGCAAATAATAAGCCCGTGTAAGGGGAGGTAGTGAATCTTCCGGGATCTTCAAAATTTCCAAGCAGTAACATTTTACCATAATTTGAGGAGAAATGTATATCCTGCCAGAGCTGGTATTAGATATAGTTGGGGATCACAAAGCCCACTAACAGGCTGTGCCTTCTTCAGCTTCCAGGAGGCAGTTGCCCTCGTTGCATTACCCACACTGTTCTTGCCATGTGTGACTGGTATTCTGTTAGTATGATTTTTCTATGTAGCATTCTGTAGTGATATGGCTTGTTCAGTTTTCTCAATAGTGGAGGGGATATTTGTGAGACGGAGGAGTGTTGTTGATTCTTGTTCTGTATTATATGTGATTTATAAAATAACAATTGTACAGAATATTCTTTTTCAATATAAAATCAGAACTATTCGAGGCTTGTGCGGGTGAAGCCAGATGGTTTGAGGGGATGGTACGGGAACAAAATTTTTTCCCCCATTTCATTCTCTAGCTTACCACAGCTTTGTAGAAGGGCGGGGCCCCATAGCTAACAAGCACATTTAGAAGTTGGTAAACAGCTTCAATTTAGCAGAAATCCACTGGAGGGATTGGGATTGCCTTTTTAAACCCCCCAGTGATTTTATCCATCCAAATACCAAATTGGCAACGGAAACTGGTCACTGTGACAGCATCAGGACAATACCTCATTATGTTTCCAAGGTTGCAAAGATAACCAATTGTGCCTGCACATAATTGACTATATAATGACCCGTGGCCAGTTATATGCTGCCATTGTATAATATAACTGCTTATGGGCCGGCATATAACCTGTTATGTGCTGACTTTGAACCTATCAATATTATACACATTTATTTTTCTAAAGAGGATATTTATACTGCACATACCTGGCACATAAAACATCAATTTCTGTATTTTAGATCTGTATTTTCCATTGACAGATTGTGTTCTAAAAAATTGGTGAAACTAGAGACATACTGACTTGCATGTCTAATAATATTAATAATAATTTTATTCTTATATACCGCCAAAGCCATGAAAATTCCAGGCGGTTTACAACAAGAAGCGCTGGACAATCAGCGAAGAGGTCACAATTCAAAGTCGTCAATACAATCTACATAATGGAAGAAAAGGTTCTCAGACATCAATGCAATCTTACATAATGGAAGAAGTGGAAAACTATATAGATCTTAAGGTTACTGGTTGAATTAGCAGAGGTATAAAAATTCTTAGTTTACAAACCGATTGAACAAACTCGTTTTTACCAGTTTTCTAAAATTGAGATAGGTTGAGCAGTGCGTGATGATGTTAGTCAGCCAATCGTTCCATTTGCCTGCCTGGAAGGCAAGGGTTCTGTCCAGGAATCTTTTGTAGCGGCAGGTCTTTATTGTCGGATAGGTGTGGGCCTAATAGAACTTGCCAGGTTAAATTGGGAAACTAGGTAAGTGGGGGGCCAGACCATATATTGATTTATAACACAGACAAGAGAACTTGAACAGAATTCGCGCCTCCAGAGGCAGCCAATGGAGTTTTTGATAATAGGGGCTTATGTGTTCCCATTTCTTCAGCCCAAAGATCAGTCGAACTGCCGAATTTTGAATGACTCTGAGTCTTAGAATGGTTTTTATGAAGGATCCCAGGTAGATGATGTTGCAATAATCGAGCATTCTCAAGATGGAAGACTGAACCAGTAAGCGGAAAGATCTTCTGTGAAATATCTAAAATGATGCTGTATACCTTGCTTTTTATAAACTGCTCCTACATTTTTACAATATACACCAGATTTTCATTAAACAAGGTAGCAGATTTCCAGTTCTTAACAATCTAGAAGAAAATTCTCCTGGTTTGGAAAAGGAGTACTGCAGCCATAGATTTTCTACATTATGACCTCACGTCAGAGGTTCCTGTACATTCAAGATCCAACAGATCTTTCCCCAAACTTCAGACCAATATTGCTGAAGTAGTGGACAAGTGTATAGTGCATGTCACACAGTACCGATATCCTCTTTACAATTCCAACACCTGTTATTGCTGTCAACCACTATTTCAGATTTTTATCTGGAGTCCAATCGGTGCTATTTAGCAAAACATAACCCCTTCCTCTTTTACAAAGCCGCACTAGCGGCTGCTGCATGGCAACAGCCCTGAAGCCCTTTAGATCTCTATGGGCTTCAGGGCCATTAGTGCAGCGCAGCCGCTAGTGCAGCTTTGTAAAAGAGGCCGTAAGTCACGGTAGATGTTTCTACTATGGCCTGGTGAGTTAAAGACGCTGCTCCGATGCTCATAAAATTCCTATGAGTGTCGGAGCAGTGTTGGTACATTTAGTGCCCCGGGCTCGAAACCTCTATCACGGTTTAGCAAAAGAGGGCCAGTTGCCTTAGAGAGGCTGAGAAGTAAGCATACAATATTGTATGCTATATTTTAGACCAAATCTAGAGATCTAGGAACTGTCAATACTTCTGTTCCCATACCTGTTCTATATAGACATTCTGCTAGGACATGTCAGTTTCAAACATTTATAAAAGCTGGAACCAGCTCTTGGGAGAGAAAACATTTTGCACATTATTGGCTCCAACATACAATCTTCTTCCAACTCCTTTAATGGAATATCACCCATTCCTCAGGACATACCTAGCCAGTCAGGTTTTAAGGATATCCACAATAAATGTGCATGAGATAGATTTGCATAGAATGGAGGTAGTGCATGCAATACAATAATACAATACAATTTGTATACCGCCAGTACCTCTATGAAGTTCACAGCAGTTTACATAATTATGGTGATAGAAATTAAAACTAGTGTTACAATATTTAGGAATTATTAGTAACAAATTCATGAAATAGATAGGTCTTTATGTATTTTTTTTGAAACATTTAAAATTAGATTGCTGGTTAATATTAGTTGGTAATGCTTTCCAGTTTTGCTGCTTGATGTGCCCATGTGGGAAAAGTTCTATTGTATCTAATGTTCCTAATGACTTGATACCAAAAAGTATCATTGTTTCTAAGGTTCAAAGATGGATTATTAGAAAATTTAACGAGCTATGGCATATAATCAGGGGTTTATCCAAACTGTATTTTAAATAGAATACAATAGAATTTATACAGTATATCCCTTCTATAGGTAGCCAATGTTATTCACGTAAATAAAATGTAATCTTATCACTTTTTTTTCAATCTGAAGATTAATTTAATAGCTGTATTCTGTAGTGTTTGGAGTTTTTTTTTTTTATTTATTATAAATTTAGGGCAATCTAAAAAGGTGACATTGCAATAGTCCAGTTGAGACAAAACTAAAGATTGTACTAATAGGCGGAATTGATAATTATCTAAGTACTTTCTAATCCTTCTAAGTTTCCAGAAAAGACCAAAATATTTTTTTTTTTTGTTAACAAGGGGGTCCTTCTACTAAGGCGCGCTATATACCTATACCCACTGTATAATTTCCTCTACCATAATCTCCCCAACCCCAAAATGTCCTGTCTAAATTAGACTGTAAGCTCTTCTGAGCAGGGACTGTCTATTGTATGTTAAAATGTACAGTGCTGCACACACTTTTCAGCACTTTAGAAATAATAAGTAGTAGTAATTATTTAGCGCATGCTAAATGCTAATGCGTCCATTATATTCTATGGACATGTCAGCATTTAGCACATGCTAAATCAGCTAACATGCCTTAATAAAAGAGGGGAAGTTGTCCTGACGTAATAGTGAAAGGTTGTGATCAAAATGAACTCCTAATATTCATACTACTTTAGCCAGGTAATTTATCTCATACATATTCACTGTGAATATCCCCAAAACCTGATTGGCAAGGTGTTTCCCAAGGACTGGGTTGAAAACCCTGCTGTAGAGAATGTTTTAGTTGCAGCAATTTATAGTATTGGGTATCTGGCAAGTGATATTTCCTTCAAAGTAATGCAAAAGACTTGAATTTAGATTCATCGAATAGCTGTCCATATATGTTGTCATTGCCACAGTGTTCAGCTGACGGCTTATTATTAATCTTTATGGAGACATTGCACCACAAAGAAGACTTTAAAGAACAACAATACTTTGAACAAGATTCTGAAAAGACTACACAGTTGCTACAATAGAGAGTCACTCCTTGAATTTTTGTAGAAAAGTCTTATCCAATAGTTTCTCTAGAACAGGGCTGCCCAAGTCCGGTCCTTGAGATCTACTGGCAGGCCAGGTTTTCTGGATATCCACAATTAACATGTATGAGAGAGATTTGCAAACCAAGAAGGCAGTGCAGGCAGATCTCTCTCATGCATATTCGTTGCGGATATCCAGAAAACCTGGCCTGCCAGTAGATCTCGAGGGCCGGACTTGGGCAGCCCTGCTCTAGAGGAAGTAGGTGTGTTATATGTTCCAATGCATACCAACAGAGATTCTACCTTGTAAGCTAGAGACACAAAGAAAGCAGAGAAGGCGACCAATGATGCTCAATGGTTGTTTTTTGGGTTTTTTCCCAACTCTTTTTAAAAGCCAACACAAAGTGCAACAGATTAACCAACAATAGATACAAACAAAGAAAAAAAAAACCCCAGCACTTATTACAATCAAATAATAAGATAAGTATTTATCCCCTCCCCCTCCCTCCCACCCACCCTTTCCGGATGTGCATAACACTCATTCAAAGGGTAATATTAATAATCAATTTGTACAAAATTTTGTTAACGGATCACAAATTTCTTTGAATTTAATATAGTGTTCCAATTGTAACGAGTTCATACTTTCAAACTTATAAATTTGACATAAGGTTTCCCATCAAAAATTATAATTTATTCTATCCCATTTTTTTCCAGTTTTTTGTGATTAGTTGCATACCAACTCCTGTCATGATAAGAAGTAATCTATTCTTATTTGCATTTATTGGACTCTCAATGCTCAATGGTTTTATTGTAGGCAGGACTCAACACGTATGTGTTTCAACCAAAAGCTTTTGAAAAACTTGAGACACTGCTCTGCGGACACACCTTTAATTGGTTGCTTTGCTCATTTTGATTATGGAATTGCATATCCAATCTGATTATCACAAGCATAAGAAAGAAAAGCTGAAATACATTATTTCGCATTGAATCTCAGACTCCTGAGGCAGGCCCTTTGTCCAAAATACGTACGTGTCGAGTCTTGACTACAATAAAAACTCGTTTATAATTAAAAATTTTATATTTTAACACTCAGTCTCAATTAGACCCCATGTATAGGTCCCAAATTTTTCTCTCTGTCCCCTCTATTTTACTCCAATTTCTTATCTTTACTCTTTGCTACCTTCCTGATGTATTTTCCTTAAATGTTTCTTCATTTTCTTTAATGATTATAGTTCATCCCCCTCTCCTTTTGTACCAGTAAATTTGTATGTCTTGTAGTTTGTCCCCTACTTGTAATATTGTCATATGCACTGAAATACTTGGCATTGCGTGTACAACAAATTTTTAATAAACTTGAAACTTTAGCACCATCGGTCACCACCTTTGTTTTCTTTGTGTTATTTGCTCCTCCAGTAAACAATAAACAATAAATTTCTTCCTGGGTAGTTAGTGATTTACTGCCCTGGTGAATGCTGAATGGTCCAGTGATTAGGGTCCAGAAAGTTGACTCCTCTCTTAATTCTGGAACGCTTTACCTTACATGGAGATATACACAAAGACTCCATAGAAGTTATATTGGAAAGGATTCTAGATGTTTATATGGAGTACATAAAAATAAAATGGGAGCATCTGTAGGACATAAAGAGGGGCATTTTTGATATGACTTCCAAAATTCAGTTTGAATGTTTTGTGAAACACACAAAAATCCAGTAGCAAACATGACCATTTTTGAAACATAATAACATTCATGTTTTTGTTTTGGAAAATGGACATTTCTCAGATGTGCTTGTCCTCAGTGCATCTATCTTTTTTAAAAACACGTCCAAAAGAAAAATGCTCACAACAGACCATTGGGATGTAGGAGAGGCCAGCATTTTTAGTAAACTGGCCACATAGACTTCCCAGCAGAGCACTAAAGTGCAGTTCACCTATAAATGCCCAGGTACACATCTCAACATAATTCCCTTATAGTGTATGGTGAGCCCTTCAAAACCAACCCACAACCTACTAGACTCAACTGTATACAACACCAATAAGCCTTACTTATTTATTTATAATATTTATATTTTGCTTAAACCTATATGTAGGTACAGCAAGATTTGGGTGGATTTTGGAAGGCTCACATATTCCATCATAAGTGTAATAGCTTGAATGGGATATTGGCCTGAGTCCCCATCTCTATAGTGCAGTACCCTCCCACTAGGATACTCCAGGAACCTGCTTGCTGCTCTACTTAGACTGGCCTTAACATCTGAAGCTATCATGCAGACAGGTATGTACTTTTTCATTCACATCTTTAGGGGGTCAGTGACTACTGGGGGAATGTGCAGTGGTCAGCTGGTAGGTATAGGTAACCTTTTAGCACTTATTTGTTATTAAAACAAGTCTACCCCTAAATGTCCAAATTGTGCCTTGGACATTTTCTAAAATGTTTGATTACTGCAGAAAATCATCCAAATCATAAGACCATCTTGTAGGGTCATGAAATGGTTAACTGTTGTTTGAAATGCTGCTCTGGCCTACATAGCTGGAAACAGTGTATAATTTGCTGACATCATCTGCCTGAAATGTATGTCCCTGTCTTACCACATTGTAAGCTAAATAGATAAGAGTTTGAGCCATGATGTACCCTGCCCTCCTGAACATGTAACAATTAGAACTGCAAGGCTTAGATAAGCAGATAAATGACAAATTTCAAGTCTGACACATTATAATCACAAAACAGAAAATAAAATAATTTTTTTTTACCTTTTGTTGTCTGATCATTTTTCAAATCATGTTGGTCCCAGGCTCTGCAACAAACGTCTTCTGATAACTTGCTTGCCAGGGTCTCTTGCCCAGATCCACCATCTCTCCTTTTCTCAATTACCCTGCCATCCAGCATCTCTCCCTCCTTCCCCACCAGCTTTCCCTTTCTCTTTCTAACTACCCTCCTCCTATCCAGTATCTCTATCCCCCCACCACCATCTCTTATGTCCAACTTCTCTTCCTTTCTGTTCCTTCCTTCCCTAAATCTCATTGTCCACCATCTCTCTCCCTCTCCTGTTTTTAGATCCTTATTTCTTCTATCCTTTCCCATCTCCCCTCTCCATGATCTCCCCCAAGTCCATCTCCCCCTCCCCATCCATCTTCCCCCTCCACCAAGTTCATTTCTCCCATCTATCTTCTCCCCATCTCTCCTCCAGTCCACCAACTCCCCATCTCCCCCTCTCCCTCCAGTTACCTTTTTTTATTTTTTATGGGTACACAAAATATTTATTGTGGTGTAGCACAATTATTAAAGATTTTAGCCAGAAAAGAAAAAGGCTTTACACTATCTCTCTAAGGCACATAAATGTGAGTCCCATTGGAGTGGCTGGGACAAGGACATTTCCTCGTTAGTGTTAGCCAGTGTGCCACTCTCCTGCTGCCACCCCACTGGAACTTCCCAGTCCCCCCAACCTGTGACACCCCTTCTCCAGATCCTCCTACATCAGTAGACCTCCCTAAACCTGTAGACCCCCTGGAACTCCTAAGCCACCACTACCACTACCCCTCCCCCCCCCCCACATACACACACACCTTTCTCAAAGAGAGTCCAGCAGGAGGGATGCATCTGGGAAGAGGTCTGCCGGTGGCGATAGCGATCCACTCCTGCCACCACTCCTTGCGTCTTCTCTCCATTGTGGCCCGCCCTGAGTGAAAACTTCCTGTTTCCGCTTGGGGGGCCGAATGGAGAGAAGATGCCCGGAGTAATGGCAGGGTAGTGAATTGCATTCGCTACTGCCACTTTTTCCTGGCCAGGGAGGAGAGGAGAAATACTTGCTGCTGTTCTGCACCAGAGACCCGTTCGGGATTTCCCTCTGCCACCAGAGTCCTTGCTTCGATGTAACTTCCGGTTTTACAAAACTGGAAATTACACAAGAAGCAAGGACTCCAGTGGCAGAGGAAAAGCCCGAACGGGTCTCTAACAAGGGGGCCGACGAATCGGTAAGTCCGATTTTCTTATAAAACAAACTGATTTGAATCGATTCACCCAAAGTGAATCAGAGAATCAATTCAAATTGCGAATTGGGCAGCACTAGCGCACAGGACCTTGAGTTTAGTAATAAAGCTAAGAAACCAAGTAGGGGAGGTAGGTGAGTTTGTGAGAATATCTTCCTGCTGTCCTCAGATAACATCTGTTACAGTTAAGTAACTGTGCTTTATCCCAAGACAAGCAAGCAGCATATTCTAACAAGTGGGACTCCCTAGCTGCCAGAATCATGCCTCTGCGAAGAGAGTTATCACCAACCACCATGAGCCTGGCAAATCTATGCAGGTTGGAAAGGAATTGGCTGTCAGATACCTATACCCACTATATATAACCTCCCCAACCCTGAAATGTCCTGTCTAAATTAGATTGTCTATTGTATGTTAAAATGTACAGCACTGTGTAAGCCTTTCAGTGCTATAGAAATAATAAATAGTAGCAGTAGTAGTAATATTGGTAGAGAATATATTTTGCAGAATAGCCTGGCCAAATTAACTATCTTGTTTGGAATGGCTCTCAATAGTGGGATGTGAAGGTATGAATGAAGGACCAAGTGGCTGCTTTGCAAATGTCCTCAATGGGAGTGGAGTGTAGATAAGCTATTGGAATCGCCATTGCTCAGACTTTGTGTGCTGTGACACAGCTTTCAACTTTCAGCCCAGACTCAACATAGCAGAAGAAGATATAGTCCGCCAGCCATGTTGAGATGGTTCTCTTGGTGATAGGAGCTCCCAGTCAGGATTAAAAGACAGGAACAGTTGAGATTCTATGAGGTTTGGTAAATCTAGGTAGCAGGCAAGATCATGCTTGCAGTGCAAGGTATGGAGCACTGCTTCCCTAGGGTGAAAGTGCGGCATAGAAAAGAAGGCGGGGAATTCAATAGACTATTACAGATGAAACTCCAAGATGACCTTCAGTAGGAATTTAGGATGAGTATGAAGAACAACCTTGTTATGGTAAACCATCATATGGGGGAATCCGACATGAGGGTCTTTCCTATAAAATACTCCTCGCTTTTAAAACAAAAAACTCTAACCAACCGGCGTTCATAGATAAACTTTTGATCTCTTACTCATCATCTAGGGCAATTTACTCTCTATATCGTCAATATGGGAATTGTTTTACGACACTACTCGCAAATCCATCTTTTCAGTTACCGCCCCCTCTCTGTGGAATACCCTTCCACTAGACATTCGATTAGAGAACTCACTTGGAAATTTTAAAACCAAAATTAAAACTTTCCTCTTTAAAGATGCTTTTACTCTTTAGCATCAGCCTCCGCTTTTTAATTCCCTGATTCATGTGTAGCTTTGAAACATCTAATACTTCTTTTGAAGTGATTCCCTTCCTAATGTCTTTACCACTCCTCATTTACCATTCTTTTTTATTAATTTTACTTCGATGTATTTTAAACAACCTCTCCCTCCCCCACTTTCCTTCCGTTTCATGTATGTTAATCTGAATTTGTCCAGTATTTTTAATATTTGATAAATTATTGTTTTTATTTACTTATTTTAATTGCTTCCTATAATCTTTTATAATGTAGACATGTATTTTGATAGACCGTATATTAAAAATAAATAAACTTGAAACTTGATGTGAGAGATAAGAAAGGTTATTTTTCAGGTAAGAAGCTTGAGAGATGAGATCAAGTGGCTCAAAAGGAGGCTGTCCCCTCCTACATCTCAATGGCTTATTTTGAAGATTTTTGTTTTGGATGTGTTTTTTTCAAAAATTGTTCAAAAAGGTAGGTGCATTGAGGATAAGCACATCTGAGGAGTGACCATTTTCAAACAAAAAAAAACAAGACATTTTGCAGTTTTGAAAATGGGCAAGTTTAGTACTGTATTTACTACGTATTCTGCAAAACATCTAAACTCAGATTTAGATGTCATATCGAAAATGCCCCTCTGCATCTAGTCAATCACACAAAACTGTGCATCAAAGTACGTCTTTTACAAAAAAGTATGTGCAGATTTGCTGATAATCAACCGTTGGGTCTTCAAAATGCCAGTTGAGTCAGACACAAACTGACTGGACTTCTCATTAGTCCCATTGGTTTATTGTATATTATTGTATATTATATAAATAATTTCTTTAACTAATTTAATTATCTAATTTATTTAGTTAAGTAATATTTCAATTCATTTAATTAAATAGTATGTCAGTTCACTTGTTCAATTCATTAATAGACCAGCTAAATACACTAAAAATTAGCAACCGTGTACTTAGCTTGCTTAACAGCATCACTTCTCTGACAGAGTATCCATTTCAACCCTTTCTTCAGGGAGCAGGTGAGCTTTTTAAGGCAAAATGCTGTGAAGCCAAAAAGATAAAAACATTAAAGAACTTTAGTGACTCTAATCCTAGCAATCTGCAACATAGTGTTATTATGTAATATATTTTCAAAATGATCTTATTAAATAAAACGTTTTAACATAAACAGCTTCCCATTTATATGTACAGTAGTTGCTCCTATTACATATACAGTCAAACCTTGGTTTGCGAGCATAATTCGTTCCAGAAGCATGCTTGTAATCCAAAGCACTCGTATATCAAAGCAAATTTCCCCATAAGAAATAATGGAAACTCAGATGATTCATCCCACATCCCAGAAACCTTAATACAAAATACTATACGTACTCGTATTGCAAGACCTCGCTCATTTAGAACAGTCACTAGACTCCCACAGCTTCAGCGAGAGAAGAACCATTGGCTCACTTGTGATGATGTGACGCGTGTATACTGTACGTACTTGTATTGCAAGACTTTGCTCGTTTAGAACTCTTGCAGCATCAGAGAGAGAAGAATTATGTGTGTATACTGTATATACTTGTATTGCAAGACATTGCTTGTATATCAAAAGTTAATTTAATAAAATGTTTTGCTTGTCTTGCAAAACACTTGTAAACCAAGTTACTTGCAATCCATGGTTTTACTGTACTTGAACCAAAGCATTAAATTCACTCAAATATCACACGTTAAGCCACTCACCAGGTAAATGCTGACTGAAACATACTATTGCTGGAAAGATTAAAATGGCCGCGGCGTCTCTCCCACTTATCAGGAGAGAACCGCCCTCTTTGTGTGTGACTACGTATTCCACAGTGGACTGCTGTTCTCATACGTTGTATTACTCTGCCACTGTCAGCCAATCTGCATCCTCATTCAAGCCTGCAGGTGCTATACTGTCCACTTCGAATATCCACTTTAATTCTTTGCGCCCTAGTAATCTATCTATGTCTCCACCCTCCCACACTATTTCTATTACATCAATAACTCTCCAATGCAAATCCTGTAAGGTGTGCTGACATAATTGCCAATGCCTGACATGGGGAGCATTTTCCTTTAATGTATGGACTCACGACTTATGCTCTATAAGTCTGATTTTGATTGTTCTTCTTGTACGCCCTATGTAAATTTTTTTACAGGGCCTCTGCATCTAGGACATGTCCTCAACCCAATTCCCAAGTCATCCAGTCAAAGACACCAGATTTGTTTGGTATGATTTTTCATTGGTAAAACAAACAATGTTGTCTTGAGTTGTGCAGCTTGTTGGATTCCAGAATGTTCACTATTCTTTCCTTCAGTAATGCCTCCATTCTTTTCCAACTACTGAAGTGAGGCTTACTGACCTGTAGTTTTCCACTTCTTCTCTGTTACCAATTTTGTGATGCAGGATCACATCTACTCTTCTCCAATCCTGCAGAACCTCTCCCATCTAGAAGGGCTTATTAAACAAATCTTTGAGGACCTGACAGAACCTCTCTGAGCTTTCTCAACATCCTGGTATGGATCTCATCTAGTCCCATGACTTTATCCACTTACATTTTTTCAAGTTGTTCTTAACCTTCTTTATAAACAATTTACCAAGATCTGTTATCATTTTTATAGTTTGTTTTTTTCAGTCTGAACCACTGTTTTTCCATTTCTCTTATGTCCTCACTTTCTGTCAGCTTTTTCTTCAGATATTCCTCTATTCTACTAAAGTCACATATTTGAAGTCTAGTACATTTAGTTTTGAATTTTGTGTATCTGCATTCTCCTTTAGACATACTTTCTCCATTTGTGAGCACAAAATCTAGCATCACGCCTTCAAGGGCCCACAAATTAAATAGTGGGCCAGTAACAGTGGCTAAATTATGAAGAGGGAATAAGTAGCAGGAGAGTTGGGGAGGGGATGGTGGGAGAAGGGGGAGGTAAGGTGGGATAGGATATGGTTGGAGGAATGAGCAATGGTTGTTGTTAGGGAGAGTAACAGTAGATGATTGGTGAAAGGAAGTGTTTTTAGAGCTGTGAGGAGTAGAATGTTGAGTTATTATTTTTCAGGGGAGAAGAGGGTGATGAAGGGCTGGTGAGCAGGGGCTAGTGAGTGAGAGGGATGGGAGTGAATTAAAATTGTGAATTTTGTCCACCCACCCGGTCCCTTTAAGGGTTGGCAGGATTTTTGTGTTGGGGTCTTTGTTAGTTGGTTTGCACTTAGGTGGTAGGTGCGCATGAGTTGCTATTCCAGTGGTGTTTGGGTAATGGTGGTGGTGGGGGGAGGAGGGTTTTTTTGTCACAGTTTTGGTGAAATTTGGGTATTCTAGGCAGTCAATGATTGGTTTATGGTGTGTATACAGGGATTGATGGAAAGGCAGATATTTGTGTGTGATACTACCACAGGTATGGGTGAGGCCGGGCAGCACCGCAGGTCTCATGGAGGAGGGGGGCAAGGGTTGGATCAATGGGGAGAAAACACAAAATGAATTTGGGGGGTATGTCAGCTAGGTCGTTACTAACTAGCTGATTTGGTGAAGACTGCTCTGGGAAAGTAGAATGTATTTTATATTCATGCTTTAATGTTATGGCATTGTTTATTAAATAAAGCTGCGGCCAGAATTATTTATCCACTTTAAGAAGTTTGCGGAGTATTGATTTACTAAAGTTAATTGTGGGTATGAGCGTTGAATGTAATGTGAATGCCAATGTTACTCTCATGGGTTCCATCACCATTTCGTTGAGCTGAACACTTTGGCTGGCATCCATGATCTTTCTACTCCTTTCTGTTTCTGAAGATGGGACATTCTAATCCATATTTTGGCAAGCTGAAATCTCCCACCAATAGCACCTTACCTTTCTTTCCCAGCTTGTGGATATCTTCAATTGGATCTTTGTCCAACTTTTCTGCTTGTGTCAGAGGTCTGTAGATGACACTTGTTTAGACAGAGTTTATATCTTCTTTTTCCAGGACAATCCATATTGCTTCCTCTTTCTCCTGGCCCCTGGCAGTTCAGTCTTCTTAATATTTCTATTCACATACACACCACAACATTTTTGGCCTTCTCAGTCCTTCTAAAAGAGATTACAGTCCACTATGGTTTTGTCACATTTGTAGGTGTCATTGAACCATATCTGTGATACTAACACTTTCTAAGTCTGCCTCTAACATCAGCCCATTAATTTTGCTACTTAGATTGCAAACATTTGTGATCATTGCTTTCTAGCTACATTTTATTGGCAATCTTATCTTCTGTTAGCTTTTTCCCCTAGTCATTTGCCTTACTTATGTTCAGAGAAGAACTGTGCTCCTGAGGGGACTTCTAAGGGCGAACAGGTTTTAATTAAACAAACTTATACCCCACCTAAAACCTAAGAGGGCTACAAGATTACATACATAAAATACAAATAAACTCCCTCCTTTTTACAAAACTGTAGCGCAGTTTTTAGCGCTGACCATGGCAGTAGCAGCTCCAATGCTCATAGAATTCCTATGAGCATTAGAGCTGTTACCGCCATGGCCAGTGCTAAAAACCACGCTACGGCTTTGTAAATGGGAGGGAAAATGAATAACATAAAATAACAAACCTGGACATGAAATTACATCTTGCATCTACTGCTCCTTATTAAACGGTGCTCCTCTATTTCAAAAAAGCTTCCACTATCCATCATCCTCAGCTATCCAACCAGGTTATTCCATAGTTTCTGGTATCTACTTGGGCATGATATTTGTCTCTAGATATAACAAGATATGTTCACCCATATGGTTCCACAGACTAGCTCAATGGCACAATTATACTCCAGGTGCCCAGGAAGGATCTCTACTTTCTTCTTATTAGATATCTGCAAAGGCATAGTAACATGATGGAAAGCCTGGAGGTGCTCCTGCCACAGAGGCTGTAAAAATAGAATCCATAGATTATAATGAGTCTGGAAAACAATTTGAAAAATTGGAAGAGGACCTCGAGACAATCTTTCTTGATTGCCGATGGTTGTCTGGGTTCTTCTGAATCCACAGTAAGTCCAGAAGAATTACACATGAAGAAGGCTAAATAACCCAAAATGAGATGTTTTTACAATACCATATACCCACCATTGAATCAAAGCTAATGATAGCCCATTTTGTTGCCCTTTTGGGCTGACAGTCTATCATTAATGGTTATAAAAGAAAAAGGTGTAGGGCTCAGTCTAAGGGATAAGGAGACCAATAGGGGCATAATCAAAAAACTAACACACACCCCAAAAAACTCAAGTTGGCACTTGGACATCTCAATCGCCAGGACATCCAGGTGCCAATTTTCTAAACCATTTTCCTGAGATGTTTGAGTTGAGTGAGATGTTTCATCCGCTATGCATCCAGAGTTCAAGGGCGCATGTTAAGAGGCATGCTATTGGTAGGCTTTGGGAATGCCAGACTTGGACGTCTTGCAAGGATAATCAAACCTTTTCCAAGACACCCAGGATGGAGTGTAGATGTTTTTTGTGCTAGACCTCTTTGGAAGCATCTAAGTGCCAACAGATACCCAAACTGACCAGATGACCACTGGAGGGATTATGTAATGATCCCCCACGCTCCTCCAGTGGTCACCGACCCCCTCCCACAACTTTGAATACATACTTGTCTATGGAATAGTATCATATGGTATGGGAAATCTACTAGAGAATCACACAGGTGTTTTAAGTAGCCAGGTGGGTAGGCTAGTGAACCATAGAGAGAAGGAACCAGATCCATAAGGCACTCTAACCACAACATCTGTGGTGTTAAGTATGAGCCCATCAAACTCACCCTGCTAAACTGCCATATAGGTGCCACATAACATAACATTGTGCTTATTAACCTCTTAACCGGAAGTTTAACGCGGTTTACAAGAGATTATAAAAGTAAGCATATTGCATAAAATAAGATGGTTAGTTAGTCAGTCAAGTGCTTAGAAAACAGATAGGTCTTCAATTGTCTTCTAAAATGTCTGTAAGAACGGGTTGTGAGCAGTAATATTCAAAATTCTTTGTCATGAAGAGCTGCCTGAGATGCCAAAGTATGATTAAGAAATTTCTTACTCCTACAACCCTGGACAGATGGAAAATTAAACAAAGGATGAGTTTTTCTACTGTGCCTGGTATGAAGCCAAAGAAAATCTGCTGACCAGATAAAAAAGAGCTATACCATAAACAACCTTATAACAGGAACAGCTTAACTTAAACACCCGAGCTTCCACAGGCAACCAATGCAATCTATAATAATAAAACGCTAAGCACGCATGCGCACTCGCGCCGCGTGTTCCCTGATCCCTGATCTGTTGGGGGTGTGGCGGCACGAGTGCACATGCGCTAGATGGTGGGGAGTGAGGAGTCGGTACTTAGGGGAAGGAGAGCAGGCCCGGGAGAGCGAAGGAAGCCCCAGTGACACTGAGCTCAAATTCACATCTCTGCTGCCGTGGCAACTTGAAAATTAAAAAAGAGGCGATCGCGAGCTTTTCCCGCCCCTCTCCAGCTTCGGGAAGGGATCGGGACTTTGGAGAACCGCATTGTCTGCTACCCACCCCTTCCCCGACCTTCCCGACGTCTTCCTATTTACCAGTGCACCTCCAGTCGCGTACTGAGGACCTCACAGTCAGTCTTCACGACCGCAGCAAGCAGCCGATCGACTCCAGAAGCCTGCTGCGCTCCTCCAACAGCGGAAGGCCCCGAGCCCAAGTCAGCGAACGGGCTGGTCCTTTGCCGGCTGCTGCCTCTCATGCTGAGGTGCGCGGTGTACAGGCGCTGAATGGCGGCGGCTCCGGGGCTTCTCCTCCCGCACAGGCCTCTCCCCTCTCCGCCAAAGACGCTCCAAGCACAGCGCAGCGCTGTGTGGGAAACCAAATCCCACCCTCGACACCGACCAAACTCCCACTGGATCAGTCGCGCGAAGCTGTGGCAGCCTTCCTCCCCAGGTTCCATACAAAGCAGGCTGAGCAGCACAACGTTCAATAGGATTAGTGATATGAAAAGATGAGCAGACAAGAACAGAGCCTGAGAAAAAGAGAAGGCATAAAGGAGTAGACAATTGCAGTTAGCTTCAAAATTAAAGGCAGAGATGACAATAGAAAACTTGAGAAAAGACAGTTATTAAATAACTGAGCACTTTGAAGTAGCTCCCTACTGCTGGACAGGGGGAGCAGGAAGAGGTGCTGATGGACAGGGGGGAGGTAAAACAAAGGGAGAAGGGCTGCTGCTGGATAAGGAGAGCAGTGAAGGGGTGGTGGTGGACACAGGGGAGGTAAAAGGAAGGGAGAATGGACAGGGGGAGCATGCAAGGGGTGGTAGTGGATAGCCAAAAGAAAGAAAGACAGAAATACAGAAAGCGGCTAAGGAGACAGAGAGAGAAAGAAATCAAGACAGACACACACACACATATTCTAGCATCCGTTAATGTAACGGGCTATAAAGCTAGTTCACAATAAAAGGGTGAGACATAATCATATTTCCTCAGGCCATAAATCATTATGACCGCTGTATTCTGCATTAGTATAAGTCTTGCTAATTCTTTCTTAGTGACTGTCAGATAATTACAGTAATCAAGAAGACTTAGTAAAAACAATTGAACCAATAGTCTGAAAGCAGTAAATTTGAAATAAGATCTAATTGTTCGTAATTTTCATAAGGTGAAATGGAATTTACGTACTACAGCATCTATCTAAGCTTTCATTGTAAGATGCTGGTCCAGAATAACTTCTAAGAGCTATTGGGAAGGTAGACAGGTGGATATAGTAGGTTTTAGGAGAGTTTTGGAGGGCTCACCATAAATTATATGGGGTATATGATGAGATGTACTATATATCTGGCACCCTTTATGTGAAGTTCACAGCAGTGCCCTCTAAGGTGCCCCACTGCTCTGTTGGCTTATCTATGTGGCCAGTCCATTAGAATGGTGGCCCCTTCCATGTCTAAATAGTGCTGATTTAAATACTTCTAACTTGGATGTTTTTGTGGTCAAAAATGGCAAATGAAGTTAGATGTCCTGGCGGTCTAGACATTTTAGTGGCCAAGATGTCCAAACAGATGATTTTCAAAAATAAATTATTTGGACATCCCGTTTAAAAATGGATGTTTCTGTGCTTCCGACTTTGGACTTTTAGTGGGAAATGTCCAAGTCGGGCTTAAACAACTTTTTCGAAAATGGCCCTCCACATTGTTGCTCAACGGGAAATCTCATCAGTCAGGGTCAATGAAAGCTGATGCCTTTGCAGATCCAGAAGACAAATGCATGGAAACCAGGAGGACAACTTTTGCACTGAATTTTAGTAGCCAATGAAAACATGATTTATATTGTATCGCATTGTTTTACAACATTGCACAATTTGGCAAAATACATATTGGAACTTAATAAATAGACACCAGTATGTTTGGATTAACAAGAGTTGCCTATTGTATGTAAGAATATTCATAACTGTGTATTCAAAAAATACCAAGTAAAACAATCC
Source organism: Geotrypetes seraphini (assembly GCF_902459505.1). NCBI lineage: Eukaryota > Metazoa > Chordata > Amphibia > Gymnophiona > Dermophiidae > Geotrypetes > Geotrypetes seraphini. The sequence goes on along the minus strand of NC_047085.1, from coordinate 431,473,646 downwards.
TCCATATAGGACCATAACCCCCAACAGTTCTATTTTCCTTATGGTACCAAGAATTTACCATTTATTTTCTGTGATGCCTAATTTCTTTTAGAACAATGCTTTTCAATCAGGTCCTCTGGACACATCCAACCAGTCAAGTGTTTAGGATATCCAAAATGAATATGCATAGAGGCTTTTCTAGAGGCAATGAAGGTAATACATGCATATTTATCTTTTGCATATTCATTGTGGATATTCTGAAAACCTAACTGTCTGGATGTGTTTCAAGGACTGGGTTAAGAACCCCTGTTGCACTCTAATGTGGAAACTTTTGAACCTGATACATCCCAAGAGCTGCTAAGGAAATAGCAGAAGGTGCAATGGATAAATTAGTTTCACCTGATAGTTTGAATGTATCACAGTTTCTTGAATCCTCAAAAGACATGATAAATAAACAGGCAACACTCCTGGTAGCTTTCAAGACAGAGTTAGAGAAACAGGCTATTTTGAAGTTATATTTTGTGAAAAAGCAAGACCTATTTTGTGGCCAATGGGTAATAATTTTTCCTGATGTCTCTAGACAGACTCAATTTAAAAGGAGGCAGTTCCTACTGCTTATGCCGAAGGTCTTGGCAGTTGGAGCGACTTTCTTTTTAAAATTTCCATGTAAGTGGCAAGTGCCTTATCTCGTATGGAAGTGATAAATATGTTTATTTAGATCCAGCCCAGTTAGAAGATAATCCTTTTTAAGGATAAACCTTTGTTGAAAGTTTAAGTTTTCATTTTTCAACTTAGAAGGATGTTTTGTGACAAAGTAAAGCAAGCCACAAATTATGCCTGTCAATGATAGCTTTAATTTCCTAGACTGGGAACTGGCGACCATTATAATGTGGACTAGATAATTGATGATTAATTTCATCATACTTATTTTAATGTATTTGTATATGCTGAAGTGCTGTTGATATTCATTAATATTTGTTATTTAATTGTAACGAACAATGATAAATAAATAAATAAATAATAATAATAAAAAAGAACCCCTGTTGTAGAACATGATGATTATTGTTAGCTCATCAAAACAATTTCGCTTCTGTGAGGAAAGTGTCGACATTACTGAAGGATGGAGTCTCTGCCAATGAACTACAGCACATCTGTTGGTCAGATACAAGGTCCACACTTAGCAGGTACCAGAGGAATTATTCTGGTCAAGGACTTTCACTGTAACATTTTAGAAAGGATGTATAACTCAGAATATAGGCTATATGAGAGGGATCTGTGGTCTTAAAATGTGAAAATAACCTAAGTCACTATGAATGAAAGTGAATTGTGCCATAGCTCAGGAAAGGTCAGTTCCAATGAGGTGAAAATCTAAAGCATCTGAAGGAAACTCCTGGGACCACAACATATGTCTCTGCTAGAGCTTGACATGTTCAAGGTAGCACAACAAAATTCAATATGACTAACTGGAAAGACTGCATACTGTATTCTCATATTCAGAAGAGATACTGAGCTAGCACACAATGTTTGCTCTGTTTTATATTGCAAAGCCAGTTTTCTTTCAAATTATACTATTTATCGAACCTTTTGGTTTTCAATTTTCTGCAAACAATAGGTGAGATGAAAAGCAAGTGCTCATATCAGTATTAACAAACCCCCCCACAGCTTTATGATGAAATAATGTTGAATGTGCTGCATCTGTTCAAATGGGCTAATTTTGTCTCAGTCTGAAACTATGCTGGGAAGCCATCTACAGCAGCAGAGGTCTGAACACCTGTGAATGTCTAGTTTCAAGCCTATATTAATCCATTTCTCACAGCATCCTCAGACCTAGCTGTCAAAATATAAAGCATAAAAGGCTCTTTTTACAAAGCTGCACTACCAATTAGTGGTGCGCTGAATGCGAAGAAGCCCATGGGAATAGAATGGACTTTTTCGCATTCAGCATGCCACTAATCAGTAGCGCAACTTTTTAAAAGGAGCCCATAAGAACTGTAGAAACAAATAATAGGAAAATAGCATAACATAACAAATTCACTTATATAGCGCAGTAACCTCTCAGTTCAACACGGTTAACAACAATCAAGAGACTGAAAAAGCACAGTGTGTTAAAATCACATTCAGAAGAATCTGTCAAATAAGTAGGTCTTTAGCATTTTTCTAAAGGAAAGATAGGAGTGAGAGTTTGTTATCAGGACAGAAAAGGGTTTATTCCATGATCCAGCTTGAAAAGATAAAATTCTATGGAAAAATCTTTTGTATATGCAACCTTTTACAGTAGGAAATGTAAATAATCTAAAATGCTGAGAAAAACATTTTCTGTCAGTAAATTTAAAGTGATTAATAATATAATCAGGTATAAGGCCAAACAATGTCTTATAACAGGTACATCCTAACTTGAATAATATTCTTGTCTCAACTGGTAACCAATGAAGCTTCCAATAGAATTTAGTCACATGATCACTTCTATCAGATATGTGGTGTAGTGGCTAAAGCTACAGCTTCAGCACCCTAAGATTGTGGGTTCAAACCCTGCACTGCTCTTTGTGACCTTGGGCAAGCCACTTAATCCCCAACTATCTCAGGTGCATTTGATAGCCTGTGTGCCCACTGAGACAGATGGGGAAAATGCTTGATTACCTGATTTGTAACCTGTTCTGAGCTCCTTTGGGAGGATGGGCTAAAAAGAATAAAATCATGTTCAAGGATGTATGACATAAACAGCACATTTTATAAGCTGAGTTTGAAAATACAGCTCACTGAATTCTGTGCATTTAAACAGATGTCTGAGGACTATGCCATTTATAAGCCTAACATCTGACACTGAATTCATTATTGGTTTTACTCCATTGTCTTTTCATATCCTTTTCTGAATGCACACTCTTCCATATCCTCCACAGGAAATAATCGACATCTGGTATAAGGGTAGATGTAGGTCAATGAACAGGGCCCAGTGTTGATGCCACCTCAAAATAAGGTCATAGAACTCAAAATTAAGATACTAACACAAGCCTGCATTAAAGAAAATTACCTTATGAGAAGGAGCATTGAAGGTTTGGAAAATAATACAAGATTGTCTATCTTCCTGTAATTAGTTTTCCTAAATTTCTTTATATTGCACCAAAAGTCATGTTTAAACATGATATAAAGGATATTTTATTGATTCCTCCAATAACTTGGGCCTGTTATTTGTCATCAGCTAAACAAGAGTCAATTTTGGCACAAGATCATAACCCAGAAAAGGATGTTTTAAATATGTCTGAAATTCTGGAGACCTGACTCTGAATCTGTAACTTTTGCTTCTTCTTAGGTGCCATTGACTCAAGCTTGAGTCCTAGCGACCTGATGAATTATAGATCTAAAAAGAAATTGGTTTTGTGCAAGTTCAGTAAGGTCCTTCAGCATCATCCCCATTGTTGTTTTCAACATGTTCAGCCATCTTATTGCAGGTCACCCTCTTCGCCTGGTTCTTTTGGTCTTCCCAAACATAATGTCCTTCTCCAATGATCTTTTTCTTCTGACAGTGTGACCAAAATATGATAGTCATAATTTCATCATCTGTGCTTCGAGTGATGTAGCCGATTTGATCTCTTCCAGAATCGATTTGTTAGTTCTTCTGACGGACATGCATAATATCCTTCTCCACCCTTTGATTACCCTCAATTTCTTATTTATAAGTACTCTTCAGACCCTCAGAAATGCCACCAGGTGTTCAAATGTCTTTCATAACAGCTGGCTTTATGCATCCAATCTTCACTGGGCCACTTTTTACTGACACTAAATGCAATGAGCTACGCCTTCAACTTAACAAATTGATTAGTATAACTACTATACTTAGCTTTGGTGGTAAACGATAAGGGAGTTTCCTCAGGGCCACAATCCCTTAACTGAAGTTTTCAACACTCGACGCGACCACCACTTGCATAACTTTTGAAGAGCAAGACATTAATATCCTTCTCCAGCATCAAAGCTCAAATGAGTCAATCTTCTTTCTATCTTGTTTCCATGGAGGGACATAATCAAAGGACACGTCTAAGTCTGTTTTGGGCCTATGTCGTTTCCATGGAGGGACATAATCAAAGGACACGTCTAAGTCTGTTTTGGGCCTATGTCGCTAGACGCCCAAAGTCAGCAGTGTCTAAAGTCCATTCTCGAAAAATACATCCAAAATATATTTTTTTCCAAAAATCATCTAATTATACATCCAGCTATTTGATCAGCCAGACCGCTATGTCATCTATCTTTATACCCCATTCTCGTCCTAAAAAATCGTCCAAGTCATAAAATATCTAGAACAAGACCTTTTGGACGTGAGAGGGGCCAGCAAAGTTATGGACTGGACATACAGACATAGCAACACAGGGCACTGCTGCAAACTTCATGGTAAGCCCCCCAAAATACCCCCTAAACCTACTATACCCACCTGTCTACAACCTCAAGAGCCCTTATGCTGCAGGTGGCATCTATATGGCAGTACAGAAAGGTTTGGTGGGTTTTGGGGGGTGCACATGTTTCACCATGAATGCAGTGGTGAGAGTAGCTTATGGGCATGGGCATGGGTCCTCCTCTCTATGGGTCACTAGCCCCCTTCCCCCCCCCCCCCGACTACTTAAGCCACCTCTGTGCTGATCTACTAGGCTTTCCTATGCCAGCTGCTGATGTTCTGGAGGCAGATATGTAAATTTTTTATTCTGTTTTTTATGGAGGTGAGGGAGGGGTCAGTTTTCACTGGGGGAGTGTGTGGGGGGTCTGTATTTTGTGCCTACAGTGGTTATCTGCTCACTTTGGAGACCTTCTGGGCACTTAGACCTGGTTTTACATGGCCTATGTCACAACGCACAATTTCTGTCTAGGCAATCTTGTTACACTTTTGGTTATACTTGTAGTACGACTAAGTCTAGGCCGGCCCACATCCTGCCCAGATCCCGCCCTCACCACTTCTCCTAAAACTCCCCTTTTAGCTCTGGGCATACAGCAGCACTGAAAGGGCCTAAGTTGTTTTGAGATACGTCTAAAACCTGGTTTGATTATCGGCACTTGGACTTGTCTCACAAACTGTTCAAGTGCCAATTTAGGATGGTTTTTAGATATATTTCTGTTTTGATTATGAGCCCCATAGTGTTCAACTTTCGCATCCGTAATTGACCATTGAGGAAATGAGTGCGTGGGCAAGTCTGATCTTTGCTTTGCTACTTTTGCAATTCTGGTGATAATATTAGCTATGCCCTCTGACCGTGACTGGCTACTGTGAGTTTATTTTTAAGAAAAGGGATGTTTTGTTTCTGGGGTCTCGGGTCAGAATTTTTCCTGACCTAAGGAAACCCAGAAAAGGAGAAAAAAAGTTTCCTATTACTTAGACCATGTTAGAGAAGCACTTTCCCCCCCCCCCCCCAAAGTACCCTTTTAAGTGTGTTATAAAGTTGCAGCCAATGAAATATTTGTTTTTATCCTTTGCAACTTTCAGCTTTTATTAAGAGCAGGAGAGTCATTTCTAGCTCTCTGGAGAAAACAGCAGTTTGAAGTCTGTATATTTTAGTTAGTTTGGCTGCAGAGTCACACACTTCCTAGTTAATGTGACCATTTATTTTTGGGGACATCTGTTAATTGTCAGTCCTGCCCCCCAATCCCACCCCCAATTTTTTCCATTCATTTTTCATGTACACATAATATCTTATTAATTCATAATGGCAACCCTAAAATTTTAAAAAAACTACAAAGCACACTATACGCAGAGAAAATGTTAATCATTTATATTTGGGGGGTTTCAAAGATGTCAAGGCAGATGACTTTAAAATACGCAATGTCACCTCAGTAATTATAGAAAAAGAGACAAATATAGTGCAAAATATAGACAGCAGATATAAATTCTCAAAACTGACACATTTTGATCACTAAAACTGACACATTTTGATCACTAAATTGAAAATAAAATCAGTTTCCTACCTTTGCTGTCTGGTGATTTCATGAGTCTCTGGTTGCGTTTCCTTCTGACTGTGGATCCTTTCTTTCTGCACTGAGGCCCAACAATTGTCCCTTTCTATTCCCTCCCTCCCTGTGTCCTTAGTGCCCCAGTACCTTTCCTATGTCCCCCTCACTGCCTTCCAGACTTTGTCCCACACCTACCCCTGAAGTCAGCCTGCCTGCCTGCCTACCCAACTCCCTCCTTCCCTGCCACGCCTAAGCCAGCCTGCTTGCCTGCCTACCTCCTTCCCTCCCTGCTGCACAAAAGCCTCCCTCCTTCCTTTCCCCTCCCCCCAATCCGCCATCACTACTGCTGCTCTTCTTACCTCCCTGCTACTAATCACCGCCAAGAAGCCTTCTTCCCGATGTCGATTCTGACGTCGGAGAGGCCATTCTGGGCCAGCCAGGCAGTGATTGGCTGGCCTAGAACATCCTCTCTGACGTCAAAATTGACGTCGGGAAGAAGGCTTCTGGGAGGCAATTAGCAGCAGGGAGGTAAGAAGAGCAGCAGCGGCAGCGGTGGACCGGGAAGGGGGGTGTTAAATCAGGCGCTGGAGGGAGGCTTTTTTTGTTTTGCGCAGCAGGGAGAGACAGGAAGCGATTGCCTGTCCCGTTGTCCCCACGCACAGCTTCGGGACGCTGTCCCTGAAAATGGGACATTTCGGCGTCCTGAAGCTGTGTGGGGGACAACGGGACAGGGGATCCAAAAATGGGATGGTCCCATAAAAACGGGACGTATGGTCACCTTATTCATGGTGCTTTTTATCTTGATTGTATTTCAAATATTTTCCTTTGATTATCTGCTTGTTTTTTTCCCAACAAAGTCATGGACTGGATGCAGATTAATAACTTCCTTCTAATACTTTTTTTTCATTATATGTCTTTGGGAAGACCCTTTTCCGTTGTTTCTGTACATGCATTATATTCTTGGTTGCATTATTAGTAATATTAATAAATATAAAATTTAAAAATAAAGAACAGAAGCCCACACTTAAAACAGGCTTTTTCCCTAACTTCTTCCTGCAACCCAATGGCTCCTTTTACAGGGGGCTCATTTTCAAAGCACTTAGACACATACAGTACCATAGGTTTCTATAGTACTTTGTGTGTATAAGTGTTTTGAAAGCGAGCCTCTATGTGTGCTAATGGATTTGCAGCCCCTTTTACAAAGCCGCAGTAGCAATTCTCTCACAGCAAATGCATCTAGCATTCTGTTGCTTTACAGTTTTCATGCTGGTATCCTTACAAATACTTCACATCTACAAGAATTACTTTCCCTGGACTGCAGAACTTTACCTTACATCCCAGAGAATGTTTCCAGGAAAACTTATGCATCTCAAATCTCATGTCACACTTATACATCTCAGGTTTCATCTCATCAAAACAATTCAGCTTTTGTGGGGAAAGTGTTGACATTACTGAAGGATGGAGTCTCTGCCATTAAACTATAGCACATCTATGGGCCAGATACAAGATCCACACTTAGCAGGTACCTAAGGAATTATTCTGGTCAAGGACTTTTGCTGTAACATTTTAGAAAGGACGAATAACACAGAATATATGAGAGGGATCAGTGATCTTAAAATGTGGAAATAACCCAAGTTACTATGAATGAAAATGATGCCTCAAATTTCTAGTAGGAGTATATACCACTTATATCCTAAGTGGTTTTACATTCAGGTAGTTTATCATATTTCCAAATCTGTCCCTGCAGGCTCAAGCTCTATCTAGTGTTTCTGGGGCAATGGAAAGCTTAAGTAACTTGCCCAGGGTCACAAGGAGCAGCAAGGGATTTGAACCCATAATATCAGGGTGCTGAGGCTGTAGCTCTAACCACTGCGCCACACACTCCCACATTCATATATAGAAGTCTGTTATGCAGGATGAAGATTTTAAGAAATCACTCTCAGCAGCTGAGCTTGAAGCTTGGGAGGCATTCAAGTGATTAGTTAAAAACTTTCTGGGCAACCATAAGTCTCCGTCATACAAGGAAGGAGTTCAGAATCTCCTTGACTCATATCAGAAAATTGTCTGTTGCATGTCACCCCTCTGTTGATAGATTCCCATTGGCTTCCTATTGCTCATCGAATTTCGTATAAAATATTACTGCTAGTTTTTAAATCTATGATCTATAACGAACCTCAGTTCATCACTAGACTGCTCATTCCATATAACGTTTCACGGACCCTTCGATCCGAGCTTCAAACAATCTGTTAACAGTTCCATCTTTAAAAATTATTGGTACTAGAAGACAAGACATGTTTTCAATTATCGCCCCTACCTTATGGAACTCTATACCTCAGTACATTAGAGACATAAAGGACCTCATTTCTTTTAAAAGAGCTTTAAACACCTATTTTTTCAAGGATGCTTTTAACATATGACTCTCAGATTTACAATTTTTTTTTTTTTAACGCTAGGTTTAATATCCCATAATTTTGCTTTTTTCCCTTCCCTGAGTTATTTTTCCCTTTAATGTATATTTTCCTCTACAAATATATTGTAACTTTCCCCCTCTACCCTCTTGTTTCACGTGTGTTAACCCAGTATGGTTTTTTTTTTGTTTTTTTTTTAATTTAAAGATCAGTTTTACCTGAATTGTACATCGCTTAGGTATTTAATAAGCGATTTATCAAGCACTAATAAAACTTGTAAAACTTGGAAACTTGGTCATTAAAAATTCACTTTCTGCACTCGCATCTTTGACTTTTTTTCCGGAAAATCTTGGTATGGTGAGTGGCGAGCAAGGAGAACAGTTTCACCAGGACATTCAGTTAATGGAGCGTTGCTACCAAGGTTTCTGGAATGAGAGTATGATGGCCGACTACTGCTGGATGTTGTGCCGTGGCAATCCAGACACAACTCATAAAAATAAATCATACTCTAAGCATTTTTGAAGAAATATTGATTGCTAAGTGACACAGTCCAATATAATTATGCTACGCTGAGCGCTTATTTGACTTTGGGACTGAAGATTCTGCAACATTTCTTTAAGTTGATGCTGCAATTCTTAAAACCCTAAAAACTAACATTAGTCATAACTTTAAAAGTTTACGTAACTAAAAAAAAACAAAACTAATAACAGATCTGAAATCAGCGTAAAAAACTGATTTAGAAAAATGTGCTGTGTTGTCAGATGATTCCAGAAAAATTTTTTTGTTGTTGCCTTGTGTTATCACCCTTAATAGTCTCTTTGTTCAATTAAGTTGCACACTCAAACATGGGTGTGCACCCAAATTTGTACACATAACTCAAAGCACCATTTATAGAACAAATATCTGCTTTTAGTAATCACGTTCACAGGATAGAGGGAGTGCTCTAGATGTGGTATATTTAGATTTTAGCAAAGCCTTTGACAGTGTTCCACACGGACGTCTAATAAATAAACTGAGTACCCTCGGGATGGGTCCCAAAGTGATGGGCTGGATCAAGAACTGGTTGAGTGGAAGGCGAAAGAGGGTAGTAGTCAATGGAGATCGCTCTGAGGAAAGGGATGTTACCCAGTGGTGTGCCTCAAGGTTCTGTTACACGTGCATGTACACTATGATCCTGAGTCTATAAACGGTGCCTATCTCCTACGTGCCATTGAGCATGATTGTCAATCGTCTGCTAGGCACCGTTTATACTATAGAATCAGACCTAGTGGCACCTAAGCAGTCTTAGGCACTGGCAAGTATTGAATCGTTAGGCTCAGAGCCATTTAGGCCAGGGTCTTCTTAGCCTAAAAGAATGCACAAACATTAGGGCCCTGATTCTGCAAAATGCGTCTAAAGTTAGGCGTCCTTTGTAGAATCAGGTTTTAGGTGAGATTTAGACGTCCAAACAATGTCCTTAATGCTATAATATTTTATTATTATGTTATTAGAATGGCGATTTTATGCTGTTTTTCATTATAATTGTAATACTAGGAGTTGGATTTGTTTAATGCTTTTATTTATTTCTCTTCCATCAGACAGAGTGACTGGGATTCAAACCAGCAACATTAACATGGAAGGGTATAGGTTTAACCAGTGTGCTACAGAGTGAGCTAGCAAGCTACATAGCAATTGTAAAACTGGGTCTTATAGGCATTGTAAGGCAGTCTACTTTTAAGCAGTTTAGGCTTCAGATAAACCTGAGTTCTATGGACAGAACTTAGGCACTCTTTGAATGTTCTAGTGGAACTTAGGCACAGTTTAGATGTCCTTAAAGCGATCTGCTAAATTGCTCTCTGGGTTTTTATTTTTGCTTTATTAAGCTCAAAATACATTTAATAAGGCACCACATAAATAGGGCACATCAAAACAGATATATTGCATGCAAAACCTTCTATTTTTGTGGACAAACAGCAATGTTATTTGCTAATTAGAGGAAAAGATCCATTAACTGAAGCAGAGCATGACTTCTGGCTCCATTGCAACATCCTCATAACAAAAATCAGTATCAAAATTAGAGGCAGTGGCGTATCAAGGGGGGGAGGTCCGCCCCAGGTGTAGCCTTAGGGGGGGGTGCACAGCCGGACAGGTCCGGAAAATTCCTGGGCTGCGACGGCACTCAGCGGCATCGGCGCCCCCCCCCTCCATGACAGCACTCAGCGGCATCGGCGCCCCCCCTGCCCCGCGACAGCACTCAAGTTCAGCCTCCTCCCGACATCAGCAGAACTTCAGATTGGCAACAGGTGCTCAGTCAAAAGCTTCCCCTGACTCAGCTTCCTGTTTCCACCCAGGCAGTTCAGTCAGGGGAAGCTTTTGACTGAGCACCTGTTGCCGATCTGAAGTTCTGCTGATGCCGGAAGAAGGAGGCCGAACTTGAGTGCTGTCGCGGGGCAGTGGGGGGCGCCGATGCTGCTCAGTGCCGATGCGAGGGGAGGCCTTGCCGATCTTGTTGCCAAAATCAGAAAGGTGAGGGAGAAAGATGGGCCTATGGTGGATGGAGAGATTGAGAGAAGGGGACAGCTGATGGAAGTGGGAGAACGAGAGAGAAGGGGCAGATGATGGAAGTGGAGAGAAGGGGGAGAGAGAAGAGGGCAGATGATGAAAGTGGGGGAAAGAGAGAGAAGAGGGCAGATGATGGAAGTGGGGGGAAAGAGAGAGAAGGGGCAGATGATGGAAGTGGAGAGAAGGGGGAGAGAGAAGAGGGCAGATGATGGAAGTGGGGGAAAGAGAGAGAAGAGGGCAGATGATGGAAGTGGGGGGGAAGAGAGAGAAGGGGCAGATGATGGAAGTGGAGAGAAGGGGGAGAGAGAAGAGGGCAGATGATGGAAGTGGGGGGAAAGAGAGAGAAGGGGCAGATGATGAAAGGAGGGTAGAAAGAAAGAGAAGGGGCAGATGATGGAAGTGGGGATAGAAAAGAGGGCAGATGATGGAAGGAGGGGGAAAGAGAGAGAAGGGGCAGATGATGGAAGTGGAGAGAAGGGGCAGATGATGGAAGTGGTGGAAAGAGAGAAGAGGGCAAATGATGGAAGTGGGGGAAAGAGAGGGCAGATGATGGAAGTGGAGAGAAGGGAGAGAGAGAAGAGGGCAGAGGATGGAAAGAGGGGATAAATAAAAGGAGGGCACATGATGGGGAAAAAGGATTGAGTTAGGGAAATACTGGAGGGGGTGAGGGAAAGAGATGGTGAGCTGTAGGTAGACAGTAAAAAAGGAAATTGATGAGAGGGTAGTAAGAACGTAATCTAGATGGATGCAGAAAATAAATTGAAAAGGAAAATGAGGGAAGAAAGGGATTGTAGAAGAGAGGTGTGGGAGAGGGAAGGAGAGGAAAGAGATGCCAGACCAATGAGGGTGAAAGAAGCGATGGAAGGGGGAGGCATACAGTTCTGGAAGGGGCATAGAAGGAGAGAAGATGTCATATAGGGGCAGAGAGATGGCAGACAGTGGATGGAAGGAAGAGAGTAACAAGAAGATGAGGAAAGCAGAAACCAGAGAAGACAAAGGTAGAACAAAAATTTTCTATTTATTTGTTGTTTTAGGAGACATGTGTCACTGTTTCTGTGGTGTTGCATTGTATGCAGAGTCCAGCTTCTTGCTGGTTCAATTTAACCTTTGTCTATGTATTTCTATTTTATCCCCCCTTTTACAAAACTGTGGAGCGTTTTATAGCGCCAGCCGTGGTGGTAGCAGCTCTGATGCTAAGAATTCTATGAGCGTCAGAGCTGTTACCACCGTGGCTAAAATCCACACAACAGTTTTGTAAAAGAGGGAGGGGTTAGTTTGTGATGACATATTCCATACTAGGCGAAGGTATTTTCTGTGTTCTGTGTGTTCGAAAGACATGGTTTTCTGTTAGGATTGACGGTATAGGATTGATCTGTACTAGTCTGGCTTGTTTAGTTTTACAATGGGTGTATTGATGTACTGCTCACTGCATATGTAAGATGCTGCCTTTTCCTAGGTACTCATGTGTGACGTGTGGCTTGTTACTAAAAATCATGTTTTTTGTACAGATGGGGGGGGGGGGTTTGCAAAAAAAATGATGGGCCCCGGGTGTCACATATGCTAGGTACGCCACTGATTAGAGGACTGTACCTGAGCCTTTGGTGGGATGATCGCTTGTTGCTTTCCAGCCCTGTGCTGGAGTAGACTTTCATCAAGATCCTTCAGTCTATAGTTGGGAGCTGGAATGAGCTTTTCTGGGTGAGCTCCCTGCTTCCTTCTAACCACTCCCTTTTCAGTTCCCTGGGATTGATTAGCATTCCCATCATCTGAGCTCCCCTAGCTCAGGCTATTCACTCTCAGGGTTGTTTTGGGCTGATTGCAACTGCTTGTATCTGAGCTGATTGAGCTAACCTTTCCAGCCCTGGTTTGCCTTGCTCCAACCCTGGGGCATGCTGGGACTTGTAGTTCCTGCCTTTTCCCTTTTGTTTGTTGCTTAGGGAAAACACTTGGGCTAATTAGCCTACTCACTCCAGCCCTGGTTTGCCTTGCTCCAACCCTGGGACATTCTGGGACTGGTAGTCCATGTTCTTTCCCTGGTAGCCTTTTAGGGAGATTATAATAGGCTTTGACTGACTTATCAGTTTTAGAACTGGTGGGTAAAGGATTCTGCTGGTACTACAGTGCTCTGGACTTAACTCTGGGGACAGGTATTGCATCTCCTATAGTCCAGTCTGTGCTTCCATCCCCGTTTCTTGTGCAATGCAGGGTTTCCTTTACCCGCACAGGGGTGACACTGTGACAATATATATATATAAAAGAGATGGTAATAAAAAGATTGTAAAAGTGTAATAAGGTATAGGCGGTTGGGACATTGATGTGGCTATGATGGCCCCATGGTAACCCTTGCCTATCATGTGGCATTTTGGTTATGGGTATGAGCACATCATATTTTTTTAAAATTAAATTTTCAAAATATCATTTTGAATGAGGATTTATTTCAGAGTGGACGTGTTTCTTTGATGGAAAGTTTCTACACACAAGCAGTGATTTTCTAGTGAATTCCTAGTGTGAACGATAAGAAAAAATTCAGAGATGGGCTTTATTAGCATTGGTTTCTTTATCAAAAGTCTCTTTTCTAGTACTATTTCACTCAGGGTGTCTACATTGCAGTACATTGTATCCCATTAACAAATTCATTTTCTCTTGAGGTGAGGTTTCCTCCTGAGCTTCACAAATTCAATCATTCACTTGTTCTGCCTTCCACATTGGAGAACAAGGCTTTGTAAGGATAGACCACTTAGTCTCATTACCAAATGCAAATGAATCCTCTTGACTTTCTGCTCAGTTTCAAGCATTACCTTCACTAATCAGACTGGGGTGTTTTGTTTTGTTTTTCCTTTTTAATTACTGTATTACCTCACCCTGAATGACACCACTACTTTTTATAACACTGCTTTTCAATGTCATCCTTCTCCCCCAGCTTATAATTAAAAGGAAAAACTAGCAAAACACTGCTGGATTCTTAATCTTCCCAGCATCCCTGTATTAATGGTGCTGGTCAGTGGTAGGACGCTTGCTATATGACTGAAGCAAAGGTGTCACTCCCAAAATTGCCCTCACTCATTTGGCTAAAAGTATGCACAGGATTTCATAGCATGTGTACCTTTAGATCAGTGGTCTCAAACTTGTGGCCCACCAGGTATTATTTTGAGGCCCTCGGTATGTTTATCATAATTACAAAAGTAAAATAAAACAGTTACTTGATCATATGTCTCTTTAGCTATAAATTATTATTATTAAGACTTAGACAAAAGGAAAGATTTATAAACGATAAAGAATTTTACCTCATGCAAAATTGTCATTTCTTTAATAAGACATTAACTATTTTTTCTGTGGCCCTCCAAGTACCTACAAATCCAAAATGTGGCCCTGCAAAGGGTTTGAGTTTGAGACCACTGCTTTAGATGGATTGAAGGAAGGCTCTCCCAGGAGCTATGATCATCACCCAGCTCAGAGCCAGCAGATGATTACAATGGATGGAAAAGTGATGTCAAGAAACTCCAGGTTCAGAGTTTGTTTTCTGTGCTATTGTAACAAGACAGCAGCAAATAAAAGTGTTTAACACTACATTTATATTTGTGATTTTTTTTTTGTGATTGTTGAGATGCTTTCTGTGCTGTAGTAATGTTAAACCTGGGTCATTTTTGTATTTGACTGCTTCTTGTATTTCAGTTGATTATCTCAACCATTTGGTAGAAGTATGTGGTGCAGTGGTTAAAGCTACAGCCTCAGCACCCTGAGGTTGTGGGTTCAAACTCACACTGCTCCTTGGGATCGTGAGCAAGTCACTTAATCCCCCCATTGCTCCAGGTACATTAGATAGATTATGAGCCTGCCAGGACAGATAGGGAAAAGTGTTTGAGTACCTGAATAAATTCATGTAAACTGTCTTGAGCTCCTTTGGGAGAACGGTATATAAAATAAATGTTTACTTTCTTGTGGTCGGTCAGGATTAGATATTGCCCTGGCTATCTGGCAGAGGAGTGACTCCTGCAGTCTCCCATACCTGATGGGGACATGTCACATTAGTATTCAAAAATGTAGAATTAAAGGAAGCACATGGTTATGTAGCTGTTCTTACATGAAGTAACAGTGACATCTACTGGTCTTCTAAGAAATTAGCCCAATAAGATAAGGAGCATTTATTTAAATTACAAACAGCAGTAATTACTCTTCCAAAATATCTGTTAATTCACACTAGGAAGGGGGAAGAGGGTTGGCAGCTTTGTAGAGCAGTGAAAAAGTTAAGAGTGAAAAGGGGACAGAAAATAAAAAAGAATAAATCCTCTCAGACACAGGACAGTATGCCACAGGGAAAAAGCAAGGTGGCACCCCCAAAGGGAGCTGTTTTTCAGATCAGACCACTGTGCCAATCAAAATACTTCAAGTTCTCCCAAGACCAAAAGTCATTTCTAATTACAAATATTGTGAGTTTTGAAACACACTCAAAATGGACCTATGAAAATAAGCAAAAAATATATTACAGCATGCAGATGAGCACCTTAAAGCACCGAGGATGCAAAAACAGCAAGAAAGATCTGAAAGGTTGAAAATAACAGAAGAAGCAGAAAAACCACAGAGGCAAGAAGAAAACAGAAATGAGATACAGCAAGATACCGAGGCTCCTCAGCTGCTTTAAGGTGTCACCATTAACACATGCTAGTGGCAGATTTTTGTACATATCAATTGTTTATGGTTTATTTAAACTTAATAGACCACTTTTAGCATGAAACATCAAAGCAGTTTACAAAATATAAAAAATGAGCACAAATGAGGATACAAAGCCTAATATAGGAACTCCAACATTCTGATAGGATAGAATAGGCAAGAGAATGGACAAAGGCACCATCAGCAATCTATCGAAATCCATTAAAGCAGTGGTTCTCAATCCTGTCATGGGGGAGCCTGAAGAGGGCAGCAGGAGAGCAGCCGGAGCGCAGGAAATCACTCGCAGTTCGCTCTGACCGCCTCTTCCTGCACGAAGTCGGGCCTTGTCCAATCAGGAGCTGCGTGTCAAAGCAGCTCCTGATTGGATAAGGCCCAACTTCATGACCGGGACTGCGAACCGCCGACCGCGAACAACCAGGGGAACACTATATATGCAAATCTCTCTCATGCATATTCATTAGGGATACCTTGAAAACCCGACTGGCTGGGGAGTCCCCAGGACAGGGTTGAGAATCACTGCATTAAAGCAAAACAAAACTACTGCAGCTAAATTTGATTATATGAACATAAGAGCAATAATACCAGGTCAGACCAATGACCCATCTAGCCCAGTATCCTGTTTCCACAATGCAGGAGAGTGTGGCATACTGGTTAGAGCTGCAGCCTCAGCACCCTGAGGTTATGGGTTCAAACCCCACACTGCTCCCTTTGACCATGGGCAAGTCACTTAATCCTCCACTACCCCAGGTACATTAGAGAGATTGTGAGCCCAACAGGAAAAATACTTAACATAAGAACATAAGAAGCGCCATCTCCGGATCAGACCTTCGGTCCATCAAGTCCGGCGATCCGCACACGCGGAGGCCCTGCTAGGTATTCACCTGGCTTATTTTATAGCCAACCATATCTTTATATGCCTATCTCAAGGAGATATGCATCTAGTTTGCTTTTGAAACCTAGGACTGTCGATTCCGCAATAATCTCCCCTGGGAGAGTATTCCAGATGTCAACCACTCTCTGTGTGAAGCAGAACTTCCTGACATTAGTCCTGAACTTGCCCCCCCTTAGCTTCATTTCATGTCCTCTTGTCCGTGTCAAATTGGACATTGTAAATAATCTTCTCTGCTCTATTTTGTCAATTCCTTTCAGTATTTTGAAGGTCTCGATCATATCCCCACGCAGTCTCCTTTTCTCAAGGGAGAACAATCCCAGTGTTTTAAGTCGATCCTCATATTCCAGTTTCTCCATACCCTTCACTAGTTTAGTTGCTCGTCTCTGCACCCTCTCCAGCAGTTTTATATCCTTCTTTAGGTAGGGAGACCAATGTTGGACGCAGTATTCCAAGTGGGGTCTGACCATTGCCCTATAAAGCGGCATTATAACTTTCTCCGATCTACTCGAGATTCCTTTCTTTATCATGCCCAACATTCTATTTGCCTTATTTGCCGCTGCCACGCATTGTGCCGACGGCTTCAGGGTCCTATCTATCAGTACACCCAGATCTCTTTCTTGTTCACTTTTCCCCAGAGTTGCACCTGACATTCTGTACTCGTATTCCTTATTTTTACTGCCTAAATGCATTACCTTGCATTTCTCCACGTTGAACTTCATCTGCCATTTCTCCGCCCATTTTTGTAACCGACACAAATCGCTCTGGAGTTCCTCACTGTCCTCCTGCGATCTGATTGCCCGGCAGAGTTTTGTGTCGTCTGCAAACTTGATGATCTCACTGGATGTTCCGTTTTCCAGGTCATTGATATAAATATTAAAAAGGATCGGCCCAAGTACCGAGCCCTGGGGCACACCACTAGTCACTCTCTCCCAGTCGGAGAACTTCCCATTTATGCCCACTCTCTGCTTTCGGTTTTCCAGCCATTTGCCTATCCATCTTTGTATATCTCCCTCTATGCCATGGCTTTGTAGCTTCCTGAGAAGTCTTTCGTGTGGAACTTTGTCAAATGCTTTCTGGAAGTCCAAGTATATTATGTCCACCGGCTTTCCACTATCAATTTGCTCGTTCACGGTCTCAAAGAATTGGAGTAAATTCGTCAGACACGATTTCCCTTTCCTGAATCCATGTTGACTGGGTTTCATCAAGTCGTGTGTGTCCAAGTGCTGAACTATGCTATCCTTGATCAGTGATTCAATCATCTTGCCGGGGACAGACGTAAGACTCACAGGTCTATAGTTGCCCGGTTCTCCTCTCGATCCTTTTTTGAAAATTGGCGTGACGTTCGCTTTCCTCCAGTCGTCTGGTATCTGACCAGTTCTGATTGACAGGTTTGCAAGTTTTTGCAATAACTCTCCAATTTCAATCTTCAATTCCTTCAAGACTCTCGGGTGAATTTCATCCGGTCCAGGTGATTTGTCACTTTTAAGTTTGTCGATCTGATAGTATATCTGGGCTAAGTCCACTTCAACTGTGGTGAGGCTGTCTTCTATTTCTCCTGCAAACACTTTCTCCGCTTCAGGTATTGTTGAGGTGTCCTCCTTCGTAAAAACGGACGCAAAGAAGGAATTTAGTTTGTCTGCGATTTGTTTATCTTCCTTGATGTACCCTTTTCTTCCCTTGTCGTCCAGGGGTCCCACTGCCTCTTTTGCAGGTTTTTTCCCTTTCACGTATCTAAAGAAGGGCTTGAAGTTTTTGGCCTCCCGGGCTATTTTTTCCTCATAGTCCTGTTTTGCTTCCCTCACCGCCTTGTGACATTTCTTCTGTTCATCTTTATGTTTGTTCCAGGCTTCGGTTGTCTTCGTGCATTTCCATTTTTTGAAAGAGTCCTTCTTTACCTTTATGGCTTCCTTCACCTGTATGGTAAGCCATGCCGGTTCTCTTTTGCCTTTAGTTCTCCGATCTTTGGAAATCCTCGGAATGTAGAGATCTTGTGCTTCTGCAATAGTATTTTTCAATAGGCACCATGCCTGATCTACTGTTTCAAGTTTGTCCACCATCTTCTCGAGTCGTTTTGTTACCATGGCTCTCATGCAATCGTATTTACCCTTTTTAAAGTTTAAGGTGGTGGTTAAGGTTTTGACATGTTTCCCTTTCCCGATGTCAAGTTTAAAGTTGATTACATTGTGATCACTCGTTCCCAGTGGAACCATGACTTCTACTTCTGTTATCGGTCCAGTGAGACCATTTAGGACCAAGTCCAAGGTGGCGTCGCCTCTTGTCGGCTCTTTTACCATTTGCTCCAGGAAGCAATCCCCTAGCACCTCCAGGAACTTGGCCTCCTTGCCGCAGTTGGAGGCTCCTAGTTTCCAGTCTATTCCTGGGAAATTGAAGTCTCCCAATATAACTACATTGCCTGTCTTGCATACTTGTTTGATTTCCTCCATCATTTCTGAGTCAGTGACTTCCGCCTGTCCTGGGGGACGATAGTAAAGGCCAATTTTTATATCTGCGCCATTGCGACCAGGAATTTTGATCCAGAGGGACTCCAGCTTCTCTTTCCTGTCTGTTGTACTCATTCCAACAGAATCTATTTCTTCCTTAACATATAGGGCAATACCTCCACCTTTCTGCCCTTCTCGATCTCTTCTATATAGTTTGTATCCCTGTAGTACTGTGTCCCATTTGTTTTCTTCATTCCACCATGTTTCTGTTATGCCAATGATATCCATGTTCTCATGTCTTGCTATCGTCTCTAGTTCTCCCATTTTGTTTCCTAGACTTCTAGCATTTGTATACATACATCTAAGTTCCCTTCGTGTTACCTTTTTGGACCTTCTACTCTTGGCTGTCCTTACAGTTTCATTTACGGTATCCTTTACTGCTCCTGTGTTATCTCCCATGTTTGCTGTGTGGTCATCCCCTCCTGTGTCTGAGTTGTCCTTTCCTGCTTGTTCTCCTTTGTTGGCTGTGAGGTCGACCTCTCTTGTGTATGAGTAGTGGTCCTTTGTTCCTACGTCGGGGCATCCTGTTGTCCGTGCCATCGACCGGTTGTCGACTGTCGGCTTTCCCCTGTCCTTCAGTTTAAAGCCTTCTCTATTGCTTTCTTCATGTTGCCTGCCAAAACTCTTGCTCCTTCCTTGTTGAGGTGTAGTCCATCCCTTCTGTAGTACTTGCTTTTTCCCCAGAACGCCGTCCAGTTGCGCACGAAGTCGAAGCCTTCGTCTTCGCACCATCGTCTCATCCAGGCGTTGATCACTTGCAATTCCCCTTGTCTCTTTCCATCTGCTCTTGGTACAGGGAGGATTTCAGAGAAGGCCACCTTCACCTCCCTGATCTTCAATTGTCTTCCGAGTGAGCGGAGCTGGCCCTTCATCTCTTCCCTGTCATACTTCCGCCCGCTCACATCATTTGTTCCCACGTGGATAAGCACAGCGGTGTCCACTCCCCGTGCGCCATCTATGATCCTGGAGATCCTGCTGGTCACATCCTTTACTCTTGCTCCAGGCAGACAGGTGACGACTCTGTCCTCTCTTCCTCCTGCGGTGTGGCTGTCCACGTGTCGTATAATGGAGTCGCCTACGATGATCCCCATCTTCTTTATTCGGGAGTTCCTTGGGGGGCGTAGGTCCACGTCCTTGGAGTAGGGCCAGTCATCTTCCTCCAATGATACTCTTGAAATTGTTTCCTGTTCTTTGGGTGGGGGGACATCTTCCTGTGCTCTCACTATTCCTCCTGTTGTGCGGTTGTCTCCTATCTCGTCTTCGTTTTCTTCTGTGTTTGCATGGATGTCTTCTCTCCTCACATGTGTTTCCTGAGTACAGTTTTCCAGCCCTGGGAACTCTACGTGGTGCTGATGGGCTTCCTCTATGAACGTTTCTAGATCCTTGACCTCGTCGTTTGGGCTGTACTCCACTAGAATCTTCCCTTGTGCTCGGATTCTGTCTTCGAGTTCCATCACTGTTCCCTCCAATAGTCTTACCTGACATTTCAAGCTATCCATCTCCATGCATCGATCGCAAATGTATGCCTGGATCCCCGAAGGGAGGTAGTCATACATATTGCAGTCGATGCAGAAGACAGGAAAGCTCATCTTCTGACTTCCTTGGGCTTCCATTTCGTGCTTCACTCGTGGGTTGTCTGAGTGATTTGTTGTGACCTACTGCTGCTCTTTTTCCTACTGATCCTACCTCCCCCTTACCTTCTGACTTCCTGACTGCAAGCTTCCTATTTGAGTGAGTCTGTTTGTGTTACAGTGCCTGTGCCTTTGTGTGCTTGTGTCCCTTGCCTGCTGCTTCCTTGTGTTGCTTGCCTTGTTGTCTCTCTCGTGTGTGCTGTCTCTGCTCTACCTCACCTTGATTGTATGTGCGGGTTGGTTTCTTTTGTGTCTGTCTCTTCCTTACCTTCTGTGGTTGTCGGTTCCTTACCGGTCTGTTCTCCTCTGGTGTTCTTGAGAGTAGCGCTCGTCCCTTGCAAGGCCCTTCGCAAAGGCGCTCTCGCTAAGGCGAGCGCCTTTACCGCACGCCTTCGCCGCGCGCCGAACGGCTGGGCGCCGTTGGCTCCTCCCCTTTTCAAGGGGGAGTCCGGCGCTGCCTGTGACGCTTGGGGGGGGCGGAGCGAACTCTCGCCGCTACCCCGAGCCTACTGTCTTCCTCCTCCTGCTTGCTTCGGTGCCCGGCACCAACGCTGCCTGTCTCCTCTGCTTCCTGAAGTACTTGTATGATTGTAAAACTACAAAAAGGTAGTATTGAATTGGGCATGCGTGGACTTCCTTCCTGCCTGACAACTCAGGCAGTGGGGACAGGATTAAGATGGGGATGGGTGGTCCTGGGGGCAATATACCAATTGGAAAATCTGGCAACCCTAGGTAGTATACAAGTCCCAATCCAGGTCTGCAAAGGCCATAGTACAGAAATATGATTTAAGGACAGTCATAATGTTTTTTTCAACAACAACAAGACACTCCTGATTTGCCAAACAAATCCTAAACTAGAAAAAACAAGGAAGGCAACCAAGTCACATCAAGGTCTGCGTGGGAGAAGCCCACAGTGCCAAACTTGTCTCACAATTTATAAGCCAAATACAGTGTAACAAGTCAAAAAAGCATGTCACACTGTATAATGTTGTAGGGCGCTCTCAGTGTGAACCCTCAGCTCCGACACTTCACTTCTGGGTCAGGGCAATAAGCCTCCACCCACACACCATCATCGAGCGCCCTGTGTGTGCAAGAATCAAAGCAATCAACAATCAAAGTGAGTAAATAAAACTCAACACAACACAAGCAACCTGAGCGACCCCCACACAAACCCTGCCAGCCAAACCCCCTCAAAAAGCACGCACAAAATCACAACGAAATCAAAAACCATGCCAAAAAGTGAAGAACATATCCAAAAATAAACAATACTTATCCAAAACTGTCACACCGACGGAAAAACTGCGCCAGGAGGAAAGGTTCAACCGCGCTGGTTTCGGGAGGAGCCCTTCTTCAGGAACCTGGCCTCCAACAGAACACGAGCAGAGAGGACGGCTAGAGGGCGGGGTGCCCGGGAGGGAGAGCACACCAGCTAAAACAGATCTACAGGTGACATCATGCACGAACCAACCAATCATACTGTGCCAGCACTCAACACAATCATCACTACAAAAAGGAGCAGAGAAAGAAAGAGGGAGGGAACAAAGAACACCCACCAATAGAAACACCACAATCAGAAAAGTTCCTCCCCCACACACACCCACACGCACACAAGCACACCATACCCTGTATCCAAAATCCATTATCTAAAAGAAGCCAAGAACCCTATTAGACAATGGTATTCCATTCCACACTTTCGTTAAGGCCATTCGGCTGAACAGATTGTAATTGAAAAATCCAATATTGTTCCCTGAGATTCAGATGAGCCTGTCGATCCCCCCTAAAGTCCCGAGGGACTTGCTCAAGCACGAACCAAAATAGGTCAGTAAAACAATGACCAAAATCAGCACAGTGGGGTACCAAAGGGGCAGACTGAGATCCAGTACGGATCCGGCTTCTGTGTTCTTGCAGTCTGACCCTAACACTTCTGCTGGTCCGTCCCACATAGCACAAACCGCACGGGCAGATGATGACTTTAGGGACTTTAGGGGGGATCGACAGGCTCATCTGAATCTCAGGAAACAATATTGGATTTTTCAATTACAATCTGTTCAGCCGAATGGCCTTAACGAAAGTGTGGAATGGAATACCATTGTCTAATAGGGTTCTTGGCTTCTTTTAGATAATGGATTTTGGATACAGGGTATGGTGTGCTTGTGTGCGTGTGGGTGGGTGTGGGGGAGGAACTTTTCTGATTGTGGTGTTTCTATTGGTGGGTGTTCTTTGTTCCCTCCCTCTTTCTTTCTCTGCTCCTTTTTGTAGTGATGATTGTGTTGAGTGCTGGCACAGTATGATTGGTTGGTTCGTGCATGATGTCACCTGTAGATCTGTTTTAGCTGGTGTGCTCTCCCTCCCGGGCACCCCGCCCTCCAGCCGTCCTCTCTGCTCGTGTTCTGTTGGAGGCCAGGTTCCTGAAGAAGGGCTCCTCCCGAAACCAGCGCGGTTGAACCTTTCCTCCTGGCGCAGTTTTTCCATCGGTGTGACAGTTTTGGATAAGTATTGTTTATTTTTGGATATGTTCTTCACTTTTTGGCATGGTTTTTGATTTCGTTGTGATTTTGTGCGTGCTTTTTGAGGGGGTTTGGCTGGCAGGGTTTGTGTGGGGGTCGCTCAGGTTGCTTGTGTTGTGTTGAGTTTTATTTACTCACTTTGATTGTTGATTGCTTTGATTCTTGCACACACAGGGCGCTCAATGATGGTGTGTGGGTGGAGGCTTATTGCCTTGACCCAGAAGTGAAGTGTCGGAGCTGCGCTCCTATCACTGAGGGTTCACACTGAGAGCGCCCTACAACATTATACAGTGTGACATGCTTTTTTGACTTGTTACACTGTATTTGGCTTATAAGTTGTGAGACAAGTTTGGCACTGTGGGCTTCCCCCACGCAGACCTTGATGTGACTTGGTTGCCTTCCTTGTTTTTTCTAGTTTAAGATAATGTTTTTTCAGGCACTAAATTTCATAAAAAAGGAGCTGAAAAGAAAAAAAGCAGAATAGCGTGTGGAGCTGAGGTGTGCCTGAAACTATGGCAGGAGATACAGAAGTTTGTTAGAGGAGTGGAGATGACAGGATGGCTTCTAAGGAACTAATAAGGTGTGTGTGTGTGTAAATGGTTTTTAGTAGGTCAATAATAGCACACATTATCATTATGTGTGCATGTCATCTGTAATGTAGCTTGGGCTATCAAGCAGGCTCACTCCAGTCTTTCTTGCCCCCACAGCAATTCTAACAGAACTGTTTTTCATATATCAAGAAAAAGACAAAGGAAAGGACAAAACAGACATATATTGCATATTGAAAGGAAAACGAAGGCACTATCCTCCCCTTATGGTGCCCCTTATGGTGCCCCATAAAGAGCACCCAAAGACCAAATCCCCAGAAACTGAAACAAAACAAGGGGTGGGGGGAGGAGGAGAAAGGAAAAACAATCCTAATTTTTAGGAGCACAGTGAGGCAAGAGGCCCATACAGTTTCTTACATTTCACTGCCTTAAGGTGCATCATCCAGAATTTGTCCATGTTACAAATGCGGTGCAATCAGGCTCTTCAAATCTAAGCTCCTGTCTTGCTTTTTCAGAGACTGTTGTGACAGGCCGAGTGGTCACCTTCCGTTACTTCATCACCACCAGGCTCCTCTGGTCACATTTTTCCTTCCACCACCAGGTTCTTATGGATACAATTTACTACCAGGCTCTTCTAGACACAACCAAACTCTTCTGAACACACCTCTGGTCAATCTGGCCACCAAATATCATGCTGGTTTCCACCGGTCCCTCTGGTCACTACCGGTCCCTCCAACTATCACTGGACTTCTGGGTCTTCCAGCCACTTCCGGTACCATTACCAGTCTCTCAGCTGGTTGCCACCAGTCCCTCTGCCGGGCACTGCCAGTCACCATAAGCCATGACCTCTGCTTCATCTGGCTGTTTCCCTCTGGTCCTCCTTGCGGGTTCTGGTACCATTACCAGTCTCTATGCTGGTCATCACTGGTCACTTGCCATTCACCATCAGCCAGGATACCCCCAGTGCACTGGTACCTGTGGACCCTTCCTATCACTGGTTACTCCCTGAGTACACTAGTCCCTCAATCTCCAGTTATAGACTTAAGAAACACAAGTAAAACACAAGTACTGTAAAACAGTTTCAGCTGATATGATTCAATGTTCTATAAAACCACTAGAGGTCATAGTAAGACTGCAAGCAAGGTCACTAGAGGTCACAGTAACACATATCAAAGAACAGGTGCCACTCTCTTGGTGGCCACCAGAGGTCACTGTAAAATGAAGCTAAAATTCAGGACATGTCATTTCTTATTAAAAAAAAAAAAAACAACAAAAAAGCTATCCACAAGGAGTTCAAAGACTGTGCCTCTGCTGTGTTTTTTCTGGTAATTAGGGCTCAGACTGCCAAAATTCTCAAAGAAACAAATATCTGCTTTTAGTAATCAGGTTCACAAGATAGAGGGAGTGCTCTAGATGTGGTATATTTAGATTTTTGCAAAGCCTTTGACAGTGTTCCACATGGATGTCTAATAAATAAACTGAGTACCTTCGGGATGGGTCCCAAAGTGACGGACTGGATCAAGAACTGGTTGAGTGGAAGGTGAAAGAGGGTAGTGGTCAATGGAGATCGCTCTGAGGAAAGGGATGTTACCCAGTGGCCCAAGGTTCTGTTCTTGGGCCAATTCTTATATTTTTATAAACGATATTGTTGCAGGGCTGTCGGGTAAAATTTGCCTCTTTGCGAATGTTACCAAAATCTGCAATAGAGTAGAATAGTGGGAATAACATGAAGAAAGACCTGGCAAAGTTTGAAGAATGGTCTGAAATCTGGCAGCTAAAATTTAATGCTATGAAATGCAAGGTCATGCATTTGGGCTGCAAAAACCTGAGGAAATGGTAGTTTAGGGGGTGAAGAACTTAAGTGTGTGGCGCAGTGGTTGCAGCTACAGCTTCAGCACCCTGGAGTTGTGGATTCAAATCCCGCGCTGCTCCTTGTGACCTGGGCAAGTCACTCAGTACTCCATAATCTTAGGTATGTTAGATAAGACTGTGAGCCCACCAGGACAGATAGGGAAAAATACTTGAGTACCTGATTTTAAAACCGCTTAGATAATCTTGATAGGCGGTATATAAAAACCTAATAAACTTGAAGTGCAAGACAGAAAAGCGGGTCTTAGGTGTGATTGTATGTGATGATCTTAAGGTGGGCAAACAGGTTGAAAAGGTGAAGGTGAAAGCTAGAAGGATTTTAGGGTGCACAGGGAAAGGTATGGCCAGTAGGAAAAAAGAGGTATTGATGCCCCTGTATAAGACTCTGGTGAGACTTTTTAAAATATTGTGTACAATTCTGGAGGCCGCACCTTCAAAAAGATATAAAAAGGATGGAGTCGGTCCAGAGGAAGGCTACTAAAATGGTGTGTGGTCTTTGTTTTAAGGCGTATGGGGACAGACTTAAAGATCTCAATCTTTATACTTAAGAGGAAAGGCAGGAGAGGGGAGATATGATAGAGACGTTTAAATACCTATGTGATGTAAATGCGCATTAGAGAATGACACGGTGACGGTTTACCCGCGGCCACCGCATTTAAGCCGCGGGTCACCGCCGAAAACGGGGAAGAAAAACTAGCAGTCGCTGCGGTGACGGGGACAAGGCCATTCACCGACCGCGGAAACGGTGAACAGGTTTGTCCCCGCGGGCCAATGTACCCCCTTCTAGGAACCGCTATTTACCTGTGTTTCACCGTGCTCCTCATTTGTCAGATCAACCCTTCCTGCCAATCGCAGCAGAAGGGTACCCAACCCCTCCTGCCGGTCCTCCCAATGGCCTCCCCTAAGATCGCCGGCAGGAGGGTACCCAACCCCTCCTGCTGGACCCCCCCCCAACGAACCCTCCCACCCCGGAACCCCCTTAGTCTTACTTTCCAAGTTGGACCGGACAGCTCCTCGCTCGTCTGGCCAGCAGGCCTGCCTCCGTCCAAATGAGGCGGGCCCGCCCCTCCCCTCCCCTGCCTAACCCACAGGATCCTAGGGCCTGATTGGCCCAAGCACCTAAGGCCCCTCCTATAGCGGGAGTGGCTTTAGGTGCCTAGACCAATCAGGCCCTAGGATCCTGTGGGTTGGGCAGGGTAGGGGCGGGCCCGCTTCATTTGGACGGAGGCAAGCCTGCTGGCCATACGTGTGAGGAGCCATCCGGTCCAACTTGGAAAGTAAGACTAAGGGGGTTCCGGGGTGGGAGGGTTCGTTGGGGGGGGGTCCAGCAGGAGGGGTTGGGTACCCTCCTGCCGGCGATCTTAGGGGAGGCCATTGGGAGGACCGGCAGGAGGGGTTGGGTACCCTTCTGCTGCGATTGTCGGGAGGGCCGTTGGGGGGGTCTACAGGAGGGGTTGGGTGCCCTCCTGCCGTGATCGCTGGGGGGAGGGGAGACTTGCAGCACTGCTTATACAGCGACTCTGGCTGTGAGGAACTACAGTAAGGCCAGTGTTGAACAGACTTCTATGGTCTTTGTTCCATGTGTGGTAAGACAGATTAGGATGTGTTAGATAGGGCTTCAACAGCAATTTCAGTAGTTGGAACATTAGAACAAAGTCAGGCAGATTTCTACAGTGTGTGTCTCATGTATGGCAAGACAGATTAGAATATGCTTCAATGGCAACTCCAGTAGTTGAGACTTAAAGAGAACACCAAGCAGACTTCTACGCTCTGTGTCCCTTCATGGGTTCTAATTTTGGCCGTTGGGGTTCCTTGGAATAATTGTACCTAAAGGGAGGCCCTACATTCTTTGGGCTAAAGTACTTTCGGAAACCCTTTTGGCCCAAATGAGGTGTATGGGATGGGAGGTTGGGGGTTTGAAGGAGCTCAGTAAGATCTCTAGTAAAGAGGTGGGACTTTGTAAGCATTTAAAGTACATGTCGTGTTTGTTTTTGCATTGCTAGCCCCAGGGGTGGTGGAAGATTAGTGATTGAAAAACTGTATGAAAAATAACAATTTTAAATTTAGTGATCAAAATGTGTCAGTTTTGAGAATTTATATTAATTAATTTTTTCTCTGCGTGTTTTGTTTTTGTATAGTTATTAACTAATATTTAACTAAGTTTTAAAGTTTTAAAGAATGTTTCCTTTATACGTAAATAAAGAAAAGTGAATGGGATTGCAGTGGCGGTGACGGGGCGGTGAATGGGGTGGCAGTGGCGGTGACGGGGCGGTGAAGAGGATGGTGAGACGGGGACGGGGCGGTGACGGGGATGGTGAGACGGGGACGGGGCGGTGACGGGGATGGTGAGACGGGGACGGGGCGGTGACGGGGACCAATTTTTTCACCGTGTCATTCTCTAATGCGCATGAGTCAAGTCTCTTTCATTTCAAAGGAAGCTCTGGAATGAGAAGGCATAGGATGAAGTTAAGAGGTGATAGGCTCAGGAGTAATCTAAGGAAAAACCTTTTTACAGAAAGGGTGGGGGATGTGTGGAACAATCTCCCAGTACAGATGGTGGAGACAGAGACTGTGTCTGATTTCAAGAAAGCCTGGGATAGTCCTGTGGAATCTCTTAGAGAGGAAGAGATAATGCTTACTGCGGATGGGCAGACTGGATGGTCCATTTGGCCTTTATCTGCCATCATGTTTCTATGCTTCTAGAAGAGGACTCTTAGCAGCGAGAGAGCACTGGTTAAGGCCAGGTATCAAGTGGTAGCATAACAACATAAGCATTGCCATACTGGTACAGACTGAAAATCTATCGTGTCCAATATCCTGTTTCCAACAGAGGCCAATCCAGGTCACAAGTACCTAGCAAGTTGCCAAAAGAGTAAAAACAGATTATCCCAGGACAAGCAGGCATGATATTCTCACATGTGGGTGACGTCATCTACGGAGCCCCGATGCGGAAGCATTTTCAAGCAAACTTGATTGAAGATTTAAGTTTGCTCTGCTGCTCCACGCATGCGTGCCTTCCTGCTCCACTAGGGGGTGCATCCCCTCGTGGTCTCCAGTTCAAAATTTTCCGCTGAGCCTAGAAGTCGTGTTTTTTCAGGCTCTGCCCCAACTGCCTTCTAGCACCACAATTTTTCTTGTTTTTCATCGTTTAAGTCGCTGTGCGCGAAATTTTTTCTTCTTCAACTTGATTCCTGCTTCGCTTGACCGACCCAGAGGCTTCCGGGTCCCCGTGGCCGCGTGGCTACTCGAGCCGCGGCCACTTTCGATTCTATGTCCCGGCCTTTGACCGGCTTTAAAAAGTGCATCCGGTGCGAGCGGCTTCTTTCCATCACAGACCCGCATCGCCGGTGCATCCTCTGCCTGGGGGCCGCTCATCCAACCGACTCCTGCCTCCAGTGCGCTACTTTCCAGAACCGGGCCCTCCGTCGAAGGAAAGCCCGCATGGCGGATCTTTTCGCCCCAGACCAACCCTCTACCTCGGCCTCGAGGTCGGCCCCGGCCTCGGCCCCGGCCTTGACCTCGGCCCCGAATACCTCGGCATCGCCTCGAGACTCGACTCCGAAGTCCTCGGGACAACAGAAAGCCTCGGCTCCGGGTAAGTCCCCTCTTCCCTCTTCAGGTTCTGTACCAGCGAAGAAACCAACCTCGGGGACACCGGCGACGCATGGCGGAAGTCCCATGCTTACAGCCCTGATGAAGCCCTCCAAGCCTTCGGGCCGTGCCTCCACCACACGGGAATACTCTGATACGAGGTCGCCCCCGGTGGAGCGCACCGAGGCAGGGGACATGCCTTCGATGCTGTCCGTGCCCGTCTTCCAGGACCTACTCCGAGCAATGATCTTGTCGGAGCTGTCCGCTGCAATGGCCCATCTACAACCGGCCTCTGCCTCGACCTCGACCCCGCATGTGCCAGACCAGCCTGAGCCTCGCGTCGAGCCACCTCGGGGAAAAGTGCGCAAACTTCGCCGCATCTCATCCTCCTCGGACTCCTCGCCGAGGCACCCGAGGCGCTCTCCCTCCACAGACCGCCACAGGGCAAAACGTCGGGCTAAACCGACAGAAACCTTGAACCACCGTACCTCTAAGAAGGCCCGGGGTTCCCCCACTCTATGAGGCCGTTCACCTACACCTCGTACGGGACCGCTGAGGGTGGCAGAGTTATCACTCTCCAACCCACGCATCCTCCGAACTCCCCCTCGGACCGGGGCTCCGATCCGAGGTTTCGGGCTTTCACCGAGGGAGTCCGGGTCGAGGTCACCGATTAGACATCGATCGGTACCCCGAACCCCGGCATCGTCTCCGAGGGGCTCCTCGAGACGTCGGAGATCCACGACCCCGGAACACTTTCACAGTGCTTCCCCGGTCTCGGAGCTTGGATCGGAGCAGGAACCTCGCTACTCGAGGGAAGCCTCCCCTTCCTTCTCCACCCGACGGAGGTCTCGTTCATCGACCCCGCACGGGGCCTCGGGAACATCCCGACCATCCTTCTCACGCTTTGTCCAGGACATGGGCCACGCTTTGAATTTAGACCTCCAGTCCGACTCCAGATACTCTAAAGAGTACCTAGCGGAACTGGATATGCCATCACTGCCCAGAGAGTCCCTTCGCTTACCGCCTAACCCGATACTCCAACAGGCTCTCTTCAGGAACCTGGAGACCCCCTATATGGTCACAGCCGTGCCCTCCAAAATGGAGGCCAAGTACCGTACAGTACCCTTTCAGGGATTTGAACAACCACAGCTCTCCCACCAGTCGCTGTTAGTAGAATCCTCCTTAAAAAAGGCTCACCCCTCCCGGGTCTCAGCGGCGGTCCCCCCAGGCCGAGAAGGCCGAACCCTAGACAAGTTCGGCAGGAGACTATACCAAAATGCGATGATGGCCTCTAGGGTGCAAAGCTACACTTTCACCTTCACATCCTACCTCAAACACCTCATTGGACTACTGAGAGCCTTTGAGACTGACCTACCGGCCTCCCGCCAAGGAGCGTTTAGCCTGCTTTTGGAATCCCTCTCCAACCTACGCCTCCATCTATTCCACGCAGCCTACGATGGTTTCGAACTCTCCTCCAGAGAGGCAGCCTTTGCTATCGCCATGCGCCGACTAGCTTGGCTACGCCTGGTCGACATGGACCCCAACTTACAGGACCGGTTGGCTAACCTCCCCTGCGTGGGAAAAGAACTGTTCGATGACACTATTGAGGCGGCTACAAAACGCCTCTCCGAACATGAACGCTCGTTTGCCTCCCTCGTCCGACAAAAGCCCAAACCGCCCGCGTCCAGGCCGTATAGGGCCCCTCCGCGCCGCTACCCACAAAAATCCACCCCTGCCTTCTCGCGGCCTCCACCCAGGCGTCCGCAAGCCCACCACCGGGCCATACCCAAGTCCCAACCACCTGCGACTACCAAACCATCCCCGTCCTTTTGACGGGATACGCGGAAGGGGGCGGGCCCCCTCCGCCATAGTCTCAGGCCTCCTTCCCATCGGGGGTCGCCTCAAAGCCTTTTACCCTCGCTGGGAACAAGTCACGTCGGACGCATGGGTCCTTGGCGTGATCTCATCAGGATACTCTCTCAACTTTCGGGCCATTCCTCCGGACAACCCCCCCAAGGAATTGCCCTCCCAACCGGACGCAGCTACCCCTACTCCTCTCCAAAGCTCGAGACCTGCTTCGCCTGAGAGCAGTGGAGGAGGTTCCCCCCGACCAACGGGGGAAGGGCTTCTACTCCCGTTACTTCCTGGTACCGAAAAAAACGGGAGACCTACGCCCAATACTAGACTTGAGACGCCTCAACAAATTTCTGGTACGGGAAAAATTTTGGATGCTTTCCCTACCGACCCTATACCCCCTGATCGACGAGGGCGACTGGCTCTGCTCCCTCGATCTGAAGGAGGCGTACACACATGTCCCAGTGCACCCCGCTCACCGCAAGTTCTTGCGTTTTCAGGTAGGGGACTGGCACCTACAATACCGTGTCCTCCCCTTCGGCCTAGCATCGTCACCTCGGGTCTTCACCAAGTGCCTCGTGGTAGTCGCAGCAACCTTACGCTCCCAGGGCCTCCAGGTATTCCCCTACCTGGACGACTGGCTGATCAAAGCCCCGTCCAGGGAAGCGGTTATCTCAGCGACCCAACAGACTATTACCTACCTACAAAGTCTGGGGTTCGAGATAAACTTCCCAAAATCCCAACTACGCCCCTCCCAGTCCCTACAGTTCATCGGGTCCACGCTGGACACGGTTCGCCTCCGTTCCTTCCTCCCCCCTCCGCGTCTAGAGGCGTTAGTAAGTCTGAGTCAAAGGTTTTCCCTGCTGACCTCGGTATCAGCTCGACAGATGATGACTCTCCTGGGCCACATGGCCTCCACCGTCCACGTCACACCCTTCGCCCGCCTCCATCTGAGAATTCCTCAATGGACCCTGGCCTCTCAATGGCATCAAGACCGGGACCCGATCGACCGCCCCGTGACAGTGACGCCTTCTTTGCAACGATCGCTCCGCTGGTGGGCCGACTCTTCAAATCTTTCCAAGGTTTGCTCTTCCTCACCCCACCCCACAGCAAGATACTCACCATGGACTCGTCAGAGTACGCTTGGGGAGCCCATCTAGACGGCCTACGCACTCAAGGGATGTGGTCAGCAGAAGACCGTCGCTGCCACATCAACGTGCTAGAGCTTCGGGCCATCTATCTCGCAGCTGTAGCTTTTCAACATCTGCTTCACGACTGAGTGGTTCTCATCCGAACCGACAGCCAGGTAGCAATGTACTACGTAAACAAACAAGGGGGAACAGGGTCTTGGTCCCTTTGCCGGGAAGCCCTGCGCCTCTGGAAATGGGCAATCTCCAACAACACCTTCCTTCGAGCGGTGTACATACAAGGAGAACAAAACTGTCTGGCGGACAGACTCAGCCGCCTCCTCCAGCCACACGAGTGGTCACTGCACTCTCAGATCCTACGACAGGTGTTCGAAAAGTGGGGGACGCCTCAAATAGATCTATTCGCATCCCCCCACAACCACAAGCTGCCTCTCTTCTGCTCCCGGATGTACTCCCCGGACCGGCTCGAGGCCGACGCCTTCCTCCTCGACTGGGAGGGAAGGTTCCTGTACGCGTTCCCGCCGTTTCCTCTGATACTGCGGACGCTTGTCCACCTGAAAACAGTACAAGCCACCCTGATCCTGATTGCCCCTCGCTGGCCACGCCAGCTGTGGTTTTCCCTTCTACTTCAACTCAGTGTCAGAGATCCACTGCCTCTGCCTCTGTTTCCCTCTCTACTATCACAGGGTCAGGGTTCGCTGTTACATCCCAATCTTCAATCTCTTCATCTGAATGCTTGGTTTCTCTCCCCCTGACTGCTCTCCCCGTGTCTCAATCAGTCAAGGAGATATTGGAGGCCTCTAGAAAGACCTCGACGAGAACCTGCTACTCCCAAAAGTGGACCAGATTCTCAACCTGGTGCTCCTCCCACAGCCAGGACCCGGTGTCGGTTCCCGTCCCTCTGGTCCTTGACTATTTACTTCAATTATCTCATTCCGGCCTAAAGACCAACTCCATTCGAGTACACCTCAGTGCGATTGCGGCCTTTCATCAGCCCCTGGAAGGGAAAGCCCTCTCGCTCCATCCCTTAGTCTCTCGCTTCATGAAGGGTCTTCTGAACGTCCACCCTCCTCTCAAACCTCCCCCGGTGGTTTGGGACCTTAACGTGGTTCTGGCTCAACTAATGATACCTCCATTTGAGCCCCTAGACAAATGCCATCCAAAATTCCTCACTTGGAAGGTGATTTTCCTGCTCGCGCTCACTTCCGCCCGGCGGGTTAGTGAGTTACAAGCTCTGGTAGCGGACCCACCCTTCACGGTATTCCATCATGACAAGGTGGTACTCCGCACCCATCCAAGTTCTTGCCTAAAGTAGTGTCTGATTTTCATCTCAATCAGTCCATTGTCTTGCCTGTGTTTTTTCCCAAGCCCCACTCTCACCCCGGAGAAGTGGCGCTCCACACTCTTGACTGCAAGAGAGCGTTGGCCTTTTACCTCCAACGCACTCAGTCACACCGGAAAGTCCCACAACTGTTTTTGTCCTTCGACCCAAACCGGTTAGGTCACCCAGTTTCCAAACGCACCTTGTCCAACTGGTTGGCCGATTGCATCTCCTTTTGCTATGCTCAGGCTGGTCTTGCGCTGCATGGTCGAGTAACGGGACACAAGGTCCGAGCGATGGCAGCCTCCATAGCATTCCTCAGGTCCACACCTATTGAGGAAATCTGCAAGGCTGCCACGTGGTCTTCGGTTCATACCTTCACCTCCCACTACTGTCTGGACTCACTGTCCAGGAACGATGGCCGGTTCGGCCAATCGGTTTTACGAAATCTATTTGCTTAAATTGCCAACTTCCCTCCATCCCTTTTCAGTTAGCTTGGAGGTCACCCACATGTGAGAATATCATGCCTGCTTGTCCTGGGATAAAGCACAGTTACTTACCGTAACAGGTGTTATCCAGGGACAGCAGGCATATATTCTCACAACTCGCCCACCTCCCCGAGGTTGGCTTCTTTGCTAGTTAAGTGAACTGGAGACCACGAGGGGATGCACCCCCTAGTGGAGCAGGAAGGCACGCATGCGTGGAGCAGCAGAGCAAACTTAAATCTTCAATCAAGTTTGCTTGAAAATGCTTCCGCTTCGGGGCTCCGTAGATGACGTCACCCACATGTGAGAATATATGCCTGCTGTCCCTGGATAACACCTGTTACGGTAAGTAACTGTGCTTTTTATGCTGCTGATTCCAGGAACAAGCAGTGGATTTTCCCAAGTCCATCTTAATAATGGCTTATAAACTTTTCTTTTATGAACCTGTCTAAACTTTTTTAAACCCTGCTAACTGCTTTTTATTGTATTATCTGGCAATTAATTCCAGAGTTTAATCCCATTTGAGTGAAGAACTTTGTTTTAAATTTGCTACTTAGTATCTTCATTGTGTGCCCTCTGTGATTCACCTCTACCTATTCCACTGCATTATTTTTTTTATACTTCCATCATATCTCCTTTCAGCTGTCTCTTCTCCAAACTGGAGCCCTAGCCTCTTAAGCCTTTTCTCATGAAGAAGTCATCCCATCCCCTTTATCATTTTAGTCCCCCTTCTCTGTACTTTTTAATTTTGCTATATCTTTTGAGATGCAGTAACCAAAATTGCATACAGTATTTAAAGTGAGGTCGCACCATGGGGCAATACAAAGGTAGTTTTGTTCTCTATTCCTTTCCTAATTATTCATAATATTCTATTTGATTTCTTAGTTGCCGCTGCACTTTGAGCAGAAGCTTTCAAACATATTATCGATGATGACACCTAAATCCTTTTCCTGGGAGTTGACTCCTAATCTGGAACCTTGCATCAAGTAATTATACTATACAGTAGTTTGGGTTGCTTTTCCCTAAGTGCATCACTTTTCTTTTGCTCATATCTGCCATTTAGATGCCCAATCTCAATTTCTCACAATCCTCTTGTCATTTAACAACTTTGAATCACTTTGTCTCATTAGAAAATATAGTCACTTTAACTCATTCCCATTTCCAAGTCATTTATAAATAGGTTAACTTGAAACAGTCACAACCTGGATGAAAAATCACAAACTTAAACTCAACCAAGACAAAACCAAATTCATCCTTCTCGAAAATGACAAGATCCAAACCACAACCAACTTAGACATAAACGCAATCAAATATCCCATCCAAACCACCATAAAACTACTTGGCATGACCATAGACAGATGCTGCACTATGCAACCGCAAATAAATAAAACAATTCAGAAATCATTCGCAATCATGAGAAATCTGAGACAAGTCCGAAAATTCTTTGAAAGAACACAATTCCAACTTATAGTACAATCCCTAATACTAGGGATATTGGACTACTGCAACATCCTATTCCTTCCTTGCTCTGCAACTACGATTAGACAACTCCAAACAATCCAAAATACAGCTTTGAGACTCATCTACTCATTGAAAAAACATGACCACATCTCTGAAGCCTTCATCAACTCACATTGGCTTCCAATCCAAGAAAGAATCCAATTCAAATTCTACTGCATATTATTCAAAACCCTACACGGAGACAGTCCATCATACTTGAACAATCGCCTCATCCAAGCACCCACTACAAGACAAAGAAAAACGCACGCCCCATTCATACCCCCCCCAATCAAGGAAGTAAAAAGAACAAAACTTCACGACGGCCTCCTAGCCACCCAAGCCGCAAGGCTGGACAACCAGATCTCCAACCTCTTGATGACCACCCCAGACTATAGGACGTTCAGAAAAGAAATAAAAACCACACTTTTCAAGAAATTCCTGAAGCAGCAATAACTTCACGACCGTTTAGTAAATCTAAAACTGACATTTGATCTACCCACTACTGCACTAATAATAACAAAAGAAATTCCACTATGACCACCTATTAACTCTTTTACAAACCACCTCACCCTCAACAACCTGCTAAATGTTTATAAGACCTACAACTTACCTCTCTAGCTAATCATTGTAACTCTGTTTTTTTTAAACTAACCTTTTGTAATCCGCCTTGAACCGCAAGGTAATGGCGGAATAGAAATCCCTAATGTAATGTAATGTAATGTAATGTTAAAAGAGCAATCCCAGCACAGATCCCTGTGGAACTCCACTATTTACCCTTCTCCATGGAGAATATTGATCATTCAGTTCTTTTAACCAGTTCTTAATTCACAATAACCTCCTATCTTATGGCTTTCTAAAATCCAAATATACAATATTAACCAACTCATCTTTATCCACATGTTTATTCCCCCTTCAAAAAAAATGTAGATTAGTGAGGTAAGATTTCTCTTCACTAAATTCCTGTTGGCTTTGTCCTATTAATCCATACCTATAATATTGTTGTTTTTATTATTGTCTCTACCAATTTGCCTGGCACCAACAAACCAGTTTATAATTTTCCAGGTCACCTCTGGAACACTTTTTAAGAACTGGCATTACATTGGCCACTCTCTAATTTTCCAGTACCATGCTTGTATGGGATGCAAGCTTCTGCTCAAAGCATGCTGGCTTCCGCCCCTCTAAAACAGGAAGTTTGGATGGGATAGAAGCTGACAGACTGAGTTTGCACATATGCTCAAGCTGCCATGCTGGCCGGCAGTGATTTTTCTATCACTGCACCAGTGGCAGGAGATAACTCAGCAACTGGCAGTGGAAGACAGAAACTGGACACCATGGGGGAAGGGATGAAGGAGAGTAATGCTGGACACTAAGGGGGCAGAGAAAAGGAGAGATTTGCTGAAGAACTAGGTAGGAGAAGGAAAGGATTAAAATAATGGACACTACACTAGGGAGGGATTGAGAGGGAAAACGAAACACAAGGCTCCATGGGGATGGGGTTGAAAGGAGAAGAGAAAGATGTTACACACCATAGTTGGGATGAGTTAGGGAAGGAGAGAAATGTTGGACAGTAGAGGGTGTGGAGAAGGGGAAAACAGATGGACACCAGGGAAGGTGGGAAGGAGAGAAATGTTACACTTTGGGGGAAGAGGAAAGGTGCTGAAGGGATGGTAGAAGGGAACAAAGGAGAGAAATGATGGATACAACATGGAGTAGATTAAGAGATAGGGAAGTAGATTGATGCTGGATACTATAAGGAGCCATGGGGTGGTAGGTAAGGAAAAGGTGGATGCTGGGGTGGCGTGGCTTGGATAGGGTTGGGGCACAGCTTTGGCTCCTCCAACTACAAAGACATTCTGCTACCCTTGCACTGATGTGTGCATAGATTTACACCGGTCTTAGCTAGGTGTAAATGGTTTTGAGTCTGAGGATTCCTGGTAATGTGTTTTACACATTTAAGGGTAAGTCAGTGTGCAGATTTTATGAGAGTTAAGCACAACCAGATTGCCTGCTTTTGTCCTCTAGGGACATAAAAGGGAGCCTAAAGTGAGCAAAGCAATGCAAAATCTGATCCTTGACAATTTTCATCACTCAGTCCTCTTATGAAAAAAAAAAAAAAAAGACAGGAGTCTGAAAGAGTAGAGCACAATCCCTTCCATCTTGCCTGATTTCTCCAGAAATTCTGCTTGCTGAAAAAATGGAAAATGCAGTTTTGCTCCAAATGAATATGATCATAACGGAACTTCTGACAACTAGAAGACAATTTATCCACAGCAACGAAGTGATAAGGATTAAAAGCATGAATCTTAAGTGTAATAGAAGGGAAAATTCAGAGATGTTACCTCCTTTATCCTTATTTCAGAGAAGAAAACAGGATTATGGCATAACTGAAATGAAGTCTCAGCAAACAAACAAAAAAAAAAAAAGTTTGCTCTCTTAAGGGCTGTTTTATTAAAGAAAGTTAGAATCTGGGCTTAACGTGTCTTAATGTGGGACCTTTCCATGCAATAACCCCCGACTCAATGCAGTAGTGTAGCATTTAGTGTTTCCTTTTTTTTTTTTTTTTTTACTTTGCAGCTCCCGTGAAAATTTTTCTATTAGCGTGCAAAAAGTTAGCATGGGAGTACTACTCCAACATTAATTCATTAGCCAGTTAGCACATAGTTAATGCTTTCATGTCCATTCCCCACTCATGACATGCCCCCTCTAAAAAAAACATACAAAAAAAGTGTGGTGTGGTTAGCATGTGAAAAAGGGAATATTATCATAACATGGTTTTAACACATTTTGCAGTAACCTGTTTATCACATACTAATCAAGCATTAGGGCTTAACACCCTTTAGAACAGTGTTCAATTGATATGCTTTACTACCTTCACATGTGCCAATGACATTCAACTTTCACATCCCCTAAATCCAGAAAATACAGAGGAAATACTTGAGATTAACAAAAAACTTGAGACAATCAAAGACTGGTTTAATTCCAACATGCTAGCTCTAAATATACAAAAAAACAAAAGCTTTACTTTTCCCGTGGAAAAAGGGAATAAGCTTGAGTATTCCTTTCACTCTTGATAACATTCATCTGGACTTAGTAACATCTTTAAAAATACTGGGTGTCATTATTGACGATAAATTCTCCAATCATGAACACATAAGTAATACCGTCAAATTTTTCTTCTACAGGTTACGCATGATTCGCTCGATCTCTAAGTTTCTCGAGCCAAAATCACTAAACATTCTAATCCACTCCTCATTTATCGCTAAACTCGATTACTGCAATTCATTATTAATAAACATCACACAAAAAGAAAAGAAGCGCCTTCAAATAATACAGAACACAGCCGTAAAACTCATTCATAACGGTAAAAAATATGATCATGTTACTCCTTTTCTGATCAACTCACACTGGCTTCCAATCAATCACCGTATCACCTTTAAAACACTACTCTTAGTATTTAAAACTCTGTCCTCCAATGAACCACAATTTATCAATAGAATGCTTATTCCTTATAATACACTGTGTTCTCTTCAGACTACTAACCAAAAGCTCATAGTAGCACCCTCCCTGAAAGTTATCGGAACTCGACGACATGATATGTTTTCAGTGATGGCCCTGTAACTTTGGAACACTTTGTCTCAATATATTAGAGAGGAAAAGGATCTTAGCCGTTTTAAAAATAGCTTAAAAAGTTTTCTTTTTAAAGATGCCTTTAATCTTTAAATTATACTCAAATCTTAAGTAGTTACCCTCCAGGTTTATACTACTTCCTCCCTAATGTTTTTTCCATCTATGGTTCTTTTGTTTTCGACTTTAAAGTATTGAATTGTATCAATTAGTTTGTAAGTCTGTCAGTCTAACCCATCATTTTTAAATTGTATGTCTAAATGTATGTTTATCTTTCTTTTATTGTAACTCGCTTAGTAAATTTGAATTAAGCGATTCATCAAATCAAAATAAAACTTGAAAATTGAAACTTGGTTCTCAACCTTGTCCTGAAGAATCACCAGCCAGTAAGGTTTTCAGGATAGCCCTAATAAATATGCATGAAAGAGATTTGCATGTAATTAAGATGATAGGAATGCAGATCTATCCCATGCATATTCATTAGGGCTATCCCGAAAACCTGACTGGCTAGTGGTCCTCCAGGAAAGGGTTGGGATCCACTGCTTTAGAATATCCGGGTTTTACTTCTGTTGCTTTCAATGGAAGTAAAACCCAGATGTCCCAATCTATCCTCCTTTTTCTGGAGCCATATGGTAGGGAATGACAGGGGGACAAATTTTTCAACATCCTCATGGGAACTCATTTTCCCATCCCGTCCCCGTGAGTTCGTTTCCTGTCCCTGCCCCATTCCTGCAAGCTCTGTCCTCATCTGAACTGCTTGTGGTATTGCGGAATACAAGAATAAAGTTATTATTATTATCTGCACAAGCTTCAAACACTTTAAAATCATAAGTGTTCGAAGTTTGTGCAGTTAAGGCAGAACTTGCAGGAATGGGGCAGGGACTGGGACAGCAACAAAACTCGAGGGGATTAGACAGGGAAACTGAGTTCCTACGGGGATGAGGACAAATTGTCCCTATGTCATTCTCTACCATATGGTAACCCTATTTGAAATAGGACCTGTAAGTTTGGAAAATCATAATTCATGTATAATTACTATTCTTAGTGCTTTCTAGGAAGCAAAAACAAGTGAAGCAAGAACACTTTCTAGGTCTGTAATGAAAAATAATTCTAGCCAGAGCTTCTAACTGTTCTAAGCTAGCTTAACACGACCCATGGAATTGCCACCTATTGTTTTAGCCTTTATGACTTATCTATCCTATACTTATTGTAGCTCCTCCCCATCTGCCCTATTGTTGCAGTATGTTTTGAGTAAGTCATTTGTCTTCCCGGTTTTAATATGTTTAATTTGTTTTTGTGTAATTTTATTATGTTAACCGCTTAGAAGTTGGATTAAGCGGTCAAACAAATTTTTTAATAAACTTGAAACTTCAAAAAAACAAACAATGAATAAGAAAGCTACAGTAGAAATTAGTTTCCAAAGGTTTATTGAAGCAATGACAGGTTGCTCTTACGCTTATTGGCAATTTAAGCAGTTTTATTGGAATTCAGAGATTTAAAAACAGTATTGCAGCACAAGATATTGCTATCAGGAAGTCTGGAAACTCGGGATTCCACTGTAAACTTGTGTTATAACCTCCTCTCGAGTCCTTCATTTGCAAGGCCTAAACTCTACAAACTAGCATAACCCTGTCTTGCGCTCTCGTATTAACTGCAAAAAGGCACTTGAAAGCTGTTTGATGACAATCTCATCCTGCTGGTAAACGTCCCGGGTTCTGTTCCAATGAATTACATAAAAGGCTGCCGTGTGCTTCACTCCAGATCGTCGTGGTCATGGTGTTGGGAAGTTTCATTAATGACCTGATGAAAAAGATATTAGAAATATTAGGAGAGACCTGAGCAGTTCTTAAACTAATACATTTATTTGTCAATAGTGGTTAATCAAAAACAATAAATCCAATCCAAATCCCAAATGGCACTGTTTTTTGATGTTGAGTATACACAAGTAATTAATGATAAAACGTGGGAAAGGAACAGCTTTTTTTTGTGCCAAAGATTGGCAGTTAAGAACCAAGCGGTAGATATTCAATACTGGATCTTGTCGGGTTACCCTATGAATGCACCTCTAGA
The DNA here is from genome assembly GCF_902459505.1 of Geotrypetes seraphini. NCBI lineage: Eukaryota > Metazoa > Chordata > Amphibia > Gymnophiona > Dermophiidae > Geotrypetes > Geotrypetes seraphini. Next base: position 431,432,584 of record NC_047085.1, on the reverse strand, counting down.
AGTTACTGGACAAGTATGTGAGAAAACCTGCTCACCAGAAAACTTCCACTAGCTAATAAATACTTATACAGTAAGGCCACTGCAATATTAACTTGTTCACCTCAAATTGCCACTAACCTGTCCATCTCTGGTCTCAACAGTCTTAATCAAGAGTGTCCTCTTGGAGTGACTGTCAATTGGGTATGACTCCAGGTTGGTTTCTGTACAAGTAAAAGTAATTAAAATTAGTTACTTGATTGATGTTAACGGGGAGAGCATTTATGGCACCATTGTATGGATTCTCCATTGCAAATATGGCAGTACAATTTGGCATAGCATACAACATAACACTTATTATCTTTTTACAATATGTTACTTTGTTTTCTCGTTTGATCCTTGCATTCCACTTACTGTAGATGCATTTTTTGATAAGCGCTATATCAAGCATTACACTTTTATAAATTTGGTACCCATTATACATTTATTCACAGAAAATGCTTCCATCAGTTATAACCTAGAACTAATCTAAAACCTAAAAATTGAGACATAAAATATTGGAAATGCTGTTAATATATCTAATTCATGAAAATAATGCTCTCTGGTTATATAGCTACCATTTGTGGTTATATATCACCTTTCTAAGCCAAAATAACGTCCCAGCAAGACCACAGCAAACCAGTTGGTTCTAGTATTATTTATCATTTCTATAGTGATGAAAGGAATACGTAGCACTTGGCATTTAACATATAAGACGGTCCCTGCTTAGAAGAGCTTACACAGTCTAATAAACCAACATCTTTTTACCCAAATAAATCTTGCACTTATCAAATTTTAATAAAGCAAGATCACTTCATAACAAATGGATTGACTCCTAACTAACTGTGCATTTCATTAATGTGAATGGAAGAATTATTATAAGTTTAAGTTCAGACCTTTCTTTTCTTTGGGAATATGTTGGAAGAAATATAAAAATAAAAACTGATAGCAAACCTGCAAAATTTTTCAAAATGGGATTGCTTCTGCCTCCTTCTGAAGTCTAAACTTTGGGGTAAGCCTGGTATCATGAATGGCAAGAAGCCATGTAAGGTATAATTTTTGTTGTTGTTTTTTTTTGGAGGGTGGGGGTTGGGCTCTAACACAGGAACTAGAGAATGACACGGTGAAAAAATTGGTCCCCGTCACCGCCCCGTCCCCGTCTCACCATCCTCTGCACCGCCCTGTCACCGCCATTCCCTTCACCGCCCCGTCACCACCACTGCCACCCCATTCACCGCCCCGTCACCGCCACTGCAACCCCATTCACCGCCCCGTCACCGTCACCGCTGCATACATAAAAGCCTCAAACGGGTACGATTTTATATACTTTTCTTTATTTACATATAAAGGAAACATTCTTTAAAACTTTAAAACTTAGTTAAATATTAGTTAATAACTATACAAAAACAAACACGACATGTACTTTAAATGCTTACAATGTTAGCCTACATGGTAAGTAGACGCGGCCGCTGTACCTAATCGCGGCAAAGATCTCCCTGCCGTGATTAGCATAGTGACCGCGGCTACGGCTGCAAGTCTCCCCTCCCCCCAGCGATCACGGCAGGAGGGCACCCAACCCCTCCTGTAGACCCCCCCCAACGGCCCTCCCGACAATCGCAGCAGAAGGGTACCCAACCCCTCCTGCCGGTCCTCCCAATGGCCTCCCCTAAGATCGCCGGCAGGAGGGTACCCACCTCTCCTGCTGGACCCCCCCCCCAACGAACCCTCCCACCCCGGAACCCCCTTAGTCTTACTTTCCAAGTTGGACCGGACGGCTCCTCACACGTATGGCCAGCAGGCTTGCCTCCGTCCAAATGAGGCGGGCCCGCCCCTACCCTGCCCAACCCACAGGATCCTAGGGCCTGATTGGTCTAGGCACCTAAAGCCACTCCCGCTATAGGAGGGGCCTTAGGTGCTTGGGCCAATCAGGCCCTAGGATCCTGTGGGTTAGGCAGGGGAGGGGAGGGGCGGGCCCGCCTCATTTGGACGGAGGCAGGCCTGCTGGCCAGACGAGCGAGGAGCTGTCCGGTCCAACTTGGAAAGTAAGACTAAGGGTGGTGTTTCGGGATGGCGGGGTTTGTTGGGGGAGGGTCCGGCAGGAGGGGTTGGGCACCCTCCTATTGGCGATATAGGGGGCCGTTGGGGGGGCCGGCAGGAGGGGTTGGGCACCCTCCTACCAGTGATCATAGGGGGGCTGTTGGGAGCTGGCAGGAGGGGTTGGATATCCTCCTGCTGCGATCGTCGGGGGGGCTGTTGGGGTAGGCAGGAGGGGATGGGTACCCTCCTGCCGCGATCGTTGGGGAGGGCTGGTTCTGTCGGCATGAAGGGCTGAGCACCTTCCTGCCGGCGATCGTCGGGGGGGGGGCGGGTTCTATTGGCAGGAAGGGTTGATCTGACAAATGAGGAGCCAGTATATTGGGGGGCGGAGTCAATGCGGCAACGTGCAAGTTGGATCGAGAGTTGGAGGAGACAGACAACATGGCGGAGACATCAAACACCCGGTCACGAACACGGTGAAACACAGGTAAATAGCGGTTCCTAGAAGGGGGTACATTGGCCTGCGGGGACAAATCTTTTCACCGTTTTTGCGGGCGGTGAAAACTTTTGTCCCCGTGTCTGCGGCGATTTGGCTTTGGAGTCTCCATAACCCGCAGCCAAACCGCAGCCACGCCGCAGCTCCCTGCGGGGATCGCTCCCCGTGTCATTCTCTAACAGGAACAAGGACCCTTTTAAAAATATACCACTGCCATACAAAAAGGAATCCTTGCGGAAAAATGCATAAATTTCCCTATTTAGGCAGCCTATGTTAACGGGTTTTTTTTTTTGCAATTATGTTTGCTCATTTGCCTTCATAGCTAAATACCAAAAAAATCACAAAAACTGCTAATCTGCAAAAGATTTTGCAAGCTTGTATATCAGCCTCTTCATATTTCTTTCCAGCTTATAATTCTTCTCTAACAGCAAGAGAAAAATGTACATGCAATTCTCTGTATATTTTACTCTTGGTTGTTCCTGAGCTATCAGTTCATATCCAAAGACAGCTGTCAGCTTTACTTAGCTGACAGCTTTGCAAAAGGTATATTATCAGTGCTGAGGTTTTTCTTTAAGCTCTTTGCAGCATGAGCTGCCTGCAGGTTAGTTCATTAGAGCTGCACTCTTAAGCCTCTTGTTGTTTCCTGTTCAAGTTCTCTACACCTGCTGGGATGGGGAGTTTCAAGGGAAAACTGGGATAGGTGCAGACCTGCTGGCTTCAGTAGCTATCAGAGAGGCTCATATATCGTATCGAGGTGGAAGATGATATTTTCTTTCTCAAAGGACCCTCGGCCACAAGAGGGCATCCGTTGAAAATCAGGGGCGGGAAATTTCATGGAGACACCAGGAAGTATTTCTTCACAGAAAGAGTGGTTGACCATTGGAACAGCCTCCCTGTGCAAGTGATCGTGGCCAGCAGCGTACAAGATTTTAAGAAACAGTGGGATGCCCATGTAGGATCTCTACGAGGGTAGTGTAGAGGTGATGCCATCAGAGTGTGACCCCTTGGAGGGTAGTTAGGGGAGGGTTAATAGAGTAGGTAGACTTGATGGGCTATGGCCCTTTTCTGCCATCATCTTCTATGTTTCTATGTTAGAAGCTCATGCCTGATTTTCTGAAGGGGTTGGATACTGGCAGTAGCTACACTCCCGATGAGAATTTAAGCTCTGCGTTGTGGCAACAAATTTGTCTTTGGAATCTCTCCTGCCTTAGACCATATATTTCTGAAGGAGAGTCCCTTCATTTTGCCTATGCCTGAAGCTGAACACCTAAGAGATTTATTGGTTCAGCCTGTCTGTACCACCTAGGTTAGACAATAAAGGCATTTGCTACAGGAGCAAGGAAGAGGCTGGGGTAAGTCCCAGGTCTGAAACCAATGCGGGCTTGCTTTGGGGAGCCTTCTCACCCTGTGGAGTCTCATTTGGAAGGAGTTTAAGGAGAGTCTCAAGGTTTGGGCAGCATTACTTTCCATATTCTATTCCTATGGGAACCTACATCTGAGGCAAATCTGATAACAAATTTCTACCATAAAGGTCTTGGCTTCACAAATTACGTTTTCTGAAACAGCACTTGACATCCGATATGAGCTGTACTACTTTGAACTGTGCATTTACCATATGAATACCATCATGTCTACCCTGGGTAGATATTGGTAACGTTTTGCTTTTTTGTAACATCTTTTGAGGACAGGAGAAAAGTAAAGGAATTCCTATGTAAACAGGTTGGAATTGTTTTCCTAAAGAAGCCATTTAAGGAACTGCCTCTTTCATTTACTGAGAGATGTTTGGAGTTTGAAATTCTCCTTTTTGGGAGTGAGTTGAAGGTCTGAATGCAAGCTTGCGACAGCTTCCCAGCTCCAGAGTTGGTTCTGGCCATGGTTCCTGATAAATAAAATATCTTGTGTGCCCCACTCTGCAGCATCTGGGTTGGGTCTAGCCTACTGCCTAGCACCCCGGGGCTTATACTTTCATTAGCATTAATGAAGTGCACAGTGGTGCATTAAGGGTAGATCTATTACACACAGAAATATCAGTTTTCTAAGCCATTTATGTGGGCACAGAATTGGACTGTCTGAAATCTCTCCCATACTGTAGCTCAACGTAAGCATGATGTTCCACTACATGGGTCATTTTAGATTTGCTGGGGGAGTGGGACCTCTGTGGACTCATTTTGAGTGGGAAAAGATAGTGCACATATTTTCAGATCTGTTTATAGTAGTTACCTTGCAAAATTTACCAGTGCAATACAACAGTGATAAAGTACCCCCAGACTGTCTTTTTGTATAAAATACCCCTGGACTGTGTACAAAAGCACATTCTGAATTAGTTCAGTTGATTCCAGCAGCTCAAAATAAGCTTATGCTAAAAAAATAAGCTCATGGAACAGTTCCACAATGTTTTAAGGACAAAATAATGCCAAATAAATCAGAATATTTTTAAAATAAGCTGCACTATGAGCTCAGTATTTAGATACATTCTTTCATTTTTTGGGAATAATCTCCCATTTGAGGTTCAGGTTTGAATCTATCTAAAGTTCTGCAAAATGACAAAAACCTGGTTGTTTGCAATAATGTCTGGGTGAGGTTCATTTACTGGTATGATGATTTTAATTTTAATCTAATTTTGACTGTTTTATGCACTTGGGGGTCCTTTCATTAAGGTGCACCAACCGATTCAGGAGGTCTTTTACTACAGATTAGCTCATATTATCTACAACAGAATCCATAGGAGTAAAATGAGTCCTGTGGCAGGTAATCTCTAGTAAAAGACCCCCTTAGTGCATGCTAAATGCTAACACACCCATTATATTCTTATAGACATCTTAGCATTTAGCACATGCTAATGATTAGTGCGCACTAAATCAGTTAGTGCACCTTAGTAAAAGGATCCCTTGGACTTATAGAAATATAACGCCTGTTGCGGATCGAATATATAATTGGTATGCAGAATGGGACAGGTGATCTATGTGGGATATTTTTTTAGTCTGCTGTTTAGAGAGGGGGAATTAAACTTAGGAGAGGTTTCTTTTATACAAGGAGCATGAGGGAGGGGACTAAAGCTTATTATTTTGCTGTATTATAAATTAATTCATTGTTAATATGAATCTTCTGAAATGCTTTGTGAATTTCAGACAAGGCAATATATTAAATGTAATATATAAATATTCTTACAAGTGTGTATCTTACCTCTCAGGTTCAGAGAAGCAAAACTATGAGTTGGCATGGTAATTCTGAAAAACAAGAAGGCAATAGAATTTTTTAGAGACCTTCAGCAATCTGTTTTCTATCTCAAATGGTTGCCCATTTCCCCTAAACAAACATATTTAGTAGAACATCCAGAAATGTGTCAGATCAGTTATTTGAACTCTTCCAGGGAATACAGATGTGACATTCAATAGCAAAAGTTGGTTGAAATATGTCTTTAATGTACATTTCCCCTTCAAGTATCTGAAAAAAGTTGAGCCTAATTCAAGAACCCCACAAAAAAAGCATTATGGAAACATTGACAGGATAAAGCATGCAAATTGTTTTGAATGTACTTGATTAACCCTAGAAATGCAGAGACTCAGATGTCACTACATTGTCCATGGCATTACTATATTAACACCTTCTTTGAACTAAGGATATGACCTAACTGAAATCTTTCTGCTGACTCTGAATATACAAACAGGCATGTGTCTTACAAAGTATATAATTAGTATAAGAATATTAAAGTTGCCCTACTGGGTCAGAACAAAGGTCCATCTAGCCCAGTATCCTGCTTCCAACAGTGGACAATCAAGATCACAAATATCTGACAGAATCCCAAAAAGTAGCAAGACTTAATACTACTGGTCAGAAAGATAAGTAGTCTACCTTAATATCAGTTTATGGATTTTTCCTCCAGGAATTTGTCCGAGCCTTTTTTTTTTTTTTAAAATCCTAAGCCGGTTATTTTAGGGCAGTTACTCATGTTTAAGGCTTACAGAAACTGGCATTTAAATGTTCATCTTGCATAAACGTCTAAGTTCCCATTTTACAAAGCCAGGATATCCATGTCTCAAACCCAAGATCTTGCAAATGGCAATGGGTCATAGTCCAGACTTGTTTTGGGTGGGATTAGAGCAAAAGACATTTACCCTCCAATTCTATAAAATGTGCTAAAAATTGGGTGAACAAATTTGGGCAAACACCCATTTGGATCATAATGGGCAATTATTGGTGCTAATTGATTTTAATTAAAATTTACGCACATAAATTTAGGCTCAGGATCTGTGCCTAAATTTTACAAGAGTCAAAAAAAGGGGACAATAAAATAGGAGGGTTTATGGATGGGTTGGCGGCATTCTTTGGATTTACAAGCGTTGTTATTGAATAAAGGGGATCTGTGCCTAAGTTAGGTGAGAGGATTTGCATCACGTTTCAGTTGGCACAAATGACCATGCCTAAAGTTAGTTGTGGTTCCTAGTACTAAGTGCTATTCTATCAATGGCACCTAACTTTGGGGTCCTTTTATTAAGGTGTGCTAACCTATTTAGCACACGTTACATGCTAAGGCATCCATTATATCCTATAGGCATCTTAGCATGTAGCGCGCACTAAATTGATTAGCGCACCTTAGTAAAAGCACCCCTTTGAGAATAACATATAGCACAGTTACTTACCGTAACAGGTGTTATCCAGGGACAGCAGGCAGATATTCTTAACGTATGGGTGACGTCACCGACGGAGCCCCGGTACGGACCTTTTTAACTAGAAAGTTCTAGTTGGCCGCACCGCGCATGCGCTGGTGCCTTCCCGCCCGACGGAGGAGTGCGTGGTCTCCAGTTAAGATAAGCCAGCTAAGAAGCCAACCCGGGGAGGTGGGTGGGTCGTAAGAATATCTGCCTGCTGTCCCTGGATAACACCTGTTACGGTAAGTAACTGTGCTTTATCCCAGGACAAGCAGGCAGCATATTCTTAACGTATGGGTGACCTCCAAGCTAACAGAAAGGGAGGGGGGATGGTTGGCCATTAGGAAAATAAATTTTGTAACACAGATTGGCCGAAGTGTCCATCCCGCCTGGAGAAGGCATCCAGGCAGTAGTGAGTAGTGAATGTGTGAACTGAAGACCAAGTGGCCGCCTTGCAGATTTCCTCAATAGGCGTAGAGCGGAGGAAAGTTACAGAAGCAGCCATAGCTCGGACCCTGTGGGCCGTGACAGCTCCTTCCAGCGACAGGCCAGCCCGAGCATAACAGAACGCAATACAGGCAGCAAGCCAATTGGACAGCGTCCGTTTAGATACAGGGTGACCCAGACGGTTAGGATCGAAGGTCAGAAAGAGTTGAGGAGAGGAGCGGTGAGCCCTGGTACGGTCAAGGTAGTACGCCAGGGCACGCTTACAATCCAGCGTGTGAAGAGCCTGTTCCCCAGGATGAGAATGGGGTTTTGGGAAGAAGACAGGCAGTACGATGGACTGGTTGAGGTGAAAGGCTGAAACCACCTTAGGAAGGAATTTAGGATGGGTACGCAGAACCACCTTGTCATGGTGAAAAACAGTGAACGGTGGATCGGCGACCAGTGCATGTAGCTCACTAACCCTCCTGGCAGAGGTGATGGCAATGAGGAAAAGCACCTTCCATGTGAGAAGTTTGAGCGAGGTAGTAGCAAGAGGCTCAAAAGGAGGTTTCATGAGGGCTGACAAAACCACATTGAGGTCCCAGACGACGGGGGGAGGCTGAAGAGGTGGTTTGATATTGAAGAGGCCTCTCATGAACCGGGAAACCAGAGGATGAGCCGTGAGGGGTTTTCCAAGAATAGGCTCATGAAACGCAGTGATGGCACAGAGGTGGACTCTGATTGAGGTCGACTTGAGGCCAGCGTCGGAGAGAGAGAGCAAATAGTCCAGTACAGTTTCCACCGCCAGGGAGGTGGGATTGTGATGATGAAGGAGACACCAAGCGGAGAACCGGGTCCACTTCTGATGGTAACATTGGAGTGTGGAGGGTTTCCTGGAGGCATCCAAAATGCGACGGACCGGCTGAGACAGGTTCGCTGGAGAGGTCAGCCCGAGAGAAACCAAGCTGTCAGGTGGAGGGAAGACAGATTGGGATGTAGCAGAGACTGATGTTGCTGCGTAAGCAGAGAAGGAAATACAGGAAGAGGAATGGGCTCCCTGGAGCTGAGTTGAAGCAGGAGGGAGAACCAGTGTTGTCTGGGCCACCGAGGAGCGATGAGAATCATGGTGGCCCTGTCCTTGCGGAGCTTGAACAGGGTCCGCAACATCAGAGGAAGTGGAGGGAAGGCATAGAGGAACCGATCCGTCCAGTCGAGGAGGAAAGCATCCGGGGCCAGACGATGTGGAGAGAAGAGTCTGGAGCAAAACTGGGGCAGCTGATGGTTGTGAGGAGCTGCGAAGAGGTCCACCTGTGGAGTGCCCCAACGAGCGAAGATGGAGTGGAGAGTGGGAGGATCCAGGGTCCACTCGTGAGGTTGAAGGATGCGGCTGAGCTGGTCGGCCAGGGAGTTCTGTTCGCCCTGGATATAGACCGCTTTGAGAAAAAGATTGTGGGTTGTGGCCCAGGTCCAAATTCGGAGGGCCTCCTGACAAAGGAGACGAGATCCGGTGCCGCCTTGCTTGTTGATGTAGTACATGGCGACTTGGTTGTCCGTGCACAGGAGAAGAACCTGAGGATAGAGAAGGTGCTGGAAGGCCTTGAGAGCATAAAACATGGCTCTGAGTTCCAGGAAATTGATGTGATGTTGACGCTCCTGAGGGGTCCAGAGTCCCTGGGTGCGTAGATCCCCCATGTGAGCTCCCCATGCATAGGGGGAGGCATCTGTGGTGATGATCATGGAATGAGGGGGCGGATGAAGAAGGAGGCCCCTGGAAAGATTTGAGGAGTTCAACCACCATTGAAGAGATTGCTGAAGAGATAATGTCACAGAGATGGGATGAGAAAGAGGATCCCTGGTCTGTGACCATTGGTTGGCGAGGGTCCATTGTGGTATTCTCAGATGGAGTCGCGCCAGAGGAACCACATGGACTGTCGAGGCCATGTGACCCAGAAGAATCATCATCTGGCGAGCAGGGATGGATGGTTGGAGGAGCACCTGTCGACAGAGGTGAAGCAGTGTCCGGTGCCGGTCGGCAGGAAGGAACGCTCTCATGGAGTTGGTATCGAGAAGAGCTCCGATGAACTGAAGGCGCTGCGTGGGAAGCAGATGCGACTTGGGATAATTGATCTCGAACCCCAGGAGATGGAGGAAAGAGATGGTGTGGTGAGTGGAGTGCAGCACAAGTGGAGCGGTTGTTGCTTTCACCAACCAATCGTCCAAGTAGGGGAACACTTGTAGGTTGTGGGACCTGAGAAAGGCCGCTACCACAATCAGGCATTTGGTGAACACCCTGGGCGATGATGCGAGACCAAAGGGCAGCACCTTGTATTGATAGTGGTGATTCTGAACCTGGAATCGGAGGTAGCGACGTGAAGCCTGATGGATTGGAATGTGGGTGTAGGCCTCCTTGAGGTCCAGGGAACATAGCCAGTCGTGTTGAGAGAGAAGAGGATAAAGTGTGGCAAGGGAGAGCATTCTGAACTTCTCCTTGACCAAACACTTGTTGAGGTTCCTGAGGTCGAGTATAGGACGAAGATCTCCCGTTTTCTTGGGTACCAGGAAGTAGCGGGAGTAAAAACCCTGACCTCTTTGGTCTTGCGGAACTTCTTCGATGGCATTGAGGAGGAGAAGGGATTGGACCTCCCGAAGGAGGAGAGGAATTTGGGAGGAGTGAGAAGCAGACTCTACGGGAGGATGATCCATGGGTAGAGTGTGGAACCTTAGTGAGTATCCGTGACGGATGATGTTGAGAACCCACAGGTCTGACGTGATGGCCTCCCAGCGGTGGAGGAAGATGGTGAGGCGGCCTCCGATAGGCTGAGGAAGAGGCATGGAAGGTTGGAGACTGGCTATGCCCTGGAGAAAGGAGTCAAAAGGGCTGAGGGTTTTTAGTCGAAGGGAGAGGCTTGGTCGCCTGGTGGGACTGAGAACGAGCCTGAGTGTGCTGTTGTTGTTGGTGGCGAGGCCGGCGGGATTGTTGCTGAGGAGGATTCAGCGGCCTGGCGGAGAATCGACGTTGATAAGAGGACTGAGGTCTGTATGGTCGTGCAGGTGGAGTCTTCTTTTTAGGCTTAATGAGGGTGTCCCATCTGGTCTCATGAGCCGAAAGTTTTTGTGTTGTGGTATCAAGAGATTCCCCAAAAAGTTCATCACCAAGGCAGGGCGCGTTGGCGAGACGGTCCTGGTGGTTCACATCAAGGTCAGACACCCTCAGCCAGGCTAGGCGTCGCATGGCTACAGCTAGTGCGGAGGCTCGTGAAGTAAGCTCGAAGGAGTCGTAAATCGAGCGCACCATAAATTTTCTGAGCTGAAGGAGGCTGGAAATCTGCTGTTGGAAAAGTGGGAGTTTACGCTCGGGTACATACTTTTCCAAAGCAGAAAGTTGTTGGACCAGATGTTTCATATAAAATGAAAAATGAAACGAGTAATTGTTGGCTCTGTTAGCCAGCATGGCATTCTGGTACAGGCGCTTTCCAAATTTGTCCATAGTTTTTCCCTCTCTGCCAGGAGGAGTGGAGGCATACACACTGGATCCCTGAGATTTTTTTAGAGTGGACTCTACGAGGAGGCTCTCATGGGGCAATTGGGTTTTATCAAATCCCGGGATCGGGATGACCCGGTATAAACTGTCCAGTTTTTTAGGGGCACCTGGAACAGTCAGCGGGGTTTCCAAATTTTTATAAAATGTTTCCCGTAGGATATCATGTACGGGGAGTTTAAGAAATTCCTTGGGAGGTTGGTCGAAGTCCAAGGCTTCTAAAAATGCCTGGGACTTCTTGGAGTCGGACTCAAGTGGGATGGAGAGAGCCGCAGACATCTCCCGAAGGAATTTCGTGAAGGAGGATTGCTCGGGCTTGGAAGTGGTTTCAGCCATAGAGGGTTCCTCATCGGTAGAAGAGGCATCCTCTTCGGTACCGAGTGGGGATTGCTCCCACAGGTCTGGGTCCTTGACAGCCGGCTCAGTATGGCGTGTTTTAGAAAGGGACTTGCCAGACCGCATAGATACGGTGCCGGGGGATGAAGACCGGCGTCGATCCCTGTCCCTGGAGGAATGGTGCCGATCCCGGTCCCGAGATGACCGGCGTCGATCTGGGGCCTGGGTCGGGTCCTCTGCCGAGCAAGTCTGAAGTACAGGCTGAGCAGATAAGACCGGCATGGATGTATTCAGCGGTACCGAAGGGGTGGATACCGGTGGGGCGGTACCAGGCTCGGTCTGGACTGGTACCGGAAGGAGCGGTGCCAGTATGGTTGGAAGGAGCTGTTGGAGTTGCTTCTGTAGCTGCTCCTGAAGTTTGTTCTGGAGGATGGCCGAGATCCGGTCCTCCAATGGGGGCACCGGTACCGCTTTAGATTTCTTCGGTACCATAGGTGCTGCTCGACGCTCCGGCGATGAGGAGGCCGATGACGAGGCACTCACCGTGATCGGAGCGGAGCGTTTACGGGATCGGCGGGACGTCGGGAGAACCGGTGTCACCGCTGTAACAGGAGGTCGCTCAAGGGAAGTGGAAGGCTTCTTAGCCGGCTTACCTGGCGCTATCGACCCCGAAGGGGGATCAGGCGGTGTCGATGTGGTTGGTGCCGATTTAGGCGGTGCCGTCGACGTCGGGGCCTGCTCCATGGTAGAACCGGTACCGAAAAGAATATTTTGCTGTATTTGCCGGTTCTTAAGTGTGCGTTTCTTGAGAGTTGCACAGCGGGTGCAGGTGTCAGCCCGATGCTCTGGACCCAAACACTGAAGGCACCAATTGTGTGGGTCAGTCAGAGAGATCGGGCGTGCACACCGCTGGCACTTCTTGAAGCCCGGTTGAGGGGGCATGAAGGGAAACACGGCCTCCGCGAAATCAAACCCGGAGGCTTGTATGATTACAACAGGCCCCGCCGGGGCCGGCTGCAAAAAAGCAAAGAAAAGACACGAGTTTTTTTTTTTTTTTTTTAAAGGAAGTTAAAGTCAAAGGACAAAATATAGAACAAAAAAGGGATCAAAAAAATCGCGAGCGGGAAGGCCAAATAGAGTTTTCAACGGCCGTTGAAAGCACATGCGTCTTCTTCGCTCCGCGGAAATGAAAAAACTGGAGACCACGCACTCCTCCGTCGGGCGGGAAGGCACCAGCGCATGCGCGGTGCGGCCAACTAGAACTTTCTAGTTAAAAAGGTCCGTACCGGGGCTCCGTCGGTGACGTCACCCATACGTTAAGAATATGCTGCCTGCTTGTCCTGGGATAAATTATATTCATGTGGTATTTTTTTTTTGTTGTATATGGAAGTGGGAGGGGGTGGGGGTTATATCTTTTTGTTGTATGATATGGTAGATTTTCAAGTGATATTGTATTCTAATTGTTTGATATTTACTGTATACTTATTGTGAATTATAAAATGAATAAAGAATTAAAAAAAAAAAAAGAGAGAACAATGACCGTCATTTTTTTCGGTGTTGATTTTCTAGGCACCATTTATAGAATTCAGTCTTTTTTTTCCTATTTTAGAAGGGAACAACAGTGGTTCCCAACCCTGTCCTGGAGGAGAGAATTGCCTGTAATGAAGATGATAGGAATGCAGATCTGCCCCATGCATATTCATTAGGGCTATCCCGAAAACCCGACTGGCTAGTGGTCCTCCAGGACAGGGCTGGGGACCACTGTCCATTAAGATCAGTGTTGGGAGTTACAATTGCTATCAAATGTGTTTAGCTTTTGGCAACCTGCTCCTATAGAGCAGCGTTCCACTGGAGTGACTAGGGGAAAGTTGCCCCTTAATCCTCCAGAGATTTTTGTCCCATTCCACCACCCCCACCAAGCCAAACTGGCAAGTGTTACCTACCAGTTTCTGTGACAGTGCTGGAAAAATACGTATTTCTATCTCTAAAATTATAACGATAAATGTGTTTATGCTGGCACAAAAAAGATTTATGTGCTGATTTTTAACCCATGGACATTTGACTTTTTTCTTCTGAAAAGTTGCTTATGCTGCCTCTATGTCAGCAGACTCTGTTCTAGAATATTAATGAAACTTGAGGCATCCTGACCTTGACGTTTCAATTCTACGTCCTGTCTAAGATGAGCCTGTAAATGTTTTTTTAACCATATGCACTAGGAACGAGTTCAAAGCTTGCACAGAATGATAAAATATTTTCTTCTACTTGTTTACATTTTTCATCACCTTTTTTCCTCTCCCTCCAGAAGTTTCCTGTAGGTAGCAATCTCAATATCGAGAGCCATCTTCACGTTCAGCAGTTCCTGATATTCCCGCAAGTGGCAGGCCATTTCCTCCTTCATTTTATGGATATCTTCTTCCAGACGGGTAATAGTGTCCTGGTAATTAGCAGCTTCTGCGGCAAAATTCTCCTCCAACTCACGCATCTGGCGCTCCAGGGATTCGTTCTGAAAATAATGAAATGTTTAGAAACTGGGTAAAAATGGAGGCGTCGGTGAAACTGTGCTCTGATATAAATGTCTCCTGAGTCTGTCTAGTGAAGCAAAGATGTTCTGTAGCCTTGGTAGCTGACAGACCGAATATTCATAATGTCCACCCTTCCAAATACCTGACAGCTTTGTATCTATTTTGGTCCAGGGAATCTGCTTCTGAAGTCAGCACTACTGACATAAAAATTCCGTCCCACTTCCAACCTCAAATATGGCAAAATGGGTCAGAATCACACATTAGCTTTCTTGCTAATTGTAGCTCTACCACCATACCTACTGATATCTATCTTCCCTGAATATCTGTCCGCTCTGCTTTTGAATTAATTTAATGTTGTGGCAAAATGTAGTTTAAAAAGAATATGACAGATGGAAATCCAGATTGCGTAGCTATGAAGAACACATGTCTGTCTAATGTTCTTTTCTCCTTGTTTTTAGTCATTTTGAGGGGAAAATATTTTTCAGAATTCTGTGCAAAAAATTCTGCATAATTGGTAACTTTCTTGAATTCCCTCATTATATGGGCCGGCAACCACTTTTTTTCTGGCCTCTCCCCAATGCCACACATTTTCACTATCCACCTATCTTTGGCACATTTCACCCCATCTGCCTTGCTCCAGCCCTTCCCTTCCCATGGTACATGCCACCCCGCACATCTTGCTTCAAACCCACCCCCATGGCCTATAGAACTTCATGCACTTTGCTTCAGGTTTTTCCCTCCCCACAGTTGCGTCAGAGGAGAAGCTTCCGCCCACACACACAGGCAGGCAGACTTCGCCGGCTTCAGTAAGTTTCTTTTCTAAAGCACCGTGAAGGTAAGGGGGAGGGAGTGAGGGAGATAGATTTGGCTGTAGGCAGGTAGGGAGGGGGGCTACGCGCAATTGGTGAACGCACGCCTTCCCTCCCTTAACTTGCGCACACATCTGCCTAAGAGCTATTCTATAATGCTGCACACCCAAAATGGGATGCCTCTTTATAACCTCTCCCTTTGCCATAAAGAGGCATAGGCAGTTCAGGGGTATTTCAAAAATTACAGCTCAGTGTAATAAAATCCCTACGTTTTGTGCCCAACTTGCCTGACAAGATTTATACTAGGTTTCAGCAGGCATAAGTCCTCATGACTAAAGTTGGGCGTGGGAATAGTATACGAGATGGACCTTTCCGGTGCCTAATTTTAGGCACTATTTACTCGAGAAGGCCCTATGGGGAAAGAGGGCCTACTCTTAACTGCTGTTCCCTCTAATATGAGCGGGAGTCCTCTGCCTACACTCCTGCCAGTGGGGGGCTACCGTTTCACTATCACATGTTCAATAGTGAGGGATGGGTAAGTTTTGCAAAGACTCGAGGGAACCTGCCTGCTCATAGCGAATGAAAACACACTACCTTCTACTGATAGCAATGGTGGTGAGAGGCAAGTCCTGTAGTCAGTCAGCCAGTGCTGGTGCCTTTCCTCTTCTCCTTCTCCAGCACCCCCCCTCTCCCCACCAGTAGTAATAGGAGGTTCAGGGCCGTGGCTGAAGGGCATCCATGCATGCGCAGACATGGAAGTGGTGACATCACATGTGTGTGAAGTCACTCGCATCAACGTCCACGTATTTCCGGATGCCCTCCAGCCATGTTCCCGAGTTTAGTGTGTCACGGCTTCAAAAGTAGCAACTGACAAAATAGTAGGAGTCTAGACAGGGGCACAGCCTTTGAAATGTTGCTGAGGTAAATATATCCAAGGGCATTTTCCCCCTATTAATTTATGTTACGGTATTACTGTTATCTCCCTGTATCTCATGTTATTTCGATTTTTAAGTTTCTGTTTTAGATGCCGGTACTCACGGTTCCTTTCAGGGCATCCACCTCACAGGTAAGGGACTGGATTTGCCTGCGGTACTCATTGGTTTCCTGTTTGGCATTACGCAGGGCTTCGTTGTTGCGGTTAGCAGCTTCAGAAAGATCTGAAAACTGATGGAAAACCAGAATCACTATTTGTGTCGACAAACCACAAAAAAATCACTAAACACGTATCAGGTTCACATTAGCAAACTTGGCCATCTGTGAAATGCTTGAACATGAGAACTAGCCAAAAGGAGAGACACAGGCAACACAGATGAATAGATGAAGTGCTGTATGTAGGAGTTAAGCTAAGGCTTTAGATATAAACCATCGGTCAGCAGTTTATTGCTGTTGTATCAGCTTGTCTAGTCTAGTCTAGTCTAGTCTTCGATTTATATACCGGGTCATATCCCAACGAAGCTCAACTGCTGCTTAACTCGGTTAACAAGCTTGTTGTGCCTTTTTACCTTGGACTTGTACCATTCTTCTGTCTCTTGCAGGTTCTTATTAGCAACATTTTCATACTGTTGGCGAACATCCCGCAGAGCAGCAGTAAGGTCTGGCTTAGCCACATCCATATCGATCTGGATATGATGATCCTGGAGCTGCGCCTGCAGTTCACGAATTTCCTGGAAGACAAACAGGATTGAATTCAGGGAAGCAGCAGCCTAGCACCAAGAGCTTCAGACTTTAAGATCCTCACCACTATTGCTTGGTTTGCCTCAAGCAAATCATTCTGTCCCCTTAGGCCTCTGAGACCTGACCTCTCTCCTCCAGTCAACACACCAAAAATCCCTCTGAAAGTGTGAGTTACTAGCACAGTTAGCAAAGTTACTTACCGAACAGGTGTTATCCAGGGACAGCAGGAAGATATTCTCTACATGTGGGTGATGTCACCGACGGAGCCCTCTAGCGGACATTTTCGCAAGCAAACTTGCTTGAAGACCTTCAAGGCTGCGATTGGCCCGCATATGGGCGCGTGTCCCTCCCGCCCAATCTAGGGCATGCGTCTCCTAAGTGTAGCCTCAGTTCAGATAGCTAGCAAAGAAGCCAACCACGGGGAGGTGGGTGGGTTGCGAGAATATCTGCCTGCTGTCCCTGGATAACCCGTTACGGTAAGTAACTGTGCTTTATTCCAGGACAAGCAGGCATCATATTCTCTACATGTGGGTGACCTCCAAGCTAAGCAAAATGGGATGGAGGGAGAGTTGGCAATTTACGAGCACAGATTTTGCAAAACTGATTGGCCAAAATGGCCATCACGCCTGGAGAAAGCATCCAGACAGTAGTGTGAGGTGAAAGTGTGAACCGAGGACCAAGTGGCAGCCTTACAGATTTCCTCAATGGGAGTTGAGTAGAGGAAAGCAACAGACGCCGCCATCGCTTGTATCTTGTGGCCAGTGACTCGACCCAGTAGGGAGAGGCCAGCCTGAGCGTAACAGAAAGAGATACAAGCGACCAACCAGTTAGAAATGGTCTGCTTAGAAACAGAGCGCCCCAAGTGATTAGGATCGAAAGAGAGGAACAGCTGTGGAGCAGAACGATGAGGAGCGGTGCGCTGCAAGTAGAAAGCCAGCGCACGCTTACAATCAAGAGAATGCAGAGCCGCTTCTCCAGGGTGAGAATGGGGCTTTGGAAAATAACACAGGAAGAACAATGGATTGGTTGATGTGAAACTCAGAAACAACCTTAGGCAAGAACTTAGGACGAGTACAGAGAACCACCTTATCATGATGGAAGACAGTGAAGGGTGGGTCTGCTACCAAGGCTTGAAGCTCACTGACCCGACGGGCAGAAGTGAGAGCAATAAGAAACACAACCTTCCAAGTAAGATACTTCAGGTGAGCACGCGCAAGTGGCTCGAACGGGGGTTTCATCAAACGAGCAAGGACCACGTTAAGATCCCAAACCACAGGCGGAGGTTAAGGGGCGGGTGAATGTGGAAAAGGCCTTTCATGAAGCGGGAAACCACAGGATGAACAGAGATAGGCTTCCCGTCAATCGGCTGATGAAAAGCTGTAATGGCACTAAGGTGGACTCGAACCGAAGAGATCTTGAGACCAGCGCCAGACAAGTGAAACAGATTACCAAGGACAGCAGACAGGGAGGCAGAGATCGGCTCCAGCTGTCGAGTAGCACACCAGGAAGAAAAGCAGGTCCACTTTTGAAGGTAACATTGACGAGTGGACTCCTTCCGAGACGCCTCCAGGACGTCCAGCACAGGCTGTGAGAACTGGAACGAGGGCATCAAGTCTCGAGGAACCAAACCGTCAAGTGCAGAGACTGTAGGTTGGGATGAAGCAGTGAACCCTGACTCTGCGTAAGCAGAGAAGGAAAAACAGGAAGAAGAGGAGGCTCCCTGGAACTGAGTTGCAACAGAATGGAGAACCACGGCTGTCAGGGCCACCGAGGAGCTATCAGACTCATGGTGGCATGCGAGGACTTGAGCTTGACGAGAGTCTTCAGAATCAGAGGGAATGGAGAGAACGCATACAGAAAAAGCGGAGGTACCACTATGAGACACTTCGTGAAAACCCTCGGAGAA
Organism: Geotrypetes seraphini; assembly: GCF_902459505.1. Lineage (NCBI taxonomy): Eukaryota > Metazoa > Chordata > Amphibia > Gymnophiona > Dermophiidae > Geotrypetes > Geotrypetes seraphini. The sequence continues at coordinate 431,414,176 of NC_047085.1, read as the reverse complement.
GCAGCCAGGCCGAAGGGAAGAACACGATACTGAAGATGGAGATCCCCCACCCGGAATTTCAGAAACCAGCAAGAGGCCGGGTGTATAGGAATGTGCGTGTACGCCTCTTTGAGGTCTAGCGAGCACAGCCAGTCCCCTCCGTCCAAGAGGGGGGTATAACGTAGGAAGGGTGAGCATTCTGAACCGTTCCCTGACCAGAAACTTGTTCAGAGCATGGAGGTCCAGGATCGGATGCAGATCCCCCCGTCTTCTTGGGAACCAGAAAGTACCGGGAGTAGAATCCCGTATTCCACTGGTCCGGAGGAACCTCCTCGACCGCCCGGAGGCGAAGAAGGGCCCAAGCTTCTTGTAGAAGGAGGGGCAGCTGAGACCAGCCCGAAGGAAACTCTCTTGGAGGAAGGTCCGGGGGTACCTGACTGAAGTGAAGGGAGTACCCCTCCCGGATGATGGAAAGCACCCAACTGTCGGTTGTAAGGCTTTCCCACTGGGTGTAGAAATGATGGAGATGCCCCCTGATTGGGAGGGGAGAAGTCTCCAGAAGGCAGGGAGCCCGAAGGCTCATACCGGAATTGTCAAAAAGACGGCCCAGGCTTCACCGGAGCCGGCAGCTGGACCTTAGCTTGTTGCTGCTGCTGTTGCGGCCGCTTCGAAGGAGGCCGGGAGAAAGCAAGAGTAGTTTTCTGCGGATACCTCCGGAAAGGGATTTTGCACTGCCGAGCCGGAGGGGTCTTCGGCTTAAGTCTCACCAGGGAGGCAAAGGAGCGTTCATGTTCTGAGAGACACTTGGTGGCCGCCTCTATGGAATCATCAAATAGCTCATTGCCCACGCAAGGGAGATTGGCTAGACGATCCTGGAGATTGGGATCCATATCAACAATTCTGAGCCAAGCGAGGCGACGCATGGCGATCGCAAAAGCCGTGACTCTCAAGGACAACTCGAAGGCGTCATAGGCCGCCTGAAACATATAGAGCCATAGCTGGGAGAGTCTCCTCGAGGAGACGAAACTCCCGACGATGAGAATCCGGTATGTCCGCCCGGAACGAGTGGAGGGCTTCCACACAGAATTGGAGATAGGACGTGAAGATAAAGTTATAGTTGAAGACACGGTTCACCATCATTGAGTTTTGATAAAGAGGGCGACCAAACTTGTCCATCGTATGGCCCTCCCGGCCCGGCGGGACGGCAGCATACACCTTCGAGGGCTTGGATTTCTTCAAAGAAGACTCAACCACCAAGGATTGGTGAGAAAGCTGAGAACTTTTGAACCCCTTAATTGGGATTGTCCGGTAACGGGATTCCAACTTGGAGGGAATAGCCGGGACCGCCTAAGGGGTCTCCAGGAGAAAAGTTTGCCTGAGAACCTGGTGCAGAGGCAAGCGTAGCGCTTCACGGGGCGGATGAGTAACCCCCATCTCTGCTAGGAATTCTTGGTTATAACGGGACTCCGACTGGAGGTCCAGGTTCAAGGCCTTGCCCATGTCAGCAATGAAACGAGTGAAGGAAGAGTTTCAAGAAGACTCATCCTCAGGAGGAGATCCCGAACAGGATCTTGGGGCAGCAGAGAAGGAGGGAGAAATCTCCCTCGAGTAGCACGTCGGAGCCTCGGGAGGGCCATATGAAGGACAAGTTTGATCGCCCTCTTTATCAAAACTCAATGATGATGATGATGACGTGAATGGGAAATCGAGGAGGCTCGACTAAAGCATAAGATGGGTCGGAGAGGACCCCAGAGTCCGAGGGACCCTCGCGCGGAGCTCCGGAGAAGACAGGGCAAAGGAAAATTCATCCACCGGCTTCGCAGAAGACCCTCAGGAGGCGGACCGGTGTCCTGAGGGGGAATGCATGGTAGAGTCCAGTTCGAGGACAAGGGTGTGCCTGGAAGGTTTTGTGGTTGGAGACCTGCCTCGAAGGGGAGGGAAGGACCACAGCCTTTTAGGAGGAGCAAACCTCGACAAAGTAGCGGCGAAAAACGGGTTCCCGTCACGGGACCCTGGAAAGTCACAGGCCCCGAATCCGGGGACGAAGAATCACTTGAGGGAATCCTGCAAGTCTTGCGCGTACGGCCCCGAGACACAAGCGAAGTACGCTCAGGCTTGTCAGATGGGGGCCGGGTCGAGACCGAGGTCAGAGGTGTCGAGTCTGGGACCTGTTGGCTCACCATGAGGAAAGCTGCGAGGTAAGGATAGCCTTAAGCATGTCCTCGAACATGGGCACCGAGACCAAAGGAGGTTGGGTCTTGGGTGCAGCAGTGCGCTCCTTCGGGGGTGACCTCGAGGAAGAGTATTCCTTACGTGAGGAGGCATCCTTTGAATGATGTCACGAAGAGGCTGACAAAGCGGCACTAACGTGAGAATCCGAGGCAGGCTTCTTTGCCGGCATACCTGAGGAGGCAAGAGGAGACTTACCCGAGGCCGGGGTAGCAGGAGGAGCCAAGGCCGGGGTCTTCGATGCCGAGGAGGAATTTGAGGCCGAGGTCCCCGATGCCGGGGCCGAGGCCAAGCTCGAGGCCTGTCCTGCAGGATCCATAGGGCCAAACAGTTGAAGAATCTTGGCCACTCTGCGACGAAGAGCCCGCGGTTGCAAAGTCGCACAACGCAGACACGACACAGCTCGGTGCTCCGCATCCAGGCACTCCACACATCAACAATGGGGATCGGTGATGGAGATAATCCGGTTGTACTTAGTGCAGTTTTTGAACCCGGAACGAGGCCGGGACATAAGCAAAAGGACGGCCGCAGCCGTGCGAGAACAAGACCAGAGACCAGACCAGAGACCAGGTCGAAAGACACGAAAGCAAAATAAGAAAAAAACAAAGACGCGAGCACAACGACTCAAACGAAAATAATAAAGAAAGCCGCGATAGAAGAGGGACGAGATCGCACGTAGCAAGGGAGCAGTGCTTCTGGCTCCGCGGAAAACATTGAACTTAGGCCACGCTGAGGAGACACATGCCCTAGGTCGAGCGGGAGGGGCATGTGCGGGCCTATCGCAAGCTTGAAGGTCTTCAAGACAGTTTGCTTGCGAAAACGTCTGCTAGGGGGCTCCGTCGGTGACGTCACCCACATGTAGAGAATATGCTGCCTGCTTGTCCTGGGATAAACCATGTGACACTAGCGTGAGTGCAGGCAAATTACTCTGAAAATATGTACAGAAAATTATTGGAAGACTCCTGCAGTCAGGAATTTCCAGAAGCAAATAAACTCAGAACTATATTCCAAAGAATGCAATAACATACTTCTTCATGAAGTTTGTTCATAAAGATGATTTCTTCCTTCAGCGATTCCACTTGGCGCTCAAGATCCAGCCGTGACAGAGATGCATTGTCAACATCCTGAGCAAAGTAAAACAAATGATTAACAGAGCTGCTTGAACCATCTTCCACTTATTAATTGCAAGATTAACAACGTACTAATTAGAAACAAGGTAAAAGAAATAAGATTAAAGGAAATTTGTGAAGGCTTAAAATACCACTGATGTAACCTGTAGGGTTACTGGTTGTTTTGAAGATATGGGGCCCATGATTTGAATATTTCAGTCCTGTGGATTCACATTTGGGGAGAAGGAGAAGCTCCACCGACTGAGGGGTATGAGAAAATGATCTACTTACTGTATATACTCGAATATAAACCATGATTTTCTCGGTTTATATTCAGGCCAATGCTCACTCCCCTCCTCCCAGACTTATTGCAGGCCTCTGCTGGGCTCTGCACCTGTCCCCTCCTGCCTTGCCCATTACACCCCCTCTGCCGCTGGAATCCCTTGTGGTCCAGAGGTGTAGCAGGCAGGAGCACGCTTTGGCACTCCTGCTCAGCGCTAAGCAGCTTCCTGAATGGCTCCTGTGAACTTTTGCAAGAATTTGCAGGAGCAATTCAGGAAGCTGCTTAGTGCAGAGCAGCAGCACCAAAGCGCGCTCCTGCTCAGTACCACTCAGCAGCTGAAGCTGGAACTCGCGCAGTGACTGACTGGGTACAGCAGGGCAGGAGTGTGGAAAGCTCACTCCTGCCCACTACACCTCTGGACCACAAGGGATTCCAGTGGCAGAGGAGGTTCGATGGACAGGGCAGGTGAGGGAGGGGGGGACAGGGTGGAGAGCCTGGGAGGGAAGAAAGGGGGCTGTGTGTAATGCCTGGCAAGTAGGGTGCTGGGTGCAGATCCTGACAGAGGAGGGAGGGAAGGGGCACTGGGTGCAGATCCTGGCAGGTCAGGGCACTTGAATATTAAGCCACCCAACTTATATTCAACCATTTTTCTTCCTTTTGGGGGGGGGGGAATGGGGGTTTCGACTTATATTCGTATCGACTTATATTCGAGTATATACAGAAGTCTGAATGTCCATTTCTCTCCACCCTATCAACTTATTCTTTATCAATATTTTTAAATGGTTTATGTCACATGAATGGTATAATCCCCTTCCCCCTCCAAAAACTACGCCCACCTACATATTTCTTTTAACATCACAAAGGTTTAATAAAGTATTCAATTCCAAACTCCAACCCACCTTCTAAGCACCAATATCTGTCTTATCATCCCCTCTGTAATTCCCCCACCTGAGCACAATGTATTGATGCACCCTCTTGTCCAGTTTGTCTGTCTTGACTAAGTTGCAAGCTCTTTTGAGCAGGGACTGTTTCTTCTGTGTTTTGATGTGCAGTGCTGTTTATGTCTAGTAGCACTATAGAAATGATAAGTAGTAGTAGTAGTAATAAAAAAGTTATTACTATGAAAAAGAAACATGTACTGCCTCAATTGCTCAGTGGTAGTGCTAGAAAATAGTTTTGAATAAATACACTTGCAGGAAGTTCTTTTTCACACAGAGGGTGGTGGATGCATGGAACGTGCTACCAGAGGATGTGATAAACAGGAGCACGCTACAGGGGTTCAAAGAAGCTTTGGATAGGTACTTGGAAGACAAAGGGATTGAGGGGTACAGATAAGAGTAAAGGTAGATTATAGGGATGGGATTAAAGGTAAGTTACAAAATTAATCAGGGACCACTGTTCAGGCACTAGGCCTGATGGGCTGCCACGGGAGCGGACCGCTGAGCAAGATGGACCTCTGGTCTGACTCAGCGGGGGCAACTTCTTATGTTCTTATGTTCTTGCATGTGGAGCATCCCTGGTTCAGTCTCTTGAGTTGGGTCAGTAAGGAAAAAGGGTTGCTGTGAAGGAAGATTTTACAGCCAATGGGAGCACTGGGTAGTGGCCATTGCTTAAAGGGGGCAACTAGTGGCAGATTCTGAATGGAACCCTGATGTACAACTCCTAGGCCAGGGTTATAGCCATAAATATTTGTTTATTTGGATTTATTAACCATTTCTATGAAGAGATTCACCCAAGGCATTGAAAACCCACTCCCCACTGAGACTATCCACCTGAAAAGTACATAAATCATATTCTACTCCTTAGCAAAGCAAGTCCGTTGTTTAATGATCTAGCAGGTCAAATTTATATTGCACCACACTTTACGCCACGGGAGTTAGTTGGAGCTAGCCCATTTCCAGTGACTGGCATTGAATATCCGGTTTATTTCTGGCCACTATAAACTTAGCTGGCTAAGTCGATCTTCAGTTCGTAGTGGCTAAGTTTATAGTGACCAAAGAAAGACCAGCTATTTACGTAGTCCAATTTGTCCATTAAACTTCACCAGCTAGTTCTTTAAATTTCACGGATAGTCAGCTAAGTTGTGTGACATAGCCACTAAACAGTAGCAGATAGTATGCTATCTCATGTTGAATATTAGCACCGAGTCAGCTAAGTGCTATTTAACTGACCAGCACCTGTTCTTGTTTGTTTAATGTACAGAGCAGCGTCTGGTAGCGCTTTAGAAATTATAAGTAGTAATTAAATAGCATTAAAAAAATAACATAGCATAAAACTCACTTCTATACCACACTTACCATTAAATTCTATGCAGTTCACAAAAGATAAAGAATACAAGTGAATTTCAACAACAATGTATATCTAATTCTCAAAAGATTCAATAAAAAGATGTATTTTGAAGGCACGATGAAACTGTCGGTAAGAGTAGAAAGACGTTAATAAGGGATTAAAATCATTCTCCCATAAAGCCGCATGAAAAGATAGCATATGCTGTTGGAATTTTTTGAATTTACAACCAGTTCCCAAGTCCCCAAATACAGATCCCTCTATTCCCTCAAACTACAGGCCTATTGCTGGCATCCCCATTCTTACCAAGCTTCTCGAAACCCACATAAAGCAAGCAACTAACAAAGTACAACACAGGCACAATTCAGATTCAGACAACAGCACAGCACAGAGTTCCTCAGAACAGCACGGGCCTGCTAACCAAAATTAAACAACTTCTAAGTACAGGTCAGCAGGCCATATTCTTCCAATTTGACATATTTGCAGCCTTTGACTCCGTTGATTATCACCTACTCATAACAAAACTCTCTGAGATAGGGGTAACAGACACGGTTCTGCGCTGGTACACTGACTTCCTCATGAACAGAGAATACACCGTCAAAAAAGATGGAGTCTACTCCAACAACTGTAGGGCCTTCTATGGAGTCCCACCGCTCTCTCCTATCCTATTTAACCTGTTCATGAGCTCGCTCGGTGACATCCAACTTGAAGATGAGAGCATAATGTCATATGCGAATGACATCCTACTCATATCGGCGGCAGAAAACCAAGCTGATACTCTCAAGAAAATCAAGCCTGGGCAACCACTCAAAAACTGAAGCTAAATGCCACCAAAACCAAGGTCATTTATTTCCACAGTGCCCAACAAACAGCACCAACGAGCATCACACTCCAATCAGGCAGCACACTCGCTGTAGAAAAAAAACTTCCAAAATCCTAGGATGCAACGTAGACTCCACATTAACCATGGAACCCCAAATATCCCATCATGAACATACTTCCACCAACATCATTTTGCCCCGGTTGTCCATATCAGTGGTTCCCAACCCTGGAGCAGATTTGCTTGCTTGTCACTTCCATATATGCAAATCTCTCTCATGCATATTCATTAGGACTAGCCTGAAAACCCGATTGGCCTGCTGGTCCTCCAGGACAGGGTTGGGAACCACTGGTCCAGATGATGATACTATCCCAGTTGGATTACTGTAACTCTTCCTACTTGGGAATCAAGACCTCCCTCATCCACAAAATGAAGCTCATCCAAAATACTGCAATAAGACTCATCTTCAGCCTGAAAAAATATGACTCCATCTCAATCTACCTCAAACAACTCCACTGGCTCCCTATCTTATCCCATATAAAATTCAAAACATCCTGTATCATGCATCACATTATCTATGGCAACTCTACCGCTCCACTCAAACTCCTATCTGATGTATAGTCCACCTCAGGCAGAATTCTCAACAGGATTCAACTGAACCTCCCCTCAACAAAAATCTCAACTACAAAAGAATCTTCCAATCCATGTTCACCTTCCTTGGAGTCAAAATCTGGAACAATCTCAGAGACTGTAAGAACTGAAACCAATCATGCCCTTTCCAGAAGAAACTGAAAACCTCACTCTTTTGACAACTAACTATTCAAAGACCGTCATATGCACATGCCCTTCTACTTAATGATTTAGGATCGTCTACTCCTGTCCCCCCTCCTCCTCTACCCTCCCACGTTACCTTTACTTCCCTTTCCTTTCTGCAAGTCGCCTAGAGCATGATTAGGTGTGCGCGACACACAAATACTAGATTAGATTAGGAAAGAAAATGGCACGTGAGATTTCCTAGAATGTTTAGAATTGGTAATGATAAAAGATTCCATAAGGTGGAAATAATTTGTTTTATTAAGGACTAAAGGTAGTCGTCTGTTCAGAAAAATTTATCATTGATCTTATCCTTGCAAATAAAAAGCTGCAAGACTGTCGGCCAAAGACCACATGATGCGAAGTTGGAGCAGCACCGCCAGGGTGCATGCATTCCAGCAATCTGTTTGCACATGGGATGCAGGGCTCTTGTTGAATATATCCCTGGGTTCAAGGGACAGTGACAGTATACACTTTGCACATCTTCCTTCATATCCGCCGTTCATTGAATTTAGAAGACAGTCCCACTTGTGCCACAAGAAAAAAAAAATAAAAGATTAACTAGTAACGGGTGTGTGTTTTCTTTGCATAATGAAAAAGCATACAACTAGTATGCAGATTTGAGGAATTGTCTGCTACTTGCAGCTTTCTCCAGGTTTCAGGCAGTGTATAAATGTTAAAATAAATAAATAAATGTTAAAATGGCTTTTTTGTGTAGCTATGAAATACTCCTGCTTCACAAAAAGGATCTTTGTAAGACTCGAAATTATGTATTGCATAATCTTGGCTGGCATTTCCTCTTCCTTATCTAACTCAGCTGACCCAGAACAGAAAACTGAAGAGCAGCCAATCTTTCTAACTGGCGAGTGCTACAAAGTGCTGTTAGTGTGTGCAGTGTAGATCACCCACATCAATTAGTTTGCTAGAATTTTAATCAAAATTCTATCTTCATGAGGTAATTCGATTCAATAGCTTATTGCCTATTAGTTTAAAGAATAATAATGTGTTAAAATGTGCACAAACACATGGGAGAGGTGCAATTATGCTTTTTCAATAATATGTGTTATCTTGCAAATTAATTTTAGTTAAAGAACACAAAACTCATTTTCATGTCATTGGCACAGTAGACTATTAATGTGAACTACCTGGCACGTTAATGGTTGGTAATACATTGCAATGCATTAACCTTTATGAGAGCATTTAGGCTCTAGAAAACTGTGCCCATGATGGGTGGGATTTTGTAAATAGCACCCAAAGATAGGTGGTGAAATGATTACTCCTGGCGGAATTCTGCATGTGCAAGACAATGGTTCATTTGCATACAGTAGAGGCAGCGCATGTAAATATGAGAGCATCTGTAATCTCAATAGCAGGGGTATCATTATGGAATTATTTGACAGGACCAAGGAGATTACTTTCGGATATTCAGAAATTTAAGAATATACTGCAAAGAACTCTGTTCATGGAGGCTTTTAAATGAATGAGTAGTGATATTTATATGAGTATATTGGAATTGTGTTATGTTTTGTATGTGTTTTGCCATTTTATGATTTTGATTGTATTTTGTAAGAAGCTTAGATTTTAGTGGGTAAGACTTTATATATATATATATATATATATAAACAGGTTTTAAGTTAGCACAGGAGGAGGAAGTGGCCTGCTGGACAACGGTTCACTTCCTCCTCTACTGCTCATGTCTGCACAGAATTCTGAGGAGGTGAGTAATTCTGCACTCGCAGAATTCTGCCAGGAATAAACACTAAGCAAGTATTCAGAGCAGGGCACTCTGCATAGAACAACCTTTATAGAACACTAGCTTAATTTAGTTTCCAAGTTTATTATAAAATTTGATTAATCGCCTATTCCAAATTCTAAGCGATGTACAGAGTCGAGGGAAACAGACAAGACTAACAAAACTATTACTAAACATATTAAAATTCAATAAATACATACAAGGTCAGCCATAGGGAAAGTTTAGAGAAGAAATACAATTTAATTCAAAAAGGAACGATTAAGGTAAATAACACATTGGGAAAGGGGAGAGACACTCGTTATAATATTAAGACTGAATTAAAGGCTTAGGCAATTCATTTAATCCTTGAATGCATCTTTAAAAATAAAACCCTTAAGTTTGCTCTTAAATTTATCCAAAACCCTTTCTTCTCTTAAATAAATTAGAAGGGCATTCCAAGCTTGAGGAGCCATAACTGAGAAAATAGATTGACGCCGTGTATTAATAACTTTTAAAGAAGGGTGCATATTTCGCACCTAACTTTGAGCACAAGTATTAATGTCTGCCAATGGCTGATGGAAATGCTCTCGCCCAACTGATGTCAGTTAGGCGCACAAATGTAAGAATGCTATAACGTTATGACTAATTTCTGGGAATGCACCTGACCATCCCATGACCACACCCCTTTGGAGTTATGCAGAATGAAATTTAGGTATGCATGTTATAGAATAGTGTGTAGGGCAGATACGCCTAAAACTCCTAATTTCTGCCAATTAAGTGTTTATTAACGTCAGTAATTGATTGCTAGCATTTAAGTAGCTAGTTAATTTACATGAAGATCTGTGATCCATGACAAAAATTTACATACCCAACTATGGGTGGCCTGTACAGAATGCGGTGCAATGGGGATAACTTTATATGTAACCTGAATATGCAAAACAGTGTTTTACACACATAGGTTGGAGCTTAAGAAATTGCCCCCCAGAATTAAGCAGTTGATCAGCACAGTGCCTAGGTTTGAGCAATATACACATAAGCATTCCAGGGGATATGGGCACAGCTGTGATGCCCATGGTAAATATGCATGAGATAGATCTGCCTACAGTGGAGGCAGCACATGCAAATCTATCTCATGCATATTCATTTAGACATTCTGAAAACCTGACGGGCTAGGTGTGTCCAGAGGACTGGGCTGAGAGCCTCCGTTGTGGAAGGGGAGGGGTGAAGGCACAGTAAAGTCTACTTTATAAAGTGCACAGGTATAAAATCCCACATTAAGTTGTGTTACTGGCATACGACAAGCATTTATAACATAATGCATTTAGTAAATGGAGGCCTATATGCACTTCACTTCCTGCCTTATCTCCATCCTCAGCAATGCCTCCATGCAGTTCAGGTAAAAGTATACACTAGTGCTGCCCGATTCAGGAAAAAAAAATTTGATTTGATTCAGCCCATTGAATCGATTTTTCGATTCGATTTTCCTGCCCAATTGGGTGGTATTTTTCCAGACATCCTGGTGGGTTTATTTTATAGCCTCTTCACCCTCTTTGCCCTCTCCTACCCACACTGGTCCTGTGGTGTAAACAAAATAAACAAACAAAAAAATACTTTTCCTCTCTCTATTAAATCTTAGCTCACGTTTGCGGTCCAACACCAGCTCTGGAAGGATACACATTTCAAATCTGACATATTGTAATCACAAAACAGAAAATAAAATTATTTTTCCTACCTTTTGTTGTCTGGTCATTTTTCAAATCTTGTTGGTCCCATGTTGGTCTGGTTGTCTTCTGATCAGGCTCTCCTTCTTTCTTCGTGCTAACCATCTATCTTCCATCTCTGTCCTCCCCTTCTGTTTCCCTGACGTTGGAGAGAAGGTCCGGGATTGGCTGGCCCGGACCTTCTCTCCAACATCAGAATTGACGTCAGGAAGAGGCTTGTGGGTACGCGCCTGGCCCTTCCTTTCTTTGCAGCACTAGCAGGGCAGTAAGTAAATATAGTGGGTGAGCAGTGGCGGTGAGCGGACGGACGGGCGGGGAGCCAGCGGATGGACAGACGGGTGGGGTGAGTGCTAGACCAGGAGGAGGGAGGAGGAATCGGCAGCGGGTCGGCTTGGAGACAGGCAGACTTTGGCGTAGCTTCGAGGGATGGCAGGAATTAAATGCAGCTGGTGCAGGTCGGCTTGGGGGGGTAGGGAGGAAGGGGCAAGCTGGGGGAGGCCTTTCTGACCGACCCTTCCCCTCAAGCAGGAGCAACAGCGGACGGCCAGCAAGAGGCAACACTGCAGCTCCTGTTTTAGGAAGGCATGGGGGAAGGGTCAGCCATTGAATTGGGAGGCCAATTTTTTAAAAAATTGAATCAATTCGAATCGATTCACCTGATTCGAATCGGTGAATTGATTCAAATTGTGAATCGGGCAGCACTAATATACACCCTCTCGAACAGTGGTCTCAAACTCAAACCTTTTGCAGGGCCACATTTTGGTTTTGTAGGTACTTGGAGGGCCTCAAAAAAAAGTTAATGTCTTATTAAAGAAATGACAATTTTGCATGAGGTAAAACTTTATAGTTTATAAATCTTTCTTTTTGGCTATGTTTTAATAATAATATTGCAATTTATAGCTAAAGAGACATATGATCAAGAAAATGTTTTATTTTACTGTTGTGATTATGATAAACATTCCGAGGGCCTCAAAATAGTACCTGGCGGGCAGCATATGCTCTATAACAACCCTTGTGCTTTAGCTGTGGTGTTGCCTAAAAAATTGGTGCCAGTGGAGTAGCAAGGGTGAGAGGAGCCCAGGGCAGTGGAGCCCCTCCCTGCCCCAACCCACCCCATCCGCTCCTTCCCCGCCCCCGCCTGCTGTGCGCAAGTGCACCCCTTCCCAAGTTCTGTTCCATGCAGCGAGTGGTGGACACCGGGAATGCTCTCCCACAGGAAGTAATTGCAGAATCCACCGTTCTAGGATTTAAGGGTAAACTAGATGCACATCTCCCTTGAGAAGCATATAGTGATATGGGGACTAAAACTATGCCAGGGTAGACCTGGCGGGGCCTCTGCATGTGCGGATCACCGGACTTGATGGACCCAGGGTCTGATCCGGAGATGGCAATTCTTATGTTCCTCCCGTACCTCTTTAATGTTTGTGGTGCAAGCAGCAACCTCAACCTGCTGCTTTCTCCAGCATCATCTCTTCCCTTGATGTCACTTCCTAAGTGACGTCCGAACAAGCGTCGACGCTGGCGCAAGCAGCAGGTTGGGGTTGCTGCTCGCTCTGTGAATGTTAAAAAGGTACGGGGAAAGGTAAGTGATGCGCGCGCACATTATTGTGGGGGTGAAGGAGGACAGATGCTGACACCCCCACCATGAGGACGCTCAGGGTGCACCGCCCCCCACCTCCCTTACTACTCCACTGGATTGGAACCAATCAAAATGGCGCTTAGCATGGTTCTATAAAAGGCATATGCCATCTATAGAATTGTGCTTAGCGTTCATATATGCCACTAACATTTAGATGCACCTATTTAGGCCATGAAAAACTAGGCAACAAATACCCGTGCCTACGTTGTGCGTGGACTGGGCATATTCTGTATACCTTTCTGAGCTCCCCTGGGAGAGCAGTATAGAAAATTGAATAAATAAATTTCTATTAACAGTGCACTTAACTTTTAGGGATGCCCACGATCCACCCCTGCTCTTCCCCTGGCCACATCCTCCTTTGAGATTCATGCACTAGTACCGATGTGTGCCACTTTATAGAATGCACCTATAAAGATTTGCATCTTCTAATTAGTGCTAATTAGTGCCAATTAGGTATTAAATGCCAATTATCTGTATCCATTGGCTTGTTAAACAATTACTTTGCATGCGCAAATTGGCTGAGCGCACCAATTTGAGTGCAAAACTTATTTGTTTTTGATATATTATACACCACTTATAGCCTAAGCAGTTTACATTCAGGTACTCAAGTATTTCTCCCTATCTGTCCAGGTAGGCTCACAATCTAACGTACCTGGGGCAATAGAGTGTTAAGTAATTTGCCCAGGGTCGCTGGGATTGAACCTGCAACCTCAGAGCTCCATATATAGAAGTTGAGCCTTAGAGAGCAACTTTCAAAAAATTTAGGGCCTTTTTAACGAAGCCACGTTAGCGGCTTTATTGCACGCACCTCTTTAGCGCGCGCTAGCCGAAAAACCACCGCCTGCTCAAGAGGAAGCGGCTTGCGCGGCTGGCAAATTAGCGCATGCTATTACACGCGTTAAACCGCTAACGCTTCGTAAAAGGAGCCCTTCGTTTAAAATGGCGTACTGTTCCGATGCAAGGAGCTTATGCTAAACTGCGGTAGACCTTCTTACTGTGGGGGGCCAGCAAGGTAAATGCTCCGACATCCATAGAAATTGAATGAGCATTGGAGAATTCACCTCCCCGGCCCATGGTAAAAAGCTCTACCGCGGTTTAGTAAAAGAAGCCCTTAATTACTAAGCCTTTTCTCCTGTTGTGTCTCTGTGGGAAAAAGAAATTCTAAATCATCACGACCTCCTTCTCTAACCATACACCAGCCACCATAACCCACTGCTTCAAGGTCTACATTAATGTGGGGTACATAAGGGGAAGGCTGGGGAACTGGGTTTGATTCCCGCTACAGCTCCTCGATATCTAAAGTGCCTCCAACGGATATTTATTTTAATTTCTTAATATATTGCCTGCAAGCTTGAAAGCCACTGAAGTGTTTTTTTCTCTGTCCTTATATAAGTTTCCAAAACCAATTTTCTAAAAAGGAAAAGAAAAGAAACTTTTTAACCGACGTAACAAAATGCTGCTTTATTTTTTTAAAAATGCACATGCTTATTTCACATTTGAGCCACGAGTTCTGTTAACAAAATGGAGTCCGATAAGTAACTTGAATATTGAAAACCTTATTCAAAAGAAATCACGCTGACCTCACTCAGAAGGAATGCAGTGGGTTCCTGGTACCCCTCAGCACGCACACACACACACACACACAAAAACCAGCTATTATCCATAACAATTGCTCTTGCACCACTACCTACATTCCACTGGGAATCCCAGAGAAACCATTAGTGTCCTTCTGCTAGGGGAACAGATGGCTGTCTGCCTTTTGTACATCCCCCACCCTGGAACATGCAAGGATTAATCAAAGTAACAGTTGTCTCTGCTTTGAAAGGAGCCCTTCCTATTTCACGGTTCTGTTTCACTCCAGTATTGGCATCAAGAAAGACCAAGAACTTAAATGTGTTGTGACCTAACCAACCTGAAATTTCACATAAGAAAATTAGCTTAATTTGCTTCCTTACTGACACTAGCATAAAATCAAGACCGATACATGGTAGTAACCTTTTACATTTTAGACAGTATTCGTTTGGTTTTACTGCAATAGACCATACTCTTAACTTTGTAACCAATACTGTAAATTGAGAGAAAAAAAAGATATGAATCAAATATTTGGCACTGCCACTAGATGGCTTTGGTTAGTCTGATGTTAGAAACTTCTGTGAAGACAAAGTCAAAGAAAAGAGCATTTCTTTAAAGTTTATATTTAGCAAATTCCAGTACTAATGTATATATTATTATTCTTATTATTTTAGAAAATACAGACCTGTCTAAAAGACTGCAGGTTATTTTCAGCTTCTTCACGCTGAATCATTTCATCTTGCAATCTGCAAACAGATCATATAAAACTTTTATCAAAACGGAACTAACTAGTTCCCCTACCACGCCCTTCCATTCATCCAGCCGCCCATCAGTCGGATAATGCCCTTTAAGAACATAAGAAGTTGCCTCCACTGGGTCAGACCAGAGATCCATCGCGCCCATCGGTCCGCTCCCGCGGCAGCCCATCAGGTCTGCGACCTGTGAAGTGGTTTCTGACTATTTCTATAACCTACCTCTAGTTCTATCTAACCTACCACTAGTTCTATCTGTACCCCTCGATCCCCTTATCCTTTAGGAACCTATCCAAACCTTCCTTGAACCCCTGTAAAGTGCTCTGGCCTATCACATCCTCTGGAAGCGCGTTCCATGTCTTTATTGCCCACTCGTCCCATATCTATGGTGCGATGTTAAGATCCAAGACTGAGTTTATGCCCTCTGCTGCCACACCCGTCTGGCAGAAACGCAGATAGCATTAAAACAATCCTTGCACAGAGCCAGAAACACGAATGTAGACCCAAGTGAAAAGCAGCAAGAGGAATAATTGTTTTTATAAAGAATTCCTTATGCAGCCCTAGAAACTTTAAGAACTGATTATCAAGTGATTTAAATCTTTCAACTCATTCTGTTTCAGTAATAAACTAATTCGCAAAGGCTCATCAAATCCATATACAGTGTAGTTCTAATGAATAAAAGATACACATGGATTGTATAAGAAAAGTCAATACCCAGTCCTCCTCCCAACCCCTAATCTGCTGTGCAAACTTGCCACATTGCAACCCCATCTTTTATCTGCACTGAAATCCGCCCCGTGGACCGTGTCCCGACTTCCAAGAAAATCTAACAAAAGAAAGTGGAGAGCCAGAGACTACGGCGGCCGGAACTGCAAAGTGCGGCCATGCCCAGTTTCATCTCTTTGCAGCAACACCCCGCAGAGAGCAAAGCAAGAAAGAAGGAGAGCGAGAGCGAGCGAGCGAGGGGCTTACTTTTCCCTCAGCCTCTGGACGTCGTCCGCCAAGTTGTCCCTGTCCACCTCTATCCTAGCCTTCTCGTTGTGCAGCTGGTCCACCTGCCGGCGGAGCTCCCGCATCTCCTCCTCGTACAGGTCGCCGATCCTGGACGTGCCCTTGCCCTTCAGCTGCTCCAGCTCGGCCAGCAGGATCTTGTTCTGCTGCTCCAGGAAGCGCACCTTCTCGATGAAGTTGGCGAAGCGGTCGTTCAGCTCCTGCATCTCGGCCTTCTCGTTCGTCCGGTTCGCCTTGAACTCCAGGTTGATGGCGTCGGCCAGGGAGAAGTCCACCGAGTCGTGCATGCGGGCCGGGGGCAGGCTGCTCCGGAGGCGCACGGCCGACGAGCGGCTGGCGTAGACGGCCGGGCTCGAGGAGCTGGAGAAGACCACCCGGCTGCTGCTGGGGCGCGCGCTGCCCAGGGAGTAGCGGGTGGTGTTGGTGACATAGCTCCGGCTGGACGAGCTCGGCCGGCCGCCCCCGAAGATCCTTTGGTAGGACGAGGTCTTCGACTTGGTGCTCATGGCTTCTGTACAATCCTCGCACGAAAGGGGGGGAGAGAGAAAAAGGAGTTTCGTCTTCCGCAGCTCCGTCCGCGCACCGCGAGCTGACTCCGGGCAGGAGCGAGGGGCAGCGCCCAGGGTGGTATTTATAGCGGCTAACGGGATCCGCGGGCTGAGCGGCGCCCGCCGCCACCAATCGGCGCTCGGACCTGTCACCCCCCGGCGGCCAACGGGCGGCGAGCAGGGGCGGGCGCTGGGGGGACTTGGAGCTTGTTGCCGTGGCGCTACAATAGCCGAGCGGGAAGGGCGGGGACGCGGGGCGCGAGCGGGAGAGGCTGGTGGCGGGTTCTACGTCGAATAAAGGAAAACTCCAGCGAGGAGGGGTCGCTCAGCCTGTCCAAACTGCTCGAGAGCAACGCGTTGTTGCTAGGCAGGGAAAGGAAAGAGCAATCTCTTTTTCCCCCTCTGAAGAAGTGACTCTTTTGCTAGTGTGGTCCACGCTCAAAGCGACTTTAGACGCGATGATGCTGATCCGACAGATGTCCGGACCGAGCATCCCTAAGACTGAACAGGCTCTCTTTCGCTGTGCCTGGAGAGGGGTGATTTTGGAAATATCACACTTTTCCTCCCCATACTTAATGCATTGCGCAATATCTAACCCTCTCCTTAGCCCCAGTCTACTGACCATGTGGAAGCGCAAGAACCTAATAACACGTCTGGTTTTAAATACTGTTTTCCAGCAGATACATCTCCCTTTAATTAGCCGCGAAACGGCAGTGTAGATTTGCAGAACAATTCACAAACTGGGTTAACTATAGTTAAGAATCTAACAGTAAAAATATCAGAATATCATACAGTATATATAAACCCCACCAGATGAAACAAATACTGTATAGGAACTGGGTTATTTCTAGCGTACCAATTATGTACGGATTAATATAAAGAAAGATTGCTCTGTGCAAGTTGCTCACTATGAGTGGTGAGAAGAAATAAAGATTTGCTAGCGGCCCTTTGGCCAGAGGAGAGCGCTCCAGATGTTTGGGCGCCTTAAGCTTTAGCGCGGGAAACAGTGGGACGTGGTCCAGGGTTGGACGGGGCTAGAGGGAGTGGACTTTCTGGCCTCATTCCTGCACTCATGGAAAGAAAAATCGTTCCCTTATGTCTCAGGATTTTTTTTTTTTCTTCTCATGTCTTCCCCCCCTCCCCTTTCTTTTTAACCTCAAGAACAGCAAATTGCTGAAAGAGCTCAAGCTAGTGAACTTCAGCCTGCTGGGAGCTGTAACTAATAATATTATAACGTTGCATGAATAATTCAGAAATTATGTTCTCCATGCACATACTGGAGGAACAAGGTAAAAGACCAGGATTTACTGGATGAACAAAGTGAGCGCAAAGAAAGATGTTGAATCTGTACTTAATAAGCAAACTCTTTGACAAGAGTTGCAATACTTAGGAAGGAATACTGTTTTCTATTAAATGTTTAAGCACGGATAAGACTTAAATGGTTTGAGTTTCAAGCAGAACAGTCCTGCGGTTTCGTGCTTTCAGATCAGCTGCCCCCTCCCTTCCCCCCCTCTTCCTCCCCCTCCCCCATACGCGAGCTGTGCCAACGAATCTACGACTCATTTCCTTCCTCTACTGGAGGGAAGGGTTGTGGTTCCCCTGCACATCCACATAGCTTTCAGCAGCCTGCTAGCAACACAGCACCGTACCCCACCCCACCCTCTTTTCCATACTAACTCCCAGGGCAGTCTCCCCTGTCCTCTTTCTACGGGTTTTTCACAGTAATGGGTATCTTTCTAGACACTTCACTGTACCCGTAAGAAACTACAGTAAATATGAAGGGGGAAAAAAAAAAATGAAGGTTAGTGAGATGCAGCCGACTGTCATTGATCAGTACATTAACTAACTGCAAGTCAGGATAATGCAAAAGGCAGAAAGAAAAGCCTAGCTTAGGATTTGGAAACATAAAAGAGTCCAGTTTCTGATCAGGAGGAATCGTTCTTTCAACTGGTGGCACACTCGGATAAAGAGGAAAGAAGGAGGGGTAGTTCCTATGGATCCCTTTCAACAACAGCTGCAAAATTAGCTTTACTGGGATCTGCTTATATTCTACCACAATACTTCTACAATTCTTAAGTCACTTGAATTAATGGATGACAAAATTGGTCAATAAACTGTGACGATGTTTCAAGCTTTTATAATTATGTACATAAACAAGTATGGTCCTTGTTTGTAATGCTTTCATGTGCTCCATAGCAGTGGCGTAGCGAGGGTTAGAGGCGCCCCTCCCCTGCCCTCACCTCCGCATGCTCCTTCCCAGCCCCCTCCTGCTGCGCACGTACCGCTTCCCTTCCCCCGTGCCTCTGTAACATTTCCTGGCGCAAGCAGAGCTGCTGTCACGCCAGTGTTGGCTTTTCCTCTGACTTCACTTCCTAGGGTCCAGGAAGTGATGTCAGAGGAAGAGCTGACGGCCAACAGCAGGTTGGGGGTTGCTGCTCGCACCAGAAACGTTACAGAGGTACAGGGGGAAGGGAAGCGGTGCACATGTGGCAATGAGGAGCGGAGAGAAAGATAGGTGACTGCACCCTCACCAAGATGGTGCCCAGGGCCGACTCCCCCACGCCCCGGCCCCCTTACTATGCCACTGCTCCATGGGGTTTACCAGCAAGGGAAAGCTTCCAGGTTAGCTGCAGGCCACGTGCAGGACCTGTGGCTGCGGCTTTGAGAAGTATGGCAGGGAGGAGACGAGAGTCGGCCAGAGGAGGTAACACTCGCAGGAGGGAGGCAAGGGAGGAGTAAGAGGGGCATATTGGGACAGGAAGGGAGGAAGAGGGTCATGTTGGCATATGAAGGGAGAAGCAGGACCCCAGTTCGTAAATACAAGTCTGACGCATTGATACTAGTCTCAAGTTTTTAGAAAATTACATGGGGACAAATTTTGTACCTCTCCCCGTAGGCCAGGAGTGTCAAAGTCTCTCCTCGAGGGCCGCAATCCAGTTAGGTTTTCAGGATTTCCCCAATGAATATGCATGAGATCTATTTGGAGGGGCTCACCTTAAGGGAGCTGTAGTGAGATGTTAATAATAATAATAACTTTATTCTTATATACAGCCAGCAATGTGGCACCCTTTTTGTGAAGTTCACAGCAGTGCCCTATAAGATACCCCACTACTCTGGTGCCTTGTCTGGGTGTCCAGTCCATCACTTTTCTGGCCCCTCCCGTGCCCAAAAGGTATTTTTCTAGGCGCTTGTGACTTGGATGAATTTTTGGATGAAAATGGGGTATAAAGCTGGACGACAGAGGTCTGGGTGATCAGACAGCTGGACGTACAGTTGGATGATTTTCAAAAAAAAAAAATCTGTTCGACGAATTTTTTGAAAATGGACCTTTTCCCGTGTCCGACTTTGGGCAACTTGCAACTTAGGTCCAAAACGGAGTTAGACGTTTCTTTTGATTATGTCCCTCTGAGCTCTTTGGGGAAAATGGGAAAGAAAATGAATTAAATAAATAAATATTTCCAAATGCCCATTATTGCAAAATTAGATTTTTTTTTTTGCTTTTCCTACAGTTAGGGGTTGCCGATTTAAAAGATTTATCAGCCAAAGTTTAGCTTACCAAACCTCCCTTTGCGATAAGATCTTTGGTAAGTTGATCTCCAGTTCTCAATCATACATTAACTTAAGGAAATTATTAAAAACGAATCTCTTTATAAAGAAATTCTTAGCATCTCAACTGTTATATTTCCATTTTTTTTCTCCTTGAATTCTTTATACTGTATAGAATTGTAATTTCCCTGCGTATGTGCATTTCTCTTTTTTGTGAACCGTGCTGAGCTGTGAGGTTGTCGCGGTATATAAGATTACTGTTATGTTATGTTATTTGCATGCACTGCTTTCATTGTAGGCTAATAGATCTCATGGGGAAATCCTGAAAACCCAACTGGATTGCTGCCCTGAGGAGGGACTTTGACATCCCTGCCGTAGACTGTCCCCTTCCCTGTGGGCTCTGTTCCCATCCCCACCCTGTCCCCAAGGGTTCTATCCCTGTTCCTGCACCGTGGAGGAGATAGCGGAACTACTGCAGCAAATTTGCAATCTATCCCTGAAAACAGGCGTGATCCCGGAGGACTGGAAGATAGCCAACATTACGCCCATCTTTAAAAGGGGATCAAGAGGTGACCCGGGAAACTACAGACCGATGAGTCTGACCTCGGTTCTGGGGAAAATGGCGGAAGCACTGATAAAAGAAAACATCGATGAACATTTTGAAAGAAACGAACTTCTGATAACCAGCCAACATGATTTCTGCAAGGGGAGATCGTGCCTAACGAACTTATTGCACTTCTTCGAAGGAATTAACAAACGGATGGACAGAGGAGACCCCATAAACATCATATATCTAGATTTCCAAAAAGCCTTTCACAAGGTACCCCATGAACGCCTACTTCGGAAACTGAAAAACCATGGGGTGGAAGGAGATGTACATAGATGGATCAGAAACTGGTTGGCGGGTAGGAAACAGAGGGTAGGAGTGAAGGGCCACTACTCGGACTGGAGGAGGGTCACGAGTGGGGTCCTGCAGGGCTCGGTGCTCGGGCCGCTGCTATTTAATATATTCATAAATGATCTAGAAACAGGGACGAAGTGTGAGATAATAAAATTTGCGGACGACACCAAACTATTTAGTGGAACTTGGACTAAAGAGGACTGCCAAGAATTGCAAAGGGACTTGAACAAACTAGGGGAATGGGCGACGAGATGGCAGATGAAGTTCAATGTTGAGAAATGTAAAGTATTACATGTGGGAAACAGAAACCCGAAGTACAACTATACGATGGGAGGAATGTTATTAAATGAGAGTACCCAAGAAAGGGACTTGGGGGTAACGGTGGACATGACAATGAAGCCGACAGCACAGTGCGCAGCGGCCGCTAAGAGGGCAAACAGAATGCTAAGCATAATAGAAGAATTGTATTACAACCAGAATGAAAGAAGTTATCCTGCCTTTTTATCGGGCGATGGTGCGTCCGCATCTGGAGTACTGCGTCCAATATTGGTCACCGTACCTTAAGAAGGACATGGCGTTACTCGAGAGGGTTCAGAGGAAAGCGACGCGTCTGATAAAGGGGAAAGGAAAACCTTTCATACGCTGAGAGATTGGAGAAACTGGGTCTCTTTTCTCTGGAGAAGAGGAGATTTAGAGGGGATATGATAGAGACACAAGATCATGAAGGGCTTAAAGAGAGTAGAGAGGGACAGATTCTTCAAACTTTCGAATAATAAAAGAACAAGAGAGCATTCAGAAAAGTTGACAGGGGACAGATTCAAAACGAATGCTAGGAAGTTCTTCTTTACCCAACGTGTGATGGACACCTGGAATGTGCTTCCAGAGAGCGTAATAGGGCAGAGTACGGTACTGGGGTTCAAGAAAGGACTGGACAATTTCCTGCTGGAAAAGGGATGCATCATTGCAAGATTGCACCATCAAAGGACAATGTGCAGTAGTGCGCTTTCTGTGGGCAGAGGGAGTGAAACCTGTGGAAATTCACCTTTGGATATTGACTCAGTATGGACAGGATAGATATAGAACCATGAATCAATGAAAGGTTTTTGAGTGGGTAAAAAAGTTTAAAGCAGGAAGAACAGGTGTAACCAACGAAGGTCGTTCTGGTCGCCTATCAACATCGTGCACACAAGAGCACATTGATAGGACAGATGCCTTGATTAGAGAAGACCGAAGGATAACAGTGTCTCAACCGGCTGCAAATTTGGATATCAGCTATGGATCTGCATTTACCATAATGCATGATGACTTGGGATATAGGAAAGGATTGTATCAATAATGATAAAACCAATGAAACAACTACAAACAGGTGTAAAAAATGATCAATCTAAGCCAAAATCACCTCTAAACTAGCACCTTAAGCAACGTAAAGCAAGCCTCAGAGACCTTAAATTCAGGCAGTATTAATTTAAAAGATCTAAACATGTATACCCTGGAGGAAAGGCAGGATGAGGACATATGAAAGAGACATTTAAATATTTCTGAGCTCTAGAAAAGGGATCATGGGATGAAGGCATAAGGGAACAGACTCAGAAGGAGATGAAGGAAATATTTCTGTATAGTAAGGATGGTGGATGCATGAAACAGTCACTAACGGCCTGATTCTATAAATGACGCCTAACTCAGTAGGCAGCAGAGGAAATGGCCATTTGTCGAACTGCACCTAGTGGTACCTAAATTGAGTTTGGGGCCAGTAGGTGTTTAATGTTTATTAAAGCTTCTCTCCCGCTACTAATGACTGGGGAGTCAATTCAAAGCGGTGTCATAATGTTAAGTGCCAGTATATTAGGCCAGGGTTTTCCTAGGCTAATATATTGGCACCTAAATCAATGTCCCAATTCCGCCCCTAACCACACCTGCTTTCTGTGTAGGTGCCTCAGTGAAGCCACCATCAAAGTTGTAGGCACCTATCAAGTTAGGCGCCTACTGGCAAATTAATTTTTTTAATTGGGTTTTAATGCCACTTTTCAATTGACAGCACCAATTGAACCAATTAAAAAATTAAGATGCCTAGATCCGGCATAGTAGAACCAAGGGGTTCTACTATCCCCCCTATTATTCAATCTCTACAGTACACCTGTCCTAGACATAGCCCGCAAATATCAAATGCAGATTCACTCCTTCGCGGATGACATTCCCTTGTACCTACTGCTAGGAGAAACCCATGACACACAGATCATGAAACTTCTAAACTGCCTCTCGGAAATCAAAAACTGGATGTCCGTCAACAAACTACAACTAAATGCCTCCAAGATGGAGCTCCTTTGGATCCAAGGCAAAGAATACTGCAACCACGCCTGTTCCTTGCTGCGCTGAGACTCGACTACCATAACTGCAAAAGTCTAGGAATACTCCTTGACTGCAACCTGTCGCTTTGCAACCATATTTCTCAGTTGGCATCTATCTGATTTTACTACCTGCAACAACTCTGAAAAATAAGGAACTACTTTTCAGAGTCTGACTTCACCCAACTACTTTATGCCTTAGTACTCTCCTGTATGGATTACTGTAATGTGCTATTCAACAGTCTCACGGCAAAGAATGTACAACGTCTCCAGCATGTCCAAAATGTGGCAATCAGACTTCTAAAAAAACCTCTGTGCCCGTGACCCTGTTTCCCAGACTCTAGTATTGGCTCACTGGCTGCCTGTAGCCAAACATTGGGTCTTCAAGGGCCTGATGCTAACGTTCAAATCCTTGTACAGCATGGTGCTTGGCTGCATGACGGCTAAGCTTCCTCCATACCGAACAGATCCCTCTGCTCCCAGGATAAATATGCCTCAAAACGCCCCCTGGTCGTGCCCTTCAACTGCAAACCACCATTCCTACTTCCACTTCATACCGAGCCACTGGAAATGACTGCCCTTGCAGATCAAATCCCTTGAAGGACTCCTCAACTTTAGGAAAGCAATAAAAACATACCTCTTCACCTAACTCCCCTGCTAATGACTGATGGATTACAAAGAAATGTATATTGGTACCAAATCCCAGTATGTGTCACATTGGGAAAATATTGTATTAAAAAATCTTGCACTGTTAACTATGGCAAATTTAACCTGTAAACTGTCTGCGTGTCAAGTTAGAATAAAACTTGTATTGGAAAGCTTACACTGTAAGGATAATTATGGCAACTTGTAACCTGTGAACTGTATGTTATGGGACTCATAATCAAACCTTAAACATGTCTAAAAACCTGTCCAAGTCAGCACTTGGACAACCTAAAAGGCAGGTCGTTCCAAGTGCCGATAATCAAACTGACTTTTTGGTCGTGTCACAGACTTTTTAGGGCAAATTCTATAAGAAGCGCCCAAAAGTTAGGCGCCTAATTAAGCACCGTTCCGCGCAATTCAAGTAAAATTGGGTGCTGTGTAGTGAATTGCGCTGAGCGGCACCTATTTGGGCACCTATTTTGGAGGTGCCCAATAAATAGGCCAGCTCTAGGCACAGCTAAAAGTTAGGCACCCAGGCGAGCGCTTAAGCACGCTTAAGAGCAGTACTTCTATAAGAAGGCGCCTAACACGTAGCCACGCCCACACCTAACATGCAGAGTGCCTATTTTTTTGAAGGCCGCCTTGTTACAGAATCGCGCTTTCTTGCTAGGCGCCTATGTTTCAATCAGTGCTGATTAAAAAGCTTAATTGAGCTTTTTCCCAATCTAGATAGGCACCTATCTAGTTGGGCGCCTCCGAAATAGGTGCCTAACTTTAGGTGCTGGTTACAGAATTTGGGCCTTTATGCCTCTGAATACCGCTGTGCGCCCAGAGTTGAAAGAGGCATATCTAGAGGAGTGGTTAGGGCATTTTGTGGGTGGGATGTGAGCCAACCTAGACTTAGTCGTCCTGCAGGGATAATTGAATGTTTTACTAGACATCCTGAACAAAACTTAAATGTTGTTGTAAGACGATGTAAAAACAGGTATAAGTGCCAAAAAGGTATCCAAAGTGACCAGGTAACCACTGCAGAGACAAAGTAAAGACTCCCACACACTCCCCCAGTGTTCCCTAACCACCTCACACCTGCACAAAAATCAGAATAAAAAAGTGCATACCTGTCTCTAGAACATTAGCATCTGGTATAGGAATCCAATCCAAACCTTAGGGCTCCTTTTACAAAGGCGCGCTAGCGGTTTTAGCATGCGCGCTAGCCACTACCGCCTCCTTTTAAGCAGGCGGTAATTTTTCAGCTAGCGCGCGCTATAGCGTGCACTAATCTTGTGCGTGCGCTAAAAACGCGAGCACACCTTAGTAAAAGGAGCCCTTAGTTTTATATACCGGGTCATTCCCACTAGGGACTCGATCCGATTCACAAAATTAATTAAAAGACAAAGGAAAGCAATGATTTGACAAAAAATTCATCTTATTAAATCCCTTATTTAACAGTTAAAAATTTCTGGAAAAGATATGTCTTTAAAGTTTTCCGAAAAAATGTCAGAGAAGGGAGAAGTCTAATTTCTGAAGGGAGATCATTCCAGATCTTTACCAAGGCCTAGTAGAGCTGCACACAGATGTCTTAAATAGCTTGGGGGTTGGGCTAGTGAACCATAGAGAGAAGGACCCAGGTCCATAAGTCACTCTAACCACTACATTTATGGTGGAACATGTGTGCCCACCAAACCCTCCCCCCAAAAAACCCTACTCTACTGCCATATAGGCGTCACCTGCAGCCAAAAGGGCTATTGGGGTTGTAGACTGGTGAGTATAGTGGGTTTTTAGGGTGTTTGGGGGGATTCACCATAACCTATAAGGGAGTTCTGGTGAGATGTTTATCTGGTACCCTTCCTGAAAAGTTCACAGCAGTGCCCTCTAAGGTGCCCCACTGCTCTGTTGCCATGTCTGGGTGGCCAGTTCATTACAAGATTGGCTCCTCCCACATCCAAATGGTCTTGTTCTGGGTGTTTGGGACCTGGATTAAATTTTGGTCGAGAATGTATTATAAAGACAGATGTGCTGGCGGTTTGGATGAACAATAGCCTGGATGTACAGATAGACGATTTTCGGGGAAAAAAAATATCCTAGACATTTTTCAAAAATGGGCATTTTTCCACTGCCACGTTGGGTGTCTAGCACCATACACCCAAATCGGACTTAGACATATGTTTTCATTATGCCCCTCCTTGTATATTAGTATAAGACCCCCTGGTATGTATCAAGTTGGGATAAAATCTTGTATTGTACACTTGTACTGTAATTATGGCAAATCCAGTGTTCAAATCATAACCTGTTAACTGTATTTTATGTATTTTTTTTACCTGTAACCCGTTCTGAGCTCTTTGGGGAAAACGGGATAGAAATCAAATTAAATAAATAAGAATAAATACAATAAATGAGATAAATTGGAAACAGCAAATTGAAATGTAAAGATAGGACTAACATGAAACAGTATAAAAAATATACATATTTACAGCACTGCAGAAAAATCATATAACATAAATATGGAAAATGTTAGTACACTATAAACAATACCATAATAGACAGCATGGAAGAACACTCCTAAATAATATACAAAACTGTGTTACCATAATACCAATGAAACACCTAGTAAGCGCACATTAAAACATTCAAATAGCATACCCCCCGCCCCCTTAAGCAAGCTGTGCTGCCAAGACTAAATGCCGAGCCACCCATAGGAATAGAATGGGCAGCTCGGCATTTAGCTTGCGCTGCTCGGCAGTGTAGTTTGATAAAAGAGGGGAATTAGAAATCATGCTAATGCTATTCTACAGTACATCTTACTATGCAATTGAGGGACCAAGTGCAGATTTATAGATGGGGGCAAGATGGGTAGTACAGAGTTGATTGGCATAAATAGATGGGTAGCTAAACTCAAGGCAAGTTAGTAGTGCAACCTGCAACTCTTTGGGGCTAGATTCACGAAGCAAACCGATTGGTTTGTGACCCGATTCACTAACCTCTCCTCAGATCTGATTCCGATCCGTGCATGCAAATGAGGGGAAATGGCAAGCAAAGTAGGCAGGGACACGATTCACTAAACAAATCTGGGACACCGAATGGGCTGGCCGACAGTGGCGTACCTAGGGTATGTGGCACCCGGGGCCCATCATTTTTTGACACCCCCCCCCCCATGTAAAAAATTTTTTTTTTTTTTTTTGCAATAACCATGAAATGGAATAAATGGTCAGAATAGAAACAGGCAGTGAAAATTTTCTTTTATTGAACCTCATATATGTAACCATTATTCCAAACATAACATAACATAAATTATGTCTAGATTGTCATGACATTAGAAGTACATATGGAGTAGTTGCAGGTGATGCTTGGGACAGTTCTGATTGTGTTAGTTCGGTTTTATGTGTTTTTTGAATAGAAGGGTTTTTATTTCTTTTTGAAGGTTTTGCAGTCTGTGGTTGATATCAATTGGTTGTAGAGTTGGGGGTCGAGTGTTGCAGCTCGAATGGCTAGGAGGTTGTCGAACAGTTTTTTTCTTTTGACGTTTTTGGTTGGAGGGTGTGTGAATGGTGCACAAGTTCTCCTATGTCTGTTTGAAGTGGATTGAATTATTTAGCTGAAGAAATTAGTTACCTCCCATTCCACACACATTAATTCTCTTCCATTTTTGTTCCCATTATAAAAAACACTGATAAGTTCCCAGAAAAAAAATACATTAAAATAAGAAGTGAAAACAAAGGCCCCTACAGATGAGAACATAACATAAGAATAGCCTAACTGGGTCAGACCAATGGTCCATCATGCCCAGTAGCCCATTCTCATGGTAGCCAATCCAGGACACTAATACCTGGTCAAAACCCAAAGAGTAGCAACATTCCATGCTACCGATCCAGGGCAAGCAGACACTTCCCCCATGTCTTAATAACAGATTATGGACTTTTCCTCCAGGAATTTGTCCAAATCTTTCTTAAAACCAGCTACACTATCTGCTTTTACCATAACTTCTGGCCACTTCATTTTTAAGTTTAGATCTTTCCTTTCAAACAGAGACCTTGCTAGATGTCAAATACAGCACAAGGTAACTTCACATGGACTTAGCTGTGCAGGAAATGTGAATCTCCTCATACACCCACCATATAGTGCAAAAATGTGCAAAGGTCTGTTTTTTTCTTTCGATCACTACATAGCCTAATGCCACACAAGCAGCGCTGTTACAAACATATTCTGTAGGTCAATGCTAAGGATAACAAAGTTTCCTTCCTTGGACCAGAAGGAGATAAACCACTGGAAGAGATCCCAAAACAACACCCAAAGACCCACTCAGTGTGTGAATCAGTTGAGTGGAGTGGACTAACTGGGGGGTGGAAATGGGCCCGGAGTTTGCTCAGCAGAATTTCCCAGACCACCTCTTCCTCTCAACACATTGACACGCTGCCACCATCACCACTAGGAACACCTCACTGGGTAGGCCAGCTATGCTATAAACTTTATAAAACACATTATTATATTTTCTTATAAAGCACATATTTTAACTGACCTCTCTGACATCCTCAGCCTTTCCATTCACAAAAATAGAAGGAAGAAAAGTTCCCATTTCCTGCTGTCTCATGTCCCCGGCCTATACAATATTTTTTTTCTGCAGACCCTTCAAAAGTCTGACCAAATCTTCGTTTCACTTGCATTATAAAGTACTGAGGATGCCATCTCTCCCCAATCCCAGGTCCTAAAGTCTAAGACAGTAGCGCAAACTAATGCTGCCAGATACAGGAAAAAAAAATTTTGATTCGATTCAGCCCTATTGAATTGGTTTTTCAATTCGATTTTCCTGCCCAGTTGGGTGATTTTTTTTCAAAACTCCTGGTGGGTTTTATAGCTTTTTCACCCCCTTTGGCTTCTCCTAACCACACTGGCGCTGTGGTGTAAATAAAATAAAGAAACAAAAAGGACTTTTCCTCTTTCTGTTAAATCCTAGCTCACGTTTGCAGTCCAACACCAGCTCTGGCAGGATACACATTTCAAATCTGACATGTTATAATCACAAAACAGAAAATAAAATTAATTTTTCTACCTTTTGTTGTCTGGTTATATTTCAAATCTTGTTGGTCCAAGGCTCTGGTTTTCTTCTGATAACTTGCTTGCCAGGGTCTCCTTCTTTCTGCATGCTAACCATCCATCTGCCAACTCTGTCCTCCCTTTCCATTTCCCTTCCCTTCCCAGGAAGTCTGGTATCTTTCCTTTTTTTCATCTCCCTCCACAGATCCACCTTTTCTTAAATACCCTTTCATCCGGCATCTCTCCCTCCTTCCCCACCATCCCAGAGTCCACCATCTCTCCGTTTCTTTTCCTAATTACCCTCCTATCCAGTATCTCTATCCCTCCTCCACACCATCCCTTGTGTCCAATTCCTCTCCCTTTCTGTTCCTTCCCTCCCTAAATCCCATGGTCCATCATCTCTCTCCCTCTCCTCTATTTTCAGACCCATTATTTCTTCCCCCCCCCCAAAGTTTGGCATATGCATGTCTCTTTGAACACCCCCTTCCCTCCGTGTACTTCTAAATCATGGTCCCCCCCCAAAGGCCTGTCCCCCCTTAAAGGTCTGCCTGTCCCACCTTGAAGGCCTGCACCCCCCTTGAAGGCCTGTCCTTTCCCCTTGTAGGCCTGTCCCCCCCCTTGAAGGCCTGCCTGCCTGTCCCCCCCTTGAAGGTCTGCACCCCCCAAAGGCCTGCACCCCCCCGAAGGCCTGTCCCCCACTTGAAGGCCTGTCCCACCCCCTTGTAGCTTCTCCCCCCCCCTTGTAGGCCTGTCCCCCCTTGAAGGCCTGCCTGCCTGCCTTTCCCCCCTTGAAGGCCTGTCCCCCCTTGAAGGCCTGCACCCCCTTGAAGGCCTGCACCCCCCCCCTCGAAGGCCTGCACTCCCTTGAAGGTCTGCACCCCCCCCCGAAGGCCTGTCCCCCACTTGAAGGCTTGTACCACCCCCCTTGTAGCTTCTCCCCCCCCTTGTAGGCCTGTCCCCCCCCTTGAAGGCCTGCCTGCCTGCCTTTCCCCCCCTTGAAGGCCTGCACCCCCTTGAAGGACTGCACCCCCCCCCCCGAAGGCCTGCACTCCCTTGAAGGTCTGCACCCCCCCGAAGGCCTGTCCCACCCCCTTGTAGGCCTGTCCCCCCCTTGTAGGCCTGTCCCCCCTTTAAGGCCTGCCTGCCTGCCTTTCCCCCCCTTGAAGGCCTGTCTCCCCCTTGAAGGCCTGCACCCCCCTTGAAGGCCTGCACCCCCCCCTTGAAGGCCTGTCCCCCCCCCCTTGTAGGCCTGTCCCCCCCCTTGTAGGCCTGTCCCTCCCCCCTTGTAGGCCTGTCCCCCCCTTGAAGGCCTGCCTGCCTTTCCCCCCTTGAAGGCCTGCACCCCCTTGAAGGCCTGCACCCCCTTGAAGGTCTGCACCCCCCCAAAGGCCTACCCCCCCCCCGAAGGCCTGCACCCCCCTGAAGACCTGCCTGCCCCCCTTGAAGGCCTGCACCCCTTGAAGGTCTGCACCCCCCCCCGAAGGCCTGTCCCCCCTTGAAGGCCTGCCTGCCTGCCTGTCACCCCCCTCCCCCTTGAAAGCCTGCTTGCCTGCCCGCCCGCCCCACCCTGAAGGCCTGATGCCCCGACCCACCCCGAAGGACCGCTCGCCCCCCTGGCCTCCCCGCACCACCTATGAACAGCCGCAGCAGGATCGCGAAGTCAGCGTCAGCGATCCCTGCGCTGCTTCCTGCGCCACGGTCCCGCCCCTCCTCTGACGTCAGAGGAGGGGCGGGATCGTGGCGCAGGAAGCAGCGCAGGGATGCTGACGCTGACTTCGCGATCCTGCTGCGGGCTGCTTCACAGGTGGTGCAGGAAGGTCAGTGGGGCGAGCGGTCCTTCGGGGGTGGCGGGGGACTGAACGGCAAGGCCGGGAACACCCCCTTAGGGCTGGTACCCGGGGCGGCCCGCCCCCCCCACGCCCCCCCCTAGGTACGCCACTGCTGGCCGATCAACAGAAGAAGCGACTGCTGGGGACCTGTCGCACACGTCCCTACCGACTCTCCTGCTCCAGAAATCTCCCATTTTTTTTGGGGGGGAGGGTGTTTTTTGACAGGTCTGTCTGCTTTTCATTTTTTTTTTCATGGCACAGATATTTTGTGTGTGTTACACACACAAAATATCTGCCCCATAAAAAAAAAAAAAAGACAGGCAGACCTGTCAAAAAATGGCCGAGGGCTCCCCCCCCCGACAAACATGATCCCCCCCATGACCCACAAATGGCAGGAGGGATGCCCACTCCCTCCTGCCACCAGCCGCTCAACCCGACGTTGCCCTCCCCACCCATGTGAATATGGTAGGAAGGATGCCAACTCCCTCCTGCCACCAAATGACTGCAACCGTCCGGCCTGGCCAACCCACCCCCACCCCCCCCCGACCGGCCCGGCCCGGCCCACCCCTGGTCTGGCCTGATCAGACACCCTCCCTGTACCTAAAAGTTGGGAGCAGGAGGAGTGCTCAGTCCCTCCTGCTCCTTAGGCTTCCAGCACTGTCTTTGGGAGCATGAGGAACCGCAAAGTCCTCCTGCTCCTCCTCCATGATGCAACGTGAATGTGGGCCTTAGGCCCCACCCCGGTGCATAATGTGATGCATGGGGAGGAGCCTAAGGCCCTGATTGACTCAGGTGCCTCAGGATCCTCCCTTGGGAGGGGCCTGAGGTGTCTGAGCCAATCAGGGACTTCCTTAAGATTGAGCCTAAAGAAGTCCCTCATTGGCTATTGATTGGTACAGGGACAGGGAGGGTACAGGGACAGGAAGGATGTCCGGTTGGACCGGGTCAGGCCCGGGATGGGCCATATTCGTGTGGGCAGTGATGCCAGTGTTGGATGGAGTGGCTGGGGTGTCGGGGGCGCTTTGTCAGGTAGGGGGAGGCTTTTTTTTCTTTTTTTCTTTTTATAGGCCTGATATTTTGCGGCCCATTAAAAAAAAAGAAAAGCTAGCAGAAGTCCTGACAGCAGTGACAGGAGGATTCTTTTCCTGTCACTACTGTCAGGGCTCTCCCCGACTCAATCCGATCCGTGCAGTCGGTTGGGGGCGTGCCTCCGATCATCCCCATTTGTATGAAGATGGTTGGTGAATCGGTTGGCCTGCCTCCAATCTCTCACGGATCGGACACGGATTGGAAGGTTAGTGAATCTAGGCCTTTCTGCTTTGTGGGGATGACTGGATGGAATATCCATGGTTTTATCTGCCATCATTTACTATATTACATGCCCCCCCCCCCACCATCCTATGCCTGTACTCCTTCTGCTCTCCACCCCCTTCCTGTCTCCAAGCCATTCTATTTTAGAGCTCATCTTCAACCAGAGCTTTCTCTAGCACTCTTTAATCTCTCCCCTTCCTGTCCCTTGCCACCTTGAAGATTAGCAGCTAAATATCACATGAGCCAATTAGTACAGAGAAAAATTAGCAGGCAAACTTAAAACAAGGTTCCAACAGTTTGGGGTATCTGGTCTCAATATGAAACATTGCTCTTCATGTTTTATAATTTTAAGATGCACATTCCCTGTTTATAAGTTATGACACATCCTCCCCATCAATGAACCAATATGTGTTTTCTTATTATTTTTGTAATCAATTGTAACCCTGCTAGCTCATTAAAAACAATCTCTCTTGTGGCTTTCCAGTGCATTTTTTTCTCTCATATTACTTCATTCAATTCTTAATTCCATCTTGACTTCCAGCCAGTTACAAAACTAATTGTCCATTATATGAGGGACCGCTGAAATGTTCTGAGCCCAACCAAGAAGAGGATGATGTGCAGCCATGAAACTTACAAGTTATTCCACACTTTTCTTGACACTGCTTGTTTCATCTCATCTCATTGAAATGAAATGTGTCAAGAAAAGTGTGGAATAACTTGTAAGTTTCATGGCTGCACATCATCCTCTTCTTGGTTGGGCTCAGACCCTTGGTTGGCCCCTCAAATATTTGTCACTTGTTTTCATAAGCAGAACTTTTCATCCTTAAATCACAGGTTATTTTTATCCATTTTTTTTTAAACTCTGCCCATCATGTCCCTCTCACATTTCAATCAGGCATGCCACACTCAGATTGTAAGCCCTCTTGGCAGAGAAATAATTGCTGTATCTACATTATAACTCTCCTTGAGCCTGGATTTGGAAAATAAAAGTAAATAAAATGATTTTGTTAAAAAAAAAAAAGTCAAAAGACTTGCCCCCCTCTTTTACTAACGTTCGCTAACCGATTAGCGCGTGCTAAATGCTAACGCGTCCATAGACTAACATGCATGCGTTAGCATTTAGCACGCGTTAATCGGTTAGCGCACCTTAGTTAAAGAGGGCCTTAGTATTTGGTGATGCTTTTTCTTTTGTTAGAAATTACTATCATCCTTTTGATCATATATTGTTGAATGAAATTTGGTGAATCGCTGTTTACCGTTCGTAGGTAGCACCTTCAGGGGTCTAAATTTAGCACCTTTCTTAATTCATGTTGTATTATCTTCTTAAGTTTGAATCAGAACGAAACAAACTGTAGACACAGTGGGTCTCAGTTTTATCATTTCCCCTTCAGTATTTTCCAAACTCTGGGCCCATCCACCTGTATGCTATGCTGGTGTCCTGTAATGGAAAATTTTTGCTCACATGAACTCAGTCCTTAGAGGGAACATTGCCCTTATTCATTTAAATACTGCTTCAGTAGAAAAGTTTTTAACTGTTGCTTAAATACTTCACTGTTTCCATTCATAATTTCTGTTGGCAAAATATTTCAAATTTTTGCAGATTTGTAAGGAATTTTTAGAGAATGGGCACATTTGCATCTAATACCATCAGCAGATGGACAAGTTAGCTTTAACTGACCATTTCTTTGAAGATGTTTCCTGGAGGAAGAAAATGACAGAATTAATATGAATGGCAAAGGTGCAGAACTATGAATAATACTGAATATTAATATACACATAATTTAAACAGCATTTGTGCTTCTATAGGAAACCAATGCAGTTGTGTCAACAACAGAGTTGCTTTTTCCCTTTTGTTTTCTTGACAGATCAATCTAACTTCAGTGTCTGCAGTCTTCTACAAAACATTCTTGACAATCAACATACCCCCCCCCCCTTTAAACAAGCTACCCTGCTAAGCAGTGCAAGTTAAATGCTGAGCTACCCATTCTATTCCTATGGGTGGTTCGGCGTTTAGCTTTACAATAATCCAATTTGCTAATTGTAAGGGTGTGGACTATTAAACTGAACTTGGTAATAGAGAAGTATTTTTGTATTCAGAGCAATTGCCTCAGTTTCCAGGAAATCTGCTTGGCAATTGAGCAACATATGCTCGAAATTCTGCATAGGATCAAATGAGATACCATACCAAACACCTACAATGTTGTTTTATTTTTCAAAGGGAGTGCATTATCTATATATGATGGTATCAAAGTCCCTAACAAACCAAATATCACCCAATAAAGTGTGTAAACACTTGAAGAGCTAGGACATATATTCCTTTATTCCAGAAGAAAGAGACACGACATTGTCAGTGTTTCTGCTCTTAGTCTGCTTCAGCGGTCTTTTGAGCAATCATACAATTTTTCTTTTTCTTTTGTCGGGTCTCTTTCTTCTGAAATAAAGGAATATATGTTCCAGCTCTTCAAGCGTCTACAGTCTTTATTGGGTGACAGTTGGTTTGTTGTGTACCTAGAATTCCCTTTCTTTGTGTGTTGTCAAAGTCCCTAGACAGATCATTTTTTTGTTTTATTAGCATTTAGCTTAATTATCATGTTACATTATATAATGATGAAATATTTATAGGGAGACATAGGGGGAACTAACAAAATAAAACCACACATGGCATTTCAAAAAGTTAGAGATTATGCAAACTAAGGGATAGGTTGCTACAATTAATATCTAGTGTAAAAAAGTGTTTATATTATGATCCCAGCTTTGTAAAATGATACATCACTAGCTCCACATGGCTTCCCTGGTGCATTTTACAGGGCTTTTATATCAGTGCTTACCAGTAGTGTAACATCAGATCTGTCAAGTGCACTATGAAAAAATCAATATTACCTGTTGCTTAGGTCCAGACTAGCGTATGAGCTCTGCTTTCAGCACCACGCAGCAATTAAACACAAATATGCACCAGATCATTTCAGGAACAAGTTTAGTCACACTTGTCTCTCCTTCCTATTTAACAGTTTGACTGCAACTCATTAAAATTCACATTCTCAACACTGGCTCTGTTTCCCCTCACCAGATGCATTCTAGGATAATCACATCTTCACTAGCAATCAAAAGTATAAAATTATGCAACAGGTAGTGGTGATTTTTCCATATTATACCAATGATATATATACTATTTGGGGGCACTGATGTAAAGTATCATGTATCTAGACCACAGGTGTCAAAGTCGGTCCTCGAGGGCCACAATCCAGTCGGGTTTTCAGGATTTCCCCAATGAATATGTATTGAAAGCAGTGCATGCAAATAGATCTCATGCATATTCATTGGGGAAATCCTGAAAACCCGACTGGATTGTGGCCCTCGAGGAGGGACTTTGACACCCCTGATTTCTAGACTGAGGGGGATATCCAAGTCAGAACATCCCAAACAGACATCCATCTCATGTGTGTTTGTTCAAAAATGCATGAGATGGATGTCCATGTTCTGGAAACATCCAGCATGAACATCCGTTTTACAAACTGAAACAACCAAATTTTGAATGGAGTAAACCAAGGGATATGGGCGTCTCTAGAAGCATTCTTAGAAAATGGCCACTTAGACATCGTACAGAGTCAAAGACAGCATAGTGGTTAGTGCAGTGGACTGTAGGGGGAAATTCTGCATAGGTCGCCGGTCTAAGCAGCCGCCTAAGAAGTGGCTGAGAATCGCACACTGGTATCCTTTATAGAATCGCATCTGCCCTAACAGACAGATGCCTAACCCCCACCTAACCCTCCTAATTCTCTAACCCAGGGGTGTCAAAGTCCCTCCTCGAGGGCCGTAATCCAGTCGGGTTTTCAGGATTTCCCCAATGAATATGCATTGAAAGCAGTGCATGCACATAGATCTCATGCATATTCATTGGGGAAATCCTGAAAACCCGACTGGATTCCGGCCCTCGAGGACCGACTTTGACACCTGTGCTCTAACTGGTTGCCCATGTCCAGGCGCCAGTTCAAAAATTGTGCCTGATCCGCAGAGCAAATCAAGGCAGTAGAAGGCCGCAAAGCAGTGTATTTAGAGTGTTGCGGCCGCTGCTGGAATCAGGACGTTTATTGGGACCGCGGGAAGGGAAGAGGGGCGGCGGCAAGGGACTAAGGGAGCCAGCCAGACCGCGGGAAGGGAGTGTTTGATGGGAGGCTGAACAGGGGTTTGGGTGTGCCGGGGAGGGGGCAAAGACACCGCTGACGAAGACAAACTGTCTTACGGGGGGGGGGGGGGGACCCTAAGCGCGCATGCTCACTCCTATGGCCACAGACATACGGATCATGGAAGCATGCAGATAAGAGTGCGCATGCGCGGCTAGGGTTTTATTATATAGGATAGCATGCAACCCAAAGGGGGCCTGGCCGTAGAAGGGACATGGGCGGGTTGGGGGCATTCTGAATATTTTGGCACAGTATTATAGAATACGAGGGATGTGTGCCCAGCTGGCATACCAGGATTTATACAGGGTTTCAGCTGGATCATAGGGCTAAGGGCTATTTATATAATTGCATGGAGCATGGACTTTTCCCGGTGCCTATTTTCCAGTGCCATTTCCTGAATCTAGCCCTTTGGACTAGATTATATAAATGGTACCTAAAACAATCATCAACAATAAAACAGCGCTATTCTATAAATGGCGCTCAAAGTTAGTCACCATTTATAGAATAACTCTTAATGCCAGGAACCGCATAGCTGTTTATGCCAATTAAAATGTGTTGCAAGTCCTCAAGCCTAAATTAGGTGTGGATCCCCTCTTTTTCTTTACCTGCCTGCGTAAATTAGGAATGTCCTTGATCCACCCATGACCCTCCCTTTGCCACGACACATTTTTGGAACCATGTGTAAAATGCAGGCATGAATTCCATACCTAAATTTACATGCATAAATTTTAATTAAGTACAATTAGCACCAATAACTGCTTAACATCCAATTAGAGCTAATTGGCTCATTCGTCAATTAAATTGTGTGCGCACCCAAATTTGTGTGTGCAAAATACGTGCATTCTGATCACTGCATGTACTTTTATGTGTGGGGTAATTTTATACACAGAATAATGCCCATACAATTACTTTATGATACAAAAAGGACATGGCGGTACTCGAGGGAGTGCAGACTAAACTAATAAAAGGTATGGAAAATTTCTCATACGCTGACAGGTTAAAAACGCTGGGGCTGTTCTCTCTGGAGAAGAGGAGACTTAGAGGGGACATGATAGAAACCTTCAAAATCCTAAAGGGCATAGAGAAAGTGAATAAGAACAGATTCTTCAAACTGTGGGGAGCCACAAGCACTAGGGGTCACTCGGAGAAATTGAAAGGGGACAGGTTTAGAACAAATGCTAGGAAGTTCTTTTTTACCCAGAGGGTGGTGGACACATGGAACAAGCTTCCGGAGGAGGTGATAAGCCAGAACTCTGTACAGGGGTTCAAGGAAGGTTTGGATAGGTTCCTGGAGGATAAGGGGATAGAGGGGTACAGATAGAACTTGAGGTAGGTTATAGAAGTGGTCAGAAACCACTTCACAGGTCGCGGACCTGATGGGCCGCCGCGGGAGCAGACCGCTGGGCGGGATGGACCTCTGGTCTGACCCAGTGGAGGCAACTTCTTATGTTCTTATGTAAATGAACCTTACATCTGATCTGCTCATTTTAATACCTGAATTTTGACAGAGAGCCTTCTGGAATCAACAGGATTAAGTGGAGGTAATTTTATAAAGTCATTCCTGTGGCACATGAATGATGCCTTAAAAATACCAACTGGTATCCCATGACATGATGGTGTGTACTTTTCCAGAGGGATGGAGTTTAGGCCGAGCATTGGTGGCATTAGCATTTAGGCAAGTTCTATAGAGAAGAAGCCTAATGGTTGGTGCAAGAGCCTAAAAACCAGGGGAACTGGATTCTATTCCTATTGCAGCTGCTTGTGGCTCTAGGCAAGTCACTGAACACTCCATTATTTATTTTTTACTAGGAAGAAGGAGTGGCCTAGTGGTTAGAGCTACAGCCTCAGCACCCTAAGGTTGTGGGTTCAAATCCCGCACTGCTCCTTGTTATCCTTGACAAGCCACTCAGTCCTCCATTGCTCCAGGTATGTTAGATAGATTGTTAGCCCACCAGGACAGAGAGGGAAAATTCTTGAGTACTTGATTATAAACTGCTTAGATAATCTTGATAGACAGTATATAGATACCTAAAAAAATAAATGTATTTATTTAAAAAATTTATATACTGTCTACACCTAGAGATGATCCCCTAAAAAAAAACATAATAAGGTAAAACAATACAATAAGAACTGTATATTGTGACAGGGATCCGGCTAGGCCTAATAAAGCCAAGGGAAAAGCTCCTGTAAGTATCACTAAAGTTCCAGTGACTAAGTGGAAGAAACATCCCGGGTATAGTGGAAATCCTGTGCACAATGTCAAGAGTGAGCCTGCCCCTTTAAAAGTTCACAGAGCTCAGGCAGGAACTAGAAGGACAGGGCTCTTTAAGAATTTAGCTGACTCTGCTGTTAGGGGGCGTGGTTGCTGGCCGAGTCTCCCTTTTTCTGAGCTTCCCTTGTCAGAAGGAGAGGAGAGGCAGCTGGGACTGGAAGCTGAGGAAAAGCTGAGAAGGAAGTCAGCTAGAGCAGCTAACTTATGGCCAGCACAGGAAGGTTCTCACCAGGATTGGGAAATGGAAAACCCTGAAGCACAGTCTGAGGTTTGTGATATGGACTGGCTGGAGAACAATGTTATGTCTCATGGGGAAGAGCACCCCATGGAATGGGAGTAGGTTTGGAAAGCCTGAATTTTCTTTTCCTTTATGAAGGGTTTTTCCTTTTTGGTGTTTTGTGTTTTGAAAGTGTTTTTATACAC
Source organism: Geotrypetes seraphini (assembly GCF_902459505.1). Classification (NCBI taxonomy): domain Eukaryota; kingdom Metazoa; phylum Chordata; class Amphibia; order Gymnophiona; family Dermophiidae; genus Geotrypetes; species Geotrypetes seraphini. Next base: position 431,375,204 of record NC_047085.1, on the reverse strand, counting down.
TGTTTTGAACCTGTGCTGGAAGCTGCAGAATTTACCTTGAGCTTAGATGATTGGAAAGAGTGGCAACACCTGTAGGAGAACCGACCTCTCTGCTCCTACTAAGGGGAATTGCTGTTCAAGGTTACTCCAAACAGCTTTAGAGCCTTTAATACTGTTAAAAGCCTTATATCCTAAACCATTACCAGAGGCATGAACTGTTCTATCTTACCTTGAAGGTGGCATATAGGATGAACTGTATTTTGTATTATTATTGTTTTGAACTTATCTCTGAAAGCACAGCCGGTGCTGGGATTAGAACTTGCGTGTGTGAGAAAAGAAGCAGCAGAGAAAACTGGAATGTTTGGTTTTTTTATTGATGCCAAATGTTGACCTTTTTGTTTGGAACTTTCATTGATGTTCAATAAAAGTGTAATATTTGGACAAACCAGGCCATTTTGGTGTGCAATTTATGGGAGACACCACCTTTACGCTCGCGCCAAGACTAGGATTCTGTGGAGCTACTAGGCCTCGCCAGGATCCCGGTCCCACAATATGTACTGTTTTCTACTTCCACATCTTCTTAAACCTCATAAAAATGCTGCCATAAATAAGTACCTCTATTTAACATGTAAACCACTTTGTAATCACAGAAAGGCAGTATATCAAATCCTATTCCCTTTCTAACATATACGCTAGTATTTCATAAAGACAAATAGGTGCCAATCTATCATAAAATTCAGCTCCTCGTATACAGGCAACATATCAAGGTGTGCTTGAAAGTTTTTTTATTCAGGCCAGTGGCACCCATTTGGACTCTTTCCTGAATATTTCATCCACATTTTCTTGATCTCTGAGTGCTTGAGGATCTTCTTTCTCCATAACTGTAGAGAGTTTTTACTTGGTATCAGCAATGATGTTGTTTTGTTTTTCTCCTTTACCACAAGGTCTATTTTTTGCATCAACCTTTTTATTGATTGGAATAGGAATGTCATAGCTGATCACTTCTGTGTCTGCAATTCTGTCAGGTCTTAGATCCACCTGTCTTTCTTACACTGTAACACAGGCCCTCTTTTACTAAGGTGCGCTAACCGATTAGCACGTGCTAATCGATTTAGCGAGCGCTAAATGCTAATGCATGTATGTTAGTCAATGGACGCGTTAGCGATTAGCGTGCGCTAATCGGTAAGCGCACCTTAGTAAAAGAGGGGGACAGTGTCTCGCCAATTTAGCGAGCCACGGCATACTAAACCAGTGTCGGCAGTTTGAAGGCATCCAGAAGTGCGTGGATGTCAGTGTGATGATGTCATGCACATGTGACATCATAACATCAATGTCTATGCAGGCACGGAGGCCCTCCAGCTGGGGCCCTGAGCTGCCAGTGGGGGGTGCTGCAAAAGAAGATGCATGGAAAGGAGGAGAGGTGCTGATGGCGGCTGACTGCCTACAGGATGTGCCTCTCGCCATGAGAGGCATGTCCTTTAGGCAGTCAGCTGGCGCTGGCACCTCTTCTCCTCCCTGGTGTCTCGCGGCACACTTGAAATCTCAGGCGGCATACTAGTGTGCCATGGCACATAGTTTGTGATACACTGCTCTAACATCATAATATTTACAGTTTTCTAGTAGTTGGAGCATTGTGCATTTTTGTATTCAGATCTACTATCAGCACATTACACACACACAGAGGAGATGTGTAACCATTTCCAGTTCTGTTTTACAGACTCTATATTTGTCTGTTTTACTCTTTTTTTCTATATTGGTTATGAGCCATCTTTCCTGTGCTGCAATTATAGACTGCTTGCCTTTTGATTTAACTGTACTTCTTAAGCATTCCTGTGTCAGATTTTGCTCTACATGCGGTTGCTGAAGTAACTGTATACTCAAATGCATTTTTGCTTCTGTTGCTTGGCAAATTCAGTTGCTTCTTTCTCCAAGTACTGAGGCAAACACACGTTTTTGGGCCCCCATTCAATTTTTAATGGCCTCCAGAGATCACCATTTATGGTCTATCCCCTTTTTCTCCACGTCACCTCTCCTAAAGTTCTTTGCAAAAACATTACAAAGACTGATTCTGGGTGTGGCATCAACAGATTGTGAATATGAGCAGGGACTGAGTAAGCACATTTTTACAGGTCCTACCTCCAGAGAAGAAACCAGAAACAGAAGGGATAGTATGGAGAAAATTCAATAAATGGCACTCAAAGTTAGGCACCAGGATGATCCGTGCTAAGCCAGTATTCCGGAAAGAGTGCTTTATGAAAAGCGATCTTTACAGAATAGTAGCCTAGCGTGAATTTGGGGGAAAAATTCTATAAGATAGGCACCTAAATAAATAGGTGCATAACTTAATTAGTAAATTGGCTTCAATTATGAGCTTTAACAAGTTCATAATTGAAAAAAAAATTAATTGGGTGATAAGTGCCTATCTTCTTAGGCGCAATTCTACAAAAGATAGGCTCCTATCGCATGTCGCCTAGTGATGCCTAACTCCAAAGTAGATGAGTTTAGGGACAGAGAAGGACTTAGGCACCACTAGGTGTGATTCTCTAAAGGACTTAGGTGCCTATAATGTAGGCCTTTAAAAACCATGGTCTATATTACAGGCACAAAAGTTTTAAGTTAGGCACGATTCTGTGATAGGCATCTAAGTGTGATTGACTGGAGATAGGCACCTATAATATAGATGCATATCTTTTTGATGTCATTAACAGAATCTCCTCCTTTGTGACTAACTTTGGGCATGAGTACTTAACTCTTAAAAAACCTGGTGTAAATATTCACAGCCAACTAATGGCAGTTAGGCATGTAAATGCATGTATTCTATAACATCATGTCTAATTTCTGGGAATGCCCTTGACCCACATGTGCCTCTTTGATGGCCATAGCACCTTTGGAGTTGCATACTATGAGATTTAGGCGCACATGTTATAGAATAGGGCATAGGGCAAATCTGCCCATAATTGCTGCCCTAATTGCTGCCAATGAAGTGCTTGGTAAAAAAAAAAAACCCACTTGAAAATGGCAGGAAGAACTAGAAGCAACAAGACTACAATCAAGATAGGCAGTCCAGTCACCGAAGGGATCCAGGGGGTGGCCACGGTCCACGTGCAGACAGAGGGAGAGCCAGGACGGAGGACAGAGGTCTCTGTACAGACCGAGGCCATCCCCAAGCAGATGACTACAGTTTCTACACAGACAGAAGAGATGGATCAACTAGATGGAGGCATCTTGCAAGAGCTGAGGAGCCTGAGAGAGGAGGTAAAGCGCTTAAGAAGCATCCGAGAAGACGAGGCCTTCATCGACGGAGTCATCCAGGAGCTGTCCCAGATCACCGAACAGGAACCAGACAAGACCATCCTCGAGACGCCCAAAACGACCAAACCTGCAACCTTGAAACCAACGATTGGGATACAAGAAGAGGCTGGAAACACTGACTCCTGGCAGCTGGTAACTTCCTCCACAGGCAAACACAGAAGACCTTCCTCTTCTTCTGTCTCTTTCTCTCATATACAAGGCAGTTTTACATTGACCCCACATATCACCTTGAGGAACAGATTCCAGCTGTTACAGGAAGGACCTGACAATGAGGTACAGGAAGTTGTCCAACAGATGGTTCCGGTTCCGGAGACAACAGGACAGCTCCCCCCAAAGAAGCGCAGAGTGGTAGTCATTGGGGATTCCCTGCTGAGGGGTACCGAGGGACCAATTTGCAGACCAGATATGCAATCAAGAGAGGTTTGCTGTTTGCCAGGGGCCAGGATCCGGGATGTAACCGCCTGCCTAGATAGACTCGTCAAGCCCCAAGACCAATACCCCATGCTTCTCATCCATGTCGGAACAAACAACACTGCCAGGAACACCCCGGAGAGCATACCTGAGGATTTTGGAGCACTGGGTGAGAAGCTGAGGAGGATGGATGCACAGGTGGTCTTCTCATCGATCCTCCCAGTGAGGGGCAAGGGAAGATCGTATCCAGAGGACAAACGACTGGCTGCACGGATGGTGCAAGGAGATGAACTTTGGGTTCCTGAACCATGGAGAGGCGTTGCAAGGACTACAGGGACTAGACGGGCTACACCTGACCAGAAGGGGAAAGAACTTCTTTGGACACTGACTAGCCCGCCTACTTCATAGGGCTTTAAACTAGGTAAGTTGGGGGAGGGTACCCACTCAAGTACTGGCATAAGTAACCAACCTGGCAAGGTAAGCTGCCAATCCATTTCTGAGTCTGAGGTAAGTACACATTGCATTTCTGAGTCTGGGGTAAGTACACATTGCACGTCTGAGTCTGGGGTAAGTACACACATTGCAAACAGTACTAAAGGAGTCAAATTAGCTCAAGCGGGAATATCTCCACAGAGACGTAGCAAACATAAGGTATGGAGGGCTATGTACGTCAATGCCCACAGTTTGGGCAACAAGATTCTGGAATTAGAGACGGAAATGAGGAATGCCGACCTGGATGTGGTGGCGATATCCGAGACCTGGTTCACGGACTCCCATGGGTGGGATATGGCTATACCGGGTTACAACTTACTTCGTCGAGACAGAGAGGGCAAAATGGGAGAAGGGGTAGCACTATACACTAAAGATGACATTAAAGTTACCAAAATTGCAGATGTCAGGTACACCGGGGAATCCCTCTGGGTGAATTTGGCCAGGGGGAAGGACAAATGCCTGTATCTTGGCATAGTATACAGACCTCCAAGACAACAGCATGACCTGGATATAGAATTAATCGAAGGCATAGAGAATATCACTTTGCGTGGGGACACAGTATTGTTAGGAGACTTCAATATGCCTGATGTGGATTGGAACAAACTTTCCTCTGTGACCAGCAGCAACAGAAGGCTATTAACCTCTATAAAGGGAGCAAGACTCAGGCAAATGGTATTAGAGCCCACTAGGGATCAGGCGATACTGGACCTGATACTTACCAATGGAGAAAGCATCACAGAGGTCTCGTTAAGCGACACGTTGGCCTCCAGTGACCACAACATGGTATGGTTTAACCTGAGGAAAGGTTTCACTAAATCAAACACATTAACCAAGGTCCTCAACTTTAAAGACACAAACTTCGAAAGCATGGGAGATTTCATCCATCAGGCACTGCAAAACCAAGCAGAAACAGATAATGTAGAGGTAATATGGTCAACTCTGAAAACAACCATACACGAAGCAACCAACTGCTATATAAAATCAGTAAGTAAACGGCAAAGAAACAATAATCCACAGTGGTTCTCTGCGAAGATCTCAGACCTCATAAAAAAGAAGAAAAGAGCATTTATCTCCTACAAACAATCAGGGAAGTAGGAATCCAGGGAAGATTATCTGGCCAAGTCAAAAGCAGTCAAACAGCAGTCAGAGAGGCCAAATTCTGAATGGAGGAGAATCTAGCGAAGAACATCAAGAAGGGCGATAAATCCTTCTTCAGGTATATTAGTGACAGAAACAAAAACACAGATGGGATAGTACGACTTAGGAAACCCGACGGGAACTATGTAGAATCAGACTCCGATAAAGCCAAAATCTTAAATGAATACTTCTGCTCAGTCTTCACTTGCGAGGTGTTGGGATCCGGCCCTCAGCTGCAGACAAGGGAAAGCTCGGAAGATCCGTTTCGAAATTTCGAGTTTACACCGAGCATTGTCTACTATGAGCTATCAAAACTCAAGGTGAACAAAGCTATGGGACCAGACAAACTACACCCCAGGGTGCACAGGGAATTTAGTGACGTCTTGGCAGAACCGTTATCCGCGCTCTTCAATCTTTCCCTAAGTACAGGAAGAGTCCCATTGGACTGGAAAACAGCTAAGGTCATTCCACTCCACAAAAAAGGATGCAGGACGGAGGCTGCGAACTACAGACCGGTGAATCTCACATCGATAGTGAGCAAACTTATGGAAACTCTAATCAAATGCCAATTGGATATGATCCTGAATGAGGAAAATCTATGGGATCCCCAACAACATGGATTTACAAAGGGAAGGTCCTGCCAATCCAATCTGATCAGCTTCTTTGACTGGGTAACAAGGAAGCTGGATATAGGGGAGTCCCTGGACATTGTGTACTTGGACTTCAGCAAAGCATTTGATAGCGTTCCCACACCGCACATTTGTTCATGCCAAATTTCATCCTAATGTCATTTTACAAGGACTACACTACTTGGGAGTTGATCTGCTAATAATCACTGAAGCTGCAAAGCATCAAGCCACCTTCTAATAGTAGGTGAGATGCTCTCTATAGGTAAATACAGAAGAACCTTTAGGTCAGTGTCTCTCAAACTTTCTCAAGCTGGGGCACACTAAAGGTAGTGGCCATGGCTTGAGGCACCCAGAAGTGCGCGGATGTTCCTGTGATGATATCACGCATATATATGACATCATCACGTCGACGTCCCCGCATGTGCAGAGGCCCTCCAGATGGGCCCTGAGACACCAGTAGGGGGTGCCAGCAGGGAAGAAGGCCGGAGAGAAGGAGAGGCACTGGCGCCAGCTGATTGCCTACAGCAGTGTTTCTCAACTACTTCAAGCTAAGTACCCTCTAAGTCTAACAAATATCAACTGAGTACCCCAACCCTAGGCCCACCCAAGCTCTACCCCAGATCCCATCCCCTTTACTAATTGTAATGCAATTTTTTCCATTCATTTACACACAATATACACAGCAGATATAAATTCTCAAAACTGACACATTTCAATCACTATATTAAAAATAAAATCATTTTACCTACCGGCGATCCTCTGCAGACTGCTGTAATTAGCTTTAATGGTGAGATCGGGAGGCCAGGTTGGAAGCCGGAGGATGCTAGACAGAAAGGGGAAACATGCAGGCGTTAGGCAAATCGGACAGCCTGCTGGCAGGCGCCTCTCTTCCTCCTCAGTGTGCCACGGCACACTAGGAATCTCAGGAGGCACACTAGTGTGCCCCGGCACACAGTTTGAGTTACACTGCTCTAGGTATACAACTAAATCTGTAGCCCAGTATCAGACAAAATAAGAGTACAGGGAATCCTGACATATTCCTCTCTAGATCAGATGGAGTGTAGTGTGACATATTTTCATGAACTGACAAACTTAATCCATTGCAAGGCAATTTATTATACAAGGGAGTATGATGCTATCAAATATTTTCTTATAGTCAACCTATGTTATATTGATATTTTAATTTCTCTTAGAGTTGTTTCAACATGAGATGCTCTTTGATTCCATATGCTTCTCTTTTGTTGTCCTTCTGTTCTACTACCATGATGTTATTAAAGTTTTTGGAATTGTATTTTTGTGGATGCTATTTGATCCTCCCTTTAGAAATATTATTTCTGTCACTAGACATCCTGGTATTAATTCTGCTTGTCAGATCAATAGATGCATAGAGTCCGTCTGGTATTGATGGAGACACATTAAATGCTTGAGTAAAAGGTTGGTACTGTATAATGTAATTTATATCAGTAATTCACCACAGGTGTGGTAGGATAAGAAGCAGATGCTATAAATGTAATGGAAATAAATACTATGTCCAAACAGCTTTCTCAGTTCAACTTCTGTATACTGTATGTACTGATAAATGATTAAAAAAAAACAACAACAACTAATAAAAGCAAATAATATGTTTCATGTATATAATATTAGTAAATGCCTATTTATAGGAATTAAATATTGACATGGAAGAAATGTTGAGAATCAAAATTCTGTGGAAAAGAAAACTCACACATCAGAAATTAGTTGGAAAAATGCACACTCCCTATAGGCAACTGCCTACTGCCTGTTAAGTGAAAGCAATCACAGAATTTGACCATACAACCTGCATGTATTGACAGTGTCTCTCTTGGGGACCGAAGAAGCAGATGTTTGTCTTCTCAAAGGCAGTGCTCACTCCAGAGGGCTCAGCTCTATGATGAGTTGATAGATCTGATGAAAGTCTAGACGTCCCTTTGCAGCTGGAGATGTCCATCTTATATCTTTCTATTATCAATGGACTGCCTAATAATCTGATAACAGCTCAGAAAATGATTGGCTGTACCCTGTATGAGTATGTTATGGCTTGAAAAACCAAAAGAATTTTGTTGGCATCATTTCCAATGCCAAAAGATTGGCATTAGCTGGATTGCCACTTCTGCGATTTTAACAAGTTCACAGGTTTTGTTTTTTGTGTTATTTTAATAGAAGTGCATGCCTGCCTGGATATATTTTAAGAAAAAATGTCCAGATTATATTGGTTTTAACAAACCTGACGCCTCAGCCCCACCACTCCACCGCAAAATTAAATTTAAAGAGCGGGAGATTTACTGTGGGTGCCTCATCATTGGCTGTCGGGTTTATGTCATTATGTTTATTTATATTTTTTAATAGTTTTTTAATAATTTTAATAGTTTTTTAGTAATTTTTCAGTCGTTAAACTTTAGACTTTAAGAAGTTTTAAGAAATAAATATTAGAAGGCTCTTCAATTTATGAATGTCATAATTCTAAAAGTACTTAATACTTATCTCGGCGTTAGACCCAGGGAGTCAGACCCGACATGTTTCACAGAATTGTGTTTTATCAAGGGTCTCCCTGCAGGATATAAAAAGAGAAAAGTAGTCACATACAGTTGTGTGAACTGCTCCCTCCAATCTATAATTCATTTAACAACAATCGTAAAGTTTAGTAGTGTGCTCACCGAGGGTGCCGCTGCCATCCGACTCCACTACATTCGTGAGAAAAGATGGCGCCGGCGTCCTCGGGGTGAAATTTAAATCCTCACTCGCTGTAATACAAAACTCCGCCCCCTGCATTCTATTGGTCCTCACAAGATTATACCGTGCCCCACTCTATCCCGATGTTTAGTCCGTGGGGTTCGACCGTGTCCAAAGAAAAAATGTATCTTTGCTCAAATTCATTTAGCTTAAAAGAATCCCCCCGTCCATCCCGCCCCGTTACTTTCTTAATGACCCGCCATCTCAACTCTGTCACTGTATGGTTGAATCTCAAACAATGCTCGACCAAAGGAGCCTGCATGATCTTGTTAACAATTCGTGATTTGTGTTCTGTTAACCTGGTCTTAATTTTCCTACTTGTGCGTCCGACATATATAAGTCCGCACGGGCATACTATGACATAAATCACCCCCTCCGAATCGCAGTTGGTGATGTGTTGAGCCTTCAAAATATCTGGGCGACCCGGGACTTGCCATGATTTTCCCTGAATGGCTAAGGGGCACCATTGACATCTACCACATATGCCATGATTTCCCTCCTCCCCCTCTCTGTCCGGGCGAATGCCGTACTTCTGAAAGTTAAATTGTTGACCTAATGTATTCCCTCGAGTGTATGCTATCCTAGGAAAAGAACACAAAACTGAATGAGGTTGGACAATGAACCAGTATTTTCTAAATATTTGCACTACCATTTGTACCACTCTAGAATAAGGAAGAACACAGATAAGGTTATCTTCTTCATCCTGTGTGATAGATGATTCTTGCAGCAAAAGCTCCCTCTGTGCAAATTTGCCCCTGTTAAATGCTTGTTTAATGGATCGTGCTGGATAACCCCTATAAAGTAGGCGTTGCTTTAATTCATTAGCTTGTTGCTTGTATTCTTCTACTGTAGAACAAAGTCTGCGTAATCGCAGAAACTGACCCACAGGCAAATTAAATCTAAGTTTAAATGGATGAAAGCTGCTAAAGTGTAAAATGGTATTGCGGGTAACTGGTTTTCTATATAGGGACGTGTTGATTTTATCCCCTTGTATTTGTACAGTGATGTCCAAAAAATCTATTTTGGTCTTATGGCAGGTCATTGTGAATTTTATGTTCGGATCAGCCGAATTCAAAAATTCTACAAAGGAGTGTAATTCTTGTATAGTGCTGTGCCAGATGAAAAAAATATCATCTAAAAATCTGCCCCAAAGTTGGATATAGGGCATCCATGGTGAAGTATAAACCCAAGTTTCCTCAAATCTGGCCATGTATAGAGCAGCTACAGAGGGAGCGAGGGTTGCGCCCATAGCCACCCCCTGTATTTGTTGATAAAATAAATGTTGGTATTTGAAGTAGTTGTTGTTGATAACCCACTTCGCTAGCTGCATCAAGAATTCGGTTGGAATGCGGTGGGCCTCCCTCTTATGAAGGGACTCCCTAATGACGATCAAAGCTTCTTCCTGGGGGATCTGTGTATATAGTGACACGACATCCAATGTCACCAGCCATATATCTGTCAAATTACTTTGATGTCCATTCAGAATTCTCAAAAAATGGGATGAGTCCTTTATGTATGATTTTATCTTAGGTACTTCCTCTCTAAGGAAAAAATCAACCAGTTTGGAGAGAGGTTCCAAAATGGAGGACCGGGTGTTAACAATAGGTCTCCCCGGTGGATTCACAAGAGTCTTGTGAATTTTAGGAACGAATGAGATACATGGGATCCTGGGGTTTTTTTCAAACAAAAAAGTGTATTCCTTCTTGGTGATGATACCTCGCTCTCGGTAATCATTCAAAAATTCAAGAATTTGTTGGCCCAAAAGTGTAGTAGGGTCCCCCTGTAAAAGTTTATAAGCGCAGATATCTGCAAGTTGGCGGTCTGCTTCTTGCTCATAATTTTTCCTGTCCAGAATTACAGTGGTGCCGCCTTTATCGGCCTTTGTAATGATGATATCTTTATTACTCAACAGTTCTTGAAAACCCTTCTCTTGGGCTCTTGTGGTGTTATAAGGTCCCGTGTTTTGCCAGGTCTTTTGAAGGTGTTTCAATTCTGTAGTAACCAACTCTCGAAAAGTATGAACCAAAGGGTCCATAGGACCCGGGGGAACCCAAAATGATTTTGTCTTGCATATTGGGATAGAATCCCTACATGGTGGGAGTTGATCTTCCGTTTGTTCCTCCTCAGTGGGTTGAAATTCTTGCTCATATTTCTCTCCAAAAAAAACTTTTAACTGCATCTTCCTTACAAATGCGTTAAATGCTGCGTGTAATTTGAAAAAATCCGGTGGATGGGTCTTAACAAATCCCAATCCCTTCTCTAGGATTTCCAGTTGTGAATTTGTGAGAGTCATGGTTGAAAGATTGATCACTGTCGAGAGGGTATTGTCCGCGTTTTGCCCCTTGTCCGTTGCCGTTTCGTCCGTCCCTGGCTAAACTAGCAACCTTTATCCAGTCTTATCAGGCCCTCAGCGCCACCACTCAGAACTTCTCATAGTTCTAAGATTTACGTGCCAGCTCAGAAATAAATAAAGCATTAATTTTTAAATTCTTACATTTCAGAGTCTATCTCGCCCATACATTGAGAAAATACACATTTTGTTGGTTCCCTGAGGCAGGAATGAAACATGTCGCGTTGGAACCTGCAAGCTATAAGATAAGTTTGCTGTTCTGATTTATAATATAAAGCTTCTAAGAGCGAAAAGTGTAGCCTTAGAGCACGAACGAAAATATCTCAAATAGTTGCACAACTGACAACAAGTTTTTGAACATGCGATGATTGGGTGGTGAGGTGGTATTGTTGGGTTTCCCCCCCTGTTATCACCTCCATTTCTCTGAGCATTTAATTCACTAACAGTTGTATACAGTTGAAACCATGCTATTGTGAGCTTCAGTGAGTGATTACTTTATTGCATTTTGGATATCCTTCTAATCACTCTACTCTCAGCGGTTTAGAAAGTCTTTTTTGCCCTATTTTTGTCTAATTGCCCTGGATAGGTGGCATGGAATGCTGCTAATCTAATCTAATCTAAATCTTGGGTTTATATACCGCATCATCTCCGCAGATGGAGCTCGACACGGTTTACATGGTTAGGGAAGGAACGGAACTCCAGTGGAATTATATAAGTATGAGAGAAGAGAGGTTGGTGTGAGAGTGCCAGGAGCGGGACGGGGTTACGTTCTGGAGAAGAGCCAGGTCTTCAGATGCTTACGGAATGGTAGAAGGGGGCTCAAATTGCGGAGAGGGGAAGGGAGACTGTTCCAGAGCTGAGTGATTCTGAAAGGGAGGGAAGAGCCAAGTTTACCAACAAGGGAGATGCCTTTTAAGGAGGGGTAGGATAGTTTTAATTTTTGAGTGGATCTAGAGGAGGTTGGATTTGAGGAATTCCAGGATAGAGGGATAAAAGGAGGAAGGATACCGTGGAGGATCTTGAAGGTTAGGCAGGCACATTTAAAGTAGACCTTGGAAATAACGGGAAGCCAGTGGAGTTTGGATAGGAGCGGTGTGACATGGTCAAATTTACTTTTTGAGAAGATAAGTTTGGCCGCGGTGTTCTGGATTAGTTGGAGTCTGTGGAGGCTTTTCTTTGTTAAGCTTAGGTAAATGGAATTGCAATAATCCAATCTGGAGAGGATAATGGATTGTACGAGGACGGCAAAGTGTTTTTGGTGGAAGCAGGATCTCACTTTCCTCAGCATATGAAGGCTGCAAAAGCATTTTTTTATCAGGGAGTTGAGGTGGTCGTTGAAGGATAATGATGAATCTATGGTGATGCCCAGAACTTTGCTAGAGAATTCCAGCTGTAGAGAGGAGCCTGTGGGCAGTGGGATGGAAGTGGGTAATTGATCAAGTTTAGGGCCGAGCCAAAGTAGTTTAGTTTTGGACTCGTTCAATTTCATTTGTACAGTGTGAGTCCAGGATTGAAGTTTGGTTATGCAAGAAGAAATGTTAGCTGCGAGATTGGTGAGGTTCGCGTCGGTCTCGATGAGGACCAGGATATCGTCGGCGTAAGTGTAGAGTGTTTCTAGGGGATTACTATTTGGGATTTTGCCAGGTACTTGTGGTCTGGATTGACTTCAGTGAAGACAGGATACTGAGCTAGATGGACCATTGGTCTGATCCAGTAAGGCTATTCTTATGTTCTTACTTAAGAGTAAATTGATTGTGAACCACTCAGATGACTATGCTGATGGGTGGTATATCAAACACAAATAAACTTGGAAACGTTTATATCAAGCATTTAGGAAATGTAGGACAGCGAGGTTAGGAAATCACTCAGCAAAAATAGAGAATTGCCTAGAGTGCTCATTTAAATATTAATGACCTCATTGTAATACATTTGCATGCAGAGTCAGAAACTGCTAGGAAGCTCGGAAAAGACCACAGTAAGCTGTTTAGGATAATCCGCTGCAAAAATACATGAACGCTAAACCTGCAGGAGCCAGTTTAGCGACTATGTTAAAGTTTTGAATCTTTTCCAGATAAGCCCCGCCAAAAAGTTAACCCCCGCCACAGTTTTAGTTAACACCATGCTAAGTGAATATTTGGGGAAAGTGATATACAAGGGGGGGGGGGGGGGGGCTTCAATAGTTTAATAATTTATAAGGTGGCGTGGCTTAAGTTTTCGCCCGTGCACTTTTTGCATTAGTGGTGGGGCTTATCTGGAAAAGACCCAAAGTTTTGAGAATCTTCCCTTTAGTGATCACCTGGAAAATCCCATACCACTGCTTTTCCAGCAAAAGCTTTTTTCAGGAGTTTCACACTTCCTACTGGTTTACTTCCTTCTGATCACGACCAGTGTGCATTGATATCTGAACTTTGATGACTGAGAAATGTGGCTCAAAGAATGTGTGAGAGAGAAATCTTTCAAATGAGTGTGACATACTCCTAATGAGTTAGACTTGGCATCTGTGGAATATAAAATTGTGGGGGTTTTTTTGTTAGCTGTAGGGAGCATCAGTTACTTTAGCACAGGTAGCAGCACTCAATAAGCAAAACACAATAAATACAATCCATCAGAACAGAAAGCACCCCTCCCTCCTTGCCGGAGCCACTGGAATCAGGGAGTAGCCACGCTCTCCTTGAAGGGGCGGAACGAATGTGCTCTGGACGATGTTGCAGCCGTGCGGGTGTGACGTGAGCTCAGGCCGGCAGCTACCTGAAGTGGGGCCCGGATAGAATGGAGCGCTGTCTTCGCGTGCTGGAACTATACAGTGGCATCGGGGGCATGCACCACGCGCTGAGAGGTGAGAGCAGCCGCCGCCGCGCGCTATCCGCTACCGGCTCTGTTTCTGCGCATGTTTCCGTTCTATCAACGCAACGCACCCTTGCACACCTTTACCTCTCAGTACTGCAGCGAGACAACGTGCGTCCTGCCTACTTCCCGCCCCAATGTTTCTTTCACACGCAGTGCTCCATTCATATTCTTTGGCTCTCTCCACTCCTCCTGCGACCCCGCCAACACACACTTTGCCTTCACCAATACAGCCATAAGCACATTTCTACAGCAGTTTCTAGGAGATAGCTAGATAAAGTAAGCAGGTTGAAAGACGTTTCAATCTACCTGGTAGGAAATAATCACAGAGCATTTGAGAAAGTGCAGTAACTATAGTATATGTGCAAACAGCTGAACGCATTTCTGATTACTTGCTTACTATGCCAAGACAAATTATACATTGTCTTTGAATTTTCTATCATGTATTAAAAAAATACCGCTTGTTTTGATGATCAAAATGATCTTGTATGGTAATATAAATACACCAGATTTGTCAAATATATAGGTTTTATCGCCTTGAAATCCTTAAGTTAGAGACAAAAGCTTAAATTTATACCAAGCCTCAGTGCAAATCTATCAATAAAGAGCATGCATCTATTCTCCAGGGTTGCCAAAATACGAGTATGACTGGCATCATTGCATGGTTTTTCAGTAAGCTTTCCCATAATAGAAGAGGTGGGGGGTGAAGGAATATTGTTGCCCATATGTCATGTTGATTTTGATGTAATATTGAAATGCATATTCATCAGAAAACCATCAGAAAATATTTCTAAAGCAAGCCTTCCTTAGCTCTGTTATACCCCAAATCCAGAAGCTAGGATGACTAGATTGAAAATAAATTTACCTTGTAATTTTTTTCTATTACTTCCAACCTGCGAGGTGAGCCTAGTTTATCCCAGGATGCTAAGGGAGATCAGATAATCTCGGCAGGACCTCTTAATGATTTAATACAGTGTGACGCAAACTTTTTAAACTGTGGCACACTAATCTTGGGGCTCCTGCATTAGGGCGCCCGGAAGTGTGCGGACTTTGACACTGTCGACATCCACACATGTGTGGATGTCCTCCAGTCGCGGCCCTGAGCCTACTGTTACTGCTGGTAGGTGTGTGTGTGTGGTGGGGAGGGGTGGTGCTACAGAAGGAGCAGAAGCACTGGAGAGGAGGAAAGGTGTGGTCTCAGCTGACTGACTACAGGATGTGCCTCTTGCCGCGGAAGGCACATCTTGTAAGCAGTCAGTCAGCGCCGGTGCCTTTCCTCCTCGCAGGCATCTCCTACCTGCAATCTGCTGGGGCACACAGTTTGCGATACACTGATTTAATAGATTTTTAGAGATTTGACAGGTTCTGTGGGATTGGAAATGAGACAGGAAAGAAATGGGAAGCTATAGGCCGAAAAGCCTGCTGAAGGAAATGATGGTTAACATTTTAGAATCCAAAGGGTTGCAGAATCCAAGGTAATATGTTTTTACCAAAAGAAAATCCTGGCAAACGAATCTGATTTCTTCGTGTGACTAAAGAACTAGATAAAGGACATGTTCTAGAATCTAGACATAATCTATTTGGATTGCAGCAAAGCCTCTTATGACATTGGTCAACAAGCATTTTGCTACTACACTCCTTCCTTCGTATTCGTGGGGGTTAGGGGCAGAGCCAGCCCGTGAATATTGAAAAATCGCAGATAATTTTTAGGGCTGGCTCTGACCCGCCTCCCTCCTGCATCCTGGACCTTCCCAAGACCTTACCTGGTGGTCTGGCGGTGACGCGTCCTATGCTCCTGCCCCGTGTAGAGCCATCATCAAAATGACTGCCTTGAGTTCCCGTTGTACTCTCGAGTAGTATTGAAAAACCTTGCACTGGAACTATGGCAAATTGTAACCTAACTGTAAATTATGTATGTCAACCTGTAACCCGTTCTGAGCTCTTTGGGGAGAATGGGATAGAAAATGAATAAAATAACAGTGGTGTATGTATAAAAAGAAAAGACAGGCAGCCAAGGATTCCAAGAAAGCACTGTGGGAGCAGTTCCTGGTATCTTAGCTGTGATTTGAGCTATTGTTTGCATTGCCTGATTGTACAACAGGGTCATCGTTTTCTAATTAAATTTGTGGTATGTCTTTGCACTATTTTCTTTGGTATCTCTTGTGTTTTATTTTAACAAAGGTAGTAGAGCTATGAGTTTGCTATAGACCAGGGGTAGGGAACTCCGGTCCTCGAGTGCCGTATTCCAGTTGGGTTTTCAGAATTTCCCCAATGAATATACATGAGATCCTATTTGCATGCACTGCTTTCAATGCATATTCATTGGGGAAATCCTGAAAACCCGATTGGAATACGGCTCTCGAGGATCAGAGTTCCCTACCCCTGCTATAGACTCTCTGTAAGATTAGCAAGCAGCTAGTTACGAGTTGTGACAGGATAATGAAAGGTTAGGCAAGGTCGTGATGATCTTGATAAAATGATTACATATAGTTGTTGAAGACATTTTTCAAAGGGAACCAAAGTTAACCAGAAATAAACAACCACATCATCTTGCATAATGACAATGGAGAGAACATTTTAATATGAAATGCAAAATTAACAATGTTTCAGCTTTTTTTGTTTTTTGTTTGCCCTAAAGGAAAAAAGCAGGAGTGCATCAGTTTTGTATCCTTGCAGTCATGTACGAACTGGGGCTGTCATCAGAGAGCAGAAGCGTCTGGTATAGCTTGATAATGCACATATCATTTCAGTACAAGCTGCTGGTTACTCAGCTAAAATAAAACAGACCTTTAGAGTAGTAGACCTGCTTGATGTCATTTACAGCTAAGTTGTTTTGAAATTGAAGGATTTAAGTGTTGATGAGAATTTTGTGGGAAATTGCAAGTCCTCTACAATTTATGGAAATACACAGTGACAGACGCTGTGGATCATATTCTATAAATGGTGCTGTAAGTTAGACAGCGGTAGGTGTCCTACTGCTGCCTAACTTGATTGTTGTAATTGGCTTTAATTGATGTGGTAATTGACCACATTGTTTAAAAACAATTAAAAACTCATTGTAAAAAAAGTAGGCACCAGGAGGCGTCTACCTTCCAGGCACTGCTCCCTCACTCTGAAATTCTATCCCAATCCACAAAAGTGAAGAACCTCTACTCGAACGCTTCAGGTCAAAACTGAAGACCTTTCAATTCAAAGACGCCTTTGAAATATGAAACTTTTTTTTTCCCAACAGACTATTTCAGACAGGATTCCCACTCCCTACTGTTCTATTGATTTAATGGATTTCTCCCCCTAACCTCGTTTCCTGTACATTAGTTAGTCTCTTGTACGAAGTCTGTATACCGCTTAGACTTATGACAAGTGGTATAACAAATTTTAAATAAATTTGGAAACTTGGAACATGTCTACAGCAGGATGCCTAACGGCACCTTACATCTAAATGGGCGTGGTTAGGAGTGGAGTGGGACTTAGGCGCAGTTAGGCACGATTTACTAAAGAACTTAGGGCTAGATTCACTAAGCAAACCGATCATGTACCGATTGGTTTGTGACCTGATTTTACTCCGGCCTGATTCACTTACCTCTCTGCCAATCCGATTGTGATCCGTGCATGCAAATGAGGGGAACGGCATGCAAAGTAGGCAGGGACGCGATTCACTAAACAAATTTTGCAAACCGACTGGGCTGGCCTATCAACACAAGAAGCGACTGCTGGGGACCAGTCGCAAGCATCCTTTCCCACTCTCCAGCTCCATTGCCGCCCTGCTCTCTGCTGACCCAATCTCGCTGCCTTTACTCTGCAGAAACCCTGGGGTTGGATTATGGGGGAGAGCAGTGGCTGTTGGCCGCATTTAGGGATTGTTTAGCTCCTCTCGCCGCCCTGCTCTCTGCCCTTCTCCTGCCTTTCAGCCCCGACTTTCAGCCTCACCGCCCTGACTCTCCTCTTGCCGCTCTGCTCTCTGCCCCAAATCCAAACTCCCCCTGCTTTCTGCTGCCCAGACTGATCTCTGCTGCCCCGACTCTCCTGCTCTCTGCCGTCTCCCCTGAAGTGTGAGCCCGTGTGTTTAAAGCGGGGCTGCACTACGCAGTGCAGCCCCACTTTAAAACTGCAAGCTCACCCTGCAGGGAAGGCAGCAGAGAGCAGGAGAGTCAGGGCCAGTGAGTTAGCCTTTTAAAGAGGCTGCTGCTGCCGGGGATCACCCTTCAAGAGAACTGATGGTAGTTGAAGAGATAGCAGGAGAGTTGGGCCCCTCCCCCCCAAAAAAACCCAAAATGCAGCAAAAATGAACACCGAACGCATGTGTAGACCATGTACAGGGAAAGCAGATGGTCTGCGCATGTGTCAGGATCGCACACTAGCAAGCCGTGCGGTTGGAGGGGGCGTTCCTACGATCGCCCTCATCTTAATTTGATTTATTTGGGAATTGGTTGGGCCTGTACGGATTGGCCGCGGATTGTGCACACAAAGCTGGTAAGTGAATCTAGCCCTTAGGCGTTTGCAGTGTAGGCCAGTTAACATGCTGGCCTACATTGCAGGTGTGTACATTTTTTTCTTAGGTGTCATTAGCTGTGATTCTGTTAATGGCGCCTGAGCGTGATATAAAAAATAAATATGCGCACTCTTGGATTTGTTCTTGCAGGATCACACAGTCATTCAATCATAACTGGACATATGACAAAATCATAAGCACAAAAAGTGGAGAAAAACAGACCTCATACACAGACTGCCAGGACTACACTGTACCCTAAGCAGTCTATATCATCACGATTCTGAAAAAAAACTCCACACACAGATATATTGTAAATTTTAATGTATTCAAAAACTTTTACTTTCAAAATAGGTGCTTTCAAAATAGATGGTTTCAAAATCAATTGAATCAGTGTGTTCACTGCAGAAAACTTTCAACACGCAGCTATAGGTGAGGAAATCACAGTCCAATTTAAAGTCCACTGTTTTAACAAGCATATAAGCAGCATGAAAATAACACTTATCTGAGTCTATGGCCACAAACAATTTCTTCTTCAGACGCCACATATGTGGCGTCTAAAGCGTGATAGACATACGGCCTGCATCCATTTTTGTAGATGCTGCCGATTTAGGCACCATTTAGAGCATGGGTGTCCAACCTTTTGGCTTCCTTGGGCCGCATTGGCCGAAAAAAATGTTTCTGGGGGCTGCACAAACGCTGAAGTAAGACAGAGGAGGGAGCCGGCAAGACGGTAAACACCCGGGGGCAGCAGAGGAAAACATTGCATCGCCCTTGACCAGGGCTGCACAAAATATTTCATGGGGCCACATGTGGCCCGAGGGCCGCAGGTTGAACACCCCTGATTTAGAGAATCTGACCCTTTGTGTTTGTGGTTCAGATCACTGTGGAATTTCAGGAAATGCTATGATACTGCTACTTTCTGCAGTAATCTCAGAATTGTGCTGAATTACACTGGATATACAGTGTTTCCCCGAAAATAAGACAGTGTGTTATATTAATTTTGGGTCCAAAAATGCATTGGGGCTTATTTTCGAGGGATGTCTTATTTTTTTTATGTACAACAATAATCTCTCCCTTCCTCTACTCCACCCCAGTTCTTCCTCTTTCCTTTCTCCCCCTCCCATGTGCAGCATCTTTCCTTCCCTCTCACCCATCCCTTTGTGCAGCATCTTTCTATTATTCCCTCCCATCCCCCTGTGCAGCAGAACCCCACCGACCCTCCCACTGTGGCACAGCAGAGGGAAAGCCCCAGTGGTGAAGACCATGAAGCAGCACGTTCAGTGCACTGCCATCGTTGTTGCTTTAGGAAGCCTCGGAGTGGAGCTATGTCAGGTTTCACTGGGTGGGGGGTCGCTGAGTTGACGAGAGCAAATTTTTAATTTTTTTTTTTTTGAGTGAATCGGGCAGCACTAGTGTCGAGAATGGAGTCAGAGAGCGTTGGGGACATTTGGCGGTCTATCTTAACTATGGCTTATTTTTGGGGTAGGGCTTATATTAGGAGCATCTTTAAAAATCATGCTAGGTCTTATTTTGGGGAAAACAGGGTAATATTTGAAGTTTGTAATATTGAAATGGTGGGTGGGGGCTAAGAGAAAGGGTATTCAGCAAAAAGGCCACAAAGAAAAACTTGGGGAAAAAACCCCTCTTCCTCCCCCCCAATATTTTAAAATCATAAGCCACATGTTTGCAAAACATAAAAAAATGTGTTATAATTACATTTGGTCATCATATTTGACAAAAACATTTTGTAACCATTTTGATCGGTTTAAATAACCAACTTGGGAATGCTGCTTTGAATGCGCTAGTCTGGTGATTTATCTTGCAATAGAGTACCAGAGGTGTTTTGCTTCCAATGAGTATCTGAACAACACTTGAAGGTGCCATACTTCAGTGAAAGATAAATAACTACAATACCAGATGCCATTTAGTGGAGGGAGGGGGGTCATCAAGCAGTGTTAGGGGCTTAATTCATATTATTTTGGCTTTAAGGGGATTTAAATGGCCTTTATTTATTTATTTTTATAGCCTGTCCTCCGCAGGAGCCCAGAACGGGTTACAAGAATACATACACAAAGTTTTCAGGAACAGCTTGACTAAAACTACTGTGCTGATATTTAAGTTGCTGCGGGTTAGATAGTAATGCGATTCAAAATATACAAGTGCATGTTTTGCATATCATTATTTTGCAGATACCCTAATGTGGCTTGCAGTGATTCACCAGAAGTTCTGTTAAGGCTCAAAAATCACTAAAATAAAGCTGGGGTTATTCCACCATCTGGGAGTATCAGGCTGATGCTCCCAGAATGGCATAGCAAGGTCCTCTCAACTTGAACCCATGCGGCACAGGGTCTACCTACCCCACAAGTACAAGCCTCTCAGTCCCCCATTCTCCTAACTCTAAAATAGTTCTCACCTCCCAGAGGGCTACCTTGCTATCACTGGGGGTCCTTTGGGGGTCCTGGTGCATCTTAGGGGAGGATCAGGAGATTTTTCAGACAGGAGTGATGTCCAGCACCAGCTTTAATATGGCACCCCTAGTGGTAGTTTCGCATGTCTACCACTAAAGTCATATATCCATATAAGGAAATCGTTCTTTATATGGAAATATAACCCTAGCAGTTGTTGCACCATTTTGAAGTCAGCACCAGACTGAGAAGAAATGACTGGGCATTGCTCCTGCCCAGACCCCCAGAGATACCCCCAGATACCCCTCTGTCTTAGAGGTGGAGTGGAGGGTTTGCACATGTGGGTGGGGGAGGGGGCTGCTATGCTGGCCTAGGAGCAGCAGGCCAATGCTTCCAGGCTAATTAATGTTGCTCATGAGGTGGCTCACAAGCATAGTAGTTCATTTGACCCAGTATTCAGCAGTACCAAGATCCCATAGGTTGCGGAATCCAGGACATCAGGGTGTGGTAGAAGGTTTTTATTTGTTTGTTTGTTTTCTTACCATACCTTGATGAATTCCCCCCTTTAATGTTTTCCACATTTTCTGGCTGCTTTAAAAAATATATACATGCTGCTATTTTATCATTAAAAAAAGAAATCCTATCTCAAGTGGCTGAAATGTTGAATAGTGGCTTGTGGCCTGTAGGGGGCGATATCTATGGTACGTTAATGGAATGGACAGTGCAGGACATGATGGTGCAGTATTTTGTGGAGTTTTTCTACAAAAATGCCTGCTTTTCATATGGTTCTGGGTAACTCTAGTTAGATATAAGCATATGTGTTAGTTAAGGCCATGCCCAATAGAAGCGTACAAAAAGTTGGTGAATAAAAATCTGAATATGGATGTAGCCAAGGCCAGAAAAACACACTACAGATTAATATTAAGGAAAAGCATAATAATATTCTCCTTATGTATTCTTCTATTAAGCCAGATCATAGAGGAAAATTAGGTAATGCGTAACATACATGCATAGAGTTATTAAGAACTCCATCTTGGCTCTCTGCTGTTCTTTGTCCTCTCTGGTTCTTTGTTCAGCTTACCGCCTTAAGCCTCATGGTCAAATTGATACCAGATGTGCTTAGGCTGTTTAGGAAGAGCATATTAGATTACGTATCCCAAAATGGAGTATAACATGTATTAAGTGTGTTGGACATGTGAAAGGGGCCCCGAACGAATGAATGATATGTGAAGGATTACTAAACATGAGAGTGGGAATGGTTAGAATCAGAAACGCTGTAGCAGTCTCCAACAAAGGAAGGGAGGGCACTTGTAGCCCACACTTAGGAAAGTGTGTCAGTGAAGCTTCCAGTTGTTCAGAGAGAGGGGGAATACCCCTCCTCCTTTTCTGTGCTGACAGGGAGAGACAAGAACTTCTCAGCACTTTTTAACAAATACAGGTTCTCTTGAAATGTCCTTTTTGAGAAGGACAAAAAAGAATATTGGATATGTAATAATGGGTTTATGTATATTCAGAAATGAATGTAAACAAAAATATGACTTGAAAAACTTTGTTTTGAGTGTGAAAAATATGTAAAGGAATTCCTTTGACCAAATCTAAGGACAGCCTCTGTTAGTGGATTGGCTGACAGCCAATGATGTCAAACTGGACTGAAGATATATATTGGGGAGCAACGAATTATCGAGTTGAAATCTTTGTCAGGAAGGCCAGCGTTTGGCGTCTGTAAAGATTTCCCAGATTACGCAATAACCTTTTGAGGTCCATGATGACAATTAATAAACGAAATAACTATTTTAATGAAATTTGCGTCATGTGTTATTTTTCATGTACAGTGGAACCTTGGTTTACGAGCATAATTTGTTCTAGAAGTATGCTCGTAAACCAAATTGCTCGTATATCAAAGCGAATTTCCCCATAGGAATGAATGGAAACTCGCTTTGATTCGTTCCACCAACCCCCCCCTCCCGAGGCTACCAGCGCTGCTCCAATCCCCCACCCCCCTGAGGCCACGGCCGTTGCTCCATATCCCCCCCCCCCCGCGATCCGGCATTCCCCCTCTCCCCGCTCGAGTCACACACCCCCTCCGCGATCTTACATGCTCCCCCGAGCACCAAAACGATATCCCTTACCCCGATTGGGCACCAGCACCAACGCACAGGACATGCCGGTGCCAGTGCCCGAAGATCCTCCCTCTTCTGTGCTGGGCTGGGCGGTGTATCGGCGATCCTTCCTCTTGCTTGTGCTTGGCTGGACTGGGCCTTGAGCATTTGCGCATGCTCAAGGCCTTCTGGTCTCGCTCTCTCCGAGATTCTGAATCTGAGAATCTCGGAAAGATGTCTCGGAGAGATGTCCTGTGCCGGGGTAAGGGATATCGTTTTGGTGCTCGGGGGAGCATGTAAGATCGCGGGGGGGGATGACTCGAGCCGGGGGGGGGGGGGATGCTGGACCGCTGGGGGGGATGCTGGATCGCGGGGGTGTCACTCTTAAATCGAGTCAAACTCACTTTCCGAGGCACCGATTTTACGAATGTTTTGCTCGTCTTGCAAAACACTCTCAAACCGGTGCACTCGAAGTTTGACTGTACTTTTTACACACCTAGAGCGAAAGCTAGCCGCTTACGGCTGCTTAGTAGGCATGTGCCGCCATGTTCAAATGTATATAGTAAATTTAGTGGTAAGGAAGATGGAAATCTTCAGATTATGTCATGAAAAATGATAATATACCGTACTGCATTTATAAAACCCTAAATCAAAAACACATTTTTTTCATGATATAGTGGGATAAAACTAGGTTTTTAAATTTTACTTGACTTCTGCGGAGTACAGAAAACTAGTTATTGTTTTCCTTGTGTGTTCAGTGACTGCCTTTATTCTTCCTGGAAAACACAAAACCTACATTTGTAATTGCAGAAAGTGGCATTGCTGCAGAGGTTGTTGCAGCAGTTGATGTGAACACAATTGCTAATGAAGTCTACAAACATAATTTTCCCACTACATCACTCTGGCCAAACACCATTGAGGTGAGTCATAGGGTTTCTCAGGTTATGTGAATTCAGTGGCTTGGAAGCACTTCAGTCACCTTATACACTGTGTTCTCGTACTTTACCTCAGCAAAGTTGGAAGAAAAGAGTATTTGAAATGAAAGGGCGAATATGTACATTTTGTTACTGTGCATCACAAGTTAAGCTTTATACTTAAAGTTTAGAGAGTGTTTCAATTTGTAAACCACTTCTAGCTCTATTTCTTACAGGGAAGATGTGGTATTTAAGACCAGGAATTAGAGTAGAATAGATATCATCTGCAATGTGTTACATGACATTTGTTTTGTGCCTTGTGGAAGGAGGAAGAAATCCCTTCAGAACTCCAGTAAAAAAAAAAAAACCAACTCTCTACAAAAACAAATATATTCCAGTCCTATATAGAAAATCTGTCAGTAATAGAGAAATTCAAATACAAGATATCAGAGATGTACATTTCCCAAAGTTGATGCTTATAATTTAATAGATTTAGAAAAAAAACATACATTTTTCTACCTTTATTGTTTTAGCATTGCTTTGGTTCAAGTGTCTTTTCTGTTTGTTTGTTTTTTTTGAAGGGTTTCTATCCTTTTGACATTTCTTTTCTCTCTCCAAGTGCACCATCTATTTTTCCATTGTGTCCCTTATCTAGCATCTCCCCTAAGTGTGTCTATCCCTATGCTTTTATGCCCAGCATCTCTCCTCCCCTTCCCATGTCCAGCTTCTCCCTTCTCCTTTTTCTCCTGTACCCTTTACCCCAGCATCATCATTTTCCCTCCTTACTCACCTGCTACCTCTACCTAGCCCCTTCCCTACTGTGGGGCTAGAATCTCTCCCTCTTGCACCCTGAATCTCCTCTCCACCACCAGTGGTTAGGTATCTGTGTCTTCCTCTCTTCACCCACCCCACCCCCTTTTTGATCTGGCTCACTCTCAGTTTCTTCCTTCACTCCCTGGTCCAGTATCTCTCCTCTGTCCCTGCCCCCTTACAGGTCCATTATTTCTCTGTGCAGGTCTGGCCTCCCCCCCCCCACCAATGGATTAAGCATCTTTCTCTTTGTTTTTCTCTCCTCTAATATGGGTCTGCCATCTCCTTCCACCCCTCCTTTATCCCACAGTCCTTCCCAAAGTGGCAGTGGCCCTGCCAGGATCTTTCCTGCATCTACCTACAGGAAGTGACATTATAGGAGGCAGACAGGGCAGAGGAAAAGCTCCGGTGGGGCTGACTGCAGGCAGCCTGTTTACAGCATTGCCCTTTCCAGCCAGCTGCTGCCACTTTGGGAGGGCCATGGGGGAATGGAAATGCTGGACACATGCGAAGGGGGTGGGGCAAAAGGAGATGCTGGCCACATAAGAGGAAGGGACAAAAGAAGATGTGGGACACAGGAGATGCTGGACACATTCAAGGTGGGAGAGGGCTTGGAAGGAGAGCCAGACCTATGCGGGGAAGAAGGGGGAGAGTGATATCAAACACTGTGGTGGAAGATAGAAGGTTAGGGTTGAAGAAGGCAGTGGGGATGGAGAGCAGAGGGTTGCAGGCAGCCTCTATCATTGGATGGTCCTGGGCATTTTGCCAGATTCACTTAATGGTAGCTAGGTCCCTGGCTCAGCAGGAAATTTTCACTCCCTAACAGGAGTGCAGGAGATGAGCCACAAAAATGGGAGTCTGTCGCTTAGTGGGAAATTTGGCAGGTCTGAAATCCTAGAAGTGTACATTACTGACTAGCAGAAAGAGAGAGCATGCAAAGCAAAGGCTAAACTAAACATAGAAAAATGGAGCCAGATAAAGACCATATAGCCTATCCAGTCTGCCTATCTATGCCATCTACTCTTCCTTTCACTCCGTTTGACATCCTATGAACTTGTCCGATGCTTGTTTGAATTCAGATATAGCTTTTGTCTTCAGCACCTCCACTGGGAGGATGTTTCACAAATTCCCCACCCTTTCTTCAGGTTACCTTCGAGTCTATCCCCTTTCACCTTCACTCTATGCCCCCTCATTCCAGAACATTCTTTCAATTTAGAGACTTAACTTCCTGTGCATTTATAATGTGTGCGTAATTCCGAGAAGTCCAGAAGCAAGGTCTACTCAGAGATAATGCTCAGCAACCACTTGCAATTACCAGAGATGTCAAATTACCCAGGTCCAGGCTGTAGATTTTGGGCCAGTCCTGGATTTCTGCTGCATTGTAAGACTTGTGGCACTGATTTCAATGGACAGGATCAGGCACTACCAATCCAATCCTTGGTTTTATATACCGATTCATCCATCCAATAGGGCTCGACTCGATTAACAAAATAGTCACAGAACATAATAAAGATATTAAATGAGAACCTCATCCCCTACAATCATTAATTTAAAGTGGAAGAATCAGGAATTTTTGGAATAGGTAAGCTTTTAGCACTTTCCAAAAGGTTAATAGGTGAGGAAAAAGTCTAACTCCTGAAGGAAGTTCATTCCAAATTTTTTGGCCAGGACTCGCTTAGCATCTCAATTACAGTTATATTGTCTATGCCTCTGAGCAGTTAAAAACATTTCTAGAGCTAAATAAATTATAGTTGGAATATAATTAAAGATGAATGGAATATCATGTTAATATCTGTCTTATGTTACATTTAACTGCTGGAGTTTGAAAGGGCTAAAAATATACAATACAATTCTTCTCAATATTTTAAACAGTTGTCTAAAGATTTTCAGCTTCTTTGTCCACATCAAAGTTTGGTTACTGTGTCAAAGATGCCAGCTACAGCTGTGAATTCATGATTAAATTAAATATAAACTAAGAAACAAACAAAGTTTTTGCCAGTGGAAGGGATATAAAAAAAGAAAACAGGTACTGTGAGTTCTAAAATAGCCCCTCTAACCCCCCTTTTACTAAGGTGCGCTACCCGATTAGCGCGCAAACTGATTTAGCGCATGCTAAAGGCAAACACGTCCATAGAATATAATGGATGCGTTGGCGTTTAGCGCGCGCTAAATCAGTTTGCCCGCGCTAATCGGTTAGCGCACCTTAGGGGTCCTTTAATCAAGGCGCGGCAGCCGTATAACGTGTAGAATACCGCGCGTTAAACCGCCTGCCGCGCTAGTACCTAATGCCTCCATTGACGAGGCGTTAGGATTTTAGGCTGCCGCGGGGGTTAGCGTGTGATGAAATGTCCGACGCGCTAACCCCGCTATCCCGGCTTGATAAAAGGAGCCCTTAGTAAAAGAGAGGGTATGTGTATAGACAGCTGTATCAGATTCCTATCTCTTTGGCTGGTTAGTAGTAGAAAGTAAGCCAGTATTTTGTAGACCTTTTGAATAGGACCTCGTGGGAAACAGACAAATAACTCCCCCCTGCACGGTTTTTAGCACCGGCTGGCTCACTGAATGCTCTGCGCTTCTCTGACGGTCATGGAAGTTCCTGTGAGTGTTGGAGCAGCACAGAGTTTTCAGCGTGCTGGCCAGCGCTAAAAACGCCTTGTATGGTTTTGTAAAAGTAGTGTGCAAATCAGATTTTATAAAACCAAGCGCTCTGAAAAGTAATTGCATTTCTTGCTACAACAAATATATTTTTCATTACTATTCAGTATTTCTTAATTTTTAAAAAAAATTGTCTGTCACTCAAAATGTGTCTACTTATTATCTTTAAAACCTTACCCAGTTTGTTGTTCTGATTTATTGCTTTATTTGTGGTGAGTCTCTTGGTTGAATTTTAAAGATTTTCCATAGATCAATTCACTTTGTTTGCAATAATCCTAGTGCCCTGTAATCGATTGTATGCTATCTATTTAATTTCCCTTAAGCAAATTGCTAAATCAATAGTTAACAAATAAATTGATCATCTGTCAAGAACAAACCTGTTCACCAAACTTCCATTATGTCATTAAGAAAACCCTTTGCTTAGTGGCCTTGTGAATTTCTATTTGAAACTTCTCTGATTAGCTTTTGTGCATTTCTTATCTTTATCACTGACCTTCAAAGGAAAGTGTTTTGACCTTATCAGCAGAGGGTACCACCTTCAGTTTTAGTGAGGAGACTGGGGCAAGGTACAGAGAGAATCACAATAGTATATGCAATGCATAATGTCATATCTCTGTGTGACATTGGTGTGATGCAGCAGAGTATTTCATCACTGTAGAAGCCTACTTGTGTGTTTTTCTGTTTCTTTCTTCCCATCATAAGAACATAAGAGTTGACAAAGTAGAGTAGATCGAAGGTCCATCAAACCAACAGTGGTCATTTATACAGTGTTCCCGCTAAGCTGCGCTGGCGTGCGCTGGCGCACAAAATATTAGGTCGCAGCGCACAAGTTTCTCGTCACAGCGCAGGACCGGCAAGATTGACTCATTTGAACTTCTGCAAGATCAGCATCGGAAGCGTGCGCTGGGCCGGAGAGATCTTGGGGAGCCTCCGACAGTGGCTTTCTCCCCTCTCTGCAGCTCTCCTTTACTTCCCAGCGCAGCGATTCACAAAGGCAGCCTCGGGGCTTTTGCTGAGTCGCGGCTGCCTCTGATGATGCAACTTCCTCTTTCCTCAGAGGCGGCGCGACACAACAAAGGACCCGAGGCTGCCTTCGTGAATCGCTGCGCTGGGAAGTAAGAAGAGCTGCTGGGAGGGGAGAAAACCACTATCAGTCTGGGAAGCTGCTGGGCAGGGGAAAAAAGGGACAGCTGCTACTGGAAAGGGAGAAGGAGAGATGCTTCTGGGAGGGGAGGAGGGAAAGGAATCTGGGAAGCTGCTGGGCCAGGAAAAAAAGGGACAGCTGCTACTGGATAAGGAGAAGAAGGAGAGATGCTTCTGGGAGGGGAGGAGGGAAAGGAATCTGGGAAGCTGCTGGGCAAGGAAAAAAAGGGACAGCTGCTACTGGATAAGGAGAAGAAGGAGAGATGCTTCTGGGAGGGGAGGAGGGAAAGGAATCTGGGAAGCTGCTGGGCTAGGAAAAAAAGGGACAGCTGCTACTGGAGAGGGAGAAGGAGACGGAGAGATGCTTCTGGGAGGGGAGGAGGGAAAGGAATCTGGGAAGCTGCTGGGCCAGGAAAAAAAAGGACAGCTGCTACTGGAGAGGGAGAAGAAGGAGAGATGCTTCTGGGAGGGGAGGAGGGAAAGGAATCTGGGAAGCTGCTGGGCAAGGAAAAAAAGGGACAGCTGCTACTGGATAAGGAGAAGAAGGAGAGATGCTTCTGGGAGGGGAGGAGGGAAAGGAATCTGGGAAGCTGCTGGGCTAGGAAAAAAAGGGACAGCTGCTACTGGAGAGGGAGAAGGAGACGGAGAGATGCTTCTGGGAGGGGAGGAGGGAAAGGAATCTGGGAAGCTGCTGGGCAAGGAAAAAAAAGGGACAGCTGCTACTGGAGAGGGAGACGGAGAGATGCTGCTGGGAGGGGAGGAAGGGAAGAGAGTTACTGCTGGACAGGAGGCTGGGAGAAAGAAAGAAAGGGGGCAGGCAGGGAAACAGAAGGAAAGAAGAGAAACAGAAAAAAAGAAAGAAAGGTCAGGGAGAGAGGAAGAAAAAGTTGGGGGAGGGAATGAGGTGTGGAGGAGAGAAAGCATACAGGCTGATAGAAGGGAAGAAAGATTGGATGCACAGTCAGAAGAAGAAAGTGCAACCAGAAATCACCAGACAAGGTAGGAAAAATGATTTTATTTTAAATTTAGCAAAGTGGAGGCAGTATTACCACAGTTTTCAAAGGAATTTGCCCAAATAACTTAATAGTTAACTGGGTAAATTCCCAGAGATGAAAACTTCCCTTCACTTACTATGCACAGTTCTGAATTTATATCTGCTGTCTATATTTTACAATATGGTCCCCTTTTACTAAACCGCAATAGTGGTTTTTAGCGCAGGGAGCCTATGAGCGTCAAGAGCAGTGCTGGGCATTCAGCGCAGCTCCCTGCGCTAAAAACTGCTATTGTGGTTTAATAAAAAGGATGGAGGGCATATTTGTCTATTTTTGTATGCTATAAAAACCAAATACAGAGAGAGACTGAGAGCTGTTGACGAAGAGCTACGTGTGTGTCTTTCTTCCATTCCAGCCAGAATATCAGCTTTGTGTTCAGCCAAACAGGCCCAGGTTTTGCACTGAATAAAGTATTTTATAATTTTTATAATTTTTATTTCATAATAAAGTAATTATAAAATACTTTCTTTGTGTTTATTTGATTCCTATTCAAGAGAATTACTTTATATATAGTCAATATAGGCAGAGAGTTAAATTTTTTAACATTTTCTAATGGTGGTGTGCCTCGTGATTTTTTTCATGAAACAAGTGTGCCTTTGCCCAAAAAAGGTTGAAAAACACTGGTCTAGAAATTGAAAGCATCAAACGTATTGTCTTCTGGACTGTTTTTAATTTACAGTTTACACATATGGATGTAACAGACATAACTACATTTGTTGTAAAACATTTATTAAGATATCATTTCATCCCTACAATTTCTGTGTTCTTAAAAATATTATTTAACGTTATTTAATTTAGCGTGTAGGCCTAAAATTCCTTTGAATACCTCGTCCTCATGTATCAGCAACTTTGACAACATATTTATTTGGCTCATAACTTGCTGGCGCCCGATATTTTTAGCTCACAGTGAAAAAAGTTTGCTCACAACACCCGCCCGCTTAGAGGGAACACTGGCGGCAAGATCCCAAACAGTAAAACAGATTTTATACCGCTTATCCTAGGAAAAAGCAGATGATTTACCCAAGCCATCTTAATAACGACTTTAAAAAACCATCTTAATAACTACTCTTTTTTAGGAAGTTATCCAAACCTTTTTTAAACCCTGCTAATCTAACTGCTTTCACTACGTTCTCTGGCAGTGATCTCGAGAGTTTAACTACATGTTGAATGAAGAAATATTTTCTCCAGTTTGTTTTAAATCTATCACTTAGTAGCTTCATTGTTTGCCCCCTAGTCCTTGTATTTTTGGCAAGAGTATACAAGCAATTCACATCACAGTGCTTTTGAATATCAGGCCAAAAGTAATAAGGATTTTGTGTGTTATGCTTTATCCTTTCTTAAAAACAGCACTATGTAGATTTCAATATTGTAGTTCACATGATTACTTTTATTTGGATGCATGATTACTTTTATAGCTGAGATATATGACCTGAACAAAATAATCTTGATTTCAGTTATAATTGAAGCTTGGTATTTTATGTGTGATTTTCTTAGTTGGTTTTAGTGTTGTGTTTGGTTGTTTTTTTTTTTAATTTAACTTAATTTAAAGATCAACAAAATATCTAAATGCTAAGAAGTATCCAAATTTATGACCAGGTGTGAGGTCACAGTCAAGAAATGTTATTTTTCCATGCTTTTCAACAGATAACATTGTGATGTACCCTCATTAGCTGGTTAACCTGTATTTTAAATCCATCATCATCCAAACCTATAGTATTTCATCAGAATCATAGTTATAGAGCCCTTGAGCCCAAGGGCATTTTGAAGTACAGTATTGTGTTTTCCAGAAGTCACCCCTTTGAAAAGATTGGGTAGTTCCAACTGTCCTCAGTTGGCTATGGTTGCTTCTGAGTTAAGTGACCCACATTGGTCTGACCAGGGCTTAATTTCTGGAAGAATCAACAGGAATGGAGTTCCCCCGCTTTTTTTTAACCCTTTAATTGACAGATGGTGAAACGGCTGTATTACATAATTTGATGTTGAACGAGATCAACAGTGCTAAATAACAGGCTTTTGGAGATGCAGATCTCCCATAAGAACCATAGAAAACACATGTTGCTTCTGAGCAACAGTGCCAAATAAAGGGTTAACCTATTGAATAAAGAAGAGGAGGGGAGGGGGTAATACTAAGGACTCTCTTTACGAAGCCTCGTTAGCGGTTTAACGCGTGTGATAGCGCGCGCTAATTTGCCGGCCGCACTAGCCTCTACCGCCTCTTCTTGAGCAGGCGGTAGTTTTTCGGCTTGCGCAGGGGTTAGCACGCGCTAAAAATGTGCGTGCGATAAAAGCCGCTAACGTGACTTCGTAAAAGGAACCCTAAATTATAGCAGAGAACAGTCACTCTAATTTCCAAGCCTTGCTCTACTCTGTTGCTCCTGGATCTGGCCGAGTCCATCCGCTCCCTTCCTTAGCATCACAGCGATTTTGTCTACAAATGAAACCCTGAGACTGACCAAAACATCATAATAATAATAATTTTATTTTCTTGTATACCGCCCCATCAGCGGTTCTAGGCAGTTCACAACAGAAGAACTGTAGCATTTCAGTGAAAAAATACAATTTCAAAAAACACAACAATTATAACTACTACATCCATTAAATACAGCATCAGATAAAAAGTACATTTAAAATACAGAGCCTAATAAAAAATACCTTCTTAAATATCAACATTCTTGTTTATCAAATAAGTGAGTTTTCAATAATTTCCTAAATGTAAAATAAGAATAGGCTTGAACAATCAGCGGACTCATCCAGGAGTTCAACTTCCCCGCCTGATATTCCAATGTCCTGTCCAAAAAAGTCTTATAGCGACAGGCCCTTGGGGTAGGGAAGAGGAACATACCTGAATTTCAGGTACATTTGAATTAAACAGTTTCAGGTAAGATACCAAATAGGAAGGTAATAAACCAAAAAGAGCCTTATAACAGATACACCCAAACTTAAAAAAATACTCTGGCCTCAAAAGGCAGCCAATGCAGTCTAGCATAAAAAGGACTAACATGATCATACTTCCTAAGGGCTCATGTGCATTTGACTCTTCCCTCCCTACTCAGCCCAATAATTTATCTATTGGAGCAGTGGTTCTTGAGCCTGTCTTGGGGGATCCCCAGCCAGTTGGGTTTTCAGAATACCCCTAATGAATATTCATGAAACATATTTGCATAACTGTCTCCTCTATTAAATGCATCTCTGAGAACCACTGTATTAGACAAAGCAGAACTGACAGCACTAGAGGGTATTGGGTATGGCAGTTAATAAATACAAACTTATCTAGATAACTTATTGATTTAAAAGCTTATACTCCCTTTTATGTTTGTTTTTTGCATTTTCCTTGTAGATGTTTAGTTATAGTATTGTGAAATATGTCTTCTTTTTTTTTTTTTAATCCCTCTCAGCTTGAAAGATTTCTGATAAGTACCTGGTGAATCAAAAGAGCCTAGTTAATTTATAGGCTGTTTATGGATTTATATCCTGATTTATTGATTTGATTATATAACACAATTTTTGTTCCTGGGCAGTAAGTGTAATTTCCTAATTGCTCATGCCTAAAAAGTACAGAAAATGTTTGTTATTTCCATAAAACTTTGTTTTTGTGACCAGGCCGCAGTGTTCCCGCTAAGCTGCGCTGGGGTGCGCTGGCGCACAAAATATTACCTCGCAGCGCACAAGTTTCTCGTCACAGCGCACACAGTGTAGAGCACAGTTCTTCAACCGCCGGTCCGCAAACAAAATCTTGCCGGTCCGCGAAGGATTCGGTCCCCGCCGCAACGAAAGGCCGGCGTCAGCTGACTTGCAACTTCCTGTTGCAGTCGCTGTGCCGGGACTCCTGCCTTCGCCGGGACTCCTGCCTTCCACCGCGTTTGCCTCCTGCCTTGTCTCCGCACCTCCAGACCAGCAGCGGCAGCTGTGTATGCTTTTAACTTCGGCACAGAGCTGCCCCTAATCAATAGTTTAGCGCGGTTTCATAAGGCAGCCTCGGGGCCTTTGCTAGGCCGGCCCACATCGCATCATCGAAGCGGGCCGGCTATCAAAGGCCCCGAGGCTGCCTCATGAAACCGCGCTAAACTATTGATTAGGGGCAGCTCTGTGCCGAAGTTAAAAGCATACAGAGCTGCCGCTGCTGGTCTGAACTCTTGGGCCGCTGAAGAAGGGCAAAAAGCAGCTGTCCTGGAGGTTTCCCTTCCTCTCGCCTTTACAGGTTCCTTTTTTCCACCTTTTTTTTTTTCCTTCAAACGGCAACGGGCCCCAGCATCGACATCAATCAAGTAAGTTCCACTGTCAATCAAGCGGTTCTGCTCGGCCAAAGCTTCCCCTGTGACATGAGCCACCCTCTGGGGAAAGAAAGTGACCCACAAAGGTGAGGGGAAGGGGGGCAGATGATGGAAGTTGGGGGGGGGGAGAGAGAGAGAAGGGGCAGATGATGGAATGGAGGAGATGAGAGAGAGAGAGAAGGGGACAGATGATGGAAGTGAGAAGAAGGGAGAGAGAGCAGAAGGCAGATGGATGTCAGTTGAGAAGGGAGAGCAGATGCTGAATGGAAGTGGGGAAAGAACACATACTGGATGGAAGGAGGAGATAAATAAAGGGGGAAGAAAATAGTAAGATAATGGAGGGGTGAGGGAAAGGGGTGACAAGCTGTGTGTAGACACAGTGAAAAGAGGGAAACGGGACTAAATAGTAAGAAAGAATTTAATTTAGATGGAGGCAGAAAATAGAGAAGGAAGACCAGAGAAGAAAAGGGAAGAGAGAGCAGAGAATGATCAGATCTGAGTGGAGGAAATGAGAAGAGAGATATGCTAAAAACCACAGGGGGGAGGGAAGGATAGAGATGCCAGACCATGAGGGGAACAGAAGGAAGATGATGGATGCTAGACCAAATTGGGGGGTGGGGGGGGGCAGGAGGAGAGATGGCAGGGAAAGACAGACAGTGAATGGAAGGGGCAGATGCTGGACTGAAGAGACAGAGAAGGTTATCATGCTGCTGTACCGGGCCATGGTACGCCCTCACCTGGAGTACTGCGTTCAGCACTGGTACTTTAAGAAGGACACGGTACTACTCGAAAGGATCCAGAGAAGAGCAACTAAAATGGTTAAGGGGCTGGAGGAGTTGCCGTACAGCGAAAGATTAGAGAAACTGGGCCTCTTCTCCCTTGAGCAGAGGAGATTGAGAGGGGACATGATAGAAACATTCAAGGTACTGAAGGGAATAGACTTAGTAGCTAAGGCAGGGAGAACGAGAGGGCACTCTCTAAAGTTGAAAGGGGATAGATTCCATACAAACGTAAGGAAGTTCTGTGGTAGAAAGCAACATATTTATTTGGCTCATAACTTGCTGGCGCCCGATATTTTTAGCTCACAGTGAAAAAAGTTTGCTCACAACACCCGCTCGCTTAGAGGGAACACTGGACCAGGGTAGTCGAATTTCCCGATTTACCTTTTTAAAATGTGAAAATGCAGAATTTTCAACTTTTAATTCTTATAAAGTCATAAAAAGTAAAATATGAATAACAATTAACATGGATTTATATTGACGTCATACAAAGATGACCATTGAAGATTTAGAAGTGAGTTGTTTTTTGAGATTTGCAATTATATTGTAATATTCAGTATAATTACTCCACTTTTAATTTAGAGAGCCACTCTCAACGGATGAAAAAGCCTCAGGTTTTTCTTAGGATAGAGCATAAATGCTCAAACCTTCTCTACCAACATCATCGGCTCAAAAAACTTCCGGAGAAAATGTGCAAATTACCACATTTAACTCTAACTGCAGGACTGAAATAGCTCTCGCTCCAAATTTGTGAGGAAACAAGTGATATTTAGATGTGAGCCAATGTTTCACGGTCAAAGGACCTTTTCTTCAGGGCTTATTAACTTTCACTATCCTCCAATTTTTCTGTGGAAATAAATAAATATTGTATATATCCAATTTCTACACTGCAATACTTCTTTAAGATCTGTGACTTGCACACTTTCATCCAACAAGTTCCTTCTTGAGCCTAGACGTCAAAAGCTCGACATTGGACTTGGTGAGACCAAGATCTCTGATCATCATTTTGGTTTCGATAGTATAGGTTTCTCTCATCAACTGCACCACTGATATTGTAAACTGGATCTACAACATCTCCCTCATTCTGACTTGTTGCTGTCTTCTGAAGACAGCTGCTCTCTCTGTGGGGGAGTGGGTATGGGGAGCTTAGGATGATGGATAAAGGAATGTCCAGATATGTGATTGCAGATGCATGCTTTCCAGTTCGACGTCTGGAATGTTCTGCAAAAAAGGTAAATTTCAAAATATCAATATCGTACTCATAAAAGCAAAGTTTGAGGGGAATGATAGCCATTTTCTATACTTTTGTGGTATAGGCAATTAAGAGAGAACACTTATTACCCAGAAACAAACAAACAAAAAATTTTTGTTACTTTCCCCCTCTTTTATGAAACTGTGATAGCAGTTTCTAGCGCGGGGAGCTGCGCTGAATGGCCCGCGCTGCTCCCGATGCTCACAGGAACTCAATGAGCGTCATGAGCAGCGCAGGCCATTCAGCGCGGCTATCGCAGTTTCGTAAAAGAAGGCCTTAGTATTATTGTTTCTGTCACATACACACATGTAAGGACTAATGCACAACCAGCATTGGGAGTTAACAGAGCTGGAATTTGTTTCATCCACTATTCTAAAGACTCAGTGAACTCCTTAATGCAACCAAATATGTTTTTTTGTCTGGTAGTGCTGGAATATATGTTCTTATGTTCTTAATATAAGTTCCTCAAGGAAGACTTTGCGACTGCACATAATTTACCTTCCGTTTAGAACAAATGTTAATAAACGCTAGAAAACACAGGTCTAAAGCATATCCCTTTCACTTTTCTCTGCCATAGGGGATAACACTGCAGGAACTAAATAAACTAGATTTTGATATGATTTTGATGAGTCCACCTTGCCAGCCATTTACACGGTAAAGTATTTTAAATATGTGTAAGAATGCTAAATACACAGAATAAAAAGCAGGACAGACTTCTGTAAGTTGAGAATGAAATAGATACATTGTGATTATATTACATATCACTAAGAAATGACTTGAAAAATATTTTTATTTATTTGGCAAGTCAGACTATGCGATCAGTCTGAGGACAGTTCTCAAAGCCATTTGTCAATTGCCCTCTTTCAACATAGCTAAAACCATGTGTGGTGTACCACAGCACCTATTCTTTTTTACATTGGGGCCATTTTATTAAAGTGTGTTAAGGCTTTAATACATGCTTAGCATGCGAAAACGGGCTACTGCAGAAATGTGTTAGTGTTGTATTCGTTTATATGTATGTGTTAGTGTTGTATTCGTTTACATGTGCTAATCTGGGTGTTACTAATTTTTCAAAAATATTTTGGGAGGAGGCATGGTATGGAAGTGTTATCCAGCTAGTGAGTTATATTTATTGCAGACTAACTGTATTACGCAGTATTAACATGGAAGCACATACTGCTTACTAAATAGGAGGTGGCAAGTGTTTCCACATTAAATTCTAGCAGGTGACCCGCACTAATCACACCATTAGTGCACGACCTGAATAAAAAGAATTGAAAATGCTCTAAAAAGTGCTGCATTAAATTTGAGACCATCCTTCTTCAGGAAGCTCAAGCTCTGCTTCGTCTCCGTGCCATCGAGGAAGTTCCCTTGGAACAGCAGAGCCAAGGGGTTTTACTCCTGTTACTTCCTAGTTCCAAAGAAGATGGGCGATCTGCGCCCTATCATGTATCTCAGAGCGCTCGACAAATTTTTAGTCAAAGAAAAATTCGGAATGTTTTCTCTGGCATTCTTATATCCCCTTCTAGATCAGAACGATTGGTTATGTTCTCTAGATCTCAAAGAGGCTTACACTCACATTCACATTCATCCAGCCTCTCGGCAGTTCCTCAGATTTCAGGTGGGACATCTGCATTTCCAATACAGAGTGCTACCCTTCAGCCTGGCATCATCTCCAGGAGTGTGCACCAAGTGCCTAGTTGTAGTAGCAGCAGCTCTGCAGAACCATGTGTTCTCGTACCTGGACGACTGGCTCATTAAAGATTCAACATCTCAAGGGGTTATTGTAGCGACCCAACGGACTATTTGGTTCCTCTAAAGTTTGGGTTCGAAATTAACTTTCCCAAATCCCAGCTACAGCCCCCTGAAACTCTACAGTTCAACTGAGCTGTCCTGGACACTGTACAAAATCAGGATGCTCTTCAGCTCTGTCACAAAGTGTCTTCCCTCTCTTTGATTTCAGCAAGACACATGACGGTTCTTCTAGGTCACATGGCTTCTACTGTTCACATGACTCCTTTTGCCAGACTTCACCTCAGAATCCCTCAGTGGACCCTGACATCTCAGTGGGTTCATGCTTTCGACATACTCTCTCAACACATCAGAGTGACTCCTTCGTTGAGACAGTCTTTCCACTGGTGGATGATCTCTTCTAATCTATCCAGAGGTTTACTGTTTTAAACACCCCCTCATCAGAAGGTCCTCACAACAGATGCTTGGCCCTATGCTTGGGGGGGCTCATCTCGATGGTCTCTGTACTCAAGGCCATTGGTCCAGCATGGATTGTCAGTGTCACATCAATCTTTTGGAATTCAGAGCGATCTTCAATGCTTTCAAAGCTTTTCAGCATCTTCTTCATGACAAGGTAGTCCTCATTCAGACAGACAATCAAGTCACCATGTACTATGTCAACAAGCAGGGAGGAACAGGATCTCTCCCTCTTTGTCAGGAAGCTCAGAAGGTTTGGAATTGGGCAATCCTTCACAACACCTTCCTGAAAGCTGTCTACATTAAAGGAGAGAAAAACTGGCGGACAAATTGAGTCGTCTTCTACAACCTCACAAATGGACACTCAATTCCTCGCCTCTTCATCACATTTTTTCTCAGTGGGTAACTCCTCAGATAGATCTCTTTGCGTCTCCCCACAACAACAAACTTCCTCAGTTCTGCTCCAGGATATACTCCCCTCACCGACTGGAGGCAGATGCTTTTCTCCTGGAATGGATGAATTGGTTTCTCAATGCGTTCCCTCCATTCCCTCTCATAGTCAAGACACATGTCAAACTCAAACAGGAACATGCCATCATGATTCTAATAGTTCCTCAGTGACCCAGGCAACCTTGGTTCTCCTTTCTTCAACTCAGCAGCAGGAAGCCACTACTTCTACCAGTTTTTCTCTCTCTGCTTACACAGAGTCAAGGGTCTCTACTTCATCCCAACCTGCAGACTCTACACCTCTCAACCTAAATGCCACTCTACAGTTTTCTCAATCTGTACAGGACATTTTAGAGGCTTCTAGGAAGCCTACCACTAGACAATGCTACAATCAGAAATGGACTAGATTTTCTGCTTGGTGCACATTCATCACAAGGAGCCTCAATCTACCTCCTTGTCTTCAGTTTTGGATTACCTGTTCCATTTGTCTCAATCAGACCTCAAATCCACATCCATTCAAGTCCATCTCAGTGCAATTGCTGCTTTTCATCAGCCTATCGAAGAGAAACCCCTTTCTGCTCATCCTGTGGTTTCCAGATTTATGAAAGGTCTTATTTATTCCAGATTTATGAAAGGTCTTTTCAATGTCAAACCACCTCTCAAACCTCCTCCAGTGGTTTGGGATCTCAATGTTGTTATTGCTCAATTGATGAAGCCTCCTTTTGAACCAATGGCTTAGGCTTATCTTAAATATTTCACTTGGAAAATGATTTTTCTGATTGCTCTCATGTCTGCTCACAGGGTCAGCGAGTTACAAGCTTTAGTTGCAGACCCACCTTTCACAGTATTCTATCATGACAAGGTGGTCCTCCAAATTCATCCTAAATTCTTACCTAAAGTGGTTTCAGCATTTCATATCAATTAATCCATTGTACTTCCAGTGTTTTTTCAAAG
The DNA here is from genome assembly GCF_902459505.1 of Geotrypetes seraphini. Classification (NCBI taxonomy): domain Eukaryota; kingdom Metazoa; phylum Chordata; class Amphibia; order Gymnophiona; family Dermophiidae; genus Geotrypetes; species Geotrypetes seraphini. Next base: position 431,335,824 of record NC_047085.1, on the reverse strand, counting down.
TCTCATTCTCATCCTGGAGAAACAGCTCTTCATACTCTGGACTGTAAGCGTGCTTTGGCTTCCTGCTGGCAACGCACAAAGCCACACAGATCTGCCCCTCAACTTTTTGTCTCCTTTGATCCAAACAAGTTGGGACATCTGATTTTCAAGCGCACCATCCTCAACTGGTTGGCTGCTTGCATCTTTCTGCTATGCTCAGGCTGAACTGCATCTAGAGGGTCGAGCCACAGCCCATGGCGGCATCAGTAGCTTTCCTTAGATTTACTCCTATTGAGGAAATCTGTAAAGCTGCCACTTGGTCCTTGGTTCATGCATTCACCTCTCATTATTGTCTGGATGCTTTTTCCAGACGGGATGGCCATTTCGGCCAGGCAGTGTTACAAAATTTATTCCCCTGAATTGCCAACATTCCCACCATCCCATTCTGGTTAGCTTGGAGGTCACCCACATGTTGAGAATAGGCTGCCTGCTTGTCCTGGGATAAAGCACAGTTACTTACTGTAACAGGTGTTATCCAGGGACAGCAGGCAGCTATTCTCACAACCCAAACACCTCCCCTGGTTGGCTTCTCTGCTAGCTATCTGAACTGAGGAGACATGTGCCCTGCGTCGGGTGGGAAGGCACTCGTGCATGCGCGGTGCGGCAGTTGCGAACTTTCTAAAGTTCTTCAAGAAAGTATGCTTGTGAAGCTGTCCACATCCGGGCTTCGTGGATGACATTACCCATATGTTGAGAATAGCTGCCTGGATAACACCTGTTAAGGTAAGTAACTGTGCTTATTCCACACTCCACTACACAAAAAAATATTAACAATGGATGCTTCAGTGCTTGGTTGGGGAGCCTAGCTCAACGGCCTCCATATTCAGGGCAACTGGAAATCTCATGAGAAAGCTCTGCACATCAATCGCTTCGAGCAATCTGCAAAGCTCTGTGTACATTCTAAGATTACCTCATCAATCAAGTAGTACTCATCCGAACATACAACCAGTTAGCCATGTACTATGTGAACAAACAAGGAAGCACAGGGTCTTGCCCACTTTGCCAAGTAGCAGTCCAAATCTAACTCCGGGTGATTCCTCACAACATATTCCAGAAAGCGGTTTATCTAGCAAGAAAACAGAATATCTTGGCAGACAAGTTGAGTAGACTCGTACAACCTCACAAGTGGTTACTCAACTCAACCATTTTATATCAGATATTTTTGGATTGGGGATTCCCAGAAGTGGACCTCCTTCTCCCCCCCCCCCCAACCACAAAATTCTAATCACTTGTTCCATCCTCTACATTCCCAATTGCCTGGAACGACTTCTTTCTCTACTGGTTGGACAAGTTTCTTTATTCTTTGCCTCTAATTCCTTTAGTTGGAAAGACTCTACTCAAACTTCACCAAGAACAGGCCACCATAAATCTCATAGCAGCTCGGTGGCCGCGTCACAATGGTTCTCTCTCCTACAACTTAGTGTATGGAAACTCATCACACTTCAAGTCTTTTCAGTGTTGCTCACACAGAATGATGGCTCTCTTCTCCATCCCAATCTATGTTCATTAGCTCTTCACAGCGTGGTATATCTTCCAACAAGTAGATTCTTTGCACTGTCTACACCATTGTCAGCTATCATTGAAGCCTCTAGGAAACCTTCCATGTAGCTCTGCTATCGTTTGAAGTGGCTCGTTTCACAATCTGGTGTAATCTCGACTCACTGGATCTGATTACTTGTCCTGTCCCATCGGTTTTAGACTATGTTCTACTCCTGTCTAACTTTGGTCTCAAAACTACTTCAGTCAAGAGTTCATCTCAGTGCTATTAGTGCTTTTTATCCACCTCTGGATAAAAAGTAATTATCTGTATATTCTTTAGTTTCCAGATTCATGACAGGCCTTTTCCATATTAAACCACCAATCAAACTTGGGCTCTTAATATTATACTTTCCATTCTGATGAAACCTCCGTTTGAACCATTTTCAACTTCATCTATATGCTATGCTAATGATATTATTGCCCTTCTTCCAATTTCCACTGAGCCTTCAAAAGAGATCAGACAAGTTGATGAGGTAGTATGAGTGGTAGAAGATTGGATGAAGGAATATAAACTGAAATTGAACTCTGAAAAAACTAAGTTCTTTTTTTGCTAATTCTTCAAATATGAATGAAGACAGTATCGCTTTTGGGGGTTGTTCTTTTCCATTGGTAATTAAAATCTTGAGAGTGACGTTAGATAGTTAACTATGGAAGAGCAAGTAGATGCTGTTGTGTGGAAGGGATTTGCTACACTTTGGAGACTGCAATCTGTTTGTTCTTATTTTGATGTTCTTTCATTTTAAATTTTCTCAATCATTGATACTTAGTATCTTACAAGCCCCCTGAAGCATCTTAATTGGCTTCGTATAGTTCAACATTCAGCTGTTCGCCTTATTTTTGGTTTGATGAAATCCGAACATGTTTCGCCTTACTATAGACAACTGCATTGGCTCCCTATTGAGGCGTGCTCATTGTTTAAATTTGGCTGCCTTGTGTATAAGATTTTACATGGTCTGCTACCAAATTATATAATGGAAATTGTTTGGATTTACTGCCCCCGCTTTGCGTAACAATTCCATTTTCTGTTTTCCCTCTTTGAGAGGTAGAATGCAGAGGACTGATATTGAAAATTTTTTATCTTTTCAAGCAGCCAACTTAAGCTCTGAGCTGTTTCCAAATATATGGTCTTCTAAATCGTATATGCATTTTACATTACATTACATTAGTGATTTCTATTCCGCCATTACCTTGCGGTTCAAGGCGGTACATAATCTCGAAACTTAATTTGTTTTATAAATTTGTGAATGAGCATTGAAGATTGTATTTCCTTGTTTGTATCTGTGCCGAGTCTGTTCAATTATTTGAATTGTTAACCTCATCAAACTGTTTGGTGCTTTGCAATATGTAAATAAATTATGTTATGCTATCTCTCAAATATCTCACTTGGAAAGTAATCTTCCTTATATCTCTCATATCTGCACGCTGGATCAGTGAACTTCAAGCGCTTGTGTCAGATCCTCTGTATTCAACGTTCTACCATGATAGGGTGGTTCTTTTCACTTATCCCAAATTCCTCCCAAAGGTCGTCTCAGAATTTCATCTCAACCACTCTATAGTTCTCATTTTTTTTCCCAAAACCATGTTCTAACCCTTGTGAAGTGGCACTCCATACTTTGGACTATAAACATACACTTGCTTATTACTTGAATCAGACCAAAGCTCACAGAACTTCCACTCAACTGTTCCTGTTTTTTGATCCAAACAAGCTTGGAGCTCCTGTCACCAAGAGAATCATCTTCACATGGCTGGTGAACTGTATCTCTTTTTGCTATGCTCGGACTGGGCTGATTCTTGAAGGCCATGTCGCTGCACATAAAGTTCAACCAATGACAACTTTAGTAGTTCATCTATGTTTCATTCCCATCAAGGACATCTGTAAAGCAGCCACCTGGTACTCAATTCATACCTTCACATCTCACTACTGTTTAGAAAATCATTCTAAATGGGATAGTCAGTTTGGCCAAGCAGTTCTACAAAATGTATTTTCTACTTAGATTCCAATTTCCTTCCAACCCATTTGGTTTCACCAGGCTCATGGAAGTTATCAGTTACAAACTTCTCAGAGGCATGATCCTGGCAGCTAGGGAGTCCCATATATGAGAATATGCTGCCTGCTTGTCCTCAGATAAAGCATAGTTACTCGCCTGTAGCAGGTGTTATCCAAGGACATTGGGCAGATATTCTCACAACCCTCCCTCCTCCCCTAGTTGGCTTTTTAGCTTTGTTACTGAACTGATGGTCCCGCGAGCTGAAGTCAGGTGAGAAGGCACCAGCACATGCGTGGTATGGGTGCTCTTAAAGGTTTAAACTGATTGTACACTTTTTGACCGCTGGGTTCCATGGATGATGCCATCCACATGTGAGACTATCTGCCTACTGTTCTCGGATAACACTTGCTACAGATGAGTTACTTTGCTGTATCCTTTGACGATACCTCCTGCTGAATTTTGTGTTCCTGAGGGACCACCTGCTTTTCCCCATAATTTAGTTTAAAAGCTGCTCAAGTTCCTTTCTAAATTTTACTGTTGACTGTGGTGTTTCTTCCAACCTGGTTGTGGTTAATCCCATTAGAGCAAGCTCCCCTTCTCAAAATGTTCCCCAGTTCCTAGAAAATCAAAAATCCTTGTTCCTGCATTGTTGTTATCCCATACATTGAGACTTGCAAGCTCAGTCTGCCTCTGGAGCCTGAGCATCAGACTGGAAGTAATTCTGAGATTAATACCCTAAAGGTTCTTGATTTCAATTTCGTACCTACAGTAAATGCCTAATTTCATTTCCACAGTCGTCTTTCTGCACCTTTCTGTTGCATGCTTGATAAATAACAATTGATAAAAATAGTGGTTTGTATCTTAAAACAGCTTTTGGCATCAGCCCAAAAAATGAGTTGAGCAGGCCAAGACTAAGAAAGATAAAATTAAATGCTTAAAACCACATAATTTGAAATGCTATTACTTGAGTTCAGGAAATTTTATTCCTTCATCAATACTAAATGAATATATCTTAAATGCTTGTTGACTTAATATTAAAATTTAAAAATTTAGATTATTTCATCTTTTCTTGATTCATTAGAATTGGCCTTCAAGGGGATATATCTGATCCCAGGGCAAAGAGTTTCCTTTATGTTCTTGATATCCTTCCAAGGTAAGGTTTTTTTTATCCTTTTTGAAATGAATTTAGCAAACGTGGAATGATATTTTAATCAGGCATTGGAGTCCATGGAGTCTGTTGGATTTCTGATGCAGTCATTGATTTACTGACTTGCATTATTATGATCACATAACACACCTTTTATGAAACTGCATTAGGCTTTTTTATCGACGGCTTCAGCGGTATTAGCTCCAACACTCGTAGGGATTCTGCTGTGGCCGGCGATAATAAAGCCTAACATGGATTCGTAAAAGGGGGGCCATAGTATTTGCCTCACTGCTCTCTCCTATTTTTTTCACAATGCCTTGAATTTTTCAATTTGTGCTAAAATCTTTTATGTATCAAGCTTGTAAAATCTGAAAAACTTATAAAATATTGTATTGGTGGGAAATTTTGATTTACAATTTTTCTCAAAATTGTTAAAATGTTTTGCTTTCTGGAATTTTGTCAAACTGCTTTAGCTCATGTGTTTTCATTGTTAGCGCATGTTGAGTTTTACTCAGGTACAGTAAACATTTCCCTGTCCCCAGTGAGCTTAGACTCTGTGTTTGTACCTGTCACGACAGTACATTAAGTGATGTGCCCAGGGTTACAAAGAGTATCAGCAGGAGGATTTTAACTCCAGGCTTTTTGGTTCTGGTCCATGAAATCATCTCTTCTACTATGATGGAAATCCTTATCACAGTGCTAATCTGAAGAGACAGAGTATGAAACATGCCCTCAATCTCTCCTGAGCATGATTAAGCATAGACCTAATGGCCAGACAGATGTTTCAGTCGCACATAGATGCATTACCCCAACCGATGATTTTTTTCATGAAACGTGGAGTCCTGCTGTTCAAGAAGTTTGCTACTGGTATAGGGATGTAAAAGTTTATATTACAATAGATCTAGGTCAAAGGACACATGTTTTTTTCCTTTGACCAGGATAGAAGCATGGAAATTTTAATGCCAAAGACTTTGAATTTTGATATTGTTGATAGCATGTATTTCTATAAAAGATATCAGACAAATACTGTGGTAAGATTATATTAATACAAACTGCAACATAATGCCATATTCTGCAAGGCTTGGAGATATATTTTTCCATAAGTCAGTGACAAGCATTTTTTGTTTTAGGTGCCAAATAACAGTGGCCTTTTCAATAAAGGAAGAGCAAATTTTTCTGCCCTTTGCTGTCTTTGCTAACTGTCCTTTGCTACACTTATTTTATATCTTGTTGGATAAATAACATTTTTGATTTCTGCTTGCATTATAAAGTTTTACATAAAGTTATTTATCTGCTGATCCAAAGAATATTTTTTTTTTTTTGCAGGTTGCAAAAGCTGCCCAAGTACATTCTTTTAGAGAATGTGAAAGGATTTGAAGACTCCTCTGCCAGGTGCAAAAAAATTGTTTTTGAATAATTGAGTTATCTGAAGCATGCTGTTACAAGGCATATTAACTCTTAGGGCTTCTTTTACTAAGGTGCGCTAGCGTTTTTAACGCACGTACAAGATTAGCGCGTGCTAGTCAAAAAATTACTGCCTGCTTTAAAGGAGGCATAGCGGCTAGCGTGCGGCATTTTAGCTCGCGCTATTCTGCACGTTAAGGCCCTAACGCATCTTTGTAAAAGGAGACCTTAAAGTTGTAATAAGTAGAAAAATGATACCAGCACAGACACACACAAACAACAAGATTTTCACCTGAAATAAGCTGTCTGTTGAGAGTCTGATGTCCATGCTGCTCTTTGATATTTTATGTGCTCCGGGAGTGATTTTGTGAGGGGGAATCTGCTAAAGAATCAAGGAGCATACTAGCCTTAAAGACAGAAATATAGGAATTGGCATTCTCACAATGTTTTCTTGTGACTCCAAAGGTCTTCAAGTGAGGGATTGTCAAGAGTCCTTTATTGATGACCCAACATGGGCCATGTTTCAGCACAAAGCACCTGTGTTAGGTCTTTCCAGTGAGATTTGTCACACTTCATACAATCTTACAAAGATAACATTCATATATAATAAATGGCTGGAAACCAAGAATCGCTGAATGGTCTTGAAATCACTGAAACATGACCCATGTCGGGTCATCAGTAAAGGACTCTTGACAATCCCTCACTTGAAGGTCCTTGGTGCTTTTTTTTTTTTTGTCTGCTTGTGTGTATGCTTTTCTGTACTATAAATTAAAGTGCAAAATTCTTACTAATACTTCAAATTCTAATGATAGGGCACATGATTTTTATCTTTCATGTGACTTTATCATCTGCCATGGCAAACCTTAGGAAATTGGAAGACTGGGCGTCCAAGTGGCAAATGAAATTTTAATGTGGACAAATGCAAAATGATGCACATTAGCAAGAATAATCCAAATCACTGGGGGTCCACCTTGGGGGTTAGCGCCCAAGAAAAGGATCTGGGTGTCATTGTAGACAATATGATGAAACCTTCTGCCCAATATGTGGCAGCAGCTAAAAAAGCAAACAAAATGCTAGGAATTATTAAACAAAAGGGATGGTTAACAAGACTAAGAATGTTATAATGCCTCTTTATCGCTCCATGGTGCGACCTCACCTGGAGTATTACATTCAGTTCTTGTCTCCTTATCTCAAGAACGATATAGCAGCGCTAGAAAAGGTTCAAAGAAGAGCGACCAAGATGATAAAGGGGATAAAATTTCTCTCGTATGAGGAAAGTCTAAAAAGGTTTGGAAAAGAGATGGCTGAGAGGAGATATGATTGAAGTCTACAAAATCCTGAGTGGATCAATTTTTCACTCCGTCAAAAATTACAAAGTCTAGAGGACACTCGATGAAGTTACAGGGAAATACTTTTAAAACCAATAGGAGGAAATATTTTTTCAATCAGAGAATAGTTAAGCTCTGGAACACATTGCCAAAGGTTGTGGTAAGAGCGAATAGCGTAGCTGGTTTTAAGAAGGGTTTGGCCAATTTCCTAGAGGAAAAGTCCATAGTCTGTTATTGAGAGAGACACGGGGCAAGCCACTACTTGCCCCAGATCGGTAGCATGGAATGTTGCCACTATTTGGGTTTTGGCCAGGTACTAGTGACCTGGATTGGCCACTGTAAGAACGGGCTACTGGGCTTGATGGACCATTGGTCTGACCTAGTAAGGCTACTTTTATGTTCTAAAATACCCTCTGGTTGTGCCCTCCAATTCCAAAATGCAAGATGACAATCCTACTCCCATTTCATACCAAGCGACCGGAATCAACTGCCCCATCAGATCTGATCCTTGAAAGGGCTTTTGAATTTCAGAGAAGCAATTCAAACTTACCTCTTTACCTAATCCCCCATTTAATGCCAATAAAGAAACGTTCACTAAATGTATGTTGAACAGGATCTTCTTTGTGTGTCAAACTAAGAGTAATACACTGTATTATAAGTATGGCAAATTTTAAACTGTTATCTACATATTAAGTATGTCAAACTAGGATGAACACACTAAGTATGCTGAATTTAAACCCTTTTTGGCTACATTTTAAGTATTTAAGACTTGTCTACCACACAAGTCTATAACCACTCAAAATAGATAGCATAGAGAGGAACTTGGGGTCTCAAGCGCTCACAGTTAAAAGCCCAATGTTTTTCTCAAGGCTAATAACTATACAGTGAGCTATCATCGGTCCCGTATACTCTCTATAACATTTATTTGTAAAAATTTTTTTACTTTTTATACTTTTTTTATTTTAAAAAAAAATGATTTAAGTGATCTAGTAATCTAAATTTCTTATGCATTACTCTCCCATTATAGTTGGAAGTACTTAGCTTTCATATTCTTAGCTTGAAAGTACTTTTTGACTCAGTAGTTATTCTGTGTCTTCGTAAAGAGCAGACTCTTCATTATATTATTCAACATGTCTTTGCAGCGCCGGTGGTATTAATAGTGCTGCTTTTGGGGCTTGTCCTGATGAAGCTCTTGTTAAAAAGATAGGAGCAAAACGGAGATCTTCCATCGTTAAGAAAACTGAAGCAAAGTACTTTCAAGCTAAGAATATGAAAGTTAAGTACTTCTAACTATAATGGGAGAGTAATGCATAAGAAATTTAGATTACTAGATCACTTAATCATTTTTTAAAAAATAAAAAAAGTATAGAAAGTAAAAATTTTTTACCAATAAATGTTATAGAGAGTATACGGGACCGATGATAGCTCACTGTATAGTTATTAGCCTTGAGAAAAACATCGGGCTTTTAACTGTGAGCGCTTGAGACCCCAAGTTCCTCTCTATGCTATCTATTTTGAGTGGTTATAGACTTGTGTGGTAGACAAGTCTTAAAGATTTCAGTGAGACTCACAAAAGTTTGGAAAGCGGGTTTACATTTTAAGTATGTCATCCTGTAAATCACTCTGTATGCCAACTTGTTTCCCAATTGTCTAAATTTCATGTATGTTAACCTGTAACCCATTCTGAGTTCATTGTGGAGAATGGGATATAAAGCAAATTAAATAAATAATAAGCTTTACTTTTCTTTCCAACCCCCTCCCCCCCTCCGAAATATTTTCCCCATGATTTTTCTCCACTGGGAAGCCATGCCGCATGCCCACCACTTTTTCTGTAAAGACATATTTTATTAGCTTTCGTCCCCTTTCACATTCATCCTCTAGGCTCCAGAGATTCCTTTTAGTTGAAAGACATTTGCCTCCTGTGTATTTATGCCTTGGAGGCATTTTATTGTCTCTATCATATCTTCCTTCTTTTCTTCCAAAACATACATCGTTTGCTATAAAATCTAAATTGCATCACAAGGTGCGTTTATAAGTTACAAAGGTCTGCAGCATCTTTGATGCTCAAAGTAAAGATGTGAAAAAATGAAAGTTAGTGGCTCTTATAATCAGTAAATGGGTGTCTTTGGCATCCAGTCAGGAATTGGCTGTCTAACTTGATACAGATGTCAAAAGAACATTTGTCGGTTAAATGGATGAAGATGCAGCACAGAGTAGCTCTGTTTCGCCATTGTATAACCAGGAGCAGTCATAACCTCGTGACCCTTTTAGATCAGCAGAATTGATCATCACCATCTCTTACACAAGCTTATTAAAAAAAAAATAATTTAAACTACTTTTTCTTAAGAGGCAGACACTTTTCATTCTTTCAAGGAAGAATTGTGTTCAAGCGAGAGATTAAGAAAAGTATAGAAAGTTTTAAGTAGCAGTAGTTGCTAGATTCAGCAAATTGTGGCCCCCTTTTATCTAGCTGCATTAGGGTTTTTTACCCCAGTGGCCAGTGATGATAAACCCTAATGCACTTGATAAAAGGAGGCCTTTGTGCAGTTTGTTTAGTGAATCTTATTCTTAGGTCATCTTTCAGGTGTATTTTGTCTTATATTTTCATGCCTTTTTTTAAGGAATAAAAGTGTGTGCCTCACTGGTAGAGCTGCTGCCTCTGCACCCAGAGGTTGTGAGATCAAATCCCAGTGCTGCTCCCTCAGACCCTGGGCAAGTCACTTAATCCTCCAGTGCCCACCGCTTTGAACGTCAGCTTTGAAATGCCAAATCCACAAAAAGGCGGTATACAAGTTCCCTTTCCCTTTTATCTTATCCCTGCTTTTTTAAAACTCTTGTACCCTGGAGCTGTTTTGGTTGTGTGTATGTATGAGAGTTTGTTGTGCTTTTTTTTTGGGGGGGGGGGGACCATTAGCTTTCCCCTTTCACAATAGCTGAAAGTGAGTTACGCAGTAATTATAATAGGTATTTTCCTGATTTATGCTTTAGACATGGCACTGAAATATTGTGATGGGGTTAACCCCTGCAGGCTTAAATGTCTAGCTAAGAAAGCCATGTAGAGAATTGAAGCGCTAGCATCTAGAAATCATAAACAAAAGGGATGTTAGTAGTTTCTTTGTCTTTACCATCAAGTAAAATTTGTCACTAAAACTGTTCTTTAACTTCAGTCACCCAACTGTTATTTCATAGTTTTAGCATTAAATATGCATAAAGAACACTTTAAAATCTTTTCTTTTTTTAACCAGGGATGTGTTTCTACAAACATTAGAAAAATGTGGATTTCAATATCAAGAATTTCTGTTATCTCCAACTTGTGTAAGTGACAGTTCTCAATATGTAGTGACTATAGCTGATATTTAAATATTTAATGAGTTTCAATTTTTTTTACATACATTTAAGAGTCTTTTTACATGATACTTATTATTTTCATTGTGCCACAGTTATCTAAAAGGTGGATTAAAAATGTTTTCAATAAATAAATAAAGATGTTTTACATGGACCTTCAAAGCTTTAAGGTCCCTTCTTCAGTTGATAATTTTGGAATTTCAAAGGTCAAGGCCCATCAGGTCTCTAAATTTTATTATGTCACATAGAGTGACAGCTGGCTCCTGAGGAAGGGGGGGTCTTTTCCCCTTGAAACGGAGCCCCGTTGGACAGGTACATTTCAAGCTGGTTACCCTGCATTCTAGACTTTTACGGAGCAGCTAAGTACTTTTCCATTCTTTTGATTTGCTCGTGTCCGAGCCAGTCCAGTTGATTTTGGACGCCATTCGACCCCCGGATGGGGGCAGAGGCAGTTGAACCATTTCAATGTATATTTAGGGACTATTTATTCATTATTATTTCACTTTTAGCACATTTGTACACTAGTTTAATTTATATGAGAAACCCAGGGATGTTTCACAGGTAATATTGTATACTATTGCGACAGCTGGTGTACTATTGTGGGTGTACTATTGTGACAGCTGGTGTACTATTGTGACAGCTGGTGCTTTAGGGACTTGTTCCATTGCAAGCTGTGAGACTGAGGGTCTCCCATTTATATTAATAATTAGTAGTAGGCTGTTTTGGTTCGGCTGCCTGTGCCCTTCACCCTGCTGTTGGGTCAGGGGAGACTTGTTGTTTTTTTTTACATAGAGTGAGGCAACATTAGTGACTGGCTAGACTGAGGAGAAGAATTTAGTGGCTATTGCAGGACTATAAGAGGCAGAGGTGATGTCAGCGATCTATCAAGTTAGGAACACAAGTGATATGATTAACCTAAGAGTAATGGGATTTCTGTGGTATAATCAAAGCAGTTTATGTTTATTATATGCAGGCCAAAGAGGAGCAGGAGAAAGCCACAGTAGTGAAAGTGACAGCATGTGTAGGCCTAATGAAATTATCTTCATTGTGGAATAGAGAAGAGGGACTTCTGCAAATTTCTTTGAGTTATTGTGCCCAATATTACAAAACTTACCTGTAAGCTATGTAATTTTGATTGTGACTGACATAGTAAAGCTGCTTAAGCTATCTAATTTTTTATGTAAACCGCTCTTAAACTTATTGTAATGGGTGGTATGTAATCAAATCATTAGATTTTATAAACGTTTATCCTTTCCCATTCTGTATGTGAATCAGATTGGCCTCTGCATCAGAAACTATGTTAGTAGAAGAGGCACGGTTTTTCTGAGGTGAATAGCTTACTAAAATCTTCTGCTGTGCTATACCATATTCTCTCGATATCTGCTTTTCTCAGCTGTGTGTTCTTAGAAACCTCAACTAAGACATACTGGACAAAAAGTTATTTTCTGGAATCTGGTTTCTTCCTTAGTATAAAGTCTATGCCAGTACCTGGAGGACATATTCAAGAATCTGTTTCAATGACGGGCCTACTTTTATCATTCTTTACAAAGCCTCACTCTTAGAACCAGTCACTGATCCCATCCAATAAAGGTTCTGAAAGTTGTTGATGCTCCAGTTGATAAGATGGTACTTGACTACTTCTGACCAGTGTTGCTAAGAGTCGTATGTATATTTCATAAAGAATGGGTGAAAATCTTCACAGCATGTGTCGCATATAAATATCAAGAATCGTATGCCAAAGACCTGTACTATGCCTAAAAATGGAATGAGAGAAACTGTTGAAAGTGATAACACTTTATGCTGAAAATGATATTGGAGTTAATTGGCAAATCTTCCAGATCTGTTTATGTAAATGTTAAGACTCCTTAGCTTTATAGATTCCCTATGTCTGAGCAAGCATACTGATGTGTTGTTTATTTTAATTACTAGCTTGGCATTCCAAATTCAAGGCTGCGGTATTTTCTAATTGCAAAGCTTCTGCCAGAACCATTTTCCTTTCAAACCAGCAGTCAGGTAAGCTTCTAAGCAGCCCTTATCCTGTTTGCATGTGGTATATACACACATTTGTATATATCAGTATTTATGTATGTATATTTCTTTATGTACAAGTAATAAATAATAAATACAGCAATGTATAACAGGCTGATCAGTAACAACATCTATAACCACAGAGCCCCTAAATCAGATTTAATGGTCATTAAAATTCTACATTGCATCTCTCTTTCTGCCTAATTGTTCGCCATTCTATTTATGGCACCTAAAAAACTGGTGCCGAAAAGGACAGCGCTTAGCCCCGTTCTATAGAATGTTTCCAAAGTTATAGATAGTTTGCAGAACGGCCGTATTCATAACTAGCATTTTAGGTGCACCCATTTTGGCCAATGATAACCTGCGCCTAGGTTGTGCATGGATCGTGCATATTCTATAACAGTGCATCTAACTTTTAGGAACGCCCATGGTCTGCTAATGCTCCTCCCTTGGCCATGCCTCCTTTTGAAATTCATGAGCTGAAATTTATGTGCACCATTTTGTAGAATGTGCACTACTTTATTTATATTTCCCACTTCACCTTTTGCAATATCTTAGAAAGTTGTGTGCATATCTTCTAACTAGTACCAGTTATCAACGCTGACTGGCTTGTTAATTAAATTGCATATGCATGTCAACAATGCACACAGATTTGCATGCACAACTTTAGACGTACTATACAGAATCTGGCCCTGACTATCTCAATTGTAAGCTCCAATAAGCCCATTTGATTGATATAACAAGACACCTCTGTGAGATATCCAAGAAGGTTCCTGTATATATAGGCAAGCAAGACAGGTGTTTGTGTACCTTTTATAAAATAAGCTTCTTGTTCCAACTTCAGTGGAGCACAAATGCCAGATGCACAAATTTATACCTGCTCCAACAAATGCGATAATTTTGTGCATGTATGTGTATGCATATTTTGCAATATACATGCTTACATCACAACCCCACCACTGCTACATCAAACTACACCCCAAGGAATGCCTAAGCACAGCTGGTGCATGAAAGTTTATATAAGCACTTTTTCTCAGGTAAGGTATGCTTTTTATGCAGAATATATGCGATATATGAAATTCAATAAATCCAATCTAATCCAAAAAGCTTTATAGAATCATTTCCATCTGTAACCATGATAAATAACTAACATACATTTTAGGGAGTGTAAATATACACTTCCCCCTCCCCATTCGCGGTTTCCCCACTCGTGATTTCACATAATAGCGATTTGTTTTTTGGGGGAGAGGGGGAAAACCCTCCTCCCATATTTTTGCCTTCCCCCCAGCATCCCGGCCTTACCTGGTGGTCTAGTGGGCTTTCGGGGCAGGAGCGATCTTCCTATGCTCCTTCCCCGTGCAGATCGCCAATAGGAAATGGCTGCCGTGAGTTCCCGTAGTCTCTCGAGACTACGATGGGAACTCCCTACAGCCATTTCCTATTGGCGATCTACAAGGAGCAGGAGCGTAGGAAGATTGCTCCTGCCCCAAAAGCCCGCTAGACCACCAGGTAAGGCCGGGATGCCGGGGGGAGGCGGGGGTGGGTCAGAGCCAGATATTCGCAATATTTCCCTATTCGTGTCCGGCTCTGCCCCTATCCCCCGCGAATAATGAGGGAGATATGTACACCTATATATGTATTATATATGAATATGAGCAGTCAAAACTATTGTTTCTTTGTGATTTGACCAAATCCTGAATGGCTATCATATATCTACACTTTTTACTTCTGCCTGTACAGTTTCATAAGTGCATACGCCTGTTTGAATTTAATCAATCTGTGCTAATCAAAAGTTTGAAAATAGCTAGGATAAGTATGCAATTCTGCCTCTCGCTGAAGCATCTGCTTTGTTTGCATTTGGAGAGAATAAGATGAAGGAAGAGATGTAGACTGATCAAATCTATGCTTTTCATTTGAAGGTCTGAAAACCAGACCTGCATTATCTTCTAAACCAGGATTAACAGAGCTACTCAGTTTCATTATGGAAGGCAGCTCATAGGTGTTCATGGGTATCTGGTAGGTGAGGATGCTCTGTTTTATAAAAAATGTTGACACTGGATCCAAGATGGACGCTGATGGGTCTAGCTGAGAGTCACACAGCAGAGAGCTCCTTTCACTTATTTTCCTCAAAAACTTATTGTTCAATTTAATGATGCCGAAGCGGAGAGGAAAGAGTTCAGCTGGGACTTCTTGGGGCTCTGGAGTCTCTGGCTTCGGCAACATAGAGGAACTCCTGCGGCGAATGCAATTATATAATGTACTAGTCTTTAAGCCTGTTTACATTAACGGGTGCTAGAATAGATGTCTGTCTATCTTTCTTTCTTTGTGTCTCTCTACCTCCTGCTGTATTTCTCCCTCCCTGACCCCCTTTCTCTGTCCCTCTTCCTGCCCCTGTGTCTTTCTTCCTTTCTGTCTCCCTCCCTCCTTCCCGCTGTCTGTCTGTCTTTATTTCTATCTGTCTCTCTCCCTGCTCCATATGTAACATTCCCCCCCTTCATTTCCCTCCCCTGAGCACACTTCCCTGTGCAGCAACAGAAGCAGTATTTCCCTCTCCGTCCACTTCTCTGAGCAGCAGCAGCAGCGGTATTTACCTTCCCCTACAGGTCCCTGTGCAGCACCATTTCCACCAACCTCCCTCCCCTCTTTGCTTCCCGTGGTCTGGCCTACCATCGCACTCACTGTGATAAAGGAGATCGAGAGAGCACGGCAGGAAAAACAGCACTACTGGTAGAAGTTTATTTTTAAGTTTAAAGATGCCGCCACGGCTCCTCTCACGATCGCTGCATGGTTTTGGGCATTAAGGCCCTGATTCTACAAAGTGCCGTCCCGATTTTAGGCAGCTGTAGGCGTCCTACAGCTGTCTAATCAGCCAATCGGGATGCACGTTTTTTTAAAAAATGCTTCCCAGGCAGGCCGCCTATATTGAAGGCGCCTCCGGGAGCCTAGGGAGGCCCGCAAGATGCCTAAGCTCGCCTAAGGGCCAAGACGCCTAGGCGGCCCTACACTTCTCCCTAGTAGAGGAAGAGACTTTTAAATTGTAGGCCAGCAAAATGCTGGCCTACATTGTAAGTAGACGCGGCCGCTATACTTATCGTGGCAAGGGATCTCCTTAGGGATAGTGGGGATGGGCGGACCCACTATGCCTAAGGCCTGATTGGTCCAGGCTTCTAGAGCCTGGGCCAATCAGGCCTTAGACTTAGCGGGGTTGGGCCGGGAAGGGGCGGGCCCATCGGCTGGACGGCAGCAAGACCCGTCCAGCCAGCCAACATTTAAAGGTTAGTTGGGGGGGAAGTTAATTGGGGGGGAGGTTAGGGGAGTCATTGGTGGGAGGTCGTTAGCATGGGGGGTTCGGAGGGGGTCCGGCTTTCCGGCAGGAGGGGTTGGGCACCCTCCTGCCGGGAATTGGGAGTTTTGTGGGGGGTTCCGGCAGGAGGGGTTTGGCACCCTCCTGCCGGTGATCTACAGTTTCGGGGGGTGGGGGCGGCTTTCTGGCAGTAGGGGTTCGGCACCCTCCTGCCGGCGATCAGACAGGCAGTCGCTATACTTATCCCATGCCGCGATAAGTGTAGCGGTCGCCTCTACTCTAACCCGATTCTCTAACCAGTGTCTGTAACATGGACGCCGGTTACAGAATCAGGGTTAGTGTAGGCCCGATTCTGTATAGGACACCTCTTCCGGGCGTCCTATACAGAATCAGGGCCTAAATGTACCTCATTCATATACTTTAAAATATGTAAAGAACAAGCAGTTGTAATAATTTGTTTTGTTTTTTTGAGACCTAGCATAATGCCATAATGCACCAAACATATGGTTTAAAATATTTTAAATTATATGAGGTAAAAAGAAGTGTGATTGTGAGTCTTAAAACATACAAAACATAGAGTTCTTCCTTTGTTGATCTTGTAACTACATCTCAAGGAACAACTATGTATCCTACCACATCTGTAAAATAATTTGCCAAGACCTAAAGATCTTAAATTCTACCAGTACTGGAACCATATTCCATAACCAGGCTTGCTCTATCAAAAACAAAAAGTCTTAAGACTTCTTACAAAAAAATCAGAAGATTAACTTTGGTTCTTTAAACCAAAGAAGTTTATTCCATGAATCTGGCATGCTTTCGAGAATGCTTTCGATTTGCCATTATTCCATCCTAAACTCTGCACTTGTGGGACCATTCAACAGTTTTCCGTGACTCAGTCTCATACCATTGTACCTTGTTTCTCAAATAAGAGGAGGGATTTTGTCTGAACTACTACCACTTTTAAACTGTATCCTTTGCTTAATAGGCAATAGGTGTAAGTCCATGAGCATCTGATAGACACTATCCTATTTTCGTAATCTGCTCTTATTCTAGCTACTATCTAAAATTTGCATTATTTTTTTTTAACAAACAGAAGTATGTTAATTACAGACCATCAGTGTGCTGAAGAGTTAACATAGTACTGGTGATTGATTGTACTTCTTTTTTTTTTTTAACAATAGATACTGACAGAATTCCCAAACCCCAAAGCCATGTGTTTACAAGAGTGCAGTGTTCCCATGAACTGGCCTTCTGTTCCTGCTGAAGAGACAAAAATGAAGAGCAAGCCATCAAAACAGAACTCTGGACAAGTTCCTTTCCTTTTTAAACTTGAAACACCAGAAGAAGCAGAAAGAAAAAGGACCCAGGAAAATGATTTCTCTATTCAGGCGTTGCAGGTTTTTCTTGACGATGATGCTGAGGACCTCAGTCAATATTTCCTCCCACCAAAATCTTTACTGCGTTATGCACTGCTATTAGATATTGTAAAGCCCACAAGTAGGAGATCAACATGCTTCACCAAAGGGTAAGCATAATGTAGGCCAACGCATAGATCCCTTTTCGTGTTATCCATACCATCAGAGGTGTCTAGGAACTAAACATCTGTGTCTGTACACATAGGATCATATTCTATATATATGACACCTAAAAAATCAGCACCGACTAGAATGGCATTTAGTGTGATTCTACAGGGAGCACATACCATTTATAGAATCGCGCTTAGCACCAATGTGCAACACATAACTTAGGAGCAGGTAGTTAGGTTAAAACCAGACGAAATGCATGTGCCTAAGGTATGCATTCATCGGGCATTTTCTATAACAATGCACCTAACTTTTAGGAATGCCCATGATCCATTCCGATCTGCCCTGGCTATGCCCCCTTTTCAAATTTGTGTAATGCAACTGGCACATACTTACAGAATTGCACTTTCTGAGTTGTGCGCATAACTTTTAATTATTCCCAATTAGCGTCAATTGCAAGGTGTTGCCAATTAGCTCAATTAATCAATTAAGTTGTGCGTGTACATTGGCTTTCTGCATACCTTTAGGTGCCATATACAGAATTTGAGGAATAATCTATAAGTGTATTTATGGCCTTCCCCATCCCCCCTCCTTTTGCTCTCTGTACCATACATATAAGACTCGTGCATATTTTTTTAAAAGCAGTTATACATTTAATACAATCATATAACTGCTGCATGCAGGCCGATGAATTAACAAAATCCTGCATGCAAATGGGGACGATCGTTAACACGCAATCAACCAACTGAACGGATCGCTAAAGCCCTGACCCGTTCAGTTGGTTGATTGCGTGTTAACGATCGTCCCCATTTGCATGCAGGATTTTGTTAATTCATCGGCCTGCATGCAATTGGGCATGGATCGGGGGGTTTGTGAATCTAGCCCTTAATACCCCCATTGCCAGAAGTACATTAGATAGAGTGTGAGCCCACCAGGACAGACAGGGAAAAATGCTTGAGTACCTGAATATAAACCACTTAGACTTTAAGTGATATATAAGTGGTGACAGAAGAAGCAGCCTCCTGTCAATGCTGTCAGGGCTTTTGCCGGCTTTTTAAATTTTTTTTTTTAATCGGGCAGATATTTTGCATGTTTTACACATGCAAAATATCAGCCCGATTAAAAAAAAAAAAAAAAAAAATTAACACCCCCCTCTCCTGACAAATGCCCCTTCCTCCTCCCTCCTTGAACAAATTGTGTGCACTGCTTTTAAAATTATGGCAGGAGGGTTCCCACTCCCTCCTGCCATCTAAACTATTTCCCCCATCCCCAAAAACAAATGGCAGGAGGGATGCCCCCTCCCGGTTCCCGGCCGTACCCACCCTCCTCCTCCTCCTACTTTTAAAACCGTTGGGAGCAGGAGGGATGCCCAGTCCTTCCTGCTCCTCAGGCCTCCCATGATCTTAGGCCATGCCCTGGTGCATCATGTGATAACACAGGGAGGGGCTTAAGGCCATGATTGGCTTAGGTGCCTCAGATTCCTCCCTTGGGAGGGGCCTGGGGCGCCTCAGCCAGTCAGTGACTTCCTTAGGGAGGAGTCTAAGGAAGTTCCTGATTGGCCTTATTTTTGGCCAATCAGAGTCGGGTTAAAATCATGAGTTTGCAATGCATTTTGCTGAATATATAAAAAAGGAAAAAGCATCGCAAGCCCATGATTTTAAAGGGCAGGAGAGTCGGCCAGGATAGAAGCGACTGGTCTTCAGCAGTCGCTTCTTTTCTGATCGGCAAGCTCAATCGGTTTAGTATAAATTGTTTAGTGAATCGCTGCCTTACAAAATTTGCATGCCATTTCCCTCATTTGCATGCACTGATCGGATCAGGTGTTGATCAGGTCGGGAGGAGGGTTAGTGAATCAGGTTGGGGAACAATCGGGTCGCAAACCGATCGGTATATGATAGGTTTGCTTAGTGAATCTAGCCCTAAGTGACTTGCCCAGGGTAACAGGGAGCAGCATGAGATTTGAACCCTACTCAGGTTACTGAGGCTGTAGCTCTAACTGCGCCACACACTCCCCAGTGACATGGCAGATTTTCTTCCAATGTTGAGTATTCCCTATTTAGGAAAAAATGGTAAAAGGCAGTTTATAAGCATCTGAGTAGTTTCCTGGCTGTTTCAGGTTCTTTGGGTTTTTCACATGAAATTGTATAGGCGCAGCCTGTACACACCTGAATAGAGGTGATCCTGGGGGCAGGATAGGGAGTGGTTTGCATTTTAATACATGCTTTTGAACATGTGCATGTAAATTAACCCAGAAATTGTTTCTGTGTCAAACAGCAGGTGTAAATGTAAGCACATAAATCCATGGGGTAATTTTCAAAGAAAGTTATGTGTACTATATACTATGATTTAACAATGAGGGAGGCCACTGCTTGCCCTGGAATCAGTAGCATGGAATGTTTCTACACTTGGTTTCTGCCAGGTACTTGTGACCTGGATTGTCCACTGTTGGAAAAATGATGCTGCGCTAGATGGACCATCGGGCTGACCCAGTATTGCTATTTTTATGTTTTTATGTAGAAAATTCATTAGAACCCACACAGGGAAATATGTGTTACCTATACAGTATAATGTATAATGTAGACTGAGGCAATAATATGGTGAGATATATTAGAATGAAGAAAATATCAAATAAACCGAACTCAACTGTAAGATGTTATCTCACAGCTATGCTAAACTTCATTCAACAGTAGTTTATTTAAAGCTTTATATTCACTGGTCCTCAGCGGGCCACCACGCACTCACTCTCTCATTGTGCTGGGCTTTACGCTCCCACTCGTCATTGGATCCAGTATACACTATTTCAATCTTTTGAATAAATAACTTAGTGTAAATACTAAAAGTACTTAGCTTTTAGTAAGACGTTGTTCAGGGGGGGGGTTTCACCATGCACCAACATGTTTCACCCGTGCAATTCGATGGGCTTTATCAAGGTTCCCACTCCCTCTTTGTATTACTCAACCAATCATTGCGTCAAAACGGACCTATACAGTATAAGCACTCGATTATAGAATGGTCTGCCACAGAAGGCATGTTCTAGTAGGCGATACTTGAATTTCTTGTTATAAAAGCAATACCTTGTGTCTTTTAAAAATAGCTTTCCCCTAAACTGCACAAAATTATATGTGTTCTGAGGCAGGAATAGCATTCATGTGTATCACCAAAGAAGTTAATTTGCATGTACATTTTATAAAATATTGAGGTGCGTGCCTGCCAGTCCATTCTCCACAAGAAACTACTTACACATGGATTACATAAAATAGGCATATAAATATACCTTTGAGCAGTTCAATAAATGCCAGCTTGAATGCTCTTCTACATGCTAAAGTTGGTTATAAAATTGCCTCCTTAGTGTAGGATGGAGCTAATAAATGGCAGTCTCAGATTGACATTTAACTTCTTTCTAATGACCTGAATTACGTTGTATTAGCAAATGACGTTGTATTAGCAAAACATGGGCAGCTAGATGTGTGAAATGTCTCCACAGTCAATGGCTGTCTTCCTAGCATGTTATATATGTTGATACTACTGGGAAATCAT
Organism: Geotrypetes seraphini; assembly: GCF_902459505.1. Classification (NCBI taxonomy): domain Eukaryota; kingdom Metazoa; phylum Chordata; class Amphibia; order Gymnophiona; family Dermophiidae; genus Geotrypetes; species Geotrypetes seraphini. The sequence goes on along the minus strand of NC_047085.1, from coordinate 431,314,642 downwards.
TAAGGATGTTATTTGTTTTCTGCAGATTACTTGTTTTACCTTTTTAATGGTGTGGGTTTTTTTTTTAGGTATGGACATTATGTGGAAGGAACAGGATCTGTACTGCTGTCTGCAAAAGATGTTGAGGTCTTAGTTAAAGTGATATTATCATTTAGCTCATTACCTTTTATCTTGGTTGTATCTATTGGTTTCATTCATGCTCTTTTGTTTCTGTTTTCTAAATCTTTTCTTCAAACTGCCTAAAGCCCATCTGAGCCTGAACAATCTTATTTTCCTCTCTCATTTCCCTTCACAGCTATGCCATTCTTATTCTAGCTCTTCCACCTGTTTTCCTTTATTTCCTCTTTCTAATGTCTCATTTTTCTAGTCAACTTTCTTTTCACTCTTATATGTTCTTCCACTCTCTCACTATCCAGGGGCCTTCTATTTTACAGTTTTGTTCTTGCCTATTCCATTTCCCTACAGTTCTATGTCTTCATTTTCTTTTCTTATTTTGCAAAGGTCCCTTCTTGTTCCTCAATTTCTTCCCACCTCTGGTTCCCTGAGTTATCCCAGGACAAGCAGGCAACATATTCTCAACATATGGGTAACTTCATCCACGGAGCCCTGATGCGAACAACTTCACAAGCTTGAAGAACTTTTAGAAAGTTTGTGACTGCCATACTGCGCATGCGCCAGTGCCTTCCCACCCGAGGTAGGGTGCACGTCTCCTCAGTTCTAAGTTTTCCGCAGAGCTGAGAAGCACTCGTTTCAAGGTTCTGCAAGATTTCTACTCATGTCTTCTCTCACCGCAGCTCGTGTATTTTTCTTTAGAGGGTCGCTGTGTTTACCTGCGTGTTAGTTAAAAAAAAAAAGAGAGAGAGTTTTGTTTGTTTTTTTGTTCATGTCACGGCGGGGCATCCTCCGTGGTCTCAGCCTGCGGGCTTCGATTTAGCCGCAGCCGTGTTTCATTCCATGTCCTGGCCAGTTACAGGGTTCAAGAAGTGTAGCCGGTATCAACGCGCGATCTCCATCACTGACACACACAAGTGGTGTGTACATTGTTTAGGACCTGATCATTGTCCGGAGTCATGCGCTCGCTGTGCTACACTTCAAAATCGAGCCCTTAAATGTCGTCGAGTTCAGATTGAAAAAATATTCGGGGGAATGGATCGGCCTTTACCTAAGGCCTTGACCCCAATTCTGGCCCCGACCTCGACTCCAACAGAGTCTTCTACGGGGCCAAAACCTTCAACCTCGACCTTGTTCCAACCTTCCTCAAAGTCTTTGTCTTCGGGAAAATCAACTAAATCGTCTCCTGAGGCGCCATTATCCTCAGTGTCTCCATCAGGTGGGTCCGAGGCTATCCAGGAAACATGTCTCAAAATCGAGGCAACACACTTCCTCGAGGTCGTCTTCCTCAGAGTCCATAAACACATCAATTGTACCAGATCCAGTGGTCTCGGTGCTGGCTTTGCAGAATATGTTGGAAACTATTCTGCATCAGGAGTTTGGTAACATGCTTGCCAAATTGACTCCTGCTTCGACCCTACTTCCTGCAGTCTAGCCTGAGCACTCAGCAGTATTACAAGGAGTCAAGTCCTTGAGAGTGCCTCGAGCTCAACCTAGCCACTCTATTCAAGGAGTCGAGTCCTTGAGAGTGCTTCAAGATCAATCTACACACTCTATGCAAGGAGTTGAGTCCTTTTCAAGTGCCTCAAGATAGCTCTGTACAAGGAGCTGAGTCCTTATTAGTGTCTCAACATCGATCTCCGACTTCCAGTCCTACCTCTTAACATAATGCATTACCTTCTTTGAAGCACAGGGTGAGGACACCTCGACATTCCTCTTCGAGGCTGGATTCATCTCGATAATGGGACCGTGATTCGAGGCATAGCTCTTCACCACATCATTTGTCGAGGGATTCATCGAGGCCCAGTTCCTTGTCGCGAGACAGGCCTTGTTTATCGAAGCATCGAGACTCTTCGAGACCACCAACTCCTTTGTCAAGGAGATCTGTTGTGGAGACTCACCATTCTTGTCAGTCGAGTTCTCCTGCGAGGTTTTCTTCCAGAAGTGAACATTTGTCTGCATCTTTGTTCTCTGCTGTGAAAGGTACCTCGAAGGGTTCTCATACACCTTCTCCTCAACGAGGACGTACCTCTTCAGATCTGGGGTCCTTTACCAAATTTCTATCCCAAATGAATAAAGATCTTAACATTACTTTGGAATCTGACTCAAAATACTCTAAGGAGTATTTTGAAGAATTGGGTATATGTCATCCTCCTAGGGAGTTTCTCAAATTGCCCATGAATGGCATTCTTTCTCAAACTTTCAAAAGAAATCGTGATACACCATATTCCGTTCCTTCTGTGCTAGCAAAGATGGAATCTTGATATAGGATGGTTCCTTTTAAAGGATTTGAGAAGTCTCAACTCTCACATCAATCTCTTCTCATTGAATCCTCTTTGAAAAGATCTAATCCTGCAAAAGTTTATGCCACAGTCCCTTCTGGTCGAGAGGGAAGAACTATGGACAAGTTTGGCTATCTGTTGTATCAAAATTCGATGATGACAATCCACATTTTGAACTATAACTTTATCTGAAGCATTTGGTCAACTCCATGCCTAATTTTTTTCAAGTATCTCCCTCAACATCGACTTCCAGAGTTTCAGCACATGCATCAAATTCTGGGTCAACGTTGCATTCATATGGTTCAAGCTGCATGTGATGCGTTTGAAATGTCCTCTAGAGTCACAGCGTTCTTGGTAGCGATGCTCCGTCTTGCCTGGCTCCGCACCGTGTACATGGACCCGAATCTACACGATCGCCTGGCCAATATCCCTTGCCAGGGCAATGAGTTGTTCGATGACTCTATTAAGGCAGCTACAAAATGCTTATCTGAGCATGAGAAGTCGTTTGTCTCCATAGTCAGGCCAAAGCCTTCCACTGCTAAGGGTTATAGGCCTACCCCATCTTACCAGAGGCATTATTCTCAAAGGTCAGCACCTTATTCAAGGCCACCTCCTAAGAAACAACAGCAGCAACAGCAATGGCAGCAAAAACCTCAGACTCCTGCTGCACCCAAGGCCTCTCAGTCATTTTGACCATCTAAGACAGGGCATAACCTCAGTCGTTCTGCCTCTGTCCTCTCCTCCTCATTGTTGGTCGTCTCCATCATTTTTACCAATGATGGGAGGTCATTACATCCAATCTCTGGGTCCTCGCTAACATCAGGGAAGGTTACACTCTTCACTTCATCCAGGATCCACCAGATCTTTCCCCAAGAGAGTATCCTTCAAATCCGTCCCAGACCAACCTTCTTCTTCAGGAAGCTCAAGCTCTGCTTCATCTCCATGCCTTTGAGAAAGTTCCTCTGGAACAGCAGAGCATGGGGTTTTACTCCCGTTACTTCCTTGTCCCGAAGAAGACAGGAGATCTGCGACCTATCCTGGATCTCGGAGCTCAGAGAAAAATTTTGGATGCTGTCTCTAGTATCCTTGTATCTCCTTCTAGATCACAATGATTGGTTATGCTCTCTGGATCTCAAAGAGGCTTACACTCACATTCCCATTCACCCAGCCTCTCGCAAGTTTCTCAGATTTCGGGTGGGAAATCATCATTTTCAATACAGAGTGCTACCCTTCGGCCTGGCATCATCTTCCAGAGTTTTCACCAAGTACCTAGTGGTAGTAGCAGCAGCTCTGTGCAGCTATGGTCTTCAGGTTTTTCCATATCTGGACGATTGGCTCATCAAAGATTCATCATCTCAGGAGGTTATTGTAGCGACCCAACAGACTATTTGGTTCCTCCAACATTCCCAAATCTCAGCTACAGCCCTCTCAGAATCTACAGTTCATTGGAGCTGTACTGGACACTGGGCAACTCGGAGCATTCCTTCCTCAAAAACATCAGGATGCTTTCATTCAACTTTGTCAAAAAGTATCATCCCTAACTTCACTCTTAGCGAGGCACATGATGGTTCTGCTAGGTCACATGGCCTCTACAGTTCACGTGACTCCTTTTGCCAGACTTCACCTCAGAATTCTTCAGTGGACCCTGGCATCTCAGTGGGCGCAGGCTTTCGACCCACTCTCTCAGCACATTAGTGACTCCTTCATTGAACAGTCTCTCCACTGGTGGATGCTCTCTTCCAATTTATCCAGAGGTTTACTGTTTCAGACGCCCCCTCATCAGAAGGTTCTCACGACAGATTCTTCGACCTACGCTGGGGGGGGGGCTCATCTCGATGGTTTCCGTACTCAAGGCCATTGGTCCGGCACAGACCATCGGTGTCGCATAAATCTGTTGGAACTCAGAGCGATCTTCAATGTTCTAAAAGCTTTTCAGTATCTTCTTCATGATCAAGTAGTCCTCATTCGTACAGATAATCAAGTTGCTATGCACTATGTCAACAAACAAGGAGGAACAGGATCTCTTCCTCTTTGCCAGGAAGCTCAGAAGGTTTGGAATTGGGCAATTCTTCACAACACCTTTCTAAAAGCGGTCTACAATCAAGGAGAGAAAAACTGTCTTGCAGACAAATTGCAACTTCACAAATGGACACTCAATTCATTGCCTCTCCATCACATTTTTTCTCAGTGGTGGACTCCTCAAATAGATCTCTTTGCATCTCCCCACAACAACAAACTGCCTCAGTTTCTGTATGCATTTCCTCCATTTCCTCTCATTCTCAAGACACTCGTCAAACTCAAACACGAACATGCCACCATGATTCTGATAGCTCCTCAGTGGCCCAGGCAACCTTGGTTCTCCCTTCTACTTTAACTCAGCAGCAGGGAGCCATTCCTTCTATCAGGTTTTCCGTCTCTGCTTACACAGAGTCAGGAGTCTCTGCTTCATCCCAACCTGCAGTCTCTACACCTGACAGCTTGGTACCTCTCAACCTAACTGCCACTCTACAGTTTTCTCAATCTGTACAGGACATTTTAGAGGCTTCTAGGAAGCCTACCACTAGACAATGCTACAGTTAGAAATGGACTAGATTTTCTGCTTGGTGTACCATTCATCACAAGGAGCCTCAATCTACCTCTTTGTCTTCAGTTTTGGATTACCTGTTCCATTTATCTCAATCAGGCCTCAAATCAACATCCATTCGAGTCTATCTCAGTGCAATTGCTGCTTTCCATCAGCCTATGGAAGAGAAACCACTCTCTGTTCATCCTTTGGTTTCCAGATTCATGAAAGGACTTTTTAATGTCAAGCCACCTCTCAAACCACCTCCAGTGGTTTGGGATCTCAGTGTTGTTCTTGCTCAGTTGATGAAGCTCCATTTGAACCAATGTCTACGGCTCATCTGAAATATCTCACTTGGAAAGTGGTTTTTCTCATTGCTTTCAAAGAGTCAGTGAGCTACAAGCTTTAATAGCTTTCACAGTATTCCATCATGACAAGGTGGTCCTCCGTACTCATCCTAAATTCTTACCTAAGATTGTTTCAGAATTTCATATCAATCAATCCATTGTTTTTCCAGTGTTTTTTCCAAAGCCTCATTCTCATCCTGGAGAAACAGCTCTTCATACTCTGGACTGTAAGCGTGCTTTGGCTTTCTACTTGCAAAGAACTAAGCCACCGAAATCTTCTTAACTTTTTGTCTTCTTTGATCCAAAGAAGTTGGGACATCCAGTTTCCAAGCGTACCATCTCCTACTGGTTGGCAGCTTGCATCACTTTCTGCTATGCTCAGGCTGGACTGCATCTAGAGGGTCGAGTCGCAGCCCATAAAGTTAGAGTCATGGCGGCATCTGTAGATTTCCTTAGATCTACTCCTATTGAGGAAATCTGCAAAGCTGCCACTTGGTCCTCGGTTCATACCTTCACCTCTCATTATTGTCTGGATTCTTTTTCCAGATGGGATGGCCACTTTGGCCAGGAAGTATTACAAAATTTATTCTCTTAAATTGCCAACACTATCACCATCCCATTCTGGTTAGCTTGGAGGTCACCCATATGTTGAGAATATGCTGCCTGCTTGTCCTAGGATAAAGCACAGTTACTTACCGTAACAGGTGTTATCCAGGGACATCAGGCAGATATTCTCACGACCCACCCACCTCCCCCGATTGGCTTCTTAGCAGGAAGGCACTCGCCAACGCACAGTGCAGCAGTCGCAAACTTTCTAAAAGTTCTTCAATCAAGTCTGCTTGTGAAGCTGTCCGCATCAGGGCTCCGTGGATGACGTCACACATATGTTGAGAATATCTGCCTGCTGTCCCTGGATACAGTAAGTAACTGTGCTTTCTGGAATAACTGATGATGACATAGGAGACCAAATTCTATAAATGGCACAAAAAAAAAGAGCACTAAGAACTATTTTATAAACAGTATTCTGAGTTGGGTGCTGCTTACAGAAAAGCGCTTAGGACCAGGATCCGCACCTAAAACTTTTAGGCATGAGGATTTATAACAACTGAACTCTGGTGCAAATCCTTGCCTCTAAATCAGGCATGGATCAAGCGTATTGTGTAACAGTGCTTGCAAATTTTTGGAATATCCATGACCCACCCATGGCCATTCCACCTTTTCAGATCTGTATGTAAGAATTTTTTTACACACATCTTTATTGAATAGCATCTAACAAGATGCATACGTAAATTCTAATTGTTGCTAATTAGCACCCAGTTATCAATGCTAATTGTTATAGTAAGCAAATAAATTACACACACAATTTGGGCATGCAGTTTTTAGTGCTATACATATATAGAATTAGGGGGATATTATCTACACAGTCTCGCTCAACTTTCATCCAAATAGCTGACCAGACATGTTCTAGCGTTATATGTTGTTGCTTGCCTTCAGCGATGAGGTTTCAGCTAAAAGGATTCATTTGCTTAGGAGACAGGGGATATAATAGCATTATTCCAGTGGAGCTAGCATATATTTTTGGAAATGATAATATTGCTTGTCACTGCTACAGGTCTTAACAAAATGAATGACACTGTACTGAACCTTATAACACAACTATTGAACAAAGCCTGGAGAGTTTTTAGCGCAGATTATGATGAGATATTCATGCTGCTGTTTTTCCTGTGTGTGTGTTATTCATTTTGACAGCAACCAGCAGTGAACACCAGTCTTTTCCTGTGACATCACACTATCCAAATAAGAATGTATTAAAAATGAAAATATGTGGATTGAAAATAGGAAGACCCGCAGTTCACAGTAATTGGTGTACCACATAATAATAACAGATGCAGCAACTGAACCAACATTGCTCTTAAAAATGTATTTTAGCTTTAGTATAAAATCCCCAATTTTTAAAGTCATATTTGCAAAGGGCTGATTTGTACTTATTTTAATTGTTGTACTGTGTGATAACTGTAGTACACACCTTGTGAGTTTTGTATTTTTGCTTCAGATCACAGAATGATTGGCTGATGTAATTAGTGCTTCCTTGTAATGAACAAGTCATGAAATATTTAATTAGTACTAGACCATTTGTCAGACAAGTCTTTTTTGTCTTTTCCTTTCATGGCTAAGTGATTCCTTCCTGTGGGTTTATTTCAGATAAGAATGTGTTCATTACTAAACTTTCATCACAGGCCAATAACATGTGCCACCATTTAAGTTTGGAATGCTGGTTTCTATAGAACGAGTTCAAGGCTGATTGCCCCTCATGAAAGGCAATATTTATTCCTATTATTTTGGCTTTAGGGTTGAGTACCTTGACATAAGTCAGTTTGAGCTATGGATAACAAAAGAGCACATTGTTTTTATTTTTAATATGTAGTATGTGGATTTCTACTTTCTCCCAAATTTGAAGCTTGTTTTATCATATAAATCCCATAGATTAGTGTCACATTGAATTTATGTCAGAATATAAAAATTGGTGAGGAAGGTTTCCTCAGCTTTCAGATAGCAATCAGCATTCTCCTTTTTGGAGGCTGTGAGTCTGGCCCATGAGGGGGTAATGCTATAAGGACTAAAGGAGCCGCCTATTTTTAAGTGGCAAGAAAATGCGTAAGTTTCAGTATTCTAGTCATTTACGCACCTATATGGACACACATCAATGCAAATGATCGTTTTTTTTGGCTATGTGGTATTCTGTAAGGATGTACCAAGATGTGAGGGCATGTACTTTGCAGGTAGGCATTTACATGTAAGGTGGCTTGCACTAGTACAGTGGTACCTTGGATTACGAGCATAATCCGTTCCAGGAGCATGCTCGTAATCCAAAATGCTCGTTTATCAAAGCGAGTTTCCCCATAGGAAATAATGGAAACTCGCTTTGATGCATTCCCCCCCCCCCCCCCGAGAACCGTCTTTGCTCCCTTCGAAGGCCCCCCCTGTGATCCGGCACCCCCCGCCCCCAACGCGATTGGGCATCCCCCTGCCTCGATCCAGCACCCCCCCCGACGCAATTGGGCATCCCGCCATGATCCGACACCCCCCCGACACGATTGAGCACCCCTCCGCCACGATCCGACACCCCCCCCGACACGATTGGGCACCCCCCCGCCGCTTCGTACCCTCATCTGGGCACCCCGAAGATCGGCCTCCTCGTCTGCTGGGCCTTGAGCATCTGCGCATGCTCAAGGCCTGCGAGTTCACGTTCTGCCCCCCTCTCCCCGCAATCCGGCACGTGAATTCGCAGGCCTTGAGTATGCGCAGATGCTCAAGGCCCAGCAGACGAGGAGGCCGATCTTCGGGGTGCCCAGATAAGGGTAAGAAGCGGTGGGGGGTGCCCAATCGTGTCGGGGGGTGTTGGATCATGGCGGGGGGGCCGGATCATGGCAGGGGTGCCCAATCATGTCGGGGGGGGGGTGTCAGATCTTGGCAGGGGGATGCCCAATCACGTCAGAGGGGTGCTGGATCGTGGCAGGGCGGTGCCGGATCGCGTCGGGAGGGGGGGGGTGCCGGATTGCAGGGTGGGCGCTCGTAAATCGAGCCATGCTTGGTTTCCGAGGCACCGATTTTGCAAATGTTTTGCTCGTTTTGCAAAACACTCGCAAACCAGTGCACTCATAAACTGAGGTACCACTGTATTTTGTAAAGAAAATTAGGCACCTAGGTGATAAGGTTACCCATTCCAGAAGGGAGACTTTTTGGCCAATCCTGGTTTTAAAATTACATACCAAAGCAGTATAGTATTTGTAATTCATGAGTCTATCCATTGAAATCATTGTTGCAGGTCCCATAATGCACTAGGATGAGGCTGGCAGAAATCCAGGGGTCTACCCCATAGTTAATACTGATAAAAACAACTCACAAGTTACCTATTGAGAAAATGATCTTTCTTTACAGATAGAGTCTGTGTTTAAGTCACTGGAGACATTATCAGAAGAAGAGAAACTTAAAAGGCTGTCAACACTAAAGCTGCGTTACTTTACTCCTAAAGAAATAGCCAAGCTTCATGGGTTCCCACCAGAATTTAGTACGTATGAAAGAAAATCCTTATTTATACCAATTTAGCTGTTGCCAAGCATTTTGTATTGTTTGAATGGTAGTATTTCAAATCATAAATAAAAAAAATTAGCCTTTGACATAGTAGAAGGAGTAGCCTAGTGGTTAGAGCTACAGCCTCAAACTCTGCACTGCTCCTTGTAACCTTGAGCAAGTCACTCAATCCAGGTGCATTAGATAGATTGTGAACCTGCTGGGACAGATAAGGAAAATGCTTGAGTACCTGATTGTAAAACGCTTAGATAACCTTGATAGGCAGTATATAAATACCTAAAATAAATAAATCATCATCATCATTGGGTTTTACTTCAAAGGTTGTAGGAGTTAGGCTTCAGAAAGAAATGATTGGGTTTCCTTGTGTTTTCGAATTTAAAAAAACACCACATGGTATTGAGCCAAAAGTACTCTGATCCATGGCTCCTAAATTGTGGACTACCACAGGTTTCGGTTTTATCACAGATTCTGTTTAGTATGTACATGTGGTCTTTGTGTGATGAGGAAATAAAGCTTGGGGTGGTGGTACATCCAAAGTGGTTTATATTTATTATATATAGGTACTTTCTCTGTCCCTAGTGAGCCTACAATCTGAGCTTTGCACCTGGAGTGACTTGTTCAGGGTCACAAGTAGCAGCTGTGGGAATCTATATCAGGTTCTCAGGTTGCATTTTTGTACCTGTTAACCGTGTTCCCCCAAAAATAAGACCTAGTCACTGGCAGCAGCGCTTCCCCTGCCCCCTCCCCCTCCCCCAACCCTTCCATCTCTCCCTCCCATCCGAACCCAGACCGCAAGACCGAAATACCTGGTAACAAATGGCAACGTCAGTAGCACAGGCTGCATCGCGGCCTGCCCTTCTCATGCCCAGCCGTTAGGTGCTGCGTTGATGATGACATCATCAGTGATGCGGCAGAGGAACGCTTAGATGTGAGAAGGGCAGGCTGCGATGCAGCCTGTGCTGCCGACACTGCCGTTTGTTTCCAGGTATTTTGGCTCACGGACAGGGTTCGGATGGGAGGGAGAGATGAAAGGGTCAGCATGGGGGATGCAGGGTGTGCAGCGGTGGCAGGAGGGATAGAAAGATGCTGCACAGGGGGATGGGAGGAAGGGAGGGATAGAAGCTGCAAGGGTTCTGCTGCACAAGGGGAGAGATAGAAGCTGTATGGATTCTGCTGCACAGGGAGATGGGAAGGAGGGATAGAAAGATACTGCCAAGGGGATGGATGAGAGGGGAGGAAAGATGCTGCACATGTGGAGGAGAGAAAGGAAATAGGAAGAATTGGGGTGGAGGAGAGGAAGGGAGAGATGATCATTGTACACGAAAAAAATAAGACCTACTCGAAAATAAGACCTAGTGCCTTTTTTGGGCCCAAAAATAATAGACAGTGTCTTATTCGTAGTTAGGGTGTTTCTCATATTAGTGATCTTTTCTTGCTCTGACTCGGGTTAATGCCTGCTTAAATTTAGGGCCTCTTCTATCAAACTGCAGTAGCAGTTTGTAGCACGGTGAGCCGCACTGAATAGCCCGGTCTGCTCCCAACGTTCATAGAGTTCTTATGAGCGTCAGGAGCAGCGTGGGGTCATTCAGAGCGGCTCTCTGCGCTAAAAACTGCTAGCGCAGTTTGATAGAAGAGGCCCTTAGTATTGTGATGTTTTACAAAAATTTTTAATATTTAAATTAAAAATCTAAATTAAAAAAAAACCTATTTAAAAAAATATTTTGATTTGTATTGCTTCTCCTTTCTATTATAGATAGCATGAATGTCATGTTCTATTCTATGTAAATTTGAGGTTCCAATAAATTGTTTGAGCTGCTTAAAAGATTTTAGAGGGTGAAAGTTGCTTTTTGATTTTCATAATTTTGAAATCTTGGTCAGTACCCAGAATATCTGACTTTCCTTGAGAGCCAAAACACAGGAGGTTAATACAACACTACCAGTGCATCATGGGATGAAGCATATTTAGAAATAAGATGAGCAAAAACGTTTGGGATCTTCTACTGTTATCTGACATGACCACACTTGTATGTAGCTAAGTGTAACCCCACTGGCCTTTTTATATAAAACTCACTTTATCTGCTTTCCTGCAAGGTCATTTATTAGTCTACTGTAGTTAAAAGAGCTGGCAAAGGAACCTGTGGAACGATAAAGGATTCTAAGTATATTATTGCAAGAACAGTCTCATAAATCCCAAATTGCTGACACACCAGAACTACAATAGCTGACCACATATTTAGCGATCTCTTGAGCCCACTGCTTTTAAAAGCATTAATATTCTATACGAGCCTAATGCCTTTATATTTTCTTTATTTGTATCTGCAAAACTAGGTCATGGCACTGCAAAGTAACACTAATCCATGCTGGCAAAAACTGTAGCCTGAAGTCATGTGCTAAGTGCATGATAATTTTCTGTTGGGTCTGCTCTCTTTCAGGCTTTCCAGATAAGACAACAGTGAAACAGTGCTACCGGCTTCTCGGAAACAGCCTCAATGTTCATATTGTGGCAAAACTCATCACTCTTCTGCTGAGATGAGATGATGTTTAATGTTATACGTCTCTCTAATTCAGAAAAGGCTAGGAATGAAGGCAGAAAATCTGTGGATTGGATAAAAGAACATTTCCAGCTGAATTCAAGTTGATGTAATAATTATTATTTGTGGCTAGAATATTATTTATGTAAAATATTCTTTTAAATTATTGGGAATTTAATGTATCATTTAATAAAACTGTAAATGATCTAAAAAGCGGACAGTGCATAGAATAGGTCTCAAAACTTTACAGAAAAATGTAATAATTGAGGATAACTGAGCAGTATTTATATTCTTGCACAGATGTAATTTTTTATTCTTTTGTTTTAATGTAATATTTTTGTTTCCCCTTTTATTTTTCAGTTTGTGGATATTTAAATCTGTGTGTTATTTTGGATGCGCTTGGGGTACTCTACTGAGAACAATTATTGATCAATTTAGTAGATTAGAAATGTTTACTAATAATAAATATACATCAGTGTACAGACCATATCATACTCTTAGGAAGCTAGATAAATAAATGCTTATTTTGCTTTATCCATAAATCACAAAAGTATTTTTCAGATTTTATACCTTGTCGTTTTCCAGTGAACTTACAAAGTTTAATGTTTGTTTTATTGTTTGCAACAATAAACCTGCTGTCAGATTATTAGTATGTTATGTATTTACAATATTTGTGCAATATTTGTGAAGCCTGGCTTACCAAAAAAGCTCAAGGCAAGTTACTCCCCCCTCTCAAAAGCTTACCCGTACTCCCAACAGTCATACAATCTGCTGTCATAATGTACTTAATCCATTCTCCAAACAACTATGCCTTAATTTTCTTTTGAAAGGTAGGATAGGCCCTTTTTGTTGCAGCTTCACTAGAATGAATTCCAAAGTCAAGGGCCTTGGACCACAAAAGCTTTCTTAATCATACACAGCAATCATACACCACTTGAGACCGTTAAAAACAACTGCTCAGAAGAGCTAAGTCTTCTTGCTAGTATATAAGGCTCCAATTACAATCCTAAATAGAAAGGCCCATGAAGATAGAGCCTAAAAAATCAAACAAAAATCATAAATCTAATATGGAACTCCACCAACAACCAATGGAGGACAACTAGGATGGAAAGATGTGGTCAGTAGATGTCTTATTCCACTAACAACCGAACAGCTGTATTTTTGATTAATAGGTGTTGTTATTAACATTTCTAGTGCAGTATGCCTAGTAGTCCTGAACCTTAGGATCAGTGGCATACCTAGAGTTTGTGACACCTGGGGCTGATCATTTTTTAACTGTTCCTTCCCCCCCCCCCCCCCCAATATAAAAGGATTGGAGTACCCCCTAGGAGCTGCACCCAGGGGCGGCCTGCCCCACTTCCAGGGGCGGCCTGACCTGCTCACCCCCCTCCCCTTGGTACACCGCTGCCTGAGGAAGGGATTTTGTTCTCCAAAAGTTAGTTTAAAAATGTATTAAAATTAGTTCAATAAAAAGATTACCTTATTTCCATTTTCTGTTTATAAATGTTTATCAACACATCTACAATACTACTTTATTCTAAAGCAACAAAATAAACATCTTTTTTTCTACCTTCTGTCATCTCTGGTTACTGCTTTCCTCATCTCTTCAGTCTCCAGTCTCCATTCCATCCTGCATCCGCCCTCTCTCTGTCTCCACTCCCTCCCCCATGCTCTGGCATCTCTCCCTTTTCTCCCATTCTTTCCACCCCAACTCACCCCATGATCTGGCATCTGCTTCCCTTCTCTCCCTCCATGCTCTGCCATCTCCTTTGCTTCTTTCCCTCTCTCTCTTCCAACCTGATGGTCTGGCATCTGTCTCCTTCCCTCCCCTCCCCTTCCATTTCTCTTCTCCCCTTCCATCCCTCCCTCCCCTTCTGTGCTGTGGTATCTCCTCTCCCTCACTCCTTTCTGGTCTTGCATCTGTCACCTTCCATTCTCCCCCTTCCCCTCCCTAATGGCCTGCACCGGGAAGGTGAAGCCTTGCCACTCTGAAGAGGCGGGCCTGCCGGTCCGAGGAAGTAGGTATCCCTCTAGCTGGCCTTGCAGATAAAGGTACGGGGGGGGGTCATGTGTTTGGGAGGGATGCTGGCAGGAGGGAGTGGGCATCCCTCCTGCCATGGACAGTTTGGAGGGATTCGGGGAGTGGCGGTGGGAAGGAGTGGGCATCCCTCCTACCAGTCAACTTGAGGGGTTCCCTGCTGCTTAGCTGGGTATAGTTGTAAAATACTCCAATGAGCACTCATCACTTTCACCAGACTGAACCATATCCATAAATGGAAGCATACACACCATTTGATCTTCCTAGTGTGCCCTTCAAAAAGCTGTTTTAATGGCTTTTCTCAGGTAACCTCTCAAAAATCCCTTGCATTCTTCAAAAAATTTTCCAAAGTCATGTATGTACTTCTTAGTCTCAAAAATTGGCTAATTGGTAACTTAAATTTAAGCCAATATGGATGATGACTCAAAAGATTATTCCTTTCAACTTTCTTCCTATAAAGCGTAGTATGCAACTTTCCCTGTTTCTTGTAAATAAGCAAGTTCAGAAATTCTATTTTATCCTTTCTCTTCATCATCACAAATTTCAATTATGGGTCCAAACCATTCAGCCTTTCAACAGACATCTGAAAATCTTCATCTGGACCGTCCCATAAAAATATGATGTCATCCAGGAAATGTCTCCAAAGCTTGACAGATGTAAAATATGGACTAAAGTATACATATGTCATAGCTACTGAAGGTGCTAATGTGGCACCCATGGCCACTCCCTCAATTTGTTGGTAATACTGATTATCATACCAAAAATATTTCTCTATAATCACAAGTTATGACAAAGCTAGCAAAAAGTCAGTAGAAATCTTCTGTGGCATCTCCCTTCTATTTAAAGAGTTCATGATCACTTATAAAGCCCCATCTTGAGGAATCTTTGTATATAAAGAGATGACATCCATAGGGACCATTATAATAGATCCTGATATCTCTGGTATTTCTTTGAACAGCCTTAACAAATGTGATGAGTCTTTCAAATAGGAGCGTACCTTCATCGCTTTGCTCTAAAAAAAAAAATGTCCACAAATATATGTCCACAAATAAATGTCCACAAATATATGTCCAAAATTGAACCCCTTGTGGACTCAATTGCTTCTTGAAGTCTATTCATAGGATTTTCTCACAACTGTTTATAGCAGGGGTGTCAAAGTCCCTTCTCGAAGGCCGCAATCCAGTCAGGTTTTCAGGATTTCCCCAATGAATATGCATGAGATCTATTTGCATGCACTGCTTTCATTATATGCTAATAGATCTCATGCATATTCATTGGGGAAATCCTGAAAACCCGACTGGATTGCGGCCCTCGAGGAGGAACTTTGATACCCCTGGTTTATAGGATTCCATTGCTCCCAGTTGACAGAGAGAGAGAAAGAGACCAGAATGGGATGAGAGCAAAGGGTTTATCGCAAGAAGACTTTCAGGAGAACAAACTCCTTGGCTAAAGTAAGCCAGAATTGTTCCAATCAGTAAAGATTTTTCTGTTGCAACTGGGCTTCTGAGAGAAGCAAGCCTGAGTCAAGTTTTGGGGTATGGCAACAACTGAAGCAGTACTAGAGAACTGATCTCTAGCCCAGTTCCTGACCTAAGATTTTATGTGAAAACCTTTATGTTTGTTATGCGGGCTGGTGGAGCCTATGGAAAGGCTCTTGTAAAGTTACTACCATTGCCTAAAAGGGGGCAAGAGGCCAGTAGAAAGATTTTTTTTAGTGCAATAAACCTTCATCTTTGTTGACTTTTTGTGTTCCAGTGAGTCAGTCTCTGTCACCCTCCAGATGCCACGGGGGCCTATTAATTAATTTGGGGGCCATTTTACTAAAGAAGGTGCTAAGCGCTGCAGCACTCACAAGACAGTTCTAGAACAGTGCGCCTAAATATAGTACCTACGGGGCACTTGATTGAAGCATATTCTATGAAAGGAAAATAGGCACCTACTTTCCTTTATAGAATTCCAGTGTAAAAGGTAGATGCACATATAAAATTTAAGTGCGAGCAGTTATTCCAGCCATCATGCTGGTGGTGTAAGTGCTTGCGCCTAAATGCTGGAACTATACAAAGCAGGTTAGGTTAACTGCGAAGCCAGCAAACAGTTACCATGTTGCTGTTGCAGTTTTCTGGTCATGTCGAGTCACATTTACATTTGGCAGACTTATGAATAAAGATCTTGTATTATTGATAACGCATGGAGACTTTGGGCTCCCACTCAGGTGTGCTTTTCACGCAACTTTGGGTGCCATATATAGAATCAGAGGGAACGTGTGGTGTTTTCTTTTATGAATGATTACAATATTTTGTTCCATCTCTAGTAGATTCTAATTAATTTTATGAAATGTTTGCCAAGAATTGCTGTGGACTTTGTATTTGCCCATTGGCTTCCAAATTCTACCTAACCCTATATGTAGTTTGACCATCTGCTAGACTAGATGATAAATGTTTTACTACAGTTGCTGCTTTCTAGTTAATCTGGAGTTGATTTGTATATCAGTAGTTTCAGTTAATGTTCTATTCATGTGTCAAGCCAAGTGTCTCTGGTTAGCCCTTCTAGAAAATTCAGCTGTAGATACTGCCTTGTTACAGTTTAACCTGAGTCAAATGAATCCACTGTTGGCTGAATGGCATGGGCTGTGCAATTCGGCAAGTGGACAAAGGAAATGTGGGAGAAGGTGTTAGTTAGTAATGAGAGCACTTTTTGCATCTTGGGTTATCAGTGCAGAACATATGTACACAGATATCCAGAGAAGAATTCAAGCTTGAATGCTTTAACCTGGATTTTGGATTTGTAAACTGGTGAAAGTCATAAGAAACTTAGAATTTCTACATACAGAAGTGTTAATAGATGACACTTTAACATGGTTTCAAGGAGAGAATACTAAGGGTAATTATTATCAGTCCTGAAAATGTAGCTTAGGCATTATGAATAACTTTCTAACTATACCCACAACAGGAGACTTTACCAAGAACCTGGAACTAGGAGACTGATCTATGGCAAGATCTTTATGATCCTGTAATATTTATGGACTAACAGTGGATGTTATAACATGATAAACAGCTGGATGTTTTAGATTTCATCATAGTGATCACGTTTCTTTAGTGATATTAAAAAAAGAAAAATAGGTGTTTTCTATAGCATAGTTTATCTTTTTCTCTAATTGTATATTGAATTTATGATTGATGTACATGTAGATTGAAAATGATCATATATTAAATTTAAGATCTTGATTGATAATGAAATGTTAAAGAAGCTTCTTTTATCTTAGCATAGTTATATATACCATTAGCGCTGTACATGTACAAATCCCTCATTACATGTACAAATCCTTGCAGTCCTGTTGGGGGGGTGAGGGGACCCCCCCCCCCCCCCACTACACTGAAAAACTCCTGACAATCAAAAACTGAAAGGAAAACAGGAGTGTACTTGGGGAGTTCCCCCCCCCCAATCCCCTCAACAGGAGCATGAGTACTTGTACATGTACTGGGGGGTTCCCCCAATTCCCCCCTCACAGCGCTACCGATAAGGCTTTGCAGCGGCGCGCATACATTCTATGCACAATTGTCGGTACACCTTTGTCAAAGTGCTTTTGTCCTGTAATGTAGACCTTTAAAACCCTGGCCTACATTACTGGGGCCTACCTTGAACAGAGCTGCAATTCTGCAAATGGCACCTTAACATAATTGATACACAATTGGCATCGTTTTTGTAGGTGGCAACCAATTATGGCACCATTTGAGGAATCTGGCCCTTTGTGTTGTCTGCAACTAGTCCAGCACCCTGCTGTGCATCTTATATGACATCTGAGAGGCAGGAATTCCATGAAGAGCTTGCTTCAGAAACTCCACCGGTTACCAGAATAAATTTATTGATATTTGCTCCTGAAGCATTAGATAACATAGTCCATTCCTGCTTGGCTAAAACATTGTTTTGTGTTCCAGCAAGACCATCTGAAGCTTGAACAATCACACTTTTAAGTTCTTCTTGATGGACAAATGGTACATATAAAGATGTCTTGGTGCCGAGTCATTTTAGTAATGGTCCCCCAGCTATAGAATGAGTTGCTGATGAAATTACGATAGTTGAAAATTTACATGGGGGAAGAGAATAAAAGATTAGGTCTTCTCCCTAACATAGAGGTGACTGAGTGAGGTAGATGGTAGGACTGGGCCAGTAGTGGATTTTATGATCTGTTGTACTCAATGATATGTCAGAATTTGAATGTTAATTTTAATCTGTGGATTAAATTCTTTTGCTGTGTAAATTGCATTAACCAGTAGCTGAATGTTGTGATCTATGAGATGGAAAATGGTAAATTTCTCATAGGTCCTTAAAAATTTCTTTTGATTGTGCATGTTGAGTTCCTACTAACTTTCATGGTGAAGATCAAACTCAGAATTAGTTGGACTCATTTGGGCAGATTTATTTGGTATCCCTGATTCTAATTAGACAATTAATTGCACTAAGGAAACTAGGGCTCACATATGTTTACTTACATAAATACTTATTGGGGGTTTTTTTGTGGTTGACTTTTTTTTCTCATGTTACAATCAACATAAATGAAAAAAGGCAACAAACAAACAGTATACCAAAATCAGTACATTTCTTCCTATCAAGCCCACATCAAGAGGAGTTAAGGAGAGTCAAAGAAAGAAAAAGAAAATAGATATTTACTTAAGCAGGCAATATATTTACTATAATACCCAAATACCTGTACAGTATATAATTCTAAGAAATTACTTCACAGCCTTATCAACATGCTCAACCTTATTTAAAAGAAATGTTTCCAAATGAGCAGGATCCAAGAAAACAAAAGAATCAGTTCCCCATGTAATCAGACATTTACAAGGAAATCTTAGGAAAAAAAAATGCCTTCCCTTGCCAAGATGCTAGGTCGAAGCATGAGAAAGGCCTTTCGTTGAATCTGAGGGCTCTTTTTACTAAGCTGCGGTAGCATTTTTTAGCACGTGCTGAAGATTAGCGTGCACTAACCCTCGCTCTACGCGGAAAAACTAACGCCAGCTCTATGGAGGCGTTAGCGTCTAGTGTGCGTGGCGTTGTTGCACGTGTTAAAACCGCTAGCACAGCTTAGTAAAAGGAGCCCTGAGTTTGTCTGGATACAGCTGGGAACATTAAAATTATTTGCCCATAAAAAAGCACGGACTTCTTTTGAAAATAAAATTTCATAACCATCATCTTTTTCTCTACTGAAGACATAGAAACCAATATGGTTGATCTTTTTAGTATAGGATCATGAGATGATTCTAAAAATTTTGTAAGGTCAATCTGGCGTATCTGGTTAATTTATATTATCTCACCCTCTTGGGCAATTTCCTTAACACTACAAGGAATATAAAATGCATTAACTACATCTTTGTTTTGCTCTTGTTCCTGCATCACGTGGGGAGCTCACACAGCTTGCTCAGCAGTTCACCACACCGTTACTTCCAGTCGTTATCCATAGGGTTTTCCTGTATATGGTATATTTTTGGACTCCTGTGGAAGGAGTGTTTCTTCGAAACACGGACCGTCGGGTCCGGGTTCACCAACCCTTGGGGATACAAACTGTTTCACGATTATGTCCTTGATTTTATATGTTTGTTCATTAAAGACTGGGTGTCTTGTACACCATTCTTGTAGGGTTTTTTTTTTCTTTTGTTTAACTACATTTTCCCTAGGTGGAAGAAAATGAGTAACAGGAAAATTTAGTAGTCTCAGGTTAATTGCCCTCGAAGTATTTTCAAGTGTTTCTAATTGAAGATGAATAATCAGGTTACCTGTAATAGATGATGTCTGTGCTGATTGACAAGACTTGATTTGAGTCTCTATTATACTATAATTCTTTTCCAAATAAATTATTAATTCTCAAATCTTGTTCAGTAAATTTACTGTAGGATGACAAATTGTCTTGTAAGGACTTATCTAATTTAATTATAGCATGCATGATATCTTTTAAAGAAACCTCTTGTTCACTTAAAGAGGTATCTTTTAATGAAGAATAAACAAAAGGTATTGGTATCTTACCTGCCTCAAGTCTAGGAAAGTCCAAATGCTGAGATAAACCAACAGTATTCTGATCTTTCACTAATTCTTGTATAGGAAAATCCTTCTCAAACCTTGTATTGGATTGATCCAATTTTTCTGAAACAGGTTGCAGGGGTGGGGTATGTCCCCCTGTTGATAGGGAAAGTTCAGGAGGAAAAGATGTGGGAGAAATAACTATAGCAGAAAAATGTGTATCTATAGGACCCTGTACCAGCATCTGAGTCATTTTCCCTTTAATACCTCCTTTCCTCTTCCCCATTTACCAAATGGAGCAGAATCTCATTCTCCATGCTCCAAAGTGGCTCTGAAGGTGCTCCAAAGGGGTGTGCCCCTTAGGTCACGCCCCTTCAGGCACACACCCACAGCTGCGAACTGTGGAGCAGTCATGCCAAATATCTCCATGTCCAAGGACC
The DNA here is from genome assembly GCF_902459505.1 of Geotrypetes seraphini. Classification (NCBI taxonomy): domain Eukaryota; kingdom Metazoa; phylum Chordata; class Amphibia; order Gymnophiona; family Dermophiidae; genus Geotrypetes; species Geotrypetes seraphini. The sequence continues at coordinate 431,294,226 of NC_047085.1, read as the reverse complement.
TCTCTGTGACGTCAGGAAGGGATAAAGGCGCCCAACCAGATGCCTGAGGCTGCTGTAGTTTCTCCCAAACCTTTTGTTGAATAATTTAAAATATATACTATTTGTTCTCTTAGGCTTCTGCTGCTGGTATCATGATTGTTGCTGTTGTTCAGGTCTTGCCGCATCTGGGTTGGTAGAACTGTTTCAGCCATCATGCTGTTGCTTTTTTCAGGAGTATCGACAGCATGATGGCTGAAACATCGGTTTTACCTACTCAGACGCAGCAAGACACAGAGAACAACAATTTTATTTTTATATATATATATTTATTGATTTTATTAGGATTTATTAACCATTGGGTGAAGAGATTCACTCAATGTATAGTAGTTTGATACATTGTATCAATAGCATAACAACCACCTAGAACTGAAAGGTATTGGTGGGATAGAAGACACCAATGTAATGTAATAAGAATAGTAAAATAACCACATGTAAGCATAAATTACAATCGATGCAATAAATTCTAGTGATAGGAATAACATAATGCAATGCCATAAATATACACAATAAAACAAGGACAGTAGAACATTCATATAACAGAATAAATGTCAACTGAAAATGTTTTCATTGGTATTATCTTTCTCTTATCAGGGCTTAGATGAGGATTTAATCAGGTTTGGATTATAAACTGCACTAACATACAAACCATCACAGGGAAGTCACAAACTTTTTTTTTCTCAACACAGTACATTCGTGCTCATAATATTTTTTTTGCATTACTTAACACTTTGTTTCATACTCTAAAAAAAAAAAGATGCAGCCTGGTAATGCCAAGAATAAACATGCTAAGCATTCACTGGGAGGGGGGTGTTTTTTTTCCCCCTTTTGCAGTAATAGTTGCATATGCAGAGACTGAAGCTGAAGGAAAGCATGTGTGCAGCAAATCTTGGGGGCAAAGTTCATCCACCTGAGCAACAGCCCCAGAGATTTCTCTCTTAACTTGTGGCAGAGCCCAGGAAAGATGGAAGGCAACAGGTTACATCGAAGCTGTCTGCCATGGGTTTGGGGCATTTTGCTAATACTCTCTGGCTTAAAGTGTGAACTTGAAGAGCATGGACCAAGGAGGATGAAAAGAAATATTTACGAGGAGCAGTAAGTACAGTTCCATTGCCACGTTTGTGTCTAGATGTGACTTTTAAAGGGCAATTGTTCATTAGTCCTTAGCTAAATGCTATTTTATCTACTTTTTTTTTTTTTTTTTTGCATATAAGGCCCAGGATATCTTCGGAGAGTGGCAATTTGGTATTTTATACAGGTTCCACCAAAAATATTGAATTTAAGCCTGGGTCATATGGCAGGATAAAAGTTAATGAGGATGACCTCACAGAAGTTTTAATTCAGGTAAATTATTTCTTTTTTTTTTTCTTAAATATATTTTATTTTACTCAGTATATTTGAAATTCTCTTACAATTAGTGCTGTGGTGGTGTAAAATGTACTCTGGACTAGTAGCAGGCAGTGTATAGTTGCTGGTAATATAATTTAATGAATCTGTTCCACATTAATGGTGATAACAATGTTGTAGACTGTAGATAATAAAACATTTACTGCTGAGCAATATGTAAAATAGATCATTACACAGGAGCTCCTGCCTTGAATCCAGCTTAAGACAAAATGAGAAGAAAATGTCTTTATACAAGGGGCCGCTGAAAAGTTCTCACCCCAACCAAGAAGAGAATGATGTGGAGCCATGAAACGTACAAGTTATCCACACTTTTATTGACAATTTACATTTCAGTGATATGAAATGAAACAAAAAAAGTGTCAAGAAAAGTGTGGACTAACTTGTACGTTTCATGGCTCCATATAATTCTCTTCTTGGTTGGGCTGAGAACTTTACAGCAGCCCCTCGTAGCTTTTTCTTCCAGTTAAACGATTCAGAGGTCAGTTTTTAAGGGGCTAGGGGTTTTACTCTGAGAGCTAGGATTCTAATTATGCCCCCTTTGAAAAATAAGTAGAGCTGAGGTATTTCTTTGGATTTAGCTTATGCATTTTCAATAGCAGCTCAAGGTGAGTTACATTCAGGTAGAGTAGGTATTTTTTTGTCCTTTACCCCCTAATTCTAGAAGCTTGCTTGCACAATTTGACACTTAAGCCCAGATTCACAAAACTCAGCAATTGTTGCTAAATCTTTTTTCACAGGTTTAGCGACGATTGCTGCTAACTGACCCGATTCACAAAACTTGTGTTTTTCCCCTCAATTGCCCATTTTCCGATCTGGCCATGCAAATTAGTAAAACCCCATGCAAAATAGCCAAGCGATTGATTCACTAACATTTGCTTGGCTATTTTGCATTGGGTTTTACGGTCCTTGATCCTAAGGGAGTCCCTGATTGGCTCAGATGCCTAAGACCCCATCTGAGCCAATCAGGGCCACATCTGAGCCAGTCAGGGCCTAAGGCCTGCATTGCAGACAGCTGCAGACAGCAGTGGAGCAGGAGGAACTCCTGCTCCTGAGTAAAGATAACAGGGAGGGGGGCTGAGGGAGGGGGGCCTCAGCTGGCAGGAGGGAGTGGGCATCCTTCCTGCCATATTTAAAAGTTTGGCATGGGGGGAGCATTAGTGGGAGCGTCTGGTGGCAGGAGGGAGTGGACATCCCTCCTGCTGTTTTTTTTCTGGGGGGGAGGATAGGTTCTTCATGGCAGGAGGGAGTGGGCATCCCTCCTGCCATTTGTGAGTCACCACGTGTCGTGGGGAGGATGGGTTTGTCGGGGGTCATTCGGGGAGGGCCAGCGGTAGGGGATTTTTAAATTTTTTTATGGGGCAGATATTTTGTGTGTGTAATACATGCAAAATATCTGTGCCATGAAACCCCCCCCCCCCTCCGACAGAAGCCCTGACAGCAGTGACAGGAGGCTGCTTCCCTGTCACTACTGTTAGGTCTCTGTGCCTAACTTGTACACACATAAGACGTATTCTTTTAGGAATGTCCCTGGCCGGGCCCTCTTTTGAAATTCGCACACTGCAACTGGTACATACTTTTTACAGAATTGCACTTCCTGAGTTGTGTATGTAACTATTAATTAGTCCCAATTAGCATCAATTATGAGGTGTTAGTTGCCAATTATCAATTAAGTTGTGATCATATATCACAAACTAATGTACCTGCATAACTTTAGATACCATGTACAGAATTTGGGGGTCAGTGTGCAAGACCAATAGTACACAATTGCAAGGGGGCATGGCCTAGGAGGGAAATGGGCAGGTCAGTGGAATGCCCAGCACTAGAGAATGACATGGGGACACATTTTTCCTCATCCCCGCGGGAACTCATTTTCCTGTCCCATCCTGGCAATTTCTTTTCCTGTCCCTGCCCCATTCCTGCAAGCTCCGCCCTCATCTGCATAATCCTCAAGCACTTTAAAATCATAAGTGTTCGAGGCTTGTGCCGGTTAAGGCAGAGATTACAGGAATGGGACAGGGACAGCAACAAAACGGGGAAATTGAGTTCCTGCGGGGAGAAGTTTGTTCCCGTGTCATTCTCTGCCCAGCACTTATGCATAGACTATATCTTGGCACTCGCATTGCTACCCAGCTGCCTATAGCATAGCGGGTTACGTATGATACTCAGAAACTTAACCAGCTATGATGAACTGCCTAAAAATAAGACTGTTTTATATGGTCCTATTTATGCAGTTATCATAGCTGGTTAAAGGCTGAAAATTGGCACTTAACCAGCAAACTGCTGACTCTATCCCTGAAATGCCCACAAAGAAGCTGTTTTTGGCTTAGGTGATAACCAGTCATTTACAGTGTCACTATCCAGTTAAATGTCACGGAATATGCCCTGTTTGTCTCTCCTGGCTATTTAAATCACTTTCAAATTTTGCAGCACTTTAGATGCCTAAAACTGAGGTGGCTAGATTAGGAGCTTGGCTTTCTTTAAAAAAAAAAAAAAAAATCAACCTAATTAACTTTTTTTTTTCCCAACTTTAGGTTAGGAAAAACAAAGAAGATATAATAGAGCTAAAGAGAAATGGAGCTGGAATTCCACAAAATGTTTCAAATCAGCTCAACCAATTGAATTCCAAGGTAAAAAAAACCCAACTCATTGCACACATACACACATGCTATCTCACTAGACCAGTTTCCCTACTTCTTCAAGCCAAATCAAACAAATTTCAACTGAGTACCCCCACACTCCAAGCAGCAGAGATATTTAAATGGACATTTTATTGTTAAACAGTAACAAACTAGGCAATATACATTAAAAAAACCCTACAGGTCACTGTAACTGGCGTACAGACCAAGACACATATGGCATGATCTGTTATATTTCAGTCTCAAAAACTAGCCCCTTGACAGGTGATGTGTTATTCTTACAAACTGAGAGAAAATGAACAATGACACTTAGATAGGTCCTATTTGTAAAAAAAAAAAGAGAAAAGTAAGTTCTCCATAAAAGTTCCCAATAGTGACCAATCTAGTTTCATCATTTTTTTTTCTGGGAAAATGAAACATGAAAACTGATTGGTTACTATGGGCAAGTTCTCACACACATTCACATCCCACCTGCCTTTCTCTCTCTCTCTGTCAGCCACTCTGCACTTTTCCTCTCTCTCACACACCCACACACATTCCACCTGCCCTCAGCTACTCTGCCTTTCTCCTCTCTCTCTCACACTCTCTGTCACACACACATCCCACCTGCCATCAGCCACTCTGCCATTTTTCTCTCTATCTCTTTTTCTCACACACACACACATACACACACACACACATCCCACCTACCCCCCTCAGCCACTCTGCCCTTCTTTCTTTCTCTCTCTCTCTCACTCACACACACACACATCCCACCTGCCATCATGCCATCAGCCACTCTGTCTTCGCCCCCCCCCCCCTTACACATACACACACATCCTAGTTGCCCTCAGGCACTCTGCCCTCCTCCTCTCTCACACACACGTCCAATCTGCCCTCGGCCACTCTTCCCTTCTCCTCTCTCTCTCTCTCTCTCTCACAAACACACAAAGACATCCCACCTACCCTCAGTTACTGTGTCTTTTCCCCCTCTCTCTTACACATGCACACATCCTACTTGCCCTCAGCCACTCTGCTCTCTCTCTCTCTCTCACACACACTTCTGCAAAACACTATGTGCAAACTTGTGCATGAAAAGAGTTGGAAGCTTACCTAAGTTGTGGGTTCAAACCCACGCTTCTCTTTGTGACCCTGGGCAAGTCACTTAATCCCCCCATTGCCTCAGATACATTAGATAAATTGTGAGTACCTGAATAAATGTTTGTAATCCATTCTGAACTCCCTGGGGAGAACAGTATAGAAAACTGAATAAATAAATAAATGCTAGCTCCCAGGACTCAAAAAGCAATAACCTTATGTGTGAAAAAATGCACTGTAAATATTATAGCAGGTTCTAAATCAATAATACAATACCTAGTGAGAAAACAGAATAATGGAACTGCTGCAAGATTTATACACAGATTTCTACCACATACTCAAAAACAACAACCTGGTCACACATGCAAGACACAGACAGACCCTCAACAAATATGAAAAAAGGATCTCAGATCAGTAATAGAGATATGAAGGCAAAAAATGTAACTGGATACCTCAAGAAGTCAGACTCGGCATATACAGGAATACCAGAGAAACAGAAACCAAAATGCAATATATCAGAGATGTGTGCAATATATCAGAGACGTGTAAAGAATTAAGAGTATTTTTCCACTTATCATGGAGTTTTTGACCAAGGATGTGTCTGCTGGTCTCAAAGTTGGAATTTTGAGACCGGCTTGTCTATATGGGAAGTTTTTTGTTCCCTTATTAGACACTGAGGTCTTTTCTCCATTTTTGATTTATTGATTTATGAATGTGTGTAGTGCTGGACATTATTGGATGTTATTTAGGGATATATATATATATCAGAGACGTACATTTACAATGACTGACATATTCCAATTAATAAATTCAGAATGAAATACTTTTTTCTCCCTTTGTTGTCTCAGCATTTTATTTTTTCCATTTCCTCTTTAGCTTTTCTCTATTTTTTCCCAATGTCTTTGCAGGTACCTCTATTTAGGTGTCCTGAGGGCACATGGTGAAAGATTATTCTAGAATGGGTGCTCAGATTCCATTATAGAATATTAGTGTAACCTGGCATTGGCATGCCTTACATTTGTATGCTCACATCTGTACCAGCCATAGGGCCTAAATGTCACAGGGACAATGGTAACTTACACCAGTCTGTAAGTTGCGTGTGTAAGTGGCAGCATCACCCATGCCCCTCTCATGCCCCCTCATATGTATGCCCCATTTACATTTATGCGTTATGCCACTCATGAATTCATGTGAAAGTGCTAGTATTCTAAACATTTTATACACATGCTATGAGCATGTAAATGCAGGCACCCAGTTATAAAATTGCTCTTCTATTGTGCTATTTCAGTACAAATACATGCTTGGTTTTACTGAACAGTGCTAGAGGTTTTTAGCGCAGGCTGGAGAGGCAAATGCTCTGATGCTCATAGGAATTCCATGAGCATCGGAGCATTTACCTCACCAGCCCACACTAAAAACCTCTAGTGCTGTGTAATAAAAGGAACCCACAGTTTGGGTTCCACGATGAATTAGGCTATCAAAATAGACTTAAGAATGTGGGGAGTCAATTTTGATAGTATGATAGCTGTATTAGGCCTAGATTCACGAAGCCTACCTTTGTCGGGTGATCCGTGGCCGATCCGTTTATGAGGCTTCTCAGGCGATCGATTCAGCAAGCCTCCTTATGCAAAATAATGCACTCGGAGGCACGCCTATACAGTCACTAAACGGATCGCTGTAGAGCGATCGGGATGCATGTGCGGACCATCTTATTTTGTTGTAGATGGTCCGCGCATGCATTGGCTCTCAGCACAAGTGTGGGAGAGGGAGGGAGAGGAGGGATCAGGGAGGCTATGAACTGTGTTTACAATTATCATGGTAACAGTGGCGTACCTAGCATATGTGACACCCGTGGCCCATCATTTTTTGACCCCCATCTGTACGAAAAACATGATTTTTAGTAACAAGCCATATGTCACACATGAGTACCTAGGAAAAGGCAGCATCTTACATACTGCAGTGAGCAGTACAACATCAATACACCCATTGTAAAACTAAACAAGCCAGACTAGTACAGATCAATCCTGCAGTCAATCCTAACAAAAAACCATGTCTTTCGAACACACAGAACACAGAAAACACCTTCGCCTAGTATGGAATATGTCATCACAAACTAACCCCTCCCTCTTTTACAAAACTGTGGATTTTAGTCACGGTGGTAACAGCTCTGACGCTCATAGAATTTTGAGCATCAGAGTTGCTACCACCACGGCTGACACTAAAAAACACTCCACAGTTTTGTAAAAAGGGGGGGGGGGGGATAAAATAGAAATACATAGACAAAGGTTAAATTGAACCAGTAAGAAGCTGGACTCTGCATACAGTGCACCACAGAAACAGTGACACATGTCTCCTAAAGCAATAAATAAATAGAAATTTTTTTTCTACCTTTGTCTTCTGTGGTTTCTGCTTTCCTCATCTTCTTGTAACTCTCTTCCTTCCATCCACTGTCTGCCGTCTCTCTTCCCCTATATGCATTTTCTCTTCTTCTATGCCCCTTCCAGAAACTGTATGCCTCCCCCTTCCATCTCTTCTTTCACCCTCATTGGTCTGGCATCTCTCTCCTGTCCTTCCCTCTCCCACACCTCTCCTCTGCAATCCCTTTCCCTTTTTCCCTCATTTTCTTTTTCAATTTATTTTCTGCATCTATCTAGTTTACGTTCTTACTACCCTCTCATCAATGTCCTTTTTTACTGTCTACCTAAAGCTTGCTACCTCTTTCCCTCACCCCTCCAGTGTTTCCCTAACTCAATCCTTTTCTCCCCATCATGTGCCCTCCTTTTATTTATCCCCTCCTTCCATCATGTACCCTCTTTCTCCAACCCTTCCATCTAGTACCTTCTCTCTGTCCACTTCCATCCAGCGTCTGCTCCCCTCTTTCTCTCCTCCCATTTCCTTCCTGCATTTGCTCCCTTATCTCTCCCATCTGCACTTCCATCCAGCATAGGCTACCCACTACCATCCAATGTTTGCCCTTTCTCTCGCTTTCCACCCCTCTTCAATCAGCATCTGCCCCCTTTCTTTACCTCCAATATCCTTCCCACTTATGTCTCTCCCCTTTCTCTGTACATCAATTCTATCAGCACTACTCTTCCATACCACCCTGCCCCCCTTTCTTTCCCTCCACCACTCTTCCATTCCAGCAATCTTGCTCCTTTCTCTCCCTTTATTCAGCAAGATCAAACGATGACTGTAGCTGCCAGCTGCCAGTCCACCCCACTCCGACGTACTTGCTCTGGAGTGGACTCAGCAGCCGCATGCTGGAAGGTCCCGTGATGACTCGTCTGCTGGCTCTGCTCTGGAAGAAGTAAGTTACGTCGGAGGGGGTGGACCCGGTAGACGCAGGGAGTTGTGGCAAAGTTGTCTACCCCTTCCAACGTAACTTACTTCTTCCGGAGCAGAGCCGGCAGATGAGTCATCACAGGACCTTCCTGCACCTCAGCGCAGCTGCCAACTCTGCTGCAGAAAAAGTAAGTCAGAAGTAACCTGACCATTTATTTTTTTCATCAAAAGGGGACATCTATTAATTGACTGTGTATCCTTTCTTTCATTTCTTTCTTTCTGCACTCAGGCCCAACAATTGTCCCTTTCTATTCCCTCCCTCCTTCCTTCCCATGTCCTTAGTGCCCCCAGTGCCTCCTTCCTGTGTCCATAGTGCCCCCAGTGCTTCCTTCCTGTTTCCATGGTGCTCCCAGTGTCTCCTTCCTGTGTCCATGGTGCCCCCAGTGCCTCCTTCATGTGTCCATGGTGCCCCCAGTGTCTCCTTCCCGTATCCTTAGTGCCCCCAGTTCCTCCTTATGTCTCCTCCACTGCCTTCCAGATTTTCTCCACCCCCAAAGCCAGCCTGCCTGTCTGCCTACCTATCTCCCTCCCTTCCTGATGCGCTAAAGCCAGCCAGCTTGCCTGCCTACATCCTGCACTACCTACCGCGGGAAAAAAAAAAAGTGCCTCTCCACTTCCTTTCTCCCTGTCCGTGCATGCAATCTTATCTCCACCCGCCGACAAGAAGTCTTTCCAACGTCAATTCCGATGTCAGAGAGGACGTTTCGGGTTAGCCAATCACTGCCTGGCTGGCCCGGAATGTGCTCTCCAACGTCTGATTTGACATCGGAAAGACTTCTTGTCGGCGGGGAAGGTAAGATTGTAGCGGCGCGGCTGGGAGAAAGGAAGGGCTGGAGAACCTGGCCGGCTGTGCACCCCCTCCCCAAGCTGTGCACCCGGAGCAGAGCTCTCCCCCCCCCCCCTTGGTACGCCACTGCATGGTAAAAATATTTGCAGACGAACACACAATTCAAGTCTGCCTGTACTTGTAACAGGGAATGCCGACACGCCTGCCCCAACACACGCCAATCTTCCGATCATCTCTGACCCTGCAAATGACGTGCGGATCAGCCGGGGCTGGTGGTGAGAAGTGCAGCCCCGCTTTTAACCCACGGGTTAAAAACACAGGCTTGCAGAGGGCATGCTGAAGAGAGCAGGGCGGCATGGCGGAATAGGGCAGAGAGGCAAGGGGAGAAGAGAGGAGAGCGGCAGAGAGCTGGGCGCTTTTTGGATAGTTTCAGGGCTGCAGAGCTGGAATTTCAGGCAGAGAGCAGGACAGTCGGAAAGGCGGTGAGTGACGGGTCCCCAGCAGTCGCTTCTTTTGATCAGCCAGCCCACTCGGTGTCCCTGAAGTTTTCTTTTGTGAATCACTTCCTTCCTATATTTGCATGCAAATCCTCCTCATTTGCATGCGCAGATCGGATCGGGCAGGAATTGGATCAGGAGTAAAGTTAGTGAATGGGAGCAAAGTGATCGCAAACCGATCAGTACACCATCGGTTTGCTTTGTGAATCTAACTCTAAGTCCACATTAAAAGTTTGTCTTGTTTGTTTTATTAGTTAAGATGATATTTTTATTGTGACTAACTTGGAGTTTTTAATTCCCAATAGGCACTCTAAAAGGAATTTACTCTAACAAAAATGTATCAATTTAAATTCCATTTAAAAAAAATGGTTTGTTTTATTAATTAAGTCAATTATAGCATCAGATTATCACTATTTGATAGGTGGTGTTACGTTGAGTTTATAACACTGTATTTGCCAACAGAGCAGATAATTGCAAAAGAAATTATGTGACTAAAACAGTATTTTATATCTTAAAATACCCTCTTATAAACTTGGCATTACTCTATGCATGTAAAGTTTAGCACATATAGTGGGAAATTCTATATATGGTGCCTAAAAAAATCAGTGCAGGAAAAAACCCCACTTAGCACTATTCTATACATTGCACCTAAAGTTAGATATGGTTTATAGAATAGGTCTTAGTTCCAGAACCTGAGACTAAGAGCTCCTTTTATCAAGCCACGCTAGCGGTTTAACGCACGTAATACCGCGCGCTAAACCGCTGTCCACACTAGCCACTACCGCCTCCTCTTGAGCAGGCGGTAGTTTTTAGCCAGCGCAGGGGTTAACGCGTGATGAAAAGTCACGCGCGTTAACCCTGCTAACGTGGCGTAATAAAAGGAGCCCTAAATTTAAACATGGCCATTTACACCAAATAAAACCTGGTTTAAATCCCTGTGTCTAACTTAGGTGCAGATCAGGCATATTATATAACAGTGCGCAAAGTTTTGGAACACACATGACTGACCATGCCCTTCACATGGCCACGCCCCCTTTAAGGCTCCACACATTAAAATTACTCTTTAGAGATTACTATTAGTCAATTAAGTTGCATGCTCAAATTGGGCACATGTCCAAATTTGAGCACGCAATTCAAAGCGCCATATATAGAATCCAGGGTTAACTTCCATGCATATACTGTTATCCAGCCTGTGCGTATACAGAAATAACTTGAGATATTTGTGTGTATTAAACAGCAGGCAGAAATTTATGTGTGTACTTTAGGTAAATTTTCAGAGAGAAAGAATGCACATACCACCCCATAGATAACTGATATAGTTTATGTGCATACTTGCTGAACATGTTAGGTGGCCCATTGTGACATTCCCCTCCAATCAACATTATTAATGTCTACATAAAACACCTTTTATGAGCTACAGGAGTAAATCGGGCTTCTCATTCTATTTTTTACAATGTACTAGGTCCAGAAAATGTGGTGTCTGCAAGGTCTGTGGTAGTCATGCGAAAGAATATAAAAATGTATATCTTTGCATCAATTTAAAATGTAATCATACATCATTTGGCCCTCTGCATAATATTTTATGACAGCGTGCTTTTCTATAACAGGGATAACAGAGCCATATTTGCCAATTTCTTTTACTAACTATGATACTTCTTGCGCACAATACTCATCTTACTAAGCCTGGACTTTGTACATTGCAACATTTTTGGAGCTGGTTTATTCATTTGGGGCTGGTTTATACTTTACACTGTGCAAATCTAATGCTATTATTTTCCAAGCATGTGGATACCTGAAAGGTGTGTCCATTCACCTTTGGGCAATAGTTTATTAGTCTCTAAAAAGTTCAATTTTTTTTTTTTTAACTTTATTGCAGGTTATGGCTCTAGAAAGTAGATTTCAAAACCTGGAGCAAGTGAGTATTCAATGAAAAAGACAGCTGTTTTGTAATTAAAATACTTCTGTGAGATAGACACACTAGATCAGGTATTCTTAACCTGGGGTCCATAGCGCACCTTAGTAAAAGGAGCCCTATATTTATTGCATGCAAGGTTGTGTTTATGTGAATATTTTCTGGGGAAAGGGGACCATAGCTTTCATCAGATTCTTAAAGGGGTCCATGACTCAAAAAAGTTTAAGAATCACTGCACTAGGCTGAGACATAATAGGTTGGACTATAATACAGAAAGAACACAGGAAGTATCAAAAAGAATGTCACCTTGTGGTTAGAAAAGCAAAAAAAGAATATAGCCAGGGAAGCACGAAATTTCAAACCGTTCTTCAGATATGTTAAAGGGAAGCAGCCGGCTAGGGAGGAGGTGGTCACAGGTTCTGGTGGTATAACAGTTAGGGGTTAAGCCTTGATAAAGCTTCAATAGCGAAACATGTTGGCAAAAACAATCCCTAGCCAGAGACCATACGATTAAACTAAGAATATGCTTATAATATAATAAAATAATAAGTTAAAGCTACGACACACAAAAGTGAATAGAAAATGAGTAGACTCATATAAAAGATAAAAAGATAAATCACAGGGACCCGATGACGAGCTGACATGTAAATCTTAGAGCAATGAGATTGAATTGAGCTCTAAGTGGTGCCGCTGAGGATCCCATAAAAGTTGGATGTAAGAGGGCTGCATAAAAATAGTAGAGAAGGCTATTACTACTATTTTTTTTACCAAAGTGTATAGACACAAGCACCCTTGTGTGAATTCATTATATTGTGCATATTCCATCATTTTTGTTTGAGTCACGCCAAAAAGACAACACGTAGAGTGCACTTGTTTCCATATCCCTCCATAAAATCCTGTCATTATAAGAAGTTCCTTGAGAAAACCCTCTCATTTCAAGCCACTAAATTTAATGTATGGCTTGGAAAAATTATGTTGGAAGTCTCTTCCAATCTTGATTTTAGAAAATTGTTAAAGACTCAGCTCTTTGATAGGCTGGTATCTTAATGCATTCTGCTTCATTTTTTTCAATCAAGTTCCTTATATTCAACTTGATGTATTTTATCTGTTCTATGTATTACTTCTTTCCCTGCTATGCTGGCATTTTCTGCATTATTGAGTTCTCAAGCAAGGTCCTTGGCATCACTATCGACTCCTCCCTTTCCCTCAACGATCACCTGAATTCCCTGGCAAAATCTTGTTTTTTCAGCCTCCACATGCTGAGGAAAGTTAGATCCTATTTTCACCAAAAGCATTTCACCGTCCTTGTACAATCCATCATCCTATCCAAACTCGATTATTGTAACGCCATCTACTTAGGCCTAACGAAAAAAAGTCTTCGCAGACTCCAGCTTATCCAGAACACTGCGGCTAAGCTGATTTTTGCTAAATGCAAATATGACCACGTCTCCCCTCTACTTACCAATCTTCACTGGCTCCCAGTACTTTCCAGAATTCATTTCAAATGCTCCTGCCTGGCTTTCAAGATCATTCACGGCATCCTTCCGCCCCTAATCCCTCTATCCTTCCTCGCCCCGACACCAACTACCACCAGATCTGCCCACAGACATAAACTATCCTTCCCCTCTCTACACGGCATCCTCCACACAGGTAAACTGGGTAGATCCCTCCTCTCCAAAATCACCGGCCTCTGTCCCGCTGCGGAACCTGGACTCCCTCCAACTATTCCGAAAACAACTGAAAACCTGGCTTTTCTCTAGCATATAATAATCTCTTCTCCTGATTACATCCCCTCTTTTTATGCTTTGTAAACTCTTTCTCTTCTCTCTTCCCATATTTTTTAAACTCTGTAAACCGTGTCGAGCTCCACTTCAGTGGAGAAGATGCGGTATATAAACCTAAGGCTTAGTTTAGTTTAGTTTAGTTTATATTTTAAATGCTTTCTGTCTTTATCTGTTTTTAAGTCCATTATTCTAATTTGTATTTTATCTGTATCCCATGTATTAGCTCACCTTGTTGTGAACCACCTAGAATTTTTTCAGTATGGCAGTATATAAGAATAAAATTATTATTATAATATGGTATACCCCTTTTCACTCTGTAGGGTAAAATTATTCCTATCATTTCCATGACAGATGTCTGAGTGCTCTCTTTCCTGGATGCCTGTTCTGCTTATTAAAGCACTCAAGGGTTTATGCTGTTGACCTTTAATTGACAGAGGCCATATGAAAATCAATAAATCGGTTCACCATGTATACACATGACCCACAAATAAAATACCATGCAATCAGTAACATTCTTTCTAAGCAGCTCACTATTTAGTGAAGTTATCGTACAAAATCCCTTGAGAATGTAGTTCTTTCAAACCAAATGCCATGTGTTGAGCTGCTGATCACAAGGGATCAATGGAGCAGTCGTGTGCAGCATTAGAAATAATTCAGACTGGAAAGACAACAGATGCTCATGTAGCAATTTTGTTTATGGACAGAATTAATGCTCTGATGATGATATTACTCGGGTCGTCAGAGTGCTCATGGTAGCCTTTAGGCTTAGACTAATCTTCTAATAAACATGTTTAATGGCATTAAGACATGGCAAATAATACAGTGCAGATGTCAAATGAAAGATCTGGATTTGAATCTCGGGTAGTCTTTCAGCTCCTTGGAATATTGAAGCTGACAATAACTGAAAGTTTTGATTTCTGTTTACTTTTATTTTAAACTACCATACCCAGTAAGGAGTAGCTTATGCTAGACAAGATGATCATCAATTAAAATTGTAACATTGCTTTAGAAGAAGGAAGTCTCCCAAATAGTCAGGTCATAAATTTATAAAACAAGAAAATAAAGACCCACCTTCAGCAATGTATACATATTCTAAAAGTCACAGACCATCATGTCAACATCAAATCACAAATTTGTTTCTATGTCATTAAAATTATAGTCATCACTCTCTTATAAAACTTTTTTATTTTTATTTTTTACAAAAGCCCTTAATTTGCAAAAAGAACATTAAAAAATCTCAAGTATTTCAACAGCCATAATTATTATTGAAACAAACTTTGTGAATTCAATAAGCCAGACTTATTTCAAATCACCATTCTGTGCCGGGGATCCAAAGGAATAGCATAGTCTGACTCAGCCAATTCTGATTCCCATTTAAATTTTTAAAAAGTGGCAAAAAATGTTGATTAGTCAGTACATTATCCAATGTCACCAAACAGATGATCAGTGAATAAAATAAATCAAAATAAAGTTCACCATTCAATCTCCAAATTCAACCCATGAGGCTCCATCATTTTCAAGACATATTTTCAAAATTGCTTATGACAATTTAACCTCTCCCCCCTTTTTACAAAACCATAAAGAAGGTTTTAGTGCTGACCACAGTGGTAACAGCTCCGATGCTCATAGAATTCCTATGAGTGTCAGAGCTGTTACCGCTGTGGCTGGCACTAAAAAAACACACTATAGTTTTATAAAAGGGGTGGGGGGATATGTAAATCAGTAAAATAATGCATCAATATTGAAGCTTGCTCTTTAATAGTAGTTAATAGAAAATGAGACATGTCTAAAAAAAGTTCTAAAATGGTGTTATATGAACTGATGATTATACTAAAAGTTCTGAATGGCACTGAAACAAATTTGCTGCTTCAGTTTAAAAAAAAAAATCTTTATTGATTTTATTAAGCATATAAAAAGTGCAACATTTATACAATCAAAAAAATTAAACAAACAGCACTTACATACTTGCTATTTACTGAAGCAATTTACCCATCCCTCTTACCCCCTCCCCCCTTCCTGGACACACGTGGAACCAAGACCGAATCCGGTAGATGAAAATACTAATCATTAAGGTGCTTAACCAATGACTCCAAATTATTCAACTTTCAAGTTTATTTACAATTTGATTAATCACCTATTCCAAATTCTAAGTGATGTACAAATCAGCAAAATACATAGTTAAAATATACATAAAATAAACATACATAACTAACAAAGGGACTAAGTTTGCAAAACATAATTAAAAAAACTCATTTACGAACACAATGAAACAATAGGTAAGGCAAGGAAAGAAATACAATCTAAGTAATGTAGGAGTCAACAATTAGAGGTTAAGCACAACAGGAAGGGAAAGACAAAACTGAATTGAAGGTTTAAAAATAAACAGAAGAGCAGTAGGCAAATCAATTAAATATTGAATGCATCTTTAAAAAGAAAACTCTTAAGTTTGCTCTTAAACTTTTCCAAGTTCTTTTCCTCTCTTAAGTAAAGTGGGAGTGAATTCCAAGTCTGAGGCGCCGTAATAGTAAAGATAAATTGCTGTCGAGTATTGATAATTTTAAGTGAAGGAATGACGAATTAATGTTGGTGATTTGATCTCAATAATCTAGAAGAATTATATGTTCTATATTTCTTTCTTTGATTCGATTTAATAACACACCTTATTAAGAGGCTCTTTAACTAAGCTGCACTATGAAATGAGCTTAACGTGCCCTGTCTTTCTCTTTCTCTCACACATATTTCACCTGCCCTCAGCCACTCTGCCTTTCTCCATTCTCTGACACGCACACACACACACACAAAACACATACACACACACACCATTTCAATTTGGGTCCAAAAAACTCATTAGGGCTTATTTTCAGGGGATGTCTTATTTATTTCATGTACAACAATCATCTCTCCCTTCCTCTTTCCTTTCTCTCCACCCCCCATGTGCAGCATCTTTCCTCCCCTCCCTCCTATCCCCTTGTGCAGCGGAACCCCACTGACCCTCCCACTGTGAGACTGACATACCGCCGCACCGAGGCCTCCAAAAACAGCAGCTGTTTTTAGAGGACTCGGAGCGGAGATGTCAGGTCTCACTGGGGTGGGGATTGCTGAATTGACAAGTCCGATTTTTTCAGTGAATCAGGCAGCACTAGTGTCAGGGATGGAGTCGGGGACATTCAGGGGAGAGGGGGCTTCGGGCGATGATTTTAACTAGAGCTTATTTTTAGGGTAGGGCTTATATTAGGAGCATCTTTAAAAATCACGCTAGGACTTATTTTCAGGATAGGTTTTATTTTGGGGGAAACAGGATAGCTGTGAAAAGCCTTTCTTGTAATTATTTCATTTATAGCTGTGCACTAATGTTACCATTAGTATGCAGCCATTTAAAACACTGTATTTAACACAAGAGCCCTTAACTCTGTTCCTCAGGTTCTTAGGCCACTGCATTAACCATAACACCACTCCTCCACCCCAATGGTAAAACAAAGGCAGCATGATAATCCCAACCCAATACATAAGAACATAAGAATAGCCTTACTGGGTCAGACCATTGGTCCATCAAGCCCAGTAGCCCGTTCTCACAGTGGCCAATCCAGGTCACTAGTACCTGACCAAAACCCAACAAGTAGCAATATTCCATGCTACTAATACAGGGAATTAGTATACTGAGGCTTCAGTTGTAATCTTTATAGAAGGATCCGTATTGCAGTACAGCAGGGACGGTATATATTAACCTCACTTGAACACCTCCTATTTCAATAAGGTATATCAAGTATATTCTCCAGGCCCTCAGAGGTGCCACCAATCAGTTCAATATACTTTCATAACTGTTGGGTTTATGCCCCCAATCGTCATTGGGTCCCTGGTATGATGAAAAGTGCAATGCTTTTTCTATATTATATTTTTATATATTTTCAGTAGATAAGTTAAATAAGTTAAATAAATAGTGAAGTTTACTTAACTTGGGTGGTTAGCCAAGAGGGACAGAGTCGCCAACATGTTTCACCCTGTTAAGGTTTCCTTAGGGCACCCCGAAATGTGGCCGCGTCGCGATGAGAGAATAGTTTTGAGGGATTGTGCCCTGAGGAAACCTTAACAGGGTGAAACATGTTGGCGACTCTGTCCCTCTTGGCTAACCACCCACGATAAGTAAACTTCACTATTTATTTAACTTATTTAACTTATCTACTGAAAATATATAAAAATATAATATAGAAAAAGCATTGCACTTTTCATCATACCAGGGACCCAATGACGATTGGAGGCATAAACCCAACAGTTATGAAAGTATATTAAACTGATTGGTGGCACCTCTGAGGGCCTGGAGAATATACTTGATATACCTTATTGAAATAGGAGGTGTTCAAGGGAGGTTAATATACACCGTCCCTGCTGTACTACTAATACAGGGAAAGCAGCGGCTTCCCCCATGTCTTTCTCAATAACAGACTATGGACTATTCCTCCAGGAACTTGTCCAAACCTTTCTTAAAATCAGCTACACTATCCGCTCTTACCACATCCTCTGGCAAAGCGTTCCAGAGCTTAACTATTCTCTGAGTGAAAAGAAAATTTCCTCCTATTGGTTTTAAAAGTATTTCCATGTAACTTCCGTGTAATTTCAACCACAGAAAACAAAACGAGCATATCTTTACATCCTGATAAGTCATTTTTCTGTAAGGGTTGATTCATAAGTCATGGCAACTATTTTTTTCTTTTGATTAATATGCCAACACTAGAAATCTAATATTTTCATTTGAAAGTGTGTGACATGCACTTCTTAATGTTGCACCAGATGAGAGATGAGTGCAGCGGTCTGGAATTGATCATGCCCTCAATGTCAATCTTTTGGTGACAGCGCTGTGTAATGTAAGTAGCGCCAAGATATCAGTTCTCCATGGCAAAAATGCACGTGAATGTCATGCAGATATACGAGAAGCATTAGGTGATCGTGCTTTGCCATATCAAATAATGGTGAGGTGGGTAGAGGCCTTCAAACATGGAAGAGTGTCAACTGCCGACCTGCTGTGATTGAATAGTGCCTTACTGAAGATAGGCACTGGATTATGACAGAATTAGCCAAGCATATAGGCATTCCTGCATCGACAATGAACCGTGGCCAACCTGGGAGACTACGTTGAAGGGTGTTAACAGTTAAACAGTTTATACTTGTTCTTTGTTGCTCATGTACACTGGATGCCATAATAAAATGATGAATTCAAATGCCATGTTTTTTGTTTCTCCCCTATCAGAGACTGCTGCACTCATCTATCATCTGCTGGCAACATTAAGAAGTACATGTCACACACTTTCAAACATATATATTAGATTTCCAGGGCTGTGCATTTTCGAGAGAAAAAAAATAGTTGCCATGACTTGTGAATCAGCCCTCGGTATAAATAGCTATGTTTTAACAAAAGCTTTGAATTTCATATAATCTTTGTCTGCCAGAATGTTTAGTCATAAGAATTCCATAGTTTTGGTCCAAAATAAGCAAATTCTCTCTGTCTAATACATTGTAACTTCATTAGCAGGATCTATGAGGAACATAAGGAACTAACAGCCCTGCTAGGTACTTAGGCCTTTCATCATGCACCATTCACCCTCCCCCCCCATTAAAAAAAAAAAACAACACAGCACAATGCCTTAAACTTGACCTGAGCCTCAACTGGAAGCCTATAATAAAATTGTTATAATATGATCACCTCACTAGACCCCACACACCCCTCCAACTATCGCGCCATCTCCCTTCTCACCTTCCTATCCAAACTACTCGAATTTGCAGTTCACCACCGTTGCATGGACTTTCTCTCTTCTCATGATATTCTTGACCCATTTATATCAGGCTTTCATCTTTTCCATTCTATGGAAACTGCCCTTGCTAAAGTATCTCACAACCTGTTTCTGGCCAAATCCTCATCCTTCTCGATCTGTCTGCTGCCTTTGACACTGCTCCTCCTTGACATGTCCTTGCTGGGATTCCAAAGTTCTGTTCTCTCCTGGTTTTCTTCCTATATCTCCCATCGTACTTTCAGTGTATGTTACGGTGGATCTTCCTCCACTGCCATCTCACTGACTATCGGTGTGCTTCAAGGTTCTGTCTTGGGTACTCTCCTCTTCCATATATACCCGCTCTCTCGGTACACTGATCTCCTCCCATGGTTTTCAATATCACCTCTATGCCAATGACTCCCAGATCTACCTCACCACTCCAGATATCTCCAAAGGCATTCAGGCCCGAATCTCAGCCTGCCTGTCCAACATTGCCGCTTGGATGTCTCGCCGCCATCTCAAACTGAATATGGCTAAAACTGAACTTATCTTTCCACCTAAATTCCCCTCCCCCCTCTCGCCATTCTCTATTTCTGTGGATAACACTCTGCGCCCTGTCTCATCAGCCTGCAACCTCGGGGTAATATTTGACTACTCTCTCTTCTCCGCTCAGATCCAACAAACTTGACCTTAGAACAAATCTTCAAGGATGCATTCTCAATTGAAAGTTGTACCCCAAATCATCTTTCTCCGACTAAAAAAATTTATATTCACGCATGATCCCCCAGGTTCTATATATGGTGGTAGAAGCCACATGCCAAATTTTGGGCACATACTAAGTTGCGCACACAACTCGATTGATCAATGAGCCCTTTACGAGCAATAATTGTACGCTAACAACTAATTATTACAGTTAATTGGCATCAATTAGAATTTGCATGCACAACTGGCTGCATTCTATCCTATAAGGCTTAGAACTTAACTCTCTTGGCATGTATCTGAAAAGAGGGCATAGCCAGGGGCGTATTGTGAGCATTTCAAAATGTTGCGCATGGAATTTCAGAATTTGTCAGAAGCACGCCTAAATTAGGCGTTGGCATTTGCACCTGCTTTTAGTGGGTATAAGTAGGGCACCATATGTTAGTCACAGGATCTGTGCTGAATGCTATCCTAAAAAAGGGAATACTTCTTATAGAATAGGGCTTAGCACTCAATTTTCTTGGTGTTAAGTTTTGAGCACGTTTATAGAATTCCTTCCTATTTATGTATTTATGTATTAATGTATTAATGTATTAAAGTATGTATTGAATTGATATATGTATTGCTTAAGGTGGGTTTTCTTTTCTCTCTGTATTTCTAGCATATATAGTAGTAAAAACAATGTCATTATTGTTCATTTTGTCCCCAACTTTTTCTTTTTGTAGACTTTTTGGCGAAAAGCATGTGATAGCAACCCCTGTCAGAATTCCGGAACCTGCATCAATCTGCTGGATGCATTTTTGTGTCTCTGTACCAGCAACTGGAAAGTGAGTCTTTTAGCAGATTTGGGAACAATTAGATTTTGGGGGGGACTTAGTCTAAAATCAAGACCATCCTATTGCATAGACTTGATGGTTTGTATAATGTTTAAACTATTTTGATGATAACTTGAAATCACTCAGTCACACAGACATTGTCAGATGAGTGTGATTTTTCTCTTTTCAACCCAGGGTGCATTCTGTTCAGAGGATGTCAATGAATGCCAGCTTTATGCTAGTATGCCTTTAGGTTGTCAGAATGGAGCAACGTGTGTGAATACACAAGGCAGCTTCAGGTACATTTCTAGACACTTAAGGAATAATTTTATAAAGCATTTTGTACACAAGGAAAATGGACCACTGCTTTTTTAACATATTTATCAATGATCTAAAGATAGGAATAACTTGTGAAATAATTAAATTTGCTGATGACACAAAGTTGTTCAAAGTTGTTAAATTGCAAGAGGACTTTGGGAGACTGAGAGTCAAAGTGGTAGATGATGCTTAATGGGAGCAAGTGCAAAGTGATGATTGTGGAAAAGAGGAACCCAAACTATAGCTAAGTGATGCTGGGTTCTATGTTAGGAGTCACTGCCCAGGAAATACTATCATTGGTCCGCTCCGGAAAACAAAGCCAGAGAGAAAAAACTCCCCCTAATAGGGAGAAAAGGTCTCTGGCTCAAAAACTAGGCTTAATATAGATGCTTAGAAATTTAAGGGCCCACTTTCTTCCTTGTTATGAGAGGTACTTGATTGGGTACTTAGGAGTAGAAATTTAAGGGAGTCCCCAACATTAAAGGTATTTAAATTCTAAGAGGTTTATCAAAAACCCAAGGTGTGGCAAAATATACAAAACCAACGCAACTGAATACCAACATTTTTAAAAACTTAGCTGAGCCTCAGCGTCGCTGTGCTATGCAATGCAGTGCTTTTCAATGAAAATTTAGGCGGTGATTGTAATCCAGGCAGAAGCCAGCGCTGCCAATGTACCTTGGGGCAGAGTAAATTCTTTCTCAACAAGAATAGCATATTTTAGTTTTGTTTGTTTATTTTATCAAGTATCCATTGTCGTGACTTCCATTGAACTGTGTTTTTACAAGGAAATAGTATTTTTTTATTTTATTTTGTTTGTTATTTTATTATGCATGCATTGTTGTTACCCGCACAGAATTGTTGGATGTTGCGGTGATACAAACTTTTAAATAAAATAAATAAGTAAACTTAATTGTTTAATGAGCCAATCGATACTGATAGTTAGCCACTATCAAGCAATTATCGACAGTAACTGGCCCTAATTAGAATTTATGTGCACAGCTTTCTAAGCATATTTTATAAAGTAGCGCGCATATATTCTAATGCACGGTCTGAAAATGGGGCATGGTCATGGGAGGGGCATTGGTGGACTATGGGTGTTCCTAAAAATGATGTGCGCTGTTATGGAATGCTCCTGATCCATGCTGAAGTTAGGTGTGAGCATTTACACCAGGTTTTATTTGACATAAATGTCCCACCTAAATTTTAGTAATGGGGCTAGCTGCTACGCATATTCCATAAACCATGCCTAACTGTAGGCACAATTTATGGATAGCGTCAAGCATGGTTTTTCTTCAGCGCAACATATAGAATCTAGCCCCATGTGTAAACATCCAAATCCTGCCTGTATGCACATGTGTGTGATCTCACCGGTCGACATCCGTGCATGGTCAGAGGCCCTGTAGACACGACCCTGAGTTTAGTTTGCTGCAGCGGAAAAAGTTTGCGACACACTGGATTAGAGGATCTTTCATAGATAGTTGAAAACATAGGCAGCGGGATGCTGTTTAGTTTTGGGGGGAGCCAGGAGTTACTCCCTAGCCCCAGCGGAATCCTGCAGCACAGCCCGTCACCAGCTCCCGACTCCACCCCCTACCTCCTTCTGGTGTTGTACTTTAAATCTGTGGGGCAGCCGCCGCGCAATGTCATTGAGCTTGCACTCGGAGGTGGAATGAAGGGTTCTGGGGTATGCCTGCTTGTTCATTCTGCACGGCGGCTGCCCTGAAGATTTAAAGTACAATGTTGGGAAACGGGTGGGAGGGAGGGCACCAATCAGTGACCGCCAATTTTGGGGGAGGCCATGGCCTCTATCATTCCAGCGCGTATGGTAGAACACATGGCAGTTTCCTGATGGGAATAATAGCTGAACAGGAGAATGGAGTAGGAACAAAGGGACGTTAGTTGGCTTTTTTTGTTGTTGTTGTTGCCTAGTTTGTATGTGTGTGTTGGATTATTGTAGCACATTTTGATATAAGAAAGTGTTTAATATACAGTGGTTCCCAAACCTGTCCTGGGGGACCCCCAGCCAGTCAGGTTTTCAAGATATCCCTAATGAATATGCACGAGAGAGATTTGCATACCTTGCACTTCCATTATATGCAAATCTCTCTCATGCATATTCATTAGGGATATCTTGAAAACCTGACTGGCTGGGGGTCCCCCAGGACAGGTTTGGGAACCACTAATATAGAACATTTGTATAATAGAAAAATAAAAATCTGCCTGTGTACATCTACAATTCTATGTGCATTGATAGTCTGCTAGAAATAATATCTGAACTCATGTTATAAAGAGCCATCATGAGATTATGCAATGTGTTCTGTGCTGTAATCCTCAGCTGTGCATGTGCTGCCGAGTGGTACGGACCCCACTGCACCTCGAAATATGATGACTGCCAGGGAGGTTCTCAGAGCCTCTGCGAACACGGCATCTGCTTAGATTCACACAGAGTACAACCTGGACAAGTAAGATTCAAACCCCGGCGTCTACAATTACTAAAGTGCCCTTTGTTACTCAATATACTTTCTAAGCATTAAGGCACGGATTCCTCTTCTGTTTTCTGCTGATTAAAGGAATAGCAATCCATTATCACAATACTAAGCAAAGCCGTCAAAGAAAGATACACAAAGGCGTCCACTTTAGAAGGTTTGTGTGTCTTTTATGCGTGTGTGAGTAACCAGTTTGGAAAGCAGCTATTTGCAACTGTTTATTTGCAGCACACACAGCTTTAAAGGCGTATATTGTAAATGGGATTTCAATAGGGATGAAAGGTATGTGGATTTTGCCAAATTTGCCATTGCAATACGATATACAGTGGTGCCTCGCATAACGAACGCCTCGCACAGCGAACGCTGCGCACAATGAACTTCATGTCTTGCTTCCCACAACGAACTTCGTTTCACACAACGAAGTCGCCCGAGCTGCATCCTTCCGCGCAGGCACTGCGCTTAACTGCCCTCTCTCCGCCTGGCTCCCTGTGCAGTGGCGGACCGTCGGCTCGCAGGGGCCCGGCGCCTACTGCTGATGCGTTGGGGGGGGGCGGAGCTACTCTCGCTGCTTCCCCGATGCTAGAAAAATAACAGCTTTGTTCTCTCTCACCATTGGCAATCTGTTTACATATTGAAAGAAACAGGAAAACAAAAGCTTATCCATTTAGACCATTTTGTAATACTGTAAGTATAAACTAGTATTATAGACAGAATGATCTGCCCAAGGAAATGGACAACATTTTCAACCATGCAGGCATTTAAAAAATGAACAGTTAAGTCCCAGTTTTTGCCGCTGAGACTCTGCCCTCTCTCACTGTAAAATTAGACTCTACTTAGTCTGTCTTTAAATTTAAAAAGTGTGTGTTGTTTTAAAAAACAATTATGTTTTTAGATGTATCTAAATAAAAATAATAACCAAAGATTTATCTTTTTTTATGTCATCTTAGCATATTTTATGCTACAGAACGAATTATTTTTTTTAACATGTATTGTTATGGGAAAACGCGTTTCACATAACGAACTTTTCGCATAACAAACTTGCTCCTGGAACCAATTAAGTTCGTTGTGTGAGACACCACTGTACACTTGTTTTACTGCAACTCGCTACTCTCAGGTCTTCCGCTCAGCTGCCCCTCACTATCTCTCTTCACTTATTTCCCCCTATGTTCCCCCCCCACGAGCTTTGCTCAGCTGGTAAGTCCCTCCTGTCTGTGCCCTTCTGCTCCTCTGCAAACTCCAGACTCCGTCCCTTCTATCTTGCTGCACTATGGCCCTGTTTTACTAAGGTGCGCTAACCGATTTAGTGCACGCTAAACGCTAATGTGTGCATGTTAGTCTATGGATGTGTTAGCGTTTAGCGTGCGCTAATTCGATTAGCACGTGCTAATTGGTTAGCGCACCTTAGTAAAGCAGGAGGTATATGTCTGGAACAAACTGCCTGAATCCCTATGGCAGGCTCCGTCTCTGGCAGTGTTCAAGTCCAAGTTAAAAGCCCACCTCTTCGAGACTGCTTTCAACTCCTTACTCCTCTCACCTTACGTTCTGCATCCCCAACCTTATATGTCATGTCTGTCTGTCCAAGTTAGATTGTAAGCTCTTCTGAGCAGGGACCATTTATTAAATGTCAAAATGTACAGCACTGTGTACGCCTTTCAGCGCTATAGAAGTGATAAATAGTAGTAGTAGCAATAGTAGTTTCAAAAAGCTAGATTCTGGCATTGACACCTGCTTCTAGCTAAATGGGCCTGGAGTTTGCAGTCATGCGGGGGAAAAAAAACTATTATTATTAAAAATAATAAAAACTTGTTATACCACATATAGGCCTCCTTTTATGAAGCTACATTAAGGGTTTTTTTTAAATCGTAGGCCGCTGTGGTAAAAGTTCTGACGCTCATAGAATTCCTATGAGAGTTGGAGCTTTTACCAAAGCGACTCATGATAAAAAAAAACCCTAATGTAGCTTCACAAAAGGGGTCCATACAGATTCAACAGGTCTAAGTAGTGTACATACTAAAACACAAAGGAAAAGAACTCCAGTATAACAGGAACAAGGACAACAATCTTACAAGATACAAATAGCCATAAAAAATAGTTTCTCTGGTCAACAGGCTCTGCTCACTCCCATGTGAAATAGAATATTATGTATTACTATAAGCTAAAGCAGTGTATCGCAAACTGTGTGCCACGGCACACTAGTGTGCCTCCTAGGATTTCAGGTGTGCCGCAAAATGCTGGGGAGGAGGAGCGGCGCCGCCGCTGTGCCGGCGGACTGCCTATAGAACGTGCTTCATGCAGTGAGGCACATCCTGTAGGCAGTCAGCCGACGCAGTCGGTCGGCACCTCTCCTCTCCCTGCTGGCACCCCTCCCCCCACTAATGGCTCAGGGTCCATCCGGAGGGCCTTTGCGCATGCGTGGATGTTGGCATGATGATGTCCTGCATGCGCATGATGACATCGTGCCGATGTCCGCGCACTTCTGGATGCCTCGAGCCACGGCCACTACGTTTCATGTGCCACAGCTCAACATAATTTGCAAGACACTGAGCTAAAGTAAAGGAATGCGCCTTCAGAAGTGTTTTGAATTTAGGAAGAGATTGCTCCAGTACTATATGTGAGAGCAGATCATTCCATAGCCTAGGTACAACATAGAAAAATGCTGACTGATGAGTAGACTCTAACTCTTCCCCCCCCCCCCCCCCCCCTTTTTTACTAAAGGTAAAGGTTTTACTAAAGGTAAAGGTTTCTATCGCAGCCTGGAGCACTAAATGTTCCAAAGCTGCTCCAACACTGCTCTTGATGCTCCTCATAGAATTCCCATGAGCGTCAGAGCATTTAGTGCTCCGGGTGGAGGTAAAAACCTCTACCGTGGCCTAGTAGCTTGGCTCTTTCTTCTGGACATCTAGTTTGGTAAAATAAGTTTGTATGCATGTAACAGTCATGTTGCAAAATCACTGCATAGGCTTGTAGGTATGGGCACTTAGGTGTTCAAAACCCTGAGGGATATTCTTTTTTTTTTTTTTTTTACCCTACATTAAACTGTAGCAATGTTGCCTTTTAAAATAAATTTGGCCATCTAGTTTTATTTATTTCAGTAAGAGGAGAACTAGGCTGCTGTAGCTCCATCTGTATCAATTCTTTTTAACTCTGTTTTGTTTAAACTAAACTAAACTAAACCTTAGGTTTGTATACCGCGCCATCTCTGCAAGCGCAGAGCTCGGCACGGTTTACAGAGTTAAGAGGAAA
Organism: Geotrypetes seraphini; assembly: GCF_902459505.1. Classification (NCBI taxonomy): domain Eukaryota; kingdom Metazoa; phylum Chordata; class Amphibia; order Gymnophiona; family Dermophiidae; genus Geotrypetes; species Geotrypetes seraphini. The sequence continues at coordinate 431,267,425 of NC_047085.1, read as the reverse complement.
GGAACTACAATAAGGGATAAAGGAGAGGGACAGAATACTGGAGAATGGGAGGTGATTAGATTTTTACAAAGAGCCACGTTTTCAAGTGTTTGCGGAAGGATTGGAAGGAGTTTGAGTTTCTGAGTGGGGATGAGAGGTTGTTCCAGAGTTCTGTGGTTCTAAAGGGGAGAGATGTTCCGAGTTTTCCTGCGCGGGATATACCTTTTATAGAGGGGAATGATAGTTTCAGTTTTTGGGAGGGTCTGGTGGAGTGTGGTTTTGGTGGTGGTGGAGTGTGGTTTTGAGGAATTCCAAAAGAGTGGGATAACGGGAGGAAGGACGCCATGTAGGATCTTGAAGGCTAAGCAGGCACATTTAAAGAGGACTCTGGAGTATACTGGGAGCCAGTGAAGCTTGGAGAGGAGTGGGGAGACATGATCGAACTTGCCTTTTGCGAAAATAAGCTTAGCCGCGGCGTTCTGAATTAGCTGAAGTCTATGGAGGTTTTTCTTTGTTAGGCTTATATAGATGGAATTGCAGTAATCCAGTCTAGAGAGGATAGTAGATTGAACGAGGATGGTAAAGTGAGAATGATGAAAGCAGGATCTCACCTTCCTCAACATATGAAGGCAAAAGAAGCATTTTTTTATCAAAGAGTTGAGGTGATCATTGAAGGAGAGAGAGGAGTCTATGACGATGCCTAGGACTTTGCTTGAAAACTCAAGCTGAAGAGTGGGTCCAGAAGGTAATGGGATGGAGGTGGGTAAATGATCTAATGTTGGGCCGAGCCAAAGTAGTTTTATTTTGGACTCATTCAGTTTCATTTGTACAGATTGGGCCCAGGATTGGAGATTCGTAATACAAGTGGATATGTTCTCAGCGAGGTTAGAGAGGCTCGAGTCAGTCTCGAGGAGGATGAGGATGTCATCGGCGTAGGTGTAGAGAGTTTCTAGGGGGGATAGATGAAGGAGTTTCAGAGAGGATATGTAGATGTTGAAAAGGATAGGAGAGAGGGGGGAGCCTTGCGGGACTCCACATTTCGGTTTCCAGGGGGGGGGGATGAAGTACCGTTTAGGTTAACGGTGTAGGAGCGGAAGCGTAGGAATTTCAAGAACCAATCTAGGACTGTGGAGCTTATGCCTATTTCGGAGAGTTGGAAGATAAGGATATCATGATGGACGACGTCGAAAGCTGCGGAGAGGTCGAATTGTAGGAGAACAGCGAATTTCTTGCGAGAATGGAGTTGTTGCACCTTAGAGATTAGTGAGGCCAGAAGGGATTCGGTGCTGAAGTTGGGTCTGAAGCCGAATTGGTGGGGTAGGAGGATAGAGAATCTTTCTAGGTAGGATGAAAGTTGGGAGGATATGATGGATTCTAATAACTTGGTTAGGAGGGGGATATTTGCTATTGGGCGGTAGTTTGATGGTATGGAGGGGTCAAGGTCGGCCTTTTTCAATAGAGGGGCCAATGAAATATGTCCCATGTCAGAGGAGAAGAGGCCCGATGTTAGGGCTGAGTTTATAAGTTCGGTGAGGGAAGCGATGGCCTGTGTAGAGGTGTTCTTGAATAGGTAGGAGGGGAAAGGGTCCAAGGTGCACTTGCAAGTTTTTAGTTTGAGGCAGAGTTTGGAGACTTGCGATTCGGAAACAAGTTCGAAGACGGTCCAGGATCTGTCGGCTGGAATGGGGGTGGAGACAGGTAAGGTAGGGTTGGGGTCAGTAGAGACCAGGGAGTTGTAGGAGACTGTGGGTGGTAACCTTTTCATTGAAGAAGATTGCAAGGGCATCGGCTGATATGGACGGTGGGAGCAAGGGTGGGTCTTTTTTTGTAGTTAGGGAGCGCCAGATGTTAAACAGTGCACTGATCTGGTTGTTGGATTTAGAGATCTTGTCTCCGAAGTTCTTCCTGGCTTTTTTTAATGTTGAATTGTAGAGCTTAATATTGTCCCTCCAGGTCTGTCTATCAGAGGGGGATTTAGATTTTTTCCATTTGCGCTCCAGAGCGCGACATTTCTGTTTCAAATCTCTGTGAAGAGGTAAGTACCAGGGGGCCTTTCGGGGGTAGGAGATGGTTTTAGTGGATATTGGAGCGAGGGAGTGGTAGGTGGACTCTGAGAGGGCGGTCCAGTTGCGCCAATGGGATTCGGAGTCTGTAGGTCTAGGGTTGGAGGAGAGTTGGTTGAGGAATTTGGACCAGAATAGATTGCTCGAGATTTTTTTGCGGTAGGTTATGGAATGAGAGGTGTGGGGTGGGGATTCAAGATGTGACATGAAAATGGGGAGGCAGGTGGTCCCTAGGAAGTGGTCAGACCAAGGGACTTGTTCCCAGCGAGTGTCGTCGATTGAAGTTTTGAAGGCGGTTTTTACACATCCTGATTGCTCTTTGACTAATGTGTATGTTGAGAAATTTACATATTCCATGATATGTTGTTCTGAAGTTGGCTTTTAGGGGAAGACATAGCTGTGGTATAAAACTGTCCAATTCACTTTTATGAATGATCATATAGATGTGATTTGTATATGTGTGCATACATTTTGAATGTCTGTGTTTGGTTCAAAACCCTGCTATTCAAAAAATCTATCCGGATACCTTAACCCTCCCCCTCTTCCCTCTCCTCCCTGGTAAATTCCCCTCCCAAAGCCTCCACTCTGGTAATCTCTTCCTCCTCAAAATACCAACCAAGAATACAGATCCCTAAAATGTAATGTAATCTTATTTGTAACTTATTTGTAATATTACCTAGAAATGTCCAGTCATTTTACTATCCAATTTGCAAGTTCTCCTGGAACTTATCCAGGTATCTTACCTCTTTTGTAACCAAAACACAATTGTAACGTTACTGGAAATGTCCAGTTAGCTCTTTTGTAATCCGCCTTGAACTGCAAGGTATAGGCGGAATAGAAGTCACTAATGTAATGTAATGTTCTCTTCTTTCTGCCAATGGAGTTACTACTACTTATCATTTCTATAGCACTACCAGGCATACACAGCACTGTACACCAAAACATGGAAGAGACAGTCCCTGTTTGAAAGAGCTTACAATCTAGTCAAGACAGACAAACTGGACAAAAATAGTGCATCAGTACTCAGGTGGAGGAATTACAAAGGAAATGATAAGACAGGTATAGGTGCTTCGCAAGTGGGTTGCAGTAAGGAATTGAAAGCAGTTTCAAAGAAGTGGGCTTTGAGTCTGGATTTGAATACTGCCAGGTAACAGTTCTTTTCTTATACTTTTATATATGTTTTATTTTAAACCACTGAGGTCTATTTTAGCCACGTAGTATAGCAAATTGTAATACGCCATAAATCTATAATGTTGTGTTCTGGATGTGTTTTTGAATGGATTTCATAGGCCAGTTCCTTTTCTTCTAGATGATTTTTTCCCCCTTTCCTGTCCTCACCTTAATCCATTCTCTCTTTTCCCAGCCTAAGTACAGTTGTGTCTGCGATGCTGGATGGATGTCGCCTACTGGCTCTGCTGCCTGCACTGTCGATGTAGATGAATGCAACGGCCCTGACCGCCGCTGTTCACAGAACCCTCCTGTACAGTGTTTCAACACACCAGGCTCTTATTACTGTGGAGCCTGTCCAACAGGTACTCTACTTTCCTCCATGTACAGGGCTTGTATTCAGGGGGTACTGAGTACTGGCACCTGCTAAAAGTGACCCATGGCTCTCAAATATAAATGAAAGAGCTCAGGCTCTACATACCAATTTGGTCTTCCCATAGGTTCTGTGGCTCATGGGCACCGGAATGTGGAGGGGGCCACAGGGGTCGTAGCCTTCTCAAAAATTTGATCCCTGGTAGTCCAGGGGAGTAGCGAGCAGGAGCAAACTTTCCATGCTCGGCGCTCAGCGGCTTCTTTGATTGGTTCCCATGAATTCTCATGAATCGTGAGAATTCATGGAAGCCAATCAAAGAAGCCGCTGAGCACAGAGCAGGCAGCGGCAGAAGAAATCAGCTGCCACTGACTGGGAGGAGGTAGGAGGATGGGGCAGGGTGCACTGCAGAGCCTGGGAGGGAGGGGGGCTTGGTGCAGAGTCTGACAGAGGTTGGGAGGGAAGGGATCTGGGTGCAGAGTCAGACAGGGGAGGGAAAGAAGGAAGAGGGCTGGGTGAACAGCCTGGCAGGGGTTGGGAGGGAAGGGAGCTGGGTGAATAGCCTGATGGGAGGGAGGAAAGAGGGCTCGGTGCAGGTCCTGACAGAGAGGGAGGGTGGCTGGGGGCAGGACTTGACAAGGAGGGATGGAGGGAGGGGGCTGGGTTTAGAGCCTGGCATGGAGAGGCTGGGTGCAGGGGGTAAGAAGTTGGGAAGGCAGGGAGGACAGATGCTCAGGGGGTTGGGAAAGACAGATACTGCACATACTTGGAGAGTGTTGGGAAGGACAAATGCATGGGCTGGGGGGGGGAGTTAGGAAAGGAGGAAAAGAGAGATGATGCACAGGTAGAGTAGTGGGAAGGAAGAGAAATAAATGCTGCTGGTGGGGGAGAGAAAAGGAACGGAGAATTGTTAGGCATAGGTATATGGCGTGAGAAGGAAAGAGAGATGAGGAAAGGAAGAAAGAGGGAGAATTGTTGGACATAATAGTGTTGGAGAGGAGGGAGGGAGAAATGTTACACTGTGAGGGAGGAGAGATGACCCAAATAAGGGAGAGATGTCAGACCACTGGAATGGGAAGGAGAGAGAGATGCCAGACCACAGAATGGAAAGGAAGGAGGGGAGAGAGAGATGCCAGACTGCAGAAAGGAGAGGAGAGAGATTTTAGACCTCGGGAAGAGGGAGGGAAGGAGAGAGAGATGTTAGACCTTAGGAGAGAGATTCCAGACTATGGGAAGGAAAGGAGAAAGATGCCAGACCATATGAGGGGGGAAGGGGACCATGGGAGAGGGATGAGATGGTGCATAGGGATGGAGGGGAAGTGGAGACAGAGGGATGAGATGGTAGACAGCGAAGAGTGTGATAGGGAAGGGTGCAACAGGGAAGAGATAAGAAGAAATGTTTCTTATGCATAGTTGGGAGTAGGGGAAAAGAAAGAGGGAGGAGATAGTACACATGGATAGATGGGAAGGGAAGGCATGGAAAAGCAGATTTTGAGAAGAAAGCAGAAAAATGGAAGAAAGCTAATGCTAAAGTTAATGCTAAAGACGGATGTATGGCAGAAAGTGAAGGAGAGAAAAACAGCAAATGGATAAGGTGGCCCTGGATACACAGTTAAGAGCACAGACAGAAGGAAGTGCAGCCAGAGACTGGGAAAGATGATTTGAAAACCAAAATCATCAGACAACAAAGGTAGGGGAAATGATTTTAGTTTCAATTTAGTGATTGAATTGTGTCAGTTTTGAGAAATTACATCTGCTGTCTATATTTTGCACTGTTCAGGAAGAAATGCATTTGTTTCTATTTCTCTGGGGGTTGTACTGTACTGTACTGCTACAATTAACAAGAAAAAAAAGGATTTTTTTTGCCTTTGATGCTTGAGCGGTAGAGTGTGGGTTCACCTCTCCTATTGTCTGAAGCGTTTTCTTTCACTGGCTTATAGTTATGGTGCATATCAGTTTTCATTAATGGAGTGAGGTATTTTTTTTGTGTTTTCCCTCCATTTCCTAATTCGCCAGTAAGAATGGGAACATACAGTATGTAATATTTTATAAGATATACCCAGAGGCAGTTATTTTAGAAGCACTATTTATAATTTGGATGTTCATAACCCAGCATTTTTACATACACTTTGACACACTAGTTTTAGAAAGCTAGGATATTCATATCCAAATCACGAATATGTGTATTTAGCAAGGGGGTATTGTCTGAGTGTGTTGTGGATAGGATTAAGGTGGAGCTAAAATACATTTATTTATTTAAAACCTTTTTATACCATTTACAAAAAACCTAAATGGTTTACATCAATTATAAGCATACATAAGATAAAAACAAACTATATCATAAAATCAACATAATTAAAGAATTTCTTCTCTTCAAATGTCACCTAATAAATCACAAGATTACAATAGCAAACATGATTAAACAGATTCTTTTCTTCAAATACCTACTAATATATCACAGAAAAATACATTACTAATTTTAGAAGGGAAATGCATATCTATGTCCTCCAAGATCAATGTTAAAATTTACGGCTGCTCCGGAGGACATCTTGTTATATCAAGATGCTTGTTTTGCGCAGCACTCTGTTGCAAGAATTAAGGGGTGGGTCAGCCCCTCAGTCTCTCCCCACCTCTCAAAATTATACTGGCAAATGACATTTGACTTTGTGACAGCTTGGGAAAACACATGTGTGTGGTTCTCTAAAATGGCAGATACCAGGGTTCTTCAAAAAGTTTCCGCACTTGCAGGAAATGGCTGGGGCGGGAGAAGTGGTAAGAGGGCCTGTCGTGGTAGGACACTGGGAAAATTGAATCACAAAACAGGGTGAGGGTCTAGAAAAATGATGTAATTTACTTTTGAGATAATTAATAAATACTTTTTAAAAATTTAAAAGTGCGGAAATGTTTTGAAAATCCTTATTGTTCTATCCAATACTTCCTCATTTTATTTTAAGAATTGTAAACCTTCCCATTTCCCTCCTGTTCCATGGCTTGCCAATATGTCCTTCCCCTTGTTTTTAATTAGTCTCTCTTTTGTTAAAAATTTTGTATGATGTAAACCGCTTTGGTATGTAAAGTGGTATATCAAGCTATAATAAACTTGAAACTTGAATCTATCTATCTATCTACAGTACATATATTTATATATGTCTATGTGTCAGCATATACTGTATACACGTATGCTCCCATATTGGCCTATTAACACTTATAAAATGGTTGTTCCCACCACAAGTAGGCAGCGCATACACATCCAGTCCTACATCAGCAGCTCCTGTTCTAAAATAGTAGCGAAATCAATAAGTCTTAATCTGGGCGTCTCTGTTCCTATTTCTAGGTTCCAATCCTGAGCCAATTCCATCATTTTTTAACCCCCCCCCCCTGGAATGTTTACGTATACAGTGGTAGTTTCAAGAAAAGGCACCAAGTGTTAGGCACGAAAAAAACCTGAGCACTAAGCAAGTATTCTATAATGGCCAAGTTGGGCACTGAAGCCATTATAGAATAGTAGCTTAAATTGTATTTGAGCACCTAATTTTAGGACGATCATTTATGCCATGTCAAACACTAGAGTAAAAGCTCGCAGCTAAATACTATCAATTGTGCGCAAAACTGACACTAGTCTATAAACTTAGGCCATAAACAGTGCCGTTTTCACCTTAAAAGCGGTTGCCAATCACGTGTCAATCACATGACGGTACCTCTGGCAAAGGTAGGCACCGGAAATATAGGACAAGGTTTTCAAGGCCTACGTTTACAGCACCTACCTTTGATGTGAATTGCGCCTGCATAGGCGCTTCACAGTGCCTAACACCACTTCCAGTGTTAGCCACGCCTATAGTGGTATTAGGTGCCGTAAAGTGCCCAGAACCGTTATTTTTGGGCGCCAGTAGGCACCTTGAAATTTGTTTAAACAGCGTTTTGCATTTTAACTTAGGCGCCGGTAGGACCTACATTGCAGGCGTCATTTTTCTTAGGGTCGTTAGCCGTGATTCTGTTAACAGTGCCTAAGCGCGATTGACATGCAGCCAGCATCCTTTTTTTGTTGATGCTGCCGATATAGGCGCAGTTTACAGAATCTGGCCTTTACTGCTGCTTAGCACCACTTTTGTGTGATAATTTTTAGGTGTACCCATTTAGGCCTCTGCCCTGTCTCTCCCTTCCCTCCTCCAAAGGACTTACTTAAGGTTTAGTTTAGTTTAGTTTAGTATTAGCAAAAAAAAAAAAAGGGGTGTGGGTGGGTGTGTGGAAGAGGAGTGAACCATTATTCTAGGACACCCCTCTGTTTAATTGGGAGGAGGGGAGTCTTTCCTGACCAACTAAGCAATGGCATTCAGCAGTTAAACATGTGAGTTAAATGTTCAAGTGATCTGCAGAAATACCAAGTATAACTGGAAACATCTAACTTAAACCTTTCAAGTTATAAATGAACATTCAGTGGCTGTACCTAAATGGACAATGGTGCTGAATATTAAGTTATTGATGAACCAAATTATATATTGACCAGGCAATTGCATATTGAGCTCTATATTTTCATTAGTACCAGCATTTGCTACTCTTGCTGATTTATAGTAAATCAAAGTTGGACAAAAATGTATTCTGACCTCATAATATGTTGCACCAATGTTTGATCCACACATTTTACCCATGTTACTTATTTGCCAGTACACATAAATAATTTTGTTTATTTTGATTCATAATAACATGATTAGTATTGTTATGCACTTATTCATGTTTTTATTAGCAGTAATAATTTGCAGTTATATTATTCATCCGCATGAAATGGCGTTGTATACACAGAGATAATTCTAATAAAGGCAAGGTCTCCATCATGCTCTGCTCTGATGTGTCTCTTCTAGGCTGGCAAGGAAACGGTTACAGCTGTCAGGATATCAACGAATGTGAGATTAATAACGGAGGCTGCTCGGTGGCTCCCCTGGTGCAGTGCATGAACACGATGGGATCTTATCACTGTGGCCCTTGTCCACCAGGTAGAATGACAAATGTAGTCCATGTTGAAATTCTGTATAGGCCACCCAACGTTGGGTGTAATTTGGGGTGCGGAGTGCAGATTAGCTAGGGCGAAAGCAATCATTGGCATTAACAAGCACTTCAATAACAGTAATAAGGAGGCATGAATCAAATTGGCTCTTTTCCCCATTCTATAATACCTGTCACTGAATTTCATAGGGCACAGCTCCAAAAGGGGTGTGGCCACAGAAGGGGATTAGGCAGTTCAGGGATGTTCCCAGAAATTAGGTTTGCTATTATATAACACCTGCATGTGTGTGTCTAACTACCATCAGATGGGCGACAGCATTTACACCAGCCTTAGGCAGGCATAAGTGCTCGCGCTCAAAGAGAGGCACAAAGGGCATATTGGACATCTACTTCTTTTAATGTGAATTATTTTTGCTATCATTAGGTTATCGAGGAGATGGTCGAAGGTGTGCACAGGTTGATGTTTGTTCAGTAAATAATGGAGGCTGCCATCCATTGGCTTCCTGTGCGCCAAGTCCAGGTAATGGATTTTACCTGCAGATATAATTTTAAATTGTTTTTTATCTATTAACTTTCACTAAGAAGAAAGACCAGACTCAAGAATCAAGTATTTATTTTGTGTAGAATGGGTAAGAGTAAGTTGATTTTTCACCCTTTCAAAAAGTACAAAACTACACTCAATGAAATTACACGGGAATACTATTAAAATAAATATGAGGAAAAATGTTTTCTCTCAAAGAGTAGTTAAGCTCTGGAACTCGTCGACAGAGTTGGTGGTTATAGTGGTTAGCGTTGCTGGGTTTAAGAAAGGTTTGGACAAGTTCCCAGAGGAAAGGTGCATACTCTGCTATTGATGCAACCTAAGGGGTGGGATACACTATAGCAATATCTTCTATATTACAACTGTTTATTAACAAAAGTCTTCAGGCCCTCAAAGGTGCCACCAGATGCTCAATTATGTCTCATAGCAACTGGCTTTATGCCCCCTATCATCATCGGGTCTCTTTAGTTTTTTAAAGTTTTTTTTGTGCAATGCTATATTTTCGTGTTAATTCAATAAATAGTTGATAAAAGTTTGAACTTATCTTGGGTGGTTCAGCCAAGAGGGATAGAGTACTGCCAACATGTTTCACCCTATTCGGGTTTCCTCAGGGCACAATCCCTACAATAAAACATAACTTAAGTGCTCAATGCTTACCAAAATTCATTGCATCAACCAAAAACAACTAAACTATTGGCTTACCTCAGAACTGTGTGTGCTCTATACGACGTGGCCACCCGAATGAATGATCTAAGATCATTCATTCGGGTGGCCACGTCATATAGAGCACACACAGTTCTGAGGGATTGTGCCCTGAGGAAACCCGAATAGGGTGAAACATGTTGGCAGTACTCTATCCCTCTTGGCTGAACCACCCAAGATAAGTTCTAACTTTTATCAACTATTTATTGAATTAACACGAAAATATAGCATTGCACAAAAAAAACTTTAAAAAACTAAAGAGACCCGATGACGATAGGGGCATAAAGCCAGTTGCTATGAGACATAATTGAGCATCTGGTGGCACCTCTGAGGGCCTGAAGACTTTTGTTAATAAACAGTTGTAATATAGAAGATATTGTGGGGAGGGCTATAGGGTATCCCACCCCTTAGGTTGCAACAGTACGCATTCTTCTATAAATATTTTCCATCTATAAGCCTATATACTAATACTCTGCTATTGAGACACATAGGAGGAAGCCACTGCTTGTTCCGGGATCAGTGGCATGGAATGTTGCTACTATTTGGGTTTCTGCCAGGTACTTGTGACCTGGATTAGCCACTGTTGTAAACAGAATATTGGGCTAGAATTTCCATCGGTCTCTTATGTGGTTAAGTGTCTACACATGTATATTCTAATACAAAATTGGGAATATACACATACATTTTTGAACAATCTGAATACCTCATATCATGTACAACTTTGCAAAACTGGCATTTTCACATGCATGCCTTTTACCTAGGGACAAGTGCTCAAAAATGGTCTCCAGTATCTGGTAATAATACAGGCTATCAATGGTGATTTAGTGGGCACTAAGGCACGGATTCTATAAACAGCACCATGATTGGCAGCTACACACAAAAGTGGCGCCAATTACATCAGTCTTGCGATGGCGCTGTTTGCAGAATTGCGGGCACATCACAGATAGCCACTGGAAATGTAGGCCAGGGTTTTAAAGGCCTACATGTCCAGGATCTATCTGTGATGAAAATTACAACTACAGAGGTGCCTACCGACATCTAAGGGGTACTTCTGGCATTAACTATGCCTATTTTACCCTTAGGCACCGGTGGTGTCTCTGTAGTCGAAGTTCTGGTGCCATTTGTGGAGGTACCATCTTTTTTTTTAATGATATTTTAATTGCTTTAAAATGATGCAATTATTGTGTTGATTAAAGACAATTAAACCAATTAAAACCAGTAACTTTAGGACACCTAGCAGCACTCTTTATAGAATTTGGGCCTAAATGAACTAGAGCACACTTTTGCAAAAGAGAATGAGACAAACAAAAAATGCATATCCCTATGTCTAGGGTGGCAATGTGAAATATTGTTTACATTAATGCTAAAATAAACAGAACCGCATGTAACTTGAGTTTTCTTCATTGGGGTTCAAGGTAAAGCTCTTTTGTGAAGTCAGCACAGTGGTGCATACAACAATAAGCCATGCATCCTTCACACTGGGAACACTCTGGAGGATTTAACAATAAGGGTTGTGATTAGAGTCCAGGATAATGAACAGGAGTTGAATGGAGACTGGATTTCCTTAGAAGAAAAGGACCTTTTTTTCACTGATTAAGTTAGTGTTCATTAATCACAAAGCCCTTTGGGAATCCACAAATTCAATTGCAAAAGAAAGCTCAGTATAGAAATTGTTATTCATTCAGCATTTACAGTATTGATCCAAAGAAAGCCCGTAATGATATAGACCATTCATTTTTACTGAAGCATCATATTTTTCCCCTCTGAATATTTGATCTAACTACTACTTTTTATTCCTTCTTTTCAATTTGCACTTCTTGTGAAGATCCAATCCAATGTTTCAGCTAAAGGTTCTTTCCCATCTGATATGAAGGACTGGTTAATGCTCTACATACATTTTGTTACATGGAAAGATTTGGTAGCTGCAAAGCAGACAGTTAAAAATCCTTGGCGGTCTTAGAGATGTGCACAGCAAACGTTTGGTTCAGATTATTTTTGGTTTATGTACTCATTTGGTTCATTTTCTGATTAATTGCTTGGATCATTCAGATCCACTATGGTCAATGGAACAAGCAATTTTTTACTCTGTGGGGGGGGGGGGGGGGGGAAGTCTCCATCCATTTTAATCAAACTTGCTTTGAACATACTAGCAAGCATCTGCCATACATGGTGATGTCATGCCAGATATCAAGAGTGGCATGAAGACTCCATAGCACCAAAAGAGGGGCAAAGGGTGATTGCATCTGCATGAAGCCTCTAAGCCACTGTGAAAGGGACTGAGGCTCCAATGCACAAAGCTCTGACACCACGTAAAATGTACTGTGGTGGGAGCAATTATTATTTAGCGGGTGATGTTCAGCACGAATAGTATGCAAATTATATGCATGCTATTCGTGCGAAGCAGCCCGGTAAAGGAGGGAGGAACTGTGCCTAGCACCTGCTAAGAAGAGCAATCGATAGGCAAAGCTCTTCCCCCCCCCCCAATACCTCCTGACAGGAAAAAAACATTTTTCTTCTGCCATTGCTTCTTCTCTCTATCGGTTCAGCTAATTGTGAAAGGGGAGTCCCCAATCAGTTAAATTGCCAAAATTGTCAGGAAAAGCCCAAATCTTCCAGGTGTAGGGCAAATATGCATCAAGAGGATTTGTCAGATTTAGAGTTTTGTGGGAAGATGAACACATTTCAAGGATGTGTGAAGGAGCATCTGAGGATTTCCATAGGGTAGTGTTTCCCAAGTCGGTCCTGGTCAGGTTTTCAAGATATCCGCAATGAATATGCATACAATGGAGGCAGTCCATGCAAACACAGACAACTGGCAACTGAATTAAGGGCTCCTTAATTAAGGGCGGTAGCGGTTTTAGAGCGCGCATAGCGCATGCTGCATTGCCGCACGCGCTAGACACTAATGCCACCATTGAGCTGGGGTTAGCTTTTACGTGTAGTACAGAGAGCAGCGCGCGCTAATCTACAGCACGCGCTAAAAACGCTAGCGCACCTTAGTAAAAGGAGCCCTAAGTGATTTAAAAAAAATTGCAGAAGCTGTTTTTGAATTTAAATGTTAAATGATTGTAAGACACAATAAACTACACTCCAGTAAATATACAGTATACTAATAATCACAGAGAAAATCTAAGGTCTCCTTTTATTAAGGTGCGCTAGCGTTTTTAACGCACGCAGCAGATTAGCATGTGCTAACCCTGCGCTACGCGGCTAGAACTAACGTCAGCTCAATGCTGGTGTTAGCGTCTAGTGCACGTGGCATTGTAGCAAGCGCTATTCCGCACGTTAAAGCCCTAACGCAGCTTAGTAAAAGGAGCCCTAAGTAAAGGAAAAAAGCCTCAGAAGGCACTCAGATCCTCTAGCTCTGCTTCATGCCATCTATCATGGGTTTTTCTTCCTGGAAAAGCGGAGACTTAGAGGAGACATGATAGAAACCTTCAAGATCATGAAGGGCATAGAAAAAATAGACAGGGACAGATTTTTCAAATTAAGGGGATCAATAAGTACAAGGGGGCACTCAGAGAAATTGAAAGGGGAGAGGTTTAGAACAAACGCCAGGAAGTTCTTTTTCACACAGAGGGTGGTGGATACATGGAACGCGCTACCAGAGGATGTGATAAACAGGAGCACGCTACAGGGGTTCAAAGAAGCTTTGGATAGGTACTTGGAAGACAAAGGGATTGAGGGGTACAGATAAGAGTAAAGGTAGATTATAGGGATGGGATTAGAGGTAAATTCCAAAATTAATCAGGGACCACTGTTCAGGCACTAGGCCTGATGGGCCGCTGCGGGAGCGGACCGCTGAGCAAGATGGACCTCTGGTCTGACTCAGCGGGGGCAACTTCTTATGTTCTTATCATAGGCAAAAAAAAAAAAACCCTTCGTATTCAGACCAGCAGACAAAAAATGACAGTCATAAACAATGCTTATATGCTGAAAACTGTTAATATTGCACAGAGCTGCTTTTACTACAAAAGACCGTGGATACAGATGTTCTGGAGATAATTTATTAAACACTGGCATATAAAACCATGAAAATTCAATTAAAAAAAAGTACAATGATAAAAAATACTGTGATAAAAATCCAACCGGACCCTTAGCATTTTTTTGCTACTTCAGCTTGTCTGCGGTATTCTTTGCTCACATGTTTAAAGACAATAGACTGTTTTCAGTCCAATTCTTTATATGTGAGTTTGCAAACCATTGGACCCCTGAGGAAGGTGTGTTCGCCGAAACACGGACCGTGTTGGGTCCGATTAGATTTTTATCACAGTATTTTTTATCATTGTACTTTTTAAATTGAATTTTCATGGTTTTATATGCCAGTGTTTAATAAATTATCTCCAGAACATCTGTATCCACAGTTTTTGTTTTCATCGGTGGATCATTGGGTCTCCCCATTTTTCTTTGTGGTACTACAAAAGAGCAATCACAAACAGTTGCTCATATGTTTTGAATTGTTATGCTGCAAAAGCTCCTAGATAATACAAAATAACTTTAATTTGCTTATCTTGAGAAAACACAGGATCCTGGGTAGTTGTATTCTTATGCACACAGACGGTCATAACGTTGACAGACTCTCGCATACGCAATGTACATGTCATCAATTCTAGTGCATACTTACGATGGGAATTTTTAAATATAAAGTAAAATTCTGGAAACTCTCATGGCACACCCAGAATCTCTTCGGGCCATACCACTGTGCTGTGACACAGTTTGAGAGACACTGATCTAGCATATCAGTCTCATTTAGACAGGACCAGCATTTCCACTGCATTTCAAAAGATGCCACGCCCTGCTCTTTTTTCTTTGAACTAGGAAAATGCTGTGAAAGTGGTGAATTTTACCTTTACCCACTTTGCATGTGGAAATGCAGCTATTAAGGTCCTCTTTTACAAAGGCGCGCTAAGCATTTTAGCACGGATTTAGCATACGCTAAATCAGCACGTGCGCTAACCCCTAACGCGTCCATAGGCTAACATGCACGTGTTAGCATTTAACGTGTGTATAGCACATGATAATATTTAGCGTGCTCTAAAAAGCATAGCGCACCTTTGTAAAAGAGGGGGTAAAATCTATAGTATCTTTTCAAATATATAACTTTTGTGGTTTTTGCATTTTTATATATCCTTAATTTGTTCTCACTTTCAATTTCTGCTGTTGTTTCTTTACTCCTAGATGAAATGATGTTTAATATTGAACGTGTACAGCTGAAGTAGTTGTTTATTCTTATAACAGCTTTGTTTTTCATTTCAAAAACCTAATTCTTCATGCATGATAGTGAAACTTTTATATATATATATATATATATATATATATATATATATATATATACTTTCTGAATATGTGATCTTGATTTTTGGTCTCTGGATGAGCACGTTATTTTACTTTCCCCATATTGTAATCATGATTATCACAATGGCTCACTATGTCTCATGTCCAGAAGGCAGTCCAACTCCTGTCTGCATCTGTCCTCCCGGCTATTCTGGAAGTGGCTATGGAAGTGTTGGCTGTACTCCTGTTAGTGATATCTGCCAACGCCGAAACCCATGTGTGAATGGACAGTGCATTGTAAGTATTGAATTTTTTCCAATAAGTGGAAAATCATGCTTAAAGCTAGAAGTTTTACTTTACACATTGACATTGGAAGACTAGCATTTGCAACAGTTCACCATTTCATTGACGCTTCTTTCATTGTAGTGTATGATATTTAATGAATAACACATGTAGGACAGCCTTCACAAAAATAAATAAGAACATAAGAATTGCCATACTGGGACAGACCGAAGGCCCATCAAGCCCAGTATCCTGTTTCTAATAGTGTCCAATTCAGGTCCCAATTACCTAGCTAGATCCCAAGTAGTAAATCAGATTTAATGTTGCTTATCCTAGGAATAAACTGGATTTCCCCAAGCCATCTCAATCATAGCTTATGGACTTCTCTTTTAGGAAATTATCCAAACCTTTTTTAAACCCTGCTAAGCTGATTTCATAACACTCTCCAGCAACGAATTCCAGAGTTTAATTACATGTTGTGTGAAAATATATTTTCTCCGGTTTGTTTTAAATCTAAAACTTAATAGCTTTGTCACATGTCCCTTAGTCTTAGTATTTTTGGAAAGTATGAACAAGTGATTCACATCTACTCTTTCCACTCCACTCAGTATTTTATACACCTCTATCATATTATCCCTGAGTCACTCTAAGCTGAAGAGCCCTAGCCACTTTAGCCTTTCCTTACAGGGAAGTTGTCCCATTCCTTTTATTATTTTTGTTGTCCTTCTCTGTACCTTTTCTATTTCCACTATATCTTTTTTTGAGATATGGCGATCAATGCTCTGTTGGTGCTCCACCCAAATGTTTTTCCCTCTCCATATCTGAAATTCTCATGCCAGCCCCTTATCCAATCCTTCCAACACACTCCCTCAGCTTGGGGATTCCTGGCACACCACCAATTCAATTCCTTGACTTCCTGTACCACCCCTGGTCACATCCATCAATGTCTCCATGATATATCCTTCTGATACCCCTCAATCAGCCAAACCCATTAGGCCCCTCCCCCAATGCAAATACCTGCCTACATGGATCTATCCAAAGCCTCTATCCTCGCTGCCCTCTGGTTCTCCCCCATTACTCTCAGGCCTTGCCTAGATGTAATCGGTGGTGTTACAATGAGATGGGGTGGGAGCAATCGCATTCTGCTCCTGGCTATCTTTGCAGTATTACTGCTAGCATGGTGGCCATTTTGGGAGCCAGAACTGGACAACTTGGAGCAGAGGGAGATTGCTCCTTCCCCACCCATTGTAATCCAATGATTACCTCCAGGCCTAGGGATGAATGGGGGATGAGGAGAGGTTTCAGATAGATCTATATGAATGGGGCTTTGTGTCAGGAAAGAAACCTATTTGATTTGGCTGAACAGTGCCTTCAGATGTATCCATTCAGTTCTATCTCATTGTCAAATTTAGTTTAGCTAGCTCCTCATAAGCACTAAGGGCAGGATTCACTAAACCTACAAACCATGCACGATAGGTTTCCTATTGCATGCCAGCCGACTGATTCAGTAAAGGCCTGCATGCAAATGGAGATGATTGTTAACATGCCCCCTACACACCAATCAGGGACTTCCCTAGACCCCCTCCCTAAGGAAGTCCCTGATTGGCTGAGGTGCCCCGGCCCCTCCAAAGGGAGGAGCCTGAGGCACCTCAGCCAATCAGTGCCGGGGCGGGGGCTTAAGGCCCTATTGGGGCGGCGGCTGGCTGGAGAACAGGAGGAGGAGGACTTTCCTCCTCCTACCGAAGATTTTCAGCAGCGTTGGAGCAGGAGGAGGGTCTGGGCACCCCTCCTGCTTCCGAAGATGGGAGCTTGCCTCAAGGAGCAGGAAGGACCGGGCACTCCTCCTGCTCCCAACAATTGAAAGGGTACCGGGGTGGGTGGTCCAGGCCTGACCGCCTGGGCAGACCAGGGGGTGGGGTGGGATGCCTAGGAGCAGGAGGGACTGAGCACCCCTCCTGCTCCCAACTTTGAGGTCGGGTCGGGTGTTCCAAGTCGGGGGGGGCCATGCTGGTCGTGGTGGGGGGGGTTATTCAGCCTATGGAGCAGGAGGGACCGGCACCCCTCCTGCTCTTAATGTTTTTAAAGGTACAGGGGAGGGGGGGTCTGGCCGGCCCTGCCTGGCCTGACCATGGGTAGACCGGTCAGGTGCAGTGGCTCTCCTGCTCCCCCCTTCCAGGAGATCTTTCCACCCAGACTCTCCTGTTCTCTGCCGCCTTCCATGCAGTGCGAGCCCGTGGGTTTAAAGCAGGGCTGCACTGCGTAGTGCGTAGTGCAGCACCATTTTAAACCCGTGGGCTCACACTGCAGGGAAGGCAGCAAAGAGTAGGAGCTCAGGGCAGAAAGCAGGGCTGGAAGATCGAGACGAGTAGGCAGGAGACACGGGGCAGAACAGGGCTTCTATGGAGCTTCTTGAGTTCAGCAGCCAGCCCAGTTGGATCCAAAATTTTGGGTTGCTGTCCAATTTGTATGCATTTCACCTCATTTGCATGCACAGATTCCAAGTGGATCGCAGGGGAGGTGAGTGAATCAGGCCGGATGGAAATTTGATAGTTAAGTGGTCGCAAACTGATCGGTACACGATCGGTTTGCTTAGTGAATCTGGCCCTATCTTCCTAAAATCATTCAAAGTCTATTTCACTTGTTATCTTCATCAGCTTCATCATATTCCTCCCCTTCACCCCTAAACTTGATAAAGCCATTTTGCAGTTCCTCCTATCACGATATCTTTTTTTAAAAAAAACCTACTGTACTTTCATTTTACTGTATTGTCTATTTTTTCTTCCTTTTCTACCTTTGCTTTCTTGGTTACCTTATCAGCTTTTCTTATCTTTCCTGATATTGTTGCTTATCTTCCTCTCTCTGTGACCTCTTGTAGTTTATGAAGGCTAACTTCTTTTTTATTATCTTTTTTTATCCCCTTCTTTTCAGAACCATAGCATCTCCTCTTCCTTTCCTAACATAAAAGGTCTGTTGCCCTTAAAATATTTCCTTTCAGTTCTGCCTGCTGTTTTTCTGCTTCCTGCTAACATTCCCAGCCAGCTAATAACTCCTTGAGATATTCCAGCATTTTGACGGTTAGTTTTGAATAAATTCTTTCCATACTTATCCTAATATTGAACCATATATTTGATGATCACTGGATGCCAAATCAGAAACACTCTCCCCATTCGTAAGCACCAAATCCACTAGGCCTCCTCCTGTGTGGGCTTCATTACTAGTTGCTGGAGCAGTTCTTCCTGTCAGTAATCTGTACTTCTTGACAACACCTCAGCATCCAGCCTTTTAAAATCACCTATTAGTAACATCTCTCTTTTCATAGCAATATTACGAATGCCTTCAATTAAATCATTGTCAATCTATGCCTGTGAAGGAGATCTATATAAACACGCCAGTCTAAATAGAGGTTTTATTCCTTCTTTCCAGATTAACCCACAGTGCCGCCTCCTTACCGGACAAGCTTTCTAATTCTGTTTCTTTAATATTATTTTTAACATATAGCGCTACTTCTCTTCCCTTACTTTGTACCCTTTCTGAATATAGTACAGTCATGGTTCTTCATAAAAAATATATCTCTGTGACCACCATTAAATCTAAGTCAGCCTCTCTCATCACAGCCTCTAGATCCAGAACCTTATTTCCCAAACTATAGGTATTAATATACACTGCTTTCCTTTTTTCTCCTTTCTATAGAGGTATTTAGGCCCTACCACAGTTTAACTAACCAATCGGGACGTACATTTTTTAAAAAAAAAATTGATGTGGCGGACAGCACCTAAGTTGAAGGTGTCATTTGTGCATCTACAAATGTGTCTAGGCATGCCTAATAATAATAATAATAACTTTATTCTATACCGCCATAGTCGGATGACTTCTAGGCACAGTTCACACCGAAGAGAGCTGGACAATCAGCAAATTACAAAATGCAAATAGGGAAGGTACAACATATTATACAAGAAATAGGCAGAAGGAAAATATAAATTTAGTAAGCTTGATGAGTCTTGGCAAACTCTCCTCAAAGACTGAGTCCTGGCAAATAAATATATTTTGTTTGCAAAAATTGGCCTATAAACAGGTTTACACATGCATGTTTATGCATTATAATAACAGCTCCAAATTTATAAATTCAAATATGCCTTTTTCTGTCCTCGCCTCCTCTTTCTCACCCCCCCTTTCTCTTTACCTATTGTCTCTGTTGTGTAACTGATGTTTGAGTGATTTTATCTTTCCTGTAACACATTGGGCTCCTTTTACTAAGCTGCGCTAACATTTTTAGCGTATGCTAACCCCGCCCTACACAAAAAATACTAACGCAAGATCTATGGAGGCGTTAGCATGTAGCGCGCGCTAAAACCACTAGCGCAGCTTAGTAAAAGGAGCCCATTTTTTTCTTTTCACGTAAACTATTTATTTTAGATTGTAAACTGCTACGTTGTGTTCCTTACAGTTAATAGCGGGAATGGCAAGTACTAAGTAAATAAAATAAATACATGAGTTTCCATAAATCATAAATACAAAGAGGATCATCACATAGGCATTGATATAGGAGAAACATTTAATATTACATGCAATATAGCAATAACAATGCTTCAAAGGGCTGATAATCTTGATGCCAACTGCTTTTTTGGTTGTGAAAATATCACAGACAGATGAACACACTGGCTCAAAGTAAGTCAGATGACCCCCTACAGCAACCCCCATAGAAGTACCCTATAGCAATGCCAATGTCTCTCAGGGCTGTTAATTACTGTCAATGTTTCTAATGTCTTTTCTGGAATACTTTTTGTAACTTTAGTAGTTTTTACACAGGTGTTTACTATGAATATGGGCCTCGCTAACAGTTTCTTACTGTGTGGCAGCCGCAAGACACAAACCGGCCGTGTTTTTTGCCCATCGATTTGTTGTACTTTTTCCTCGATACCTACAGTTCTCACAATTGTGACTTTATCGCATCTGGACCCCTGATGAAGGAGTGTTTCTCCGAAACACGGCCCGTGTCAGGTTCCGCATTTTCACACATGAGAGCCACTATTGAAATCGCTATATTTTATTAATTTTAATAAAGCAGCTTGACGCTTGGTACATCGTCTCTGCAGTTTTTCCTTTTGTTTTACTATGAATATGGGTCCAGTTCTGTGAATTTTTTTTCACAAAACCATCAACCACAAAAGTAATACAAAACAAAAATAACACAAAACATGATTATTTGCATGAGCATCTCTTTCATGGAAAATTCACAGCTAGCATATATTATGAATGGCTGCCAATGGGAGTAATTGAAGCTAAGTCCTCCGGTATCTCAATTATCATGGCCTGACATTTGATGCCCTCAGAAAATTCCCAAATGTCTCAGAAATTATGCCTAATTATCACATATTCTGCTCTCAGTTTAATGTAATCTATTAAGTAATTCAAAAACAAATTTTTTAAATATGATTTCACCTTGAAGGCTACAATGTCTGGTTACATTTGTCTGTGTGATCCGGGCTGGACAAGCACCAACTGTACAGAGAATATCAATGAATGCTCCAGCAACCCTTGCCAGAATGGTGGCAGCTGTGTGGATGGAATTAATGGCTACTTCTGCAACTGTACGAATACCTGGACTGGACCTCAGTGTCAGACTCCTCAACAAGGTAACATTTCATTGCAATATATAAAACAAGAGAAATGAAGTAAATGTAATGTAATGTAATTTATTTCTTATATACCGCTACATCCATTAGGTTCTAAGCGGTTTACAGAAAATATAAGAAATATACAGAAAATATAAGAAAGGTACTTAGAAATTCCCTTACTGTCCCGAAGGCTCACAATCTAACTAAAGTACCTAGGAGTAATAAAGAAGTGAAAAGTAGAGCTAGAGGAAAAATAAGAATATAAACATTCTAACAAGACTGTATTGAACTAAGTACTTTGGAAGGTAGAAGAGAGGAGAGAAAGGAATAGATGCAGAAGGAGGAACAGCAGATAGAGAGACCTATCCAATCTGCCCATCCAAACCATGCAACATTGCATTGGAGTACATGTCTTCATGGTGGTGGTGGAGTTCTTCCATTAAGAAGGTGCTAACATTTACATGCCAAATACGTGTGTACAGTGTTCCCCTGCAAATTTGCAGTTCACGAATCGCGGACTCACTAATTCGCGGTATGCTCTGACCGCCTCTTCCTGTGCTAAAATCAGGCTACACCGATCAGGAGCTGTGTGTCAAAGCAGCTCCTGATTTGGTGTAGCCTGACTTTAGTAACAGGAAGAGGCGTTCAGAGCATACCGCAAATGATTTTCTGCACTCGCTGGCACCCCAGTTGCCCTAGCCTTACTCCTGCCTTTTGACAGACGCAAAACTGCATCTGCGGTTTTTTGAAATTCATGGGTGTTCCTGGAACGGAACCTCCGTGAATTTCGGGGGAGAACTGTAAATGATTAGAACACTGTACATATATATATATATATATATATATATATATATATATAAATATTAGAATGCTGCCTATATGATATTCTATAAAAAGGTGCAAATAGGGGCATTTTTGAAATGACGCCTAAATCTGAGTTTAGATGTTTTGTGAAACACTCACAAAAATCCAGTACCAAGCATGTCTATTTTCAAAACTGCAAGATACCTGTCTTGTTTCTTCGAATATGGATGTGTTTGAGCCATTTTTGAAAAAAACAAACAAACCCCGAAACCAGAAAGAATCCAAAAGAAAATCACACAAACTAAGCCATTGGGATGTAGGAAAGGCCAACAGTCTTAGTAGACTGGTCACACAGCAGATTAGTGGGGCACCCTAGAGGGCACTGCAGTGAACCTCACATAACATTTCCCAGTACAGATATCATAATAGCCTCCAAATTTTGTATGGTGAGCCCTCCAAAACCCACACAAAACCCACTGTATCCAACTCTACATCACACCAATAGTTCTTATGCTTGCAGGTGACATCTATATGTGGGCACAGTGGGATTAGGATGGGGTTTGGAAGGCTCACAAATCCCACCATAAGTGTAGTGGTTCGAGTGAAGCATGGGCCTGCGTCCCCATCTCTATGGTTCACTACACTGCCCCCACCTGCTTGCTGCTCTGCTAGACTTGGCCATAACATCTGAAACTAGCATACAGACAGGTATGTACTGTTTCATTCACCACACTGGTGATTTTTACTTCTGATTTAACCAATTTTTTTAAAGTTTTCTTTTGGAATTCATTTTATATCCTAACTCAGACTTATTATTACAATTTGGACCCCTGAGGAATGATTTCCTAGCCGAAACACAGATTGTGTAGGATCTGCATCACATATTGACTGTGATTTATTGATTTTACATCACTTGCATCGCTTGTTTTGGAACAATTTCATTTAATGCATCTTAGTTCTTTGCTGAGTTTTTATCTTATTCATCAATAAACCTTTACATCAAGAACATCAATTCCACAGTACTTTCTTTTTGTTTTGATTTGTTACAAATAGGCACCTTCCTGCACAATTAACCTAGGCACTTGTTTTAAAAATTACCCCCGGACAGTGTAATTCCTATAAAGAAGGATTTCACATTTACATATCAAACATGCACCCTGTAGCATAGTAAGGGTGAGAGGTGCAAGGGTTGGTAGTGCTCCTCCCCTGCTCTCTTCCCCACACCCCATGCTGCGAGCATCCCCCTTCCCTTTCCCCATACCTTTTTAACTTCTCCGGCACAAGCAGCATGCTCACGTTGGTATCAGCTCGCCCTTTGATGTCACTTCCTAGGCACGGGTAGTGACCAGATGGGCATTTTTTGAAAGAGGAAGCTGCATCATTGAAATGGGCTGGCCTAAATTAATCCTCGCAGTAGCTCTCTGACCAAGTTAAAAGCACACTGAGCTGCTGCTAGACAGGAGAAGTGGGAAAGGAAAGGGTGAAGGGGTACTGCTGGACAGGGGGAAGGGGGAGGATGAATGGAGAAGGGGTACTGCTGGACATGGAGAGAGGAAGAGGTGCTGCTGGACAGGGGAAAGGGGGAGGATGAATGGAGAAGGGGTACTGCTGGACATGGAGAGAGGAAGAGGGGAGACCCGGGAAACTACAGACTGGTGAGTCTGACCTCAGTACCGGGAAAGATGATAGAGGCGTTGATAAAGGACTGAATCATTGATCACCTTGACAGACAAGATCTGATGAAGACCAGCCAGCACGATTTCAGCAAAGGCAGATCTTGTTTGACAAACTTGCTGCACTTCTTCGAGGGAGTGAACAGGCAGATAGATAAGGGTGAACCGGTTGACATTGTATATCTGGATTTTCAGAAGGCGTTTGACAAGGTTCCACATGAACAACTACTTCGGAAAATTTCAAGCCAATGGAATCGAGGATGAAATACTCACGTGGATTAAAAACTGGGTAGAGCATAGAAAACAGAGTGGGGGTAAATGGACAATACTTGGACTGGAAGAGGGTCACCAGCAGGGTGCCGCAGGGCTCGGTGCTTGGACCCATGCTCTTCAACATCTTCATAAACGATCTGGACATAGGTACAACGAACGAGGTGATAAAATTTGCAGACAATACAAAGTTATTCAGAGTAGTAAGACACAGGGGGATTGCGAAGATCTACAACGTGACATAATCAGGCTAAAGGAATGGGCTACGACATGGCAGATGAGGTTCAACGTGGACAAATATAAAGTGATGCATGTTGGTAGCAAAAATCTCATGCACAAATACAGGATGTTCGGAGCGGTACTTGGAGAGACCTCCCAGGAAAGTAACTTGGGAGTTCTGATCGACAAATCGATGAAGCTGTCCGCGCAATTTGTGGCAGTGGTGAAAAGGGTGAACAGAATGCTAGGAATGATAAAGAAGGGGATCACGAATAGATCGGAGAAGGTTATCATGCTACTGTACCAGGCCATGGTACGCCCTCACCTGGAGTACTGCTTACAGCACTGGTTGCCTTACATGAAGAAGGACACAGTACTTCTTGAAAGGGTCCAGAGAAGAGCGACTAAGATGGTTAAAGGGTTGGAGGAGCTGCTGTACAGCGAAAGATTAGAGAAACTGGGCCTCTTCTCCCTTGAACAGAGGAGATTGAGAGGGGACATGATCGAAACATTCAAGGTACTGAAGGGGATAGACTTAGTAGATAAGGACGGGTTGTTCACCCTCTCCAAGGTAGGGAGAACGAGAGGGCACTCTCTAAAGTTGAAAGGGGATAGATTCTGTACAAACATAAGGAAGTTCACCCAGAGAGTGGTGGAAAACTGGAATACTCTTCTGGAGGATGTTATAGGGGAAAATACCCTCCAGGATTCAAGACAAAGTTAGACAAGTTCCTGCTGAACAAGGACGTACGCTGGTAGGGTTAGTCTCAGTTAGGGCGCTGGTCTTTGACCAGAGGGCCGCCTTGTGAGCAGACTGCTGGGCATGATGGACCACTGGTCTGACCCAGCAGCGGCAATTCTTATGTTCTTATGCTGGACAGGTGGGCAGGGAAAGGGAAGGGAGAAGGGGTATTGCTGGACAGGGGTAAGGGGGGAGGATGAATGGAGAAGGGGTACTACTGGACATGGAGAGAGGTTGAGGGGCTGCTGGACAGGTGGCAGGGAAAGGGAAGGGAGAAGAGGTGCTGCTGGACCTGGCAGAAGGGGAGGGAAAGGAAAGATGCTACACACTGGAGGGGAGGGTGAGATGGTGGATGGAGAGAGAGCATATTAGCTGTTGGGGGGAGGGAAGGAAAGAAAATTGTTACAGGAGGAGTAAGAGTGATGAGAGGGAGAAATGGTGCATGGGGAGAGAACATGGGTTGGGGAGTTGGAAGGAAGGATGTCACTCGAGGGAAGAGGCAAGGAGAGAGAGAGAAAGTGTAGCAGAGAGCCTCTGCACATGCGTGGATGTCAACATGATGATGTCACTCATGTGCGTGATGAAATTATGCATGCACGTGATGTCATCACGGCGACGTCCATGTACTTCTGGGTGCCTTGAGCTGTGCCCTGGCTCGAGAAAGTTTGAGAGACACTGGCTTAAGAGATTGTGCCTAACCACATAATATTATAGCTACATGTATGTTGATATTGAGTTTTTGGTTATTTTATGTTTTGTTTTATGTATGTTAATTCTGTAAACCACTGAGTTTCTGGTGGTATACATTTTTTTTAAAATAAATAAATAAAAATAAGCGTGTATATACCCAGATACACTAGTATGTTCCTTTGTAGAACAGGATCTGATTAGGCTCACAGTTATAGAATTACCTCCTTAGGGAGTGATTGTATATGAGGATGCAGTGGTGTAGCAAGGATAAGAGGTGCCCTTCCCCTGCCCTCTTCTCCGCCCCCCCCCCCCCCGCACCCCCGCACAGTGCACACCCGACCCTTCCTCTTTAACTTTCCCGGCATGAGCAGCAACACAAACTTGCTGCCTGTATCATATCTCCCTCTAACATCACTTCCTGGGCACGGGACCTAGAAGTGATGTCAGAGAGAGAGCCAGGCTGGAATTGCTGCTTGCACCGATGAAAAGCTAGGGGTACGAAGGGGGAAGTAAAGGCGTGTGTGCATCAGGGGGAGAAGTGGAAGGAGCAGGGGAGGTGGAGAGGAGGACGGGTGCTGGCATCCCACCAAGAAGGTGCCTGGGGCGGACCCCCCCTTTACTATGCCACTGTGAGGATGCTCACAATTAGGCAGCTGGTGGGCTGTGGTAGAAGCCTATTCTATAAAAGAAAGCAGGTGCCCATATCTACTGTATACATGCTTAACATATAGGCACAAGCACTTATACTAGCAAGAGAGCTAGTCTGTTTGCACCTATGTGCTGCAGATACAGAATCATGTCAGTTGCATGGGTAAGTTAGTGTGTTAAGTGGGAGCCCCACCCATGTTCCACCCTTGCAAATGCATGCTGTGTAATATAGGTGGGTGTTTGCAGAATAGTACTTAGGCCGCATACATGCACACAATATCCTAATATTCTAAACATTTACGTGCATGTGTAAATAATAGCATCTAGTTTATAAAATTGACCTGTTAGTGACCAGATTGCAGAATTCAATATAGCCATTGTATTTTGTACTGCAAGAACCAACTACATAATGCCAATAGGGTACTGTATGCAGTTTTAAAAATGGATAACTCATTGGTTATGAAAATGGGAACAAATATTAGTCTTAAATAAATTAGTGTGATATATCCTGGAGTGATTCAGTCTTAATGCTAGGGAGTTTCCAGCCATTGCCTTTCTCATGCATTTCCTTCCCAAAAAGCCCAGCTGTAATATTTTGTTATTTTCTGTTCTGTATTTTTTTCAACTGCAGTCTGTGGCGGGTATCTCCGGGGATTGTCTGGCACGTTCAGCTACCCCAATAATCCAGGCAGCGATCAGTATGATCACCAGGTCAGCTGTGCTTGGGTTGTCCATGTTGTCCCTGGCAAGGTAATTAACATACATTATTATTAACTAAAAGTGTCTCTCATCCTGAGCAGCTTCCAGACAGTGGTGGAAAGCCTGGGAGCTACCAACTTATCAAATCAGACACAACAGGCCTCTGCAGCATATAACATGAGGACTAATGGACTCTATCAAAGTAGTAATAAAGACAGGCTGGGCACTGGCAGTGAATATCTGGGTTTGCAGAGCTGGTTAGCACATAGTCAGTTAACTACACATATGCACACTTAAGTGACTTTTATGAAGCTTATTTTGCGGTTAACCTGCCTGGTTAAGTTCTGAATATCAGCATTTAACCAGCCAAGTGCTGACGCCTCCCTCGGAATGCCCCCAAAATAGCCATTTTTGAGTTTGCTACTAACTGCTTATTTTTAGCAAAACTAACCGGTTAATTGCCACTGAAAATGGCCGTTTAGCCATGAGCAGGCGATTTAACTGAGCTGTTTTCAGCTGGTTAAATTGCCTTGAATGTCAACCCCAGGGTATTTTAAATAGGGACTGAGATACACCACCATTTCAACAATATAATTTGGTATACACTGGTAGACACTTTTTATGCTAACTGAAAGTAGGTTTAAGGGCTCTATACAGTACATTTATAATTAGTTTATTTTTGAATTAACCCCCTCCTTTACAAAGCCGCACTAGCGTTTTTAGCACCGGCCTCAGCGGTAACAGCTTGGATGTTCATAGGAATTCTATGAGCGTCAGTGCTATTACCGCCGTGGCCAGCACTAAAAATGCTAGTGCGGCTTTGTAAAGGAGGGGGTAAATTTCAGACTTATCCCTACAATATTATCTTGAATTTGAATGATCACTGGAGAATAAATAGCTTTCAGTAGTTTTTATCATGCTGCAGCAGCAGATGTTTAGAGGGGAATTCATCAAGGGGCGATAACTGATTTGACGCACACTAAGGCCCTGATTCTGTATAGGACGCCCGGGAGAGGTGTCCTATACAGAATCAGGCCTACACTAACCCCGATTCTGTAACCGGCGTCCATGTTACAGATGCCGGTTAGAGAATCGGGTTAGAGTAGACGCGGCCGCTACACTTATCGCGGCAAGGGATAAGTATAGCGGCCGCCTGTCCGATCGTCAGCAGGAGGGTGCCGAACCCCTCCTGCTGGAACACCCCCCCAAACTCCCTATCGCCGGCAGGAGGGTGCCCAACCCCTCCTGCCGGACCCCCTCCGGACCCCCCATACTAACGACCTCCCCCCCAGATGACTCCTCTAACCTCCCCCCAACTAACCTTTAAATGTTGGCCGGCTGGACGGGTCTTGCTGCCGTCCAGCCAACAGGCCCACCTCGTCGAAATGAGACGGGCCCTCCCCTTCCTGACCCATCCCCGCTAAGTCTAAGGCCTAATTGGCCCAGGCTCTAGAAGCTTGGACCAATCAGGCCTTAGGCATAGCGGGTCTGCCCATCCCCACTAACCCTAAGGTGTGATTGGCCAAACAAGCCAAACTAATACAGATCAATCCTGCACAGTCAATCCTAACAGAAAACCATGTCTTTCGAACACATGGAACACAGAAAACACCTTTGCCTAGTATGGAATATAAATTCACAAACTAACCCCTCCCCCTTTTACAAAACTGTAGTGTGGTTTTTAGCCATGGTGGACCTTGCTGCAACTCCCTGCATCTGCTGGGTCCACCCCCTCCGACGTAACTTACTTCTTCTGGAGCACAGCTGGCAGACGTAGTCATCGCGGGACCTTCCTGCATCTCAGCCCAGCTGCTGACTCTGCTCCAGAGCAAGTATGTCAGAGGGGGTGCACCGGCAGCCGCGTTGAGTTGCAGGTCCTGTTGCACAGTAGGGCAGGACGTTCCGGACCCGGATCTGGCCAGCTTTCACCCCCCTTAGGGCATATACCTGGGGCAGTCCATCCCCCCTGCCCCCACCCCTTGGTATGCCACCGGGCGAAACATGTCGGACTAAATCACCCCCTGACCGAGCACTATAAAGTTCTAAACTGTAAGCTGAAGCTAAGTTTGAGCATTTTCAAATATTTATGAATATAAAGGAAATTTAAGATAAGCTGAATTTGATTTCAGAGTTAAATGAAGTTAAAAAGGAATATATAAAACAATTGACCAATGATTGGGTGCATAAAGCTCTAAGCCATGAGAGTATTCAAGCTTAGAGAGGTACCGCTGAGGTCCTGGTGAGGGTTTTTGAAGAGTTTTTTCCCTATTACTTTTGCTATTTGAATGATTCTTAAAAGCTCATAAATAATAGTAGCCTTTATTGGTGTCTTTTTTTTTTTTTTTTTTAATGGCATAGTCCTACTCTGTTAACGTCTGCTGTATATTAAGAGGGATGTTTTACAGGAGTCTTCAGGACCATAACGGCCCTGTTTTTAGATATGATGAATATATCTTGTGTAGCCTTGAAAGTTGTTACACTAAGTACATAGGCTGATACTATTCATAACTATGGTTATTCATATATCTTATCTTTATGGTATCTTTAGATTTCAGAACATAGATATGATGCTGTGGGGTTTTTTTTCTCTCTCACTAGATCCTTCGCATTTTTTTCCCATTCTTCCACTTGGAGGAAAGAAATGGGTGTATTGGTGACTTCCTTCAGATTCATGATGGAGGATCGGCCTCAGAATTCATGATAGGCAAATACTGTGGCACATCTATTCCTACTGAACTCTTCAGTACCCATAATTCCTTGTACTTCTGGTTCCATTCGGATCACTCAGTCAATGCAGGAGGATTCACAGTGGCATGGGAATCTCGAGAACCAGGTACATTTTAATTATCAGTATATATTTCAGAAGAGAAAAGAATGTAATGAACATCTGACCTCATTTTAGCTAAATATATACTTGAACTAATTTTTGAAAATAAATGGCCACATATTTCAGCTCTTAAAACATGAATCTATTTGCTTACAGAGTGAAACTCTGAAATAGGAAGTAGCCTAGATAGGTTGCCATACTAGGTATATGCACAGGCAATATATTTTTGGTTAGTGTAAGTGGCCTTTGAACCTGAGGAACTGGGTTCAGTTCCCTCCTTGTGACTAGTCAAGTCACTAACTTTCCATTGCCCCAGGTACAATACTTAGATTGTGAGACCACTAGGAACAGAGAAAATAGCTGCATATAATAGTTGTAAACCAATTTGATTGTACCATAGAAAGGTGGTTTATCAAGTACCCTTCCCCCTACTTTTACCCTTTTTGCACTTTTCCCCAATTTTGGGGATTTTTTGCCATTTATTTCAGAAATTTATTTTAATAAAAGATAAAATTAACATGAATTAGACCTTTGTAACGTGCACTAATTGATCACTTGCATATTCTTTAAATTTTATGCACACTAAACTCGTTAAGGTGTTCTATTATTCTTCGTATGCCAGCCACATTGACTGTATCATTTTAAATTTTAAATTCTGGTTGCCAATAAACTTTTCATCCAGAACATTGGTTCCACATCTTGCTTTGTTTTGGATTCACCTCTGTTGTAGAACCTTGAGGTTTTCTTCTTTTGCTGTTGGTTCTAATGAATACACAAAGATGCGAGTGCTGAATCGCCAATTAAAACTACAGGCTGGCTTTATACAAATAAAAAAACTCACATAGCTACAGTATAAATCAGGTGAAGTTCAATTGTGCAGATGTAGCTAGATTTAGTAAATGGGGCCCAAAATGGCTATTGAACGCTGTTATAATAGTGATGCTCCAA